>NC_084885.1:2497500-4995000 GCF_023558435.1 Drosophila sulfurigaster albostrigata | reverse complement strand
TGAATGGCAAGCTGATATACTTTCTACTCTTTAGTATATTTAGAATGTATTATTTAACGATATACCAAAATCAGCATTCGCTATTATTTAGTATTTTTTGGTATTTTAATGTGGTATATTACAAAATATTATAGTATATTGTGAATGTAGTCCTTTATCAATATACCAAATATAACCCTTGACATATTTTCAGTATTTTTGGTATATTAATTTGATATATTTAATACTGCACCGTTTTTTCTCTTATTCAAAATAGTTAACGGGTAGCTTAGAGTCGAGCACACTCGGCTGTAGCTTACTCACTTGTTTCGACTACATTGGTTAAGCTTGAGCTTAAATTAATAATCAATTGAAAACAGTTGATTGTGTTCTTTTTTTTTTAATATAATTACTGCAAGGTAAATATGAATAATTTACCAGTTTGTAAAATAAAGTTATCTTTAAATAAATAACACTTTAATCTTATTAACCAACAAAAAATAATGCTAATCATTTTTAGCTTATATTGTAATTGTAATTTTAAGCTGTTCACTAACAAAAAAAAAAGAGCATTTAAATAGTTAGGAAAATGTTGTGCAGTTTAATTAATTTACAGATTTCATGTTGAATTCATAGCAAATGCAGTCGAGAGTTTCGTATCGTGAATAGCTGTCAAAAGCAATGAATTTATAAGAGATGAAAATCGAAATAAATTACACAAATTCTAATGGCATGGCTTGCAGCCACTTGGGTCAGCTAGCAACTTGGCTCTTTGGTTCTTTGGACACGCCTAATTGCAGCAATCATATTTTATGCAGCATTTGCATTTGCATTTCCATTTGCTGCCGTTGCCGTTGCTGTTGCTGTTGCTGTTGCATTTGCAACTCGCATGAGGCACGCACACTGTGGCTAGTGCAATAAACTGACGCACGATATGCGTGATCTATTTAGTTGCCTGAGGGGAACGAAGACAGGGGCTGGGCAAATACTACTCTATTTTTATACACAATTTATGCAAACAAAACATAGATTTTTTTTGTTTTAAGGAGGCACCGGAGTTGCAACAAAGTATGGCAATAAAACACAATTAGGAGCGTGACTCAAAAAAAAAAGAAAAAGAAAAGAAGAAAGAAAAACAAGCAAGTAACACAATTGGGTTAAAAATAAAGAAGTCGCTGTGGGGCATGTTGCACACGCTCACGCTCACGCACACGAGGCGAAACGGCCCAAAGCTAACGTCAAAGCCAAGCTAAGGCTGAAGTCAAATCCAAATCCAAGCGCCACAGTCACAGCCACAGCTAAAGACAAAGACAAAGACAAAGCGAATTCCCTAAGGCACCCACAAAATAAGAAACCAAAAGGTTGCCCAAAAACTTGTGCAGGGAGACTTTAAAGGATGTGTGTGTGTGTGTGTGTGTGTGTGTGTTGGTGTGTGTTGCAGGGTTGGGCCTGAAGCGTGGCACGGCAATTGGCATAAAATATGCGCCGCTTGCATGCCACAGACTTGTTATTAAAACATAAAATTTGCATGCAGGCCGCACAAAAAAAAACAGAAAAAACCTAAGCGCCGTTCCACGTTTGTCGCCCCGCATGACCACGCCCATTTGAGGCACGTCAAGACATAAATACGTGCCCAAAAAATACTACGTGCAACTAAGTATATATACTATATATTTATATATATATATATATATATATATATATATATAGAAATATATAGTCAGGTGTATCAATGTAAGTGAAGTTGCTTGATGTGGCAGCCACAATTTTTGACTGCTGAATTATGCACAGCGCAACAGCAACAACAACAACAACAATAAAAGCAATAAAAGCAAAGGGCATTAGCTTAAATTTCGTCAGTTATTTACGTAGGTCCATGCCACACGCTGTGTGGCAAGTAACTTCTGCTAACGGCGATTTGTTTGCACATCTTCTTTTCTGTTTCTCTTCTTTTTTTTGCGGTTGCCACAACTTGTGGCAATTGTTGTTTGGTTTCGGGTGTTAAGCTGTGTGTCCTGCATACAATAAACGCTGCTCGCTACTCGCTGCCAGTTGGTTAGTTAATGCGATACAAACGCAGCAGCAGCAATCAACTGCGAGTTGCGAATTGCGAGTTGCCCCTTGCCTTTGGCCTCTGCCATGGCAACAACACAACTTTGCCACAACATGCAACAAGCTACGTACTCTGGTCAACTGCAGATTGCATTGCAGCATCATCTTGTGCATCATCGTAAGCGTAACCTTTGCCCCTGCAACATGAGCGTTCCGATTGCAGCACCACAAATTGCTGCAGTTAATCCAGGTCAACCTTTGGGCTTCAATGCACACGTCATTCAAATGCGTATCACACACGATGACACTTTTAATTAATACATCTGAACGTCAAGTCAAATTGTGGCAATCATAATTCCTCACTTGATTAGCTTGATTGATTTGAATTAACTGAGCACTCTCTCAAGCTTCTTTCAATTATTTCTCACTTGCACATAGTTTTGCTTTTATTTTACATTTTCCACATTTTTTTTTTTGTGCTGAGCTGTGCAACAGTGAAAATCCGCTTGAGCTGCTTAAATTGGCTGCACACAAGAACTTCACTTTTACGATGCGATGGCGCAGCACTCTGCAAGCGAAGGCGGAACGAAAAAAACGAAAGAAAAAAAACGGTTTAGCATACGCCTTCGCGTTCGCCTAAAAGCATGCAGCACATTTTTTACACTCCCATGCGCTTATTTTTAATTATCCAGTGCAATCCATGGACAAGAATTCAGCGACCGCAACAGCGACGAGCGCGCGAGAAAAATGAAATATATGATGTGAAATGAAAGAAAAGCGAAATGGAAGAAAAAAAAATGAAATATAATAAAAAGGGGAAATGAAAATCATAAAAAACCGCAGCTCAAATAAAATGCAATCTAGAATAAAAAAAAAAAAAAACAGAGGAGCAAAGCAAGAGCAGCAAGAAATGTCTGACTGACCTGCAAAATGAACACATAAATCAGGATAATTTCAAAAGAGGGGGAGAGAAACAAGGATAAAGGACGCTGTGTAAAATCCCATTAATGACCCACGCTCGGCGACTTGACAAAATCATAATTCCCTCAACCCATTTGCCAGTGTAAACCAAAAAAAAAAAGGAGAGCGAAGAAGAGCTACAATTCCATATGATAAATAACATATGAATAAATATGAAATGCGATTCCGGGCAGAACGCAATAAAATGCAATAAATGCGAGTCCAGCGCAATGCAAATATTAGCATTTCTCTACGTGTATTTCTTATTGCTTATTGCATTCATTTCATTTGAAAAACATGAAATATATCATATATAGACATACATAAATGTATATTGGTCGACTGTCGACTGTCGACAGTCGACAGTTGAGTGGGCGAAAAGCGTGTACAGCAAATAGCTTGAGCCTCTAAATGAAGTAAAGCCATTTTGCCGGGGCTTAATTGCAGCATTTATATGTGCTTTGGAAAATTCCATAGCATGTCTATGCTGTCACATTGTGATTTGTGCCAGAGCATTTCAAATGGAAATGAAAAATGAATATGAATAGTGCCCATTTGTCGTCATTTTCTCTTTTCTCTTTTCTGGTTTTTTTTTTTTTTAATTTCAATGTGAGCACGACAGCAGATGTCATTGAATGCGACATGTTTGAATATTGGTTCATTCAGGCGCAGTCAAATGAAAAGTAATAAAAAGAATGAAATACAAAAATAAATCAAGCTATGATATTAATAATGAGCCAAGTTCTGAATTGCGCATAATTTTAATTCAAATTAATCTCGGCTGCCGGAAAAATCAAAATGCTCAATAATTGTGCCCTTTTTTATATGCGTTATGTTGGCCAACTGGCATATGAAAAATGTGCAACAACTGTCATTAAAAAGGTAACAAACGGCACTAATATCTAACGTCTGTAATTTCCACACACACACATGGAGAAAGAGGTGGGGGGAGGTGAGTTACGCCCATGACAAATACGCCCGAAAGGCAGCCATTACATTTAATTTCCCCATGGCATATTTTATGCCAACCATCCGCAGCTTAACCCTTTGGTAACTGCTTTCATTTCGCTGTCGCTGTCCAGAACAGTTACAACACACAAACACACACACACACACACACACACACACATACGCAGAGAGTTACACCCACTTGATATGTACAATTTGAGTGTCATTAGGCGTTCGTTCGCTGCTGCTGCTGCTGGAAAATTAAATGCACATTAAACATTTACGAGTCATATTATGCAGATGACGTTTTGAACGAAGGCATGCAAAAAAAAAAACAAAAACAAAAATTATGATGATATCCAGGCCAACGATCTGGCCAAGATTCCTCTACTCAACTCCCAAAGGAGAGAGTCCGGAACACGACTGTCGAACATTAAGCAAACATTCTAATGACAACCAAATGTGGCCTGATAATTGAACGTTTTGGTGTAGCTCCCCACTTAACTGCTGTCCAGTTGCTTATCTCTCTCACTCTATCTCTCTCTCTCTCTCTCTCTCACTCACACTCACAGATTGTATAATGTCCACGTGCTTGGCTTGGCGGTCTCTAAATCCTGTCCAGGTGTGCTTGTGTTTTGTATGTATTTATTTATTTACTTTTCGCTGTTGTTGTGCTTCCTTTTTTTTCTGTGTTTTTTTTTGTGTATGTTTCTTTTTGGTAGCCTCTTTTCCTGGTAATTAGAGTTTCATGTTTCGCAGCCAAACAACAAACGGAAGTCGCTCGCAGGCGTTGGCAACAATAACAACAACGGGAACAGGCAGCAGGCAGCAGGCAGAAGAACGTGCTGCTTAATTACAGGCCATTACCAAATATCACACATACGCCATGTGGCCAGCGGCACAGCAAAAGCAAACGAAATCCCAACTAAGCTAAATCACAATAAAGCACCCAGACATCACACACACACACACACCACACACACACACTCACACTCAAGTAAAGCGAAACCAAAAAAAAAACCGCAGCACCAAACACCCTTTTGCTATTATAGCCAAAAAATAACGAAATGAAATATAGTTTTTAATTATAATTGCTATTCAGCGCAGGTCTTATAAAAGTAAAAAATTACAGAGACAAAAAGGAAATTAATGGCTAAATTAAGTTGTCGTAAAAATAAGAGAATACAAATTTATATTTCGAAATATTTTTAGTGACAACGAAAATATCTCAAGGAATAAAGAAACATTCCATGAAGATACAATATAAAAGCAGAAAATAACACAGAAAAAAGGAAATTAGTAATTAAAATTAGATATAGTTTTGATAAAAACAAAAGTTGTGTCAGAAAAAAAGAAGTAACATTCAATGTAGATTGTTAAATTTCGTGTTGTGTTTCGACAACTTTCGACAGCATTTCAATAATATAAATATAAATTCTCTGGCAAATTTCTTTCAAAATACTGCCAAATTGTAAATGTATTTTTATTGTGCAAAGAAATGTTTGTGGAATTTGAACAAGATTTCAATTTGAGCGCATATAAATTTGATTGAAAATGACGAGAGAGAGAGATAGAGAGAGATAGAGAGAGAGAGAGAGTAAATATTTATTAGCTTTTTACAGTGAATGTTGTTGTTGGACGATTTGCTTTCAATTTGTTTGCCATGCACAATTTGATGTGATTGCACTCAGTTTGGTTTGACATGGGATCAATGACACAGACATGTCTGCATGCCTAATGAAAATGCTCATAATACACACACACACCCGTTGAATATACTTATGTATATTAAATATATATATGCATAGAGCAGAGGAGTCTTTCCTTTGGCTAAGTTTTAGTGCTTCGAGAGTGAATCGCGCGTCGTGTCGATAACCCAAATAACAGCCCCAAGCAAATGCAATTTAATAGCGAACAGTGGCCACTGCAACGAGTCACGGCAATATTCAGATTACACAACACACACACACACATACACAGAGAAAGAGAAAGAGAAAGAGCGATAGAAAGACAGGAGTGTGTTGGCTGTGTGGCAGCTCGCTCCTGTGTGGCCATCGCCTTTGGAACTGGCTAGCTGGACTCACTTTAATGGCATGCCAGAAACCGGCACGAAATAATTGTTTTCCGTTGAGCAATAATTTTCTATACCAAGTCCCTTGGCATTTCACTCTCCCCTCCCCTTTATTCTAACACTGTCCCGACACCTCCATAAAGGTGCCGAGTGGTCGAACCAAAAGCTGCCATAGCCACAGCCACAGCTACGACCAGAGTTAGCTAAAGCTGCCATAGAAGTCTCTCTCTCTGTGTTTCACTCTCTGTGAATCCAGTGGACAGGGGAACATGGAATGTTTTTCTTTCTGTGTTTGTGTGTCTGTGTGTGTGTGGCACTGCAAATTGAGTTAAGTGTAAAAAGTGCCAAGCCCAGGTGAGCGCCTCAGCACCTCAGGTGCCTCTGGTGCCTTAGGGGGCGTATGTGTAATATTTTGTGGTGCCCCTCTAATAGCTGATTAGCTTTTTAGCTGGCAGTGATATACGCTTAAAGCCAAGAACGAAAGCAGCAAGAGCAACGAGTTGCCACTGATTGCCAATCAGTTAGCTGGCTAGCCAACTTCTAACCGCAAATTCATTAGCTGAGACAGCGTTGTTGCGTCTCAGTTCTGCAGTTAGTTTCGCAATTTGTTTTGTTTTATTCAATTGCGCATAAATCTCGTTCAGCTAATGAGTATGGCAAGTGATATTAACGAGTCTCAGCTGCCAACACACAACTTTCTTTGCAGGAAAACTTTAAGTTAGGACAGAAACTTTAAATGTTTAAAAATGGCACTTTCAAAGGGTTTCTTTCTTAAGAAAACATCACATTCCAAGAAAAAGAAAACAAATTGGGAAATGCGCACATTGTTTTATCAAATCAATACCTGGCATTTGAGCCAAATAATATTCGTTAATTATTTGTCAAATTCCAATGAAAAAGCCTACGCAAAAGGTGAAATAATATGCGTTGAAACTTTAAAAATGTGTAGGTATGTAATTTTTGTGGCATTCGAAATGATGCAACATTATTTATTTGGTAAATGAAGCCACTTAAATGACAACAACAAGGAGAACAACAACAAGAGCAACTGAAGCAACAAGTAAACAATAGCTGGCGAGCAAATATACATTTATGTGCTGCTCATCCAGTGAAAGCGATATCCCCATGTTATTGTTGGCTTTCATTCCACTCCATTACGGTGGTCAGTCAGTCTGGCAGATGGGAGAGGGGAAAGGGAAAGGGGCAAGTGGCACTAACAGTTTACATTGTTGCGTTGCTTGCCTCATTTGTGATAATTTTATAGAACCTGTAAACTAAAGCACCAAATGATGGCCCGTTTTGTGCGCGTAACAAATGGCACGAAAAAACACACACAGGGCCAACAATAGGGGAAAAGTGCACAGTACACGCCCACATCAGCCACGCCCTCCCCACTGCTATTATTCTCATCATCAATCCCTCAAGCTGCCACAATGTAATGCAGCCAACAACAAGCGAAGCAACAAACACGGCGAACACGCTAAGAAAGTGAAAAGTGGAAGGCAAGAAAAAAGGAAAAAAAGAAAACAACAAAAAGTTTCGTTTTGCTTTTTCCAAAATGTTTGTTAACGTTTTTCGCTTCCTTTTGTTGTTCGCATCGTTTACCTGCTTTATAACTTCGGTTTCCTTACTTTAAACACTTCCCCCTTCTCCCTCCCCCACCTTGAACGGACTGCAAGTGCAAACTTTGCGCGCCTCCCAAACTGAGTGACACAAGATTGGCTAAAATGAAAAGAAAGCTACCGCCTCTCGCACACACAAAGAAAAAAACCATTAATAGCACAAACATGAACTTCTGGCGAAGCGGTTGAATATTCTCATTGATAAAGCAATTTTCATTTCCACAGAATCGGCCTAAAACTGTCAATTGAAGCTACTTTTGAACTTGCTAACAAAAATGAGGCAGAGTTCAAAACAAATATTATTTGGTAGTCTTTCTTTTGAAGTGTGGTATTAATTGTAAAATATACCGAATCAATATACAGCAAAAGTACTAAAAATATACCGAAGGGTATAATTGTTATATTGATATAGTACTACATTCAAAATATACTAGAGTACAAATAACATATGGTATAAATATTGCAAACAAAAATACCAAATGCTATATTTGGTATATTGATATTCAAGATATATTATAGAGTATAAATAGAGTATAGATTCAAATTTATAAACTAATTTTCAGTATTTTGTTGTAAAACTTTTAATTATAATGTGGTCAAAATGTTAATTAAAAGAATTTACTAAAGCATCGGCAGAAATGTTTAAAAAAACAAATAGTTCAATGATTAAAAATAAAAAAGTCAAAATGCAATAAAAAAAAATATATTCCTTCATAAAGTGAAAGCTATTTATTAGGATTCAGTTTTAAAATAATTTGAATCAAAAATCTAGTTTTGATATATAAATTAAAAGAATTCACAAAACATGACCACAAATTACTTAATAACAGATTAAATATATATATTTTTAATTACAAGCAAGGCAGTAAAAATTAAATAAAAATATTGCTTTAAAATATTTAAAGCTATATCTATAGTTTGGTTACTAAACATTTTGAAATTTTATCAGCTACAAATATTTATCAATATTTAGTAAGCGAAAAGTTTCAATTTAAGTTTGCTGCTCTTGCATTTGACGCGCAGTTTATTTACATGTAGCTCATTTATTATGTGTGCCTCATTATCTGGCATTTAGTCAACGTCCAAACGTCTTTGGGGCATTCAGTTCAGTTTGCCATCAGCTGCGATGTGCTGCGCATTGTGTGGATGCGTTGTCAAGGATCTTAGTGTCATCGTATGGATAATGCATACCACGCTCCGGCTGCTGAGGCAGGCTTCACTCGCTCTCTGTCGCTCAAAGTTGTCTCTCTCTCTGTCGCTCCTTCTCCCCAACTTTGACTGAAAGCAGCGTTAAGGCCATGCCATGGCAAACACAAACGCAAAAGCGAAGAAACGCAAAAAAAATTAATGCGAAATGGCGCAACGCGAAAAGGACTTTGATGATGGCAGCCAATGAGCGAAGCTAAGCGACAACAAATTGTTGTTAATGACATTTTAAGCAGTCAAATGAGGCGACTATATGGCAGACAACGAAGACAGCTCAAGCAGGATGAGCATGAGCATGAGCTAGCTGCTCTCGCTGCTTGTCAACAACATATTGAAAACTAAGCACAAAATGTTGCAAATATTTGAAATTCAAACGAATTCGCAGAAAAGAACAAGACACACTCGAAAGAGAGAGAGGGAGAGAAGTTTGTGGGAGAGTGAGCAAACAGACAAGTGATTTTAATTGTGCTTTGTTGCTCCTCTCTACTTGTTTTTGCCAGTGGATAAACAGAAGTAAGCCGCCACACACGCACAGAAAGAAGGATACAATTAGTGTGTGTGTGTGTGTGTGTGTTTATGCGGGCCCTTGCCACATGCTGTTGCCACCGCAGATTGTTGTGCAGTTTTAAAATTTAATTTACACAGAATGCTGCCACCTGCCCCCCCCAGAAATTAATTTATGCAGCTCCACTGCAAACAAACGCATAGAAAATGGAAAATGGAAAATGGAAAAACTATTGTCAGCCGCAACACAAAAGCATTCAACTACGTACATTTATTCAATTGTTGACCTGCAAATGCCGTAAAATACGCTTTTGAATAAACCCTTATGCCACACACACACACAATGCGAGTCCTTGATTAGTTTCACATTCTTTGGCGCTCCAAAAAAGTACTAAATAGAAATTAATCGAACATGCCAAAAATGTTTTCTATTATGTTTGCGGTGTTTCACATAAATTGCAATTAGCGAGCAGAGTGCCAAAATATCGATTAGTTTGAAAGGGGTTTTCGATAATTAATTCTAATATTTGTAATTTATTAACAATTGTTTGATTGCATACCAAAATTTGTATACCACCTATCCATAAGGAAGAAGGGTATTAAAAAAGGCAGAAGGAAACATCTCTGACCCCATAAAGTATATATGTACATATATTCTTGATAAGCGTCAACAGCCGAGACGATATATATATTCGTCTGTCTGGCTGTCTGTCCGTTCGTCCGTGAGAATACCTAGATCTCTGAGACTATGAGAGGTAGAGCTATAATTTTTTTTCGACAGATCAAGTTTGTTTCAAATCTTTCCGCAAATCGATAAAAATCGATTAGCAGGATGTTAACTATGAATTTATGATTTCTGAAAAACTGATTGCGATTAGAAGAAAATTGTGTGTTATTTAAGAAAAGCTTTTCTATGGGAAAAACGGTCTTAGTTGCTTTGGATGACAATATGGTATGTTTTGTATTTTATAGTATATTTTCAATGGAGTATCATATCCATATACCAAATATAATCTGTGGCATATTTTTGTATTTTTCGCTGTATATTAATTTGGTATATTATAAGAATAACACCGAACTGCTTTGCCTTTATTCAACATGAGTAACGGGTATCTCACAGTCGAGCACACTCGACTGTTGCTTTCTTACTTGTTTATGATTCCTTACAATCTGGTATATTTTGATTGTAATACTATATTAATATACCAAATAAAATCGTTAATATGTTTTAGTATTTTTGCAGTATATTAATTTGGTATTATAAGAATAATAGCGCACTGCTTTCGTTCACAGCTGTCATGTAAAATTATTTTCTTATTTTGCTTTAACTCGTGCTGCAGAGTATTGGGCAATTAAGTTGTATATTTGGTTGTCTGTTCGAAGGTTTTTCTTTTGTTTTTCTGACACAGTTTCCTGCTGCTGCCAAAATATTGTGATTCTATTTTCGGCTGCCAATTTTTATTTGCCACAACGTGTGGCATGGAAATAAATTAAAACCAAATAAAATGAGAGAATGAAACTGAAACTGAAAGCGAAATGGAATAAAATAATAATAGAGACAAGAAGCAAGCTTCACTTTTGCTTTACATAGAGTAGAATCTCAGCCAGCGGCTTCAATTCTGATATGTATATGCTGAGATAAGTGAGAAAATTGAGTGAGAAGGTAGATGGAATATTTACGTACAGGGGTTTGTCTATTGGCACGTTTAGCATCGCAAACGAGCAACCGTTAAAGACAATGCGAAGGGAGCAGAGACAACAACGAGTCAACGAGTCAGTTGCCAATGACTCAAGGCAGCAGGTAGTCCACGAATTAGGGAGGCGTGGGGCGTGGCTAGTGATGCGTTGCCATCAAACTCGCTGAATAGCTAGCAAATCCATACAAATTGCTATAGAAATTGCCGTCAAATTATTGATGAGAGCCGCTTAGAGCGGATGTGTCTCTGTTATCAAGCAGCTGCGAAACTATATATATATCGTATATATATAGTATGTATATATGTAGATATAGAGGAGAGCGTGTTAATCAGATTGTTGCCTGGCAATTTGTGTAGCGACATTCAATTTGATGTTAATGTTGCGTTTTTTTTTTAAGTGTCGCCGCCACACACATCGTTTTGCACTTGTAATTGCATGATAAAGTGCTGCAAAATGACGGTCGTGATTTGATGAACACAACATGGCCACACACAAAACGCACACACACTTGCAACATGTTGCAGCACCACTTGCACTTGCAACAATTGCAAAAAATACGAAGGAAAGGACACAAAGCAGGGCAAAGCAAGCTCGTTAAAACCCGTGTGAAGCTGCTCCCATTTCTGCCTTAAGCTAAGCCCCACACACACACACACACTCTTACCCCTGCCCACGCCCCCGCCCACACTCATCGAGCTTTTATTGTTTCCCATTTAAGCATCTCTTGAATGTTACGAGCGTTCCCATAAAAAAAAATGAGCAAAAAACGTGCAAAAACAACAACGACGACGACGACGACGACGACGACGACGACGACGACGACGTCGACGGTGATAAAGCAGAAAGAGCCAAGCGGATCCTTTTTCCGTAAATGCATTGGTATAGGTGTGTTGGCATTTTCCACACTACATGTGTGCATGTGAGTGTGAGTGTGTGTGTGTGTGTGTAGAGAGCGCACAACACGAGTCGCCGTTTAACTGGCACTGCATGTTGGCTTTTTTTTTTTTTAATGGTCCATATAAGTATGCCTGCATATGGAGGAGGAGGAGGAGGAGAGAACGAGTCGCTGTGTGTGGCATCTGAAACCCCATAAATGCATATATATATACTGCACACTCACACTCACACAAACACACACACAGATAGAGAGTCGCGTTTGTCGGCCATATCGCTGGCAGGCTTATTAACCCATTTGCCAGGCAGCTAATTTGAAAGCAGACCTTAAAACCGCAGCTAAACTGCGACCACAACTTTTAAAAGCGCCCCACTCACACACACACACACACACACAGCGAGTGTACTCTATATATAGCATATTTATTCTCATGCTGCATGCTTATTTTGAATGCGGCAACAATGTTGCTCTGTAGCAAACCAATTTGCGCTCTTTGATGAGGAAATACATTCATTTGCAGCAGTTGCATTAATAAGCTGTCAAGTGGCAAAACTTTGATAACTTTGAACATATTTTATTTAGGCGCTGAATATTGTGAAAATAAAAATCATTAATAATATTAGAGAAGTCTCTTTTACGCCATGCAATAGTATTTAAATGAATTTGTAATATTATTTTCATTGTGCGATAACCTGGTATATTTAGTAGCTGTGGTATTTTTTCAATGTAGAACTATATCAATATACCAAATATAGCCCTGGGTATATTTGAATATTTTTTGGTATACCAATTTGGTATATTTTAAGTACTGTTTTGAATAAAATTAAAACTGTGCAGTTTTATTCTTTAAATATACCACCGAAATACTAAAGTATACAAAAAATCTGTGTTTGGTATATTTATATATAGAACTATATTCAAAATATACAGTAGTATAATAATCAAGAAATTGTACTAAATTAAAATGAAATATAGATAAAAATTAAAGAATAATTACGCTCAAAAAAGTATAGATTAATGATTAATAGCATAAATATATTTCAAGTCGATGGCCTTTTTTTAGTTATTATATTATTTTGTATAATAATTAGCATGTAAATAAATAAATAATAACAAATATACTTCAATTTGAAATAAAATTCCACATCAGCAGCAAGAAAAATGAAAATCTTGCGATCTGTTAAAACTACAAATTGCCCATTATCACTAGGCAGCTGCTGGCAAAGGGGGCAACAGATAAGGCGAGAGGCAAGCAAGCAAACAAACAAACAAACAAGCCCTCGAGAACCGGATCGCCAGACTGAACCTGGGCGAACAGCTGTTGTGTGGTGGTCTGTTCCGAAGCAAAGAGCAAAAGCAAAAGCTAGCGACACGTCATGCTGAGATTAGAGCTGCTTAGAGTTGAGCGCGTTACACGAAAATGCACGATGTAAAGCTAACATTTGTAAGCAAATAAATTGAATATGCAGAATAAGTTAATAAGTTGAACACTTTCTAAGCAAATAAGATAAATACAAGTGTAAAAGGATAAAGAAAAGAAAGAATATGAATACAAGCTAATCTATGTAGAAGTAGCATTTAGTTAAGAAACAGAATCAATTACACGCGCTCATCTCTCAGCCAAAGAGCACGCTATAAAGAGAGTAAAACAATTGATAAGCGATTGCTATAAAAATAAGCTGAATGTTTCTCACTTTCTGACAGTGGATCATGGAACGTTGGCAGAATCGTGTCGCTGTGATAACCGGCGCCAGCTCAGGCATTGGAGCTGCTTGCACGCGACTTTTGGTTGCTGCCGGTCTGCAGGTGGTTGGCCTCGCACGTCGCACCGAGCGACTGGAGCAACTACGTCAATCGCTGCCCGTGGAGCAGCAGTCACGTTTCCATCAGCGGACCTGCGATGTCTCTGCTGAGGGGCAGGTGAACAGCGCCTTCGAGTGGATCGAACAGCAGCTGGGCGGCATCGATGTGCTCATCAACAATGCGGGCATTGTGCGCGATGGCCAATTGCTCGATATGCCGGTGCCAGAGATCAGCCAGATACTGCAGACAAATCTGATGGGCAGCATTTACTGCACCAAGTTGGCAGCGAGCAGCATGAGACGCCGTCAGATGGCCGGACATTTGTTTTTCATCAACAGCACGGCCGGTTTGGCGGGCTACAATCCAGGACCTGTGGATCCCAGTCTCAATGCGTATACGCCTAGTAAATTCGCATTGAGCGCTGTGCATGAGATCTGCCGACAGGAATTGATCACAGCCAAATCAAAAATCAAAACAACGGTAAGTAAGAGCGGAATAAAAAAAGATTTGGCTAAAAAATCTTTTTGTTTAGAAATTCGTTTAAATTCGGAGTAGCTTCTAATTTATTTTCGGAGAGAATGAATGTAAAATATGAAATCTTTTTGTTTTGGCAATTTGTATAAATTCCGTGAAGCTTCTAATTTATTTTTGTGGAGAATGAATGTAAAGTAATCGCTTTTATATTACACTCTTAATGGTTAGTTTAAAGTGTTGTAATGATAAGTAGTTTTAGCAAAATAGGGCCAATAAATTAGGATAAACAGAAGCGATATTAAAAGTATGTTCGCTAAAAAAAAAGCCAATCGCAACTGTCCAATGAAACATTTATTACATTAAGATAAATCTAAATTATATACCACAAAATTTATTCATTATTATTATCACTTTCTAAAACTCTTCACTAAAGAAATAAGTAAACACTTTTATTATTTATTCTATTTATATGAACCACAAAAAAAGCTAAAAATAAACTTGAAGTGCCGCAAGTTTACATATAAGTTAAGCCTCTATAATTAAGCTATTAATAATTATTACCAATTTCCTTATTTTTTCTTCAATTTCCTAACAGAGCATTAACCCCGGCTGGGTGGCCACCGAGATTGTCTCGGATGAGATTAAGGCGCAGCTGGGCGATGTGATCCTACAAGCCGATGATGTGGCCCAAGCGGTGCTCTATGCACTCTCCTCCTCCCCCAATGCCCAGGTGCAGGAGATAACGTTGCGGGCGGTGGGTGAATGGTACTGATAACATTCTACAGTCTGTCTCTCTGTCCGTTTGTCTGTCTGTCTGTTTGGCTGTGTGAAGTGAGCACGTGTTCTGGGGCTTGTTGTTTTTTCCCTTTCCCTTTCGCAGCGCGTTTGTTATTGTTGAAATGAAGTAATCAACACCAAATAACAATCAAATGAAGGCAAAACGACTCTCGCACACTCACTCTTGCCTTCTCATTCACTTACACCCGCCATCTCTCTCTCACTCACACTCACACATATTGTGTGGCTTTTACTTTTCCTTCTTTCTTTTTTTTGTGGGCCTCATTTCGTTTTTATTGTAATTGTTATGATTATTGTTGTTGTTATTGTTGGTTTGGCTGTTACAGTTTAACAACAACTCCCCAAAATAAATAATTCAGTTTTATAAATTAATAACCGACTGTGAAAAACAGTTATTTGAGGGCGGCACACACACACACATACACATACACTAACACTAACACATAAACACAAACGCAGAAAGCTGGCAACTGGGAACACGATATTTACGCTGGGTCAACAACTTGTCGTCGGGTCATTTTTAATGCAGGTCAAATCGATTTTTCAATTCACCTTGAGCTGAGAGCTAAAAGACACAATTGTCGTGTTAATATGCGAGCATGTTGTAATAATAATGGCACAGCACAATAACCGTAACGTAACGTAACGTAACGTAACGATTGAAATGCTTCCATTAACGGATAAGCTCTGTATCGATATTGAAAATCATTGCGGTTGCATTTTTAAACGTATGTATATATGAAATGGAAAACATTTACTCAAATAATTCCCGATGGCATCTGAATGATAATTAATGTCAATTAAGCTGATGTAAATTTAAAGAATTGAATTCACTGTTTATCAGATGCGACTATAATTAAATAAATTTGTTTATTTCACTACACTGGGATCGTAAATTGTGCTAAAAATACATTTTATTGGTCAAATGCTAAAATGCAAGTCACAATTTAAGGTCTTTGCCATTAGACTGAGAATACACGATGTACTATATACAATGTGCTATGTAAACTGTGGCACTTTCGGGAGCGATTTTGAGGTTTTGTGTTTCAAGTCAAGGCGAAAATGCGCAAAAACAAAAGCGTAAGCGAAAGCGAAAGTGAAAGTGAAAGCGAAATAAAAGTATCTCTCTCAGACCCGGGTCTCAACACGATTTGCTACTTAGGCCGCCATTGGGCCATGTAATTGCACTCGCTTTACGAGCGAGAGAGCGATGCTTAATTAACAAATTTTCAACATTAGCTGCACAAAGTTGAGAGCTTAATCCTAAATCTGAGCTCTCCGCTTTCCATCCATCTAACCAACCCACACATACATCTAATTTTTCTGTTCCATTTTTTTCTTTTATATTTTTTTTTTTTGGCTTTTTTTGCGTGTAAAACGCCGTCAGCGACAAGCCAAAGAGAGAGAGAGAGAAAGAGAGAGGAGAAAACACACACACACACAAAGAGGAAGAAAAATTCGCCTGTTATTTATTTATTTTTTGTTCACCCGCTTTTTATTTTGTGTCGGTTTCGGCGGAAACCGAAACTTTTTGCAAGCGAATCCTTTTAATAGCAGCCACTGAACATACTATAGTTCTTCTTCTATTTCACTTTCACCACCTCCCCCCCCCCACGTTTCCACTCTTCTTGCCACTCAGTTTGCAGCCATCATATGGGGCAACCCTTTGAAAAGTTTTGTGATATGCGAGAGTCTGTCTGCAACTTGGCTGCTGTTGCTGCTGCTACGTTGTTTTAAGGCACAAGAGCCCAGCACCTCTCTCTCTCTCTCTCTCCCTCCCTCGTTCTCTCTCGCTCGCTCTTTATGTCAGTCTACCCGTCTATCTGTCTATCCGGCTGCATGTCTGTCTGTCAGGGCTGCCAGCCAGTTAGACAAGTTTTGTCAGCCCCAGCTCTGCACTTCACTCGTTTCCGGCATTTTGTTTTAATTAAATTTATAACAAATGTCATATACTGACACACATACATATCAACACACACACACACGCATATCGGATAAACTTTTTACTGGATGAGACGAGGACAAAAAAAAAAAGAGAAAAAAGTAAATAAAAACCAAAACACAATTTGCATTCAACACTTTAACGGAATTGCAATATCTTTAAACATTTGTTAAGCCATTCGACGAAGTTCGAAGAAGCCACCGAGAGCACAAAAGAAAAGTTTTCGTCTCCAGGGCGCGCGAGCTTCGTCGAATTCCAAGAAACACCCAGAGTCAATTTTGTATGCAAAGCACATACTTTTCGGGCGTATTAACTAATAATGAACCATTTTCTAATCCCCAACTTAGAGCCAAAAGAACGTAGATTGCATGAAATGGAAAATTATCGAAAGTTGCTCCAAAAATTAACCATAAAATATGAAGCTTAAATTATTCCTTTTCTTTACACAACACATTATTATACTGCCAAGACATTGTCGGTTTAAATTCCGATTGTCTTTATTTTAGTTTATAATTAGAAACAGAAAATATATATAAATTCAATTCTACATTTGAGTGCTTCATACACGTCAGTTCACTTTCTACGCGACTGCTTTTCATCGATATCCCATCTGCTATCGATCTATCGTGTTATCAGTATTTCGATATGACATCAATATTTTGACAACTTAACTGTTTCCTTTTTCAGATCCATTATAAATGATATTAATTAAAACTTTAGCAAACAAAGTACTTAAAAAAACGCACTTTCATTTCAGTTTTGAAAACTTTTCGCTGGCATTTAAAAGCTGAATTTCCGAGTATTTTACCTTTATTCATTTATCAGTACAATTGGATTTGAGCCAAGGCAATAAGAAGAAAGATTTTTAGTCATGGCAGAGTTGCTTTGCAAGGCGTTTCTGTAATACCTCTTTTTGCTGGCCAAAATGGAATTTTTGCGATGACCTAAAAAAGAGAAAAAAAAATCGCTTAGGCGCTGTGTGCTTGCCCACGTGTGCATGTGGTCAAATGTTGTTAGCCTGTTATGGCCCCAGGGCCACACTCACTGCATGTGTGTGTGTGTGTGTAAGGATGTGTGTGTGTGTGTGTCTCAACAATTTGGCAGGCAGAACAAGCCCAGTCAGTGTTGTGTATGCGCCTGGTCAGCAGCACAGCGCTGAGTGCAATGAAGCATTTCAGTATCGTTCCCTGACCAGACGAAGTAGTTGCTCTTGTGGCTTCTAGTTGGCAGTTGCTGTTATCGACATACAAGTACCGTATAACAACATTGCTCACCAGCCAAATAGCTGCAAGTTATGCTACAGACAGAGACAGAGACAGAAACAGAGGAAACCCAGCAACCAGCAACCAGCAACCAACAAGCTTGGCCACTTGCCACACACACGCAGTTGCTGCATTGCATTAAAGCTAAAAAATAAATATGAGAAAATTTGATTTGCTTGCCATTTGAGTATGCACTCAAAACGATCAAGCATAAGTGCGGGCTAGGCGAATGCTCTGTAATTAAATATTATGTACAAAAGAACAACAACAACACTTTTACTACTAATATGTCAATTATGGTCAAAAGTTTTAGACAGCCTCTTTTCCACATAACATAAAGTAAAAGTCGAGTTTGTGCAAACAAAACCGATACTTTATTCATTCTATTATTTATTTAATTGTTTTATTAAAACGTTTTACAGCCAATTAAAGTGAAAACCACTCAAAAATTTCAATAATAAAAAGAAAGAGTAAATAACTCTTTTTTAAACACACAAAACTGAAGCTTTATTCTTCGTATTATTTATTCAACTGCTTTATTAGAACTTTTTACAGACAATTAAAGTGAAAAGCATTCAAAGCTGGCAATAAACTGCACCTGCAGTGAATTACTTGAATGTTCAAAGTACCGAAAACAAGTAAAACTGCCATCTGGCTTTTCACAAAATTCCAAATTTCCACGAATTGTAAATGCACATTGCACACTGAATGACAGCAACACACGCTTTGCTTAGGGTAAAGGGACAGACAGAGAGACTGCACAAATGAGCTGCACTTTGTTGATTAGATATGGGATCATTTTTTTGGGGCACACATTTCTCAATTTTTGGCAAAGTTTAATAGACCAAAAAATTGTTTGTGGTTTTTTTTTTTATTTTCATACCTGCTATCTATAAAGTAGAAGGGTATTATAAGTATTACAACTGCAGAAAATGTATGCAACAGGCAGAAGGAGACTATCTTCAATAGCTGAAATGATATAGACATGTCTGTCTAGTTGTCTGTCTGTCCGTCCGTATATAAACCTAAGTAGATCTCAGAGACTATAAGAGATAGACATAACATTTTTGGTACGTATAATAACAACTATAGTCTTTATAATTCTCGAAAATTTGAATGAGATCACATAAAAATTGTATGTGTTATTTAAGAAATACTTTGCTTTAGCTGATAATCTGGTATATTTTGCACTCTATTTAGATATATTTAGATTAGATATATATTCTCTGGTATATTTTTCTTTTATTTGCGGTATATTTTAAAATGAATACTGTTTTGATTTTACATAAAATGTGTAGCGGGTATTTCACAGTCGAGCACACTAAAGTGTAGCTTTTTTACTAGTTCTATTTCTATTTCCGTGCAACTGTCTCCATTTGTGCCAAGAAAATTACTTGGGCTTTTGGCTTTTTCTCGATAACCAATCAAAAATTCCTTGTTATCGGTTTGCTGTGGCCAAAAGGGCAATTGCAAATACCCGCCTGGACTTGTATGTTGTCGACCAGAACAGACCAGCCCAGACACATAGACAGATAGACAGACAGACAAATCCCACAACAGCTCCCGTTCATGGCCGCAAAACCCACGTAAAGTTTTCCAAAATACATTTCGAAGAATTCCAAAAACGGGTAAAAGCAAACACTTTTCTTACCCACATACGTTTAGCTAGTTTAAAAATAGAATCTAATGCAGAGTTGCACACAGATAAATTGACTTTATGCCCTCTGACCTTTTGCCCACCTCACTCCCAATTCATTATGATGATGGACAACAGTTATAAATAACAATCGCAGCAGGTTCATAATGCGCTAATATCAATTAACGTCAGTGTGTCAGGTGGACAAAAACTGAAATGTTGCCATTTTTAGCACATAACTGCAGCGCAACGGCCTGCATTGGTTGATTGGGAAAATTCAATAAAACTTATTGGAGGAGTGAAGGAGGAGGAAGGTAAACTGCCACGGCCATGTCAGCGTTATTGTCATTGTGATTGTGATTGTCAATGCCATCCGCAACGAAGTCGAGTGCATTAAATCATAATGAAGCACTCTGCACAATCAAATTGTATAAATACATACATATGCGGATGTCGATGTGGATGCGAATGTGGATGTGGATGTGGATGCATATTCATATATTGTCTCTATACTTTTTGCCTTCGGGGAGTTCAGTTATATGGAAAACTCTTGTAAAAACATTGACAATTGGCCAAATTGGCTGAAAAGTTTCCCTCACATTTGCATAATGAAGCAAACTCTCTCTCTCTCTCTCTCTCTCTGTGTGTGTGTGTGTGTGTGTGTGTGTGTGTTTGACCTGATTGTTGGCCAATAGATAATATTTAAATACTCTGAGGGCATTTCATAATTGAGAGTGAGCAGTAGAGAGATCCAAAAATAGCACACTTAACTGCCAAGCCAAGCCAAGTCAAGCCAACACAAGAAGAAGATGGCAAAGTTTTGTGCCCCAAAAAGTTAAATGGAAATTAAAAATACTCAACATTTTCCCCAATGCTGTGTGGCTCCAGCTGCCATCTATTGTCTAGTTCTCTGGTGTTTTAATAATTGATTTTTTTTTCCATTTTGTGTGCTTCTCGAGAGAGCTAAGCAAATTTTGTAATTTACCGGAAAATTGTCATTGTAATGGAAATTAAAAATGAACTTGATTTGAAAGTTTTGTAACTAATTAATTGATGCTCGTTTATTATGCATATTAATTGTGCATTTGTTTGGCAATAATGGAGCATATCAAATATTTATTGCACAATAAATAAGATTTATATGTGAATATTTAATTGGCTAATGGCAAGAGATTGAAGCAGTTCGTTCTTTAGAAGCACGCAATTCGTGCAATGATTATCGCAATCAATGCAATTTATAAATATTGAATTACATTTGCAATAAATGGCTATTGACTCCACTAATGAGCACATGTCTACCAAAAAGAGAGCAAATATTCGTATGCGCATGTTGTGAATTAATTTTCAGTTTGCAACTGTTTTAATTTACCTCGCATATATTAGAATTAAACATTATGTAAACAGCATATTGAACTAGTTTGTCGTTGCTCCTTTTTGGCTGAAATGTAAACAAAATATCCAAGCTCCAAGCTCCAAGCTCCAAGCTTGGCGGCAACTACGCAAATTCACGCCCACAGAAACCGTGCACAGCCCACAAAGAACATCAAAGTTTTGTGCACCGCCGCACAGCTCCTTAATAAGTTGAAAGTACTTGTCCGTATAATAGTGAGAAACTTTTTGTGTGCCGGAGAAAGGAAAAGTTTTCCTTGTTTCTGGCATGGTTTCTTTCCTTTTTTTGTTTTGTGTTAGTCAAGTGTGTGGTAAAGACCTTTTTTGCTGTATTCATTTCATTCCTTATGAGGGCGCAAAATTCTTCTTTTTTTCATAAATAGGCGAACATATGTTGTTGCAGTATGTTAATAGCTTATAAAAAAGGGAAAGAGCTGAGAATAGTCCATTAGTAAAAGCTATCAATATGGCGGAAGTGGAACAATGGAAGGTGAAACAATGGAAATGAAATGCAATAATGGAGCCAAAGGCTTAGAAATGTACCAAAGAAAATATCGGCAAAGTGAGAACAATGGAATCGAAACGCTATAAATTAAACAATAAAACATAATTGAAAAAAAGAAAAGATTGATAAAATGTATTAAAAAAATAATGATTATATAATTGTGGATGTATTATACTTGATATATTGTTATGTCTAATAAGGTAAATTTATAAAAAAATATATGGCAGTTGAAATATATTTTCCTCGCTTTATATCGTGGTCAAATAAAACAACGGATACGGAACATTGAAAAATATCGAAACGATATTGGAAACAAGGAAGAAATCTACATTTAAGTGTTCTCTTAATAAAACTGTATTCTACAAATATACTAAATATATGCCACTAAAATAAACCGAAGGTTATATTTGCTATACAACATTCAAAACATACCATAGAGTATCAGATTGTTAGTATTTCTTGAATAAATTCTACAATTCTTGATCGCTACCAAATGTTGCGGAATCATAAATACTAAAGTTATTATAGTTTGTATCAAAAATCGCTTGAGCTTGAAAATTACGCTTGCTATTTGATTTGATGTGGTAGTAAAGTAATGTCAGAAAAATCAGTTGTGAAACTCTAACGAAAGTTTAGAAGGGAAATGGAACAACGTAGTTGAAACATATTTTCCTCCTTTTGTAATGTGGCCGAATTGCATTTATCCGCAGCACACTCAAAGTAAAACCCCCGTATGAGTGCTGCTATCAGAGTGTGTGCATCTGTAATGTGTATTACCATATCAGCATATGTACTTACATACATACTTGTATATGTTACTCCTCTTCTTGCTAATGTCCTGGGGTTTCGCAAGGCTAAGCAGCTTACTGAACACACGCACACACACACACACACACACACACCTACAAGAAGCAACTTTCACACTCACAGCAAATACACACACTCAGAATCAAGTCAAGACAGCGAAAGGTAGCTGGTAAATGGCAAAAGAAATGCAGGAGAAATCGCTGTTGAACGACTAAGCTTCCGCAAACAGCAAGCAGCATGCAACGTCTGCCTTGCAGCATCCTGGCCCAGACAATGGCATCATCTTTTAAATATAATAAACTTGCAACACTATTAGTAAAGTGTTGTCAGTGTGGCAGTAACTGCTGCTATTGCTGCTGCTGTTGCTGCTGCAACGACAACAGTTGCAACTTCCCGTTCTGTTGTCATAGTTGCTGCTTCACGTTTTCCCTTTTGTGTATAACTTTAACCAAACTTCAAACATTTTAAAGCGACTTGTAGTATATTTGATTTCTTTATAAACACACATAAAATGTTTAAAAATGAAATAAATATGACAATGAATATCTGCAAGTTAAATACTAAACAAAATCTTGACGACAGACTTAACTAATATCAAATTTCTTTAAACATGGAAAATATAAATATAAATACATAAAAACCACACTTTATTGAAAGTAAGGAATCTTGAGACTATAGAAAATAAATAAAATAAATTTATGGAGTTTACAACTGAATGAATTCAAAATAAATTTTATTGAAATAATCAACAATATAAATATGTACATATATGATAATACCTTGAAACCAAAAATTTTTAAATAATGCCAAGTAAAGCTTGAACTGTAAACATTAAATTTATTGAAAGAATAAGAAAATAAAATTCAAATAAAATCATGGCACAAAAATGTAAAAATTTGAACAAGACTAGAGATTTCAGCAATTAAATAAAGTGTACTCGCTGTGTATGTAAATAAAGTTCTCAATGAAAACCTCTTAGTTTTCTATTTATAGGAATTTCCATGTACTAAAAATCTTTTCTAATCAGCTGTTTACTGATTGCAAATTGCATTAGATAGAATGGGCAATATCGATGCAGATTTAACGGACTGAAAGGGAACATTTTCGAATGAATTTCTCAAAGCGAATTCTCAGCTCATTGCCAGATGAGGCGAACGGATATGCACGGCTGATGCACACACACAAACACACACACACACATAATATATACTACTTATGTGTGTGTGTGTGTGAGTGTGAAAAGAAGTTGAGCTGTGTGGCAGCATTCGATTTGTGGCGCTTCGCTTGCTTGCTTGCTTGCTCGCCGTCTTTGGCATTTGTTGCACATAGTAATTAAAATTGTGCATACGCCGCGTTGTGCGCAAATGTAATCAACATTACGCATACGACCCACGAACCCCCTCGCATATTCGCACATATGGAGTGCGCTCGATTAATGGAAAAACGCGTTGCACGCCGAACTATTCAGGCGCAATGAAGCTGTCATCGGCAGGCAACAGTTGCTTACAATTTTGCCCACACGGCGACACTACAAAATACATTGCACACAGCGATATATAGTGCAAAAAAGCGAGCGGGGCGAAACTTAACAGCTAAAACAGAACGAGGTAAAAGTAAAACACACACAAAAAAAAAGAGAAGAAGCAAAAGCAAGTTGCTACCGATGAAGTGTCGTCGCTGCCTCCATCTCCGACTGTCTGCATGCCTTTGCCGCAAGCCAACGCACTCTCAAGCTCACATATTTATACCCGCTACCCAAAGAGTAGAAGGGTATTATAACTTTGTGCCGGCAGGAAATGTATGTAACAGGTAGAAGGAGGCATCTCCGACCCTATAAAGTACATATATTCTTGATCAGCGTCAACAGCCGAGACGATCTAGCCATGTCCGTCTGTCCGTCTGTCCGTATGAAACACTGGATCTCAGAGACTATAAGAGATAGAGCTATAATTTTTTTTCGACAGCATTTGTTATGTTTGCACGCAGATCAAGTTTGTTTCAAATTTTTGCCACGCCTACTTCCGCCCCCGCAAATCAAAAAAATCAAATAACAAGCGTAATTTTAAAACTAGAGTTGCGAATTTTGGTATATACAATAACTACTATAGTAGTTATGATTCCTAAACATTTGGTTGCGATCAGATAAAAATTGTGGAAGTTATAAAGAAATACTTTTGTATTTGCAAAAACGCCTACTTACTAGGGGTCTAAGTTGCTTTGGGTGACAATCTGGTACATTGTGTCGTCTATGGTATATTTTGAATGGTGTACTATATCGATATACCAAACATGCCATTTGGTATATTTTTAGTATTTTTTAGTATTATCGGTATATTTTGAAAATGATACCGCAATATTTTGCCTTTATTAAAAATGGGTAGCGAGTATCTCACAGTCGAGCACACTCGACTGTAACTTTCTTACTTGTTTTTACTTTACTTTTTGTTAAGTGGCTCTCAATGCCACGCCCATGAAGCGCAGCAGTAGTACCACAGAGGCCCACACACACAGAGAGAGCGCTGGTTTTCATGCAATTTATTGAGCTAGTAAGCCAAAAGGGAAAACACGACGTGTGGCATGCGACATGCGGCTGCGGCATACGACGTGCGACGTGCGGTGCGTCGTCAATGATGGCCTGTGTTTCGAGTGCATGCCATTTTTGAGGCTTAAAAGGTTGTCTCGCTTTTGCACTGGTTACGGCTCTTTGTCACAGCAAATGCAAAAGCAACCGCTCGCACTTTGCAACGTGTCGCAATATTTTTTCCACTCTTTTTACTTTCCACTGCCTTTTCACTATTTTCACTTTGGCCTACATCTGTTTTAACCGACTGGCAAAATGGCAAATTCACAATCTTTGCTGCTTTGCTCTGAGGTCTGACAAATTGCACACAGCTTGCAAATGGAGAAATGAAACGAAAGATAAAGCGAGATTTACGTGTGTTTTTGTCAGCTCTCAGCTCAAAGACATACGAAAGGGGCAAGAAGAGAGGAAGGTATCAATAAGACATGTCTGCAAGTGGATTACAGATTGGGGAAGCCAGAAAGCAGAACTTCATAATGCTCTTTTAACCATACATTTCGTATATTATCTCGTCTCCATTTCAAGTCCCTTTCGGTGTTAAAAAAAAACCGTCTATCGTTTACAAGGAATGTCCGAACTTGTTAAAAACTTGTTAATTTCTAATAATGAGAGACGAATTGTGCTTGAGCTCTTCGATGGAATTGTCAAAGTTCAAAAGTTTTGCGACACTCACTCGAAGAGTTCCAAGTGTTCTTCTCCCCTTGCCAGCTGTGGCAGCTATAAGTGAGTCGTTTCGAGTTATACTAAGTGTTATTTGAGACTCGAATTAATATTTAATATGACAATTCCAACAGTTCGTTCATTATGAGTCATTTGATATTCGACAAAGACTACAAATTAATGTTGCTCGATTTGAAGTTGATTCACTGAAAAAAAAATACCTGTTTATAATCTATAAATTCATGGTGTTTATAAAATAAGACCAAAACAAACTATTCATTTGGTTTAATATACTATATTGTTATAATACAAAATATACCAGATTGTCAACCCAAGCAACTAAGTTTAAGTACACATTTTTCCCTATACAAATAACTTCCACAATTTTGATCTGCTCACAACCAAATTCAGTATTTGCGTTCATAGCTTCATTGATATGTTTTCTAACTTCAAAATGTTTTCATTCTCTTTAAGCACTTTTTAGAAGAAATTTCTTACTTCTTAAACATAAAACTTGATTTGAAAACTTTATTTTTCCAGTGCTTTTACCAATATACAAACAATGTAGAATTTTGCAACTTTATTGGATTCCTTTTTGGCACCTGCAAAACAAAGTATGCAAAACCACAAGCAAGCATTTCATTTGCAATTAGACAAATTGTGGTGTCAAAGAATTTAAACAAAATTGTCAGTGAACAGTTTGAGTTTGTGGGAAATGACAGTAAATATTGCTTAAGATAAGATTAGCTTTTCACATCGAACATAATTGTTTGAGCGATAAGTGATTATAGTTGATTTAATCTGATAAGCGCTAAAAACATTGATTATGATAACCGAATTAATTTATCGCTAAATAGGGACAAGCTGATAAAACCTTTAAGCAGCAATTGACAACTACAAAATACCCTGCACAATAATTCTATTGTGCAATAATAATAATAATAATAATAACAAATGCCAGTTCAATTTGTTCAACACAATTGGCGAAACGAAGCGCACAACGAGTATGACACAAATTGAATATGAATCGAATGGAAATTGATTGTATTACGATGTGAATTGTTAACCCAAACGGAGCGAACTAAAACCCCAAACATAACATAAAATGTGTCCAGTCAGCACAGCGTTTTGCAACATCGGTCAGTCGTCGTCGTCGTCGTTTTGGGGCCACAAGCTGGAAAACCACTTATGACCCACTAGACAGAAATTAGCTTAAGTACCCCATATAACAAAGATGCTCATAAAGGCGTGTGTCTCTCTGTGTGTGTGTTAGTGTTGTTTGTGCTCATCTTATAAACGATTATATTTATAGGGACGCCAGCCAGAATGATTTCCATCGCCTGTGGCGTTATTAGAATTCAAATATTTATGTGCCAATTGGCAGCAACTAGTGTTGTGTGTTCGTTCGCCTGATCACTATAAGTTCCCCAATTCAGCTGCTGTTTATTTATTTATTTATTTCCAATTTTCATTCCATTTGACGTCACTGATATGCGTGTGTTCGGGCATTAAGTATACGACTCGTATTCTTTCCACGGTATCTCCATTGGCTTTTTGTTATTGTATGTGCTTTGTGTTTTTTGCTGTTTTCTTTTTTTTGTTTTTTTTTTTATTGATTACGCACATTTGAAAATCAATCAGCAAGTGTGTATCGTGTCGGGGCACATTTGACTGAAGTTTTGTTTATTTGTTCATTTTGCAGTTTCTGTTTTTTGGCAAAGGCGCACAAACACTTTGCGCTTAATGCTCAAACATCAAGTGCCAAATTGCCAGTGCTCATGATTCAAGCTACAAACTGAAAACTGAATGGATTTTCCACTTGGAAACGTTACAAATTTCCCCATAAATAAGAGGAACTTTTAAATACTATATTTCGTTTATTTCTTTTTTATATTTGATGTTAAATTTTAAGGTGTTCGATTATAAAGGAAATTAATTTAATAATCAAAATACTTTATTTTATTTGTGATAGACAGCTCTTGCTTTTGATACTCGCCACCCATTGGGGAGAAGTTTGTTGTAACTTTATACAGGTCTGAAATAATGCTTTGGCTGAAAATCTGGTATATTTTGCACTCGTCGGTAAATTTTTTCAATGCAAAACTATATACAATATACAAAATATATAATTGGGTACCTTTTTAGTATTTTTGTGGTATAATAATGTTAATATATTTTAAAAAATAATACCGCACTGTTTTGCTTTTAATTACAATGAGTAGCGAGTATCTCACAGTATTATAGTTAAGTATTTTTATGGTACATGAATTTAGTATATTTTAAGAATAATTCCGCACTACTTCACTCCTATTAAAAATCAATAGCGAGTATCTCCCAGTCGTGCACATCTTTCTTGTTTTGTATGCTCTTGCTTCTCCCCATAAAAAAATGAAGCTTTTAAATACAATATTTCCTTTTTTTAGATTTGATTATATTCAATTTCGAGGTGTTCTACTTTAAAGAGAATTAATTTAATAGTCACATTACTTTATTTTATTTGTATAAGATGCAACTTTTATTAACAACTTCTCAGCTCGGCATCTAGCTAAATCATCTTTAGCTTCAGCAACTCACACAAGCGTCCATCAAGTTGGCAAACGCACTTAAGATAGTAAAATGTGTACTGGGCAAACAAAATAAACTAAAAAGCAGAAGAAAAAGGCACAGCAGCTTGTCAACAATTGCGTTTAACTTCAATTTACTTGCACTCAAAAGGTCAACAACTGACAAGAGGAGGCAGAAGAAGTTGCTGTGTGTGTGTGTGTGTGTGTGTGTGTGTGTGTGTGAAGGCAGGAAAAACAAGCCATGTAACTGAAACTTCTGTTAACCGCTCTTAATCTCAATCTAGCCCCAAAGTGGGTGGACTATCCCACTCTCTTTCTTCCTCTCTCGAACCCAACCCCTTTCCCCTCTCTCCCATCTCTCCCTCGCTCTCACTCTGTCCGCACGCAGCTAACTGCAGGCAATTTTTCTATTTTCCACATCATTAGTTTTCAATGAATATTGTTCGTGTGGTTATTCCAACAGTTTTTCTTCTTCTTCTGCTACAGCTACTGGGTTAAATGTCCAGGGCATAAGAAAATTTCCCTCTGTCTGCGTGTGTGTATGTGTGTGTGCGTGTGTTGTGTTTGTTGTGTGTGCTCTCGGCCCGCATAAGCAAATAAACTTACAAATTGGCCAGTGTCAAAACAAAAACCATACAAAGCAGCAAAAGGAACAGCAGCAGCAAGTTCAATGGCAGCCATAAATCAAAAACAGCAGCAATTTAATAGGCGGGGTCATTCGAGACATTCGGGTTGCTTGCTTTTTTTTTTTTTTCTCTCTCTCGTTCTCTGGTTGTTGGCCACCTGCAGCCGCCGTTGGGCAATAGAATTAGTTTTCTTATTTGACTTTAGTCGCAGGGCAACGGCAACGCGTCGCATGAGCAATGTCCCCAAATGCTATATAAAAAGTGAGGATGGAGGGGGTCACAGAGTCAGGGGTCGGAGGGGCAGGAAGAGGGACGTCTGGCATTCATGCACGAGCGACGCAAAGGCATTTGAAGTGCCTGCCACACCCCCCTTTATTTTATTTTATTTTTTTCTTATTCTGTTCTTTTTTTTTGTTCATATGCCCGGGGACCTGTCATCATCATCAGGCAACAGCAGCAGCCGAGAATATTGAGAGAGCAAGAGCGAGAGTCGCGTAAGTGAGAGCAAAACACAAACAGGAACAATTACGTGCAAACAAAAATACAACAAGAAGTACACGAAAAATAAATAAATAAAAAAAGAATCAGAAAACAAGACCAACACAAAAAAAAAAAAACCAAATAAAATTATTTCGTTTTCGTATATTTTTTTTTTGGGGCAGCCAAGAAGGCAAATCAAGCAAATCAAAATCAAAGCGAATAGAAAACATCAGCGCCGCAGGCTCATGTTGTAGTATATATTTATGGACATCCTCACATCCTGCCCAAAAATGATATCCCCTCGCTTGCCCCTTCTCCATATCTAGCTATCTCTATCAACACGGTCGGGGCGTGGCAAGTGGCAAGTGGCAAACTAAGTTGTTTGCAACAGAGTGTAGCAAATATTCAATCGTTCGTTCGTTCGTTTGTTCGTTCGATTCAGCCACTCGAATGCACATTTTACAATTCAAATGGCTGGCAATCATTCACATTCACATTCACATTCGCATTCGTATTCGCAAATCACAATCTGAGCTGTGAGTGTGAGTCGTCGATGCCATTCAATAATTCATCTTGGGCGTCGGGCAATCGCCTTATTTCCAGGTCCTCATCGCATTGCCTCTCGCCTCTGCTTCAGAGTCTGCCTTGTTTCTTCATTCCACACTGATTGCATAATTGTCAGAGCGAGAGAGCGCAACAGTGGAAGAGAGAGAGAAAGAGCGAGTGAGCACTTGGCATTATAAAAATCACTTCAACAGCTCATCAACTGGGCAGTTTTGATAACTGAGCGAAGCTACGCACATTTCTCTTTCACTTCTCTTTTTTTCTCATTTATTCATTCTCAGCTCTTCTCTTATCGCAACGCATAAGTAACTCGGCTAATGGTATTTCCATTTCCAGAGGTTGGCACGGGAATTGCCTCATTATGAGTATTGAACCGTTTTTATTGCAAGTCATTTGACATGACACACAACTTAAAGCTGGTGTTTTTTTCCTTCCACAGGTAACTGAAATACCAACAAAACACCCAACAAAGAACGAAAAAAAAAGAGAAAACGTTGCGAACAACTCAAGTTGAATTAAATATTCTAATATATTCTTTTTGTTGTGTATCTTTTTCCGCCTGTTTTCAATTCAAGTTTGACTTGGCTTTAGCCGAGATTTAGCATTCGAAATAAGCTCTGCCTATGGCACTTAAATTATATTAAGTAATCGCTGTGAAATTTTTAAAGCATTTTGTTTTGCATTTTGCATTTTTGATATTTCAGCTTGATGTCATTCAAGAATTAAGCTACCGCATTTTTATGCAGAAACATTATGCTAAAGCTACTAAGAAAAGAAGTCTTTATTTTATACCCACTAACCACAAGGTGGAAGGGTATAATAGCTATGTGTCTCCAAGAAATGTACGTAAAAAATAGAAGCAGTATTATCTCTGATTCTATAAAGTATATAAATTCTTAATCAGCGATAGAAGTTAGAAAATATTCAAGAAATACTTCAGTATGACAAAATACACCCACTTCAATTGAGTCTGAGACAAAGCAACTCTTTGTCTGGCAACTTAGTATATTTTGTACTCTATGGTATATTTTCAATGTGTGATATATGGGATATATTTTTGGTTATATTAGCAGAATATGGTTTTATTCGAGCACACTGGACTGTAGTTTGCTCAATTACTTTATATTTATTCATTCACAAACGAATTTAGATATATTTTTGTTAGTTGGCACATAATATTTGCTGGTATTAAAAGCTTTAAGAAATGTTGACATTGCTTTTTGAATTGCATATATATTTATTTATTTGTCTACATACAATATTTGTCAAATTATATTTTGTTTCTTTTAAGAAAAATCGACTCTTTGCCAGAAGCAAATAGCTGAAAGCTAGAAATCGAATGTGCGTTCACTTACGTCAATCACTTAAGTCTTACATTTGACTAGTTTTATGCGAATGTAAACAGCAGCTGTTCATAATTGTGTTCTTCAATTGTCTGAGCACGAGCAACAAAATGCAGTTTTCAGTTTTGTTCTTGTTTTCTGCATTTGTGTATTTTGCCTTGTCATGCAAATATTTGAATGTCATTTGCAGTTATTGTCCTGTTAGTTGTTGTTGTACTTCTTGTTGTTGTTAAAGCACTTTAACTAATTGATTCAAGTTGCAATCAAATTGAAAGTTGCAACCACAATTCATCAAGTGGGCAAAATTAATTTCAATGGCATGTAATTAACTAATTTACATTAGGCAAAAACAAATAAACCGAGCGCGCACAAATCACAAGAAACCAAGTCCCACACACACACACACACACACACACGCAAACACACACACTCAGTCACGCACACACATGGCACATGGCAGCCACACGAATGACCGCAAAAAAGCATTTGATTTTATAGCATACTTTTGTGGGTCTTTGAACTGTTTTCGGCCACAAGCCGCAATCCCAACCACATCAGTAACAGTAAATGTGTAACTGTAACTGTAACTGCAACTGTAAAAGTAACTCTAACTGCGGCTGTCTGTAAGTTAAGCTCTCCCCTTCCCTACACCCTACACCCTACACCCTACACGCAAACAAACAAAAAAACTGACTATTTAGTTGGCCAAGCGAAGTATTAACTGTTTTATGTGCCACTTGCATAACGGAAATGGAAAATTGCGGTTAAGTAAAAGTGTCAAGCAGTTGCTCAGCCTTTTTATAGATTTATGCGATTTGAGCTCTGAAGTTTTATTCTTAGTCTGGCGACACACTCGTTCCATTAAAATAATGAAATTCAGAACTGCCCGTCAAAAGTTCAAGCCAACGACGTAATTTCTAAAAATTCCAAAAACTCAAAGAATTTCACAGACAGACATTTCGTTATCCTTATGCCTTGCCGATGATCCATTAGCATTATTTGAATATTATGCGAATTGTTAATTAGCTGAGCGACTGCGACTTTAAAATGCGAATGACTTCTTGAGAACTCTGCTTCTTTTTTTTTTGTTCATCTGGTAAATAAATCGATAGCATATATATATTTTCAGTCCGGCTTTCGTTTAGTGTTATCCATCGACTTATGAAACAAATGCTAATGGCCAACAACAATAACAGCAGCCAGAATAGCAACAAGAACAATGTCTTCCACATCGCTGAGGCTGAGCCGTTGCTTTAACTGTGGTCAGAGACCCACCGAGACCCTTTATTTGCCCCACACTCCACTCCCCCCTCTCGTTCTGTACTTTTGCCAGCCTCCGCTAGTCATTTTCCACTGGCCCACTGTCAGTTGTTTCAATATATTATTTATATTTCATTAAATATTAATGCGTTTGTTTCTGGGAGTTCGAGTTCAGTTCGTTCTCTCGTTCTCTCATTCGCTCTACACCCTCGACCACACACTCATCGATGGGGTCGCTTATTGCCCAAAGTTTGCAAAGCTCTTCAATTGTTGTCGTTATTTATTTATAGCCAGCATTTTTGCAGGGTATTCTTTTTTTTTGGTGAATGGGGCATTTGCTTTCTTTTTCTTTTTTTTTGTTACTTTTGTGTGTTTTTTGTTTGGCTTTCAAGCCATAATTCCCCCCGCTGAACTGTTCAAAAGATGCGACGCCATGAGGCTGCCCAAAAATGGGTTGGGATAGATTGTTGATGCGGCTCTGGTTGCCCTTCCTACAGCTGCTGCTCTGGCTTTGCTTTGCTTTGCTTTGGTCTGGCGGGGTATGATGTGGTCTGGTCTCGTTTGGTCTGGTCTGGCATGGTCTGGTGTGGCTTGGTCTGGTCTGGTTAAACAAAAGACGAAGGACTTACAAAGAGAAGTCAGCGAAATGAGCAGCCACTGGCAGCAGCAACAACAACAATACACATGCCACCCACACCCAACCACACACACACACACACAGGTACCCGTAGACACAACGGCAATTATAAAATAACAAAAATGTGGCCTAGCCCCCGGATGGTTAAGAAGAAAAAAAAACGAATACCTAAAAAAAAAAACAGAGAAAAGGGGCAAGAAGCTCGTCTCTGGCCTTGTTTTGGCAGCAGTTCGCTTGAAGCGCTGCCAAGTTAATTTGAGAATAAGCCTTGTACAACAACAACAACAACAACAATGGAGAAAAGCAACGGCAATTTTGTGCCTGTTTTCCAGTTGGCAGGCAATTAGGAAAATTGTCTTGATTATGATGTAGACGTCAGCGCGTTTCTTTCTGTTATTTTTACGTTGCATTTTTGCAAATTGAATTCGCAACAAAGTGGTCAATCAAAGGTATTAATAAAAAATAATGTTGTGCCTCTGCAATTGCAACAAGTTAAAAGATATAGTTTTGAATGATCGACTGCAAGTTATCTTATTTCCATAGGATTGCAAAATACACAAATATTCAAATTCCTAACTGCATTGCAGTATGTATTAAAACTAAAGAATTTACTGTTGCAGCTCATTTCAAATATTTCTACAAAAGTTAAACACCCTTTTTTCCGTTTACTACTTTTCAATGGGCAGACAAATAGTACACACTGACACACCTCGAAGCAAGCCTTAAAGCCATCGACGCTGCTCACCCGGAAGTTCTTGGCGCCATCGCAAAAGTTCAGTGACACGCAATCGAAGAAAAGTCAAAGCAAAGCAAAGCAAAGCAAAAGCAACAACTATGTACAACAACAAGTCTATCAGCAATTGCCTATTTTCAACGAGTTTTGCTTGCTTCCTTTCATTTGGCACATAACTGCGGTTAGCAGGCCACTTTTTCTACTCGATTGCGTGTCAGTTATAAAGCCATAAGACCAGTCAACCAACCACATTAAACCCCGACTTCTCTTCGTTCAAAATGCCGCCACAGAAAAAAAGCAAGTATAAAAACTACAGTCGAGTGTGCTCGACTGTGAGATACCCGCTGCACATCTTTAATGAAAGTAAAACATTGTGGTATTAATTTTAAAATATACCAAATAAATATACCGTAAAAATACTAAAACATACCGAGTACTGCCCGTTTTAAACAAGAGCACGCTAGTGAGATATTGTTCTTAAAATACGCCAAATTAATATACCACAAAAATACTAAAAATACCGAATAGTAAAAAAATATACCGCAAAAATACTAAAACATAACGAGTACTACCCATTTTGAATAAGAGCAACCCCGCTTGGTATTATTTTTAAAATATACCGAATTAATATACCACAAAAATACTTAAATATACCGAGTAGTAAAAAGTCGAGTGTGTATACCAAATAAATATACCACAAAAATACTAAAATATACCGAGTAGTAAAAAGTGTTCAGTATTTTTCTATATTACTCTTAAAATTTACCAAATCAATATACCGTATACATTCAAAATATACCATAGATTCTTTATGGAGTCGGAGATTCCTCCTTTCTGCCTGTTACCTACATTTCCTGCAGGCACAAAGTTATAATACCTTTCTACCCTATAAGTAACGGGTACAAAAACAACATTACGAATTCCGTTTGGCCATAACTTGAGTGCCATTGACACTCGTGCCTATAAGTTGAGCAATTGTGAAAGTTATTTATGGGTGTGAGAAGACCTTGAAAATGTTATAAGTTCGTTTAAAACGAACAAACGAATAAAATCCTAATTCCAGCAACTTGATTAACAATGCATAATGTTTTTCAACCCCCATTAGAAAAGTAGTTGCAGTTGTCACTGCTGGTATTTATAATATTTTTATTTTTTCGCGCATTTTTTCTACTCGCGCGTTTAATTATTAACTTGTCAAATTGAGCTTAAAATTGTAAAACATTTGCAAATTCTTCTTGAACATGAAAATCGTTGTTGGCTAATTAAATTTTGCAGCTTAACATGCAGCTCGCAGCTCGCTATAATCGAAAACTACATCAATTATGAATTGTTTTCTCTGCATAAATTATGCTTGCAAGCAGTGTGAGTGAGAGAGCGAGAGATTATCCTTAGATTGCGCATACGTCATGTTGCTGCCGCACAAAGCAAACAAATTGAAACAGAGTGAACGATAATGGAAATGGATGGGGGGGAGCGAATGAAAATAAAAATGTAATTTGGTCAATTCGTAACGCTGCGCAGTTTTTTGTCATTAATTATTAGCGCACGTCAGCGTATTAATTATTACAAGGCGTCGAAATTAATTACGCTGCGCCCCCTCTCCATACAAAAAACACAAGTCCGTCGAGCTGGTTTCAGCTAATTACGCCAGAGATTGAGAGATTGGCAACTGCCACAGTGAGTGTCTCTATCTAAGGACGATCGGCTTGTTATTTGATGTTTACATTTCCGTTTCCGCTGCCTTTTCGACATTCGCTTATTTGGCTTAGTTTAAGCCGCCTCTGTTTGCATTTCAGCGGCGGCGGCGGCGGCGTTTTCTTTGATTAATTTATTGCCTATTGTTGTCAATCGACAAATCATCAAATAATTAGTTATGCACAGCAGCAGCAACAACAACAAGAACAGAGTATTTACCTTAGCATCAGGCTGTCGTGGTTATACGATTGGCTATTGCCAATTAGTCGAGGTAAACGTTGCTGGTTTCTGATCGAATTTCAGTCTGCATTGAACCATTCTTAATATAGCAATTAACTAGTTAGTTAGTTTGTGCAACGAAACTCGAGTGACCAAAGACCCCAAACCCCGAAAACCCCGAAACCAAAACCAAAACCTCAAGACCAAAGACGAAGTGCGAGGTCAAGAACAACATCCAGTGCCATTGCCAATGCCAATGCCTCAGGCTTTGAGGTGCATGGCGGCGATAAGATTTCTGATTAATTAATTATCCAAACACTGCACATGCTTTGAAAGTCAATGCCACAAACTGCAACTTCTAATGAGTTGCGCACGCTGTGGCAAATGTGTGTGTTCATCATCATCATCATGTGCTTCTATTTCGGTCAGATTGTAATTTGATAATCAATCGTTGCACCTGCTTACACTATTGTGTGTGTTTACCTCTGCATATTTCATAACTATCTTCTGGGTAAATTTAGCTTGAACATCATTAGCGCGACTACAAGGAAATCGAATATCGTGTTATGCAATAAAGCACATAACAATATATAATGATATCAACTAAATACGAGTTCTTTGCCAATTGTAGTTTCGTATTTAAACGGAAAAGTATCAAGAATATTTTTGGCAAGCTAGAAATACATGTTTTCATTGATTTGCTGTAAGTAGAGAAAACGATAAGTTAAAGCATACATGCACAAGTCAGTCAAAGCAGAATCTGAGATAGATTCTCATAGGCATAAATAGTAGCCACGAAAGCGAATCGAAGCTGTGGATAAGAAGCTACTAAGCCAGGTAAGAAGAAAACCCAAATAAATTCATGTTGACATATTCTGAAATTGGGTGTAATAAGCGTACGTGTTGCCCATTTGTATGCAATGACAGTCGACTAAAGTCTGCCTGTATATCATTTTGCAACTCTCTCTCTCTCTCTCGCAGTCTCTCTTTCAGCTGTCTGTCTCTTTCGTTAAGTGTGTGCACGTCAAGTGCAAGTGGTGGGCAATTAAAACGAAGCGCTTGCCTTTGCATATTAAAAAGCAGCGACGCCGCTGCACGGAAAATTAAATTGCCGGCCAAGCCAATGAAGAGCGTAACCACTACAAAGCGAATGTATCTCTTCCATTTATGATACGGACTACCAATACAGCAGCAACAGCAACAGCAGCAACAACAGTGCGAATATGAATTTCGCCTGCTTGCTTTTTGGTTTTTTGAGGTTTGTTCTCTGCACTTTTGCTTTTCTGCCTGCTTAGCATATACCCTCTAAAATTTTTTATATACCACTTGCTTTTATACCACATATGTACATCCACATGGCGTATACGTAATTATTACAGAATACTTTTTAAGCTGCGTATGCTTATTCATTATAGTTTTTTTTTTAATTCATTAAAGTGTTCACAAATTGAGGCTACTTGTGTGTTTCACTGAGTTATAAAATCATATCATTAAAATAAGCGAGGGTCGAAGAGAACGATGAAGAGCAAAGTTATAAAGAGCGAGGAGTTTAAGCAAAAGTTATTCACGATAAATCGAAATTTGTAACTAATCAATATATACTTATAAACTTCATTCACAACTCAAACGATATAGACAGAGAAGCTTTATTTGCATTATATGATATGAAGTGAATTTAATACGGACTGTTCGATACAGTTGAAATTATATATCAAATTAAGAATATTACTTATAAAATTTTAGTAAATTTAAGCAACAATATTTGTAAATTAATAATCAATTACCAGCAGCTTACTCAAAAGTGTTGCATTTCTGCACAATTGTTGAGTAAAAGTTGATCGACCATTTATCAGATCCGGCTTGTTTGTATAACATACAAACAAACATCGTCAACTTTATAACACTCCATTTTTACACAAAACACTTATACACTAAACGCTTACCATATTACGTAAGGCTTAAACTGTCATTGCATATTTAATGCATTCGCTTGATTGCCTCACTAATTTCAATATGAACGCACTTTTGTAGAACATCATTATGTGCAGAAAAAATATATTTATTCGTTTAAATGGAATTGAATGCTTAAATTTATTTTACTCATACATAAATAATAAACAAGAATTCAGTTGAATTTTTTGCGAACATTATACAGCTTTAACTTTCTGATATTCCTACTTTTTTGCTACCGAGGAAAACACTTAAAAAAATAAATTCCAATTGATGCTTTCGTAATATTTACCATTTTTTGCTGTATGTAGTTACTTAACAGATCAAACAGTTGTTGATAATGATAAATGGATTTAATGCAGCAATAATGTTTGCCAAAAATTTAAATCTCAGACAGCAGCATTTGAACTGCATTGCGAATCGCAGTATTATAAATCAGCATTGAAAATATTGTTATTTGAAGATGCCGCTGACATCATATGCCATGTTGAAGTCGTTCGAAACATGCTTGCAAAATCACAAAGCAATAACTCGTAAATTTTCAGTTATTTTTCATTCGTTGTACGTCTTTGCTTTTTATCGGCGATTTGCAATCCGTTGATATGCAGTAAAAAATCAGCAGCAAATGAAGAAATATGCATGAACGTTTGTGTGTGTGTGTGTTGCGACATATGAGCAGAGTATCAACTGTATTTATGACACCCCTAAGGACGAATACATATACACGATATATATATTGCCCTTATACACACACACAGACATGCAGAAGCAATTGGAGGCAGACGAAATCATAATTCGATTTGAGTTTCATGGCACTCATGGCTGCCATCAAAAAAATGTTCGATTTATGTGTATGTCATCATCCAGACAGCAAGCAAGCAAAGGAGCAAATGTTTCAAAGAAAGAGTGAGAGAGAGAGAGAGACAGCAAGTGCTACAAAATAATCAACTGCCAGGACACACAGAGCACATAATTTCAGTTTTTTTGCATAATTTATCAATTATCTGGACGCGTACAAAATTTCATAGCATACTTTGCAGCTTATGCGCTTTTAATATGCCCAACACGAAGCGAGCGACCGCCGCGACATGACTGTGTGTGCTGCTCTCTGTGGCACTCTTGTATTGTTGTTGCTGCAACACACAACCGTAAATTTCTTCATTACCGAAACATCAGCAACATCAGCAGCAACGACAGCGCTTCAATTTTTTTTTCAGGGCACTGCAAAATCAAGTTAAAAGTTTAACCGACCGCAACAGGTGCGAGCGACCACGCCCTCACACACAAACACACACGCCCAGACGCCCACGCGAGAAACGACAATGATGACAACGAGAATGGGAACGACAGAGAGACGACGTCGACAACCGTTGCCATAATGACCAAATTAGTGGCCTTTTTTGGCCGCCAGCGCAATATTAAAGTCGCTACCTCTGTCACTCGCTCTCTCTCTCTCTCTCTCTCTCTCTCTCTTTTCTCCCTTTTATATATGGCTCCATCTCGCACTGAAAGTTAAACGAAAGTGGAGACCCCGGGCCAAAAGTAAACACTGTCTAAAAATCGACAGTTGTTGTGTTTGGCTCACTGACAGTTTCGCGACTTTGTTAAATGTGCAAAACAAAACAAAAAGAAAAACGGCACATGCATCACCAACTTTTCAATACACTGCAAACACTCTACCACCTTGCCACTCTCAGTGTCAAACTCAGTTATAGCAACAACGTTGCAAATGCAGTTAACACTCGCCTCCGATCAAGCTTCACATCACTTTACGTTCAACTCCACTTAAGTGTATTACGCATTCGCATTGCACGTTTTTTTTTTATACCCGCTATTTATAGGGTAGAAGGGTATTACGATTTTGTGCTTGCAAGAAATGTATGTAACAGGCAGAAGGAGGCTTACCCGACCACATTAAGTGTCAATGGTATATTTTGAATATAGTCAACATCATTATAACAAATGTAGCTTTTGGTATATTTTAGTATATTTGGTGTAACTTATTTGATATATTAAACATACAGAGCATTCAGAATTTGGTATATTTTAGTATTTTGTGGTAGATAAATATACTAAATATTTACTATATTTTAAGTATAATACCGCAATGTTTGTTATATCTTATTTGGTATATTAAAAAATACAGCGCATTCAGAACTTGGTATATTTCAGTATTTTTGTGGTATATAAATATACTAAATATATAGTATATTTAAAATATAATACCGCACTGTATACTCAACTTGGGTTGCGGCTATCTAACAATTGAGCACATTCGACTGTTTAGTACTCAGTATATTTTAGTTTATTTCTGGTATATTAATATTGTATATTTTAAAAATAGTTCCACACTGTTTTACTCTTACTCAAAATGGGTAGCGAGTATCTCACAGTCGAGAACACTCGACTGTAGCTTTTTTTACTTGTTTTGTTTGGCTTATTTTTTCGACTTTTCGTATTTACGTTGCCGTTTACAAATTTTACATATTTCTAATTTGGCCGCAAAGAAACTTTATCCGCTTGTTGCGTCGTTGTCATTGCCTGCTGTTGTGGCTGTTTAAAGTTGCAGCGCTCAAGACATTTTTAGCAGCAACCAAAAAGTTAAGTTCCAACGTTGAATGTGCCGCCATTTGCAATGCAAGTTTTCGCCATTGCGGTCCAACGCCAAAAAAAAAATGTATATTGAAACGAGGAAAAAGAAAAGAGAATTCAAAACGTGTCGAGTTATGCGACAGTCAAAAGTTATTAAAAAGTCTGACAGAAGTCGAAAAGGTGCTTCCAAATGCCATTTGAACACAGTCCCCAAATCTACACTGCCTGCAAAAAGTAGCATGACAGCGCCGTGAAATATCAACAACTAAGGCCAGAGAGCGAGAAGCCTAGAGATATTGACAGCATAAAATGCTACGTGCACGTATCAAGTATTTTGTCGCGTGTGTTTTAGAGCGCCAAATTAAAACTCTAGTTTTACTTTAAATCACAAATACAAGAAAAAGATGCAAACCACAAAGAGAAAGCCTCCGCCCACTTTGTTTGCGACATATTAACACCTTGGGGTGCACAGTTTATTAAACAAGAAAAAAGCGAGGCCAACACAAAGCGAATAGTTTTCAATAGAGAAATTGTAGTCAAGGCTGTGGTCGAGTATCAAAGCTAAATAAAACTTCTTTAATTTAAGAAAATATTCAAAAAAAAAAAAAGAAAATGGATAATAAAACTATCAATGAAATAAACAGCTTTGTTGAATTTCCAAAGTGAGTTTGACAACCAAATCTAACAAAATAAGTCTAGACCTATTTAATATAATTAAAAACTTTGCTTTGCTTATTTCAAAAAACTAAATTCATAATGTTGTGAAACTTAATTGAATAAAGTTAATAAAATATATATTTTCGATCATTAAAAAAATTTACTTGATTATATTGAAAAGAGTCAATTTAATGTACATAATATATTTAATATAATTCATTTAAAACATAAAATGTACAATAATAAAAAATAACAATTAAAATGAAGGATAAAAAAGTATATTCTTTTAAATAATTAAATTTACAATATTAAAAATTGTCAATTCAATAATATGAAAAAAAATAAATTTATTTAATAAAAAGTAGAATTAATAATATTGAATACAGTCAACTAATAAAAAGATAAAATATTACTTTCATTCATTTAAAAAATCGTCAATTAAAAAAAAAGAAAAAGACTTGTAGCTTTGCCAACTTGTTTGTCTACTCGATGTCAAGTGCTGCTGCTGCACAAAAGAAACTATGTGGATAATAAAAGAAACTGTAATAAGAGAGCGGAGATGACAGCTTGTCTAATTAAAGCAAAGAGCTAGTTGTTGGACAACAGGTGCTGTCAACTCCATAGAAATTTGCATATCTCTGTGACGATGGTAAACAGTTGCTCTCGAGTACTGCGAGAACTCAATTAAAACCAAAAAACATAAAACCGACATCGAAGAGTTGTGTTAAATCAAAAAATATGGTTTATACAGAGAGCAATATGTGTGTTTTGTGGCTGTTGACAAAAGTTGATAGAATTTTAAATTTCATTGTGGACATTTTGATATTAAAAGTTATTTGCCGCTGCTTTTGCCTACTCGTCGCATCATATCCTGGCCATTGTTTGTCCTTGTGGTTGTTGTCGACGTCCTTGTTGGTCGGTTGGTCGTTGGTTCGTTCGTTCATTCGCTCGTTCGTTCGTTGTCGTCTATTTTTATGCTCAATTGTTTGGTAGCTTCATTTTTATAGAATTTTGATATGCAGCCAGACAAATAAGCGTCAACCAAATTGATGTTGCGGGCATTGTGTGTGTGTTCCAAGAACTTTGCCTGGGGCATTTGCTTTGAAATGGAAATGTGAAAAGCGTGTGCACAATGCACACACAAAATGCGATAGAAAGGGATAGAAATGAGGAAACGCTACCCAGCGATAGCTGTGATTGGTGGCTACCTGCTGATGTTGCTGCTGCTGCTGCAAAAACTGCAGGAAAACAAAAAACAGTAAACAAAACCCAAACGAAACTATTCTGTTAACAAACACACACACATTCAATAGTTCATTTCATTCGTATGCATTAAGCCGTATGCCATGACGTTAAGAGGTATTTTCTCTGCTTTCACACACATTTGATTAAACATCAGCATTTCAATGCATCAACTGACAAACTTTAAATCGGATTAGGTTTTATGCAAAATTTTAGTTACTCTCCTGGCAGCAGCCAACAACAACTGATTTGATTTATTAACTAATCAAGAAATGTTTGATGTTTGTGGCATAAACAAAGTTTGGCTAAAATTGAAAGCTTTTTGATTTCCTTGGCCATTTGTGGTTGCCATAAATTTGGCTTTAATAGCCTTTAGATGTTATTACAACTAAACGACTATAAAAATAGTGAGCATATAACATAAAATACACATAAACGAGGTTAACCAAAGTAAAGCCTAGTATAAAACGGATTTGATGATGCATTGAGTGTTTATCGAGTGTTGCTCTACCTGTAAAGTTTTGAGCTTGGATTCGATGTTGCTTTGCAGTCATATTTGGAGTAAAGTATTTAGGCATTAAAATGCGGCACAGTGCCGCAATTTACAGGCAGTTAACGAGCTTTATTTATGGCGCAACACTCGGCGAGTTGGCCCGGGGAGCAAAAGTTGAGTTGCGTGTTGGCATTAGCAAAGAAATTAAAGTACAAATCCCTTTGGGTGACACAGCCAACCGCAGCTGTGACGAAGCCCAGACAATGCCGAGTCAATGCCAGAGCAAAGTTAAGGAACGAGACGAGAGCGAGAAAGATGAAACGAATAAGAGCTGATTACACACACAGAGCAAGAGTGAGAGAAAATGGAAGGCAGGCAAGCAAGTACATCGACTCGGCTTGGTGTAAATAACAAAAATTAAAATACAATAAAATAGACAACGAACTGTGCACACACACACACACACACACACACACACACACACACATACTTGCCAGCTTGTTCTGGCATTGATTGCCATTGTTGTTGTTTGTCTAGTTGTGTATGTGTGTGTGTGCTGAGAGTTGAGAGTTCGTTGCGCATTTGGCGCACAGAGGCCAAAGTGAATGACTCCTAAATTGCAAAACAAGACAAAGTGGCAGCATTTTTATGCCCCACTCATACTCGCACACACTCGCACACACACACACTCAGACATTGTTAGTTTATGCGCCAGTTGGTGGCAATGCTGTTTGCATGCCATTAGCAAAAGGGTTTAGCCTCGGGACTTACGTTCGACTCTTGCAGCATAAACAATTCAACAACACCAACAGAGCGCCCGATTAAATGGCAAATAGCAGACAATGCATATAGCTACAGCTAACATCAACAACTCCCAACTACAACTACAACTACATCTAGAGAGAGCTTCCACACCTGCGAGCAAACAGCTGAATTTATGCGTTTTTTTGCTTTCGAACATTTTATACGTGATTTCGCACCCAAAAAGTAAAGCAACTAAGTAAGCACTCAACCAAATGCCCACGATTACAAAATACCCGGTAACTATAGTTGTGAATTATCAAGTTAATTGAGAAGAGAATGTAACAGAAACAATTTAATTTAATCCTAGTCAAGTCAAGTGCTCATTATCTATCATTCTTATTTCGATAAAATGAATATTTAATAAATTTTATATAAATTGAAATATCTTTTGTTGCTTAATGTTAAGTGTAGAAAGTTGTAACTTAAAATAATGATTTTTTTATTTAAACTAAGTACAGGTAAGTTTGCATTAAAAACACTATTAGAAACCATAGAAAATTTGTAAGGAACATTCAATAAATTTTATGAAAACATTAATAACATTTTTTCTCAATGCGAAGTGCAGCAAGTTTTAAATTTAAAAGTTTGATAATTATATATATATTAAAAGCGCTATAAAAAAACATGGAACATTTTTAAAGAATATTTATTCAATTTTTAATGAAAGTCTATGTATATATTTATTTAAACTATTTAAAGATGAGCTTTAATCGAAAGCACTTTAAAAAAAGCATTGCAAATTTTTAGAGAATATTTAATAAATTTTATATAAATTGCAAAAGCTTTTGTTGCTCAATTTGAAGTGTAGAATTTTATGATTATGTTTATATGTATATTATTATTCAAATTATTTAAAACTAAACCTCCACTATAAGCAAAATGATGAATGACATTCAAAGTTACTCTTGAAGTTCAAACAAAAATAGTTACAGACATTGTAGACAGTCAATTTAATCAAACTTTCATTTACGTTCCCCGCTGATCAGCAATATGTTTATTTCAAGTACAAAGTGTAACAGCTAGCAACATTGCTGCAAACTTATTATGCTCTTCAATCATTTTATAGGGCAGCATATACGAGTCGAGAGAGAGCAGCAATGGCAACTATTAAATATTGTAAGCGTCGTTGTTCGTGGCATTGTCGTTTGTCTCTGTCTCGTGTTTCGTGTCTCTCGCTTAAATGGATGTAGACAGCGCGATAAACACACACAAACACTCACACATGCGATGGCATAATAAAAGCAGGTAAAAAGCTAAAAAGGCAAAGTCCACAAAATGTGCGGAAAGAGCTTGTAGACAACAACAACAACAACAGAGTTCGCCAGGTTAACTTACTTGATTTACAGGCAAGTGAATTTAAAGTTTAGTCATTTGACTAATAAATGAGTGCCATCGAAGTAATTAAAAAAAACAAGTAAGAATGCTCCAGTCGAGTGTGCTCGACTGTGAGATACCCGATACACATTTTGAATAAAAGCAAAATAGAGCGGTTTTAATTTTGAAATATATCGATTTAATATACCATAGAAACACTAAATAAAATAAATACCAAATAAAATGAATACTAAATAAATAAAATACCAAATGATATATTTCGTATATAGTGTTCAATATACCAACCTATCAGCCAAATAAAATATACCAATATACTAAAGCCAATATTTGGTATATTGCTCAACTTCTGCATTAAAAATATAGCACATAGTGCACAATATAGCAAATTATCAGCCACATAAAATATACCGAAATAATATACCAAAAAATACTGAAATATTCCAAAGTCTGTATTTAGTATATTAATGTAGTTCTAAACTCAAAATATACCACGAAGTGCACAATATACCAAATTGTAAGCCAAAGCAACTAAGATTCCTAGTAACTAGGACAAGCGGACAGACAGACAGCCGGACAGACAGATATGGCTACACCGTCTAGACTTTTATCTCTGATCATGAATATATGTATATACTATATGGGATCGAAGGTTATACAAAATACCCTTCTACCCTATGGGAAGCGGGTATAAAAAGAAAGAGGAGAAATTGCTAGCGTGTTAATCGAAAATATGTAGAAGCAAAATGTTGTGCTCATTTCTGGTGACATTTGTCACACGACACAGCGTAATTAATAATGCGACAGTCAGACTGTGAATGTGTTAGATAACATCGAGAATCGAGAATCAAGAGAGCACTTTTGCAGTTGGTTTGACCTTTTGAAGTGAAGTGCACTTGGGAGACCGAAAACTATTATCATGTCAGATACATGTGCACAGTAACAGCAATAATAATCATAAGGCATGCTACTTCTTCTCCTTCTTAAGGCTCTCATGCAGTTGCAGACTACGTGACTTTCTCAGATGGTTGTCAAGAGAGAAAGAGCTAAAGTCCCGTTGCTGCTTCTTGATTTATGATGCGATTTTCACATCTGCTGTCGACCAACTTGAGAGGCAGCAATTTGGTGAAGTTACTTGTGGGAAATTTTGTGATTTTTTTTTTGCAAACTACTCCACAATCGATTTACGTGTCGAGTGACTGCGAGAAGACTTTTCACTACTACTCGCTCGCATATTGAGGTCAATTTTTGAAGAAGGCAATTCTACAATGGTGAAGGCCAAAAGCCAGCTCGCAAAAAGTTTCGCTTAATTGGCAAACAGCTGCAAAGCGAGCTTAAGACGCTGTTAATTGCAGTCGAAAAACACGATTTACACACAACAACAAAAAAAAAAAAATAATTGCGAGTATTTGCAGCTGCAGAAGCAGCTGCTTTGCCAAGGGTTAAGACCCAACTAAGCCTTTTGCTGTAAGTTGGCTTCGCTTCGCTTTTATCGGGTGAATGCGCTTTTTGACCTACTCGTGATGCGGCCACTTGGCACGTACAGTACAAATCGAAGCTAACTCTACGTGGTACGTACACACGGGGTCGTATACGCAATAATCAAAAACGTACGCCACATTTCCGGTTGCTAAAATCCATTTCAATCATTGATGATTAAACAGCCAAGCGTTGCTTCCGCAAAAACCCAACTCACTCCTCACTGCCTGATGATGATGATGATGATGAGTTTGTCGAGAGAGGTAGAGGGAGTGAGAGAGAGTAGGCAGTAAATTTATTTTGGTTGCTCCATTAAAAATTAAACAGTGCGGCAATTTCCACAACAGCCATAGCCGTATCCTGCTGTATATTTACTTTAATATCAAATCAAAGCTTCGTCTCTCTCTCTCTCTCTCTCCCTCGCTCATTCTCCCTTTACGCATATTTTGCGCTGGATTTTTAATAATTTTCATTAAGCACAGAGTCAGGACAGGAAGGCATGTAAATATATTCATACAGTTATGTATGCACATACACATCAAGAAAGTCGCTTCCCTTCTGGCTGTTTGCTGTCTGTCGCCCTTTGCGCATTTCATATTTTGTAGCTTGTTGCATACTTAGCTTAAGACGTCAGACAACAACAGCACCGAAGAGCACAAATTAAGCAATAAAGAGCGTTGCCTTGCTTTGCTTTGCTTTGCTTTTGTCTTAAAAACTCCCGATTTTTGTCTAATCGAAAATCATTTTTCAATTTCCAGTTAGACTTGCAGCTTAAAGCTGGCTGGCAAAAGAAATAAATAAATAAATTGGCAACAAAATGTGAAAATGCTTACACAAAATTCATTCAAGCGTTAACTGCCTGCCAGCAAAAAAAGACACAGAGAGCGGGAGAGAGGGACTGAGACAAAGAGAGAGCGGAAGCAAAGTATGAACATATGAAAAATTATATATGCACATTACAACGCAGATTTGCCACTTGACACAGCAGCAGCAGGCAAACATTTTGTTGTAGCAGCAAGTGAAGTGAAGTGAAGTGAAGTGAGCTGAAGCTGAGGTGAAGTGTGTGTGTGTGTGTGTGTGTGTGCGTGTGTGCGTGTGTGTGTGTATGAGTGTGAGGTAAAGTAAGACAAGCCATGGCCACGACGACCAAGATGCCGGCAATTTTACCCAGAAATGCTCTATAAATAATTTACGCCGGTGAGCCAAAAGTGACGGGCGAAAAATTTGTGAGAAATTGAGGAATACATATAGTTTTTTTTTCTTCGTTTGCGGAGGAGAGGGGGAGGACACCCATGACGAGGCGCATATACAAAACAAAAAAAGGTAAAGCCTCCGTTTCCTTGGCAGAAAAGGCGCCTAATCCCCATATGAGTTGTTAACAACGTATTAAGAAGATTTCACTTAAGTAGCGCGCACAAAGGACTAAAGACAAAAGACGCTAAAGACACAGCTAAGGCCAAATGTTAATGATGCTCTGCTAAGCACACACACACACCAACACACAGCAGCACACACTCACACATGTTCTATGCGTGTGAGTGCTGGGGGCAAATGTTTGCCCAAAAAAGTAGGCAACACATTTTTTCTTCTATCGCTTCTCCTTTTACTGTTTCGCGTAATAAAATGAGTTTCAAATTGGCCATAAAAGCGTAAGCAGGCAGTCAGCAGCAAGCGGACAGCATGTGTGTGCTCTACAACAATAATAACAACAACAACAAGAGTAACAACAATACAATAATTTTAGAAAGCAAAGTCATTACACAAGAGCCAACGAGCCAAACTGCAAAACGAAACTTCAATGCTCTAGCCCATTAAACCCCGAAACTACAAAACTCAACTCGCAGTGAAACAGCGAAAAAGTTTAAGCAGCATTCAAATAAATAAACTAATATTAATGGGCTATAAAAGAGCATAAATATATTTTGGCAGCCGAACTCGATGCTGGAGAAGAACAGCGCTTGAACTAGTCGCATAATTTCAACGGCTTTAAACTGTGCACAACTTTTGGGTATTTAAAGTTTAATTTACTGCGCATTATACTTTATAATAAATATTCTAAATATGTTTATCTATTTGATATATGAATTATAGAAAGCTGCTGAATAGACATCTCAATATATCATAATTATATAATATGCTTTAACCTCTTCTTTAAGGATTCTATCGTTTTTGTATGTAGAATATTGATTATGCTTTTAAGTCATCAAAAAATTCTAAATAGAATTTTAATAAATAATAATAATAGTTCTCTGTTTTCTTTCGTTTAATATTAATAATTTGTATTCAAATTCCAAAGTGGAATATTGCTATGACTAAAATAATATTTTAGTTGATATTAATTACTAAATACATTCTATTTCAACTTTCTTTTCATTCAATAGTTTTTCGCTTTCCGTATTTTTCTTTCCCCGCATATAAAAACGAATATCGCTGGGCTTCATTGTAATCATGTGACTTATAATGACATCAACTTCGTAAGCGTATTGTAACATAAACGTTTCGCAAGTCCAATGGCAATTGATTATACCCTTTCTCTCTCACAGTTTTAGACGGAAAGCAAAACAACAATAAGAAAAAAATAAAATAAATAAAGAAAGCAGAAACGAAACGAAACAAAACGAAAAAAAAGCAAGAATGAATACTGTTGTGCATACATGACATGACATGAGGCAGCATATTCATAAATGAGTTCCCGCTGCCACGAGTGAGTGTAATGAGTGTGTGAGTGAGTGAGTGTGTGTGCGAGTGAGTGTGAATGCGTGTTCATTTGCGCATAAAGTGCGTGCTACTTGGGCGTGTCTTAAAGGCAACTGCTCATTGCTGACTGCTGACTGCCGCCTGTCAGTGAGGCAATGAGGCAGCTACGTCTATACACAGGTACTCGCACTTGAATGAGTACTCACGTGTGTATGTGTGTGCTCTTTAAATTGAATGCCCAAAAAAACGAAAAAAGGCAGAAACAAAAATGTGGCTGAGTGGGCAGATTTCTGGCATGATTTAACACTTAATTAGCAAAAAAATTTCGACTTGAGCGCCGTGTCACATCATTGTCAACATAATGCGACGTCACATGCGGCGTATGCGTAATATTCATAAACATTATAATCAACGCAGAGGCTATATACCGTGCCAGCAGCAGCAGCAGCAGCATAAAGTGAAGCATAAAAATGGCAATTGCTGTTGCCGATGCATGTGAATTATTTAGCACACAACATGTCAACCAAAAAGATTTGCTGCTGCTGCCATGTGTCGACTCTCCTCTCCTCTTCTCTCCCTCTCTCTTCCATCACAAGCTACATTTAATTGCTCACACACACACACACTTGTGTGTACTTCTCCGTGTGTGTGTGTGTGAGTAAACTGTGTGTGACCAGCACATCTTCTTTGATTAACACCCAAGTGCTCAGCTCTTTTTCTTTTGGCGTTGGTTTTGGCTTTGACACGCCGTTAATGAGCTTTAACCGCAGCTTAAATAAATAGTTTTCAAAATGAGCTTTACGAAAATAATTAACACTCTTGGCGGAGCAAATATAATGCGCATATTTAAACACATCTTAAGCAGCACGTGTGCTTTATAAATAAACAAAAAAAAAATGTCAACGATTTAATTTAACTTTGCTTTTAATTTCTAAATATATTCGACACCAAAAAATCGACTCATTTGAGTAGTTTTAATTTGTTTCTCAGTTTTAAGTTGTTTAAACTCAATTTTGTAAAAATAACAACATCAACTTTTACTTTAGTTTAAACTTATAATATTCGTAATGATACTTTTTGTAATGCATTTTGTCATATGCAAAATTTGATATTTGAAGTTTCGACTCATTTGAGCTATTTGACTTTGCTTTCAATAAAATATTTAAGCTAATTTTTATGTATCAATAAATTTTACTCATTTAACTTGTTTTTGAGTTTTGCTTTCACAATAAAATTCTCTATTTCTAAACATTTTCAATATCTTATTAATATTTATATTCATTAATTTGCGACACTGTAAATAATCGACTCTTTGACTCAATAAATATTTAAGCCCATTTTTATATATTAATAATTATAAATAAGGTTTTACCTTGGTTTTAACTTTTGGTTTTAGATTGAAATTCTTTTTACTTCTATATATTTTCAACCTTCTGAATAATTGACTTTTAAATGTCATACATTTTTGGTTTTGTTTTTACTTATAGCTTTTATTATGCAATTATTTTGTTAGACGTATTTTACTATACAAAATTTTAAACACAATTTGAGACTCTCTATTAAGGTGAATTAATCAAGTTCAATATTTAATATAAGCTCATTTTAATATTAATAATTACTTCAACTTTTAATTTTATTTTATAGCTTTCATAATGAGATTATATTTTAATGGGTATTTTATTAAACTGTATATGATATTTTAAACAATTTGAAACAGAAGCAATTGAGCAATCGTTAATATCATTTTCAATTTTGTTGTATTCTTTTAGCATTTTTTTGCTGCTTGCCATTGTAATCGAATGCAAATCGTCGTTTTCAATTTACCCTTTGTCCGTTCACGCTAATTGTTAATGCATTTTGCTTATTTCACTTGCTGTTGCTGTTGTTGTTGCTGTTGCAACAGGAGGGGCAGCTTAAAGGATTTCTTTGTCATCATCTCGCTCTCTACTCACGAAGCCATATGTAAGTTGAGTGTGAGTGAGACTGTGAATGTGTGTGTGAGTGTGTGTGTGTATGTGGCTATAATAATTAAATGCAAAAATCTGTGCAATTCTGATGCTGCTGCTGTTGCAGAGCAGAGCAAACGGAAATGGAAAACATAAAACGGAAATGCCAAACAGCCATCATAAAATGTAATGCAACAAATGTGCATTAAGAGCCCGTTGGGTACCGTGCCATCACACAATCTCCATCCTCCACCTCCACCTCACCCTCTCCACCCTCTCCCCAAGGCTGCTCTTGGCTCGTTTAGTTGCTTTTGCACTTTCTCTCTCTCTCTCTCATTTCATGTTGTTGTCTTAAGTGAAAACTGTGCTTATGGCCAGCTACTGTGATCCAACTGCTGCTGCTGCTTCAGTTCCCTGCACTTGACCCAACAGTCACGCCTCCCCACCCCACCACTTCCTTTACCCCCACCCAGTCTAATTAGCCGAGCAGTTGAAATTTGCATTCGAGAAAGAGAGAGAGAAAGCAACTGATGTGAGGTAGCTTGTCTGCATATCTAAGCACATGCCAGAATATTGCTTATTTATAATATGCCCTGCACATATTTTGTCATATTTTCTACCACACACACACTGAGACACACACACACACACATACACACACGCACACAAAATAAATAATTTCATTTGACTTGCAAATGTGGGCAAAAGGAGAGGCGCGAACTGAACTGAGTTAAGCTGAAAACACTGAGCAGAGTTTGAGCTCACACACACACACACACACAGAAAAGTCACAGCTGAGCCAGCCCACAACAACAACAATGACAATAAGGTTGCCGTAACACCAACCAGCAACCAGCAGCAGCAGCAACAGCAACAGCAGCAACCATGAGTTAAAACAACAACTATAAGAAAAGCAAACAAAGCCAACAATGAAGCTAACAAAACAGCAACAACGATGAAGCTGAAGCATTCTCGTTGTCGTTTCCATTGCTGTCGTTGTTGCTGTGTTGCTGTGTTGCTGTTGCCATTGTCAGCGTCACTCACAAAAAAATGTTTGCAAACAAACGCAACAATAAATTTGCAATGTCGAATACTTAATGCTCTGCTCTTTAAAAAGAAAAAAGCTAAACAAATTCAACAATTGCCTGCTGCAATATGGATGCAAATTCCAAATACCAATAAATATGAGAAATTACGAGTGATGAGGGATCGCTATAAACAATTTTGTGCCATGAAATATGCTCATAAATCTTACAAAAAATATATGCCACTGTCTAAATTCTATATCATTGCTAAATTTTAAATATATTTTAATTTTTTACATTTTCAATTTTAATATTTTCTATTGAAATTATTTACTTATTTTATTTTTTACAAATAAATATAAAAAATTGCGATTGATGAGCAATCGCTCTAAACAAGCCATTGATAAATGTTTTGCATTTCTTTGCGGTATATGAATTTGGTATATTTTAAGAATAGTACCTCATTGTTTTGTTTGAATTTATAAAATGGTAAGGGCTTTTTGAATAGTTTTGCATTTTTTTGTATTTTAGTATTTTTGCGGTATATGAAGAATTTTTGCTTTTATTTAAGATATAGAAAAATCTTTATGAATATTTTAGTATTTTCCGGTAGTTTAGTATTTTTTTTAATATAAATTCGGTATATTTTAAGAATAATAACGCACTCTCTTGTTTGTATTCAAAAATAGTACAGACTTTTTGATTTTTGTAGTATTTTTTTATATTTTAGTATTTTTTTCGGTATATGAATTTGGTATATTTTAAGAAGTCACCGCCATGTTTTGCTTTTATTCAAAATATAGAAAAGACTATATGAATATTTTAGTATTTTCCACGAGTTTAGTATTTTTCGGAATATTAATTCGGTATATTTTAAGAATAATAAAGAACTCTTTTCTTTGTATTCAAAAAATAATAAGGGCTTTTTGAATTTCTTTTAGTATTTTTGGTATTTTAGTATTTTTGCGATATATGAATGTGGTATATTTTAAGAAAACACCGCACTGTTTTGAATTTACTCAAAATATCGAATTGTATAGTATTGAATATTTGAATATTTTTCGGAAGTTTAGTATTTTTCGGAATTTTGATATATTTTAAGAATAGATACGCACTGATTCGCTTTTATTCGAAATGGGTAGCATGTATCTCACAGTCGAGCACACTCCACAGTAGCTTTTCTTGTTGTTTCTAACCTCAACGTAAAGTACATATTGATTCTAAGAATATTCTGTCTTAAAGTGCAGCATTTATTCTTTGGCTTGTTATAAATATAACCTGCTGTTTGAGCTGCCTTCAGGTCGGTGGTGACAATAACATTTTTCGCATAGTTTTGCTGGCAAACACACACTGACACTGACACACACACACACACACACACGTAGCTCCTTAACCGTGTCACACATCAGCAAAGTCTAAGGATTTTAGCAGCTATTCAAGCGTTACAGCCCCCTTATCTCCGCTATGTATACGCTGTGGCATTTCATTTTTGTTTTTGGTCTTGTAATAAACGACCTTAGCCGACACTCAAGTGCAACACGCCTCAAGCGTGCTCTTAAGCTTTTTGTGCCATTTCCCCCCAACAAGACAAACACACTAAACCAAAAATAGACAGCGACATGTAGTAAAAAAAAGAGGAGAAAAAAAAAAACACAAACTGTCATGCAAATTTGCAACTATAAAATCAGGCGAGCACCTCATAAAATGCTGATTAACTACCATTGAGCAAAAAAAAAAAAAACGAGAAATAATAATAATTGTAATAACGCGGGCAACCAACCGAATATGTTATGAGACCCCCTTCACAGAGAAGCCGCAGGTATTTAATGCATTTTCAATACATACTCATTAAAAATTAATTATTGTTTCGAATGGCGAGCACGAGCACGCGACGCAGTTTTAATGTCCTTTTAATTTGATATTCACATCCGTAGGTCAATGTGGGTAGAGCAATTGCCGTCCATGTTTGCGTTTAATACATATACGCTTTTAATGTAATTAACACAAAAAATAATAAAATATAAAAAAAGGGGGGCGAAATACGTAAATCAAATGAACGAAAATATCACCCAAAGGGGGGCTGGAGGACACTTAATTAGTTGCAACGTGGCCACGTTTTTCGCGCTGCAGCAGCAACTTTTAATGATGTGCAACAATTTGCAGCCAAAGCCAAAAGTGGTCTAGCTGTGGTGTAGGTGGTGGCCTAACTGGCGCAAAAGTCTAACGCCTTGCAGCAAATTGCATCCTTAAGCAAATAAGTCGCTCAAGTTGACAGTTGCAGACGACGACGCAACGCAACGCAACGCAACGCAACGCAAAAAAAAAAGGACGACGACAGAAGCAGCAGTGCGATAAGACGACTGACAGCCCAGCGACAAAACAGACAAATGGACAGAGCGAAAGAGAGAGAGAGAGAGAGAGAGAGAGAGAGAGAGAGAGAGAGAGAGAGAGAGCGAACGACAGGCAAGCAGACAGAAACATGACAAAGAGACAACATAGACAGCAAACATGGCAAAAGCAACAACCACAACAACAACCACAACAACAACAACAGTTGCCAAGTGGGCGGCACGTCATTTGCTCGCAAACAGCTCACAAATTTAATACTCTTCACATTTACATAGTTGCCATAATGAAAATATATCTTGGCGCGCACTTCAAGCTAAAAATAGATGCGAAACCTAATCCAATATTAACGAAGCAAAAACTTTAAAGCCAACCAAGTTTTGCAGCGTCCGCATATTACTATTTTCGGAAGAAGACAAAGTTAAAGTTGCCCCAAAATGCTAGAGTTGACTGATGGCATAATCCCCAATCAATTAATGGAGGAAAAACAAAGTTAAAGTGCTCCAAGATATATCTAAATCGATCTATTGTTTATCTTTTTGGATGTCTGATAACTTGTAGCAATAATTGAATTTGATACATAAATAGTTCAATTTGAAATCAAAATAAATTCTTTATATTCTGTTGAATTTTTATAATATCTCAAATGCTTTTGAACTAATGAGCTTTTTCTAGAGCTATATAAAATCTGTAAATATAATATTACTAAATCATCAAAATAATTTCAATTACATATATATATTGCATGTAAAGTCAAAAATGATTTAATTTGAAAAAACAATAATAATACACTAAAAATAATTCACTATGAAAACAAAATTTAAAACATTTAAAAAAAAATCTAAAATGCTTTCGATAATTAAAAATTACGTAGCATAACTTCCGTCGTATTAAATAATGAGAACAAATATTTAATTCTTAGAAAACTAATAATACAAGATTTCTAATTCATTATCTACATTTTAAAATTATAAAGAAAACAAATAAATGATGCCTATTCAAACACAAAAATAATTATAATTCAAGATGAAAACAAAATAAATCTAGTCTAAATTGAGCGTGAAATTCTGAAATAATATGTGCAAGTTAAATATCTCAGAATTGTTTTAGTGTAACTAAAAATATGAAAATATGCGCAGAAATTAGTTTTTCTGCTAAATTTAATCATACAAAGTAAATTAAAATGGAAATGTGTTTGCAATTTCATAAACATGATTTATCATCATAATTATTTTAGTGCAACTAAAATCATCAAATTCAGCTAAATATGTTAAAGTTAATTTGAATTCGCAGTTGCACTTGAAAAATAAAAATGTCTCAACATTTAAGAATTTCGTTTTTGTGCTAAATTTAACAGTACAAAGTTAAATAGAATTCTCAGTTTGCACTTGAATATTTCATAAATGCAAAAGAAAAATATTTGAACATTATTTTAAGTGTAACTATGCATAAACTCAGGCCACAAGAAGAGCTGTTGCAACTGCTTGCAGTAGAGCTGAGAGCTGAGATAATATGTAGTCATCAATTGTGAATGCTTGCTGCTTGCTGCACGTTAACTAGGCCAAGTTGCATGCGCTAGTTAATGTGCAACAGCAATGTGGCAATGTGTTTTGCAGCCTGCAGCATTCAGTGTTCAGTGTTCAGCGTTGTCATCGTTGCTCAACATTCGTCACCGTCAACTTAACGGCGACATTCGTCGTCGTCGTAGTCATCGTCGTAGTTTTAGTTGTAGTTGTAGTCGTCCTTCTAATCCAGAGTCGTTCATCGTCCTGAGTCTTCTGCTGTCTGCTCTGTGCTCTCTTCTTTCTTCTCTCTTCTGTCTGCTGTCTGCTGTTTGTACCTCGTCTTTAGACCGTCGCTCATCTCGGCAGCTAAAGCGCCATATTTGTGGCTCAAGTGCAGCACTTTGTTATTTTTAGCATTGTCCTTGTTGGCCGTTTAAGCCACATTCTCACTGACTGCGACTAAACTAATGATGCAAATATAATATCCTTGTTGCCAGGCACATCTTAAACTGCAACTGCAGCCAAGTATTTAATATGTTTATCACTTTCATCTGCTGCTTCTGCTGCAGCAAGTGTTTGTGATTAACAGTAAGCCCCTCAAGACGAAAAGCAGTCGAGACATCATCAACAACTACACCCAACAACAAAAGCAATAAACAATTGCAAATGGAGAACGTACACAAAGCTAAACGACTTAACATAATATATAAGGTATTTACAGTAAATGCCAATAACAGAATTTCAGTTTAGATTTTAGCTGAAGACACGGCAAAGGTAATTGAATGACCCAAAGGCAACGGCAGTTGAACTTTAATATTGCAAATTAATTGCGATAAATAAATTAATTTGAAGCCAAATTCATTTCAACATTTAAATAATTGAATCTATATATTATTATACACAAATAATGTGGCTGATTATTAGTTTGTGATTGTAGTACATATATATGTATATATATTCTTGATCAGCGTCAGAAATTAGAAGTTATTTAGTTATTTAGTTTTGTATGGGAATAAATGCCTTTTAATGAGGGTCTTAGTTGGTATATTCTTGCATATTTGGTATATTTTGTACTCAACTGTATATTTTGAATGTAGTATTTTACTGATATACTAAATATTTCATTCGGTGTAGTTTAGTATTTTTGCGGTATATTTATTTGGTATATTTTTATTACAATATCGCACTGTTTCGCTTTTATTTTAGATGGGTGGCGGATACCATACTAAATATAGGTTTCAGTATTTTTTCGGTATATTCATTTGGTATATATTAATCATGACACCGCACTGTTTGCTTTTTACACACAAAGGATAGCGGGTATCTCACAGTCGAGCACACTCAACTGTAGCGTTCTTACTTGTTATAAGTAAATTGTAACAAATAAAACAAAACTAATGCTAATTTAATTTTAGTTATTAAGCAATAAATTTTGCATATATGCAATAAAATCTGTGGCACAAATCTTTGTTAAATTGTGGTAATCATATGTGGATGATTAATCAATGATTAACCGTTTTGCAAATGATTCAAATGGCGTTGCGTTTGTCGATTTGTAATCACATTACAGAAACTTGTGGCACAATTTATGGCTATTTCATTTAGTTTCCTTTCTTTTTTTGTGTTTTTGCGTTTCGTTTTGTTTTTGTGAAATGGCGAAAGCAAAATAAATTCCCCCAAAAACAGTGCGAGTATTTGCTGTTTAATTATAGCCGAAATGGGCAATTAATGCCGCCCCATAAGACGTCACGTGCGCACATTTGTAGCGCCTTCAATCAATGTTCGGCCAAATCCCATTTGGTTGCCCTCCCGCTCTCTCTCTCTCCCTCTCTCATTCTCATGTTGTCTTACTCTTGTATCGTTTGCTTTGTGCATGGCAATCGCAAATTCTAATACAAATTCACAAGCACCTCATTCCCATTCACATTCACATAGCCCAAAACCCATTCTCATTCCCATTGCCCCATTTTCCCATCATCATCATCATCAGTCGCTGCCACACGGACTGGATGTGTGTGCCCCAAGCCCATGCCACACAGCCACTACACACACACACACACACACATTCATCATCCATCATCCTAGCCACAACTCAAGCGATCTGTCTGCATTGTTTCGACTAAAAATAAAGCAGCCCCATGCGTTGATCTTCCAAGAGCAGTGGAAACAATCGAAGCGCATCTGACCCAGACGATGGCATGTTTCGCATTTTCCATTGCCTCTTCAACCCAACCTCTTCATCTGTGTTCACCTTAAATTCAACCACGTCACAAATTCAGACACCTGGCGGCATCTTTTTTTTTGGTTTGTGCGACCATTATTCACATTTCTTTTTGGGCTTATGATTCAAGTTCAATATCAAAACGAAATCGAAACAACACACAAAATAATTTGTTGTTGTCCACACAGATTTAGTCTTCGTCTTGTTTCTGGACCTTATTAATTTCATGTATTGTTTTGTTATGTTGTTCTGTAAGCCAATTGGCTTATTTTTAGCCAAACGAAATATTTTATTTTGTTGCAGCCAAAATATTTCACAAAATTAAATTATACTAATGGATAAATCAATTGAATATCGGAAATATTTAGCAAAGCAATATTCTCTGTCTTTTACGTATACACTTTAATGATATTTGTCACTGAAGCGTGAGTCGATACCTCGAGAATGATTTTGCGATGGCGAGCCGATTTATTGGGCGTGTGAAGATTAAAGACATCTTACAAAATGCCACAACACAATTTTTGCCACGTAAAAGAAATCATTCGACCTATTTCATGCGAATCGAAGCATCATTAAAACTAATTACTAAATACAGGTGAAGACGGAATGAGCATTACGTATACGTAATTTGTATTTTTATAAAGGTTCAGCATGTGTTTGATCGGTGTATAGAATAATATAGAAAACAAGTAAGAAAACGAGTGTGTTCGACTATAAGATACTCGCTACGATTTTTGGATAAAAAGCAAACAGTGCGGTATAGTGATTAATATATACCAAATTTATATACCAAAAAATACTGAAACCTATATTTGGTATGATATGCGCTACCCATCTTAAATAGAAGCTTAACAGTGCAGTATTGTGAGGAAAATATACCAAATAAATATACCGCAAAAGTACTAAAGTACACCGATGGATATATTTGGTATTTATTGATATAGTACTGCATTCAAAATACACCAGTTTGACTATCAAATTAAGAAATATACTATTTCTCATTTCATTGGTACAAAGTTATATTTATGATAATGCACATGTCAAATTGCAAACTAAATATTCATTAATTTCTACATCGAAATTGTATTTGCATCAAGCTTAAATATTTGCTTAATGCAGTAGTCTTCACAATAAAGTAAATTGAAAGTGCTTTCTATGTAAACTAACTAATAATTTAATTTATTTGTGCAATATACGAGTTCAGTTCAGCTTTGAATACAATATTAATATCATAGCTCGTAGTATAATTGCCCAACTTTTACCATCAACGTCTCGGTTTCTCTCTCTCTCTTTCTCTCTGTTTCTTTGCTGGCAAAAGTCAACAGCATGTGCCAAAAACGGAAACTAAGTGGGCGGCACAAGGGGGCGTAACTGGGGGGCGGGACTGACAGTTCATAAAATGTAATAAGCAATGATAAATGTGGCAATCTTAGATAAACTTCACAAAACGATATTGAATCTCGCATAAATTCAAGTTTATCTAAGAACTCTTGTTTCCGTCCAAGGGCAGAAGAGGGGAGAGGTCACAAGAGTCAGTCTGTGTCTGATTGTGTGTATATTTGTCATGAATTTCCATCAAATATTGCAAATCAGAAAACGAATTTTCGACTCATATTTATTCATTTGCATAACTTTTTGTTGGCTGCACAACAACATGTCGTATGAGTAATTTATTAGCCTAGCAACTTTTCTGTTCTGCTTTTTCTCGCTCTCGCTTTCTCTCTCAATCCCTTTTTCCTTTGCCTCTTTGCAAAACGCGGTCAATGCACGCTAAAGTTGATGATCATATAATCATCATAATAATAATGCCAATCATCATGTTGCTGTTGCTGTTGATGATAATGATGATGACGCCGCCAAATGTTACACGCATTTAAATAAAAAACACATTTATCATTATGCGCCAGCTATTGCTGTCTCTGCTTGATGTTGCTGTTGCTATTGCTTTTTCTATTGCTGTTGCTATTGCTGTTGGTGTTGCTGTTGCCACTGTTGATGCTGCTGACATTGACAATCAATGGCCTGGACATATTTGTGACGCCAAGCTAAAAGCTGGGAATGCCTTGGCCGCCCGCTGATCCTCCCAACTATTTACTCAAGAATAATAATAAAGGCGACACCAAGAACAACAACAACAACAACAACTATTAGCAGCTAAACTTGGCAGCGCTTCTTGTCTTTTTGTGTTGCAGCAACAGCAACAGCAATAGCAACAGCAACTCAACTCGCTACGGTCGATGGCCAGCAAAGAAAAATACACTCAAACCGTTTTCAGAAATTTTCCTCGTCTTTAGATTCGAAACAAAAGGTATACACAACTGTGCTGATAATTTCAAAGCAAATTGAAAGCTCGAGTTAAGTAAGTGTTCATTAGGAAAGCTTAAACTATGATAGAAATATGTTTTATAAAATTCAGCAGCTATAACTAACATATTAAATAAGCATATGCTTGTCTTTTATAATCTAATCTTATCATTTATTCAACATACAATTTTGTTTTACAATCACAAGAAAAATGTGTATATTCATGAAAAATAACTAAGCAAAATTATAATAATATTTTTTCAACAAAAACATTGTACATAAAAAATCTTAATAGTCACGACAAGTCGTACATTAAATTTTGTTTTAGAATTGAAAAAAATTGTATTTTCATTAAGAATATGTATGCGAATTTATTATATTTTGTCAACAAAAATATCTCTATTCAGTTTTAAACAAAATTATGTCAATAATCTAGACATAATATTCATAATATCAAAAAATGTATACTATAAATAAATATTATAAAGAATTTGTTAGCCAATGTACATATATATTATTATTGTATGTAAAGTAAAACATTACAATTTTCATCTAAATTGCTACACAAATAATCGTAATACACTAAATATTGTTTTACAATCAAAGAAGAATTATAATTCCATAAGAATTCCAAGATATCCGCTAGTGCATCAGCTTATTAAGCTTTAAATAGCATGCTGTCTTTGCTTTATCTTTATATTTTCTATTTTGTTTTTTGTGCTATGCTGTGCTGTTATTTATTCACCTTATATCAACTTTGATAAATTGCATTTGAGTTTAGTTTTTACTCAGGCCATGGGGCGAAAAGAGTGCGCCATCTCATTATTTTGGCATCCTGCTCGCACAGTTCAATGTCTCGTAAATCTTTTCGAGTTTACGACTATATAAGATGCCAGCAAGCCATCAAATAGTGTCAGATAAAACAAATACATCAACGCGCACACACACACACACACACGCACACTGCCAAGCATAGACAGGATCTAAATGTGTGCCATGAAGTACAAAATAGAAAAAGACAAGCGAGAGCGTAAATGGTGATAATAAACAACAAAAGAAAGCTGCCATTATGGGTAAACCTCAAAGTGGATACGCTTCAAACAAGACTAAAGAAACTACATACATACATACATATATAATTTTATGCTTGCTATTTTTATATTTCAACATAAAATTAATGCAAATATAACCATTTTGCTTGATTGAAATTATGTGAAAATGAATTTAGTTAGTATTAAGATAGCGTTGAAAAGATTTTCTCGAAATCAATAGACTTCTCTCGTTAACTGAATGAGATTTAAGTTTGGCATTATCATCATCATTAAATTGAAATCGTTTAGTCTTTAAACAGCAAAAAACGGGAAATGGCAAATCGATCTCATCTAGTGACCATTACAGCTCATTAAATAAACAACATTGACTTATGCCAACATTTTAAAGCTGAAATTTAACAAACAACAAATTTTTGGCTGAAGGTTTTCTGCACTGCAGCACTTTGTCCGTCTATTTATAGCAATAAAAGCGACGACATCATTGAATTGTGCAGACAAAAACTGCAGCATCGATTGGCCCAAAAGGGCACTTATACCGTGCAAACAGCGACAAAAGCAGCTCAACACGAATGCCGAATGTGAGTCATTGAAGAAGACCCAAGAAAAAAAAGTTTTGACCCTATTATAAAAATAAATTGTTAAGCCGATTGAATGACAAAAATAAATTGAGAGCCAAAGCCACAAGCTTTACAATTACAATTGGGAAAATAAAGTTGAAAAAATCGAGAAAAAAATTGAAAATGAAAATGAAAATAAACAATTTGCAATAAGTACTTGATATTTGTGCTTGTTCTGCATGCATTTGTCTAATAAATTTCGACTTGACTTTCTCAGGTGTGCTGTTGATTTTGTGGACAACACAACACACTCTTGGCTTGCCTTGTTTTCTGGGGCTATCAATAAACAAATTGCTGAAAATGAAAGTGCCGTTTTAAGCCTATTACATGAGAGCAGAACAACTGCTCTGTGTGTAAGTGTTGGACTACAAGTAATCCAGTTTACTGCCTATGTGTATGTGTGCGTGTGTGTGTGTGTTTTTGAGTCCAATGAAATGGCAAAATTGAATGATGAATTACTGCACTAGTCTGTGTGTGTGCGTGTGTGTGAACATTCTGGCCAGCATTTGGTAGCTGTCTGTTAACAACCTGCGTTGACCATGTCGATTTTTGCATATCTTCATCAAAGCAATTTATATGCACATGTTCTTCTGTCTCTCTCTCTCTCTCTCTCTCTGTCTCCATCTATCTATTGCTTTCTCTGCCGATCTCGCTCCCTTTTGCTGGCCTGTTGTTGTCCTCGTCTCTGTCTTCATGAACTGTTCCTTAATTGCATAGTCTCAGTCAAACACACACACACATGCATGTGTCCTGTACGCACACACACTTGACCTTTTGTTGCTATGCCTACTTCAGCTTCCCGTCGTCCCTCTGCCCTCTGCCCTTTGCCACGCCTTCTTCTTCTCCTGCAGTCAACCCTTTGCCATTGACGCCCAGCTGCATGAATAATTGAAGTAAAAGTGTTGAGCACGTAATGCCTACAAAGAGTCCGAGGCCACTTCTCAGGCTATCAGCGTCTCTGTCTCCGTTTCTCACTTTCTCTCCTCCCACTCTCTCTCTCTCTCTCTCTCTCTCTCTCTCTCTATGTGTGTTTGCGACACACTCGTAAAAACTTGGCTTAAACATGAGACAAGTCATTGCAATGTTGACAGCTCATCAAATTTGCATATAGACTGCTTAAAAACAGCACACATACAAAAAAAGAGGGAGAAAACTACAGTCGAGTGTGCTCGACTGCAACATACCCCCTACTCATTTTTATGTGCGGTATATTTCCTAAAATATACCGAAAAAATATGAAATGTGCCATTAGCCATAGTTGGTATTATGCTCCTCACTCATTTTTTAAAGAATCTAAACTGTGCAGTTTAATTCCTAAAATATACCAAATAAATACACTGAAAAAATACTGAAATATGCTATATTTGGTATTAACCAGCCACTTATTTTTATAGAATCTAAACTGTGTGTTACAATTCCCAAAATATATCAAATTAATATACTGAAAAAAAATACTTAAATATACTAAAAGTAATATTTGGCATGTCAATAGACTCTAACATTCGTTGAACATATAAAATATCGGCATACCAAATATAGCTAATAGTATATTTCAGTATTTTTAAGTATAATAATATGGTATATTTTACTCCATAGTTTACTGAAATACTCTCTCAATAATGTAAATTTGTCAAATGTAAAAATAAATATGCAGCTCAAGTATTACAAATATTTTTGAATATTTTATTGCAATTTTAAAACCTTTGCTCAACATCTTAAGAACAACTTTAATGAGTATGTTGAACACTTGGGTGACACCCCAAGTTACTAATGACCTTGTTTGCTAAGCCAAGTGTAGCGCAACATCGAAAACTACAATGCTGAACAGATTTTTTAATGAGTCTATTTAACATAAAAATGTTATTTTTTTAATTAAAATCTACACCAGAATAAATGCACTTAAAGAAAGTTATTTAATTTCAGCTGGCATTTATTTTTAGCAAAATTTTAGCATTTCAATTAGACTTAAGACCACAAGACTTCACATTCAGAATTCACGAAGTTGTTTGCTAATAAAGCGAATCAAATGAAATCATCATGAAATAAATTACTCAACTAATTATAAAGCAACCAATTTCAATTAAGAGCAACATAAATGAATAATGCCACTTTAGCAGTACAATTTTAAAGTTTTCTCTTGTCTACTATATAATATATATATAGAGTCGTTTATAGATACTCTTAATGTATGTGCATACATTTTTGCACTATTATTTATGAAGCACAGTCGAAGTTCGTTTCTTTTGGCTTGACAGTTTGCAGTTGCTTTACAAAAGTTATTTTTTTTTATTTTTGGCCAAGCTAATTTACATTTGGCGAAACTTTTGGCCCTATTTCAAGACACAGAGACATTGGCTATAAAAAGTAAAAAATAAGTAGAAGGAGTCAGCTTTGTGGGTTCTTGGCTTGGTCTTGTCTTAGGTCAAGTTCAGACAGACGACACGATGGTAAAATAACAAAAGCCACGCATGTCAATGGACTTTCTAAATAAAACTAAGCAAAATAATAATAATAACGCCGCCGACTGCACTACAACTACAACAATATTGTCCAATAACAACGACAACAACAACAAGCAGGAAAAAATAAGAGAACAATGAAATAAAATTGTATATGCGTCGTCTGTCGTCTGTCAGTTGTCGCCCATCGTCCGGCCGTTGATCACAGCCAAAATAACAATGAAAAGGCCACGCGACGAATTCCCCAAAGTATTTCTTTTGGTTTTTTTTTACGTTCTCTTCATCTGTTATTATTGTTGTCAAACACACACACACACAAACACAGACAAAAGCGAAAAGTAGAGCATTTGTCTGCACATTTGTTATCGTTTGCTTTACGCCATTTTTTTTTGCTTTATGTTTATTAAATAAATGCGTTTTGTGTATTTGACAAAGGCAAACACAGTGACAACGCAGGCTTTCGACAAGTTATTCGATTAACGATTAGCGATTACAATTGCGTGACCGTTGTACACTTAGTAGGCAGACAGACAGACAGACAGAGAGACAGAGAGACAGACGTCTATTTTGTCAGCTCGTCGTCAATCAATCAGGCAAACTTATGTTGGGCAATGCCAAGGCCGCTTCGATTTTGTCAAACGTGTCGTATGCGTAATATTTCGCTGCTCGCTGCCTACGATTTGCATTTATCATTGGGCCACGAGCGCAACAGCAACTGTTACAAACACTCCTGCATGCAAATAGATCCAGACATCGCTCTACCTCCGCATCTTCAACTCTCTCCTCTCGCCTGTCGCTTCTCTCTCGTTCTCCACTCGATACCCTTAAAGCATGCCGACAGCTGCAGTTAAGCACATGTGGCACATCCTGCCTGTCTGATATGCTTCTTGTGATATCTCCTGACATTTTCTTGCCGTCTTGCACAGTGACACACACACACACATACACAACATGCTGTGGCATCAAATATTGTCAATCACAGCCGTCTGACTATTAAAGAAAACACTTTAATTGAAGCACAAAGCAGATGCATTTTATTTTAAATGTGCGTTCAAAGATTTATTGAAACTAATTATTTTAATTTCAAATAATTCTATTGTATACTGAATTCAAAATTAGATAAAAGCAAAAAAATTTATAAGAACAGAAGTAATACTTCAATATATTCATAATTGTTTTGAATGCTTACTACGAGTCTTAGTTGCTTTGGCTTATAATCAGGTATATTTTGCAATGTACGGCATATTTTGAATATATCACTCTATTCATATATAATTTGGTATTTATTGTTTTAAAACATATACCACACTGTTTTGCTTTTATTAAAAATGTGTAGCGTGTATCTCACAGTCGACCACATTTGACTATAGCTTTCTCAGTTGTTTAAATTTTTTCTTATTCGTTAAGTTTATCTGTTTAAGTAGAAAATGCCAAACTGGCCTCAACTTTAAGTATTCCTTTATATTTTCTAATAAAATGTTTGCATTATCAAATATCAATTATATAGAACTGCAGCAACGATTTAATCGGTAAAAAATGTATATTGTGTGTCTTTCTCATCTAGAACTATCAAATTCTCGTTGTCTACTCCTTCATTTTATTAATTTTATAAAGTGTTTAGATTATCAATAAGAATTTATATTATAAGCAATAATGAACAATACGTGAGAAATTTTATATTGTTTCCTTTCTCATTAGTTTGTTTAAGAATAAAAGCTTAAATTTTCGTTTTGTAAATTTGTTAATATTTTTTTCATAATTTTTAATAGTGTTCAAATTATCAATTAACAATTAGGTAAAATGTTCAGAAGCAACACTTAACACTGAAATTATAGAAGAGGCAGAGATTATCAAAAACAATTTACAATGAACAGAGAAAATGCTTTAATATGTTAAGAATCGTAAATTTTATTCCTTGCATTGGCTTTCTCATTCATTTGTTTATGTATAAAAAGTCAAATTATCTTTTTTTACACTTGTAAATATTCCTTCATATATTCATATTCATATTTGTGATCAAATAATGAATTATCAATAATAAGGAACAGAAGCAACACTTAATGATATGAAATGATAGACAGAGACAGAGATTATCAAAAAGAATTTATCACCTTTACCTTTCTTATTCATTTATTGAAGTAAAAAAGGTTAAATTGTCTATTTCTTTTTCTTTTTGTTTTCTTTTAACCCTAAGCCCTAAGTTGCTCTGACTCATCTAATTGAAATAAGGAAATTGTATTCGTTATTTCAATAAAATAATGATAATAATAACTTTATATTTTCTAATAGTGTTCACATTATTAATAAACAATTTTAAGGAACAGAAGCAACACTTGATAATGTGCAAAGACAGAAGAAACAAATTGCAGTCACTGTGCGTTATGAATTCCAAAATTTTCATCGATGCATGGCATATCAAAGGATTGGACCCACTGTCAGTTTGTGTGGCAAACAAGGTTGAGTGGCTGTCTGGCGCTGCAATCGATGTATACACTTATAAGTGTATGTGTGTTTCTCTGTGTGTGTGTGTGTGTGTGGTATGAGAGTCACATAAAGCGCACAAGTGCCAAATTGCTTAGGCAAACTACGTTAGTTATTACGGGCAGCGGTTGCTAGGTGCGGAGTCAACTTGGTTACTTCGTTGCTTCGTTGCTATGGCCTGTTAAAGACTCATAACTGCGTTGCGTTCCCCGTTCTCCGTTCGCCGATGTTGTTTTGTAGAATTAATGTTGGCGCATATAAAGCATACGCCATGTGTGTGACACCCACCCAATAATAGCCCATGAAAATGGGTGAAAATGTTTGTCGCTGCCCCAAATTGTGTGTCGCAACTATGTAGCAGATATTATAGAAGAGGAGACGAAGCAACGAAAAACATAAACAAAGCCACCTCTATTGCCTACAGGGCAGAGCATTAAAGTCACGGCACGATAGCAATGCAAAAGGCAACGGCAAAGGCAATACCCAAAGCCAACTAACTAACAACAACTAACCCCCTAAACAGCAATCACTTAACTTTATCCAACCAGCTACATTCAAAAAAAAAACAGCAACTCGACAGTTTTTGCCAAGTTCTGAAATATTGGTTCAACACTTCAGGAAAGCGAAGCACGAAGTGGAGTCGAGAAAGGGAATTGAGTCGAGACCGAGCAAACAAATAAACAAAGTTGAAGAGAGAGCAGAGGAGAGGAGAGGAGAGAACCCTTGAGTAAGGCTTAACTGATTGAAATGAATGAAAAATAGAGTTATATTTGTACGTTAATACTCGAGAACTTGTATTTATTTCGATATTCAGATACCAACAAATTCAATTTGTCGAACAAAAGTTGAGCCAAGAAATTGCAAATAAATAAATGCCACATACGTGAGTTGTACAACTTAGATTCGAGATTTTATTGGCGATACAGCAAAACAGATAAAACTAAAGTGAAGACGCTATCGAAATGGGAATATATATTGATAGACTTCTTTAATTGAGTTCGCAAATTTATGTTGTAAATAACAACTAATTCCAGAGTAAATGTTTCAATTTCGTATTTCGAATAATTGACATTTCATTTAAATATTTTATACGCATTAATTAAAAATATCTTAAATACAAAATAAATATCAACGACAATTTGAGCATGTTTTTCTTCATCGGAATGAAAACAACTGTGACATAATTAGGCAAATATGAAATGTTGACAAAACGCTGATAACAATCATAATAAAAACCAAACAGAAAAAGCATCAAAATGCTGTCGAGCACAAAATAATTGAAATACTCGCAATGAATATGCATTTGAATAGTGTGTGGCATCCGAATGAATAGTTCTGAATCAATTGCCAAATAAATTTGTAGGCTTATTTTGATTGATTTGCATTCATAACAGAGGCGAAGCCAAAGTGGAAATGGAAATGGAAATACCAATGAGAATGGAAATGAGAAATGGAAATGGAAAACATTATCAATGAGCCGCAACTATTGCGTGTTATCACACACAAGAGTCCAACATTGTTTTCCACTTAAGCTGTCAGAAATTTGCTGACCGATCTGACAGCCAACAATATACACAGAGTTAAATATCTATTCTCTCTCTCTCTCTCTCTCTCTCTCTGTCTCTCTCTCTCTCTCTCTCTCTTGGGCATACATACGACTATTATATATATATAAAAAGATAGATAGATAGATAGATATTGTATTTATCTAGATGAGAGCTTAAAATCGTTTATCGTTGCTTCACAATTTGATTGATGCACACAGTCTATAAATACAAATGCGCCACAACGAGTGTGACCGACTAGCAAATACTCTGTTAAATACTTTCATAAATAAAAAAATATGAAAAATATATACTTCAACACATTTTTATAGTCTCAGTCAAAGAGAAGACGAATGGAAGATTTTAGTCAATAAAATAAAAATGGAACATAAAATATTTTCAGCCTTAACTTTCATCTTTATAAATGTATTCAATACAAGTAAACAGTTAAATAAAATAAATCTTAATCACTTAATCACTTTTATTAGTTTCAGCCAAAAAAAGGAAGATTCACTAAATAAATTTAAAATTTTAAATGAAAAATTTTCAGCTTTAACTGCAATCTTTAAAAAAAAGATTGAATAATACAATTTAATTAAAATAAAAAAATTATTAGACTTAACTTCCATCTTTAAAAATATATGATTAAATAAATAATTCAATTCAATTACAACAAAATATTTTAGCCTTAACTTCAAAACTTAAATTGAGAAGATTAAATATATAAAATTTAATAAAAAAAAGTATTTTTAAATGCAACTTAAATATTTAAAAAGAGAAGATTCAGTAAATAAAATTAATATCGCAAGTAAATTATTTTCGACTTTAGCTTCAATCTTTAAAAATGGATGTAAAAAAAATAAGCAGTTAATTGAAAAAATATTAAGAAATTACAATCATTTAATGCTGACAACAAAAGCAGAACAGTTGTGTTCACGTTAATTATATCCAACGGTTTTACAGCCATTGAAAATATATTTTAACACGTGAAAAGAATCGAGAACACAATGAATATTCTGTGGGTATTATCTGGGGAAATTGCGTGTTGAACTTTCAGGTTAATTTTAAAATGGTATTAATTGGTTTTCTTTCCATTTTCTGTGTTTTTCCTTTTTTTTTTGTTTTAATTCTATTTTTCTTCTTTATTTTTGTTCGCTTTCATATTCTCTTTCTCAGTTTTGTTCGCTCTCGCGCTCGCTTGGCGGACAAATTTTTAGTTGTTCTGCAACGTAAACTTTTTGGCACCGGTGCATGTTGCAACAACAAAAGCGCACACATACAGATACACACACACACACAGATACACACACATACGCAGTACAGAAGTATTTTATTTTGTACGAAACACAATCTGCAATCAAATGCGCTGCATGTGTTTTTACGCCTCGCCACGCACCTCAACGTATTTCCCACATCACACACACACACACCCTTTTACCTCTCCGTTCTTGCTGCCTGCTTGTGGCAGCACTCTCCCTCCTCCTTTTCCCTCCTTCCCCTCAGGACGCAACAAGCGAAAATTTGTGTTTTGTTTTGAATATTCTTGCGTGTCTGTGTGTGTGCGTATTTTTATTGGAGTTTCGCTGTTTTTTTTTTTCGTTTTTAGAGCGAACGTAAAAAATGAAAATTGAATATTTTATGTGCATTTTTCGCAAACTCAACTCAACTCAACTTCCAAAAAAATAAAAGAAAAGAGAAGAAATCTCAAATAAAAAAAAGAAGCAAATCCTTAGACATATAGTATATAAATCTTCATATATATAGCTATATACATCAGATGTCGTAAAAAAGCGCAACGCTAAACTTGAGTAACAGAGCTCAAGAGTTCAAGTCAAAACTTTGCCAACTGCTGTTGTAGGGAATGCACGACTATCGAGTGATCAAAAGCACAAAAGCGTATTTATAACAATTTAAATTATTTCACTTACAATTTTCCACTCAATCAAATTCTATTTAAAAGCAAAATCATAACTCATCTGCTTGATGCGAACGAAGTGCAATGTTAATTGTAGCATTATAGCTGCATGACTTCAATGGGACGTTGATTGAATGATTTTGAATAGCAAATGGATGATAGGATTAATACAGAGTGTGCCTGTGTGCCTGTGTGTGTGTGAATACACGAACACAAACACAAACACACGCACAGGAAAAGGGTCAAGCTGTGCTGTGAGGGAAAACACGCACAGGCATCGAATGAATTGAGAAGCAAGTACATATATTATACCAAATACTATATATATAGTATAATTGTAGTATATACTCAGTTAAGGATTGCATTCACAGATGTTGCCATGACAAACTGTGATTCATCTTACAAAGGTCAGCGCATAGAATTTAGAGCAGCTGCTTCGCATTGCTTTTCGAGCCACGCGCTTCTGACATTCATAATATTGATAATTTGTTAAAAGATTGAGACAGCCAAATACACACACACACACACACACAGCGAGTCATTTATAAGACTTCTTTCGTTTCCTTTTACTTTCTTTTTTTTTGTTTGAGGGGCAGCTGCTTTGCTTCACATGCTAGTAAATATTCGAGTAATCAGTAATCGAGATAAGCAGCCGGTAAAATGCATTAAGAATTTAAATTGAAAACTCAAGCAAAATACTTATGTGTGGGTGTGTGTGTGTGTGTGTGTATTAGTTGGCAAAATACCTGAGTTGACTTACAACTCGTTACGACGTTGCTCTTCAAACGCACTCATGTTAATACTTCATTAGTTTACAAAAATGAAATGACCTTGCTCGGTACATGTTTAGTTTATTTTTCGTTCTCTTCTTTTATTTTTTTTTGGCATTGCATTGAGTCAAGCATAAAAGGGGGGAAAAAGCCCAACATTCAAAATACTATGTGGTATATAATATATACTGTATATGCAAAAGGTGAAAAGAAACCACACTCAAACCGCAGGCTACACAAAAAAAAAAACTGCAGTAGTCGTAAATTGTGGCCAAGGAAAGAGAGCGTAACGAGTGATGACAGTTTGGAGTCTAAAGAAACAAAAAATACAAATAAAATACCAAGAGATGGCTTGTAACCAATATCACGTATACGCCACATACTTCGACAAATGCGTTGGCAAATCAAAGATCGCTCTCCATTCACTATATTCTATTTTCTTCGTACTCTTCTCCACCCTCGCCTTTGCTTTTGAATCACGCGCCAAAAGCGACGTTGCACCTTTTCTTTCTTTCGTTCGGTTTTTTTTTTCATTCAGTACTCTGAACGCAGCGATTAGCAAAAGGACACGTACGGTATGCACACACACACACACACATACATACACGCGAACTTTGGTTAACGAGACAAACCAGCGGCAAACCTGAGAAGCTGCTAACAAAGCCTGCACACAAACAGCACCACAGAGGGCTGCTCAAAGAGTTGCCATAGAGGGAGAAAATCTCAAAGCAAGTGAAATAATTTCTTATATTTTGAAAATTCGAAATATGCATTTTAGTGTGTTAAGCAAACCTTTTCAATAACTAATCAAACTTCACAAGCAACCTCCGCTCGACTCGTGTGTCTCAATGTGCGTTAATGTTTGCTGCTGCTTCTATTCCTGGTGTTGGCATGCTTTTTTCATCCTGTTGCTATTTTTCTGCAATTTTCATTCAGTTTGCCAATTTGCAGCGCCGCTGGTACGATTCCATTTAATAGACGCATGCGGCGTATACGTGATGGCAGGCTGGGGAAAATGGCAAAAAAAAAACACACAAGCACGCAGAAATTCCAAGAAGCAGCTTCTGCTTATGGGACTCTCAAGCGGATCTTTCCACTTTCAATTAATGTTTGGCTTTACAACATTTTCGTAATGCACATAACATATGCACATTAGAATTAAGCGAAATGCTAAAACATAAATTCACAAAGGCATTTCTTCTACTTCTTCTTTTATCGAATTATTGTCGAAGTATAAAATGAAAATTGTTCTAATTAGATACATGAATAATAAATGCAGCAGTTGAAACCTTTCAATTTACATCTTTTAAAAACACATTTAATATAAAATCATTTTTGGTTTTTTTCACAAAAATTGAAATGCAATTGCAGCTATGCAATTAAAAGTGTAACTGAATACAACGACTGCCAAAACTGGCAATCCCCAAATGAGATATTTTGGAAAATACTGTTTGAAACTTGCATCCATTTGTAATACACACTCACACAACAAACAACAAACAGACACACAGACACACTCAGTCAACAATTTAAAACAATTTTTCAACAAAACTCGAAAAAGTTTTTCAAATATTTCAAAAACGTTTTGCGCCCAAACTTTCGACTCCCATCGGACAAGCATTCATACTATACGCATGATATATTACAACACATACGAAAGTGTGTGTATGTTGCTATACATATACATACATACATACATATATAATAAAATGTTTTTTAGGAACTTACCTTCTCACAAGCAGAAAATTGTCCTGAGAACGACGCACTTTTCAGTCGTTCGAATCCGATGAGAATTTTGTGCACATTTTGTGCGATAAACAATCAAAAAATTCTTACACCGAAAAAAAAATAAGACTGACACACAAATCAAATTGTGAGATATGAAAATATGAAGGATTTGTTTTCTTATATTTTGTGTTTTCTTTCCTTATGAATTGATTTTGCTTTTTCTTTTCGGTTTTTGTTTCGTTTCAATTAGAATTTTCCAAATTGTTTTGTATGGTTGTCTTTTGTTTTGATTTCGTGATCTAAAGTATTTTGAATTGTTGTTTTTCTTTTTTTTTTGGTAGATCTTCAGCACTGCACTTGCACTTTAGTGTTGAACGAACAAACAATAAAAAAAAAGAGTTGTTGATAGCAAAGTCTCTCTGATAAATGTAAATGTTGTTCTCACTATTTGTTGTTTGTTATTATTGTTGATGTTGATGTTGTTGATTGGTTTTAATTTGTGAGCAACATGAACATTAATTGCAAATAATTTACAAAGAGGAAGATATATTGCGAAGATGTTTTCGAGTTTTGGATGAGTCTTAAATGTTGTTGTTGTCGAGCGCTTTGCTTCTGTGTATTTTGATATTTTATTTGAGAATTGTGATTCTGACTATGTTCTTTCAAATGTTGCTGTTGCTGCTGCTGCCGCTGCTCGCTGCTGCTGCTGTTGCTGCCGCCGCTGCTGCTGCTGCTGCTGCTGCACAACTCGCCTTGTCGAGCGTTCAAACGAAACTGATGCGATAGCGCGTCTGCGACAGGAATATAAAGCTTCAGTTAGGCCTCAGCACTGAGAGTGTGCTATAAAATCAACACAAGCCAGAAGAACAAAAAGAATAAAACGAACGAACAAGCGAACGAACGAGAGCCGAACACACGAAACGAACGAAGCGAGCCCCAAACGAAGCGAGTGAGTGAGTAAGTGAGTGAGACACACACACCCATACACACACGTAGTGTGTTGATACAAAGCAAGACAAACACCTGTAAGCATAGCCAACGACGCTGACGTCGGCGTCGCAGTTCGGTATTCGGCATTCGGCTTTTGGCAATTCGGCACGATGCCGGCAACCAAGTGAAATGCGAGTGAACGAGAGCGAGTGCAGAGGATGCAGCCAAAGAGAGAGTGAACGACTGAGTGAGAGTGAGACAGAGAGAGAGAGAGAGATAATGAAGAAGAGTAGCGTGGCGCCTTCGCTCGCGGAAGCGGAAGGAAACTCAACAGTTGGCACATTACGGCCACGGCTACTTGTTGTTGCTGGCTTGCCATAAACTTTATAGCAAGCTCATTTATTGCATTTCTTCACCACATACACGTCCATACATAACATATATGTATACAAACTTAATTTGTATTACTGAGCGCCGCATTGTTTATCAATTCATCCAAGCGACGCAACTGCACCGGATCCTTGCTCAATGCCGTCACCACAGTTTTGGAAAGATTCTCTTCCAGCAATCCTTGCTTTTCCAACACCTTATTGATCGACTCTTCTAGTTTTTTGCTCTCGTCTTTTGGTGGGTCATTTGTTCCATTAGTAGTAGTACCTCCTTGACCTGCACTGAAGGAGGATAATAACAGCAGCAGCAGCAGCGACAGCAATGAGAGTGGACAACGCATTTCGTTTTGTTTTGATATTTTCACGACTGCTGTTTTGGGGCAAGCTGCTTGCTATTTATACAGAAACGCCGAAGAACGTGTGAACGTGTCACTGATAAGCACTGATTCATTTGCAGCTATTTTAATTAACTAATTCGCTATCTCTTGCACAATTCATCATATTCGTGTAATTCGTGTAACTCTTTATGACTGTCTGTCACAGTTTATCTGTCTGCGGCCCGACTGTCTCTATTTATATACACTGTCTATGTCTGTCTTTTTCTCAATCTGTCTGTAAATCTATTGCTTTCTCTCTCTGCCTGACTCCGTCTGTCTGCTACGCTTGACTATTTTGTTCTGTGTCATTCAGCCTTGCTGCTTTGGATTATCTATTTCCATTAATGTTTATTAATCTATATTTTACTCCGTCTGTATATCTTTCTTTGCCCACCTTTTCCCTACTTGACTTCCTCTTTCTGTCTAACTTTCTTTTCACCAGTCTGTCTTTACGTCTTCATCTGTCTCTATCGCAGTCGGTTAGTTTTGCTATCTCTTTTTCTATATGTTAGACTATCTCTTTCTCGGTAAATCTTTCAGTCTGCTTATTGTTATCTGTCTGTTTTTCTATTTAAATTTCTCTATCCGCCTCTATTTATCTGTCAGCCTGTTTTTTTTTTCTCCATCTGTCTCTTTCTCTTTCTCAAGTCTTTTTATCTTAGTTCACCTATCTTTTTCATTGTTTGTCTCTGTTTATTTGTCAATCTGTCTCTCTCTCTCTCTTTCTCTCTCTCTTTCTCTTTCTCTTTCTCTTTCTCTCTCTCTCTTTCTCTCTCTCTCTTTATCTCTCCCTTTCTCTCTCTCCCTTTCTCTCTCTCTGTTCCTCTTTCTCTCTCCCTTTCTCTCTCTCTGTTTCTCTCTCTCTCTTTCTCTCTCTTTTTCTCACTTTCTCTCTCTTTCTCTGTTTCTCTCTTTCTCAATTTGTCTTTCTCTCTTTCTCTCTCTCTATTTGTCTCTCTTTCTCTCGCTATTTATCTCTCTTTCTTTCTCTCTCTCTTCCTCTCTTTTTCTTCCTCTTTGTTTTTCTCTTTATCTCTCTCTCTCTCTCTCTTTCTCTTTATCTATCTCTATATCTCTCTCTTTCTCTCTTTCTCTCTCTCTCTATCTCTTTATCTCTCTTTTTCTCTCTCTCTCTTTCTCTATCTCTCTCTCTTTCTCTCTCTCTATCTCTTTATCTCTTTCTCTATTTCTCTTTCTCTCTCTCTTTCTCTCTCTCTCTTTATTTCTCTCTCTTTATTTCTCTCTCTTTCTTTTTCTCTCTTTATTTCTCTCTCTTTATCTCTTTCTCTCTTTCGTTCTCTGCTCTTATTCTCTCTCTCTCTTTCTTACTTTCTGTCCATTCCTTCGTCCCTCTACCCTCTCTCTTTCCCCCACCTATTTCTCCCTTTTCCCCTCTCCCTCTTCTTCTTCCTCTTACACTCCACTACAATCCCTTGTCAAGCGCCATTCGCATGGTGCTCAACAATTCCGGCAAAAGCGTCACATATTTGTCCACACACTCGACTGAACATCGCTCGGATCTTCCGCCTGCATCGTCGTCGTTCGGCACTTGGCACTGACGCATGCAATGCTCCAGCTGCGTCTCAAATTCGGCCAGCTCCTGTTGCACATAGCAGCGAGCGCGTGTCAGCGGCAACTGGCAGCGATCGACGCAACGTTGCACGGCCTCGGCGCTGGCATTCGTGTCGGCGCAACAACGTTTCGCACAGCCGTGCATCGTCAGCTGCAGTTTGCGCAAATGCTCGCGATCGATGTCATCAACGGCACTGATCAATGCGTTCTCAATGCGTTCCCGCTGCTCCTCCAAATTGGTATTCTCATCCATAATGCTGAACAGCTTCGGCTTCGGCTTATTTGCTTCAATATTTTCGATATATGCTAGCAACAAAAGCAAAAGCCGACTACTTTGTTCAAACACAAATAAGGTTAACTGATCGATATTTATCGTGATAATTTGAATAAGCCTTATATACATATATAATTCTGAGAATATTCATTATAATCCCATTTAGAATTGTAAACAATTTAAAAAAAATCAAACAGCTAAAAAGTATATCGATATTTATCCATTTGCAACTGTGATTAAATTCATTTCGAAATGCAAACACAATAAGTTTATATATTTAATTCTAAGAAGAATCGCAAATTGAGAACAAATTATTCAGAAAAAACAAATTCAGAAAGCAAATAAAGTTAGCTGATCGATATTTAGCGATTTGAATTATGATAAAAAATGTGTAACATTATTATTTATTCTTAATACATTTAGTATTAAGAAAATTAATAGCAATTCCATTTAAAATTGAAACCAATTTGGAATACTCAAAGAGATATCGAAAATATAAAATATAAAAATTATATTTTAAATTTACCAACTTTTTTACTGCAATTATATAGGTTTAATTCAAAATTTATTAACAATAATACCATTTAAAATAGAGAATGATCTAGATAATTCACAAAAATAAAGTTACCTGATCGATATTTATCGAATTTATCTAAATGGTCAAATTCATATTATATTTTCTATGAATATCAATAATATGTCATATTTACACAAAGTATTTTATATTTATGCCATTTAAAAACATAAATAGTGAAAATAAATCATATTACAAATAACGATAGCTGATCGATATTGAAGCTATGATCAAAAACTTTGGACTTTATTATTTCTTTTTCATACATTTATTATTAAGAATATTAATAATAATAACATTTAACACTAAAAACGATTTAGATAGTTCAAAAAGTCAATAAGTTATCTGATCGATAAATATAGATTTGAAACTATGATGAAATGCATTTTAAAGCTTTAACAATTGTAAATATTTAATTCTAAGCATTTTATTCATTTCATAATTTTACCAGAAAGGAAACTTTTCGATTAAATAGCATTGCTCCGACTCAATTGTACGCAATTTGTCATCGCCGTGCATCGGGCTGTGATTTGATTTGCGATTAGCGACGCTTATCGATTTCTCTCTCTCTCTCTCTCTCTCACTTTGTGTGACAAGTTAATTGCCCGAGTGACCACAAACAGGCACAAACACGGCAGCAATAATTAGCGGTCGGGCCGAGAACTCTTTGTGAATCAAACGGAACGTCAGGAACGTCAGCAGCACGTGTCTTGAAGCATAGTCAATGCATTGAGTGCCAAATTCAGACACATACAAACGTTTATCGATCACCTATTTAGCTAATCGATTATGCGCCACACAAATATGCTTTTTCAATAAAGTAATTATTTGTTTTGGGTTAACAGCTGCGCGACAGTTTTGGAGCACACAACACAACTCAGACCCGCCCCCAATTCCAACCAATATCGAACTCGAACACCTCAAATTATTCATATATGCTCCCAATTGATAAACGACAATACAGACAGAGACCTACACAATAAAACATATACTACAAATGTGTGGCATACTTTTAGGGGCAGCGCAAAGTTGGTCGAAAATGAAACAAAACTCAAACAACTGTTGACACCGATACAGAAAATACACTTTCAATAGAAGCAAAACATAAATCATTTATGCAAATTGTTGGGGATTTGTTAAACTTTGAACTTATTCATATTTTAGTTGGAAAAAGCAGAAACATTTGGTTGGCAATTTGACTTTATTTTTGACGAGAAAACTATGTTACTATATGCTAAAATAATTGAGTAGATAAAAAAAAATATAAAATTTAAAATATTGCTAAGAAAACTATGCTATACAAAAATGTAAATATAATTCATAAATTTTGATTTTATTGTAGTTTGCTATAAATATTGCTATTTAATGTACATTTCATTTGAAGTATATCTATAATTATTGAAACTGTTTTTTGGCTACTTAAAATGTTTATAAAATATTTCTCTGCTTTTCATTTCACCAATATGTCATCGACCAATCTATTTAGTTGGCAATATCGATTTTCACATATTCATCAAGACATATTTATTATAATCAAAATATAATTGAAATGTTGTGAATTATGCATGCTGAACTTAATTCGAATATAATCCCCCAACGCGTTAGTTAGCTTGTTCGAACTTTCGGTCATAGGCCCCGAATAAATATGCTGTTAGTTACATGGCTATTGGGCTAATGGCACAATGACCAAGTCATGCTATCCGTCCGTCCGTCCGTCCGTCTGTTCATCCGTCCGTCCATCTGTCACTCTCCGTCTCTGCTCCGACTGTCTGTCTGCTATCAATGGGCAATCAATGCAGAGTGTGGGCCAAAAAGCAACAGATAGAGCGACTAAAGCAGATATACGACTATATGGAAATGTCTGTATGTATGTGCGTGATAGAAAGAGATAACGAGAGAAAGCACAAACGAGGGAGGGAAAGAGAGGGAGAGCGTGTCGGCCGACGTCAGTTGAGCAGCAGTTTTAAAAAGGAGGCGGCGGCAACGTTGTCTAACAAAATGTTTTCACATTATTCAAATGAAATGCTTTTTATTGTCTTCCCACAACACAACACAGAGTACACCAACTACAGCAACAGCAGCAGCAGCAATAATAATAAAAATAATAATAATAATAATAGTAACAACCAGTTGCATTGCTCGACTAAATAGTTGCGCTGCAAAAATACTTTGCTTTGGGATTGCAATTTTTTCAAAAAGAAACATTTCAAGAATATACAAATAAATACATTATGAATTTTAATACACTTTTAAGAATATATAAATAAATATGTGAGAATATATTAGTGGGAAAAAATAATTATTAAAAATATTACTGAATTTAAGAATTCAAAAAAAAATAAATATCCATTAATAAAATGGTGAAAAGTTGAAATATATTATAAACTTAATGCGTAACATTTAAACATAAATGTATGAATTTTTCAAAATTTGGATAACTATAAATAAATATACAAAAGAAAACCGCAAGGTTAATAATTTTCAAAATTCATTAATTTCTTTATTAAAATTCATTAATATTATTATCCAAATATTGTTAAAGATCAAAAGCTGTTCTTTATTTGTAACATATTTTTATTAAGTACAGGGTATACGTAGAAACACACACAAAGCGCAAAAGAGAATGCAACAAAAAGTTGTTGAACAAAAAAAACGACGACTTTTCATTCGCAAAAGCGTGTGCAAAAGAAGGAGAAAGCTAAGAGAGTGAAAGAGAGAGAGAGGGCAAAAGATAGAATAGAAAAAAATATTACCTGCATTCGAAGAATGAAATGAATCATTGGGCGGAGGCGGCAAAACGAAGTGGAGAGAGAGAGAGGGAAATAAAGAGCGAGAAACAAAAGAGTGAAGAAAAGACAACAAAATGGCGCGACAAGCAAATGAGGCAAAGGAAGGGCGTTGGAAAGTGCTTGAATGTTTGGGCTATCAACACGATAAATGCAATTTCAATTTGCATTAATCTGCGTGGTTTAAAGGCATGCACACAAATAAACAAATGCACAAACAAACACACACACACACACACATACAGTTGTGTGACAACTGTGTCATGTGTCAGGCGAGCGCAAAGAGTTTTGTGAATGGCGAACAAAAGCAACGCCAAGCAATTGTATGTGAATTGAAAGTTGTGGCGCTGCGCTTATCGATAACTGTGAGCGCAATGCATTGAGCAATGTGCCAGATATGCACAACGTGATTGCAAACCGAACAACAAACTGTGGTAAATTATTTAAAGTAAAGTTTTGCAGCAGCAGCTTTAAAAAAAAATGAGGGGTTTCGCTTTTAGCGATGCCATTAGATTCATAAGAGAGCACACACGGACATTCCATGGCAGCAAGAATGTGATATGAGCCATGACGTCTCTCGGCGGGTTTGTTGTTAGCCAACACACAAACACACACACATACACACACGCACACACACGCAGCCAAACATAGGTATGTCACACACAGTCAATGGGCCAGAAGTGAAGGTTTGGTTGCCTAGGCCTAAGTTTACTCTACACACACCGACATAAGTACATATATATAGTACTATATATGGTTGCCTTGGAGTCAGCAGCTCAAAGTGACAAGTCAAGCATAGAGAGAGAATGAGTTGAGAAGCAAGGACAGCGACTACGACGAGTGCGGCTTGTGTGATATGTTAATTTGGCCTAAACTACGCGGAGGCCAAAACGGAAGCGACCTTCGCATCGCCAACAAATCCCCAAAGTAACAACAGCAGCAGAAGCAGCAACAGCAAGAAAACCGTGTCACACATTCGCCAGTTAGCGCAGGATTTCACTTTTTATTTTCTATATATTTTTTTAGAGCTCTCTTTCTCACTTTTTTTTGTATACTTGCTACTTATAGAGTAAAAGAGTATTATAATGTTGTGCCTGCGAGTAAATGTATAGAAATGGCAAAAGCAGGCAACCAACCCTATAAAGTATACATATTCAGGATCAGCGCCAATAGCCGAGACGATATAGCCATGTCCGTTTGTCTGTCTGTCTGTCCGTCCGTTTGAACACCTAGATCTCAGAGACTATAAGAGATAGAGATATAATTGTTGATACATATAATTATAACTACTGTTTTTATAATTCCTGAATTTGGTTGCGTTCACATAAAAATTGTATAATTTATTTAAAAAATAAATTTGTATGGCAAAAAACGTCTTCTGCAATCGGGTCTTAGTTGCTTTGGCTTACAATCTGGAATATTTTGTACACTACGGTATATTTTAAATGTAGTAATATTATATATCAATATAGCAAAAACTATCATTTGGTATAGTTTTAGTATTTTTGTGGTATATTTTTGAATTAATACCGCATTGTTCTGCTTTTATTCAAAATGCGTAGCGGGTATCGCAAAGTCAAGCACAAGTCAAGCTTTCTTACTTGTTAGTATTTTTGCGGTATATTAATTTGGTGTATTTTAAAAATAGAACCACACTGTTTTGCTCCTACTTAAATTGGATAGCGAGTATCTTGTTTGTAGTACTATAAAGCTTATGGTATATTTGTAGTATTTTTGCGGTATATTTATTTAACATATTGTAAAATTAATACTACACAATTTTTTTTTGCTTTTCTTCACAATGGGTAGCGGGTATCTCAAAGTCAAGCACACTTGACTGTAGCTTTCCTACTTGTTTGTCAATATACCAAATAAAGCTTTTGGTATATTTGTAGTATTTTTGCAGTCTACTAATATAATATATTTTAACAGTCAAGCACACTCGTTTCTACCTTTCTTACTTGTTTTATATATTAATATACCAAATGAAGTCTTTAGTATATTTTCAGTATTTTTGCGGTATATTAATTTGATATATTTTTTAATTAATGCCGCATTGTTCTGCTCTTACTCAAAATGGGTAGCGAGTATGTTGTTTGTAGTACTATGGCAATATACCAAATAAAGCTTTTGGTATATTTGTAGTATTTTTGCAGTCTACTCATATATAATATATTTTAACAGTCAAGCACACTCGTTTCTACCTTTCTTACTTGTTTTATATATCAATATACCAAATGAAGGCTTTAGTATATTTTTAGTATTTTTGCGGTATATTAATTTGATATATTTTTAAATTAATGCCGCATTGTTCTGCTCTTACACAAAATGGGTAGCGAGTATCTTGTTTGTAGAAGTATGGCAATATACCAAAATTGGTATATTTGTAGTATTTTTCCAGTATATTAATTTGATATATTGTAAAATTAATACTACAATATTTTGGCTTTATTCACAATAAGTAGCGGGTATCTCATAGTCGAGCACACTCGACTGTAGCTTCCTTACTTATTTTGTTGTTGGCTTTTTCATAATGAAATTTGTGACCCAGTCCCATTGACACGTGCGAGAACTCAACACGGCGGGGCGTTCTGTCGTTCTCGTTCTCGTTCTCGTTGTTGTTGTTGTTGACTTTAATGCGGTTTGCTATTTATTAGATTTGCACAAATGGCATTTTGGGGCAGCCCAAACACAACGCGCCTCTTCTTATCAACAGCCCAAAAAAAACAGAAAAAAATGAACACGAAGCAAATCGCTTGTCGTCTATCTGTCAGACAAGGCGTTAAGTGCTTGGGCCAACTCTATCGGCTGCGAGCGAAGGCACAAAAAGAAAATATGGAAAAAAAAACACCAAGCGAGCAGCTCAAATTATTGAAAATTCATTTAAATGTCAGCAGCCGCAACAGCAGCAGCAGCAGAAAGCGCGGAGCAAAACTGACGCAACATGTCGTATGCGTAATATCAAATATTTAAGGCGCTTACATTTTTAATGCCAAACGTCGAGCTGGAGTTGCCTCAAGAGAAAGTCACACAGCTGAACTGAATATGTGATGGCTGAGGCACACTGAAAATTGTGTGCGATGGATGCTCACGAATTCACGAGATGGGAATCGTAATTATTATTGCACTGACTCCCACTGCCATCATTATTCTCTGCATTCCAAAGAGTTTTCTACTCACTAACAACATAGTTTGTTAGTGGCTGCTGGCATTAGCGCTTAACGCGGGCTTAAATCAAGCAATCACTTCAAGTAATTTGTTCCAACTGCGCATAACGCTAAGCCCCGCCATTTCAAAGCAAAGATAACGCAGCGCAACAATATACTATATATAAATAAAAGAAAGGTAGAAATAAAGCTGCTTGTGTACAGGTTAAGCGGCTGCACGAGCTCCCACTCTAAAAGTCTTTATGTATTAAGTATTTCATTTTTTTTATATTACCTATTTGTTTAACTTTGCTGCTAATGCTAAGTAGTTGCTAAATTGTCGCACTACGCATTCAACTGGACTGAAAAATACCCTCGGTGTGCTTAAGACATAACATTACGTATACGCAATGTGCATCGTGGTAGTTGAGTGTTTAAAAAAAGTGGCAGGTACTACAATTAAAAGTCTCTGCGATGCTCTATGCTTATAACTAACAAACAAATATTACTTATACGCATTGTATGCCACTAAAAATTACTCATACGCAGTGTGTTGCCGCCAGAAATTACTTGTTTTTTTTTTTTATAATTAAGTGATAGAAACCTAGCAGTTATTATCTAAGAGTATCTTTAACGTAATGTAGTTACTAACAAACAAAAATTAGCCATACGCAATAGATATCTTATAAAATTGCTCATACGCAGCGTGTTGCGTGATAGTTAAGTGTTAAACAAAATACAGTTAATACAAAACGAAATTCGGATTACCTGTGCTTATAAGGCAACAAATACAATTACTCATAGGCAGTGTATACCCTCTGCATAGAAGAAACATAAAAATATTGCTCATACGCAGTGTTTTGCTTGGTAGTTGAATGTTAAAAAGGCGGACGGTTTGAATCTTACTTGAATACCCTGTGCATATAAACAAATTTAAAAGAATCGCTTATATGCAACAACAAAATGTTGTTAATGGCCTCAAAGATATTAAAGTTAAAACTGCAATAATATAACAAAAATTAAGTCTGTAGCTGTTTTCTTTATAAATTATTATTTCAGAATCAATGGAAGTGTTCCAAACAATTGTTACCTCTAATAAATGTGGTCTTTAAAAAAATAAATTTTATTTAAAATAAAAAATAAAATAAAATAGTCGAAAATACCAGTGTGTATTGGGGGAGCAAACGAACAGCTAAACAAATGCAGTGCAAAACAGCGAAATATTGTCAACAATAGCGAGCAGCAGAGAATAATCAGTGTCGGACAGCAAATACATAATGTATATAGTATTTTGATTGGCTTTCACCATTTTACTAGTTATTGTTGGCTATGCAATTTAAATCCAATAGAACAACAAAACAGAAGAGCAGCGGGAACCGAAAAAAACACAAAACACAAAAACAAAACAAAACAAGCTCGCTGACAATGTCAACAACAAATACGAGCAACGAAAAATAAGCAAGTTGCTGTGAGACGCAACTTTTCAAATTCCCACACACACAGTAATAGAGAGAGAGGGGTAGAGAGGGAGAAAAACAACTCCCTCAACACCTCATTTTTAGCATAAAATCAGCATAGACTACAGCGCGCTCGCGTCTCTCATGCTATTGGGATTTCAGTTTCGTTTTACATTTGATTTGAGCTGAGTTCTGAATTCTCGTATCATGTTTGCTGCCCATAAAATAAACGCTCATGGTTAAATGTTCGTTACGCTACTTGCTTCCTTTTCTTTCTGTTTTTTTTTTTTTTGTTTTTGCTGCACAGCAGCGGCAGCAGCAATTTGTGGGTCACTGGGAATGACAACAACGATTATGCAATAATATCAATTTCATAACGTCACGTCCTCAGCGGCGCGCTCGTCCTTGGCCTCTACAAGTTATTGACATTGCGTCCCAATCCCGCATTGGGCTCGCCAAAAACAAAAGCAAATGTTACACACACATACAGATATTTGAGCAAACGCTTTAAGTCGAATTTCAGCACCCGTTTTTGTGTGTGTCCTGTGCCAAGTCACTAAGTAGACGTTGCCAACCCCCAAACAATAATAATAACAACAGCAACAGCAATAGCAACAGCAATATCAACAACAAAATCCTCAACGTCAATGCGGCGTATGCGTAACGCAAAAGCCAACGAAAATTGACAACTTTAAATGACGAACATTATATACACTAAATGAGATTAAAATCGAAGCCAAAACTTTGAACTTTAACTCTGCAAATTCGAGCAACTAAGTGTAGTGAAAACAATCAATTGAAATGTTTTCCAAATATGAATTATGTTTCGACTGCTGGCAACAAACGAAACGAGTTAAATAGCTAAATAAATATATGAGTAGACTAACTGCTGGACATCTTATAAACAACATCACGTCGTAGTTAGTATGTCCTTCCAATGGAGTGTGATGAAAAGGAACAAAAATTTAAGCGATTTTCCGTTGAATTTCTATACAGTTATTTTCTTTCTTCATTCTTTTTTTTTCCTCTTTATTTTTTTGTGTAAGTCGCCCGCCTTGACGCGTCGTCTCAATCCTCGCATAGTATTGTTGGGCGCCTAACGCATTCGGACCCCATAATCCAACAACATCTTGAGCGCGCTCTGAGAATCCCAGCTGCCTTTTTCACTTTGTATTATGCGTTGTTATTGTTGTTTTGTAAAGAGGGAAATATGATTACAATGGTTGACACACAACGTGCCGTGCCAGGTGGAAAGGTTGTCACAAATGCTTTCTATGTGTGTGTGTCTGTCTCTGTGTGTGTGTGTGGGCGTGATTCAATACACATATACACGCATGTGTGCGTATATCCCCACATATATGTATATATATATATTATGATACATTTGTATGTAGAAAAATCTATATAAATACAGAGAGAACCTCGTATACGCATCAACAATAATAGCTGCTTAATGTAACACAGTTTGCAGCTGTATAGCCTAAAGTTGTTCTACGATATTCAATACACTCACAAAGTGAAAAGTCCAACAAAAAAAAACAGGCAAGCAAATATGAAAATTCGCTTTATTTGTCAGTGCAAATTTTGTGCAAATAATTTAAAGTTTAACTGAAAAAACGAACAATTCAAATGCAGAAATTTGATCTCTTTCAAAGCTTAAATTTCAAATTATTTTTATCTTTTGAAAATCAGAAAAAGATAAATTTTAAATGTATGACAAGAAATCTCTTTCAATTTAAAGCGAAACTTAAATATGGTAGGCTAATAATTATATATTAAAAAAATAAATATCAAAATTCGTTCGTAAAGTTCAACTGAAAAAAACGAACAATTCAAATGCAGAAATTTGATCTCTTTCAAAGCTTAAATTTCCTAATTTTGAAATTCTATTTTCATCTTTTTAAAAATGAAAAAAATTGTTAAATTTATGTTTATAAATCCCAATCAATTTAAAGCGAAACTTAAATATTATAAATTAATAATTATATATAAAAAAAAAATATATCAAAATTCGTTATATTTGCTATTGCAAATAATTTAAAGTTCAACTGAAAAAACGAACAATTCAAATGCAGAAATTTAATCTGTTTCAAAGCTTAAATTATGTTACTTCATTTTGTAATTCTATTTTCACATTTTTAAAACAAGAACAAATAATTTAAAATATATGTTTATAAATTCCATTTCAATTTCAAGCAAAACTTAAATATTTCTAACTAATAATTATATATTAAAAAATAGGAATTCCAACATAATCTTTCAAATTCTAATTTAACTTAATTTTATAAATTTAAATATTTCGACCTTTCATATTAAACAAATAAGAAACTATTTTATTATATTTTGTGTATATTTAAAATTTAATTCATTATTAATTAAATAATTTAACGTAGTGTATTTAATGCTCGACTTTTGACTTAACAATTTACTGTATTAATTTTGATTTCGTTTTGTTTTTTTGTTTTTGCTTCGAGCGCTTTGCTGTTTTTATTTGTAATTGTTTTGGATTAAGTGCTTAAATTTTCATTAAATTTGCACAATGCTTAATTAATTACTGTTGCAATTGTTAACCTTGTTTCCAAAAAAAAACATAAAATTTCCGATGTCATTTTGGGCAAAAGCACTTGAGAACTTTGGTAAAATAAATAAATGAAATAAACGCATGTTAACGGCAAACGGGACAAAAACACAAACAAAACAAAATCAATTGCAAAAATCGTTTGGGGGCATTTAAATTTATTTCGATTGTCATGGTAAATACCTGATATTTCGATATTCTATTTGACTTTGCTTCTTGTTTTTGTATTTAAACGATGATTGCTTAACGTTATGCTGTTAAAGAATTGTGCGAAGTACTCACGTATCACTGAAAAGAAATAAAAGCAAAAATGAAATTAATAATTGAATGCAAAGTGAAAAAATATTGTGTTTGATGAAATACAAAGTATTTTAACAAATTTTCTACTTCTCTTTGAACAATTTCAAGTACTTAAAGCGCTGCCCCAAAAAGTATGCTACATCGAAATTTCTTAAGAATTACTTTAAAAATATAATGCCAAAAAGCATTTTTGATGACAAAGACAAAGGCCATTTTACTTGCCACACTGTCAAATATTTATGCAAGCCAGTAAAATGCACAAGTTACAATGACTACTAAACATATAAAATTAAATATATACATATATATAATACACACACACACACACATTGTTGTTGAGTCAAAGGAAATGATGAGGCGAAAGTATTTGGCGTTCAGAGCTTTTGTTTAACAACAATTTCTAAGCGCATATTTACTTGAACATTTTTGGTCAACCTACTGGAAACTGTTGTGTTGTTGTTGTGTTTGTTACGGCATTCTGCATGTTGCAATGTTGCAAGTTGCTTTCTACATTTTAGTCCTCATTTTCATTTAGTATTTTCCTTTTCTTTTTTTATGTTTTTTTTTTTGTTGCATCTTCTTTTGGGCTGGGCAACAGATGCATTTTTTTCTGAATTAAAGGACTCGCCATACTTTTGCCTTTTGTGCTGTAAATTTATGCCGCAATAACTCATTCACGGTGGGCGTTGAGCTTAATGTTTTTAATAGCCAAGAGTGAGCCATTACAGCAAAAGCAGAATGTTGAATAGCTGTTTTAAATTGTGGACTTAGCTTTAACCTTTTAAAGATGCATAGCTTTACGCTTTTGCTTGCGCAAAGTTTTTAAGAATTTCACGTGATTTTTAGTAAACAAAGATAGGTGTTTGCATAAATGTTTTAAGCACTAAGTTTTAATCTCAATTAGATACGCTTAATTTGAATTTAATGTGCTTTAAGATAGAATGTTATTTTAGTTTGGACTTAATTTGTTTGCTTTTAAATATTAACTTCTAAATTATAAGTCGAGAGCTGTAAGCTTGTATTTTTAATTTAAAAGCTCGCGAAAAGCTTTTACAAATGTAATGTGCTCTTAGTGTTTTTAGTTTAACTTAGCATTTATTTTTGCTTTTAAAACAAGCTTTAAGCTTGTGTTTTTTCTCTTAAATACTGGCACAAATCTTTTGACCAATGAAATATGTCTTTTTGGTAAGCAATGAAGAATGGTGAATGTTTTGAAATCGATGCTTAGCTTTAAAATCGTAAATCTTTAATCTTAATCTCAATTTCTTCACATTTAAGGGTTCATGACGAGCTTTGAGCTTGAAGCTTTCACTGAATTGCCCTCGCAAAGCTTCTGTAAATTCAATGTAATTTTGTAGGCCAATAATGTTAAAGGAATGTTTTTCAACGGTAAGCTAAATTTGTTGGCGCTTAAAGATGAAAAACTTTAAGCTTGTACCTTAAATTCTCAGGTAAAGCTTTTACGAATTTAATGCGCTTTAAGTGGTATCACTTAAGTTGACCACTTAGTTTGTTTGCTTTTAAATATTCACGTTTAAAATGTAAGCCGAGAGCTTTAAGCTTGTGCTCTTCACTTAAATGCTCGCGTAAAGCTTTTACGAATTTAATGTACTTTTTTTGTGATTTTTAAATGCAGAATATGTATAAACGAAAAAAAAGACATGAGACTCACACACACACACACACACAACAGAGAAAGTACTCAAGTGTTTTGCATGTTAAAGTGGCTGCCGTGGATCGATTTCACTCGTGCAAGTCGCCATTGAAAATCGAGAGCATAAAAGTTTTCCTCAATTTTGAGAGCACAGCACACACATAGACAAACACACACACAGAGAGAAGGTCAAGTTGCAGTGTGTGTGTGTGTGGAGGGCAACAAATAAAATGTGAGAAAGAAAACAGAAAACAATTTGGAAATTATGATTAATTGCTGTGAGCGCATTTGAGAGTTGAATGTTAAAGTGAAAATATGTGTATGCAAAAAATGAAATAGCTGCAGGCAGCACAAACGTCAGTCCGTCAGTCAGTCAGTCATTCAATCATTCAGCTAGTAAAATGAGTGAGTGAGTAAAGCATGCAGTACAGCTGCATAGCTGTTATTTTTGTAAATCTTCATTAGCGAACTTCATTTTTACGGCAAAAGGCACTCCGTTAGCCCATTACAACTCCAACACAGAGCGAGAGAGAGAGCGAAAGAGAGAGAAAGAGAGAGAGAGCGAGACATATGCGACGGCTGCTGCTCAATTAACAGACTTAAAATAAAGTCAGACGCAAATATTTACGGCGGCATTGGAGGGCAACAACAACATCTCGGGGAGACTTGAATGAATTTCTGGTTAGCACAGAGACACTGAGAATGAAATCCAACAGCAACAGCAGCAACAGCAGCGACTGTAGCTTGGCCTGGCAAAAGGATAAAAAGCCGACGTACTTCATTAATTTTAATTAAGCGCCCACAGCATGACAAAAAGCGTACCCCCAAAAAACGGGCAGCGACAAGAAACTGAAGAAGGTAGGCCATAAAATCCACCTTATGTACAACCAGCGACTGAGTAACATCGCAAAATGTTTTGCATCCCATTTCATAGACTAGAGATGGATGCGTGAAAGCTTGAAATTGTTTGATATAAACATCTGTACTCATTTTACAAATAAATTTCATTACAACTTTTGATTTAAAATCATTCAAAAAAGCAAAAAGAAGAGCTCTAAAATTTCCTTTATTCAATAGTTATCAAAACCTAATATTCAAAATAATGAGAAAAAACCCAATTAAAAATACAAAAAAAAACAATAATTGACATTTGTAATAATCTATAAATCAATTAAAATTTCTGAAAATTAGAAAATCCAAAGATATAAAAACCATAATTTATATTTGTAATAATCCCTTCATTCGACAATTATCTTAAGATTTTAAAGTATAACAAATTACTAAACAAAAATTTAAAAAATACAACTCATTTATACAAATATATTTTAAATTAAGTCACTATTCAATCATCAACAAAAAAACGTATTCCAAGCAAATGAATTAAATGAATCGCAAAGAATAAAAATACAAATTTAAAATAAAGTCATTAATTCTTCATTACAAAGCAGGAAATCCTCTACAAAAAAAACAAATTATTATATAAATAAAAAACAAAAATATATATTATAATAAACTGCAATTCATTTATATTTAAAATAATGTCATTTATACATAATCAATTGCTCAACAAAAAAATAAATTTATTCTCAGCAATAAATTAAATGTATCGCATTAAACATACATAAATAAAATATACATACATACAACTAAAATGTAACCCTCAATTATTCATATAAATAATCACAATCCCTCGATAAAATAAATAATAAATTAAAATAATTATTATAAATAAAAACAAAATGTAAAAAAAAGAATACAGCGAAATAAATATTTTTAAAATAAAATCTTTAAAACGGTCAATATTCGAGCCTTAATATCAAAATGATGTATGTATTTAAATATAATTAAAAGAACGTCAATAATAGTAAAATACAAAGTAATCTAAGTAAATAAATTTAATTAATCCACAAGTACAAAACATAAAAGAAAAAAACGTTTTAGCCTTTAAAATCAATAAGCAAGCGTCACGAGTATCAGAAAATGTTCAAAAGATTTATATCATTAATCTACACAAACAAATTATATTGATGAAGAGACAAACTAAAATCTTATAAAAATACATTTTAAAATTAAAAGGCATCAACCCAGTGCTTTAGAAATACGTTTGTGTTAATTTGAATTATATAATATATCTACATATATTAATAAATAAAATGTAATGACATTGAATTTAAATGATATTTTTTTCAATAAATTGAATTGCAATTTAAATTTATTTTTTATTATTTAACATTCCCACTCATTCACAAAATTTTCCTTCCTTTCTTCATTTTCACTTTTGAATTTATTTTCGATAAATTTTCGCCAGTTTTCCTTCAGTTTTTCATGCCAAGCTTCAATCACGTGCTCATCTCCAAGTGCGCTTTAAAGTAGACAACAATTTTTGGCACCGAAAGTGACAAATTAGTCGCTCGCTTTTCGCTTTTTAGCATTCGCCATTTTCCAGCTGCCATTTTTGTTTTTTTTTGGCTAACCTTGAGATTTTACTAAGGAATAATAAATTAAGTTTCTTGCCTCAACTCTCTCTCTCTCTCTCTCTCTCTTTCTCTCTATCATTTGCTTTCACTTTGCTGTCACAGTTTTTGGCTTTCTACCCCTTCGCTAGCTTTCAAATTATGGAACATGGGCAAAAAGCGTAAATAGAAACATAAATACAAATATCATAATACTCGTATATATGTATATACATATGTATGTTATATTTTCATGTGGATCTCATGTCATTGCATTAACTTTTTGACGCAACGCAACCGCAAAGCCGCAAAACTGAAAACATTTCAATTCAGCAAACGAAACGATTAAAGTTATGGAAGGGCTGCTTGTCACTTTATGTTTATACTATACATATACATATATATGTTATATACTATACAAATAAGTAAACTCAAAAAGGATATGATAGGTTTATAGAAGAGGAAATGGGTAGATTAAACTTTTGAACTTGTTTGGTGGTAATAATAAATACTAAAATAATCATTACATGATTATTGAGTAGTCAAAATATAACAAATTTGAGTTTCAACTGTTCTATATCTAATTCCAATTATTTAATCATAAAATTATTATTAAATTGCATCTTCTTTTAACGTTGAAAGTGTTTTTTATACTGAGTTATTTTGAACTATTTAATATTCCCTTTCATAAAATCATTTGTATAGAGAATATTTAAATATTTTACATCTTTACACAAAATATTTTATTTAAAAACTATTTGTTGTACTTTTCACAAATAATTACGAAACATTAAATTCCTACTTTTCTTATATCATCAAAATTATTCTATTTAAAACGATTTCCTGACAAATTTATTCAACTAACTATTAAATAATTTAAATTCCTATTCAATATATTTATTTGTAATTCTCAAATTCATTTATATATAAAAACAAATTATGAAATATTATAAATTCCAATTGAATACTTTTATTGTGATTTTTAAATTCCATTTATTAAACTAATTATGAAGTATTTTAATATCCTTTTGAATAATTTTATGTTTAATTTTAAAATTCATTTATTCAAATATTTGTGAAATATTTTTAATTCTATATTATAACAAAATTTAATTATTCAACTTATTAAGAAACATTTCAAATTCCAATTAAGTGCTTTTATTTTTAATTTTAAAATCGATTTTTATTTTTGAAATTCAAATAAATATTAAATAATTTCAATTCCTATTTAATACTTTTACTTTTTATTTTCAAATTCATTTATTCAACTATGAATTATTTTAAATGTCAATTTAATACTTTTATTATAAAATAAATGAATACAACTAAATATTTCAAATTCGAATTCATTTTATTTTTGTTTTTTAAATTCAACTAATTATTAAATAATTTCAACTCCTATGAAATGTTTTAGATTCTATTTTAATACTTTTATTATAAACTAAATTTATACAACTAAATATTAAACATTTTAAATTTGAATTAAACGCTTTTCATTTAAGATTCTTTTATTCAACTGTATTTCAAATTTGAATTTTAAAATTCATTCATCAAATTATGAAATATGAATTTCCAAAATAGTACTTTTATTTTGAGTTTTAAAATTCATTTATTAGAATAATTATGAAAAGTTTCAAATGCCTATTTAATACTTTTACTATTTTTTAAGTCTTCCAATTCAATACTTTTATTATAAAATTCATTTGGTCAACTAATTATAAAGTATTTCAACTCCTGTATTCAATTATGAAGTATTTTAAATTTGTATTCAATCCTTTTTTAATTTTAAAATTAATTTATTCAACTATTTATGAAATATTTCAATTTCGAATTGAATTTTGAAAATAATTTATTCAACTATGAAATATTTTAAATTCGAATTTAATACTTTTATTATAAAATAAATTTATACAACTAAATATTAAATATTTCAAATTCCAATTTCATACTTTCCCTTTAAGATTCTTTTATTCAATTGATTATGAAGTATTAGTATGAATTATGAATTTCCAAAATATTACTTTTATTTAGAGTTTTAAAATTTCAGTCTAGGGTATCTTCTAGTCGACTCCCAATATTGTCGCACAACTTTATTTAGGTTGTCTGGGGTTGTGCTTAGAGATCAAAACGGCAAATGACTGAGTTAAACTGAAGTCTGGGTAAAATGTGGCCACAGAGCACACATGTTGGCAATGAAGTGCTTAAGTGCCTTTTCGCCTGGCCATTGAATTTGGGAGGGACAGGGTTTTAAACAACACAGCAAAAGCAAAAGCAACAGCAACAGATGAGTAATGCGCAATACACACATAAAGTATAACGCATAAAGCAAAAATAGCAAAAAGTCAACAAGTAATTATGGCTAATAAATAGCAAATGAAATGCTCAATCCTCAATATAAAAACAAAACAAGAAACAAGAAAAAAACGTGGGCAGCATAATGCAGCGATAAACTAATCCGAGCGAGCGATGAAACTTAATACTTTAAACAGCGAAAGAAGCGATAAAAAAAAGGAGATGCATAAAAAAATGTGTGGAGGAGAAAATAAGCTTTGGCTGCTGCGTGGAATTAAGAAAATCCATTTAAGCAAATTTTTCGCTTTTAATTGAAAAGCGCGCGCGCAAGCAAGCTGCAAAATAAAATGCCTTCTGTGTGTTGGGGGAGTGAAGTGAAAAACTAGACCGTAAAATCGGGAGTGAGCACAGGACACAAGACACAATAAACGTAAAAAAAAAAAAAAGAGAACAATAACAAAAAGCTGACCACAAGTTCAAATAGAAAACACACGACTAATTAAATTAAAAATGCATTAAGTTCGTTTCTGTTTGTGTTTCTAGTTTTGTTTTTTGGTTTTTTTTTTGGTTTTTGTGGCACTCACTAATCCAGCATTTCAATGTCATCCTCATCGTCGCTATCCTCATCGTAGCCATCGCGTTCCCTCCGCTCATCATCGTCATAGAACTTGGCCTCCTGCGCGGCATTCCCGCTGCCAAAACGTTCACGCTCCCGACTCCGTTCGCGTTCGCGCTCGCGATCCCGATCTCCTCCTCCCCCTGCTCCTCCTCGCTGCTGTCCCCCACCGTTGTGGCTGTGGCTGGCATTGCTGCCGCTTCTGCCACGCCCCTGGCCCTGGCTGCCGATCTCAGAGTTGGGAACGCCGCCGCGACGTCGCATCGATTGAACTGGCAGACCGACGCCTTGCTCCAGCTCATCGTCCTCCTCATCGCTCTCGATCTCGATCTCATCGAGATCGCGTTGACTAATGCTTCGCTCCGGCATTTTCTTTCACTTTCTTTCGCTCTTTCTCTCACTTCGATCTCGTTCACGTTCACTTTCTCACTCGCTCGCTCGCTTGCTTTTGTCTTGTTCAACACACTTGATCGTTGTCACCAGTAACAAGAAAAAAAAAGAAGAAACACGCAAATTGTTTTGTTTGCTACGCCACTCGAGTTGAGACTTGCACCGAACGCATCCAAAACTGCAATTGGCGCTAGGAAAGCGTCGCGTAGCAAAAAGCCAAAGCCAAAGCAGAGTCGCTTTGACTCTGTGGGGCTTCGAAAAGGCCGCCAGGTGATTTTCTATGCTAATTCAATTAGCTGACCAACACGCACACTCTCATACACACACACACACAGACACACACACACTTGGATACATTCGCTTACTTACTTTGTTTTTGCTTTTTTAAATGGGGTCAGCGATTTTTGGGGGCGACATTGTTTGGGGGACATTTGCTCTGGCGGTTGCTCTAGCAGCCAGCCATATAGGAAGCCCCATCTGATTAGCATATTGCCTGCAGCCGAATTTGGCTTCAAATCACTGCCATAAGCTACCAAGTATCTCAAAGATACATATTCTCGAATTATTGCGACATTCGTTTTGTTTTGTTTTGATGAACTTCAAATCTTCTCAGTTGAACGTGATTTTAGCATTGCACATTTCAGTTATTGAAATTGAAAATAAATGTCATCCAATCAAATTTACTCTGTCAAAAAGTTTAAATTTTTGCAGGAAACTTCAAAGCAAGTATAACATATTCTTCATATTATTTAAAAGCATAATTAGTTATAAGTTTGATGTGATGCAAATAACAAACTGTCGATAGTAAATAATTTTAGTAGTTCCATTGTTTGAAATACTAAAAATATATCATAAAAATAATAAATATAATAATATAAGATCATAATATATTTATTTTTATTTTGATGTTTAATGAGTTTAGATATTATTGAAAAAAAAACTTATATTGTTGCTAGCGACTATAATATAAATTTTGTATTATTTAAAAGTATAAAAACTTCAAATTGTTAAAATAAAATTAATATTGTACAACTAGTAAAGTATTAAAGTGATATTAAAAAAATATATATATATTCTGTAAATAGTAAAGTATTAAACATAATTGGTTGTACTCAAAAAAAAAGTATGGATAATTCTCTGGTGAAAATGTCTGTTGAAACGCTTTTTAAAATTTAAAAAAAAAAAATATACACTTTTTTTGGCTTGAATGATAAATGAATTTTATAGCTCTAGATTTTCACTTTAATTAGAGCCAAAAACGATATTTTAATTATTTTCCTGTTTTCCTCAAATTTCATACAAACAATTTGAAAATTTAGTTGCGATCGTATAAAAATAGTAGAAGTTATTTACAAAATTCTTTTGCTTGGACAAAAACGCTTACTTACTACGGGTCTTAGTATATATGGCTAAAAATCTGGTATATTTTGTAGTACCATAGCAATATAACAAAAATAACCTTTAGTATATTTTAGTGTTTTTACGGTATATTTATTTCGCATATTTTTTTTAGCGGGTATCTCACAGTCGAGCACACTCGAAGGTAACTTTCTTACTTGTTTTACTTGAAATAAATTCATCATCATATTAATATGTATAAAATAAAATTGAAAATGAGTTGAGGGCGCCAGCAGGGATTACTTTCTGTGCTGTATAATTCAATTTAAGATTTAATACTAGATTTAATATGATATGCAGCTTATTTCAACCACCACGAACCGACAAATTTGAATGAATATACTGGACAAACTAAAAGAGATATTAATTTTATTTAAACGCAGGATTAGTTTAATCTTTTAACATACAAGATATTCTTTCATTTGTCTTCTAATTTTTTAATAAAATTATCGAAAAACAAAAAAAATGGCGAAAAAAAGCGAAAACAACATTTTTGACCGTAAGAAATTTATATTTTTATCTATTATATTCCAAATTAATTCATCAATTCACAAAAACTGTGAGTTGAGTGAATATTTATTGTAAAAAATTCTTTACTTTTTTTGTAAACTAGTCGAAATTAATATTCATATAAAACCAAAATAAAAAACCAAAAAAAAAGTGGAATTAATTAATTTATTTTTTAAGATATTTGAAAGAGAATAGACTTAACCAAAAAAAAAATGATGAGTTTATATTGTATTCATAATATATGTATTTTATTATTATTATTTATTATGCAGAGTATTTTTTAGTCGATTGTTTTTCTTCTTCAAGTTTTCTACCATTTTTTTTTTAATGTGTTTAATTACAATATTTACACTTGATATTAATATTAAATTCCATTCATTACAGGGTGTCTACAGCTGCATCACACCCGCTTTGCACACTTAGTTTTCATTGTTATTATTGATTTTCGAAGCTGGCTTTGCCACACTGGCTTATTAGCCATTCATTTGCAAGCTTCGCATTGGCGACAACAGCAACAACAACAACAACAGCAACAACAAAAACAGAAACAGCAGCAACAACAATTATTAACAATTATTGGCCAGTCGGCTGTTTTGCCAAGTTGACTAGCTTGCTAGCTGGCTGGCTAGCTGGCTGGTTGCTTTGGCCGCATTGGCAACACTTCCGGTTGTCGGTTGTCGGTTGTCGGTTGCCGGCAAGCCAAAAGAACCATAAAATTGAAAATGAGCTGAGCCGAGACACAAAGGCAAAAACGCGCACATTTAACGAGCCATTTCAATGCCAAGGCATCGAGTGTTGCTTTGCGTTGTGTTTAGTTGTCTTGTGTTGTGGGCACTCACTCAGTGAGTGCGAGTATTAGTTGTTATTTCTATTATTTTCATCTTCAATTTTTATACCCACTACACATAGAGTAGAGAGGTATTATAACTTTGTGCCAGCAGGAAATGTTCATATGTATGTCACAACCAGAAGGATGCATCTCTAACCCTATAAAGTTATATATTCTTAATGTAGTATTACATCAATATACCATTTAAAGCCTTTGGTATATTTTAGTATTTTAGAGTTTTATTAATTTGGTATATTTTGTACTCTTGTGATTAAAATGTCACTATACCAAATATATATTTTGGTATATTTTAGTATTTTTGTGTTTTATTAATTTGGTATATTTTATACTCTTGGGTATGATTAAGATGTCACTATACCAAATATATCTTTTAGTATATTTTAGTATTTTTGCGGTTTATAAATTTCGCATATTTTGTGATCTTGGGTCTGTGTAGAAATACATAAATATACCAAGTATATCTTTTAGTATATTTTAGTATGTTTGCGGTTCATGAATTTAGTATATTGTGCACTTTTGGGTATGTTTAATGTGTAGAAATATATAATGATATATTTATATATTTCTACACATTATAATACAATATATATTTTTTAGTATTTTCGCGGTTTATGAATTTGGTATATTTTGTACTCTTTGGTATGTTTAAAGTGTACTAATATATTAATATACCAATTATATACTTCAATATAGCAAATATAGCCTTTGGTATATTTTAGTATTTTTGTGGTTTATAAATTTGGTATATTTTGTATTCTTGGGTACGTTTAAAGTGTAGTAATATATTAATATACCAAATATGTCCTCTGATATTTTTGTTGTTTATTAATTTGGTAAATTTTAAGAATCGCACTGTTTTTGTATTAATAAAAATGGATAGCGGATATCTCACAGTCGAGCACACTCTTCTTCTATTTTATATACGCTTTTGAATATTGTTTTTGCTGCTCATCCAACGAAAATTATTGCCGAAATCGCATGTATGAATGTACTTCAAAACTCGCTAATATATTTCATTATTATAATTAATGCATAAATTTGATAAATTATAAATTTCTTGAATTTAGGAAAATAAATCGAATTAACATAAATTGTTATGCTTTTTGTAGTTTAACAAAATAATATATTCAATAATTGAAACAAAGAATAATGATGGAAACTAAAAGAAAGAAAAAAGCAAAGATCTTTAAAAACAATTTTTTTTTTAATAAAAACTGCTTCATTTAATAAAATATTTAAGTCGCAAATATTTTCAATTTCTATTTTTTTTTCAGTTATTTTTCCCACATCCATATTAGTTGCCAGTACTCAATTCAAAAATATGGTTTTCGCTTAATTTCAATTGTAAATTAAGTGTAAATAAACAAAATAAATAATAACTAGTTGGTTATATTTCAAATTTGTAAAACACGTTTAGATATAGTAGATTAATTTTTGCTTATGAAATTTTTAAAATAAACAAAATGCTAGACCAATTTTTCATTGAAAAATGTTAATTAAAATAATTTACTCTTTTATTTAATATCTTTTCAAATAATTGGTAAAAACTGAAGTTAAATATATCATACATATTTCAATACATTTTCCCTTCTTGAACTGCTTTTAAATAACTCTTAAAATAGGTTCTCATTCTTCTTCAGTTCTCTCACTATTCTTCGTTTCGGAATCTGATTTATTTTTATGCATCTGCATGGGGTATTTTTTAGCATTTGTCACATGTTTAAAACAGCATTAGACTCATGCTTCTGTCTACTCATCTGTGCATCGAATTGAGACACTATAGATATTCATAAAGATAAATTTGTTTTATCCAAAACTATTTTCAGTTAAATTCATTAATATTACGACTTATAAAATTTACTTTATTTGAAATTTGGATAACAGGAGAAATCAACATTTATCAAAATTTTACGTTTTACAAAATATTCATTGATTTTTTATATTTCTTTCTTTGTTTGTTTTTGAAAATTTATTTAAAAAATATGTAATAAAGTTATATTCGAGAGTTTTCGACTGTGAAATGTCTATTTTGAATAAGATCAAAGCAGTGCTATATTATTCTTAAAATATACCGAAAAATACTAAAATACTTATGATATATTTTAGTATGTTGGTATATTGATATAGAACTATATGTAAAATATACCATAGAGTACAAAATATACCATATTGACAGCCGAAGCATTTTACATATAAAGTATTTCTTAACTAACTTTTAAAATTTTTATCAGAAAAACTAATTTTAAGGAATCATAAAAACTGTACTGATTATTAGCGTAAAAAAATAATATCTCTATCTCTTAAAGTCTCTGAAATGTATTCTATTTTATTAATATATTTTATTTCTTATATTGACTTTAGTTTTTTTGGTATTACAATACTGTAAGTTCATCAACATCTTCAATATATTCATATTAAAATTACTTTAATTCATTTCAAATTTTATTTAGTATTTCGTAATTTTAGATAATGATAATATTAAAAATCAATCGATTTCTTTTCACTTTTATTTTATCTTAAAACATATCAAATATTATATTTATAATCTAAAATATTCAACGCGGAAATATTTGGCTTTAGTTGAATTTAAACTTATGTAGCATTCTCGTGTTGCAGTCGAGCATTTGGCATTTAGCATTTAGTGTTGCAACAAGATTGAAACTGGAGACAATTTGCAGATGACATTTACAGAATTTGGGCAAAATGTTTGAGCAATTAAAGTGCGTAATTATTTAATCGACGGCTGCGTCGGCAGCACAATAATTTCGCAATGCAAATTACCAATTTGCAGAACGTAGGCCAAAGTTAATTAGACAAATGGTCTCGACAATGACAAAGCCAATGTTGCAATATGATATTATATTTTCAACAAAGGCAAGCTTCCTCTATCTCTCTCTCTCTCTCTTTCTCTCTGTGTCTATCTCTTTCTGGGTTTGATCGGGACAAATGTAGCTGCAAATGAAATGAATTGCAATTATTGATGCAACCATCTCGAATGACAAATTATACCACGCTTTGTTTGAGCGCACGTTAATTGAAGTTGTTGCAACTTGCTGCAACTCGACACCAAACGACCAACTGTCAATGCCAACGACTGTGCGACTGCGATTTAGATTTTAAATTATGCAAAAGACATAATTGCTGCCACGCTTCTCATCGTTCATTGCCAAGGCCGCACAATTTTAGCAGCCACTGTTGCAGACACGACGGATGTGATTTTTTTTTGGGAAAAAGACAAGTAACAAAACCAAAAAACCTCAAAAAATTAAGCGACGACAAAAGCAAAAAAAAAAGGTGTCAACTGAAAAAACCTTCGCATGGCGGAAGACCTCAAATACCCGGCACTCAACGACCTTGCAGAGGGCATTCCCGTTGCCCTAAAAGGTGCCTTCAAATTTGTCAAACAGTTCACTGACTTATTAATCTAAACTTCTGCTTAAATGGCAACTAATTGTTAATACAATATATAATTGAAAGATCAACAAACTTCGTCTGTTAAATATAAACTTGAAATTTTAATTGCTATCTACAATCAATATAATCTTAAAATTGTAATAGTTATCTTCAAGCTGTTTACAATAGTTCTATAATAAATTACTCTTTACACAGACAACAATGATATCTATTGAATTTCTACTTCATTTACAAGTTTCCAACTGTTAACTGTAAAAATAACAACCCAAAGTCTGTCGAAGATTTAATACCCTAAACAATGTTAATTGAAAGCTAACTTTATAGATAACTTAAAGCAGCTCTCTTATAAATATCTTGTTGCATTGCTCTTCAAACATTAACAACTTTTGGAGTGTGCACGACTAACGCATACCTTGGAAATTAATAAATTATAAATATAAAAAGCTATTTGAAAGTCTTTAATAAAGAATATTAGTTGTCATAGAGGAATGAATCTTTATTTCTAACTATTAATTCAATTTCCATTTTGCCAAAATACGTTCTTCATTTAGAAAAGTTTATTAAGCGACTACAGCATACCCTAGAAAATTTAATTAGAGATATGTACATACATGCGTTTATAGGAACTTTAAAAACAATTTGCAAATCATATTTATAAAGAATACCACGTAAAAAACCTTCAATTGAGTGTGCTCGATCGTGAAATACCTGTAACATAATTTGAATAAGAGCAAAAAAGTGTGGTATTACTCTTAAAATATACCAAATTAATATACCGCAAAAAATACTAAAAATATACCGAAGGCTATACTTGGTATATTGTGTTATTATTCTTAAAATATGCCGCAAAAATACTAAAAATATACCGAATGGTATAATAAGTATATTTATATACATTTAAAATATTGAATAAAATAAAATACTAAATGTATACTTGTACATTATTATTAAAATATACCGCAAAATACTAAAAATACCGAATGTTCTATTTAGTATATTACTATACATTTAAAATACTAAATAAAATAAAATACTAAATATACCAGATTGTCAGCTAAAGCAGCCAAGACCGTGCATTTTTATTTCTAACTTTTAGTTCAATTTCTACTTTGTCAAAATACCCTCTTCATTTATAAGAATTTATTGAGCGACTAGAGTATACCTTAGAAAAAGTAAATAAAGATATTTATTGAAACTTTTAAAGGTTATTTATTTATTTATTTATAAAAGTAGACAAAAATTTATAAAAAATCTTAGCCTACTAGGAGAAGAGCCATGACGGACTTTTAAAGGTATTTGCAAATCATACTTATAAAGAATAATAATTTTCGCAGTTTATTTGCAACTATTTCTTCGATTTCCACTCTACCAAAATACCCTATAAAGTGTGATAAATTGTATGAAAGTTATTAATTGCTTTGCGCATCGTTAGACAATCTTTCGCTTTCATGTTTTGCGATCGTTTGACGTGTTCTATTACCATTATGGATTGTTGGCCCGCTTTGGTAAGCACATTAAATACAGGGTATGCAGGCAACAAATAATAACAAAACAAATAAGCACTCATCGTAAATGAAAAGAACACGAACAAAATAATAGAAATAAATAATAATACAGAATAAACACGCATAACAATTTGATAAGCAACCCACGTTGCAAAATCTGAGTAATACTTCAGAACAATTTACACACAGACACACGCAGACCATAAATGAGCCTACAAATAGGTATTTATATGGTGTATATATACGTATATATAAAGTGCTTATACTCGTCTCCAGCTGTGAGTCTCACACAATATAAATTATAAATAATTTAATTATGATGACGTCGAATCAGCGTTGATAATAATAATGACAATGATGTGAATGCGAATGTAATTGTGCAAGATGATATTGTTGATGCTTACGATGATGATGATGACGACGATGATGATGATGATGATTATATTGTACGCTCAACAATTGTGTTGCTTCCTCTTATCGGGAGCTCGGCAGATTTCTTATCGCGTAGCGCCCGACAGACAACAGTTAAACGGTCGTAAAACATTACTAATTAGTACCAGGTGACAAGGTTAGAATTTCCGCGATCTATTCCGAGTATTCTCTTCTTTTTTTTCTTTTCTTTTCGTTTTGCTATTTCTATTTTTACGGAACCAGTTAGGAAGAGGAAGCTTCTTATCAGATGCGAAAAAAAAAAAACATTTTAATAGTTCGTTTGTGATTTCTCAAATAATATGCTTAAACAAATTTTCGTTGGTTTGGTTCCTAACCGATAATAATGTAAAAAATTAAATATATTTTTGATAATTTATTGAAATCTAGGAACAAAGTTTTATAGTTTCGGTTGTTTGAGTTTATGCATAATTTTTTGGAAAAATATTTTATTGGGATTCGTGAATAACTTCAAAATCATTCCTCTGTAATTTATCTGAAGATAAAAATGACTATTGTGTTGCTTTTTAATATTTAGAACTTTTTAAATAATTTATTTAAAATTTAATAAAAGTTGTATAATTTGACTTTTGAATGAAGCAAAAAAAAAACTAGATGTTTTTTATATGTAGAAATTCTCTTAACTCATCTCATATTTAAAATTTATTTATAATTTATTTTATAATATTTTGTTTATATTTTAATATTTTATAATAAATTATAATACATTTATTAAACTAAAATAAATTCTTGGTCGTTAAATTATTTTATAATAATTTATTTGTATTTTAATACTCTATAATAATAATAATAATACATTTCCCAAACTTTGTAACCATAGGAATTTTAATTTCTATATGTTCTGCTATAGCGAAGCTCAACTGTATTAACTTATAACTGTCTTATTTATATCATAAAACATTTACCTAAGCATTCATATTATTTTTCAACCTTTGCTACAGTCACATAATATTTTGTTACACATTAACTTTGTTATATCCAAGTTTCACTGTAGTTGACTCTTATTTACTAATTATTTTCAATAAAGTTGGACTACAATTTTTTATTATATTCCTATTAAGCTGCCCCTTTAAATTTTGTCATAGCGATGCTTCACTGTCATTCGCAAATATCTTTACAATAAAGCTTTTATTTAAAAATAATAACGCTCTAAATGAAATCACAATGGAATCACATATTGTTTTAAAAATTCATTGCTAAAGCAATAAACTCGTTGTGTTGTTTTATTTAACCGTGTTTAAAGCACAGTGGGGCAACAGCCAAAAAGGAAAAAAAAACTCACAACCGGTGTGAGTTATTTTTTGTGTTATGTTGTGTTGCTTGTAATTCTAACTGTTTCGGTTTTTAGCCAACGGCTCAATTAATAAATGAGAGCAACCTGGAGCAAGTCTAATTGGAATGACACACAAAAACCAAATGAAATGAGTGCGTGGGAGCGCGACAGAGTGAGACGGCGAGTGAGACAGACGTATAGACGTGAATCAAGTTCAAGGGCACAAGGCGCACTCACCTGCTGTAGTTGTTGTTGTTGTTGTTGACAGCTGACTCAGCTGACTTGAGCCTCGACGTTGCCGTTGGCGTCGACGTCGACAGCAGCGCCTCTGGCAGCACAGGGCGATAGATGAGCGGCTTCACATTGCGTTCGATGTCGTCGAGGAAGACGACGTCGTGCACTGGAATTAACCGATGGTCGGACACATTGAAATGCAGATCACGAAAGGGTCCATTGAGCAAGCAGCGCAGCGTTGACGACGCGGCTGCATCCGTGTCGTGTGGCGGCAACTGCAAACAACAACAAGGAACGATGCTTATTGGAATATTGGAATATGTGTGATGGCTTATTGGAATGCGTTGTTAAGTGGAGAAATGCTGCACCTTGATTTTCCCATTGGCAGCGGAGAACATTGAATCACAGCAGCAGCAGCAGCAGCAGCGTCAACCGCAATAATAATTATATTGAGAAACATAAACAAAATTAACACTTTTGCTATGACCACATATGACACACAAACCACACACACAACAAACAAAGCAATAAAAAAAAATAAACACACAAAATATACAACGAAAAAAAAAAACGTTTAACACGCGTGCGTCGCGACAATAATAAAAGCCATCGCGGAGAGAAGAGGCGGAAAATAAAAAAAAGAAAACAAATCTAGTGTTTTGTGAATTAAAGCAAAAACACACGCACAATTGACGCCGACTACGATTTATAATTTTTTCTCAATTAAAATGCTTGTGCCACATAAACACACATATACACGCAGCAACACTAACTCATTTAGGCTGCGGCTGCGCCTTCACTTTGCATTTCACTTGCGGCTACAACAAATAATAAAAAAAAAAAACAGAAACACAACATCATCAACACACACATGAGACCAATTTAATTTTTCTTATAGTTTGTAGACATATTTACGCGTAAGCGTGAGTGAGTGTTTGTGTGTGTGTGTGTAAACGCACGCTGCGCAGCCCCCGCGTACGTTAAAGCAACTGCCGCCGACGCTCTTGCAATTGGTCCATTTGTCGATCACTTTTTGAAACAGCTGTTCGAACTGCCTGTTTTTTGTTTGCTGCCTATTGCCAGTGGTGTGGCAACGCCATGCGAGCAACGCTGCCAGACAGCCAGCTGTGCGCGGACGTTTACCAACACCGAACGAAACACACAGCGGCATTCGGCAATTTGGCAACACCGTGCGTGCTGCTGCAGCTACCCAAATAGCTGTGTGAAAAATGTGTTTATAATAAATAATTTAAGTAGCTAAACTATTTTGCAAACATTTGCTGACCAAGCCAAGCAGGTGAGTAACGCTAAAAACGATTGCAATTGTTTGCGGCGCAACTATGTGTGTGGGTTTGCAAATAAATGCAACTACACATGGAAACGTTTATGCCGTATGCGCGTCCATGTGTGTGTCTGTGTGTATGTATGTGTGCACTGGCGGCAAAAACAATGGCAGAAAATGCTACAGAAAAAAAACAAATGCTAAAATAATGCAATGCAGCAGTTTTCAATGTTTATCTATGTATGTTGTTCTTGTTTTGCAGCCTCAGCCACAAGCGAAGCCAAAACAATTTCGCACAGTCTCGGACAACAACAACAAGAACAACAACAACCAATTAACACATAACTTTGGGGTAAGAGCGAGATGGCAACAACAATAACATGAACAACAAGAGGAAGAGCTTTATGCTAATGTGCCTTCTTTTCTGATGCTTTTTTAGGATAGAGCAAGAGCAAGAGAGAGGAGAGAGAGACAGAGATCATGTCGCATACGATATTATTGGTGCAGCCGGGAGCGCGACCAGAGACGCGCACATATTGCGATTATGAAAGCGTAAATGAGTGCATGGAGGGGGTGTGCAAGATATACGAGGAGCATTTGAAGCGACGCAATCCAAATACACCGACCATCACCTATGACATCAGTCAGCTGTTCGATTTCATCGACACACTTATCGATATCAGTTGTTTGGTCTATCAGAAGAGCACCAACACTTATGCGCCCTACAACAAGGATTGGATCAAGGAGAAGATCTATGTGCTGCTACGTCAGGCTGCATTCAGTCCGAATGCCTAAAAACTCACTAACTAACACTTACACACCAAATAAACAATAAGAAGAAGAACAACAACAATAGCTACAGCAATCAATTACAGCAACAACAACAACAACAGAAGGAACACATTTTTCTCTTTGGCCACTTTTGCAAAAGTCCAACAACAAATTTCTAATTTTTCCGGACTTCATTCAATCTGTTTAATCTCTATCTCGAAAAATTTAAGAAATTAGCATTTTTTGTTCTGTTTATTTTTCAAAGTTGCTCTTCTATATATGCTTAATAACACTATAAAAAGAAAACAAAAAAATGTACGACTGTAAAACCGATTTGTAGTTTTCTGCTCTACAAATTGGCGAATAAGAACCTTAATTTTTTTGTATTTAAATATAATCTAATGTATGTATATATATACAAATAACAACAGCGTGTTTTCTTTTTTATTATATCTTTTGGAATTTCCCTAGCTAATTATTTTTGTTTGATGCACGATAAATCAAACATTTTTATATTTTTCTCGCTTTTTACGACTTTCTTTTTAAATTGGTTTTCATCAAAAGCGTATTGTTTTTTGTCTGGATTGCTGGGAAATTCCCTATGAGTAATATTTCATCGATAATTTGGCGGTGCGAATATTTTCTCTAGTTAAACCTTTTGTAGTATTCAGAAAACTCAAGTTAAACCTTTTGTAGTATTCAAAAAACTTGATAAAATAAAGCAGTTTTATAAAATTGTAGTTTTCACACATTATTAGTATTATTATTTTCAAATATTTACAACTTTTCATTCATAACTTTTTAACGACGCATTCAAATCAAGTTTTATATAAGTTTATTTCAATTTCTCCCGAATTCATTAAAATCTTTAAATAATCTCATAGGATAACATTTATAAAATGGGAGAGGAATAAAAAATGTATATTTACCTATATGCTATTTTTAAATATTTGCAAATTTTCATTCATAAATTTGTAGTTAAATTTTTTCTAGATTTGATGCTGAACTATAAAGTGAAAAAGATTCTATAGAAATAATTATGCAAATTATTTAAACTCGTATCAATTGTTATAGATCGAATGCCAAAGTCTGAGTTACTCATGAAATGGAAACCGGAACAGATTACTCTCAATATCAATTTCAACTTTAACCTTTCAAGCCATTTGTTTATATTTTAATGGCCGCATGAAATAGTAAAATAATAATACTAAAGTAAGTGCTTTTAGTCACGTTAATATCTAGAATTATTTGATTGCAGTTTTAGCTCCAAAGTGACCCGAACCCGGACAAATAATAATAATAAAAAAAACTGTTAATTGCCAATTGTTGTTAACTCCACAAGTGCTTAGCAAATTTACGTGTGTGTGTGTGTGTGTGTGTGTGTGTGTGTGTTTGTGCATTAAGATAAACAGAACCTTTGCAACCGCAGTAGCGCGTAACGAGAACAATATAAAAAAAAATATTGTAAATAAAGAATAATAATATGTTAAAAGCTCAGCCTCAGCAGCGGCCTTGCGCGCAGTTGCCGCTGGCAGCGCAGTCGACGTCGACGTTACTGCACTTAAGTTGATTTTGGCATGCGTTATTTATTTATAAGTGGCGCATTTATTTGTTTTTTTTAATTAGCTACCAACTTTATGTAATAAAAGCAAAGCTGGCAATTTAATTGAGTTGCGAATATACAATGTTAGTTTTAGAACTGGTTTTGCCGGCCAGCTGCGACGCAGCAGCAAACCAAGAACAACAACAAAAAACACGACTCAATGTCAAGTTCATATTTGGCTGCACACGACACACACACAAGCACACTCACTCACTCACTCTCACATGCACACACACGGGCTTAAGAATTGCAGAGCACAGCAAACTGTAACTGTTGCTGTCTCTGTTTGATTCAAGTCTTTCGTTTGGACCACAAGCAATTTGTTGTGCATTTTTCTTTGCTTTTGCTTATTGTATATATTTGTAATTAAATTGCTATACATTAATTATGTAAAATATAGTATGTAGTTTTCTCATTCTGATTTTTGTGGCTACCTCGCTAATCACGCACTTTCCGTGCCGCATCAGCCTCATTTTCATATTCCATTTCATATTCCAAGCGCAGTTTTGGTTTTGTGCTGCGGCGTGAAGCTCCCTTCGTTGTTGTTGTTGTTGGTGTCTTCTTCTTGATGTCGGTGGACTTCTTGGGAGCTTTCGTTGGCAGCTTTGTATCCTGTGTGTGGGTGTGTGTTTATAAAATATACGGTAAATATTTCGTGTTTCGTTTTCTTATTTTCATAGAGGGAGTTGGGAGCTCGTTGTTTAAGTTGCGCGCGCGCGCGTTTGCTGACTGCGGACTCGATTTATTTGCAAAAGTCGCACAGCCGTTAAAAACAGTCAACAACGCAGCAGCAGCAACAGCAACAGCTACGTCGCAGCGCTGCGCTGCCGGCCGGCATATGAGCTTTCAGCGCAGCAGCAAACTTGAACTTGCTTTATAGTAATTTCAACAAAAGCACACACTGCAACTGTAACGCCTTCCGCCTCCCACCTCATAGCTACACTTCAACCTACCTCAATATCATCGGCATCGTCATCGTCATCGGACTGCTCAAAATCGCTGTCCAATTCCACCTGTTCACGTTGACCCGAATCGCTATCGATATCGTCCTCATCATCATCATCGTCGTTGTCGTCATCGTCATCGTCGTCTGAGTCCGCCTCCACATATTCTTCGGTATCATTGAGCGCCTTTCGCAATTCTGCCGCCTCGCCATCTTCCACCTCCATTTCACGCTCCAATTCGTCCTCCTCCTCGTCTTCATCCTCTTCCTCGCCATCCACATGCTCCGCCTCCAGCGCTTTGTTGAAAGCCGTTTGCGAGAAGTTATAAATATCTTTGTAGGTGCCATTCTTAAGACGCGCCAACAGCTCCTTTTCGATATGATTATCGATTTTCGCTGCAATCAGCGCCTTTTGCTCACGTCGTGTCTCACGGCGCTCGATCTTCGTGGACAGTGGAACAATGAGCTTTTGACGGCGCAATTTCAGCTTACGCATGCGCATCAGATACTGTGTGATTTTGAGGAAACGCTGTTTGTTCTTCGCAATCATGTATTTGGGCCAAAAGACCAAATTCTCATTGATCTGTTCGATGGCCTTCTCAAAGTTGCGCGACAACTTGATGCGCTCCCACAGTTTGCTGGGCATATGCGAACGTTCCGCCGTCTTTATGAACAGATAAATTATGCCCTTCTCCTCGCGGACTGTTGCATATTGTGAATTGGCCAACGGACAAGTGCGTCGCGTGCACAGACCCGTAAGATTATATTCATGGCGACAGAAGGTACGCGTATCCGTTCTAGAAATAGTGTTAATTAGAAATTATAGGATAACTTATGCGTCGACTTACTTCACTTTGTGGGAGCAGAAGGATTTGTTGATGATGCTCCAGACAACCTGCGTGGGAATTAATTTGTCAACTTATTATTGCTTTAATGTGTAATTTTGTCTACTTACATCGTCGTGCTGCATTGTGTGTGTTCTAGTTGCTTGTTTTTATTTAAAAACAATTATTTGCCTTCTCTAAACACGTGCAACGTGCAAGCGGTTTTAAAATACAACAACAAACTCACACACTACTTCATGCGATAGCCGATTTTTTGACATTCGCCTTGAAACGTCAAACAAACAAAGTGACCAGATTGTGGCCGATACATTTCGCACTCACTAGTAGTAGTTTAAAAAAAGAGAACTCAACAAAAATAAATTATTTATATCAAATTCATTTACATTAATTTTTTTAAACTAACATACAATTTTTTCCCTAAGCAACCATGTCAGTTTTTTGCAAAAAGTAAAGTACTCATTTATAGCATTTAGCTTTTAACGTATATTGATCAAAACCCGCTAAACGATATATAACGTGCGATGGTTTGTCACATGGTGCGGCCACATTACAACCACCGCGCCGCGCCGGTTTTATCGTTATCGATAATTTGCAAACAAAAAATGAGAGAAAAATTAGCCGCTGTCACTGCCGGGTTTCAATTTTATAAGATTCTGCAAAACTAAAGAGTGCGTGTGTGTAACGCGTGCTCCATATATATATACATATATATATTTAGTTTGTGGTAGTTATTAAAATTGTAGAATCATGCTCACAATGCAGCAAGAGTTATTAATGCTGGTGGCAACAGCGCTGCCAATTTTGGCGCTAAGTTTCTCAGCCGCATTGTTGAGCTTCAAGTTATTCATAACAGTGCGGTAAGCGTGCGCGAGTGAACGAGGGACTATTTTTAGAGTATGTCATAATAATAGTATATTGTATATTGTATATTTTGTAGCTCACGCTATGACATCAAAGTGAATTGCTGGTTCTGCAATGAAAACACGCGTGTCGCGTACGTTGAACGCAACAGCTGGACTTGCCCCAAGTGCGACCAGTACAACGGCTTCAACAAGGACGGTGACTACAATCGCGACTTGAACACATCGTCGGCCTCGTCGTCGGCATCGGCGTCCCGCAACAACAACACCAGCAATCACAGCAACAACAACAGCAATAGCAGCAGCAGCAATGTTTGCGCCAACGCATATTACAGCAACGATTTGTTGCACGCTGCGGCGCCGCCGTCGCTGAGCAACGGTCTCTGCGATCAGTGCAACGAGGCGCAGCGCTTGAAGGTCGAGAAGTTGGCTCAGTTCGAGCCAAAGCACGAGTCACGCTTCGAGCAGGAGCTCAAGTTGTATCAGTAAGCACAGAAAGCACACTTTTTTTATGTCACAGCTTTGGTTTCGGTTTGGGTTCGGTTTGGGTTCGGTTTGTTGAACCGCTTTTAGGACAGCCCTGAATCCCGATTGGGTTCGAGTTTCTTGTGATCATTTAGGATAAGTTAGTTTAGTTTAGTTAGTCAATTAGCAACGAAATCATAAGGTTCACTTCCTTTCCGAGTCGTTGAACCGCTTTTAGGACAGCCCTGAATCCTGCTTGGGTTCGGTTTCCTTTGTTGAACCATTGCATTAGATACATTTAATTCAATGTTGGGTTCACAATGTAGTATAATGGTTCGGTTCGCTGAACCTCTTTTGGAGCAGCACTGTGTTTCGCTTGGGTTCGAGTTCCTTGTGATAATTTAGGATAAGTTAGTTTAGTTTAGTTAGTCAATTAGAAACGAAATCATAAGGTTCACTTCCTTTTCGAGTCGTTGAACCGCTTTTAGGACAGCCCTGAATCCTGCTTGGGTTCAATTTCCTTTAATAGTTTAACTTGAGATAAAGATCGCTTTGTTGAACCATTTTATTGGATACATTTAATTCAATGTTGGGTTCGCAATGTAGTAAACTAATTCGCTTTTGGAGCAGCTTGGGTTCGAGTTCTTATGATAATATTGGGTAAGATAGGATAACTATGCATTAATAAGATTCAATTCTTTCGTTGAACCAGTTTTAGAGCAGCTCTGAGGTCCGATTGGGTTCGAGTCCTTGAGAATACATGTTGAGTTCGATTAACAATTAAGGTTCAGTTCCTCTCCGATTCGTTGAACCACTTTTAGAGCCACACTGAAGTCCGGTTGGTTTCCCTATGAGTGTTTAACTTGGAATAGAGCTTGGTTTGTTCAACCATTTTATTGGATACTTTTACTTTAATGTAGTAATATGGTTTAGTTCGTTCGACCGCTTTTAGAGCAACTCTGAAGCCTAGTTCATTTGAAATCCTTTATGACAGAGTAGAATGAAATAGAGTTTAATTTATTCCACCGACTTTCTAGAATCTATGAATTTTGATTGGGTTCAATTCTTGATCTTTAAATATGGTTCGGTTCGATAGATAAAGTTGCAGTAGTTTAAAATAAGATGGAGAATTCGTGATGGGTTCGATCAGTTACGATTCATTGAACCACTTCTTGAGCTAAATCCTAGTTGGTTTCGGTTCCTTATAGTTAGACTTATAGTTAGACTTCAAATAGTATAGTTAGACTTGAAATAAAACTTTGTTAGATGAACCATTTTTTCAATTCACATTGAAGGAAAATGGTTCGATACGTTGGAGCAACTCTAAAGCCAAGTTTAAAGAATAAAATACAGTTTAATTTCTTAAACACTCTTTAGAGAACCCATGAATTGTGCCTATAAATGAGGTTCGGTTCGTTAAGTGGAGTTGCGGCTCAGCGTCGTCGAACCGGTTTATGTGTTCAACTAATCTCTCTTAATCTTATCCTCTTCAAACAGGCGACAACTGGAGCAACAATTCCGCTTGTGCGGCAGCTGCGAGCGACATGTGAACAAGGTGCTCCACGAGAAGAAGAAAATGGTGCTGGGCAGCAAGTTCCTCAACTTTATCATCAAGGGCGCCGCACTGTTGAAGCAGCCGCACTTCAATCGCTTGGCTCGAGTGCAACAACAACGTCGCCTGCAACGCTATGAGCTCCAGATGACGCTGCTCACAGTGCTCAATGTGCTCTGTCTGCTGTTCAGTTTGCCCGCCGCGTCTCGAGAACAATTCCAATGGCTGCTGTCAGATACGCTGGGCAATGCTTTGTTCTTTGTCTACTCGCATGCCTTGACGCTCTTTCGGGTGACAATCGAAACGCTGGGCAATGTGTTGGCGGAGCAAGCGTTGCTCGCTCGGCTGATGCTCTTTGGACGCACCATGGGAAGACTTTTGCTCTATTCGCTGGGCCTCAATCAGCAGGCAACGTTCAGCAGTTGCTACATCAGCATCTATCCATTTGTCATGCTGGCGCTCAGTTTTCTGCACAACATTGGCAATGGACTGAAATTCACGCGCTTCACCTTGCTGCTGGTCGTGTGGAGCATCTATGCGCAGGGTTCGCTTCTGCTGCCCACATTCACCATCCACAGCGTCACTTTTATAGTAAGTTAATTCGATTCACTTAAATACATATGCATTCACATTCATTTATATTCCATTTTGCCAGATGCTGGGCAGTTTGTGTACGTTGTTGTTGCTGATCACAAATCGCAAGAATTCGCTGCTGTCGCTGGCACAGAATGAATCCGTTGGCGAGAGAGTTTCCATCGCTTGTACGCCGACGAGGGCTTCTCGGATGACGAGAGCATCAGCATGCTGAGCCAGCAGCTGAGCTGCAATGGCAGCCAAACGGCCAACAGCATTGCCATGTCCAGCATCTCCAGTTTAAATGGTTCGCAATTGCGGCAACGCAACAACGTCTCTCACATTGCGCCCTCGGTGCTGTCGCTGGACTCGTTGCATCTCTCCCACGCACACCCGCTCGCCTTTGGTCTCGTCGCCAGCTCCGAGTCAACGCACATTGTTGGCGCCCACAAGTTATGCCTCCAGTTGTCTGGATGCTCAGCGTCCATGGCGTGGCAACAACGCTGCTCCGTCCGCTTATGGTTGGCAACGTGGCAACGTCGCGAGTTCAAGGCCGGTGCCATCGATGCTGAGCAGGCATCATCGTCCACAGACACGTTCCACCAGCAATCTGCTGTTGCCATCGCGTCTCCAGCAACAACAACAACCCCAGCAGCAGCAGCAACTTCATCGCAATGGCGATGTCAGCGCTTGGGTTTATGCCAACAACGATTGTCGTCAGCTCAATGTGCTGGAGGAGCCCAACACGGCGAATCTGATGGGTTGCTGCGATGACAAACAATTGTCGCGCACCTCATCGCAATCCTCGGGCTTTGAATCCCAGCTCGGACACAACAATCAACAACAACCGCATCAGCAGCAGCAGCCAACGATGTTTGGCTATCAGTCGACGCAGCCCAGCGAATACGGTTGGCAAACAACTTCACAACGGCAACTGCCAGGAATGGGTTTGCGTGTGGCGCCTCCGATGCCTTCACCATATGCCACACAAAGTGAGTTCAACTTTGAGCGCACACTGCCAGTCCAGGCCAATCCGGAATTGCGTCCTGGCGATCTATTGCGCAAGTGGATCGATCACAATAGCGCCGCCTCTGCCGCTGCCTCACAAAAAGGCTAAAGGAGGAAATAATACACCATTTGAGAGGAGAACTGTAGATAAAATGTGACGCAAAATCTGGTCGCTTATCCGATTTATGGACATTCTAGAGAGAAGATTATATATACTATATACGGGTAGCTTTTGACGCGCATCGTATTTTGGGGTATTTGATGGAGTTCAACAACACAAAACTATTAATTTTAATATACAACGACAAGTAAACAAGTCAACAACAACAACAACAAAATATCATCCAAAACACACACTGCCGTGGTTTCATTTCAGTTGTTTCGATGCGAAACAGCTTCATTCATTCATCATCGACATCATCGTAATTAAGGCAAAGTGTTCATCAAATAAAAAGAGATAAACAAAATATTTAGACCTCATTAAGCAATAGAATAATGAAATCATTTTTTTGGGAAGAGAATTTAGTAATGCGGATTAAACATATTTATACCTTTATTTTTGTTGACGCGATATTTATATGAAATGGATTGTTAGCTTATATATATAGAAAATTGAAATATACACTAATATTTACTTGATTATATTATTGCATTTTTATTTAATTATTTTAAGTAATTTTATATTTTTTTATGGAATAAATATTTTTTATACAACAAACTTATTACTTTTCTTTTTTAAATGTTTAACATTTTTCCTTTGAAATGTAATTTGCAAAAATGCCTCTTATAGGACAAACAATTTTTATTGTTGTACTGTTTTTTTCTAAAATTGTAGTTTGTAAAAAAAATTTTGTTTATAGAATAATCAATTTTTATACAACAAACTTATTACTTTTGTTTTTATGTTTTACATTTGTCCTAAAAATGTAGTTTGCATATAAATTTATATTTTGTTGCAATTTTATTTTAAATTCTTTAATTTAATTATTACTTATATTAATACTTCAACTGATAAGTTTATTAAAGCAGATTTTATTTATATTTTCTGGTTTTTGACTTAATTTTCATACTGTTTTATACTAATGGTAAATATTGTTTACCTTTTCTAAATTTATTTAGTAATACTCATTAATGATTAAATTTTGGCATTAAATTGATTAATTAGATACAGTTATTTAGAATTGTAAATATAATTTAAATAAACTATTTAATTTTATCTATTTTTTTTTTAAATAATTACTTTATTATTACATTTAAAACGATTCTTTATCTTTTTATTAAATTATAATTAATATGGTAATTCATATAAATATTTGTATGCCATTAATTAATTTAAAGCAACAACAACAATGCATTTTCAGTTTTTGAATTGTATTTTTGTGCACCATAAAAACATAAAGGATTACACTAAACATTGACCCAGTGTGCAGCTGCGTTGCAGCGTTGCCAGCTGCAAATCGAAACAGGTGGCATCACCGGCCGGTGAAACACAATGAACTCAGCTGTTTTGCAGCTGCTGCAAACATAGCAACAAAATCAAATCAAGAGTTCATTCTCTTTTTATTTTTGCTTGGTTTTTTTAGTTTTTTGGTTTAAAGCCAAATGACACTTTTTGCAGACGCAGCAAACGGCAGTGCAACAACTCGTTTATTCTATTAAGAATCAGCGGAGCAAAGCTAAATATCAATCGGGCGGCATAACAACAACAGCAACAACAATTCGATAACAAGAACAACAGCAACAATAGAGAAATAACAATGAGCAGTCGACGACGTACAGTGATTATATTCAAATCGGAATCGGAGAGCACAGATGTGTATGCGGAGACCTTGCTGGGGCACAACTTTCAGCCAGTGTTTGTGCCCACCCTGAGTTTCGGTTTCAAGCAACTCGATCAGTTGCGGGCCAAGCTGATGACACCCGATAAATATGCGGGCATCATATTCACGAGTCCGCGCTGCGTCGAAGCTGTGGCGGAGGCACTGCAGCTGAGGGAGCTGCCCGCTGGTTGGACACTGTTGCATAACTATGCCGTTGGCGAGGTTACGCACAATCTGGCCTTGAGCACACTGCAACAGCTCTTCACCCATGGCAAGCAGACGGGAAACGCTCGCAATCTGGGTGACTTCATTGTGGACACATTCGATGGCTCACGGAATCTGCCGCTGTTGTTGCCCTGCGGCAATTTGGCCACCGACACCTTGCTCTCCAAGCTGGTGGAGAATGGCTTCTGTGTGGATGCCTGTGAGGTGTACGAGACGAAGTGCAGCCCCCAATTGGGAGAATGCATTGAGCGTGCTTTGCAGGATGTGGAGAGCATTGAGTTTCTGGCTTTCTTCTCGCCGTCGGGTGTCAATTGTGCCCATGAATGGTTTAAGGCGCACAATGTCTCGCTGGAGCAGTGGAAACTCGTGGCCATTGGGCCGAGTACACGACGTGCTCTGGAATCGCTGGGATTGAAGGTTTTCTGCACCGCGGAGCGACCAACGGTGGAGCATCTGGTGAAAGTGCTGCTTAATCCGCAGGAGAGTCGCGAGCGCTTGGTGCGGGAACGGGAACGGGAACGCATTGCCGCCCTGGACAATTAATGATAGTAATGATAGTCTAGTTTGGACATATATGGTTTTGTTTTTTTTTATTTTAATTGATACCCTCTATCTCTCTCTATTTGATGTGACCTCCAATGAGTACAAAATTAGTGAGCCCAGCACATGAAATGTGTTGGGCATTTGTAAGTTTATTTTTGTGGCCTCAGATACTCAAGCACCTCGATTGAAGCGAAAATAAACTTGTATTTTTCTGTTCTAAATTTACATCTTGGCCGACATACTTTGGTCTTTTTAAAATGCCAGCGGGTGGCGCTCGATAAGTTCATCGATTAATTTGTGGCGGCTGAGCGATTTCACTTTTTTGTTCAGCAATGGAATTTTATCTTGTTATTCTACAATTCTCATTTATTGCTAATATTTAATTTATGTTGAGCAGAAAACTCAAATTGTTAACAGTTAAGTTATGATTTTGCCAATTGCAATTTGATCGATAAATATTTCGTGGTAGCACGATCACTTCTATGGCAAATCGAAATACTGCCGGCAGGCACAAATATACTAAGACTCCAAGCAGAGCCAATTCAGTATACTAACTCATACCTAGCTAGGTTTATTCGTGTTCAAAAAAGGTTGTCACTCTCCACATTCTAAATAAAAACGGTTAGTCAATTTTTCCCATAAAAATTTATTTTTACAAAAACAAAAAGTGTACGACAAGCTATTTAGTTTTTGAAATGGCAGCGCCGCTTTACATGCGTTTTCTAGTATATACCATCATATGCTGGTCGCAGTGTGACCAGCTGACGGAGTTGTGACCCCACGCAGAAGTTTGTCCAATCAAATTAACGCCGTCATAAAATAGCACTTTTCGTACAGAAAACTTGCAGCTACACTGTACTGCAAGCAATTTTGTGCTTTTTTCCCCGCCGCGCCGCAAGTTTTTTCTATTATTTTTTTTTTCGTTCATCTTTTGAGTGATTCTTGTGGATTTTAGGCAAAAGACAAAAAACAAAAATAAAAAAATCGACCGACATAGAAATTTTGTTCATTGCTGCAAGTGAGTGTGTATTGTACATAATAAAAATATACATATAAAAAACAAAGGCAACAGACAAAAACTCTCCACGCAAACAGTTTGCAGTGTTGTGTTGTCGTCGTTGTCGTTGTGTGCGTGCCGCCGGTGTTAGCCGAAATTTTGCAGGTGAGTGTGTGTTTCTCTGTGTTAATTTTAATTTTTAATATATTCTGCTTATTTACTAATACTAGACTGTGCTCTACATAGTGTATACACACTGTGTGTGTGCATATTGAGTGTGTGTGTGTGTGTTTGTACGATCGGACAGTAGTACAAAAAAAAAAGGAAGAAAGACAGCAGCAAATGGGAAATGAGAGTGTGTAACGCAATGTTGAAATACCGGTGTGCGCGGCGGCGTCACTGTCGCTATCTATGTGTGTGTGTGTGTGTGTGAGAGAGAGAGAGAGCGAGTGCGGCGACTTGTGAGTTAAGTTGGTTTGAGTGAGTCATTAACCGGCCTGCGCGCCGCTGTGTCAACGTTTTTCTACTGCGGCTGTTGCTTTTATTACATTTTCTTCTTCTGTTGTGCATTTGCAAATTGGCAAACACAATTTTACCAAGCGACACTTTTCCAAATTTCTGACCGAACAGTCTACAACAACAAAAGCAACAGCGTCAACGACGCCGACTGCGACTGCGGCGTCGGCAGCGAGTGAGAGTAAGAGTGAGTCCGCTCTCTTCGCCGCAAGCGAATTCAATTCGCCAAAAAGTCGGTTAAATTTTTGAAAATTTTGCCAGTTTGTATTGAAAGCGCCGCTGACTTCGCCGCGCCTTAAAGTTGTCAGCGCGCGCGCTGTGCGCTAGAGCGAGACAAATGCAATGTGAGAATTAATATATTGTATTTCTTTATTATTATTTTCCCCTGTCTCACTGTATGTGTGTGTGTGTGTGTGTGACTGTGAAATTGCCAGCTGCCATAAATCACGACTGCGTCACTGTCGCTGCCCGTCGGCTACCTTTTTTTTCTTTTTGTTTTTGTTGCTTTTTGTATTAGGCAAAGCGTGTGAAAATTGCAGTCAATGCCGCAACCACCGTTTGTTTTTCCAGGCGTCGCTTGAAAGTTTTTCCACACACACACACAGGCACCAAGACGTCTCTGTCTCTTATACATATTATGTTACTGTCTTTTTCTTTGTCTGTAGCTCGCTCACTTCCGTCTTTTATCATATGTCGCCACACACACATACACCTTTCTTACCTGTGTGTGTGTGTGTGTGTGTAGTTATCTCATTAGCATAAGGCGCATTTTCCAGTTAGAAGTCGCATTGTTAACTTCTCTATTAGTTTTATGCCTCGCTGGCCCGCTTTTACCACACACACATACAACACTCACACACACGTGAGTTTTTCGAATTTGGTTTTTTATTGAACGCTTCTTTTTTTCTATTTTGCCATAATTCTGCTGCTGCTTTTGTCCAGCATCTTTAGCTGCTTCACACATTCCCAAGCCATTTGTAACGGTTTGTTTTGTGGTAACAAGAAAGTGGCAGCAGCAAGCAACACACACACACACACAAAAAAAAGCCGCAAGAGGCACCCAAGCTAAGTTCTAAGCCTTCTTTCTGTTCTGTCCCATTTTCAGCGCGAGAGAGAGAGAGAGCGAGAGCTTGCGGCGGATGCTGCGACGCTTTTGTTTACACTCACTCACTCCCTACCTCCCTCTCTCACTCATACACTCAACTCACTCAGTGGCAACGCCAACGCGACGTCGCTGCCCGCTTCTGTGTACGTGTGTGTGTTCATTCATTATTTGATTTATCGGGCCGAAAGTAGAACGATTCGTAATCAGCGTTTTTTTCAAAACATGCCCAAAACGGCAAGGCGGCAAAATCTCTCTCCTCTCTCTTTGTTTCTCTCTCTCTCTCTCTCTCTTGTCAATTAGCACCTTATTTTCTATGATTTATTTATGCAGCATTTTTGTTGCTTTTGACGGCTGGAAGGAGACAATAAACCAGTTTCAGTTACCAACCAGAGTTGCCATTTTGTGCGAAATTTGCGTAGTTACAAAAACAAAGCAGCGCTCTTATTGAGAAGAAGAAGAGACAGCAGCAGCAAAAGATCAGCAGCCAAGCTACACACAGGTAAGCACCCAACGTTGACGTTGCTCTTCGTGATGAGAGTTAAGAACGCGTGCGAACACGTGAGCGCAACTATCGAATGCGTGACAAATGCATTTAAGATTCAAGTGTTAAATGATTAGCGTTCATTTGCCAAATTTATTGCACAAGTTAAACTTTATAGTTTTTCTTTAATGCGATTCGATTACATCAACTCTTGTTCTTATAATTGCAAGTAACTCGTGAGTCACGTGACCATCGCTAGTGCTCTCGCCCTGCTTGGTCTTCTGGGACATTCTGCCTGCTCTGTTTTGCTTCTGTTGTGTGTTTTTGGCATTGAATTCACCAGAAATTGTTTTTGTTGTTTTTGTTTTTTTTGCGCCTTTTGTTTTTGCACAAAGGAGGGAAGAAGAAGCAACGGCAAGGCAGCCAAAAAAGACTCACGCTGACGTCATTGACGCCGAAGCCAGCCGGCCGCCTGTTGAATTTATTTTCGAGGCGAATATTTTTAGGCAAAACCGAAAATTAAACAGAATTTACAATTTGCATTTTGTGTGTGGCGCAGACAGCGCGATGCGACGACGACAGCGACGACGTCATAAGACATTTTTCGAACTTTGCTTATTATTTCTGTTGTTGTTGTTGTTTTCGAACTTGAAATATTCTGCTCTGTGGCGTTCTCTCAATTTTTGTATTTGTAGTGGGGGGAGGCCGCTCTCTCACGTGTGCTTGGCCATGAAGCGCAACCACCAGCAGCAGCAGCGCAGTTCTGACGGCTGCGCAGTCGCCGTCGTCTTTGCTGTCTCCACTCTCACTTGGTTTGTTTGCTCATGCGTCGACTGCGCTGCGCTGCGTTGCGCTGGCGTCGAAGGCTTTTTAATTTCATTTTTATTTTTAGACCGAATGAAAGGGTTGCTGGATGTGGGAGGGGATGATAGGGTGGCGGTCTGTGCAACAAGTGTGCAGCAGCAGCAGCGTCGACGACAGCGGCAGCGGCGTTGGCTTATTGTTGCTTTTGTACCGTATTTTATGTAAATTGACCAAAACTAGTTGTTGTCGTGTTATGCTTGACTAGTTAAGCGGGCGCCGAGGCAGCGACGCGTAGAAAGAAGAGTTGGGAGAGCAGTCGCCGTTACCGTCGCTGCATTACGTAACAAAACGAAACGTTCAAAGGGAACGAATAAAACGTTAAAAGCTGGCTAGGCGCTTTGCTTTCAAAAAAAAAAATAAATAAAAATTTTAATGCGCCGGCGTTGCCACCTGGCCGACAACGGTTGGGAACTGACACTTGTTACGCTCTCTCACACTCTCGCTCTCCCGCTGTCTCTCTCTGACTCTACACTTTGCTGAGAGAGCGGCTCGAAGCTTGGCAACCGCGTGACTTGCTTTTTGGGCTGCTGGCTGGGATGGCGGCTGGCTGGCCATTAAAAATTGTTTCGAGTGGAGCATCTCACGAGAACCAAAAGACCACAGACGACCGTTCCCCTCCTCTCCCCAACCCTCAGGCTGCACACAGATAAAAAAAAAAGAAGGCTGTGCGCTCGCATTCGCCGCGCTGCGCTGCGCTGCTGCGACGCGTCGTCGGCTCATTTCGCATTTGACTTTCGGTACGTGCAGTCAGCGGACGACAACGCAGCGCAAACACACAGCGAAAAAAAAAAACAACAAATAAACTGTCCAACTGTTGTTGTTGCTGGCTTTCTCATTTGTGGAGAGTTCTGCTGCTGCTGTTGCGCTTCTTATTCGTTTTTCGTTTTTTTTTTTGCACGTGTGCAAGTGAGAGTGCAATAACGTGGTGGGAAAGAGCGAGTGAGAGAGTTCTGAGAGCTTTTCTTATAGTTGTTTGTGTAAAATAGCACAAAAACTTATCGCGCGCTTTTAAAAAAAACATTTTCATTGCGTTGGCTTCTGTGGACAATTGGTGTATTATTTGCATGTAAGTAAATGTCTACGTGTGTGTGTGTATGTGTGTCGATAAATTTCAGGCTGCAGTTTGGCAACGCCTTAAAACTGATGCGTTGTTATCAACGGCGACTGAGCGACTCTTGTCCAATCAGAATCGCCCTTCACCCACTTAATGAACGTAGTGTATGTGTGAGAAATTAATCAATCCAAAAGCGAGTGAAGACGACGCTGCTGTCAGTTGTTCAGTGGGTCAAACGCCGGATGACCTCCGGCGCCGCCCGAAAGACAACGACAACCTCCACCTCCTCCTCCTCCTCCTCCTCCAAAAAATCCCTTTATGCACTTTGGCTGCTATCTTATCTTTAATGTTGAAGACAAAAGTCTCTTTTTATAAATATTGCGTGTGCAGCAACGATCGTCGTGATCTCTTTTTGTCCCTTGCACAATTCACCATAAACGTTGCGTGGGAGAGCTTTTACTTTTTTTCTTGGCTTTTGAAAGTGAACGAACAACTGCGACTGCGACTGCGATGTCGACAGCTGACCCCTCTCTCCAAAATATGCGTGTGTGATAGTCTGTGAGTGCATGATGCGTAAGGCCAGCGTTGCCAGATGATCAAGATGAAGATGAAGATGTAGATGAAGCCGGAGATACTGATTTTAGGGAAAGGGGGAGAACATGCAAAGTATAATTCGACAACAATAGTGGGGAGCTCAGTTTATATTGCTGCTTTTGCCAGATTCTGAATTGCGGAATTCATTGTGTATTTAAAGTTTATAACTTTATTTACGATGCCAAATAGAATGATATATTGTCGATAATCGTTAACACCTTTTATTCATTGAATTAATTCGAATTTTAAGTGTTATTAAATGGAACTGAATGAGTTGTCATCATGAATTCAAGTTAGCATTGGGCGCATGTTTATCGATAAACGATAACAAACTTCCATGGCGCCAATACACACATCTCTCCCCTTCCCCTCGCTTTATAATAATGCTTGAAAATGTACTTTTGTGTTGATTGCGTATTTGTGTTGCGGCATTGTGTTTTTTATCAATTCGTAAAAAGAACACAACCAACAAAAACGATAGAAACAGAAATTGATAAACTATTTTTCAAAGCGGTTTTTTTGCTTTTTGGCTACGTAATGTTCTAAATTGGGTTGTGATCGCGACGCGCGGCTATCAAAGAAAAAAATGTGCCGCAAAAATATTTCTCGTGATGCGCGCATGTTGTGTGTGTGTGTGTGTGTGTGTGAGTGTGCGTGTGTGTATGTGTGTGTTGACATTGGTTTATTGCTCGAGCCAACCTTGCACCTGCAGCTGCAGTAGCTTTTTAAATGAACTTTCAATTGATTGCCAACTAAATGGATGAGTCAGCCTTAACCTAACCTATCAAGTAAAGCTAACAGTTCACCCCCCTTCACCCCACTCGTTCACTTCATTCACTGTTATTGATATGCTTGGCGCTCATATCACATACAAACACACTCACACACGCAAAGAGGAGAGTTATTATTTTTGCTGTGATATCTTGGAGTAGCAACATTGTTGCTGTCAACTGTCTTTGCTCTTTTTGCATGCACACAACGCTCTCCCTCTCACACATTCGTTTCTATTACTTTTGCCATTTAGTCTCCACCATAGTAAAGCAGCAGCAAAACTTGCTAACGCGCGTCTGTACAAAAGCAACGCACGCAGAGTAACAACTATAGCAGTCGAAGCCATAGCCGAAGCCATAAACGAAGCCGAAGCTTAACCCCGCCCGCACTCACTCAATTATTTGGCTTTCGGCTCTCTGCCTTTGCTCTCTCTCTTTTCCTTACTCTCTCCGTGCGCACAACCACAGCAGCAGCAGCAGCGCGGCAGCAGCAACAGCAATAACGGCGGCGGCTGTAAGCTTTAGTTAGACAGTCGCGACGGCGCGCTCGTTTCAATCAGACGCAAAAACAGCGAAAAGAAAAGAGAAAAACAACAAATAACGAAAACGAATTCGTTTTAATTTTTTATTTGAGTGCGAATTGCAATTTGAATAAATGTCGTTTTTTTTCGTGTGCTGTGCTTGAACAAAAAAGGAGAATAAAGGAAAAACCAAAAACCAAAAAAAAAAAGCAATAATAAACTAGTGCAACTGTGTGTGCTGAGGCAATAACAATATCCATATAACTGCAGCAAATCCAGCAATTATTACAGCCAGCGGCAAGCAGCAGCGACGACAACAAACTTGTGGTGGGTTGGTATACAAAATTGAACTTAATACAACATTATGGCAAAGAGAGAAAGAAGACAAAATACAGCAAGAAATGAAATGAAATGAAAAAACAGGCAGCAGCAATGTGCCACACACTCTGTGTGTGTCCAGTCAACGGCTTTTCTAAATTGACATACTTTCTAAAAGCGCTGCTAGACAAGCAGCAACAACAAGGAAATCTGACCAGCAACAGCAGCAACAGCGGCAACAACAAGTAATGGCAATGGCTAAGTGCCACAGCAAAACGGTGCTGCAGGCAGCAACATGGGGCAAGCAGGCAGGCAGTCAGCAGGTTTACAACAAACGGAGACACAGAAACAGCGACAGTGCCTCATAAACAAGTTGATAGACAGCCGAGCAACTAACAAAAGCAACAACAACAGCAACAGCAGACGCACCTCGTTGAACGAAGCTTTTACTCAGGTGTCTGCGACTCGTTTTGGTCAGCGACTAAAACTAACAGTAAAAAAAATGCAATCCATGACCATTTCAAACTTCCCGTCCACACCAAAACTCACTTGAATCTTTTGATTTCTTTCCAAATTAATTGGATTGCTTTCAAGTTCATTGAACAATCGAAACAGCTTCCTTCACTTTAAATGTTGTCAATGAGCTTTTAAGTTCATTAAACTTGAAAGTGATTACAATAGTTTTTCCTGTGAGTTTCCATATGATTCTTTTCCTATTAGGAATCATATAAAAGTCTCATTCATTGTTGCTGAAATATCTACAAGATTACATTTTAAATTCTACGATAGGCTCATCCCTGAAAGTTTCTTTCACTTTAAATGTTGTCAATGAGCATTTAAGTTCATTAAACTATGAAGAACTTACAATTGTAGGTTTATCCTGAAAGTTTCTATATGATTATTTTCCTATTCAGAATCATATAAAAGATATTCAAGATAGGTTCATCCCTGAAAGTTTCCTTCACTTTAAATGTTGTCAATGAGCATTTACGTTCATTAAACTATGATTGTAAAATCTTTGGTTTATCCTGTGAGTTTCCATATGATTCTTTTCCTATTCAGAATCATGTAAGTCTCATTCATTGTTGCTGAAATATCTACAAGATTACATTTTAAATTCCACATTAGGCTCATCTTGAAAGTCCTTTCTAATATAATTTGAAGGGAAAATTCTTAAGGATTTGGAAATTCCCATAATTTTAAAAATAAAAACATGCCCAAAAGACTTGCCTTGCTTATAAGGATTACAGTTTGTTGAACGCTTTTTCACACGTATGATCTTCAGTCAGCACATAGCTCAACACCTCAAGTGTTAAATGCTGAGCGACTTGTCTATAAACACAGTTATTAATAGACTCGATAAGATAAGAAATAAACAAATTCCACAACTATATTAATAACTGCGAAGTCAGCTAGCAAAAATTATGAAAAATTCTCCAGTGAGAGAGTTAAATATGTTTAATGAGTTAATTCATTACAATAATGAAAAAGATCTTTAATTTTTTTTGTTTTATTATTTTTTTAAGTGAGATCACATAACATTGAAAAAGTGAGAAGAGTTTGTAGCTAACTCGATCGCTGGCATATCATCGCATGACGAAAGTTATGGATGGTATTTCCCCTAGGCGAGGCTAAAACTAAAAGCTAATACTGCAATTGTTGAAGTTTCTGTCGTTTTTGTTGTTGTTGCATGAGATGTGCGCGTGTTTTAATGCATTTAAATCGGCGTTTTTTAATTTATGATATTGTTATGAGTTTTGAACGTTTTAGCTTAACCAACAAATAAGCAAGAGCAGCTTGTTTTTCTCAATGCTTGACCATGCTTTTTATTATCATCAAGTGCAGATGGATGATGAGAAAGATTGTCTTGATCTTTCTCTCTCTCGCTCTCTTTGTTTCTCTGTAGACTTGTCTAGCTGCTGTTGATGATGATGATGATGATGATGATGGCGAGGCCTTGATGGGTTTTACAGTGCTTGGGAGGCCGTTGGCCATCCAATGTTGGCCGCATTGCTAAAATTCCACAGCTTTCTTTTGTCTTCTTGCACAGCTTTCTTCTTCATCGTCGCGTCTCCATGTAAATTTTTGCTTTAAACCAATCCGAAAAAAAACTTAACAACTGAAATGCTGTTAACGTTTTTTTGTGGTTTTCTACGAGACGCGCCCAAAAAAAAAACCAACTCTAGTGATAAAAATCTCTTGTGAAGGTCAAATAGAGTTAAATTCTAAAAACATTTCGATGAGTTAATCTCTCGCTTCATTGATTTACAGTGAAATAAAATAAAAACTCATTTACATAGGTGTTTTAACCCCCAACACTTGCCATTCCTTTCAACCCCTCGTCATCGGTTGATTCATTATTGTTGTCATTAGCATGAAATCAAAGCGAAAATGTCAAAAGCAAATATAAATACCTGAAAATCACATTTTTTACTTTTTAGGGGGGAACAGGTTCTGTTTTTTTTATTTTTTTCATTTGTTTTTTTTACTCACGTTGACTACGATAGCCGAATATGATGTACAGAGTCTTGTTGTTACAGGTGTAACTTTAAGCTGGCATACAAATGCTCATTGATACGACACACACACACTCACACAGAGGCGCTGAGTTTGTTCGATATGAACACGTTTGCACGTAGAGCACAAACAGATCGTACAGTAGCTCTCGCTTGCTCTCTCGCTCTCGCATTATTATGGCCTATGACGAGCTTTGCACCGCGCTTTCAGTGTTGCGTCAAAGTTCAAGGTGTAAAAAGCAAAAAGAAAAAAAAAACAAACTAGAAATACGATAAATCTTTGCTCTCTCACTCTCTTAGCATTGCTCAAAACTGAGCTCATCACCTGCTGCTGTTGGGAAGCGCACAAGTTTAAAAATAGTTAATTGTTAATTGATGAAATGACTAATTGTGCAATTGTTGTCGATTGTCATAGGTGCGAATGTGTGTGTGTGATTTTTTTTCTATTATTTTTATTAATTTTTTTTTTTTTCAATTTTTTCTCGATTTGCTTTTGCATGCGTCAAGGTAGCAGCAATTTAATTTAACGGCGTTTGTACGCTGATGATGAATCAGTTATAGCTCAATGACAGCAATGCTCGTTTATAGCTACACCTCTCCACTTGCGGATTGACATTGCGATAAAAAACATACACAACACAACGCAGACAGACATATTTGTACTTGCACTTGTGCCAAAAAGGTTTCTTCTTCACTGCCCATATATGGAGTGTTGTGAATATCAGCTTTTGTGTGAGATCAACACAAGGCGTCGATGACGAGTCACATTCGCCAAATGAGTTGGCAACGCCAAGCTTCATTCTTTGCACAAATAAGTTGGCAATTCTAGTTTAAGCAGCTAATACTGCTTCCTCTTCTTTTCTTTTATCGAATTGTTTTGAAGAGAGGGAGAGGGAGAGTTTAATTTGTTGCCGCTGTTTACTTTAGTTTTAATGTTGTTTTAATGACAGCTGTGACGCTAAAGTCGACGTCAGCAGCAGCGATGGCTCTGCCGGCATTTTTTTTCGTTTGTGCAGTAGACTCTTTAATTAAAGCTGCGTCAATCTTTTGTTGTTGCAGTTATTTTTATCGCATTGCTTTGTTTTGCTGCATAAATCAATCGAAACAGAAAGGTACAAATCCGGGCAGCATGATTAGTGACTAGCTCTCTAGGATTACCCAATTTGAGTATATAGGCAATTAACTGGCAATCCATCGATAAGCAGCACATCAATACACACACACACACAAACACACTCTACAAATATGAATGGCAATTTCAACGGAAACTTGAGGCAACAACTCAACTCAACAACAATTGAAGTGTCGTCTGCGGCTTTGGCTGCGACTGCGGCTGCATATCGTATGCATAACCTCAAAACTCAATGTCACGCATATTATTTACTCATTTTTATTAGAGTGTATATCTATGTGTACGTGTGTGTGTGTCTATTGTCTATGGGGTTTTTTTTGTGTGTTGTCTTGACGATTAATATTTGCGCCAGCGTTGGAGGTAAAAATAATGAAATTAGCTAACGAGTTGCGGCTGCGACTGCGGCTGTCATAAAAAATAAGTTGCAAATAATAAAAATAATAGCAAAATGGCAGAGATGAGGCCGACAACGACGACGTCGACGTTGTTATTGTTGTTGTTGTTGTTGCTGCGTTTTAATATCTAACGAGTATCTCACTAGCTATCTCTGTTACCCGCATGCTCGTTGCATTATAAAAATTGCTTTGCTTGTCGCACACACACACACATACTACAGCTTTCGCATGCACAAATTGTCGTTTCATAACCGAGAAACGCTTTGCATATATTTAATAATTGCAAACACACAAAACGAAAGCTTAAACGGTACAACAACAAATCACGCATTGACATTTTGTGCTCTCTTCCGTGTGCTCTCTCTCTCTCTCTCTCCCTCTCTCATAGATTAAGGACGCGCGCTGCGCTGCTCTAAATAAGTAAGCAGCGCAGCCTTACGCATTTCTTTCTTTGCTGCTTGCGCTCAAATTAAGAGCAGCGCAGCTTTGTTGTTGTTGTCTCTTAGTGTATTAGCACCTATTATAAGCTGCTTGCTATGCACTGCGAGTGTGTGTGTGTGTGTGCAGAGATCAAAGGCAGCAAAAGCTGCATGCGTGAGTGAGTGCGTGAGTATTTATCGATAACATGCATACACTCACACACACATACAAACGCACACGCGCATCGGAAGAGGTTGGGGAAAAAAACATGCGACCCAATTGACAGTTACCGTGGTGCGCTTGTTATTTGTCTATTTGCCAATTTGTAATTGTTTTTTCTGCTCTTTTTTTTGGCTCTTTTTTTTTGGGCGAGCCACATAAAAATGCTGATATGAATTATATTTATAACACAAACATCAGTATGTGTGTGTGTGTGTGTGTGTGTGTGTTTATGTGCGTTAGATAAGATATGCACATGATTTCATTGTACAAATACAGAAGAATAGTTGCTAACGGAAGTGACGTTGACAACAATCAAAAAGTCGAGCAAAAAACCCGCCTTTGTAATAGCAATTTTATTTTATTACATTTTTTTCGTGTTAAACAAAAAACACATTCTGTAGTTTCACTATGGCATTAATTTGATTGAACGGTGGGAAGGGGGGAAGCAAGAAAAACCAACAATAGAAGACATGAATAAGCAAATGGCGTGTGCCCGACTAGGGGAATACCCTAGGAATAGAACAACAATTTGTAGGTCAAGATCAAGAATATTTTATGTATTCAAGTGCGCGGTATTATTTCTACCACTCTCTCTCTCTCTCTCTCTCTCTCTCTCTCACAACCCATTATCCATTGTTCATTCGCTATCCGCGTCGAGAGTATTCACGATTTTATTGTACTTGTGTGTGTTTAGCAATTTGAAATTGAATTGCACGTCGGGCGACTTTACGTGGCCAGCACTGATAAGCGACACGTCTCCGTTATGTAATTTGACCCAATTGAGATTATCATTGACTCGACAGCACGATATACTTATATACATATATATACACAATGTACAACCGCAACACGTAGTAACTATTGGCTTAAATTAGTCAGACTCTGTTTGGTAGTAAAATACACAAATAAAACTTTCCATTGATTGACTGGAACAAGCGACAGCAAAAAAAATTGTCAAAAAACGAACCAAAAAAAAAAAAAAACTGTCAGTTGCCCTTCAAAAACTAACAACAACAACAAAGAACACAATTCACTCTCTCACACAATGTATACGCTTTGTATGTGTATGTGTGTGTGTGTGTGCTTGCTTTTTGCATGCAAAACATTTGTCAAATTGACCAAAACAATTAACAAAACTAAACAGCACGCGAAATGGAAAGAGGAAGACCAAGTGGGAAGCTTCCTCCTCCTCCACAATGCGTGAGCAGAAAGTTCGTGTTCGTTGATGAGCTGTTGATGGGAATGAGCTTTAGATATCTTAATTGCGAACCAAATAAAATAAATTCAATAATTGTCAAACATCACAATCAAAGTGTGATACGAAGTAGACAAAATAAATGATTGAACAATCATTAAAGAACGTTAAACTTTTTGAAATTTAAAAGAATTTATTAAAAATATTCAAAGAACTTGAATTTTTTGGAATTATGAAGAAAAGATTAAGATTAAAGATTAAAAACGATTAACAAATACTTCGAAGAAGTTAGTTGAATGAAAGATTATAGAAAAGTCAAAATAAATAAATTTAAATAATTCCCAAATGTATCAAAGTACGATAAAGTAAACATTTATAAAACAGTGAGAAATAAAGCAAAGAGCGGTTGCTTAGGAACTGCCATAAAAAAAAACAGTTTAAAATAAAGTCTACTATAAAAATTAAATAATCAAATAAAGTATTATAGTGGAATATACAATATTGGCATTAAAAACAAATGATTGCAAAATCTTAAAATAAAGTTAAACTTTTTGAAATTTGAATGAAATTATTAACAAATATTTAAAGAACTTTAGAATTATGAAGAAAAGATTAACGAATACTTTAAAAAAGTAAGTTTTGTGAGATTACAAATAAAATAATTCCGAAATATGTCAAAGTACGTTGAAGTAAAAATTCAAAGAACTGGAAGAAAATACTAAAAATAAAACAAAGTGCAATTGATATAAAAATTAATAGAATTGAATACAAAGTCTACTACAAAAATAAAAAACAAAATTATTTTTGTAGAATATAAATGCTTTGCATTAAAATGAAATTATAATAAAATATTTAATGAATGTTAAACTTTTTGGAATTTGGAGGAAATTATTAAAACTATGCCTAGAAATTTATTTTGTTGGAATTACGTGAGATTATAAATATAAAAACAATGTACATGCTTTTCAAATGTATCAAAGTACGACAATGGAACTTTATTAACTTAAAGCAAAGTGCGCTATAAAAATACATAGATTCTAAAATAATAAAATTCAACACAAAATCTTCTATACAAAAGTAGAACATTCTTTGAGATTAAAAGTTGAACAAAATATGGAACCAAAAAATGATGAATACAAAAAAAAACACAAAATTATAAAAATGCTTTCTTTGATTATTCTACACAAAAATATCCATGAGCAATGTCAAATGTTGTTTTGAATAATCGACAATTAAAGAAACATATGGAAATTCCACACGGAATTCTGTTGGAATTGGGTGCTGATAAAATTCGACGAAATAATAATTGCTTAATCTTAATGTTTATCGCGTTGCTCTCTCGCTGACATCAAGTCGCTAAGTGCTTGGCAGAAAATTGTTAAATGATCGCTGGACTTTGCATGAATGAACTACAACTACACACAACAACAAATATACATAAATAAAAAGCATAAAAGCTAATTGTTGCGATGAGTTGGCAATTTACACAAGAAAAAGAAAAAAGTAATCTTGTGAGAAGCAGAGGAGGAGGAGGGAAGGAGGGGAGGGAAGTGCGATGCCGACACTCGGCAGAATGTCATAAAATAAAATGGGAAATAAAAAATAAATAAAAGCAAACACACAGAAAACGCTTTTTAAATGTATTTGCGTGTCGTGTTAATTATGGTCGCGTTGATGTTTTTATTTTCTCCCATTCCGTGGCACCCCACTTCCTCTGTTTCCTCTCCCTCTCCCCCTCCCTTGGAATTCCCCCCGATTTCCTCCATTAGCTCCTACGCACACCGATGGCAATGTCTTGTCCGCTTTTCGCTTTTCACATGGGATATAAACGAAGTCGCTGACATTTGACAGTCATTTCTTCTTGTTGTTGTTGTTGTTGTTGTAGCTGTCAATGTTGCCATTGTTGTTGTTGTTGTCGTTGTTGTCTTTACGTGCTCTTGCCATTTGTTTGCTATCAAGAACATTTAAGCCTAATTTGCTTCATTAAATTGTCACATTTGTATTCTAAATTAATCTCTCTCTCTTTCTCGCTCGCCTCGTTGGCGGTCTTATAGAAACTTTTGTACAGCAAAAACAACAAAAAGGAAGTGTTTTAGTTTCGTATTTGTTGTTGTTGTTATTCTTTTTTTTTTCTTTATAATTAACAGCTGCACTGAATATACTTTAAAAGCGTAATTAACATTTGTTGCTAAGCCGCTTGCGGTCTGCCCCCGTTGACTGCTTCGAACTCTCACAAAGCCCAAGCACAGCTCCCTCTCCCCACTTACCCCCTGGCTTTACAGTTTTACCTGTTCTCATTCGCGGTGCAAAGGCAAAGTGTAAAAGTGCTGAACTTGCAGATGCCCTGGGAAAAAAGCTGACACTATTTTAACTGAATTTAGTTGCGCGGAAAATTTAGGAAATGTTTATTTAGCTTTTTGCTATTATTTCGTATTTTTCAGTATTTGTTTAGTGTTTATAGTATTACATTTTTAGTATTAAACCATTTTCAAACATTAATCAATCGTTAAGATAGCTTTTTGGTTTTAATGTATATAAGTTTTCAGCATTTGTATAGTATTTACAATATTTCATTTTTGGTATTACATATTTTTTTGAATATTAAGTTCAGCAAGTTTAGTATTTTTTAAGTATTTTTCAGTATTTAATTTTTGGTAGTAAACATATTTTACTACTAAAGAATGTGTAGAGTGAACATTCTTTCATTATTCAGTATTTTTTTTTTTAGTATTTTTAGTATTTAATTTTTAACATTACAAATTTTCAGTTTTATATTAAGAAAGCGTTAATTAAGCTCTTTATTACTATTTAGTATTTTTTCGGTATTTAATTTTTAGTATTTTTTCAGTATTAAATTATTATCTCTTATTTTCACATATGTGAGCCCAAACTTTAATATTTTTTTGAAATTTATTATTTTTATAGATGAAATATCTATTGACAATGTCTAATATACCCGTCGCTCATCATTTGCAATGGTGTGTGTGTGTGTGTGCGTGGTATAAAAACAGTTTACTTGGTCAGAGATTCATTCGCTTGATTGCCCCATTTTAATTATTGACCACAGCCAGTGCACAAGAGCGAAGAGCAAAAAGAGTCGAAACGAAAGACAATAGCGCTGAAGAATTGGGGCTACAAAAATGCTGTGATGAGGCGAGGGAGGGGGAAAACAAAGAGAAGAATCCACACGCCATGAACTGAAAAGAAAGAGAAAAGAAGACAAATAATTGTTGAAATTAAAAGTTTTGGCGCAGAAAATGTTTTGGCTATTTATTTGATGTTTATTATTATTATTATTATTTTGATGCTTGTTTTATGACTGAAAAGTAAAAGCGAAATGTGCCACAAAGACAAACACACACACACACACACTCATAAACATAGCAGACGCCTCTCTCTTTGGTTTTTGTAGTTGTTTGGCTTCGGCATTGCGACGCATTGCGCGTTGCGCATACGCAATGTGAGCCATGCTCTCGTTCGCTCTCTTCATCTGTCTAGCCGCCGCTCAAAAGCTCATTAGTTGTGTTTGTCTTTGTGCTTTCTGTGGTTCCGGTGGTCAAGCAGTAAACGTGATTGTTTTTTCTCTGTTTTGTTGGACTCATTAAATGCAGTTAATGGATATTAAACATAAACAAAACAATGAGCCAACAATGTTGCGCGTGGGTTAACCCCACACAACCAACAAAAATTATGTAAACTCTGGCAGTAGAATAACTGACAGAAAGCTATCGAAAGTGAATGTCGTTCAAACATTTACTTTCTTTGCTGCTGTTGCTGCTATTGCGATCCTTTGGTGCGTCACATTTGCTTACGCAATTCGCCAAATCATTTTCATTTCCGCTACTGTCGGTTAACTTAAAAGTCGGTTCCTCCCTCCCTTCCTCTTCTCTCCATTCAACATCTCTTGCGAAAGATTAAAAATGCGAGAAATGAAATGGTTTTGCTTCGCTGGTAAGCAACTGAAGTTAGAAAATGACGCATTCATTCGTTCCATTCATCATCGTGTCGAATGCATTGAGAACCAAACTTCTCTCTCTCTCTTTCTTTTTGCTTTGGGTGACTCTTTCTAATATCTCGCTGGTTTGTTTGTCCAAATGATTCATCTGGCAATGTGGGCCGCATTATGCGCCATTTTGGGCCCCTGATCAACAAGTTTGATTCAAGCCAAAGGAATTTGTCGCTGCTGATTAGCACGAACGAACTGAACGCTCTCAGCTCGTTTACAGCTGTCTAAAAAAAATATGAGCTCATTTCACGTTTTTACTGTATTGACCCACTCGACTACAAAGCAAACATTTACTAACAAAAAAGAAAACGTTAAATGAATTATGGCAACAAGAAAGTCAACTTGAATGCCGGCAAATCATTTTGGCACTGCTCTCAATAAGTTATCGATAAGTAATCGAACCTGTTTTGTCGCAATTGTCGCAAAGTTTGTCATAAAATACAATTTCATATTTCACAGTTATCTATTTGGTTTTATAGTGAACTAATTTTCGTATTCCAATGAATGGTTTCAAGTTTAACTTTTCTATATTCTATAGCTCATACTTAAAGATCATTAGTATTCAATAGCTGCACTCTCAACAGTTCAGTTTTTTTCTCAACATCGTCTCAATGATTTATCGATAAGTATTCGAAACTGCGGCTCAATTTTCAGTGTATTTATGAATTTTCAAAGCGATTCATATATTTTTTATACCCACTACTCATGAGGTAGAAGGGTATTATAATTCCTGAAAATGTCATTGCGATTGAATAAAAATTGTAAAAGTTATTTAAGAAACACTTCTGCATTGTGAATTAGGTCTTGCTTAGGTCAGACAATCTGGTATATTTTAACCTTATTATATTATATTTATTGGTATATTTCGAGTGCACATAGTACTTCATCGATATACCAAAAATGGGGCTCGGTATATTTTCGTATGGTTGCAAATATTGTTCGGTATATGTTTACATCTATGGTATATTTGAAAAGTAATATTGCATCGATATACCAAAAATGTCATTTGGTATATTGTTAGTGCTTTAAGGTATATTATTTAGATATATTTCGAGTGTAGTACTTCATCGATATACCAAATATGACATCATGGCTTTGGTATATTTTTAGTTTTTTTGGGGTTCATTAATTTTGTATATTTTGACCTCTATGATATATTTGGATATAGTACCTCATATGTTAGATGACAAATATGACCTTAGGTATATTTTTGCGGTATATTTTAAGCGGGTATCTCAAAGTGAGTACTCTCAACTTTATTTATTTATTTATTTTTATTCAATTTGTACTTTTGAGTTCCAAGGAATTTGAGAAATATGCTTCACATTTGTATATAATTAATATTCAATAGCTGCACTCTGAATATATTCTTTATTAACATTCTCTACATTCTTGCAATTCCTTTTTAAAATGACAATTTTGATAAAGCATCACGATTTCAATCGCATGCTAGATGATATATAGAATAAGAGTCAACAATTTGAAGTACTTGCAGCTACTCTTTGTTAATGCTGATAAGATTTCAATATAAGTTTTTTCTCTCCTCTTTGCCGGAGGCTATATCACAACTTATATTTGCGTATGCAGTAATATCTCATTCTCTCTTTCCTGTGTGTGTGTCTGAGTGTGTGTACACTTGAAGTTCACGCAGAAGCGATAATAAAGTCAAGGCATGATGTCATAATTTGTGCAAACACAACAACAACAGCAACAGCAACTACAATGAAAACCGAAACTTTGGAATTTCTTTTGCGTTTTGCAGCTAATGATTATTAATTTGCATTTCGACGGAAACCGTTTTTTCAGGCTCGTTTCAAAATCATTTATGCGTGTGTGTGTGTTTGTCTTTTAATGTGTGTATAAGCTATCATGTTTGCCAGTCAGTTATAGTCAGTATTTGTTAGATAAACAATTATGTCGCTTGTTGTTTGTTGTCCCCTTACTTCTCTCTGTTTTTGTGTGACGTCACAATTGAGTCGCGCTTCTCGCATGTCATGTGTCAAAATGTCAATTGGATTTTCATTAAACGATAACCGTTTACCGTCAATAAGTAATAGAATTTGAACTAGAGTCCGCTAGCTCGACTTTTGGATGCTCTACACTTTAAATATTGAACTAAAGTGCAAAGAGATGTTTGTACATAAAAAAATAAATTCATGTTTTATGTTTCAAAACCATTATGAAAATGTTTAAACGCACCTTTAGCTCCGCTGTTTACAGGGTAGTTAAAGGGCTTTTTAGCTTTTATGGTTAATTCAAGTCAAACTCGAAAGAAGCAGCAATATTTGAATAAAGTTGAAGAACTCAAAATTGCTGGGCAAATTTGTCGCTCGTTGTGAGTGCGAAGTTCCATTATAAAACATTGCGAGCTCATAAGAATTTCATCATTTTTTTGTTTTGTGTACTTGGAATTTTTTGGTGATGAATTTTAAACGATAATTTTGGGTCGAACAAAACTCTTTACGTCGTCGTAATCTATTTGTTGTTTCGTTTCATTTGGCCTTTTGCATTTCCGTTCACTAAACATATTGTAAAGGAAACAATTTTATCAACAAAAAGTTCTGCTCAACGTGCTTGGCAACAACGCATCGAACACAATACAATAACAAATATTTAAGTTAATTTTCATGCACACGATTTCTTAATTAGGAACGAAAATTTTGTGGTTCTTGTTTGTTGTTTGCTGTTGATTTTGTCAAAGTGCCAGGTGAAATCAGAAATAAACCTAAACCAACCAGATATAACGTGATATATGCTATTCGGCCGCTATATATAGGAATTATGATCGTGAGCATTTGATTTGATTTGCTTTCGTCGCAGTGCGCGTGCACAAAACAAATGCTAATTTGCTCAATGTTTGTACAAATTCAACTTGAAGAACTTTAAAGATTGTGCAAATTTTTTAACCACTTTTTGTATTCCTCAATTAATTCTGACATTTCTGTTTTTTTTTTTCTCATTGCAGTCTGAAAGCATTAAATAAGGAAAGCCACAAAAAACATTGTGCCACAGAACCACATACGTTAAAATTCCACTAACCAACCACTCGGCGAATAGACAAGCAGCAAAATGTCGCCAAAATCGGTAAGTTGCAAAAAAGAATACTATTAAAATACATATTGTATTTGAAATTTGGCAACGTTGCAATACTAAAATATGCGTGAAATTTGGCAACGTTGCAATGCTAAAATATGCGTGAAATTTGCCAACGCTGCATTGCGCGTATTTGGCAACAATTCAACAATAAATTCTTTGGCTGTCAACTGCACATAATTTGGGCTCACCAAAAGTTGACAAGCGATTTGTGATAACACACAAATAACAAAAAAATGGAATTTCAATCATTATGCAATCAATCACAGAAGCAATTAAATTAATGAAAAACTCATTTCGTGTTTGAAGCTGATAAAAAATAAGCGAAATCAACCATGAAATAAACAAAATTGGACTCGAAACAAGCTTGTAAATTATGATCGATTATCAAAAAAAAAAAAAACACGGCAACACAACCACAATCAATAGAGAGAGATAGCTAAAGAAAGAAAGAGAGAGCGTAGCAGAAATTTCTTATCGATAATGATTGACAGTAGATTTTGTGTGGAGGAAAAACTACCGAACCGAATTTAAAGACGTCATCGACAACGTCATTACCATTGACCAAAAAAAGAATAGAAACCTATTGACGTTGGTTCTTTTTTCATATTTTTATCTCATCCGCTTGTGCTTTTGACGCCAAAAGAAAAATTCTATGACGTCTCCCCCCCAAATGCACTTGACCCTGTCTCAGTCTCAGTCTCTGGGGGACTTTTCAGTCTTGGCCAACTGGCGATGTCTTCGTCGCTTCTGCTTGTCAGTCTGTCTGTCTGTCTGTCTATCAGCAATAGTGACAGCTTGCAGAAAACTGATGTGGACTGTGTATTAGTTATGGCTTTTGCGACTGCGATTGACGGTGAATCAGGGCAGCAGACCAATAAATCTGTCAGAAATGTCTTTTTTGTTTTGTAGTTTCAGTGTCATTGTCATATAACTTGTCGCAAGCGCGCCAACTTGGCCTTAATCATAAGCCATAAACTTGAGTTGACCCAAAAAATCGATGTCACATTTTTGGTACAATTTTCCGTGATGTATTTATATGCGAGCTGGATGACATTATAAATTGTAGAAAACACTTGATGAGTAAGTGTGAAGAAGCGAAAACAGTTCGTATACGTAATTTGATTAAAGTAGTTTCTCAGTAGTTTGTGGATTGAAGCGAATGTTGTAGGCTTATCATAAACGCAAACTAAAAATAAACAATCGAATTAATGCTAGCCTAGCCTTGGGCTTGGCTAATTGCAGTTCTAACATAGCTGACAGGCCAACGCGGCGTATGATTGACGCTGATTTGTTTGCTCAAGCCGAGCCTCCACTGTATTTACAACTGCTATAAATACATATACTTATATACATATATATCTATGTCGAATTCGAAGCTGACCTTTGCGACTAGTCAGTCAGTTTGTCATTTTGTCAGTCCGTCGCGAGTCTATTTATAACTGGCATAATTAACATGCAATTAGTGCCAACAACTGGACAGGGAAATTAGAATAAATTAAAGAAAGCACAGCGAACGAACGAACGAAAAAACCTAGGGAAATGCAATAGGGAAAATATATATGTTTGTGTATTTGTCGATGAGGGTGCCTTCTGTACCTCCCCTGTTCCCTCCCTCCCTCTGTTCGTGACTTACCTTTCGACCCGGCCACGAGTCAAGTTAAAAAGCATTTGCGACTTTTCCATTTTCTTCAGTTGCCGCTGGACAACAGAACGCGTCGTGTATTTTCTTTTGTTGTGTGTTCGATTTTTGCCGTGGAAATTTCTCTACTTTGATTTTTGTTCTTGTTACTCTCTCGGTGTGTGTGTGTATTTGTGTGTGCTGGCGCCAAGCGCCAACTTTAACTCGTAATTATTCAAAAGCTACTCAAAAACGCCTGGCTGCCCAAAATGGTCGTCGTCTCCGACAGCCGCACGCGTTTCTCGCGCTACGGCGGCAGCGTCAAATCCAAAACGGTAAAGTTCTCGAGATTTTCCGATTTCAAGAAACGTAACTCAACTTATTACAATAATAAGAACTGAAAGAAATCTGTAACTACAAAACTGCCTTTTTTTGTCTGTAAAGTTCTTGAGATTTCCCCGATTAAAATAAGCATAACTCAACTTATTTCTTCAAGAACTGAAAGAAATTTGTTCTCGAGATTTTCCGATTTGAAGAAACGTTACTCAACTTATTACAATAATAAGAACTAAAAAAAAATTTGTAACTAAAAATAAAAAATTGATATTTTTGACTGTGATTTTGTATTCGCATTTTCTGCATTATAAGAATGTCATAATGAGTGCAAGATTGTTTAGTTATAAAGATGACATAAAGAAAGTGAACTAAAAAACTCAATATAAGAAAATATAACTTCAAGTATTGTCGTAAACTCGATTTTTCCCGTTTTATTAATAGAAGTTGTATCAGTTTTAAAGATTTTATGACTGCCATAAAACTTATAACTAAAAAAAAAACTACAAATAATATTTTTTGTTTTATTAATAGAAGTTGTATCAATTTTTGAAGATTATATGATTGCCATAACGCTTATAGCTAGACAATAAATATGAAAGATTGCGAAAGTTTCATGGCGTTGTCAGATCTCTGCCATCCATCGAATTATAGATAATATAGCTATCGATAACAACGTTGCAATCGTTCGACTTTAAACCGATTATGCCGTCAAAATGTTGTTCTCCAATCGCTGACCCATTAAACCAGTTTCTCACTCGGAATCGATTTAATTGTTGTGACCACTTTGGCAATCGAATACTTACATTCGTTGTGCGTTTCGTCCGTCCGTCTGTCCGTCCGTCCGTCCATGTGTTGCATAACGATCTCTACTATGTGGCATAATCTGCATTCATAATCCGCTTCAATTGGAATAATTTAGTGTACGAAAAATGCGACTTTTGGGCAATTATTTTCTTGTTTTTTTTTATGACGTCAAAATTTGTGTTTGTGATGCATTTTTATGGCTTCCGTCTAAACCAAAAGAAAAAAAAAACAGTACTCTACTACTCTTGTTTTTTGTTTTTGTTTTTTTTTTTGGCATAGAGCTGTGAGCAATTTGTCATGCAAGCGACAAATCGCTGCCGAATTACTGACGAGAGTGAAGATGGAGATGGAAATGTTGATGGGGAGGGGACAACTAGAGTCGTCAACTGGTTGGTTATGCGGTGGCTTCCGTTGCACAGTGGGGCTAAACTATGCTTCTATGCACGTACACAAACAGACACACACACACATGCACATGACAACAACATGCATTAACCCAAAAACGTTAATTGGATTGAAATGAACGTTTTCAATTTCCTTGCATTGTGTCACGTTTGATTTGCATTGCGACAAAACAACAACAACAACATAGGCAGTGCACAAATAAAAGAGAGATAAAGAGAGAGAGAGAGAGAATGACGACGACAACAACAATAAAAGTAGCAAAACAAATGAAACGAGAATCAGAACTTAAACAATGCGAAATTATGATGAAAATATCGCAAACAAGCAGCGGGCAAGATTACATACGAGTTCACTTAATGGATGACGTTCCCAGAAACGTACGTCGCCAATATGCTGTGTGTTCCAATTCCCAGCATTTTAATTAAGTCAAAGTTAAACTGATATATCTATGACGATGATCAATTTAAGTGCAATGCAATAAAATTAAATCCAAGTAAGGTATTGATAAAATTGATTAAGCTTCAACTGCGTTTGAAGAAGGAATTATGTACAAAACATGAGAAAGAAGATCCATGTGTCAGACAGACTGAAATCTAAGGCAGACTGAAATCTTAATTTAAATAACAAGAGATCGATAATATCGATCAAGTGTCTGTGAAGAAGGAATTATGTACAAAAAGTCGTAAAATATGTGAGAGAAGATGCACGTGTCACACAGACTGAATGAAATATCTATAATTACGTTCAGCTTAAACGAATTTCTATGGAATTCAATCAAAATAATGCTTCGATAACAAGAGATCGATAATATCGATCAAGCGTCAATTGTTTGAAAATGAAATTATGTACAAAACGTTACGAACTCACGTAGACAGACTGAAATATCTATAATTATGATTAGTTTAAGAGAAATGTTTAATGAAATAAAATCATAGTTGTATCGATAACAAGAGATCGATAATATCGATTAAGCTTTAACTGTGTTTGTAACTGTTGAAGAAGGAAGTAGTCGCAAAGCAATTGTAAACTGAAATATCGGTAATTATAATCAGTTTAAGCACATGCAATGGAATTAAATCAAAGTAATGTATCGATAACAAAAGATCGATAATATCGATCAAGCGTCAACTGTGTGTGAAGAAGGAATTATGTGTAAAAAGTTGAAAAAACAATTAAGTCATAGCTATTTTATGTTTTAAACTGAAATATTTATAATTATGCTCAGTTTAAATGAATTGTAATGAAATAAAATCAAAGTAATGTATCGATAACAAGAGATCGATAATATCGATCAAGCGTAAACTGTGTGTGAACGAGGACTTATGTGCAAAAGTCGAAAACATGTGAGAGAAGATGCACGTGTCGGCTAATTACGAACTCACACAGACACAGAAAAACACACATTAACAATGGGAAGAAAATCACTTTTGGAAAACGAGCAAATGCAATCAACCATGACATCAACAACAATAGACAGAGGGACAGATAGCCAGCGATTGGATTGACTGACTGACTGACTGGTTGAGTTTATGCCTGGGTGCGGGGCAGCACAAAAACTATTATACAAGCACAAGCTGTGTCACATGTCCGATATGCAGGTGTATATATATTTGTATGTCACTTGACCAATTTGGAAAGCGCGTGGGCGAAAGGGGTTGTCAAATGGTGCAGAAAGATACGAGAGACAGCGAAAGTGAAATGCGAATGTGAATGCGAATACGAATGCAAAATGCACATGAGCATGGCACGTGATGGGAGGAGAGGTCTCCTCTAAGCTGTGCTACTTACACCCTGTTATCGATATCACAAATTATCTTGAGACGCATTAATGCAAACTTCAAATGACAATCATGTGTAGAGCAATGTCACTCGATGTGCTATGCGTTTTAAAAGAATGTTTGCAGTCTTCAAATTCGAATTTCTAAAACTTTAAAATATCTTTGTGGTTTTTCCGATCAATTATAAATATGTTCTAATTCGAAATAAATTTTATCTTTGCAGCTAAATGTGCGCGTCACGACAATGGACGCCGAACTGGAGTTCGCCATTCAGTCGACAACGACGGGCAAACAACTGTTCGATCAGGTGGTCAAGACGATCGGCCTGCGTGAGGTTTGGTTCTTTGGTCTGCAGTACACGGACTCAAAGGGCGATTCCACATGGATCAAGCTATACAAAAAGGTAAGAGCATTGTTATACAAACTACAAACTACATATTTTCAGACAAACTATCACCGTAGAACAATGCTTGAAACACACACACAAGAGAAACACACATAAATTATTTATATGTAGATAGTTTTAGAATTTAGACTAATAAAAAGGTTAACGTTCGCTCGCATGTCTCTAGCCCGAATCGCCGGCCATAAAGACTATCAAGTATTTGAAACGGGTTAAGAAATATGTGGACAAGAAGACAGCCGATAGCAATGGACACAATCAGACAGATGAGAGCGAAGAGGATGACGATGCTGATGATATGGTGGGCCTTACTAAAAATAAAACTACCACAAAACTGTCCTCAAAAAAGAAACCTTTGCCATGGTATTGTCGTCTAGCCCGATTGTAGCGTTCCACACAATATATTGTGATTGTAGAAAGACGATGTTGAGTTGTGAAATTTGGCAACGTTGCAGTGAAAACTGGCAACGATTATTAAAGTATCACAAAACTGTCCTGGAAATAAAACCTTTACCATGCTATTGCCGTCTAGATCGATTGTAGCGTCCCACACAAAATATTGTGATTGTAGAAAGCCGGTGTTTAGTTGTGAAATTTGGCAACGTTGCAGTGAAAACTGGCAACGATAATTAAGTATTTTTGCATGCCCTGTAGAGTTGTTGAACATAATTTCAGAACTTTATATTACTGATTACATTGAATTCTGATCTTTGATTGATTTCTCATTCAACATGCTGCGCACTTTGCACCGCTCGCACAATAATAAAACAAACTTCCACAGACTGGATCAATGCCGTTTTCCACATGGGTAAACTTGAGGGCAAATCATAAACAGACAAAATAACCAAAAGCATAAATCAAATATGAATAAACATTTTTATTTTATTATTCGATAAGTTACAAAAGAAGAATAATTTCAAAATTTAATGAACATTTTATAAATAAGTAGGAAAATAATACAAAATTGGTTGGAATTCTAAATCAACAAAATCAAAGTGAATTAGTAATTCTAAAAGTTGAACAGAAAATTGATATAAATATATAAGAACATTTAAAATTAGAGAAAATTCTAAATTGATTATATTATTATTTATTTATTATGAATTTGAAAAATTGTAATTGTAAATTGAAACTAATGAACTATATTTATCCGTGTGCAGGTGATGAATCAGGATGTGAAAAAGGAGAATCCCTTGCAATTCAGATTCCGTGCCAAATTCTATCCGGAAGATGTGGCCGAGGAGCTGATACAGGACATCACACTGCGCCTGTTCTATCTGCAAGTGAAGAATGCCATATTGACCGACGAGATCTATTGCCCGCCGGAAACGTCGGTGCTGCTGGCCTCCTATGCAGTGCAGGCGCGTCATGGTGATCACAATAAAACCACCCATACAGCCGGTTTCCTAGCGAACGATCGATTGTTGCCACAGCGCGTCATCGATCAGCACAAGATGTCCAAGGATGAGTGGGAGCAATCGATAATGACCTGGTGGCAGGAGCATCGCAGCATGCTGCGCGAGGATGCCATGATGGAGTATCTGAAAATTGCCCAGGATCTGGAAATGTATGGCGTCAATTACTTTGAGATCCGCAACAAGAAGGGCACCGATCTGTGGTTGGGCGTTGATGCGCTTGGCCTCAACATTTACGAGCAGGACGATCGATTAACGCCCAAAATTGGTTTCCCCTGGTCGGAGATCCGTAACATTTCCTTCTCTGAGAAGAAGTTCATCATCAAGCCCATCGACAAGAAGGCACCCGACTTTATGTTCTTTGCGCCACGCGTTCGCATCAACAAACGCATCCTGGCCCTCTGCATGGGCAACCATGAGCTGTACATGCGTCGTCGCAAGCCCGACACGATCGATGTGCAGCAGATGAAGGCGCAGGCGCGCGAAGAGAAGAATGCCAAACAGCAGGAGCGGTAAGTTGTGTCGATATATGTAGATCTTTCATCTTTCTTTATCTTCTTAATTAACAATTAACAATTTTGTGTTGGTTTCATTTTCATACAGCGAAAAGCTGCAGCTGGCGCTGGCAGCACGCGAACGTGCCGAGAAGAAGCAACAGGAGTACGAGGATCGCCTTAAGCAAATGCAAGAGGAGATGGAACGTTCGCAGCGCGATCTGCTCGAGGCCCAGGAAATGATTCGCCGCCTCGAGGAGCAGCTGAAGCAGCTGCAGGCCGCCAAGGATGAGCTTGAGCTGCGCCAGAAGGAGCTGCAGTCGATGTTGCAGCGTCTCGAGGAGGCCAAGAACATGGAGGCCGTCGAGAAGGCCAAGCTCGAGGAGGAGATCATGGCCAAGCAACAGGAGGTGCAACGCATTCAGGACGAGGTCAATGCCAAGGACGAAGAGACCAAGCGTCTGCAAGACGAGGTCGAGGAAGCACGTCGCAAACAGGTAAATCTATTGTATATTGTATCAATTTTGGATATCAGCTTCTAAATTTGGTATTATGTGCTTTTTAGGCTGAGGCTGCTGCCGCGCTGTTGGCTGCATCGACCACGCCGCAACATCATCATGTGGCCGAGGATGAGAACGAGAACGAGGAGGAGCTGACGAATGGCGATGCCGGCGGCGATGTGTCGCGCGATTTGGACACGGACGAGCATATCAAGGATCCCATCGAGGACAGACGCACGCTGGCCGAGCGCAATGAGCGCCTGCATGATCAGCTCAAGGTGCGTTTCATATAGCATACAGAAGAGTTGTAAAAACAAAGTTTATTTGGTGATTGGTTAAGAAAAACTTGTATCAATCAATTTTAGAGTTAACTTTAAGAATAGTTCAATTGTCATATCAAGTTAGTTGTAAATGTTAAATTGAGTAGCGATCGCTTGCATGATCAGCTTAAGGTGCGTTTCATCTAGCATATAGAAGAGTTGTAAAAGCAAAGATTACAGAGAACATTTCACAATTGATTTTAGAGTTAACTTTAAGACTAGTTTAATTACCATGTCAAGTTAGTTGTAAATTTTAAATTGAGTAGCGATCGCTTGCATGATCAGATCAAGGTGCGTTTAATCTAGCATATAGAAGAGTTGTAAAAGCAAAGTTTAATTGGTGATAGTTTAAGGAAAACATTTATCAATCGATTTTAGAGCTAGTTAAATTGTCATGTCAAGTTAGTTGTACATTTCCAATTGAGTATCGATAGGTTAAACAAGATGTTTATTTTAAAAGCGAATAGCACATCGATCATCAGTATGTTTGTAGAAAAACAGAGTTAGTCTTGATTATAATTTGTACAAATTGATGCAGTACTATTAACATTGTATAGTAGAAATAAGTTAATGGAAATTTTAAGACTAGTCAAGTCACTATTTGTTCGCATTAAGTAATTAAGCTTTTGGCATTGTTATTTTTCAACGTATACTTATTTTACCTACTTTTCTCTCTTTCTATTTGTGTGTCGCCATCTCGCTCATTTCGATACAACAACCCAGGCCTTGAAGCAAGATCTGGCGCAGTCACGCGACGAAACGAAAGAGACGGCAAACGACAAGATTCATCGCGAGAACGTGCGTCAGGGACGCGACAAGTACAAGACGCTGCGTGAGATCCGCAAGGGCAACACAAAGCGTCGCGTGGATCAGTTTGAGAACATGTAAAGCGGCATCCACGACGCCTTCTTCTACATCCAACTACTAGCAGCGCTCCATCCCTCCCCCCTAACCCCATCTCTCCGCCCCGCCCAAAATCACGTCGATGTAGCAAAAAAACAAAACAAAACAAAAAAAAAGGAAAACAACAAAAAAAAACTATAATCAATTACACTCCACAGTTAATATGAAGCTTAAACAATTTATTTCAAATGAGTTATTTTTTTTTAACCTGACCCGCGACGTGTATGTATAGAAAGTTGAAAAGAAAAACATAAACAAATAAAAATAAAAGTATGAAAATGAAAATAAGAATATGCGCAGGAGATGAAATGAAGCGCAGCGTTATTTAAAACAACAAAATATATAAAAACAAAAAGAAAATAATAGAAGACACTTCCGCCAACGGTTTTGACAGTCTAGTGTTAAACGACAGACAATCAATCAATCAATCGCCCCGCCCCATCCATGCAGTAAATAAATTTTATAGAATGGTCGCCAATTTTTGTGCACCAGCAAAGTCCAGAATCCCTCCTCCCTCCTCCCTATGAGCTCCACATTGAGGAGAAACGAAACGCAGTAACAAGAAAAACAACAACTACAACTACAATAACAAACAACAACAACAGCAATTTGCATTTTCCCCCGTTATAAATATTATTTTTATTATTATATAATTACTATTTTTTTTAAATTTGTATAATTAAATAAGAACTTGATTAATTGTTTCTTAAATTAACTTGCGAAAGAAAACAAAACAAAAACAAACAAAAAGAAAACAATATTTTTAATTAATATTATTACAAAAAAAAAAAACAAACAAACAAACAAGAAAACGAAAACACAAGTGAGAAAAAGGATAAAAATATATTATATAAACTATATTTTTCTTCTTTATTTTTGTTTTGAAAAATCTTTAAAAAAAAACTATTGTGAAAAACCAAACAAAGAGTTTTTAAATTAAACAATAAAAATGTAAAACAAAACAAAAACAACTACAACAGTGACAATGAGCATTTATTCAAGATATTGAAAGAAAGAAAATTAACTTTTGGGATTTTGACGATTTCTATAGCATACTTTTATGCTGTCAAATTAAAAAAAATTATCGACTAGGCGAATAAGTAATAAAATAAAAAAATTGAAAAATTGAAGTTGTAATGCTGAATAGCATTTGTCAAGGTTAATTTTAATTTGATCGTTTTAGTAAAATGATTTGCTTGCACAGCATTGGCGACTTTTGACTTTGACTCGGTTTAATAATCGCCATTCAGTCTATGGGCAAATGAAATAATCAGGGAATGTGAAAACAGCTGTAGAATCAAAACTTACGCATCTATCATATTGAAATGGTATTTGTACAATTCCCTATAATAAAAAGACACATCCTTGTCCGACACGACAAAACATTTTTTCCATTTGATGATCGCCGTGTCAATCACATGATTATGGAATAGCATAGGATATCGATTGTGTATATCATCATACAGACTAAGGAATTTTTCCGGTTCGAAGTCGTTGCGCATCGCCATCAGTACAGCCAAAGTATAGTTATATTTCTTCCTGTTCGCATTGTAGACAGCCATTTTGCGGTCTTCTTCAGTCATTGCGCTCATTAGACAGACAAATAAAATAAATTTGGAAAAGGCGTGTGCGTATATAAAAATATTCAAATGTATCTGTTCAGATCGAGTGATTGTATGGGATTGAGGAAATAATTGAAATGAACGAGTATCGTTCAAATGTTTCATGACAGTTATGCTAGTTAACTTAGTTTTTGTGGCTTGCACTAATTTAAAGTGGTTGGCAACGCTGAATTTGTCAAATTTCACAATGCAAAAATCAAAGCATACTTTTAGGCTGCCCTAAATGACTGACTTATTATTTGCTTTTTCAAGTGCTACAATTTCGTTTTATAATTTTGTGAACGAGAATCGTTCAAATGTTTCATGACATAGTTATGCTAGTTAACTTAGTTTTTGTGCCTTGCACTAATTTCAAATAGTTGGCAACGCTGCATTTGTCAAATTTCACAATGAAAAAATTAAAGCATACTTTTAGGCTGCCCGAAAAAAAAAAAGTGAATATAATGGACTGACTTTTATTATTTGCTTTTTTAAATGCTATAGTTTCGTTTTATATATTTTTTGTTACCCCATTGTTCCTCCGATGGTTCCTATAATGTGGTATGTATATCTATAGCAAAATTATAAATTCATGTGACAAACAGACAACGAAACGAACGCAAATTATTTTGAAATGCTTTTACTATTTTTTTTGTTGGATATTTTTTGTTTGTTACTAGCGCTTTATTAATGCAAATATCAAATTGATAACAATAGATACATGAGCTATATATTTATAAGTAAGTTTAATCAAATATTATTTTTGATCGAGTATATGTAAAATATATATATATATATATATCAAAAAAATCGGCTATACATATACAGTATTTATGTATAATATTTATACTATACCAATTAACCGCGCGTCTTAAGATTACAATCAATAAAAAAAAATGCATTTTTAAACTGTGTGTTTGTTTGTGTTTCGATTTGTTCGCTACATAAAAGATATACACGGTGTATATGTATGTATATAGGCTAATCTATGCATATAGATGTAGATATATGTATGTGTATGTATATATATATATAGATATGTATATGTATAAAGTATGTACTCATATAAAACATATTTAGAAGGCACATAATTACAGGCGCATTCGTGCGCATGGATTGGGTTACTCGCTCGCTTGCTCGCTCTCTCTTTCATGCTCTCCCTCTTCCTCTCTTTTCGGAATTTACAATTGTTGCTTGGTTCTTCTGCTTTTAATAGGGATTGACTGCAGCGAGTCCCACACGTCCGCCGGAGCGCGCAAACACCGGCTCCGCATAGCTGTGTCGGTAGCCCTTCGGCATGCTGGCCAACGGCTTGCCACCGCCAGAGGGCGCCACACCAGCTGCACCGCCTCCTCCTCCTCCTCCGCTATTGCTGCTGCTGGGCGTGGGCGCTGGCGAGGGATAACGCTCTGCGTGATGCGAGACGCCACCACGCGATGAGCTCGACTTGCCACCGGACTCTGCTGACTGAAGATATTCACGTGAATGCGCTCGCAGCTGATGACGCGACGAAGCACGTTCTCTCTCCCTTTCACGCTCCCGCTCCCGTTCCCTCTCTCTTTCACGCTCGCGTTCCCTCTCCCTCTCATGCCTATACACTTCATGGGCGTGCTCCTCGCCACGTCGCATGGGATAATCCCGCTCACGTCGCTCACGCTCCTGTCCATGCCGCAAGTTGCTGCCGCTGCTGTTGCTACTGTGTTGCTGATGCTGCAGTTGCTCCTGCTGCTGCCAATGCGAACGCTCTCGGGAACGTCCACGGCCACGGGGCAACAACGGTTCCGGCTGCATCGATTGCAGCGGCTCCTCATCATCCTCATCGCTCCACTGCTCCTCCACATAACTTGGCGGCTCCAAGCTGCCGCGTCGCCTGCGCGACGATGAGCGATGATAATCGCTGTTGTTGCCGGTTGCCGATGGTGGGACGCCATCGCGTTCGTCTAGATCGTAGCGACTGCTGCCGTTGCGTTCCATGGCCCTAAACTTGTCCTTGGCATCGTGGAAGCGTTCACGGGGCGACACCTGACTGACGCTGTGCGTCTTGTTGCTGCTGCTGCTGCGCGGCGGCGGTGGCGGTTCATCGTTGCCGCTGCTGTTGTTGTTGTGGTTGCTGCTGCTGCTGTTGTTGTAGCGCATGCCCGTGGACTTCATCATCTTCTCCATGCTCTGGATGTATGGCAGGCTCTCGGCCTCGCGATATGGATTCCGATCACGTGAATGATCCCGATCGCGTTCCCTTTCGCGCTCTCTTTCACGCTCACGCTCTCGCTCTCTCTCCCTTTCCCTTTCTCTGTCTCTGTTGTTGCTGCTGCTGCTGCGCGTCGCCTCGCCACGATGCACTGCAGCATACTTGTTGTGCTGCTGCTGCTGATCGAATGGCAACTCTGCCGGATCCACATAGCGATGCCGACTGCCGCCATAACGTTGCGCCTCCTCGGCAGCATAAGACTTGAGCTGTTGCTGTTGTTGCTGCTGTTGTTGTTGCTTCTTCGATGCATACTCCATGAACTTTTGCTTGTCGGTCAGATTCTCCTTGCGATAGCCGCTCAGCGAATGCGGCTGCTGTTGTTGCGGCTCGCTGCACGGATCCGAGTCATCGAAATCATCGAGTTCATCGTCGTGCAACGAACGCTGCTTCACACGCTCCCTCTCCCTTTCACGCTCCCTTTCGCGTTCCCTTTCGCGCTCCCGCTCCCGCTCGTGACCCGAGAGCTTTTTGTTGAGCAAGCGATTGATCTCATTGTATTTGTCCGTGTCCCGCAATTTGGCTGCACCTCCGACTCCGCCTCCACCTCCGCCTCCCTCGTGCTTCAGCGGCTCTTGTTGCATCACACGATTGAATTTCGCATCATAGTCCGCTGGTCGCATGATGATCGGCTTGATCTCATCCTCTCGCGACCACGATTTGCTCGACGATGCCGGCGTCTTGGTGCGATCTCTATCGCGCTCTCGCTCCCTCTCACGCTCCCGCTCACGTTCACGTTCGCGCTCTCGCTCGCTTTGACGAGGCACATACGGCTTCGCTGGCAAGTCACGCAGATAACTGTCCTCCGGCGGCTGAACGGCGCTCTTGCGCTTCAGCTGCGCATGCGGCGGCAGCGCAATCTGCGACGGCTTCAGCGCAATCACCGAATTGTCCGCCTCATTCGACCAGTGTTCGTCATCTGTTGGGTAGAGATTGGAATTTATAGTAGTATTTTTTTTTGGGAAAAACTTAGTATGTTAGAGTCGAGTTTTATGAAGAGAAGCGGTTTGGCTTTAGCAACGTTGGCTGAGAATCTGATATATTTTGAATGTACTACATCAATATACTAAATATGACCTTCAATATATTTTTGTATTTTGGTATATTTTAAGAATAATACTACTGCTATTCATTTTCCATTTTAAAATAGTCTACTGGATTCTGATGAAGTTTTTCTACGCTAAAGTGACTTTTGTGTATGGCACAAAAAGCATACTGCAATATGGTATATTTTGACCTGTATGGTATTTTTAATGTAGTTTTTCATCGATCGGCATATTTTAGTATTTTTGCGGTAATTATTTGGTATATTTTAAGAATAATACCGCACTGTTAGTTATATTCTATGTCTATAATTACTAATTAATTTACTTTTATTATTTTCAAAGAGTCTACTAGATTTTGATGAAGTTTTGCTACATTAAAGTTTCTGTTTGATTCTATGAATTTTAAAGAATTATTGGTTTAATTTTAAGGTTCAGTCAAATCTATTTGAAATGTTCGAAAGATGTTCCTTGGTTCTAAAATAAACAAGTAAGAAAGTTACAGTCGAGTGTGCTCGACTGTGAGATACCCGCTACCCATTTTTAATAATGGCAAAATATTGCGGTATCATTTTCAAAATATTCCCGAAAATACTAAAAAAATATACCAAATGGTATGTTTGGTATATCGATATAGTATACCATTCAAAATATACCATAGACGACACAATGAACCAGATTGTCGGTACTGTATAGTATACCAAATGTAGTCTTCACTAAATTTCAGTATATTTTGGTATATTTCCAGTATATTAATATACTAAAATGGGTAATGAAAATGGGTAGCAATCGAGCACATTTGACTGTAGCTTTATTCCTTGCTAAATGTCATTCTTCATACTTGATTCCTCAAATTTTATTCTTAAAATTGCATTCTTTAAATTTCATTTGCACATCATAATGTTATCATTGTCATCATTTAATAGGGAATCAGTCTCTTAATGTCTTATTTTCATGGTGCTAAGATCACTAGCAGAATAGCACAAAATACTGTCTTCAATATGTTACGAACATTTGATCTCAACGTTGCGTTACCTATTTGTCAAGCTGTTGAAATTCTGACAAAATAAGTTGTTTCTATATTCAGGTATCAATTCAAATGAAATACATTATTATTTCTCCTGTTTCGACTGCAACTTTAATCATATATGGGTAATTCTCTGACGGATGTTGCGTGCGATTATCTTTACAGTGAAAAAAAAACATAAACTAAAACAATTTTAAAACTAAGTGAATGTTATTCTTTAGATAAACACTATTTTTAGAGCTAAGATTGATTTTAGGAACTTGTTCTGTTTTACGATAAAATATATAAATTCGTTCATTTTGTGGGCTTGCGTACGAATTTGTTAATTTTTGCAATTATCAGAACAGAAAACAAAACAGACAAAAAAATTCCAAAACTGTTCTTAGCTCTAATTGAAGTACTAATTTGGAGAATAACCTTTACTTATTTTTAAAATTGTTTCAGTTTATGTTTTTTTCACTGTAAAGACTGTAACACGCGACAAATCCGTCAGAGAATTATCCATATGTAGATCACTGATCTCTTTTTCCACTCACCACTTGAACTATTCAGTTCTTGCCGCTCTGGACTCGGCGCCAGATCGGAGCCAATGCCCGAGGAGCCACGCGAGGACACCTGCTTGCCGTTGGCATTGGACGCAGATGCTGCTGCGGCGGATGTGGCGCCACCGACAGCTGTTGAGGGGCTGCCGCCAGCTGTGGCAGCGCCGTGGCCGGAGGCAGTGGCACCTTTGGGCGTGCCAGCGCCGCCCACAATCAAGGCGTTGCGACAGCGACGCAGCTCGATGGCCGTCAGATTGCCCTTGGAGCGATGCACCGTGTCGTAGTCGCGAGGCGGCAACAACAATGGCGGACCGTTGCCATTGAGTTTGGCCCGCAGCTCGGCGGCCAGCGAATCGAATAGATCGCTGTTCTGTTGTGCCGTCAGCGGCGGATGATGTGATGATGATGAGTGCTGTGAATGATGCTGTGAGTGTTGTGAGTGCTGATGTGAATGATGCTTTCCACTGTTGTTGTTGCTGCTGTTGCTGTTGTGGTTGCCACCATGTGGCGGAGAGCGGGAGACTGGAGAGCCAGCCAAACCGTGCTCCTCGCTGCACTCCGATTCACGTGTGCTGTTGCCCGTGTCGCTGCCCAAGGAGCTGCTGAAACGCTTCGGCGATGTCTCGTGACGTCGCTGCTGATGTTGCTGCTGCTGTTGCTGATGATGTGAATATCCACCGCCATTGGAGTGATGCGATTGCGATTGCGACTGCGACAGATGGTGCGACGACTTGTGGGAGCTTTCGTGACGTTTCTCTGAGCTGTGGCTGCTGCCGTGTCCTTGTCCTGGTCCTCCACCAGCGGGCAGAGGCGGCAAAATGCCCAATCTGCAGTGAAAAAAGGAGTAGCGATCGATCAGTATATATGATTTTTAAAATCTATTGAGCCTTTCAAATAATTATATTAAAATTTACATGTTTAAGTGTTTAATCATTGCCAAAACTAATAAAATTAAAAGAAATATCATGAATCTAAAAAAAATTGAAAGAAAAATATCGAAATTTTGGTAGTAAACATTACTATTCTATAACTATTAACTTGCAAAGGGTATTTACCAGTTTTCATAATGAATCCACATAAATAATTCTTTTAAAGCCAATCTTCATAAGATTAAAATCTTGTTTTTAAAAGAGAATATATAAAAAATTTGATTTGGAAGTTTTATTCACTACCTAATATTAGTTTAAAGTACAGAATTCTATTGGAATTTACATTTAAGAACTAACTATGCTGTTTAATATTAATCTGCAATGCAAGTAAGAGAGATTTATATATTATACTTGAACCTCACAAATATATATCTCAGTATTATAAGAACAACTATGTATTATATAATATTAAAAGCAATCATTTTAGAAGAGCTTATTATTTCACAGCAAGAAAAAATCTAGATTGAGAACAAGATTTCAAATATTGACTTTGGGGCTTTTCAAATTACTTTTGTTGAATATTTTCTAAGCTTTTTATGAATTATAACCATATGCTATATGTCTTTAGTTTTGTAGCATAGAAGTAAAAGAAAAATAACTGAACTCCACAGGAGTCGCTTATATCATTTTGTGTGCTATTTCCTTGCTCGTGGGAAACTGTCTCTCTCACTCCCTCTCTCTCTCTCTCTCTCTCTCTTCTGCTCTTTCATTAATTGGGAGTGCCGTCTTCAACTGAAAATGCAACTTGCAACTGCATTGGTAGGCATTAACATTAGTGCCACAGCTGCCCCATTGGCTAATGGTGTGTCTAAGTGAGCAGGTTGGCAACTTTGCTTCCTGCTTGTTGCGGCACTCAATTGATTGCGATTTGCGGTAAATTTGAAGACCCCCAGCTAAAAACAGCGAAAAACATCGCCGAAAAGTGCTGCCACATGATGTTTCATGAAATTAGTCGCAAGTTGATTGGAACTGGCTTAAAGCAAACACAATTTATATGGCTGTGATCAAATCAATAAATAAGAAAATTTGTCTGCCAAAAGTCTTGCATAAGAATTGGACAATCTTTTTATCTTTAAATCGCAATTACTTTTTTATACAGCATATCCCACAGTAAAATATATGAAAGGAAGTCGAATTAACCTAAAACTAAATAACATAAATACATTAAAAATATAACCTAAATTTGTCCTAAATTATTTGAATTTTACTACTGAGCATACTTTTTTGTAAATTTAAGCTGAAACTTAAGCCTATAAGTGAGAATTTATATAATTAAAAGTAATCTACAAATTCGAGCCTTTTTTTAAAATGTAAACAGAATTAAAATAGTTGAATTAAAATAAATACATTAAAGGAAAAATGTACTATTTTCTACTTTTACCTACATTTTATTAATGGGTCTTGAACTTTCAGAATTTTAATAGATATTTAAAGAAATTAAAACGAATTAACAAAATAAAGAATAATCTACTATTTTCCCTGTCTTTAATTTCATTATTATTTACAATATTGTACTGTAATTTAAAACACATCAATATGAATTAATATGAAATGAATAACTTTTTATTTCCTACATTTAATTAAGATTTACTGCTTGGTCTTTTAGCTTACATAAATATGAAATAATAATATTGGAAATAACATAAAAATCGAAAAATTTTCTATTTCTTACATGAATTTAAATTGTAGTTCATAACAATAAACTTCATAAAGAACAGCATATTAAATAAATGCAACAATATGATCGTTGTTGTTTTGTATGCCTATTGGATATATGTTTATTTAGCAACCCTTCTAGAGTTCATCTGTCAATAAGTATAGAATTATCGATAGATACAATTCTTTTGAATTTAGAGTCTCTTTTAACATGCAATTGAAGGTAACTATGTTATATAGTTTCATTAATCATTAAAACTCTGTTATAATCAAATTAATGTCATTGAACATTTTCCTACTAAGTCTATCACAGTCGAATGTGATTCACATCAAATCAGGCATTCATTCATTCATGTATATTTAGCAACCCTTCTAAAATTCATCTGTCAAAAAGTATTGAACTATTGATAGATACAATTCTTTTGAATTTAGAGTCTCTCTTAACATGCAACATACAAGTGAAACTACTTTATATACTTTTATTCATCAATTAAAACTATGTTATAATCAAATTACTTCAATGTCATTGAACATTTTCCTACTAGGTCTATCACAGTCGAATGTGATTCACATCAAATCAGGCATTCATTCATTTATGATGTATGCGACTTACCTGGTCTCGAGCTCCTCGAAACGCTTTTGATTGTCGGGGCGATTGATGAGTATTTGCAATTGTAGATGCAACGCCTCAGCCGTTGTCTCCGAGTCGCAACGATAGGCGTGCACATGCAGCGGGCACTTGGTGGCCGGATTATAGAGGAGCAGCACACAGGCAACGATGTCATCGGTTTGCACGGAGCTGGTTATGGCACTGTGTGGTATTAAATGCTTCGATGCGCCCTATAATACACAGCAACAAAAAAAGGAGAAAACGAATGCATGTAGCATGATGGGGGAGGAGGAGGAGGAGGAAAGTGAATGCCACAATTTTGTTACTCACCTGCACGATTTTGATGCCCTTGTGCGAGACCTGCAACGTCACCTTGAGCGGCTCCTGGCTGCGCGATCTGTCCACCAGATACGGCAGCACTGAGTTAATGACGCGAGCACCCCGCAATCCCTTCGCCTCCTCGGCACCCAGGAACCACACATAGTACGAGGCCTTCTGGACGTCGCGACGCAAGCGTAGCGCCATCTTGACACCAAATCGAAATTTCGTTTAGCGATTTATCGATTCTATCTCCCTCTCTCTCTCTCTCTCTCTCTCTCGCACTGTCTTTACCAATTTCAAAGGCAACTGCTGATGAGCATCTGCAAATAAGATTAAAGACATTGAAATTGTAAAAATTAAACTTTGATTTATAGAATGTTCAGTAGAATTTTACATTGAGAATTCAGCTTATTATAATTGCTGATTTTTTAACAAGTAAGAAAGCTACAGTCCAGTGTGATCGACTGTGATATACCCGCTACCCATTTCAATTAAAAGCAAAACAGTGCGGTATTATACCGCAAAAAATACTAAAATATACCGAATGCTATATTTTATATATTGGTATACTATTACATTATAGTGCGGTATTGTTCTTAAAACATACCGAATTAATATACCGCGAAAATAGTAAAATATACCGGAGGCTATATTTGGTATATTGGTATATGGTTACATGACAGTGCGGTATTAGTCTTTAAATATACCACAATAATATACCACAAAAATACTAAAATATACCGACTTATACATTTAGTATATTAGTATACTATTACATGACAGTGTGGTATTATTCTCAAAACATACCGAATTAATATACCACAAAAATAATAAATTATACAGAAGTATATATTTGGTATATATGTAGGTACATATACTATTACTTTACGGTTCGGTATTATTCTTAAAATATACCAAATTAATATATCTTGAATAGTAAAATATACCGAAGGTCTTTTTTTGGTATATTGGTATATTATTACACCACAGTGCGGTATTATTCTTATATATATCAAATATACCGACAATATTTTGGAATATATCCAAGGCTATATTTGGTTTATTGATATACTATTGCACGATTATATTGTATCGGCTAATTCTGCCTGTTTTACACATTTTCTACAGACACAGAGTTGAAATACCCGCAGAATTGAGTTTCTAGCAAACTAAATTAAAAATGCAAAGCATTCCTTACATTTTTCATAAATAATAATTTAAAATTAATTGAATTAACACAAAAATGAAGAAGTTCCTGAATAATTTCTCATTTAGAATTCAGTTTAATTATGATCATTAAAATGTTCTCAAGAATTCAGTTTGATCTTTAATGAACAAAATATTAAATACAAAGCATTTGCAAAAATATATTAAAATCATATTGAATTGCGTTTGCTTATAAAATTTATGTTAATACTGAAAGTACACAGAATTGATTTTTGAATATAATATATTTCATTTTAAACTCGATTAAAAATGCAAAGCATTCGCCACATAAATATTTAAATATTCAAGTGCAGCTAAAGCAAAATGCCGGAGAAATTTCAAGTTAAATTTCCCAAGAATCTTAAATCGAAATAAACGTATGAGAAAGCGGCTTATACTTAGATCAGAAGGCCATTAGAATGAAGCCGCTAAATGCAAATCCAATTTAAAATATGCATTTTTATTAGGGGAGCTCAACGTGCGGCAATCGGATGATCATCAATCACAGATGAAACTGAGCAGGAGACATTTGCGTCATCCGAACCACACACATGTGTGTGTGAGTGTGTGTGTGAGTGAGTATGTGTGTGTGTGTGGAATGCCGAGTGATCACAACGCATCGCATCGCATCGCACAAGTGCATATAATATTCATGCTCATGTTAGTTATGGTTACGGGCATCTAACGGAATAATTTTTAGACAAATTTCAATTCGAAAGAGCCGCAAGACAAGCCAAGGCAGCCAACCAAACAGCCGCTCTGTCCACTGGTGTGTCATAATACTATGTTTCCAGTCTCCAGTCTTGGGGGATTTTGAAAAACACATAGAAAAAAAAAAATGGTGCTAACACACACACACACAAGCCGAAGAACGGTATTAATGTTGTTGATATACTCGTATATCTTCTCAATAATATTCATAATCGATGAGCTGGTACAACTTGTTGTGCGACATCTCGCATCTCACAGCTCGCATCTCGCGTAGGCCAAAAAGAATCTCGAATCTTGTTTTATTTGATGTTTTTTTTCTTCATTCCAAGTCCGTTGTTGTTGAGTTTCAAGATATTTATCAATGTTATACGGCTGCCACAATGTGTGTGTGTGTGTGCCTTTGAAATTTACATATGACACAAAAGCGGCCCACAGCACACGGCAATAACACAAAACACAAAACACAAAAGCTGCTAAACAAACGAAATTATTAACCTCAAAAAGCGAAATAAACACATTTGAAATTTATTTCTTCTGAAAAGTACCAAGAGAATATCGCACACACAAAATGTGGAAAAACACCTGAACTTTATCTGAATGGTTTTATTTATTACGTAAATCTGATCTTATATTATGATATTTGTCATCCTTCTCAACTGGTTTCTACTAAGCTCACGAAATAATTGAGCAAAGAAAAAAAGGTCTGCCACGGGTGGCATTTGTTGTTATATATTTGAACTGAACTTTGTTTATAAGAAATAAATCTTCATACATTCGCACCTCATACGACATTATTTTTTAATGAATTTTTTCAAGCCATTTAAATGAATCAGTTTTTATGCCCTCATAAATGGAGAATTTTTGTGTTCGCTTTCAAAAGTTAGAAGGTGATCAGTATAAACCTGTATACCGTGTGATTTGTAGCAATAAACTTTGATAATATCCTGATCATTTTAGCTTATAACAATAACAACAAACTATTAAGACAATTGCAAAAGCCCACAAGCTGTGTCTAATTGTGAATTAAAAATGCAGTAATTTATTGCAAACATAAGGTAAATAATACGTCAAATTATTATTACTTTAGATCCTCAGCTTAATACTATAAATTCATTTGCTCAGAGCAAGTTTTATTCTAAATTATATTTAATTTTGTGTCTGATTTTCAGTTAAATAAAATCTATTCTTATATTTTGTCTGTCAGCTTGACATTCAATTGTTATTTCGTTATTTCGTATGCGACTGCCAGCACCGACAGTTAAAAATTTAATTTATGTTATTCAACCGTAATTATCCAAAATTACCAAGCAATCAAAATAGATTGCACTTGGGTATATAATGCTGTGAGTGGAATACATGAAAAGCAAATGTTTCTTTTTTTATGTGCTCCTGGATTTCGTTAGAAATTTGTAGAAAGATTCTGTGAAGTCTATCGAAGCAATTTGAAATACAAAACAAGGAAACCAAAAAAAAATATAAAATAAAATTAAAGAAAATAATAAAACGGTATTAAAAATGTCAGAATTTTAACTAAATTTGTGATCAATAAAATATTTCATACAAATTAGAAATTAGAAATAATGAAGATTAAATATTTCGTTTCGTTTTAGTATCAGATTGTTGAAAAAAATAAAAAATTGCACACTTTTATTTGAATTTGAGTTCCATAAACTAATTCAAATTATTAAACATCCCGATTTAAGTTTGCTTAAAAATAATGAATATTAAATATTCTATTTGCGGCAGATTCAGTTTGTTTTAAGACAGACATTTAACTTAATTTGTGTTCAATCAAATATTTCAAACTAATTTTAAGTTTTTAATACTCCAGTTTAAGTTTGTTCAAAAATAATGAATATTAAATATTCCGATTGTTCTAGTTTCAGTTTGTTTACAAATAAACAAGGTTCAGACTTTTCACGTAATTTTTGTTCAATAAAATATTTACTACTTTAGCTTAAGCTTGCTTTAAGAGTTCAATAAAATATTTCAAAGGAATTTTTATTATTAAAAAAAATCCGGTCTCAGATTGTATATGAAAAAAAAATATAATTAATTGCAATTAGTTGCTCAATAAAATATTTTTAGCTGAGCGTGTGCATATTTTTGCATACAAATGTATTCTATATTTATCAGCTGAACGTGTACTTTTGCACATCAGTGTACATAGAATGTGAGCATGTGGAATGAATTTCTGATTTGGTTTTCAGCGGCGCAGTCGCAACTGTTTTGCTTTTGCTTATTGTTTTTGTGATTATCCATTGTTGTTGTTGTTGTTCTAGGTGTTGTTAGCGCCCTCTTTTCTGTTTCTGTTTCTGTTGTTGTTGTTGTTTTTGGCTAGACTCGATTGGAAGCCGCAATTGTCATTCTTTTGGCATTCTCTTCTGCTGCTTCGCTTATTGGATTTTGCTTTGCGCGTCTCACATTAAAATGGGTTAAGCGCATTTGACGAAGAAGCAAAAATTGCTGACACACACACACACATGCGCACACACACATGCAGACAAACACGCAGACATAAAAGTACGCGCGGCACTTGCACTGTTTTTGTATTTGTTTGTACTTTTTTCTGTTTTGGTTTTTGGGCTCTCTTTGCGTTTGTTTGGCTGCCTTTGCCTTTGCCTTTGCGTTTGTGTTGTTGTTGTTGTTGTCGTTACTGGCATTTGCTCCATTTCAGTTGAACTCGATCAATGAACCGTTTAATACACTAACACACACACACACACACACATGCACATGCACACACACTCAAGTTGTAGCGTTTAAATTTCTACAAAACTTATTTGATTAACGGTAATTGCAAGAGAGCGAGAGCAACGCGCGCTCTCACTCACCATTGCCTCTTTCTCTGGCTCTTCATTAAGAGAGAGCAAGCAATACACATACAAATACACACACACCTTTGCTTATGCACAGAAACAAAAATAATGAAAAGCGCGGCTCGCCAAGCTGAGCTTTTTATTTTGCTTTGCTAAGCTTCGTTGTTGTTGTTGTTGTACTACACTTTATAAGCTCGACTGTTAATTGTTGTTGCTTTTGTTTTAGGCTTTCGAGGGAAACGTTACGTTCGAACGCGTCGCGCAACTGACGACGTCTCAACGCTTTGGCCGCCTGCTATCGACTGACTTTAGCTAAAAACTGGTGGCTGCTGACTGCCTGCCTGCCTGCCTGGCTAACTGCCGTCCGGCAGGTATGCGCCACACACACACACACACATACGTATACACTTGATACTTGTATGTATGTTTGTTTGTGGCTGTGTTGCCGCAAAGAAAGTCAAGTCGCACGTACTGAACGACGTCGCTGCAACTGCGCTGCGGCTGCGCTGCCGCCACAAGTCTTTGGCTGGAATGTTTTGAAATTAAAAGTTGTTGGGTTTTTGGGCGCAGTTGCTGTTGTTGCTGTTGCTGTTGTTACTGTTGTTGTTGCTGTTGCTGTTGGCCCTGGCCAAGCCAGGCCAGGCCAAGACAGCGGCTGCTTGCTGCCTATTTTTTTTATATTTTTGGCTTAGACAGGTGTACGCTGAGGTGGCGGAGGCAGAGAAACGTCGACATCGACATCGACGGCGACGGCGGCTGCAGTTGTTGTTGTTGTTGTTGTTGTTATTGATAGTGTAGCATTGAGCACTTTTGAAAAGCCGTCGTCGTTTCTATGCATTCTACAAGTTTTCCATCGACACACACAAATACAATTTACGCTGCGCAAAATTGAAAAACTTGGCATTTAACTTGGCCAAGTGAAATCTGCAAAAATTATTCTATATGTCTATAATCAGACACATTTTGTTGTTGTTGTTATTATTGTTGTTGTTGTTGTTGTGATTATTATTGCTGCTGCGGCGGCGGCTGAAGTCTGTTTGCTTTTGGCCACGGAAACGGAAATGGAAATGCTCAAATTTAGTCAGCGTTGCCGCCAAAAGGTGTCGATATTTATACAATTTTAGCTGTCCCACATTTTCTGTGCAACTCACTTTCGAAACACGATCGCTCGACCGTTTGCGATCTCTGAACTTGCCAACCTTTGCAACAAGAATCGACTTTTTGCCAATCTCAAGTGCATTTTGTTCACTAGAGACAACAATGAGAAGCTGTTGTCTTGATATTGTTATTGTTAATATTTATTTTCAACATTTTTAATCATTTCATGCTATCTACCGCATATCTTACTTAAAATGAAGCAAATAAATTTGTTTAAAAATTGCTTTATATTGTTAAAAATATACTTTTAACTATAAACTCAAATTTCTTCATTGAATAAATTTAAGTTTGAAATATTGAAGCAAAGATGATTTTATAATAAAATAATTCTATAAAAATATATGCTAATAATAATAATATAATAATTTACAAAAATTACTTGGCTTAATTTTAAAGAATTATTTCAATGACTACGTTTTAAATTAAGATAGATTATCAAATTAGGTTTTAAAATTTGTTAATCAATTAATTAAAAAAAAGTGCTGCAGTTTTTTGAGCTACAATTGAAACCAAGATAATAACAATTAATTTACAAAAAAATAATTGGAATTTATTTGAAATATTATATGTATTTTAAAGTCAGAAACGAAGTTTAAAACAAGTGTGAGAAGTAAGTGAGAAAAAATGAAAAATGGTATATTGCGGTATTATTCTTAAAATATACCAAATTAATATACCGCAAAAATACTAAAGTTCACCAACAGCTATATTTGGTATAATGATATAGAACCACATTTAAAATATACCCATTTAATATATTGCAAAAATACTAAAATATACCAATGGCTATATTTATATAGTACTACATTTTTAATATACCATAGAGTACAAAATATACCAACTTGTTAGCTATGACAACTAAGATCCGTAGGCACAATTTTAGGCAAAGAATAAGTTAAATAATTTAAAAAAAAATTACTTGGTTTTTATTTTCAATACTATAAAAATGAAAGGATAAATAGCAAGCTCTCAATTTTCTAGCGTTTCTAGCACTTTATTAAAATAATCTACTGTTGATTTACAGACAAAAAGATGCTAAAGACAATAGCTGTCGTCTGCTTACCACAAACTTTACTTCATCTAGCTTAATTATAGTTTTTTTGGTTATAGAAAAAAAAGAGGCAGTCATCAACTTAAATTGAGAACGGCATTTAGGCAGCTGCCACAGCTGCGTTTTTGTATTTTTTTGTTTTTTATGTTTTCCATCTTGGTTTTCATAACTGTCTGCAAGGTATATTAATTGCTTAATTACGAGAGTACTTCTCTCATACGTCTCATAGATGAGGCACTCGGTGCAGCAACCTTAATTGCTTCTATCTTATCTCATCAGTTGTTCTGCTAAGTGGAAAATGTCATAAAGTTTGTAAGCACTTTTTTGAGGTTCAATGATTATGGGCTTATCAAATAATGTGCCATGTTGTTGTTTCTCCGTTGCTCAGTTTTCAGTTCTTTTTTGCTTCTTCTAGCCCACTTTCTGTATAGAATTAAGTACGTCGCATTTCCGCAATTAATGTTGTAAGTCACTTTTTAATACATATATATATATATATTTATGCGCTTTACACATTAGTTGTTTGCCCAAAAGAAATAAGTAATTTAAACTAATGGTTAAAGTATTTCAGTTGGATGTCAGCCTAGATTTCAGAAGGTTAACTTGAAAATTCTGTAAATTACATAATGACTCCATAATGATTAACTAGAGCTTGGGCTAGATTTAAAGTTTCGAACCACCTCAAGGGTAAATCACACAGCAGCCAGGTTGAGAGCGTCTCTCTCTCTCTTCCCAACGTCATTTGTCACTTTCAAGATTATTAAAGACATGATAAATGCATGTATCAAAACATAAGAAGCAGAAGCAAAAAAACGCAGAAACAAAATAAATTAAAATATGTTGTAGAAGCGTGTTCAACTTTCAATTGATATACAATGTGAATACACTCATGAATAAAGCGCTGCGGTTATTATTATTATTGTAAATGCCAGAGCGTAAATTCGTGTTCGACCTTGGTCAGCGAATTTGCGATTATTTTTGGCCCCATAGACGACTGTTGAAATGCATTTACAGCACGTTTTTGCCAACTACAACAACAACGAACTGAAATCAACAACAACAACAACAACAATGAAAACAACTTGCTGAGAGATTTCTCCGGCTCTTTTTTGACAAATCCCTGCTAACCTGCTGACATGCTATTGGTCCAATGGCAACGCCTACCCGAAAAATTTATAATCACACTCACTCAACAAGCTGATTGAAATTTCACTTTTCACTCATGGAAAAACTACACAACAAAAACCACAACAACAACAACAAAATACCCAAAAAATGGAGAAAAAATTGAAAATAATAACAATAAAAAAAGTTTATTCGAATAACTTGCAATTAAATTGGTCGAGCATTGCCTGGGAACTGGTTGTCTGCTTAACCAAAATGTACAACAACTATTTTGCAGAGTATGTGAAATTTTGTATATTTTAGTGATTTCAATTAAACTCAAAATTGTTATACTATAATTTTGTGAATGCTGGAAATGTGTGTGCAACAGACAAAAGGAGGCAAATCCTTCCTTATAAAGTATATACATTCTTGATCACCATCAACAGCGGAGACTATATAGCCATCGAATAGTTTATCGATATACCAAATATAGACTTCGGTATATTTTATTATTTTTGTGGTATATAGCCGCTTAATAGTATACCGATATACCAAATATAGACTTCGGTACATTTTATTATTTTTGTGGTATATTTTCGGTATATTTGCACATAAACTATTTTGTAGAGTATGTGAAGTTTTGTATATTTTGGCAATTTATACCAAATGTGGTATATTCTTGGAATATTTTTGTAAAATATGGTTTCATTGAAAATAAATAGCGAGTGTCTCAGCTTTCTTGTTCATTTGTGCCACAATAAAACATCACAAAATGAAGTTAAAGTGATTAAATTTATTTTTTATTTCACTTATTTTAATAAATTTCTAAATGGTTGGAAATAAATAAAATTTAAATAAAATATTAGATAATAATTTTTTTTTTATTTTGTATATGATAAAATAATTTTTTAATTTAGCAATTTTACGTATAAAGTTTACTGCCAGGAACAAGAAGCCACAATTCTTATATAATTTTTTTTATTTATTTCAGTAATTTCATTATATTTCCAATTAAATCCAATAATAGATCGGAAATTTATAAAAACGTATTTAAATAATTAAACATTTTTGGGTTTTTGGTTTTGGATAGCTTCAGAAGATGTGTCTAATGATTAAATTAAAAATGAAGAAATAAACTTTATTGTATTCCACATTCATTGATATGAATATACAAAAAAACTTTCGTATTCTTACTAGTTTTTAATGACATTAAATAATGCTGATTGAAGTAGGTTTTCAAAATGATTTAATTTAACAGTTGCAATAAAAAATTTGTTAAATTGTTTGAATTATTTTTCGAAATTTCTATTCTGTAAATATTTTTATTACATTTTAATACACTTAAACCTTTTTTTTTATATAAATATAATGGTAATTATGATAGTAAAAGAAATCTGTTTGAAAAATCTTGAACTATAATCTATATAGTTATTTTATTTTTGTCTTTTTATAGACAAACTAAATCATATTCGAAGAGCCATAACTTGAAGTTGTCGTCTGTTTAGTTTGATTGACAAACGAAATGAGTTTTCTAGAGCATTTCAGTTTCGTTGCGACTGCTTGTCTTCTGCTTGTTGTTGTTGTTGTTTTTTTGGTGAAATCCCAAACGCAAAAAAACGAAATTGCTTTTATAGAGTTCGCGTGCGCTTCTCTCGCGCGCCCCTCGACACCCCGCTTGAGTTGTGGCCAAGGCCGTGTGGTTGGATCGATATGAAGGCGATCGACTCGACTTGAAGCGACTCAACTCGATTCGATTCGATTCGAGTTGACTTTGTGCTGTGCCATTAAATCAAAAGGAAGAAGCAACTCTGCCACGCCCCGCGGCAAGCATCATGCTTCATGCCACATGTAGTGGCAGTTAGCCACTCAATGTCGCTGCAACTACCAATAAATGCAGCAGCAACAACAACAACAACAACAACAGCGCGGCCTCGGAACAAGTGGCTTTCTTTTGGGTGCGACGACTTTGCAGCCAGAGCGAGAGATCTGAGATCCGAGAGATTGCAGATCGCCGCAGGAGAAGTAAAAGAGATGGGGAGAGAAGAGAGAAAGGGGCATCGAGTGCAGTGCAGTGCATTGCAGCTGTGCTAAGCGTTTTTAATTGAATCGCAATGAAGAGAGTCTTGAGTCTCGTGTCTTGAACGTGAAACGCGTTAAACCGCTTTTGATTTTTATACTCGTATATTTTGTTGTCCATGTTGTCCACACACATGAGAGCCTTGGGTAAAAGTGGGTAATCATCATTAGCCAGGCCAGGCAACGCGTTGGCCAAGTCAATCACACACACACATCTCTCCTCTCTCCTCTCTCTCTTTCTCTTGATGTCTCTCTAGAGCTCTGTCTGGCTGGCAACCCCATCAACAGCCCCAATCTTCCAATTCCAATTCCAATTCCATTTCGAATTCCCATAGATTAGGCGGTGAGAGTGCGACAAAAGCCAAAAGCCGCAATCGCAGTCAAAGAAAATAAAATTAAAACATTTTAACTGCCTGCTTATAAGATGGCAACCCACACACACACACACACACACAGACATAGACTCATACAGTTAGCTGCCACATGAACATGCCACAGAGCAGCACACGGCAAGTGAAATTCCGTTAATGCGCTGCTCTTCTCCCATCCACATGACCGAAGATCGCTTCGCTTTGGTACGCTTTATGCTTGCCACTAGGTCTCTTCACCTTTCCCCTCTCTCTCTCTCTCTCTCTCTCTGTCTCTATCATCCCCCTTTTGGCAGCCGACAAAGCAGAAATTTGATCTATTTCATGTGATTAGCGCATATAAATTGCTTTCCAACGTTCGCTCATTTATTGACCATTCCGATTGATTAGGTGAAAACGCATGTGGGTGTGCCCAACACACACACACTCACACTCACACACATACCATAGAGGCACGCAAGCACATGCGAAGACAATCACAAACACGTATACATCGATCGGCATCGAAGTGGCATTGGGGCGTGGCATCTGCTGCTGCTCCTGCCACCACAAACAAAAGGTGGAAAGCTGTAGTCAAGGTGCATATTAATAATAGCTAGGGAGAGTCGATGATGATGATGAGGCAACGATTGCTACGAGCTACGGATGAATAGGCAGTCAGCGTTGCCCTTTATGTATACCCTGTAATCTATGGCTATGAGTAGGCGATAAGATGAGTCAGAGCTGTAAGTACGATAGTGTAACAAAAGACTTAAAATACCAACTGTATTTTAACTATATATTAGATAACTGACAGTCAGTAGTGCGATAGCAAAACGAAAGACTTAAGACACGAACTAGATTTGTGCATTAAGTCAACATTTTCTATTATGATTTATTTATATCTATATCCATATAAAATGCGATAAAGAGATTTAGTAGAGTAAGGAAGCTGGTATATCAAAAGACTTAGGACACGAACTTGATTTATGCATTAAGTGAACATTATGCTTTATTTATATCTACATATATCCATATATAAGCTGTCAGTAATGCTATTCAAAAACCCTGTAATCCAGGCAGATAAACACGATTGGGAGTAAAAATTGCGATAGTGAAACAAAAGACTTAGAACACGAACTATATTCGCCGATGCATTTCAATCATTATCTTTATATACAGATTTTATATTTCAATAACTATATTTGTCGTTATACTACGATTAATAGGAAGCAGTACGACCTGATATAGATAGAGAATAGTAGTGAGATTTAGTATAGTAAGGAAGATGGTAAATCAAAAGCCTTAGTACATTAAGGTATTATCTTCATCTACAAATATATTAACAACTAAATCTATATTTAAAGACGATTAGGCAGTCAGTGTAGCTCTAATCTGTAGAGACGAAAACGTAGTTATTCTAGATAAATAAAAGGTTTGCATAACAAATGACTTAGAACACGAACTCTTTTTTGCAAATCTTTACGTGTAAAACATACAGATTGTATATAACTACTTTTATATTAGATGTCCATCCACATTCTGTAATCTGTGCCGAAAAGTAGTTGCGATAGACTCATTGACAGCAGCAAAAATAATATTAAAACAAATGACTTAGGACACAAACTATTATTGTATATAACAATATTTCATTTCATATATTATTCTTTGTATCTACTATACTTATTTATGTATAAATGTATTTTCGTCTTCATTGCTATGCATTTTCATCAGCAATTTTATAGCTAGCCCAGATCCATCTGGAGCATGTGCTGTCGATTGTAAAGCTTCCTGGAACTTGCAAAGGTTCAAGCTACTTAGCAAGAAAATGAGCTAAGCAGCAGTCATACTCGTAATGTCTGTGGTACTCTGACCCTCAGTAGTACGTTGTTGTTGTCGTAGACACGCGCCCAAACAGCAAACAAGAAGAATTCTTGAAGCAAGACAGCAAGAGCGAGAGCAAGAGCAAGAGCAAGAGCAAAACAAGATAAAGAGCATGTTTATGAGGTTGACGGATGGATAGAGTAACATAGGAAGTAAAAAAGGAACCGTAATTATATCGTTTAATTTTGGTTTTTGGGTAAAGAGCAGTTAAGTTAAGCTTTGCTAAAGATGTGAAGATAGTTGAGAATAGTTGGTTATGTACGCCATAACTAGAAGTTCTTTTTGCTTTTGTAATTACAAAGTTACGAAGCGTTAACATCGCGTAAAGATTGACCAAGTTGATATGCGGGTCGCAAACTGAAACTAGAGACGCACAATTCAAATGGAGCTTACGCAAAAGTAAAAGAGCAACAGCAACGCCATCTAGCGGCAGCGATTGATCGCTCGAGACGGGCTCAATTAATGGCCACTTGATTGATGCGTGTGTGCTTATCAATCAATTTATCAACGGGATGCGCATGCGTGAGAGAGACTGAAGAGGAGGCGAGAGTCTCTCCATTGAGATGGCGGCCTTGCCCATTGTATCGAATCGATTGTATAACAAGCGCCAGCAATTTGCATTTGCAGCCTACAAATTGAACAATCTCTTTCACGCAGAGAGCTTCAATCAAAAGGCGGCAGCATCTCAATCATTAAGTCAGCTGCGGAGTTAATCACATGGCATCAGGTGTCACTCATGTCTAATATTAAAAAATCCAAGTGTGTCATAGAAAATAATCGTTATGTGCATGCATAATCATGGCTCAACCCATCAAAAATGTTGTGAACTGGAACTATTCGCCAGCTACTTCCGAGATACATTTAATTTTGGGTCTCACGTATAATAGTAAATCTTGAAAGTTTCATTATAATCGCTTATTTTCCATTTTTCAATGCCTTTTGTTGCATTTAACGAACTTGCTTGCTTGCTGTTCTTTTGTTTTCCTCTCTCTTTTTACACCCGCTACGCATAGGCTAGAAGGGTATTATAAATTTGCGTGTGCAGGAAATGTATGTAAAGGGCAGAAGGAGGGAAGCATATATATTCTTGATCAATGCTAACAGCAGAGACGATATAATCATGTCTGTCTGCCTGCCCCTGAAAATCTGGTATATTTTGCATTTGGAATATTTTTAATGTAATACTATACTAATATACCAAATATTGCCATTGGTATATTTTGAAAGGTGTACCATATTAAAATATCAAATGTAGCCTTTGGTATATTTTTAGAGTTTTCGATATATTATTTAGTATACTTTTAAAATAATAGTATGTAAGAGTATACTAATATTCCAAATATAACATTTAGTATATTTTTAGTATTTTTTCGGTATACCAATTCGGTATATTTGTAAATTAAAGCTGTACTATCACGCAACAGTATATTAATATACCAAATATAACACTTGGTATACCAAGTATTTTTTAGTATGTTACGGTATATTATATTTTAAAATTAATACCGCACTGTTGTGATCCTATTCAAAATGAGTGGCGGGTATCTCGCAGCCGAGCACACTCCACTGTAGCTTTCTTACTTGCTTTTTGTTTTGTACACATACGTGTCTAATAATTATTTAAACATTATGATGATTGTACTTATATTAGCCGTGATTATTATTGATTGTGCGGGTAAACAACAAACGAATCGATCGTGAAAAAATTTGTGTGTATAAAATCGTTAATCCCACACAGATGTATTACTACTGCCAACCACTACCACACTTGTGCAATTAATAATGAATCAATAAATAAACACTTTTAAATAGCATATTATTTGTAGACACTTAGGAGCACTCTTCATACAGCACACACGAGGCATACACTTTGCAAATAAATTTGCTCGTGTCAGTAAACAGAAATTGATTTCTTGGCATTTGTCAGTGTCTGTCTCTCTCTCTCTCTGTCTCTCTCGTTCACTCTCCTGATCGTGGTACTTTCACTTAATAATCTTTTATATAAATAGAAATTTGTCTGTTTAACAACATTAATTTCTTTAATTTTCTACAAATACGATGAGTTAAAATGCCAGCCAACAATCGACTGGATCAATGATCTATGAGCGAAGCAATTGCATTGACTTGATCTAATGTGTTATGTCAAGCAACTGAGTTGATGAACTCTCAGGGCTGTTGAGTGCTAATAAGTCTTTTAAATATGTTTGCTAGATTTTTAATATTTACTTAAAAGGTTTCGCTAGTAAATTTGTTTGCTATTTTATTTTATTTTATACTATCACAGTAGTTATAAGTCTTCTAAATATGCAATACAGCTTACTAGATTCTTAGTATTTATTTAAAGATTTCTTTTGCAAAATGTTGTTATTAGATATTTTTTGTATTTTTATTTTTGTTATATTATAATTTTTCAATATTTTTATAAGTCTTTTAAATATGCAATACTACTACTTACTATATTTATTTTAAAGATTTCCTTTACAATTTTTTGTCACACTGCAATTATTTTTTTAATTCGTTTCATATTTTATATTATCATAGTTCTTTGTTTTTATAAGTTTTTTTAATTTTTTTTTTTTAATCCAATTCTGTTTACTAACTATTTACTTAAAAGGTTTCGTTTCGTATTTGTTGTCGTAACATTCTGTAAATATTTTTTGGTTTATATTATTTAATTTCTTCATTTTTATTTGGCAAGAAGCAAACATGACTTGAAGATTATTTTTTTTGTGGTCATTATTCAATGAACTGAATGTCATGCATTATTGCATTATTACTTATAACTGTTGTGCCATAAAAAAAAGTCTCTGTCCGAGAGTTCTTAAGTTTAATTTTCGTTCCAACTTCAATTACATGTGATTTTTTTTTTTTTTAAATACTGATTACCGAAAGTCCCATTAAGAGAATTCTTTTTTTTTTTCATTTCTTGCTGTTGCTGTTGTTGTGAGTGAGTGAGGAAGACAGACACGAAACTGGCAAAGTTTTGTTCGAAAGTCCATTAGTTATCTATTGATGGGTGGGGTCAGAGTTATTTGCCGTTTTAGCTGGCTCACTGTGGCCGGCCTATCCCCATATAAACATTACATCATGACATGACTCCATGTACAACGTAAGCCCATAAAAAACCATACCTAATCACATCACATCGTGGGCTGGAACAGCAGCAACAGCAACAGCAGCAGCAGGAGGAGCTCCAGCTTTAGCTTCAGCTAGGCCCCGCCACAGGCCGCATTATGGTTAACACTGAAACTGAAACTGGAGACGGCTGTGGAGTCTACGACTGCCACTGCCACTGGGACTGAGACTGAGACTGAGACCTGAGCTTAGCTCTGTGTATGTGTGTGTTGTTATTGCTTCCTGATTGCGTTGCACGCATGACAGGTGCTGATTAGTTGGCTGACACCGAGCCCAAGACTTACACGATGAATGCATCCAAATGCAATTGCGTTTTTCTACCTTGTTTTCTTTTTTTTGTTTTTTTTTTTGCGCGTCGTCATTCTGTGCGGCGCCTCATAAATAACTGGGCGAGAAATTTCAGTTGAGAGCTTATGCAACTTAACCATATTAGCTGCAGCCCCAAAAAAAAAAAAAAAATACAACTATATATATAAGTTATATGCATGTGCATTATAAATAGCATATGGAAAACAGAAATATAAGAGAGAGAAAAAATAGAGATTTTCGTTGAAAAAAAAACAAAAAAAGTAAAACAAAAGACTTAAGACACGAACTTTATGTATTTCTGTTGTGGGCCATTGTAACTGTAAGCAGCTCGCTTGGCTCGTTGTCTTGGTGTGCCATGCGCTCTTTCTACTCATTTCCTATTAATTTATGTTAATTATTTGTAAAAGAAAGAGCCACACCATGCCTCCCCTCCCTCACCACCCTCCCCTCCACACACAGCAAAGCAAAGCATGGTATTCCGGTATACCCCGATATACTATGTATATAGCCCATTTGGTTGACTGCCTTTGCTGCTGCTGCTGTTGCCTGGCCTCTTTGGCCCTCTTCTTGTTGAGCTTCTTGAGCGAATGTATGTTTGTATGTGCGCCACACAAGTTCACTGACTTGTTGACAATGAATTGACAAAAGCCAAAAAGCCAGACGCCAACTATGGAAAAAGGCGCAGCAAGCATACGGAGAAAGACTCAGTGACAATGCCAGTGAGAGGAGAGAGGAGAGAAGAGGCAACAGCTGCGACGTAGATAGCGTCAAGAAATGAAGATGATACCATGACATAGGCACAAGTACATTACACATGTGTAGAGACCAAAGCGCGAGGGTTGCACCATATTATTAGTGTGATATATGGAAACTCCTTTTGTCTAGTGGAGTTTCCATATATCACACTATCAACTATAAGAGTTGAGAAATTGTTACTATAAAGAGCACAGAAATTTTGAATTTTAAAATAGATTAATCAATTTAATAAACATTTGTAAAGTTGAAAGAATATAACATTTTAAATTTACATTAAAGAGTTCAGAAATTTGGAATTTTAAAAAGAAATTAATCAATTTAATAAAGATTTGTAAAGTTAAAAGAATATAACATTTTAAATTCACAAAAAGAAATAAAAATGCCATACAAATACAAATCTACATTCAAAAGTGTGGTGCGATATATTTGAGTATATTCGATCTTAAAAAAAATCTTCAAATAAAACTTTTAGGTTGGAAAAGTCCTTAATTAAGGTTTTTATGCTTAACTTTTTTCTTATTTTAAGATTAAAGTCTTGTTTCAAGTATGTTTTATTCTAGATTGAAAAGAAGATTGCAAATAATGATTTTAAGACTTTTTGATCTTAAAAAAGAATCTTGAAACAAAATTTTTAGGTTGAACAATTCTTATTTTAATATCGAAAAGATTAGAAATTCAGGAATTTTATTCTTGCTTCCTAATGTAAGAATTTTAAATCTTGCTAGTGCGAATGTTAGTTTTCTCTTCTTTAAAAAATATGTACAATAATAAGAAATTTATTTAAATATAAATTATTGACGTAAAGTGAAATTTAACCGTCTAACTTGAGAGGCAACCCTCGCATACTTCGCACCGTCAAGAGCCTGAGGTATTTACGTTTCATCACTGGCAAAAATTAAGACGATTTGTTGGCTATATGTAGAAGCAACTAAAGATTCTTTTCAGCTAAACAATTTGCCTTGCGGCGGCCGGCAAATTAAAAACATGTCTTAACATCCACTATTTTTTGTTGCTTTTGTTGTTGTGGTTGTTGTTGCTAATTTTGGCATTTGTGTTTAGAAATTGATGCCCGATAATGATGATGATTATTGGTTTGGCTTGCTCGGCTGTTGATGGGTTTTTGTGATGTGTGTGTTTTTTTGCTGTTTTCTTCATTTTGATGTCTTTACCTCGGCTGATGTCATGTCAGGATTTAGAGCCGGTTTTTCATTCTATAATTGAATTGTTTTGTTATTTTTGTTTTTGTTTAGGTTGTTCAACATTTATCTGCCATGCGCGCAAAATATTTTCAATTGAATGTATAAAATCGTGAAAGCAAATCCCGTTTTAAATATTTAAAATGTATCCCAGTGAAATTCAAGTGAATTTCAAGCTGAAATACGCGTTTCTTATAGTACTTAATACAGTAGCTGGCATTTGATAAACTCAAAACAAGATTTTTTGCGAGTGCATTGCTATTTAAACAGAACTTTGTATAACAATACTTTGCATTAATTGATCAAATGTGATGGGGCAAGCGTAAACTGTAATTGTTGAATTAAAATAACAGCAAAATAAAAATCATATAAAATGCTTCGATGACAGGCATAATGATTGGATATGGTAATTCAACTCAACCGGATAGAGATGTTATATGAATCATATGTGAATAAGTGATGTCAATACAGTTAACTAACAAAAAAAAAGCTTTCCTAAAATAGAAGTCTTTTGTTTAGTTAAAAAAATAAATAATTATTCGCACACAACAAAAAAAAATAAATGCGGGAATAGAGAGAAAAACAATTCGCAATTATTCAAAGTTAAAGACTATTAGCAGCTTAGATTGGCTTCTGGTTTGGGTTTCGTTTTTGGGCTTTTTGCAACCGGTTCTCAAGACTTTCGGCTTATTGTGCAACAAACTGTAAAGAGCTGAACCAAAAATCAAAAAGGAAAAAAATAGTATCTATGGCCGCTTGTCGGCCATTTCCGCTAAGCAATGTTAACTGGAGTTCTAACACCTGACTGACTGACTTTTCGACTGTTCGCCAGACTGATCAAGTTCCCTTCCCCCCCCCAGCACCGATTGCCCCTCTCAGATGTTTTTGGCACATTTAACACTCGGTTGAGCTGTGGTCGATGATATTTGCCCTCAATTGAAACGAATTTTTGTTGTTGTTGTTGTTGGTTGTGCCCCTCTACTTTGTACTTGAAATGACTTCATTTGCACGACTTTTGTGGCGGCTTTTGTATGCTGTAGTTTTCAGTTGTTGCTCTTTTGTTGCTTGTCTTTTCTTTCTTTGTTTCATTTTCGGCTTGGATTGCAAATCAAGGTTAATTGTCGTCTATCCCCTCTGCGTGTGCGCCTTTCCAATCAATCAGCTCAGTAGGCTTCAGTACTTGTGTTTTTTGGTTTTTTTTTGTGTATTTTTGTCGCTGTCATGCACGCAATTTGCATGCGTCGATGTTAGCTGCTAACTGTAAACTCGGCTAACAGCCACAAAATGATTGCTCGCACCGCACAGTCACGATTTGACGCCCACGCCACGCCTCAAAAGCTCACAAATTTGGTCAGCGCACACATTTGGTTCAATGGTCCCCCAAGTACTTTTTGTTCTTACATATAAAATAATTGGAGAATTCGATTACTTGATAATTAAAGCTTTCAAGTTATTGCATACACTGAAAAAAAGACAAGTTTCTAAAATGAAGAACATTCGTCTTAATAATTGTGTTCTTAAAATAAGACCACTTTAACGTATTCTTAAAACTAAGAACATTAGTCTAAAAATGACAGATTTTCAAATTAAAAAATACGAGATTTTGATTACAAAATTCTGTAATCCATAGAAATGTAAATAAAATTTTGATTTAGCTTTAAGTGTTTCCGTTCATAGCTCAATTACTTGAACCATTCTTCATTGAAGTTTCAGAATAAGGATTCTGTCCTGGGTTCAAATGCTATGCGAATCGGTGACAAGTTTTTCGTAAGTAATACTGATCAACATACAACTGAAAAATAGCTGAATGCGATAAATAGGAAATTATCATAATTGAATATTTTAAAAAAATACATTTAAAAAAATGTAATTTTGATCTTATCATAAGATTGTTAGTGTTAAAACTATAAGATTTTTTCCTCTTATTAATAAGCACTTGTTTTGTTTTCAAGATGTGTTCTCCAACCTTAAGATTTTCAAGTTCTTGACTCACTTTTTAGACCAAAAGTTTATTGTACTAAGACAAGAATCTTGATTCGATAATTTTGTTCAGTGTAGTTGTGCTTTATAGCAAAGGCAATAAGGCAGTCGATTCTAAGATTTTATTGCAATATTCTATACAGATATATAGAACTGCTGGAAATTGGCATTGAAATCACTTGGTAATCGATTAGTGTAAAAGTCTGAAAAATTCGTTGCCAAAAATGTTGGTTTCTGTGTGCCTGGTAGACTGTGATATTAGTGAAAACGGACTTGCTAAGTAGGCGTCGTCAGGCAGAAGAGCTTCACAGTTCAGTTTGCTTCGTATACTTTCCTCAACTGTTGCTATCATTATTTCTATATCTGCTAATTTCGCATTTAAGTTGTCTGACAGTCAATAGGTGAGTCACAAAAAAGAATTATATATAGAAGAATTAGATATGTGCTCAAGCCAAATTCATCAATTGAGCCAGCAATCGTATATCATAATTAATGACTCTTAAGATCAGAAGCAGCAATTAACGGACCAAGTATTGTATAGTACTATCTGCAAATCTCTTATAATACGTGTATCCATAACACGTTTTATCATTCCACACAAAAAATATTATGACAGCATAATTGTCAGATGCCGGTCGCCTGATGAATGTCTTTGGGTTGGTTTTTTTTTTTGTAGGTCTATCTACTAATTGTGCAATTAAATGTTATTCATTTAACACAGCATTACATAACGTTGTATTCAAATGGAACTTGATTCGCACGTAATGATTAATTAAAGTCGACAGTAGGGAAATTATCAAGTGAAATCAGAGAAAAAAATTCCACTCCCTGTAAACGACAAATTAGCAAGACAAAGCAAAAAGTGAAAAAATGTTGGGCAAACTATAAATAGAATAATAGCTAAATTATAAAAGAACATAATTTTCCTAAAAAGACAGTTTAATTTTATCTAAACTATTTAAAATTTTTTGAAACACACTTTCTGATAATCTAGTCAAGCGTACTTTGAACTCTTGCCCTCTATGTTGATTCAGACTTAATGAGCTCGCATTTCGATTATGATAACGGAACCTCAGTTATGTAAATGCTCAACGAATTTAATATGGATTAGTTGAAAAAAATGTAAATAGTATTTTTGGTGTTATCCATTTGATCAGCCGCAGCAACATAAATTGAATTTCGTAGGCGGTAAGCGGTGTTATATAATATGTATATGCGTGCCTGAATATTCATATAACGTGATTTTTATCGGCTGCAAAATTGATCAAATTAGCACCGAGAAACTTGAGTTTAATTAAATTCTCAGCATAAGGTTCGCATTGATTTATAGCCGTGATTTTGTTGTGGTTTTTGTTGTTGTCCAATTAAGAGCACGTTTAGCGGCGCAAACAACTTTCTATGGCAACAGAAGCCGCAATCCATAAAAAAACCCTAAACAATCGCAGGACATTGTGTGCTAGCAAACAAAAGACTTAGGCGACAAACTTGCGGGCATTTAAAATCGACCACGATTTTCGAAAGAGTGAAATGAGAGGGGGGAGGAGGGGAGAGGGGTTTGGTGGTATGGGTAACTGTCGCGCCTGTCGCGAGACAATGAAAAGTGAAATTGTCTCGATAGGTTTTCAGTTTTCAGCTTTTCAGCATTTCGTAGTTTGCTGTTTTCGTTTTGGGGCACGTTTTGTTTTTTGGTTTTTTTTTGTTTTCATTGGTGTTTTTTTGTTTGCTTTTCCACATTTCTGTGCGCCAGCAAATCAATGAAAGTCGTCGCCAAATGCAATCGCTGCGAGTGCATGTGGGCTTCCCAGACAGCCAGACAGCCAGCCAGCCAGCGAGCCAGCTAGTTAGATAGCCAACTAACCGGGCAGACAGTTTCGAATGCTCGCATAATCAAGCCAAAAATGGCTGCGCAGAAAACTAACGAAAAATTACCCAAAAACGAAAATGTGGCAGGAGAAAGGCGACAACTTGCAGAATTGTGTATAGCTAAACACCTGATCAATGGAATGCTCTCTGTGTGAAGGACGTACATAGCTCAAAGGTCAGCCAAGAGCAGCACAAGACGATGATGAAGAAGAAGGAGCTCACGATGAAGACGAAGTAGGAGCAGCTAAAGGAGATGCTGTTGGACAAGCCAAATGAGCAATTAAACATTCAACAAGGCCTCGAAATGACAGGCTAACAACTTTCACCGCCTGTCATTGGCATAAAAAACAAAACCAACAAAAATCTCATGTCATACATACCCCCGTGGGATGGGGAGGCGAGTAGAGATGAGAGGGGAATGGGAGCGGGGTGAAATGTCTACGACAAAATCACGAGACAGACATCACATCCAGTCGGTTGGTTTGGGCAGCCAGCGATGTCAATCAGAAATGCCAAACACAACTGCAGACAACATTGATTTGGATTTTTTTGGCTCTTTTTTTTTTGTTTTTGTTGATGAAATTTCATTGAGAAATGTTGAAGGTTAAAATGCAATTGAAGACATGAGTGGAAAGTTAAGTTGAGTGCTTCGACAAAATATGGTATGCTCTTGTAAATAAAAAACAAACAACAAAAACCAAAAAAGAGTGTTTCATCAGCTTGCGATAATTGGGCAGCAATGTAACTTAAGTAGTTGGCATTTGTAGAGTGCTTTTGTCAGGTGTTTGCAGAGTTTGCAATTGAATTTTAAATATTTCCAAATATGACAGGTGACCATAAAAAAAAAATTCATATAAGAAATGCCAAAGTTTATTAAATGGCAACTTAATTTGTATTTTATTCATTTAGTAAAAGCTTATAAATTGTGTTTTAAAGTCAAAAGTCAGAGCTGAATGTTATAAGACAAAAGAATGTATTTTATTTTTTTTTTTCAAGTACTGGCAAAAGCCTTGAACTTCAAAATTAGTATGAGCATCAAGTTAAATCATTTAATTAAAAGATTAACAAAAAATGAGTCAATTTCAAATGAATATATTAAAGTAGATTTTATATTGACGAATTGTGATTTTAGTACATAAAATAAGTAAATTCTCGAAACAACTTTTAGATTTATTAAATGACATTTTGTTGTTGAAATTTGAACAACTTTCAGCATAAAAATCAATTATATTTATTTCATTAAATGATTAACATAAAATGAGTCAATTCTTATGGCATTAATGTATAAGATGTATAAAATGCCCCTTTATAATGATATTTCTGACAAACTTCTGCACCTAGTCAACCTGCACTTTCAGCATTAAGTGTAATAATCATTAGAATCAAGTCTATTAATTTTATTAAAAGATTCATGTGATTTTGTTGTGGATCTTTAGTCAAAGCTATAAGAATTGATTCATTTAATGAAAAGCTTCTTATAAAATAAGATTTACAAAATGTCACTTTGGGTATGATATTTCTGACAAACTTCTGTGCGACGTGTATTAAGGAAAAAATAAGTATCAAGTTGCTTTATTTAACATTAAATGAGATTTATAAAATTGCATTTTATTGTAGATATTCTGGCTAACTTATGCGCCTAGTCAAAGTGCGCTTTCAACCATTAGAGTATTCACAATTCATAAGCAAGTAATGGAAATCAAATGATGTGTTGTGCAAGTTGATTGTGTTTGTTGCTTTAATTTGTTGTAGTGATTTTCAAGTGTCCACTTGACGCACCATCAAGTGGCTCCATTCCTCTGTCTCCATCTCTGTCTCTGTCTCAGTTGCAGTCGCAGTCGCAATCGCAGTCACTGCCCTTACTCTCTCCCCCCTTTTTCCCTAGACCGCTGCCCTTAGCCCTGTTGGTAGTCTTTCAAACAAAACTGAACTTCAATTTAAATGCGCAGCGTTGCTTTTGTTGTCGTTGTTGCTGCTGTGCATTTTTGTTGTTGTTTGTTTTGTTTTGTTTGGCTTTGTGTGTGTTTTTTGATTATCATTTAGCGCACATTTTCAGCCATTTGTTGCTATTGTTGTTGTGTTTGAAAAATGGTTCATTAACATTAGCTTTCTACACGTTGTTGTCGCTCGTCGACGTCGTCGTCGTCGTCGTTGTTGGTTGTTTCAACAAATGAGGACCCAAATATTTTGTATGTCATTTTAATGCGCCTTTTGTGTTGCGCACAAAATGTTGCATTATTTGTTTTTAATATTATTTGCTGCTGCTGTTGTTGCCGCATTTGTCGAATGCATTTTGGAAATCATGTGAAAATATGCAATAAACAACAGCAAACAACAACAACAACAGCGAAATGCACAACATGACAATGCCACAATTTATGCAAAATGCATTTAAATATGCATAAAACAATTTTTCACATTTGTTTCTTTCTTCATTCCTTTCTTGTCATTTCTTGTTGTTGTCTTGAATGACATTTCAAACATTTTTCCAGTTGTCAAATGAACTTTTCAGCCATTGTTGGGAAAGCATTTACAAATGATAAATTGTCATTGTCGTAGCTGTTTGTTGTTGTCATCAAAGAGCAGTTAGATTCGATTGGATGTAAAGTTAAATCGTAGAATTTGTAGTTTAAATACTTGATCAATTAGTTGATAAATAACTTAAACACTTAAATGCATTACTCACAAGTTGCACTATTTGGTGGCGTGCCTTTGATATCTGCAAGTAAAACAAAACAAAAACGAGACGATTAATCAAAAGATATTTGTTGAAAATACTTGTATTACTTAATTTTTGCTGCATGCAATCGCCAAATGACAAAATGTCAGGCAATCATTCAAATGCCACGGCGTAGAAAAACAAATATCAAATAAATACCAGCGCACAACAACAAGAAAAAAATGTCATAACAAGCCCCAAAAAACAAACACAAAAGACAACACAACACAACACACAAAAAAAATTGCAATTGCAAATGGCAAAGTGGCCCACGTAAAGCGCTAGAGACAAAAACAATAACAAAAACCCAAAAAGAAATATTTAAAAAATTGTCTACAAAAATAAATAAAACCGACAACAATTATATTCTGGCTGGCGCAGCCCAGCAACAACAACAACAACAACAGCTGTGACCCACATAGGCGGGGAGAGAGGTGGATTAAGGGGCGGGGGGAATGGCTTGCAACAACAAAGACATTTGGCAAGTCTAGCTAGCTGGCTGGCTGGCTGGCGAGGAAGCTGCCAAAGCCATAGAAGCAATTGGCTTAAAGTCTCAGTTTGTGTTGTTGTTGTTAGATAATTGCGGCATTTTAAAGCGCTTGCATTGTTTTGTTTTTGTTTCAAGTTTTTGTTTTTTTGTGTTTTTTCTTAGTGGTGCTAGTTGCGGCTGCTGCTGCCGCTGCTGCTGTTGGATTATGCAACCGCACGAGTGGCAAACATGAAGAAACAGTTATCTGTGAAATTGCATCGACAAACGTGATGAACGTTACCCCAATAGAAAAAGACAACAACAATAACAACAGCAGCAGCGACGTTACCAGGAATACTCGTCGTATCTAGCACAAAGCGCTCTCTTCCGACTCTTGCGACTGCGCTTTAGTGCCTAATTCTCATGTCATGCCCAGAGAAGAAGAGATCGCTGCCAACCGAGTGCAGACAATGCCAAAAACGCGATGGGAGAAGATGCTGTTGCTGCTGCTGCACTTTTACTGCACATTTCCCACACACCCACACACACACACACATACATATACAGTCCAACCTACAACCTCCAACCTCATCTACATCCCAATTCCCATCGCTGGCTTGACACACTCACACACTCGCCATGCGCCATGGGATAGTCATTTACTTTGTTAGTTAGTAACTTAGTTAGTTACCCAGCCTGCTAGTTAGTTGGTTGGTTAGTTAGTTAGTTGAGTTAGCTTGCTGTAAATGCGAAATGCCGCTCACAAGAGGCGCACAATTAACTGTGATCTCTTTAATCTAACATCTACTCAGCGAGTGCATGTGAGTGCGAATGCGAGTACTTGAATACTAGCGAGTATTCATGCGAGCACTTGCGACTCCACTAACACTGCAAACTTTTTGACGAAACATAATCATTTCTTTTGATATTTAACATATATCCGCTACTTGTAGGGTAGAAGAGTGTTTTAATTTTGTGCCTGCGGGAAATCTATGTCAAAGACAGACAAGAAAGTATTTCCAACCCCATACTTGATAGAGATAGAAATCTTCTTCGACAGTATTTGAAATGTTTGTTTTCAATTTTTTCCACGCCCACTTCAGACCCCGCAAATTGAAAATATTATTTGATTTTTGGTACATACAATAATCCATGATTCCTAAGAACTTGATTGTTTTCAAATAAAAATTGTCGAAGTTATTTAAGAAATACTTTTGTATTGCAAAAACGCTTTCTACAATTGGGTCTCAGCTGCTTTGGCAGGCAATCTAATATATTTTGTACTCTATGGTATATTTTAAAAGTTGCATAATGTGAATAAACCTAATATGGACATTGGTATATATTAATATTTTTACGTAATATTTATTTGCCATATTTTAAGAATTTTAAGCATTTTAAGAATAATACCGCACTGTATTTGTCTTATGAAAAATGGATAACGGGTATCTTATAGTCGTGCACACTCGACTGCAGTTTTCTTACTTGTTCTCTTCTGAATTTCATAAGAAAGATTATTAATGCAAAAGTGCTACAGAGATTATGCAGAAATTCTTTAAATTTAATAAAACCTTAAAAACTTCTGTTTCATTATTCATTGAGAACATTATGCATTATTGTGCTAATTTTATTTGAGATTAATAGTTATTGAAACTTAACTTAATACCTTTCTTTAGCACTGTACAAAAAGCACTCAAATATATATTGTTTTTTATTTTGTTTATTACTTAAATATAATAATTAAAATAAATACATTGATGCGCAACTGCAACAGATATTTAAAAGAATTTTTTATTATGGTAGTATATTTCTTTAAATTTATTAAAACCCAATATTCTCGAAATTAGTTGATGCCCAAAAAAAATTCTGCATTTAAAAAGAAAAATTATATTTTTTGTACTTTTCTTTGATTGGATAAATATGCAACAGATAATGAAATGCCTTTTTGTATATACATAGTATTTTAGCATAAATTAAAATACAACATTTTTGTAAAAAGTTTTAAGTTAATAAGATTAAAAGCTGTTGAAAAACAAATGAAAAATCACAATACTTTTATCATCTCGAATTATAAATTTCTTTTAAATTTTACTTTTAAAGGCGTGCTTTTATTCACTTTATTGAATTGAATATATTTGGAATATGAAAATGAATTATTGATTTATTTGATAATTGTAATTGAAACTGCTTTGAGGTGTGAAATTTTTCATTATTGTTATCGGCTTACTCATTTCCTATTATTTATGGATTTATTGTCGCAGTAAATAAATATATGGAAAACAGCAGAATAACGTCTTTAAAAAGTGTGATATTTTTTTTTGCGATTTCTCTTATAGGAAGTGAATACATTTTAGAGACCACTAGATGACTAATTTAGCTACATTAACTAATGACTTTTTGGGCCAGAAGCAATTTTGAAAATATAATTTAGACAACTAGGAAATGAATGTAGGTAGAATAATGATATAGATAAATACTAGAGTTGGTTGGCAAATACTTTTGTTGCTGTGAAATGGTATGTTCAATAACTGCGGCTGCAGAACTTCCTGGAAATCAAAACAAGCGTAATTCTAATGCAGCTCAGCAGCTCAGTAACAACAAAGTCCAGCTGTAATTGAGCTGTATGTATGGTTAAATCACAGACGGAGTGCAAGTTGTTGTTGTCACGACAGGGCGTGGGATACGTGGATATGTCTGTATGTGAGCCTTGAACTCAGCAAATGGCAAAATATTTGCACAGACAGCCTACGCAATGCGCCACATGGAATGTGAGTGTGTGAACAGGGCATTTGTGTTAACATAAGAGTTGCTACTAGTCGGGTAATTACGATGCCAAGCAACATCAACAACATCAACAACAACAACAAGAGCGAAAGCACAGTTGCATTTAATGCGCCTAATGAGCGGTTTGTTCTGCAACAGCAGCAGCAACAACAGAAGCAACAACAGCAGCAGCTGCAATCGAGTCAACAATAAGTCGAGCAAACGTGCAACTAATTCGCTGCAACATTTTGTTCCTATTCACATTTCAGTGTTTGTTGTTGCTGCCGCGCGGCTGTGCCACATTTTTTGCATCACTTGTCTTGGGGGCAAGTTCGTTTCCTAAGTCTTTTGTTTTCTATGGCGTGGGTAAAAAAGCGCACCGAAATCAAAAACCCAAAAACCAAACAACAGCACACACACAATTCGCCTTGCGCTGATTTCATTTTGTCTTGACGACGGCCCCTCCCTAAGCAACACCACTGTCTGCCACGCCCACAAAAGTCAGCTGAACAGAATTCTTTCATATTTCTGTGCCAGACTCTGAGTGAGACTTTACATGGCAAAGCTGTTGTTGCTGCTGCTGCTGCTGCTGCAAAAAAAAACAACAACGCTGTTCAAAATTCATACGCTTACGACACACGATTCGATTATGAAATTTTGTTGTAGGCGAAACCTATTCGATTTCGAGAGACTCGTTTTTATTGTTTGAGTGCATTGAAAGCACAAGTCACGCTTTCTTTCAAATCCATATAACAATAGTACGCTCTGCAAACAAAACTCTTAAACACATTTGCACTAATTAAAAGTCAAGTGTTAATTAAATCAAATAACAATTTGCCAAGGATGACAATCGTCGCAAGACCTCAACTATTTACACAAATAATAATAAACTCCATACACAATGTTATACTTCGCCATGCGATGCGATGCGTGGGGGAGTTTTTCGTTGTTGTACTATATTTGTTATTATAATGACAGAGCTGACAGACCGTGGCCAACTTGCAAGTTGTGAATTATGGCAAATGTTGGTTAAAGCATAACACAAATTAACCAAAATATTATTGGCATGTTTGCTTTGGATTGACAATGAATTTTGATTGAGTCTAGGTGAAGGTGTAACTTATTTTATAATTACAAGAATTTATTAAGTTGTAATGTGATTCATAGCAAAACAAAGTAAATTAAGTTTATAAGATATAAGTAAGTTATTCTATGATTCATTGCAAAACAAATTTAATTCATGTAAAATATTGAATAATATATTTTTTTTGTATTTATGTTTATATTTACAGTGGCTTTTATAGTTTTATTTGTATTCATAGTAATTTAATTTAATTGAAAGCTTTAACAACCTTTATATTTACAAGTGTTTAATAAAGTGTTTTATTTTGCCAGTTAATATTTGGTTCTATTTTATTTATTAATATACATATGTATGTGTTATAAATAACTATAAATTAGAATCAATATTTAAAAATTACTTTAACTTAACAAAGTTTACTTAACAAAATTAATTTATTTTTTGCAGTTGCCTTTAGTTGCCTTTAGAAATGTGTTTTCATAGTGTTTAATATAATAATATGCTTCATTTTGGCAGCTATTATTTTGATCTTTTAATTTTATTGTTTATTTTGGCAGCTAATGTTTTGCTCCACTTAGTTTATTAAGATATGTTGTGCCCTTGAAATAACTGAAATTTTCAAATTAATTTTATTTAAATAAAACAAAAAACGTATTTTGTTGCTGTAGTTGTAGTTTTTGTCTGTTTTATAATCGAAATATATTTCAATAAAGCGCCTTTGGCAGACATTATTTTATTTATTTTTATTACTCTATAGTTTTTTATTTTCGAGTGTCATGAACAACGTCTTTTACAACAATTGCATGTGTGGATTATGGGCTCAAGGAAATGCCCAAAAGTTAAATGTCATAAAAGGAACAAGTTTTCAATTTTGATTGTGGAAAAAACATTTTGCTTGGTTGTCAGTTGTTTTATAGAAGTTGTTTATTTTTTAGTAGCAAGTGCATGCTGCCGACATAATAAAAATCATATTTGTTGCTGTTTCGTTTGTTTATGATAGAAATCAAAAAGCGAAAGAAACTTCAACTGGAACTGACAACAACAACAATGAAAAGGAAGAGAGGAGACGAGAGCTACCGCATTGAGGCTAAACAAATTAAGCAAAGTTGTTTAGTTGATGATTACGTGGCCAGGGCCTGAGATTATTACATCATCCCATTGGCGTCACATCATTATAATCGAACAAAACACAAACAACAACAAAAAAAAAAAGACAATGGACGCAGCTCACCAGACCAGGGCTGAAGCTCAGCCTCAGTCTCAGTCTCATCTCCATCTTGATCTCTCAGCTCCGTCGCCAACTGCCATTTGCCATTTCTATGTCGATTTGCCGCTCATGCTCTTAGTTTAGGTCTCAGCGCCTCGACACGTTTGTGTCTTTCAGCTGGGTGTGTGCCCAAAACAAAAAGCAAAGGTAAGAGAAGCAAAAAATTCGCAATGCTTCAATGGAGCGACTTGCGGTCATATGATAGCCCTGCTTGGAACTGGAACAGACACAGATTCACTCACTACTCACTACTCACTACTCACACACAGCTCACAGCTCACAAGCAACTCACACACAACTGATGACTGTTGACTGGGTCTGAGGTTTTGCTTGACTTCATTTGCTGCATTCGTTGCTCTTGTTGTTGTTGTTGTAATTAAGGTTTTTTTTGCGTACACTTTGCGTTTTGGTTTCGGTTTCGATACTTTTTAATACCCGCTACCCATAGCGTAAAAGGGTATTATAACTTTGTCCCTGCAGAAGGAGTCAAAACGATTTAATCATATACTCGTAATAGTATACTAATATTCGAAATAAAGTCTTCGCTGTATTTTAGTATTTTTGGTATATTGGTATTTGGTATATTTTAAGAATAATACTATACTGGTGTGTATTGGTATACTAATATACCAAATACAACCATCAATATATTTTAGTATTTTTGCAGTATATTTAATTGGTATATTTATAATACCTTATTGTCATGTCTTATCAATATACCAAAGAAAGCATTCGGTATATTTCCGTTTTGTGTGGTATATTAATTTGTGTGGTATTTTAATACCACGCTGTCATCAATCAGTATATTATTATACCAAATATAGCCTTTGGTATATTTAAGTATTTTTGCGATGTATTAAGTCGGTATATTTTAAGAATAATGACGCCTTGTCATATAAGAGTATGTTAATATACCAAATACCTTAGTTGGTATATTTTAGTATTTTTGAAATATATTTATTTGTTATATTTTAAGAATAATACCGCATTATCGGTGCATTTTAGTATTTTTGGTATATTGGTATTTAATATATTTTTTTAGAATAATACCACACAGCCATCAAATAATATACTTGTATTATTATACCAAATATAGCATTCGGTATATTTTAGTACTTTGCGGTATATTTAATTTGTATATTTGAAGAATAATACCTTATTGTCACGTTATGATTTACCAATATACGAAATAATGCCTTCGGTATATTTTAGCTTTTGTGCTGTATATTAATTTGGTATATTTTAAGAATAATACCATGCGGTCATAAATCAATATATTATTATACCAGATGTAGCCTCTGGGATATTTTAGTATTTTTGCGGTATATTAGTATGGTATATTTTAAGAATACTACCGCTCTGCAATTTATTAGTATACTAATATACCAAATATATCCTTCGGTATATTTTAAGTATTTTTACGGTATATTCATATGGTATACTTATATGAATAATACCGCACAGTGCTCAAAATGGGTAGCGGGTATCTCACAGTTGAGCACACTCCACTATAGTTTTCTTAGTTGTTTTTTTTTTTTGTTGCTGTTATTTTTGGTGTGCAGTCGACTCGAACTTCCACTGCCACTGCTGCAACTGAAACTGGGATTGGGATTGGGACTGGGACTGGGACTGGGATCGAGTCGGGGCATATGCATATGCCGAAGCATATATGTAATAAATGGGGAAGTGTTTGCATGCGCTCGGTAATCGATATGAAGCTAATCGAGAAAAGGAGTGCTGGCACAAAGGGAGGGCAGCATTTTATCTAATATGCCCCTCGTAATGGCAATAATTGTCTAGCATTAGTTGTTGCATTCAACCGCAGATGATTTCATAGACAATTCCCCCCCGCCCGTATGTGTAGTCAATGATTGTTGACGGTGCATTGTTTATGACTCGTTATTATGTCACACTTTTGCTTTTTTCGCTTCCTGATCTTCAAATACGGCGACTTGAATTTCGAGCTAGTTGTCGATAATGCATCGAAAAGTAGGCGAACAGCGAACAACAAAGTTGAGTTATGCAGCCACATTTGAAACTGTTTTTATTAGTAATAACATAACATCAATAATTCTTTAAATTAATTTCTACTTGATTCGCATAATTGTTATTGAAAGCAAGAGTCTTCAAGCTATACAGGTCTCTTCTATTAATAAACCTTTGAATTGTGAATTCTTGATTTGGAGAAAGTGAATTCAAATATTTAAATTTTAACATTTCATCTTAACGGTTGTTCTACGTTCCAAACTTCAAGTGTATGTTGAAGCGGTTTAAAACAACTGTTTGCCACTCATTATCTGATAGATCTGTGTAAGTAATTTGTGACCTCTCTCTGCTTTAAGGTGCAATGCCCTCAAGACGTGGGCATCGAATTCCGTTACGGAAGTGCTCGCTTTAATTGCATGTGTGGGCTGCAATTTTGCCCATCCAGTGTAGCTACTGTAGTCGTAATTTACTACTGCAAACAGTGCAAACAACTTCTATCACACGATGGGTAGACTAATAAAGCCGTGTACTTTGTTTTAGAGAGACCTCACACCCACTCAAATTGCACTATCTACGCGTAAATGTCTTTCTAGATACTAATTAGACTTGTCTTCAATCACCATACCTCGTAATATTTGAAAATAACAGACAGCACGGATTTAATTGGATATTATGTTTCATTTTACATTTACATTTTTCTAATTTTCAAATTGTATTTCCTTTTTTTTTTAATTTGGAGTCTTGCTGATTAATCTTTTCTTATTTTTATGGATCATGCTATATTGAATTAAATCGGTCTTCAATGACCATACCTCGTAATATTTAAAAATAACAGAGAGCACGGATTTAATTGTTATAATATTTCAATATATATTTTTACAGTTAAGCAATATTTAAAATTTTAAATTATATATAATTTCGTTTTAATTGCCCTCTTTCTGGTTATTCTATTTTTTGTATATCCAATTAAATCCATTTTCCATTAGCAAGCTTTGTAATATTTAAAATTGAGGAAATTCATATTTAAATGGGTGTAATCTTGAAATTTATTTTTACTTTTAGGCAATTTTAAAAATTAATGAAATTTTACATTTTTCATTTGCAGTCATTTGATTGTTCATATTCAAATATATCTAAAAATATATTTTAAACTTAAAACTTTAAAAATTTATTTGAATATATGTATACTTTTGTATTCTATTAGATTGTTGGATTATAGTTTAAGTGTTATACAAATACAAAATGCTACATCAAATTTCAGTCATTCCAAAATAGTTTTCAGCTTGTAATTTCCAGGGTATCCGGCTTAGCAGACTATCACTTGATTGTTGTATGTTTTTGACAAGATCTCGATTTCGTTGATGCTTATTTATTTGTCTCTTTCAAATTGAGGCGTACTTTAACTTCAGCAACATTGTAGCCTTCGTGCATTTGTTGTTGTCATTCATTTTTGTTTTCTTTTCAATATTTTGTTTTACGTTGCGTTCCCCTAGCCCCCGGCCCCCTTCGGTTCCTCTTCCGCTGACACGCCCCTTTGCACGCGTGCACCCTTCGCGGCCATTGAAAGGTTTCGCCTTGAAATCGCATTCGAAGCGGGAAATGATTTGTTGTCGTTGTCGTTGCTGTTGCCGTGTATCTTTATAAGTATATTATTTTTTTTTATTTTCGGGTCTCACTGTGGGAACTTTTCAATTACGATGTATATCTGGTCAAGGTAACGATACGCGTAATACATAACAACAACAACAGCAACAACAACATCAACAGCAACAACATCATCAACGAAGAGCAACAATAACTGGTTCTATAAATCATTATTATAATAATAATAATTGAAAATTGTGACGCCTAAACTTTGTGCACAAGCAAACAGGCTAAAAATTGGCTCGCCATTCCCATTATATTTATTATCTCATTTTGTATTTGAGAATTGTTTTGTTTTTGTTGCATATATTAAATTTAAACATTTTCTTTTGCTGCATTTGTTGTTACTGCAAATACTAACTATAAAGCAAATAGGGGAAAATAAACCTATGACATGAACTATCAAATACTCTATACGTTTTACATTTTCTACAAAATTAAATTTATATTTTAATACAAAATATATCATGGATTTTGCTGACAATCTGGTATATTTTATACTCTATGGTATATTTCGAATAACATTTGCTATATTTTTGTATTTTTTCGATACATTTGTAGAATATGGTTTTATTGGAAATGGGTTGCGAGTATCTCACAGTCGAGCATACTTGAGTGTAACTTTTTAACTTGTTGTATCAATAAACAATACAAAAAATATATATTTCATATTATAGTTTTGAAAATTTGAATGCTTTTCGATTTGATAGTATTCCCTTTTGGAATTATGAGTTCTTTAAAGAGTATTTCATATTTAAATTACACAAAAAAACGCTAATCACGGATATTAAATACTATACGTAAATTCATGAATCATGCTCTAGCTCTTTGGCTACATTTGCTATTGCCAAATTTTCCATTATACATTTGAATTGCGGAAGCTGAAAATTATTGCATGAAAAGCGCCGCTTGCCACAAAACAAGCCAACAACAATAGCGATTATTAATTGTTGCTGTCAGTAAAAATGAAAAAGTCGAAAAAAAAAATAATGGAACAAATTAAAAATAGACATACTTATTTTTAAAGTGCGCTAAATTGGTTTGCTATTATATTTTTTCGCCACTTTTATTGTACGAATTCTTTTATATGGAGCATGCAAAATGCGTGCAACAAATGAGGCAATCAAGCGTTGCCCTCTCTTGACTCTTGAATAAGAAGAGGAACAATGCAGCATGACTTGGAGATAGTTAAGAGTTGATAATTGCAAAGACCAACGGGAGACGATTCTTTGATGGTAGCGCAAAATTGTAAGTACACTATTTTGATTACGTATACATAATATTCGCTGACCGGATTTCGTTTTAGAATTATAATTTGAAAAGTCAAATAAATCGCAGACTATAAAATAACATATAATTATTTTTAAATGCCCCCTCAATGTGAGAAAACAACACACGTTGACTTGTTGTCCACTTCCGTGCTCGATGGCTTCAGTTAGTGGGTCATTGAAGAAGTCAAGTCAAATGCTCAACAACAACTAGATACACGATAAAAGCACAAGCAACAACCACAACAACAACGATTGCACGACTCTTTTGATTGGCCTTTTATGTCCACGAGATTCAATGAAGAAAAAACCAAGAAAAAAATCCAATTTGTTTAATACGCCGAAAAGGTCAAAATATGATTCGATTGATTGTATTTTTATGTGTCTGTGTGTGTGTGTGTGCCCTACACTTGACTTGACTCGCAAAGAAAAAGCTTTAGCTTCAACTGGGTCGATAAGGTGAGCCATCGTCCCCCCCGTTCCTCACCCCTTTGGCTGGGTCAATCAATTGATAAAAAATGATTGTTTTTGATGCCAAAGCCAAAGCCAAATGACTTAATGAGTTTATTATGTCGGCGCTTGGATCATTATAAATTTGTCACAAATTCAAAAGAAATCGAATGAACTTGTAACGTATAAACGTATGAATTTACAACTTACAATTAAATTATGATATCGCTTGTTATATTGTTACAATCGATCAGCTTAATATCATTGTTAGCATTTGTATTATTTAAGTGGCATAATATGCACAAGGGGATCGTTTAGTAAAGCTGTTATTTTGTTGTAAAGTGAATAAAAGACAAAAGACATGAATGTTGAAGGCTACCAATGACGCTTGGCTGTCAAATTGTGTAAAGTGTGTTATAATATTCTCTATAAGCTGAGGAATTTTCTAGAAGAAATACACTTTAAAGTCCTAAGGAGAGAGGAGCATAACAAAAATGTAAATTACTCGAAAGTATAATATTTATGTTATGAACTTCTGTGAGTAACGTGAATTTTTAGTTTAAACTTCTTGGGTTTAACATTTGGGGCTAGTTCTTTTTTTCTTCAGTTGGATTTTTCGATTTTTACAATGTCTTAATTGATCCGACAAGTTTTGTTAGTTGAATAATATTTTGGCTGCGGAAATATTGAGGATATTGCGGAAGGCCTTTGCTGATTCTACCATGTCACAGAAAAATGTTTATTAGTACTGCAAAAACTTCAAAGTGTGTCGGGAACTTGTTGATGACTTGAAGCGCTCCAGACGATAATTGAGAGATGAATATCACATGATTGAAGTGAAGTAATTGGTGCACAAAAATCGTTGATTAACTGCTAGACATCTGACTGATATGATCGGATTATCAGAAGGATCTGTGAAAGCCATTTTGAGGCCTATGAAAAATCAAATCTCGTTTGGTACCGAAAATACTTTATATACTTTATAAATTCACTTGTTGTTCGTGATCATTTCGAACAAAATTTGACTTATATCGTTTCACAAACAGCGTACTTTCCTGATTTGTCTTCGAGTGACATTGTTTTATTCCCAAAACCCTAGAGATCACTCCGGGAAATGTTGAAGAAGGCGCAGATGTCTATACCGGAACGGGACTATTTGGCATGTTTTGAGGATTTACAAAAACTTTCGCATAAGTGTATTTTATCGGAAGGGAATTAGCTTGAAGAGGATGAAATTGATTCAGAAGAAATTCCCCGTACTTTTCGCCCACAGTAGTATTTAATTGAAATATAGATTAAATGATGTATTTCGTTCTTTTTTTTTGTACTTTGTTCATGCTACTAAATTTATGGCATACGAGTGCTTAATAAATTTACACTTCTGATACTGCCAAATTATATTTATGTATAAAAAAATAATCCCATATCTTTGTGTATTGGCCATCAAGCAATGAAAGCCATTTAGAGTGAGGTCAGACGATAGGGTTGCTGTCCGACATATCTGAATCTTGTTTCAAGTTCTTGTTACACTTTTTCGCACACTTCCCACTGCATTGCCCTTAATTGTCAAGTTTTTCTGTTTTGTATATGAATATTTTGTGTTGTTGTCAGTTTGTTTATTTTTTTGGTGTAACTGAAACTCGATTCGCATGACAAGTGGCAAGAGGCAAGAGGCAAGCGGCAACGAGAGCAGGGCATGATACGAGAAATGAAAATGAAAATGAAAAGCACAAGTTTTGAGTTTGAGTTTGAGTTTCGAGTTGAAGACGTGTTTTTTTCTTTCGTGGAGCAGGTCAACTGGTTGCTGTTGAAGTAGCGTTGGGCGCTGGTCGACCGCCAAAAGACAATGCGAAATATAATCATAATAATATCAACAACAACTATGCTAATAAAAATAACAAGCTGCCAAGCAGCAGCAGCAGGCAGCAACAACAAAGTTTAATGTCGCATGACATTAATGACGGAAATCTGAGGCAGCAGCAGCCAAAGTGGCCGCCAAATGGACGCACTACGTCAAAGCCAGCAAACGAAAGCAAACAAACAAACAAACAGAAAACAGAGAAAAAAAAACCAACTGAAATTGACAACACTTTCAATTGTCGCATGTTGTTGACCACGTTCGCCTGAGAAACATAGAAAACTGACCCCTTTCCCTCCTCCCACACACACTGCGCTCCTACTTACTCCCATTAAGTCTGCTTCCCTCCCTTCCACATCCACTGCAGATCGTTACCTTCCTGCTTACCTGTGTCTGTCAGTGTTCGACTTGTTCAGTCGCTGCAAAACGTACAGCAAAATACACCTCACAACAGTCAAAGCAATTTTTAATGGTTTTTAATGAAAACAAAAGTGAAACACAAACTGAAACGGGCCTCGGTTAATGGCCAAAAACAAAAAAAAAAAAAAGCTGAACAACACTGCCTGACTCTGCATCCGTGGGGCCCTGTGAAACCAAAAGTGGTTGTATTAACATTTAATTAAGGCGCAAAGTTCACAGTTAACTAACTGGTTGCTCACACCGATACGGACATGGCCAATTCCAAAAATGGCAAAAACAACCACTCGATGTGCCGCAAATTTCAATTCGAAAATCATTTTAGAATATCGAGATTTATTTATTTGCGTTTCCTATTCGAGATTATTGAAGAGTCTTAAGCTGTTTTTGCCACTTCAGCAGAGTTAATCGTTTAAGCAGACCAAAATATTAAAAATTATACATATGTTTATCTTTGACTTAAGCAATTTTACAGACAATGAACTAAGTTTTGTCTTTCAAATGCATGACAATATTAAATTAAATTAATTATATAATGAAGACGGCAAAGCTCGCCGAAATGAAATCATAAAAATAATACAATGATTGACATAAGTATTAGCCAAATTAGACGGCAATTGAGTTTGTTAACTGAATGCTGCTGTTGTTGTTGCTGTTGTTGTGGGCCAATTTCACAGTATGTCTCATCTTAATGACATGCAAGTCGAGACGAAGGCAAAGGAGAAGGAGAAGATGATGTCTGTAAACATAATTTACAATCATCTTGGCTGGTATGATTTGGCTCTCAGGAGTTTCGAGACTGATTCGCTTGGACATCATCAAGAGTGAAGAGCTTTAAATTAGCTAGCCAGAGCCAAAACGAATCCGTTGACAATGCATATTACATGGACATGGGAGCGGCTTTCTAGCCAAAGTTCATTTTAGCTTATTTTTCTTTCAAGTCTTTTCCACTTTTTGTTTTATTTGCTCAAAATATTTTCGTTAATTTGCATTTAATTTATTTGGCCATAAAAATGCAGGCGGTGCTCCTCATAAATTGTCCATTGCTACCGTTGCCGCTGGCACATTAACCCCCAGTCCCCTCTCCTCCCTCTCCACTCTCCTCTAACCCAGCCTCAGCACTTGTTGGTTGGTCATGTGTATTCCATGATCTGAGCACAACGCCAACTCCATCTTTCAAGTTGGCCCGATCCATGTCTGGCTGCCAAGTTTCCAACCGAAACGAATCGATTTTGGCATTTTGTTTTTCTCTTCTCTTTTTTTTTTTTGCTTTTTGATTTTTATATTTATTTCGCGTTTGTCTGGATTTTGTGTTGTTGCTTTTATTTTTATTTCTCAGTTCGCTCTCTCGTTAAGAGAAAGGTGCTGCTGATCAGTCAGCAAACCAGTAACAACAACAACAGCAACCAGCAACCAACAACCAACAGCCAACTCCACCGGCAACACACGCGCAATTCACTTTCTAATGATGCACATAAAAAATATAAAGAAAGGAAAAAAATCTCTTTTTCATTTGCAATATATAAATATTTGTCGCCTTTGGCGTTGACCGCCAGCCACAGCAACAGCAACAGCAACAAACAACGATCGCAAAATCAAATATTATAAAATAAAAATTAATAAAAGCCAAAAACTTGAAAACCAAAACAAAAAAAAAATATGTCCTGTCATAAAATTGCAAAATTTATGTGGCAAATTAATATGCACAAGTCGCGCAAAATATTTTGAATTATTTGCGTTGTCTTTTGGGCAAATTTGCAATTAGTTATACACAACGAAAAATATATCGTTTATGTAGATATATTTGCATATACATTGCGGGTACTTAACACATGCCAACATAAAAATCAAATCTTTATTAAGTGTGTGCAAAATAAAGACAAGTTGACAGAAGCGCAGACGATATCAAAATACTCTAACATTATCAACAAAAACAAAATTATGAAATATAAATATACTTTATTAACTACAAATCATGTTCAATTATTGTTATCAAATTGAACATTATCAAATAAATTGAATAATATAAAATTTGTTAAACTAAAATAAATGCTCAAAGTGTTGGATATTTCTAGACTAAATAAATAAAAGTTGAGGTATGTTTTCGGCTAGAAAGTTGTTCCAAATCAATACTTAATTGATTCCTATTTTATCAAGCGAAGATCGAGAGTTCACACAATTAATAAAACTCATTCGATTTATAGTATTAGTAGATCAAGATGTTCTAGTTATACCACGATTAAACTATTAATCAAACGATTGTAACAAATTCCATGGTAAAGATCATAAATCAGAAATAGATTAATTATCGATTTGATTGGAAATTAAATTAATAGTATGGTTGAGTATGAAAAGAGAGTTAGATGAATGGCGCTTAATTAGACATTCGCAGAAACAAGCGGAGAAAGTTCTAGATGCAAATGACGTATACGTAATATTAATGGACGATAAGAAAGTGCTTCGCAATGAAAGGGACTTTCTTGGCATAAATAACAATGTTGTAGAGCCAAAATGTTAGAGGCGCTGGCCAAAGTGTTGACCAAAGCAATTTGCACTTGCAGGTTGCAGAGTATCTTTTTCGGCATGAAACGGGTTTAAGTGTTTTTTTGGCCTTTTTGGCGGGTTTTTTTTATATTTTTGTTCGTTACCATTTAGATGAGTTATAGGTGAAAATTGTCGCGAAAGTCGTGAGTTATGAATCGGTTGCTGTTACAGCTCTCGTTGTTGTCGTTGCTGTTGTTGCTGTTGCTGTTGCTATTTACTGCCTGTCTGCTGCTGTTTTTCTATTTTGTTGTTGTTGCGCAAAGAAAACAGCGCCGTGAAGGTCAAGAAACTTTTAAGCGCTTCGCTGGCTGCTGACTACCGATTGTCGACTACTTGGCTTGGCTACATTTTCCATGTGCCAGCTACCAATACCAAACGTCTTCGGCCTCTTCTACAGCCACGTGTTGTCGTTGTTGTAACTTAGCATTTAATTAATTAAAGTAAATCACTTTTGGTCTGCGAGACGCATAAAACGCATTAATCATTCAAAAATTAGTTCACATTTCCGTTCACCTTCAATAAATTGTATTTGCATGTAATTTATAACAAAAACAAACATATAACGACACAGCGGAGAGCAACGAAATCAGCATAAAGAAATAACTCTGATTTGCCCATTTCATTCATTCATGCGGGCGAATTAACTGCGAAATTATTTTCGAAAAAAAACATGCACACAAACAAAAAAAAAAGGGTATTCATCATCTACAATAATTGATAGGGGTTTATGGTTGATGTTACGAAAAAGTATTACTCAGCTTTCAGGAGGGGGGAGTCCGTTACCCCCATTTCGACTTCCCATAAGCCAAAAATACATATTTGTATATACATATGTATGTATAACATTAAGAGCGGGACGCACCCATTTTCTGGGGAAGATCTCTCTCCGGCAAGATGATCAAGTTTATTTTTAATCTTTAATGCATGTTCCTGCAAAAACATGGGACAAGCTTGGGATTTGCATATGGGAAAGATCAGTTGTAGTTAAAAGCATGAAGTTAAATGAAATTAGCTGGCAATTTATTAAAGGTGGGTAGTTAAAGGACACGAAAAATTAATTATTTTTATATTTTTTTATTTATAAACTTGGAAATAATGTGATACATTTAATTTAAAAGAGTTGTGTACTTTAAAATAGCAGTGTATCAGAAGAGCTACATTTAAAATGTTCTGTAATCGCTACCTATACGTTATTAATCTTTTATGCCTGCAGGAAATGTGTCTAACAATCAGAAGGAGGCATTTCCGACCCCATATTGTATATATATATATGTTATTTTCGATCAGATGAGCGATATGAAGCGTGATATATAATACTATAGAACTGTCTACTTTAAAAGAAGCAAAAGAAGCAGAACTATAAAATGTTTTTTTTTAGCATTTAAGTTATTTTTAGTGAATCTCTTAATAATAGTATTTTTCAATCTAATTCCCTTCAACTATATTTTTATGATTTTAAGTTATGATATTGAAATATTAAATTGAGTTATATTGTATGGCTTTGATTGTCATATTTCAAAAAATCGAATATTTGAGTTATATTTTTGTTTTATTGCAGAATTGAATTTCGAAATATATACAATATTATATTTTAATGTTCCAATGGACTTCACGAAATTTTAAATATTTTAAGAAACAGTGAGCATATTGAGGCTGAGAGGAAAGTCTTTCTTTCCTTCTAAAAAATTAAGTTAATTTCTATGGAATTATTTATAATAATATTAATTACTCATACTTATGAACAATAGTTTCTACTGCCCAATATGGTGTGTACGAATGGGTGTGTGTGTGTGTATTGTCTCTTTTGTTGTGTTGTGTCTCGTACACTTTTGGCTTAACTGTTTAACTGACAGCGCTGTCAAATTTGTTGTTGCTATTGTTGGCCGTTGCTGTTGCCGTTGCGTTTCACACGCGCGTTAATTAAATTGATGAACCTCTCGCAGTCGCAGTCGCAGTCGGCGTCAGCGTCTCAGTTGCTGTCGCCATCTCAGTTGCTGTCGTCGTTGCTGTTGCTGTCGCCGTCACCAACACCGTCGTCACTGTCGCTTCGTCCGCTTCCTCAGCGAGAGCTTTTGATCTTTTGGGTGCGTGAGCGTAAGCGTAAGCTATTTTGTTTTTTCTTTACTTTGTTTTTTAGTTTTTTTTTGGCTTGAGCATTCTTTTCACTTTTGCTCGTTGAGAGTGTGAAATTACAATAACAACAATGGCACCTGCGGCGCGCCTACAACCGACCAACGACAGCTCCAGCTGTGAGAGAGCAGGTGGACACGAGACTGAGTCAGCGAGGTAGAGAGAAAGAGCGACAGAGAGAGAGAGAGAGAGAGAGAGACAGAGTAAGTAAAAGAGGCGACTGCATTGTTCGATTTAACTTTCACTGATTGCCCGTTGACAATGCGACGATGCTTCGTTGACGTTGACGCAGACCTTTGGCATTGTTGCTGCCGCTGCTGCTGCTGCTGATGTTGCAGGTGTAGGTCGTTGTGTCGAGTTGTCTGTAAGTGTGCTTGTGGGTTTGTTGTGTATACTGTATTAACGAGCAAGTACTACACGGCCTCTCTGCATGCATCTATGGCAATTATTTTGCGCGCTAAAAAATTTCATTTACTTTCTATATGGAAATATTTGCACACTTTTGAAAAATCTTGAAAGCTTAGAAAGTCTTCACCAATAAGGTAACGCCCAGGCTTGTTGCTGCCGCTGACGACGACGACGACTCTCGCAGACTCTCAAAAGAAGCATCGAGACTGACTCCCAACCCAGACAATTTCAATTTTAATTTCTTCTTTTTGTGTGTTGTGTGTGTGTTTTTTTTTTTATAGCGTGCGGAAGTTGACGTCCCCGTTTCTTTAGCTTCTTCGTTTGCATTTAGGTACTGCTGCTGTTGCTGCTGTTGCTGTGGTTGCTAATTAAATGATTGTTTGATTTGATTTTGACAGATCAACGCGAATGGATTACAAAATACGCTATGCGAAAGTTTTTTTTATTTGGTTTGTCAACTTAAGTTAACTGGGCGATGATGGATTGGTGAAATGTGTCAAATCTCCACTTAAAGCAACAACATTCGGGTGTGTGGGCCATTGGGGCATTAGCCAAATTTCCCCCGAAAGCTAATTTCGAATTTCAAATTTGTTAATGGCACTTCGAACCGAGTGAAATCACATTTAATGAAAGGCTGTCTGTAACAATGAGAATTACTCATAAGCGCAATGCTTTGGGATGCGATTATATTTTCGATTTTATTATTGTACATTTTAATAAGATGACGCTGACTTATTTACGCATAGTTTAAAGTAAAAACAAGAAAAAAGTAAGATAACCGCTGCCCATTTTTATTGAAAGCAAAACAGTGCGGTATTATTCTTAAAATATACCAAATTTATATACCACAAAAATACTAATATTTACTATTTTTGGTATATTGGTATATTGATATACTATAACATGACATTGCGATTTTATTCTTAAAATATACCAAATTAGTATACTACAACACTAAAAATATACTAAAATCTTTATTTGGTATATTGGTATAAAACTTATTAAAAATATACGAAAGAGTGCAAAATATACTAAATACTACAACAATACTACAAATATTCCAAAATCTATATTTGGTATATTGGTGTAAGAATATTCGAAAATATACTAAAGACTAGAAAATATACTAAATACTGCAACAATACTACAAATATACCAAAATCTATATTTGGTATATTGGTATAAGGCTACATAAAATACACACAAAGAGTACAAAATATACTAAATTATGCAACCATACTACAATTATACCAAAATTTGTATTTGATATATTGGTATAAGACTACTCAAAAATATACCAAAGAGTAGAAAATATACTAAATTGTCAGCCAAAGCAACCCAAAAAATATCCATAAAGAAAACTTCTATACACAGAAGACACAATAATTATGTGTGTGTGTTGCAAATACATATAATTATTGAACGAGTGTAAATGTTTCACAGGAGAAAAGATAATTGTGGATTGAAATTATATATGATACCATAATTGAAACGCTGTCAAAGAGTAAGAATGTTCCACTTAACAAGAGTAAGAGAAAACGTCAGTTCTGACTTCGATTCTAAATATGTATTAGAGACAGGTTTTGCTAGGCGTAGAAAGTGTGCAGCGGGTCCGCAATAAATATCAATGGATCTAATTAGCTTGTAGATATTATCAATGATGTTTTAATTGCCTGTTCAACTAACATATATAAAAAGTAAGTTTCTTACTTGACAGGCAACAGGCTTCTTAACGCTGTTTGTTGACTTGTTTTTAGCTGAATCCAAACGAAGAACAGAAATGGAAAACCCGAATCGAAACTCGCAAAAGGAGATGCAAAAATCTGTTGATCGCATGATATATTTGACAGTTTGAGCAGAGCAATAGTAATAATAATAGCAATAGCGAAAAGCAATAATAATAATAATAACAATAAAAATCGTTGTCGTTGTTGTTGTTGCCATGCGGCATTAAATTCCTAGCAGCAACATCAGCGAAGCGCAAAAGGCAAGATGTTATTGTTGTTGTTGTTGTTATTGTTGAGGAGTTTATCAGAAGAACTGAAGCTCGAAAAGAAAAACTCTACTAAATGCATGCTGGAGAAGGAAAAACTTGTTTTGTGCGCTGCCGCACTCAAGAAAAATGCTGATAAAAATAAATAACGAAAAGTGCCGAGTTAAATGTGAAGACACTGCGGATCTCTATAGCTCTCTGTGTGTGTGTGTGTCGAAGAATTTTCCAGGCCTTGCAACAACATCTTGATTTTGTTGCTGCCACAGTTGGCAATTGCACAGTAAATTGCTATACCCACTGGACATACCTACTATACGTTTATTCGCTCTCTCTTGCTCTCTCGCCTTGGATGCAGCTGCTGCTAAACTTGATTTCTATGTTGTTTATGAATTTGTTGCCGTGCAAAGCCGTGCAGCATCAGAGTGCAGACTGTAGATAGCAGACCACAGGCTGCAGCCCTTCCCCTGCCCTCTGTTTGGTTGCTTGAGCGAATGGTCAAGTCATAAATAAATCTTGCAACGCATCGCAGCAACAACTGCAGCAGCAACATCAGCAGCAACAGCAGCAGCAGCAATGCCTGTGAATTGAACTGCAGATGTTGTCTGTTTAATTACCTACACATCACATACACATACACACACAGGCTGGCAAACCTTAATAGTCAAAGATTTCTTGCCACTGACGACACTGTTGCTGCGGTTGCTGCCCCCTCTTTCAGCTGCAACACTTCTGCCCAGCTACCCAGCTCATTCACTCGGCATCGTTCAGTTCACTTGGCGCGCAAACCTGAGCCGAGAAGCGTGAAAAGCAACAAAGCAAAATAAAACAAGAGAGCCAAAGAAAGAAAAATATAAAAAATACAAAAATAGAAAGAAAAACCTGCAAACTACGACCAGCAACCAGCAACCAAAAAGCGACAAGCGAACCAGCAACCAGCAACGAGCAACAACCCAAAAATCCAGGCCAACTGTCTCAAGTCAAAGTCATAGCAAACTCTTGGGATTGTTGTGCGCCACTCGCCGCCTCTCTATGCAATTCTCAATGTGTCGAGATGCTCAGCTTAGCAACTGCTTCAATTGTTGCCATTCTCTCTCTCTCTATCTCTATTGCTTACTTACTTTTCCCACTCGCTGCGTCTTGGTTTGTTGTTTTTGTTTTTTACATCAATTTGCATAGCTATAAGTTCCGTAGCGCTTCTTTTTTTTTTGTTGGTATACCCTATGCACAACAGACCTACATATCAGCGTATAAGTACGAGTACAAGCTCCATCTTCATATGGTTTGTGGGCAAGTGCAACTTTCTAGGCACTTTATATTCTGTAATACATCTTCAATTGCCTCAAAAGTCGGGCATTCGCAATTTTGTATTCACGGAACCTCATTTTTAGTGTATTCATTAGCAGAAACAATACCTCACACTGTGCCAAATGTTGGGTCGTAACCGCACGTTGGGCGCAATGTGGTTTGCTGATCTAACTACACGGATAGAAAAAAACGTGCTAAAATCAAAAATAAAATCTTGAAGTAAGATTGTATGATTCTAGATTGCCCAATCTTGAAATTGAGAATTATAATCTTGTTTCAAAAATGGAAAAAAACTTAAAAATTAAACCAAACAATTTATTTTTAAATTTAAACCCAAATTCTGGATTGACCGATCTTGAAATTATAATCTTGTTTGAAAAATGCAAAAGTCTTAAAATTGAACCCAGAAGGAAAATTTGTAAATAAATATCAAACATTCTAAAATGTAGATAATTTAAAACAAAATAAAAATTAATTTTGCAGTCTACTTTTCCATCTAGATTTTTCTCTCTGAGTATATGTGCGGAGTGATTAAAATTGATTTGTGGAAATTCAACATTATTTTAGATTTTTTTCTGAGAAGTTTTAAAACAGCTGTCATTGAGAACCTAACGATTATATCGACCTACCCTACAGCACGAACGGATATGATAAGCGAGAAAAATACGAGTAACGAATTAGGAAGTATATGCCAAATATATTGGAATGTATATGTTTCTTATTTATACTATTTGTTCATTAGCACTTTTAAAATAAAGACGCAAGCAAATGTAAACCGGCATTTAAGTTTATTAGCAGTATACTATATTTCCGTTTTGTCTAATAATTTTCCCATTAAAAATAGATAGAGGCTAATCAGAATTGTATTTCTGCAAAATGTACCTAAATCATACATTCTTTACAATAACTTCAAGCATTTCTGACGCTGCAAATATGTATCGTAAGAAATTAATTATGTATACCACGCCTCTCTACGCGATTCTCATGTAGGTTGTGCACTTGAAGCTTCATTCATAAGCTTGTTCGGCCCGCCTGCTGAGCACTGAACAGCCTGCAGTCTGGTTTAGCCACTAGAAAGTGGGCGTATTTGTCGCCGCCACAGAATTTTCACCCGTTGCAACTGCCAGCTGCCAAGATGCACATGCTGAGCTCCACTTGACGCGAAGTTGTTGCACACACACACACACATGTATATACAGAAGAACATTAATATATATGTGGCACACACACACACACTCAATCAAAATTAGATCGTGTTCTGTCATAAAAGCAGCTCGCTCCAAACGTTGCCACACATAGCAAATTGGCTTCACAAATATTTTCGAGTCTAACGGCAGTTCTGGAAGATTTGTCTTACCCGCTTGGCTGCCCCCCAGTCACCACTTCCGTTCTTCTCCGGCACAACTAGCTGCTGACTTTTGGTCGAATCTCCAGCTGATGTCAGCTTTGGTTTTGGGTTTTTGATGTTTTGCACTCGCGTTTCGATTTCTGTTTCGTTTCTATTCAATTCTTTCTCTTTGTGCTCAGCACTGTTGTTCACCTCTTCGGATGCAGGACATTAGAATGCAACAAACATAACAAAAAAAAAATAAAAACAATTCGATAGAATAACAACAATCTCTTGGATTGCACTATACTTGTTGTTTGCTGTTTTGGTGTTTTTGTTTTTTTCTTGAGTGTTCGTTTTTTTTTCTTTTTTTATTATGGTGTGTTTTGGTGCAACAACCAACGTCTTTGAGTAGCGCGCACAAACTAACAAAAGCGCCGCACAACAATAACAACAAGAGACACCAAAGACACCAGCAACGTTGGCAGAGAAAACAAGTAACAGAACTGTTAACTTGGCCCACACTGACAAGCAAGTACTCTTCAAAGAAAGAGCGAAAAGTTAATGCAGAAAGTACTTAAGACTTGTAAAGTTTATTTTTTAACTCTGGTAATGTTCAAAATATATTCTTACTATTTGTAATTTTTTTTATTTAATTACAACACAAAAAGAAAAATACTAAAGCATTTCATTTTATTACAATAAACAATGAAAGATATTTTTAAAAAATAAATGAAATTTAATTAAATTATACTTTAAAAACAACATATTTTTTAATAACATATATAAATTAGTTTTTGAACGAACATATAATTTATAAAAATTCGTATAGCCTACTAAATGAAAGTGTACAAAAACCGGTTGCCTTTAGAGTTGCCGTCGACTTAGTTGCCGCTGTCTTCGGTCGCAGAAGCAGCGAGCGTAAAGTCTTGCTTTTGTTTTTCGGATAGCACATAGAATATCGGTTGGAGTATTTGTTTTAACGGCTTTTTGAGTCAGATTACTGCACATGTAGAAGCGCAGAGGATCTTTTAGGTGAAAATTCTGGACTAAAATCTGTACCAAATCTGAACTTCAATTAATTAATTCAAATGAATTATTAAATAAAATATTTTGTATTTATATTTCTTCTAATTTCTCTTTTAACATTTTGTATTTTCAACAATTTAAATAAAAATATTGTCTCTTTAACAGATTTGTGAATAGTTAACAGTAGAATTGCATTTTCTGTTAACTTTATCGTAAATCGTAGTATCGTAAAAAGTTGGTTGTTGTCTCGGCTAAGTATTGCATACTTTTTCAGCTAATAGATGTCGCCACTGTGCTTTTGTTCTGCGTTAATATACGTTATTTGTAATATCGTTCGAGTGTTCACAAATTTCGATTTGCTAACGGTTTTCTGCATGGGAAATGCTAATGGAACTTTTTATCTATATTTGAATATCTTTATACAAAATTTGATAAATCTTAAGAACGAAGTGGTAAAATAAAATATAGCGTATTTGAATGCATTGTGAAAATCAGCAATACAAATTACCATCACATTTTTAAACGAAGTAACTTTTCGTATATATTTATGCCATCGATATAAATATATACAAGAAGTCAATGGATTTCTGAGTAAAGTGATTTTAATTTTTGCATCCTCAAAGTATGCTTCAAAAATGGATATTTTTAAATTTGAAAAAAAAACACGCTAAAAATTAAATTCAGTTAAAATTTAGATTAAAAAATTAAAAAAAAATAATTATTTGCTTATTATATTTCATCCAACAAGTGTTCAATAATCGAACAAACGATAGATGGCGCCACTTGGTAAGAGGACGATTTACTTAATTTTGCTTGCTGTTGATTTATGTTTTTCTGCTACTTAGTCAGTATCTTTTATGTAAAGATCTTTGTTTTGAATCATTTTACACTTTTATTGTAGAAGTCTAAAATATAGAGAGAACATACTTAAAAAGCTCTATATGGAATATAGTCTAATTTCTCATTTAAATGTTGTAAAGTCAATTTTTGTCTATGTTCGTGTGTGTGTGTGTGTGCGTATTTGATTAAAATGAAATTATGATTTCATTTGTAGTTTCGTGTTTCGCGTTCCATGCAATAATATTATCATAGAGAAAGAGAGTGGCAGCAACGTTTGCATTTCCGCTTTCGCATCCGTTTCTTTCCCATTTTTGCCATTTGGATGCTTACGAGTATGCTGCTTTTTTGGGGAACTTTCATCATGAAAATCATAAAAGTTAAAGCCAATTTTTGCGGGCTATGTTTTCGCAGCACGCACAAAAGTTTCGACTCAGATGCAATACCCGCGGCTTAACGGGGCCAAAACAGCGATAGAATCATATCACATACAATACACCCACACACACACACACACACACACACACACACACACACACACACACACACACACACACACACACACATATATATGCGATGTGCGTATATGCATATATGGTCTATATATGTATATATGCATATAATGTGAACAATTTCTGTGCCTTTTGTGCCCTTTTTGTGGGCAAAGTTCAAATTGAATGCCGGAAGTGCTTTGCGATTGCAAATGCATTTCGAGCGCGACCAGAGTGAAGGAGCGGAGGGTGCGGAGGCAACAGCGGCAGCGGGTGCTAGTCTGTGGCATGCAACGCAGCGCTCGCGTGGTGCTGGTTGGAAGAGGGGGCACAGGGGAGACCCGCTGATAAACGAACTTGAACATTTTTTGACAGTTGTGCGTATAAATCTTGAAATGTTTTAATTTGCTTGCGAATCGATTTAAAGCGCTCGCGAAATAAGCAAAGACAACAAAAGCAAAAGAGGCGCAAAAGCAAAGCAAAGAAGTGCTCAACAAAAAAAAAAAAAATAAGAAATGAAATAAAACAAAAACCGGACAAATAAACGAATCGCGTAGTCAGAGCACAGAGCAATGGAATCGTTGCTGTTGCCGCCGTAGCACCGACATCGTTGCGTATGATTTATGAATGACATTTCAGCTTACAGTTGCCCTTACCACAAGCGGTTCGCTTGGCTAGCACAGCAGCTTTGCAGCATGTTTAGGGTTTGAGTTATAAAAAGAATATGATTTCATTTTGCATGGCACAAATTAAGAAAATTGTCATTCAAAGCTAAATATTGCTATATTTTAGATACAGTTTTATTAAACTAATAATTAGTTTTTAATGTGAATACCTTCTAAGACTCTTTTCTTATATTCTCTAGATAAAATAGAAGCATTTTAAATATGGTTTATTCTCTGAATGAATTTGTTGCCGGCAACTCTATGAACAATGCAAAAAAAGACATAAACTGAAACAATATTATCATAAAGTCATGGTACATAAAATTTACTTATTATCTTTAGATAGACAGATAGTAAATAAATAAAGAATATAAAAAAATAGCGCAATATTTAGAGCTAAAATAGGAACTTTTTTTGTTTTACGATAAAATATATGAATGCGTTCACTTTTTGGATTGCGTACGAGCTCGATAATATTTGCAATTATCTTTAAACCGTAAAATAATTCCAACATCATTCTCAGCTCTAATTAAAGCGTTAATCAAGAGCTATAAAGTTCATCTTTACTCAAAATAAAAAATGTTTTGGCATATGTTTTTTTACTTTTGATACCCATGAAATAAATGTAGCATACTTTTTGGAGCACGCAAATAATTAAATTAACATAAATGTCAAGCACTAGGTTTTTTTCACATTCAATATTTACGTCTTTATGATATGTGTATGAGGTTTGACCTGAATGAGATTTCCCTAATATGTATTAATAAGTGGAAAATAAAATAAAAGTTCTATATTTCATTTAATAATATAATGGTACGATTTATTACGAATTCTTTGCTTAATAAAAAAAAGGAAAATAAAAATAGTATGTATCTTATTCTACAACATAAAATGTGTATTTAATATTATAGTTAATTTATCATTGTATATTTTGTTTTCTTAAAAATTTGACAGACTTTGAATTGCATTCGCTTCAAAGGCTCGAAAGTGATTTTTGACAAAGTCTATTTCGTAAATGTTAAGAATAAACTATTAAGAAATTAAATCAAAGTTGATGCAAATATTTCGTTATCTTTAATAATTGTTGTACAAAAAGTTGCTGAGATACCGAACACTTTTGTCAGGGTATTGACACTTTCGCTGCATCGCAATTGAATGCGTTTTGTTGTAGTTGTTGTTGTTGTTGTTGTTGTATTTTTCTTGCTTTTGCTGATTCAGTGCCGCTTTTTGGTGCCGCGCGAATTAGCCAAAAGCTGTTGCCGCTCGCCCGTTCGTGGAGTGTGTTTACCTTTGAAGCGCTTGCTAGTGCGCCATTTTTGCGTTTTTTCTTGAATGCTTTTTATTATTTATTTTTTTTTTTTGTCGAATGGTTGTTGTTTTTGCTGTTTTAGCATTCTCCAGTCAGGCAGCCAGTCAGCGAGTGAGCGAGTGACCAGTCGCCAGTTGGTTGGCAGTTGGCAGTTGGCAGTCGCTTGGCCAGCGAGCCAATTCATATCATATTTTTGCACTGACCCCCAGCCCCCTAAAAGAGCAGAGCAGAGCAGAGCAGATACAAGACCAGACCACAGAGAGATAATATACATATGTATGTACATACGTATGTCTCTAGCAAGAGGAGCCAGTGCCATTTGCGGCCAAAGCGGCTCTTCGTTTTTGCTCTTGGCGTTTATAGATTGAGTACTTTATCAAAAAAACGAGACATCAAAGCGTATATCATGTCAGCTGCAGACGTACAGAGGGAAATGCCAAGCCAGACAGACGGCCAGAGACCGAGGGTCGAGTTGAGTTGCGTTGAGTTGAGTCGATTGTGTGACTGTGGCATGAAGTTGAAGAGGCAAAAGGCAGGCCATGCAAAGGCCAGGCTGCATTTGCATGCAATACTCCATAACTTAGCCAATGACCAGAGCCAGAGCCAGAGCCAAAGAATTGTTGTTGCCTTTGTGGGGCGCCATTTTGTTTATCTTTGTCGCTTTGAGCGGGTGCGAAGACTGCAACAGGCCAAAAAGTTAGACCTCTCCTCGGTCCCAGTCTCAGTGTCAGTCTCAGCCCTGTGTGTGTGTGTGGGCAGCAGTGAGTTGCTTTCGCTTTGATATGAATGCGAGTGCTTCAAGTACTCATATTTATTCGACTTTGGCTATCAAGCGCCAAGCATCTCAATGACTCCCACTTCCACTCCGACTCGAGAGTCGTCGTCACGCACTGCTCCCATATTCTTGTTGTGATTTCGATCTGAGCTGCCTCATGATCATGCCACATTAGCTTTATGTGCATATCTCAAATGAGTCGTCGCGGCAATGAATGAATGCCTGAGACTACGCGCCACTCTCTCTCTCTCTCTTCAATGAGTCGCTATTGTTGTCTATAGAGCACGCTGCCTACTTATAAGATATCTATGTATATGGAGTAATTACTCCCTCGCCCCTTCACATTGTGCTGTGGGCGTTCTATCCGCGATGGTAGCACATCCATCGATGAGCTGATCAACTGATGCGTGTGGTACCTCAACGTACTCAAACGTAGACAGCACTCACTCACTCACTCACTCACTTGCATCGATACTTATCTCGAGAGTGCAAGCCAAGTATTGCCAATAATCATCATCATCATCATCAAAGCCAGTCGCATTTACATAACAAATTGCTTGTGCCTTGCCTAGTTCCAAAACTCTTTGCGCTGTCATTTTTTATGCTTAGTTGAAAGCACGTTACTACAAAGCTTATTGCTCGTCACTTTGCACTTAAAAGACTTTAAACGTTATTTTGAAAACATAATTAGCGACTTTTATTCACTTTACTTTTGCTATACTGAGATTAGTTGTTACTTAAACGAACAGCAAAATATGTTTTCAAATAAATGAACAGACCTATAATTATAATTAGCGGCTACTTGGCATAACTTCGAAGCATTTTATTATGAAATTTTTTGAAATTTATATGTCAAGTTTGTTTGTCAACTAACTCTGTCATTATAAACACAACTATGGAAATATAGTATCTTCATAAAAGTGTGTGAAAAACTTGTTTAATAAATGATTCTGAAAATGATTTACAGCTACATTTTTGCGACATTTTTGCATTTTAGATTATTGGTTAGTACTTTTTATACCCGTTACCCATAGGTTAGAAGGGAATTATAACTTCGAGGCTATAGGAAATGTATGTAACAGGCAGGAGGATGCATTTCCAACACTATCAATTATATTTATTCACTACGATATAGCCATGTCCGTCTGTCTGTCTGTCCGTCCGTTAGTTCATATGAACACCTAGATCTCAGAGAGAAAAGATAGAGATGCATTTTTTTTCGAGAAAACTCGCAAGCAGAAAAAATTGTTTTAAATTTTTGTCACGCCCACTTACCATGCAAATTGAAAATTTGACTATAGTGTCAACTTTTGGTACATACAAAAATATCTAAAGTATTGTATTTATGATTCCTGAAAATTTGGTTGCGATAAGACTAAAATTTTTGAAGTTATTTAAGAAATGCTTTCTAAGGGTCTTAGTTGCTTTGGCAGACAATCGTGTTTTTTTTTTAGGACTTTATGGTATATTTTGAATAAAATACTATATCCATATACCAAATGTAGTCTTTGGTATATTTTAGTATTTTGTGGTATATTAATTTGGTATATTTTTAAAATAATACCGCACTATTTTTCTGTAGCACGCCAGACTAAAACTTTCTTACTTGTTTGGATTGAGTTACTATTTAAAAATATAATTATAAATTAAGGGAAAATATCTTTACTAACTCTGTCATTAAGTGCAAAATACAAATATAATCTCTTTAACAAATTTTTTTTATACTGGCATTTACGATAAATACATCAGTTTATTATGCAAAGTTTACAACTTTTTCTATATTTTAGTTACCATATAAATTATTTAAAGTTTCAAATTCCAACTCTCTATCATGGTTTATTAGACATAAATTCTTCAGCTATTTAAACAACAACCAGTCACTTTTTTAACACCATTTGAAGCAATTTTTTAAATTCTAACGCTCAAAGAAAAGAAACACAAGGATGTTGAGCAATAAAATCAGTTTGAAGCGTACGTTTGCGTCTTAATAACGCAATTGATATCGAGGCTGGAAACTAAGGCTAAAGACTAAAGAACTTTGCTGGAAATATATAAAAAAAAGAGCCTACTCAGCCGCAGTCACAAAGTTGGAGGAGCACAACACCAACCACAGCAGGAAATCACAAATCAAAAGCGTTTTTTGATTAATTTTGAATAAATGCAAATAGCGAAATACTCGCCTCGTATGCAAGATTCGCAAATTTCGCCAAGGTTATTCGACTGACAGTTGCACAAGCTCTGGACATGGACACCACATGGATCAGCCGGCAGTTGAGAGGGAGGGAAGTAGCGGAAGGAGAAGGGAGAGCAAGAGGATAAGCTGCAAGGAATACGCTGGACATGGGTTTCAATGGTTTTTTTTTTACCTTTTTTTGTTGCTCTGGTCGCTGATTCCTTTCTTACGGCTGTCGCTTTTGATAAATTTGACGTGCAACATTGCGAGTTGTGTCCTTTGTTGTTGCTGCTGCTGCTCCTCCTCCCTGGTTGTGGTTGCTGTTGAAAAATAACTTGTTGTGATAATTTCGCTGGGGAATTTGTTGCACAAATATCAAAATAAAATTAATTTCGTTGATTTTTACACAATTCACTGGAGCGTTCTGTGTTCTGTGCTCTTCTGTTTTCTTCAGTTCCTTTGCCTTTGCTTTTGCTTCTTTCCGTTTTGCACTTGCCTTAAGAAGTCCAAGTCCAAGTCCAACTCCAAGTCCCAAAGTCCTTCTGATCTCTTTTATGAATGGGCAACAGGTCGCCACAGACTCTTGGCCACAGACACAAGTCGCAAGTCGCAGACTCGACTCTCCAGTTGCCCATCTGTGGCGATCTGAAGAGATTCCCCAACCGTCGTCTGCACCGGAAATTGAAATTTTAAAAGTTTTGACGTTTGTTTAGTTTGCTTTTTTTCCCCCATCCCCGCTTTCTGATTCGGTTTTTTTTTTGGTTTTGGTTGTTGTTTTTTTGAGTTGGCTGTTGCTCTCTCTCTCTGTCTGTTTATTTATGCAAACAAATACATTTAAATAAAAGCAAGCTGGAAATTGATGTGACCATAACACGAGCCAGACCAAAAAAACCACGCGGACCTGCCGCTGTCGCTGCCTCTGCCTCTGTCTCTGCCTCTGTCTCTGCCTCTGATTGTGGCCCCGGTTTGTGCAACAAAAAATTAACAAAATATTAATTGACTCACTGACTCTCTGATCTATACACACACACACGCACACACACAGACGGAGAGACAGACGATGGTCATCCGCTTGCCCATCTATCTCTACGTCGTCTGTCTGATCTATCTGTCTCGCTCTATCTCTCTCATTCTACCCCTCTCTCTCTCTCTCTATCTGTCTGTCTATATTCGTATAACGCTTTCCGTTTCCGTTTGTTGCGCGTTTCAAATTTGCATAGTTGCTGTTGTTGTTCTTGTTGTTGCTTTTAGCCAGGTTATCAGCGGTCAACGGTTATCAAATTTATTCATTTAACCGTGAATGTGACAGTCCATAGACTAGCGACTAACTCTGAAATGTATAAATATTATTTCTAAAGCAAACTCTGATATGTTAGCTATCGTCATACCCTGCACGAAATACGCTGAATATTGAGAAACTTTTCGACTTTTTTCGTTGCAGTTGGAAATTAGATCAGCTTGAGGTTTTGGACTGAATATGATATTTTTATTGTAGTGTGTTGTTATGACACTCTACCATATTAATGGTTTAATTTGTTTAAAACATTTGTAATCTAAAAGAAACTTGCCTTTTGAATAATTCCGTTTCGTCTAAAGAACAACGTCTTTAAATTAATAAAATGAAATTCTTGATTTAAGCATATAACATAATAGTACAATTTTTTATGTGGCATTTGAGTCAGAGGTAAAATACCAAAATTAATGTAATTATTTAACAAGCTTCTTGTAAGAACTTAGAATCCAACAATCATCGCTCTTCAAAATAAAGTGCTTTGGGTTCGACAATGCTTTCATTTTTGTTTAAATTTTTTGATTATTGAAAGATTACATAATTAAAACAAAATAGCTCACTCATATGGAATATAGAGGACTACTTAGACCTTCACCTAAGTATTGAAATGAATTATAAATTTTTAAATTGAAAAATTGTATAAATATTTTACTTTGCAGTCGACAAAGTATTAAGATAATCTTTTATACTTCTGTGTGTTTTTAGGCGACATATAATATTTTTTAAATTAAGCTAGTGACTAAGTTGTTAGATACCTCTTATTCTGAGCTAAGCCAAATACTAAATTTAAGCATTACAAAATAGTATCATAGACTAAATTATTTAAGGCAAGTTCTTAGCTCAGTTGCTGATGTCGCAAAAGAAATGTGATCAAATTTAAATATGATTCTTTTAACAGTTAGAATAATTTATGAAGTTGTGAAATAAAGTCCTACAATGAGTATAAAGTAGTTAAAGAGGTTGAATATATAAAACAAGGAATAAGGTGAACAAAGCCAGGTTAATCCATTTGCAATATGTAAATATATTTTAATACATTTGTTTATATCGACTTCGCTTTTCCCTTCACTCCCTCTCTCACTCTCTGATGTTTGTGTAAATATAAAACATGTAAGAAAGCTACAGCCGGGTGTGCTCGACTGTGAAATACCTGCTGCCCATATCAATAAAGCCACATTCAATAAATATACTAAAAATATGGAACAAAAATATACCAAACAAAAAATACCATATACTATATTTAGTATATCAAAATAGTACTGAATTTAAAATTTACCATAGAGTACAAAATAGACTAGACACAATTTTAGTAGGCGTTGTTTGCCATACAAAAATAATTCTTAAATAGCTTCTTTAATGTTAGTCAGATCGAAATATTCGAGAATTAGAAGCATTGCAGATATTATTGCATTTTGGTTTTAGCTTGAAAATAAAGCTGGCGTGACAAATATTTGAAACAAATTTAATGTGTTTGCAAGCATTTCAAGTGCTGTCAAAAAAATTATAGCTCTATCTCTTATAGACTATGAGATATAGGGGTTCATACGCTTGGACAGACAGACAGACGGACGAACAGACAGACAAACATTGGTATGCCGTCTTGACTGTCGGATGCAGATCAAGAATATATTTATATACTTTAAGGGACGGAGATGCCGCCTTCTGCCGGTTAGATACATTTTCCGCAGGCAAAAATTTATAATACCTTTCTACCCTATGGAAAGCGGGTATAAAAAAAGCATTATAATAAATAGGTGGATTTTTGTGGGTGTAACTACAAGTACCTATACATAACATACATATATAGTATGTATATACATATAGTGTGTATTTATATAGATGTGCATGCACATATTGTCGGAGTATATTGATCGGAACTGCAGTCAATGCTTCAGTTAGCTGCATTTGACGGATTGACGCTTTGTCACTCGCTTACGTCTGTCGCAAGTCCGCCAAATTGTCACCGAAGCGACGTTGCAACGCGTTGAACAGTTGTGGGTGGATGGTCGGAAGGGGGGAGAAATGGGGGGAAAACACGCGGATTGGGTTGGCTGGGTTAACAGGGCGACAAATGTGGCTCTGCAATAACTACAACAATTGTATTTGCATCGCGTTGCTGTTGTTGCATATGTAAAATATGCGCGAAGCTACGCATGTGTGTGTGTGTGTGAGTGTGTGTGTGTGTGTGTGTGTGTGTGTGTGTGTGTGTTATTGTGTGGCATGTGCCACACATATTGAATGTGGTATTAAAAAAATAAAAATAAAATTAAAAAATTTGCACAGAATTATAAATAAAATATTTGCATTTTTATTGAAAATTAAAATAATTTTTCGTGCATCGCAAATACACGCACGCACACACACACACATACGCACACTCACACGCAAAGGCAATATATATTTTGCGAAATAGAAAATAGCCAAAGTCAAATATATAAAATAAACTATTAACTCTCAAACAACACTAAAAAAAAATAGCAAAATATATTAGTAGTTGTTTTTTTTGTGTGTAATTTGTTTATTATAATGTTGCAAACGAAAATGCTGCAATGAATTTTAAATAGTTTTTTTTTCTTTATGGATATTTTCAATACGCAGAGTATTTAATGGCTGTCATCAGCTTTTAATGTAAATCAAGCGTGTGTCTGTGTGGATTACTGATGCGTCAATTTGTTGTATGCAGATGAGTTGTCATGAAAGCTTCTCCACTCCACAGAGCTAGCTGACTGGCTGACTGGCTGCCTGACTGGCTGGCTGACTGGTTGGCCCCTTTAGGCAAATGCAGAATCACACACAGTGGGTTCTAGTTTAAGGGGCGAGCTGTCATAAAAATGGTTGTTGCTTCATTTGAGTGGCGCGTATGGCACGTCAAAAAACACGCAGCACAAAAAAAAAGAGAAAATAATATGAAATAAATAGAGAAAAAATACTGTTGGGGCGAGTAAAAAGATGAAATAAATTGCAATTTAAATTATACGAGTATGTACAGACACACATTCACTTGCTGTATATAGTATATATAGAAGTAAATTATTCAAATACTCGTCACTCGTCAGTCGGCAGTTTAGTAATGGAAGAAAAACTGGAAATCAGATTGAATGTATTAAGTACGCAAAAGTATGGTCAAACATATGTGATCCTATAATTATGTAAATGACAAAAAGACTCACCGAACAAACAAAAAAAATTTGAACTGAAATGTAATTCAATTATTATGCATATTTTTGAATCACACAAACAATTATGGTATAAATTTCTTTAACATAACTCAAACGAAGCACTATCAAAGTTTACTTTTGCAAATAATTTTCTAAAAACACTCACACACACACACACATTGACATGGATTAATTGAATGTGCGTTCAATTTTGACTTTATAATGATTTTTATTTGTCCGTTTTACAGGACATTGAAAAGTCTATTATACTCGAGCTGTGCACATTGTACTCGTTATAAAATTCATTTGATGCGCATATTTTATAAAATATATATATTTTCTTATTTATTTTTGACTGGTTTGCCTGATTGGTTGGCTCGTCGCTGCGTTGCGTGGAATTTTCCCAACTCCACTAAAATGTCAACTGCAGTTTAGTTTCGCTTTCAGCGATTTCTGTTGAAAATTATCAAAATGCAATTTTCAGTTAAATGAAAACAGATGAAATATGCGCTCAACTGGATACTATGAAGGCATGTCAAATACGCTTTTGCTTTTGAGTTAATAAAATAACTAACATAAGGATTCTTCTAAAATTTGATAAAGTTCAAAACACTTTTACTATTTCAGTGATGAGCACTTGATAAATGTAGTTAACAAAAATTAATCTAAGATATTCAGTGTTACAAATCGACTTACAAATTTAACAAACTCTTGACACACTCAAATGAGATGTCAAAATGTGTTTTGGTAAAGTAAATAAATAAAAAAAAAGGAATTCATATTTTCGATAGGTTTTAAAATGCGTGAAAATATGCACGTAATAATGAGCTCACATCGCCTCAGGCTGAAATGCAGCCATCAAACACATTCAACATTCAACAATACAAAAGAAAAAATACTTCATAATTATCCAAATTGCAAATTAAAAATATCACTTTGGTTGCGCGGGTTCTAAAAAAAAAAGGGAAAATTAAGAAATAATTGTCAGAACTATGTTTTACAACATTTTCATTTTTCTGCATGGCATTTTTAACGAAGTAATATTTTTGAAGAGCATTTTAAGGGTGATTAAGGCTGGAAATATCTTTAGAATAATTCCAATATTTGACTAAGGAATTTACAAGTTCATAATATAATAATTGTTATTTTTGGTTTCAGTTGTCTTCATTATTCGGAAATTTAAACTTTAAGAAGATATTTTCAGTATTGCAACGTGATGAAGTAATATAATGAAAGAGGGTTTTACAAAGTGTTAAAAATAAGATCGAAAGTTTAACTGTAGAATAATTATATTTTCAGTTTATAAATTTAAATAATAAAGTTAATAATTGTATATCAAAGCTGTATCTTTAAATCACAAATCGAAAAATTGAATAGCAAACGTATTTTTAAAGAGAAAGTCCATTTTTGGTACATGAAATAATAATTATGGAATTCATAATAAAAGTTATTTAAGTAATACTAATGCAAAAATCTATTACTGCAATCGGTATATGGTATATTTTGAGTGTAGTACAATATATATATGTATATAGCCTATGGTATAATTTTTTCGGAATATTAATTTGGTATATTTGTAAAATATGATGTATTTTATTATTATTTAATTACTTGTTGCAATTAAAATTGGAATTTTAAAAAGAGACAAGGTTCAGAATATAATTTTGGTTTAAATTTTGAATTTGTATTTTAAAAATAATTATATTTTTGAGCAATGAATTCAGAAAACGTAGAATCATAGTTTTTGATTAATAAAATCAAAGAATAGCTTCATCACTTATTTTGCAAATTTAAATTGCACAAAGCAATGACATTTTTAAGAGCGATCGTTTTTAAATTATAACATTAATATTTTAGAGATAGTCGAAATATTAAAGTTATTATTTTTGGCTAATAAAATCAATGTTGTTGTCTTCATTTTTTCGCAGATTAAAGCTACACAATACCAATGATACTTTTCAACGGTGCAGTGTAAAAACAGCAGAATAATTGTATTTTAGTATACTAAATTTAAAAATGTTTTATTATAATAATTGTGAATTAAAGTTGTTGTTGTTTTCGTTTTCTCGAAATAAAAGTAGACTGCACAAAAAGAATTATAATTTGCAAAAGTAGCTTAGGCGATTAATTCACAGAGTTTTCTCGATCAGCAAATGAAATGTAGATGCGGCTCATTGACACTCCTTAAGTCAACTTATAGTTATAGAGCAACGTGGGTCAGCTTTGGGATAAATCCAAGCGAAATTCATTGACCGAATGTTGAGGTGTGAAAGGTGTCAACGCTGAAAGGTTGAAATGCTGAAATGCTGAAGAGTGTGTGTTGTTGTTGTCGATGTTGTTATTGTTGCATTTGCTGCGATGCGATGTATGGGAAAAGCGCATTAAACATTAAGAGGCACACGGAAGAGGGTAACATCTGCATATGCAACTGCAAGTCTGACAAAGAGCGAGATGCGGTTGCTGTAGCGGTGACTGCGGCTGTGGCTGTGGCGAGTGGATTTGTCACTAAAGCCGACAGCTTAGTGTGAGGCACAGCTGGCTCTCTGGCTGCACTTTGTACCTGTGCAACCGAGAGCTGCAACAAGCGGCAAGTGTCAACGGTGATTTGCATACAAAGCCAGTGGCATGCTCTTTATGTTGTTGTTGTCGTTGCTGCCGGTTTTGCTGCGCGTGCGGCTCATCATCATTTGTCAAGCCGAAGCCGAGCCGAGCCAGGCCTTGGCAGCGAGTGCCAAGTGCGGGTGCCGCATGCCTCATGCCTCATGCCTCATGCCGCACATGCCACACACCGCACATACCGCAGAGGCTGCTCTGGCTCTGCTCTGTTGTTCCGGGTTTGCTTTGGCTGCTGCTATCTTAAATCACAACTCAGCCGCCTCTTCTGCTGCTGCTGCTGCTGCTGCCTCACTTTCATTATCTGCAAAGGGTTTTAAGCCCCTTCCCTTCCCCCTTCCACTTCCACTTCTACTTCGACTTCCACTTTCGCTTCAGCGTGTTCTCAGCTCTTTCGAATTTTTACCTGCCTGCCTTGCCTGCCAGTTGTTGCTCAATTTTGCTGACTTATTGTTGGCAATTTGTTTGCCCTGGCCTAAGCCTCGCTTCAAATTTTGAATCCGCCTTTTCAGTTGTAGTTTCATTCTCCAAAATGACGAGCACCACTGTCTGTCTCTTGTTGTCCGGCTGTCCAGCATATTTCACATATCTCACAGCCCAAAAGTAAGGTGATTAACGGCAATAGCTAGATGCTTGAAATTCAACTTAAATGCAAACAAAATTCCCATTGAACATTATTCATTTAAATATTTTGTGAAATATTTGAAGAAATTCCAGTGCCATTTATTCGTTAAGCATAATCATTTTAATTTTAAACATTATTTCATATATATTTTAGACAAATTTATTAAAATTTTAGTGGCATATTTTCTTGAAGCATTAGAATTTCAATTTTGAAATATTGTACAAGTATTTTAAGAGATTTCAGTGGCATGCATTTTGAAGGAATAATGATTTTAATATTAAATATTATTTTATTAAATATTAAACACGTTTTTGATATAACACAATTGGAGAAATATAAAAATAAACAAATAATATAAATTTGAACATAAATCAAAAATAATTAATTAAATATTTTACAAATATGTGAAGGCACTTTAGGGTTGAATATTTTTTAAGCATACTAATTTAAATTTCGAACATAATTTCCTTACATACTTCATAGTAATAGTAATGGAATAATAGTTGTAAGATAAAGTTCTATTTTCAAATTGAAAAAGTTTCATATAATATATATTATAAAAGGCAAATCTGAATAAGTTAATTTGTACTAAACGATATCTAAACTACTTTTGTATTATTTTATATACAAAAGTTTTAGAAGTTCTTTATTGTAGTAAATCAATGAAACAGGTTAAAGGAGTCATCTCCAACCTCATAAAGTAAATATATTCCATAAATTATATATATGTATGTCAGTCTGTTTATCTGTCTGATCGTCCTATGTAGATCTCATAGACTAAAAGAGATAGAGATATCATTTCATTTCCACAGCACTTCATTTTCCACAAGTTTGTCTCAATAAAAAAATAGAAATAAAATTACAAATATAATTTTGGTAAAAACAACAACGACTACGGTATTTGTGATTTCTGAAAATCTAATGCGATGAGATATTTTAAATTATTTTAGAAAATCGTTTGTATGGCAAGAATGCCAACTTTCTAGGGGTCTTAGTTGATTTGATTAACAATATGATATATTTTGTACTCTAAAGTTTATTTTTAATATACAAGAAATGACATTTGGTGTATTTTTGTATTTTTTCGATATATAAATGTAGTATATTTTAAGAATAATACCGTACTGTTTTGCTTTTATTCAAAATGGGTGGCGAGTGTCTCAGAGTCGAGCACACTAGACTGTAGCTTTCTCTTTTGTTAACTATTATTTGCTGTTCAATTTCGTAAATTAATTCTGTAGTTTTTAGAGTAAAATTATATATAAAGAAAGCAAAACTTCGTTACTAAATACGAATTATTTTAGTTACTAAATTTGTATTCACTTCAAGCTTGAAAAGTGCAAAATTTAAATTATCTTGTAATAGAATAAGTAATTGTGGAAAAGAACTTGGCAATTTGAAATGTGCAACTTAAGCAAATCAAGAAATCACACAAGTATTATAACTATTATTTTGTATTATTTTAATAATAATAATAATAATAATCATTTATATTTACATTCGCATTATGTGTATATATATTTTTTCTCGCTTCCAGCTGTTGCCTTGGCGCTTTGAGAGTTGCGTTGGGTTTCTGTATTTTTTTTGTGTGTGTGTGTGTGTTTTCTGCTCGCCACAGCAAACAACATCAAGTGAACACGCATCAACGCACTTGAGAGCAGCACATAGAAGAGGAGGAGGAAGAGGAGGAGGAAGTGACAGTGGGCAAGTGTCAGTGTCGTGTGTCAAGTGTCGACGCTGACGACGCAAGTGTCAAGCAGCTGGACAGCAGGGCGACTTGAACCTGGGAGCCAAATCTCTCCCAGGCGCTGACGTTGCAGGTCATCGCCAGGCAAAGTGGAGAAGTGCGGAGGCGTTGGAGGAAATGGAGGCGCCTCGGCGTATGCCATTTGATAGCTGAGAGCTGCGAGCTGCGAGCTGGAAGCTGGAAACTCTTGATTACTGACCATAGCAACTCCATGCGGCAAGCGGCACGCACACGAGCGCAAATAATCATAATAAAGAAGCGCAAGAGGAAGGCGACGAAAGAGAAGAAAAGAGGGGAGGGGAGTGGGGAGTGGGAGGGCGAGCAATGTCCTTCTGGTGACGCTGGTGGTGCTGTTGGTTGCCTGGTCATAGGAAAATCTTATTTCACGCTGTAAACCACAAGGGAACGTGCCAAACACCGCAAGCAATAAATGAGATGATGGCGATGAGCAGAAAAATTGCGAGAGGCGTCAGCCGGACAGACAGACAGACAGACGGGAAGACAGACGGACAGCAAGACTGGCGAAACATGGTGACATTGTAATAATTATGCCAAAGATTATCCTTAGACCCGCACACGCACACGCACACGGACACGCAGCAGGACAAGGCGAGGCAGCAACAGCAACAGAGCAAAGCGAGAAAGCGAGATGGCGCAACTGCGCAAGCAAGAGCGAGAGGTGTGAGAGGTGGCGATGACTGTGCCGCAGGATATGGCAACACGATGAGTGCAGGACAGAGAAGGACACGAGGACAACACAGAGCAACAACAACAACAACAACAGCAACGACAACGACAACGATAACGTCGCTGACGACGTTGCCAGCCGCGAGCGAGCCGCGTTAAGTAGATGAGCTTCAATTTGTGTGTGCCTCCTTCCTTTTGGCTGCGTTAGTCCTTCCGTCTGTCCTTTTTACCTTCGTCCTTCCGTTCGCCATCTCTCTCTCGCTCTCTTCCGCACTCTTACGCTGTCTGTGTGTGTGTCTCTTGTTGCCAAAGGTCCTGTGTGTCCTGTGTCCTGTGCTGTCGTCAACGCCTGTTGATGTTGATGGCCTCCCGTGCACGGCGGATATCCTGTAACCAGATTTGCTCTATGTGATTAAGTAAGTCATTGAGATGGTCTCGGTGCCGATAAGCCGACCAGCCCAACCCAACCCAACCCAAGCTAAACCCCAGACCCCCACAGACCCCAACTACGACTTCAACTTGTGCCCAGACAGCGCCGCCCAGTCAAGCTCTTTGACCCAAAAATCCCACCCACACAACCTCCTTCTCATGTCTGTCGCTGTTGTTGTTGTTGCTTCTGCTGTTGTTGTTGCTGCTGGTGCGACTGTTAATTGTTCTTGTTGTTGCCCTTCGGCTTTTTATCGCCTTTGCATCTTAAAGTTAACAAACAAATGGCAAAGAAAAAACACGAAAAACAAAAAAATAACAAACACATTTAAGCCCCCAATGAGCAAAAAAAAAAAAAACAAATAAGAAAACGAAATAAAGAAAAAACACAAAGTGTAAAAGAAAAGAAAAATGAAATTTCGAATAGATTTTCAGCCGCCGTTTTTAAGCTAAGCTAATTAACAAGTCCCAAACCAAATGTCGCACAGTGTCTTAATTGCCACTCAGTCAGCTAAGCGACTTTCATAATTGACAGAGTTTTTTTTTCTCTTCCATTTTTGTGGGGAATATTTGAGAATTTTTGAGTTGCCTTTAGAATATATTTTTAATTGAAATCTAAATATGAAATGAGAGAACACAGAAGGAAGCTGGAGAACTTATTTAAATAAATATTATGAATTCTATTAATTTTTTAGACTTGGCGTTGGCGTGCAGAAAAGTTGTAATTTAAATTCTACAAAATTATATTTTAAATATCACTTTGCACACATTAAATGATGTAAGATTTCGCTGAAAATATTAGATTAGAAAAATACAACTGTTAAATAATTATAAATATATTACAAATTAACTTTAAATAAGCAAAAAGAATGCAATATATAGAAACTTCCATGAATATATTAAAATTGTGTTGATTTTTTTTCGGATTATAACAACAAAGTGTTTAGAAAATGAAAAAATGTAATATAACATGGAAAATATTGAAAATTATAGACTGATGCTATCTAAAAAATATAGAAATAATATAGATTATAAAACAAAGTGCTTAGAAAATAAAAACTGTAATATAACTAAACTCTAAATATGAAAAATTATTGACCAAACAAAGCTGATTCTATGAATAAATATTACAATTTTTAAGAATTCATCGATGATATCTACAAAAAAGAGAAATTCTCGAATTTTTTATACAGATTCCGTTAAAAAAAATAGTACTTGAAAAAAAACAGCATTTAAGCCATAATAAATGTGAATCAAATGAACTTTAAATATAAGAAATTAATTTAAAATAAAAAAAAACAATTTCTTAAATAAATATTGTAATTCTTTATATACAAAAAACCATTTACATTACAATTACCAAACATAGAAATATCCGAAATTTTTCTAAAACATTAATATATTTAGAATTAACAAACTGTTGAGTGTGCTCAACTATAAGATACTCGCTACCTATATTGAATAAAGTCAGAGAAGTGAGGTAATATTCTTATAATATACAAAAACATGTCGAATGCTATATTTAGTATATTGAGATACTACTACATTGAAAATATACCAGATGTGCTTATACAAAAGTATTTCTTAAATAACTTCTACAATTTATAGACACTTGAAAGGTCAATATGGTGAGAGGACACTGTGCAGCGATCTGCGGCCTGACAGCCAAACTAATTTCGCTTCATTGTGGGCGTGGCAGGCGGCACTCGTGACAAAAAGATGGACAGCCCCAGTAAACAAATGGCAGGCAGCCTGATAGACAGACAGCTAGTCAGATGGAGATGGAGATTGGGTAGCTGAAAAAGAGACAGACAGCGAGAGAAAGAGAGAGTGCTAGACAGAGAAATAGCATAGAGGCGATGCGGGTGGAGAGATGCGAAGCACAGAGAGAGAGAATGAGAAAGAGAGAGTGAGAGAGTTTGGGGACAGGCGACAGTTAGTTAGTTAGTTGGAGTGCCGACGGTTATGCCATAGGACAAATCAGGGTTGTGGGTAGAGGGTGGATAAAGGGGGGGGGAGGGGACGGGGCAGACTGGCATGCCAGCAGCTACCTGAGCGAGTGCATAGTTTGTTTTTGCCGTTGTTGGGGTCTGTCCCGCCTGTTGGTTTTTCGATGGCAGCAGCCCCAAAAAAAAATAAGAAGAAAAAAAAACTGTTGGCGACCTGACTGACGCGGACACGAAACAAAACTGACACTTCAAGCGACAGCAACGATCCGGCAACTGACAACAGAATAACCCAAAAAAACCAACGAAAAAAAAAAATAGAAAACGAAATCAACAACAATTGCCCAACCAAATATTTGTGTGTTTAATGAGCTCCGAACACTAAAAGAAAAAATATGTATATTGAGAAAATAGAGTAATCAAGCAAACGGAAAATGCCATCAAAAGTCCCGTCACAATGTCACACGAATTGTCACCCAAAAAAAAAAAAAAAAAAATAAAAATACAAGTACCAGCAACAACAATTCTAAAACAGTTTCAAACTTAATTTCAATATTTTGAAAATTGAAATTGAATTTTGTCTGTGCAGCTAATTAGCTGCAGGCAAAGCAATTTGCTCCAAAGTGTGACAATTTGTGACACCCAAATACACTACTTGACAACTGCATTTCCTTTTTATTTTCCGGACACTTCGACTCCTAAGAGTTTTCCTCCTGACAGCAGATTAGTTATTTTCTTCGGCAATTATTAAACGCTTTAATAATTTTGATACGAAGTGAAGTACATTTCTTAGTCCACATTTTATGAGCCTTACATTTGCTTTGATTTCTTTTTCCATTTAGTAAATTATTTTCATTAAATACTAACAACTTTAGCTATGCTTTTTGCTTCGCTCATTTGATGACAAAATATTTTATTGAAATTTATGCTTCTTGACGAAGAACTAAGAAAATGTTTTCTTTCATCGATAGGTTTTCAGCAAGATTTTAAGTGTGATGATAAAAGTAAACTTTATTTTATTTTTGAGGAAACTAAACTTTAATGTTTACAAGACTTTTAAAGGAAATAAAATTATAGAATTGTGCAGTTTATTTATAATATTAATTTATTTAGTACAGATTTTTACAAGTTACAGCCTAGTATTAATTCATATAATTATTCAATTAATTCATATTTAATTCGATTTATTTTAGCATAATCAGATTTAGTTTAATTATTGTTAAACTTCTAATTTACTGCAAATAATCCACACTTAGTGCATTCTTCATTCTTCATTGATAAAAGCTTTAAACAATATTTTAATTACTCGCCAGCTAAAATTCTTCAAAATTCTTTCCGATTCTCAAATATAATATTTGTAATATATCTTGTAAAGATTTATGTTATTAATGAAGGTCAAAGGACATTAAAACTTTGTGCCTGCTGGAAATGTATGAAACAGGCCAAAAAAAAGCCATCTTCGACTCCATAGAGTATATATATTCTTGATATAGCTTGTTTATCTTATATAGCTATGTATGTTGGTCTGTCCATCTATCTGTCTGTTGTAGAAGGTTTTTAAAAAATACTTTTGTATTGGAAAAAGTGATTTTTATTACGAGTCTTAGTTGCTTTGGTTGACAATCTGATATATTTTTCACTCTATGGTATATTTTTAGTATAGTACTATATTAATATACCAAATATAGCCTTCTGTATATTTTGGTATTTTTGTGGTATTTTCATTAGGTATGTTTTAATTTATTTTAGTCGAGCAAACTCGATATGAACTTTCTAACTTTTCTTATATTTATTGTATCTTTTACTGCTATTGATAGCAAGCCCGCATTTTTCCATTGGCACGAATCATTCGCATTATTTTATTGTATGTTATTGTGTGTTTGATGTTTGACATTTTGTAAGTTGTGGCAACCTGAAAAAGATGTGTGTTCTGTGTTCCCTCTCGCACTCAGCTGCGCAGCTGAATTACGCTGATCTCGACGATTGGCGTTGCGTAATTTGAGACGTCGCCGTTTGCCGTCGCTTGCTGTTTTGCCTTATTTCACATTTCGTATCGTCGCTTTGTTGTGTGTATGTGTGTGTGTGCTGGCTGGCCATGTGACTTAATTACAGGGTGCCGCAGCAGAGGCAGAGACGGAGGCACAGACGGAGACGAAGGCAGTGGCAGTGGCCTTGCTGCTGGCAGTAGCGCAATTGTAGCCTGAACACTGGTGTTGAGTGCATATGAGGGCATCTGGACGGGCATCTGAACGGTCATCGTCATCGGTATCGCAATTGGTATCGAAACTGGCACCGGTAGCCGTTGTACTTGTAGCCACCTCAGTTGGCAACACCCTCCTCCTGTAAGCAGCCCCTCGATCCACAGTTTCGGTGCCATTTGTTGTTGTCCTCATCGTCGTCATCGTCGTCGTCGTGCGCCTGCGATTAGATTGTGGTCGTAAGATAGGCGCACGTTTATTAGATTCCATTAACTGATTGTGGCATGTATATATACTATATATATGTGTATATGTGTGTGTAGCTACGCTTCGCCACGCCCCTTTGCAATGGCGCATGAAAAGTCAAGGCACATGAAACCGGACTATCGAAATCTATTCAATTAAAATGCAAAGCTCATAAATCTCGTAAAATATTGCATTTTAATTTCTTCACTTTGTTTTTTCATTTTAATTTATTTAATTAGTTATATCTATTTATATATAGTAGTATATAGCGGCTTGTCAGTTGTCTAATTTGTCGCACTTAGCGCTAGATTGCAATCAAAATAGTCTATCGCTTGGCTGTCATCCAATTATCGAGCTTTTTCGAGTTACTTTTCTGAAGTATGCGCATAATTTAAATATTGCACGCAATTTAATAATTTATTTATGTGCTTTGCAGTAAAAATCAAATGGGAATTCCAGTAAAAAAGAGTGAATCAAACACACACAGAATAAAAAAATTGCTTAATAACTTCAGCGGCATGAATGGTTTTGTTATTAAGTAATAAAGTAATTACAATTTAATCCCATGCAAGCCTACACACACACACATACACACATTTGCATTATGTATATAGATATGACACATACACATATGTATTCGGCTGCTTTATATGCCACATAAAAGAAAACTGTATCTGTGCGTAAACACAACATGCCACATTTACATGCCATATGTAATGCGAGCACATGAAGCATACTCGAATTGCTCGAATGCCGCAACTGATGGATGCAATGGGCTAATAATACCCTGTAATTTTTAGTCAAAGATGACAACAAGGCAACAGCATCTTCAGTTAATTGTGATGTTAATACTAACCTTATTTTTTTGTATAATTTTTCGTGATTAACAATCAATAAAGTTCGTTTGATGAAATAGATTAAAGCTTAAAAAATAAATTATAATTCATTTTGATTGTTTATATATATTTGTTGTATAATGTTTAGCCCATTTTCGTAGGAGCATAAATTATCAATTGTCAAAGAGAACTTTGCACAAACCTAATTGGAACTGTTTTCTGTGTTCTAACTTTTATCTCCAATTAATAAAAGGTTCTTTTCGAAATTAATGATGCTTGTAGTAAATTAGAATAAATAAATAATAATAATAATAATAAATTAGAAATGAATATATTTTTGTATACTGTTTTGCTCATTTCCTTTGGAAAATTAATTAATTATCTTATATAAAAATTAACGAAAACTTGTAGTAAATTATTTTACACATTTTCTTTGCAACATCAAGTGTTATTTATATTTATTTTTTTTTATTAAACGAAAACTCGTAGTACGCTTTTGCTATTTGTAAGAAATTTTACTTTTATTTTTTTTTACTATTTTATTACAATAATTTTGTAAATAAAACTTGTTCTAGATTAATATGAATATCTTTGAATATTTCACATTTCCATAGATGCATGAGGGAGTAAAATTATTAAAAAATCACGAAACTTTCTATTTTTTTTATATTATTTTATCAAAATTATATTAAGAATAATATGAACATATTTTTTCTCATTTGCTTAGCTTCTTAGATGAGTAAAATTATTAGAAAAATAACAAAAACTTGTGGTAAATTAAATCAATTTTAATTGTGGGAAATCCATTTATTTTGATTACAACAATTTTTATATATTATTATATTATATTATTATTATATTATATAAAATATATTATATTATATTATTTATATTATTATTTAATATTAAAAATAATTAAGTATTTTTCGCCAATTTCCGGAGCTTTAAAAATATATAATAATAATAATAATAATAATAATAATAATAATAATAATAATAATAATAATAATAATAATAATAATAATAATAATAATAATAATAATAATAATAATAATAATAATAATAATAATAATAATAATAATAATAATAATAATAATAATAATAATAATAATAATAATAATAATAATAATAATAATAATAATAATAATAATAATAATAATAACAACAACTATTGTGCGCAAGAAATGCAAAATTAGCTTATCCAACCTGGAAATAATTCTTATAATATATAATAATTTTGAGTGATGTATTTACAATGTCAATAGTTTAATAACTTTATCAATTCTGTTGCGATTGGATTTTAAAAAGAATATTTTAAGTTTGTTGTTGTTTTAGATTTAACATGAAAAAAATAAATTGTTGTGATTACTTTCCTTAAAAAAACGATGATTAATCCCTTCGTTAGACAGTGTAAAAATGCAGACAAAATGTATAGCTTTAGTGGAATGCATGGCCCAGGTGATAAACGCAACTGACTGAACATTAATAACAATATCAACAGGACAACAGCATTTAAACAATAATGAAAGACGGCAAATGCATCGATTCTCTATGTAAGCATAAAACAAGTACGACAACAGCGATGATGATGATGGTGGTGATGATGATGATGACGATGAATAAAGTAAGCAATTTAAAAATAAATAATATTGACTGACTGTTTACATTGAGTGCAGTACAATGGCAAAGCAAACAAATGCGCCCCGAACTCGGAATGCGGCAAAAACACGCAAAAATGAAAAACACAAAACGACGAGCAAAAAAAAAAAAGTAAAATAAGCGAAATAAAACCCAATGAAGTTGATGCGCATATGCTTAAAAATTCAAATATTTACCGAGCCAGCAGGGGCGTAAAATTATTATTATTATTATTATTGTAAAATGGACCAGCGACAGCAATAAAAAACAAAATTGCAACAAGACAAAAAAAAAGGAGGAAACAAAAATAATTGCGACAACAACACAAAAAAAAAAAAAAAAAAATGGGAGACAAAAACCATGTTGCATAAATATGTGTATACACATATGCGTTGTGTGTGTGTATGTGTGTTTGATTGGGTATGTATTGCATGTATTCCCATAGTTGTTGGCTTTGTTATTATTAAATTTGTTGTTGTTGTTGCTGCTGTTATTGTCATCAGCATCAACGAGTTGCCATTGTCGCCAGTTCTCGTTAATTCAAATATTTATTTATGGCAATAATGACAAAATACATTTTGCCCATCAACACGCTGCAATAAAAAACAATTGAATTGTCCACAGTTGAGCGTGATAAACTAATGAACACTCTGCATCAATTTCTAAATATGCAGAGAATTATTTTAAATAGATATCTATATACTTTTAGACTTTCTTATGAAGTATCTATTCTTCTGTCGAATTGGAAGATTTCATATAAAAATATAGATATTATTGGATCGATTCTTAAATATAACTGAGATCGATTCATTACCTGAGTACTTTATTTTTGTTTATTTTAATTAGATTCACATCTATCTAACTTTTAACATTTATATTAAAGTGTTGAGTCTGCTGTCTAATTTTGGAATTTCATATGATAATTTTAATATTAAGAAGTAAGAAACCAACTGTGTGATACCAGCACCCTATTTTTTAAAAAAAGCATATTCTACTGATCTACCAAAAATGTACCGCAAAAATACTAAAACATACCGAATGTTATATTTGGTATACATATATTGCTTAAAATGTAAGCTTTTTTCCCATACAAAAGTATTTCTGAAATAGCTTTTACATTTTGTATCTGAAATTTTCAGGAATCTTAAATACTATAGTTTTTATTGTATGTATATCGGCTCTAGCTTTAACATTTCACTTGCTATTCAAATTTCATCATGACAAATTTCATGTGACAAAAAATTGAAAACAACCTTAACAAGTGCTTACGAACAATTGTAGCCGTAATCTTATAGTCTCTGCGATCCAGTGTTTCATACGGACAGATATGGCTATATCGTCTCAGCTGTTGATGCTGATCAAGAATATATATATTATACTTTATGAAGTCGGAGATGACTCCTTCTGTCTGTTGCCCTTCTACCTTATGAGTAGCGGATTTAAAAATACATTTTATAAAAATATTATTGCTACTGCCGTCGCTAAGAAGTGTCGTGCTTTAGACTTAACATTAAAACTAAAATGTTTATACCCGCTACCCGTAGGGTAGAAGGGTATTATAACTTTGTGCCGGCAGGAAATGTATGTAAAAGGTAGAAGGATTCATCTCCGACCCTATAAAGTATATATATTCTTGATCAGCGTCAACAGCCGAGACGATACAGCCATGTCCGTCTGTTCGTCTGTCCGTCTGTCCGTATGAAACACTGGATCTCAGAGACTATAAGAGATAGAGCTCTAATGTTTTTTCGACAGCATTTGTTATGTTTGCACGCAGATCAAGTTTGTTTCAAATTTTTGCCACGCCCACTTCCGCCCCTACAAATCAAAAAAATCGAATAACAAGCGTAATTTTAAAGCTAAAGCTACGAATTTTGGTATATACAATAATTATAGTACTGTAGTAGTTGACAATTGGTTGCGATCAGATAAAAATTGTGGAAGTTATTAAAGAAATACTTTTGTATGGGCAAAACGCCTACTTACTAGGGCTTTTAGTTGCGTTGACTGACAGTCTGGTATATTGTACAGTCTATGGTATATTTTGAATGCGGTACTATATCGATATACCAAATATATTATTTGGTATATTCGGTATTTTTCTCAAAAAATACCGCAAAATACATTTCTTTTATTCAAAATGGGTAGCGGGTATCTCACAGTAGAGTACACTCGACTGTAGCTTTCTTACGTGTTTAAATTCTTATCTTAATGTCTGCTAACAATATCAATAACTGAATTTTATCAGCATTATAGACTTGTCTGATAATGTATGATAATTTATTGATTTCAAATAAGTCGAATGCCTGATCTGTTAGTTATTAAAAATAAATGTATTCATATTTAATATATTTAATTTAATATAGGAAATCCAAATAATGTTCCTTAAAATGAAGTTAAAAGTATAGTTGATATCTATGTAAAAGTAAATTCTAAAACGATGACAATAAATGGAGTTTGTAGTGAATTATAAATCCTTAATTTATTAAATCCTTATATTCTATTATTATCTTATAAGAAATTAATATATTTTTGTATAATGTTTTGCTCATTTTCATAGGAACATCATGTGATATTTATATTTGAAAATTAACGAAAGCTTGTAGTAAATTATTTTACTCATTTTTTAAATTAAAATTATATAATAATAATAATAATAACAACAAATATTGTGCACAAGAAATGCAAAATTAGCTTATCCGACTTAGAAGTAATTCTTATAATATAATATATAATAATTTTGAATGATGTATTTACAATGTCAATAATTTAAAAAATTTATCAATTCTATTGTGATTGGACTTTCAAAATGATATGGAATATATTTAATTTAATATAGAAATTACAAATAATATTTCTTAAGATGAAGTTAAAAGTATAGTTGGTATCTATGTAAAAGTAAGTTCTAAAACGATGATAATAAAACAGAGAATTTTGCAGCGGAAGTATGGCCTGACCTGGCCATTGTCTGTTGAGGTCTGTCGAGGTCTGCTTTGAGGTCTTGCGATGGTCTGAAGACCAGTGGCCAAAATGTGCGACACGCTCGTCGCGCAGTTCAATGGACGAAAACGGAACGAAACCGAAGCGAACTGAGACAAAAGCTGCGACTATTACAGACAATGCAAGAAGATAAGAGGAAGGAGCAGGAGGAGGAGGAGGAGAGAGGGAGCAGAGGAGAGCAGAGCATAATGCATATTAGTGCAAGTTGTATGAATGAGTCGAGTTAAACGTTGAGATTGCCAGCTGAAGGAGTTGCAGCAATGGTTGTTGTTGTTGTTGTTACCTGGTTGCTGCTGCTGCTGTTGATGCTGCTGTTGTTGCAAGCAACATCAAAGAGGAGGCAACACACGACTGACATAATCGAGACAACAACATTGCTGGCCAACTGAGCTGCTGTTGCTGCTGCACCAATGCAATTTCATTTTAAAAGAAAAATTAACGCGAATTATAAAAAATAACCAGAAAGTGCGCAGAGAGCAAAAGGAAAGAGAGATGTGGCCGCAGCAAGTGAAAGACAACGGAGTGATGCAGAGAAGGAAGGAAGCGAAGGGAGTGAGGAAGGGAAGGCGAAACAGGAGTGCGCATAGTGCAAGCAGCAAGCAGCAACAACAAATAATTGGTAATCTTGCAGATATAATGATAATCACAACAACAGCAACAGCAACAACTTCAGAAGCAACCCAAAAGCCATAGCCAAAGAGACTCGCAAGTCAGAGTCAGAGTCAGAGTCCGACTTCCACTTCCACTTCGAAAGAGCCACAGTCAGTTCGAAAAGTTAACGTGCGCTGAATGTCCTCATTGGAAGTGAAGGTAAAAATGGCAACAGCAGCCGCCAAAGTCGCGACGTGCTCGCCCGGCTTCAGCTTCAGCTTCAACGTTCAGCATCAGCTTCGACTCGACCGTTGTGGATTGCGGATTGGGCATTCGACGATTGCCTCATTGGAGGATTGCACAGTATTTGAGGGATAACTGAGGGGTGGAGGAGGGTGAGGAGGGTGAGGCAGCACTCGACCTGCTACGTGAGCAGCACGCGGCGTGATTACGGGCGGTTGCGGTTGCCAGTTCGAGCTGCTCTTCGACTTCGACTCGCAACAACGCAAGCAATTTTCAATGCGCCAGCGACAACACACAACAACAACAACAACAACGCAGCAACAGCAACAACAACAGCAACAACAACAGCAACAGCAACAAGAATTACTTCTGGATACCCTTTGTAGACACACAATTTTTTCTAAATACAAAAAATATTATGCTACTCAAATGTTTTCATTACACATTTTGATTTGTTTTTGTAAATATTCTCTACTAACTTAAAACTTATTTCGTAGTATTCGTTTCTCTTCAGATGTAACAAACTTTTGTATTATACACAGTAATTTTAATCATATATAATATTTATCTGTAAATTAACCATATACTAATAATTTATCTATGCTTTATTTAAAGCAATCAAACTCTTGACTTTTGAGTAGTATTCTTTTCTGCTCCTAACTACGGACTTGTTTCACGCCCACTTCCGCTACCAAAAATCGAAAAAAAATCGAAATCGCACTTAAGTTTTTAGTGCATGCAATAATAACAACAATATTTAGGATTCTCGAAAGTTATTAAAGAAATTCTTTTGTATGACAAAAAACGCAAACTCCAATTGGGTCTTAGTTGCGTAACAATATGGTATATTATGTAATCTATGGTATATTTTGAATTTAGTACTATTTCAATACACCAAATATAGCATTTGTTATTTTTGTTGAAAATGGTTTCATTGAGAATGAATAGCAGGCATATTTCTAACTTTCTTTTTTCTTACATTATTCATTTTTAATGTTCTATTCCTTTCAAGTTTTTTATGCTACGACACAAACTAAATAATGCAAAATGTAACTGACAAACTTCTTACACTTCATATTTTTAAATATTTTCTATGTTATTTGTTTAACATATTATTAACATAAATTATAAAAATATATAAATTGTTAAATAAACTCATTTATTGTGCAAACATTTATTTATATAACTTAATTTATAATTTATATAACTCGATTTACTAATTTCTTCTCGCTATAAAACTTTATACTAACTCTTTTATATGCGAATCTGTTGCTTTAATATTAAAAAAAAAAATGCGAATAGCTTTTTGTAAGCTATACAAGTAATAATACGTATATGATATGATACAATTGTAATTGCAATTGTAAAGAAATGTTTGAATTATTTAAAATATATAAACACAACAGAACACAGAATACAGAAATAGAATTCATAGACTAACGGAAATAAAATTTATGTATTACACAAAAATACTTAAGACCCGAACTTCAAATATTCAGACTGTCAATTTTTGTATATAATTTTTAAAGTATAATATTAAATTGAGTTCTTTTTATCTATAGCTGTTGTACTTATATAAAAGTAATTTAAAAACTAATTTAAGCCGTAGACCTTTGCAGCCAAGGCTTTTGAATTACATTAATGTTAATTGCAATTATATCAAACTTTTTAAATAAATAAATAAAAACTGATTTTGTTTAATTTGTTGTATACCATGTAAATTTCTTATTTCTTATTTGTATTGCAATTATTGAGTAATGCAGTTAAGCAAAAGCAACGAATGCAACAGTCGAGCATACCCCAATCAAACTCTGCTGCAGGGTACAACAAACTGCAATGGCAAAAGCAGCAGCAGCAGTACTTGCAACTTGTGGATAGAAGAAGTGCAATTCAAATGGAGAGAGAGAGAGAGAGAGAGAGAGGGAGAGAGAGAGAGAGAGAAAGAGAGGCAGAGAGGTGAAGCATGCAGCGAGACTTTGTGCAACTGCGTGTGGACTGCGGTTCGGTTGCGGCAGCCATAAACATAATTTCATATCTGAAAACGCAGCAGAATATAAACTATACTCTACACACACACAAACACACACATTTGCCATGAGAAGAGATGGCGAAGAAGAGGCAGCTGGTGGGGTTGGGTGCGAAATCAAAATAAAACGATGGGCGTTTATCGTTATGCGAACTGAATAACTTCTGGAAGTTTGTTTTCTCTGCTGCTGCTGCTGCTGCTGCTGGCTGGATGGCTGCGATGCAATGCGATGGGACCTCAACCTAAACCTGAACCTGGTTGGCCCTTTGCATTGAGGATAACCGATTCAGTAACTGCCACAAACTGTTGCCCGCCCCTCTCCAACCCGCCTCCATCGATGCGCATTGCAGTTTGCAATTCAAACGTGCCACCGAAACGTAAAGTTTCCACAATGCTTCTTTGGCTTTAGCTTTTTCCTTTTTCCTTTTTGCTTTTTTTTTTGTCTGCTTGGTCTTAGCTTTGGTTTAGTTTTGGTTTTGGTTTTTTGGTTTTTGGTTTGGCTTCGTTTGTCTTCATCTTTTCCTGTGCCGTCCTTTCCTTTCTTCTCGTTTGCTTTACTTGGCTGGCTGCGCTTCAAAATTATTTCCTGTGTGCTGTGTGTTTGCCTCATCGTCTTTGCCTCAATTCCCTCCCTCAAGTTTTTCTCCCGAAACAAAAACGTTTTTTATGTTAAATCTGATTTTTTTTTGCCATAATACTCTGTTCGATGCTTATCGATACATATCGCTTTAGTTCGCGATTTGTGTTCTCCGTCGCTCTTTGTCAACTTTACACACATAAAAAAAACGCAGCTGATTAGTTTGGCGAGATTTCTCATTAGGCGTAGATCCGTGTTTCCGATTTGCCAGCTAAATAGGCAAATGCAGGCGAAAGCTGTTTTTGTACTCGCCGTAAAATATTAACGGCTATTTTCGTAGAGTCATTAAAGGCCAAGTGCATAACGAGGTTCCGGGTTCAGCTGTTTAGCTGCTGTTTTGACTTTAACTTCAGCATCGACTTCGAATACACAGAAAAAAAAACAAACGTGGTAAAATCAAGAAAAACATCATGAATCAAGATTCTACGAATCAACATTGTTTGTATGTCAAAATTCAACCAAGAAGGTTTGTTCTTAAATCTAAATCAGAATTCTTTAAAAGTGTTAGATTGCCCAATCTTGAAAACCAAGATTATTATCTTGTGTCAGGAATAAAACAATTTCAAAACAAACATGAAAAAATTTTAAAAACACAAAAATCGGTTGTGTGTTTCTTTTATATATTTTTTGGCACATTTATTATTATTTTGTTTCAAGCATGAAAAAAGTATTCAAATTGAACGAAGAAGGAAAAATCTTAAATCAATATCAAACGTTCTAAAATTTAGATTGTTTAAAATAAAACAAAAATATGCATAGATTCATTTACGAATATGTGTGTGTTTTTTATATATAAATTGTTGTGTCTAATTTTTGTAATATTGATTGCAATTGTAAGACTTTTATTTTTGAACCATCTACAGTTTGAAGGCATCTCTACTGAGCTAACATCAACAACACAAGAAATAAGGTTTCAATTTTGAAGAACAAAAACATCATTCTTGAATTTTCGATATTTTGGATCTTAAATGAAGATTTTTAATTCCAAAATGATGATTGAAGAACAACATCTTGTTTTAATATTTGTTTTGAAGATCGATTTTAAAAGATTTGCATTCTTTTTTTTCTCTCCGTGTATTCATCTGCTATTTTGTAGACTTAAGTCGCAAGGCGTTGTGCACAGTAGTAAGTAGTTGTAGCTACTTAATAATCGGGCGTGCTCAGCTGGCGGACACCCTGTAGAGAGAGAGAGAGAGAGCAAGAAAGAAGAGAATGAAAAGATATGAGACAAATGTTAGTTCAAAGTGCGTGGCAATAAATAAGAAACTATTAGACAAAGTTGGCTATTTAAAATCCACTTAAATTTGATAGCTTCGAACAACAAGCTATGCTTAGGAATTTATTAAAAAGTAGGTGCAACTGTCTGTGTTGCATGTGTGGCACTCTGTTCACTATACAATGTGTGTGCTGAGAGTGTTATTAAGTTTTGTGAAGGGGAGGGAGAGGGGGAACTTTTATGCAGCCAGGTCATTAGCTGGAACCTTTTCATAGCTCTTTCGTCAGCCGTTAACGTTTTGGCTAATTAGCTTTTGGTCTTTTTGTGCGTGCACTGTTCCAAAGTATTTATGGTTTTTTTTTTGTTGTTGCTATTTGGCTGTTCTTGTTATTGTCGATTCCCGTTTTGCCAGCTTTTGCCAGTTGGCAGTTGGCAGTTGCTTTGCCGTTTGTCGTTTGTCGTCGCCTCTAATGAATTTTCAATTGTTAGTGCCGTTTTATGAGGTGTCCCGCCGCGCACTTTGTTGCGCAACAACATCGGGAATGCTTTTGCTTTGGCGTTGGCTTTTGCTATCGCTTCTGGTTCCCACTTTATGTCGACTGCAAATCTAATTACAAATCACAAATGGTCAAAACGCCCAGAATGGCCCATAAAAACGGAGGCCAGTCGAGCGCATTACGCAAAACGTTGTTTCAAATGCGACATGCAATATCAAATGCCACACACAAACCCACACTCACACACACTCACACACACACACACACACACTCACACACACACTCTCAGTGTGCGTTACATTGGCGGAAAATTGAAAACCCACGGGCGATTGACGGTCTCATAAACTTAATCTAAAAGAAAACTTTGTACATTTGTAAACCGATTTTACACTCACGCTACTTTTTAATTGTTGCCACTCTTCGTTACTTTAAGAAAAACAATATTTCAAATTTTGTTTTTGATAAGAAAATGTAAAGGAATGTTTGTAAACGAAAGTGTTGAGGTACAGAACAATTAATCAGATTAAATTATTGGAAAAAGGAAAAAACATAATTATCATAACAATTTTCAATCGCAAAAAATATTTACGATATCGACTTAAAAGAATATATTTCAAATGTAATACAAAACAAGTGCAATTAATGTTCAAAAAATGCTAAAAATGAACATATGAAAGTTGAATTAACATTCAAATAATCGTACTATTTATTCATTCTTAAACTAAGCTCAACAACTAAAAAATGTAGAAATTTAAAACATAGCAAATGTGTTTTCTAAAATGTGTAAAATATATTAAGCATACACAAAATGAAATTTTTGTTTAAAAAAAATCTTTTAAAATAAGCGTACAAAATATGTTAATGAAATGTTATTTCGCACATTTTATTTTATTTGATTTAACACTTTTTTACAAAATAAATGTGAGATTTATATTACTTTCCCATATAGATATTATTACTTCAACAAATTATAAAAAAACAATCTTATTTTAAGTATAAAAAATCTTACTAAACCTAAAAAAAATATATTCGACTTTTATTGTTTGATTTAATAACTTTTTATAACACATTTTAATAAAAACATAATATATATATAATTTTCATTAGGGTTTCTGGTAAATTGTTCTTAAATTTTGCGTATATTTATATTATGCAAATATCAACTAAAATCATTAGTTATTTATTAATATTTTCTCTATTAAAATGTTAGATTTATTTTAATTAATATTTTCGCTTAATATTTGTTATTTAATTGTTCAAATTTTATTGCTTGCTTTGATGAACTATTGAAGCACTTTTTAGTTAAAATGTTAGTCAGGGTTTCTAGAAAATTGTTTGATAAATTTTGCAACTTTTAATTTGCTTTTTTTGTTATGGAAATGTCATGCTAATTATTAGTCATTTCATTTCTTAAATTTTGTATTTATTTTTACTTGTATTTTTCTTTAAAATTTGTTATTTAATTAAGTTAAGTGAATTGCTGTTTTATTTAGATAACGAATTTCGATTTGATTTGCTTTGCTGGCTGCCTCATCAAGTCAATATTCCCCCATTTTGGTGGCAGCGATGCGATGCGGCTGCTTGCTGCGGTTTATTAAGCATACGCCGCGTTTTCCGCTCGATGGCAGCAAATCAGCAAATGGCGCCAGTCGCCGAGAGTCTGGAACGTGACCGTCGCGACAGGTCGCTCACTGACTACACAGATCTGGTCAAGTTGCAAATGCAAATTGCAACTTCCGTTAAATTGATGCAGTTGCAGTTGCTGTTGCTGTTGCAGCTGCAGCAACTAGAAATGTTGCTGCCGCTGGCCGATTTCTCATGACGAGTAGCAACGGCGATGGGCAATCGGCAATCAACATGTGCAGATCACTCTTTTGCTGAAATGTCTACAACGGATATTGATGGTTGCTCTTGCTGCTGGTGTCGATGTTGCAGCTCTGTGTGTCTGTGTGATGCATCTTCAACCTTTGGCATTTGTGGCCGCTGCTCTGTCAGTCGCTCAGTCAGTCAATCACACGTAGCCAGACGTTGCAGCTTCCAGTTGCAGCAAACGTTGCCAACGGCTGATGAATTATGAGCTCGTCTCTGTCTCCGTCTCTTCGACAAATGACCTGAAACCGAAACCGAAACCCAAACCGAAACCGATGAGAGAACTCAGGTTGAGGTTGAAGCTAAGGCCGGACTTACTTCGTGTGATGTTTTTGGGGTTTCCAAATTGATTTATGTGTTGGCTGAGATTCTTTTTTTTTGTACGCTTTTAATGCCTTTTAATGTTAGTTTTTTTTCTCTGCTCTTATTTCCCTCTTTTTTTTTGTGAGTGGTTCTTTTTTCTAAAGTTGAACAACTTTTTGCATGCGCGTTGTTCACTTGATTTATGAAAAAAGTTGCAGCTAATAAATGTCACATAAATGTGTGTGTGTGTGATGCAACCAAAAACCAAAAGTGGCCTCGATCTCTGCTCCCCCCTCACTTCTCTTGGCTTGGCTATCGTTTTAGTTGTCGTCTCACATGCTGGCAGCTCCTTATCACATTCGCTAGCTGGTTAGAAAATTTTCTAATTACAAAACTAACATTTACAATGTAACTTAGAGACAAGCACAGTAACAACAACGACGACGACGACGAGACAACTGTGTGTGTGTGTGTGTGTGTGTGCATGCAAACAAAGCAGTTGATGGCTGTGCTGGGAATGAAAATGGACTGCAGTCTGCTACCGAGAGAAAGACAGAGAGAGAGAGAGAGAGAGCGTCAAAAACAGAAGCAGCACAACGATGCAACAAGTTGCATACACAATTAGCACACACACACACACACACACATACACGTACTCATTCACATTTTGCTTCTCATGCTCGTCCTTGTGCTCGTCCTTCGTCCTTCGCTCGCTGAGGCTGCGATTGTGGTCGTCGCCGCCACACAGGAAGCGTCTGTTTAACTTTCAAGTGCTGCTCTACGATACTCATAAAATTTCCTCCAGGTAATTTAAGTGTGTACGCACACACACACACATGCCCTCTCTCTCTCTGTCTATATGCACACACACACATGTATATATGCATATGTGTATATATATTGTTATTGTGGCACTGGACCTCAAACTGAGCCTGGGCATGCATAACAGCATGAAGTTGTGTCCTCCCGTTGTCGTCGTCGTCGTCGATGCTGTTGTTGTCCTCGTCCCTCTCTTGCCCCCGCATCGTGTTGCACTTTTGGCCACTTAAAAGACCTGCTCTTACCTTCATTTGGGGCATATGCAAAATAGCAAAGCAGTTAATCGTTTCACTTTGAGAATAGTTTATTAAAGCTGCAAGTTATAAGCTTAACAAATAAATCAGTCAAGAGTTTATATTATTTATATGTAAAGATTATATACAATTAAAATTAACTTTAACCTATTTTTAATGCTCTGAGTGCACAGGTTTTCGTTTTGATACTATTTCTAATGCAATAAAACCTTGTAAATCGATTATCAACTAAATAAGTTGGTAATTTTAAAAAGTATTTCGAATTTTCTTATATTTCATAATAGGCAACGGAATCAAATAGTTTACAAATAATAATCTTTATTAAATTAATAAGACAGCAAGGAACACAAACCAAAAGTTGTTATTAAGAATATATTGTGTTATTAAAATATAAATACAACAAAATCGGAATGAAGACAATGCAAGCAATGTTACTTAAGATCAACTTATTTAATATTTAATATCTCAACAAAGTTTTATTAAAATAATGCCTGTATTCCTTAGTCGCTCTGTCTCATCTCATTACAATAAGGAATTGTATTCTTTATTAAAATAAAAATAATAACAATAATTAAAGTTAGGTTAATATTAAATTTCCAATTAGTTGAACCCAAAATTAGTAAAAAACCGAGAGTGTGCTCGACTGTGACTTACCTACTACCCATTTTGAATAAAAGTAAAACAGTGGAATATTATTCTTAAAATATACCGCACGTTATACCGAAATTAAAAACTAAAATATACCAAGGGCCATAGTTGGTATCTTTATGAGGTCAAAATATAGAAATGGCTAAATTGAAATATAGTAAGTAAGTACAATTGAAATTTAATAAACTTAAAAACTATATATTTGATTTACATTTATTTTTAAATGTAATAGAACTACCTAAGTAAATTTCTATTTATTAGAACATAATATGTACAAAAAAGTAAACGTTTTAAAAAAAGAACTGATTTCATAGGTGAATATTAAAATAAGTACAAGTTAGTACAATTAAATAGCATAAGATCAAATAACATAAATAAGTATACGCAATGTTACTTTAGTTTTTGATTTATTTAAAAATGTGATAAATTCCAGTTAATCAATGGAACATAGAAAACTATTGCAAAATATAAATAATTTAATAGATAATTGTTAAATATAGCTTCGAGTAAATAAAATGTGCATTTAGAATCCAAAATGTATTATGTATACGCAATGTGAGCACATTTGCCATTCGGTGTGGCAGAGACGAGGCGATTGTTTTTAGTGCTCTGGCAGCCGTAGAGAACATTGTTGTCATGCTCATTGTTGTTTCTGTTGCTGATGTTGTGGCTGCTCTTGTTGTAGCTCTAGTTGATGTTGTTGTTGTTGGCGTTGTCGTTAACGTTGACGTTGCTTTGATTTGCTGCATTTAATGAGCGTTGCCGTTGCGCCTGCAAGTATGCAGCTAAATTTTGTCAAACGCATTAAAACGTTATTAAGCGCTGCCCCAGAGCAACAACACACACATGTAGATGTGTGCGCATGTGTGTGTGTGTGTGTGTGTGTTTTAAATATTTAATTATATTTAGCTGCCTTAAGTACTTACAGTTTTGCGCTCTTAGTGACAGTGCCACAGACACCATCACTTGAGCAAATACAAATGTGTGCGTGTGTTCGTGTCTAGCTGTGGACAACGTTGCGTATGATTAACATTTGCGCTTGGACAGTTCGAAACTGGCCGACGGCAAATGCTTTGCCGCAATGTGTTCGAGCTCTTCTCCTTCCATTTTCTTTATCCGCTTGTGGTTGCTTTTCTTCTCCGCCTTCGCCTTCGTCTTCGTCTTCTTCATCTTCGTATCTTATCTAATCTCTTACGCAAGACTACTTTTAATATGCCCAGACGAATTGCAAATTAACTAAACCCATCGAACCATCATCATCAACCACACTCGATACTCGTACATAAGAAAGAACGAGGAGAGACTTCGCGGCGCATTTCCATAAATAATTTTCATAAAAACTTGTTAAAGTTCAAGACAACCGAGTAAATAAATAAATGCCAGCAATAACGAAAAGAAATCTGCATGTGTGTGTGTGTTTGTGTGTGTGTTGCAACTACATGTGGTAAGGCGAGGATACGAGTATGCGTCCATGGCCAAGCAGGCTTTTATGCCCCGCAGCACACAAAGTAAACACACTGCGTTGGTTTCTTTTTTTTTTTCCTTTTGCTTTAGTATTTTCATTATTTTGCATCTTCATCGCGCTCAGTCAGCTACAAAAGCAAAGGTCGGCATATCGATAAGGTCAACTGAAATGGATGCAAAAAAGCAATTCAGCTGGCGACTTGAGCGTGTCAAAATGTCTGGACATTGAGTTGCTAGTTATGCGATGGCACTTTGAATAAACTAAATACATAAAAACAAGAAACATTTAATGCAAAAATCATTCGCAGAAATGCGAAAATTATAATTAAATGCCTGTCAAAAGTATAAAGTTTGTGCTTAAACAATTCACCAAGAAATCAACGATATTTGTGTACTATAAGAATCATTTCAAAAATTAAACAAGACTAAAAGTTGATTGCATACGCTCAATAAAAATAGTTATGTTAAATAGTAACCACCTCAGACTTGACTTATTCGATATAAATGGTCGAAATCACTTTTTAATATTCAAAAATATTTTATAAAGTGTTCGAAATGTAAATACCAATAAATTATTAGAAGTATTGTAATTACAGTAGTATTTTAATTAAGCTATGTTTTATTTATTTGCAGTTAAATTATAGATAAAACTACGAAATCTTAGTTACTTTTTACAATCAGGTATATTTTCTACTCTATGATGGTATATTTTGAATGTATTCATATATCAATATACCAAATATAGCATTCAGTATATTTTAGTATAATACCACACTATTATGCTTTTATTAAAAGTGGGTATTTCACAGTCGAACACACTTGACTGTAGCTTTTAGCTTTCGTTTATTTTAGCAGTATATTTTTATCTTTTTATTTGCCTTTTGACATATATTTTGTAACTTGTTCCAAAGTAATGATTATTTCAATAAAGAACCTATTTGATGCTTAATATTTAAAGATTATTCTCTTATTTTATCTCAACTATAATTTTGTTTAAAAGTTCTTTTTTATAAATTCTAATATAATTTTGTAATATGAAATGTTTTGCTATCAACTAAGGGACAAACTAAGTAAACAACTTAAATATTATTTTTTTTTTTTAATTATGTAAATTATAAAATTATAAAATATTCTTAAAATAAGATGCTTTTAATCGTAAAAAGCCAATTAGCAAAAAAATCTTGACTTAAAATTTTTCAAACTAAAACTTTTTTTTATGATCAATAAAATCTTCAATTAAAATGTGCAACTTGCTATTCAATCTAAATCGTTTTCTCTTTTTTCTCTCGTTGAATTTAGGCATTCGAGCATCTATAAGAATGCATTATCCAAGACAATATGATATGATATTCATTTATTTATTGAGTGAAGCAAGGTATGATAAGATATTCTTAATGTTCGATCAGTTTCTTATATGTGTTCGTTATTTTCATTTGTAAGATTATCTTGTCGTATTCTTCTTCACTTAATAAATACATTATTAACTTTTCAGATTAATATCATTATGTATTTCCATATGTTAGATTATCTTATTATGGTTATGTCATATCATTCAATATATATTCTGTAAGCTGAGTTATTTTTGCATGCATTTCGCATGCAGTTGTGAGCAATTGTAAGTGGTTATTTTAAAGGGTTCTTCGGCATTTTATTGGAATGACAGCGCATTGTCGCTTCGAGCTGCTTGTTTGCTTCCCTTTTTGGGCGCTGTGTTTTCCTTCATTCTCGACCTGCTCATTTGCGGACTGCTGCTGCTGCATCCCGTCGTCTGAGACTGAGTCTGAGTCTGAGTGCCCGTATTCACACACTCGCTTATACTATATGGAGTGGAGTGGAGTATTCACATTCGCATTCACAATCGCATTCGCAGTCGCATTTCGACTTCCTTTCGCATTCCGTTTGGTTTGTTTGCAACGCTGCGCACATTTTTCTTCTGATTTCAGTATTTTGTTGTTGTTGTTGTTGTTGCAGTTGCTTGTGTCGTTTTGTTCGGCAACTTTTCGTGGCCATAAACACGTACGCGTTGCCATCCAGTACGGGCAGCTGCTTTTATCTCTTCGACTCCCCAAAAAAAAAAAAAATTTCTGCCTCGCCTCGACTCGCCTGCCATTTGAGATCGTTGTTGTTGGAAAAACTCAATTTAGCTTTTTGCAACCTTACCAAAAGAAAGAGAGAAACGAGACAGTGGGCAGCACACACAGAGCGAAAGAGAGAGATAGAGCAACAGAGTGAGAGGGAAGGAAAGGAAAGAAGAAAAAATGAAGCGAAAAGCTGAAATGTTTTTTGCGTCTTTTTGCTCGTGTCATTTTTCTGAGTTGCTCTGCGCAACGAAAAATCCACTTGCCACACACAGACATGTACACACACACACACACACACGCATACGTACATGAGCAGCACAGTAACAACAGCTACAAAATGGCTGTCAACGTTGGCAACGTAACCAAAAAAGAAGAAAAAAAAATGAAAAGGCACCAAAAAAAAAAAAATAAAGTGCCGAGTAACCGAGCAATGTTGAAATGGCTCTTTGCTCTGGCTGCTGCTGCTGCTGCTGCTGCTGTGGCTGCTGTTAGATGCTGGACGTGCCTCGCTTGCCGCTTATTAGAAATCAAATCCCATAAAAGCCACACTGAGTCCACGAGCAAACCAACAGCAACAGCAAAAGCAACAGCAACAGCAACGGCAACGGGAAAGGCAACGGCAGCCATGGAACGTTTAATGGGACAGAAAAACTAACCCAACCAAAAACTGAGGCCCAGTCCACACACAAACAGACACACACACACACACACACACACACACACAGTGTCAGTTTGTCAGTCTGTGCATCTGTCAGTTAGTCAGTTGTCTGTGGGCTTTCACAGCGCACCCAAAACACACACCTCGCATTTTCCCTTCGTTCTCTCTCTCTCTCACTCTCTCTCTCTTAATGCTTATTTTGTTTGTTTCTGCGTTGGCTTTTTGCAGGTGCAAAAAAAGCAAAAAATCATAACGAAAAAAACTAATAAACTCTATATCCTCTCCCCTTGCTTCGCCTCCTTTCTACCATTTATTAACAAGGCCAACGAAAGTTCGAGTATTGTTAGCAGCGCGCCCAAAAGTAGGCAACGTTTTTGGCCCTTCTAATTGCTCGCGTTAAAATCAAAACTCATTCGAATATCCCTTGCATATGTATGTGTGTGTGTATGTGTATGTGTATGTGCTTGTGTATATGGATGTGTACGTAATCTGCACACTGCAGTTTCAAGGACATGTCTGGCACATCACGGCCAAAGTGCTTTTGTGTTATTGTCTCGAAGTGTGAAAAGGCCTTCGCCGTGGCATTTGAAGAGCGAAGGACACAATTGTCTCGCTTCTATAAACATGTGTGTATAATATATTCATGACAAACTTGACGATTGACGCTGCTTTGCGATACTTGCACTTAACGGTCACTTTGTGTTTACCTCCACAATAGTCTCACCTTAAAGTCAAACCCTCTCGTAAACCCATAATAAAACTAAAAATAAAAAGTTGGTTTGCTTAATTCAATGTGTTTGCAGTTAAGGACAATGTTCTATATTTTATATTCTATATTTATGCTTACTAATTTTTTAGTTTAATTACTTCCAACTAACCAATAAAACGTAGAAATCATAGACAACAACTTAGTTTAATTTAGCTCAATAATGAATTTTCATTGGTAACGGTAACATTGCATTTACTAAAACTTGCACTTAACGGTCACTTTGTGTTTAGCAGCTGAACTTGTTTGTCAAACAATTCTCTCACTTAAATAAACCTTAAATAAAAGCATAAAAAAACCTACAAAATTTAGCTTAATTTAATGTGTTTGCCGTTAACAGTAACGTTCTGTATAGAAGCAACTTTCACTTAACGAATTACTTTTCTTACTTACTTACTTTTTAACTTAGTTCAAAATAACTCACAAACTAAGCCAATCAAACGAAGAATGCCTAGAAAACAATTTAGCTTCATTGAATGAATTGTAAGTTTTATAATTAACTTAACATCAATCCCAGAAACAAATAAGGAAAACATAATGCAAGTTATGCTCCCATTAATGTGATTGCACTTTCCGGCCACTTTCTACTTAATAAAAAAGTTATATAAACAAAATAATTTTGACACCTAATACGAACTCGAAAATGAAGTTCTAGACAAAATGTTGCTATCTTTAATGTGTTTGCACTTAACAGTCAAATTGTACTTAGTAGCACAACTCACTTAGTGGCATAGCGATTGAACTTAATGCGCCATAAAACAAAGCACAAAAACATAGCAAAAAATATGGCTTTATAAAATATTTTTGCACTTAACAGCCTGTTTTTGTTTGGCCGCTAAGCGTGATAATAGATGTTTGTTGATATTGCGGCAAATCTTAGTAGACAAGAGACACAAGTATTGGTGGCAGAAGTGGCAAGCTGGCAACCGTCACCGTCGAGCATTTGAAAAGTGCTTACTGTAATTTGTTGATTCGCATTTTTGCTTTAGGGGCATATTTAATATAGCTGCAATTGCAATTGCTTCGCGCCAATGCGAAAGCTTGTAAATCTGAAATATTGTCTTTGACAGCGTGCCACGAATCACTGAGCAAAATGTCCTGGCTCGATAGATGCTTGGGTGGCTTCTGCTCGCATGGAGCTTGAGTGGACAATGAGCTGACACTGCACACAGTTGCCACATAAAACCGAAGCGGACACAAGCAGCAAACAGACAGACGAACGCGGAGGAAGAGGAGGTGGAGGAGATAGGCTGAAAGTTGCCTGTGCTGTGTGGGTCGCAAATCTGCCCCCGGGGCGGCATTCAAGCAGAGCAACAACAGCAGCAGCAGCAAGCACTGTTTCCATAGCCACAGCCGAAGCCATGGACAGACACACACACTTACATAGGAGGCAGGACATGCAGGACTTGCAGGACATGCAGGACGACTTCAGCTGATATTTTGTCATTTGTGTCACGTTCGCCATTCATGATGATTTCGTTCATGTTGCTCTCGTTCCCGTTCCCGTTCCCGTTCTCGTTCTCGTTCTCCTCTTCATTTGTTGTCTGTCGCAGTTGTGCGCACAGCTTCACAGCTGACGCCATCTCGCTCGGCTTTTGTGTAACTCTCTGCTGTATCTGTCTGTCGCTGTGTGTGGCATGTGCCATGTGCCATGTGGCATGTGGCATTTGTGCGCCATTTTGCCATTTTTATTTATGGAATGCAGCTACTCGACGCCTCTGTCTCTGACTCCAACTTCAGCAACAGCAACAGCAACAGCTCCAATTCAAGTCGTGTCTCCTGACTGCTGTCTGTCTCTCAGCTCGCTGGACAGCTTCAGTTACGAGTGTTATCCTTTGCTCGCCTTTACATTCCTTTTACCCATTCCGAATGCCACAATAATTCTCACGTAGCTAAAGCTCCAACTACCATCTCTCCATCGCCATCGCCATCGCCATCACCATCTTCATTTCTGTTTGCCATTCCCAATGTATCCACTTTCAGCATTTTTCTTTCGTTTCGTTTTTTTTTTGTTCTTTGTGCAAGCATAAATTTCTAGCATTTTTCCTTGTTGCCGAAAGAGATACCCACACAGAAAAAAACGACAAAAAAAAAAAAAAAAAAGAAAAAAATACAGAAAAAACTGTACGAAATACAGAAAGAATAATAACAAAATCCATAGAACAAAACTTACCAACATAGATGCGATGAGATGGGAAGCGATGTGAAGCGATGAGGGGGGATAAGCACAGCTATAGCGTACAGCAATTTTCTGTGGCATGGCTAGTCAGCGAGGGTCAATCGAACAGTTTACCAAACCATAATCTACCAAAATGATTATCTTTATTTTAATAAAAAGAAGTACATAGGAAAACTTCAGTTGAGTAAGAAATCCGCTACATCTTCTCAATAAAACCATATTCTAGAAATATACCGAAATATACCGAAATATACCGTCAAAATACTTAAATATATATATATCTATATAGTACTACATTCAAATTATACTATAGAAAAAATATAGTACAAAAATACTAAAAATATACCAAAGACTATATTCGGTATATCGATATAGTACTATATTCAAATTATACTATAGCAAACATTCTAAAAATATACCAAAGTCTATATTCGATATTTTGATTCAAATAAAATACTAAAAATATACCAAAGATTTTATTGGTTCTATCTAATTAGTAATATATTCAAATTATACTATAGTGGAAATATACCGCAAAAATATGAAAATATACCAAATGCTTTTCTTGGTATATTGATTACATTTCATATATACTATAGAGTGCAAAATATACTAGATTGTCAGCCAAAGGAAATAAGATGCAATTGCAGGAGGCGTCTTTGCCCATACAAAAGTATTTCTTTAATAACTTCGAGAATTTTTATTTCAGCGCAAGCTAATTTTCAGGAATAATAAATTCTTTAGGTATTATTATGCATACCAAATATGATTTTTATTTAATGATAACAAAAATTGTAAAGGAATGATGCATCCAATACTTTTAATGACACTGTATAGAATTTTTATAACTATAACAAAACAAATATGAAAAATAATTAACTAGAATGTATAATTTTATATAGAACTGTGAATCTTTGTCAATCTATTCTTTCCATTAGAAGAAGAAATTTAATAGAATTTATTTTGATTAGCATACAAAATTAATTGGAATTGTTAGAATTGTTCTGTTAGTTAGGAATCAAAACTGAATTTTTATATGGCTGTTAGAATCTATTTGATTTTATCAATCATCTATAGATCATCTTAATTACTTATACAAGTATAAATGGAACAATATTTAGAATATATGTTAATTCATCATTTCTGTTAATAATTGCATTTAAAGTATTAACAATTTTATTCTGGCCACCTGAACTTTTGAAAGTATTATGTCGAGCCTCGTCGTTGGTTAGTTTTTGCGGTTTTCAGGCATCGTTTGATTGTGCCCCAGCACAGCATAGCATACTCGGATAGGTAAGCTCAGTTTTTAACTGGCAACGTTGTCAAGTCTGTGAGGGATTTCCATTTTATTTGCACACCAAAACTCATGAAACAAGCAAAGGACGACAACGACAGGAGCAGTTCACTACCTCTTCCTGCCTCCTCCTCCTGCCTCCTCCTCCTCATCGTCCTGCAAAACTCCTGCTATAATCCTTTTGGTTGGCAACCAAATGCAGTGCAGCACGGGAAATGTATTTGACAAAATATTTCAGTTATTTACTTTTGTTCAACATAACGGGAGGCAACTTTTAGGCTAACAAGCAGACAGCCGGAAAACCAAACATAAATCTTGTCACATTTATGTGGCTGTAACACCTTTTTTGCCTTCTCTCTATAGATTCTGCCTCTCTCTTTCTCTCTCACTGTTTCGCTCTCTCTCTCTCTCTCTCTCTCTCTCTGTTGTCTCGTTTTTTATATTCTAGTAATCGCTACTGTTTTAGTTGCTTTTTGTTGTTGTCGTTGTCGTTGTTGGCTCAGAGTTTTCGACAAAAGTGAAAAACACGGCGACGGAGGCAACTCAGTTTTGAGTTCGAGTTCGAGTTCCAGCTACAGCTACAGCTCGAGTTGGAGTCCGACGGGGCTTGCGGCGCTGCCAAAAACCAAATGAAACTTTATGCATATTCAACTTTTTACATTATTCTTTGTGGCCAGTGAAAAGTTACAGCAATAACAATAACAACAACAACAGCAACGGCATCAGCGGCAAAAAACAACGTCAACAACAGCGTAACTGGCCACAAGAACAAAGCACAAAACGAGATACGCCACTGAAAGGATATATATACATGTATACTTATATATACAGATATATATCTTACTTATGTTATGTATGTAGGTAGCGAATAAATAAAGATACCTTTAGCAGCTGCTTTGGCTTTCCATGCATTTTTGAAAAGTCTTAATGCAAATGCTAATGATGATGTTGCGGAAAAGAATGCTCAGAATTATGTTAGGAAGTGTGTCAATTTTTGAGCTTACATAAATGAAACAATAAGAATTGAAACAGATAGTTATAATACATTTAATTAAACACTTTGCTTTTTTAGTTTTATACGTTTTCTTTATTGATCACAACACTAACTATTTTTAGAGAGAAGCGACTCTTTTAACCTTAAAGTCCATTGTAACAATAGTAAAATAAAAGCAATTATATTGCAATTCTTTTAAATACTACATACATACAATATAATGCAGATAAGTGCACACACATTTGACACACTAAAGGTGTTGCAGTTATCTGTGATTTGCATTTAAATAAAAATTAGACCTTTCGTTTATAGTAATTTAAAATCATTGCAAAAATATAAGCAGAATATAATATAATGATACAATTCACATTTTCTACGCTTAAAATTGTATCATTTTTTATTCGAAATGATGTTGCATTTATCTGTGATTTGAATTTAAATGAAAAACCTTTCGTTTATAATAATTTGAAATTATTGCAAAATATAATGATGTAATTTACATTCTCTACAATCAAAAGTGTATCACTTATCATTCCCCTAAAAGTTAAGCAATTGTCTCCAATTGGAGTAAACCATATTTTTACTATTTGTACATTATAACGATAATAAATATGTGTTAATAATATACAAATATAAAATCCTTGGTTTTACACTTCAAAATTAAGAAATTCACATTTTTTAAACAAATTATTATGCAACTATCGCAATGTTCAATTAAAATAAAAAGTATTTTTTTAGCTAATTTTTATTTTTGTATTAGATACACATTAAAAAAAAAAACAGATTTTCTTTGATCTTTGTTGAGGGAATAAGCGATACAACTTAACAGCAATTGTGCACTTAACTGCAACTTTTTTGTAAAATATAAACATTTTAATTAAACCATATATGAATCTATTTAACAGTTGTTATGGAAACACTTTTCATAAAATATAAAATTAATGCGACTTAGCAGCACTTTTGCACTTAACTGCATATATGCACTTAACAGCCACTTTTTCTTAAAACATAAAAACAAAATAAAAATATTAACATATGTCATTATATTTAACAGCTGAAATGTTAACATTTTTTACAAAATATAAAATAAATATAAACAAAATATATATACAAATATAAATCATTGGAAATTTGCAATTATGTGCACTGCAGTTAAGTTTAAAGATTTATATAAAATAAACTGCTTTTGTGACTAAGAAAACAAGTTATGAAATTAGTTTGGTTGAGTAATTTTTTGACGTTGTTATTGTTGTACTTACATTTAGAAGATTAAAATATTATAATAATTTTTGGTGCTTAAAAGAAATAAAAATACATACAACAATATATTAAAGTAAATGAATAACAGTAGCAAAAGCTGCATTCGTTAATCTGTTTGACCACCTCGTAGACACTTTGTTGTAAATGCAATCAGGTGTGCACGTATTTAGACAGCACTGTGAAGTGATAGATAAGCGAGGATCAAAAGGAGTAAAGCACAGCACAAAATGCAATGGAAGAAACGCATGTTGCAAGACATCGCAAAGTTGTTGCATGGACAATTGCGAACATGGTCGCAATTTATGCGCAATATGTTTATGGTTTAATTTAAGAGAGATGCACAGATAGAAGTGCACTTTACAGATGCACGGATACAAAAAGCTGCAGATACAGATAGAAATGCAGATACAGATACGGAAAGCGACACACAACTTGCTGTAAACTGCAGAAATTGCAAAATTGCAGACGCGATAAGAAGCTAAAACTGAAGACGAAACTCAAAACAGAAACACTTGAATCAAAACCCAAAAACTGGACCATAAATAACACACACACACACACATACAGCATGTGTGTATATGTGAGGCAAGGACATGACTGCAAGCTAGGAAATTTAAATTTGAATTGTTGACGCAACTAAATAAATGCGAGGTTGCCATGATTCACAAATGTCACACTGACACACACACACACACATACAAGCTTTGTCTGTGAAACAATGAGACGAAGGGAGAGGAGGAATGGGGAAGGGAGAAGAAAGCAACTCAAATCAAAAATCTGAAGCTAAAAACTCTCAAAATCAAAATCCAAATACGAAATCTAAACTGGGAATAAGCCTAGCCTAGAATACTAAGGATGACATAAGGATGGAGCTGGGAGGGGAACTGGCAAGGGTAGGGGAATAAATGATGTAGGGGAAGGGAGGGGGAGAGGTGGGGAGGTGGGGAGGGAGGCCATGCATGTCAGAAAACTTGGAATGAATGACGTTACGTGAAGTTGACAACATGTCAAAATGGAGAAAAGATACCGTAAATGGACAGACAGGATGAGGCCAAGCGGGAGGTGGGGGAGAGACGCAGGGGGTGGTGCAAAAGTTAGCTTATGTCGAGGAGGAGCAAGTTGCAAACAAGTGACATTTATGTTGCCAAAACAAATAACAAAGCGTTGCGACAGGCAACGTCAAGAGAGTGTGTGTCAGTGTGTGTGTGTGTGTGGGGGTGTGGTGTGTGCATGAGGGGAAAGGAAGAGGGAGAGGGAGAGGGAGAGCGCACTCTGCTCTGGCTAAATCAGAAATCGCAAATATTAGAATAAAGACTGTGGCATGTGCAAGCGAGACGCAAACAGAGACAAGACACATGTGCAGCTGTTGCAGCCATAGAAATGCAATGCACACACACACTCGCACACACACACACACACACACAGAGAAGTGAGCTGAGCTGAACTCAACTCAGGAAAAAGTATTTTTCCGCAACAAACAAGCAAAAGTGACACACAACAGCAGCTTATGTTGCTGCTTCTTGCTTGCTTGCTTGCAACTCTGCAACTCTTCTCTCTATATGTGTGTGTGTGTGTGTGTGTGGCGCCAAGCATTCAACGCTCAACAAGGCGTGGCACTTGCGCACCGCCCACACACACACAGCGACAACAACAACAACAACAACTACAACTACAACATCGAGCGCACTCGCAAATTTTTGCTTGGCTTTGATTTGGACTCAATACCCTCACAGCAAATGCATCAAATGGGGTAGTTTGGTTACTGAGTACAGAGTACAAACTTTCACTGCATTCATTTATCTATCATGCATTATTATTGGAGCTTACAACTTCTTCTATATTATCATATTCATGTATTTTTATAATATGTGTATAATGCCAGTAAAAAATTAAGTTAATTTAAAGTTGCGAATATTCAAATATATTTTTTCTTTTTAGAGAATTATCGTTTTATTGTCCATAAGTTATTAAAAGCTGAAGACCACGACTTTAATTTAAATCAATTAACTTTAATTAAAACTAAAATTTCATTTAAAAATCTTAATAATTAAGTCTAATACATTATAATATATGTTTAAAGTGTACCAAAAGTTGTATATGTAAATATAAGGAAAATAAAGGAAAAAAAGTATATAGTAAACTATTAATTAGAATTTCATCGTAAGCCTTAAGACCTCAGTCATATCATTGCAATAGGGAATTGTATTCTTTATTTCATAAAAATAATAATTACAACTTTATTCATAGCCCAATTGATGAATTTCTCTCACATTTCTGAGCATCTAACTTTGATAAGAACAGATTAAATGCAATTGAACAATTTATAAATCGTATTGTCATATTGAAATTTAAGTAAATAATAAGCTTGTAAGTCTGAAATTTTTGGTTGTTATCACTTTAGTTGTAAAAATGCATAAGATGCTTAAAAACAATATAAATAAATTCTCCATAGAATTATTTTGAAAATTTTTATTATTATATACATATAATACATTTTACTTTTTTATTGGATTGCTATTAAGAGATTTGGTAGAAAAAGTGCAAATATATCTTATGTTTTCCTAGTGAAATTTAATTATTTAAAAATGCATGTAGCTAAAAGTGAATAACTTAAATTTTTTCAGTTTCTTTTTTATAAAAACAAGGGAGATTTGCTATGGAAATGTTATGCAAATTTTGACATTTCTTTATGAAATTATTCATTCATTATTCATTAGGTTATTTGAAGTTTTTGGTTTTTAGTACTTAAGTTCTTTAAGTGCATAATATGTTTAAATGCATCAAAATCAAATTTTATATAAAATTTTCTAGCGCATTTTTATTACTATATGTATGTGCTATATACAAAAAAAAGGCTATATTTTAATAATTATGTTATAAGTTTTAGAATTGTGTAACTTCGAAACTAACGCAAAACTTGTCATCTTAAAAGAAAAGATTATTTCAAATTATAGCAAATTTGTTCATTTAAGTTCTCTGATTATTTTATGAATTATTTAAATTATTGAGTTTATATTTGTTTCTTAAGTCTTTTCTCTTCTTGTTGTCAATATTTGAGTTGCATTAAGTACAGGGTATTTTCACGTCGCATATTTGTTGCACTTATTTTCTCGTTTTCGCATTGTTGTTGCTCGTTTCGCGTCGCATCGTTCGCTGTTTGTCGTTTCCGCCTCAATGCAGAGCAACGTTGTAGGGTAAGGTAAAAGGGGAAGTGAGAGGGGATAGGGGATAGGGGGCTGAACGTGGAGCTGAGCGAGCGCGTGTGTTTGCATATCTGAGCACTGCGGTCGCCAAGTGTCCTCGTCGTTGTTGTTGTCGTTGTCCTGACTCCTGTCCCGAGACTGCCACCGGGGCTGACATGGCGCGTCCGTTGGCTGTTTTGTGCTGTTTGCTCGCGTTGCGCGTTGCACGTTGCGAGTTGTTCGCTGTTCGTTGTCCGCTGTTCGTGACTGGAGGGCGGCGCCAGGCACTTGACTCCTGGTCGCCAGCCAGGACACGCCGGCTACACGGCTTTGGCTCTGGCTCTGACTCTGACTCTGGCTCTGGCTCAACATGGCCATAAGGCAATGTGGCAACGTGGCAAACGTGCCACATGCCACATGGCAGTGCCACACGGCCACATTCACATCCTTTGTGTGTGTGTGTGTTTTTGTGTTGTTTTTGCCTCGTTTCGTTTCGCGTTTCACGTTTCGCGTTTCGCGTAGCGTCGCCAAAGCCAAAAGTTTATGGCGCGTCGCGTCTTTTGCTGTTGCCCCATCGAATGTCAAGCCAGCGAACCTCCGCCCCCCACCCGCTTCTCCGTGGGCGTGGTGTGCTGGCCTTATCATGCATTTTGGCCAACATTTTCTTGGCTACTTGTTTGTTTGCTTTTGCGATTTTTGATAACTGACATTTCGCCTCAGCTATAACAAATGGAGCTGAAACACTGAACACACAGGAGTTGGTGGCGAGGGGGGAGGTGGAAGTTCAGGGAAGCTACAAGGGGCCAAAGGTAATTTCCCTCTGGCCAAAATGATATGAATGTGCGGCACACACAGATTAACACAGTTGATATGAGCAATTGGAGCACAGTTGGAAGACGAATACGAAAAGAAAGCAAAATAGAGAAAATACTTTTGCACAGATTGGAGCTCAGGGCATAACAATTTGACTATGTCCGATTGCAAAGTTCACTTCAGAGCAAATAAAACCAAAGCGAAAAATTCACGGTTAAAGTTCATCCATAGCAAACTACTTAAAAGTTGCTTTTCATAGTAAGTTACAAACTTACAATTACTGAAAATATATTATAATAAAAAAAATATAAAAAAATCGAAGCGAACTGTTCTTAAGATCACATTATAACATTATTCTAGGGAAAAACAATGTCAACAAAATATGTTAAAATACATGTTGACAAATAAATGAAATAAAAGAATATTTAAACATTATTCAAGTGTTTATAATAAGAAAAATATTTAAGAAACTTATTTTAATACTTTGATAACATTTGCAGATCTCAAAACCAAACTAAATATATAATATAATAAGTAAAACCTACTTTAAGATTCTCAAAACACAACTAATTAATTCATAAGATGATATTCATTTGTAAACAAGCAAAAAAAAATAAAATACAAGCCAAAAGATTGAAAATGTTTTATTATAGCGTTATTTTAGATTCCAAGAAATTTAAGTGGTAAATAAAAATAAAATATTTTGTTGATTGCTAAACCAAATTTAAAATGATTACTTAAAAATAATCTTACTTATTGAACTTTGAAGCAGTGAATACGATCTTACAGCGATAACATATTCGATAACAGTGAAATGTTGATAAACAACAAAGTTATCGCGATGCTCGTGAGTTGATGGGTCAAGAATCGTGACACGTGTCACACGAGTCGTGAGTCGTGAGTTGTGAAGGGCCAAAGACATTGACAAGTGAAACATCAGACAAATGAGCGCACACAGCCCAAAGCGCCAATGCCCATGGCCACACACAAACACACACACACACAAACACACACATACGCATAGCCAGTGAGGCAGACAGACGTGCTCAATGTAGCGCAGGACGAACGCAGGACCAAGACAGGCGGAGGCAGTCAAGCACTTCACAGCTTAACACCCTAATGTGCAATATTTTTGACTCCCACACACACACACACATACAGACACACGCACAAACGAATTGTATAAAAAGGAAATTCAGAAGGCTGCTGCCTTCTCCCTCTCCCCCACCCACGCAGCGAAGTCGAAGGCGCGACTGCGTTGCTACCAGCAGCAGCATCAGCAGCAGCATCAGCATTCAGCATTGGCATCAGCATCAGCATCAGTCGCAGCCGCCAAGCGCCATTCACTCAGAAAGCATCGCCACCCAAATATTCCTACTCTCCACCCTCCACTCTCCACCCCCTCCATTCTTTGCTCTCTCTACTCACTCACTCTCACCGAAACGACAGCAGCAGCAACAGCGACAGCGGCAAACGACAATGGCGCTCACGCAACGCACACAAAGACAACAGCAACAACAACAACAACAACAACAAAAACACAACGACAGCTGCGGGCGCCACCCACTGCCCCAACAACAAAACTTACTCACACTCGCTCTCACGCTATTGCGCTCTCGTTCTCGCCCACAGTTGCTGTAAGCTCAGGGTGTAGCGCTTGCTCGCTCACACACTCACTCTCGCTCTCAGAGTGTCAAAGCAGCTGCTGTTGCTGTTGCTGCTTCTTCTTCCCTATTTGAAGTTTGGCATTTTTTGCAGCTTTTCGTGTTGTTCTCTCTGCACGTGTGTGTGTGTGTGTGTGTTTGAGTATTTTTTTGGTGTTTTTTTTTACTCATTTTTATTGCGCTTGATCTTTGGCTTATTACCATGTCACGTTGAATGCGAAATGCGAACGCTGCCGGAATACAAAATGTACACACACACATATACACTCTCTCACACACACAAATACACGTTAGAAGCTGTCTTGTTTTTTTTTTTTTTTTTTTTTTTGTTGCCTCTTCACTTCTTATTTTTTTTTTCTTTGCTCGAATGCGTTAAAACGCCAAAGGGGCGTTGAATTTTTTTGCCGTTGCTACTGCTGCCTTTGACAACGCTAACGACAAGACGCTGGCAGCGGCAGCAATTGTTATTGTAATAGTTGTTGTTCTTGTCGTTGTAGTTGTTGTCATGCTTTGCTTAAACTTGCGCTTTAAAAAGCTTCGAACACAAAAGGAAAAAAAAAACAGTACCAAAATACAACAACAACAACAACGACAACGACAAGAGGCTGAGAAAACAAAAAGAAAAGTTGCGACCAACAGTTGACAGTGCAAAAGCATTTGACATTTTACCTTGGCAAGGCAACGCACACACACAAACACACACACACACACAGAGAGACGCACACATGCTACACACATACAGGCAGACAGAGAGACAGGGCTGTGAACGTGACTGTAACAACAAGAGCAAAAGCGCCAAATGTCACTTTGAAAAATGCCATTGGTTCGACAAACTTTCTGCCCCAACCAGCAGCGACAGCGACAGCAACGGCGGCAGCAATAACAACAACAACAACAGCAGCAACAACAACAAGAACAGTATAAAACTACAGCTGCTGCTGCGCATCCTCTCTGCAGCAGCAACAGCAGCAATATGCGAACGCCTCTGCCATGAAACCGAAACCGAAACCAGTTGCTTAGCAACGCCCCCTTCTAACCGCAAACGACGACGACTACGACGACGTCGACGCCAGCAGCGGCAATAGCAACAACAATAGCAACAGCAACACCAACAACGACAGCAACACCAACAACGACAACGGCAACTGTCGCCGCAACCGATGACTGCGACAAATGTCAGCAACAGACTCCATTGCTATTTTTGCAGCACAACACACAAAACAACGGCCGTCAGCTAGTTGTCTCGCTCTGACGCACGCCATGTGCATGCGAAGGGGAAATTTTTGTGTTTGCCATTGAGCAGCGCAACGCTGCGACGCTGTATGGATGTGAGTGCGAGTGTGTGAGTGAGCGCGCATGCGATTCGTACAATGCTAAGGGGTAGGCCAGACGCCAGCAGCAACCTCAGCAGCAGCAGCAGCCGTAGCAGCAGCAGCAGTGAGCGAGGCGACAGCAGGCAGCATCAGGTATCGGGAACTCGTGTCTCTCGTATTTCGTGTGTACCGGTTCAGTTTGTGCTTGGCTGTGTGTTTCGCCTTTGCCTTGCCATTCGTTCGCGCTCGCTCTGCCCGTCGCAGTCGCTGTCGTCGCAGTCGCTGTCGCCGTCGTCGCTGTCGTCGTCGTCGTCGTGTGTGTGCCTGGTCGCTTCGTTGATATTGCTGCTGCCGTCGCCGTTTTCAGTTTTTGTTTGACGTTCGCGTGGTGCGCTCGCATGTTGCGGCCCGTTATCGTTATCAACAACACAGACATCGATACGATATTTTGCCGTTCACGTTCACGTTGACGTTACCGTTACCGTTACTGTTACTCTGTTACACTGTTTCATCGTCGTCATTCCGAAAGACGTTGTCAATAACAAAAATCCGTAAGCGTTAGCGTAACGAAACCAAAATAAAGCGCTTAATAAAACGCATTAACAAAACGTTTCCTTTGAGAACACGAACCGAACAGCTGATAAAACCGCTAACCCGTTGCTACCCGTTGCCACCCGCTAACCCGTTCACCCGTTTCACCGATCGACCGCCGTCGCGTTGCGCGTCCTCCGCCATCTTCCTCCATTCTCTATTGCAAATTTGGAGTGTGTGTGGGGAATAATTCCTGAATTTGTTTGTCGCGTTTCGCGTTTCGAATTTTTTTGGGAGCACACAACGAATTTGTTGCCAAAGTTTTTTTCAAGTGAGTTTTGCTCTAGCCGAGGAATACGACATGCAATACTAAAAAAATAAAAGAAAAGAAAGCAAAGTAAATCAATGCAAAAGCCAAAGCAAAAGAAAAGCAATGAAATAAAGCTCTCTTCGAGTGGATTAAACGCAAACGAAGTATAGTAGTTGAAGTAGAAGAAGAAGCAGTACAAGTTAACAACAAATGCACAAAAAAGTTCACACACCTGTCAAACAAATAATAACAACAACAACAACAACAAACGACAAATTCAAATCAAATACAAAGTAAAGTTGAAGCAGACAAAGCAGTTGAAGAACCAGAAGGAGAAGGAGAAGCAGAAACAGAAACAGAAACAGAAGCGAAAGCACAAGCACAAGCAAAAGAAGAAGACGAAGCTGTCGCGTGTTTTGCCGCCGGCAAACGACACAGCAACAACAACAACAACACACGTGCTCCACATCTCTTCATATCCATCTCATTCTCTGCCCTTCTTTCCCCCACCCCGTTGCACCCAAAAAAAAAAACGAAACACATCTCTTTAGCTCCTGCTGCCTCTGTCTCGCTCACACTGTTTTACTTGCCTGTGCTTTGCGTGTGTGAGTGTGTGTTTGTGTGTGAGAGCACGTGAGTGCGTAAGTGTGCGTGTGTGTGTGTGCGAATTATCATCGCCATCGCCATCGTCATCGTTATCGATATCGCCATCATAATCATCGTCATCGCCAAGGCAGGACAACAACGTCATCAGCAGCTGCGTTATCATCATCGCCGCGACGATTATCATCTCGCCCCCCAGCTACGAAATATTCGACAACAAAATTCTCACCGAGGCATCCAAAGCGCCCCTCAGGGCTGTCGCGCTGGCGTCATTTCTGGGCGACGGTTTTGCCGCCCTCGGTAGCCGAGCACCTCCCGTCAAGGATCTAATGGCATTCGGCGCTGTCCTGCACACAAATCAGCACAATATAGGTGAGTCCCTCCCTCTTCTTCCCCCTTTTAAGCTGCGATCAGCAATCACAGTTCACAAATCTACTCTGAACTTGTCAAGTATTTTTGATGAGCGGATTTATCCAGATCGGTGTCGATCTTTTTTAAGAAAATGCTTTTTTTATCAAGCTGAATTTGCAAAGTCTAAAAGAAATTATCTTAGTCGATCCTCTCAAATCTAGAAAGAAGTTTTCGTTGTCAGATATTGAAGTCAAATTCTAAAAACAAAACTCTTTAGTTACATATGTTACTTGTAAAGAATTTCTGATGAGCGGATTTCTCCAGATCTGTGTCGATCTTTTTTATGAAAATGCTTTTTTTATCAAGCTGAATTTTCAAACACTCTAAGGAGAAATTATCTTAGTCGATCCTTTCAAATCTAGAAAGAAGTTTTCGTTGTCAGATATTGAATTCAAATACTAAAAAAAATCTCTTTTTTTTGCTGTTTTTAGCAAGCTGAATTTTTAAATTATACAAAAGAAATTATCTTAGTCGATCCTCTCAAATCAAGAAAGAAGTTTTCGTTATCAGATATTGAATTCAAATTCTAAAATAAAACTCTTTAGTTACATATGTTGCTAAAATAATCAATTATTTTACGGTTTTTTTATAAAGCTGAATTTTCAAATTCCAAAAAGAATTTCTCGTTGTCGATCCTCTCAAATCAACAAAAAGAAATGAAAGTTTCTGCAGATCCTAAAAAATCTTCTTAGGTATGCTGCTAAAATGATAAAATTGAATATATTGTTTTTTGTCAAGCTACGTTTTTAAATTTGAAAAGAAATTTTCTTTGACGCTCGTCTCAAATCTAAAAAGAAACTTTTGTCTTGAATTCAAATCCTAAAAAAAACTTCTTAGCTATGTGGCTAAAATGTTGAATTCATTTTGTTGTGTACAGAAAATTATTATTTTAAAAAATAATATGTATTAGCTACTTAACATTGGTGGCAATCATTTTAAATGAAAGGAATAAGGTTAACGTAATTTATAATAGCAAATTTATGATATAAATACTTCCATCTCTTCTGTATCCTTTAATAAAGTGGAAGAGCTTAATGTTTTCTTTATTTCATTTTATTGAATACAGTTGAAGACTTAAGATATTAAAGTATTTAACATGTTAAACCAAATGTTCTACAGTGAACAATAAAAAAATAAACCTAACTAGGAATGAGATCTTTTTCCAAAATTAATTTTGTTTTATAGTGACATGTCACTATTCATTTTATTTTATCTAAGCGATAGATGTATTTGTGGTATACATTTTTCCATTAAATTTGTAAACTTCAAAAATTACTAAATATCTGTTCAATTTTTGTATAATACAAAATTAATTAAAAGTAGACATTTCATGGACAAAATAATAATAATAATCATAATATTCCATGTAGTTACTTATTGCTTTAAATCAAAGATCTGTTTCGAATAGTTTTCCCATAAAGATATCCATCAAAAACTTGTGATTTAAATTCACGCTTAAAGTTTTCTGTATCGCTCTGAAGAGAAATATATTTTAAATACTTTTTTCAGTTGACTTTAGGCCTAGTCCAGTAGAATATGCGTTGAACTGCATTTGTGCAAATGCTTGCAAATTGTTGCTTCAGTCGAACAGCAGATGGAATAGAATGAGGAGAAGGAGGAGACGGGAGGAATGGGGGAGGCATGGGTTAAGTCCAGAGCGGACAAAATTTTGCGCAAAGTTTGTCTACTTTGGGCTAAAGCATGAAGTAAAGTTTTGCACTTTTGAACTTGCTGCAGGGTCGCAGCAGTCACCCTGCCACGCCCCCTCATCCTCCTTTTTACCTCCCACCAACCCTAACAGAGTTCACTCTACTCTACTCTCTCTCTCTCTCTCTCTCTCTCTCTTTCTCTCTCTGTCTCTCATTCTTCTGCTGGCTTTCTGTCTTTTTCCTTTTGCGCCCATTTTGTGCGCTTTGCAAGTTTTTGTGTTCGCCTGGCAAAAAGTTTGCTTCGACTTGTCAAAACTTTTCTTGTTGTTCTCTGTTGTTGTTGTTGTTGTTGCTGTTGTTGTTGCAGTTTGTTTGACTGCTTTGCTTTTGTTTTATTTCATTTGCTCTCATGTCAAATTTTCACTTTTGCTGACTGTTTAATGTCAGCCAAAAAAACAAAACACAACAACAGCAAAAAAAACGCAGCCAAAAACTTTTGATTTTGTTGCCCAGTTGACGGCAGCTCCCTTTTCTCTCCCCTCTCTCTCTCTCTCTCTCTACCCTTCTCTCTCACGCTCTGCTCCAATTTCTACAACCCTTTTGGCTGCGTCTCCTTGACGGGATCTGCTTTTGGCCAAATGGCCAACAAATTGCGTCAACAAATTTGTTAACCTGCTGATTTGTGCATGCACTTCAGCAAATGGGACTCAAAGCGGCCCATAAAACTGCCGACTTGCAACTTGCAACTTGCCAGTTGCCAGTTGCCAGTTGCCCGTTGCACGCTGTCCGTTGCAAGTTGCAGCAGCAAGAGCAGCAGCAGCCTGGACAGCTTGCAACTGCCGACTTGCAAGTTGGCAACTTGGCAGCTGACGACTCATAAATTTCGAGCTCAGCTCGGACAGGCGTTGCAGCAATGTGTAGGCTGTTGAAGGGGGCGTGCCACCGGGGTCCCAGAAGTCAAAAGTCAAAGCTGTCAACGGCATGGGCTCGCCCAGCACTGTGCGGGGCATGTGGCATGCAAGGGGCATCAGGAGGTGGCACATAGAACAAAGCGCAGCCAAAAGTCATAAAACATTTGCAGCCTGTATTTCTCGTCAATTTTTGTATAGTACTTTTTGTTGTTGTATCTTGCGGTTGCATCTTTTCAATTTTGTTGTTGCCGTTGCACAGCAGCAGCAGCAACAGCAGCAGCAACAGCAGCAGCAGCAACAAAAGCGCAGCAACGCCTTTAACAAAGTTCGCCTGCTGTTCATCAACATTTATGACTGTCCTGAGCTCTGCTCAAAGTGCTGATGATGATCACGACAACGATGATGATGACCATGATGATGATGATGATGATGAGAGTGGCGAGTGTGCAACTGCAACTGCAACTGCCTGGAAGCTTCAAAAGCTGCCACAAGGCACATGCAACAATATTTGCGGCCTCAAGTCAATGCGCTTCCAAGTACGTCAACATTTTTTATGCGCCATTTTCTTCATCATTTTTACGGTCAACAGTTGCTCAAGTCGCTTTACGAGCAACATCAGCAACAGCAACAGCAGCAGCAACATGAACAGCAGCAACTATTGCTTGTAGAATAGACAAAAAGCGAATGCTGAAAGTCAGTTCTATGGCTTTTTTTTTTTTTGTTTTGCTTTTTTGCGCTCAGCTCCATTGATTTATTGAGCAAAAAGCGTAGCCGGCAGCCGCTGCCGCGTTTAGCCTGAAGAATTACTAAATACGCCCGAGGGTCCAACGTTTGTTAGATGGCCACAATGGGCGTGGCTCCAACTATAAATTAGCCAGCATAATGAGCCGTTGAGATGCAAAACTCCAACATTACAGCAGCAAAACAAAAGATCTCCTCTTTTCTCTCCCTTTTGACCCCTCCCCCACCCTCAAACTGCAATTCCCAACAAACCAAAAACTCTTACCTCTGGGTGGCCAAATAAAAAATTACAACTGAACAATAGAGGAATTACAGCTGTGGGAAAGATTTAGAAAGTTTCCAACGAGGATCGCAATTTAAAGTGTAATTAAGCAAATCCTTAGCATTAGTGAGAAAAGTAATTGGCAATAAAAAAGTATCTACAACTATGAATTCTTAATGTTGGTTTCCTTGATGGAAGACAAATAGTTCTTATAGTTCAGTATATCTACAAAATTTGGAAATTTACAATTTTACAACTTTTGCGCACAAATTCTTATGAAAAATAGTTTTTATTTTATTTATTCGTGTTATAAAAAAATATCAAGTAAGAAATCTAAGATACCTGCTACACATTTTCAATAAAAACGCATTCTAAAAATATGCCAAATATACTAACAATATACCAACATCTACATTTGATATATTGATATAGTATTGCGTACCAAGTAAGAAATCTAAGATTCCTGCTTCTCATTTTCTATAAAAACACACTCTAAAAATATACCAAAAATACTAAAAATATACCATTATCTATATTTGATATATTGGTATAGTATTGCGTTCAAAATATACCATGGGCTGCAAAATATACATAAATATACCATAAATTTCTTATGATTAATTATTATTTAATTTACTCATGTTATAAAAAATACCAAGTAAGAAATCTAAGAAATCTACCTTTCAATAAAAACACATTCTAAAAATATACCAAAATTGTGTGAAAAATACTAAAAATATACCATTATTTATATTTGGTATATTGGTATAGTATTACGTTAAAAACATACTATACAGTGCAAAATATACAAAAAAATATATCACAAAGTTCTTATGAAAAATAATTATTCATTTTTTGTATAAATTTTTTAAATATGTTTATAATAAAGCTAATAACTCAATATGATATCGAACAGAGATTTGCAGTAAAAATAATAACAACTTAATTCATACAGAATTCAAAATCCATTTTGAGAACAATCTTGCACTTTACTTTCTAAATACATTTGAAATTCGAAACAAAATTTCGATGAAATTCCCAAAAATGTTTGTTTACTATTTGCTTGCCATATTCTTTATGCAAACAAATACGAGCTCTTTGAACCAAATGCAAAAAATTGAAATCGATTTGTTTTACAAATATTTTGTCACTAAACAAAATCTTTATGATGATTGATTCAGTTCGATTTGTGTTTTTTTGTCTCGTAACTTGATTCGATTCGATTCGAAAACTGTTTATTTTATGAAACTTGTTTGATTGATCAACGCTCTCGGTGGAGTAAGTAAATAAGTGAATAAATCATTGACGAGTTATTATTGGGTAGCCAAAAGCTACCGATCTGTGTCTTTGAGTGAAAACTATTGAGAAGCTTCAAGCTTTTGGGCCACGAAATGTTATTTGTGGCCCGTTTGTCAGGAATTGAATATATCTTTTGACCTGTCTCGCTGTCTCGCAGCCCTGATATGCAAGTTATGGGGCCCCCAACTGTTGGGAACTTTTCCAACTTTGTGCAGGCGGCATTCAGAGTTGATGAGTAGCGAGGGGGCATAGGGGGGACCCTTAGTTGGCCTGGCCTATGCCACGACTTTGGCCACATAGGACGACGCTTTGGGGCCGACGTCGTCGCCTGTCTTTTTTTTCGCTTTTTTTTAGTTTTAGTTTTGTGTTGCTTTTTGCTTAGCAGTTTAGCTTGAAGCTGAAATAGTAATTCACATTGAATGGCTGTTGTTGGTGTTGTTGTTGTTGTTGTTGTGTTCTGGTTTCAGTGCTCTGTTGGCTCTTTTATGATTTCTTTGCCGTTTTACGATTATTTTAAAGCTGTCAATAGTCAACGTGTGAGATAATTTATACGCCATAAATTTCAGTGCAAGCAACTCGAGCTCTCGAGCTCTCGACTTTGACTTCGACAGCGACTTTTGCAGCAAAGCAAAGCAACGCAAAAAAAAAAAAAACTACTCTAAACTGAAACTGAAACAGAAACAGAAATGAAATAAAAGCGCAGACAGTTTTCAGCGGAAAGTCCACGAAATGGATTCACTAGGCAACAATTCTCACTCGCTCCGCGGGGTTTATTTTACTTTTTTTTTTTTTTTATTTTGTTTTTAGGCGGGGGCTTTCAACATCATCAACAGGTTCTATTGCGCTTTTTTTGTTGTTGCTTTTATTTTAGTTTTATTTTTACTTTTGTTGTTGTTGTTGTTGTCTGTGACCATTTCGGTTTGGCCCACAATTCATTTGTGTAGCTTATCGCCTTTTTGGCTTGATTTACTGCCCCGGCAGCAACAACAATAACAACAACAACAACAGGCAACAGGTTGTTGTACACTTGTCCAATGAAAAACTAAAAAATAGTATAGAAATTAGTTGAGCTGAAATAAAAATAATTGTTTAATTAGAACTTACTAGTGAGCATTTATTTCCAGCATTATTTATTTTTATTTGTATTTATTTACAATTGTTGTTGCTGCTGTTGCTGTTGCTGCTGGTTGTGAAACTCTTCCGCCTCAAAACGGTAGCTGAAGCCTCAGGAATTGATTTATAACCAAAAGAGATTCGCAAAGCAGAGAACAACAGACAACAACAAGTCATAAAACACAAAAAAACACAACACAACGAAACAGAAACAGAAAAAAAACACAACCAATAAAAACGAGCAACAATTTGTAGCGAGTTTCCAATTGAGCCACTTGACGTGCTCTCACGCAGCAGCTTAGCTCAGCTCAGTCGAGAGGAGTTTTGGGGTCTGAGGGTTGGGGAGTTGTGGTAATGACCTTTAACCCAATGTCCAAGTCGAAGTCAGGACCGCGCTCAAAAAAAAAAAAAACAGGCAAAGAGATGTCTTTTCGGGCTCTGCTCGTTCGGCTGGAACCAACGCGGCGCAAGAAAAACGATCGCGCCGCAGATGACCGCAGCTAAATGCGATTAGTTCCGAGTGCTCCGACTGCTCTGACAGCAGCCACAACCACAGATACATTTACAGATACAGATACAGTCACACACACACACACACACACACATACAAACTCGCAGTCGCAGTCACAGCAATAACAGCAACCATCAACAGCAGCAGCCACCTCACAAATTTGTCGATTGCCACATATGCAATCTATAATCGTTGACCAAAGATAATTACAGTTCTCTTTCCCATAAATTGAAATTCTTATCTTGTAATATCGAATGTTAATTACATTTTTATTTGTGCTTTAATTGTTCTACATTCAAGTAGAAGGATCTTCATTCAATCTTCTGTGTGTATCCCAAAAAAAAATCTTTTCAAAATATATTTCTTCTTTAGAATCAGATTTCTTTCCTATACAAAAATCCAAAATTGAAATTCTTATCTTGCAATGATTCTCTTTTATAAAAAAATGAATGTAAAATGTTTTTTTTTTTTCTTTGATTGCTCTACATTCAAGTAGAAGGATCTTCATTCAATCTTCTGTGTGTCTTTCTATAAAATTGTATAAAAATATATTAATCTGCAGACGAAATTCTTCTATAAGAATTAGCTGCAATTTGAAAATTGAAGTTTTTATAATTTTTAAATTGAATCATTATGTTTTTTTACTATTCAATAAAGTAAAATTAAAAAGAGGACTTCAACCAATTCAAACTGATTTTTATGTACTACGGGGTCTTAGTTGCTTTGGCTGACAATCTAGTATATTTTGCACTTTATGGTATATTTTGAATACAGTAACTATCCAAATATACCAAATATAAATGTTGGCGTATATTTAGTATTTTTCTGGTATGTTATTTTGGTATATTTTAAAATTAATACTGCTACCCATTTTAAATAAAAGCAAAACAGTTTTATTTAAAATGGGTAGCGAGTATCTTTCAGTCGAGCACACTCAACTGTAGAGTTAGAAAACTTGTTTATTTTGCTGTTCTTCTAAAATTGTTAAATCGCTTTAATGCTCTATGCGTTAATTACTTTTTTAAAGCAAATGCTCAGTACCCAGTAAGGTTTCATATTTAAAATTTGAAATTGATAATTTGTATTACATTTCAAAGAAATTGATATTTCTAGTTTGCTCAATTTCAAAAATGAAACACAAATTATAGCGTAACTTTATAATATAATAAAAATAATATAATAATGAAGTTTCATATTTAAAATTTGACATTTCATAAAATGATATATCTAGTTTGCTCACTTTAAAAAAATGAAACATAAATTATTGCGTAACTTTTTGTCGCCTGCACCGAGTTCAATACGAATGTCTTTCTTTCTCCTTTGCTCCCACACACGCATCAACTGAGTGTATGTGTGTGTGTGTGTGTGCGTGTGTTTGGGCAATCCGCTGTTGCAAGTGAAGCGTTGCAGACGGTGCGGGCGTCTCTGTGAACCGCGGGCTCATGGCTCATATCATCAATAACCGAAAAACGCTCAACATAATGATGCGTGTAATGTTGCTGCTGTCGCTGCGATCGCTGTTGCTGTTGTTGTTGTTGTCGATCGCAACGTGCAGCGGCAACACCTTCACCCTAGTTCGCTCTCTCTCTCTCGCTCTTACTCTGTCTGCATCTCTTTTTGTTGCCGTGAAGAGAAGTTGCCTTTTGTTTGCCGCTTCGATCTCAATGAGCGGCAATTTGTTATGCGTTTTTATTGTGCGTTTATTAATTTGATTATGGCTGCATTATAAACTCACCGGCAAATGGTATTTATAGCTATTGCCCTCTGTTCGCCCAAACGACAACGACAGCGACAACGAGAACAACGACGACAACAAACGACAACGACAACGACAACATGTTGCCGGCGTGTCAGCAGCAACATGTTGCCTGGCCGGCGCCTTCACATCATCAGCACCATCAGCAGCAAACAACTTAAGGCACGTTTTTACTTTTTAATGCTCATATGCAAATTAATTAATCAAAATCGCGCGCATACACGTGTCTTGCTGTTGTTGTTGCTGTTGTTGTTGTTGGCAAACCATTTGCGGCAAAACATCAAAACGCAGCGCAAACAACAACAAAATACATGAATGTAGATGTATATGAAAATAAAGAAGAAGCAGCGGGCGGCAATCGCCGCCGCCGTCACTTTAAGAGGAGCGAATATGTGAAATTTGTTTGGCAACGAACCGAATCGAATTGCAGCGCAACGAATCGTTACTATCGCTCTCTCTCTCTCTCTCTCTCTCTCGCTCTCGCTCTGTCTCTTTCTTTGCGAACCAATCGGAACGGAATGGAACGAAACGAAACGGAACCGATCCAATCCGAACCGCACTCAAAGCTAAATGCCAAGGTAGCAAAGCTTTACCGCAACCGAACCGAACCAAACGACAGTGAAAGCTTTTGGTTAGAGCTTTTTGCTTCAAGGCGATCATAATTGGGCAAGCTATTCAGAACTGTTCCGAGTTGGGTTCCAAAATCAATTTTTCAATATATATGTATATAATAATTGTTCAAAATATTATAAAATTTGGTTAAATTTGAAAATATTTCAAAATTTTTAATTAACATTAATTATATCATTGAGTTCCATAGTGAATTTTATAATGTTGTGTTTCTATGGAATATGAAATATTCATTAAGAAAATAGTTATTATAAAAAAAGATATGTAAAATCTTCATTCAATGCTATTATTCTAAATATATCGAAATACATGTGAATGTTGTACAAAATAATAATAATAGTAAGTGTAGTTTAAAAATAATTTCTAGAACAACATAATATTATGGTTAGAAGCAACTTAAGTTTTTAGACAATTGATATTACAAAATCGAGAATCGCTTTTCGAATATTTCCAGCTTCAATTTAAAATACCTCACAGTTTCCTTTGGAATTATTTCGTAAACCATAATTCAAATTAAAAAGAAAATACTTCAGATCTTAGATACATAAATTTTAATTTTTTGTAAATAAAATTTTTAATATTATATTCAACAATTCGAGTACACTCGACTAAGTGAGATACTCGCTTCCCATTTTGAATAAAACTAAATCACTGCGGTATTAATTTTCAATTATGCCAAATACCAACGGCTATATTTGGTATATTGATAAGTACTATATCAAAACATACCAAATTTTTTAGGTTATTTCATTACCTATATAAATTTGAATTATTCTAAACAATATTTGTTATATTATAGTCAACAATTCAGAAGAGAATAAACTGTAAAATTTGTTTGCTACATCTGACATTTGTAATAAGGGCGACTTCACAAGTTCGTAGTCTATATTCAAAGCATTTGATAAGAATAGATTCTGCCTCGGAAAAGCAGTAAACGAGCAAAGGGCAGAAAAGAGAAAGAGAGTCAACAACAATAAACCTCGAACAGTTTTGCAGCATAATGAAGAGTGCTTATGCAACATAGACTGTATATAGAGGGATAGAGGGGGGCGCAAATGTTTCGAATAGATTGGCTAATCGGAAATCTGCAAATCGGTAAATCTGTAAATCAGAATTGTGAAATCCGAGACCTCTCGCCTGGGACCAGTTAACGGATGCACAACATTTTGCGGGCTTTATCGCTGCCAGGGGAAGATTTACAGAGCGAGTTGCTGTCGCTGATGTTGCTATTGCTGTTGCTGCTGTTGCTGTTGCTGTTGCTGATGCTGATGCTGTTGTCGCGATAAGCGTGCGCTTCAGTTGACTTTGCCACCCCAAAAAAGAATGTGCCCCTGTTTGGGTTCAGTTCGGGTTTTCTTTTTTGAGCTACGTGCAGTCGCATTCAAGGTTAATGCTTTGTCACAAAATCGCTCGACTGAACCCAGGCGATGGGCGATAAGAAATTTGGTGCTCTTTTACAGTATTTCCCCAACATTTCCACAACATTCTTTTTCCTGTTTAACTTTGGGCGAAAGTCAGCAAAGCGAATGCTGAAATCGGAGCAGCGCATAAATTGCGCTTATCACTGACTATGCGGCAGCTTATGAAGCTAATGGTCCGCCTCCTTCTGCTTCTGCTTCTGCTTGTGATAAAACTTGGCCAAAGTTTTGAGGTCAACCAGAGGGGAGAAATACTTGGTATATGTGTACATATATATATCTCATATATGTATATTTGTAGAGTGAAGTGGAGAGCATTTTCATTTGAAATATCATTTGCTGTCAAAATCACATAACAAATTTCCACATGTTGTTTATTATTAATTGCATTGCAAACGGTGCAACACACACAGCTCTGTGGTGCAATGATTGTGCGAGTGGTAGGGGGAGGGTTTAAGGGCAGCAGGACACACGGACAGATGGTCTGAAGGGGGGTAGGGGGTAGGTTAAAGCAATAAATTTGCAAAATTAATGTGAAAACCAATTAAAAGACATTGATAGTCAAAGCGCAGATGACAAAGACAAACCAAGAGAACGATAGAGAGAGACGGAGAGAGAGAGAGAGAGAGAGAGAGGAAGAGGAGGAAGTGAAAACTTTGCATAATAATTAGAATATATGCATAATATTATGTTACCAAGAAAATCAACTGCAAACAGTTAACAAATCAAAGTAAATTACAAGCACATGTGGCAAGTGCGGCAGCATGTGTGTGTGTGTGCGTGTGTGTGTGTGTGTGTGGCATTTGTGGCATGTTGCAATTGCAGTTGCCATCCCCCTCCATCCCCCTCGAACCAAACGAAAAATAACTGCTCTCGAGCATACGCTTTATTTGGCACACAACTTTAAACCTTTAATCGCATTAAACGCTGCCAAAGTCACTGAGCAAAGCAGCGCGCGACGTGCGTGGAAAGCGGGGTGGTGAAGTGGGGAGGTGGTGTAGGGAGGGGGTGTGTGGGTGGGCATCTGCAGTGTCTGCCACATTAAATATTGAAAAATGCAAATTTACAAATACATAAATTTTAAATGAATCGCCAACACCAAAAGCATTTAAAATCAATCAATGAAGCTGCCACAGCAACAGCACAATACAAAGGCCTAGCCATATATAGTATATATATATATATATATATATATATATATGTTATATATATATATCTGCACATCAATACACACATAAATGTACATATATAGATTGAGCCGCTGGGCAATGTCAAAGCGACCACATCAAATGTTGGCCTCAGTTAACTGCTGCACAGCAGCCTCAGAGTTGAGAGAGTGTGCGAGTGTGTACACGTGTGTGTGTGTGTGCGTGTGTGTGTGTGTGTATTTTCTGATAAAAGGGTATAGGCTGTTCTCCATTGATATTAACAAAATAAACAAGCAACGTCAGCGAACGTCAGTCGCACCACAAAAATACCCTGCAACAGGCAGCTGGCAAAAGGGGATGACAGACATCTCTCTCTCTCTCTCTCTCTCTCTGTGTGCGTGTGTGTTGAGGAGGGTATGGGGGACAGGTGGGGAGACACGGTCATGTTGTGCGCGCGTTTCACATGTTTCACACGTCAGCCGTCGGTTGGCGTCTGCGGCTGTGGCTTTTCTCCTCTGCTCTGCTCTGCTCTGCTTTTTATTCTGCGTATTTTCATTTTTTTGTTTGGCACAGACATTGCACAAATATTGCGAATTGTTTCAACTGGATTTTGAGTGCGAATCAACTGCCAAATCATTGGCAATGGCTCAAGAAAAACGCGACACACGCAATTGCCTATGAAGAACATTAAGTATACGTAATTGTTGAATGCTAAATTTACGCCAATGATTATTAACTTACTTAATATATTTCTAAAATTACTTTTGCAAGAATTTAAACTTAGAAAAATACTTAGAATTGTTTAGTCACTAAAATAATTCCCTTCAAATTATTCAACAAATTTACACTAAAGCAAAGAATTTAGGATTAACGAATTTAAATCTAGTCTAAGCAAGTTTTTTGGTGATTTCACAACAAATTTTGGTAATTTTCTAAAATGACTTTTGCATTAATTTGCCTACTTTAAGGTTAAAATATTTTCTTTAAAATTATTAAAGTAATCAACATTATTTTACTAATGTTTAGGTTTTAATAATTCGTTAATCAAGTTAAGTAAATTTAAGCAAGTTTTTATTTTATTCCTTTAAAATTTTGCCTAATTTTCTAAAATGACTTTCGCATTAATTTGCGTTTAGAAAAATGTCAAGTTTGTGGGTCAAATATAACCCTTATTAAATTTAAAGTTTTTTTCTATATTTTTACTTAATCTAAAATCTAGTTTAAGCAGGATTTGTTTTACAAATTTCTTTAAATTTTTTTCCAATTTTAAAAATTACTTTTATGGGAATTTGTTATGCAAATATTAAACTTTTCGTAGATCAAACAATTCTCGAATAAATTATCAAATTTCTTAATAAAAGTTGTGTAAAATTGAGGCTTTGGTTAATGAATTCAAGTTTAGTCTAAGCTAGTTTTATTTTATACACTTTTTTTTTTAAATTTGTGTAATATTCTGAAATTACTTTGATGAATAGTGAATGGATTAAATAGTTCTTTTTTATAGTAAACAAGTGCTTCGAATATTTTAACACAGTTCCTAGGTTAAATATTTTCCGAATAGTTCTTGAATGAAACAAGATTTTCTACAGAATTTATTTAACAACTTTGTAAGAAATTCATTACTTAGAATATCACAACAATTATATGGAAATTTCTAAAAGAAATCTTGCTTCATTAGGCTACGCTTTACTTAAGTAAATCTTGCTTCGACTTGCACTAAATGCTGAAAATAAACTTTACTTTCGTCAGTGGCATGTGAGAGGTCGCTTGGTCTCAGCTCTGTGGCTATTTGGGCATATCTTGAGCAGCAGCCATAAAAAGAATACACACATACAATACAATATATCAAACTTTTGCTGCAAAGAATGAAAGAAACAATGAAAGCTTGAGTTTGAGTGGGCGTTTGCTTTTGGGGGTGGTTGACATAAAAACAGGGTGGATGGTGGCAAACACACACAGTTCAGAGTGGAGTGGAGTTCAGTTCAGTTCAGTTCAGTTGAGTTCAGTTCGGTTTGGTTCGGTTGACTACAGGATAGGACAGGAGCACATCACTCATACGCTAAGGCTTATCATTGGCTATCTGTCTGCTGACAAACACAACACAGAGAAGGAGGAGGAGAAGGAGGAGGAATGTGACACGAACTGTGGCGAGACACGAGTATTGTCAGCCGAGTATTGTGCACCACCCAAAACAACAACAGCAAAAAAAACAGTAGAGAAAAAAGCCAGGAGTTGGAGGTCGAATGTTCGCGCTCGCTCGCACTTTGTCAGTGGCTGTGTGTTTGATATGGAAAAACCTCTGGAGCCTATAAAAAGAAAAGACAGAAAGAAAAATAAAAATCTGTGCGTCCTGACGACAATGTTGATGACGATGGCTGCCAGACTGATGACTATGAAGATGAGAATGAGAATGAGGAATCAGCATGTGAATGCGAATGCGAATGCGAATGAGAAACTCGACTGTGGATGGCAATGGAAATGAAAATGGAAATGTTAATGACCATGTTGACTGGCTGATCAGGCAGCACACAAGCAATAAGCAGCTTTTGACGCAACATTTTCGCAAAAAAGGAAAACTTGCAACCTGCTGAGCTGAGCCTCTCTAGAGAGAAAATGATATCCAGCAGGCAGGCAGGCAGGCAGGCAGGCAAAAAGAAAAGCGAAAGAAAAACGACAGAAAAACAAAAGCGTCTTCAATGCCAAATAAAGAATTTGCAACTGTGTGAGAGAGAGAGAGTGAGCGAGACTCCTTCTCCCCTCTCTTGGTGTCTCTTTCTATCTCCTTGTGTTCCCATCTCGCTTGCTCTTCTGCTTGCTATCTCTCCGTCTCCATGCGCTTCTCTTTCTCTGTCGCTTTTGTTAGCCGGCCTTTCCCTTGTGCTGTCTCACATTCGCATTTTGCAACGCAACATGAATTTTAATACAAAGCAACAACAACAGCAACGATGGGAGGAAGAAAACAAACTTGTTCGTGCATTGAGCTGCCCACAAGGGGGGTGTGGCAAGCGGCAAGTGGCAAGTGGCAGTGGCAAGACGGTTGGATGGGCATGGCCAGATATAAGGCAACTGATAGGCAAACAGCGATAGCTGCAGATACTTTTATTTTATTTCATTTTACTTTACTTTACTTTTTTTCTCTCTCTCGTTTATTTTTTTTTTTTTGGTTTTGCTGTGCTTGGCACAGGACTCAATGTGGTATAAGGAGTGGCAGCAGGGTGAAGGGAGAGGTAAGGGAGGGGGAAGTGGGGTAGCCGCCTCTGGTTTTGGTTTTGGAAATATAATGGCAAAGTAAACAGTTTCGCGATGGGGACGACGATGGCGATGGCTTCTGTGTATCCAGCCTGGCACACACACACACACACACACACATACACACTGCAGTCCACCTACCCCTCCTGCTGCTCCCCCTCCACTCGGCTGCCTTCACACATCAACAAAGCAGAGCCACTTTCATGTCGTTCTGTGCGCTTGTGTATCTAGCAGATACTTTATATGCATGAGTTACAGAAAAAGAGGCGTATTTTGTATCTTGTGTGCGCATAAAATAAAAGCACCAACAGCAACACCAGCAACAACAACAAGCAGATTGTGTGTGTTGCAAAATATAAATATAAAATTTACATGGCCAAAATGGCTGAAGCGCATTTAAAGTTGCGCCAACGACAACGACAACGACCAAAGGGGGAGACGATCAAAAAATGCTGCCAACGAATTTGCAGAGGAAATCTGTCAGAGCAATTCATTAAATGGCCCAAAATATTGACGAACTATTAGCCAACGAAATACTTACGAAAAACTTTATTGATTTTACCATTTATTCGGAGCAGACGAAGTAAAAAATAAAGAAATATTTAAATTCAAGAATAAGAGCAAAACATTTTATTTGATTTTTTTAAATATACTAAACATACCGCAAAATACTAAAAATATACTAAATGTTATATTTGGTAATACTGCTTATTTTTAATGAAAGTAAAACTGTGCGGTATTGATTTCAAAATATACCAAATTAATATACCGATAAAATACTAAAAATATACCGAATGTTATATTTAATGTACTACTATACTACTACATTAAAAATATACCAAATTTTGTATATTGATATAGTAATACATTAAAAATATACCATAGAACGCAAAATATACCAGATTGTCAGCCAAATAAGTTTCACATCTTTAATCCGATCGCAACCAACATTTCGGCTGGTAACACTGATAAAGAATATATACATATACCTTATAGGCTCTGTGATGCTATAATTTCATAATATTTAGAACTACATAAAATTATATTAAATTACTCAAAGTAAAAATATTATCATTAGGCAATCGATTGATGTAAAAGTGACTTGGCAAAAAGATGTCTGGTAATCAGCTGGTAATTAAATAAATTGCAAAACATATTCAAAAATGTAGCCCCGTATATGCGACTCAAACTGGCAAAAAGAAAATGAAAGTCCAGTGTTGAGTGTTGAGTGTCGAGAGTTTAATGCCAAATATTGTGGCAACGCTGTGAAGCGTTGACAGTTCATTAATATTCCATATTTTGCGCTAATATCGCAACTAATTATGTAATTAAAATGTTAACAAGTTCGAGAGCGAGCAAAACTGATGAACTGAACTGATGAAGAAAAAGCACAGAGCGAGAATGACTAGAGCAAGGGTGTTAAGTTCATACCGTATTGTGTATTAATATTTCAAGCGTATTAAATTCCAAAAAAAAAAAACTTGTCGACAATGACGAACTTTGGCCTCAGCCTGCGCCTGAGCACGTAACGCAACATTTAATATATTTTATGGATTTTTCTACTACATTTATGTGTGTTCCGATTTACATATTTAGCTCCCTTTTGCTTTAGCGGTTGAAAGTCAGCCTGGTGAATGTAATCAAAATGTCAAATCAGGCGCAGCGAATCGCAATAAAAATAGCTGCAAACTGTGGGCCGATTATTAACGTATTGTAGTATATAAAATTGGGAAAGTCGCTGCTGCTGACAGGCAGAAAAGAATTGTTGTGCAAGAGGTGTCAGCAGCCCGTGAAATGCACAAAAAAAGTGAAAGAAAAGTGTTGAGAGCTGCTCGGCAATCCTTTCGCCTCTGTTTGCTGCTCTTCTTTTCGCTTCTCAAAACTGAAGGTTTTGATCTCTTGGCCCCATTTTCATGCAAATCGAAAAAAGTATTGCGGCTTCAGCTAATCCTTCTTCTTCTTCGCATTGAGTCTCATTAGCATTCCGTAAAAACAAGAAACGAAAAAGGAAAAAACAAAACGAAATATGTGCGGCTGGGAAATGACATTACGCATACGCCGCATCTAACCGTAGATTTGTTTTTCGCTTTTTGTTCTTCGTGCTGGTGTTTTGCTTTCATTTTGTCCGCATTTCCATTTGGATTTTTGCATAAGATTTTGCTGTCGAGTTTTGCTTAAGAGGCAAAATGAGAAACCGAGTGAAAAAATGATTTCGATTGAGCGACGGCTGCTGCTTTAGCTTTAGCTTTGGCTTTGGCTTTGGCTTCAGCTGCTGCTGTTGGTTTGGATTTTCTTTCTCGGCTGTGGCTTTAACATTTTAGTCACGTTTCATAGACACAACTGATTGGCAGGGGGCGGCTAAGGGGGGGCGAATTTCTATATGTACTATAGGCGTAACCAACATGGCGCAGCGAGAGAAAGAGGAGAGCAGGGGAAGAGAGGGTGAAGAGGGAAGCTGGCAGCTGGCAGCACAAGTGCTTTTTGGCCAACTTGCAGCAACACACAGAAAAAAAAAACGTTGAAGCTGATTTTTTTGCGATGATGTCGAATGAATTTTTCACAGTCCGCAGCGAGAGGCAACTGAGCAAAAAGTTGTTGTTGTTGTTGTTGCTATTGTATATTTATATTGTTTTGGCCAGGCAGCTGCTGCTGCTGTTGCTGCTTCTGCTGTTGCTGTGGTTGTGGCTGTGGCTGTGGCTGCTATCGTCCATCCATGGTTGCCCCTTGCTCGTTGTTGTTGTTGTTGTTTGCCTCCTCTTTGTTTTCGTATTGTTTTTTTGTTGCTGTTTTGGGCTGGCCTTTTGGGTGTTGCCCAGCCCAGCCCAGCGAGCCATGAAGAAGCTGCTGTTGCCGTTGCCGTTGCCGTTGCTGTTGCTGTTGCATTATAAATGCAGTTAGGTCTGGGAGTCAGAGTCAGAGTCAGAGTCAAAGGCAGAACCAGACTCTGACTTGGCTGCTGCTGCTGTTGCTGTTGCTGTTGCCTGGACACACAATTATTGGCCTTTGTTGAGCGCGGAAAATGTTGTGCAAAATGCTTTCTACGTGCTTCGTTCTCCTTGCCAGCGGTCAATGGCTGCGCACAGTGGCCAAAACAGATCCATGAACCTGCGATTGCGATTGCGATTGCAGCCAACAGAGACAGAGCGAGAGAAAGAGCAAGCACAAAATAAAAAAAAAATATGGCAAGCGAGACTGTGCTCATTTGTTGTTGCTGCTGTTGCTGCTGATGTTGTTGCTGTGTTGACAGTAAAGTTGCCTAGAGCTGTTGCCCTCCGAGTCGCAATCTTCGCCCTCCACATTTCCTTCATCTCAGTCTCCGTCACCGTCTCCGTCTCAGTTTGCAGTAGCGGCAATTTTTCCACATCGTTACATAAATTTCAGCGCAAAATAAATGGCCAACGGTAGCCAAAAGTGCACTCAACAATATTTAAATTGCGACACTTAAGCGGCAACAACAACTTGCAACGACGGCGGCGGCGGCGGCGTCTGCAAACAACAATTTGTCGCGTTTTAAAAACGCGCCAGAAGCAACGAAGGCAGCGACAAAGGCGACAACCGACAACCAACAACCAACAAGCAAGCCAACACTGGACATCAGCAGCAACAACTGAGAGACAGCGATGCAAATAGAAGAAGCGCAACGAATATTAAATACTCTAGCGGAAAGAGAGAGATACACAATAAGAATTGCAAAACTTAAAGCTAATTAAAGCTGGCTGAAAATGCTTTTATATAAACTCTTTGAATTTAATTTAAGATATTTACAAAAATATTATTCAGTACTGTCCATACAAGTTCTGTTATGATTGAGCCAAAAGCTTTATGTAAATACTTGCTTAAAGTTGACATAAAAGTTGCAAATTGAACTTAAAATATAAAAAAGCTCGAAGCTTTCCATCATGTGCTTTAACTAAGTACACAAGCTCTACACTTATTACTCGATACAAGCTCTGATATGATTAAGCTAAAAGCTGCATTTAAACTAAACTTAATGTAAATAGTTTATAAAAGCCAACATAAAAGTTTGCAAATTTAACTTACAATAATTGAAAAAGCTTTAGCCTTTCAAGCATGTGCTTTAACAATGCACTTAAAGTGTTATTAAGCTCTGCTACGATTAAGTGAAAAGCTGCCTGCAAACGAATTGAAAGCTGTTTAAAACTAGTTAAAGCTGCGCATTTAAATTTGCTGGGAAGCTGCTTAAATTTTTGTTGTGGCTCTTAAAATGTTTATCGAAGCTTAAGCTTTACGTTTTTTTTTGTTTGTCTTAAGGTAGCAGCTGCCGTTTAGTACAACTTTGCCCAGCGAAGACGCCCCAAAATAAAACATATATATAATAAACAACAATAAGAATAAGAATAATTTGCAGGAAGAGATGGAAGAAGCAGAGGCAGAGGTAGAGAGAGAGAGAGACAGAGACAGAGAGAAGAGACAGCCGTTTAACCTGAACTGCAAAAGCCTGATGCCCGGTCTGAGACTTTAGTGTCCGGGGCTGCGGCTGCGGCTGCTGTCGGTCTGTCTATAAACGTCTATAACCTTCATTAAAAATTGTCTGCAGCGGCACAAAATGATTGATAACATCCGTCAATTTTGACATATGCGAGGTCTGAGCGAGCGAGTCTCAGCCTCAGCCTCAGTCTTTGCCTCGTCTCGCTTCGGTTTCGGCTTCAGTTTCGGTTTTGGTTGTGCAAAAATGAGTCAATTCGTCAATCAATCAGTGTGTCAGTTGCTCATTTATAATTGAGAGAAGGCGACTTGGGGCTGGCTGTCAGTTTGTCAGCTTGTTCATTCCATCATTTGTCCATTCATTCATTTATTCGTCAGTTGGTTCACATTTTGCGACTACTGTCACTCGGGGCGTATGCGCAACGCGAAACTTGTCTTTAATAGCATTATTAATGCGCTTGCCGTTCTGCTCTGAACTTAGCCAAAGCTCGCCCTTTTTTTTTGCTGCTTTCTTTGGTCAGCATATGAGAGAAGAAGCTTCCCTCTTCCCCCCTCCCATTGACCGCAGACTCAACTCGAGACTCGACTCGACTCGACTCATTCCGGCTGCTTGAGCATATAAAGTGCAAAACTTTTTGAATGAAAATAAATTTCACACAGAGACAGACAGATGGACAGAGGTCTTTACCTGAATTGCAAAGCTAAAGCTAAAGCTAAAGCTGAGACTCAGGCTGAGGCTGAGGCTGAGACTGAGGCTGGACCACGCCCCCGCCTATACATACAATATATATGTATGTACTATATATGTTATATTGGCTTCGGTCACAGCCTTAAATATGCCCCGTGGGCGCAACAACTTCTCTGCTTTGCCTCTTCTCTTTTATTCTGAGTGTGTGTGTGTGTGTCTGTTTTTTTCTCATTTTATATTTTGGCCAAAGCAACGAGCGCTTCCTTTAGCCCATTGACTGATTGACTAAAGTAGGGAGTGGAATGCGAACGAACGAACGAAAGAGAGTGAGAAAGAGAGGGCAAGAGAGAGGGAGAGAGAGAGAGGAGCTGGCAGACTGAGTGACTGTGAACTATGGTCGGGCGAGTGGTAGCAAACCCTCGGGCCAAGCTTGGCGTCTATCATTATACGGTTGCAGTTTATCGGGGTGTGCGCCACGCCCACAACACACACACACACACACACACACACACAGCCCCAACTAGCCGCAGGGTGGATTGAAGAAGCAGCAGCAACAACAACAAGAGCTTCAACATTAACTTCAACTTCAAAACTTGATTCATTCACAATTCAAAGTTATTCACTTGTGCGCAAATATGCCACTCAGTCGGACACTCAATTTGAAAAAGGTGCAAATGAGTGTGAGGGGGCAGCCACCCCCTCTCTCTCTCTCTCTCTCTCTCTGTGTGTGTTTGGCAAATTTATTCAAGTTCTGCAGAGGTGTAAATTCCCAACGCACACATGCAAAATTTCAGTGTGACTCTTTGTGCATTTGTAAATTTTGTGCATTTCTAAATTGAGGTGTGTGTGTGTGTGCGTACAGTGCACGTCAAATGTTTGCGCCCAGACAAGAATTGCTCATTTGCTCAGCTTGTGTGTGTGTGTGTATGTGTGTGTGTGTGTGTGTGTGTGTGTGTGTGTGTGTGTGTGTGCAAGCTTAATGAGCGCCGAAATGCTCGCCCTCTTCCGTCCGCCTCTTAAATCCCTCTTGCCACATCACACCACCTTGAGGGCCATGGCAAGGTGCTAATTTGCGCCTCAAAGGATTTTGGCGCTACACTGAAAGAGAGACAGAGCGAGAGCAAGAGAGAGAGAGAGAGAGAAAGTCCACAGTCCACTTAATAACAAAGGCCAACAAAACAGCAATTCTCATTGCATCGCAACAAATTTAAAGTGCTGCCAATGCAGACCAAAATCAATTACTGAATTAAATGCCATTAAATCGAGCGATGTCAAAAACTATGATCAGTATTTCAATTTCTTTAGCAAGCGATTCTAAAACTAGTAAAAATTAAATATTTTTTTTGACTTTAGTTAAGCTTCTCACAATTCTAGTTTTACTAAGTTTATTTGCTGTTAATTCACAGGCATTTCATTTAATAATAACAAACAGCTGCAGTAAAAACAAAAGTAAGAAGAATAATACAAAAAAATAAAAGAAATGTTCTTATGAAAAATTCCATTAACATACGAAAATTCTTCTAGTTAAAAATTCAATGTTATTATAATCACAACTAAACCATAAGAATCAATAAATACCAAATATGGCCTTCGGTATTTCTTAGTAATTTTGCAGTATATTAATTTAGTATATTTCCGCTCCGCTCAAATTTTAAAAGCTTCTACAATAACTACAGTATTTATTATTACTCACTTAAGGCAAAAAATGACTTCTGCCATTGGGTTTTACTTGCTTCGGCTGACAGTCTGGCATATTCTGTGTAATCTGTGGTATATTTTAAATGTACCACAATATCGATGTACCAAATATATAGCCTTCGATATTGTTTAGTATTTTGTGGTTTATTTTCTACAAAAATGTTCTTTTACTTATTTTGATAACCATTCTAAATGCTTTCATATTTATGAATACAACTTAGTTTGTTTGTCAAGCAAATGCAAAGCAACAAAGCAGGCAGCAACAATTAATTAAGCATCGCTTTAAAGCAGTTGCTTCAATTTAAATTCAAGTTAATATACAAATTCGTATCTCGCAATTAAATATTAAATATTTATTTTCTCTCTCACTCTCTCCCTCTCGTTGCTTTGCAGGTCGCAGCGAGCCGCCGGTCGGCGTCGGCGATCCTTGTGCTGGCTGCAATAAGCCCATATTGGACAAATTTCTGCTGAATGTCCTGGAGCGAGCCTGGCACGCGTCCTGCGTGAGATGCTGCGAATGCCTGCAGCCACTGACAGACAAATGCTTCAGCCGCGAATCGAAACTTTATTGCCGCAACGATTTCTTCAGGTGAGTACAATTAAAAAAAAAAAAGAAAATAAATCTGGCCGTTCGAATCAATGATGCTTGAACAAATCAATCAGCAAAGCAAAGGCAGTGTGCAATTAAGCCAAGAATAAAAGCCAAGTGCCAAGTGCAGGATGTTTTGTCCCTTTGTTGCTGCTGCCATAGAAAATCTTCTAATTGAAAAATACAAAAAAATAAACGTAGTGAAGAAAAAACACAGCGAAATCAATTAACATGCAAAACACCTGCACAAATCAAATGAATTCAAATGCAGCTGCCAACTGCCAACTGAAATGATGCTGACAATGGCCACCAAATGGATCTCTCTCACTCTCACTCACACTCACACTCTTTCTCGTATCTCGACTCTCTTCTGTCTGCTGCCAATCAACAACAACAATAGCCTCAAGTGGCAGTCAACAGTCGAGATTCTGATTCTGATTTGTCTGCCCTTTTGAGTATTCAATTCCCTACATTGCATTGCATTCACATATGAGTTCAGATCTCGACATCGAAAGGCTTCACCTCATCATTCATTCAATTTGGCACAGCGGCTTTTATTCTATCTCGAAGCACAGCAAAGATTTTATACAAATAGAATTTTAGTTAAATAAGTTTGAGAAGTTGCTGAGCCAAGTTACAAGTTTTGCGCTTAGAAAGTGCTTTATTTATATATGATTTTTGTTTTTTAGCGTAAGTCAAAAGTTTAAAGTTTTCTTGCCAATATTTCACAAATTTTGTTTTATAAAATATTCAAAAAGATAATAACAATTAACGCTTAAGAAACTTAAGTCTTTGATGCGTTAACTGCCATTATTTTTAAGTATTGTTTAAGAATATTTTTAAATATGTAATTTCTTCACTTCTTGGATTTAAATTTGAATGCTTTTCTGCAAATTTATCATTATGTAAATGAACATCTTTTTGATAATTACCACAGTTGACTAGAATACAAAATAAATTAAATTTTATAAGCAGAGAATCTTTTTCAAACTTTTTACTAACAATTTCTTCCCCTTAAATATATTTTTAAATGTATAATCATTTCTCTTTATATATATATATAAATAAGAAATGCAAATGACATTTTCTCTGAAGTATATTGACTTGCATTTTGTTTTTGATGTAGTTTGATTATTACGCAGTTTTTTTATGAAGGTATTAAAACCGTTTAAGGATGTTGCATTCAGATAACTGTTGCTTCTTGAACAGAACTTAAGAAGAGACTCTGACTCTAAAAAGGATTGTATCGATCTATCGATAGTTATTGACAGCGTGCTCCGATAAAAAATATTAGGGTCATATTTATATTTTTCTTTATATAGTTTTGCCTTATATTTTTTTCATTCTTTTACAATTATCTCTTTATGAATGTAGTTCTTTTCATTTCTGGCTTTGACTGCATTTTATAATTCTTATATTCCTATATTCTTTATATGCTATTTCTATAACTACTCCAATAAAATTCTTGATCTTTACAGACGTTATGGCACCAAATGCAGCGGCTGTGGTCAGGGCATCGCACCCTCGGATCTGGTGCGGAAGCCAAGGGATAAGGTGTTCCATTTGAACTGCTTCACATGCTGCATTTGCCGCAAGCAGCTGAGCACCGGCGAGCAGCTGTACGTGCTGGATGACAATAAGTTTATCTGCAAGGACGACTATCTGCTGGGCAAGGCGCCATCCTGCGGCCACAATTCGCTGAGCGGTAAGTGCGAATGTTGGGTTCATAAATCTCATTCAATCTCTTTTTGGGCTAATAGATGGGGGAACAGCAACAACAGCAATTGTCTTTTGTTTTTTGGTTGGCAGTGCTCTCTAATGCTATCAGCAATAAATACAAAATTGCGTATACGACGCGTTGCACACGCAACAACAACAACAACAACCAGATAGATAAATGGAGGATGGCGTTGACGCTTTGGGTATATTTAGGCGCAATTTGCCAGCGCATTTTGTTGTTGGCAAATATTTTAATTTTTGGTGGCTACACGCGTTCGTTGTTCGTTGTTCGCTGTTCGCGTTTGTTTGTTTGCACTAATTGTTTATAGTTTAATATAGAAATATTTGCCATTCAAATTATCGTGGGAATAACTTTGTCGCCTGTTGTTCTAATTCTTGATATTAGTGCAGATTGTTGTCGCCGTTGCTGTTGTTGTTGTTGCTGTTGCATTGATGATTTTGTTGTATCATCAGGGCACTTTTTGCTATTCTTCTTCCTATTTTTTTGTTACTCTTTGCTGTCGTAATCTGGCAACCCTGGCAAACATTTCAAAGCTAAATGCTTGGCAAATATTTACATAAAACGCAAAGCGGCGCATAAATAAAGCAAAGTCATGCATAAGATAACAACATCCAACACTCGCACACACATACAAACACACACTTGAAATCAAAGTACAGCCAGCGGCTAAGCGCATAAATTTGCTTTAATGCATTGCTCGTATTTATGATTAATGCGCTGCGATAACAAACCGACATTTTACAACATTGCCAGCTAATTAAAGCAAAGCTAACATCAATTTATCATTACTATGCAACACTTGAGAGAACTTATGTTTTAATTCTTTTTTATGTTCAGTTAAAGTTTTAACAAAGAGTTAATGTAAATTGTAATTCTTTTTTTAAGTCAAGTAGTTCGCATATTTTACAACACTGTCAGATATTATTTCCCAATAATTTCTATGCAACACTTAAATAACTTTAATTTTGTTAGGTTCAAGATACAATAAAGAATTAACTTAAGTTCAGTATTTTCTTTTTATTTTATTTTAAAGTCAAGTATTTAGATTGTTTTACAATACTGCCAGACATAATTCCTCTCATAAAACACTTTAAGAACTTTAGTTTTAATTCTTTTTTCAAAGCAAAGATCAATTTTCAATATAGAATTCAGTACTTCAGATATTTTACAACCTTGTCACATATTATTTCTCAATCATTACTTAAAGAACTTTCATTTTGTATACTTTTTCACTGAGTTACGTTATTTCGACAACGAATTAGCGTAAATTCAGTATTTCAAGTCAAGTACTTTGCATATTTTACAACACTGACAGTCACCATTGCACTAATGCAACTCTTTAATCCGTAATTAACGCATTCGAAAGCAGCTGCCAACTGCATTTAAAGCCTCAACCTAAAGTAAGTTGGCAGTCCCATGCAGCAGCTTAAAGACTTTGCCTTTAAAGTTTGCAGTGCTGAGCAGAGCAGCCACATAATTATGGGGGCCAATTAAAGCTTTAAGTACTCCACACACACAGAGAGAGAGAGAGAGAGAGAGAGAGTGTGAGAGAGAAAGAGGGCGAAGGGAGGATGCTGCTGTTGCTGTCACACGCAGCAACGCCTCGAATTTACTTCGTGGCTGGCAGCGCAAATAATATTTTCATTTTCATCAACTTTGTTTTTGCGTTCTGCAATAATTTTAAATTTTACACCATAACGTGTCGTGTTCTTGTTCTTGTTGTTTTTGTTGTTGTTGGTCGTCTCTGCTTCTTGTTCTCGTTCTTGTTGTGGTTGTTGTTCATGTTGTGTGGTTGCTGTTGTGGTTGCTGTTGTTCTTGTTTGCGAAATATTTTCGTAGCATACTTAGCGGCGTTAAATATTTCAACGCTGCCATTTTTGTGTTGTGTCGCTGCCTCGCATAAGAGGGGAAAGCAGCGCTGAGAGCGAACGCCGAGCGGCGAGCAGCGAGCCGAAGGAGTTGCTGTTGTTGTTGCTGCTGCTGCTGCTGCTGCTGCTGGAGAGCGACAAAGTCAAAAAGCAGCGTGCTCCACGCAGCTGCGCAATTCAGTTTGGGCTGCTCACACACACACACACGCACACTCTGCTGGCGTCTGCGCAGCGACGTCGCTGCCATCGTCGACGTCGACGTACAACAAAAAGGACGAAAAAAAAACACATTCGCCTTTTGCTTCAGCCACAAAATGGCTGCGTTTGGCATGCTTCATTTTTCTGCCCCAAAATGTAGGCAAGCATTTTTTGTACTCAATTTTACACACACACACACACAGCAATTAAACAACATTAAGCAGCTGTGACTTGGTTTTATTTTTTGGTGCAAATTCTTCATGAAATCTCACTTTTTTGGCGTTGTTGTATTGTACTTTCGGGCAGCGACGGCGACTTCGCAGCTGCTTCGCTGCGCTGCGCTGCGCTGCTATTGCAACGCGAGCAGCGACACTGGCAGCGACGTCGACGGCGACGCCGGCGTCGTGGGAGCCGAGGCGCAGGTCATTAATGTTTTGATTTTAATTGCGTTAATTACGTGCAACGGATTTTTCACTTAGCGCGCCTCAGCGGCAAAAATTCGCCACCAACAACAACGACAACAAAAAAAGAAACGTGCAACGTGCGTGTGCGATGCGTGTGAAGGCCGTCGGGAAAACTTGTAGAAAATTGCGTATACGCCAAGAAAGCCGCCGGCAAACAAGAAGAAAAAAAAACGAAAATCGCGTGGGCAAACAGCAAAAATAAAACGTACAGAAAAATAGAATATGAATAATCGAAACACTGGCATAACAAATATGATGAAATGAAAAACAGACGCCGCATTGCACGCGTTAATTTATGGCTTGTCATATAAATTAAACTGTTTGCGGGGTGATAAACAACAATAATAACAACAACAACAATAATAACAACAAAGCGAACATGAAGAATGACAATAAATATGGCAACAATAAAAATAAATGAATGCCACGCAAAAGAGACAGCGACACAAATAGAGCGTAAGTCAATGAGGGAAAGAGAGTGAGAGCGAACAAGACAAAGAGTGTGAGAGAGAGAGGGAGAGAGATAGTGAGTGAGAGACATAATAAATCATGCAACAAGATAAAGACAATAAACCAAATGTAAAACTTGAGGAATACAATCAAGAAATAGGTTCAAGAGCTGTTTTGTTACATAAACTGAGAGAGACAGCAAAAGAGAGTGTGGAGGACAGAGTAAAAGAGTTAGAGAGAGAGAGAGAGCGAAAGAGAGAGATAGAGAGAGAATGGATAGGTGTCAAGACTGATGAGCAACTGTCTCGATAGTTCACAAAGTTTTGCGCGCTGCAACATTTATGACAATCAATGTGCGAAAAGCTGCCAAAAGCGCATTAAAGCTCACAGTGCAAGCATAGAAAAGGAATGAAAAAGAGTTTAAGAAAGAGAGTGAAAGTGTGAGAAAGAGAGAGAAAGAGAAAGAGAGTGAGTGTCATAAGAAAAGAAAATATCTACAACTATTATAAGTAAATTTTTAGTCAGAACATTAAAGCTCATGGAATTAATTTAGTACACAAATAATACATTTTAGTTCTCAACAAACTGAAATTAAAGCTAAAGGCTCACAGGATTATTTTACAAAAAAGAAGAATCTGTCTTAATTATTTTAATCCATATTTGAAGAAAGCTAAATCTAATGCCAAAATCACACAGAGTTAATTTCCCATCAAAATCATTTTTATTGATAGTCAGTCAATGATATAAAGAGCAATTAATAACATTTGCAAGTTCAAAAGATTTAAAAATTGTAAATTTAATTTACATATTAAATTTCTTAAAGCACTTTTATGCCATTTTAATAACGATTGAGTTGTCACATTTGCATGCTTAGCTTATTGACAAAATGCACATTAAGTGTCTTTATTGCTTTAATCGCTTAAACATAAAGTCAACAGATTGTTCTTAAAGCAGTTTGCAGCCACTTAATTGCCCCATACACACACACACACTCACACACACACACACATACTTCGACAGGCGCAATTTGAAGTGTTGCTAATATTTTTTGGCCAGTAAACTTAGCTGTAAGCACTTTTATTTTGCTGCTTTGTTTGACTTTGGCTGCAACATTAAAATGCCAAAATGGCACACACTTAGACACACACACACACACACACACACATTCACACTCATACTAACACTCATACAAAGTTATAGCAAATTGTAATGACCCTTAAATGAACTCGACTCCAAAGCCACTTTCAAGCGCAACAAATAAATATAAAACTGAAGTAAAGCGAGAACAAAATACAAAAAATTGCAAACAAAATCAGAAAATGTTGTTCACATATTATTGCTGTTGTTGTTGTTGTGGCTGCTGTTGTAGATGTTATGGCTGTTCTTACGCCTACTTGGACAAAGGGTCAACAACGCATGTGAGCGAATTGCAAGAAAAGAATTGCAAAGCCAAAGCATCTTCAGTCTGCACAGATAAAACACAATTGTTGTTGTTGTTGTTGTTGTGACTTTGGGCTGCTTAAAGCCAAGTTTTGCCCACATTAAAGCGAGCCCAAAATAATGCCAAAGTTCAGGCTGCCCTTTCAGTTGGCCAGCTTACAGTTTACAGCTTTCAGCTTCCAGCTTACCAACTGGCCAAAAGCCTATCGTTGTTGCTGTTGCTGTTGTGGCTGCTGCTGCTGCTGTTGGTTGCTGTTGGTTGCTTGCCTCATGGCCACATGAAAAATACCGCAGATTTACGGTTGTCGTTTGGCGGTGCACATAATATATAGTATGTGGCTTATGTGTGGTTCTCTGTCTCTCTCTCTTTGACTCGCTCTCTCTCTCTCTCTCTCTCTCTCTTTCTCTGCTGTAATGGTTGCTGCTGCTGCTGCTGCTGTTGACCGTTGGGGGACTATTTTTATTTGCAGTTTCAGTTCAGTTTCAGTTTTTTGCAACTGTTTTGTTGTTGTTGCCTCGTCTCGGTCAGTTTGTTGTATTTTATGTGGCGGTTTTTTTGGTTGTCGCTTCACAAAAACAGAGAGAAAAAAAACTTTATGGCCACCTTGCGTGTGCTGACCCCCTCCCCACACCACACACACACACACTTCTCCCTTCGACAAACAACAAGAAAAATAAGAAAAACCGTTAAAGTTTATTTGACATTTACTTGGGCTATTTTTTATTTTTATGGCTCTTTGGGTTACTTTATATATGCGATGCGATGCGATGCGATGCGATGCCCAACCCCACAGCCTCAGCCTCAGCGTCAGCTCCAAGTCCAAGTCCAACTCCAACTTCATATCCAGAGATCCCAGACCGAACCCAACTCAGCAGCCGGACAGCTGTAACCTCTTTTCTCGCATATTTTTACTTTACTTTTATTTTTATTATGATTTCTGCTTCGCTTTATTTTCTTTCCTTTTTTTTCGACAATAAATTTGCGGCTATTTTTCGCCGCACCAAAAAGTTGAAAAAAAATATTTGTTTTTTTCTTTTTTGTGTTGATGCTGTTATGGCGATAAGAGCCACCCTACGTAACATATGAGTGCCCCCAACCCAGAGGCGCAGAGTCGCATCTAATGCCAGCGACAGACAGAGATAGAGTGAGAGAGAGAGAGAGAGAGAGAGCGAGAGACGCATTCGTAAATCATTTGGTTAACTGCGTTGCCAACTATTTTACATAAAACGGCGCTGTGATTTGTGAGCAGCGACCGAAAACCGAAAACCGGAAGTGTTGTCGCCATCTTCCTTATTTTTCACACAAATTTTTGGTAATCATAAATCTAGCGAGAACTCATCGTCGAATAAATGCAAAGAGTTATGAGTCTCTCAAAAGTGAATAAGCGAGTATCGAATATTCACTCAAAATGCGTCACATTTAAAGTCTATGTTTACACCAGCTGCCCACAGGGAAGACCACATTAAGTATAATAGATTTTCGATCAACGTCAATAGTCGAAAATTTGTAGTTACGATCGGATAAAAATTGTAAAAGTTATTTGACTTCTACGGCATATGTCAAGAATAGAACTTCATCGACATACCGAATATAACCTTTGGTAAAATATTTGGTATATTTTAAGAATATTGCATACATCGATTGTAATACTTTATCGATAAACTAAATATAATATATAATTTTCGGTATATTATAGTATTTGTGCAGTATATTATTATGTATATTTGAAAATTGCTTTGAGTGTACTACTTAAACAATATACCAACTATAGTTTTCGGTATATTTTCACAATTTTTGTGGTTTATTAATTTGGTAGATTTTATTTTAATATGAATTTAGTCATATATAAATATACCAAATATATCCTCTGGTATATTTTATGTATTTTGCGGTACAATATTCGGTATATTTGAAGAATATTACATACTTCGATTGCAATACTGTATCGATAAACTTAATAAAATGTTCGGTATACTTTAGTATTTCTTCAGTATATCATTATGTATATTTTAAAATTGCTTGGAATTTAATACTTAATCAATATACCAACTATTGCTTTCGGTATAGTTTCACCATTTTTGTGGTATATTAATTTGGTATATTTTAAAATGAATGTAGTCATATATGAATATACCAAATATATCCCTTCGGTATATTTCAAGTATTTTGCGGTATATTATTCGGTATATTTTAAGATAAATATCGCACTGTTTTGCTTTCAAAATAAGTTGCGGGTATCTCACAGTCGAGCACACTCGCTTGCTTTCCTGTTATTCATATATTTATGTATAGTTAAGGAATATTATATGATTCCTGGCTTTACTAAGTTTGTCAATTTTGCAATCAATGCACATTCTTTGCTAGCACTCAAAGTGCGAGTGTTTTTGTAAATATTCATGAATACTTTGAATGTTTTTTCACACTTCATTCACCTGCAGCATTTAACATGTTTTGTGTGCTCAAATTAACTTAATTATTCAGCGATGTTTTTGTGTGTCATTCATTGTGTGTTTTGAGCTATTCACAATCCTTTTGGGCATCGTCGTCTTGAGTTACCACTTTGAATATTCATTGTTCTTTTTAGTTGTCTATTAAACTGCATCAATGTTCGATTCACTGCGCCAGCAATTTGACACCTGTCTGTCCTCAAGTTACGGGTACTCACAGTTTATACGACTCGTTGCGACCCGTGGGTTCAATGAATGTGTGGATGTGAATGTGAGTGTGGATGTGAGTTGGGTTTTAGTTTAATGTTTTGTTATTGTTTATGGGAGTTTGGCAACGACTTGCGCTTAATGACAACTCGTAAGCACATTCAAAGGGTCGCCACACAACAGCAACAGAAAGAGCAAAAGTAAGAGCAACAGCGACAGCGACAGCGACAATAACAGTAACAAGTTTTAGTGCCTAAACATTGCCCATCAAAAACAGTGTTTGTTGTGATGATGTGCCACAGGGCGAATTAAGAGAGGCCGCTCGCTGTTGAGGCGTTAAAACTAGAGCGACTTCTCGACCCACTAAACAAAACCAAATGAGACTCGGAGATGGGGATGGAGATGGAGATGGACTTGGGTGAACTTTAGTGCCCAGTTTTGGTACGACGTCATCAACAGCATCTTAAGATCTCATCAATGTTTTTGTTTTGGCTTTTTTTTCTGGTGTTTCTGGTATGTGTTTTCACTCGTCGCTCATTGGCATTCGCCTTGTTGTCTCGCATAAATCTTCAATCAAAAATTGAGTGGCTGTTAAGCAGCTGGCAGTTGGTATGAGATGTGTTTAATCTGTTTTGGTGCCATAAAAGAGCGGCGCAAGTTGAACTTTAAGTTTTTTTCATTTCATTTCATTTCGTTTTTTGTTTTTCGCTTTTTAAGTGCGTGCCACAAAAACATTTTTCTCACTTTAAGCCCGAGATTTACAGCCACAGTTTTTCCTGTGATTTTCTCTGTGTGGCAAACCTGCGCTGCCTTCTCCTTCCTTCTGCTCCTCTGCGCTGTGGCAACGTGTAATCATGTCATATTTCAAGCATGGGCAACCATTTTGAAAAGCAGCAACAGCAAGAGCAGAAAAAAAAGGCGAAAAGAAAAACGAGAAATGAGAAAAAATGGCACGAGACGCCAGAGGGCGCCACTGGTGCGTGGTGGGCTTTGCTTGGACTGTCGCTAAAAACATGGCGCTTCAACCCCACTGGCATGGCCCCCCGCTCCCCCGCTCCACCTCTCCACATCTCCACACTCCACATGAACCCCATCGCTGCCTGGGGCAGCAGCGCGACAACAACAATGGGGCACAACCCTGAGGCTCTATTGCAGAGAGATAAACGCAATGCTGAAGCTGTAGCTGGAGCTGTAGCTGAGGCTGACGTTGACTGAGACAGCGACTGCGACAACAACAGCAACAGCAACACGAAGAAGAAGAAGACAAAAAGGCGGGCCGGCGGCTAAAAGCAGAGAGCGAGACAGCGAGTCAACAACAAGCGCGAGAAATCCACTGAAAAAAGAGTGTGTGCTGGAGAGAAAGACAGCCAGCGAGCAAGAGAGAGAGAGAGAGAGAGAATGGGAGAAAGAGTGAGTGAGAGAGAGAGAGCAAGTGTTGGGGTTGCTGCCACTGTGTGTGGCAGTCTGACGGGGGGAGGTGGGAGACAGCGACAGCGAGACCGAGGTGTGCTGGCTAAAGCCCCACAGGGTGGTTTGGCGGATTTGGCGTTGGCGGCTGACTAAGAAAACAACAAGGCAACAGCAGCAACAGCAACAACAGCAGCAGCAACAGCAACCAAAACTACAACAACAACAGCAGCAGCAGCAGCAGCAAAAAATAGAAATTCAACCAAACGAAACAAAAGAATGCTGCGGCCATGGATGCTGCTGTGGTTGCTGGGGCTTAAAGAGGAGGCAGAGAAGGCGGGGTACGAGTGTACGAGTGTACGAGTGTGTGTGTGTGTGTGTGTGTGTGTGTGTGTGTGTGTGGATTGGGGGTTGCTCTGAGGTCGCAGCACAAATCCAACTGTCGAAACCAAAAGCACGCAAAGCGCCAGAGCTGCAGGTGGCGTTTGTAAGGCAACTAGATGGGAGCCAAGAGACGAGAGTGAAGAGTGGAGTGAGTGGTGAGAGGGGAGAGAGAGAAGAGGGGGAGGGATTGTGGGTTGGCTTGACAGAGTTCGAATCGAGAGCAGAGAGTGTGAGCTGAAGACGTGCTTGCTGTGCCAAAATGCTGAATTGAGGTTATGTATACAAAACGGAAACGGAAATGTGCAGAGCTTTGTGCACAAAATGTCTGCGGGAGAACGCTATGCGATGAGGTGGACAGCACACACACACACACACACAGCACAGCACAGCATGGTTGGATGGTTGGCTGGCTGGTTGGATGGTTGGATGACTGGATGGCAGTAGGATTGTAGCATGAAGCTGGCTTAAGGCCGCACAAAGCTGGCTAAAAGCTTAGAATTGCGAAAAATACGAAATCGATTTTGAAAATTCTTCTCGTTTTTCTTGCTTTCTTTTTTTTTCTCTCTGTTGCTGTGAAGTTGCTGCTGCTGTTGCTGCTGGGTTGCCATAAATAAAATACAACAATGGACATTTCGAGGATGTGGCTGATGGGTGAGAGCAAGCGAGAAATAAAGATGAAGAAGATGCAGGGGGAGGTGGGGGAGGAGGGGAGTTGGTAGCGCGGAGGGCGTGCAAAATTCTTGTGCTTAAGCCTTAAAGCTTTAAAGCTAAAGACCAAATGCAGAGTTGAGAACAAAATTCAGGGAGTTCAATGAAATGGCATAAAATTAACTACAAGAGATGTCAGTATTAAATACTAAATTATAAACAGCTTCTGAATATTGTTCTATATGTTATTCAAAGAAAAAAGTGCAATTAAGCGGAACCAGGTACGACATAATTGGGATATATTACATCAATATTCAACTTCATTATAGTTGTATTGCTAAATGCAAGATATAAAAAAGAATTCGAGTGAAATTATTTTTTAATAAATTATGTTAATGTTAGTTACACAGGTTTTATTGAAGAAAAAATTGTCGATACAAACTGTGAGATACCCGCTACTCATATCCAAAGAAAACATATTTTACAAATATACCAAAAATATACCACAAATATACTGAAAGTCATTTGGTGTTTGGTATATTAATATACTTGCGCATTTGAAATATACCATAGATTACGAAAAATATCATATTACGAAAATACCAAAATATACCGTGTTCTATATTTGGTACATTGATATAGTTACACGATCAAAATGGACCATAGAGAAAAATACTAAAATATACCGATGGCTATAATTAGTATATTGATATAGTACTACATTCAAAATATTTCTAATTTTCTTTTAATTTTCTTTCAAATTAGTTCTGCGCAACTTATATATTTATTTCAAGAATTTTAATTGATAAACAAAGCAGTGCACAATTCTGATATGCAACCACTGTGCAGCACTGACTGACTGACAAAGAGAATGTATCTATGTGCAGGTGTTTTTGTTATTTCTCTACTTTCCCAACTCAATGCACTCAAACTGCGTCGTTGTCATTTGTGGATATTCGCATGCTTTGTTTGCCAATATCTATTTTTTTTTGTTGCCCGCTTTTGACCGCTTTGCTGTCATCCTTGTTGCTAGCTTTTGTTTTTTGTTAACTGTCATGTCTAAGCCTGGCATGGCATTTGCTTTTGGCCACACTTTGTTGTCCCTGTTCGAAGTTGTGCTTTGTATTTTTTGCCAGCGAGATTTCTATGACAAACAGCGCTTAGAAAAATAGAATGACAGTGAGAATTAGTTGGCAAAATAATAGTTCGAGAGAGAAATTGCAAATATCAGAAAAGTATTTTGAAATATAGAAAAAAAGTGTTATCTTTTTCTTTTTTTGCATGTTATCGAGCTGTTCCCCATGGAGAGTCTCGGTCTGTGTTTAAGTCTATATGTAATTGCTTCTTATTTGTGAAGCGTTCACCTGTCCTCAGTTGAGTGTAGAATTGTTTCGGTTTGCGCTTCGGCTTGAAGCCCGCACTTGGTGCGCATTTTATGTTTATTTTATTTGTAGTTTTGCCTTTATTTTTACAGCCACTTTAAAGCTATTTTTAATGGGCTTTTACTACGGAGCACAGTAAGTAACAGAGGGAGAAAAACAGAGAGAGACAGAGAGAGAGAGAGGAAGAGAGAAAACCTTTATTTTATTTTCGGTTGTGTTAGGTTAACTTTTCAGTCTTGACTTCGACTTTGAGGCACTCTCGTAATGCGCGTGAAAATAAAGTTTTTCGCTTGAAAAAACGTTAAATAGCGGCTATAAATGAACACACACACACATATATATAGCAATAACAACTACTTACGATTACGAACAGTAACAACTGGGGATAACTCCTCTTAACTCATTCTATTTGGCATGCATGACTCAGTTGCCTAAATGAAAATCTAGCTAACAACTTGCAGCCGATCCCCTAAAAAAACAGAGAAAAAATCTGTGACTCAGTTTTGTGGGTGACTCTTGCCAGCGATCCCATCGATCCGCCCATCGATCTCCAGTGACTCTGAGTCAACACAAAATACAGAAAAACAGAGAACTAAATAACGTTATCAGCAGCAACAACAGCGACTGTCAACAGGCTGGGGAGTCAGTGAGGCATTTGAGTGGGTCGCAAACTGGGTCAAATGAAATGCATTTTCATGGCTCTTTGCTGTTGGCGCCCGAGCCTGACAAAACATTCGACTGCAACTCGAAACTTGAAACTTGAGATCTTAACGTAAATAATTATGATTATGCCCGAATATGGTTGATTTCCATTCGCAGTTTCAGTTGCAGTTAGCCAAAACTGGGACAGCTCGAATAACGCATTGGAAATCGAAACCGCAACCGCAACTGAAAAGCAGCAAACTATAAAAATCTTCATAGAACAATGGCTTTTTTATACCGTTTTATTTTTGGAAGTGTTTCAGCTATTTAGGAATAGAAAATTGAAGTCGCAACTAAAAACCAACAAAGTAAAAAATGCTGACTTATTCATTTTAAACAATGCTTCAAATGACATTTGTTTTGTTTATTATATTTTATATTTAAATGAGTCTCAAACTTGAAGTTCGCTTAACAGTTTTAGATTTTTAAAGAACAAAGAAATATTATACATTATCGTAAGTGAAAACACTCAGCACAGATATTAAGTATTATCTTATTACGCTGCTCTAAAAAGTAAATTCCCTTTGGTTTTATTTTACAACTATTGCATAAACTTGTTATCCAACTAAAATTCACATTTAAAATCGTATTTATTATATTTTATTTTGCAAAAATTACGTAAATTGCAGTAAACTGAAAATTCCCCCCGAAATTTTAATATGTTTTTTTTAAGCTTGTATTATATAATAATATTACAGAAAGTTATAACACCCTACTATAACTTTGTGTCTGAGGCATCTTTGACCCTATAAAGTATAAATATTGTTAATCAACAGTCGAAACAATATTTGGTATGTTTAGTACACTATGGTATATTTTGAATGTAGTACTATATCAATATACCAAATATAGCGTTTGGTATATTTTGGTATTTTTCCGGTATGTCAATTTGGTATATTATAGTTAAACCTTATTAATAGACCTTCAGTATATTTTAGTATTTTGCTCTATGATACATTTCGAATGCGTAGCTCTATTAATATACCATATATAGACTTTGGTATATTTTAGTATTTTTCTCAATGGTATATTTTGAATGTATAAATATATCAATATACCAAGTATAGACTTCAGTATATTTTAGCATTGTCGTAATATATTTTTAGTGCTCTATGGTATATTATGAATGTAGTACTATATCAATATACCAAATATAGTGTTTGGTATATTTAGGTATTTTTGCGGCATATCAATTTGGTATATTATAGATAGACCTTATTAATAGATCTTTAGTATATTTTAGTATTTTTGTGGTATATTTATTTGGTATATTTTAAAATGAATACTTGCTTTAGTTATAAGCAATTTACCTTAAAGCCATAACGTTTGCTTTGCAGTCAAGTTTAGCCAACAAATGAGCCATTTTATGTTGTTGAGAGCTAAACATTTTGGTTAAGTCTAAGCTGAAGACGTAAGTGTTCTTATTGCCATTTGAAATTTGAATTTTCTACCGTTTTCACCTGCCTTGCGTACGTGTATTTTAATGGCAACTGTCTGGCTTCCAGTTGAGCGTCAGTTACCAAGTGCCTTCCCAACCACTTCACCTCCCTTCTGCTATTTTATGTTGCCAGAAGCAGGCAGCAGCTTTGCATCAGCAGCTGCCATCAAATGCACAATTCATTTGCGCATAAATTTGCGCAGATTTTTACAGTCACATAAAGCTCGAGACGCTGCAGTTCTTAAACTGGGCAACTGCCAACTGGGGAGCCTCTCAGCTGTTGAGAGAGAGAGAGAGAGGTGGAGAGAGGGAGAAGGGGAGATGGGGGAAAAAAAGCAATAAAAATCAGCAAGCTGTGACAATTTCACGGGCGTTTCTCTGCGCGTTCCGGGAGCGGCCCACGCGTCGCCGGCGCTATGCAAATGTCACAAATGATAAACGCAATGAGCATAAATAAATAAACAGCAACAACAGCAACAACAGCAACAACAACAACAACTATTCGCATTCAATATTCAACACAACAAGAAAAGAGAGAAAAATACCTAAATCTCGCGCTCGTGCTCGTGAAAAGAGTAAAAAGAGCAACTGAAGAATTATGGCTTGCGAATCGGGCGACTTATTTATTAGTGTCACAAATCGTTTAAAATTATATTCGCACAAAAATCTTTATTACGCGCAAATATCAAAAACGAAGCAGGGTATGCGAGAGGTCCGAAAAGAAAGATGCAAAATATATGGAAAAGTGCATACATATTATAGCCAAGAAATATCAATTAAAAGTGGTAAAAATGTAACATAAATTTTAATTAAAAAGCTGCCGTTTCTTTAAATTCATATATACACAGAGAGAAAATAATCTATATTGAAAAGTGGATTTTCGATCTTAAAAAAATCTTGAATAAATCTTAAAATCAGAGTGTTTTCTTCAACTTTCGTTTTGAGATTAAAAAATTTTCTTTTAAGATACATACATATGTCAAATTCAATTCTTGTTTTTTGTTGCTTAAAATGTTTAAATTTCCTTCCTTTAAAATTATAAGCTAGTTAATGGTGTTGTTGCTGTTAGCTCAGTTAATTTAAAAATATAATTCACAATTTTTCATTCTTAAGATGCACTTTTTATAGGGTATTTTGCAGTCAGCACAATCGTTGCATTTAATGCGCTTCTTTTCTCGCGTTTATGTGTTAATCGATTTAAGATTGTTGCTGTTGTTGTTGCTGTTGTTGTTGTGGCTGCTGCCATTTACTTTGCTTATAGCACACATAAATTTGCGAAACAAAACGAGCAGCCGCCTGTCCAACAAATTTGACTGTGATTTATATTTTAAAGCTACGTTTTTTTTTATTATTATTTTGTATTTGCGCTTGCGATTGTTTTTGCTTGGTTTAGTTTGGGGGCGCGCTTGTTGGGGCAAGACAAAGGGAGGGGAAGGGGTAGGTAGAGTGTTGCAATCCATCACAGAAATATGTCAAAAATCTATGTAGGCAAAAAAACGCTGACAGACAATTTATGTATAAACAACAACAAAAAAAAAAACAAAAGGAAAAGCAAAATGCGAAACGCAAAAAATAGAAAACAAAGAGTAGAAAAACGAGGAAAAACGAGAACGAATAGCAGTGAATAAGTGTGAGTGTGTGTGAGTGTGAGTGCAACACAACAAAATTATTTATTTTACTATATTGTTTTTTTTGTTACTTTGAAATTGATATGTTTGACAGGCAGCGACGTCGAAAACGGGGCAAGAGAAAAACGCAATGGGAAAGCATTGACTGAAGGCCGTTGCGAAAATTGAAAAGAATACATGCAGAATATACTCGTATTATAAATATATATTGATATATGGCATAAAAATTAGGTATATATTGAAAAATATCCATGGAAAAATTAGGCATAATTACAAAAGAAAGTTGCCTGGATTCTTTCTCTTTTTTGTTTGTTTTGTTTTTGTGTTTGGCCTCACGTAGTTAAATCTATAATTAAAGTAATTCGCCGCCTTGCTTGCGGTTGGTTTATTGAAATCGCAAACAACATTTATTAAACATAATGCAGCGCGGCATTCTGCGGCATTGTCACGCCCACAAATAATGGAAAAACTTGATTGAGCAGCGAGTAAAGTTGCATGTTGCATGCAGTTTGCTCTGCACCACGCCCAGCTCTCGATATATGTTATGTTATTGCTATGTGTGTGTGTTGCCCACATGACAAATTGTTGACAACGCGAGCAGCAGGACCACACACAAACACACACACACACACACATGGCTGACAGGAAACAAGGCCAGCAACAGCAACAACAACAAGAACAACAATGAGAGCAACAACCTATATCCGTCTCCATCTGCATGAATTGCAAATGAATTGATGCGCTTTGTTGACTTTTGTCAATTGGGATTATGGCCATGCCCCTAAAACCGCCGTCGCCGCTGCCGTTGTCGCTGTTGTTGTTGTTGTTTCTGCTGCTGCTGCCGTGCAACCAGATTAACAATTGGCTTAAACCGTGCCAAACAAAGTGTCGAAAAGCGAGCCTAAGCCACAAACGGATCGCTATCGCTATCGGAATTGGGAACGAGAACCAAAAACACACACAGACTCACAGCAATTGTTGTTGTTGTTGTTGTTGTCGTTGTTATTGTTGTTGTTGCTGGTCTACCTGCCCACGCGATCGTATAGATCAGAGATCAGCGCGCCTAGATTATGAGACAGCAACTCAGCTCAGTTCAGCTCAACTCAACTCAACTCGCCGAGGGATTTGTGAAAACAGATCTTTTTACGGATTAAAATAAACGAAACTCGAACTGCGTTCGCTTGCTCCATTCTCTTCTCAGACTGCGAGACTGACAGAATGCCAGACTGACTGACTGACAGATCAACTGAACAACGCGTCTCCCTCTCTCTCCCTCTCCCTCTCTATCTCTGTCTCTGTTCTCAGTTGTTGTTCAATTTTAAGCCTCATGACAACAAATTTCCAACACACACACACACAAACACGCCGCTAAATCTCTGGGCTAGAATAACAATATTTTTTGCATAAAACCGGAGAATTCACTGAACAAATACATTTCCAAAACTTGTGGAGAGAATTAGTAAATAAATAAATATGGGAAAAGTGTAGGAAAGTGTGAACTCAAGAACAACAATTATATCATAGTTAAACTGCAAAAGGAATTAAGTTAGTTTTTTTATATATTATAGCAATTTAAAGTGGCAGAAGACTTTCTATTCAACCATAAAATTGTATAATTACCGAAAGACAGCGAAATTTACATCAACATGCATTCATTTCATTTGCTCTCATTTAAATTTCAAATTTTATTAAATCGCACTTGAAAAAAATGGAAAAATGAGTTTAAAAAAAGGAAAACAGTGCGATATTATTCTTAAAATATACCAAATTGATGTATAGTTAATACTAAAATATACTGAATAATATATTTGGTATATTAATATACCACAACATTCAAATTATATCATAGAGTACAAATGGCATTCCTAAAATATACCAAATTATACATAAATATACCAATGGTTATATGCATTTGGTATATTTATAAAGTACTACATTCAAAATATACCACATATTTCCAAATTTCAACTAAAAGTATAATTTATATAGTTTTATAATATTTATAAAATTAATAATCTTTTTATAAAATTAAATTTAATAGCATTAAATTGTCAACTTCAATTGATATGTTATCTCAAGCCATTTTCACTAAGAAATATTTACGCTACTGAATTCATTGACAACTCTTTAATTAAGTTGCCTTTACTTCAATGTATGAATGTATGAAACATTCTTTAACTCCATTTGCTGCTGTCCCACTGGAGTCCGTTCCATTTCCGTCCATTCCATTTCCGCTTGTTCCTCTTTGCATTCGTCGCAAAACAGTTTCAGTTACGCACTTTGGCATTTTTCTTTTTTGCAATGGCGGCCAAGGCAAAAGATCAGCCTACAAAAAAGAGAGAAAAAAAACACAGTTAAACAAACTTTATTCTTGGTAAACAAAAGACGCCATTTTGTGTACGTTTCATTTTTTTTAGTGTCGTCTGTTGTTATTTGTTCACTTATATAATTTTTTGCATGTCTTTTGAGACACCTTTAGGGACCCTTTTGCGGGCGCGTTGAAATGAAAGAATAACAGAAAACACAGCAACAGCAATGGCAACAGCAACAGCAACAACAATAAAAACAAAGGCAAAACAACAAGCAGAGGGAGTGGGGCAGGAAACAGGAGACTGAGGTAGAGGAAGGGGCAGTTGGGAAAAGGCGCAACTTGGTATCAATTTCAGCAAAAGCAACAGCAACAACAACAGCAATAATAATAAAAACAAAAATGAGAGCAGAGCGCATTTAAAATATTTTACAATACACACACACACACACACACACACACTGATACACTCGCTATGTAAATCCTTTTTGGCACAGCTCAACGCGTTTGGCAGGCACCAAAGCAGGGCGCGCGTTGCCTTCAAATCCTGTTGCTTTAGGCAACGGTGACGTCGACGTCGACGTCGACAGCGACAGCAACAACAATAACATAAGAGAAAAAGGTTGTGCCCTTAAAACCAACATGGCAAAAAGGATCACTTTACAAATGCCCACAAATGCGGCCGGTTTTCGATGCGACTTGCGGAGCAATTGTTGTTTGCTCGCCCGTTTATTGTTGCTGTTATTCCAAGCGGCATTTGCCACAAGCGACAAGCAGCAACAACAACAACAAAGCGAAAAGGTAAACGTACGCGTTGAGGCCAAAAAAACAAAAGCAAAGCCGAAACAAACCGAAGCAAACTCTCGCACCCCAAAACAACACAAACTCTAACTCAACTCAAACTCAACTCAATCCCAAGACCGTCGTCGTAGTCAAAAGTCCAATCCCAAGCCTAGAGTTTACCCCGTTAGACGTTTACCTTTATCATCGTGCGTTTTGAGGCGCCTCTTGCTGCCTCTCCGTAATGCCAATCAAAACATTGTCTTGGTCTTCGACTGGGTCTTGAGCTTAGAGTGCTGCGACCTTTAGTGGTTGCGCAATCGAGTAGGTTGCACTCTTCTTGATACGACTTTTTTAGGGATGTGGCAAGCAGGAGGCAACTTGAGCCCAATTCTAATTGGTCATAAATACGAAACGAGCTTTTAGTTTTATATATGGTACTCTCTGCGTACGGAGTTCAACTGTTTATTTGACCCGATCGAAGCTAATGCCAGCAAAAAAATAATTTAAACAAATGTCAGCAAAAGTCACTTAACTTAGGTATTAGACTTTTCTTTCAAATTTTAAATAATCAACTTAAAAATTTGGCATAGATGTAAAGTTGAATATCTGAATCAATTTGCCAACATTACAAGTATATTGTTCTTCAAAATATATTTTAAAACACATTTTCCCTTTTACATTCTACACTTCAATTTTATAGAAAGAAATTTCCATTAAGAATTAATTTAAAATTTCATTTATCTATTTGCTAATATTGTATTTTAATATACAATTTTACCCTTTTAATATTTGCTTACTTTATATCATATAATCAATCATATCATACAATCAAACTCCTAGCTGTATCTGGTATTGAATATACAGACTTAGAACGGTTAATCGAAAAAACTTAAACTTCTATAGTACAGCCGAATTTGTTTTAAGAATTATTTCAAAATTTCATTCAATATTGAATTGCTCTTTAAGACGCATTTTCAAATACAATTTTGTTTGCCAGATGAAATCAAGAAATGTCTTCTAAATGTTTCTTCTATTTAATATTTCGTGAGTTAGGAACGCTTAAGTAATACAAATTTGTATTAAAAATGAAACCAAATTGTATTCGTTCAATAATTAGCTAAATAATTTTGCTTGTTTTGCTGTGAGTTTCAACAGAATTCATCGACTATAGGTCGCAGACGAAGTTCAATTAAAGTTTTCGTAGGGCTGTGTTAATTCTAAGCAATCTCTGTCTCACTTTCTCTCTCTGTCTCTCTCTAGCGTTGCCTCAAATGTCAGCAGCAGGCAGACAGGCGAATGGTCAGCGGTGGCGTCTCTCACTCTCTCTCTCTCTCTCTCGAGTAACAAATGTCTGGTGGCATTTAGTGCCAGTTGAGCGACAATTGGCGAGGCGAGGCGAGGCGAGCGTCGTCACGTCAAGGTCAGCCATCGTTAGGCCTGGGGTCAGTTTTGTAATGAGTGTCCGGCACAAAGTGGGGGAAAGAACGTGGCATGTGGCATGTGGCATGCGGCGGTTGCATTGAGTGACAGTTTTGTGCTCCCAATTTCGAATGCGCCTCAGTTTTTGGGGGAAAAGTCTTTTGTGTGTCTTTTGTGTAAGTTTTGCACTTAATTTCGATTTGTGTTGCGTGCAACATTTAAAATTTATAGACAAATACTCAACTGCCCTTTATCCTGTACCTGCCACGATGTGTCCCCCGTGCCCTGGTCCCCGTCCCCCTCTAAGTCAGCTAGCCACTTGGCATGCTCAACGGAGTGTAAAGTGTAGCATGCCCCATGCCCAGCCAAAGACGGGGTTGTGCTCAGCCAAATGAAGTTGCCACTCACACTTGCCACACACACACACCCCACACTTACATATATATTTACCACACTTCCCCCAATTCGTTTGGCATTTTCGTGCTTCCCTTTTTCCCCCATTTTCAGTGCTGTTTGCTTGCTGGTTGCTCTGCGCGCGCGTTTTTCATGCTTTGATGCGGCGTCACAAATTGTTGTGGTATTTGTTGTCGTCTATTGTTGTTGTTGTTGCTGCACCCTCGCAAATAATTGTACAACAACAGGAGAAATTCGTTTGTTTAATTCATTTGCTGTTTGCCGCGTGGCGTTGCCTTGGCTTTAACTTTGCCCGCCGCGGTATCTGTCGCCGGCATTTCCTTGGCCGTCAAACAAAGTCCATGGCAAAGTGTCAAAAACAGTTTTCAGCTCTACAACAAAAGGGGAAGAGGGAAGAGAGGGAAGAGACGGAAAGGGGTCTGCCATCCCACTTGGCGCAGCAAAACAATTGAAGAACTTGACGCTGCACTTTGCACACAATTTCTACAGCAACAACAACAAGAACAGCTTGTGGTGCAACAACAAGAACAACAATGTGTTGCAGGCGTTGAAGCATAAATTGCATGACAAATAAAGCTGCCAGCTCCTCCTTGACGCAGGACAATGACGAGCACACTGACAATGCCACCGAAACGGGGCATCAACATCAACAACATCAAAGGCCAAAAACCCAAAATTGTTTGCCCAAAATGCGTGGCCCTCAAAACGTTGCTGTCGTTGCTTTTGCTTTTGCTGTTGCTGCAACTTGCAGCTACCAGATTTGTTTGTCTGCCACTTGGGGCAGCTATTAAGTGGATATACACAGAGCGAAAGAGCCAAAATTGGGGACAGCATAGAGAAAACTGAACAGAACTTTCTTATTCAAAGCAAGCAATTTGTAAGATGATTTTAGAACACGAAATTAGCTAAGCAATTTTTATACTAGCTACCCATAAGGTTAAAGAGTATTATAACTTTATGTAACAGGCAAAAGGAGTCAGCTTCGAGACCTTTAAGTATATGTTATATATTCCTGATCAGCATCAACATTGAAAACAACTGACAATATGGTATATTTTGTACTCTTTGGTATATTTTGACTGTGGTATACTAATATACCGAATATAGCCTTTGGTATATTTCAGAATTTGTGCAGTATGTTTTTGGTATTTTGGTAGAACACGGTTTTATTGAAAATAGGTAGTACTATATATACCAAATACAGTCGTCGGTATATTTTAGTATTTTCGGTATATTTTTGGTATTTTTTATATAATATTCAATGGTTTTATTTAAGTAGCGGGTATCTCGCTGAAAAAGTGATTGTATTAAATATTTGATAGTTCTCTTTTAGTATTTTAATAATATGCTCATTAAATTTTATATAATTTATTTAGTATCTTACAGAAAAGTAAATTTATCAAAGTAATTTGAAATCAGCATTTTCATTTCATTTCATTTCATTTTTCGATTATAAATAGCTGGCAGGCGACTGTGTGTTGGCTAGTTATGAGGCATGCAACTCGTTGATGGAAGTTGCAACCGAAGTTGGCAATACAAAGTTGGCAGAGAAGGAGTAGTTTAGTGATAATTTTTGGCTATTTTTAGCTGGTTTCAGACGCAGTTTGCAAGGCATTAAGGCGGTTGCATAACATTGCCAAAGCTTGCGTAACTCTCGCATGCCGAATGCTTTGAAGCATGCAACAACGACAGCAAGAGGTGGAGAAGGGGGGGAAGGGGTGAAACGATAACAACAACAAGACATGCAAAGCACACATATCACATCTCAGTTGGGGATTAGAGTCGCCGCACTAAGCTGCCACAAAGCAGAGGACGGACAGCGGGACGGGGTTGAGTTCAAGGTACTAAGAACAGCAGCAGCAGGCGTCAGGGGAGTGAAGGGGGGAAGGTGTAGAGTGTAGTTTGTGGAGTGTCGAGTGTAGATGCGAAGACGCGACTTGAAAGTCTGCTAACAACAACAAAAAAGCAGTGTCAATGTGAAGCTGGCAAAAAGTAAATCCCAAGCTCAAGATGTGAGTAGCACCTGGCTCTGTGTGTGTGTGTGTGTGTGTATGTGTGTGTTTGCGAGTGTGTGTGAGTGTATGCAAGTGTGTGCGTGTGTGTGTGTGACAATTCAAATCAGCAACGCACTGACAGGAATTAACCTAATTTTACAGCCAACAAACTTGAGCCGCAGTCACACTCGCTCTCTCGCTCTTTCTCTCTTACTCTTCTCTCTATCTCTGTCTCACTTCATCTCTTGCCTCTTCTATGCCTTGCATGAATGAAGATGACGACGACGACGACGACGTCGACGACTCATGGATACTTTCAGTATGCGCTCATGTAGAAAATCCAGCGATCTGTTCCACGTCCATGCCGCATTTTTCATGCCGCGTACGTTGCGTTGCGCTCTGTCTGTTTGTGTGTGTGTGTGTGTGTGTGTGCACTTAATAGTTGCCCATAAACACACGGTCGCAAAAGCACCAAGAGGACCAACATCCAACAGTACAAGTTAAAGTCGCAGTCACAGTTTCAGTTTCAGTTTCTCAGTTCCCCTTTTTGCAGTTCAGTTCAGTTCTCAGTTCTCTCAGTTCTCGCAGCTGAGCCAAAGACCAAATTCATTGCCTCCTGTTGTGGGGAGCATCGCCTTGCCTCTGGCGTGGAGGGTTGCCAACCCATACCAATTTTACCATTCCATGCTATCGTCAGCAGCAGAGTCGATTTTTCTGCATCGTGAACCACATGATGCAAAACTAATTCGAAATTAATGTGTGTGCGCTTTGTCTATGCCCTTTTTCCCTGTTCTTTTTTTTTGAGAGAGAGTAGGGGTTGAGACAAGGGGCGGATGCTGCCTGCCTGCCCGGGTTTGCCGGGTGCTTAAGCCGACTACCCCGAGACCCAAAAGCTGAGCTCAGCTGCCACCCACAACACAACACAACAAAAACAAATACAAAAACACTGACGAACCACTTGCGCACTTGTCACAAAAAAATAAAGTAGGTAAACAACCGAACTGAACTGAACTGAACTGCAAAGCGATACAGTGTTAAAGTCTCCCCCTGTCACAATATTGTGCGCTATGCTGGCAACCCTGGGGACTATTGTTATTAGATTAGAATATATTTCAAAGACGCAAACCGTTTACGTTCGGCGATTATATTTAGTTTAGATTGAAAGAAAATGGTTGAACATAAAGTGAGACATATAAATAGTTTAACAAATTTTTATAGATTGAAAGAAAATGGTTAAACATAAAGCGAGAAATATATGTAAATAGTTTAACAAATTTATTTAGACTGAAGGAAAATAGTTAAACATAAAGTGGGAAACATAATTAGTTTAACAAATTTATTTAGATTGAAAGAAAATAGTTAAACATGAAGTGAGAAATATAAATATTTTAACAAATTTATTTATTTTGGTAACTTACAGTTTCGTTAACTTAAGTTTCATCTTAATTTGAAATTTTTGGCAGAAGAAAATGGTAAAACCTAAAGTAGAAACTTGGAAAACCCTTTTAAAGAAATAGTTTAGCAAATTCATATATTTTTTATCTTTACTACAAGTTTAGTTTTTCAAATATGAGCTCAAAATCATTTGAATAAGATTAGATTTAAATTGCTGCTAATTAGTTTATAAATCTTTGCATTAAATGGGAACTCTGTAAAATTAAGCAAAGTAAATAACATAATATTGTGGCACATTCATCAACCTATATATTTTGCTTATATTTATTTGTATTGGTGACAACCCTAGATCTATATAGTTTCATAGAACGTAAGTTTAGTGCTACAGTTTGATTTTATTTTCTAAGTAATTTACTTTATGAACTTTTGCTCTTCAAATAGAAAGAAAGTGAGGCAGAAAGAAGCGGAGTGAGGCAACGTTTGCTGTAGTTAAAGGCTCGTAGTGTTTTTCCATAGTTAATGGCATTAATCCGCCGATCGGATCGGATGCAAATATATGCCTTCAAATTGAAAGCACAACAAGCAACGCGAAGGGCGCTTTTTGTGTGCCTGTGTGTGGCAGGTGCGAGGACACTTTAAGGACTTACGAGATGAGAATGGGAGGAAGGGAGGAAGGTCGTGGAGAGAGAGAGGGAGGAAATTGTTGCGACTGTTGCAAGATGCGTTGCCAAACATCGCACTTGACTATGCAAACAAGCAAGTGGGCGTTGAATTGCACGAGGGCGTGGCATGGCGTGCCATGGCCTTTGTTTATTTATTTGCCAGTCGCTGTCCTTGTTTCCCTGCCTCCATTCTACCTCCTCCTCCTTCTCGTGGCATTCGCGCTATTTGTCACCATGCCCCCAGCCCTCGTGTCTCGTCTATCTGTTTGTCTGCCTGTTTGCTTGGCTGTCAGTCAAAACGATTGAGCTCAAGGCTCAAGGATGCTGCTGCCGTTGCACTTGTGCGTCTTCCTGCCACGAGGACGCCAACTGCCGTGGCAGCCGTTGCTGTTTGTCTTGCACAAACAGAGGCGTCAACATTACAAGTGTGGAGCCAGCAGAGGGAGGAGGAGGGAAGAGAGAAGGGGGCAGCAACCTACCCACAAAAAATAGCAAGAAAAAGAAAAATAAGAAAAGGAATTTATTTTTCCTAAGCGAAAAATGAGTGTTTGAACTTTTATGGCTGCCAGGGGGCAACAGCAGCGGAGGAAGAGGAGAAGGAGGAGGGTGGCTGTGGCAGAGGGTTGCTCTCAATGGCATAATTGCTATTGCTACAACAACAATTACAAACAACAGCAGCAGCAGCAGCAGCAGCAGAAGACGAAGAGGCAGCGGCAACGGTTGTATAGGTTTTTGTGGCAATCAAATGAAGTGTTCCTGAATGGTTTTCAAAGTTAATTTGAGTGATGCTTGAAGCGAGTTGTTGTTGCCGTTGCTGTTGCTGTTGCTGTTGCTGCTGCTGCTGCTGTTGTTGTTGCTGGTACTGACAACCCTCCGTTTGGCTGTGCTGCGCCCTTCTGTGTCCGCCGTCTGTCTTCAATCGCCCAACGCCCATCGCCCATCGGTCGCGTGTTTATTAACATGTGTTAACAACAAACTTAAAGCGCCCATATGGAAGCAACTCACTATATTGAGATTCGACTCTGGTTCCGTTTGAACCGTGTGTATGCTCCAAGGGTTTCTTTCCATTCCCATTCTCAGAGTTCTTTTGTCATAGGAAACTGGGCGACATGTAAGCGATGCTGGTAAACACTTCAAGTTTCCGTTTCGTTTCATTTTTAGCTCTTGTTGTGTTTAGCTGGTTTTTTTCTTTTCATTTTTTTGGTGGTTGAGTGGTTGCTTGGATGGCTGAGTTCATTTCTGGGTGGTTGGGTGATGATGTTGCTGCTGCGGCGGGTCAATTGAGTGACGCTTAAGCGGCACAATTTGAAGCACCTGACGCAATTTGGCAGCAGACCTTTCGAGACGATATGCTGCCACTAAAGAAATCGATCATGAAAACACTTGAAAGCTGAGAGCGGCTCAAGGGAGGACTTGGAAAATGTTAAACCAAGACATCAGCCAAAACGATCTTTCCTATTGATAAGACTTTTTAACAAGCAATGAGATCTTTAAGGCTTGAGACAAAGCTAATAAACTTGTAAAAAGGGATACAAAATAAAAAGTGAAAGAGCACTTAAGAAATTGCAATAACTAATGTTCAACTAGATGGGTTTTAATACAATTTAGAATTGTTTTTAAACTTGAAGAATTGTTGTTATTTTTTAAGAGTCGAGAAGAAGATGAGTTTATAAGACGAAGTAATTTATAAATTTACTAAAATTAAACATTCAATTTATTTAGAATAAGTAAGAAAGCAACAGTCGAATGTGCTCGACTCGGATAAGACAAAACAGTGCGGTATTTTTCTTTAAATATACTTAATTAATATACCGCAAAAATACTATTATATACCGAAGGCTATATTTGGATAAGAGCACAATAATGTGATATTATTCTTCAAAAATACCAAATTAATATACTGCAAAAATACTAAAAATTTGCCAAAGGCTATATTTGGAAAAGAACAAATAATGCATTTCTTCAAATATACCAAATTAATATACCGCAAAAATACTTAAAATTCACCAAAGGCTATATTTGGAAAAGAACAAACAATGCGGTATTTTTCTTCAAATATACCGCAAAAATACTAAAATGTAGCGTAGGCTTTAATTGGTATAGTACCAAATTCCACTTTATGGGTAGCGGGTATAATAAAACGGTCATTCTTAGATATTTTTTTCATACCGCAAAAATACTACAATATACCAAAGGCTATACTTAGTATTATATATTAGTAAAGAACTACATTTGACCCTATGGATAGCCGATATAATAAATCTTTAAAAAAGTCATTTCTTTTAGATAACTTTTCAAAACAACTTTTGCTTGCCCAACTTTTAAATATTTGTTTCGTCACAAAATCTTGCAAAGAACTTCTTTCACTCTCTGTGGTTTTCTTAAGCCTCGTCTAACAAGACTGCAGCTGGCAGGCAGCAGCGATTTGAGCGGAGTCTTGCAGACAAGTTTGGCATTTCCGACTTTGGCAATTGCAACAATTATTTCCGCTGTCTGAAACGTTCAGCAGTTCTAGCCAATGAATGCAATTAAAGTGCGCTCTCCACACTCAAGCTAAATACATGACTGCATACTCGCATTCATATTCATATTCAGATTCGCATTCATATTCACATTCACAAGTTATATTCTCTTCCTGCTGCTCGTCACTTGCGATTTGGTTGCAAAGCGATACGCAGCTGCATCAGCATCAGCATCAGGCATCAGCATCATCATCATCATCGTGAATATCATCGTGATGTGGCACTGTGGGATTTGCATGCTCTGTTGCAAGAGGCAGCGGCTCGTAATGCGTTAAGCTCTCAGCTTCTCTCCCTGTCTGACAGGTGAACAACAACTCGGACAGAGAGTGAAACGGCATCCAAAGTGCAAGTCGAGGCTAATGACTCTTCTGCTGCGGCGCCAAATTCAAGGCATATTGTGAAATCAAAGCCAACAAAAGCATGTAACTGCTTTCCTCCCTTAGCTGGTTAGCTGGTTGTGGGCACGCATCTGGTGCGGATTAGATTATGCATAATAAAGTGTAATTTATTTTCGGCAAGTTGCCACAATTCTGTTGCTGTTGCTGTCAGGTGGATGTGTCCCCAGAGATAGAGCGAGAGCAATGCACAGATTTTGAAAAAGAGCCAAGGGGTGGCTCTTCATCTCCCAGTGAAGACAATCGAATCGAGGCTGGTTTTAATTTTTTGTTTCGAGTGAGTGACACGTTTCAACGCGACTCTTTGTGTGCCGCGCTCGTGTGCCGCGCTTATCTGGAGCGGCACAGGATGACGACGTCGACGTCGTCGTCGACGATGACGATGACGACGCGTGTCAGCATTTTACATGGCAGACAACTTAGCGATAACAGCGAATGAGAGGAGGGAATGAGTTGAGGTTGAGGTATTGCACTGTCAGCCATTCACCATTCAGACTTAATCAACTTATTTGGGCATCAGAGAAAGCAAAGCGGCAGAAACTGCATTTGACACGTGACTCCAGGGCTAAGGGCTACTTAGACCATGAAATGGCGACACGTGACCACCCCCAGGGGTAGTCACGAGAGGGTGGTGGGGGAAGGGGAGTCGTGCTTTTTGGCTTAGCCCAGCACAAATATTATTTATTGCAATTGTATTTTAAGTGGCTGAATTGCGTCGTCCCCTCTCACATTGTTAAGCAATTTGTTAAGAGATTTTCATACAATTTGCATTAAGAAAATATATGTATAACTTAGTATTTATATTTGTGTTGTATTGTTCTTGTTACTTCAGATTCATTAATGGGCTCCGCGAGCGAAGACGAAGACGACGATGATCCGCCACATTTGCGCGGACCGGCGCTGGGATTGGGCGTGCTTGGACCGAATGGTCCAGACTCAGCGGGTGGACCGCTGGGCACATCGGATATATCAGTACAAAGCATGAGCACCGATAGTAAAAATACGCATGACGATTCCGATCAGGTGAGTTCTCTCGCTCTCTCTCTCTCTCTCTCGCTCTTCTTGTTGCATCATTAACAGGTTTCCGCTGTATAAAAGTAATGAATGGAATTGAATGAACTGTGTAGTGAAGTGAAGCGGAGTTTAAAACTGAGACCAAGGGCAAGACGCTGCTCACTTTTGTTATAGACCCGACGTCAGCAGCCCCCATTTTGATTAATGATTGGCAAATGATTATGAGCTCGCCATCTCAACAGCTACACACAATATCATTGTCTCTTTCTCTCTCTCTCTCGTTCTATGTGTTCTCCAGGGCTCCTTGGATGGCGATCCCGATGGACGCGGCGATTCACAGGCGGAGAACAAAAGTCCCGACGATGCCAATGGCTCAAAGAGACGCGGACCCCGAACCACCATCAAGGCCAAACAGCTGGAGGTACTGAAAACGGCATTCAATCAGACACCGAAACCGACACGCCACATTAGGGAGCAACTGGCCAAGGAAACGGGGTTGCCAATGCGCGTGATACAGGTGAGTTTCGATACCTCCCTCCCCCCCCATTCCCCCACCAAACAACCAATCATCTATCAAGAACCGAATCGGACAACAAATGCATCTATCAGCTGCAGTTCGTAAACAATTTGTTCTAGCAGCGCAAAAAATTCAAATTAACAATCGAAAACAGCTTCTAGAGATTTTCGAAATTAAGAAATCATAAATTTTAACTAAAAGAAATATTCCTGTGAAAGCAAGAACACCATCACAGCGATTTAGTACGTTTTTCAGAGGCGTAAAGTATTATTTTTACTTTCTTACTTAGCTCAAATCATTAATGATTCGCTTCGCAATTAATGCAAATTTATGAATACTAAACTGATGACTCTCAATATAACTATTGCTATATTTTGTTTTGCCAAAAATGTTATAGATAACAGCTGACTATTCTTCTTTGTTTTACTTATTGAAAAATTAAAAATACTGTGTTCTTCAGCATCAAATTTAGAAGCAAAGAAAAATATAGTAAAAACTTTAATTTCAGAATAATTTCTCTGTAAACTTTTTATATTTCCAATTCAATAAGTTTAATGTATTTTTAATATACATATATTTTTGTTGGTTGACTCTGCATATGAATAGCTATTTTCTTAAAAAAGAAAATGATAGTAAGAACTTGAAATTCATATTGATTTGATAATAATTATAATTACAATTTGCATTTCTAGTTCAAATTTGCACATTTCTAATTCACCAAGTTCCGTGTTTCTTTTCCTGTATTTTGGGTTTGATTTCTTTGTCAACTTTTGACATTTCTATTTCGCAAAATTCAGTGTTTTAAATATATATTTTCGCTGGTTGTCGTCACATTTTCATAGCTATTTTCTAAACCCTCACTCTAGACGCATTGCTGCACTTATCTTTACATTTTTTGTTGGTTGGAAGTGGGTCGAAATTGTAGCGTTTTAACGATTCGATTTTTGCGGCTGGTGACTTTAAGTTTTGTAGGCTCGACTTCACTCCATTTGAAGCGACTCGAGGTCGAATTTTACAGCGTCGCTTGGTATTGGATGTGCGAGAGTTGGCCCCCAAAAAAAAAAAATGACCAAGTGCTTGTTATTGTCGAGTTGGGTTTGGCCAAAGTCAGACTCAGACCGAGACCCTCTTCTACTAACTTGTGTGTGTCTCCGTCTCTCGCTCTCTCTTCCCTCTCTCTCCCTCACTGGGACTGTCTTGAGCTGTCTGCGTTTCATCAGCATAAAAAACGCATAAATTAAGCTCGCTTCGAGTGGCAAATGTTTAAACTAAAGCAAAGCAAAACAGAGTCAAAGTCTCGGTTACTTTTAGGGTCAGTTATTGTTATTGTGTTTGTATTTTTTTTTTTTTTTTTTAACCAAATCATAAAAATAGTTGGACTCGATATTTCAACGTCGTTGTTGCCGCCTTGCAACGCTTCATTGCGTTTGGGCACTTCGAGGAGAACCAAAAAAAAAAAGAAAGAAAAATGTCTGTAAAAACAACAAACCAAATACAATAAAAAAAAAAACAAAGGTAAAAATAAAAATAAAATTAATGTGGAACCGCAGAATGCAAACTAAGGCGGGGGCGCGCATAAAAAACGGAAGTTCATTGCGCCAAAAAAAAATTGTGCCTACCTGTACAGTGAAGCGTCGCCTTGTAAAACTGCCAAAGAGATGAAAAATAACGTAAATTATGTATTAGCCACGCCCATTTTGGGGGGGCAAAACGATTAAGCACAGTTTTTGCTTTGTAGTTTAACGAGCTGTGCTAACAGTGAGAATCGCTGAGAACGGCGCGGCGCTGTTAAATGCAAATGTTAACTAACATGCAATGCTAATTAAGCTGGAACATCATGTGAAAATCACTTTTGTCAGCATTTGCTGGCTTAACGTCTTGGAAAATTGCCCCCCGAAAGTTATTACGCGACTTTTAAGCCTAATCCCTTCGTTAGCAGCTCAATTTAACACAAAAAAGAGTTAATCATATTCTTTGTAGATTATATTATATTATAATTATTATGGGTTGTTATTAGATGTAGTCTAGTTTAGTCTTCTAGTTTTTAAGTGTAATCTTCCCGCATATCATAATTATGGCATCGACTCTTGTCGACTCCATCTGCTGTCAAGGATATCCGCAGCATCTGTTAGCGACTCAATTAGTGGCAACTTTGATAGGCAACATGCAACTGTCTGGTCTCTGTCGATTTTCAACAGGTTTGACTTACAAATTTGACATGCCGCGCCCCCGCACTTCAAATGCCAGCTGTTTAACGAGCCCAATTCTCAAATTTTTGAAAGAACCCAAAAACACAAAGTACTCGGCATTTTTCCCACAACCAAACAAAAGACAGAGAGAGAAAGAGAAATGGAAAAACGTTGAAAAACGAAACATTTAACGGGGATTACGCATGCGCAGCCACAAGTGTGTGTGTGTGTGAGTGTGTGTGTATTAAGATGCGTATGCGTGTGTGTGTGTGTGTGTGAACGTTGCCGCCTTTGATGTGTCATTGGTTACAGTTAAAGGATATTTTGGGCGGCATGTCGCGACTTTTTAGTTGAGTCTTTAAACGCGACAAGTGTGACACAATCAACACCTCTTTACGTACCAGCTGCTCCCTCTCTCTCTCCCGCTCCCCTCTTTTCCCCTCTATTCCCACCATTTGCTTCGCCTCTCTGGCTGCTGCTGTTGTTGCCCTCTTCAAATCTAAACGAAAGTGACAAATGCCAACAAGTTGAAGAGGAGGCGAAGATGACGCTGACGTTGACTTAATCGCCTCGCTGGAGCAGCTTACACACGCACACACACACACACACACATACATACATACAATCATATATACACACACACACACAGCTGTGTGCTGTCAACTTTTGCATCTTCATTAATGTTGCATTTTTCGATACGTCTTCTTTTTTTTTTTGCCTTTTTCGCGCGGCTTTAAAACTTTTGCGGCTGACAAGCGACTGACAGTTGCAAGCACTTGTTGTTGCTGTTGCTGTTGTCATTGTGGCAATCAACAATATCCAATAACAAGTTGTCTGTCATCAGCTGCATCTACCAGGAAAATGCAACAGTTGCTCCCAAAACCAAAAAGAATGAAAAAAGGGAAAACAAAAGAAACACAGAGATTACAGATACAGATAGAAGAGGGACACGGGCTGGCTGCTGTTGCCCTTTGTGTAACTCGATCTGCGAGTGTGGCATCAAAGAGTTTGCCACAAGTTGATGCTGCTGTTGTTGCTGTTGCTGCTGCTCGTCAACTTCTAACAAAAATGTCAACGGCAAAAGCGATCTAAACTAAACGCAAGTTGAGCCCAAAAGGCAGCAGCAGCAGCAACTCGCTCAGCATGCTCGCCAGTTTTATAATAAATTTTACAACAATAGCAGCAACAAGAGCAACAACAAGAGCAACAGCAACAACAGCAGCAGACACAGACAGAAGCAGCGTGACACAAAAACTTCTTAAGAACTTTGCCGACAGCTCACAGCGGGGCAAGTCTCCAGCCCTGCCACAAAAGGAGGCATATTTAACAACAAATTGCTGGCAAAGTTCGGTTTGGGGGAAAACTTGTTGCGGTTGCCTCAGTTGGAGTAGGAGGGCAATTTGCATAGCCTGTGGCGCTGTCTGCCGCTACTTTTGCTGTTGTTGCTGCTGCTGCTGCTGCTTCTGCTGCGATTGGCAGCCTGAACTCTGACCTGACAGCGCCTGACCCGAACCCAAAACGTTGTAAATGCGGCCCAGCTCATGAGCAGACGAAACCAAAGCATCGACTTCTTTTTTAAATGGTCAGCAATCTAAACAGCCAAAAAAATAGACGAAGAAACCACAAGCAAATAAATCATCGACATGTTTTCAACATTAAAAAATAAAGCCAAAAGAGCGCAATAACAATATAACCATAACAACGCCAATAACAATAACAATTCCCATCTGCAACTCGCCACTCGCAACTCAATCTCCGTCTCCATCTCCATCTCAATCACAATCACTATAACAATCATAACAGAGGCGCTTTTTATAGGCCCACAATTTGTAAGGCAACTGAAAACTATTTAAGCCGAGACTCAAATCCGAGTGTGAGCGTATAATGGGTGTTTCAAACTATTCGAAGTGGTTGCCAAACTTACTGTGGGAATGTCTATTATCCTATACGGCATTAATAGATCTATTAACGATGAGTTTATGCATGTTGATAGCGCAGTTTCAGCCATAAAACTCAAGTGTCTTTTAACGGAGTTAGTCTAGAAATAATTCCCAGCTCAAGGTTAAAGTGCAACTACGCTTTAAAAAATGCCATCTACAGAAAGTAGAATATAAAATAATTTTGTTGAAAACATTCGTTGATATGATAAAAATAGTAAAAATCATAAAATCGAAAAATAATATTGCGTGAAGAATAGTAAAAGAAACAAAATCAAAGTTCAAATAAAAATAAATAAATTAAGTTATTGTTTTTAATTTTTATGCCCGCTACCCATAAGGTAAATAAGTAAACGTAATTTTGAAGCTAGAATTTTGGTATAATGATCGCAGAGAATTTGATTGCGATCGATCTATGATCTCTATAGTATATTTCAAATGTAGTACTTCATCGATGTACTGAATATGACTTTTGGAATATTTTAGTATTTGTGTGGTATATTAAATTGGTATATTTTTAAATTGTTTTGAATGCAATACTATATCAATATACCAAATATATAATTCAGTATATTTTAGTATTTTTTGGTATATTAATTCTGCATATTTCCCAATTGTTTTGAATGTAATTCTACATTAATATACCAAATATGTCATTTTGTACATTTTAGTATTTTTTCGGTATATTATTTGGCATATTTTAAGAATAATACTGTACTGTTTTGACTTTTATTTAAAATGGGTATCTAACACTTGATCACAATGTTGTTTTTTTTTAGATATAATCATGCAATGTTCAAATAAGCATAAAAATCTTTAAAGATTTGTACATATATATATTTATTGAATAATCATTTTACAAAGTTAAATGCTGCTTATAATATTTTAAATATTAAATATCGAAGCACAACAATATTAATTTGATTTCATTAATGCTTGCTTTGTTGAAAAGTAGTAAAACTAATACTTAATTGATTGTGGCATTTTCCCAAGCCATCAATTCCAATGTTTAGCTCATAAAATGCTAATTTTGGTAGTCGAAAATATTGAAATATTTATTGAACTCAAACAGATTGTGGTGAAAGTAAAAAATGAGCGATTGTTAAACGATAAACATGAAACTATAACAATAAATAATAATGATAGTCGATAGTAAATAACTATCGATAACAGCGCTTGAGAAATCGATTTAGACAAAGCGGAGTCGAATGAGCTGTGTAGTAGAGTGAAGTGAAGTGAAGTCGAGTGGAGTGGAGTGCTTATCAACCTGTCGCAAGGCTGATCACTCATCTGTGATGGTTCCAACTCGCCCCGACTGGATTACCCATTAGGCATTATAGCATCTCTACACACACACACACACACACACACACACACACATACACATACAAATGGGGAAGCTTTATAGCCGATGCTCGTGTGACTTTCAGAGATTTCAGTGGGGGATTTCGAATTTCGTTGGCCTTTTGTTTTTTAATGCGTGCGCTCCATTTACGCCAACGTTTAAAGCGGCGGCGAACAAACTAAGCTTTGAAAAATTATAAACAAATAAAGCGGACAGTTTTGGGATCTAGGCGGGGAGAGACGAAGACGAGGCAGAGGGAGGGAGGCAAATCACACGGACGGTCGCCGTTTCGGTCGAGTTGGAGCCCAGCAAGTTTAATGTGGCGTGCGTTCAGCTGGCGCCACTTGGCGACTCGGCGACTTGGCGATCGCCAGATACAAGATACAAGATGCGGATGTGAGAGAGACACAGAGTCGAGACATTTGTCAAGTGTCTCTCAGCCCGCTAAAGCTAAAGCCCGCTGCTATCCCGCAGCTCATCTCCAAACTCCAACTTGGCATATGCAGAGGCGTTTATTTGTCAACATACAAATTTCGAGAGCATTTCAAGTTGATTTACATTTTGTTTTATCTGTGCGACGATTTATAATAATTTTTTATTTGACTACAGCTCTGTTTTTTTTTTTTTTTTGTTTTTTGTTTTTTTTTGTGTGTCGCTGTTGAGGCGGCACAATTTGCATTTTGGGCCACGGAAGTTGACAAATTTTTCAATCTTAAATCAGAGAGTCGTAGAACGTGTGTTTCATTTCCATTTCTTGGATAAAGATAGCTGGCTATGGAGCGGAGAATTAAACATTCTTCTTTTCTTCTCATTTTGGCTGTTGTTGTTGTTGCTTTAAAAGTGGCGTTAAAATTGCTGCACTAATTAGTCAACGATTTTTTCGTTGTTGTTGCTGTTGTTAAGAGAGCTTTATTAATTGAGCGGAAATTGTTTGATTGCATTTGACGTTTATGGCCAAAATAAAAATAAAAAGCAAACCTGACGATCGAGGCTAATTATGTTATCCATGCCGATGCCGAAAAGCCACACACAAACCGCAAATTGTATCGCATTCGACTATTTTGAAAGCAAACAATTACAACAACAACAACAACAATAACAACAGCGGACCATTGAGAAACTCGCCACAAAAGCGGCTAATTTAACGCATTTACTTCAGTGTTCGAGATGAGAAGAGTTTGCCGCTTAGTTTGAGGATAACTGAACATGAAGCTTGCATTCAGTTTTTCTCTTTCTGTGTTATTTTTTTTTTTTTTTTTTGGAGGCTGTGTGTACTACAGTGAACACTCGTCTACAAGGGCGGCGCCTGCGCAAACATGACACGGCAAAAATTGAAGGCAAAAGGGGAAGGGAAGAGAGGTCGGTCAAGTGTATTATAATTTCAACAACTCATCAGTTTGCTATTAATTCTGGTAGGGAAGGCGCCACAGCTGAAATTACTCGGTTCGTATAACTGAACTGAACTGAACTGAAATCGAAACCAGCATTAAGACGCATTTCATCGACTCAAGCGAAGCCAAAAGTTGCATTGTCATGCGGCTCAAGGAGCCGTCGCTTCTCTTCTTTCAGTAACACCTACTAAACTATGGGAAAAACAAAAAAGTAATAGCACTGAAAGGCAGTAGTCAAAGTCGGCAGTCGAAGTTAATTATCTGTTAACTCTCTTTGGCCCAGGCACAATTCACGCCTTACCGCCAAAGCCAGATGTATCTCTGTATCTCAAGCTGTAGTAGTTGCTAGTTGGTTTTACTCGATAGTTTGTTTTGTTTTGCTTTGCTTTGCTTTGCTTTTGTTGGTAGCCGAGTCATCAGGGCTCAATATAGCCACGATATAGGGGCGTGACAGGCAATTCGATAAAGTCGCCGAGTCATTGCCAAAAAAAAAACAGAAGAAAAATACATTCGACTACTTCTCGCCACTCGGCCAACTGAATAAGAAATTTATAAATGTGATACAGCTAATGAAACACACAAGTGCACAGATCTCAATTTCAATGATTAGCTGTCTAAAGCTGACCCTCAAAATTGGGCTGCATAAAATAAAAGCGATCTGCTATAGATTTAACTATGTACATAGTATGTCAAAGAGTTGGGTTAATTTTATATAAATTTATGAGTACTACTTATTTGTTTGAATACTATTCGGTATTATTCTTGAAATATATCAAACTAATATACCGAAAAATAATGAAATAAAATAAAATATATTCAAACTGTACTACATGCATTCAAAATATGCCACATAGTACTAAATATACCAAATGTATTATATTAAAAATATACCAGATTGTCAGCAAAAGCAACTAAAACCCAATTACAGTATTATTATTATTATTATTCCTAAAATGTACCAATATTCCAATGCGGTATTATTCTTGAAATATACCAAACTAATATACCAAAAAAATACTAAAAACAAGTTAAAATGTATTCGTTTTGAATGTAGTCAAAATATACCACATATTACTAAATATACCAAGTATAAACTATAATATAGCAAACTAAATATACCAGATTGACAACAAAAGCAGTTAAAACCTTATTACATTCAAATTATACTACATAGTACTAAATATACCAAGTATAAACTACAATATACCAAACTAAATATACCGGATTGTTAACAAAAGCGGTTAAGCCCTATTGTAATATTAAAATATACCAATATTCCAATGCGGTATTATTCTTCAAAATATACCAAACAAATACTGAATATTGAAGGCTATATTTGGTATATTGATATAGTAATACATTCAAAATCTACCATAGGGTGCTAAATACACCAGATTAACGGCTAATAAGGCTAAGAGCCTATTTCTTTAGGAGTTATTTGCCATACCAAAGTATTTCTTATACAATTCTTATCCGATCACAACTAAATTATATACCTTATGTGGTGGGGTATAAAAATCTCACAGCTATTATTTTATTTTTATTCATATATAATAACGATTAGAGAAAAGTACTGTTTGAAAAAATACATTTGCTATAATTCTGTATATAGAAAACAATTGGAGAACAATTAAATCAATTGTTTTAGCCATATAAAACAACATCATTAGAAAAGTATCTCTTACTTTTATTGGAAGAGTCCTTCAAATAAAGATATTCTCCAAGTCAAATTGCACTGGGTTAAACTTATTGAACCCCTTGAGTTTTTGCTGTCTCGCAACAATTAGTTCGCTTAAGACAAGCAACATAATGAAAGGATCAAGAAAAATATTGCTGCATCATAGGAAACTAATTTAGAGAGCAAGCTGCAAAGTGATGATGATGCTGATGAGGGCAGCAAGGGGTTAATGCTGAATGGTTAGCTTAAGCCAAATGTTGAATGTGGCGAATGCTGAATCGAGCCACATCAAATCATGTCAATCAGGACGCGAGTACGTGACACACATTTGCAGCATGCCCCCGAAAATACAAAACTCGAAGCACACACACACACCTACTCACACACAAATGTGATGATAGAAGGCAGAAATCCAGAAATCGAGAAACTGAAACTGAAACAGAAATCAAAGCCAAGCTTGGGTCGAAACTTTGACTTTGACTGTGACTTTTGACTGGCGGTTCCACAAATTATATGTTAAGCTCTTTAATGGGGGGGCCACAAAACGAACAAAAACAAAAAAAATAGTGGGGAGGCCTAAAAAGTAGGCGGCCTAAGGGGGAGTAAACGGTGTGCGTTTTGGAGTCCCCACCCCCGCCATGGAGCGCTGCTGCCGTTTAACATAATTTGCTATAATTTTCAACACAACGCCGAGTCGAGGAGCTGCCAAGTGGCAGTGGCCATGCCCCCCTCTCAAAAGCGCAATAATCATTTTGTTATGTTTCGCTAGTCGAAGTGCAGAGAGAGAGAGAGAGAGAAAGGGGGAACACAGAGGGGGGGGGGAAAGGCTGGAATACACTTGGACCTGGGCTGATTGCTACCACGGCCATTATGTTACGTTGTTTGCCCTTTTATGTCAGGGCCTAACCTATAATTTAACTAAATGTTCAAATGTTTTGCGAGCGGCAACGACGCCGCCGCCGCCTGCCGCCTGCGCCACAGCAAAGGCAACAGCAAAGGCAACAGCAGGGGCAACGGCAACAAGGAGAGCAACAAATTTGTTGAAAGCCACACGAAATTGGAAACAAATTTCTCATTCTTGTTGCAACCTTAAACCTTCAGCTGCTGTTGCTGTTGCTCTGGCTGTTGCTGTTGCTGTTGCTGTTCAAGTGCGGAAATAAAATATTATACGCTGCCCCAAATTACACCATCAGCAACAATTTTCGGGAACAACATAATATATCATGTCATATTATATCGTATTATCTTTCATCACACGGCGCAAACTTGCAACTTGTGCAACACGCATCCAAAATAAACACACACACACACACACACACACACACACTACGATACAAATTAAAACACACACAAATATAAATACGAGAGCAATTTCAAATTGTTTTCTAGCTGGCAAAAAACAAAAATAATGTTCTCGTTTTTTACTGAGCCTCAGGCAATTGGAAAACAATTGCAAAACTCACACATCAAATTGGCAGCTTCTATATTAAAAAGTTGTAGCTGCAGTTTAAGTTTCACTAGGAACTGTTAACTAGGAAAGATTGTGAAAGGCACTCAAAATAATGTTTGATGTGACAACATATTTATATTCTTAATTTATGTTGATTTTATAATAATAATGACAACATTTTTTCAATTGTTTCAACATTTTTATATATCCAACTATTATAAAAAAATGTGTAATAGAATTTGTTTCCCAACATCAATGGATTTTAGTTCTCCCAAGTTCAGCAAAAGATTTGGTGAAAAGTTGTGCATTAAATATTATCAAATCTTAATATGTTATTAAAAATAAATTCATATATAAATACTATACATTATTCTTTGAAATATGTTTCAATTACTTCTACATTTATATATTTGCTACTTTTATAAAATTAAATAAATTTGTCTCACAAAATTAAAAGATTTTAGTTATCTTAAGTTCAGCATAGATTTTGAGTTTAGATAGATTTGATTTATGGTTGAGCACAAAATAAAATTAAATCCAAAAATATATTTAACACAATTAAAAATAAATTCATAAATAAGTACTTTGGGTCTTATGTTGATAATTTGCATTTTTTAGTTTGTTAATTTTTATGGATTTCACTACATAATCAATGAAAGTAATGCGATAGACTGGGAGCAAAAAGTTAGATTAATTTTTTTGTAAAATGAAAAGTCTTTATTTAGTCTTCCAAATCAAGTTCAGTTACAAAATATTGTTGCTTAGTATAGTAATAAGTTTAAGTTTCGTACTCTTCTTATGGCATAAGAGTTTAGATAGAGCATTTATAGGAGTATTTTGTGTAGCGTGTTTTTCTTTTGTGGTATAATGGATTTTGGAGGGGCGCAGTTCATAACAAAGACTCTTGGGCAAGGAAATTGCGATATGAGCCGCGACACTCACACTCACACACATACAAACACACACACTCCCACACACAAATACAAATAGAAACACACACAACACACACTCTACCTGTGCCTCGACTCTCTTTTGCAATTGCCATTTTGTTCATTTTTCTTGTTCCTCTTATTTTTCTCAATATTTTTTTTTTTGTTTTGCTGTTTTTCATTTTCTTTTCAATCGCCATTTGTTGCTGTTTTTCTTTGTGGAAACAAAACAATGGCACAAAATGGGGGGCAACAAAAAATGGAAAATAAACGAGATGAAATGAAAAATACTGAAACTTGAACTGAGTGCAAAAAAAGAAAAATGAAAAAGTGTGAGGGAAAGGCAACTAGAACAAAAAAATACAAAAAACAACAGAGGCAACAATAATTGAGCTAACCACAACACACAAAGAGAAAATAAATGCAACAAACTGCAAAACTATTGTAAATTCAACTTTTATTTCTATTTGTTATTTTTTTTTTTTTTTGTTTTTTTTGCAAAGTAGTTGAACTTGTTCTTCTCCGCTTTACTATTTTGTGTGTTCCCATTTTTTCGCTTTTTTTCATTTAGTTTGATGTCTTGTTGTTGTTTTGCTGCCGCATATGAAAATGAAAAATTGTGTAACCGCAGGGCAAACGGAGCAAATAACGTAAAACACACACACACACACACACTCGCATACAACAACATGAACTATGTATTTGCATGCATTGCTATTGGCAATTGATTGCATTTGGAATGGAAAAGTGGTAGTAGAAGGGGAGGGGAATGGGGGGAAAGTGATGCAGCGACTGCGGTTTTATTTATTACGTTGCGGCGTTACGTATAATTGAATGTGGCGACAGCTGACCGAGAGCGAGGCAAATGCATTGCATCGAGTTTGGTTTGTCGTCTCTTCAATATATTTCCCGTCTTCTACCTACGACGTAATATTCTCGATTCACTTACGTAACAACTTACGGAAAAGCTTACGTAAGAATAGCTGGCTAATTGCTGTGGCTAGACAGCTAATTTTCTCTTACCCTTCTTTCGTTCCCTTGCTTTTTGTATCTTCAATATATTTTCCATCCTCTAACTATGACGTAATATTCCCAATTCACTTACGTAAGAGTTTACGTAAGAATACGCTAAACAGTTGAAGACATTTATGCTTTGTTGGCCTTTCTCTTTCATGTTGTATCTTCAATACAATTTCAAATTCACTTACGTAAGAGTTTACGGAGCAGCTTACGTAAGAACAGCTGACTAATTGATGTGCCTAGACAACTAATATTCTTTTACCCTTATTTCATTTCCTTGCTTATCGTCTCTTTAATATATTTCCCGTCTTCTACCTACGACGTAATAATCTCCATTCACTTACGTAACAACTTACGGATCAGCTTACGTAAGAATAGCTGGCTAATTGATGTGGCTAGACACCTAATTTTCTTTTAGCCTTCTTTCATTCCCTTTCCCTTCAATATATTTTACATCTTCTAACTATGACGTAATATTCCCAATTCACTTATGTAAGAGTTTACGTAAGAATACGCTAAACAGTTGAAGACATTTATGCTTTGTTGGCTTATTTTCTAATTCCCCTCGTTCTTTCTTTTTCATGTTGTATCTTCAATGCAATTTCAAATCAACTTACGTAAGAGCTTACGGAGCAGCTTACGTAAGAATATACAAATTGATGTGGCTAGACAGCTAAGGGAATTTTTCGCATTGTTGGCTAATTTTCTTTTACGCTCTTATTTGTAATATTTCTTGTTCACATTCATAACGTGAAGATAATCGTGGAATTCTATATTGCTAGACAGCTGAAGCAATTTGCATTTCTTCTACTAACTGCTGTTGGAAGTGATTGTGTAATCCTTGTCTGCTTAAGTTAGGTAACGACTTACTTGAAACGTTTGCGAATTCTCTAGTGGAACTGAAAGTTATCATTAAAACATTTCAAAAGTCAAATCGACATGAAGTATTTCGTAAAATGGAAAACAGTTTACAATGTATACAATTTTAATTTAATTAACTTCTATTAACAACACCTCATACATAGCTTACGTTGTGCAGCATCAAGTTCATATTCAAACTCAAAATTCAAGTGGAAGTCAAATTCGAATTCAAATTCAAATTCGCTGTCAAAAGTCATGCGCTTGACTAACGTTTCACGCAAACTGCTCGACACGGACTTGGACTTAACGTCAAAAAGTTTTGCGTTTTAGCCAAAAAAATAAAAAGAAGTTGAAGAAGTTGAAGAAGTTTTGCTAGCGCTCAGCATGTTGGCAACCTTTTTGGTTGTTGTTGTCGTTACTGTTGTTCTGTTCTGTTCTGTTCATCCTGTCGACGATCTAAGTTCTCACAGCTTGGCGATTTTCTAGCGAAATTCGTTGTGCCAACAATATGTCAGTTTTCGAAAAGTGAGCATTCAACTCATATGCATGTCTAGGCCGATGATCGCCAAGCAGAGAGTGAGAGAGTTGAGTTCATAAAAATGATCACAAATTCAAATGAACTGCAGAAAACGACGACGACGACGACGACGACGACGGCGCTCATCATTAAAATTCACGCTTAAATTGCCTCTAAGAACGAGCTTGGAGTGTGGAAGTATTGGGCATGGGATTGGGCAAATGCGATTCGCATTGGGAGATTGGCAACAGCTGCTGCTGTTGCTGTTGCTGTTGCTGCTGTTGCTGCTGCTGCTGATGGGCAGCCAAGGAACAACAAACAACAGCAAGAGCAACATCTAAGCCAAATTCATTGGAAACTATTTGCCATGCAAAGACGTAAAGGACACCAAAATAAAACGACCCCAAAAAAAAAAAAAAGAAAGACATAAATCAAAAAATTTCATTGAGAAAAGTTTGGCAAGGAACTGCAGCACACAAAAATCAGTTCAAGTCCAAGTCGAAGTCGAAGTTGAGAAAACAGTTTCGTTGACCGGCGACCGCCAGCAAAAGATCATTAAAAAACGCGTCCAAGATATGAATATTAAAATGCCAAAAAAAAAGCCAAAAACTGAAAAAAAAACAAGAAATGATGAACCAAAAACGAAAAATGAAACAAAAGCACAACAAAGAGGGGAAGACGAACAGGAAGAGGGCCAAAGCGAAAAGGTGCCACTAAAAATTTTGAAATATGTTTTTATTTTATTACTTTGCATGCTGTGCACGGTGCTTCTGGAGCACCCGAAACGATGCAGAACATCGTAAAAATTGTGCCCGGCTCCGCATACGCGATCCCGGAGCTGGGATTGGGAATGGGAATGGGATTCAGACTGAGACTCAGACTCAGACTGAGACTGGGGCTAATTTTGCAACGCGGCCGCCCGGTGCGGCGGCGGTAGCATCAATGCAGCGAACAGCAACAACAATTAGACATGCGCCTCTGCCTTGAATATACGAGATGAAGATGGAGATGAAGACAGTCGATTTTTACTTTACTTACTTACTCTCTTCTTTCTTTTTCTTGTTGTTTTGTCTTGTTGCAGGTCTGGTTCCAGAACAAGCGATCCAAGGAGCGTCGCATGAAGCAAATCACCAGCATGGGCCGTCCGCCGTTCTTTGGCGGTGCGCGCAAAATGCGCGGCTTTCCCATGAATCTCTCGCCGGGCGGCCTAGACGATGGTCCCGGCTTTCCCTATTTCGCTGCAGACGCTAAATTCGAGTTCGGCTACGGTGGACCCTTCCATCCGCACGACGGACCCTTCTTTCCCGGCCATCCCGGCGGACCGATGCCCTTCAATGCACCAGGTACTTAGCCGCTTCCCTAAATCACCTCCACAACAATGTGTTTAAGAAATCCTTTAAATAAAATTCAAAACTAAATATAAACAGCAAAAAGAATAAAGTCTGCAAATGCTCACTTCGTAACGAATTCCAATTGATTAAACAAATGTCTATGATAAAGTCAGAGTAGTAAGTGTTAGCGATTGACATTCTAGGATCTTAAGGACCATCTGAAAGTTTACTTTTTATACTGTTAAGAGATCAATTAACAAATGTGGCCCAGACTTATCTATTTATCCAAAAAGGATGTTCGTTTTGAAGCCATACCTCGACTAGATCATAAAGGATCTGGTAAGAATATTCTAGTTCTTTTAAACAGGGTAGTCAAGACTATTGATTATCATTCAAGAATTTAATTGATATTCCTAAATTGCATAAAAATATAAGCAGAAAAAGAGCAAAACGTTCAAAAATTCATTACATCTCAGTCATTAGAAAGATTAGCGTGATGTCCTTTAACAATAACAACAAAGTGATTGGCATTTTCAAAAGAACGAATGTCCTGCAAGCAGACAAGGTTTAAGGACTATTTTTGATACAGAAAATTGCGTATATCATGGCCGTATCCTCTGTGATCCTTGCGGGTTTTGTGTCAAATGAAGTCTTTGAGAAAAGCTAACATCCTGCCAAACTGGCATTGAAATCTTTCTTTTAGTTTCCATGATATCCTGTAATTTGTAATTTCAACCTTTCCCTCTTACGTTGTGAGCCATAAAATTATAAGTGCTGAATTCTTTTTAGATGCCAATCGATCGAGTTGGTTCTTGAGAGCCTAGCAAAAGCATTTCTATTGAAATGGTGGCAGGATTTGGTCGAGATATAACTTGTTTTCGAATATCTCGGTCCAATTCTTAAAGATCTTGCAAAGAATTACCTCTCTGTAATCAGAGTGACCAGGACTATCGATTGCCATTTAGGAAGTTTAAAGATATTTAAGTGTTTTCGTATAAAGTTAGCCTCTTATTGGCAAAGAGTAGAACTTGAACGCTTTGTCCTAACTTTCATTTACAAATTAAGCACAAACAACCATTAAAGTGTCAAACTAATTCTCTCTCTCTTTCTCTCTCGTTCTTTGGTGGCGCAACAGGTGGACCAATGGATCACAGCGGTCCCATACCGATGGTAAATGAATTTGGCCTGACGCCCGAGTCAACATTTCTGAGTCAGGCGGGCGCACCGCCGATGCAGCTGCAGACGGCTGTGGGGCCACCGCCGCCGCCACCGCCAAATGCCGCTGAGCATTTGCTGCAACAGGCGGCCGCGCAGCAGCAGGCGGCGCAGAATGCGCAACAAGCAAGCCAAACGCAGCAGCAGCAGCAACAACAACAGCAGCAACAGCAGCAGCAACAACAACAGCAACAGCAGCAACAACAAAATGGCCCGCGTACCGCATCGCCCGAGTTCATGAGCTCGGCGAACTTTAGCGAACCGCAGAATATGCAAAATGAAGGGCTTGTTTGGTAATATACGAAACAATTGGCAACGCGCCTGCTGTTTCTCAAAACCTACACGCAGCGGCAGCAGCAGCAACAGCAGCAGCAACAACGTGAGGACGAGTAACAGCATTCGCAGCAGCAGCCAAAAACATCAGAAAACAACAGCAAAACAGCAGAGAACAACAACAACTAAAACAGCAGCAGTAAAAGCAGTGACAAAGCTTCGTCGTCGTCGTCGTCGTCGTCGTCATCGCAGTCGTCGTCGCTGCCGCCGCCCACTGCGCGCACACACGTGTCGTCTCACTCTCACCAACAGCGAGTCGCATACTTTGTGCGTCAATTGAGAGCCAGAGCCAGAGCGAAGGCAAGAGCACGAACACCGTAACGAGCAAGAGCAAGAGTAAGAGCGAGAGCGAGTGAGCAGGCGAATGCATTTGCGCGCTCGCTTGCTCACAATTCAAATGAGGAGAAATTCGTGTTGACTGGCTTGCCTTGCCAACACACTCTCGTTCATGGTGCTGCCCCTCTCTCTCTCGCTCTCTCACGCGCGCACACACACACACACACCACACACACACTGGCCCAACCAAAAGCGCTGCCTGTGGCCAAAAAACAGCTGCTCGGCTTGGTTTTGTTGTTTTTATTATTATTGTGTTTATTGTTTTAGTACGGTTTATTATTATTTTTTTTTTTTTTTTTATGACTGCGCCAAAATATTTGTAAATTATTTTTAAAACAAATCATAGAAAAACAGAAAATGAAAAGAAAAACAAAAATATCTAAATGTACATTGAAATGGGCGCTGCACATAAAAAAAAAACTATATAAAATATAAATATAAATATATCTATACAAAAATTACTATTTTTTTTTTTAATTTAAAACTAACTAAAAACGAAGTAGGAGAAGTGAGAAAGGCGAAGAAGATAAAACAATGCTAAAAACATAAAGAAAATCAAATACATTAAACTAAACGTCTTGTCTGTAATAAACTATTTATGTGTATGTGTGTAAAAACAAAAGCAAAACAACAACAAAACACAAATACGTAGCCTAAAAATCGTGTTAGCAAACAAATAACAAAAACAAAACAAAAAATCAAGCAAAACTAAAAAAAAAAAAATAAAAAATAATATTATTATTTTTTTGTAAATTAGCACATTTTTTATAATTCAAACAAATAAAGTAAAACAGTTTGTTTGCCTCATTTTTTTTGTCATTGAATTTTTTTTCGAAAACTAAACATAAAAAAGTAAAACATATTTTATAATCGTTGTCTAACAACATAAACGTAACTAGGTATTGTACTTGTGTAGTTTTTTAGTCTCTAAGTTTATATAAATAATATAAATATAAATACAAATAAAGAAAGGCGTATGCATATATAAATATATATATATATATATATTTATATTATATAAAGCTATATCTAACAGCACACATAGCTAACTATTTTTTTTTTTTTTGGTCCTAGTTAGTAAGCAACATAATTTATTATAAACAAATCTATGAAAAAAAATTAAAATACAAAAGCAACAAAAAAAAAAAAATAAAACAAAACAAAACAAAACAAAATATTTACAAATGCTAATTAAATGTAATATCAAAAATGTAAAACTAGCAAAGAACGTAATAATAAAAAGGAAAAAAAAAGATGCGAGAATAAAAAATAAATGAAAATTAAATGAAAAGTAAAGAAAAGGAAAACCAACAGCTATAAAACAAATATAAATTTCTATATATAACTAAAAGATATAACTAAAAGCTAACAATTTGAGTTCTCAATTGATATTATTGCGATTGGCCCTTGGATTTGCGGCCGCATCACCCTATTACACCTATTATTATTATTACAATTATTATTATTATTGTAAAAAGTATTTAGTGTTAGCTTAATGCGTAAGTTTATTAACAACAACAAAAACAACAACAACAACAACATGAACATCAACAGCAAGAACAACATTTACATCTACAACAAGAACATATTCGAATATTTATCATGCGATTTCTTATAGGCTGATAAATGGGAGAGCAAAGCAAATCAATAATAAACAACAACAAACTATAAACAAAGACAGCAACAACAACAACAACAACAACAAAAACAAAATAAATTACACAAATTGTTAACAAACAGATGAAGGCAAATACAAAATTGCGACAAACGATAAAAGGACAACAAAAAAAAAACTTTGATGAGAAAAAATATAAAAAATATAAAAATAAAAAAAAATATATCAAAACGTGTTCATTCTTTTTTCTAACGAAAATGGTTGAATATGAATGGGAAATATTGTTTTCATTACCATTTCAGCAACTTTCTCAAGTTTTGTGGGGAAGCAATTGTCAATTAAAGAGGAAAACAACATTTTAAAAAATCTAATTTCTATTTCAGGTTTAATGAATATTTATCTAAATTCATAATCAGCACTTCTTTGTTTTATTTTACATGCGACATTTTTATGTGGATTACATGGGAAGTTTCAGGATAATTCAAAGCAATATTTATTCATCTGAAATTAAAAGGAAATAAAACAACTATTTAAATTTGTACACCAAGTTTTGCATGTGTTAAATGTTTATGAAAGAAATCTATTCTTAGAACTTGTCGATTTCTATTTATTAGATAAAAACAGCAAAAATTTAAAAAAAATTTAAAATTTAAAATTTAAAAATTTAATTTTGGGAACCATAATAGAAAAAAAATCAGTCAGAAAGCTCCAGTCAAGTAAGAATTTTTAATGCAAAGCAAATTAATGCGAAATTTTTCTTAAAATATTATTAATTTGGTATATTTTAGGAATGATAATATCTCAAAAAAAAAAATACCAAAAATATGCCAACGACTATATTTGATATATGCAAAATATTCCAAATTGTCCGCCAAACAAAAGTTTCACTTAAATTACTTCTAAAATTTTTATCTGATCTCAACCAAATATTCAGAGATGACTTTCCTCTGCCTGTTTCATACAATTCCAGCAAATTTATAATACCCTTCTACCCTATTTGTTTTCAATGTAAGGGTTAATGCTATGCAACAAAAAACACTTCGCAATGAATAAAATATATTTAATAATCTTAATTTGTAGGTAAAGAATAAGTTTAACCTATGAACAACAATTTTTTTCGTGAAAATATCTCTCGCTTATATTCTAATGATGTTAATGCAAAGTTCGCACTCAAAGTGCTTCTTATGAATGTAGATTTCGACAACTAATAATGTGTGTGCAACTAATGGATACTTTTGTATCTTTAGAAAGCAGTTATTAGAAGCAGTCAGCAGGCAACTTGGATGCTTGTGTTGAACATTCAACACTGTATTGTTGGCATCTTAAATTGTTGCACACACACTTGCACTTTAAGCAAGCTGAGTGTGTATGTGTGTGTGTGTGTGTGTGTGTGTGTGTGTGCGTGTGTGTTGTAAGAAGAACAGCACTAATAACAAGAGCAACAACAATGGCAAAGTTAATATGCGTGGCTAATATCGGAGCAACATTACTATATTAATGCTGTGGACATGCACATGCGTGTCTGTTATTGTGGCTTGAACTCTACGTCTCTCTCTCTCTCTCTCTCTCTCCACTCGTGTATCTTAAGCGTTTACACACTTGAAATGCTTGATTGTGATGGCGTGTCCATGGGCCATAGTGGGTGGAGGAGAAGGAGGAGGAGCAGGGGAAGGGGAAGGGGCAACACACGCAGCGAATGCGAATGTGAGGAGCTGGGCCTTTTGTTCGACACATGTGCGCGCATTCACACCTACGAGTTGCCGTCAAGAAACGAGCAACGAGCAACGAACGAAGGAGGGAGGCGGAGGCGGAGGCGGGGGAACAATGCGAGGCATGTATGCTGCTGCCACATTGGATGTGGCCTAGACACGGCAGCAGTATGATAGCATTTAATACAGAACAATGCCCAGTTGTTGTCGTTGTCGTTGTTGCAGTTGCTGTTGCTGTTGCTGTTGCTGTTGATGTTGTTGCTGCTGCTGACCAACATCTCTCTGGCCATGACGAATTTGGTGCTCGCCAGTTGCCCAAATACATTTGCAGGCGTTGCAAAACGAGCCATGCAGCAAGCGGTGAAGTGAGGATGGCTGCTATATCCTTGTCTAAAACGCATATTAAACGTCCATCAGCGGCAACGCTAGAGGGGGGGAGGAGGAGGAGGCGGCCAAACAAACGTGCAATGTTCAATCTGTCCAGCCATCAATCCACAATCCACAAAGGCAAAAAGGACTCGCACTCAGAGTCGGAGTCGGAGTCGAACTCGACTGCCCCGGGGCAGCGGAACGGAGAGAACGGAGAGAGAGAGAGCTGTGAGCTGACGTGTGACGTGCGTTTATCAGTGGCAGCAGGGTAGACAGGACACAGCCACAGCTACAGCAGTGTGTGTGTGTGTGTGTGTGTGTGTGAGGCACAGTCACAGTTGCGTCGACGTCGAGTGTGTGCAGTCAACAGCAGGCAGAAGGATTGCCTACGTTTGACTGATGGACATACGAGAACACATCGACAACACAAGCAGAATGGGCGATGGGAGTGACGTGCCTCTAACTGTGGCAGTTGCCGCCCTTGCAACACGCTGCAAGTTATGTCTCTTTCCCTTTCCGTTTCCGCTTCCGTTTGTCGCCAAAAATGAATTTGTTAACATTAAATGGCATTCGAAGCAGAGCAAACTCAACTTTAGTCTCTGATTCAGCTGCCCCAAACAGTTCATTAAAAAAAGGAGTGAGAAAGAGAGAGAAGGCAAAATAAACGCAGTGCTAACTGCGAACTTTTGATAAATGCTTCCGAACTTGCAGCCAAGTTAGTCACGCATGCTTTACAGTTCTTCACCACAATGCTGCTAAGCCTGGTTGATCATTGGAGATCCTTAATACAGTGAAACATACTTAAAATGAACAATGGAAATATCTATAAACAACAACGAAATGAAGTGTTCCTTTTACAAATTACTAATAAGAATTTCAATACAAAATTGTTGCATTCATTTTCTGTATTGGTTTCTTTTAATTATGATGCAATTAATTGTAGTAGGGATTGTATATAAAAAATATATTTGCATTGACTGCCAATGAAGGGTTAATCCTTTCCTTAACAAGCAACCATAAAACGAATAGTTCCATTTAATTTAAATTATAACTTTGCTTGCTTCGACAATTACTTTTGTGGTAATATATTCGATAAATTCTAATACCAATTGTATGTATATAAAATTTATTTATGTGCATTGACTGCCAATGAAGGATTAATCCTTTCCTTAACATAGCAAATATCTACAAGCAACAATGAAATGAATAGTTCCATTTAATTTTTAATTTAAATCATACTTTTCTACCTTTGACAATTACTTATATTAAGAAGAATATTAATACAAAATTATTGTGATAATATTTTGTATAAATTCCAATACCTTTAGTATGTATATTAAATTTATTTATGTGCATTGACTGTTAATGAAGGATTAAGCCTTTCAAGACCGAAAATTATTGGGTTGACTTAAGAAATAGTTGATGTCGCATTACAAAGAATAGGAAATTAAATATAATACCAATAAATATTACTATGCATCACCTTGTTAATGCCGAAATGCAGAACACCGACTAAACTATACAAAAAATAATAAAAAATCAAAAGATCCATATTTATTTTTTTTGTTTTTCTATTTTTATTTTTATTTTAAGCGACTGTTTGTTCAGCATTGTGAAAATGATATACGACACTTTAATTTAATTTAGAATTAATTAGTTATAAATTGATTTTCATATTATAAGACTTGGGTTTCTTTTTATTTTAATAACATTGTTGAATTAATAAATTGTATAATGCCACGTTATAAATAATTTTACAATTTATAATCCTCAATGCATCTGCTAAAAATGAAATAAGCTTGATACTAACGAATTTGATAATATTCTAAATAAAACAATAAGCACATTATTTATGGTACAATGCAATGAAATAAATTAATTAAGAAAAGGAAATTCCCAGCTCATTTTAAGCACATTAAGCAAAACCCAGTTATCACAGTTATTTTGTTTGGGCTTTCGTAATATTAAAATAAAACTTGTTACATCTTTCGAAAGTAAACTCAAATTGAAACCACAATAATGAACTGTAGTTATTCTTTCCAAGCTCTACTGTAGCAGCTTAATGGCTTGATGCAGTAGTGTTTACTGTAACCACAAAATTGGCCTATAGCTTTTGGCTCTTAAAGATGCTTTGATCGCTTAATGGGAACTCTGCTGCTGCTGTTGCTGCTGATGTTTATTTGTTTGTTTGTTTGACTGTGTGTTGCTGTTGCTTGTTGGTTGTTTGCTTGATTGCTGATTGCCTCCCTGACCGCTACGCCTAATGACTCAATTTTTTCAAGCCAAGTCAATTATACGGCAGCAACAACAACAACAACAACACTTGCCTCTTCCATTCACAATTATGAACATGTGACTCACTGAAAACAAACGGCACGAGGAACTCACAACTGGCAACTGGCAACTGGCAATGGGGCACCTGGCCATGGGGCAACATTCGCACTGCAGTTGAGTTGTTGCGGCGTGCGTGGCACGCAACAACAACAACAGCTAACCATGTTTGATTTAAACTTGTCGAAAGGCAGCTCAAGCAACCAAGCAATCACAATAAATACAAGAGTGTGTAAGAAATACAAAATAAATACCCGAATAGTTCCGAAACTGTATAATAAATACAAGAATAATTAGATGATTAACACAGCAATAGATACGCAACTGAATAACAAAAATGACATAATGATAGCTGGAGCAAATTTAAAATAAATACGAAATAAAAATAGGTACGCGAATATCCAAGAAAGAAAAGAGGGTCTCAAATTAAGTAATAAATAAAATAAAACTTAGACGAACATATGTATGATTAATCCAAGTATAGCCGGCATAATGATATAATTATATAAAATGAATATAAAAAGTAAGAAAGTTACAGTCGAGTGTGCTCAACTAACAGATACAAACTACTCATTTTGAAAAAGAGCAAAACCGAGCCTTATTCTTTTTGAAATATACCAAATTAATACTTACCGAAAAAGTACTTTAAAAATACCAAGTGTAGTATTTGGTATATTGATATAGTTTCATTATATTTAAGTAGTATTATTATATGAATATTTATAACATATAATTTCAAATTGAATTGATATTACGAAAGTAGAAATTACATTGTACAATGTATGAAGTTAAATAGTTTTATTGAATGAATAATTCTTTTCAGTGAAACTTACTTAGAAAGAATCAGTACACATTTTAAATAAAATCAAAACAGTGCGGTTTTATTCTTAATATATACCAAATTTATATACCACAAAATACTAAAACATACCAAAAGTCACATTTGGTATATTGATTTAGTAATACATTTAAAATATACTATAGAGCTAAATGAATTTATTCACTTTGGGGCGGAAATGGGCGTGGCAAATATATTAAACTAAGTTGATCTGTGTAAGAACAAAAGAAATGCTGTCGAAAGAACATTATATTTCTATCCCATAGCTTTTGAGATCTAGGTTTTCATACGGACAGACAGACAGTCGGATATGCCTATATATGTTATACCAATGAGTAGTGGGTATAAAAACGTATTTAGAAATGTGTAAGTAGATAAGTCATTTAGAATTTAGTTTAATCTTTAAATCAATAGATAGTTACATATTCGATTACCAAGAACTTCTGCCACCCATCGAATCAATTGTTACCCTCTATCGATAGATAGTTGCATATACAATTTGATTGGAAACTATTGAAAATGTGGCATTGCTGCAATAGACAGGCAGTCACAAATCAAAAGGGAACTAACATAGTTGGCGAACCGAATCAAAAGAACTGAACCAAGAACATGACAACATGCTGCTGCTGCAGTTGTTGTTGTTGTTGTTGTTGTTGTTGTCTTTGTTGTTGTTGCTGCTGCTGACACGCAAACCTACTCCAATTTCCAGGGCGTCGTCCCGTGTCTGCCAAGTGTCAGGCAAAGCAAAAAGATTTCACAACGTCCAACGCGCTGACACTTTGCCGGCAGTCGGCAGTCGGCAGGACAGCCAGACAGATGGATGAGTGTTTGGGCTACACAGAACTACACAGAACTACAGAGAGTGCACTCCATGGACAACTATGAGGTACCCTAACACATATGTAGTGCAGAAGGAGGAGGAGGTGAAGGCAAACGTTGCACGATTGAGCTTAGGTTGCCGCCTCGTGTTTTGTCATTAAAACGATACAACTCTGCAAATGCCAAACAAAAGCAGCAGCAGCAGCAGCAACAGCAATTGTTATGGGGCTTATTAGTTCGGTTATGTGGTCGATTGCTCAAGTGGTTCGCCACAAGAGTTTCCGCTCAACACACACACACACACACTTTCACAAAAATAGATATCTGCTTATTATTCTAGTATTTTCGATACAATATTTATATTACATTCATAAATAGATGTTACGCCAATAAATATTCATATGCAGCACAAGTAAAAGAACTCTTTCTAAATTCACAATTTCCAATTTAGGAACTACTCTAAATAGCTGTATAGAATGTGTATTTTTTTTTTTTTGAGAAAAATGTCAAGTAACTACGACTTAATTAAAAAAAATAAGATTTAAACAACAAATAATACTTCGCGTGGCTCAATTTTAAGAATATATTCTTAATTTCATCAAAGTAAAATCATATTGCCAAATCCTTCATATTGTAGCAAATATTAATTTTGTTCAACAAAAATGTGCGCCTTGAAAGCGTGCAAATTTATGTGGAATGTCTACGATATTCTATGTGATTATTAACTTTCTGGTGCCCAAGACTATAGAGTTTAAAACACCGCTATTCGCTGTCTTTATTGCTTTTTGTCATCGTACTTCATTTTTTGAATTAATGGAAGTCCAAAAATTATGTTCTTTGGGTTTGCAATAGATGTCAGAGCTTTTATCAGTCCGGCTGAAAAATTTATTTTAAATACTTGTAAATAAACTTGTTGTTTCAATATTCTAATAAGTTTTTTGCTCGAAACCCTTTTCCGCCCACTCTAATACCTTAGACCGTTGCCTGTTTCAGCACATACCAACACATTTGGAACACATTCAAGCTAATTTTGGCAAGCGATTTTTTCACACATAATCACTTACCAAGCGAATACCTGCAATGCCTTGAAGTGCTGCACAACTGTTGACTAACAATTCACCAAAACAAGCTGGACCATCTTCATGAACCTTTCCTATTTGACCATGCCTACTAAGCAGATATGTTTCTATTAAAATCTCTGTCAATGACAAACTAATTTTAAACACATTGAAAAAAAAGGTTTAAAATCAAGATTTTGCTCTTAGTACTAAGAATTTTTGTCACAAAAGTGTGCCAAGAATATGAATCTTGATTTCAAGAACATTTGATTTAAGACCAAGTTTCTTTTTATAAGAGGAAAAAATCTTATAGTTTTAGGACCCAAAAACTTACAAGATCAAATGTTATATTATATTATACTTTCTTATTATTTGAAGACTCATTAATTTTTTAACTTTTTATTATTTAATTAGCGGATTCATTCATTCAATTGTATGTTAATCACTACTACTATCATCAATAAACGCAGCATTTAAGAATCCAGGACCTCCTCTCTAAGATTAAAATAAAGAAAGGATCGCGACAACTCGACTAAATGAGCTATGAACGAAAACACTAAAACCTAGATAAAAACGTTATTGGAATTTCGATGAATTACAGAATTTTAAAACCTAATGTTGGGAACTTGGCATTTTTCAGACTAATATTCTTAGTTTTAATAATATGTTCTTAAAGTGTTCATATTTTAAGTGTAAATTTTTAAGACGAATATTCTTGATTTTTTAAATTGATCTTTTTTTCAGTCTTTGCACACAAATTTTTGGCAATCATTTTTTCTCACTTTTACACCAATCAGTTACAAATTGAATATCTGCATGCCTTTCATCTACCATGAATTATAAATTACTTATTTATTTATTATTAATTATAATTATTATTATGGCAGCCTAGTTGAAATTAACAAGTCTCTATTTTCCTACGTTTATATTATATGTAAAACTATTTAAATAATTTCCTATTTTAATAGATTACTTAACAAATTTTCTAATCAATTAAATCTCTAACTATTTGCTAAAACTTATAGACAGAAGTATATAACATACTTTAAAAAGATTTAACCACCGGAAAATATATATTCAATTTATCAAACTATTCTATAAAGAACACACATAGATTAGTTACATCAATGTCCCACCTCGTAGTCTAGCCCCAGGAGCTCTTTTTACGGGTCAGGCCCTCAGGATGATATATGAGGCAATGCGAGGCTATTTCCTCCCTTTCCCCCGCACATGATTTGAGCTGTCCTCTCCTCGTCGAAGACAGGCAGCCACACATGCAAGCTGGCTACTGTTTTGCCTTAGTGTGTCGAGTGTATTGCGAGTTCAGTGTTCAGTGCTCAGTGTTCGGTATTCGGTTTTTGGCCGCGTTTGCATTGTGAGCACGCAATGTCATTTCACGCTAAGCTCACGACATGGACATGGACATGGACATGGATGTGGACATGGACTTGGACATGGGCATGTCCGAGTGTGGCTAGGCAGCGACTGAGACTGAGACAGAGACAGCGACAGAGAGACAGGAACTGTGACAGGGTTATGAACTGAGGGGGGCAGCTTATTGTGGCACGTAACGTAACAACGGAAGCCGACGACGACGCGGCGCATGCGTAGCATAGCAGGGGGGGAGAGGGGAGAGGGGTGGAGATGGGACCCGCATTTGTCAGCGCTCGAAAATGTGTTAATATTTGATAAGCTCAATATGTGGTCGAGTTGTGCCACCTGCGGGGAGGGGGGGCATGTTCTTCTCCTGCCTGCCTGCCTGCCTGCCTGCCTGCCTGCCACTGACAACAATAACTGGTAGCGGGACTTGCGTGCCGCATGCACAGCACAACATGCGAATGCCTCATCGCTCCAGTTGTGAGTTTGGAGCTGCAACAACAACAACAACAACAGAAGCAGCAACAGCAGCAGCAGCAGGAGTTGCAATAGCAGCTCCTGTTTGCGGCCAGCGAACCGAAATGACACCCAAAACAAAAACAAAACGAAAAAAAAACAAGTAAGAAAGCTACAGTTTAGTGTGTTCGACTTTGAAATACCCGCTACCCATTTTTAATAAAACCATATTCCACAAATATACCAGAAATATACTACAAAATACTAAAATATACTAAAATACTAAATATACATTTCAAGTATACCATAGAGCACAAAATATACCAGATTGTTAGCCAAAGCAACTAAGACCCGATTGCATTAGGCCTTTTTTGTTTGCCTTGCAAAAGTATTTCTTAAAAAAAATCTATAGTTCCTATCTGATTGCAACCGAATTTCAGGATTCTTAAATACGGTAGTTATTATTGTATGTACCAAAAATCGATTTTAGCTTAAAAACTATGCTTGTTATTTAATTGTTATCGAATGGAACGGAAATTATAGTTTTATCTTTTATATTCTCTGACATCTAGGTGTTTCTATGGATGGACAGACAGACAGACATGTTCATATCGACTGTTGAAGAATATATATACTTTATGGTATCGTAGATGTCCCTAAAGACACAAACCTTTAATACCCTTCTACCCTATGGGTAACGGGTATAAAAACCGTATCGTTTGGAAAATTGTTACGAAAAAGTATTAAGGCCTGTCACTTTGACACCTTGCAACGCTTTCGCCCGCACTGCCACCGAATGCTTAACAATTGGACATGCGACGATTCAGCACCAGCTCCAGCTGGCCCAAAAATACTTCTTCTGTACTCGTATAGCATAAAAACTGCATCGAGGGTTGCTCTTCATGTGGCACGTTGAACGCAGACAGCACAAAGTGAAGAGCCATAAAACTAACTAATGGTAACATATGAAGTTACATTTATGCGAGTGCTCAAACTAAACACTAACGAGCACAACTTTAATGTATCTTTAAGATACAGTTTTGCTCTATAAGGTTGCTATAAGAACAACATATTTGAAAATATATTCGAAATGGATACTGATTTTTAAAAGATTGCATTTTTTATATAGATAAAACTATAAAAATGAGAAAATTTGCTATCGACATAATTTTATGTCAATTATATTTTTGTTATATTGATTTTTTCTTAAGTTGAGTATCAGTTTGGTAGCTCTATTATAAATCAAACAATTTTATGCACTTTTAATTTTAATGCATTCTCATGACGATCTGATTTTCATATAAGAATGTTTAATAAACGCAAGTAAATTTTTTAGTTTAAAAAACTCAGATAGCTGTCATAAGTATAATATAGTCCAGAAAATCAAGAATAAATAACATGAAAATAAAAAACAAAATAATGCACACTTATAATAGCTTAACAAGTAAGAAAGTTACAGTCGAGTGTGCTCGACTGTGAGATATCCGCTACCCATTTTTAATAAAGGCAAAATATTGCGGTATCATTTTCAAAATATACCGAAAATACTAAAAAATACTAAAAAAATATCAAATGGTATGTTTGGTATATCGATATAGTACCGCATTGAAAATATACCATAGACAGCACAATATACCAGATTGTCAGCCTAAGCAACTCAGACCCTAGTAAGAGGGCGTTTATGCCCATACAAAAGTATTTCTTTAATAACTTCCACAATTTTTATCTGATCGTAACCAAATTTTCAGGAATCATAACTACTATAGTATTTATTGTATATACAACACTAGCTTTTAAATTAGGCTTGTTATTCGATTTTTTTGATTGAAAAATTTTAAACAAAATTGATCTGCGTGCAAACATAACAAATGCTGTCAACAAAAATTATAGCTCTATCTCTTATAGTCTCTGAGATCCAGTGTTTCATACGGACGGACGGACGGACGGACAGACGGACAGACGGACATGGCTATATCGTCTCGGCTGTTGACGCTGATCAAGAATATATATACTTTATAGTGTCGGAATGCCTCCTTCTACCTGTTACATACATTTCCTGCCGGCACAAAGTTATAATACCCTTCTACCCTTCTACCCGCTACCCAGGGTATAAAAAGTGTCAAAGTATAAAATTCATAAAAGAAAAATATTTCTATATTATATTTCTGAGGTTTTTGAGGTTTTTGTGAAGACGTTTTTTGATGTTTCTTGCGTGGCTTTTCTCAAATTCAATTTACTATACTTAAGGAAAAAATATCTCTCTTGTAAAATTGTTCTTTCTTTCATTATGGGAGTGTTTTAATTGATAAAATCAATGATCTAAACTACTTATGTTATATAGAAACACAAAGAATTTGGTAAAAATATAAGGAAATAATTGATTATGAAATTTTTGACTATAAGAATTAATATAAAACTTAAATATTTCATCTTGTTAAATTGTAAAAGTTGAAAGCACGATTGAAATTTTGCTATTACTGTATTTTTCTTTAGAAACATATAAAAGAAACATCATTTATACTCAATTCAAAGTCTTTTTGTTATGCAGGTCAAGAATCAAAAGGTGATTTTAGCAATCGTAGAATTCGCTTACGGAATTGTTTGACCTTTAGTTGCGTTTAGCTTTGTTGGCATTTTTTGGTATTGGAAATGGAGCGCAATGGCGCCAACAGGGACAACATCAATTTACACTAATCTTTCGACTCGCCGCACTTGAGAGAGAAACGAAACGAGAAACGAGAAACGCAAATGGCAAACGGCAAATGGCATATGGCAAATGGAAGCGCCCCAATCTCGTTCCGGCTTTCAGTTTGTGTCGTTTCCCAGTAAGATGGAGCACAGCGAGCGCTTAGCTCCATGGTTAATTAAACGATAATTTCACATGATTTTAGTGAGGCTTTTTGCCAAGTGCACAAGTGTGGTGGAAGTAGTTCCAGGGAAATGCGAATCGCAGGACGCATTTTGATGATGGCTCGTCGTCGTCGTCGTCTGACCACAGAGCATAAAGCGTTTAAATGGAGCGTGCCGCTGCTGAATTTCAGCTTATTTAATGCAAATGAAGCGGCCATCGCTCCAGAGAAGAAGAGAACCAGTTCTCCACTCCTTTGCCTTCGACTCCGTTTCCTCCTTCGACCCAGACCTCAATCGTATGTAATCTGAACATTGTCCCAACTCTCTTTCTCTCTCTCTCTCTCTCTCTCTCTGTCTCTTTCTCTGTGGCAAGTCAGACCATTTCACAGTCAAGACAAACATGTGTACACGCATTCGCCGTTGCAGTGTGTGCACATACTATTGACAGCCAGTGTGTTGTCCTCTCTCTCTCTCTCTTTCTGTCTGTCTGTCTCCTTTGCCTTTGTCTTTGTCCCTCTGCTGTCTGTGGCAATCTAGTGCAATCTATCTAGACATCTAGGTGGTGCCCAGTGCCGTACTTGATTTTTACGTGGGCAACTCGACTCGTTGATGCTCCTCATTCCCCCCCTTCCGCTTCCCCATCCCTACATCATCTACATCTACATGCTGTGTCGATATGTGTCGCTGACACGTGTTCGTTTCGGGCGACAACAGACAGCTTTATTACACGAGTTATGAACACACACGCACACTCAAATTTACATGCAGCCAAGAGAAGTGTGTGTGTGTGTGTGTGTGTGTGTGTGTGTGTGTGTGTGTGTGTGTGTGTAGCTTGCCATTGCAGTTGTTGTTGATGAAATGTTGCACATCAATATTGAAATTAATGCAAATTACAAATATCTAATTGATGACCAACTTGCCGTGTCAAGATAGCACAAAAGCAGAGTCCAACAAACAGCAGCGATTTGGTAAGACACAAATGGATACGAATCTGCCTGCAATTCGATTTGATTATTTAGCACTGAGCACTCAAAGAGGTGCTCAAAAACAATATCAACAGTAATCCTATTTAGCTTAATATATACTTTATTCATTAGGCAAATGCACAGTGCCATCGCTTTCGCTTTTTCTCCTCAAATTTGGGAATTTATGTGGTAGTTGGATTACTAAAGAAAATTTAGAAACAGAAATTCTTCCCTTTGCTGTTCAATATTTTGGCAACACTCCAGCTTCAAATCATTTGTATTCAGAGAATTGAAATTAGAAGAATTACATTTGTTGAAATAACAAATTATTACGTGAGATGAGCCAGAGCAACTAAGAACTTCAGGATAAAGTAGACGATTGACCTATGTTTCATATATACTTAAGTAATATTGTTGATTTAATATTTCAAATAAATAAAATAAGCTTAACAAATAAGTTTATATTTATATTTACAATAGTAAAAGTTTTGCATACTCAAATCTGGATACTGTAGAAAAATTATAAAATTGATAGATATCGTCACTGCAAAATAAATAAAATATGTATATACCAAAAGCACTATACAGTATATTATTCAAAATATACCACAGAGTATAAATTATACGATTTTGTGTATACCAAAGTATTTCCTAATCAACTTCAACAATTTTCATCGGATTGCAAACAAATTTTCAGCGATCATGAAAACTTTAGTTATTATTGTATGTATAACTTATGCATATTCAAAAAAATGTATATAAAAATGTTCTGATTAAGACAATTACAAATCAAAAAGTTCTTCATTGTTATCAATGTTACAAAGTGTAAAATTATAAAAATTCTTTTTTAAGCGTAAGCAAGAAAAGAGTTTTCATAAAAACAACGGAAACATTTCGATTCTGTTCGGTTTGATCAAAGTTCGAATGCGAAAAATTAATAAATTACTAAATAAATAATCAATATTAGATCTCAATTCCATAGTTTTTATATTTCACACACTTAAACGGTTATAGCAATTGACCTGAACTTTTGCTGATGTCCTTTGCTTCATCATATCAAGGTAATATTGCTAAAGTATTTTTGTATTTTTGTTTGCACTTTCAATACTTTGCTGTAAGCAATCGAATGGAATTCATTTTGAATGCCTTAAATTTGCTGAAGCAACTCTCTGGCAGAGGCATTAAAACTAATTTGCGAGTTGTTGGACACCAATAAAAACTCTTTTTTATGATCTTCCCAAAAGAGGAATACAACGAATACACTTATACATATAACTAAAATGCGAGTGTGTATTATGAATTTTTATTGCTTCTCGTTGTGTGTTTTGTTTTTGAGGCAAACCAAACCAAAAAAAAAAAATAATAATAATAATAAAAGTGGGAGGAGTTCGTTCTTACTTGAATTTAATGCCTCTTGTGTCTGGAGAGTATCTTTCGGCTGTTTAGTCTTATATTTCTGTTGATCTAAGCGCATTTTGTGCGGTTTTGTGATTTTTGCTGAATTTGTGCAAAACGAACAGCAACAACAATCATAATAATAACAACAACAAAGTATTCACATTGAATTGCAATAAAAGCAAAATCAACACAAAAATCGTAATAAAATCAAAGCAAACAATGCGAAAAAACGACAGACACAAAAACCAAAAGCAAACACTGACGAATACGAAATGCAGAGAAGAGTGCTGTGGGGAGGGAGGGGCAGGGATGACAAGTTGTGGGAGAGGGAAGGGGAGTACCATATTGTGGCAATCGTATGTGTGTGTGTGTGTGTCGAGTATTTGTGGCCATATCTTTTTCTCCATATCTCTATATACTATATGCATTAATTTATGAATATTTCTATATCCATGTGTGTGTAAGTGTGTGTGTGTGTGTGCGTGTGTGTGTGTGTGCGTGTGTTTGCACAACCGACGCCATATTTAATAACATATCAATGACTATTTCATTTTGTTGTGTGTATTTGGGCTGGCAATTTAGATGACACAATCCAACAAACTATGCTGCTAACTTCCCTTTCCCTCTCGCCCCCTTTCCCCTTCCTCCTGTCCCTCTTCATGCCAAAGTTCATGGCATTTGCCACGCATATAGAAAAATAGTGCAATAACAATTTGCATTTGTCATTTTAGTCGCTCTGCCTACAATCTCTCTTTCGGTCATTTCAACTTTTACGATTTCATGAATTGTCATTTTTTAATTATTCAAATTCATTTCCCTTCTCCCTTCCCCCCTCTCCCACTCCACCACACAAACCATATGGCAACGCTGCCAGCGACAAATTATTTTCCACCGATAACCTAAGCACTAAGCATCTTTTTTGAAATTGTTTATAAATATTGCGAACAGAATTATCAGAAATCAGAAATCACAAAACATTTGCAATTAACTCGAATGATCAATCCGCAAAGTAATTGCAAATTGATTAAAACTGTGCATTTTTAGATACGAACTTTTTTATGTGAATGCAACAAATAAATAAAGAATATTTCATATACTAATTAAGGTTTAAGGTTGAAACACTTGTCAATAAAATTCCCTTTTTTAAATCCAAAGCAAATGCAGAGATTGCAAAAATTAAAATAACAACCCGAAGATCGGAAAGGAAAAGTTAAATAAAAAAAAAATTGAAGAAGCAACATTACTTTTAAATTTTTTTTGATAAATACTTTTTTACCACACATAATACCAAAACAAAGTACTTAAAACATATTAGATATGTTAAGTACTGTGTTTTTTTTTTCCTTGCAAGTGTAACAAATATATAAAGTAAACTTAATACGCAACTTAAGGAACTGAAAACATTTGTCATTTATTGTAAATTTCAAATTTGATTGGCCAACAAATCTTGCATATATATTTTCAATTCTACAAAAATGCAAAGCGAATGCAGTAAATGCAAAAATTTAAATATCACATTCAAGACAAAAACACAAAATTTAATTATGAAAAGAGAAATACAGAATTGAATGGAAATTCAAGAAAATCGTAGCTCAAGTTGTGAAATTGTGCGAATTTAATAAATATGAAGAGAGAAAATAAAGTTATTTATGAAATTCCGCATGAGATGTTCGCTATATTGACAGAGAAAACATCAGACAAAACTTCAGGCAATGCGACTTCCCATTTTCTACTCCCCGACCCCCCTTTTAAAGGGGGGGGGGGGTCTTGGCGGTAGCTGAAGCTATATAGAGCTATGTATATGGATATAGAGCCGCAGCGCGGCTTTGGCTTCGGTTCGAGATTTGTGGGCGCTTTGTGTTTGTTTTGTGTTTAGCAGACAAACAGCAAAAATGAAAATCAACAACAGATTTGCAAAAGCGCTGAAGCCTCGTTTAACCATCACAGTCTGCCCCAGCTCACCCCCCTTCCCCCGTGTGTCGCCTTCTCTACTCTTCTAAGAGGAGGCAGGCAAACATTTTTGCCGTCATTTTTTTTGTCTCTAAAAATATCATAAATTCTTATTACAATTTTTCATTTATTTATTTTTGCAGTGCTTTATTATTTGTTTTACCATTTGCCCCACACACACATACACACACACCACCAACACACTTGCAGTGAGAGGACAAAATTTCAACTGTGGCAATATGCAAAAAGGAAACGGAAAGCAAAAATTTATGTGTGTGAAGCATTTAAAAGCTTTACAAACATTAAAATGTCTGTCTAACTGCGGCTGTGTGTGTGCGACTGTGTGTGTGTGTATGTGTATGTGTGTGTGTGTGTGCTTATCGGCATCAAAAATTGTGCATATGTGTATGTGAGTGTGTCTCATGTTTGCGCAAATCGTTAGAGCGAAGAGTTGTGTAAATATTTGTGTGAAAAATTTTTCCGAACGTGGATTAAAAACTTTTGCCATGTTGCTTGGTTACAGTTTTCCTCTGTGACAGACACACTGCGGAAGTGCGACAGAGACGCAAGCGTAGAGTGAAAGAGAGAGAGAGAGAGGGGGGAGAGAGAGAGGCAAAGGGAAGCAAGCTAGAGCAAACTGCATTTAGTTGACGCTGGTTATTTTGTAGCTCTATCTGTTCTATCTATTACAGATTTATTTTGAAAAATTTATTAGCATATTTATTTACTTTTTGCAGAGCTCTACGTATATATATGTGTGTGTGTGTGTGCTACAGTTTTTGAGGTTTTGTGTCGCTCTGTTTGGGTTTTGTGTGTTTTGGTTATTTTTGGCATTACGCATACGCCGTGTGTGTTGTCTGAAACGATTTTGCGGATGGCTGCAGCGCGGCCAGGGCAAGCAAATGCTGTTGTTGTTGTTGTTGTTATTATATGCATATATATTGCATATACATGTGTGTGTGTGTGTGTGTGTGTGTGCAGCAGGTGCTAGAATATTTGCTTTCGTTGCACATGAAATCAAGTTTAAATTTGCATTAGATTTACTGCAAATAACGTAGCCCCGGAAAAATCCGTAATATTCCAAGTATTTTTGGCAAATCAACAATCAAATGTAGCAAAAGCATATTCTGAATCGGGGAGGGGGGAGGGGCAGTATTCCGTTCCGTTCAAAATATTATTTGCACTTATTACACGTCCCATTTGCAACATCGAATAACTTATAATTTGAGCATCGTATAACCAGAAACTTTTGGCCCAATCAAAGTTAGCCTATTTCATATCTACGAAGAGCTCAACTTTAAATTGAGGCAACAACTTTTTCACTTTAAACGAAACGAGAAACTACAAAAACGGGAGAAGCAAAGCAAAGCAGAACGTAGCAAAAAAAAAAGTGTGAAATTATAAGTACTTGAAGTGCCGCTGGCGCATCACACAGAATGTGGCATGAGATTGGGCACCTGGCTATATACAAATATACGTATATACGTATATAAAGTGTACAAGTGTGTGTGTGTGTATAAACAAGCAATACGTATTCATAACGCGTATACGCCATGTTGTTGTTGACAGCCATTTTGTAGATGTTGCTGCGCGCCGTCGCCCCACTTAACAACCACTCGAGCTTACCCCCAAAAATTGTGTAGCTGCTGTTGCTGTTGTTGTTGCTCCTTGCTATTGCGCTGCCCTGACTCCAATTGAAGCTCCATCTACTCGACTCTTGTCTCTCGAGCTACAGCAAAATTCAACGAGGCGTTTCGTTTTATTTGAGCAACGGCACCTTTGCGTGGCAAAAGCTCGTTTGAGGGCCGCAGCCCGCCTCACTCCCGCCTCTCTCCTCCTGCTCCTCCTCCTCCTCCTCTTTTAGTGGCATAGCACGTAAATAAACACAGCTCAAGCGAAATATATTGACGATGTTGAAGCGGAAGAGCATCATCATAGCGGTAATCATGTTACCTCAATTCGAAATGAATTCATAACTGAATTTTCGCATTTTCCACCCCAGCAACAGCAACAGCAGCGGCAGCAGCAACCAAACCAGGACAAGGACCAGCTCTCTATCTATCCAACCAACCAACCAACCAACCAACCAACCAAGCAAGCAAGCATCCATCTATGCAGTCAGTCAGTCAGGCAGCCCATCAAGCTTGTCAGGACCCTTAAGCGTTGGCAACGTCAACGGCTAACCCTGTGTCTGTCTCTGTCTCTGTGTCGCCATTGCCCCTCTCCAAAATAAAAAAGTTGGAGGATAGAGGAAGAGTTGGAGGATAGAAGTAACAGCAACAACAGCAACTGGCAGACAGCAGGATATGTATGTAGGACGTGATGCTGATGGGTTCTCGTTGTGCCTGTCCTGGCTGGCGTTTATCAAACCAAACGAAATGCTGTTTTAAAGTGTTCCTCGCGCAGATGCAACAACAACAACAACAACAGCAACAGCATCAGAAATAAACAACACAAACAGCAAAGCAAAGTTATCTGCTCAATGAAGCTCACATACTCTCGCCACGCTGCTGCTCTTAAAGTGTTTGTCATTTGCTTTGCTTTGTTGTCCATTAGCTGCAACAGCAACCTAAATTAATGATCGCTTTCAATCTAATATTGTAATTGAAAAATCAAAAATTATGATTTAAAATTATGATATTAAACCTTCAAATAAACATTTTACCACGGGTTTTAAGCAAACATTCTCCTTCATATTTTCTATAATTATCACTTATTTATTTTTGAAATTTGCTTAAAATATATTTGTATTTAAAACTTTGTTAATTTATCATAATTTATTAAAAAAAAAGCAGTCTAAAACAACGATCGCTGCTTGAATTGTACTTAATTACTTCTATTGTAATTGAAATATCTATAATTTTACGATATTGATATTCAACTTTCAAATAAACATTTTACCACGGTTCTTAAGCAAACTTTCGCACTCATATTTACCATAATTAAAGCGAATTTATTTTTAAAATTGGCTTGAAAATATATTTTATATATTTCTAAACTATATTTGCATATTTATCAGAATTTATTATTTTCAAAAGTTGCCTTATAAAAAAAAACAACTTAAAACAATGATCGCTTTCTACTTAAATATTGTTATTGAAATATCTAAAATGTATTCTTTAAAAATGATTCTTTCAAATGAACATTTTGACACGTTTCCTAATATTCTCGTTTATATTTACTATAATTATCTGTAAATTATTTTCGAAATTTACATCGAACTGTACAAATGAATCAATTTGTTTCAGAAAGTTGCTTTATTTAAAAAACCATAAAAATATATTATGTTTCAAACGAAATTAAATTTGCCAATTGCACATAATTTAGTTTAGAATTATGTTTTATATAGAATGAAATAATATTAATATATTTAAGGCTGATTAAATTTCCTTATATTTTATAATGTAAAAAATGAAGCCTTGGCCACAAACAGTTAATTTTTTAACTGCGACAAAATTTATATTAATGAAAAATAACTTATTTAGCTAAGAGGCAAATAGTTTTTTACTCTTGAATTAAAAACTGCCAAAAAAATACAGATTTGAATAAATAAAAATTTGAAACTTGTAGTCTGAGTCTTTATTGGAAAAGGTTAACTATATTTGTTAGCTGAGTTTTGTGATGTGATAAAATATATGTATGCTTATTTAAAATTTAAAAAACTATCCGTGGCTAGATTTAAATTTTAAAAGAAACTTACAAAGCAAATAACATGAAATGAAGACCTTGTTGAAAACTTAAATAAATATATGTATTTTCGTAGTAAAGAAAAAGAAAATGCAATGCTTTTTTATGATTTATTATTTATCTCATTTATTTTTGTTTTCTTCTAAAATATAATAGTTTAAATTAGCTAAAAAAATTTAATATAATCTATAAGTTTTATAAGTTTCTTTATTATTATTGAAAACTTAAATTGTAATTATAACATTGAGCTTATTAATAACCTGCCTTAAAAATATGTCAGCACTGAAACTAATATATTTTTGAAGTAAAGAATAGATAAATAAAGTAAATCATAAAGCAAAAATGCATTGCATTACATTGAAAACTTAAATTGTACAATAATTGCACTGACCTTATTAAAATCCTGCCTTAAAAATATCTCAATACTTACGTCATGTGAATGACGAGTGTTTACTACAAAATTGTAGCTGATTGCAGCTATCAGGCAAGTGAGCTGACAAAGTTACTGTAGCCAAAGCGAGGGTATTAAAAAATTGCAAAACTCGTTAACTGGGATTCCATTGCGCTGAATTGGCAGCCTGGCAGCCTAGGCAGCCAGATCCTGGCCTCGTCACCGTCATCGTCATCATCATCGTCGCCGTCGTCGTTGCCATTTGGATTTGCAACTGGCTGCATGTGTTGCTCGCAACGGGAAGATTGGAGAGTGGGTGTCCTGATGTCCTGATGTCCTTCTACTATTTGCTACCGTTTCATGCTGGCCTGCCTGCTGTCCGTCTGTCCGTCTGTCCGTCCGTCTGGGCAGCTTGTCCTTGTCGCCAGCGACAACGGCAACGACAACGACAACGACAACGTATAATGTATTTTGTCGTCGTGGAACCAGTTCTAGGCATGCATTTTATCTTGTTGTCGTCATCCTTGTTGCTGTTGCCTGATGCCCCATGCACAGGATGTTGCTCGTTAAATTTTCTTTATGAAGTTAACTGTAAATGCTGCGACGTTGCCTACCATTTGCCTCCTTTTGCCCATATCCATCCACTACACAAGATGAACCGCGCAACAGCCACTTCAATTTCATTGCGAAGACGAGAAGAGCGAGGCGAGCGCACAAAATAAAATGTAAGAAACGAACCGGCTGAGGGAAAGCGTAAAGGAAAGGCGAAGGAAAAAGAATTACCATGTAATGCAATTTCGCAGCTGGGCAGAGAACGAGAGAGCAAGAGAGATAGAGAGTGGGAAAGAGAGCTCGTTTAAAGCTTTAAGGCAACGCCTTCGAAAATGTTGCAACACTTTCGCCCCAGCAAAAATCACAAACGAAAAACACAACGAACGACGACGCATTACACGTGCCATGAATTTCCATTTTGAAAACAAATGCAAATATTTAAATTGCATTCGCGACAGTCACTGCCAACCTCTCAACCTGCTTCCCCTCGCTGCCCTTCGACCCCAATCGCAACTGTGAATCGACCCTGCTGCTTTAACCTCTCTCCTCACGTGTGTGTGTGTGTGTGTGTGTGTGTTTTCTGTGTCCCCCACTTTGCTTAGCATGCACCTTAAATCATTCGTTCTACAAACAGATAAATTATGTTCTACAAGAAAATTCACAAAATACAACAACAAAAAGAAATGTAACAAAAAAAAATGTACACAAGAAAAAAAAATAATAATAATAGACGCCGTGGCAAAAGAAAAGATAGCAAAGGACCAAAGAAGGATGTTGAAGGGAAAGCTGCACAAAGAAAGTCAAAGACACGACACAATCGGCCATAACGATTAGAGCAAAGCTCTGCAAAAACCAAATACCAGCAACTTTTACATCATGTGGAACCTACTAAAATTGGGAATTATTAAAAAATAAATGTAAAGCTATGGCTACATTTGTTATTATATTGAAATAGCAACCAAATAAGTATAAAAGATGTGAGTACGAACAAAACTGAAAATATATAATAATAATAATAAAAATGAAATTTAATTTTAATAATAACAAATGAAATTTGTATAAAATTATGTCACGTAATTTTGTCTCAATTTTTACAATTCCTAAAACGTAACATATTAGATATAACAATTTATAGTCGTAAATAACTTCAAAAGACAATATCTTTCGAAAATCTTAAAATTTGTTTTTTTTTTATCGATTTTTCTCTCTCAATTTACATATTTTTTTTTAGATATATAAATTTGTCATAGTTAGTAATGAATTCGTAGTTTTAATTTCATATCACATCCTCTGTTTCTGCATCGGCATTCGTTACATCATTTTGCTACTCGTTGCTTTTGTTCATTCATTGAATAAATAATTGAGAAATACAATATAATAATTTTCTGTTATATACTTATTAGTTTTATATATTGCTTTATACTTATTATTATTTTCGCCATATACTCATTATTATGGCAAATAATAAATCCTAGTTTCTAAAGAATTTCTAATGCTCTTTTTCTGCAACGTCTCTCGTCTTATCATTTCGCTACTCGCTACTTTTGTTAGTCAACATTGCTGACTCGCTATTTTTACTCGTTGTTTGGTTCTAAGCTGCAGTTTCCCCCTCTGGTTTTTTATATCACTTTGTAAGCGCCTCAGCTTATGCTACAGAGGCTTTAACATCTATGTGAAATCCCTCTCTATATGCGCAAGTATTATGCATTTCTATCAATTCCCATATAGGGGCTTTGACTTTTTTCGTAAACCAATAAGCTCTATCGAAGCGTATTTAAGCTCCCAACGAAAGTAGCCAAATAAAACGCAGACAAGAATTTGCTTGTATATACACAAGTATAAATATACATAAGTACGAAGACTTTGTATGTGTGTCTGTGTGTGTGTATGCACAAGAAAAATCATGAAAAATTTCCCAAGTAGTCGAAGTACAACAACAACAACAACAACAACGAAACCAACAACATCCACTGAAGTAGCAGCAACAACAACAACTGCAAGCACAGTGGCACAAGAATAATGTGCACAAGTTGGTAGTGGGGAGAGGGTGGACGGGGAGGGGGGGGAGTGCTGAGTGTGGGTGGACAACTTCGGGGGCAACGAGGCGGCCAGTAAGTAAACAGAGCAAAAGAGTGAACGAGGCAGCCAGGCAAAGCGAAAGATGTTAAGTGGCAAGACGAAGGAGACGAACACGAGCAAAGGACAAGCTGGAGTTGAAGTGGAAGCCGAAGAACTACCAAGCACAAGGATCTTGGATACAGCACACAGTGGTACGACATCACAGTTAAGGAAGCCATATATACATAGTTGCAACCACAAATAAATAGTATTAGAAATATGGGTAATTCTCTGACTATTTGAACTATCTGACTATCTGAAACTATTTAAAGAATAAATAAAAGTTTTTCTATATTTAGAGCTAAAATAATTTTTATTTTTTTCTGTTTTACAATAAAATATATAAATTCGTTCATTCTATTCGCTCATTTTGCAACTTACCTTAAAACAGAAAAATAATTCCAAAATCATTCTTATCTCTAATTCATGTTCTAAATTTTAGTTCAAGAGCAATAAGATTAAACTTTACTTAAAAAAAAATATGTTTTATTATACATATTCAACATATTCGTTAGAAAATTGTTGCAAATAATACAATCTTTTGTAAAATAGCTTCATTAAATTTTCATTTTTTTAAAGGGACTACCTAAGGGACTACTCTTCAAGCTTAGTAAGCGTGCAACTAAAAATACATTTAGAACTCTTCTTGGCTGCTTTTGAGTATTAGAGGTAAGCCACGATTTTTCAACAAACTTTAAAGTGTTTCTTATTGCCAGAAATAATTATGGTTTTTACATTTTCTGCATCAAAAAAGTGACATAAAATTTGAATAGAACAGAATAGTTATGGAGTTTTTTTATATATCAAATTCAAATGAAGTTATCGATGTAATAAAAAAACTGACACAAAAAATTAAAAAAAAGAACTTCAATAAAATAGTGTTTAACATTGGTTAAAATTTTAAAAACTGATAAAGTTATATTTTTAATATAAAACTAAGATAAAATATTACGACAGTTTTTTTATAGCTTCAATAATTTTAAAATGTATGCTGTTTTTAATGTAACATTTTCATGGTAGAACCATAAGCTTATGTGCCACTGTGCGACGAAGCATTCTCAATTCAGACGCCAAAAGAGGCGAAAAGAAAAAACGAAACGAAACGAAACGAAACGAAAATGGCAAAGGAAATGAACCAAGAAAAATTACAATTCTCGACTTTTTCTCGTTCTTCTTTTTTGTGTGTTGTTGGGGCTTCGACGTTGACTGCGACGTTGACTGCGACGTCGACTGGGGTTGGAATTGAGTTTTGGTGCGCGACGACGCCATTTTGTATGCAGGTGATTTGGCAAGCAACGCAGCTGTGTGCGTGAGTGAGTACGATTGCGATTGTGTGTGTCTCTATGTATGTGTGTGTAATTTTTATCTGCCAACTTTTATCATTTTTTATTTTTATACACATTTCGTTTGCCAGCAGCGGCAATCTCATAAAGCGCGTCAAGGTAAACTGCACAGGGAAGTCCACACACACACACACACACTCCCCCACACCCACACACACGCACACACACTGACAGATGCGTGTGTATGTTGAAAGAAAAATTGCGTTCAACTTTGAATGAGTTTTCACACACACACACACACAAAGCAAGCAGCAGCCAAAGACGCGGCATATAACAAAACGAGTCTCCCAAGGCTGTCGCCCCTCTAGCTTCACTTCTCTCTTCCCCCCCTCCACAGCAGTGGCAACCACAAGCGGCAACTCTACCCAGGCAACAACAAACAAAGCAAACAGCAACAAAAACTGCTATTGTCATCGTTGTAACAACAAACGCTTGAAGGTGATATATAAATTCGAGTATTCTCATATATGTATCGCTATCCAAGTGCGTGTGTGTGTGAGTGTGTGTGTGAGTGCGAGTGTGTATGTGTGGGTGTGCTAATTTATAACAGTTCTTAGAGCTTATAGCTGTAATTACCAGATATGTGTTTCACGATATAGATCGTAAATCTCGCTTACCTCCAAATCCTCTTCCCCCCATTCAAATGTATCAAATATTTGCAAGCACCTAAATTGAAGTTCTAACAAAACAAACGCATAATCAATTAAAGGAATAATATTTTCAAAGGGGAGAAATTGGCGCAAACAAAGTACCAATAACATTAAAACAGCTGTAAAGATCAAGGATTTGTGAAAATATAAATATTAGGAAACTATTTGCTGCTACCTTTTAAAATCAATAATAAGAGAAAATCTGGCTCAAATCATTAAATTAATATATAGTTTTGTATAATATATTACTATTATAGTAATTCATTCAACATGTAATTATTTAATATATTACATTTTAAAAAGTTTTAACATCTTGAGCTATTACTAATAAAATAACATATGTACTGTTAAACTATTTGATACTCTGAATCTTCTTTTACAAGCAGTCAAAATTAAACCATGATTAGTATTTATATTAATTTTATAATTAAGATAAAATATCACAACCTATACATAGAAATAAAAAAGTGCTAAAATCAAGAATAAATCATTGAATGAAGATTGCATGATATCAATATTAAACCAAGAAAGTTTATTCTTGGCAATCTTTTCAATCTACAATAAATTATACTTGAAGCAAGATTTTAATCTTAAAATAAGATGTTTTTTTTTATCTTAAATGCACATTTTTATTCTAGAAATTCCTAATTTAAAATTGTTAAGGCCAAGAATCTTATTTCCAGATTGTTTCTTAAAATCGAAAAAAATTCGAAGTCAAGATTTGCAATCTACTTTTCAATCTAGATTTTTTCTTTCTTTGTGCACATTTAAAGCAATCATTCAATATATTAAATTCCACTTCTATAAAAAGCCTCAACCTTAAGTCTGTCTTCGTTTTAAGCATAACCTTTGACATTACGAAGTCATTTTTCTGCACATTATGCTTAACGCAAATATTATTGTAAGTACTATGATTTTGATCGAAAATGTTGTCACAATATTTTTTGTGTGACTAGCAGCAATTGGCTTCTCGGGTTCCTTGGCCTTGTATAAATTTGCGTCGAACGACGTTTGTGACTTTAATGCCCCAAAGACAATACGATACAATACAATACAAGATGGCAGGCAGACAGGGCTGTAAAGAAGCTAAGAACCTTTGACATATCGCTACCCTCGACCTTTGAAAGCAATAGGACCTGTAACTGGTTTTATCCTTAGCTTTCTCTTTTGCCTTTCCTTACAGCAGCTCCTTCGAAGCACACAAAGAAAGAGAGAGAGAAGGGAAAAAGCACTTCGGTGTAGCGTTTGGACTGTCAGCCCAAGGCAGTAGAAGGTGTATTTGTGGAGAGTGAAAGAGAGAGACAGCTACAGAAGAGAGAAGGAGAGTGGGCCTATCAAGTGGCAGCAGGACATGCTGAAAGCAGTCAAAGAACATTTTAGCTGTGTTGCCAATAGCCATGCTTGGACTCCAACTCCGACCCGCACAAGCCCCTATTCCTTTCCGTTCTGAAGTTCCTTTTTGCCTTTCCATCGCTCTGCTTCACTCATTTTTTAACTTGGCTTGAAATTGTCATTGAGCTTTTGGTTCAGGTAGCTGCCACAGCAACACGCAGCAGCAGCAGTAGCAGCCATGGTCCCCATCAAACATCTTCAAAGACTTTTACTTCATTGGGGCGCAAGTAGTACAACAATGACAACAGCAACAACAACAACAACAACAAGAGCTTAGCCTGGCAGCCATTTTGAGTGACTGTCTTGACTCGTGCTCTACTCGTCTCCTGCTGCTGTCTGTCCGTCCGTCCGTCTGTCTGTCCGTCTGTCTGTTTATGCCTGAATCACTTTTGTAACTTTCGCAGAGGGAAAACTCATTCCGAAATCATTTTTGGAAAATCGCCTGCGGCTGTGTTTTGTTAAAAACTGAAAAACGGAAATACAACAAAAATGTTACCCCCTCTCCCTCAACCCACAAACTGCGTTGTTACAGCATGGCAACTGGGCCAAAGCAAGGAATAAGGAGGGAGGGGAGAGGTGGAGGCGCAAAAGGATGTGGGCGGTGCTGGAGACAACGTGGTTGGCAGCAGCTTCCTTTTTCGACTTGTTTAACTTTTACTCAAGTGGATTTTTGGTTGTGCTACAAGAAACTCAAGAAACTCAGTAAAACACGCCAACGCAATTGTCGCATTCGCAATGCTCTTTCAATTGCAGCAAAGAGACAGTTGTTAGCCAGTTGACAGAGCCAAAAGTGTACCAAGTTGGCAGCACTAGCGATCTAAACGGTAACCTTTTTAATAAAGAGTTTTCCTTAGTGCAACTAAATTAATATTGCAACAGATTGGCAGCGCCATTTAGTTAAACAGATTAAATAAATAATACCATTTACACCTTCAAATAAATGTCGAACTATTATTAAATTCGATTTTGAACTTGATTTTTGACTACTAAAATCTGTTGTACATTTTCATTAAACATACTCTTTAAACTATTCGCAGCACAACATTTCATACAGATTGGCAGCTCCTTTTGGGTAAATAAAAAACTGTCGCTTAACTTTGATAAGAGCTGCAGTCAAATATACCGAAACGTATGAGAAAAGTGCTATCTTTTGAGTAGATTGACAGCTGCTAACTGCAGTGCAAACAAGTTGGCAGCGCTGTTCAATATTTGCCAAGTATTTGAGTCACACATTTGAGTGTAGAGTAGCACTAAGAATAACATGAAAAAACATAGAAAATTTTCAACATTTTGCCACGGTATCCCACTCTCCCTCTCTGTCCCTCTCTTATGGGAAAGAAAGTTTTGACTGCCGTTTCACTTTATATATATACATTTTTTTTGCCAAATCTACCTCCCACCCCTCGTCGAAGAACTGACTTGGTAAAATTTGCATGAATATAATGATGAAACCGATGATGTTCATAAAGTTGCGAAGCCAGTGAAACATGTTCATGAATTTGGTTAAAACAATCCTCCGACAAAAAAAAAAACAGAACAGAGCAGAAGGGAGATGGAAATCGAGAGCTAATCGAAAACGATACAGATGCATTTGCGAGGCCACATATGGCCAAATTCATGGCTGAAAGCAATTGGGAATGAAATCAAAGTAATGTGATATATGGACGATTGTCTCTGTAATTAGATGATCCCCAAATCAGCCGCTAATTTTTCCGCAATTTGCTTAGTAATGCAATCTAAATACAAACAAAATAGTCCGAGGGTCGAGGGTTGTTGTAAAACCCTCACCTCACCTCATGGGGTGGAGGAGGAGGAGGAGGAGGAGGGGGTGGGTTCGGTGAGATCGACGGGCCGTGAAATACACACTCGAAACTCGGAATGGCATATGTACACATATATGCCCCGGAGTGTTGCACATGTCCCTGTGCGGCAAAACAAACACGAGGCCATGTCAAAGCCAACCAAGCGATGTCAGCGGCGGCGCATCTCTTTCTCTCACTCTCTTCCTCTCTGTGATCCCAGCGGGAATTCCAAGCCCGAAAATCACAGCATGTACCCCACGAGGAATGAGGGGGAAGGGAATGGAAGGAAAGCGCAAAGTCGAAGGGATGCAACTATCGACGATGTCGTTGTCGTTGTCGTTGTCGTTGACGTTGTCGTGTTTTTGGTGTTTTGCCGGCGAAACTGCGGCTTTAGATTTGGCATTTTGCTATTGGGGTTGAGCCTTGAACCTCGTCCTCATCCTCGTCCTCGCCTCGTCCTCGTTCCCTTCCTGGCTTCCTTGCTTAGCGAGAGAATGGCCCACATGCCGTGCCGTTGAGTTCTTGTCTTTAATTTCAGCGCATTTGGCTTTTGTAACGTGATTATCAGACGATTTGATTTGGCGCTAAATGCAATTGCCAAAACGCCAAAGTCAACCACACAGCCACAGCATCACAGCACTGAGTGCAGACTTGAAAGACGCAAGGGCCAAAGGGCATGGCAAAAGGAGGAGAAGAAGATGCGAGAACAGACAGATGGACGGACAAGTGCCAAAGGGGTCGGAAATATGACCGAAGGTGATGATGTTGCTTCAGTCAATATTTTGACGTATTTTGATGCGTCGTCCCCTCAAGGCCAGCTGCGAAAATCGAGAACTCAACTAACATATACATGCATAATTAAAATATGCTGAAAAGGAAAAATATTTGCTAGATGTTTATAATTTATGTTCGAATTTTGTCGAGCTGCATTTTTTTAACAAACATTTGTAGCAAACTTTGCTTAGAAATGAATACGAATAAATTATGGAATTTGCGGACTAGAAATAATATTTAAATAAAGATGCACAAAACAAATTCTTTGTAAAGCAAAATGTATGAAAATTGTAATAAGTTAGAAATAATGTATGCGAATTCTTTACTAGCATCCAAATTTAAATAAAATTGTGTAATGGAAAACGTAAGATTTTCTTCATGCAATTTATTTAGGCTGGTGAAGTTTTCCTTTGTATATGAACTCTTTATACCCCGATCTTAGTGGATTTGGCTGACAATCTGGTATATTTTGCACTCTAATTTAAAATATGCCAATATAATATATATATGCTTTAAGATAACCAAAGACTATATTTGGTATATTGATAAAGTATTCAACATTCAACATTCAACCAGAATGTTGAATACTATATCAATATACAAAATATAGCCTTTGGTATATTTGTAATGTTTTTATGGTATTCTAGTTTGGTATATTTTAAAATGAATACCATACAGTTTTGCTTTCATTAAACATGAGTAACGGGTAAATCAAAGTCGAGCTTGCATGTTGCTTGTTCTTTGTATACAATTTGTATATTTATCTGTTGGCATAGTCAAGATTGCAAATGAAGTGCAAAAGAATTGCATTGCAAATATGAAAATAAAATAAAAACTGCAACAATTTAGTTTCATGCAACTTTGTACTGTAATTTTAAACAGTTTTTTTTTTCTTGCATTCAAAATAAACAAGCAAGCAGAAGAGAAACACATGTCGATAGAGCAATTTGAGTGTTGCAAGTTTCCAACAGCCTGTTGCCAATAGGACGACACACTTCTTCCCCTCTCCGCTCTCTCTCTCTCACACCCCTTTGGATGCCCCCCTTCGGCGACACCATTAACACAGCTGCTGAGCCAACATGCGACAAGCACTTCAGAAGCAAGTCCAGGCTCAGGGTCCTTATGCCATCCTCTCTGGTGTGCTCTGCTGTTCAACTGTTGTTGTGTTCCCACTCCAAACACGGGCGAGCGAATCTGCAAATAAACGCACAGTGAGCACAGTGCGAAATGCAGATGTGAATGGCTGTGTGAGGGGTGGGGGGGAGAGAGGGAAGAGGGCACAAGAGCGACACAAAAGGGGGAAGTTTGCGAATTGCGAATACGAATGCGAATGCGTCAAGACCTTCGGGTCACTTGTTTAGTGGCTGCTGCCGTCGCTGCTGCTGCTGCAGCCAAACAAGTGGGCTCGACGGGATTTATGTGCCAAGCGATAGAGACAGCAGCAAAAGAGCGAGAAAGAGAGAGAGAGAGAGAGAGAGAGTCTGTGAAAGGCGGACACATGTTGCAATCTGTTTGGTAGCAATTGTGGCGAGTGGATCAGCCTAGACACGGTCAAACAACCAAACACACATACACACAGACTCACACATTATGATGTTGTTTGTGGCGCGGCTCAATCAAAAACTCATCATTGCCATTGTTGGCGCTGAAAGGCAATTTGATTGATCTTTTCAGCACAAGACACGGCCCGAAAAGAGCCCGACAAGACTGACTGAAGACCCCGTGTCGCGCCATTGATCGAGAGCGCCGCATGGGGGCGAACCACAGCAACTACAACGGCAACAGCAACAGCAACTACAACTGCAGCAACAACAACAACAACATCCTCATCGTCATCGTCATCATCGTCGGGGCAAACTAATAATGTAGCTCATTCGTTGTTTCCATCTTTCATACGCTTTGCGTAACGATTTTCATAACAGATGCTAACTGCTCTTCAGCGATGTCTGACTTGGCAGCAGACTCAGACTCAGACTCAGCCTTAGACTGAGCCGCAGGTCTTTTGGGTTCGGCTCCCGGGGGAGTTGTAACAACAGTTGCAGTAGCCACAACAACAACAACGACAACAGCGAGCACCTTAATGCCACACAGGTCATCTATATGTATCTATGTATCTGTAGTCGGCAGTCGTATCTGTATCTGCAGCTCTCAATCTTCAACGCCAGCGAAGCGCACATAAATATGTAAAGACGACAGCAGATAGAGTGAGAGAGAGAGAGAGAGAGAGAGGCAAAAAATGCAAATCACTGAAGCTCAAAAGCCCAACGAGACACCAAAAAAGCGAGCCAACTGAATGGGGGGGAATATGGGCAGGGAAAGGGGGAGGGAGGTGGCATACAACTCGATTGGGATTGGGCTGCTGCTGCTGTTGCTGTTGCTGGCGCGACGCTTTGCCGGGTGGTTGGCAGCAAAGTCAAGCCAGGCAAAAGTATTACAATAATTATGATAATCTATGCCATAAAAAAAGGCGAAGCCTCTCCTCCTCCTCCTCCTCCTCCTCCTCCTCCTCCTCCTCCTCCTGCTCTTCTCCTGAACTGAACTGAACTGAAACTCAAATCGACACCAAGAACAACAACAGCTGAAAGCCAAAAGCCCATTTGTGGCTCGCCCACACTGCATAACAGAACTTGTGAGTCAAATCAGGATGAGCAAGGAAACAACCAAATGGAATGGGAGCGAGTGGAGACAGAGAGATGTGCGATAGGAATTACCATACTTTAAGCTACCGCAAGGCAAACATAAACGTGCAACCACAAACCATAGCCAAAGAGAAAGAGAGAGAGAGAAAGATAGAGAGTTGCCAACTCTGGGATACATATTTCGATTTTATGCTAAATACTTACACCAGCAAAATACTTACATATAGCACACAACACACAGCGCACAGAACAGAACAAAACGAAAATGAAAATGAAATCGAGAACAAAACACAACAGAACAGAATACTTTAGAACAAACAAGCAAAGACTCTACACAGCAATTGATTTGACTTCATAAATGCCCTTTAATATGTGGTTTATAGGGTATGAAAGCAAAGATATTTCTACAGAAAAACAACTTTTTGTTAACTAATACAACGAGAGTGGAAAAAGCTTATGTCGAGGAATAGATTTCAAATGCATAATACATTATAAATTGTATTTCATTTAGTTAAAATTGTTGCTAAAAACAGAAGAACAGATCGATTTTTAAAACACGCTCGTTATGAATAGTTTAACTTAAATCCTTTTCTGCTCAAAAAAGTCAGAAAGTTAAAGTCAAGTGTCAAGTCGAGGAGTGTGATGTGAGATACCCGCAACAGTGCGATATTAATTTTAAAATATACCAAAGGTTATATTTGGTATATTAGTATAGTACCACATTTAATATATACAAAGATTGTAAATTAACGTTTTTCCCCCTAACAAAAGTATTTCTTAAATAGCTCCTAAAATTTTTGATTGATCGCTACCAAATTTTCAGGAATCACAAAAACGACAGATCGTATTATATGCACCAAAAATCTTGTATTAAACTTACGCTTGCTATTTGATTTTTATAGATTTGCGGATGCATATTGTCTCTGAGATCTAAATGTTCATATGGACAAACGAACAGACAGACAGATGAACAGATGGACATGGCTATATCGTCTCGGTTGTTGACGCTGATCAAGAATATATACATATTTTATAGGGTTAGAGATGCCTCCTTCTTTATTAAAATTTAAGCAAATGCAGCTCTGATATTGAAAGCTTTAAATTAAAAAAACAATATATATTTTTATATACCAATTCAAAGTTATGTCGATGTTGGCAAACATTTTTAAGTCATTGACTTGTCTAAATATTTATGGTGTGATATTTGAATGTCTTAGACTTAAATATAAATTGCGCATCGGAAGTGCATAACGAAAATGAAAATCTTTTCTAATGAAATTAAAGGAATTCAAGATATTTAAATGTCTTAGAATTTTGATATGAAAACTTTATATTTCGTATATAAAATTGCATATGTGTAATATAAAGTTTTCATATCAAAATTCTAAGACATTTAAATATCTTGAATACCTTTAATTTCATTAGAAAAAGATTTTCATTTTCGTTATACTACATTTCCGATGCACAATTTATATTTAAATCTATTTATTATATATAATATTTGACTTTAAGTGTGATAACAAAAGTAGTCTTAAAAATTTTTCTACAAAAACATAGTAATGCTGTAATGTTGTAAATTAACAAAATTTGAACGGAACTATGTAATTTCTATTAGTTTTTAAACATGATATAATGGTTTTACTTTTATTCCTAAATTCGAGGTATCTTACAACTTTTTGAGGTGACAAAGTATTATAGTTATTAATTTAGCTAATCGCCAACTACATTTTACATGAATCGATTACAAAATGATTACCTTCAGTTCACTCTGTATGCCAAATATTTGAAATTCTTTAGAAGACGCACCTGAAAAACTCTCAAGTGCAGTGAGAACGTAAAAGCAGATTTAAGCTCATTAAAGCAAAGATATAATTCGAGTTAAGAGGGAAATGCATGACAACGAAAGCGTAAGCCTAATTATAATGCAGCAGTTTAAAACTTGGACGAGCTTAAGTTCCGAAGGAGTCGAAACGCATTCAGAAAGTAAATGAAGGAGCCAAAGAGCATCCTTGTCCTCGTCCTCGTCCTCGTCCTTGTCGCAGTTGCTGTTGTCGTTGTTGTTGTTGTTGTCGTTGCTGTTGCTGTTACTTTTACTGCTGCTGACTGACGACTATTGACTGCACGTTGACCGTGGAACGTGGCACCTCCCTCTCAGCCCCTTCCCCTCCCGCTCCCCATCATTTCCTCTCACTTTCCATCTCAGTGTAGCCATCTCTCTACCTCCCCGCCACACTCCCCGCTCTCTCTTTCTCTGTCGTTTTGTCGTTATGTCGGATCTGTAGTTTCAGCTGCAGTTTTTGGACATTGTGTGCTTGATTTTTATCTGTGTACGTGGCGTGGCATGGCGTGGCCATTCCGTAACGTCGACCAGTAGGCAACCTGCCTGCCTCTTTGCTCCCCTATTTGTAATCTGCCCCACAACACAACACAACACAACACAAGCAGCCAAAAGGGAGCAGTAGCAACCACGACCCTGGCCCGGTGCTGATGCTGATGCCGATGCTGATGCTGGTGCCTGCTACGCTCCACTGATCCAACTGGCCACATCGACATATCGACAACAACATTGTCCCCAGAGTGCGAATCCGAATGTGAATGTGCCACACTGAGTGGCACAGCCAGTTTTCAGTGCGATGACGCCTACATATCCTTGTGGCCTGCCAATGTTGTTGTCAATGCTGCTGCTGCTGCTGCTGCTGCCAATGTTGTTGCTGTTGCTGCTGATGCTGATGCTGTTGTTGTCGACAGCCCATCAAAATCAGGCAACTGCGCTGCCAATGTCGACGATGAGGCTGCTGCTCCCTCAACGCTCGTATTTCGTTTACAATTTGACCCTTGAAAGGCACACACAGACAACAACAACAACAAATACAACAACAGCAACTACAATAACAACCTGCTCACCGACCCCGACACACACACCCACACACATTATGCGAGGGCTTTTCAAGAAGTTGAAGCCTGGCAATATTTTATGAATTTGTCTATTTTTCAAATATTTTCAAGTTTCAAGAAAAATATCAGAAACTCAATATTTATATAAATATTTATGTATATATTGAATATAATTATTTTTAATGATTTTATTCATCATTTTTGTTAAATTGCATTTGAGAATATTGTAAAGACAAAGGTAAATAAATTTTATTGATAACTTTGCAATGTTCTTACGAACAAAATAATAGTATTGTGCATCATTATTTTTTAGCTCTCACCAAATATTTGATCGTTAACATGTGCTGCCTTTTCTTATTAATTTTGAGAATAATTCAAATAAATTGTGGCATGCCTTTTAGACAATTAAACTTTTTTATAACCCGCTACCCATGGGGTAGAAATGTATTATAACTTTGTGCCTCCAGGAAATGAATGTAGCAGACAAAAGAAGGCATCTCCGATCCTGTAAAGTATATATACATATTTAACTTATTTATGAAATTATTTTGTATGGCAAAATCGCCTTCTTACTACGGGTCTTAGTAACTTTGACTGACCATCTAAAATATTTTGTACAGTATGGTATATTTTGAATATACTACTATATCAGTATTCCAATTCTAATCTTTTGTATATTTTTGTTTTTTTTCTGTATAATTTAAGAATAATACCGCACTGTTTTGCTTCTATTTAAAATGGGTATCTCACAGTCGAGTACATTTGTCTATAGCTTTCTTACTTGTTCGTATTCATTTTCAAATCTCATTGTTAATGCACTTCTTATTAGTTTTTCTATCTAACTTGCAGTTATTGAATTCTATATTGAAGATTATTCACTTTTGCATTCTATAAACCTATAAATTTTCTACATTTCTTGAATTTGTGTAATACATAATGAAATTATTTATTATTATCTATTAGAAAAAATAATTGAATAAAACATAAAGAAATAAAATATTTAAAATAAACATCTCGATATATACTAATTAAAATGGGAAATGAAAAAATAATATATTTTCAATATAGATACATAAATACAATTCCCCAAAAATTCTAATTCGAATTCATAAAGTTTAACTTAAAAGTTACAGTATTTGAAACTAAGTTATTACCTAAATTTTATAACAAGTAAGCTTTGAATAAAAAACTAACCCAAATACAAAATCAAAAATAAAGAAAGTAAGTATAGAAATAAATAAAAATGAGATAAACATAAAAATAAATAAATAAATATGTAGTATTAGAAAAATAAATACAACAACTTAATAAATAAATGTAAATGTCAAACTGTTGTTACACAACTCGCTTACAACGTCTGGCACTTGGCAATCGTGAGAGCGTGGGCGGGGCAGTGCGATGCGGTGCGGTGCGGTGTGGTGGGGGCAGGAATGAGGATGAGGTTGAGGTTGAGGAGGGGTGAATGGCAAGTGTGAGTCGGACGACAGGTTGTTTCTGTATGGGTTTTGGCAGCAAAGCCATAGCTATCCAATGGCTCCAGCTCCAGCTCCAGCCCCAGCTCTCAATACGAACGAACGACTCTGGCTTCATCTACGACTCTAGCTATAGCTATAGCTGTAGCTGTAGCTGGCTATATAGCCATGGCTGTGATGCCATGCCATGCCATGCCATGCCAATGTCGAGCCATGCGATGCCGTGTTGTGCCGTGCGGTGCCGTGGGTAGTTTTGATAAAACGTTTCAATGGCTGAGCACATAACAGTTGACTGGCTGCCATGGCCGTGTCTCTCACTCATTGTGTGTGTGGGTGTGTGTGTGTCTGTATGTGAGTGTGTGTGTGTGTGTGTGACAAAGACCATAAACTCCAAAAAAGCTCGACATACAACCAGGACAAACGTTATTCCTGCTGTTGCTGGCCCCGCTCTTAGCCTGGCTTTCTGCTGTTGCTGTTGTTGCTGCTGCTGCTGCTGCTGTTGACGATGCGACGCTGACTGGCATTTTGAGGGTGGCAGCGGTGATAAAAAGTTGTGCTTGTTGTAATAACAACAGCTCTCGATGCTCTGGCAACGCCAGCAATAACAACAACAGCATCGAGCAGCAGCAATGCCAACTCCCAGGCCGCATATACAAACATGCTCAAGTTTTGTGTGTGTGTGTGTGTGTGTGCGTGGGGGGCGGGGGCGTGGCATTGATAGAGCAAAAAGGGAATTGAAGAGCTGCAAGAGGAGCCCGGCTCAATGAGGCTATTTGGAACACAACGATTTCGCGTCGTTGTCGTCGTTGTTGCTGATGTTGATGACGATGACGATGATGATTACACGTTGACGATGAGAAGAGGACTACGTATATGTGTGTGTGTGTGCCTGTGTAGTTGTAGTTGTGCTGCAGATATTCATCGAAAGCAAAATGACAGCCTAGAGACACATTCAAACAGCAACAGCTCTAGAGCCAAAGATAAGAAATGAATGACAGGCAAAGCAGAAGCAAAAGCAAAAGCAAAAGAAGCAGCTCAAGCTAAAGAGGAAAACCAAATGGGAAGAGGCAAACGAGAAGCAGTTGAAGGTGAAGAAGAAAAGTCGCCTGCAGAAAACCAGGAGCCACAAATTGGAGATGGAAATGGAGACAGAGAAACGTTGATGTTGCTGTTGTTGCTGCTGCTGTGGCAAGCACTTCTTTGCACGTGGAGGTGGCATATCAGTCAGTGTCAGTGTGAATGCGAAATTGCTTTGCTTTTACGATGGCTCCTCGAGTGTACCCATTGTTGTTCCCCCAACCCCCCCTCGCAACTCTCAATCTCCACTCGTTGCTGTTGCTGTTGCTGTTGTCATCAGCAAAGGTACATAAAAATAATGGCTAATGGATATTATGTACCCGGGAACATAACGTTCTCTAAGGTAACCAAAATTCAACTGCCCCCATCTTCTTCTTGTTCTTCCTCGCACAAAGTCATATAACTAAATCACACACACACACACACACACACACAGTCGTATAATTCAAGAGCCCATTGGGGGCGTGTGATGATAAAAATCTCACCGAAAATACGTATATATCGTGTGTGTATGTTGTCAAATAGTTACAACAACTGAGCATAAAGAACTCATCACACACAACTAATAAAATATAATAAAAACAAAAGAGACAGCAAGAGAGACAATCGCCTTGAGTTCCATTTTCAAATTTGATGGGCAACATCGCAAAATGCCTGCGAGCATTTATGAATAATAATCAAATTTTGTAGTTTCTTTTTTGGTTGCAAAAAAGGAAATTTTGATGTATTTTGCTAGGCAAGTGTTTGACAGCAATAATAATTTCTATGCAACAAATAAGTCAAATATATGTCAAGTTTATGGCATGTCTTCACCTCAAATAAACTAGAATAAAAAACAAGTAAAAAATCTGGAGTCGAATTTAATGAAAGCAAAACAGTGCGGTATTAATTTTAAAATATACCAAATTAATATACCGCAAAATACTTAAAATATACTAAAATATATATTTGGTATATTTAAAATATACCATACATTTAAAATATACCATAGAGTAAAAAAATATACCAGCTTGTCAGCCAAAGCTGTTAAGACGAATTTTAATGAAAGCAAAACATTGCGGTATTAATTTTAAAATATACCAAATTGTTATATCCCAAAATACTAAAAATGCACTAAATGGTACATTTGGTATATTGATATCACATTTCAAATATATCATAGAGTAAAAAATATACCAGATTGTCAGCCAAAGCCATTAAGAACTATAGTAAGTGGGCTTTTTTTCAGTACAAAAGAATTTCTTAAATTCAATTTCTATATTTATCTCATTACAATCAAATTTTCAGGAATCATAAATACTGTAGTTATCATTGTAAGTACCCAATATCATTAGGTTTGCAGTTACAGTTGTTATTCGAGTGGGCGGTCAAAAAAATTATATCTCTTCCTAATAATTGTGTGAAATATACTATAAGGTAAATAACAGATAACAGATAAAAACAGTTTTTAAGCTGCTGCAAACAATAATTTCTAAATTGAAATTCTGTATACTTTTCCAATATTTGTTACACGAAAGATTCTAATATCTAAACCAAATTGTAATAATATTTTAATGCGCCTTTTAGTTGTCTATAAATTTAAATATTTAAATCAAATTGAAATTCTTTTTAATTTTCTAATGAATTTCATAGTTGACACACTTTTAATTTCTATTTTGTGTACTTAATCAAATCAAAGTTAAGTGTAATTTTCTAATTGATACACTACAAATTTATCAAACCAATTAAATTTGAAATTGAATATAATTTTTTAAATTATAAATATAAATGTAATTAACATTATTTATAATTGTTCTATTGAGTCTCTTAGCTGTCACAGTATTAATTTGTAATTTCCAAATCGAAACCAAATGAGTTTCGCAGTTGTCGCTTTGTTGTATAGCTTTTGAGCCAATTTTGAAGAAATCAAACAATTCAATATTAAGGGTATATGTATGTATAGTGAGAGCAGATTCACAAATTTGTATTGTAAAGGGACAAAAATGCAAGAAATCATGCTTATGTAAGATTCGTGCAGATAAATCGAATTCCATGTGTGTGTTTATATAGTATGGAGGGAGCTATGGATTATGTATGTTTGTGTGTGTGTGTGTAGCTTAAAAGCCAACATCAGAAAATCCCACAGCAACAACAACAACAGCAATATCAACAAGAACGGATAGAATGCCTGCACAACAAATACGTGCAATGTCCTTTGAGTCACGTACGAGAAAAAGAATTCAAATAACGATAAGGCAACCAAAGCAGAAGCAACAACAACAACAACAACAACAGCAATTTCTTACTGTTTTACTAGTTACGGGAAAAATGTCGGCCGGATATAAACAAAATATAGTTGCCTCTGCGACCTCCACAATCCCCTGTATTACATCTGTATATGTGCTGAGTGTATCTGTGTGTGTGTGTGTGCTTGGGCGTTGCATGCCAAGAGTGTGTGGCACCCAAAGAGAATTGGCCGTATTGGTGGTTGCCACGCTTTGGCGACCATAACTCCAATCCCAATCCCAATCCCAGTCCCAGCAGCCCCCTCTCCACCTCTCTCCCCATCTCTCCCCCTCTCTCCACCTCTCTATCTCTCAGTCAGGCAGGCCCTGCGAGGCAATGAGCCTATCTGTCTATCTTTATATCTGGCATACACACGCACACTCACACACACACAGACCCAACTGAGTCTATATATCAACTCTCCATCTATGGCTCACAGCTTGAGTCGTTAGCACAATGGGCCGAAATCGACGTTCAACTGATCAAAGTTATTGTTAGAAGGATACCAAAAACAGTAGCGAGTAAAGAGTAACGAGTAAAGAGTAACGAGTAAAGAGTAACGAGTAAAGAGTAACGAGTAAAGAGTAATTCGAAACGAGTGACGAGTAAAGACAAAAAGTAATAAGAAGATATTTAAAAAAAAAATGTGAAAATATTTTAAGTAAAAAAATCGAACCAAATCATTTAAATCAAAAATAATAAAAAAAAAAGAGCCACGGGCCACTCGCTAACTAAAAAGTGTAAATTCCCAAAATACTGCTTTATATTTAAGAGATAAAGTAATGGAGCTATGAAGTAATAAAAACAAAATTAGAAAGTTGCATCGGTTTATTTCGTTATTGATTTGATCTTTGATCAACCAAGAAAATAGTTAGCAATTTCTGCTAGGTGAAAGAGTAAAAAACAAAACAAAAAAACTGCTTTATGTTTATTATTAAAAAAGGATTGAGCAACAAAAAGAATAACCATTAATCGCTGAGATTATTAACAAGTAATGAGTAGGCATCAACAAGGAATAAAGAGGAATTTAAGAAGGTTTAAATAAATATAGAATTAGTTGAGTAACGATAATTTGAAAGTTCAAATGATAGGTGGGCAACTGGCGAGTAACGAGTGATGGACAACGAGCAAAAACCAAATGTAATAAAGAAGAATGCGTGTAGTTTTTCGCTTTGGCTGAGTGACCACTGTGGCAGGCATTTGGCAGTGGCAAAGCAAGCTCGATAAGGCGCCCATCGACAAAGACGACACCCAAACTCGTTTGTTACGCTCGTCGGCGAGTTGGGAGCCAAGTTCCCAAGCGTTTGGTTCTGGCTCTCTGTGAACTGTGTGTGTGTTGGAGGGAAGAAGGGAGGGGAATGAGACGACAACGCCTTACACAGCAGCAGCAGCAACAGCAGCAGAAGCAGCAAAAATATTTATGCTGCTATTTGTAATCCTGAGATCTACTGAGAGCGGATGCCGAGATGGAGATGAGGGGACGAAGGGGACGAAGGGGACGAGAATATTGTTACCTTTGGCCGGCTCAGTTGGAGTAATAACTTTATGCTAAAGTCGGCAACTGAAATCAGGCTCAAACAAGCATAAAACTTTGCCAAACGCCAATGATGATGTTGTATGAGTGTGTATGTGTCTGTGTGTGTATGTGTTTGTGTGTGTGTGGCAACCCTCGAGACAGACCAAACGAATAGCCAGTGAGGCAGCCAAGGCAACGACGACGTTTCATGTCTGGCTCTGTCTGTAGTTATATCAGCGCCGTCATCATCGATATAAACTCTCGACTGACTGACAGACTGAATGACTGACTGACTGATGGACTGACTGACTGACGGGCTGACTGGGTAACTGACAGTCGGAGCGGAGGCGATGGCTGGTTAGATAGTCGTTTTGCCCATTGCCATTCCCAGGCTGTGCTCTCGGCCTGGACTCATTCATCCATTCATTCATGCCAGCCAGCCAGCCAGCCAGCCAGCTAGCGAGTCAGTCAGTCAGTCACCCAGCAAACCGATACACCGCAGTAATCGGTGTTTCACAGAGAGGGGGTGGAGGTGGTGGAGGGGAGTGTGTGTGTGTGGCATTTGTGTGACTTACTCGCACAACACTCGACAGCAGCAAAATCGAAGGCGAAACGCTGTTCGAAATGGAAGTTGAGCAGCGCGATTGTGTTGGGCAGACTGAAGCTCACCATGCGTATACGTAATCTGGTATTAGATTACTGATCCATGTCAAATCTTTGGCTTAGTTCCTCCCCCTTCCCCCTCCCCCTTCCCCCTCGCACTGCCAACGAAATGTGCTGCGCTCTCCATTCGCATTCGCGTTGTTTTGATTGATACGAGAGACGGACTCAATTCAAAGTCGCTGCCAGTTGCCAACTTGGTGTCGACAGACACCGCACACTGCCCAACCTCCCCTCCCTTCTGTCTCTCTTTATGCTATCAGCTGCTGCAGAGTTCCATCCTGTTCCTTACGCACTGCTGATTTTATGCGCATCGCTTCCACATCACAAGGCAAGCGGCGTCCAAGTTTCAAGCGCCCAGCACACATAACGCCAACTTTACTCCCCCCCAAAAGGAGGGGAAAAAGAGAAGTTCAATGCATTACTTATAAAATTAAGCAGTGGCAAATGTAGAAAACAGAAAGAACTGAAAGAAGGTGAATTATTAGGCAGAAACTGCTGCAGTTGATTGAACTTTTTGTGGAGCGTTCGTCAAAGCACTAGACATTGAGAATAAGCAGGTGAGCTTGAGTCTACGATTTAATGTAATGACCAACAAAAAAACAAAAAAAAGAAAAGAAAAGGTAGAAAACAAAAAGCAATCTCTCACTTGATGATATTACACTTAAATGCACAAAAGTGCCATGCAAATTGTGCTCGACAGCAAAGCGCAATCAAAGATTACGCAGCTCCTTCTTTGGCTCTGATAATCGATCCGATTGTTCACAGCAAATGTGCTGGAAGCACTCGCAATGCTTAAGTCGATTGTGAACTATCGATAAGACAGCGAGAAACATTTATGAAAATACAGCAAACATATATACAACGTGTTCGTCGATTAGCGACTGCAAAAAAATTATTTTAACTATGTTTAGAGATGGGAGATAGTGTATTTTACTATCACAAAGCACAGAAAGTTCAAGTATTTATTACTTTAATGCAATCCAATATTAATATCGAATACATACTATATTTAAAGTTGATTTAAGTACACACAAATTAACCTAAAAATGAAAGTTTGCTCTAGAATTTTTTTCTCCTATTATTAAATGGCTTAAGTGTATGAACCAACAAAACAAGAATAAATTGAGAAAGTAGATAAATAACAATAATAATACTTTCTTAATAACTTGTACCATTAAATCAACATTTTTCTTTAATCGATAGTTCTACCGATAGTACGAACGATAGTAATAGCCATAAGAGAAAACAGCCAAGTCTCATAGCTAAATTATGCCAAATATCAATAACTTGGCATTCAATTCCTGTCAACATTTGTCTACTTCGAGATAGTTTAAAATCTTAAGAGAGAAGTTAACTTGAGCTATATACCATACTAACTATACATAAATAACATTATTATTAAATCTCTATGCTTCTCATCTCATTTATTTTGTTGTCTAAAAATACACCAGCAAACTTTATTTTATCCTTTTAACTATAAACTCAATTACTTAATATTGCTTTCTTATATATCAGTCTGACAACAAAGAGTCAACTAATGAAGTGCATGCATTCAACTAAGCTACCCACTTTCAATGCTCTGTCAGGGTATCGCAGCTTCACATAGCAGGCTCAATAATTGCTATGCAAGGATATTTCCACATGGTTGAAATAACCAATAGATACGTGGGGAATTGACGATGCTCCTTCAGCTTCTTTTGGATCCTGTTGCCACTGTTGATGCTGCTCCACTTGGCTTGGCCCCCATTTGAAGGGCAGCAGCAGCCTGGCAGCCTGGCAGCATCATTAATAATGCACAGTTTACCTTAAGAGGATTTTCAACGCCTCCCCAAGATAATAAGTAAGGACACAAAAGCGCACCACGCCCCCGTGTCCCACTCGCAACAAAGGTGGGGAAGGATGACGAAGGGAAGGCAAGGGAGGGGAAGGGAAGGAGGAGCCGCAATCCCCCCACGCAAAAGTGAAGCAAATATGAGAATATATGTGGGAATATGTGTTGTTAGCGTTCCTCCTGTTGTTCTTGTTGTTGTTGTTCCTTCTGTGGTTGTTGCTGTTGTTGCTGTTGTTATTGTTGTATCGGTGAGTCCGCAGCACGCCCTAATTTTTGGGCTTATTATTAACCAGCTCGCTTGGTCTCTTTTGGTCCTTTAGGGTTTCAGCCTTGTTCTGCTTTTGTTGTTTTGTATTTTGTTCTCTGCTCTCTGTTGTGTCGTCTCCCCTCCGTTAGCTAGGCCAGTCGAGGCGGGGGGGTTGCGGTGGGCGTGGCGCCAGTTAACGGCAACAACATCTGTGAAGATGCTGCCGCTGCTGTTGCTGTTGCTGTTGCTGTTGCTGCCAACAAACGCCGAAACGCCAGCATAATTATAATAATCATTTCATAATCATATTTTATTTTAGTTGTATGGCCCGCCCGCTGCTTTCCTCCTCCCCCTCCGTCCCCTTGCCACCCCTTCGACACCCGCCCCTGGCTTGTCGCAGCAGGTTTCCTCGCCCGCTTTTTTTCTGCTCGCTGTTTGCTTTTGCTGGTTTTTTTTTTCTTTTTCGAAACAGTTGCCAAAAACACACACACAGGAGTAGGAGTGGAGAGGAGAGGAGTGGAGAGGAGAAGTTGTTGCCCTCAAGAGGGTGACAGAGGAGGAAGAGAGCGACAGATGTGTTTCTCATTCGATTTTTAATATGCGGCCAATCTAACTGTAATTGGTTTGTTATTGTCTCCCGGCGTTGCAAGTTCTGAAGCGATGCGATGCGATGCCTGCCAGGCAGCAAACCTCAGGAGACTTTTTGCTTTGCAGCAAAGGGCTGTGCAGCAAAGGAGGGGGAAGGGAAGCAACCCCGACTCTGTGCACCCGCTGTGGTAAATATCTATCGTTTATTGTTATTGCTCTTGTTCGCTCTATTGTTTTCATTGTTCGTTCGGTGTCCTGCCTTCTGCCTCATGACGACCTGTCGTTCGTCTTCCCCTCCTGTCGCTTGTTGCCGGTTAAATTTATGAAAAATGTTGTTCACACTTTCCTCTTGGTTTCCAGGGGGGCTTCCCGGGGCCAGCCCTCAAGGGTTTCAAGGGACTCTCGCTTGCTGTTGCAAGTTGCAAGTTGCAAGTTGGTGTACCAAATGGGTTACATGCTTGCACATGTTGTACTTCACCTGTGCTTGTACTTCTGCTTGTGCTTGTTGTGTCGAGCACGCCAAAAACTAACACAAACTACGACAACTTTTCCCAACAACAGCACCAGGAGAAACGGAACAAGAGGGGGAGTAAGAAGCAGCATCAGCTGGGAGAATAGTCAATCGATTTTTAATAGGATCTAGCTTGAATGGAGATGCTGTGATTTCGAGTTAAGCTGCTCAAGCTGACGATCGAATTTCGAAATTTCGTGTTAACAGTGCTGCCAAATGAGTCCAAGGGAAAGACATAGTGACCAGCAGTGTGACCAGCCACACAAAAGAAAAGACTAACATTTAATGCAATATGAGAAAGTGTTTTCAATTTCAGTTGCTTAGTTGCATAACTTTATGAATGCGAAATGAAAGCACATTTAACGAGGAAGCTCAACTACATTAGCAAACAGTGCTGCCAATTAATGAGGGTGCAGTGTGACCAGCGCAAGTGTGGAGTTCAATAAAAGCAATTGAAAGAGCAAAATTATAAAACATGAGACACAACTGGCATCAAATATTGACAATTAAAAAGATGAATAAAAATTTTAATTTATTGAAATGTAGAAATTAGTATTTTCTATTTTTGTTACAATAATGCTAAATTTAAAAAATTCTAATTAGCAAAAATCAAAAAAATAAAGAGAATTTAAATATGTTAAAATGTAGAAATTAGTATCTATTATTTTTGTAAAAATACATTTAAAAATAACTAATATTATTTTATATTAAAAATTGGAAATATAAAATTCCTAATTGCAAGTGAGCAATTATTTAACATGTTACAAAGCTGGCATCAAATATTGGCAATAACAAAGATGATGAAGAATTTTAATTTATTAAAATGTTGAAATTAGTATTTTAAATTTTCGTTTAAATAAAGTGCAAAATAAGTAAAATTATTCAATGTTTAAAATTAAAAACTGAAAATTTGTAATTTCCTAATCGAAATCGAATGACTAACATTATATTTATAATTATTCAATAAATTGAGATATTTACATATATTTCAAGTGAATATTGAAAATATCAAACGTCAAATATGTTGTAAACGAAAAATATTAACGTTTGCGTTAGTAACTGATAAATAATTTTTTCAATATTTCATATTGATTGTAAATAAAATCTCAGCAAAGTCTTCAAGAATATTCCATTCAATTTGATTTAAATTATTTTAATTTGTATTTATTTTTTCTTGGGACAGTTTCAGCATATTGACTTGCGATACACATAATTGCCCCAAAGCATGGGCTGCAAAGCGTGAAAATAATTACAAATTAAGTTGATGAAATTCTCAGCTTAAATTGTGATCTAATCAAAAGGGAATTGGGAATGGGAGCGAAGTGTATGTGGGAAAGTTGTTGTTGTTACTGTTGTTGCTGGCAAATGTCTCAGTCACATTTTGTGGCAAGGACAAAACTTATAAAGCGTAACGAATGAATGTGGCATGCCCCAACGCATGCGACAGAAAGGGTCAAAAGCGACTCAAAGGGAGAGGGAGAAGCGACAGGGAGAGGGAGAAGCGAGAGTTCTTTAGCGGTTTTTGTGGGTGTGCGCTTTTCACTCATCACGCTTCGTCCGTCTCTCTTTCTGTCCGCCCTTCCGCCTGCTCACTCGTCTGCACTTAAGCCTCGTCTCGGGACGCATCTGATATATCAGATTTGTTTGGCCTCCGCTATCGCCTCTGCTCGTTACTATCGCTATCGTTATCGTCGCCATCCGTCTGTCTGTCTGTCTGTCTGTCTGTGCCCAGGGTCTCTTCAATCTAAACGATTGATGGCAGCAGCCTGTCAGAATCGCCAAACAGCAACACACACACGCACAACACGACCCTCGCATCTTTACATCTCTCCAACTCCAACTCCTGCTCTGGTTCCTGCGATGGTTTTGGTGAGGAAATGATAAATTGCGCATTTGGGAGTTTTAAAGGTCAATTTAGGGGTTAGTCTGTGCGCCTGTCGTGGTTACAAACTCACTGACAGCGTGAGCACGACTCGCTCAAACGAGGTGGCGCTGCAAAGAGACTGCCACAGAGTGTGAGAGAGAGAGGGAGAGAGAGAGAGAGGGTTTGATAGTAGGTAGCAAGGTTGGGTAAAATGGGCACAGGCGGCCACTTGCACAGCCCATAAACAGCGACACTTCAAAGTTAACTCGCACAATAAAAAAAAAAAACAAAAATGGGAATACACGTATTCACATTCACATCTACAATTCACATTGACATTCACATTTATTTGTAGCAAAAAAACATGAAGAGTGCCTTGTAAAGGGGTTGCACTCGAGTAAAGGACTCGGGTGAGGACGCACGCCAGGACAGCAGCCGGAAGAGGCATTTGCTTATAGGATTTCTCCCTGCGCCTGTTGACTTCTAGTTGCCGTTTATATTAATGGCCCAAGCTGGTAACTGCTGCTGCTCAGCTCTTGGCTGCTGCTTCAATTTCCTCCCCTTCTCCCCTCCATTTCCTTATTTCGAACAGCACTTTTTTTGGGTTTTTGTCGCGTGCTCTACCTGCAACTGGGAAAATGATTCCGAGCAGACAGTTTCAGGTGGTTCAATTTGAGATGAAATACGAGCTTATAATTCTGATAACTTCAATCAGTTCATAGTCCACATAATCCTTATGTAGCTCACTTTTAGTATTTAGCAAATAAAAGTTGAAAAGAATATTCGAAAATCGAAGATATAGTTTAACAACTTTAAGCCAAAACAAATTTGTCAAAGACACCTTCAAATATTTATTTCAGAAGGCTATTATTATTTATTATTATTATTATTATTTAATACTATTTTAAATAAATTTGAGTTAACTCTTATTTAAAAATAGTGATATGTAAATTTAATCTACTTTTCTAATCATATATTCCGATTATTCATCAAAGAATCGATTATTCTACAAACTTTGCAGCTTATACAAAAATTTATTCTATTTAAAATGCTATGAAGATTATTTTAAAAAGTGGATAATTAAGTAAACTTATTTAATACAACAATTTACATGCCTTCAAATATATTTAGTCTTAACATAATATTTCATATTGTGTCTAAGAAGAAAAAAAAAAATAAAACTGTCTAATGAAAATGAAGCCAAAAAATTAAACATACTCAAAAAATAATATCAAACGCAGCAATGAATTCATTGTCATTGAATTCAAGTGGCTAAAATAGTTTAATCTAATTGTATAATATATTTCTTAAATGAAAGTTACCAAATAACTGTAGTATCTTTCATCATAAAAATGTGCTACAATGTACAATCATTACATAAAAGATTGTTGTTGAATTATGTTTAAATTGAAATGGAAGAAAGCAACAGCGCTCATCTTAGTCTAATTTTTTGAATTAAAACTATAAAACAAAAATTAAACAATTTAATGAGTATAAATTTTTACTGAAATCTTAGAAAGTAAACTGATTTATTTATTTTTAAATCATTAAAGTTGACGAGACTTATTTAATAGAACAACTTACATGCCTTATAATATATTTATTTAATAAAACTATTAAAGATAGATCTATAATTTTTCTTCGATAGCAATTGTAATGTTCGCACACAGATCAAAAATCGAAAAATAACAATCGTAGTTTTGAAGCAAGAGTTGCGAATTTTAGTATAGTCAACAACAACTGTAGTATTTATGATTCCTGAAAAGTAATTTTAAAAAAAATTCTTTTGTATGGCTATCGGCTGCTTTAGCTTACAATCTGGTATATTTTATACACTCTATAGTATATTTCAAATGTAGTACTCTACACCAAAGATAACCTTTGGTATATTTTACTGTTTTATGGTATATATTAATATTAGTAATTTAATTAGAGCTAAGTATGGTTTTGGAATTTTCTTTCTGTTTTGTTTTCTGTTCTGATAATTGTAAAAATTAACAAATTCGTACGCAAAACCAAAAAATTAACGAATTTATATACTATATTTTATAGTAAAACAGAACAAGTTCCTAAAATCAATCTTAGCTCTAAAAATAGTGCTAATCCAATGCATTAAGAATAACGTTTACTTATTTTTAAAATTGTTTTAGAGTAGGTTTGCTTTTCAACTGTAAAGATGGTCGCAAGCGACATTTACAGAGAATTACCCATATATAAAATAGAATTCGAATTCAAACTGAAAGTTCTTCATAGTTGGTATGCAAATTGATTTGTATTAATTTATTGATTTATAATATATTTATCGTAGACTAATCAATGAATTTTCTATTCAACTTTATAAATGACAATTAATTTTATAGTTGGCATTTCAATTGAGAGAACTTCAGTACTAATTTGCAATTTGCCATTCTTGTGTAGTATTAACACTAATCAGTGATAGCAGAGTGCTTAGAATATCAGCTTAAAGTGAATTCTTGCAGAGATATAAAACATAAATGTAGATCTACTCGCTGAGGGGTGTGGCAACTGCGAGGGGTGCAGCACAGAGGAGGGAGGCGAGGCGGGGATAAGACAGACTGTGTGAGAAATTTTAGAGTTTTGTTTGGTTTTGTAGCTCGTTGGGATCGTTGTTGCTGTTGTTGTTCTTGTTGTTGTTGTTGTTGTTGTTGTAGTGTTGTTGGCTCGTCGTTTCCTGTCGCATTTCATTGAAAAATTCTCATGTCAAAAGCACACGATTAACGCGTGTCGGGGGCGGTGAAGCGGCGAATTAAGATATTTACGTTAACAAAACCATCGATTCTCGATGTGGCAGCAGAAGCCGAGTCCCTTTTGAGGCAGCATCAGCAACAGCAACAGCATCAGCAACAGCAAATCAAGATAGCTGAGCGTCGCTTTTGAAACCCAATTCCCAATTCTCGAGCGATGCTGTGACGGTAACCTGGTCTTTGACATCTCGCAGCGGCACGCGATTGTCAAAGTTGCGCTTATCACAGCAGTCAGCAGCCAGCAGACAGGCAGGCAGGCAGTGTGGCAAGCAGGCAGTGTGGCAGGCAACGGTCTGTGTGGCACGTGCGGTCACGTGACCGACGTTTTTACACGTGCAACACAACGCGACTGTCGCTCTCTGATATGCTGTGTCACGGATGCGGATGTGGGCGTGTCTACCGCCCTCTTCCCCCCTCCGTTCCCTCCGCTCGAGACACACCTTTGAGCTGGACAAGTGAAGGTGGCATGCAACTGGCAACTGGCAACCGGCAACTGGCAACTGGCAACTGGCAACTTGCAACAGCAGGCGGCAAATCTCATTTGCAAGCTAATTGCAGCCTGACTAACAAATGGCATCGAAATTTGCAATTTCTCTGAATGCAGCGAGTAAATCAAAGCAGTCACGGCTCGGTGGGAGAAGGGGGTGAGAAGTGCAGAAGAGTGGAGAAGGGAGAAGGGGAGATGGTACCATAAAAACATATGACACCATTTTGATGGGACACGTTTGTCGTAGCAAATTATGCATAAAATAGATTGCACTGTTGACACTTGTGTATGTGTGTGTATTCGAGTATGTGTGTGTGTGTGCGTGTGTGTGTGCTACTAATCGGACTTGTCATGTGCCCATCACAACAACAGCGAAGGGAGAGACAGGGCGAAGGGCTGCGGCTGCGGGTTTCACGGGTTGCGCCTCAAACAAAAGCCAATTGTCAAAATCAGAATCAGAATCAACAGCCACAGCAACAACAACAGCAACAACAACAACTACATGACACATAGTAGTAGAGCAACTCGCAAAAATCTTTTTCTCTCCTCTTTTTTTCGTGCGACCCAATTTCAATTTTTTAAATAGCTTCAATTGGGTTTGTAATTCGAAACTTGAGCGCAGCAGGGTGGAATTTACTCTGGATTTGCGGTGCTGATCGGGCGGTGTTCTTGCACTGTTATATGATTAGCAGACAGACGGACAGACAGACGGACAGAAGGAAGGAAGGAAAGGCAAACAAACAGGCGGGATGCAGAGATGCCTGCAACAGACAGGCTGAGAAAATGCCGCCAACGAAGTCAGGCAATCCCAATAACTAACAATCAATTACAGCATATTTGAAATAAATACAGATATTATCAAAATAACAATTTTGAAATATAATAATAATAAAATTGTATTTTAAATGTAAAATAAGAACATTGTATTTACGATTCTTAAATAAATTGTATATCATTAAATTTCAGAAACAAAATTTCTACTACAATAATTTTCTTTATAAGACAGATCACCGCACAAACTAGAATTCTTTGAAATTCGGATCTTTAACATATCAAAGTTGTAAGATTTTAAAGTAATTGTTTTTATATGTTGTGGGTCACATACATAAAACAGAAATACAAGTTGCATATATTGCACAAATTCGATTCGAAACAAAAATTTATCAGCAATTGTTTTAAAAATAAGAATTAACTTAAAATAAATTGTCCATCTTATATATTATATTATATATTCAATTTACAAAACACCCTTCACGTTTTGCTTGTGAAACACGAAATAACGCCATCTGTTGGCATCAAATGCAAACAAAACGAATACCGTAAAATTGAGCGCTAATTCAGTGCTGCGCTAAAGTTCAAATCTCGGCTAATGTTAATGCACTAACCATACCCACTAACCATACAATACATAGATGCTTCAGCCAGAACAATTTTTTGTATCATCAAAAACAGTATTATTGCAACCCCAGTCGGGCCGTGCCATGATACAATTATACAAGGTAGTCTCGTCGGAAAAAGCACAACCTCCATAATCATACCAATGAGTGCGAGTGAAAGAGTCTCAGCACAGCAGTGTGAACGAGACGACAATGAAATGCGCGTTAACCCTTAGACGATGATATAAATATTTACGTATTTTGAAGCTAATATTAATGTCTCCCCTGACATATTTTTAAAATGGAAATTGTTTATGAACAATATTAATAATATATATGAGAATTCTCTAATTCTCTAAATGTATTTATTCTATCCGTGTCTACGGCATACATTGCAAAATGTCATTTTGCACAAGGGTTAATTGCTTCAAATTTTTCCAAATTTTGAAATTCTGAGATATGGGCAGACTTGAAAACACTTGAGGCAACCGTTGTAGAGCTTTAGTTTTCATAATTTCGAGGTGTGGGCGATCGAGTTTGAGTCATTCATGCCGAAAAAATGTCAAAATTTTGAAAACGAAAATTTTTTTCGAAAAACTAAAAGATGGGCAAACATGGGCAAACGATTTTAAAGCGATTTCCGCAAAAAAATTTTGAAAAAAAAAATTTTTGAATTTTCGAAAAAAAAAATTTTTTCATAATTTTGAAACTAAGGGTGGGCAAAAAAAAATTTTCCTGGGCAAACAAGGGCAAACGATTTAAAACAATGGGCACCAATTTTTTTTTTGAATATCTCTAATCACTGGACCCAGCTTCTCTGAGCTAAATTCGAAGTGTCTGTGGAAAAAGCAGGTTCAGATCACAATCAAAACTTAGTGGCCGATGCTAAGACTTGCATTACCAAGCAGGGATTATTTTAACCAAATCAAATTTATGGCGTAAAAGGTATAACTTTGTATTTGGTATAAAAAATACATTTAAATCTATTTTAGTTTTTATATTTATGGGTACTCTTAGCAAACTAATAATTAATTAATTAACAATTTTTCTTTACCGTTAAGATTACCTTTTTATTTTAATCTTTATTCGCGTTAGTTAACATTATACTTCTGCTTTTCACAGGCAACCAGATTAATGTGTCAACCAATTACATTTGCCTTAACTCTGATCCCAGTAAGGGAGTCTATTTGTACGAAGTGCGTTTTAGTCCCAATGTCGATTCAATCCACTTAAGGATCAAATACTTAAACGACCTTTGATGGTTCCTTATTATATTTACCAATTTTGCTCAAAGAAGAATTGACAACGTTTGTTACCAAAACTGCGGAAAATGGTGAAATCGAAATACGTTTGCTATTCAAGAAAAAAGAGTCCCTCAAGGACTGCATTTAACTCTACAACATTCTTTTTGATCGCATTATGCGTACGCTCAAGTATGTGAAATTCGATCGCAAAAACTTTGATCCCACACAACCAAAAATAATACCTATTGCAAAATTAGAAGTATGGCCTGGATATGTGACAGCTGTTGACGAATACGATGGCGGTTTGATGCTTTGCTGTGATGTATCGCACCGATTGCTATGCCAAAGGACCGTGTTGGAAGAGCTCGTTGACATCTATCTGCAAAATAAGAGTTGCTATTAATTGGGTAGCAATATTATTACCAGATATAATAATCGTACATATAGAATTGATGATATTTGCTTTACTGAAAATCCGCAATCCATGTTTGAAACACGCAACGGATCTTGCAGTTATATCGAATATTACAAGACACATCACAATATTAATATCAAAGACATCAAACAGCCGTTATTGATAAGCAAAAAACAACAGAAATATGAAAAAAATGCTAGCAAAGATGAAGATGAAATACGTTATTCTTTAATGAAATGAGTTGGGCTTACAGTTCCTTGTCGGACCGATTGGGAAACCAAGAAGAAATCATACATTTGAGCTCGTGTTATGCCCTTGTCAACTACGGTTCCCGGCGATGGGTTTGTGTAATTGTTATTACTTCCCTGAAAATAGTCAGAATAAAAGGCTTCGAAATTTTATGCTAACTTACGTTATTCAATTATTACCGTAAGGAATCGCGTATTTATACGCTTCTGGACAACTATAAACGTTATTTTTATATTTTTGCCACTAATAGCCTTGAATTGGGGAATCTCATACATGGAGCATAGATTTACTTGACCATCCCCAACGCCATCTCTGAAAGATGTGAAGGATAATAATAATAAGTAACTTCAGAATTTTATCTCATATTTGGTGTAGAAGACTTTGGAGAATAAGATATTTTGATGCTTCTACCCTAATACCTGTAAATTATAATACTGTCCGGAAGGTAACCATTGCGCCGCTTATAGCTCTTCAGAGCACACTCAAAAGCCGAAGTTAGCGACAAATGCTAATATATTTGTAGAATATTAATAAATGTGTATAAACTAATTATTTAACTACACTTACCCGCTACAGAGCTGCTCTTTTGGCTGGGATCATGATACGAATCGATGCCACAAATCATTACTTTTTTGAATGGAATTTTCACAGACCACAATAATATAATCTTTTGGACTATTGAGCGATTCTTGCCATCATTCAACAATGTTCTGGCGTTGATTATCTATAATTAAACATTGTAATTACTAATAAGAAGCACACAGGATGTGTGCTATTTTACCTGAGAGGCGACAGGTAATTCAGCACAACAAATCTTTTTAATCGCCGAGTATCTGTCGTCTCTGCTGGAGGGACAAATACAAACAACTATTTGAGTTTCACTGACGATGTTGCGACGTAGAGCATCCACATAAGAGTCTATGCGATCCTGACCCAATGTCAATTTCTTTGGTTTATTTATGCGCATACCAAATGCGGCACAACATGTCTCCATATGTTTCATGAATGAATTGCAAGCACTCAAATCGTTTTTATGATATATCAAAAGCCAATTATCTATGTGAACAACATCGGTTTTATTCGCAAAATATATTTCCTCGTCAAGTAGTTTGCGGCCAACAACGCTGTTATGACGTTGTTATTGGCTAGCGTCAATCCCCAATTGGCAAGAATTTGCTTTGCCTCGACATTTTTATTCACATTTTTCACGTACTTCTCTAAAGCCAAGATCCGTTGATTTGGCGTAACATCAGCACGAATATTATCATGGATGCCAGTCAAATAGCATAGTTCGGGTATTAAAGAATAACGTATTTCATCTTCATCTTTGCTCGCATTTTTTCATACTTCTGTTGTTTTTCGCTTATCAATAACGGCTGTTTGATGTCTTTGATATTAATATTGTGATGTGTCTTGTAATATTCGATATAACTGCAAGATCCGTTGCGTGTTTCAAACATCGATTGCGGATTTTCAGTAAAGCAAATATCATCAATTCTATATGTACGATTATTATATCTGGTAATAATATTGCTACCCAATTAATAGCAACTCTTATTTTGCAGATAGATGTCAACGAGCTCTTCCAACACGGTCCTTTGGCATAGCAATCGGTGCGATACATCACAGCAAAGCATCAAACCGCCATCGTATTCGTCAACAGCTGTCACATATCCAGGCCATACTTCTAATTTTGCAATAGGTATTATTTTTGGTTGTGTGGGATCAAAGTTTTTGCGATCGAATTTCACATACTTGAGCGTACGCATAATGCGATCAAAAGAATGTTGTAGAGTTAAATGCAGTCCTTGAGGGACTCTTTTTCTTGAATAGCAAACGTATTTCGATTTCACCATTTTCCGCAGTTTTGGTAACAAACGTTGTCAATTCTTCTTTGAGCAAAATTGGTAAATATAATAAGGAACCATCAAAGGTCGTTTAAGTATTTGATCCTTAAGTGGATTGAATCGACATTGGGACTAAAACGCACTTCGTACAAATAGACTCCCTTACTGGGATCAGAGTTAAGGCAAATGTAATTGGTTGACACATTAATCTGGTTGCCTGTGAAAAGCAGAAGTATAATGTTAACTAACGCGAATAAAGATTAAAATAAAAAGGTAATCTTAACGGTAAAGAAAAATTGTTAATTAATTAATTATTAGTTTGCTAAGAGTACCCATAAATATAAAAACTAAAATAGATTTAAATGTATTTTTTATACCAAATACAAAGTTATACCTTTTACGCCATAAATTTGATTTGGTTAAAATAATCCCTGCTTGGTAATGCAAGTCTTAGCATCGGCCACTAAGTTTTGATTGTGATCTGAACCTGCTTTTTCCACAGACACTTCGAATTTGCTTGAAGTCGCACCCATATCAATTCCCTCAGAGGATCCTGTGGTATTTATGCTCTGCACAGGTTGAATTCCACCGGCCATGTTTGCAAAAAATGCCCACGACCGCGTCCAACTGAGATGTTGACATTTTGAAAAGATGTTGCTAATTCGCTGGCGACATTGTCCCTGGCAACACGCCGATACTCGCCGCTTGATAGCGATTGATTAGCATCCAAGCCGCTATCCTTAATTTGATCGCCAATACTAGCCGAAATTTCGGAAGGCTCATCTTTTTTTTTAACAAAGCCAATAAGTTGCCACGACCAGACATGTTCTATACATGCAAAACAAAAAAAAATATATGAATTACTTCGACAATTGTCAATAAGAATAAAAAAACTTTTTGTGAAATCGATATTTTTATTAGCGATACTACGATAACAATTTCCTAAACATCGTCTAGATCGAATGTGCGTCAAGATAGCTCCGCAACTTTAGCGTCACATATCGATAAAAAAAATATGGGCTAAAAAAAACTTTTTATTTTCGTCTTTTTATGTGATATTTAAACTTAAATTAAAAAAGTTTAAATGCAAAACAATAGAAAATTAAATTATCTTTCTATTAAATCCATGTTCGTCAAATTTCATGCAGTTTTTATGCACTAAAATCGTGAATGAAAAATTGGTACAATTTGATACATTTACTCTCGGCAATACAATACAATATGTATTGTATGGTTAGTGATAAAATGTTATTGCGAAGTGCAAACATTTTTTGTTAAAGGCACATCATTGCAGCCGGCTTTAATGCTAAGTATTTTAGTATATAAAAACACTCAAAAGCAACATAAGTGCTATTCTCGGTTTGAAACCATAAATCATAATTTTGAATTATGCTTACGGAAAAACAGAGTTCAATATTTATGGGAATTAGACAAAACTCATAAGTATTTAATTTTTATTAATAGTTCTTAAGGCGTCGTTTTGCATTCACTTAAAAATTGATGCAGATGATTTTTATATCGCTTATTGATAACTATTCTATAAACAAAAAAAGCCCCAAGAATTGAAAGGTAAAGTAAAATAACTATTTTGCTTACTACTTGGAACTAAACCAAACTGAATTAATTAGCGTAAGGTAAGGATATTATAGTGATTTATTTTTTGCGTTCATATTGAAATCTGTAGACAGGAGCACTGTCTTTGGTGCCATTTTTTGAGTTTCTTAGGCTTGAGTAGGCGTGGTTGTTTTAAGGCGTTTTTCATCTCTAGCTTTTGCTTTACAATGTTAAGTTCACGTTCGCGTTGTTCACGTTTCTTGAGCTCATTGATACGCTGCTGCCGGAGAATGTCATTTGAGGATGTTGCCTGTAAATTTAGCATTGATTAGCTTTCATTAATTCCTTGCAAATCGTAAACTTACCTCAACATCAGCTGCAGCTACGCGTTCACCTAAAGTAGGTGCCACAACACGCTGTTTCACGCCACTCTCATCGAATGTGAAACGTTTGTTTTGCCCCTGCGCGGCATCCAGGTCCACAATCGAGGCACGCAAACGTTCCAGCTTGCGGCGCTCCACAGTTAATTTCATGATTACATATTTCAAATCTTGTGTCTCCATCAGCGCCAATTGATCGGGTGTGTGTTCGTCCTTGGCCTCCTTCTCGCGATGTACATCATCGTTGAGCTTGGAGTTGATCATATGATGGTAGAACTCATCGGGATTCTTGTTCAGCGCCCGCTTGTAGAGCACCTTCAGCGTCTGCTCCTTGCGATGCGCGTCGAGCGAACGCTTCTTGTAGTCTTTCTTCTTTTCCAGCAGCCCCAGATGCTGGCGAGCCTCTGGCTGGTGGCGCTCGCGATGCACCTTCTGGTTGCTCTTTGACGCCTTTTTCCACGACGACATTTTCGCTGTTTTTGCAAATTGTTTACTTCAAAAACAAGAAAACGTGTTGCAAGCACGCGCAGCTGATGAAAGCGTAGTGTGACCGTGTGTAGAGTTCAGCAAATTTACTATTTTAAATTGGTAAAATACTAAATATGCCACTAACAGTGTTACCAGCTTCTACTCAAAAGAGAATTTGAAAAACGGCTACAAGCTAGCTGACTCAAACTCATTAAAAACTAACTTTAAATGAATACTTATGTATGTTTATTTAAATGATTTGTACATAACTTAAATATACAAATCCACAAAATTAACTTATTTCGCTGTACACGCAGTTGATGAGCTCGCAATGTGGAATGTACATATGTACATATGTATGTAGATATATACATATGTACATACATATATAATTTTACATCTCTTTCCATTTCATGTTCAAAATAAATACATATGTACATACATTCACATTTTACGTTCAAAACATACATACAATAAGTGGAGTTTCCTTAGAAATGAACAAAGTATACGTCAAACAGGCTATGTAAGCAATCTTTTATAATAATAACAAAAATAATGAAGCTCCTTAATTTTTTATTATAAGATTAATTGTAAAATAAATAACTAAATTGCTAATTGATATTGAGAGAAATATAACACTCTGAGGCCACCTTTACATTTTAGTAATTGCATTTATTGTCAAATTTAACGTAAAAATTGCTAAATTCACAACGACGCTTGACAAGACAAACTTGTGTGCTATGTTTATATCAATATATAAAACAAATCCACGTAAGATGGCTAATGGCTGTAATGGCTATATTATCGAATTGTGTTAAATTTACTTTATGTCTATAAGTTTAATTTAATTTATTTAAAAAATAACAATGGGCTAAACGTATGGGGCTTTACTGCTTCGGAAACGGTCACACAAATGTGCCTCGTCACTTTTTATCGATAACTTGCAGCGCCTACTGCTGTTAAAAACGATTGCTGTCGATTGTTGTTGAAAACTGCCAGCTGATGTTTACTTGCCTTCTGAACACTGTTACTACATGTGCATTTCAAAATTGTGCTTGACAGCGTGCGTTCATATTTTTGTGTGTTAATTTTCAGTTCCCAATTTTTTTTGGTTTGGTCAATTAAAACATAAGTGAATCAAAATGGTGAAAAAGAAAATTGATAACCGCATACGCGTGATGATTGAGAATGGTGTGAAGCTGGGCCATCGCACCATGTTCATCGTCATTGGCGATAAAGCACGCGATCAAGTGCCAATTCTCTACGATATATTGACCAAGTCGACGGTCAAGGCGCGTCCCACGGTGCTGTGGTGCTACAAGAACAAGGACGAAGCTATTTCCAAGTGAGTCTCGCACGCAGCTTTCCCAAAACATTCGTGTAATTTCCATTTATCCCCAAATAACAGTCACGGCAAGAAGCGTGCCAAGAAGATTGCAACCGGCAAAGTCGATGTCAATGAGGCAGACATGTTTGATGCCTTTCGCGTGGCCACCACCATCCATGGTCGCTACTACTCCGACACACACACCATTCTGGGACGCACCTATGGCGTCTGTGTACTGCAGGACTTTGAGGCATTGACTCCCAATCTTCTTGCACGCACCGTGGAAACCGTCGAGGGTGGCGGCCTGATTATTCTGTTGCTGAAGTCGCTGCAGTCACTGAAGCAGCTCTACACCATGAGCATGGATGTACACAAACGTTTCCGCACTGAGGCCCATCAGACGGTCACCTGCCGCTTCAACGAGCGCTTGATTCTCTCGCTGGCCGATTGCAAGCGCTGTCTGGTGGTCAACGATGACCTCACCGTGCTGCCCCTCAGCTCCAAGACCATCAACGTGGACCCAGTGAATGTAAGAAAAATTCCTTTACAGTATTACCGGTTTTATTCCATGTGAACCATTCCTAGATCCTTTACTTTTGTAAAGGGGGAAAAATTTAGCAGAAACTTCTACAATTTGACCTATACTTTTTGGTTTAAGCAATACTTTACATCTTTTTTAGCTCAGCATATAAGTTGTATACTTTTCTTATTTTTTGCAGCCCGGCAGCATTGGAAAGTCGGAGAACGAGAGCAGCTTGAAGGATCTAAAGGAGAGCCTGCTGAATGTGCAGCCAGCTGGCGCACTGGTCAATCTCTGCAAGACATACGACCAGGGCAATGCAGTGGCCCAGTTCATCGAAGCTCTGGTGGACAAGCAGCTGAAGCCACCCATGTCACTGACAGCAGCACGTGGACGCGGCAAATCTGCCGCTTTGGGACTCTCCATTGCCGCAGCTGTGGCATTTGGCTATGTCAATGTGTACGTGACATCGCCGCATCCGGAGAACTTGATTACGCTCTTTGAGTTCGTGTTGAAAGGCTTCGATGCACTAGAGTATCAGGAGCATGCCGATTACACCATCATACGCAGCACCAATGAGGACTACAAGAAGGCCATCATACGCATCAATATAACGCGTAACAGTCGCCAGACTATACAGTATATTGCACCCAATGACACACATCTGTTGAGTGCCGCCGATCTGCTGTTGATCGATGAGGCGGCTGCCATTCCGCTGCCGCTTGTTAAGAAAATGATGGGTCCATATTTGATCTTCATGGCTAGTACAATCAATGGCTACGAGGGCACTGGACGTTCGCTCAGCTTGAAGCTCATTTCGCAGCTGCAAAAGGAGAACAATGCACGACCGCCGCTCAAGCTGGATGAATCGATACGTTATCAGTCCAACGATGACATCGAGCGTTGGCTGATCAATTTGCTCTGCCTGGATGCGAGCAGTGTGCCGGCCATTAGCTCCGGTTGTCCGACTCCAGCTGCCTGTGATCTGTATTACATTGATCGCGATGCCTTGTTCTCGTATCACAAGGCAACTGAAGCGTTCCTGCAGCGCCTGGTCTCGATTTATGTGTCTTCGCACTACAAGAACACACCCAACGATCTGCAGATGATGAGCGACGCCCCCGCCCATCATTTGTTCTGTCTGCTTGGACCGATAGAGCGCAAGGATGCTCTGCCCGAGATCCTTGTTGTTGTCCAGGTCGCACTCGAGGGTCAAATCTCCTCACAGAGCATTAGCGAGTCAATGGGACGCGGCAAGAAGGCTGCCGGCGATCTGATACCCTGGAATGTGGCCGAACAGTTTGGCGATCGTGACTTCCCCAAGTTGTCCGGTGTGCGAATCGTGCGCGTCGCCACCAACCCCAGTTACCAACGCATGGGCTACGGCAAGCGTGCTATTCAACAGCTCAAGGAATACTATGAACGTCGCCATGTCGATCTGTCGATAGAAGACGATACGCGCAACAAAGGTGAGTTGACCCCACAAGCACGGTTTGCAGTCCAGCCCAATAATCACTTCCCCTTTTCCCTATTCTTTTTAGCTGGCATTGAGGAAGTGGAGGAGGAGGAGCTCAGTCTGCTCAAGGAACAGATTCGTCCTCGCGCACAGATTCCCACACTGCTGCAACGTCTGAAGGAGCGTTCGCCGGAACCCGTTGACTACATTGGTACCTCCTTTGGCCTGACCGGCGAGCTGCTCAAGTTCTGGAAGAACTGTGGCTTTGTCCCCGTCTATCTCAGCCAGAAGTCGAATGAGCTGACCGCCGAGCACAGCTGCATCATGCTGCACACATTGGAGACAAGCGCCACCGTTGACTGGTTGCCGTCCTACTATAAAGACTTTCGACGTCGCGTCCTCCGTTTGATGGGCAAAACATTCAGAGAGTTCGACACCAAAGTCTGTCTGTCGTTGCTCAGTAACTCGCCGGTGACGATTCCTGACTGCCCTCAGCTGGACAAGCACATGCTGGACGTGTACTTCCTGCCACACGATCTGCAACGCCTCGAGAGCTATGCTCGCCAACAGTCCGAATTCCGTCTGATTATCGATCTGCTGACAGACATTGCCCAGCTGTATTTCCAGGGCTCAATACAGACACTGAAGCTCGACAATGTGCAGAAGAATATTCTAATGGGATTGGCCATTCAGGGCAAGTCGGTGGATGCCTTGGGCGCGGAGATCAATATGCCGGGCAAACAGGTGCTGGCAAAATTCTATGAAGGCATGAGAAAGTGCTATGATTGCATCCGCAATGTCATTGAGGAACACATCGAAGGTGGCATGCTGCAGGAGGCGGAATTGCCGCGTGGCGAACAGCTGCAACCGATGTCGCTGTCCATTGACCAAGAGCTCGAAAGCTCCGCTCAAAAGATAACCAAGAAGCAAAAGAAGGAGCTGAAACGTCTGCTGGACGAGCAGAATGGCGATACGACGGACGAGATCAAGGTTAGCAAACAGGCTAAATTATCGAAAACGCCGCGCAAGGAGAAAAAGGAGGACAACAAAAAAATCCAGGTTAGCGAGCATATGAAGGTGGCAATGGCGAGATTAGGAATCACCGTCGAGGATTTATATACTAAGAGCAACCGTTTGTGATGCCTAGCAAGATAGAACATCCAATATATAGAAATCAGAAGGATTATGAGAAAAAGCTTCAATTACGAATAGCCTTTGCATACAGAGAACGACTTTTGAATAAATCAAAAGAATATAAGGAAAAACAAATAATTATGAATAAGGATTAGCGCAAGATTAACAAGAATCAACACACACTAAAAGAAGAAATCAATGAAGAACTGAAGAAAGAAGAATATTGAAGATCCTACCTACGTACAAGATCAGTTAGAATCCAGCTATAACAGAAAAATTTAAAGATGAAAGAAAAAAATATTTGTGAAGAATGCAAGTAAGAATAAGTATAATAGATAAAAGTGTTAATAGCAAAAAAGAAATAGTCTAGTAGAGAATTAAGAGAAGGATAGATTGATGCCATGTCATTCTCTCTCTGTTTAGATCGTGTGAAATGCTAATTTTACAATATATTATTTCATATTTTTTTCACAGAACTCCGCGTCTGTTCTTCGCAAGGAGCAACGGAAAAGTCTTCAAGCCACCAGCTAATCAAGGATACAGAGAAGAGAGAGTCTTGTAATGTAGTTCTTCTATTTTATTATATAAGATTGTTTTTTTCTTTTTATGTAAGTTGCTTAAATATAAAGCAAAAAAAAAGAGAAGAGAATTAAGCGTAAGACTATATTTTGATAGTGTCCTTGTTGGCCTTGGCCGCCGCAGCGGCTGCTCGCCGTTGATCCCGCAGATCCTGAAAACTGACGCCCGGCTCCTTGTGGGAGTTGCGTGGATAGCGCTTCACCTTGGACCGCTTGCGTGAGACAGCCACCGTTGTGGGCAATATGTTGCGCTTCTGCAGCAACTTGAAGCGATCGGTAAGCAGATTGCTCTCGGTCTTCACATTGCGCAGATTGCCGGCCAAGTCCTCGGGCATATTGACATCGACATCGGGCTCCTCGTACTTGTGGCGACCCAGACGCTTGGGCTCAAACTTCTTGCGTTCGGCCTTCAATTTGCGTCGTTTCTTCAGCTCATTCAGGTCCTCAGCTTCCTCCTTGATCTCGGCACGTATAGATTTGATTCTGAAGAAGGTTGAAAGATGGGTTATTAACTGTGTCAAATTAAGAGAATGCTTGCTTACCTGATCAGATCGGCAGTCTGTTTCTTAAGCGCCTTCTTCAGCTCGTGTTGACGCTGCAGCTCCTTTTGCTTGAGCTCCTTGTTACGTGCCTGTTTGCTCTTCTTTTTGTTCTCCACGGGAGCATTGACTGTGTGATAAGCAGCTGACGCCTTCTCATCGTCCTCGGCTTCTTCCTCGCCCTCTTCCTCTTGGATTCCCTCGCTCATCTCAATAAGGCGACGCTTGTCACGCTCCTCGGGCGTGACTTTGCTGAACATACTGGTTGTGACACGTTTCAGATGCTGCTCTTTCTTGATGACACCCTCCTCGTGCTCCACCACCTGCTGCAGCAGCTCCTGATGTGCCTTCAGCGATGGATTGTAGCTCATGCCCGGATGCGGTGCCTCGAACTTTCTGTGTAAGCCATTCAAATTAACAACAATTATATACAGAGCTGTAAACTTAGCTAAATGGTCAAAAAACTTACTTGGCCTTGGTGGTGTTGTGATGCAGACTGGAATGAACCTTGACCACCTTGCGTCCCACATTGCCAGCAATATGCACAGCCAGATCACGACTAACCCAACCCTTCTCGTCCTTCAGTCCGGGTATTTGATCACGAAAATCTTCCTCGACCCACAGATTCTTGGCCGTCTTGTTGACCAACTTGCGACCCTCCTTCTCAGCCAGACGCTCATCAAGCTTTTCATAGTAGCGTCCACGATCAGCATTAGCCTGACGATGACGTCCCTTGGTTGGATTGCGTACCTCCTCCTCGATGTTGCGACCGTTCTTCTTCTGCTTCACATGATTGCTGATTGAAGATTGAGATTATACACCTGTTTTGAACGACTTGTTCACCTTGCTTACCGCTTCACAATCGGATCCTGCACCTTGGATGTGTTCTCTAGAGCTTGCAAGCTGCGCATTGGTTTCAGCGCGTTCATCTTGCGCTTCTGTTTGATGGAGAGCAGCGACAACGCTGGCTTCGCAGGTGAACCTTCGACCACAAACAGTTCATCATCCGCCTTATCCTTGAACGTGCTGGAAGGCAAAGAAATGTTCATACCCACTTTGTTTACACATTTCCCTTTAATTCGTGACTTACCCAACGCGCTCCTCAAGACGCTGATCCTCGAGAAACTGTTCGACATCTTGTATGTCTGTTTTGCGCCACGCAGATTTGTTTTTCTTTGAAATGCGCTTCTTTTTAATTGGAGCATCTATTAGCGCAGTCATGGCGCCGCGTTTTTACTTATTTTTAATGAAAAGATCCAAAATTGAAAACAAAATAAAACGCCACCGAATTCAACACGTGCAAACTGTGTACGTTACACAGCACTGAACAAACTTTTTAACAGCTGTTTAACAGCCGCTCTGCGACCGGTATTAACAGTGCCTGCTGTTAAGCAGCTGTTATGTTAAAAGAAAATAATTCGCCCAGCAAATAAATACCAGCATTGTAATGACAGCATGAAACACTTAAAGATATAACTTATTAATTTGAAAATTTATATTTTAGTATTTTCTCTATTGTAAACTGTAATTTTTACTTGAAAATGTCTTTCAGCTTGCAGTACATAAAATGTATTATACAGAAAATATAGAGTGGCGGAAGTTCTAAAAATACTATTATATACCATGCATCTTTATACTTGTAAATAACATTACATTTAAAATACTGCTACAAAAATACCACAAACGTGACGCTTGCCTCTCTCGCATTCAGTAGTTTTCTTATCTAATTCGCGCGGGGGTGTGTATTTTATGTGTGTTTATGTTTTTTTGCTAGCAACAGACGCATAATCTCTTTTTAAGGCGGCAAGTTTGAAGAGAGCGGCCACAAGTTTGGCTGTCGTCAATTGAGTTACGCTCGCAAAGAGAGTGTCGCATAAGTTTGTTTGGACCACGTCGCTCAATCGCCGGTAAATTGATCTTATCGCAGATTCAACAAAAACAAAACAGTTATAGTAGGTAAGTGTTTGTATATCTCTCTCTATCTCTCTGCCACTCTCTCTGTGTGTGCAGCGTTGTCTGACGTGTACCAAACAAATGAATGAGCTCAAATAGTTTTTGTTTTTCAAAATATTCATTTTATTGACGGCACAACAGCAACAGCAACAGCTTATCACAGTATCAAGTGTATTATTGAGCCACTTGAGGCGGTGAGTCGGGCGCACGTATTTATAAAACTCGTTTGAATCGCAGGCAATCAGCACAGTAGGAAAGCAGTAGCCAAGATGAGCACACCGACGTTCGCCGACATCTCCGCCAAGTTCACAGAGGCAACCCTCGATGAGATCATTCAGAATGCCGGCGGCACCAAGCACACCTCCTACAAGTTTGGCGAGGGCGGCAAGAAAGGCGACTCCTATCTGAGTCGCGTCTTTCGCATCTGTGTGTACGGCATCAAGGAGCCCGAGGGCGAGCAGCTGGAGGTCAATGTGATCGTCAAGGGCATGCCAGCAAATCTGCACCGCCGTCGCCTTTTCCGTTCCGTCGACTTTTTCCGCAACGAAATCTATTTCTACACCAAGGTCATTCCCGCCGTGGAAGCCTTTCAGAAGTCGCGTCAACCGCTGCCCAAGAATCCCTTCGTCGAGTATCCCAAGTGCCTGGCATCTGTCTGCGACGGTGTCAACGATTTCATTGCTCTCGAAGATGTGGGATTCCGTGGCTATCGAGCGCCTAATCGGTGAGTACTCGAAAACTACATAAATAATCCGCTTGGATGGGCCACTTGGTCTTTTAGTTTTTATGTACTGTATTTTATGTTTTGTGCAAATGTGACAGTCAGATATTATTGTATTATATTATTATTAGGAATAACGATCTCAGAGATTATAACTGCTAGGTTTACCATATTTTGTGTCTTAGTTTTGGATGCCACGCCCCGTTCGCTTCTTTTGATTAAATATTTATTAAAGTACATTTATGATAGCTTGTGAAGTTCATAATGAAAAAATTATAAATCTTTTGGAATAAAAATTTTAGTTAAAAAATAGTTAAAAGTATAATATTCTGTGTTCTAATATTGGTAGAAATTATAATTAGAAATCTTGTTCTGAATTGGGACATTGCTTCCATATTTCATATACTATCATTTTATTTTCTATTTGATTACCAATATTAAATAGTACATCTAAAACAAAAATTATTACACATAATCATGGGTTATGAGGAAGTGCGTGATTGTATTTTAGACTTTAATCTTTGTAAAATCTTAAGATATTAGGTTTAACTCTGAGTCTAGTTAGTCTGGCTAAGATAAGCTTGTTTGAAGATATGGAAAATTTACAATATTTGTGAAATATTTAAACCAATATAAGTGATTTTCTTTTTTGTTTATTATTGTCATGATTTAATAAACCTTTTTCCTGATACTTGTATGGTATATTAAGCTAGTTGTGAATTAGAATTAGAATTACTTTAGGAAAATTGTACCATAATATATATAATCTTATTGTTATTGTGTTATAAGTATTAAAAGTGCAAATCTACAATTGTTACTTGACATTGACAGCATGAACTACATTGCACTGGAGGATGCACTGCTGACCATGCGCACACTGGGACGCTATCACGGTGTTGCTCTCGCCTTCCATGCCTTGGACCCAGAGAACTTTGAGAAAGCAGCCAGCTCACTGGAGGAGACTTACTACGGTGAACATACCCGCGAGTGGTACACGGGATTTCTGAAACTGGCGCTGAAGGTCGCAAGCGATGCGGTTGAGAAGACGCTCCCCAACACCAAGTACGAGACGTTGGCCAACAATTTTCTGCAACCGCAGCTCTTCGATGACATGATCAATCTAGTGAGCACGCGCTCGAAGTTGAGTGTCTTTGGGCATGGCGATTGCTGGACTCCCAATTTCCTCACACACTACAGCGAGGCGGGCAAGCCGGAGAAGATCATTATCATTGACTATCAGCTGGCGCGTTGCTCATCGCTGGCGCTGGACATTAGTTTCTTTATCTACTCGTGCACCAGTCAGGAGCTGCGCGAGCAGCACTACGATGAACTGTTGCGAGCGTATTTGGAGAGCGCACAGTCGCTGATCACGGATCTGGGCGGCGATGCTGAGGCTGTGATTTCGTGGGATTCGCTGCAGGAGGAGCTGAAGCAGTTTGGTCGCTTTGGCTGCGGCATGGGCATCGAATCGCTGCCAATGTCGTTGATTGAGGACGATGAGGTGGCCGACCTGGATGGCATTGTCGAGAATGCTGTGCTCACCGATGTCTGGGACATCAAGCCCTTCGAACAGCCCGCCAAGCAACAGCGCATTGCTGAGATCTTCAAGCATGCCATCGATCAGGGTTATATTAAGTAATTCGCCAACTCATTTCACATTATCACGGCTCTGTGTCAAGACAATAGCCATTGAAATGATCATTTTCGGAGTATCGCATGTCGATTACTTCTTTGTGAACAAATATCAAACACTCGCCACCACTACAAACTATATAGTACTCTAATGGTATTACGACTAAGATGCATACTTGCGCAATATAATAAAATATTAAGACACCACAATGAAAGCTTGCAAAGCTTCGTCTATATTGATTCGATAACATACAATCGAGCGGAGAATTCAAATTCAAATTATTACTTCACACATCGTTTTAGCTACATGCTGACATCTCTTATATCTTTAATATTTCGAAAATGTCTTGAGTCCCTTCCAAATGGAGAGCGCCTAAAAGTATGCAACATATTTCAATCCGCCCAATTTCGAAAATGGTTCTTGCTTAAAATGTTTCGAATGCTTTTCTAGATCGATCGATTATTGATCATTACATTTACATTATTTAAGAAATGTACAACATTTCACTCAGATTCTTCAAAAATACCTTGGGAAAGTCATAGAGAGGGCAAAGGCATAGATAGAGGGAGACAGAAAGAGAGACTGCGATCGCAGTGAAATTTTTAAGAGTCAATCCACCCCCAGTACTTTTCGACCCTCTCTTTGTTTTCTCTCTCTCTCTCTCAATTTTGAAAGCAGTGTTGACATAGTACAAAAAAAAGCTAACTCAAGAAAACATCAATAATCATCATGAAACATTAAAATATTATAAAACTAAACATTTTCAAAAAGTTTGTTCATGTTCGTCAATAAATAAGTCAATTATTATCTCAGTTGAATTTATTACCATATTATTTATATTTGTATAGGCCATGAGTTGCATACAAAATATTCAAATTACTTTCAAAATTATAGAATAAAATTAAATTTACAATATACAAAACTGGAAACGTTGGAAAGTGACTGTATTTTTAATTTCTGAAGTTATGTTTTTAATATTTTCTTTAAATCCTTACTTTAGTGAAATTACTTTAATTTCCGAAATTATAAAATATATTTTCATCTGTCTACAATATAAAAGAATTTTATTAAAAAAAATAAAAGAAATAATAATACATAATATAAAAAGATACGAGTCGATGGCCTTAGTTGCTAGCACTCCCTTCTTTTAGTTATTATATTATTTTGTCTAATAATTAACATGTAAATAAATAATAAATAAAAAGATAATAAATTAAATTGCGGTAAACGAAGTGAAGTGAAAATCTAGCCCACTATTAGCGGCTAAAACAAACGGCTAATTTTAGCGGAAAATTTCCAGCGTGGGCATCACTGTCGTGCGGTGAACGGCGTCGCTTAAACACGAGCATCGCTGGCGTTGCATGCCTCAGTCTCTCCACGCACGCGACGAGCTGCGGATCATCGCTGCGATCGTCGTTCGTCTCAAAGTGGTTCTCAAATTCAAATACACTACAACTACAATATTAGCATAAAAAAAGAAGCGTATTTAATATTTCGTATTTTAACTACTCCGAAAATTTTACAAATTACAAATTTTTTTTTTTTGGTTTTTTATCATTTTTTATTTGTTTGGTCAAAAATGTTGTACAAAAAGTAAAAAAGAAATCATAACAAAACACGCATGTGGAAAAAGGCGACGGCACTTGAAACGATGCCATTGCCATATATACAAATACAGATATATATACGATTATATACGAGTAGTTCTACATCGAATGTGAATGCGTTAGATTAGTGTGAGTCGCGAGTGCTATAAGTTCTTATATATACATATATATTTTTTTTTGTTGTGAATGCACTACACCAAATAAAATTCGTAAAAAATCAAGAGAGAGAAAAAGAGTAATAATAATAATAGAAGCCAAAAAGGAAAAGTGTCGAAACGAAATGCAAATGCAACACATTGTGAGTGCTAAATTACTGATCGATTGTTTTGAGTGTGATTGATCGATGATCGATTGTTTGATTGATGCGAGCAACGAGAGCTAAAGAGATGTACGAAACAAGCAATTAAGAAATCAACGCAAACAAAAAAAATAAAAAAGAAACAAGTAATAACATAATCAAAATAAGATAAACGAGCGACAAATCAAGGAAAACACGACAAAAAACAACAAAAACAAAGTGAGTGATGTACATATATAGTAGTATATATAGTATATAGCATATGTATGTAGTATTTAGTAGGGTAGTCGGCAGATCATGATCATATATTACTATAGAAGCATGCATAACAGCGACTACAGACAACAGATGACAGACCGGACCGTACCGGACAGACGACGCGATCGTGGATCGCGCAGATCGTGGATCGTGGACCGTGGATCGTACTCATAAGCTTGCTACGGTTATGGTTATGGTTATGGTTATGCCCGGTTTCGGAAGCAGCCCGCCAGTTTGTCAGTTTGCATTTCGCGATCATCACGATGATGCTGATGATAATGACGATGCTGCTGCTCGTCTCTCTCTCGCTCTTTCTCTTTGACTCTCTCTCACTCTGATGTCTCATTGCCGGTCTCGCTTTAGTGTGTATGTTTTTTATTATTTTCATTTTTTTTTTGTTGTTGTTGTTGATCACAGGCAAAAAACAGCGGGAGAAACGAGCGGCGGCGGAGGCTTCGGCCTGAGGCTGCGGCTGCGGCTGCGATTGTGGCTGGGGCTGGGTCTGCAGCCGAAATGGAATGGAATTAAATTAAATCAAATGATAAAAAATATAAATCGAGTGTAGAAACAGTGGCAGCCCTCTGTGCCAGCAGTTAAAGCTCAGCGAGGAGGAGAGCACACACAACAGCAAGAAATACACTCACACAAAAACAAAGCACAAAATGCACAAAACCAAAATGAGAATTGAAATCGGAATCAGAATCACAATCACAATCACAATCAGAACCAGAATCAGAATCACAAACTGAAACTGAATGAGAAACCCCAACAGAGTCCCCGAGCAGAACAACACACAACACAGAGCTAAACTGACTAACACAACTCGTACCAAACTGACTGGCAAACTGACAAACTGACAAGCTGATGCCATGATGGACTGACATTAGGGGGCACACACATCTACATACACACAACTAATGGATATGCTCTCCCATTCCCATTCCCATTTCCATTCCCATTTCGTATATTAACCGTGCACACATGCCACAAAAGAACGCTGCAAAGAACGGAAGGAAAAAAAAGGGCCAAAGGGTAAACACTGCAGCGGCGAGTCGCAAGTCGCAACTTCCAAGCGGCACTTGTTACTCCTGCTGCTGCTGCTGCCGATGCTGTTGATGCTGCTGCAACCGGTTGCCATCCATAAATAAATAGAGAAATACATTGAACTCGCGCGTTTGCCATTACATTTGCTTACATAATGAGATTCCCCTCCATTTCGAAATGTCAAAAATCTGTCTGTCTGTCTCTTCTATGTTAGTGTAAAAATAAGTTGCTTGCCCTCGAATCTCGAATCTGCTGCCTTTCGCTCTTAACTGTAGCTGTATCTGTATCTGTATCTGTAAAAGTATTTGTTGTTATATACGTATAGAATAGAGAAGTATCTGCTGTATTCATATGTATCTTCATCTCTTATTCTAGCTGTTTCTGCATTTGTTTCTTTTAGACAGACATTAATTGTACACGTGTCTTGGCCAAAACAACAATCGCCAATCGATCGACTGCCATTTGGCATTTGTCAAAAATGTGCCAAAAAACACACACACACACACACAGACACACACACTAACATCACACCTCTCCATATATGTACTGTTCCGATCTGTTGTTTGTTTTGGCCAGAGATTTGCGCAGCGTTCGCCGCACTCATTTATTTTATACCCTCGACTTTTGGCTTTTACGTATTCCCATTTGCAACTTTACCCAAAAAGTTGTTTTCTTTGCACTTTTTTTTTGATTGTCGAACAGCAGCTTCAAAAGTTGTTTCTCATTTCCCCCATTTACAGGTCATCTGTTAGTCGTGCATTCACGGCCAACGCAATTTGACTTATTTATCTTTACTGATTCGCAATTTTTGATAAATGATTTGCAATTTCTATGGGGAATTTCTGTTTTTTATGTTTGTTTTATACAAACAAAAGCTATTCAAACAGTTGTTATATAGAGAATTGGCATTCGCGGTATTCCGCAGAAAATAAAGTAAAAAAACATCTGTTAAAATAAACTAGAAATACATTTGCAAATAGTTGCACGGAATTGAAAAGTACACTCACATTTTAGCCAGTTTATAAATTCCTTTTAATGTGAATACTCTATACTCAATAATTGTATAATATATAACATATGCACCATCACTTTTACTATAGAAAATTATTTTCAGCTTATGAGTTTTTGCTTAGCTTTTGCGATTTATTAAGTTCGTTTTCTCATTAATCCAATTTTTCGTTTACAACATTAATGCAAGTATATATTATTATTTTTGATTCTAATATTTCATTTCAATGTGTTTTGCAAGTTTCACTCAAATTCTTTACCACAAGGCTTAAGCAGAAAAAAACTGTCAAATTGCCATATGGCGACACTTTAAAGATTACTGAGTATCTTTGTTCGATTATTGCATTATTTGTTTTATTTTTATACCCGCTACCAATAGGGTAGAAGGGTATTATAACCCTGTGCCTCCTGGAAATATATGTAACAGGTAGAAGGAGGCATCTCCGATCCTCTAAAGTATATATTATATATTCTTGATCAGCATCAACATCCGATACAATATAGTCATATCCGTCTTAGAAATTTAAGAAATACTTTTCTATAGGGGATACACGTCTGGTCTAAGTTGCATTGATGGACAATTTGGTATATTTTGCACTCTATAGTATATCTTGAATGTAGTACTATATAAACAAACTAAATACAACATTCGGGTTATCTTTTAGTATTTTTATAGTACATCAATTTAGTATATTTTGCACTTTATGGTATATTTCGATCTCATCAATATATTAATATACCAAATATATGCCTTGGTATATTTTTAGTATTTTTGATAGTATATTAATCTGCTATATTTTAAACTCTATGGTATATTTTGAACTGAAAACAATATCAGTATACCAAATATAACTTTAGGTATTTTTAGGGTATATTTTAAACTGATACCGCATTGTTTTGCTTTTATTCACAATTCGTAGCAGGTATCTCAAAGTCGAGCACACTCGACTGTAGCTTTCTTACTTGTTTTTTTTCACTACGATTTCGCAAGCACACTTCAAGATGCACACACACTTCACACACGCAGACAGAGAAAGAGAGAGACAGAGATATTTAGACAAATGCGAGACAGCTAACTGAAAAGCTCTAAACAATACTACTAAATTGTTGTTGAAATGCCGCTGATCAGTCAGCGTTGTTCTTGTTGTTCTTGTTGCTGTTGTTGCTGTTGTTGCTGTTGCTGCTGTTGCTCATGGCGCGTTTCATTAAATCGTTGCTGTTTGCTCATGGAAACGTTTTAATGGTTTGTCGCGCTTGGAATTTACACAACAATGAGAAGAGAAACAACAACAACAGCAAACACAAAAACAAAAGCAAAAAAAAGCGCCAAGTAATACTAATAAACAACAAAAACAATCATAAAAAATGCTGTGAGCATTCAGTTGACATTTTAATAAATGCCACTGACGAGCGCGGTCTGTTGCTCTTTTTTTTTCTTTTTTTGTGTTTTTTTGCTGTCGTTGCCACAAGGAGAAATTCCGCCTCCTCTCTTATTTTATTTTATTTTTTTTGGTTTGGTTTGCTGCTGTTTCGGTGTTCTTCAAAATTGTTGTCCAAATTTAAATCCGCCCAACCAAAGAACCCAAAAAAAAGAATTCCAATACGAATTCTCATGGTATTTTTGCATTAAGTTTTGCGCAATTGTTTTTAAAAATACATTTCTCAACAACGACTTCGTGGCATCGAACAGATGCCCACAGTCAGCCCAAAACAACAACAAAATAAAAGCTTTCGCCTTTCCCCACTGTTGTTGTTGTTCGAGTGTTCGAGTATTTGTGGAAATGCTCTTTGAGGAATGTGATGGATGCATGGACAGATGGACGGCTGGATGGATGGTGTACTTGACCGTTTGTTTTCAAGGCTGCCACTTGCAAAATTCAATCTTATTGATTTGTCTTTATCGATGCAGCTGCTGGCAAAGATTTTACTAAGGAAAAAAAGTTATAATTTCGAATTTGCCATCTACATATTATTTATTTAATATTCATATATTTTTTCATCGATTTCCAATTATTTTGTTAGGTATTCTACAAATAAATTGGCACATCGAGGCATATATTCGCCAGATGTGAGCACACACGATATCTGTATATATACAATATATAGTATATTGAATAGATAATGCAATTTCATTTGTTGCACTCTGTAATGCATTTGCATCTGAGGTCCAGTTAAGAGAGCAAAGGCAGGCCGCCACTTTGGCTGTCCGTTTATCCGTCCGTCCGTCTGTCCGTCCGTCTGTCTGTCTGCTAGGCAGGCTCAGGCTGAGTGACCCATTTTGAGGACTGGTACGCTGTTTCAGTTTCAATTAGCAGCGAACTGAAAATGCAACATGATTTAAATTGCTGTCGCTGTCAGTTGTCAGACAAGAGCGATAACAACAACGACAGCGGCAACGACAACAACAGCAGCAGCAACAGCAACAAAGACAACGACAACGACAGCGACAAGGCGCAGCACGCCTCAGACGCACCAAAATGTATCTTATAGATACATGTTGCTGACATAATAATCTCAGCACACACACAATGCCTCATCACTTGTTGTTGTTGTTGCTGGTGCTGTTGCTGTGGCTGCTGTTGCTGTTGCTGCCTCAATGTCTCTGCAGTTGTCGCCAGCCTAGGCCTATGCCTATCACCTCTCCTCCTCACCTTCAGATATCTATATTTGGGATATTTGGGGAGTCTTGCTAGATCAGTCAGTGCGCTAAAAATATGCTACACTTGATTTTATACTTATTCCTGTTGTCGCCGACGCTGTTGTCGTTGTTGTTTCTTCTTCTTGCTGATGCTGATTATTCACTTTGAATTTGCTGGCCAAGATCAGGAGCAATTTGCAAGAGACTGCCACATCTAGAGAGAGAGAGAGAGAGAGAGAGAGAGATAGAGAGCGTAGTGCCAGGTCAGGGACATTGCTAAGTAGTTAGGCTTGTTGCCAGCACCAAATAAGAACATGAAAGTGGCAAGAAATTAATATATGCAATTATGTGTATAGTTTATGAAGCAAATAAAAAGATATACTAAAGTTGGATACATTTTAGTACAAACAAATACCAAAGCTACAGTCGAGTGTGCTCTACTGTGAGAAACCCGTTACCCATTTTGAATAAAAGCAAAAACAGCGCGGTATTATACTTAAAATATACCAAATTAATCTACGACAAAGTATTAAAAATATATCAAAGTCTATATTCGGTATATTGATATTGTATTATATTAAAAATATATCAAATCGTACAAAATAAATCAGATTGTCAGAAAATGCAACTAAGACCCGTAATAAATAGGAGTTTTTTTCATCACACAAAAGATTTTTTTAAATAAATTTTAATTACTCAATATTATAATTACTTGATGTCAGAATAAAAGTATTTATTGAGCATATATGTATTTAACATAATCGAAATATTTGACTTTAAAGAAAATATCATATAATTATTGGTGCATAATTATTTGATTAAAATAATAATATGTTTAGAATATCTTGAGTATTATAGAAACATTTTACTATTATACAAAATTATAATTTTTTTATGGTTCAGCATATTTTTCTAATAATATAATGTGCAAATACTTTACTATAACAAATAAAAAATCATAGCATAATCTTATCGATAGAAATTGTTAAGAATATGTTTGAATTGGCAATTTTATTGAACTGAACATAATATAAATTCTTGTCAAAGTAACATAGTGATATCATAATTTGTGAAGTTGATTAATATCTTTTATACAAATATTTGTGCTTAATTTAATGTTTAATTATATCATCATTTCTAACAAAAAAATAGAAATGTCTTACATTATCAGCTATCATTATAAGTGCTTAAATTTCAAGATTTGGATTCTTCGCTTCGCCACGTTAAGTGGTAGATTGTTTTTTGCTTTGGATTTATAGAAATCGGAGATAAAGTCACGTCAAGTGGGACGCCGACAGATGTGATTTATGTGTGCTATGTTTTTGATATTTCTGCTGTTAATTGTTGCGACATGGCGGCTGATTGACCAACTGACAGAAAGGAGAAAGAATGAGAGAAAGAGGGAGAGAGCGGATGAGAGGCATGGCGCGGGGCCAATAAATAATGAAGACGACGCAAATTGGCGCATTTGTTAAGTTGGTCAAACATCAAAGCGATATATACGACTTCTATCTTATAGATACATTTCTGGCCATTTGTTGAATACACATCGATAGAAAGATAGAAAGGGACAACAAAACAAACGTAGACCGGAACCACTTGACGTTATAAGTTAATCATCATTCAATTAACGTTTGAAATGCGTTTTTAATAGTCGCTGGGCGTGGCAACCGGTTGCGGATTAGGGCCAAACAAATAGATACTTGTAGTGAAGATACAATTGTAGTGAATCAATTTGAGGCGGATAGGAAGTGCCAATGCCTTTTACAGGTCAATTTCCGATATGAAATTCATTAGAAATTGAATTTGTTGAGCTGGTTGGTTCAAAAGTGCACCTAATGAGGCAATGCCCCTGATCCTATCCCCCCGCTCCCCGTCCCTCTACCCAAGCAACACATCGGTTTCACTTTGATCACTTTGCTGCGACGATCTGCAGTCGCCTTTTCATTCAATTGATTGATTTGTTTTTGCAGCACTTTATTATCTCGATCGATCGTTGCCCCCTCTCTCTCTCTCTCTCTCTTCCTCTCTCTTTTTATCTTCATCACTCTGTCTCACTCTTTTCACTTGTTATCCACAGCATAAGCTCGCATAACTACAAAAGTATCTGCATACTCATGACCCTTTGCAAGTGAGCGCGCTTCCCTATTCCCTCTGCTTCCTCTTCTCCCTCCCTCGCCCCGCGGCCCCCTCACTGATCATTGAGCACTGTCCACAACTTGTCGCTGGTCGCTTGTCGGTTGCTTCGGTTCGGTTTACGGTGCCGGTGGCCAAGCGGCGAGTAATGGTTGATTTTAATTAAATATATCTTCTTCCTGTTGCTGTTTCCATTATATTCGTGTCGTTTCGTTTCGTTTCGTTTTGTTTCGCTTCGTTTTATGCTTTCGTCTCAATGTTGCTGTTGTCATTGCTCGATGTGTGGTTGCTAAACCCAAAGCCTAAAGCCCGAACCCCAAACCCCAAACATAAGCCCGCTTAACCACCGCCCATAAAATTCGCTCTTCCCTATCCCAATTTTTGTTTTTTTTTCTATTTCGCTGCGGGTTTCATGCAGTCACTTTTCATTAGTTTCTCTGATAATGGCATAGTTTAGAAATCTATAATACATTTGCATGTGAATAATATAAACAACATTTTGATGTAAAGCCAGCTTCTATAATGTTATCGATTTTAAAATTATTTTCAAGTTTAGCAATATTCAATTTAAGCACAAATTGCGGAGATGAATTTAGTGTTAAGAAAAAAAAAACACTTTTCGATAAATGTTCCGTATTTAATATTTTTTTAATAAATTCATTCATTTTATAAGTTCTTGAATTTCTATTTTTACATTTCTGTATCAACTTTGCGGCGATAAGAAGCATTTTTTTGATTTGAAATCTATTTCTGTTAATTCATTTCAGCAATTCATTGCTAAAAATATGTCATTCGATTGCTAAATATATTCAGTCTTGGAATTTGATTTTCCTCATTTCTAAATCTTATTGATAAGAAGTTCTTGAATTTCTATTTATATATTTCTACATATAGGAACTTTGGCATCTATTTATGTTGGCACATTTCTTCGATTGCCATTCGATTGCTAAATGCAAAAGTCAGACTTGAGTTTGAACTCTTTAGAGTTGCGCCTTTTAACGAGGTGTGCTTGGGTTTGATTAGCTTCCCTTGGCCTTACCCAGCAAACAACGGAAGTGAAGCTATGAAGCTATAGCTCCTCTTCCTCTTCACCCTCCTCCACTCTTATGCTTACTCCATTGACTGACAGTCGCTGCATAAATAATAATTGTATGTCATTTATAATAGTTTCGATGTTGTTGCAAAGGAATCGCGACTGCAGTCGAAGCAATGAACCGAGCAGAGTAAAGAGAGAGAGAGCGGAGAGAGAGAGAGTGGGAGTGCTTGAGAGGAAGAGAGAGGAGAGATTGGGGAGTGTGCGAATTGTCTAAGCACCCCGTTGACATTAAAGTTGATTGCAAACTGTACGCATTTATGATCATGCTGCTGCTGCTGCTGTGGCTGTTAGTTAATGATGATGATCATCGTAATGATGATGATGATGGCGTCGCATTATCATCATTATGAACATCATTGGCTGCCGGTCTGTCGGTTTATTAGTTTGCCTTTGCGCGCGTTTTTATGGGCGATAATGCATTCGCTTTTCACTCTCCCTCTCTCCCGATCTCTCTTTCTCCTCGCTCTCTGGTAGCTCGTTGAGCTTGTCGCTGCCTGCTGTGCTGCCATTTTCCATTAGTTTGAAACTCTATTTCAATGAAACTGAGAAACACAAGCGCCGAGATTCCCTAGAGATTTCCCTGATGAATGTGTGAAAAACTCGCCAAGCTGCGCCTGGGAAAATGCCAAATGAAAAGCGCAAGAATTCGCAAAAAAAAAAAGAGTAAATTTAGTTTATATATGGACAACTTATAAATACATATATTGGTAAATATTAATTGAGTTAAATATGCAAATAAATTTGAAATTATTTTTCTCTCTTTTTTATTTACTTGACGAACGTTTTTTTAAAGTGCTGCTGCTCATAAATAAAATAATCCTTTATTTATTTTATGCACAACTCTTTTTATACCCGCTACCCATAGGGTAGAAGGGTATTATAACTTTGTGCCGGCAGGAAATGTATGTAACAGGTAGAAGGAGGCATCTCCGACCCTATAAAGTATATATATTCTTGATCAGCGTCAACAGCCGAGACGATCTAGCCATGTCCGTCTGTCTGTCTGTCCGTATGAACACCTAGATCTCAGAGACTATAAGAGATAGAGTTATAATTTTTTTCGATAGCATTTGTTATGTTTGCACGCAGATCAAGTTTGTTTCAAATTTTTGCCACGCCCCCTTCCGCCCCCGAAAACCAAATCAAAATCGAATAACAAGCATAATTTTAAAGCTAGAGTTACGGATTTTGGTATATAAAATAACAACTATAGTAGTTATGATTCCTGAAAATTTGGTTGCGATCAGATAAAAATATGGTACATTTTTAATATTTTTGTAGTATATTTGGTATATTTTGAGAATAATACCGCAAAAATATATTGCTTTTACTCAAAATGGGTAGCGGGTATCTCACAGTCGAGTACACTCGACTGTAGCTTTCTTACTTGTTATGTATTGAATCCGTTTTTGTTCAATTCATTTGAATGCATTTTGGGTTTTAGTTGCCTTGGCTGACAATCTGGTATATTTGGCACTCTATTTTGTTTGAAGTACAATATCAGTATACCAAATATAGCATTTGATATATATATTTAGTATTTTTTGGGATATTTTAAAATTAATACAACACTGTATTGCATTTGTCAAGTACACTCGACTGTAGCTTTCTTACTTGTTATGTTTAAAGTACAATTCATTTGTATTACTTTGATAAAATTAATGAAAGTTGTAATATTGTTTTAATTTGTTGACATACATTTTAAATTCTAAATTTCATATTATTTAATGGATGATTGCTTTAATGCATTTAGTTCGTTTTAAGTATATTTTATTAATTCATTTATATGATTTCTTGCTTCTTTGCAGCAGCAATGCAGCCAGGCGCAGCAGCAGCAACAACAGTAACAAGAACGAACAAAACAACGAGTAGAAGTAGCAACAGCAACAGCAACAACTTAACATTAGCTATAATGAATAGAACAACAAGAACAACAAATTTTCACAAACGTCGTCGAAGGCGGCAGCGCAGCAGCAGCAGCAGCAACAGCAGCACAACAGCAACCACAACGCGAGCTAGAACAAGAAGAACAACAACAGCAGAAACAACACTAAGAACAACAACAACATCTAGGAGATATAGTTACCCAAATCTGAGCAGAACTGGCGCCTATTTGGCGCTGCTGCTTCTAACCACAACATGTTCCTTGTGCGCTTCCGCATCTGAGACGGGCGCCATTACCACCAACAGCAATAGCAACAGCAACAGCAACAGCAATAGCAACAGCAACAATAATAGCGACAACAGCAACTCAGTTGCTGCCGCTTCAAGTGGAGCGACATTCATGTTGCCGGCCTCGCCTTGTGCGCCACAACATTGGTGGGATCAGCAGCATGATAGGTGCACGCCATGCACCAGCTGCCAGGGCGAGATGATTCCATTGCGTCCCTGCCAGCTGCACATCGATACCGTTTGTGGTTCCATCTACGACCTGAAACTCGATTGGGTTGTGCTCGCCAAGACGGAGCGCAACTGGAAAGAGGTGCGTCTCAATTGCAACTCTTTCTCCTCAACCCAATATTCCAATTAATCTCTCTTTCGTCTCCTTCGCTTTTGCAGCGCCGAAAGTCCTCGGAGTATGAGCATTTCGATCAGGCATCGCCGCTGCAGCATTTGTCGCACGAACAGCTGCAGCAACTGCATGAGGAGGCTGCCGCCGCTTTACCGCTCGACTGGCAGACCGCTGCCCTCTTCATAGCGGTGCTCGCCTGTCTGCTCTTCTTCTCGGTCGCCGCCTGCATTCTCATCCATCACATGCGCCAATGGCGTCGCATGGAGCGTCGACTGGATCAAGGTGAGTTCCATACTTTATTACTACTGAATATTGAATTAAAATCTTAATACTGTTAGATATTCAATTTTGTAACAGGTCTTAAAAATATTCATATAAATATTCTCATTTACCGATTAAAGTAAAGTTGAAATCAAAAAATATAATATACTTTATGTTGAATGACTTATTTACTATTTGAACTAGCAAAGTACAGTTTAAAAAGTAAGAGCTAGGAGGCTGACATTTGTAGGCAGCATAGTTAGCGTAATTTCATGGTACTATAAGGCTGCAATAAGAAAAGCGATCAGAACTAAGTTTAAGTCAAAACACTGACAGATACACTAACTTTATTATCAGAGTTCAAAAAGTAAGAGCTAGGAGGCTGCAAGTTTAACACAACACAGTTTAGTCAATTTCAGCGTGCAATAAGGCTGCAATTAGAAAAGCGATCAATGCCTAGCTTAAATCAAAATATAATGCAAATTTTGTTATACTGACAGTTCCACTAACTGTATTATAGGAAATTAAAAAGTAAGAGCTGGGCGGCTGAAATTTATTACACAGCAGAGTTCAGCGTTCAACATGGCTGGCTTTTCCATAATAACCACTGCATTAAATTGATCAAGGTATTACGTAACTTTAAACAGAGTATTTAAAATAAAGTGGACTCATTTAAGATCGTCTGAAAATGAGATTAAATAATAATTGTGTGGGTAGTTATTGACAACCGAACGAGTATGGAACTCGACCAATAATCTCAGGGAATAACATATTCAAAGACGGGCCGGAAAGAGTATAAAATTCATCAGCTGTCGGTGGCTGCGTTCTCACAGCGAGTAATGCGGTGGCAGTGGTTGAAGCTCCTAACTGGGGCGATAGTTTCGACTTTCACACGCCTCGACCGTGGCCTCGACATGAAGGCACCTTTAACCCGTCGCCAAGCAGCTGCTGTTGTTGCTGCTGTTGCTGCTGCTTTGAATGCGTGGCACGTTGCAGCAGCGCGTTGCATTGCCAAAGGTTGCAGTGTCAGTCGCTTGGCTGTTTGGTTGCTTGGCTGCTTAGCATGCCCGGCATGTTGGTGGCGTGTTATTTGATTTCTCGTAGAAAGCTGAGAGCTGAACAACCTGCAGCAAGGGGCCCTAAAACGTGGCATGCAGTGGCATGGCATTGGCCTGGACGACTCGTACATATTTATAAGGCCCGACGGACGGGCCAAGAACACGACACTTTGATGTATGGGAGCTCCGACAATCGCCAGCGGCATCTTATTGCATTTTACCCGAAAGACAGAAACTCCTTCGAGGCAAAAGACGCGCGTCCCTTTTTGCGCCAAAGTCAAAGATTTCCAATGAATTGCATCTCTCTCTTGCTCTTTTGCTCTCTCTCTCTCTCTCTCTTGCTCATCACCTGCATATTAATGAGGTGGCCCAACATGAGCTGCGCCTGCGCCAAAGTAGAACGAAACGTCCAAATATTTGGCGCATGTGCGTCCGTGACGTCGACTTGTCGCCTGACAATCTCGACGCGTTTTGCATACATCGCTGGATTCAACAACAACAACAACACGTTATTATTCTTATTAATATTTTTCGCAAGTTGTTATTTTTTTTCATTTACGTTTGCCGTTCATGTTCAATCTGACCGCGCTCCATAAAGCAACCGCAACCGCAAGCCAAAGCAAAGCAAACCAGCAAAAAAGGCTCGATTCACTTGTTAGGTGGCTAAAATCAGGCAAAACTTTTATGGCATCAATACCAAAAATAAATCATCTAAATCGCTTACAACATACGCTGAATATTTTACACTTCAAATTGAGATTCAATTGGTATTGGAATAAATATCTATAAATGAAATCTGAAAATCTCAGTTGAATTTAAGAATATCATTTAAATGGAAATTCGATATCAAGCGACAAAAATAAATAAATCATAAGTTTAGATTTTAGTTTTATTAACTAGTTGACATTTTAGGGAAAACCTCACACTCATATCATATCGTAATATAATAAATTGTATCATAACAATTCTCCAAGCTCAAATTCTGATATATGTACATACACATATATTTAAAATGTCCCTTGATATTCCACTTCTATTTAAACTAAATACCTCGAATAAATGCCGAAAAATTCAACGAAAACTAAACGCGACCTTGGAGAGTTTTAAACATTTTGGCAGATACTCGTATCCCAAGAATATCTTTTGAAATATCTTTTTCAAGAGGGAGATGACGCGGCATATGCTGCTGTCCTTGACAATGATACTGCTTGGATGTTTTGCTTGCTGCCAAAGCAATTGGAATCATTCCCAAGACGGCACAAAACATTAAGCATTCACATAGAGCGAGAGAGAGAGAGAAGGAGAGAGCCATATGTAGAGCCCCCTTAAATGTCATAATATAAAGCAGCATATAAGAAAGACGCAACTTAAATGAGGCATGCAACGCGGCCGCACACAACTTTCAATCTTTAGTGTCTTCATTCCCCCCTCAACACACTTTGCTTTTGACTTTTCCAACGATTGAAGTTCGCTTCTGACGGATTTATTTACACGTTTTACGATCCAGCGACTTCATAAAGTGGACTGGCACATCACATTTTATAGAACTCTCCCCACAACAAAAAAACCTTTCTAGTAGCTCCCCAAACTGTGTTTATTTATGATCGACAAACGTGCAATTTAAAGTCTTGAAATATATTTTAGAAATCATCGAATTAAATGCATTTGTTGCGTTTTATGAGAATTTTTGAAGTGCCTTAATGATATTACAACTTGTTAGGGAAAATCACGAATTATAGTAAAAATAATTGAATTTCAATTTAAATATCTGTAAATGCAATCAGTTAAAAAATATTTTAGAATTTTATTCTATTAAGCTGTTGCTTTGTAAAAGATTTTTGAGTTCCCAATTTCAATTCTTCATTAATTCAGTCAAATTCAGTTTTCAATTCTTTATAATATTTCAATATAGTTTTTTTTATAGCCATGATTAATATATTCCAAAATATTTACTTTACATTTGAAGTGTAATATCTGTGAATTCAAGCAAGGAAAAGATTTCAAAATGTGTATTCTATAGTATTCTATTTTATCCTTAATTCAAAATTTCCAATCCTTTCTTCAATCTAAAACAAAATATTCTCGAAACAAGATTTAAATCTTAAAAAAAATGTTTTTAATAAAAATCTTGATTTTAAAGGCGATTTTTTCAATTTGAAAACCTAATTTTATGATGTTATTTTATTATTAAATCTTAAATCAAGTTTTGCAATCACTTTTCAAATTGGATTTTCTTCTCTCTGTGTATTAATGCCTTGATTTCTGAAGCATTTCTGAATACTCAATTTCAAATCATTCTTTATAAATTAGAATTTCAGTTTATTTATTCGAATATTTCAAAGCTAATTTTAATTTTCAATGAAAATAAGACAATCGAGAATGATTTATCATCGATAGCTTATGCAGTTTAAGTTTTGCTGTCAAAAGCTTTGTGATTTCAACGGGATTCAATTGATTCTCAGCTCGTCTAATCAAATCTCTTTCTATTTTGGTTGCCCCATGTTGTTTAAGGCGCAACAGCAATAACTGAAGGCGAGGAAAAATAATAATAACAACAACATTGGTTAACAGCGTGTGTTCATTTTCCACGCGCTTTTCGCGCCTTTCCACCCACGACGCAACGTTGCACAGAGGGAGGAGATAGGAGATAGGAGGAAGAGGGAAGAAGGAACTGTGTGGCTGTTGTCTGTGTGTTGAAATTTATGCGTTGCTTTGATAGGTTCCCGTGTTGTTTTCCTTGTAATCATAATTCAACGCGTGTCGACGTCGACAGCGGCGTCGACGTTGACGTTGACAGCGACAGCGACGTTGGCAGCGTTGTCGTCCCACGCAGCGATCAGAGAAAAAGTGAGAGAGAGAGAAGAGCCCCATGTCCAGTGTGAAGAATTTATGTGAAGACCCGCCAACGAAATGAAAATAGAGAAGCCAACATGAGAAATGGGACAGGCAGACAACGTCGTTGCAACAACACTTGCCTCTTGCCACAAACGAGGCGTGGGAAGGGGAGGGCGGGAAGCGAGGTCGATCAGCAATGCGAGAGATGCGAGCTAACACAAAAAATCCTTGGGTCCGGAAGCAGCTCTTTTGTCCAGGTAAACGCGACACGTGCAGCGGAAGAGCCTCTCTCAATCAGTGTCTCGCTGTAAGTGTGCGTGTGTGAGTGTGTCTGCTGTGGCATGCAACGTGTCTAGCTCAAGGACAAGCGGATGTTTGCAGACCGCAGCGTTTGGAATCACTTCCGTGGGCATGTAATGAAATTCCGAAATCATGTCACACAACCCAACGAAATGCAATAAAACAAACGAAGGAACGAACGAAGGGCAGGAAGTGGCAGGCAGCGACTGCGACGGCGACGGCGACTGCGAGTGCTGTGGTGCCACAAAGTGTTGATGATGCAGCGTTTTATGTAACAGTTTCCCAACCAGAGAGAGTGGATCACAACCCCGTGATGAAAAGCGGAAAAACAGTGTCAACTCTTATGGAAAATCGAGCAGCAATTGCTGCTGCTTGGTTACGGGGGCATGCCACATGCCACACGCCACACGCTGTAGCATGTACGACACATGGCTTCCGCCACCGTCTATAAATAGTTGGCGAATTCGATTTTCGATTTTTCAACCCATAGTTGATGATTAAATATTGGACCAGCTGCTGCTGCTGCTGCTGATGTTGTACAGGAAGTTGTTGCTGCCACACACACACACACGCACACACACACAGTGGAAAGGTGTGACTGGGGCGTATTCAAGCGCTCAATTGACAATTGCCCCATCTGCAGCGCATTTCCCTTTTCGCCTTTTGCATTTTGCCTTGCGCATTTTCTTCTGTTTGGCACGCGCTTATGGCTTTCTTCAACTTGGAAATATGCGTGTTGCAGGCAACTGCGATAAATTTGCCTCGTCGTGGCAGCTAAGCAAATGCAACAGATCTGCGCCACTCGCAGAAATGTTACAGAGGGGATCTCTCTCCCTCTCTGCCAGCCTTTTTACGGCTTCTCCAAAAATAGCAGCTGCATAAGTTTCGCCTGCTTTTATTTAGCAACGAGTGATGTGAGGATGCGAAGGCGGAGACGGAGACGGACACGGAGGCAGAGGGGGAGGTGACCAAGAGTTGTGTGTGGAGTTGCGGGGAAGCCCCCGTCGCGTGGCATTGCAAACAAACTTGCAATTTCGCGTATATTTAATGTGGCACATGCCCCAAACTGCCAAGAAAGAAAAAAAAAAAGAAATATAACAAGAAGGGTACACACAGAGACACAGCGAGTGCCACAAACAGTGGACGGAGGAAGCGATGTGGCAAGGCAACTTAACCAGAAGCAACCGACAGATAAAGCATACAAATAACGCTAAACTTCATTTCAAGTCCAGATATAGAAGAAAGCCAGAAAACTAAAAAGAAAAGAGTTGCAGATAGAGAAAATAAAATGCATTGAAAAGAACTCGAAAGTTTATCGAGGCTCCAGGATTGTGAAAAGTAATAACAAAATAGTAAAAGCAATATAGAAATTTTCAAGAAATATATATTATTTGTATATGTAATAATATATTAACAATGTTAACTCTCGACTTTCATTATAACCAAATCCTCGATTATTAAGTCAACTTTGAGAAAAGTTTAACAATTTTTTTTTATTTTTTCTAAGAGGCATTTTTATACCCTCAAATGGTTTTATAATTTTTTGCCTGCAGGAAATGTAGAGAATGTAGCAGAAGGAAGCATCTCCGACACTATAAAGTATATATATTCTTGATCAGATAAAAATTGTAGAATTTATTTAAGAAATACTTTAGTATGGCAAAAATCGCCTACTGCAATCGGGTCTCAGTTGTTTTGGCTGACAATCTGGTATATTTTGCACCCATGTACGGTGTCAATATACCAAATCAGTATACTATAGTATTTTTATGGTACATTTTTTGGTATTTTTGTTACCCGTTAAATGGGTAACGGGTGTCTCTTAGTTTGTTGAAAAATAGCTTTTATAAGTATAGCCAAATTTCGAGAAATGTAAGAACATCTTAACATCAAATCCTGGAAAGAAATTGAGTACTTAAGTCAGCTATGCTATTAGAAAAGAGAGTTCTGAAAGTGCGTTGTAGATATTGCATCTTAAGCTGTTACTTTCTGCTAATTTATCTGCGTAGCTTCATCTTCTGTATCGTGCACTTACTTTTCATGTATCGATTAAGATCAAATGAATGCGAAATGCACTAAAATGTTATTACAGCGAGTAAAGGAAAGTGAATGGTTTTTCTCTTTTCTTTTCATTTTCTTTATATGATCGCATGGGAATCTTTCCACACAATTGCGTTTCGTTTTAGAGATCACTTGAAGCACATGATCTGTTAAAATTGTTTCAGCCTTGCGGTAGATACATTCCCTCCCCCCGCCACCCCTTTCTACACCATCTACTTCCATTCCGTTGAGCTCCATTTGTGTGTTGAATCTTTGTGCTGCTTTCAGTATTTTTGCTGTTTTCACTAATCAGTTTGCTAGAATCTTCTTGGCATACAATTTCCATGGAAAAATTTCCAAACTGTTCCAAACAAACATACGTACATACATACATATATACAAAGGCACCTTTGTGTGTGTGTGTGAGTGTGTGTGTATAGAGAAAGAGTCTCATCCACATGTACTTAGATTTTCATCTTTGGGCGCATTGAACATTTTGAAACTAATTGAACTGCGCAAATTTCGAAAATTGTGTTTTGTTTTTCCCATAATCGCCCCTTCTCCCCGTTCCCCGTTCTCCATCGTTTTTCTTCTGCTTTTTCTCACAAATTTGTACAACGTAGCTGCTGCCATCATTCTTGTTGTTCTTCTTGTTGTTGTTGTGTGAAAATTCGCTGGGATTGTTTATAATAAAAAGCAAAGAACCGAACGCAACCGTCGCGTCTGTTGGGCAATGGAACTTAATTTTCATTTTGATTTTTTTCCTTCGTTTTTCTTGACGTGTTTTTCTCTCTCTCTCTCTCTCGCTTTTTGTTGACTTCAGTTTAAAAATAAATGATAAATTATCTACTGACTGCTGTTTGCTGTCTAGTGTCTGCCACGCCCAGCCAGCGTTTACGCCCACTCGAGCATGTTTACAAGTCGGAAATGCGCTCCTCCGCCCCCGCCCCCGCCTCCGATCCCGATCCCAAAGCCAATCCCCAACTGACCCCCTTTCGATTTCCTGTGCCAATCTGACAGCGCAAATAAAAAGAAAACAAAGCAAAACAAAACAAAACAAAATGTATAAAAATATAATAAATATTTTTCGCTGCGTTATAGACGTGTTTATGAAGGCCATAACATTATTTTATGTACTATGTGGCAAATATATAGTACTATAGTACTTGCAGTTCACTCGATATCGCATTTGAATCGGAATGGGAATCTATTTTCATGCGTTTTTTTTTTGCGTCACTGCAAACCTTGCGTTACATTGATTGATAATGCTTTTTTAATGGCCAAACTGATTTAATGTCTCATCTGCTGCAAACTATTTGAATTCAATTATTTCCGTGCCGTTATAAATACCATAAATCGCCGTTCGAATTGAATTTACGATCTTCTCTATTGAAGAGATATAAAATGATCGCTGTTTGTGCACTGAATATTAACTTTCATTTTTTACTACATTTTATTTTACGAGTTTTGTAATTTATTGTGGGAATAAAAATAATGTATAGTATTAATTGCAAGTGGTTGATGCTGATTTATTTTGCTTGAAATTTATCAAAAATTTAATATTGTAAAAGTAGTAGTAGTAAAAAACGTTTATATGCTTGCTTAATCAACTATTATAAATAGTTTAACTATAATGACAAATAGCTTAATAGTGAATACAACAACAGTCAAACAGTTTTAGTCTCAATTTAAAGATGGTTGGATTGATTAAAAGCTTATTCTGAGAACAATTAATATGTATCGCCATAATCTCATTCCGAAAACAATTTAATTTGTCTCAGCTATCAGCAAATGATTTAATGTAGCAATTTATTCTTAGTTGCTTCGCTTCACAATCTGCTATATGTTGTACTATATGTTGAATTTTGAGTTTAGTACTAAACCAATATACCTTGCGGTATATAAATTTAGTATATTCGGGGGTTAGCCAAAGGTTATAAATTAATTTATAGTCTATGCCTTTAATAAATAAATAAATAGTATATAGGAAAGTTTTAGCCATTATCCAGTTATTGCTCTTCAATATAGGAAAAGCATTCGAAAACAATTTCCATTCCACTATTTCATTTCCACTTTACATATTTGAAATTGACACTTTTTTTTTGTCCTTCTCTTAAAACATCGATTAAATGATTGATTTATAGAGCATTCTTAAAACAAGTTAATCTTCAAGTGATTCATTCACTAATCATAAGTGATTCACTATTCAGTTTTTCCTCATTTGAAAACAATTTTCCAAATGTTCTTAAGTGTTTTAGTATTTAATTTCCACTTTACACATTCTGAATCGACACTTTTCTTGTCATTCTCTTTCATTAAGTGATTCACTATTCAGTTCTTAATCATTTGAAAACAATTTCCATAAGTTTCATGTCCTTAAGTATTTTAGTATTTCATTTTTCTACATTTTTAATTGACAATTTTGCTTTTCTTCCATTAAAAATATAAGTTTTAAAACAACGATTAAATGTTTGATTAATAGAATATTCTTAGAACAAGTTGATCTACATTTTAGTGATTCACTATTCAGTTTTTACTCATTTGAATTTATATATTTTCATTTCGATTTCATACATTTTTAATTGACAATTTGCTCGTTGTTTTCTTCCATTACAAATATTAGTTTTAAAATTGCGTTTGATTAATAGAATATTCTTAAAACAAGTTAATCTACATAACACAAGTCTCAGTCACCAAATAGTGATTCACTTTTCACTTTTCGGTTTCAGTTTATATTCATTCGAAAACAGTTTCCATATGTTCTTAAGTACTTTTCTGACATTTTTTTGGCATTTTTAATTGAGAATTTTGTTGTTGTTTTGCTTGCAGATGTGGAAGAGTTGTCCACGAAGCTGATGGCCAAGCTGGCGGAGGTGCAGAGCCTGGACGGTGGCACCTTCTTCATAGGCAATGCGGATGCGCTTCGTGGTCTGCCCGCCTCGGCAGTGACGGCGGCGTCGGCTGCGGCGTCGGCAGCGCAGTCGGGCATCTTTCAGCCACAACATGTGCTGTTGCCTGGTAAGTGTGTCAAAGGTCAAGCCACTTGAGATCGAACAAACGATCGATCGATCGATTGGTCATACTTCTTGCTACGTGTCGCTGCGGGGGTGGGGCAACCAAATGTTGCACAGCGTCGTCGCCGCGGGATAACGAAAGAAAGATTTCTTTCTTTCTCTTTGTGCGATGTCGTTGTTTTAGCATTGTACGTTGTTGTTTTTCTTTTTACTGCTGCTGCTGCTGCTGCTGTTTCTTTTTTATGGTATTTGACCAAGGCGTTTGCTAATTTGCATTTAAATTGACCATTGAGCCCGTGGGCGGCGGCCTCTTGGCGGCGACAATAGCCGTTTAATGGGCCCATATTCAACATTGAACATTCAGAAGCCAACAGCAAACATATTGAAGATTCAACAACGAACAGCAAACAGTGAACAGCCAACATCCAAAAGGCATCGCAATGCGATCGCAATTGATTCCATGGCAAATGCAAATGAGAACGCGAACGTTCAGAATTTTAAATATTATGTGGGGCCTACGACTGTCACTCCGTTTTGACAGCGTCGCTTGTGGCCTGCAGCTCAAAATACACAAAAAGCATAACTCACCTTCCTCTCTCTCTCTTCTCTCTTCTCCTACGTTATAGTGAAGAAGCATGCCAAGCATCAGGAGCGTCGCATACTGAAGACTTTGCAGCCGGGCAACGTTTACATCGAGGAGAACAACGCTGTTGGCATTGGGTTAATGCCAAACTTCAAGGGCTGAGGGATCTGTTTCGTTTTGCGTAAACTACTTAACTGCGAGTAGAGATGGAGTAGTACACACACACACACACACACACACCTACACACACACACACTCAAACAAACATTTGTACAAAGAAGCTGCAACTAGAGAAGCAACTGGAAGCAAATCTGAGGATCAAACACTCAATACGACGACGATTATCGACTACACACACACAACACACACACACACACACACACACACACACACATACATATATGCATATAAATGTTTCGTCTAATAATTAAATATAATTTAAATGTTATGTTGACTTGTTTGTAAATGCAAAATGCAAAGCAATTAATTTAAATTGCGTTGCTCTTCGATTGTGGCAATTCAATTCACATTTGCCACGCAAATTGTTCTTTGTTTGCCACATTGATCGCAACACTTTTTTTTTAATTCTAATTCTAAATACGAAATTGGCAGATCGTTTTTTGTATATACTTACTTATAAAGAAACGAAGATAAGTGAATTAATTTTTTTTTTTTTTTTTCTGTTTAATGTGTGTGAAGAAAGTGAAAGGGAGAGTTGCATGAATGGGCATTATAATAATAATAAAACAAATTTGGAGAATCCCCAAAATATGATTAACAAATTTCTACTTAATGTAAATATTAAGGCGAGCGACGAACGACGAAGATGAAGATGAAGATGATGATGAAGTTGAGGATGAAGAAGAGAAGTGGCACCAAGTGGAACCAGGCAATATCGGCAGCATATCAGCAAACTATATCGTTATTATATAGTCGGGCGGGCATATTGTATATCAGAAAAAAACACACACACACACACACATATAAAAATTGTTTCATCGAGAAAAAATAAAGAAAACTAAATGAAAAAAAAACACATACCATACACACCCAAAATGCACATATACGATTAAAAACACTATATAACAATTAAAGAAAGAAAAAAATGTATCTATCGATACCCAATATTAAGAGTACTCTATAAATATTTTAATTAATTATTTAACGATCGCTTCGTTTACGCATAATTTTTTTTAATTATTTGTAATTATTAACTATTTGTTCTTGGCGCGAAAAGCAATTGCGAAAAATATTCAATATGCTACAAAATATTAAATATTTCACAAACAGCAAACAGTAATAATAATTATAATAATAATAACAAAAGCAATTGAATCGCAAGCGAATTAATAAACATTAACAAAAACAAATAACGACAATGTATAGAGAAATAGAGAGAAAGAGAGAGAGATAGAAAGAGAAAGAGAAAATCGAAATAAAAATGTAAAATGTTCATTTCAAGAAATGAATGAAAGAAAGAGAACAAAAAAAGAGTAAAATGTTTATGTTTTAAGTGCTATAAGTGTGCAACAATAAAAAGTTTTATGAATTAATTCACTTGTTTCAACTTAATTTCAAATCTCAATTGTTTTTCTTTCCTTTTCTGCTTTTTGTGTATATTAATTCTATTTTTCGTTGCAGCATATACAATGTGTGAATTGAAGGCTTTCAATTGATTTCCTGCCCGGGAGAGAAATAGTTGTGGGGAAGGCAAAAGGGTAAGGGGATTAAGAATCGACCCTGAACGTTGGCAATTGAGTCTGCGGCGATGAAATATAGTTTAATTTATACCCGCTACTTATAGGGTAGAAGGGTATCACAACTTTGCATCTTCGACCCTATTAAAAACTGGAGAAATGTCGACCTACTTCGGGTCTTACTTGCGTTGTTTAATAATCTTATATATTTTGTATGTTTAATTTTAAAATATACCAAATCAATATACCGCAAAAATACTGAGAGTATACCAAGTGATATACATATATGTTTTGAATATAGTTATATATCAATATACCAAATTTAGCATTTGGTATATTTTCAGAATTCAGTATATTTGCAAATATAATACCGCACTGTTTTGTTATTAATGATTTTAAAATATACCAAATCAATATACCGCAAAAATACAAAGAGTATACCAAGTGATATACATATATGTTTTGAATATAGTTATATATAAATATACCAAATATAGCATTTGGCATATTTTCATTTTAAAATATATTAAATCAGTATATCGCAAAAATACTAAGAGTATACCAAGTGATATACATATATGTTTTAAATATAGTTATATATAAATATACCAAATTTAGCATTTGGTATATTTTCAGAATTCAGTATATTTTCAAAACTAATATATAAATATAATACCGCACTGTTTTATTATTAATGATTTTAAAATATACCAAATCAATATACCGCAAAAATACTAAGAATAAACCTAGTGACATATATATGTTTTGAATATAGTTATATATAAATATACCAAATGTAGCATTTGGCATATTTTCAAAATTCAGTATATTTTCAAAAATAATACCTCACTGTTCTGTTTTTAATAAAAATGGATATCTCACAGTTGAGCACACTCGACTGTAGTTTTCTTACTTGTTATTACATATTATCTCTTCATGGCGATCGAAACGCGAAATGTGTCGAATGTGTTAGATATTATTATTGAACAATTTATGATCAGCCAAAAGCTGACGATTGACCTCTGACGGCAAATGCCATAAACTCTGAGACGATACACGAGGATGATCTCAATCAAATAGGAACCGACGAACTGTGGTAAACAAGCTTTCATTAACATATTAAATCAACAGATGTTGGCCTATTGTGATCCATCAGATTTCACTCAACTTGACGTCCCGCTGAAGATGCTTTGTTAAAAGACGTTCTCTAATTTCCATGCAAGTTAGCAATGAAGTTTTTAGAAACTGAATTCAACAATAATTGAAAGTTCTTAGCGATAGTAGACTTTTCAATGAAAACCTAACTTTATGCAAGAATTCAATCTTTAATATACTCAAATCAATCAAATTCTTTAATATAATTTTTCCTCTCTAATGACTGAAGTTAGATGGGAACTCCTAGTGGCATAATGCCTTTACAATAACTTCAACTAAATTATGTGGATTAATTAAAATCACACACATACACACACTTACACACGCAACTGCAAGCTGAGATATCTTTGTGAACTTCTCCTGCCCGACCACGCCCACTTAGCATCACCGCCCACTCTAATATCTTGGTCCGCCGCCTAGTTAAGCCCACACACACAATATGAAAGGCATATCTACAAATTTTTGGCAATCACTTTTTTACACTTTCCATTTACAGCTGACTTTAGCAACGTGTTGCTGTTCTGCTGAACTGTTGAGTAACTCTAAGCAAGCTAAAAATTTGTCATGAAGCTCTGCTACGTGACCATGCCCACTTAGCCAATCTGCCTTTACTAATTTGTCGGTCCGCCGCCTAGTCAGACATACTCACACAATATCACCGACATACTCCCAAATTTTTGGCATCGACTTTTTTAGTCACATATGTACATAAATCAACTACCAGCAGCTTCCTTAGGCAATCCATTGCAATGTTTTTGTGTTCTGCACAACTGTTAAGCAACTGTTGAGTAAAAGTAGCTTTAGCAAGCTAGACAATCTTTGTGACGCTCTCCTGCTTGACCACGCCTACTTAACTCATCCGCCTTCACTAATATCTCGGTCCGCCGCCTAGTCAAACACACACACATGCATTTGCCCGACATAAACTGAAATTTTTGGCATGACATTTTCAGACTCGATCGTTTACCAGACAACACGTTGAGGTTGTGCTCAACGGTTGCGGAGTAGTTCAATGGAATCACACACACATACATGTACTTATGTGTGCTAATATAAGATTGTAAAGCTATTCTTCATGACCACTCTTAAATTTTTGTACGCATCGATTGTACACTGATTAATTTCTTCTGTCGATGTTTTACTTTGCTAAGTACTTAATTAGTATTACTTGTATTAAATACTTTGACTTGCTAAATTACAATTATTGTTGTAATTATTATTATTTTATTGAAGTAAGAAATCCAATTTCGTATTGCAATCAGATAATCCAGAGCGTCTAAGGCCTTCATACTATAAATGACAATTCAAATCAGATCATTCGGAGAAAGCATTTGTATTGCATAGCAGTTAGTGTTATAAAAACTATAGTAACATACTCATTAATATACTTCTGAATTGTATTTAATACAGTTGCAATTTTTGTTGCCAGCAATGTGATCGAGCTACTTGATAATCAATCACGTTTGGCACCACAAAGTCTGTCAGCAACTCAAGCTGTTGCCAATCTGCATCTCAGTATCTTGCTTGCGCAGCTGTATCTAATAAGTTGCAAAATGCAAATGTTGCATACGAATATGTTTTCAACTAAGTGTGTGTGAGAGTGTGTGTGTGTGTGTGGGAGGAGGAGTGGGAACGGACACGGCAGGAAACGTCTTTCAATGGAAATGAAAACGAAAATGGAAATGGGCAGAGCCCATGATCACGACACTGTAGAGTCGATAGTCTAGCCTAGAGTCTAGAGTTAAGAGTCTAGAGCGTTGAGTTCCCCCCTCGAGAATGTTGCGCTGTTGGGTGCATTTAATAAATTTGCATTTTGGACATTTGCATTGCACATTTTCGCATTTGCATTTGACGATTAACATTGAAAATGGCAAAAAGCAAATCGAATGCTATTGGATTTATTAATGTTGCTGTGCAGTTATACAATTAAATGTTTGTAAAAGCAACATTATTGCTGTTGGCACATCAAAGTGCGCGTTTAACTATTTTTTTTTCGCTTTTTGCTTTTTCGCTTTTGGCCAAGCTGAAATAAAATGGCGACGCGCCGACTGAAAAACGCGCAAACATTTCTAATGAAAATCCCAACTACAGCAACAATCACGATCGATATCCATTGGCTATTCCATGCACGAGCCAAGAGACTTTCTTGTTTGTTGCTGTTGCTGCTTTACTCGTAGGTTGGCCAATGCTGTGCTGCCTCTAGCCATGTCTTGACTGGCCAACAGAAATTAATTAGCTGCGACGTGGCATAAATTAGCCAAAAACACAAACACAACCAAATACGCAACGCTTCAATCGCAAAGTCGTCGTAAAAACCAATCGGATTGTATTGGATCGATTGCTTCGATCGAGCGAGCGATCGATCGATTGATGAAAGAAGACCCAAGCTATGGCATACTCGTATGAATATTGACTTACACAATCTATTGTTAGTTGACGTCCTTCTCATAACTTATTACTTATATTATATTACCTATTTTCTTTTGCTGTCGCATTATTGAATCAAAAATGTCTCGCACTTAATTTGTTGACAAATTTATGAACGTACTTGAATTTATGTATTTATTATTTATATTTATTTTTCATTAAAAAAAAACAGGTGAAACTGGAGATTGTCGTAGTCATTAGGTTTCTGAATTCAAATTTGCTTTCGCCCAATTATTTTTTTACAATTATTAAATTTTTATTTTAAAATATTTGTAATTTTTTATTAGTATGTTGAACTACAGATTGTCGTATTTGACTTTTTGAGTTAAAATTTGCATTTGCCCAATTTGTTATACTTTTTTTTCGTTAAATTTTTATTTGCCAATTGCTCTCAAGAGTTTTTGAGTTAAAAAAATAATATGTAATGGAATTTAAAGGATTGTTGTGAGCTCATTCTTTAGCAAAATAAGATTTAAATCCTAACGACAAATTATCATTTATTTATTCTTTAACATAGTTCCATAATTGATTTGGAAATATTTCATATATATTCTAATGGTAAAAATATTTGAACGATTTCTTTGAATTCCTTTGAATCTTCCTTGCTTGTCATCCCAAAAATCTATTAATTCTCGACTATCATAAATTGATTATTCATTCCTATATTTGCCTTTAATGTCGTATTACAAATATTGCATATTTCTTTTGAATAATATTCAAATTTAAAATTGTTGGAGTGGATTTTAAACACTTATTTTTAAGTATTATAAGTATAAATATTTCTTTATTTTCGACCACCATAAATTGATTATTCATTTCTAGATTTACTTTTAAAGTCGATTTCCAAATATTGTATTTTTCTTACTAATATTTCTGAGATAATTGAAAAATGTAAGAGTTTATTTGGAACCCTTTTTGAATACGATTTCTTTGTAGTCTCAATCGCATGTCATTTCAAATATCTCTACATTGTTGTTCCCCAAAAACACGTTGTCCTCGCTCCAGATGCTGGTTGAAGGTGCTGCAAAGGATGCCAACTGGCGAGTTGAATGTGCAGCCTGCAGCCTGCAACTTGCAACATGTTCCGCTGTTGAGCTATTGTGGCACATGCCAAACTCACTTTAGAGTATTTTTAACATGCGACATGGAGGCGGCATCGCATTGTCACAGCTGCCACAAGAGATGAGAGAGAGGCTGCAACAACAACAGCAACAGCAAGAGGAAGAGCAAGAGCAACATGCAACTGCAACAGATCAGCGGCAGTTGCACTTGAAACTGATAAGGCGTGGAGCATATAAAAAACGAAAGCGGAAGGAAGTGAACATTATGGAAATACTAGAAGCACTTGAAGAGCCACAGCAGCTGCGCGATTGAGAAGTAAAACAGTGGATGTGGGGAAGGGGAAGGGGAAGGGGGAAAAAGGGCGAAAGGAGAGCGCGGTAAACTGTTTGAGGGCGTTGCCATAAATCCACTTTGTGTCGACTATACTTGTAGTTGTGTTTTGTTGTTAAATAATATTGTTGTTGTTGTTGCTGTTGTTATTGTTGTTGCTACTGTTGTGAGACGTGATTGCCAATTGATCGATGAATCAAAAATAGCGCCACGAACGCGACTATTGAATGAAATCGCAGATGGCATCAAAGTGTTTTTTGGCGAGCGTGGGCGAGCGTGTGTGGAAGGCGTGGCGCGGGCCAGAGGAAGTGGCAAGGGGAGGTGAGAAGGGGGCGGCACTTGTAGCAAGCATCGCATCGAATTTCATTCACAAACGTTGATAGCCATTGGAATGCGCAAAGTGTCCGCATTTGGGCTCTGCCAATTAGCCTGGTGTGTGTATGTGTGTGTGTGTGTGTGAGTGTGTGTGTGTGTGCTTGTGGCTCGGAGCTCCTAAATTGGTGGCTAACAGCGTTTGATACACTTTGCCTAACGCTTATTTTGGCCTTACGATTTTTGGACCTTTGCGTTTCCGTTGGCCGAGAAATGCCAACCACGAAGCGATCAACAACAACAACAACAACAGCAACAGCAAAGAGCAATGCGACGTGGCGGAAATGCGAAAATTGCAAAACAAGCCACGAGTTTCTTTTATTTTCATTTCGATTCGTTTGTTTAAATCATTGAGGTCCAATCGGTCCGGCAATATCAACAGACCAGCAATAATTTCAGCATTTGTTTAAACAATTCGATAGCCAGATGCGTCGGAAGTGCATTCTCACATGTGTGAGAAACATCCCAAAGCGGATGCTGTTCCCCACCCGGGAAATGATTAACGCCAGCTTCCTATGGTCAACCCTTGTTCCTTGTCTAGCGTGGCGCATGGCCTTGTTTTCTCACTCATTAAAAACACATTTCCCACGTTTCTCACATTTGTGGAAACCCAAACGGAAGTTAAGACCAAAAAAGAAAAACTAATGATCATACATTTATAATTTTATTAGTATTGCACTCGCAAAGTACTTGATTAGAAAACCTATTAATTCAACAAAGTTCATGTAAAATAATTGCGAATAGCTTTATCGTATTTTAACGATATCAATATTCATTTAAACCACATCATAATATACTCGCTCACTTTGTAATAAACAATTTATTATATTATTTTTCTGTTTAATATTCGAAAGGTCGTTACATTTATTGTTCTTGTCCATAATTCGTTTATTGTTTCCGCTTAGCTGTGTTTAGAACCTCAGAACCAAAATGTGTTGTTCGAAATTCGAAATCAAGCATTGGCAGCAAGGTTTATTCCTTGGCTAGCGGTGAAAGCAATTAGTGATGCCAAGAACAAACACAGTCGAGACACAAACTCAACGCAGCGAGCACAACAACCACGCATGTGTATATACTTAAGTCAAAATTTGTTCAGTGAGAAAATAATAATAATAATATTAAATATGCACAATGAATTTAACAATTTTCCAATTTAATTTCTTTATTAAGTATTGAACCAGTGCAGCAAAAAGAAAAGAGTATTATAACAACATAGGGAAAAAACTTATTTGGACCAAACCTCATATTCATTTGAGGAGTTCATGTGAAGTTCACGAAACCTTGACGCTTTAAGCGCCTTAACGGTCTAGATGGTAGGAGTCTCCTATCGAGTCTGCTTCGATGGATTAGCAACCTGTGTCTGCCAATCTGCTCCTCTACAGAGTGTATTTTCAGATCCAGGTGTAAGGTGAATCCTTTCACATACCAAGTGCAGTTTGTTATTTTCCGTAACACCAGATTCTGCAGTAATTGGATGTGTTTGTAATTCGATTTGGCAGCAATCCGCCAAATCTGCATTTCATATAACCAAATTGAAGCTATGCAATGTGCTCGAAGAGACATTTTGCTTCTTTTGTTAAGCAGCCAGCGCAATTAACATTTGGCCACAGTTCTTAGTAACAGCTAATGCAATTATCAATCCGAATCAATATTCAGAGGAATCTTTAATTTGTTAGGTAACAATAAAAAAATAATTATCATCAATGCATTGAACTTAAATTTCGCTAATTATATTCATTTGCCCAAAACATAGGGGATTGTTCCTTAAAATATTTATTTGTTGGTTCCCTTTTATAATGGCACCTGTTGTCATTAAGCAGCCTATCTATAATATGAGAGTGGTGTTTAAATTAGCGTGATTTCCGCCGCAAGTTTTTTGGTACTTGCCACAAACTATGGGCGAGGCAACAATGGAAATGATGGCGACCAACTTGCTAAATCACCGAAATCCGCTTCTTTAGCATCTTAACGGCCAATTTGGCGTGGCGCAACAACAGAAACAATGGATGCTCAAAGCAAAAGGCAACAACATTGTGAGAGACAAAGGCAAAGATTATAATAAAAGATAATAAAACAAACGAAATGTCGAGATATCCCCTTAGGATTTTGTTTTTGGCCTTGCAGCCTTGGCCCCATGTCCCGTGCTGCGTGCCACATTCTGTGGCACTCAACGCGCAATGCTAAATAAAAACACTTTGGGGAACAATAGGCGAAACCATTGCACCACTGACACTCCTATAGCTGTCATCCAGCTCCCACTTCACACCACTTCCTCGTGCTGCTTTGCCAGCTTCTCCTAGCTAGGCAAAAACTTTTGCGACACCTCTCGCTGTCCCCTGAGAACTTTTGCTGCTGCATATCGGAGGAGGGCGAGGGCGAAGCAGACGGACGGACGGGCGGATCCAAAGTGTTTGTCATTCTTTTGTAATTTAGCGACCCCACGCGACAACCTCTCCAGCCCAAGCGATGGCTTCATTATCTCCTTGCCAGCTCCCTAACCCATTGTCTATAGCTGTTGCCTCGCTAACATCCTCCCTCCCCGTTGTCAAGGGGTGCTTGTTTAATTTCGCGTACCGCAACGCACAATTACACCAAAGAAGACAACGGCCAGGTGAATTGTTGTCCACCTGAGCAGCGGAATGTTGCTCGAGGGGCTGCAATTATGAGACCGAGAAAGACGGCTAGAAATACAAAGGCATCTAAGGTGGATTGTGAAGAGGGTATAGAAGGAGTTGCAGAGTGATATATGTTTGTATGAAGGCTAAGAAGAAGGACTTTACAGACAGATAGAGGAGCATACAACAAACGAAGAGAGTGTTTTATTATTTTATATATTTTCACATAGAAAATTAATAGCAGCAAATATTCGAATATTTTCTTTTATTTTACTTACGTTGAAATCAATATATTCTATTTAGTTGGCCCAGAGATTGAATCTGATAGTTCAAGTCAAGAACTAGAACGACAACAACAACAATGCAAACAAGTAAGAAAGCTACAGTCGAGTGTGCTCGACTATGAGATACCCGCTTTCCTGTTTGAATAAAAGCAAAACAGCGCTGCATTATTCTTGAAATATACAAAATTAACAGCCACAAAACTACTAAGATACACCGAAAGCTATGTTTGGTATATTGTTATTCATTCAAAATATACCATAGAGTAATAAACATTTGAGATTGTGAGCCAAAGCAGCTAAGATCATATTGCAGTAGCCATATCTACATACATACATATGTATTTAGGTGTTCATATGGAGGGATAGTCAGACAGACAGTCATGTTGATGCTGATCTATTTACTCTATATATTTACTCTATAGGGTCAGAGAGGGTCCTCCTGCTTGTTGCATACATTTCCTGAAAGTTAAAATAGCTTTCTACCTTATGGGTAGCCGGTATAATTAGATATAGTTGAGTTAAAGATAGCTACGAAAGAAAAGCATATAAAATTATCTTGAAAAAACAATAATTCAAATTTTAAATATAAATATTAATATTAATCAATTAGGGTTGGAACTCAGTAGGCATATTAGAATTTGATAACTCCTGTCAGAGATTGGAATTAAAATTTTTTGTTACAATCGGCTAGTAACACATTGCATAGTAACTTCAAATCCTTTAATAAATTTTTAAAAACAAAGTTCTTCAGAAAAGAAAATTCATTGAACCTCAAGCTTGTACGCTAAGAATAATTCTCGATTTGGACGAGACGAAACTCAAATAAGAGGAGGAAGTCAAGCTTTAATTGGAACAACTGTTTGGTAAGTGAATCGACTAGAAGTATTTTTGAGATTAAGTCAAACATTGAAAAGAATCCCGGTTATACATTTAAGTTACTCTCTTTGGCATAGTTTTAGTAATTTGTAGACATCCGTTTAGTTCAAGAAGTGAGAACTTCAATTTGAAATACAGCTTTAAATTGGCAACCTTTAATTAAACTTTGTGCAATGTCCAAGTTTGGGATTTGGGAAATCGGGTAAAATGGGCAACGCTAAGTGCTTAGGCTTCATTAGCTGCGTTTTTCTGCGGGCTGCGTTTTCGATTTCCATCTGAACCGAACCGCATCGAACCGAACCAAACCAAACCGGAGTGGAGCGAAAAGCAAAAGCCTTGGATGGCCGGCCATTGGGCAACCGGAACCCGGGGAATGTGAATGTTTGAACGGTGTTGATTTTCACACAACACAGCGTGAAATTAGAAATCAACAACATGTCCTTTCACTAACAGATTCAGCAAGTTGCAAGAGTGTGTGTGAGTGTCAGAGGGGGAAAGGGATAAAAGAAGGCGTGGTATAGGCTTCAGGTGTCGCTGGACAAATCAGTTTTGGCTGCAACTGCTGCTGTTGCTGCTGCTGATGATGCTGCTGCTGCACTCTGCGGTCAACGTCTGCCGTTGACAGACCAAATTAAAATGTCCTGACGTCATGTCCTTCCATCTAGCTGACAGTCTGTGTCTGTCCCTCTCTCATCTACTTCTCCTATCTCACTCTCTGTGTGTGTGTGTGCTTCAGTTAATGACCAATTTGCCAGGCTCTCATCACTCCCACTCAACCGGTCGGCGTGGCAATCGCAACGCAGTCAACAGCCAAAACACAGCCAGCAGCTGTCGCAATTCGCGTTTTTCGGATTTTGGTAACAACATCGCATTCATCAGACTCCCCATCTTCCCTGGTGCCCTGATGTCCTGATTCCCTGACTCCCTGACTTCCATTCCAACTCGCGACTCGACATATTTTGTGCGATAAATCTTAAAGTTACGAAAATTGGCAAGCAAACAAAATGCGGGCCAGATAAGCACAAACAAGACAAACAACAAACAGTCAACAAACAAAAACAGCAACAACAACAATAACAACAAAAGCAACAGCAATCGCTTCAAGAATTACAACATGTCGCATTTTGTACGAAATTTGAATAAATTTGGATGTTCGTGAGTCGCTGCCGCTAAAAAGTTAGCTCTCAGCTACAATTAACTTTTAAGTATGGCATTTTACAGATACCGCAGATATTGTTGAGATATATGTACTTACATAAGTACACCACGCATAGCCACCCAACCACCCCTTGCTTCCCACCCCCTCTCTCCCCCTCTCACGCAAGCGGCGTGGAAAATAATTTCATGCAATTTATCATGTCAGCAGAGACAGAGTCAAACACAGCGAACCACAAAAACCACCGCCAGTTGGCAGTACAGCGAATTTTGTATACTCTACAAATAGTTTAAGCGCTGAATTACCATTTCAGAGAGAGATAAACAGTGAGATAACAGAGTGCAGGTTGAATTATACATTTGAGTTAATATTACAATTGCCAAATATTTACATTTTTTAAACCCGCTACCCATAGGGTAGAAATTTATGTAACAAGCAGAAGAAGACATCTCCGATCCAATAAAGTATAAATGTACATATTTTTAATTAGCCGAGACGATATAGTCATGTCTGTCTGTCTGTCCGTCCATCCATATAAACATCTAGATCTCAGGGACTATAAGAGATTTCTTATTGATTTTGCTGACATTTGACATTTTATTTTGACATATTTCGAAAATAGTTCTTTATACTTTAATTTAAAATGTTAAGCGGCTATTTCATAATCGAGCACAATGGACTGTAGCATTTTTACTTGTCAAATACATTACATTTAAATTATATGCCGGATTCTTCTTCTTATATGCGAGTTTGTCTTTATATTTTAAATTCTGCATTCAATGTTTTTAATTTTTATATAGTACTTTGTATTTACAATCTGTTTGAACATAAAAAGGAATTTTACATAAATGCATTGGATATAAATTTACAATATTCAAATATGAGCCATATAAAGTTCATTAAAATTTCCTTTCAATTGAATTATTTAACATTGTATTGTAATGTTTAAATGTTGCAATGAAAAGTTTACAGTTTTGCGATAAAATTTATTGAATTTATTTAGATCACGTTAGGTAAATGTAAACAAGGCTTGAAAATAATAAATAGAAGCGCTGAAAAATAATTTAGAAACACTGGGATTTATAATTATTAACATGTATGAATAACTGGACAACAAAAGCAATCACAAAGTGAACGTACTTCACTTGCGGGGGGGAGCGGTGGGCAGAGTGTGTTCACCAACAAAAGTGCGTGCGATTTCCGCTTCCGCTTTTTGGCATCCATAACGAATTTTTGCATAAATAGAAAGCTCACTTCGTGGTTGCTTCTATTAAGGCTGTTGTTCTTGTTGTTGTTGCTGTTGTTGTTGTTAATAGCCAACCATTTATTTTGCTTAATGAAATTTGCGAAAAATCAAATGTAGAGCGCAGCATGTTGAACCATTTCTGGCCTTTATTAGCCGCCTGCAAAAGCAAGGGCTGCTCCATCTCCATCTCCATCTCCACCATCGACAACAGCGTCACGTGGCACTGAACAGTAACAAAAATTGGCATTTTCTTTAGTCCAGTCAACTCAAATGCGATTTCTTTTGTCTCCTGCTTCTCTGCCTCTGTCTCTGCCTCTGCCTCTGCTTCCTTGTCATTCATGACTCGCGCGCATCACGTGCGCAATTAAATTGACGCATTCTTGACGGATTCGTTTGAGGTTCTTCGTGTCCGATGGCCTGAGCCCCTTCCTCTGGCTTATTGTTAAATAGCAACCGGGGAATTGTCAGCACCATTTCAGTTGCTTCCCAATTCCCCCCCTCGATGTGAAACAAGTCGCGTTGACATCATTAATCATGCAAACATTTCATTCTTGTTACTTTTGTTACGCTGCAAACTCTTCAAAATTCTGTTCCCCATTGTGGTTCCCTTTTCCTTCCCTCAACTTGCTGGCCAATTGAGCACAGCTCTACGCTGCCAAAGATACACATCTGCATTCTATATACGCATCGGTCATGGCACCAAGGAAGATTCACTGAGCCATTGACTAGAATTTGCCACAAGTTAGTGTAGCAAAATATAATTCAACTGAGAATCAATATATGTAAGTCTCGATTCTGTTTTTTAACATATTGAAAGTAAAACTTCAGACCTGCCATATTAGGTATGATTTCTTTTAAATAAACATTTATTTAAATTTAAAACTATGTGCTGTTTCTGCTCTTTATAGTTAAATTGTTTTGCCTGCAATGCGTTGAGGATCTACACAACTGTTGGGTAGCAGTTGATCAAAAGTACCTTAAGCAAGCTGCTGAAGCTCTTCAGCCTGACCACGCCCACTTCGCCCCTTCGCCTAATTAATATCTTGGTCCGCCGCCTAGTCGAACCCACACACAAATTATGACACTCATACATACAAATTTTTGGCAATCACTTTTTCACACTTTCCAATTTACAGCAGCTTACTTTATCAACGTGTTGAAATTCTACTTAACTGTTGAGTAACCGTTGGCCAAATGCACCTTAAGCAAGCTAGAAATTTGTCATGAAGCTCTGCTACGTGACCATGCCCACTTAGCCAATCCGCCTTTACTAATTTGTCGGTCCGCCGCCTAGTCAAACACACACACTAAATATCATACACATACTTACAAATTTTTGGCATCGACTTTTTTAGTCACATACTTAAATCAACTACCAGCAGCTACCTTAGGCAATCTTTGAATTCGACACAACTGCTAAGTTACAGTCGGAGTTGTTCAGCAAAAGTTGAGTAAAAGTACCCTAAGCTTTATAAGGCAATCCTTAGCAACCTCTCCTGCTTGACCATGCCCACTTAGCTCAACCGCCTTCACCAATATCTCGGTCCGCCGCCTAGTCAGACATACTCACACAATATTATCGACATACTCACAAATTTTTGGCATCGTCTTTTTTGGTCACATACTTAAATCAACTACCAGCAGCTTCCTTAGGCAATCTTTGAGTTGAGCACAACTGTTTAGTTACAGTCGCAGCTGTTTAGCAACGGTTCAGTAAAAGTACCCTAACCAATCGAGGCAATCTTTAGCAACCTCTACTGATTGACCATGCCCACTTAGCCAATCCGCCTTTACTAATTTGTCGGTCCGCCGCCTAGTCAGACATACTCACACAATATTATCGACATACTCGCAAATTTTTGACAATACGTTTTTTAGTCACATACTTAAATCAACTACCAGCAACTTTCTTTGGCAATGTATTGCAATGTATTTGAGTTCTGTACAACTGTTAAGCAACTGTTGAGTAAAAGTACAAGTTAAGCAAGCTAGGCAATCTTTAGCAACTTCTTCTGCTTGACCACGCCCACTTAGTTCATCCACCCACTCAAATATCTCGGTCCGCCGCCTAGTCAAGCACACACACATGAATTTGTCCGACATAAACTGAAATTTTTGGCATGACATTTTCAGACTCGATCGTTTACCAGGCAACACGTTGAGGATCTGCACAACTGTTGAGTAGCAGTTGATTGAAGCCACACACATGCACACATACATTCGTGCAAATCGAAGCTCAGCAATCTTTGTAAAGCACAATGACATGCAAATTTCGTACAAATTTTTGGCCACGAGTTTTTCACGCTTTCGCTGAAACGATTACGGAATCATTACTAATAGTTTAGTTTTGCTAATATTATGCATGAATAATATCTTGGACTACTCTGAATGACTGTAATTACAATAAATGTAATTAATTTGATTAAATTCTTCAAATCGTTGCAGTTTTTCTCTACTTTAATATTGATTTTTATTATTTAAAGTTTTTCCATTTTAATTAGATTTTATTCTCAAAATTGTGATATGCTTTGCTTTGCTATGTTTTTATCTGCTCTATAATAGATTTTATTTCTAATGAACCAAATATTATTACCAATACCAACTAAATTAAAAAAAAATACTGTTCTCATACAAAATTAAAAAGCTGAAGTGCGTTTTTCTAATGACCAAGAAATTTGTCCCTAATTTTGAATAACTTTAAGGAATTGTTTGAATTTTTTAATTTTTGTTAAATTTGTATAATATTTTCAATATTATATTTAAAGTATGCTTTAATACAAAATGTTTTTGCACATCAACTTCATTTGAATCCTTATCAAAACAATAAATATTAAGCAAACCAAACCAAGACCAGTATTTTATGAATAAATTTTTCCATTTTTACTATGATTAAACTAGACTTTATTCTAGTAACATATTTTTTCTACTATCTGGTTATAGTTGCTTTACTTTTTATTGAAATTTGTTTCAGAGTTTATTTTTGCAGTTGCCACATGATTCGCTGATCATTGTTAGTTGGCATTGGTGAGGAAATCCCCTTTGTGAGTGCAACCGTAACTAAACATTTGGATTAGGCGGCGGTGACCTCTGACCTCTCTCTCTATCTCTCTGTGTGTGTGGTAGGCAGAGTTAGGCACGACTGCGGATTGCCGACTGGCGGTTAACGAAACGTTGAAGGGGGAAGAGAGGAAGCAGGAGTTAGCCGCAAAAACGCAGAAACCGCTAAACAGTCAGCGGCGCCAAATGCAAACAGTTGAAATGCCATTTGCACAGCCCGATTGAGAGGGGAGTGAGGAGGGGAGAGAGAGTTTAGGCGAGACAGCGGGAGAAATGAAATCAGTATGTTGGCTAAATAAATTTCATGGCAAAGCGTAAAAGGGCAATCCTGTGGGATTGTTGCCATCGCTCCTCTGGCCACGATTCCGCAATTGGCAATCGACGCCGCAAATCGCATTTTAAGCCTCGCGTGCGATTAGTTTAATTGCCATTGCAGTGACAGAGGCGGAGGCATAGAACAGAGAGAACAGAGAGAGAGGGAGACGCAACAGGACAATGCAACATTTGCATAGCTGCGGCCAGCAAAACGGTTGCGCGCTCCCTTAATGCGAAAATAAGGATTAACCAATGAAATTTATAAATGCGCCAGCGCTCAGCCAAAAGCTCCAACTGCATTCAGTAGCCAGCAGCCAGCAGCCAGCAGCCTGCATCCTTCCTCTACACATCGCTCTCTGCTGTGTCCTGCTGTGTCCTCTGTGCACGCGCGTAAATTGAGTGCATAAATTGGCCGCATCTCCAGCTCTCTGGTTGTGTCGCATCGCCCGACAGGGCAATCTATTTTGGATTAAATCAAATCGAAATAAACGATTTTTAATGGCCAGCACGCAGAGTCCTGCTCCTTGTGTTGGCTGCTCTCGGGTCTGGCCACAGTGGCAAAAACGAGGTCATTAATTATTTCTTCAAAAGCAAAAGATAAGCCTGACCAGGCAGTCGACCGTCCAACCCTGGCCTGCAAATTAACCCCCAGGCCATTCACTCGCATCCTTTTTGGCGTTTTGTGTCATTAGCTTAAAAACCCCGAAACCGTAACGCAAAAGGACAATGGTCAGCTGAACAGGACAACAAAACCCTCCACACACACACACACAACTGTGTGTGCGTGCAACTGTTGTTTGTGGCACCAGCAGCAGCAGCAGCAGCAGTAGAGTTGACGTCGTCCTCGTCGACGTCGACGGCGGCCGCATGTGCCACAAAGATTAATTAATCTTTAAGGACTCATTTCGTGTCCTGTTTTTGTGCCTGCCAGCTTCTCACTCATTAGGCATTTCGGCATTTAGACATTTGCATGTGCAGCCGACACCAAAATGAATTTATTGCCCCAAAAGTCCGGCAGCAATTTCAGACCCAGAGCCAAAGAGTCCTCTGCATCTGCCCCCCTCAAGGTCCTCAAACTGGACGCTGACTAACAGCTTCTGGCATATAGCCGACATCAACTGTGACCTCAAGCCTTTATCTTCTGTCCTTTCTACTCCTTCTTTGCATTCTATGAATGTAATAATAACCTCAACATTCAGACTATTTCTTAAGACGTAGTTTACTTGAATAAAATTGACTGCATTTCAGTTTTATTATATAATATTATTAAAAAGAAAAGAATTAATTATTATTATTTTACTTTTTTGTGTTATTAATTGTTCGACTTACATTCTATTAAGATTATGTTGGAATATCTCTATGGAAATAATTAATAATATCATTTCATACATTGACAACATTAGTATATGATTTATACGAATGAGAATGACTACAACTTCCTATTTCCTTATTGATCTTGATCTCAATATGAATGAGGTTTGATGCTGCGATTGAAAGTAATTAAATACTGAAAATTAAATATTAAACTATACATTCATTCATTCAACAGTTAAAAAAAAAACATTCACAATTTTGCCACTTTATTACCTTTAATTTTGTTATATTTATTGGATGCCAGTTTAACTTATTCCTATTAAATTTACTGTAGTATTTGCAGTATTTAATTTTGATTTTTTAATTTCAACTTTAACTTTAAGAAATCTTCCTTTTCACATATTGCAAAATTCTTATTATTTATTAATGTTATTTTCAAATGCTGCGCTCAAATATTTTTCGTGCTGCGTATTGAATTTTCTTTTGCAAATCAAGTTAATCCTTCGATTTTTCTTATCGTCGTCTGCTTGTAACCTCACTTATTTGTCTTAAAATAGTTTTTTTGTTTTGTTTGCTTGCTATACGATTGGATTTCTTTTAAGACTAGCCGCAAGTATTTGTCAGACTTTCATTTGCAGTCTATCCATTTCATTTGGGCGCCCGTCAGGCATTTATTTTGATTACCAATTGACATTCATTTCAATTTGTTGGTTTCTTATCATAAGCCGCATCGTCATCCTCATCCACATCCACATCGTCATCATCAGAGGTGGAGAGAGCAAGATTCCCCCTGACCCAAGAAATGACCAGCAAAGCTTTTCACCACTTCGTATATAGATAGATATTAAACTAAGCCCACGTCCAGAGGCGAAAGGCAGGGCAAAAGATTTCGTTAGATTTCTCTGTGGCATTCTCACCGCTGTCTTTGCCTCTGATGTGGCATCAACCAAAATGGCACCATAACAACAGAGGCATGCCTTAAATATCTGCAGCTTTCCCCGCCGCCCCTCTTAACTTATCTCAGTTTAAGCCAGAAATGTTTGTCAAAGTTTTGTCGCTTGTTTCATGTATAAAATATTTACAGCTGATTATTTGCGCAGGTTAATGTGAATGTGTCTGTGTGTGAGTGTGAGCTGAAAAGTTATCCTTGTTATCCTTTGATGCCACGACTGCGCCATCGACTGCGTTTACTCTTAATTTATTAGCTCGCATACGTGAATTATTGTCGTCTAGAGTTTTCCACATTCCACTTTCCACTCGCTCTGACATTGATTGGCATCTGGGAATTCCCTTCCCTTCCCTTTCCTTTTTCTCTAGCGACAAATGCAACCTCGAATGCCAGCTGAGAATATCTCTTTCGTTTAATTTAGATAATTTTAGCAAATATTTTGTGTGGCATATTTCCAAAAACTACATTAGACGTTATTAAATATTCAGTTTTTAGTGCTCAGCATAATTAAATATATTATAATTGTAAGTATAAAATAAGATATGATTCCAATATGCAAAGTTTGAAAACTAAAACAATTATAATAAATCTAAAATAATAAGAGCAAAGGCAATATGTTTGGCGAATAAAATCTGTAGTCTATATTAGGTAAAACTGCCCTTAGAGTAATAAATAAATAAAAATGCTCGTAGTCTAATAAATAATATATTGTATATAATAAATGGACCAAAGCCAAGTGGAAGTGATTATTAAAAATGTCACAAAACACAAAAATAATTCTTAAAAACTTGTATTTTTCAAGCATAATTTGATAAATTATAATCTTTGCACCGATGGAAAACAACTACGAATGAGAAAATTTTGGCTGTTAGTCACTGACTTAAAATGCAAATAGAAAAGTTAAAAATATTGATATATCATAACTGATCTCAGTTGGCTAAATTTAAATTTCATATGTGTTCATGTGTTTAGAATAAAATAAAATCATTTAATCATAAAATATACAAAAGAAAATAGATAGTAACAAAGCAAGAAAGTGGAAGCCAAAAAGAGTTTGTCAGGTGAGTGAGAAAAATCTTTCGGCCATGCTCTATAATGATTACTGATAGTCCTTAAGCTTTTGCTTCTGAGCACCGTTTGTTTCCTTTCCTTGCTTCCTGTCGCATTTTTATGTGCAAAGTTTGGGCATAAAATGCGAGAAGCTTAAGGATAATAGAGCTCAAGGTGGGAGGGTGGCAGCACAGTTGTGTGCGTAAGAAAAGGAGTTGCGTTTGAAATGATTAATGATGTGTGTGTGGCATAGATGTTAACGCCTCAACACACACACTGACACACACACACACACACACAAACATTCTCATACACGCTCGCTGGTAAATCGTAGCTTGTCGCGACAGATGTTGTCATAAATAAAAAGCGGCAAGCGGAAGGACTCGACGCTCTGGCAGGCAACATGTAAATAAACATACACACACACACACACTCACACATACATAGCAAAGCCACTGCTGATTTATAAGTGTGTGTGTGAGTCCTTGGAGTGAGTCTGTTCAGGGCACATTAACGTCAAATCAGCCGCATAAATTGCGTAAAACGCTCAATTTATTAAACGAAGCATACTTTTCTCTTTTTTTTTCTTGTTGCTGTTATTTCGCATTGTGGCTTGCGTGGGCGTGGCCACGGGGCGTATGCGCGACAAGTGTATTTGCCAGTTAATAAATGTCACACAGTTCTGCGCTGCCAAAATTGCCAATTGTGTATGCATTGGCTCTCATTGCATATTTAAGTAAACGCCTCAATTGTCAGCGAATCCTTTGCGCCTCTGCTTCTCATTCTAAAATCACGGCAACAACTAGCGAACTGGCAACAGCAACAGCAACAACAACTCTGCTCGCTGGCAACTGGCAATTGGCATTTGGCATTTGGCAATTGCTTGGAACGTCGTCATCAATCGATTTGATTATCTGGCCAGTCTGTAGTCAGGCTGACAGTGTTGTACAGATACACACATACATACATATATACAACGAGGACTCCCCTCCAATTCTCCGCAACTCAAAAAGGACTCATAAAAATTTTAAAACGCTTTCGGGTGCGAGGTTTTTGATTGTGATTGAGACAAGTGCTGACTTCGTCGACTTGGCAAATACACAATGAAAGTTCGCTGCCTTAGCAACCAGTAAACGAAAATGTATCTCTTGGATATTCACATGAGACCAACAAATGGTTGGGAAAATGTGGAAATGAATCAAAATAATTGAGAAAAATATATTGATTGATAGATACTTTTAAATAAATGCAACACAAACTTGAAATGTGTGACGAATTTATGTTGCAAAGAGCAACAACTTTGTTAATCTAGATATCTCAATTTATTATATTGTACAATATATAATTTTATTGCAGTTTTTATTTTCATTGTATCATTTTTGTAAGCTTCAACTTACTTCAACATTGTAATACAAAATGTCCAAAGATATTTACACGTGTTTAAAGAAAAGAAAACAAAAAGTGATTAGGGCAGTTTTATTTGAACAGATTAACATACTAGCAAAAACACAATAATATACAATCATTAAATTCTAAAATATAGGCTTGCGATTAGAAATTTGGTTTTATATTTTTGTGATTATTTTTAATTTATTTTATCAAAGTATTTCTATACTTTTACTTGATTTTGGACTTTAGTTTGTTCTTTTAATATTTTTATATTTATATTTTAGTCTTATATTCTGCTTATTTTTGCTTCCAAGTCTCTCTAAATGTTTCATTCGCAGAGCATTGGACATTTTTCATTTAATTTATTATAAGATATACTTTTATTATACTCGTTTTGCGACATTAGCTTGCTCATTTAATATATTTATCTTAATATATTAGTGTTGAATTCTATTCACTGCATGTTTCTATTTAATAATATTTCTTCATAGAGCATTGCGTGTTCGCATATGCTCTTTATGCAGATTTCTTTAGACTGTTTCGCGCATTGTTTTGCAATTGCACCGTGGACGTGCTGGGGCTTCCCTTCTCACTCCAGCTCTGTATGTGTGTGTGTGTGTGTGTGTGTGTGTAGGTGTCAAGGGTATTGTCCTTGGCAAGGCAATCTCTTCATCCTGCCAATGTAGCAGGCCAGTCGCCGTCTCACGAACATGAGCGCTCGTTAAACGGATGAGTTAAAAGTCAAAAGCCCTAAAGGATTTTATTTGAATTGCGGTCTGCGCCACCGTTCGACGTTTGCCAGCGCCATCATCGCCCGCCTCCGCCTCCTCCTCTTCCTCCTCCTTCTTATTCTTCTTCACTTCACCCTTCTCTGAACAACGTCAGCTAGTCAGCATCAATGGCATAGCCTTGTCCTTGTGTGGAGCTAACCCCACCCCACCATCAACATCAACATCAACACAAAGCAAGGACCGTGTTGTGTGTGCCATGTTTTATTTAAAGTTTATCTTCACTGCCTTTTTTCCACTTCCTCAGACACTTGCCGCTAATTTCGCGCCAAGGCTGCGGCAAAAAATATGCACAGCATAAAATGTGGAAAAATATTTTGGCGCAAGACACAAACTCAGCTGAACAAAAAAAAAATCAAAACCCTTTCTGTTTTATTTTTATACCCGCTACTCATGGGATAGAAGGGTATTATGACTTTGTGTCTGCAGGAAATGTATGTAACAGGCAAAATAAATATATATATTGTTGATCAGCGCTAACAGACGAGATTTTAACATATAGCCATGTCCGTCTGTCTGACTGTCCGTCTGTCCGTTCCTATGACATCCTCTCAGTATTTATGATTTTTATACCAAATATAGCTTTCGGTATTTTAGTAGCATTAAAAAGTAGCAAAAAGTATATAAATTTGATACATTCTAAAAATAATACCGCGTGGTTTTGCTTTTATTAAAAATGGGTAGCGGGTATCTGTTAGTTGAGCACACTCGACTATTCCTTTCGTATTTTTTTTACGCCTTTGTTGTATTCGTCGGCACGTCGCATTTCAAAGCCGTGTTGAAAAATATTTGAAATAATTGCAAAAATGTTTTTTTTGTGCTCGTTTTCGTTAACCCGAGTGTGAGATTTTTGTTGTGCGTAGCATTTTGGCTGCGTCTTATAAAACAGATCAGACATTGGCTATAAGGCTTAGACTGAGTTATGCCGAGCACGTTTGCCTGCTGTCGAAAGCCCTTTTAACTGGAACAAACACGTCTCACACAACAGGCCCGACTGCTGAGGGGAAGAAGCCTTTGTAATCTATCTTGAACTGACTGAGAATATTCCTCAACCTTTAGCGTATTATATTTGTAGATCATTCACCGAGTTCTTTCTAAGTTCAATTAAAGTTAGTGAGATTTTTAAATTGTGCTAAAAAGTAGCAAGTGGCCAGTTGGTTTTAGAAGTGAAAGTTAGTAACAAGAGTTGGGCAATAAATAGCGAATGATTACTCGTCATAACACATCAAGGTATTCTTGAACTCCAGTGGGCTGAAATATTTGTAGATCAATCACCGAGTTGATTCCAGTTCGAGTGGAAAGTGAACCTTCGAGTTTAGCTGAAACTAACGAGTGACAAGGTTAGAGATTAAAATGAACTTCAGCGAGTCGAATATTGTTAGATCCTTCACCTCTTGTTTAATGTAAGTGGGAGTTTAAAATTGTGTAAGTAGAGAGTTAGGTATAGAATAAAAGTGAAAGTTAGTAACGAGAGTTAGACAATTAATAGCGAATTATTCCTCATTTCAACCGATCATTGTATCCTTCAACTTCAGTGGTCAAAAATATTTGTAGATTATTCACCGACAAAGAGTAACAAGTAACGAGTGACGAATTGGAAACTACGAGTCTAAATAACCAATCATTATTAGAGAGTTGTGCTTAAAATTAGAATGCACTAATGAGAGTAACACGAAATGCTAGGAATGATCGAGTTACGGAAATAGTCTTGAATGAACTATTTGTTATGTCACAAGCTTAATTTTTGCTATTCATAATTGTTTTGCGGGGGTGGCGTCGATCCGACAAGAAAAACTCACTTGGCGAAAATGCACTTTTATTTGGAATTTTGCTTGCCGCAAAAAAGTAGTTGAGAGAAAGTGGGTGGCAAAAAACATTGGGGCTATATTTATGATTAGGTCTTTAAATTTCTATTGCGACAGTTTCCACAAGAAAAAAACACCAATTCAAAGGTGATGTATTTATAATAGCTTACTGTATCTTATTAATTATTAATCTTATTAAATACATACCATATGTACATACACACACATCACTTTTGGCATTTTAACAAACGCATTATTTAATTTGACAACTCCAAGCAATTAGTGGTAACACTTCAGCCAAACAAATCGATCTTTGATAACACTATCAATTAGAAATAAATTCACGATCATATGAAATGCACATAACCATCGGCAAAAAATGAACAAGCTGCGATATTTTCATGAATTTATGTCGCAAATACATTTAAAACTAGAATATGCTAGATGAATTTTAAAATAAGCTATTTTTCAAGCTATAAGCTAGATGCATATTTTACAAACTTTTCCATTTTCAAATATGCTAGAACTAGCTTATAATAAGCTAAACTGGCAACACTTGGTACAATGTATATAAAAAAGAACTGAAAGTGGGCGGGGTGATCAGCACGAGGAGAAGTTCGATCAGTGTGACTGTGTGTGCTACAATATACCAACTTTGTCGCTTTCGATAACCATTCGATATGTGGACCGCGACTACACTGTCAGCTGGTTATTGCTAAAGCTGGAAAACAATCGATGTTTGGGACCATCGATGTTTTTGAGAGTAAACATCGCTGTGATCAGTTACCAATACAGCGGCATTTAGAAACAACACTGCTCACAAAGTTGTCCATTTTCAACGTTATTCACAGATTTAATAAAAACACACGATAGTGGCGAAAGAAAAATCGATGCTTAGAAAATTTAAGAAACATCGATAGTATCGATAGTGCCATCGATTGTTTTCCAGCTCTAGTTAGCACGGTCATATCTGCCATCGACAATAGCTTCATAACAAATAACGCATTGAAAGCGGTGAGTAGATGAAAATACTCGTTAGAGAGTTGTTTTAACATTAGTTATAGAGTTTAGATTGTCATGCTAAGAGAAGGAATAATAATAGGTTCTAAAAATTGAATTGAATTTTGATTTACAGCTTTTCTGATTGAAGGAACTAAAGAAGTTTTCCCACCATTCTTCGCATTCATGTAAGTATTTGCCATGATTTCCTCACACTTGTAATTCAGCTGCTCATTAATTTCAGCATGAGCGATCCTTCGATTGGCTCCTCGTCCCCAAACTGGGCAACTCTAATCAAGAATAGCAATGAGTCGGACATAGGTAAGCAGGCAATAAAATTAGTTCGCTACTTCACAACATTTTCTAATCTTCAGAGCTGGCGGACTTTGTGAATCCAGTAGGTACAAATGACTTGGATGTGCCTTTTGAGTTAGCTCAGACATTTCCGCTCCTCATGGGCATTGGAAGTGCGGATGCCATCGGCGGTGGCCAGATGTCGCCCTATGCTCCCGTCTTTCATCCAATGGGATCGTATGCATCTCATCTGCTGGCACTCGAGCAAGCGGCCCAAATCAATCCACAGTCGTTGGGGGGGCCATCGTTGCGCGCTCTCGATGGCAATGTCGAAGAATTCTTCGATCGTGCCGAATATAATATGTACGCTAACAACGAGACCAACAACGAGCAACAACAGCAGAAGATGTCGCAAGAAGGCAACGGCGGCGGTGGCGGTGGCAAGTCACGTGCATTTCTAGAGCAATTGGAATTGCTGCCGGATGCAAATATTTTGCAGCGTGATTTTTGGCGTGGCACCGGGCAAGAGGCCGCAGTACGCGCTGCATCACAATGCTGGCCAGGTCGCGAATGCTTTCGCGATCTCAATCAGCTGATTGCAGCGGTGGCAGCTCAAGTAGAAACGGCAGGAGGAAGTCAACAAGCTGCTGCTCCAGAAGCAGACAATGACACAAAGTCGACGGCAGCAGCAGATGAAGAGAAGCTGGCAGAGTCCGCGCAGCTGGATAAAGGTACTTGCAACGAGATGAAATTCGCGGAGCAACAATCGAAATCGCCGCCGCCACCGCCACCGCCTCAGCGTGAATGGTGGCGTGCTGCCACGTTTCAGCCACAACAGGAGGCAACTTCGTCCGGCTGGAAGCCGTATTCCTATGGCCGACTGAACCCGGGTGCAGAGACAAAAACAAACGACAAATCCTGCGATGATGCCACAAATGGAACAGCTGGAAATTCACCCAACGCAGATTTTCCCAGCTTCGAAGACTTTGCCAAGCAGGTGAGCGACTGCAGCTTGTCCAGTTCGGAGTATTTGTCCACGCTGCGCAATCTCATGATACGCGCCCACAATCTGATGTTGCCGCTGCTGCGCGGTCGCTTCGCCAACATGTCCCAGGTGCAGATGGCCGCCTATACATCGGCCATACTCGAGGTGACACCACTGCATCCGAGTATCTTTCTGCCTGCGGTAAGTGTGTGAGTTTTGTTGATTCGATGTTCTTCTGTTGAAGCTGCTCTTGCTTAGCATTTGTCGCATCCAGTGACAGCCAGTGCCGGGCTCTTTTCGCCTCACCGTCCACACGGTTTCACACACCCGGATCTGGCTCATCCTAAAGTAAGTGTCAATCTCTCTCTCTCTTTCTCTTTCTCTCTCATTCTCTTTCTGTTGTCTTGTCTCGTCTCACTTTGTTGCTTGCCCTTAGCAGCCGCGACCTTTGCTCATTAATGTGGGCACACAGACGGACTATCACTGCTGGTGCATGCACATCAGCATGTTTCCACCGCCGCCGTTGCACATGCCATCGGCTCCACCACAGTCGCAGGCTCCGCTGCAGCCAACATCGCGTATCCAGTCGACTCCGGCAGCTTACTACGGCGGATCAAGCGGCGCACGCATGATGGCACCTTGCCTCCCATCTCCAGTCAGTTTCTGGGCACATCGACCCATGGGTGAGTACGGAGTATATATGTTAATAATAGATTTGTGATGATGACTTATACACTGATAGCTTATATACTGATATATAACTGTATAAAGAATTTTGTTGTAAAATGCGCGTTAAAGATATGAAAATCTTAATGTTCGAAAACACATCTTGATTTCATGAACATTTCATATACATAGACCCAAGTTTTTATATGACCAAAAATCTTATAAGATCACAAAAATATTACGTTATAATTTCTTTTTTTTTTAAGTTCTTCTAAATGCTTGCTAATCACTTTTATCATCTATTCGCGAAACATTTGCACCAATAACGGAATCTCTTCTCAGACTTCAATGAAGAAGCTTTCGCGTCAGCTCGACTAACTGAACTTTATAGTAAATTCGATAAATTACAGAATTGTGTAACCTCGTATTTTGGGTCTTATTTTGAGAATCTGGCATTTTTCAGAATAATTTTTTTACTTAATTTGTTCGTAAAGTGATCTTATTTTAATAACACAATTTATAGGACCAATATTCTTGATTTTAGTAGGTAAGTGAATATCGTGTCTGCCTGCCGGCCATTAGCAACTATTTATCAGTGACTATCAAAGATAAAGCTCTTAAGTTAATTCTACTCTTTAATATGCTACTAATTTGTTTGAATTATCATTAGTATTCATTATCATTATTATCAATTATTTAAGAATGTGTTTCTTTATTATGAAAAATAGTTTGCTTAATTATATTTATGTTTCGTTTCTTATATCAAATTCATTTATCAATCATTTATATTCACATAACATTTCTTAGACTGAAAATAAGTCTGTTTCTTATTTAGTTGCCAACTTTTTTCAATATGTACTATTTATTGTTAGCAATTATTTAATGACTTCCTTCTAGGATTTAAAAGTAGGTGCAGCTGTGTACTTTCAACAAATTTTTTAATGCTTATTGACTTTTGACTGTTAGTTTCTTTCATTGTTTTTCTCACAAATTCACTTGCCTCTCTTCTCAGTGGCATCGCCATCGAATCGCGTGATCCTGAAGCAGGTGAACAACATCTTTCTGCAGCCCACGGGACCGGTGATGCCCATGATGCCGATGATGCACTTTTCGGTGCCACCGAATGGCGGACATGCTAACGATATGCCATTTGTGGTCTACGACATTAACGATAATTATCCGGGCGCTACTGCGAGCATGGCGCAGATAATGCCCAACGTCAATATGAACATGAACATAAATGTGATGCCGAATGTGATGAACAATATGCACTTTGTGCCACCGGATGCAATGCTACCAACTGGCATTGTCATTTCCCCCTCGATGCGCACTTTTAAGCCTACGCCCGAGCCATTCGTATGCTTTGAGGCACCTGAGGAGAGCGATTTGAACGAGGAACTTGCGGCTGCGAACTCTGGAAGCGACGCGACGCTTGTGCCCAAGCAGGGTGCAGAGAAAGACAATCGAATAGGAACAAGTCGCAATGCCTACGAGTTTCCTGTTGAAGCCGATGAGGAGGAGCTAATCAAAAGCGAAACCTTCACCAACAGCAATACGACTCTCACAGAGACTGACCTTAATCGTGAGCCCAGTGCAACTGTTCAGATCGACATGCTGTCTTCAACACCTAAGGAGAATGGATCGAAGGCATGCAAGTTATTTTAATATTGGACTTTTTCGGATGGGCATTTTCATCATAGTGATACGATGTTCACTTTCCATATACTTAATATTGAATGAATGTTAGAACAGCTTGCCAAGTTTGCTGAATTATTTTAACAAATGAATAACTCTGAATAATAATATAGAAGTTAAAAAATATTCACTGAATTTATTTAATTTTCTTACACAAACATTCTTTGACCAATAATGAACTTTTTCACTTACAATTGATTAAAAATAAATAATTTTAATAATGCTTAGAAATAAGTTCTAATTTCAAATTATAATAAATATTAAACTGAAGTTTTTATTTACTAATAATAAAAAGTACATTATATTTTCTTTTCTCTTAATATTTTCATTTATAACAACATCACTAGCTTCAATTTTCAGAGGTTGTCCAATAGTAACCACCCGAATTTGAAGACAGTCTGAAGCCACCCCATTTTACTGAAAGGACACAACATTCCGTATTCCACATTCCGCATTTTGTATTCCCATTTCTCACTACCCATTTTCCATTTCCCATTTGGCATATTCTATATCATTTCATATTCATATAACGATGTGTAAATTTCAAATCGCTGCATTAAGTTTACGTTTTGAACATTTACGCGAAGCGAAAGGAAAAAGCCGTAACAAAAGTTGTTGGCCCAAGTGCCCAGAGCTCAGTGTGGTGTTCTTTATTACACGACGCCGTGTAGCATGCTCAAGTGGCATGGCAAGGTACTTACCACGAGCGAGGGATGCGGCGGGAGGAAGGGAAGGAATGCCATGGAGCATTCGCCTGAACCCTTTGAACTCGCGCCGTGTGCGTTGCAATGCAAAGTTAAACGCCTTCGAGCTGAAATAATCGGGCTAATCTTTTACGCTGCTTGCATTTTAAAGCGCTCAATTTCTTTTTTGTATTTTATTTTATTTTTTTTTGCTTTGTTTCTTTTTTATTCGCGCAGAAGAAGGAGACTACGGGAACAGGAGTCAGGATTTAGCCGGTCTGCATTTCGCATGCATGCCTGCGTTTTTGTTTTCACCCATGTGTGAGTGCGCTCTGCTTTTTCTTTAAATGTAATTAAATGCGTCGCCCAAAAGGTAAATAACAAAAAATATTTATTTGTTTGCACTGCAGAGCAAATAAAAATTGCATTTTAATCAGTTAAAATCAGTGAAGCTCATTTAATGCACGCAAATGGCACAAAGCGAATACAAAAAAATGTTGCATACTTATTGGGGCAATAGTTAGATGAATTTATATGATAGAAAAATCGGATTGAATGTAATTATGTTATTTATTGATTTATTTTATATATGTTTTTAAATGTTATAATTTATTTAAGATTTATAGCATTTCTATGGAATTAGTATTCTGCCTCGTCCAAAGTTAACTGAATAACTTACATAGTAGAAAAATATATTTGAAAGTAATTATTTTGATTTTTTATTTATTTGAGCTAAATTACTACTTTGCATCGCCAACTTTACACTTATAGAAAACATCAAATTGACATAATCATAAGTATTATTCGATTTTATGCCATTAACTCGAATCAATTGTAATAAAGCTTCACTGTCATTTAATTGCTTTTTATTTTACTGCAACAGCTATATTTATTCTTTTGTTTCTCTGTTTTATTGTAACTTTTTCGAGCTTACAATTTATTTATATTTTTATTGCGGGTTATAGTTTGACCAGAAAATTAACGCCTGCATGACCAAAAGAGCAAAAAAAAAGACAAAAACGACAAAAAAAATGCAACCGCATCGCTACATTTTTAATCTACAATTAACCACAGCTGTGCGTCCCTGTCTGCTGCAATCACAGTCGCAGAGATTCGAATTTCGAACGCTTGTGCTGGGACCAATATCAATATTGATTCTATTAATTATAAAAACATTAAGTGCCAGCCAACAAATGTAATTAAACGCATTAAACAATTGCCAATGCCAATGCGCGACTGCAACTGCAAATAGTCCCCACCCCCTACACTCTCCACTCTTCCTCTCTCGCACATTAAGCTTGATCCGGATGGAGGTTCAGGTTCAGATTCGGGTTCGGGTTCGGGTTCACGTTGAGGTTCAGGTCGTGTTGCTGGTCAGGATTCGGACAACGTTGCTGATGTGCGGCGATAAGCACGTTTTCAATTCACATTGCAGGTGGATTGGTGGAGGGTGTGAGAGGGAGAGGGGGAGAGGGAGGCTGGCAGGTGCAGCATTTTGGGGCATTCAACATGGGCAAGGGATTGTCGCACATTAATGACGAAATTATTGTTTCAATTGCTTTCAACTGTTGTCAATGCAAATTTTATGCAAATATTTTTCGGCTCCGGCTCTGCGCGACTCTTAAATGCCATTATGGCCAATAAGTCAATAATTATTGCACCACACACACACACACGCACACAGAGTCATCATGGCTGCTGCTGCTGCTGCTGTTTGCTATTCCCTCGTACTCACTCACACCTTGTGTGCAGCGTGACCAATTCCCAAATAGGCGTTAATTACTTTTATCTGCACATTGTCACACTACAACAACGAGAGAATAAACACAATAAAATGGTCAACAATCGCACAACAACAACAACAACAACTTATGTATCGCATATTTACTCGCTCTTGGCCACAATTTATTTATTATTAATTATTATTATTATTATTAGAGTGGCATTTTGCTTTGCGCGCTGCGCATAAATCAATTTCTCGATTGTTTTGCTAAATATTTCGAGCATTTGTTTGCTTTTGTCTACCCCGACAGTAAACGCACAAAGTTGGGGTATAAACAGTCAACTATTTAACTTAGTTTTTTTTTTATTTTATATAATGCTTCGTTTAGAATTAAATTGATAATTGCTCATTTATATATTAGTTTAAAGTATATTCAGAACGAACAACTCAAATTTGTTTGAAAATTCCTGAAGTATTTATCGAGATTTTAAATAAACAATAAGTGATGCCATTGCTAAAATAATTATGTAAATTTATTAGTTAAGCAAACAATAAAAGCGCACTTGAATGAACCCTAGCGTTTAAATTGAAAGTTATTAAACAAATAATATATGACTAAACTAATAAAAAGCAGACAAATTAATAAGTTTATTTTGATCTTAATTTTAAAGAAGAAAGTTTTTGAATATTTATTTATTAGTAAAGCAAACAGTGAACGAACAATTGAATTAAACCCAATGCTTGAATTCTGTAAATGATGTACAAAAGGTAAATAAATAAATTCAAAAACCAATTTAATTTTTTATCTAACTTATAATTTACCTTGCTTCCTGATTTAAGTTCTTTATCTTCAAATGTACTTACCTACAATTGCTACACACATGAATATGTTTGATTATGTTTGTAATCTCTGGATAAATTGCGCAGCTTCAACGGCCAACACGTTGTTATACCCGCTACCCATAGGGTAGAAGGGTATTATAACTTTGTGCCGGCAGGAAATGTATGTAACAGGTAGAAGGAGGCATCTCCGACCCTATAAAGTATATATATTCTTGATCAGCGTCAACAGCCGAGACGATATAGCCATGTCCGTCTGTCCGTCTGTGTGTCTGTCCGTCTGTCCGTCCGTCCATATGAACACCTAGATCTCAGAGACTATAGGAGATAGAGCTATAATTTTTTTTCGACAGCATTTGCAATGTTTGCACGCAGATCAAGTTTGTTTCAAATTTTTTGCCACGCCCACTTCCGCCCCCGCAAATCAAAAAAATCGAATAACAAGCGTAATTTTAAAGCTAGAGTTGTGAATTGGTATATACTATAATTACTATAGTAGTTATGATCCCTGAAAATTTGGTTGTGATCAGATAAAAATTGTGGATGTTATTAAAGAAATACTTTTGTATGGGCAAAAACGCCTACTTACTAGGGCTCTTAGTTGCTTTGGCCGACAATCTGGTACATTGTGCCGTCTATGGTATATTTTGAATGGTGTGCTGTATCGATATACCAAACATACCATTTGGTATATTTTTAGTATTTTTTTAGTATTTTCGGTATATTTTGAAAATAATATCAATATTTTGGCTTTATTAAATTTGGGTAGCGGGTATCTCACAGTCGAGCACATTCGACTGTAACTTTCTTACTAGTTTTTTCTTCTTGCTAATTTGAATGTTCAAACATTTTGCGGCTGAGTGAAAGTGCTGATGCTGTTGCCACAGGCATGGTGTGGCATGCCACTTGCCACTCGCTCCCCAGGTCCCGTCGTATAATATAATTAATGCTATGAATTACTTGAGCTCCATGCTAAGCCAAAACTGACCGCGCACACAAACAACCAAAAGCAATCCCAGAGTCCTCGAGAGTGTGTGGCAGCAAAATGGGGACACAGCAGGGTCAACTTGTTGTTGTTGTTGGTGTTGCTGTTGGTGTTGGGGATATTCCAACACGTTGCTGCTTGGTCAGCCACATGCACTTAATTGCTTTATGAGGCGCTCAGTCGCTTGTTATGGACTTCAATTTGATTTCGCGCGAGCGGCAAGCAGGAGCAACAAGGGGCAAGCTGCTCTGCTCTGCTCTCTCACTGTGTGTGTGTGTGTGTGGGGGGGGGGGGATAAATGAGACATTGGGGATCAATTATTTTGTCGGCGCATTGCCGCAGGGCAGGACGTTGAACCGGTCACAACACATACCATTGCTTCGCTGATCCGCCTTCTCAGCTGATGCGAAACTTTTTTAATCAGCCTGATGGCAACATCATCATCATCATCATCAGCAGCAGTCACGTTGCAAGCGCTCATATTTTTTATGCCACTTTACTGCACTTTCTCGCCAAGGTGCGAACAACTCCAAACACACAAATCGAAAACTTTTCAGCCGCCGTTGCAAGTGCAACTTCCAAATGGCTTTTACTTCCAGCTCTTCTTTTCTACTTCACGCTTTTTTTTGATACCTGCTACCCAAAAGGTAGAAGGGTATTATAACTTTGTGACTGCAGGAAATGAATGTAACACCCAGAAGAAGGCATCAATGACCCTATAAAGTATATATATTCTTAATCAGGGTCAACCGACGAGGAGATATAGTCATGTCCGTCTGTCTGTCTGTCCATTCGTATGAATATCTAGATCACAGAGACTATAATAGGGATATAATGCCGTGGTATATACAATAATAAGAATAGTATTTAGCTTTCTGAAAATTTGATTGAGAACAGATAAAAATTTTATAAATTATAAAAGACATATTTTTTTATGGGCAAAAACGGCTACTTATTAAGGGTTTGGCTGACAGTGCGGTATGTTTTATAGTTCTTTATAAATATACCAAATATAACCATTAGTACATATGTATTTTTGCAGTATATTAATAAGGTACATACATTGTATGAATAATACTGCGTAGTTTTTTATTCAAAATAGCCATAGGTATATTTTAGTATTTTTGCGGTATTTTAATTTCACATATTATAAAAATAATATTATTTTATTCAAGGCTTCTTCGGTATATCTTAGTATTTTTGCGGTATTTAATTTGGTATATTATAAGAATAACACTGAATTGTTTTTTTTTTTTTCAAAATAGTAATTTATTTAGTAATTTTACGACATATTAATTTGGTATAAAATAATATCGCATTGTTTTGGTTTTATTAAAAATGGGTAGCGTATATCCTGCAGTCGAGCACACTCGACTGTAGCTTTCTTACTTGTTTTTTGTGCAGAGTAGCTGCCATGACAATGTATTTTTCATATATCTGAAATGAAACTATTTTGCTTGGAATGCCCTTTTTTTATTAGAGGTATGAGGAGGCTACTTAATAGCCATGGCAATAGATTGAAAGTGCTTTGCCAGTGACTGACCAGTGGCCAAGGGGACAACATCAGAGGCAATAATTCAGCATACTTGCAATATTACAATTTTTGCACATCATTTCATTTTGATTTGAGGTAATCATGTGCCCTTTTATTTCATCTTATCTTTCGCCATGGCAACGGCATTTTAAGTAACTCAACTTAAAGTGTGAAAATTGCCCCGAGCTGTGTGTGTGTGTGTGTATTTTTCTGTTGTTAGTTGTATGTAAATTTCCATTGGCGTCGCTTGCAATTATAAACTGAATGTGAATACATGGTATTTCCATTTTTGGCACTTAAGTCAGCCAAAGTCAATTATAATCAACGCCTGGACGACTTTTCTCCCCACTCTCCACACTCTCCTCAAAACTCTCCAACTCTGCTACGCTTTTAAGACAATTGTGTGAGTGTCTCTCAAGCAGCTGCCGTCACGCAAAAAGGATTAAAAAGCATTCACATGCTCACATCCTTGCAGATAACCGAAAACACCCTGCCCCTTCCCCTTCCCCTTGCAACCCCTTCATAACGTATGCGTCTGTTTCTGTGAGTGTGCGTTAACTTATGCAAAAGTGTTTTAAGACTTTCGCCTGATTGGCAGCACTTTAGCCGTACAAGTTGGCAACTCAAGCTGCTGGATAAAGCCAAAGATATTCTCGCCGCCGTCGGCAATTCGTAAGGTAAACAGCGTAGCATATGAGCTTCATTCCATATAATGTTTAATGTGTGCTGCATATATCATAATAATAATCATAGTTGCTCAGCATTTATATACAGAAGACGACTCTATCAGATTAAATTGTATATCGTGTGAATCATATGAGTTCTCAATGGAATTGAACAATGAGAAGCTAGCAAGAATTTAAAGTGTTTTCTGATTATTGCTTCGCCTAATGAAGAAAATTTTCTATTTGTTGGACTCTTAAATGAACCCTATTATGTAAACATAATTTATAAATGTGGCACTGAAATATAAAATGCATAAAGTTGTATTAAAATGATTCAGATAAAGTAAAATATGAATATAAAGCTTATTTGTGAGTTTTATTTTTATTGCTGGAAACTAAATTTACTTTCAAACTCATCTAATATTGTCAAGTCAAGAATAAATAGTTTAAAATACTTTAAAAATACTAAGGTGATGAATAAAGTCATGTGTTTTTAATAAACCATAGTAATGGCAATCATTGGAATTGTTGCTAAAATAAATAATAAAAAATACTCAGAAAAAAATATGCTAAAATTAAGAATAAAATCTTGAAATCAAGAATCTATGATATCAAAATTGAACGAAGAAGATTTATTCTTTAATAAAGATCACAATTGTAGAATATTCCATCTTGAAATTCAAGATTAAAATCTTGTTTCAAGAATGAAATAATCTCAAAATGTTACCCAGAAGGCAAAATCTTAAATCAACATCAAACGTTTTAAAAAATTAAGATTATTGATGTTCTATAAATTTGTATAATGTAAGAGTTACAATTATTACTTACCCTTTTTTATATAAGAACCGACTATAGCTTGAAGAACCCAGGATCAACGACCACACGGCAAAATGATTTGCGAAAACACTGATTAATGAGGTAACAGCAACAACATCTGAATTAAGGTGCTAATTTTTAAGAGAGTTAATTCTAACATTCTCACTTCCATTATGTAAAATTTTTGTTTTAAGAAACAAGAACAAAATTCTTGAATTTAGAAGCTTTTCGATCTTTAAGAACGAGATTTTCTTTAATCTTAAAACGATGATTAAAGAACGAAGTCTTGATTTAAGATATTTCTCAATCTAAAGATTTTTATTTTTAATCGTAAATTTCTTAAATCAAGAATCGTAATCTACTTTTCAATCTAGATTTTTTTCTTTTATTGTAGGATTTCAAAGACAGAGGGGCAACTAAAATGAATACTCTGAATAATCTGTTCTTATTTATAAATACAGCGACAGACTTTCAGCCAGCCAAAGTTAATGACTAACTTCCATGCTTAACAGCAAATGAGCAACGAACGAGTAATTAAGCTATCTTTAAGTGAAGATTTTCGTATTACCTCCAGTCACAGATATGAGTGCGCTTGCTGACTGCCAGTTTCAGATGGCTCGCATTCATAAATTTGGCATATGAAATGGTGGCCAAGTGGGGGCCGGCAGACTCGTTACTCGCATTTGTGGCGAAAAATGGGCCAACAATTTGCAGCCTCAATTACAATGCCAGCAAAAACGGGGAGGGGCCGAGGGGAGACAGCCGCAGTTGCCTGATTCCGAGTGGCCACAAAACTTAATTGCTTTACTCTCGACCAAAAAACAACTGTCGGATTCTTAATGCCACACTCGACACACACACACACACACACATATACATATGCATTCGTGCAACTTGGGGGCCATTTGAGTAACTGAGTTCTTATCGCGGCGTACCCAAAAAACCGTCAACAGCGTCGACTGTCGACTTGCCTCTCCAGTTGCAACTGCTTTTTCTCTGATTCCGATTCCGATTCACATTCAGCATCAGCAGCAGCTTCAGCTACAGTTTCTGTTTCTGCAACGCAAATTATATGCAAACGAGCTTAATATCCGGCCAAACAGACGCACACTCACTCACAGTTCGCTCTTCACTTCATACTTTCTTTTCCATTCTGCCATAAAACTGCCCAAACTCCCTGCACATTTGTCTTGCACAATTCACAGGGACGCAACTTACTTTGAACTTGCTCGAAAGTGAGCTCAATCTGAATAAAACCTGAACTGGTTCTTTTTTCGGAACTAATTTAGTTCCTAAAACACTTTTAGGTTTCATCCGATTAAGTCTTCAAGTATGAATTTAATATTAATGTTAGAGCTATGTTTATATTTAATTTACTTAAAGTATTTTGTATTATAAGTCTACATTTGATTTAAGCTAAAATTTATTTTGAAAAACCTTGTCTTTAAAAAAAAATTATTTTAGCTTCGAAATCAGCGTCGAATTATTAGGCAGCAACTTTCTTAGTACTTTTAAAACTATGTTTATGCTAACGTGAATAAAATCTTTACAAAAGAATATTTAAACTCAGAAATCAGCATCTTTATACCCGCTACCCATAGGGTAGAAGGGTATTATAACTTTGTGCCGGCAGGAAATGTATGTAACAGGCAGAAGGAGGCATCTCCGACCCTATAAAGTATATATATTCTTGATCAGCGTCAACAGCCGAGACGATCTAGCCATGTCCGTCTGTCCGTCTGTGTGTCTGTGTGTCCGTCCGTCTGTCCGTATGAACACCTAGATCTCAGAGACTATAAGAGATAGAGCTATAATTTTTTTTCGACAGCATTTGTTATGTTTGCACGCAGATCAAGTTTGTTTCAAATTTTTGCCACGCCCACTTCCGCCCCCGCAAATCAAAAAAAAATCGAATAACAAGCGTAAATTTAAAGCTAAAGCTGTGAATTTTGGTATATACTATAATTACTATAGTAGTTATGATTCCTGAAAATTTTGTTGCGATCAGATAAAAATTGTGGAAGTTATTAAAGAAATACTTTTGTATGGGCAAAAACGCCCACTTACTAGGGCTCTTAGTTGCTTTGGCCGACAATCTGGTACATTGTGCCGTCTATGGTATATTTTGAATGGTGTGCTGTATCGGTATACCAAACATACCATTTGGTATATTTTTAGTATTTTTTTAGTATTTTCGGTATATTTTGAAAATAATACCACAATATTTTGCCCTTATTAAAAATGGGTAGCGGGTATCTTACAGTCGAGCACACTCGACTGTAACTTTCTTACTTGTTTTTTTTTAAAACCATCTTTTTTTTTTAATTTGAAAAGTCGGAACTAGTTCAAACTAGTTCCTTAGTTCGCAGTTTAGCTTTGCCAGATTGTAGTTTATTTGACTGAATGCCATTTGGCAAATACATTTCAAGTTTTAGCACAAATAACTCAGCTCTTGCCACTGCAACTTTGAATGTGCCACATGATGTGGCGCTGGTTGTGCGTGTGTGTATGTGTGTGCGGCAAACCGCCGCTTGATAATTTCTCTGCACTCGACTGATAACAACATTTAATTTAATGCCCGAGGTCAGCAATATTCCATTTATTATTGGATTAAATTCGGCAGCAAAGTTTTTGCCCGGTTGCCGCCCCCGTTTTGGAGCCACACACACACAGTGTGTGGCAAGCAGAGGCGGAGGGCAGAGGCAGAGGCAGAGGCAGGACGAGACTCGTTGTCCACTATCTGAAGCTGGGATAAGCGACGCAGTCTGTCCGCGTCCACCGCTTGTCCCTTTTTTGTCCGGCATATAAATTGTGTGCATGGCTTTTTTACAACTTGTTCTTGTCCTTGTTGTAGTTGTTGCCGTTGCTGTTGCCGTTGCATACATATTTTTATGCGCCACGCCCACAGCTCAAAGAGAGGCGCACTTGTCGCACTTGTCGTCGTCGTCATCGCTGAGGCAGAGGCTGAGGCCAGGACGAGGTCCTGTTGCTGCTGCTGCTGCTGCTGCTGTGACTAGACGACAGGAAATGTATTTCACATTTTTTATGTGTCGCTTTTTTCTGCGTGCCCATGAAATTTGCATGAGCACGACTGGCAAGGATCTGCCCAGGCATAGCACATCATTCCAGCCTGCCTTACAGACAAGGCGTACAGAAAGTGAAGGGGAAGTAACAAGAGTAACAGCGGGCGGCGGACAAAATGCCCATAAGGGATTAGCTGCAAATCGCAGGCGACGTCGCTGGACATTTGCCTTTTTTGTTGTCTGCTGTTGCTATTGCTGGTGCTGTCACCGTTTCGTCCTGTTTCGTCCTGTCGGAATTTGTTGCAAAACTCATTTAAGCCAAGTTATGCGCAGTATGTAAATTGTTTTGGCCGCACAGATTTCAACTGTTGTTGTTTGGTTGTTTTTTATTTCTTGTTGTGTGTTATTTTTAAATGAAACTTAATTGTTTTAGATGCAAAGTCATCATCATCAGCAGCAACAGCAGCAGCCAGGCAGCTGCAACGGCGTGTGGCAACTGGGGCAAGATTGAGGGGGACAGTGGCGGGGAGAGTGAAAACAAACAAATGTGGCGGAAGGAAGTATCTCACTCGAATCTCAGTCAGCTATGAAGCGCGCAGAGACACAGACAGACACACAGATACAACACACACACGCACACACACACACACACACACACACACACACACACACACACACACTCACGCGCACACACATGACATGAATTTATGCATGAAATTGTCGACGCCCGCGTCCTGTGCTCGCCATCCATCCATCCATCCATCCATCCATCCATTCATGCCTGTGGCCTATCGAAAGGAAATTGAAACAAAACCTCATTGGAAATAAACACACACTCACACACACTTCCTTGTTGCAGTCAGACAGGCGCACAATTTGGGTTTCCGTGCAAAATATTCTCGCACTCGCCGCAAAACATTTTCGCCAGCTGATAACACGATTGAGTATCCTTCTCTGTGTTATGCGGGTGCCAGGATTCTCTCAACTTCATTTGCATTCCCATCCCATCTTCACTTTTCTTGTCGTGCCAACAAACTACTCTCAACTTATGAACACTATAGCACAACATCTGATAAAACATCAGCAGCAGCTCAACAATAGTGAAAATGATTAGAATTTTCGTTTTCATACACAATATGCCAAAAAGGAAATTTCAAGTGTCTACAGAAAGCAACACAATTAAAAGTCAAATTGTAAAGCTTCAACAAAGTCCATTTTCTGTTAATTTAAATTATTAATTGATTATTATAGCTATATTTATTTTTGTATGAATAGAACTATTTAGCAATAAAAGCATATCACAGAATAAATAATTGATGAGCTTATTCAAAATTAATTTGTAAAATTGCAAAGAAAACGTTCTAAAAAAAATGCAAGTAAGAAAGCTACAGTGAGCAGTGCAGTATAATTCGTATAATATACCGAATTAATATACCGAAAAATACTACAAATATACTGAAGTTTATATTTGATTGAAAGAATACAAAATATACTAGAAAAGTATTTCTTAGATAACTTCTACCAAAACGTTTTTTGAACCTACAGAATATGTATTCATCTGATAAAATATTTTCTTAACCCGAATACGCTTAAAATTCTAAAATTGAATAATTACTCTTTAATATTTGTTTTGACTATTATTCGATAACTTAGCAATCACGAATGTTTTATTGCATTGTCGTGTTTCACATATATGTTGCTCTCTATGTAATGGCATCTCAATTATATTTGCAATTGTTGTGTCATTTGCTTGTTATCTGAAGCAATTGTCGTTTTAATTGAAATAATATAATTATTTAGGCTTGAATCTCTTATATGCATTGGCAGCTCATCCAATTCGAGCTGCTCTTTTAAAGGTCTTTTCAAGGCGGATACAAGATATAGCAAGGCAAAAGGCATTCAATGACGATGCAGTTTTAATCAAGTTATTTACGGGCCAAGTTTCGAGTTGATTGCAAAATGCAAAGTGCAGCACAAAACACCGTTCGACGTATGGCAAAGGACAACGCATGCCTCAAACCTCAAGCCCATTCATTTCATTGCCATGAACCTGGCAACTTGTGCAACAAATTAGTTACAGTTAACTGCCTTCGACTGAGTTGAGCTCTGTGGCCGAGCAAAGAACCAAAGAGCCCAAAACAAACACCCGCACATCCAAAGTCCATTCAAGCAAATCGCATTAAAGTTCATTTGTTGTGTCAGCTGCACTCACACACATTAAAACACACACGCACAACACAACAATAGATATTTTATATAGAACATTGAGCAAATAGACAAGTTGAAACTTTAAAATGTAAGATTACTTAGCTAGTGAAGTCCACATGCTCTAAAAAATAGTTTTAGGACATATGCTAAATATACATTTTTAAAAACATTTGATGGAATTATTTTGCATTTAAACTTATTACTTAAAGGTATAAAATGAACAACCATTATATATTATTAGTTGCATTTGAAATAAATTAAATGAAATGAAATTTTAAATGAAAATAAATGTAACTTCCTTATTATAATATCCAAAGCATTCAGTAACTTGTTTTACAAATTACTTTTGGAATAAATTAAATGATAATTATAGAAAAATACCAATTACTATTTTAATTTATCAAAAGTACGAATTAAAAATGCGAAATAACGTATAAGTTTAAAAATAGTCTAAATTTAAATTAAAGTAGAACAAAAAAATAGGAATGCAATTAAAATCAAAATGAATGAAGAATAATATAAATCTAAATAAGATTAACAAAATATAATTCATATAGTTGAAATATGCATTTAAATTAATCGAATAAATATTCTCGCATACAGTAAATATTTCTCATTTACTTATCTCCAATCTTCAGATAATAATGTAATAAATAATAATTTAAATTTAAGAATAATCTGAATTTAGTCTTTAATAGTTATTCAAAGGAATAAAATGTTTTTAGGTATGAAGAAAATTTGTCATTTGTTTATCCAACGAATGAAGCTTATTATAGAGTTTATATAGAATTATATTAGATCGGCAGCGAGTCGTCTAGCTGTCCTACAAACTACGTATGCTCTTCAGATCAATTCTCGCTAACTTTACACTCATTTCTTCCACTTCGAGGTGGCTACCTTCGGCTAGATGGTTTGGGTATAACTTTTGTTTTGGGGCAACTGCAAAACACATAACTGGCTGCCGTACGTGGTTGACTGATAAAATCAGCAAAACACACACACACACACACACACCGACAAAGGCAGCGACTGCGAGAGAGGGAGAGAGCGAAAAGGAGGTGAAAGGCAGCCCTTTAGCAGCTGGTAAAGCTCCTTTTTCGCATTCGGGGAAACTTCTTAACAAAAGTCTCAAATTTGTTCCAATGCAAAACTGTCGCTTGGCTGGGCGCTTATCAACAATTGCCCAAGTGGAAGCCCAAGAATAGTTTTAAGCTGCTTAACAGCTTCTTCGCCTGCTGCAAACTTACAGTTGGAATATTCCCCAGCCCCATTCCCCATTCACAGGGACATCGACATCGACATCGCCATCGCCATCGCCAACTTGATTTAGTGCTCTCTGACCTTAGTTTAAATATAAACAGCAACAGGAACAGCAACAGCGACGTCTTGTTGTTACCCTTCTTCAAGCGACACAAAAGTTTGCGCGCCCGAGTAAAGACATAAATGGGATTATGATCTTATCACGTGCCCAGCCTCAGTGTCCATACCCTGTGTCCCCCTCCTTCTGTTACTCTGTCCTCAGTCCAAGCAGCCGCTGTTGCTGCAGCAGGCGCAGGCTAGACATATTGGTACATTTAAAACAAGCAACAAGAAACTCATCAACAGTGATCGAAGTGCGCATACCCTGTGCTTAGAAATGTAGTTTATAATAATTATAGAAGAGAATTGAAAGTTACGGATAATATAGTAATGAAGGAGTCTCAATTTATGTGCTCTCTGACTTTGTAATCTTTATCAATATCCAATAAGGAGCAATATCATTATTCAACAAGTAAGAAAGAAATAAAATAAAGAAAAATATACAAAAAATATATCTCAAAATTACTAAACTATATCGAAGACTATATTTGGTATATTGATATTACTACATTCAAAATATATCAACGAATACAAAATATATCGGATTATTCAGCACTATATTCAAAATATATCAAAGAGAACAATATATCTAAAAATTATTTTAAGAAAATGTTAAAAAAAATTTTTAATTTTTTTTGTATGAAACTTTTTTACGCAATTTAAAAGGAACACAATATTAAGTATACGTAGTTAATTAAAAAATTCTATTAGTGTTTTAAGATAAGTTTATAGGAATATTTAAAAATAATCATATATTATTTTTATTGATTTCCAATATATACCAGAAGATATATTTAAATTGATTTTGGAAATCATTTAAAATAGTATTCAAATTTGCAGATAAAAACCCCTTTTGTGATTATATTTTGCATACGGGGTATAATAACACCTTCTGTTGGCCAAGTGAAGGGAAGGCACACTGTAACTGGGGAGGGAAAGAGGGAAGGGAAGCTGCTTAGACAAACAAGTTTGCGGCGCAGCTTTGTCAAAGATTTATTTCTTGAGGGTAACTGGCAAACTGGCTGGCCAGACCAAAAATTTTAGTTTTGCAACGACTTAATATGGAAAATTTTAAGTGCGAGTCTATTTGTAACAAGAAGACGAAGAAGAAGAAGACGAAGTCGAAGTAGAAGCAGAAGGAGAGGGAGAAGCAGAAGAGACGACGTCCGTGGCAAAGTTTTAGCCAGGGCAAAGTATGGGCTGCAATCTTTAATTAAGAGCGGATTAGTTGGACATGGGTTCGATTGGCAGACGCCAGTGTTTGGGTTGCTCTTCCTCCCCCTTCCCCCCCTCGTTCAGAGTTCAATCTTTGCTCTTTTTTGGTTTTGCTGTGATTTGCATCTGCGGTTAAGCAACCACCAGCCAGTCAGCAGCTGGCTTCATTAGTTTGCGCCCAAAAAACTCTTCCCCTTCCCCCCATTCTGACTGTGTGTGTGTGCTACTTTTAACGGCATCTTGTGGCAGACTTTTTGAGTGCTCCATTAAAATTTAATGCGTGTAAGAGATCAGCAGGAGTTGCACCGAGTCTAGTTTCACTTTTCAGATTAGCTGTCAAAAGTTGTTCAATTTAATTTCACGCCGTCTCCCCTTCTCCCTCTCCCCTTGATGGCGCCATCTTAATGTTCGTCTTGCCAATTTTTTTTTTTCGTTTTGCTTTTTTGACTCTTGTCGATTGCTTCGCGCATCTATCTCTTGACTTTTTAATGGCTTTGGGAAATTGCACGCGCCGTTTACGCGCTCGTTAGACAAGCTTTCAATGTTCAGTGTTCTCAACATTTCAACATCTCAACATCATTATGGTTATTGATAAGACCACGCTCCCCACTCTCAGTCGAACATTATGGACAGAAGGTTAAGTCCTGTGACCGTTGGGAGGGTTCTCTTTTGGGCTTCGACAGGTTCAGTTTCAGTTTCATCTTTGATGCGGCTCTTGATTTACCTTGACAAGCTGCTTGGTTATTAGCTGTATTCACTTGCAGACAGTTTATTTGCTAATTTCGACAAGTTCAATTGGTAATTGAGCTGGAACATTAATGAGATATTTTAAATGCAGGCATTGATAGCTAAAAGAATATACAAGTAAGAAAGCTAGAGTCGAGTGTGCTCGATTGTGAATATGACAGACCCTATTGCAGTAGGCATTTGTTGCCGTATAAAGGTATATCTTAAAGAACTTTGATCTGATCACCATCGAAATTAGCATAAACATAAATACTGTACGTATTATGGTATAAATCGAAAATCGCGACACAAGTTGAAACCCAGCTTTACCCGAAAGAATACGACTGCATAATTCAGCAAACATGTCATTGCTTTAATATTTATGTTGCTAATATATATTCAAGTGAGTATCCAACTCCGAATTCAAATCTTCAGCCTTCATTAAAATGAACTTGAATTAAAAGAAAATACTTACTTTAAAGTTTGGAGAATAATTTCAGTGCTTTCATTATTACATGGTTTATATCGTATTGAAGTCAGCCTAAAGCTATTCAAGCAGATGTCATGTGCGAATCCTTTAGGACTTATTAGCTCGTTAGACTCGTTATACTGATGGCAAAGATGCCATTGTCATACTCGTAAACAGACTGCAAAGACTATATAAAGCAATTGGGCAAACCCCAATTATTTGCGTCTACCCAAAAATAAACTAACAATCAGTGAGACGATTCTCTCTCTCTCTCTATCTCTTTCTCTCTCTGGCCGAGCCGGCAATAAAAAATTAATCACAAACCGTCGCAAACTGTGGCCAAAGACCCAAAATGGATATGGCCGGAGTCTAAGCTCATTATCTGGGGGATATAGCTGTTCAGCTAATGTGCTAATGTGCAATTTCGAAAGGTGCTTACGTTGTCAAGTAGTGTGAAGATGAGTTTCCCTTCTCTTCTCTTCTCTTCCCTTGGCATTCTGCACTCCGACCTCAGTCCATTTCCCCCCTTGTGTGCCTTGCTATTCACGCCAATTGGCCATTTTCTCAATGAATCACAAAACGGACAGCATATGGCACATACTTTGCCACATTCCGCCGTCGAGGTCGAAGTCTAAGACTTCCTCCTGTTGCTGCCTCTTGAGCTTGCCGCAGTTCTTTGGTGGCATCCCGTGGCGCTCTCTGGCAACTGCAATTAATTCCCAAGCTTAGAATGAAATCTAATTGCTCGTTAGCGCACAGCGTTGTCCTTCGTCTCAGTCCCACTTTCTCCCCTCTTGGGTCGTTCCTTTGCGCTCTGTTGTCCTCTTTTTTTTGCTCCTTTGTTTTTATATTTTGTTAACTGCTGATTACAGCAGTTGTTCAGTTGTTGTTTCCTTTGCCGCTTCCCTCGCCACACACTTCTATTCCCCCTCCGTCTGTCAAGCCTCAATGCATGATATTTATCTTACATCCAAGTTTTATTTTCTTAATGTTCCGCATACCCTAAGAATAAAACAACAGACATTGGGTCCATTAAAACAAAGCTGCTTTCCTTATTCTTTTTCCTTTTTTATTAAATATAATTATATCTCGAAAGGAAACACTTTTTTCGAATAGAATATTATTTTAATGTAGGTATTTTATATCTGTGTATCTTGAAGATTTTTGAGTGGGACTTCTTCAAAGAAAATTTTATTAAAAAATTAAAATATTGTTTAAATACATATTTCTGCAGGCAATTAAATTCTTTATGAAGAACAAACTTCTCCGAAATAGTTGACTTGATAATTATATGCATTCTCCTGTCGTCTTTTCTTACTCCTTAAGAACTTCTCTTTAACTGAACTCCTCTCATTTGAACTTTCTCCGTGAGACTCATAATATCCTGCAGTCGTTCATTTATGGTTCAAATAAATTGTTGTTTGGTTTTTTGTTCTTGCCTTGGCCTGCAGCATTACACAAATGTTTCCCAGCAGGTTTATAAAAAGAAATTAACGGCTCTTTTTCTTACTTTCGCCCCTTCCCAAGGGCTGCTGTTGTCCAGCCTCGCCACCTTGGCCCACGGGCAAATCATTTAATGAGCATGTAACTGTAACTGTAACTGTAACTGTATCTGTAACAGTTGCTCTTGACTCGTCTCGATTCGATTCAATGTGCTGACGCGGCCAAAAAGCTGTTGGCCGTGTTTTTTTCCTTAGTTCTGTCGCGTCATGCGATTGATATAATAGTATATCATTTTCATGGCAATAGTTCGCAATTGTGCTGAGAGAAGGGGAGGCACGAAGTGGAGTGGGCGTGGCAACTTTCGCAATAGCCAGTTTTAGCCTGTGCGGAGTGCTTTGGGCGAACCGTTTCAAATTAATTGAGTTGTTTTCTCGGCCTGCTTAAATATTTAACTTTGCCATGTCCTTTTGTTTTTGTGGCTCCCTTCCGCAAACTGACTGGCTGACTAGCTGCTCGTCGTGGTTGATCCTTTTGCTGTTTAGTTGCTCACTTGGGACAGCAAACACACACACATACGGATACACACACACACACACACACACGCACACCTCTTGCCACATTCACCTGTGCGAAACTTTTGGCATTTTGGTATTTATGGCTCATGTGGCGCTGTTGCATAAATCACTGACAATGTAAACATGCCGCGTTGCCCCCCACTCACAACTGTCTACGCTGACTATGTGTGTGTGCGTGTGTATGTGTGTGCTGGTCAGGCCAAATGGCCAAAAGTGTTGACCACAATTAATGTTATGAGATAAGTTTATAAAAGCGCACGGCTCGCTGCGCTCAGAAGCTTGTCAAGGAGTCCAAGAGTATCCAACTGTCTGCCCCACAGGAGCTATGAGTGTTGTTTTGTATGTGCTTCGAGTTTGCTGTTAATAAAATGCAAGACAGCTGAGTTGAGGGCTGGTTGAACAAGCGAGCGCCCACTCAACGATGTCCACCCCTCACCCCTCACTCGCTCACTCGCTCATCGTCAGCGAACTGAACTCTGTCGTTCAACATGCAACGGAAATTAGGTATCGTTTACATGGACGGCGTTTGCTTCTACCTTTGTTTGCCTTAGCACTTTTATCGCCGCATTCACATTCACGTTCACATTCACATTCACTTCGACATTGGCATTCACATCCATTATGCACCTTTTCACTCTCGCTCTGACCTTTTTAGTAGCCCTCTGCTCACAAAGGCGCATAATAACTGCTAGATTTGTCAAAATGCTCTTCGTCGTCGTCGTCTGCCATTTTAAACCGGATGTTGCCAAACATTTGCCCAACCACGCTACTTTTTCTCCTCTACATATTTTCTATATATACTTTTTTCTCATTCTGAACTGTACTCATGTCAATTTTTGGTCAGAGCATGGGATCAACCGGCTAATGGACTTGCCTTACATTTGTTGGCCAGCACATAAAATGCGTAGCGTGATTGCCGCTTAGATTGCAGGAGTCTTTAATAGATTTGAGAACGCTTGATTTTCTATTAATGGAATTTGGGTTTAAGTGACGGAGTTGCGGCTTCATTTTAAACTTGTCAAACAAATATATAAAATATACTTTTCTTACATATTTTCTAAATTTGCAATCATGTTTGTTAGTTATTACTATAAATAATTGTTCTGATAAAACATTTAAGGCCAGTTCGTTCAATGCGTTTAAAAATTCCGAACTGATTGTTTTTCTGAAATAAAATAATAGCATACTTTTAAGGGCAGCTAATAATTCCCTACATATTCACTATGGGCCAGGAGACCACTTTTTGTGGCATTTATAAACTAGGTAAGATTTTTTGAGGCGGTCTTTTTATTTTAACTAAGGAAGGTTCTTTGAATAAATTTGGTAAAGTAGGCGTGTCCACGCCTACGGGAATAATCTTCTTTGTTAATAAAATTTGTTTTCATATGCGGATGATTTTAAAAATGAAAAGTTTGATTAATTTTGACCTTAATTTGGAGTGGTATATAATTAAATATTAATTCATTTTACTTGTGCTCATAAAATATAGAGTTTTTTGCTGGCTTTAAGAATTTGCTTTTCCACATTGCACTATGGGGCATTTTCCATTTTAGCTGGCATTTAATATTACGAGTAAACCACCAGCTTAAAAAAGCATTTAAATAATTACAAAATATTAGTATAAATACATACAATTTGATTAATTATTTACATTTAACATATAGTACAAACATGCGAAATTATTATCCATGACGCCTTTTTTTTATTAATAGCTTTCAACATAAATAAATGAATAACAAAGTTCACTAAAAAAAATGACAACTTAGCGCTCGTGCTTTCGGATGCAACAACTGACTTTACAGCTGTTATGCTCAAAAGATCTGTTAGATATACTTGTTTTTGGTATGAGCCATAACAGTTTGATGTTCTGTTAATGCATTGACATTAACATTTTTCTAATTGGAGCACTTTTCAAAGACGCCTAAATGCCAACTAAAATGGAAAATGCCCCATAGTGCATAGGCTCCACATTATTAAGGTGTTAAGACACAATGGAAAATAATTTTTTTGTTATACGTTTACCTATAATTAAAGCATATTCATTGATAATAAGGCAATACATATCTGTAAAATTGAAATGATTACAATTTTCATCATGATCATGCTCAGCAAAACTATAATAATAATGCTAATTGCTGTAAAAAGGCCACCCAAGCAAAACACTTTTAGTGTTACCAGAAAAAAGGAATTGGTATTTTCTCCATACTAATATTAAACCGTTACGTTACGAAAATTGCGAGTGCACAGTGTTAAGATAAACAAAGAATTTAAACCATGTTCTAAATCATATGAAATACCTTTAAAATAAATATATATATTATTTGTTGTTGGTTTTCCGTCAAACTCGTCGCTTTGCAAGTTTTACGCCATCGTCTTCATTTGTTGTTGCTATTCGTTTTTTTTCTTAGGGATTTTTAAACCTTATACATACATACAAACGTACAATTAGTTGACATTCAGCGTCATGACAACTCTGGAAGAGCCGAGTGCTGCGAGATTTTAACTGATTTTGAAATTCAAAGTTCGAATGCAGCGTTAAAAGACGAGCACGAGCGCATTTGTATGTATGTACATACATATGTACATATGTATATACGTATGTGTGCTTCTGTTCTTGTCATTGTTTAAGCATCATACAAAAATATGAAAGCGTACATATATGTATATACATATATACATACATGTATATGTCCACATATATAAATCTAACGCTTCTATCAAATTAAACTAGTCTGGCAGAAGTTGTTGCATTCTCATATTTAATTGTTGGTATGTCAAACAAAGAGCTTCGCATTTTATTCAACGTTTGACTAGTTGTTTGTTGTGTTGTGTGTAATAGTTATTGATGTGTATGTGTATGTGTATCATTTTTAATACAATGTAGAATTGTATTGGTCTCTTCAGTCTTCTTCCGGTGGTGGTTGTTGTAGCTCCACGCTCAGCTCGTGGGGTTGAAGTAGTTTTCCCCGCTGGCCGACGAGCTTAACCTTCTTTGCCCCTGCCATCATCAACGTGGCGAAGAAATGCTGCGAAATATCGCCACGTGGCTGATTCTCCATCACTTGAGCCATTGTCGCCTGTCCAGAATTTTCCTTGCACACCTGCTGGACTGTCGCATTTAAAGCTTCCATATTCATTGTTTTCTCCTGCACAGAGTCCATTTGGGCCTTCAATTCATTGATATCGTTCTCCTCGGAGATTCCGTTGCGAAGACCGGCTTCTTCGATGTCATTTTCTTCATTGCTCGACGATGAAGAGTCGTCCATATTATTATAATTATTCAGCTTATCCATTTTTAAGAAAAAATTTAAAGAGTGAATAATAGAAGCAAAGAAAACTTGTCACGTTGACGCTCGAAAATTATAAAAGGAAGATGACAATTAGAGATGGACGAAAGTTAATTTTATGTCATCAACTAGAGATGAACGAGAGTGTAGCAATATTTTGTATTCATATCAGATTACTGAATACTCCATTTCAGTGCTGTAAAATACAAATTATCTTCGACTTTTTAGAGTGCTCTATTTGATGCACTTTAGAGGTGCAAACGATCAGTAGACATCTTTATAATTCGTATTTTTCCATTATTATTATTAATATTTCATATTTCACCACATGTGTTTTTTATCTTTAGCCGCTGTGTTCAACAGCTGATTTCGCGAAGGTGGCGCCATCTATGCAAATTTATGGTATGCAACATTGTTGGTCAGCCTGTTTCGTGTAGAATGTGATCAAAACCACTTTAATATGTTATCTTTTAAAAAATGAATTGATGCCAAGAAAAGTGGTCGGCTGGACCGACCATAATATACCGCAAGCGCAAACGTATTTTGATAAAATTTTAATAAAAGGATGCTATGTTTTTGGGTAATTGCAGAGTAAAGTATTTCTGCATATAATATGTATGTACATACTTATTTACTTATACTCTCCGGTCCAGACAACGACTTTTCGTGTCATCAATTCATTTTTTAAAAGTTAACATATCGTTGAGGGTTTGATCACATTCTACAAGAAACAGACTGAGCAGCAATGTTGCATTCCAAAAATTTGCATAGATGGCGCCACCTTCGCGAAATCAGCTGTTGAACACATTGGTTAAAAATAAAAAACACATAGTGCATAGGCTCCAGATTATTAAGGTGTTAAGACACAATGGAAAATAATTTTTTGTTATACGTTTACCTATAATTAAAGCATATTCATTGATAATAAGGCAATACATATCTGTAAAATTGAAATGATTACAATTTTCATCATGATCATGCTCAGCAAAACTATAATAATAATGCTAATTGCTGTAAAAAGGCCACCCAAGCAAAACACTTTTAGTGTTACCAGAAAAAAGGAATTGGTATTTTCTCCATACTAATATTAAACCGTTACGTTACGAAAATTGCGAGTGCACAGTGTTAAGATAAACAAAGAATTTAAACCATGTTCTAAATCATATGAAATACCTTTAAAATAAATATATATATTATTTGTTGTTGGTTTTCCGTCAAACTCGTCGCTTTGCAAGTTTTACGCCATCGTCTTCATTTGTTGTTGCTATTCGTTTTTTTTTCTTAGGGATTTTTTAAACCTTATACATACATACAAACGTACAATTAGTTGACATTCAGCGTCATGACAACTCTGGAAGAGCCGAGTGCTGCGAGATTTTAACTGATTTTGAAATTCAAAGTTCGAATGCAGCGTTAAAAGACGAGCACGAGCGCATTTGTATGTATGTACATACATATGTACATATGTATATACGTATGTGTGCCTCTGTTCTTGTCATTGTTTAAGCATCATACAAAAATATGAAAGCGTACATATATGTATATACATATATACATACATGTATATGTCCACATATATAAATCTAACGCTTCTATCAAATTAAACTAGTCTGGCAGAAGTTGTTGCATTCTCATATTTAATTGTTGGTATGTCAAACAAAGAGCTTCGCATTTTATTCAACGTTTGACTAGTTGTTTGTTGTGTTGTGTGTAATAGTTATTGATGTGTATGTGTATGTGTATCATTTTTAATACAATGTAGAATTGTATTGGTCTCTTCAGTCTTCTTCCGGTGGTGGTTGTTGTAGCTCCACGCTCAGCTCGTGGGGTTGAAGTAGTTTTCCCCGCTGGCCGACGAGCTTAACCTTCTTTGCCCCTGCCATCATCAACGTGGCGAAGAAATGCTGCGAAATATCGCCACGTGGCTGATTCTCCATCACTTGAGCCATTGTCGCCTGTCCAGAATTTTCGTTGCACACCTGCTGGACTGTCGCATTTAAAGCTTCCATATTCATTGTTTTCTCCTGCACAGAGTCCATTTGGGCCTTCAATTCATTGATATCGTTCTCCTCGGAGATTCCGTTGCGAAGACCGGCTTCTTCGATGTCATTTTCTTCATTGCTCGACGATGAAGAGTCGTCCATATTATTATAATTATTCAGCTTATCCATTTTTAAGAAAAAATTTAAAAAGTGAATAATAGAAGCAAAGAAAACTTGTCACGTTGACGCTCGAAAATTAGAAAAGGAAGATGACAATTAGAGATGGACGAAAGTTAATTTTATGTCATCAACTAGAGATGAACGAGAGTGTAGCAATATTTTGTATTCATATCAGATTACTGAATACTCCATTTCAGTGCTGTAAAATACAAATTATCTTCGACTTTTTAGAGTGCTCTATTTGATGCACTTTAGAGGTGCAAACGATCAGTAGACATCTTTATAATTCGTATTTTTCCATTATTATTATTAATATTTCATATTTCACCACATGTGTTTTTTATTTTTAGCCGCTGTGTTCAACAGCTGATTTCGCGAAGGTGGCGCCATCTATGCAAATTTATGGTATGCAACATTGCATACGAGCGGAATCTCCGAGGAGAACGATATCAATGAATTGAAGGCCCAAATGGACTCTGTGCAGGAGAAAACAATGAATATGGAAGCTTTAAATGCGACAGTCCAGCAGGTGTGCAAAGAAAATTCTGGACAGGCGACAATGGCTCAAGTGATGGAGAATCAGCCACGTGGCGATATTTCGCTGCATTTCTTCGCCACGTTGATGTTGGCAGGGGCAAAGAAGGTTAAGCTCGTCGGCCAGCGGGGAAAAGTACTTCAACCCCACGAGCTGAGCGTGGAGCTACAACAACCACCACCGGAAGAAGACTGAAGAGACCAATACAATTCTACATTGTAATAAAAATTAAACACAGACACATACACATCAATAACTATTATACAACAAACACATAACACACAACAAACAACTAGTCAAACGTTGAATAAAATGCGAAGCTTTTTGCAAACGTATTTTAATACTTCGCCTACTATTCTCTGCACCATTTAATAATTTTTGGCAAATTATGATAGTAAATTGTTGTTGTCGTGTGTGTTGTGTTTTGCTGGTGACTTTAAAATCGCTTCCCGCAAATGCATATACAAACGCAGGAAAGCCAAAATTCATATGGTATACCAAAAATGTGCCGCCAAAATTGTGGAAACAGCAGTCAAACAACCAACAAAGCCTAGCCAGAAATGTAGATGTGAAATGCTAACAGGTAGTGAAAAGGGGAGAGAGGAGAGCATAACAAAACTACTACTACACTCACATAAACAAATAATACTGCTATCATTTTGGATGCCAGATGAAGCTGTCTGCGAGCAAACACACATCGTACTCATCGTATGCTCTCGGTGTGTGTGACTAATGTCATTTTGGCATGCCAAACGCGCACAAACACGCAAAAGTATCAAACGCGAACTACAGCCATATGTTTGAGTGGGAGAGGGAAGTGAAGGGAAGGGGAACGAAGTTAGCGACGGCAGAAGACATCAACCGACATCAGGCTAAAAATTTACTGACAAAAATGATACGCTTGCCACGCTTGCCGCTCATTAGAGTAAACTATGAATGAGACGATGTGGTGAGGGGAGATTGTGTGTGGAGGGAAGGGGAGGGGCTAGTTGTCGTACTGCTGGCATATGAAATGCTACCCACTCCTCCCCCGCGCACTACGCTCGTGCCTTGGGGAATAAAAGTTTAGCGAGTATATTTACCTTTTGCCAATGATAAAGTAAATGCGATAGGTGAATATGCTCTTATGCCAGCAGCGACAAGGAGTGGGAGATAATGATGATGTGGAATGGAGATGGAGATGCAGATGGAGGGAACTGGGGCTGTGCTCTCCATGTAGGAAATTAATGTTTAAGCTTCACGCAAAAAGTGAGTGGCAAAAGTTTTGCCCGCAGCAAATACACGCAGAGTGAGTGAGAGACGAAGTGAAATGAAAGACAGACATACATTTGATTTAATTATGAGTGGCATTTATAGCAAAGAGCAGCTATCAGTTAGCACACACACGTATACACTCGACAAGGTGTTAGTCTGTTGATAATGCAAACAAGGCACCAACAAAAGTTAAACAAACAATAAACTAACTGAACTTTGCATGCTCTATTAAATGAGGAGGAAAAGCTTGTAGATGAAGCTGCTTTCAATTTCTCATCATATTTGAGTTTTTATTATTTGAAATTTTATTAATTTTTATTATACTTAATACACCTTACATACTCATCATATAATTTATATGAAATTATATGATAAGCGTCTCAAGCGTATTCCAAACTTTAACAGTATTTTTTTTTAATTAATATGTACCTTATCAACACAAACTTTTACAGTATTTTTTTAATTAATATGTACTTTAACAACACAAACTTTAACATTATTTTTTAAAATTAAGTACCTTAAAGAGTAAATGAAAATTAAACAAAGAGTCAATACAAAGTATGAGGATTACATAGTAAAAGTATAAATATTATTGTATTACATATATTATATAGATAATAATATTATTAATATTATATTACATTATATGTTCAGCAGTATTAAGAATAGCATTATGAATAAAATCAATATTAAAACCAGCATTGCGTTTTCATTGCTTTAGAGCTTGCTTTTTTCTAGTCGGTTCCATATTTAGTATTTAATTTTATCTCAAATGTGTAAAAACTATGTTGTAACTACTTATTTATATAATATATTTGGATATTTTAAATTTTAAATCATCATAAGTATAATGTTATATTAGAGTTTCTTATTCGAAACGAAATATTGAATGCAGAAACCATTTTTTTTTATTTCTAGCTTTTTGAGTTTGTCGTATAACTTATGGTAATAAATATTCCAAAAATTCATTTTTTATATATAATTTAAGTATTTCTTAATGTAATATAATTTGAATTGAAATGTTTTGTTTTTTTTTTTTAATACTATTTTTTTCGGTATAATATTTGAATTCTAAATTACAAATTAAATGTGGAAATTATTTCTTCAAACTTCACAATGTCAGCCTCTATCTTTTCATCAGCAAGCTAAGTCAAAAAGCTGATTGAACCCTTAGCTAGCAGAGCATACAAAGTTAAGACTAGTGCGTGGATATCTGTGACTGCTTGTCAAACTGACACTGACAGTTGCCTAAGTGGCAACTTAATTTCTTAATTGTCAACTCAAAACTTTTATCGTGCACCTGCCAGTTGAGAAGTGGCAATGGCCAAACTCCATCACGCTCCTGCTCCAAGAAAACTATCTGGAAACTAGGGAAAATGACAGGAAACTTGGGTTTGGTTTAACTTGGCTTTTTAGCGCTTGACGCTCTTGTCTCTTGGCCTGCGGTTTGCCTTTGACAGAACTGTATGAGTTGTTTTGGGCTGGCGCATAGTTTACCAAAAAGTTGCCAAGTTAATTTCTAGTCAAATAGAGAAGAAGAACAAGTTGCTGCGCCCCTTTTTTGTTGTCGGGTTGACAAACAAAACTCAGAACTGAGTACTGAGAAATAAGAAATGACAAACTGGGAAACTGGCAAAGTGACACGCGGCGCGATTCAAGAAAGTTTTCCATTTGAGTTTCAGTTTTGCTGGTTTCAACTACTGAATAATTGAGGGGAAACAGGCGAAACTGCTCAGCATTGGACATGCTTAAGTTCCAGTTGTGCTTAGGAAATAGTCGCTCCACCACTTAAGATCCGCCCTTATCTTCAGCATTCACATTCGCATTCACATTCGAATCCGAATTCGTCTTGTGCCTCGTAAAGTTCTCGCCCCATTGCCCGTTTAATGCCTGTATAATTTAACGCCAGTTTAAATTTTAATTGTTTTAATGAAAATGTCGCTTGCGCCTTGTCATTTTCATAAAGTTTTCCACTGTCGCGTCGTGGATTTTACACATTTTAATTGCAAAGCTTCCGCCTCAGTCTCCGTCCCCGTCTCCGTCTCTGCCTCCGCCCCTCGACCAGCCCATTTTCCAACAATTTGTTACAAATAATTATCATAACCTGATTAACATGAGCTCAGCAAGTGTTTCACTGAGGCGGGGTTAAGGGTGGAGATGCGAGGTGGGAGACGGGAATCTTTTCGGGGGGGTTGCACACGGAAATAGTCGGTCGACTTCAATCCCCGCCCTCTTCTTTTGCCTGTCGCGTTGTCTTAATTTGTAAAAGTTTTAAAATGCCGTCGCCGTTCTCCATGTTGCTTATTTTTTATGCATGTTAAGAGCGACAATCTCAGCGCGACACACACTCTCACACACACACACACACACACACACGTTTAGCTAGAGAGCGGGACACACACTCTTAATTATGCCAAGTGCCAAGCGAGTTGCTGTTGTTGCTCTCATTTGTTGTAATTTGGCGGTAGACGCGGCTGCATAATTAGAATTGTAAAAACGTATTTAACATTTTTGTTGATGCCACGCCAGAAGACAGTTGACAACACACAAGCAACGTGGAAGGAGCAAGAAGTGTTGCATAGCTGAAAGTTCATTACTTCAAAATAAAATACAAAAAATGTTTTATGTATTAATATGAAGAGCAAATGGGGAGGGCCTCTAAAGTGCAGCAGTTTAATTTTCACTAGCAATACTAATGGATTGGATATTAACAAGAAAAAGGATTGAAATAAGTTTAAATACCTGCATATGGTATAATAACTTTGAGCCTGCAGAAGCAGGAGAAAGGAGGTATCTCCGACCGTATAGAATATGTATATATTCTTGATCAACGTCAACAGCCGAGACTATATACCGTATGATCATGACCGTCTGTCCGTCTGTCTGTCTGTCCGTACTTATAAACACCTAGTTCTCAGAGACAGTAAGAGATAAAAATATCCATAGATCAATTTTATTTTTGATGTTTGCCAACGACCACTTCCGCCCCTCAAAATCGACAAAAATCGAATAACAACCTTAATTTGCTAATGTCCTGATTTTTGGTACATAACATACAATACATACAATATGTCCGTTGACCACCAAACACCGCAAACGACCTAAACCTTAGCCTTAAGACCGCTAACCATGGTGGTCTTAAAATAAATATGATCAATGGCATCATAGACCAACAAGTCTTTCAAAAAAATATACTGAGAAACATCATGCTGAAGTATTCCCAGGACGAAATGCTCCCTCAATATGGACTTTTCAGCAGAGCAACGAAACCTAAACACACCGGCCTACTGGTCACGGAGTGGTTTGGTTAAGAAAAAACTAATGTAATGCCATGGTCAGCATAGTTCCCGGATTTAAATCCGATTGGGAACTGATGGGGGACTTCAAGCGTTATGTTGCCAAGAAATCTCCGACATCTAAGCTATACTTTCGACAAGTTATCCAGAAGATATATAGGGCCAGAATCCCTGCAAGCGTTGCAAGGACTTGGTGGACTCCATGCCACGTAGCTATGAGGCTGTAAAAGCCAATAAAGGCAATACAATTATAAGGTTGTATTCAACTCACAATGTAGTAGGATTTCGTTATTTATACGATTTTTTAATGTTATTAAATTTTTCTTTTGACATTGCTTTTTCAAAGTTATTCATAAAGCACTCAATTTTATTTGTTATTATCCATATTCGCTAAAACATTGAGTTAGCCAAATTGAAAAAGTGTTTAATTATTAACAATTAAATACTTTATGCTGTTATAACTAAATTGTATCTGAAAGTTGTGTTTATAACAGTATTTTTCAATTGTAAGTGCTCAGGTCACTAGCACTGCTATTTGAAAGTTTACAGTTGTACAATAATAACTACAGTACCTGCGATCAGATAAAAACTGTATAAGTTATTTAAGAAATACTTTTGTATGGGGAAAACGCCTATTTACAAGGTGTCTCAGTCGCTTTGGCTGACAACCTGGTATATTGTTCACTCTGTGGTATATTTTGAATGTAGTAGTATATAAATATACCAAATATAGCCCTTGGTATTATTTTTTACGGTATATTAATACCGCATTGTTTTGATTTTATTCATTGTCGAGCACACTCGATTTTAGCTTTTTACTTGATTTCAGATAATTTTAAGCTAAATAATTATGTATAATTAATTAGCAACTAAGCCAATTAAAATAACAGATTCACAATTTGCAATGTACTTAACAATTTCAATTCAAATTAAGTATTAAGTATAGACTTAATACATAATTAGGGTATAAGCTCAAATTAATAATAAATAAATACTGGCAATTACAAAATAATAATTACTGACCTAATTTAATTTATTAACTGCTAGAGAAGTGACTAGAAAAAATGTTTAAATTAATGTTAAATTTTCATTTAATAAATTAAATATTTGTATAATATAAAATTATATTTAAGTTTACGAATATTCAACAAGTTGCGTAATGCAAACTTTTAGTAACTAAAATTCTTGTCAAGCAAGTTAATAGACATCAAACTAAACACAGTCATCTGTCTTTGTATTATGATAACAGCTGCTTTCCATTTAGCAAATTACTGAAAAGTTGAAAGCTTTAAGTGCTGAAAAGTGAAGTCAACAAACTACCATAAATTTTCGATTTTTGCTCTCTCACTTTCTCCTGTCTATTCCGTGTTTTTTCCCACTTTTTTTTTTGCTGTCTCGCTGAATGTGAGCCTTTCCCACAGCTGTCGCCCGCAATTTGCAACAAAATGCGAGGACTTTAAAGCGTCATATTCAGCTGAAGATTGCCACATTCACTCCCACACACACACACACACACACACACACACACACACACACACACACACACACACACACACACACACACACACACACACACACACATCCGCAGATGTGTGGCATGCCCCATCGTCGATAACCAACATCGACATCGACGTCGACTATCGAAGTCATTTAACCAAAAAGCGATTAATCTATAAACACATAAACAACATGCGCTGCGCTCGCCAAAAGCCCCTTAAAAAAAGAAAACAAAACAAAAAAAAAAAAAAAAAGGATCAACCGACTCGACACTGAAAAATGTGCAAAATCAGTGAGAAAAATCGAAAATCAAGCCATGGTCTCTGGTCTCCTTTTGGTCCTTTGCTTCATTGCCATGGTCATGGCCATGGCCAATGGTCAGTAGCTTGTTTCAAGTTGCCAGTTGCCAGTTGGTGGCAGAGGCGGTTGCAGAGGCGGTGGCCGATGCGATGCGGCTCAGTTGTGTTGGCATTTTATGCAAATGTTTGGCCTCATGCAGTGTCGGAGCCGATTTCCGGCCATGTGTGACAGTGGCCAATGGCCGGAGGATAGTGGCAAGGGCAATGGCAATGGCAAATAGCAAGTGGCAATCGACAGCACTGACCAGCAGCATTTTGGGGCCGGGTATCGCTCGCTCGACCGAGCCAGGCAATAAATGTAACTGCCATGCGACGCGTCGCGTCGCTAACAAAAAGACAACAACAACAACTGCACCGAGGCAAACAACAATATGGGAAAAAATATTGACATACTGCTAGCCGATATTCGATACTCTATTAGAGAGAATATTTATTAATAATTAAACACTATTGCTAAAGCATTGGCTGCAAAGGTCTTCTGTTTAGAATATTTATTATACTATTCAATTACATTAATCATTAAATAACTTGCAGCAATAGTTAATCTCAAATACTGTAGAAAAGGTTACACAAGCAACTAAGCTTAGAAAAAAGTGATTAAGAAATTATATTATAATATTAATAATAAAGCAAATCAGCTTTTTCAACATCGATATACTAAATATGACCTTATATGAAAAACAGGAATAATTTTAATTGCAATTTTAAATAACATATATCACCACACTGACAGTCATATCACATTGCCAATAACTACATAAAACAAATAAAAAAAAAAAAGTAAAACTAACTCCTAAATGAAATCATAGCTAATAATATAATTAAATTTAATAAACTCGCAACAAAACTTAAATTTACCAATAATAATAAATGGGTAATTCCACGACGGAATTTGTCCCGTGTGAAACTCTTTACATTGAAAATAACATAAACTGAACTAATTTTAAAAAATGAGAAAAGGTTATTTTTATAGCTCTAGATAAGTACTTTAATTAGAGCTAAGAATGGTTTTGGAATTTTCTTTCTGTTTTGTGTTCTGTTGTGATAATTGCAAAAATTAACAAATTCGTACGCAAAACCAAAAAATGAACGAATTTATATATCTCATCGTAAAACAGAACAAGTTCCTAAAATCAATCTTAGCTCTAAATACATATAGTGCTTATCAAAAGCTTTAAAAATAACATTCACTTATTTTTAAACTTGTTTCAGTTTATGTTATTTTCACTGCAGTGCACAGTAAAAAAGTCTCGCACGTTACAAATTCCGTCATGGAATTACATATATGTAGTGTAACTATAATTTATAATTTAAAATGTATTGTTATAAATACATTCTTTCTGACAGAGTCAATTGAATTAATGCCACTATAAAAGTAAAGAGATCAAATTATGCTAACGATAAGCTTGCTTTGATGCGTCAGCTGTCATCTCAATGGCAATGGAACCTTTGCACTTTTCACTTTGATATTTCTTCTGCATTGTGCACTCTGTTGTAGTTGATGCTGCTGTTGCTGCTGTTGCTGTTGTTGTGGCCAGTGACCATTAAACGGTATTTGGCCATTTGCAATTTATGAGCGCCCAACAATGGCTACACATCCGGCCATATTACGCAGCTCGATTCAGATTCTGGAATCGGTGGAATGCCCAAATGAATAAAAACATACATACTATAAATATGTATATCGTATGGTGGGATGTCTGCTCATCATCATCATCATCATCGTCATCGTCATCGTCAGTGTCATTCGATGGTCCATGGTCCATTTCATATGCGCGCGATTATTGTTAAATGACTTCGGATAACAACAACAACAACAACAACAGCAGCAGCAGCAAAAATCAGAGGAATGCGGCTATTTATGATGCTTGTTGCTGTTGTTGTTGACCAAATGAAGCGTAATGGTCATATTTTTGTATGACAAGCCTTCCCCTCAACCTCAACCTCCGCCTCAGCCTTGCCACGTTGTCGGTCTGTCGCACACAGTGCCTGCCATTCATACGCTCATACGTTCCATAATGTAAATATTCGTCTGGCTACAAAAAAATAAGGCGAATAACAATAGCATGCACCAAGAGATACCCTGTAAGTACAACAGAAGTCGCTTAATAAAAATGGCAAACTAAAAAAACAACACAAAATAAATGAATTTTATGCAAAATATTATTTTTAATATACAAATTTATATTTCTTAATTGATTTACTAAATCTTCTTAATATGTTTATTAATTTCAACTTCTTTTCTTTAATTAACTCGTAATAAAATTACAAGCTAAGAAACAACACAAAATAAATGTATATATTGGTGCAAAAAATAAAATATAAGGTAATAAATATTATTTTAATTCTGTAGTCAGTCATTTATAAATAATCATAATTACAAATTCCACAATTCTATTTCTTCATTGATTTACTAAATCGTGCTTACTATTTTTATTATTGTTAGATTCATTTGCAAAATCTTCTTTATTATTTTCAAACATATTCGCTTAAATTGAGAAGATATTATTTTTTATTTTTAAATTCATTTGTCATATTTTCTTTATTATATGAAGTAAAAAATAGAAGTGAGTTTTTTTCCTTTTATTAAATTATTGAATGCATTGCAATATTTGTATTATTTTGATTATTTTTACCATCTACTGCTGATCATTGATCTCGTTTATCTGACTCCCTTCCCATCGATTCAACCATCTAAAGAATACACTTTGCATGCATTTTTAATTTACAGGGTATTGCAAACAAGGCGAACAGCTGCTGCAGGCACCACGCACATTCTGCAAATATATTTTTACATATTTTTATGTGATTGTTGTTGTCAATGTTGTTTCACGTCGTTTTTTTTAGAATTTGTATAAAAATTAATTTAACAAAAATCCGATGGCAGCGCTAAATGCGCCCAAAGGATTTAAGAATCCCAGCGCAACGATTCAAGGAAGCAACGGAAAGGAAAAGCGAGGCAAAAATTCAAATAAACAAGGGAAAAAGCTATAAAAAATAAGAAAAACAAGACAAAGTGCACGGGAGCAAGTCAAATGCCGGAAATATTTGACCAGCTTTTGGGGTAGGCAAACGGAAATCACAAAATAAGCAAATTGTCTGGCAAAATAAAAATTACTTCCGCAACGCACGGACGCTTCAACTCCAACTCCATCTCCATCTCCAACTTTGACTTCGACTTCGAGCCAAAAGCTTCACGGTCCATGGTCCAAGCGCCATGTTTACCCGCGATTGTCCTTCAAGGACATCAGCCTGCTTACTTGTTGCGCACAACCAACATGGAAAACAAGCAAGAAATTAGTGTACATCAACGAAGCTTAAATGCTCTAAGTGACATATAGATAAAGCTTTAATATTGTAAAAGAAACATTAATTTATTTAAAAGTTCCAAAAAGTAAAGAATTGTATAGAAATTCGGGATAATAAGTATTGATTTTTATACCCGCTACCCATAGGGTAGAAGGGTATTATAACTTTGTGCCGGCAGGAAATGTATGTAACAGGTAGAAGGAGGCATCTCCGACCCTATAAAGTATATATATTCTTGATCAGCGTCAACAGCCGAGACCGTCTGTCCGTCCGTCCGTCTGTCCGTCTGTCCGTATGAACACCTAGATCTCAGAGACTATAAGAGATAGAGCTATAATTTTTTTTCAACAGCATTTGTTATGTTTGCACGCAGATCAAGTTTGTTTCAAATTTTTGCCACGCCCACTTCCGCCCCTGCAAATCAAAAAAATCAAATAACAAGCGTAATATTAAAGCTAGAGTTACGAATTTTGGTATAAACAGTAATAACTATAGTAGTTATGATCCCTGAAAATTTGGTTGCGATCAGAAAAAAATTGTGGAAGTTATTAAAGAAATACTTTTGTATGGGCAAAAACGCCTACTTACTAGGGGTCTGAGTTGCTTTGGCTGACAATCTGGTATATTGTGCCGTCTATGGTATATTTTGAATGCGGTACTATATCGATATACCACATATACCATTTGGTATATTTTAAGTATTTTTGCAGTATATTTGGAATATTCTGAGAATAATACCGCAAAATATATTGCTTTTATTCAAAATGGGTAGCGGGTATCTCAGAGTCGAGTACACTCGACTGTAGCTTTCTTACTTGTCAAATTATTTTTTTTGGTTATATTCGAAATATTTTATTGTAATAATTTTAATATTATTTCCTATATGATAAGACGGATTTGAAGTTAACAATTTTACATTCACATTATTTATTATACTCTCAAACTGCAATTGATTACTTTATTTTGTATACAGAATTTATTTTCGCACAGTTTTGTCTTAATAGCACATTAATTTTACTAAGAGACTCTTTTAAAATATGTATGTACTTCTTCTTTATGGCGCACTTTTTCCTTCTTCAGCCTTACTGTTAACCTTAAATAAATCAGTGATTATATACTATATATGTTATGCGACTAGGAAAATGTCATAGCACTGCTGGACTTATTTAAGTACGAATTGAAGGATGCAAAAATAGTAACCAAACAGAAATTAATATAAATTTCATGGGAATGCGATTCAAACCGAATTGGATTCTTATCGGATTTTAACAAACAACTAATTATAGAATAAATGTCAGTAAGATTTGCATCTAGCAACTCTGTTAATGTTCATCCGGGAACGCTGTCAATAAGTATCGATTGTTCTTCTATACAATCCTTTTTGAAGTGGGAATCTCTTTTAAGTTCTGCGCACGAGGTAACATGCAACTGAATACAATTATCGATCTTTAACTCTGTGACAGCGGTTCATCTATTGTTCAACTGTAAATTCAAGCTCAATTTGCAATAAATCAAAGTATTCTAAAATTCAACGCAACGTGTATTTTTATTTAATTGTATAAAAGGAAAAGTTTTTGGATATTTATCTGCGACACCACAACAACATCAATAAAATCTTTGTTATACACAAAATATATCAAAGTCAATTTAAAATTGAATGATCTTGCTTTAATTTTATAAACTTAGACAAATCAAAATTTAAGTTTATCGTAGAAATTAAATTGAATTCGTGAATCCAGTAAAGCCTTGATTTATTTGAATGTTGTTTGCTTGTCAAAAATCATCACTAAGGCACCTTGCACACCTGACTAGCTAAGGCTAGAAAGTAGAGAGAGAGGGAGAGAGAGAGAAAAAGAGAGAGGTAGAAAGTGATTCAAAGTGGAAGTAAAAAGTATAGACTTCTAGCTTGTGGTTGGTGTGCAAACTCGTATTTAATTATGTCAATCAGAGAGACAGTTTCAGTTTCTCTTTCAGTTGCAGCTTTTGTGCCCTTTTTTTGTGGACTGATAATGAAACCTTAGCACTGTTGCTTTGATCTAACAAACAAATTGCTGCACACAGGTAAAGCAAGCACACACACACACACACACACACACACACACACACTCAACTCAATACTCAACACACAAAGTAAATGGTAAATGGTCGTCAACAAATGACAAAAACGCAAACAGAGTTTCCCCGAATCTATGAAAACAAACGCCTCCAATTATGCGATGCTATGAAGAGGAGGAGGATAGCTAGGAGAGAAGCTGGTAATGAAAAGTGAGAGGGAGTGAGAGGGGAAGGGGGGGCGACGACTATTAGCGAGCTGTGTGGAAGCCAACATTCTAATGAGTTGCCTGGCAGCAGCCGCTTTTGGCCATTGAAATGCGAGTGCTGAAATGTTTTGCTTCACTCTGTTATTTTGACGCCTCTCACCGAGCTTTCGAAAAGGGGGCTGACTAGGTGTACTATGTGTATATGTGTGTGTGTGTGTGGGTGTGTTGTCTTGTTTTTCTGGTTTATTGGGCTAATTCAATAACCAACAACAGCGCGTCAGGCAAGCGAGCAGAAAATGAAATGGAAATAAAAAAAAGTGCCAGAAATGATGGCAACAACAACAAGGACTAAGTTGCCGTTGAGGTTTTTGGGTTTTTGCATTTTTCAAAAGGGGGTTGTGGATTGTGATTCTGTGTACCTAAATAGCAAACACACACATGCACACATGTGACTGGTTTGCTTTAATGCATGGCAGTTATCTGCCCACAGGATTTCCGTTTTAGATCATCGCACAAAAAACCTACACACTGTGTTTGTGTGTGAAGCTAAAGCTAAAGCTGAAGCTGTGTGTGGGGGAAGATGTGGAGAGAGCGGGCAGGCGGGGTGCAGAGGCATGCTGACAATGTCCTGGCTGGCTGCTGGGAGTGTTGAGACCATTGGCAGTTCGCACTCAATCAGATAACTTTGGGCAAACAGTAGCAGCAACAGCAAAGGCAACAGCAACTTCAACGACAAAGGAATTCGCCAGCCGCAAGCCACAAATATGATAGGTGTGTATCTCTATATGAGTGTGGATGTGTGCATGTGTGTGTGTGTGTGTGCTCTTATTGCTAACTTGTTTGCCTGCCTTTTAAATACTTCAACAGTTTCCACACAATATTCAAGCAAATCTATTCGATGTGTTTTTTAACCTCAATTTAAAATTGGGGTACAGTATATTGAATTCATTTCGTTTTTGTCAACATTAAAATTACTTCTCTAATTGTATTTAAATACTCTTGTTTTCAATGTCCTAATAGGTTAATTTATTTTATGCACATAGATTTTTTTATTTAAATGATCTTTTGAATATGTAATATTTAGCATAACTATTTAATGCATTTGTTTTATTCAATTTAAGTTTCAATAAAACAAGTTTGAATTTCCTGTGTTTTTTATACCCGCTACCTAAAGAGTAGAAGGGTATTCTAACTCTGTGCCTGCTGATCAGCGTCAACATCCGAGACGATGTAGCCATGTCCATCTGTCTGTCTGTCCGTCCGTCTGTATGAACACACAGATCTTAGAAACTATAAAAGATAATTTACAGCTCCAAAATTTGAAGAAAATCGCATAACAAGCGTAATTATAAAGATGGAACATACACTAAAAAATTTATTTATTATACTTACAAAATTTGGTTATGATCAGATAACAAATACAGATGTTATTTAAGAAATACTTTTATATGGGGAAAACGCCAACTTATTACGGGTCTTTGTTGCTTTGTGTGGTTTATTTGTAATATAGCAGTATATCAATATACCAAATATAGCACATTCGACTGTAGCTTTCTTACGTATTTAATTATTGTAAGTTGATTGCAAATAAAAAAAAATATTCTAATCATCCTATATTATAATCATTTTAATCATACAATTTTGAAAATAAAAATTTCTATGTTTTTTTTTTAATTTACAGTAAGTAGACTTTTTCCATAGCAAATCCAAAAGTGTTCTTAATTTAAATGTTAAACAGAAATAGTTAGTTCCGCTATTAATTTCTTTGTAATCGTAATGCGTACTTTAAAATCTATTTCCATATTTCATTGAACTCCTTTGTAAACACTAATCAACCGAATATTTCGAATATTTAGAAACTGTTGTTGAATCTGTAGCGAGCTGCAATCGTTTAGCACAGCCGATTTGCCAAAACGGATTCGTAGAGCAACCCCAGCCAGAAATGTTTTGAAATTTTTGCGGCGTCGGGCCGTAAATCAATTCGATAGGCAGCGGCATTGGACGAGGCCATAGCAGAGTCAGAGGCAGAGTCAGAGGCAAAGGACAACCCTCGCTGCTGCCAGCACATACGAGTTTATAACTTTATCTGGCATAACGAGTACATTATCCTGGCACAGGCTGGCACACGTTGCGTCCTCCTGCTCCACCCGCTCCTGCTGCTCTTGTGTCTTGTGTTTTGCGGCATTTAAAAATAACTTTAATGGAAAATTTATCGATCAGACCTCGCCCGAGAGGAGAGGCAGGACTAATGCTGCTCCTGGTGTGGCTGCTGTTGCTGCTGCTGCTGATCCCTGCATTGAGATAAGTAACGCACAAGCACAATGGCAACAACAAAAAGGAGCAGAGCAACAACAAGCAACACATCGTGTGTAGGCAGTAAATCGCCTGAAAAGAAATCAACAAGGATATTATGTGCCTTGTCGTTGTCCTTCTGCCAGTCGAGTCGAGTCGAGTCGAGTCGTTTAACCATTTTGCAGGTTGCTCCGTTTTATGCCGAAAACATATTAAGACATTTTAGTGCCGTTTTCACTTCATTAGTTTTGATTTTGATTTTCATTCAAATTTCAAAACGGACAAAGATACAAATACAAAGATACTCCTAGCAGATGCAGATACAGCTACAGGTACACTTACAGCCACACATACATTAATTAGAGAGTCGATTTAGATTCGTGATATTAATGTTTAAGTTTTGGAAATAAATTTTTGAAATAAAATACATTTTAAGATAAATTAACTTATGTCAATTAATAAATATTGAAGGTATTATTTTATAACCTAACTTAGGAATATTTCAACCCTCACATATTATACATTTATTTGTCCATTTAGGTGCAATTATTGTAAGAAGTCAATAAGATAATAAATTGTCAAGTAATCAGGTAAAATTCCAGGCGAACATAAATGAGCAGCAGGCTGAAGTATAGGAAACCAAATTTACAGTTCAATATGTTAACTTAAAAGTCTGCAATATAAAAATGCATATAGTACAGTTAATGCATTTTACATTTTTATGTTGCATACTTTTAACATCACACGTTTAATTGAAAATCTCTGACCTTCTGTTTTTCTGCTTGCTGCTCGCCTGTAATTTAACCTGTTCTTATAACTTTTATTTAAAGGAAAAAAGCTTTAACTGCAATTGTATAATAACTTGAAAACTTCACGGATGTCCATAATAAGACGCACCAATTGACAGGAGACGCAATGATACTGAAGAATGTGGTCAAAATATGTTTTTATAATTTCAAATTTAAAATTGACACCTAAAAAATTCAACTTTTTATAGCATACATGAAATATCTCGGTCATATCCCACCGCATTTTCAAAGGACATGTTTCTCTAGGATCGCAGGGACCAACTCTATCGATTGGCTTCAACAAATTATGGGGTCTTTTATGAATCCAACACTTGCAATTTTTTGGCTCATAGCGCAAGAGGAAAACATAAAATTTGTAAATTGCAGCTTATCTTGAAAACGACAAGTACGATTTAAATGTCCTTTATCACGACGATAGATCTCTCCAAAGAACTTTGTTTGACACTGGACTCGCAAGGATCCCGTAGGATTCGTCCACAATACACCCAATATACAAAAAAGTTCTTCGATCTCGTGTCCTGTAAGGATATTCGTGCTTTTAGGTGAACAATTCAGTTTTCCTTAAAAAAGAAATCCTTGTACCAAAGGACATTACGATCGTTCTTCGAACGACAGAGATACAGAGGATTTTTGAAAATATTAGCCAAAACAAATGAAAAAATGTCTGGTGAATTTGAAAATCCTGAAAATCCTTTTGTGTTTTTCAATAGAACTAGTTATCCTGATTAGAAAATAAATGCACCGCACGATCATTAAAGATTTAGTCAAAATTTGTGAAAATAAAAATACAAAAAGAATTTTTGAATTTTTTAACGGATTTTTGATGCAAAACAAATTCAATTTCTTTTTGCACAATTTGAGGGTGGTCGTATCCTGTGGCATATTCAAAGTACTCTATCGATTGGCATCAACAAAAATAAACGTGTAAATTTAAAGTTTATTAACTTGACGCACATTTTAATAAAACTCAACCTTTTTTGAATTTCTGCATGTTGCTGATTTATGTTTGCCTGGTATTTTACCTGCTAATTCTTCCTTTCTTAAATTTTTTGTTCATCATGTGAAGCCATTGAATATCTGGCTATGCTACTTACGGCTGATTTATGTTTGCCTGGTATTTTAAAGAAAAATAAACATGTGAAATCAGCAAGGCATTTGGCAAATAAGTCCTTGTGACTTGATGGGTTGCAGGATATTTGCTATTTATAAATCGAGCTGTATTTATTATTCGTTTGCGATGAGACATCTCGATCTAAGTCTCGCGTAGAATTATATACTTTTGCTGACTAGCAATATATAAGTGGATTAACTGAATCTTGTACAATGAATTTATGTTACTAAGTTAATCTGCGGATATAATGAACAATTTATAACAAACCAAAGACTCTAAATGTGAAATTATTGGAAAATAAAGAAAAATATTTTGGAATTATTCCATAGTCTAGTGGCGTCTGTTTTTGCAATAACAGTAAGAGGAACAGTACATTAGCTTAATGATTTTGCCAGCGGATGCGGCTTGAGTTAAGTTGAGTTGAGTTGAGTTTGAATGAAGTGCATGGCCAAGGATGTTGACGATGTTACGCAGCACATTTCATAATTCCCGCGCTATGATTAACTGGCTGGCAAAGACGGGGGAAAAAGAACATTGAGCTGCGAGTTTTTCTTTGGCAAAAGTTTTTGCAAGTTGTTGCCGAAGCTGCAGGGACTTCTTCTCTCTATCGCACTCACGATGGCGGTCGCATAATTAAGTAGCTGGGCGGCAGAGAATGAGGAAAGCTAACGCGCTGTTGCGGAAGTGCGAAAGTTATAGAGTTCTCTTTAGATGCCAGCTGGGAATATTGCCTAAGAGGAAACCTTAAGCTGTTCCTTAAATCTAAAGGTAGATGAAAAGAAAGTGGTAAACGTAAGTTAGTTAGATCGAAATAGATAAATGTTTATATTTTGGATATTACTTCCAGTTATTTAAAAATCACATAATATTTTATCACCTTCCTTTCTCTCCTTTCTGTTTTATGCTGCATCCTTTCATATACTTCTTCTATATACTGTCTAACAAAGCAATTGGCTGTAGGGACAATGGGAGGACAATGCCTGGCCAAAGCACTTAACCTAATAACAAATCGCATTGCCCGTGGCGGGAATGGCCAAAAACGACGGCAAAACGTTAAGTAAACGCCATTTGGGCGCAAAGTTTTGAAGAACTCGCATAAAAATGACAGACGCAAACAAGCAAGGATGAAGCTGAAACTGTGCAAAATGAGACTCCGCAACTTGGCGACATTGTCTAATTTTGATGAAGACGTTGGCGGCCAAAGTAAACGAACAAGTTGCAACCAAGCAAACCGACAGCAAAAACAAAAACCAAACAAAAAAATTGACAACAAACAGGGCAACAACAGGAATAACAAAGCAAAAAAAAAAAGTGAAGAGTTGGGGCAAACAAAGATGCAAATCCGCTTAAGTATCCGGCAATGATTGCCCCGCAAAAGACGGCAAGAAAAAAAAAGAAGGCAGCAGAGAAGAAAAAAGTACGCGCGAACCACTTAAAGTGATCATGAAGGATTCACAGTTTGTAAAATGGAATTTTATGGCTTAGTCAAGGATGGGGCGACAAAGATTTCCTTGCCAGACGCTGGCAAAGTGTACAAATCACACCCCATTACAAAAGAAAAGGAGGCCCGCCAGCGCATGCACTGCGCGAAGGGGAAGGACACAAGGACATTCCACAGCAAGACGACGACGATGACGACGACGAGGACGAGGCCTTTGAGAAAACGGACGGCGTCAGTTTTTCACAGATTTTGAAGTCGGCTTATCGCGCGAGTTCATTTGAATATTGCGCGTCCTTAAGGATGTTATACTACACATTTTTTTACACTCCTCCTCTCTCTCTCTCTCTCTGTGTTTCTCTGTGGCAGAGCTTAAGATGCGATGTTGATGTTGCTGCGTCGTGGCCGCTTTGTTTATGCGTTTGTTAATGTTGTAACGGAGATTTTTACGAGTGGAGCTCTCGGCATAATAACAATAATGAAAAGCTATTATGAGCCATGAGGATAAGCTCGAACAAGGGCCGTGAAAAATGGCACGCCCAGTCAACTGAACCAGCAATGGCAGCACAATCGATGGAAAAGCCGAAAAGGGAGAACGAAACATGGCTCGTGTCATTTGGCCATATTAGGCGAATTAGAGCAAACGGTAGAAACGAGTGCGATAACACAGCACAGCACACAGCGCAAAACAACAAGAGTAACAATGGAGCCAAAGCCAACAAGAGCGGAGATGGGGGGAACATTTGTACTTTGGGGGACCCAAGGCGACTTCATAATTTGTCTTTATAACGCTAATGGCAAATTAGGCGACACATTTTGCATTTTGCGCGTTTATTTTCGCATTTCCGGCGACTTATTGAAAACACGACAAAGCCGTAAAAAATAAAGAAATAAAATCAGTATGCAAAATGAAACTGTTATGAAGCAATATATATGAGATTTGTTACAAAATCGAACTATGAAAATATTAAACAAATTACGAATACGTATACGTAATATATAATACTGACAATGTGATCAGCATTAAAAAGCAGACTATCTAAAGAGAAGTTGTCTGAACGCCTAAGTCACCTTGGCTCATTGCAATAAGGTATTGTATTCGTTATTTAAATAAAATAATAATAATACTAAAACGCAGACACATTCTGCTATTAAATAAAATAATAATTTCAGATTGTATCTTATTGTGCGTACAGTAGTGTGCATTGGGTAAGCATAAGAAATTTATTCGTAAAGTAAATTAACCCAAAATTTGTTGCGTTTATTATTTAAATATTTATTAACAAATTCGTATACGAAACATGTTGTAAGTGGCTATTTAAAGAGGCATGTGGCTAGCAACCGTAAGACTTCAAAACGCAAACTTAAGTCAATATATGTTGGTCTTTATTCAAGATTACAAAATGGAATGAAGATATTAACATAATAGCTTAACATATGTACATGAGAGTGCTTACAGAGAGAGCACTGTTAATAAATTTATGTTGCCAGGTCGATAATATTCAGACTTATAAACTAATTGGTCTCATTAAGATTTAAAAAGTAAAATCAACTCTCATTTACTCAGTAATGCTCAATTTGAACTTTTTAACGAACTCTTATATTTAATACTTGGTACAAAGATTATTAGGCTTTTTATTTGATCTATCATACTTACTACCAAATTTAGAATTATTTCTTTTGGAATAGCTTTCCATTTTTGCTGGACTCATTGCCACAACTCGTGGTGGCTTGCTGAAACCGATAAAGAGTAAAAATTTTCAATAAGATTGAGATAAGGACTTTTCAAATTCTGTATTATTTTTGTGTATATTAAAATGATTTGTATATAAAGCACAAACTAAATAAGAAATATTAAGTTTGGTTAGTCTCATTCAGTTAAATCGTGCTTTCTACTTGAAGCATCGTCTCTCCATGTGAAATTGTCAAGTGATTATAGCAATACTCATGCTTTCTTGCATTCATCTTTATTGCATATTAAGTAGGTCTCCTGCGTAAGAACCCAAAAATAGAGCTGTGCAGAAGTCAGATAGGTAAGTCTCTGAGCATTGTTTTATCATCTGCTTGCTAAGTGCGCGCATAAATAAAATTAACTTCATGGCGTTGCCGTTTCCATTTCCGTTTCCGGTCGCGTCGGCTTGCAGGCACTTCAAGAATTCGAGCAGGTTGCGGGGCTGAAGTGCGCATAAAAAGCCACTTGAATGGCATAAGAATCATTTAACAAACAAAAGCAAAAAAAAAAAAAAAAAAAACAAAACAAGAAATGAAAGAGAAAAACGTTTGGTTTTCATTTTCTTTTTCGTTTGTTGTTCTTGTGCTTGTTGTCAAGAGTGGATTTTGTGGTAATGAGGAACAACAAGGCGGCAAGCAGCAAGAAACAACAGAAACAAGTGCCAAGCGAAAATAAAAATATCAACAAAAGCCCAAATGAATTAGACAACTTAATTATAAATGAACTCGGCTCGACTCGACTCAACTCAACTCAACGACTCGACAAAAGGATTTTGTTTTTACTTTCTTTCATTCATTGTTCATTGTCCAAATCAAAAACTCTCTTGACGAAATTTCCGCGCAAAAATTCAGCAAAATTTTACAACGTTTTACTGTTTGCTCACTCATTAGACGGGGGTCTTGAGACGTCAGCGATGAACGACGAAGATGGAGTTGGAGACGTCTGCAGACGACTCCAAAAGAACAACAATAAAATTAACAAGTTAAATAATAGACGAGGAGACGGTGAGCCCACAAATCCAATTACCAATTAAGTATGTACCGAAAATCTCAAGAAATTGTTGACAAACAAGCTCAACTCGATGATATCCTGTAGTTAATAAAACAGAGGAAAGAATAAGTATAGTAAAAAAATAACCATTTAATACACAGAAAGTCAATTTCTACAGCATGTTAACATTATTTTCGTATGCTGTCATTTTGAGAGGATATAAAGTGAAAATAAAAAACAAACTGATTTAAAAGTAAAGCGACCACTTTTGTCCTTAATTGAATTTCTTCGATTGTTTTCGACGAGACGCTCACAAATGGCATTACAAATGTTTTTCTTTTATTTTACGTCAGCTTTAATCAACTTTTAAAATGGAGAAAAGCCTCAACATGACAAGCGGAAGTGGACCCCAATCAAGGACTTGGTTTATTAAATGGACAACAAAACGATGCTTGGACATTGAGAGATACTTGTCTCAGATAACAAATATGAAATTTACTTTTTCCTCATGCCAAATTCTATTTAATTTTTAATTTGTAGAAATAGAGTTATAAAAATAGCATTACAAAAACTCTTAGACATTGTCCCATTTAAGAACTTTTCCTTAAAACGATTTTTATTTACCTCATTTTAATTAGTATGTTTGTAAACAAGAAAAATTCGCAATATACTTTCATATTCTATACAGTCTAATCGTTCACTATACACTCTAAAAATTAAATTCGATATAATAAAAAAAGATTCAATTAACAAGAGAATACGTTAAAACAATGTTGCTACATTTGGGTATTAAATGAATACTATTAATTAATGCATATTTTTAAAATGCTTTGATTAGTTTTCAATAGAAGTAATATGAATGAGGTTGAACACCAGGAGGTTAAGCAGAAGAGAAAACTACTAACTTTATAGCTTCATATAATATAAGTACTCTTAACGATCAAGCAAAGCAGCCGAAGTTGCTATAGTCAAGCGGAAACAATTGCTAAAAGTATAGCAGAAACAGTTGTTAGTTGCTGAAAGTGAAGCATATGACGTTGCTAAAATAGAAGACGCTAACGTAAAGTAGAATATGATGTCAGCTCTGATTATGAGTAACAGAAGAAGTTGCTACAACTACGTTGATACTTGCTGAAAGCAAAGCGACAAAAGTCTAACGGAAGAAGTTGCTACTTGAAAAATATAAACAGGGCGATGCTACTTGAAAAAGTCTAACGGAAGAAGTTGCTACTTCAGACGTATAACGTCTGCTACTTGCTAAGTGTATAACAGAGCACGTTACTTTACTACTAAGAATAGTATAACGGAAGAAGTTGCTATTTAAGTAGTATAAGGGAAGAAGATGCTACTTGCGAAGTATAACGTAAGAAGTTGCTACTTCAGAAGTATAAAGGAAGACGCTGTTACTTGATCAGCGTATAACAGAAAACGCTGCTACTTGCTAAGCGTATAACGGCTGATGTTGCTACTTGAGTAGTATAACGGAAGGAGATGCTACTTGCGAAGTGTAACGGAAGAAGTTGCTACTTAAAGAGTGTAAGAAAAGACGTTGGTACTAAAAATAGAATAACAGAAGGCTACTTCAGAAGTATAACGGAAGACGCTGCTAAGCTTGCTAAGCGTATAACAGAACACGTTACTATACTACTAAGAATAGTATAATGGAAGAAGTTGCTACTTGCGAGGTATAACGGAAGAAGTTGCTACTTGAAGAAGTCTAACGGAAGCAGTTGCTACTTAAAGAGTTTAAGAGAAGACGCTGCTAGATTCGAAATATAACGAAACACGTTGGTACTAAAAATAGAATAACAGAAGGCTACTTTAGAAGTACATATAACGGAAAACGTTGCTGCTTGAAAAAGTATAAATGAAGACATTACTACTAGAAATCGCAAAGCAGATGCAAAGCTAGCATAAAAAGAGGCGCAAACACTACGCAGAAAAACTTGCTATCTTTTCAGAATCTGCGTTGTATTAAATCTCATGTTAGTAATAACATTTATTCCAAAATTAAAAGATTTCATTTAAAAGTTATTTGCAAATAATTTTGTGCAAAGTTATTTTTTATTTTAATATTTATTTTGTATTTATAGTCTATATTGTATTGTATTCCTTAAACTCTGGCAATTACTTGAATTGAAAGAGAGAAAATAAAATTTAAATTTTGCAAATAAAACTCAAGAGTTGAAAATTGAAGTTTTAAACTTACACAGTGGAAAAGACAAAGCAAATAGAATAAAATACAAATGCAAATATTTTGCGAATGCTGTTTGCATTTTACAAATGAAGTGAAATCATTTACTATTTGTCACAAACCAAATGAAAAACTGCAAAAGCTGCCGAGCAGTGAGAAAAGAGAGGACAAAAAAAAAAGATGAAAAATAAAAAATAGGAGGACAAAGACCCTCAAAGCGATGTCGCTACGCTATCAAGAGTGCAGCAGAGAAAGTACATAAGTGTAAATACATAAAGCGTGTTATGTGGCGTAGTGTAAACATATACATATGTATGTGCATAATGTACATAATGTAAATACACGTGCATAGCTCAGCTTTGCTTATGTTAGTTCAAAAGAGGTGGAGCCAACGCAGCGCATACAAAATGGCGACGCCCCTACGACAACTTGATGTTGTTGTTGCTGTTGTTGTTGTTGCTATAGTGGCGGCAGCTTTGGCTTTGCTTGTTGTTGTCATAAAAATCCCTAAAGCGAAAGCGGCGACAAAGCACAGACTATAAATGTAGGAGGAGCTTTTGCGCGTGCGAGCGAGAGAGAGAAGGAGAGAGCGAGAGAGATAGCAAGCGAGAGGGAAACGCGCGCAAGCGAGAAGAGAGTGAGAGAGCTGGAGGCGAAAAAGAGCGTGAGAGCAAAAGAGTGAGCGAAACTAGCAAACAAAACAGAACAAAACAAAAGTAATGCAATTTAGTTGAAGCTTTTGCTGTTTCTGCTTTTCTGCTCTTTGTTTTGTTGTTGCTGTTGCTGTTGCTGTTGCTTGAAAACTTATCAAATTGTCAGCTGTGGCAAGTGACATTTGGAGTGCAAGTGAATTGAAAAGTCAGTTGCAAAGCTTTCCGGTTGTGTGTGTGTTTTCAACAAAAGGAAATAAAGCAAATAAACACATCGCTTACATGGCCCCAAAAGTGGCGACATGTGTGACGACTTCCCCTTCCATTCCCCACACTTTGCAAAGCAAACTCAAGAACATTCTCACTCAATCTGGCTAGGCAAACCACAAAAACAACAAGAACAGCCTACCTCAAAACAAACTATTCATCGTCGTCAGCAGCATCATCATCATCATCATCATCATCATCATCTTTGCACAGCCGTTGCCATTGTCGAGATGAGTCGACAAGGAGCTGCTCGGTGCAGACAGACATTTGTCTTTGCCTGGCAACGATTGTAGCTCCCTCTTTCTCTTTCTCCCTCTCTCACCCATCATCTCAATTCATGTTCTGCCAGCTGTAGCTGTGTTGAGAGCTTCAGAAGTTCAGAGTTGGCATCTCGCAAGGCGCAACACGTTGCCCCACAAGACGCTGCGAGCAAGGTGCCAGGCTCTGTCTCTATCCTTTGGCCGTTTCTAGTAAATTACATTTTGTTTATCAACCAACCAAGCAAGCAAGCAAGCTAGCAAGCAAGCAACACACGCATCAAGATTTGCATAAGGATGTGCTTATGATGTGCTCGGATTATGGGCCACAATGGACAGAATAGTTGTTGTGTCCTGCAAGAACGTTTCCCGGTTATCTGCTAGACATCTACATAATATTAAGACAAAGCTCGTTGAGCCGTAAGACGATTTAATCGAGCTGAAATAATAGACTAACACAAACACCACAATCATTCCCCCCACCAAAACACACACACACACAGATTGTAAATACACTTACAGTTGAACTTCTCTATTATGAACACATTCTAGTAGTTCACTCATCTCAATGAACTCGCAACTCGAAAATAAATAAAACTCCAGCAAAAGAAATGAGATTTAAGTATGCAGTTTTCTTGAGATCAGTTTTGATTGTTGGAATTTCGTTACACGGTGTTAAACTGCTTTTTAATTTATCTTTAATTTTTTTTATATATTATTTGTATTTACGAATTAAAACAATTTGCTGCTCTTGCTAAGGGATTACGTTAAATTTTGTTTATGTAACTTATCGATTATTAGTTTAAGTCAAATTAACTTACAGTAGCAAACTTAAAAGATAATGCAGAAGACGAAACGAAACGAATTGAATTGAAATACAAATTTCAAAAGCACAGTAAAAATTATCGAAAAAAAATATTTAAAGTAGGTAGAAAGAACTAAATTAATAAATTAAAAGTGTTGTAAGGAATAACAAATTTGTATTCAGTAAAAAAGTCTTAAAACTATACTAAATAAAAAGTAAAAAAAATAAAACGGTTTTCAAAAATAATTCACTAAATATTCAAATCGATGACATTCAGAGAATTTCCATCATAACCTGTTAAAATACTTTTGAAATGTCATAAATAAAATAAATATAATTTTTTCTTGGAAACTTAAAACTTTTCTTTTAACTTTTTAATACTACTCAAGTGATTTTACACAAAATGAGTTTTGTTTAAAACCTGGGTTGCACATGAATTATATGAATGAAGTTATAAGTCAAAGAATATGAGTTGATTCTTATTTCAATTGAAATATTGAAATATAATATATTTTCTTTTGTCAATAATTTTTAATAATTTTATGTCAAAAACCAATGACATATAAATTGAAATATTTTTCTGGAAACTACTTACATATTACTATTGTTTTATTAATACTTTACTTTTATTTGTTATGAAGTAATGATATTTCTAAAAATTATTTGTCTCTAATTTATGTTTAAACAAGTAAAAAAGCCACACTCGAGTGTGCTCGACTGTGAGATACCTGCTATCTATTTAAGATAAAAGCAAAGTAGTGCAGTATTATTCTTAAAATACACCAATTATTATACCGCAAAATACTAAAATATACCAAATTCTATATTTGGTATGTTGATTTAGTACTACACTTAAAATACACCATAGAGTACAATATATACCAGATAAAAGCAGTTCTTAAATAACATTTACAATTTTAATGACGAATTATAAATATTTTAGTTTTTATTCTATAGTAATATCCTTACCCTATGACTGGCGGGTATAATTGCATACATACAGCTAATAAAATTGTACTAATTATATATTCCCTTGTTTTCTTATTATATTTTCATATTTTTTTTGGAGTTAAGTTTCTTTTCATATGTCAAAGGCAACTTAGCTGTGCTTCACCGTAGGCAATTGAAATGATTTCTTTATAAAATTCGGCATGGCATATTGAATTTATGGCAATTAAAAACTGTCTTCGAAATGTGAATTCAAGTCTTTCATTTACTTACCTTTGGCACAGACACACACACACACACACACACATACACATTCGCTTGTTTGTGTGTCTAGATTAGTTGAGTATTCAAATATATAGCTGCTTCCTTTCTTTGCTGTGGACTGAGAAGGTTTCGCTTGGCAGCGCTTTAATGCAATCAAAACATTTATAAAGCTTTGGACGCGGCCCGAAAGACAAAAATCGGTGGTTGTTGTTTTAATTAGATTTCCAAGGCTGAGCCCCGGCTGAGGCACAGAAACAGAAACAGGAACCGGAGGACGACTGTCTAAATTGCCACAGCTGTAAGGGGTTAACGCTAACGTTCACGTTAACTCGTTCAAATCGCGAGCTAACCCCCCTTCACTGTCGCCCCCCGACCACGATCCACAGCGTCACCCCAAAAAGCGGCGCCGCACGCGCTAAGCGAGCACAAATTACAGAGCAACGAATTCGGAATGCTCTTGCTGTGGAATAAATAAAGAAAATTCACAGAGAGAAAAGAATCTAAATTGCAAAGACGATTGCAAATCTTGATTGAAGATTCTTTTCATCTTAAAAAAAAATAATCTTCAAATATGATTTTTAGGCTGTAAACATCTTAAATCAGAATTGTTATGCTAAATTTGTATTTTAAGACTAAAATCATCTTATTTTAAGATTAACATCATGCTTCAATTATGTTTTATTTTAGATTGATAAGTATTGTAAATCTTCATTTAAGTCTTGGTTTAACATTCTTGGTTAAATTTAGGCATTATACAATCTTAATTCAAAATTGTATTCTTAATTTTAGCACGTTTTTTCTTTCTGTGTGTGAACTAATATAAATATAAAATTCGTAATCTATTAAATTATAATTTAAAGTGTTTTGTTTTCATTTAATATAGTTTTCTTGGTTCTATTATTAAATATAATAATTCAATTATTTATCTCTTATAGAATATTTGATATATATATATTACTTGCTTACAAAATAAATTGGTGGTGAATAATCAAAATTACGCACTACACATGTTAAGCAGACACCGTATTTGTTAATCGTCCACAAGACTTTATCTAGGTTAGAGTATTTAGCAATAAAATAATCTGGCTTTCAAAATCTGAGCTCTGAAGTGTGTGCGCTCCTGGCGCTGCCAGCGTCGACTTCAGCGTCGCCGTCGCTGCTTAAATTAATGAAGAAATAAAGACGCACGAGATTTACGCGCTTTAGGTGAGTTTGGAGTGCAAGACAAGGGGAAGTTCGGAGTGGAAGTTGGGAAGGTTTTGGTGCCTTTGGCTTGGCGGAAATATGCACAATTCTCGAAATTCGTGAAATGCCACACAATGACTCCCAGGGGCACGATAAAAATCGAATTAATAAGAGTTCAGCATAAATGAGGCCGGAAAATGTCAAGCAATGGCTTTTTCTTAAAACGAACACAAACACACACCTCTACACGCATTTAACTAAGTATTACATAAATATATGTAAATCCCAAAATACATTATTATTTTTATTGGCATTTTGGCAAGAGCGCGTCTAATTAGCTCGCAGTAGAGTGGAGTGAAGCAGAAAGGGTTGCAAATTACACAAATTCCAAATTCCAATGAGTAGCTCAGCTTGAATCGTAAAAAAACTCATTAAATTAGTTGTTGAGTAGAGTGGAACACACTTTTGAATAAGCTGTTCATTTATGTTTCAGCACTTTCACATGTTTTTAGCCAGCAAATTTAAAAAATATTTTAGAAAAATATAAAAAAAAAATGGATTAAAATTGTTGAACAGATTGAAATAGATTGCTAGATAAGTTGAACATTTTTTGGTTTTAATTTAAATTTTTCGACATCATGTGAAATGAGAGCTGGAGTCTCGCATGTCATTGTTATTGATTCACTCCTTATACACGTTTGATCTTTCCATCCCAATATGGAAGATCCAAGGCACTTTTTGCAACCTATGCTGATGACATTGCCAACTAATATAACTCTCCCAGTCAATTAGAAGCTGCAAACGGAATCCAAGGACACTTGTCTTGCTTGTCTGCTTATTGCTTGGTGGAATCTGGTCAATCCCACAAAGACAGTCAACTCGTGCCTTACTCTAAAGATACTGGATTCCACTACTCCAAGAATTTACTTCGAAAGCGTGACCCTGGATTAACCGTGCATAATATCTTGGTATCGTCCTGAACAAAACACTCACTTATGCCCCATACTTAAAAGCAGTCACCTAGAATTGTGAGCAAAGGTTACATAAATTGCGATGGCTGCTTAACAAAATAACTAAACCGTCTCTTGGAACATTTCATAATCCAAATATTGCTATATGGAGTGCAGATTTATGGGATTGCACCTAAATCTAATTAAAAAGCTCATCCAGGTACTATAAAATCGTGTGCTAACGGATTAACCGTGGTACATCGTGATTTGAAATTGCACTCTGTAGAGGAACAGATTGGCAGACACGCGATCTGCTATATCGAGAGGCTGATAAACCACTGAAGTAGACTCGCTAGGAGACGCCTACCTGATAGACCTCTGAAGCGCTTATAGCATCAAGGTTTCGCCAAACTATAATAAAACAAGTAAGAAAGTTACAGTCGAGTGTGCTCGACTGTGAGATACCCGCTACCCATTTTTAATAAGGGCCAAATACCAAATGGTATGTTTGGTATATCGATACAGCACACCATTCAAAATACACCATAGACGGCACAATGTACCAGATTGTCGACCAAAGCAACTAAGAGCCTTAGTAAGTATTTCTTTAATAACTTCTACAATTTTTATCTGATCGCAACCAGGAATCAATCAGGAATCGTAACTACTATAGTAATTATAGTATATACCAAAATTCGCAATTCTAGCTTTAAATTTACGGTTGTTATTCAATTTTATTGATTTGCGGGGGCGGAAGTGAGCGTGGCAAAAATTTGAAACAAACTTGATCTGCGTGCAAACATAACAAATGCTGTCGAAAAAAATTATAGCTTTATATTTTATAGTCTCTGAGATCTAGGTGTTCATACGGACTAGACATCTGCATGAGTGGCAAAAAAATCACATTCAAATGCACAATGCTCAAAATGAGTTGAGTGAATTTGAAAGCAAAGCCAAACTGAGTGAGTGAGTTGACTCGCTTACGTAGGACTCAGTCGCACAAAGAATAGAGAAAGAGAAACGAATTGAATGAAGTGAGAACTCAGAAAACTGAGACGCTGAATTTGAACGATTCAAGTTGCAACTGTAAATGAAATTAAACTCTAAATATAAATTAAAACAACAACATTAAACTAAAAAGACAATAAAAATAACGCGGACTACAAATACACACAGATTCGTCCGCTTCGTTTATTAATAAGGTGTCCATAAATGCGTCTTTGAACTGCAGGCCTCAGAAAAAGAATGGACCGAATTTGCACGCAACAACTCGAATTACTTGAATATACTACGCAGTGCCAAATTTGTCATTTCCCTTTTCGCTTCATTCGTTCTCTTTCATTTCGTTCAACGTCCCAAGCTATGAAGCAAAACGCGAACTCATACTGATACAATGTCGATTCATTTCTTGCATTCCACTCATTCAATTCCATTCCATTCGAATGTATTCAATGAGACGTATGTTGTGAGTGGTTTCATGCAGATGTCTAATACGGACGGACGGACAGACACACAGATGGACAGACGGACATGGCTAGATCGTCTCGGCTGTTGACGCTGATCAAGAATATATATACTTTATAGGGTCGGAGATGCCTCACCCTACCTGTTACATACATTTCCTGCCGGCACAAAGTTATAATACCTCTCTACCCTATGGGTAGCGGGTATAAATATCCTTATGAAATATGTCTGAGGTTTGGTCTAAATGAGATTTCCCTAAAATGTGTTGTTATACTACTTTCTTCTTTGTACTGATTGAAATGCTTAATAAATCTACTATAAATTCAGAACAAATTTAAATGTTAATTTACAGCTAATTAATGTATTTAACACAATCACACCTCTTAAGTTAATTTCATTATAATTAAAATAAAGAAAATAACATAAATATAAATAACTTGAAAATAATGTTAATTTTATTATTTTGTTTATCATTATTCGAACTATGCGTTTGTTTAAATTAGCATAATCACAACTCTACAGATGTTTGAATTGTATTTAAAATAAATAAAACATAGATATTGAAATAAATGTTAATTTTGTTATTTCATTTTTCATTATTCGAACTTTGAAATTAGTATTCTATGCTTTTGTTATCGCCTTATTGCAGCTGCCCCGAAAAGTATACTACAAAAGTAGTTATTGATGTAGTTGAACGTTTTAATGGCTGTAATCAGCATTCGAAACGCGTGAGATTAGCATTATCGTTATGCTAATGAAGATAAGAATAATTAATACGGCGAGATGAGTTGAGATTTGTGGCACATTCATATGTGGCATGTGCCACAGGTGTTTTGACTAATAACGTGACTGCGTCACAAGCCATTTAAGCCAATGAACACAAATCACACACAAATACACAGACAGGCAGACAGACAGTCAGACAGAGAAAGAGAGAGAGATGAACATGGACACACACATGGACATACATGTGTGTAAGTAAATGATGACAAATGTCCTTGACAGCATTGCGTTCGGCAGTTGAAACCCTTTCGGGCCGAGCTTTTGGGTCTTGGGTCACATTTTGCGGCAGCTGCAACTAACAACAACGTGCAACAAAACAAATTAGCCAGTTAACAGCAGTAACTACAGAGACCGAGCGTTGGCGCAACCAATAAGTCATCGGCAAGTGTTGCACAAATTGTGCTGCTTGTTATTGCTGAGGTTGGAGAAGTTGCTTAAGTTTAAGTTGAAGCTTGGCAAACTAAATATAACTGAGGAAACTTAAACTAAACTTACGTTAGTTAATCTATACAAAAAAATAAAATATATAATAATGATGAATCAATTAATTTATTAATCTGATTTTAAAAGAAGAAAATTATCAAAAGAAGCTATTCAACTCTTTCAGAAATTCATAGCCAACTAATTTGTCAAAATATTTAAAAATAAATATATAAGGTTGGCCAAAAAGTCTTGCGGTATTTCCGATAGGTGTCTTTGCAAGGGCGTAGTTCTAGTTCTATTCGTCGCATCGGTTCATGCTATACCTTTTTGGAAAGCTCTTTTCACACGTATTTAATTTATTGTTGTTTGTTTTGAGTCGTTTGTGAGTTATAGCGTCACAAACATGAAGCAAAATAAAGAGAAAATACGGCAAATTTTACAGTACTACTACGATAAATGCAAAAAATGCAACTCATGCTGCCAATAAAATTTGTGCAGTTTATGGACCCGATACAGTTTCCATTTCCACCGCACAACGATGGTTTCAACGTTTTCCTTCTGGTGCAGAGGTGGTCGAAGATGCGCCACGGTCCGGAAGGCCTGTCGTCGAAAATTGCGATAAAATCGCTGAAATAATCGAAAGAGATCGGCATAGTAGCGCCGTAGCATCGGCCAAGAGCTGGGCATGAATCATCAAACCGTTTTAAACCATTTGAAGAAGCTTGGATTCAAAAAAAAGCTCGAAGTGTGGGTGCCACATGACTTGACGCAAAAAAAAACATTTTTGACCGTATGGATGCATGCGAATCGCTTCTGAATCGCAACAAAATCGATCCGTTTTTGAAGCGGATGGTGACTGGCGATGAAAAGTGGATCACTTACGATAACGTGAAGCGCAAACGGTCGTGGTCGAAAAGCGGTGAAGCTGCCCAGACGGTGGCCAAGCCTGGATTGACGGCCAGGGAGGTTCTTCTGTGTGTTTGGTGGGATTAGCAGGGAATCATCCACTATGAGCTGCTCCCCTATGGCCAAACGCTCAATTCGGACCTGTACTTAACCGCTTGAATGCAGCACTCATGCAGAAGAGTCCATCTTTGATCAACAGAGGCCGAATTGTCTTCCATCAGGACAACGCCAGGCCACACACATCTTTGGTGACGCGCCAGAAGCTCCGGGAGCTCGGATGGGAGGTTCTTTTGCATCCACCGTATAGTCCGGATCTCGCACCAAGTGATTACCACCTATTTCTGTCCATGGCGAACGACCTTGGTAGTCGGAAATTGGCCACAAGAGAGTCCTGTGAAAATTGGCTCTCCGAGTTTTTTGCCAATAGAAAAGCGAGCTTCTATAAGAGGGGCTTTATGAAGTTGGCATCTCGTTGGGAACTCGTCATCGAACAAAACGGCGCATATTTGACTTAAATCGCATTATTCTAACCAATTTTATGAACAATTGAAAATTCAATAAAAATACCGCAAGACTTTTTGGCCAACCTTATATGAAGAAGTTGCTTGATTTGAGGCTGAAGTATAATTGAATATATTTGGCAGCTCTTAAAAATGTAAACTATCAAAAATTAAAATTTAATATAATGATAAATCAATTTATTTAATTATTGAATTCAAAAGATGAAAATTATCTAAAATAAAAATTGAAAATAATGCTGAATGAATAAACAACTGTTTGAAAATGATATCTGCTATTGAAAGAGCATGCAAGAGTCACCAAAAAATTGGGATGAACAACTTAAGTAGCTTAACGAGCACACAACAAATTCTCTATGATAAAATGTTGTTGTTTATTGTTGCTTGTGTTTGTGTTGGTGTTTGTGTATGTAATTATTCAATTCAATTAATCCCGTTTACGCCTTTCGCTCGGCTGCCACAATAGAAGACCGAATCGTTGTCCAGCAGCCATATCCGTTTCCGTTTTCCGCTCGACACACGCACACGCACACGCACTTGATAAGGCTCTCATGTGTGTGTGTGTGTGTGTGTGTGTGTGTGTGTGTGTGCTGTGTGTATCCTGTTTGTCCTGTTTTTGTCGCTATCTGTGCTTGGAGTCTTGACCAGTTGTGGGTCAGTCGCAATGCCAACAATGCTTTCAACAAGCCTCGAGCAGCAGCTGCCGCAGCGTTGCTACGCCAAAGGCAACGACAACAATCCAAAGTATGCAAAGGGCAACCTAACAATTTCCCTCTCTTTCACTCTCTATCTTTCTCTTTCTCTATCTCAACTCTGCAAATTCTTTGCATAGTTTGGCGCCGAGTTTTTATGGTCGAAAATCCGAAATCCGAAAATCCTTTTACACAGTTTGCCAGCGACCAGCAAACAGTGCACAAATTTCATTTATTTTTTAATAAAGTTATATTTGTTGTTAGCATTAATCCTTCAGTGCGTCGCTCCCCTCTTCTCTCTCATCCTCACTCTCAGTCTCTCCGTTTCTATTTGTGTTTGTCCATGTCCAACAATGGCCGCATCCGTTTCCGCTGGAAGGCAAAACAAGCCAAAAAAGCAAAAAACAAAAAAGGGAACAAAATATTTCAAATAGCCGCAAACAAACGTAACGAAAAACAAACGGAAACTGCAAATAGAAATGTTTGGGCAAAACTTTTTCTATGCTCATTTATGAGATATCCTTGTATCCTTTTGCGCTCTGTGTGTGTGCGTGTGTGTGTGTGTGTGTGTGTTTGCTTGCCTTATCATTTCCGTCATAAATTTCATTTCGTTTTTATTTTTCTATTAAAAACTAGCCCCCACAAACAACAAAGCCAACTGCAGAATGTTACTCGACTTGCAGATGAAAATGCCAACTGCCAACTGCCAAATGGGGTGAGAATTTTTTGGGAAAAGCCAAAGAAAACCATTCGCATTACGAGTATATTTTTGTTGCTCTCGATGCGTGTGGGCCATAAATCAAAAATGTAACAAAGAAAAAAAATATAAACAAGAAGCGACGACTGGAAAATACTCTAAAAAGTAAGAGCTAAAAAGTATTCTTAAGTAAGAAAAGTCGAGTGTGCTCGACTGTGAGATACACGCTATCTTCTTGAATATCAGCAAAACAATGAGGTATTAATTTTAAAATATACCAAATAAATATAAGTCAAAAACACTAATTATATTAAATATACCAAAGGCTAACTTTGGTTTACTGATATAATACTACGTTTAAAATATACCATACCAAAATATACCGACTATACCAGTATAAAATATACCAGATTATAGTAAGCAGGCATATTTATTCCATGACATCTAAAATTTTGCAGTGATCTTAAGCAAATTTTCTAAAATCATAAATACTATATAAATCATAAAAACTGTATAAATTGTATGTCCCAAACATTTTGACTCGAGCTTCAAATTATTATTATTAATTTTTTAACCAATTCTTAAGCCCACCTAATTTTAAGAATTTAAAGAAAATTGAACAAATAGTAGAAAACAAATAAAAAGACTTTTGAATATATCAAATATATGTTATACTTTAATAAACTATGCTCTCAGAATTTGTTCAATCTATAAAAAATTATGTTCTCATGAAAAATACTTTATTTTTTTGTCACTCCTAAAACACAGATAGTTTTAAAACTTCATTTGTATTATGTAATAAGACCCAGTAAAAATAATACAGTATTGTTACAAATTATATTCTATTGTGTAACATAATAGTTTATAAATTCATCATGATTTTCTTTAGAGTATAATAGGAAAACTAAATCGCAATAAAATGAATATAACGAAAGGCAGCAGTAACTGAATATTTGAGTTGTCTTGGACCAAAACCAGCAGAGTACCAATCCCAATGCAATCTGCCACGTGCTACGTGATCTCGCACACACACACACACTCTCGCAAACACGCACTCACACATACACACACATACATGCATAGATGCAAATGTGACAACATTAGAATTTTCAACAGCCACAAAACTTAGCCCCAAAACTTAAGACAAACCGCAATTTTTTATCTTTGCTGCGGTTTCTTTTCTTATTCTTGTTTTTTTTTCCATGCCAAGTTTTTCGGTATTTTTTTTTTTTTGCTGAGGGGTTGCGGAGTCGCTTGCGTCGTTTGTCATTATTTAAATTCCTTTTGACAAGGCACGTGAAATCTTCGCTATGAAGTTGTCTCCAGGCACATGTGAGCCACAGCCACAGAGAGGATAACCATATCATGCATATCTCTCATGCTCTCAACCAAAGGGAGGTCAAAAGGGAACTTGCCACATGTGCGTGACACAATGTTTGCACTGTTCAGATAGCTGCATACATAATGCTCCAGACTTCCAAATTAAATTAAATGACAAACTCAACAGATCACCTTTTTAGCCACTTTATCGCAGGGCCAAACGACAGCTAAATTAATGGTTTCACATATGACAAACAGTGACTAATAGTTAGATAGATGGAACAATGAAATGCCTCAGAGAACCATAAAAAAAGGGAAAGGGAGCATCGCGGGAGTGCTTATGCATTGAGCAGGGAAAGTATATTAAGTTGAGCTATATTAAAAAGATTTTAAGAATCGATTTGAGTTTGAGTAATATAATAAATGTTAGCATACTAACTAATTCAACTAGTATGAAAGCTACTCATTATTAATAAAAACATATTTGAAAAATATAACACAAAAAATATACCTAATGCAATATTTGGTATATTGATATTGATATACACCATCGAGTACAAAATATACTAGAGTCTCTGTGATCTTGGTGCTCATACATTTTCTTTTACCTTTTGGGTAGCGGGTATAATAATATCTTCTTCTACATTATTATTATTTAATAAATACCTTGTGTAACAAATAAATGTGAAATAATGCAGAATTTCATGACTATTTTAGTTGTCATTTATTTACATATTTCTCATACAAATTGAGCAATTTAAACTTCATATCATTTTATTTAACTATTCTATTCTATATTTTGTTTTCTATATTCCTTAGTCCATTTTCTATATTCTTTATTTTAATTTAATTCCAGTTGAAGTTCATTAGAATTAAAGAAAATTTTATTTCATTTATTTTTATATTCGAAGCAAATACAAAAATTAACAATTCAAATTTTGTTCCATCAGCAGTTGACTTTAGCTAAAGAAAAATTTAAAATCAAGTCAAGCAGCAGAGTTAATGATATTCATTTAAGAAACTGACAAAGTTACCAGGCTGCCGAGCTATCTCGAGGCTCTAGAGACGACATGTAGTCGTTATGGCCATGTCTCATTCAGGCTGACTTTTGCTGCAGGAGACAAAGTTGCAACATAAAAAAAGATAAGAGCCGGTTGTAGCACCCTCCTTGGACTTGTCTAGTTTGCCATGAATATGCAACAATAAAATGCGGCAGAAGGAAAAAATTAAATATGACACTTATCTGGCACACAAACTTCAAACACATTACGCAATCCACAGAGGGGAATGGGAGGGTGACTAACAGAGTGCGAGAGGGGGAGCGGACTGCGTTATACTTTAACTGCGACTGAGATTGGAACATGGTCGCAGACTCAGAATGAGAATGAGACTCTGTGGTACAGACAATGGCAGGTATCATGAGCGCAATCAGCGGGCTGCGGCAAAGGGAACGGCACGAAATATTCTGAATTGCTGTCATTAAAATGTTGACAAAGGCGCAAAAGGTGTAAATACCCGCTGAGCGACAAGACAGACGCCAAGCCACCAAAAACATACAACAACAACAACGAAATAAAGTGAAAATAATAAAAACGAAAAGAGAAACCACTCGACCCACTCGCAATCCCTCCGGACGAGTCAAACATCGCGACGCTGTAACGAGTTTTGTCAATGTGCCGGCCACAAATGTGACCCTCACTATTTGGCTCTGAAATACTTGCATTATCAAGCCATTTACTATATGTAAATACTACAAAGTGTGATACAACACGAAGCTGTAATACTCTATCTTTTTCTCTGTGAAAACTTATTCACTTTATATTGCTTCAATCTCTGGAATATTTTTAATTACAGACTTCTTATAAATTCAACATATTAAACAATGACTTTACAGAGAGAAACAAAATATAGGAAAGTAGATTGCAAATCTCGATTTAAAAACTTTTCAATTTTGAAACTAAACTTTTTGCATGAATAAATTGTATAGTATATCAAGATTTTGTTCTTCAATTATCATTTTAGGATTTTAAAAAGCTAACAAATTCAAGAATTTCAATTTAAGATTTAGTCTTCTTGGTTCAATTATGAGATTTTTCTATTCTTGTAACAAGATTAAATTCTCGAATTTCACGAATTAATTAATTTTGATCTTGATTTAGGAATAAACCTACTTGGTTTAATTTTGACATCATATAATCTTCATTCAAGATATTATCTTGATTTTAGCACGTATTTTCTTTTTGTTTTATTAAATACTAATTACTTCTCAGCAAAAGATGATTTTATTAATATAATGAATAATATATGGCTTCAGTGACTATCATAAAACACGCATAAAAATGTCGTGAATAATTGAGAAATTTCATTGCCCGAATAAGTATGCTATAGATTTTGTTCTACATTTGATTTTGATTTACATATCTTTTCAATACTCGTCGGAAAAAATATTTATAGAAAAGCAAATAAAATTATTACATAAATTAAATGGTAAAGTTGTGTAATTATTTTTATTGTTGCTCTATAATGTATTGTTAACTTGCTAAGCTGTAAAATGACTCGTAAGTAAGCTCAAAATATAATATTTTGTGTATGCATATTAAACAAATTAAAATAAAACTTTGTTCTTTCCAATTGATTTTATTTTTATTAAATTTATTTTATTTTAACCAATTTATTTAAACCAATTTAATTATAAATTATTTTATCTTCAAGTTTATTCATATTTAACACTTTTACTTTAAATAAAAGCAAGCTTGATTTTATAAAAGTTTTTAAGTTAAGTTTAAGTTTTTAAGTTTCTAATAAACAAAAATATGAGCTATTATGCTTTGGATAGAGTCAAAGCTTTAAGTAGCATTTTAAAGCAAATAGAAGCGTCAACAATTGCATAAATTCAAGGGAAGGTTGGCTTGTATTTTTTGGCCATTAGGAAATCAAAAGTTGCAGAATTACCTCCAAAAGGAAACCCAACTCAAAGCTGCGACGAGCATTGAAACAAGTGCTCTTATCACAGGGTAGAAATTTCGAGTCATTAGAGAGCAGAAATTGAAGAGTGCGGGCGAAGAGAAAGGGACTGAAGTGAGGCGGGGAGAGAGAGCGAAGGAGAACGATTTCAAGTGCGAGTGTGACCCTTGAAAAACGCCAATCAAGTGACTATGGGTCTACATACATGCGTAATTTGCACGCCAAGTGGTCGACACCTCGCTCACACACACACACACACACACACACACACACACACACACACACACACACACACACACACACACACACACACAGCCACAGCTTGAGCCCACACACAGTGTGGTAATTAAATTTCGCAGTCGGCCAGCAGTCTGCCACCGGTTCGGGTAGCAAAGTGTGAAAAGCATAAAAAGCAACGCAACGCAACGCATACGCCGTGTGGTCCCAAAAATGTTAAACAATTCACACGACGAGGCTAATTAAGCGCTCGGCTTGCACTTGAGACCCACAAGAGGGTGCTTCAAGTCTCTGTGTGTGTGTGTGTGTGTGTGTGCGTGTGTGTTTGTGATTTTCATATTTTGATAAATTTTATGATGTGCAGCAAGCAGTCCGGCCCAAGTCAAAAACATTTTGAGGCAACAACTCATTAAGCCAACCGGAAATTAACCTAATAATGTGTGTGGAGCTGGCATCTGTCTGACTGTCTATACAGTCGTGTGCGAGAGTGTGCAAGTGTGTGTGTGTGTATGTATCTGTGTGTGATACGCATCTTAGTTTTCTAAGGCAAACAGCAAATAATGCTCTTGACACTATAAAAGCCTCTTTAGCAGCATATTAAAACAAATATTCAGGCATTAATATTAAACAAAGTTTTGATAGAAAAGCAAAAATATTGAAATTCAAATAACTTCAAGTTGTATTTAAGGGAGAGAGAATAATGAATAAAGATATTGAAATTGATTGTACACATATGATTCTCATATATTTTATTTATATACATATATTCTATTTCATGATATTTTTTATTCATATACGTCTTTATAATTCCTAATACATATTTTTACACTTTAATTATACCCACTACCCACAGGGTAAAAAGGTATTATAACTTTGTGATCATATAGCCATGTCCGTCTGTCCGTCCGTTTGTCTGTCTGTCCGTATGAACAGCTATATATCAGATACTATAAGACATAAAACTATAATTTTCAACAGCACTTTGTATTAACATTAATTTCATTCAATACACATATTATTTATTATCTATTATTATTAAATTCAATGTTTCGCATGCATTATTATTAATTCAGAAGTAGTATAAGTATTGGAGAATATCTTAATACATACACACACATAACAAAATAAACTTACTTTTAACATTTATTTTCAACTCACACTAAATAAGAAGCCAAGCTTCCTTGAGTATTATCTAATCATTCGGTCATTTAACACACACTCAAGAACTCTCACACTCACACACACACACACACACTGGCGCACTTACACACACTTTCGCGTAGTCATTAAGCCCAGCACTACAGAGGATTGACCAGAACATGTAACGACATGTACATGCATGTCTATGCGTACATATATTTAAAATTAATGACATCATAAATTAGCCTTAATTATTGTAATGAGCCCACAGGCATTAATGAGGCAGCCTTTGAGCCCCGCCCACTCTCCTGCCCCTGCTTCAGCTCCCGCTTCAGCTGCTGTTACCTTCTGCGCTTAAGGCTTAGACAATTCAACTTAAAATTTATTAATTTATGACCATGTGTAAAGGACCAATTAGTTGAGGTCGCCAAACGCGTTTTCTAGTTGGCGCGAAATTCGCGTAATTAAATGCACCTGATGACAGCGCCAGGACATAAGGAAGGAGTACACCAACACACACACAAACACACACACACACACATAGAAGTGTGTGCATACATTAATCATGCACATAGACACAACAGCTTCATAGATTTGTTTATGGCCTTTTTGAATGCATATTGAGGGTTGATTTCTTCTCCCAGTCTCAAAGGATCTTAGCAGTAAATGAATAATTGTGGGTAGTTAAAAATATTAATCAAAAAACAGTTAAGGTGGTTTGGAAATAATTATACATTAGAAACTTATTGATTGTGAATCAAGTTAAGAAAATTATAAAAAAAAACATATATAATATATATATATTATAAGCAATTTCACAATTTTTAACCTAATTAAAGTAGCTGGAAATATTATTATATTTCCTAAGCATACACCAGACATTTTTAGAATGAGAAATTAATTCAAAGTTTTTAAGATCTTCTACCATTTCATCATCAATAAAAAAAAAGCTATAAAATAGCAGAAAATATTCATTATTATATTTGACTTCATAAACGAAGCGCGAAATTTGAATGTAAAAACCGGTATGTCATTACCAAGCAACCTAACATAAAATATTTATCGAGTACACCTAAAATGAAGATATTAACTAAAATGTAATCCAAATTTGTTTAAAATATTTACATTACAATATTAGGAAACATGAATAATTAAATTGAATACGCTGGTGTGAATATTACAATAATTGTAGCGATAGAATTAAGAAAGTAAATACACTAAATACATACATACATCTCGTTTCAATAAAAACAAAACAAAAGCCAATTAAATAAGATAAATTTATTTTAACAGTTTCAGTGCATACTTTTAAGAATATCAACTTCAAATAAATATAAGATAATAATGAAAATTTAAGGCAAATGAAATGAAAATCATAGTATAATATCAGGAAATATTCATAAATTCAGTTGAATAAAACTTAGTATGTTAACGTGAAAGGTAATAAATAAATCAAACAAATACCTAAATACTATTGTTTTAAGAAACAACACGATGCTGAAATCGTATGCGACTTGGTTTGTCTATGGTTTTCACAATATTTCTTTCGCATCGCTCTCTTGCTGCTTATCGCTATCAAATTTGTTACCCAAAATGCAGCTCCATAAATTCTCATGCAAATCATTCTAATCGGCAAATTTAATCGGCCGACAAACATCGAGCAACTTGACAGCAAATAAATTACCAGAGCCGGGGGTCAAGAAAAAGTAAATAACGCTGCTCAAAAGGCAATAAATTAAATTTACATCAAATTCGGCAAAAACGACAACGAAAACGAAAAGCGAAAAAAGTACGCGCACAAATAAATAAATAAATAAATGACGGTGAAAAAGGCAAATGACAAGAAATTGTTTTCATTTTGGATTTTGGGCAGTCAGCGAGCCAGCAAAAAGAAGGCAAAATAATCGGCGGAGAGGAAGAGGGGGATTATTAAGTAAACAAACAAACAAACAACAATGAAACCAAGCAAACAAACAGACAGCAAAACAAACACAAGGAACTGCGAACTGCGACTGAGCCTGGCAAGGACTAAAAAGCATAATACCTGTGAGCAGGGGAGGAGGATGTATAAGGGGGAAGGACATAGAACACCCTAATAGCTCGACCCAAAACACTTGCAACGTGAAAATGAAATTTTAATTTTTCTTTTGCCTTTTTTTTTGTGTCCATTTTCATTTACATTTTCTTGCTCTATGTAAGATGCGGGACTGTTTGAAGATAGGCATTGGATCCGGATGCGGATGCGGATGTGAATGCGGGGATTACCGAGTTGGCCGAGTGCCGATTATGCACGGTAAATCATTTCGACATTTCCCCGCTCATAAGCACGTAATTTGACTTGATTTTTCTTTCTCTTTCTGCCTATTTTTTTTTTTGCTGCCGTCGACCATTTGGTTTATTGACTCTCACTGGCCACAAGTTGACGCCAAGATGTTGCCTCGAGGCAAAAGTGTGCAGCGACATCAAGCTGGGGAGGGGGAGGAGGATTGAGGTCTAGGCACGCCCACGACTCCGCACATAATTGCGGTTAATTAAAGCGTGATTTTTTCCGGAGTTTTGATTTTTTTTTCATTTTTTACAAGGGGCAAGAAAAATGTGAAATGCGCTACAACGTTGAGCTTATGCATTTTGTGAGAAGTGAAAAATGTATCATCATTTTTATACCCGCTACCCATAGGGTAGAAGGGTATTATAACTTTGTGCCGGCAGGAAATGTATGTAACAGGTAGAAGGAGGCATCTCCGACCCTATAAAGTATATATATTCTTGATCAGCGTCAACAGCCGAGACGATATAGCCATGTCCGTCTGTCCGTCTGTGTGTCTGTCCGTCTGTCCGTCTGTGTGTCTGTCCGTCCGTCCGTATGAACACCTAGATCTCAGAGACTATAAGAGATAGAGCTATAATTTTTTTTCGACAGCATTTGTTATGTTTGCACGCAGATCAAGTTTGTTTCAAATTTTTGCCACGCCCACTTCCGCCCCCGCAAATCAAAAAAATCGAATAACAAGCGTAATTTTAAAGCTAGAGTTGCGAATTTTGGTATATATAATAATAACTATAGTAGTTATGATTCCTGAAAATTTGGTTGCGATCAGATGAAAATTGTCGAAGTTATTAAAGAAATACTTTTGTATGGGCAAACACGCCTATTTACTAGGGCTCTTAGTTGCTTTGGCTGACAATCTGGTATATTGAGCCGTTTATGGTATATTTTGAATGCGGTACTATATCAATATACCAAATATATTTTTAGGTATATTTTTAGTATTTTTGCAGTATATTCGGTATATTTTGAGAAAATTATCGCAAAATATATTTCTTTTATTCAAAATGGGTAGCGGGTATCTCACAGTCGAGTGCACTCGACTGCAGCTTTCTTACTTGTTTAATTTTACTTTAGGATTGGCTTAGCGAAGAATTCATTTATTCAATTTATTCAATGCGAAGATGATTTAAAATAATTTTTTTATTTTACAACAATTCATGCTTATGTATTTTTAAAAATATTTTATTTACTTGGGAAATAGAAATTTTGGAGATCAATTTGATATATTTATTGACATGATTAATAAATACTCGGCATTAATAAGCAGATTTAAATCAATTTAGTTTAGAGACATATAAATATTGCAAGTTGTAAACCATTCATTGCATTGCCATAATTAAACGGATATTCGGAATTTATATAACCACATTTAATTTATTTTAATCTATATAAAAAGAATTTTATAATTGTAACTTAGAATTATTTTGTCATTTTAAGACTCGAACTGGATGAATTTAGACACCTTATCCTGAATATAGCATTATTCTATAAATATTTTAAATTAAAATACCGAAAAAACTGAAATATACTGAAGATATTTGGCATATCGATATTTATGCATATATATATAATATTCGAAATATACCAGATCAGAGCAACTAATGACCGACACGATTATTTTGAGAACTGGATTAATTTCACCACTTAATCCTGTGTGAATGTTTATTCTATAAATATACTAAATAAAAACCGAAAATACTAAAATATAAGAAATACTATTTAAAATATACCATTGAGTTCAAAGTATACCAGATTGCCAATAAAAGCAACTAAGAACCGACAACAATTTTTTTTTAAACGTAGCGTATGCATTTAACCTTTTAAGTTGAACTATTCCGATACCATTATCTATCTGTCTCTTGATGTCTGTTGTTGTATTTTTGTGGTTGTCCACGTGAAAATTTCCGAAATTGATTATTAATGATGGGCGGTCGGCCACATTTTGTTGGCATTCCGTGCGGCACAAAGAAAGATACTCGAATTATGAAAATGCGTTAAAAAAGCGGAAAAAAGAGCGCAAAGAAATTAATTATGGAAATTACTTGGCCTGTCTAGCAAAGCTGCTGTTGCTTCTCGTAAGCGGCTTGTGGTTTGATTTATTCAAATTTTTTCTTCTCGGCGTTTTTCATTTCTTTTTTTCTAAAAAGGACAAGAGGAAGAGCAGAAGAGAGCGCTGCGCTGTCAAGTGGCTGGCAGGACACTTGGCTATTATTATTATTATTATTTTTATTATTATGCGCCCTTTGCCGGCCACTTGGCAAATAACAATTTATTTTCATTAATTTGTGCTTTAACCCCTTGAACGTTAAGGTTTAGCTTCATTAAAAATGCGCTCTGCATGGGCCACATAAAAATTAGGCGGCACGGCAAGTTGATTGCCATTAACATTTTAACCCCTTTTTCTAACGCGTCTCGTCGCATCGCATCGCGTTTCCTTTGTAATTATTGCAATCTGTTCGATTTTGGGACGCTATCGTCCGCCTGACTTCCTCTCACTCTCGTTATCTTTTTGGCTGGGAAAAACCCGCGACCATTTTGCAATTTAAAAATGCAAATTAATTGCCACATGGCCCAGCACGGAATGAAGTGGATTGTCTGAAAGTGTTATGGCATTATGTCTTGGCCATTAAAGTAAATTGTAAGTGGCATTTTAATACAGAGCAAAAACCCACTTGGATACTTCAGTAAAGCAATTTCCATTCAACCAAAAATTTTACACTAGTTTCATTTAGTAATTACACTCAAATCGAATAGCATAAAATTCTAATAATATAATAAATATTACTTGTTTCTTTAGCTGCACAATAATCGCGCCTTTCATAATTGCTTTGCAACCCTGAACGCAAAAAACAAAAATGAAATAGCTGCGAAATTTCACAAATTTTCTGGGGTTGGTGCGGTTGGCTGGTTAACTGCTTTGGGGGATGAGTTTCGTTCGTTCGTTTTTTTGTTTGTGCCAATATTAAAAGTCATAATTCAATTTTATTGCAAATGTTTCAGGTGCCTTAATCATTTCTAATATCCTGGCTGGCTTCCCAGGACGCCTATTTGAGTCGAAACGAAGAGTCGAAGAGTCGCGACTGCATTGTATCAGACTCGTGTTTCTATGGACTTCCGCTCCACTCATAAATACTAATTTCACAGGCAATAAAGGCGAAACATTTGCCAGGCCAAACATCTCACGTACTTGCTTCCATCCATTACCATTTTGATCGTTTGCCAGACATTTAACAGATAACCGAAGACAGTCGCTTGCTCGCTTGGTATCTTGTGCTCGTCTTGGCACAAAAAAAAACAAAATTTTTAATGGATTACAACGCGAAATTCTGCAAATGCGAATTTACTTCCAACAGCTGTTTTCCCATTTGCCATGGAAATTGAATGGGACTTTAGAGCGAGGCCAATTGTTAAATGTCAAGTCCAACAAGTAAGAAAGGTACTGTCGAGTCTGCTTGACTTATGATACCCGCTAACTATTTTCAATAAAACCATATTCTACAAATATACCAAAAATATACTGCTAAAATACTAAAAAATATACCGAAGTCTATATTTGGTATATCTATATTGTTCTACTTATAACAAGTAAGAAAGGTACAGTCGAGTCTGCTTGACTATGAGATACCCGCTAACTACTTTAAATAAAATATACCAAAAATATACTGCTAAAATACTTAAAAATATGCCGAACGCTATATTCGGTATATATATATATCGTTCTACTTTTAAAATATACCACTGGGAACTAAACATACCAGATTTTAAGCCGAATAACTTCAGCAGTTTTAATCTGATCGAAACCAAATTGAAATACTATAATTATTAAATAATATAGTTATTGTTGTATGTACCGATTCGATTTTTGTCGATTTAATGGGCGGAAGTGGGCATGGAAAATATTTGAAACATATCTGATCTGCGTCCAAACTTAACAAATGCTGTCAAAAGAAATTGTAGCTCTATCTCTTATAGTCTCTGAGATCCAGTGCTTTATACGGACAGACAGACAGACGGACATGACTATATCGTCTCGGCTGTTGTTCTTATCAAGAATATATATATTCTTTATTAGATCAGAGATGCCTTCTTATGTCTGTCACATACATATTCTGCAGCCACAAGGTTTTAATACGCTTCTCCCCCACGAGTAGCGGGTATAGAAATAGTTGCAGGCCACTAATTAGCAGTTAACTTAACTCCCCTCTCCACACTCCACACTCACATTCACCCATTTAGCTAGCATTGTACTCAACCCCTTCACAAATTTAGAACCCACATCAGTTGCACTCGGTTGAACGGTTCAAAGGCAAATGCCTCAAGTGCCGGCCTCACAAAATAGCCAATGGTCAGCTAACAGCACAGATAAACAGATAACAAAATGTGTGAATGCCACCACGAACTATGTATGCTCTACAACAGACAAGGTATGCTTGCTAGACAGTCTGTTATGGATTTCTCGAATTCTTGAGTTTCTCCTTTTTGCTTAAATTTCCGTCGTTTAAGCATTTTACTTTCGGAATTTAGGCGATTCTGAAAATGTTATTAAACCAGAATTTAATGCGATGTACATACATATGTTATATGTTAAAACTGACAATATCTTCCCTCGCAAAAATTGACTTCTTATCGGAAAATAGTAAAATAAAATATTTTAATTCAATTTAATATTGTGTAATATGATGTTATGGAAATGTTTTGCCAACTTAATTTTATTAACTTTCCCATAATCTTATACTTTAGGTATTACGAGTACTCTAATATTAATGTGATACAATAGCAAAAAGTTGAATATGCTATGGAAAATACAACATTTTATTTTGTTTATCTATAAATAAAATAAAATATTATTTAATATATCAATACAAATATCTAATCCAAATGTCTAAAAAATACAGCGTAGATTCCACGATATATTTTCATAATGTCAACTATGCAATTTCATTTTTAGATGATCATTTAAATTCGATTTTTAGTGCTATACAAATTGAAAAAATATTCAAAATTTTATTGTTACTTTCTAGTTTGGACCAAAGTTCAAAAATTCCTTGTATAATTTGTACTTAGCAGTTCTAAAATTTGAAGTTCACTATAAGAGATGCCGAGATATATTTTTATGTACAAAATATCTACATTGAAATTTTAAAATTACGAAATATATTCATACCTATTTATTTACCTATTTTTATTTGTAGTAATTTAGTACGCTTTAGAAATTGAATAAATTTTTCCATTTGTCATTTACAAATTGAATAACATTGTAATTTTTTAATGCTTTTTAAATTCAAAAAATGTTATTTTTCGGTTCCAATTTTTTAATCCTTACAAATTGAATAAAATTTTCATTTTTAACGCTTTATAAATAAAATAAAACTTTACATTTTTCAGTCCAGTTTTGTTACTCTCTACAAATTGAATAAAATTTAAATTTTTAACTCTTTATAAATTGATTTAATCTTTGCATTGTCCAGTTCACATTTTCTAATCTTTACAAATTGAAAAAAAAACCTTAACTACTCTATAATAATGATTTAAGCTCAGCCGTAATGTGAAATTTGTTTAGTGTAATTTGTAATTAGTGTTTGTATTGTGATTGAGAGAATCAAGTTAATTTCCTAACTAGCTGCATGTGGCAACTTCATTGTGCTGTCCAAAGCAGCATAAACAGCAGCAACCAAGTTGAGCATGAAGCTAATAATGCTCGATTGCAGTTCGGATTCAGTTAGGGTTAAAGCCAATGCCATTTTGGGGGTGAGTGTGTGAGTGTGACAAGCGCCTGTGTCTGACCGACTCGCTCGCTCTCTCTCTCTCTATCTGTAGATGTGTATATCTCTGTCTCACTTTGCATTACGGTTCATTGCCTGGCAAGCAACTCCGTCTAATCACTGTCAAATGCAGGCGTCGCTTACGCATTCAAAGCGAAACAAAGGCCAAGGCATTATTATAATTGTGAGGAGGAAGGGATCAAAAGGACTCAGACTCAGACTCAGACTCAAGACAACGGACGCTGGACATTGCAGTGAGGCGAGTGTGGTGCTGGCTTGCTTGTTAATTCGATTAATTACAACAATCAGCGGCATGTTTAATGTGCAACCGTCACACAGTTGCACGATGGAGGAGAGGGAAAACGAGAAACGAAGGCGAAGCTTAGCAAATTGCCCAATGCTAATGACGTCTTTCTCTTGCTCTCTCGCTCTCTCTCTCTCTCTCTCTCTCTCTCTCTCTCTCTCTCTTTGTGTTGATGTGTGGCAAACAATCGAAGCATAATGACAATGATAGATTTGCCAATATCTGTCATGTTTATGGGCGAAAACAAAAGGGCCAAGAACAAATACACCCACAACAAAAAAAGGGAAGAGGAAGGAGGGAAAGACAAGGCTGCAGTTACAATATAGAACATAATTGGATATAACATTTATACGCAATCATCGACAGATTGCAAAACGATTAAGCAACCCTCGGCGATGTCAGTTCGAGAGAAAAATGAACTAGAAGAAAGCGAAAAGTAAATCTAATCAGGCGATGGCCCCAAGAAAAACAGCAACCGAAGGTCGCAGTCGCAGGAGTTTTCCCTCCTTTCAAATTCGAACTGGGCAATGCGGGCGTTTCATTCTCTCATTTCGGCATTCAGTCAAGAACTGAAACAGCAACAGCAACAGCAACTGAAACAATCAACTTAATTTGCCGCCCGCTGAAAGCCCTGTGGCAGATAAATTAAGTCATTAGTTGGAGCTGCCACTTTACGAAGGAGGGGAGCGGGGAGAGGGGGGCAGATGGCGAAAGTTTTTCCCCGCGCCAAAGTGGAAAATAAATTGGCGAACGTTTGTTTTGAGATTAACCGCGATTAGAGACTCGGGAGACACGACGGCGAGGGAGGAATGGCAAGTGAATCGTAGCAAATGTTGCCATCATTTGATAAGCTCAAACATAGACACACAGTTGCCAGAGTCCATCCTCCCTCCCCACCCCCTCCCAATCCACTCCCCGCTCATGTGTTTGTGTAAACAAATAGCAAATGCGAGAATAATCGTAGGAGATTAAAAAGTTTCATGCGCCGCCCGCACAACGGCAACGGCAACAGCGACCAACAAAAGGGAGTCCTGGATGACGCGAGACAAATGAGTGGCGCACGTGAAGCGTCTGCCTGGCATCTCCTATCCAAACCCACCTACTCCCACACCCACACCCACACCCACACCTACCCCAAATCCCCCTCGACTTACACCTTCTAGTTTTTGGCCTGCTAATTTATGGCGCCTGCATACAAATTGGCCTTGGCTTTGCCTTTGTTCTCCTTGTTGTCTTGGCCAACGCTTCTGACTAACTATTCCACAAAACTAACTAAGCATAGTCTATTGTTTCGACTACGTGAATTGCTTGAAGCATTTCAGGTTGTGCCGCAAAACCCTTCTTTGAATTCCTTAGGATTTCAACATTGTATTTCTTTCTATATTTGCAGATTTTCTGACTTTTATTGCTACACACAAAGAAAAAAGGTGCTTATGTCAATAATAAAATTTTGAATCAAGATTATCTTCTGTCCAAATTGAACCAAGAAGGTTTATTCTTAAATAAAGCTGTAAATTCAACATAAAATCTAGATTTCCCAGTCTGGAAATTTCAGATTAAAATCTTGTTTCAAGAAAGGAAAAATCTCAATATTTAACCAAAAAGGCAACATCTTAAATCATAATCACACACAACAGAAATTAGGTTCTAACTTTTAGGGAAGGGAATTCCAACATTTTAACACAGAACGACATTTTTTTTTTAAGGTCGATAAGGTCTTAAGTCAAGATTTTTCAATTTTCCTTAAATTATATTTAAAAATTGTTTCTTTTAAGTTTCAAAAAAGTTATATCATGATTTGTAATCTTTTTAATCTAGATTATTTTTTCTCTGTGTATTAAAAGTTGAGTCTAGGCTGAACTGCAACCAAATTGTATATAGAGTGAATAGAAAAACACAAACATCTTTTTGTTTAATGAATTGTAAAGAATTATGGATAGTTTTAAACACAGTATTTAATAAGTTGAGTGACTACACTGAAAAATAAGTTCTAATATCAAGATTTTGGTCTTATGTAGTACTAAAAATTGTAATCTATAAAGTGCGTCACGAACTTGAAATCTTTAAGTTAGAAAACACATCTGAAAAACCATTATTAAAAGACCAAGTTCTTATGAGAAAAAAATCTTAAAGGTTCGCGACAGCTCGACTATTAATGAAAACACTAAAGCTAGAAAATAACTTTATAGGAACGTCGATGGATTACAGAATTTTATTGAATTTTTCCTAAGTTTGAAGAATTTGTTTTTAAAGTTTGCTTATTTTAAGAACACTATTGTTCTTACGAATTATTGATTTAGAAACTAATCTTTTTCAGTGTAAGTTAAAAGAACAAATTTATTCATTTATGATTTACTTCATGAATATTATCTCTTTCAAGATTAATTCATTTCGTGTTGTTTAATGAATTATCATATGTATGTATATCTCAAAATATAAATTCCTTCATCAAAATTTACTCTTTGTTAAGAAACATTTCTTTTGTCAATAAGGAGAGTTAACAATTCTTATATTAATGTAATTCATTCCATTAAATTTTAATCAAGTTTTATGTATCGTGAAACAGACAGAGAAATTGATAAACTAAATTCATACGACCGTTAAATTCACATGACTTTCATAAGTATTATAAGTTCAAATATTGTAAGTGCTATGCAACGATTGAATAAGGAAAAAACCTAACGAACGGAGTGTTGGTGAAATCGGAAAAGGATGGTTGTCGAAGGAACCAGTCAAATAAGATGAAGAGACACGAAACACGCATAACGTGACTCGCTACTCTTTACTATGCAAATAATTCATTATGGAAAACTGAAATAGCCATTGCTTTCATAATAAATTAGTATAATTAGTACTACTTAAATTATGAAAAGCCAATTGCATCATTAAGTGCAAACCAAATGTCATCTTGACGCACTTCAATGCACTTTAAATTTTCTGCCATTGACAAATTGCAATTTAAGTGAATTTCTTATCAGACTATTTATTTCATTTGCATTGAATGGAACAGAACATCAACTGTCGACCTGCATATGAAATTATATTACAGACAATAAAGTTGATAGTGTGGAATAGAAAAATTCAATGCGGCTTTTAAATATGGAACAACCAACAATTAACTATTTTATTGATTGTAATAATTGACATTTAATAATATAAATTGTGTTTTATTTTAATTGCAAAATAAAATTATGTAATACGAAAATATACAAATAGAACTTTAACTTTTACTTCTTCACAATATAAAAATGCGAAATTAATATAGAAATTGGAAGGTGATTTAAAAATCTATTTAATTATTACAACAGCAGCTGCTGTTATTACTTAAATGCACAACTTAGCAAACTTCGCAATCTTTATGAAGTTATCCTGCCTGACCACGCCCACTTGGCAGCTTCGACCATTCTAATAACGAGGTCCGTCGTCTAATCATTCGCACATACACAATATGAGCGACATACATAAATCAAATGACTTTTTCACACTTTTCAACAAAGCAACTGTTGAGTAACAGTTGACCAAAGTTGCCCTAAAAATAAGCTTGCCAATCTTTATAAACCTCTGCTGCCTGGCCACGCCCACTAATCAGGTCCGCCTTCACTAATATCTCGGTCCGCCGCCTAGTCGAACCCACACACACAATATGGCACACATACATACAAATTTTTGGCAAACACTTTTTCACACTTTTCAATTATAACCATCATCTTACTCAACGTATTGCAGTTCTGCTCAACTGTTGAGTAACCGATCACTAAAGCTAAAAAAATTGTTCATGAAGCACTGTCACGTGACCATGCCCACTTAGCTCACCCGCCTTCACTAATTTGTCGGTCCGCCGCCTAGTCAAATACATCCACACAATATCACCGACATACTCCAAAATATTTGGCATCGACTTTTTCAGTCACATACATAAATCAACTACCAGCAAATTCCTTAGTCAATGCATTGCAATGTCTTTGAATTCTGCACAACTGTTTAGCAACAGTTGAGTAAAAGTACCTTAAGCAAGCTAGGCAATCTTTGTGAACCTCTTCTGCTTGACCACGCCTACTTATCCCATCCGCCCACTCAAATACCTTGGTCCGCCGCCTAGCCAAACACACACACATGCATTTGCCCGTCATAAACTGAAATTTTTGGCACGACATTTTCAGACTCGATCGTTTACTAGGCAACACGTTGAGGTTGTGCTCAACAGTTACGTAGCAGTTGATAGAATCAGGCAAATCCAAGCTTAGCAATATTTGCGCAGCTTTGCTATTTACCCACGCCTACTAAGGCCATTCGCCTACTGTAATATCTTAATTCGCCTTCTAGTCAAACACACACTCATTCAAAATTCACGCAAGCTTAAAGTTTTTTGGCATGCAATTTTTTTCTACCTATGCTCGCACTGAATACCAAATGATTATCAGCAGCTTACTCTCTCAATGACTTGCAATTCGTTGTATTTATTGTCTTGATTAACCCACTAGTTTTATAATGCAATGAAGGCAATTTCTACAATTTCAATTTCATATTTCTCTTTAAACTGAAATAGCGGTCGAAGCTTAGATTCAAACTTGCTAGTGAATGGATCGAATAAAACATAAAATGAAACTATGTATTTAAAAATAATAACTTTTACTTATTTTTTAACTAAGTCAGTTCCTAATAGGTTTTAAAATCATCAATAATAAAGAGCCATAAGATTCATCTTTATTCAAAATAAAAACATCTGATATCCAACAGCTACCCATAAGGTGGAAGGGTATTATAACTTTGTGCGTTCAGGAAATATATGAAACAGGCAGAAGTTGGCATCTTCAAACCTTTAAAGTATATATGTATAGTCTTGATCAGTGTCAACAGCCATGCCATGATATAGCCATGTCCGTCCGTCCGTAGATCTCAGAGACTATATGAGATAAAGCTATAATTTTCTTCGGCAGAACTTGTTTTATTTAAAATTGTTGTCTCGCCCTCACTGAAGCTACAGATTATAATCATAACTACAGCATTTATGGTTCCTAAAAATCTTGTTGCATGATATATTTTGAATGTAGTACTAGCCTTCGATATATTTTCGTAATTTTGGTATATTATTTGAATAATACCGCACTGTTTTGCTTTCATCGAAAATAGGTAGCAGGTATTGTATTGGATTGTACTTATTCAAGGTCTGTGATAAATTTAATATATTTTCTATTATGTTATGTATGTTAGTGATCGTTGAATTATGTGAATTTAAATAATGCAATAGTGTGTCGCATTATCAAACAAAATAATAAATAGGCTGCTATTATCAGCAATCAGTTGTTATTCTCATTCCATACTCAAAACTCACAAGCAAAAATAAACGAAATTAAATTGGAAACCTTATAGAATATGAATATCGAACAATGGCAATCAAGTCATGGGAACATTCAGGGGTTTCCTTTAGATTTTCTATTTTGTAGGTTGCAAAAATGCTCGCACTTGTTGGTGAATCCATAATTGACGATATGCTTGTTATATGTGAACCATATGTGGTGGGAGTGGTGTACAAATTACAATATGGTTAGACATAACTGATTATCTAAATTGCAGCTATTACCTTCGATTGGCAGCGAAGGTAGTATATCATAAATAAGTGATAGGTGAAATTGTGAAATTGCTGTAAACTGTTCATGCATGCAAAATGCAGAAAGTTTTTAATTAAATCATGGACAACGGTAAACTGCAAATTGCAACTGCAACTTTAGAATGCCAAATGAAGGGGAACTACATATAGACAACTATCCACTATCCACACACACATAACATACAATAGTTGGTAATGCAACCCCATTTAGTAAGTTTGTCTGCATCAGATATGGGCAACAAAAGCGCAACTAGAACAACGATAATTTAGTTTAGTTGTCAAAGTTTAAGTTGTTGGCGTTGACGATGATGATGACGATGACGATGGCGACGCCTCCAATCACAGACACACGAACTTAACATAACAGCGCTCTGTTAACTTTAACATTTTACTTGACGCTTTTTTCTTGGCGCCTGCCCAACTGCTCCTTTCTCTCTCTCTTTTTGTCTTTCTGTCTCTGTCTCGCTCTCTCTCTGTGGTGGTGGTGGTGGCATTTTGGAGCCAACTTACAAGCAATAACAAAAAGTGGGCGTTTACATTTGGCACTCGCTGCTCTCCGCGTTCGCTCTCCTTCAAGACGCCAAGACGACATCGAGACATCGCATCGCAACACATCTATTTGACATTTGGCCACTCCTACGCCTTTGGCCCCCTCTCCCCTACAAATTCCCCCTACATTCGTACATACATATGTCAAACGTCTTTTAGTTATGTGCATCAGTTGACATGTGGGTCAGATTTGAGTTTGCTCTGGTTGCTCTGGTGGGGTTGGTCCTTTGATTACCAACCTGTCCCCGGGCTCAGCTCTGCTGTGCTCTGTGTGTGTGTGTGTGGGGGTATCTTCACTTGATTGGCCCTCCCATGATTTGTGTGGGGACTGCGCACATTTATTACAGCTTGTATGCAGTTTATTACATTATATAGTCATCTCAAACTATTCTAAACTTGAAGCGCATTCTTAACTTTTCCAATTTATTTCCATATTTACAGCTCAAGAAAAGAACGAATAAAAATATAAAAATAATATACGTATATAAATCTATTATACTACAAAATCTTAACAATTCATTCTTAGTTTGTATGGAATTTTTGGCTATTTCGACTTGTTTGCTAACAGTTCAAGAAAACTCTATGAAAAATATAATATAAAAACTATTTATAAATCACAATATAAAACATTTTTATACCCGCTACCCATAGGGTAGAAGGGTATTATAACTTTGTGCCGGCAGGAAATGTATGTAACAGGTAGAAGGAGGCATCTCCGACACTATAAAGTATATATATTCTTGATCAGCGTCAACAGCCGAGACGATATAGCCATGTCCGTCTGTCCGTCTGTGTGTCTGTCCGTCTGTCCGTATGAACACCTAGATCTCAGAGACTATAAGAGATAGAGCTATAATTTAATTTTTTTTTTCGACAGCATTTGTTATGTTTGCACGCAGATCAAGTTTGTTTCAAATTTTTGCCACGCCCACTTCCGCCCCCCGCAAATCAAAAATCGAATAACAAGCGTAATTTTGAAGCTAGAGTTGTGAATTTTGGTATATACTATAATTACTATAGTAGTTATGATCCCTGAAAATTTTTGTGATCAGATAAAAATTGTGGATGTTATTAAAGAAATACTTTTGTATGGGCAAAAACGCCTACTTACTAGGGCCCTTAGTTGCTTTGGCCGACAATCTGGTACATTGTGCCGTCTATGGTATATTTTGAATGGTGTGCTGTATCGATATACCAAACATACAATTTGGTATATTTTTAGTATTTTTTTAGTATTTTCGGTATATTTTGAAAATAATACCGCAATATTTTGCCCTTATTAAAAATGGGTAGCGGGTATCTCACAGTCGAGCACACTCGACTGTAACTTTCTTACTTGTTTATGCTGATTTACTCATTTATTATAGCTATGAATCTGTAATTTGTATACAAGATAGTTTGAATAACTTGCGAGCAATAACAGACCATAATATTCATATATACTTTTATTTATTTAAATGTTTGAAATCTTAAGAATATTTTTCTGGCACGACTGTGAGATACCCGCTACCCGTTTTTGAAAATATACCGAAAATATACCGTAAAAATATATTTGGGTTATGCATATTCTACTACATTCAAAATATACCATAAAGCACAAAATATACCAAATTGTTAGCCAAAGCAACTAGACCTAACTACAGACAGACAGACAAATAAACCTCCTTAAACAGAAAAAAAATTGTTTGAAGATTTAAAAGGTAGGATATAAAAACTGCTTGCACTAAACAAACCATTTCGTCAAATTATAAGTCTTAAACACCTTTTTATAAATAAAATTTGTTCAAAGATTTCATATCTTAGGTAAATAACTTAGGCATCTTAGGTAAATAACTATTATGAATCAACATCAATATTCTCAATTCTGACTTACCTAACAAATGCTTTCAATAATACATAATTCATAAGGATCTTTAATGTTATGGTAGACAATTTTTTTCACTAAGTTGGTTTTTATTTCTTGACATATTTTTACAACCATAGCAAAAAAAACACATAGTATTCGCTGTAGTCTTATACTTACTATACGTCGTATACTTGATATTTGTAAACCCACTATCCTTACGTTAGAAGGATATTACAACGTTGTGCCGGTAGGAAATGTATGTAACAGGCATAACAAGGCGTCTCCGACCCTATAAAGTATATATATTCTTGATCAGCGTCAATAGCCGAGACGATCTAGACAAGTCCGTCTGTCTGTCTGTCTATCCGTATGAACACCTAAATCTCAGAGAATATAAGAGATAGAGCTGTACTTTTTTTTTTCGACAACATTTGTTATGTTTTGCACGCAGATCAAATCGACAAAACTCGAATAACAATCGTAATTTTAAAGCTAGAGTCGCTAATTGTGGTATAATTTGGATAAAAAATTGTCGAAATAATTAAAGAAATACTTTTATATGGGCAAAAACACCTACTTACTAAAGGTCTTAGTTGCTTTGGTCGACAATCTCGAATATTTTGCACTCTATAGTGTAGTACCATATCAATATATCAAATATAGAATTTGATATATTAGGTTGGCCAAAAAGTCTTGCGGTATTTTTATTGAATTTTCAATTGTTCATAAAATTGGTTAGAATAATGCGATTTAAGTCAAATATGCGCCGTTTTGTTCGATGACGAGTTCCCAACGAGATGCCAACTTCATAATGCCCCTCTTATAGAAGCTCGCTTTTCTATTGGCAAAAAAACTCGGAGAGCCAATTTTCACAGGACTCTCTTGTGGCCAATTTCCGACTACCAAGGTCGTTCGCCATGGACAGAAATAGGTGGTAATCACTTGGTGCGAGATCCGGACTATACGGTGGATGCAATAGAACCTCCCATCCGAACTCCCGGAGCTTCTGGCGCGTCACCAAAGATGTGTGTGGCCTGGCGTTGTCCTGATGGAAGACAATTCGGCCTCTGTTGATCAAAGATGGACTCTTCTGCATGAGTGCTGCATTCAAGCGGTCCAGTACAGGTCCGAATTGAGTGTTTGGCCATAGGGAAGCAGCTCATAGTGGATGATTCCTGCTAATCCCACCAAACGCGCAGAAGAACCTTCCTGACCGTCAATCCAGGCTTGGCCACCGTCTGGGCAGCTTCACCGCTTTTCGACCACAACCGTTTGCGCTTCACGTTGTTGTAAGTGATCCACTTTTCATCGCCAGTCACCATCCGCTTCAAAAACGGGTCGATTTTGTTGCGAATCAGAAGCGATTCCCATGCATTCATACGGTCAAAAATGTTTTTTTTTGCGTCAAGTCGTGTGGCACCCACACATCGAGCTTTTTTTTTTTTTAATCCAAGCTTCTACAAATGGTTTCAAACGGTTTGATGACTCATGCCCAGCTCTTGGCCGATGCTCCGGCGCTACTATGCCGATCTGTTTCGATCAATTCAGCGATTTTATCGCAATTTTCGACGACAGGCCTTCCGGACCGTGGCGCATCTTCGACCACCTCCGCACCAGAACGAAAACGTTGAAACCATCGTTGTGCGGTGGAAATGGAAACTGTATCGGGTCCATAAACTGCACAAATTTTATTGGCAGCATGAGTTGCATTTTTGCCTTTATCGTAGTAGTACTGTAAAATATGCCGTATTTTCTCTTTATTTTGCTCCATGTTTGTGACGCTATAACTAACGAACGACTCAAGACAAACAACAATAAATCAAACACGTGTTAGCGCGGGAAAAGAGCTTTCCAAAAAGGTATCGCATGAACCGATTCGATAAATAGAACTAGAACTACGCGCTTGCAAAGACACCTATCGGAAATACCGCAAGACTTTTTGGCCAACCTAATATTTCTTTTAGCATTTTTGTGGGTATATTATTTTGGTATATTTTGAGAATAGTACCGCAATATTTTGCTCTTATTCAAAATAGATAGCACGTATCTCACAGTCGAACACACTCGAATGTAGCTTTCTTACTTATTCATATTGGTTGAACCGCATAAAATGTTTATCTAAACCATGAATGGAAGATAAATGTTTAAAATATCTTCTTGAATGTTTGAAATATTTCTACTACAATTTTTGAATTTATTATAAAATAGTTTAGTGTAGAAATTGGGAAACATCTTGTTCAGTTTATCAAAGGATTTGTTTAACTTTGGTAAAAATTATTGTTATAAGTTACTTAATATATTGTATATAGAAAAGAAAAACACATCCAAAAATAGTTTTAATTTCTCATTCAAGGCATTTTTTCTATACTAAACTGTATTAAATGTTTGGTTTTGATTAGCTGAATGTGAAAGTAAATTTTGGAGCTGAGCTAATTAAACAAATAATTTCGTGAAGAGTAATGCGAGTGTACTGAGAATGAGAATGAGGATGAGAATGTGAGAATGAGACAAGTTGAAATTTGAGGACATTCTCGCTTTGAAGTTGCTCGCATTACAAAAGCAAAAGCAAAAGCAAATGCCGTAAGCTTAGACAAAATTTCTAGCTTATGCATATTTTTATCACTCTTCAGCTCTTCAGTTTCTTATTGCATTTGGCGATTGTTGTCAAAGCAAAGTCAAAGCCAAAGGCAAAAAGCAGAAGGCAGAAGGCAGCTAAGTTATGCCGAGTATTTGTGTAATTAAAACATGAAAAGAGTTGTGCGCAAACTCATTTAATTAAGCATGCGGCGGCAGCGCGGAATTTGTCAAGTGTTCTCCCTTCCTCCCCCTCTCTAATCTTCTCTCTGCCCTGCACCTGGCCAAAAGGGTTCGGGGTTGCGTATTAAGGATTTGACGATTGTGCCACTGAGGAGCTGAGGAGCGCAGCATGGCAGCCCCATAATCATAATAATTATGGCTTTAATTGCTTGAACAATGCTTTTGTTTGTTTTAAATTAAAACGATGGACACTTGACACTGTTGTTCCAACCCTCGACTTGCTTGTTTGTTGGTTTCCTTGTTTATTATTGCTGTTGTTGTTGTTGTTGTTGCCTCTGCACAGGGTTGAGAAGGAGTCACAAATGCAGAGCATGAGTTGTTGTTCTCAACTGACTTTCAAATCTGTAGTTAAAAATGCCAATCTTGCTCAGCATTCAGCATTCAGCATTTGGAGCCACCTCTGGGGCTCATTATATATTATGTGCACTCTGAGTTGAATTAAACAAGGTTTTTTCTTTATTTGATTGGCTTCAAAAATTAAACTAGATTGTAAGTTCTATACATTTCTTTGTTAGTTCTGCAGTATTATGCTTTGTCATTTGGTTTTGGTATTAAAATTGAAGATTTTGCCAGTGATTTATACAGTTTAATTAGCTATTAAATATGTGAGCTTAGAAGTGAATTCGATAAGATCGAGTTAGCGAGTTTAAAACTTCTTTTAATAAAGAGTGCACACTTTTTCTTGTTTTTTTTTTATTAAAGATTTAAGTGAAATTCATGCAATTTAATTCGCTTGAAAATAAGTACACTCAGAAGTTAACATGATTATTATTTATTTGATTCACCTCAAAATTAAAAACAATATTGAAATAGCATTCGAACATTTAACTATTATTTGTATTCCTGCTATCCCTAAGTAAAAGAAGTCATCTTCGACCCTATAAAGTATATATATTCTTGTGCGGTCAGATAAAAGAAGAAGTCTTTAAAGAAATTCTTTTATTTTGCAAAAAAAAAAGTCTTTTTTGGCTGTGGCTGACAATTTGGTATATTTTGCACTCTATAGTAATTGTTATATGTACTACTATATTAATATACCAAACATTCGGTATATTTTAGTATTTTTGTGGTATATTAATTTAGTATATTTTAAGAATATACCACACTATTTTGCTGTTACTCAAAATATATAACAGTCGAGCATCCTCGACTGAAAATTTTTTTGTTGTTTTTTTACTTTACTTGAACATTTTAACAACATTTTATAAACTTAACATGACAATTCTAGATCTTAAATAAATAAAATTTAAATAAATAGAAAGCAATAATTTAGTTTTTAACAAATTTTGTGTTATTAAACTAAAATTAAATTACAAAACTTCAAAGTCAGTTCCAATCAGAGAGTTTTAATTTAATTTAATGTCGCTCAAGTTATGGCAGGATTATTATTTGAAATGTGCAAATTTCATGAGGTTTTTGTATATACTTCTTCGTTTACAAATTTATACTACGTTCCTTTCACTGCTTTTTCTTTAATGTAATGCTTAAATACATAAATGTATTTCAAATCTTCACTTCTTTATTCCATCACCCGTTTCTCGCAGTGCATTTATTTTGTTGATTTGTTACATTTTTCATAGAATATTTTGTGATTGACACACAGTAAATGAGGCAAGCGTGCGAAATTGAAACATTACTTGTACTTTTATAGATTCTGATGAAAGCGGCGACACAGGACGAAGCAAAGCAAAGCGAAGCGACGCGACAGGGCCATAAACAAAAGGACATTCTGCTGATAAGCGAAACTGGCACAAAAGACATTTTCATAAGCATTATACTGATTATGACACCAGCATCGAAACAAAAGGCAAGGCACAAATGACGCACCCCCCTCTTCCCCTCTGCTGTGTGGACTCATCCCCGAGGCAAACCTCAAACCAACAGCAGACGCAGAAGCCGCCGCCGCAGCAGCCGCATACAATAAAACAAAAGTGCTGATAAGCAGCCTAAAACTATGCAACGTCAAAGTTGTGTCTCCCTCTGGGAGAGAAGTGCGCTGAAGGGGGCAACGGGAGGAGTGGGGTGGGGGGTAACCACCACATATGCGAGGCAAAATCGAAATCTATAAATGACTTTTATTGTTATGGCCTGCAGCAGCGTCTCGAAGTGAAACCAATAAGACGCCAAAAACTTTGCTATAGAAGAGATCGCTTATCGAAAAGTTTTGCGGTCGTTTTAGTTGCGCGCATCCGCTCAAAAAGCAGACAAAAGCTCAATAGCTACTTACAACAACAAGGACGCGTGTTCGCTTTTAAAGTTTCATTAATCAATGGGCCCAAAAATAGCAAGAGAAGGAGGGAGAGAGAGACAGAGAGAGAGAGAGGTTGGGGTGATAACGTTTTATTATTTCAATTGCAGCCAGCTCCCAAAATATGAGGCATCATTTATCAGTCTGTGTCCCTCCGTTGCCTGTCTGCGTGTGGATTTGAAATTGGCAACAACAATGCCGTGATTAATGGCTGTCAAAGCGAAAGAGTCAACAAATGTCAAGCACAACGAGCCAGACAAAACGCCAATTGACAGCAACAACAACAGCAACAACAAGAGCAACAACAAGAGCAGCTGCAATTGAGTTTAAGTTCGATTCATACACGCAAAGAGTATGAATGTTGAAAGCGACATGCCACATGCCACATGCCGCATGCCATATGCATCATCTGTCATACAGCTCGGCTCGGGATAATGTTGATAGCTCCCAGTTGAATCGCTGCGTACTTCAAAGTTTAAACAAATCGCTGAGGTATTAACAACTTGAACACTAATTTTAAATTAACTTTCTCTATCTTTGTTTCAGAAATGTTATATTAAATAATTTGTACATTCTTTTTCCACTAAAAATTGTGTTCTAAAGTGGAATGAACAAGCTTCTGAAATATTAAACAACACTTATTTAAAATTAACTTTATCTTTGTTTCAGAAATGTCATATGAAATATAAAAAAAAAATGTATACACTTTTTCTACTAAAAATTGTATATTATGTTCAACTTTAGTTTCATTAGCTTAATATTTTACCCCTTTCATATTATTTAAAGTATTTCAAGTATAAAAAAATTTAAATTTTCTGTTATTACTTTAACAATTCTTAAATCTAACAACGATATATTCAGCTACTGAGCTTTGCAGTCTTCATATTTCATATTCAACTTCTCAAATTATCATTATTTCATATTAAAATATTAAAAGGAAGTTTTGTTATACGTTATATTCACTTAACGGCCACGGTTTAAGCTATTAAGCGAGATATTTTTTGCCTAACATCTCATGAATAAATTGAACTACACAAATTGAGGCAGAATGGCAATAGAATTATTTCGGAAAAGTTGTTCAACAAATGAATATTATCAGCAGCTAAAGGCAGCTCAACTGGTTAATGCATTTATCCTAAACGATATTAATGCAGTTATAGATTTTTCATTAAAATTTGTAATCTTAGTTAAGCTTGAGTTTCATAACCTTAAAACGCTTAAGTAGTAAAGGTCAAATTAATCTGTAGCCATTTTCGTATTATTCAAATAAAGTGTTTCAAATATAAGAACCATTAAATTTTCTGTCATTATTTTAACAATTATTAAATCCAAGAACGATATATTCAGCTACTGAGCCTTGCAGTCTTCATATTTCATATTCAACTGTTCAAATTATCATTATTTTATATTAAAATACTAAGAGGAAGTTTTGCTTTACGTTATATTCACTTAACGGCAACAATTGAGGCGATTAAACGAGATATTAGTGCCTTACCTCTCATGAATAAGTTGAGCTGCAGGAATTGAGGCAGATTGGCAATAAAATTATATCGGAAAACTTATTCAACACAAGTACTCTAACAATCAGATCAATTTCTTGATGCCCTTATCCTAAACGACATTATTGCAGTTAAAAGTAGAACTCTTTTTCAAGTGTTTTTCCCACAAATATCATAAAGTTTCTTAACAGATTTATATAATCCACTTTTACCAAGTGTTTTATTTATTTATTTTATGATTTTATTCCCAAAATCAAAAAATTAACGGCAATAGTTGGGGCCATTAAGCGAGATGTTGGTGCCTAAAATCTCATGAATAAATTAAGCTGCAAAAATAAAAGTAGAGTCTCAATGAAATTACATTGGAAAAGTTGTTCAGCACAAGAATATTGATTAGAGAAAGAAGTACTCTAAACAGCAGCTCAACTTATTGATGCACTTATCCTAAATGACATTAATGCAGTTAGAAATGAAACTCTTTTCCAATAACAAAAGTCTTCAAAGCTTTTGTACTCACAAACGATTATAATCCCATTCTATAATCCATCTTCTCGAAGTGGTTTTTGCCACATTCATTCCCAAAATTAAAAAACTCTAGCAATAGTTGAGGCCACTAAACGACATATTGATGCTCAACATCCGATGAATAAGTTATACTACACAAATTGAAGCAAAATGGCAATAAAATTATTTTGGAGTTATTGTTTAGGACAAGAATATTGATTAGAGAAGGAAGTACTCTAAATAGCCGCTCAACTTATTGATGCACTTATCCTAAATGACATTAATGCAGTTAGAAATGAAACTCTTTTCCAATAACAAAAGTCTTCACAGCATTTCTTCTCACCAACGATTATAATCCCATTCTATAATCCATCTTCTCGAAGTGGTTTTTGCCACATTCATTCCCAAATCCAATTTAAAAATCAGTTTTGTTTTCAAATGTTTGTTAATTACATTTATTTTTATGTTTGATTGGTTTTTATGTGTTTTTTTTTTGTTGTTGTTGTGTTTTTTGTTTGTTTTGTTTTTGTTCTTCTCTTTGTTGTTTTTATTTTTTTGTCAGTTTTTGATTTTTTTTCTGGTTTTGTTTTGCGTTTATCTAGAATTGATCGCAACACTGCGCATTCTTCTTCTTCTTCTTCTTCATATTCATGCCATTCTAATCGGTACTATATCATTGTATGCGTATCTTAAATATTTAATATACATATATATATATATTTGTATTTTATTTTATTTATATTTAAATATTTACGTTTTGTTTTGATTCTATACGTTGCGCAATAAAAAAAATCTTTGCTTATGCATTTTACATTGATTTAACATACTAGTTATATTTATGATTATAGACGTAGGTTGGTATTGTTATATCATATATCATATATAATGTAATTAATGCATACATCTTGAATAGTTTTCTTTTTCTTTTTATTTTATTTTTTTTCGTATTTTGTTTTTTATATATTTTTTGCTTATCCACACTTTGGTTTTTTCTTTTCACTGCTTACACGATTAAATTTGTTATGTTTTTTTTTTTGTTTATTGGTTTTACACATTAATATTTTTGCTAGTTTATTAATCTTTTTTTGTTTTGTGAAAATTTTTGTATTTTTTGTAGTTAATTTAACGCTTAGTTCTTGTAATATTTATAGATTAAATGGAATCGCATGAGTGCTGACATTAAATATGCATATTGAATAATAATAATGATAATAAAAAAAAAATTGGGTTTATATCATATTAATAAATACATTTATATTGTAACTAGTTTCATTTTTTGTTTTATACACGTATCTTCTTTTTTCTTATATATTTCACTTATTTGTTTTCTATATTTCTATCTTTTTTTTTAATTTTTTTCTTGTTTTTTTTACATTTAGTCAAAAAAAAATAGAGTTGATGTTGTTGTTGATGATGATCTTTTAGCCTCGCGCACTAATTAAACTTAAATAATAATCAACAATGTGGCTCTAACAGACTTCAAAATGAACGCGAAAATTAATCGTTTATTGTACACATATAGAAAATGATTAAATATAGTTATTTACACATTAACAAAATGCCAATGAATCTGCTTTGCTTCTCTTTTCCCACTTTACACTTTTACATCTGGCGGCTTTCGATTCCAAATGGTGATAAATTAAAAGCAAACGACACATAAATAAAAGAAACTAAAAATTATCAAAAAAAAAAGAATATATATATATAATTGTTTATGTATATTGGTCGGTGGGGATGTTTAACAATTATTACAAAGTTATTTCTGTTTTCTTCGTTTTTCGAAATAAACATATTAAATAATAAGTAAAACCATTTGAAAAAAGTTACATTTTCTTCTCAAGTAAATTTGAATTTTTATGCCGCATTCTTTTTTTTTTTTTTTTTTGGCACTGCTTTGAATTAGATTTGGCACCGCACGCTTCGAGCGTAAAAAATAAAAATTATGAAAAAAAAAATGTATATTTATATTTATGTATACTTTATATAAATGTGTTTATTTATATATCGATTTCGATATACAAAGCGGTGATGCGTGACTTAAAAGATAAAAAAAAAACTTGGTATCTTTAAAATGTAACAATATTTGTTATTTGCATATTAACTAAATTTGTATTTTGTGTTTGTTGCACGCAAAATATTTACATGTGTTCAAAGTGAGAGAAAAAATAAAGTAAAAGTTGCATATTGTCGCTTACATTGTTAAATGGATTCAATGAACATTGTTTTTTGTTTTTGTTTGTGTGTGTGAGAGAACTTATATGCTGTTTATATAGTCGTGTAGCATATAGGATATACATACATAGTAGTAAGTAGTTATAGATAAGATTTGATGTGTATGTGAGAGAAATGAGAACATATTCAATTATAAACTAAGAAACTTTAACTCAGTCAAAGCGAAACGAACATTTTATGGTTTTACATTTTTAGGCATAACTACACAAACAATCTGTGTACTTCATATATACTATATATATATATTTATATATCGATAAGTCGATAACTATATCGTGGTTGCTTGTCTAGATTCTCGACGGGGGCGATTTAGTTGCGATTGTAAAACTTTCGCTGATAGCGTTTGCAGCCGCTTCCGACGCTGCCACCGCCACCGCCTCCCACTCCGCCCACGCCCACGCCCATGCCCACGCCCATTCCCATACCCATGCCCAAGCCCATGAGCTGCTGCTGCTGCTGCTGTTGGTGATGCTGTTGCTGCTGCTGCTGTTGTTGTTGCTGCTGCTGCTGCTGATGATGCAACCCAAAGCCAGCTGAGCCATAAAACTGCTGACCAGCGTTGACATTCCCATTGCCACCGCCACCGCCAACGCTGCTGCTGCTGCTGCTGCTCATGCCCAGGGCTTTATTTTAGCTGGACGCCCCCAGTTGATTCTTCATATGCGCGGCGGCAGCTGCAGCCGCTGCGGCAGCAGCAAACGGTGATCCAACGCCGCCTCCGCCGCCGCCGCCAGTCGGTGTCTGTGGCCCGTTGTTGTTGTTGTGATCGCCCGGCGTGCGCGGACCATTCACCATACCACCACCGCCCCCGCCATTGACAGCGCCACCGCCGCCCCCGGGACCGCCGCCCAGCAGACCGCCGGCAGCTCCTTGCGCGCCCGCTGCTCCGGTGGGTGAGCCTTGGCCCAGGGAGGAGACGTGACGCTTGAGCATCGGATGATTGGCCATGGAGGCGAACACCAGACGCTCCTCGTAATCGTATTCGCAGAGTATCTTGTTCTCACACAGATAGAAGCGATCGCCAACGCAGAATCTGCAAAGAAGAACACAAAAGTTAGTCAAGTTTTGTGGAAAGTCAACAAAGTTTTCTTAATGTAATCCATCTGTTCGTACATTTAACAACTGAGAAAGCTTTCAATAAAACCATATTCGACAAATATACCAAAAAACATACTACAATATACCAGATAATTTAATATATTAATATATTACACTCGAAATATACCATAGAGTACAAAATATACCGAATTTATATATTAAAGAAGTATCATGTCAGCACACCTAAATAAATATTTATTGCTGAGAAACTAAAAAGTTTAAGGATACCTCAATTTGTTGATATATGTAAACCGTTATATCAAAAATAAGTTTTACACAAATCCCAATTTTACTGAGGTATATATAATATATTGTAAGTGCAATCGAGTGAAATAGCTCTAAATATTCAACTAAGTAAACTTGTATGCTTTTCTGTCTAAACAATTAGAAATATCATTAAATCTATCTTAAATATAAAGTAAACAAAAATGTAATCATATTCTAATAAGCTCCGATTTTCTTCCTTAATTATTACTCATAGCATAACAACTAAATTGCTTGCGAGTTATTCTATGTTGAAGAAAGTTACTTAAGTAAAACACTGTTCCCAAATGAGCGAAATAAATGACGTGCAAAACAAATGTATTTTCGAAAATGCCGCAAATTTAAGTGTGACCGTTTTAAGCAACCGTTGTGTGCCTAAATTTGACACGGAAATTGTAAAAAGAAGTGGAATTGAGCGAAAAAAAGCGATTTAATTCATCTGAGAACAGTTCTTAAGGTCGCATTTCAAGTTTACTTTTTAAAGTCATTGATTGATCAATATTCTAATTAGCAGTTTCACATCCACAACTTAGCAAACTATGAAGTTGTGCAAATTTATTCTAAGTAAAATCCTAAATTTATACCTAAACATATTAATATTATTTATGCCTCTGCAAATCTAAAAAAAAACTCAAACAAAAAGTTTAATTGTGAGTCTTTGGCTTTAAATAATGTTGTATTACACAATTGAGCACAATTGCTGTGAAAGAGTTTTTCCAAGTTGGCAGCAAGTTGACGAACGCTGTGCAGCAACAGGAACTGGCAACTGGAAACGATTTTTCCAGATGCTTAAACCAGCGAGCGAGCAAAAGTGAAAAGGAGGCGAGTCAAGCCGACAAACAAAGACGTCAATTGACAACAGGTAACTGGCAACTGTTTGAGGCAAACTCCCGAGTTGTCAGAAACAAAAGGAGTCCAGCTGAAGACAAGCTAAGGGACACACAATATACGCTCTGTGGCAGTGGCAAAGGAAGTCAGATAAGCATTTGAAAATGTCGCTGCAATGTCAGGAAATGCTGCACAGAGATCTGGCCAAGCCAAAAAAAAAGAAAACGACAGAAGAGCACAGGAAGAGGAACAGCAGTAGACGGGTTTACTCCCAAGTTCCGCTTCAGTGGAGTGCAGTGCATTCAACCGATTGCAAATGAAGTCGCTTTCGCTCTCCCTCTCTCTTCCTCTTCCTCTCTGCCTCTCTTCCCTCTGTGTGTGGGTGCAACTTGAAGCCCTTTGTCAAAATATTTATGTTAGCACCTGTGCAAGGATGACAAGAACGAGCAAACACCCAGAGTGCATCCATCCCACACATGGCAAAAGTTGCGATGCCTCCGCAACAGTTTCCCCAATATGAGCACAGTTCGCATTACAAGGCAAACAAGAAAAAGCGACCAAGAGTTGAAGGCAACGCTAGCCGACCTAGAGAATACACTAATTAAATACATAAAGCTTTTAGTTTCATATTTTCCTTATGATAATATTTTTGAACAGCTCATTTGAATAAAAATATTCATTATATTTCTTCCACATAAAGCTTTGAATAAAAATATTGATTAATATTTCCTATATATTTTCAGTTATGTTTTTACTTGTGTGTTTAATATCTTTAAAGTTCTTTTGTTAATAAATTTTGTTTGAATATTGCCTATATACATATATACTGACATACAAGATTATCTGTATACCCGCTGAAGCTGAACTTTATACTGAAATCTGGTATGTTTTGCGCGTTATGGTATATTTTGAATTAGGGACTAATATCAATATACCAAATATAGCATAGTTTAGAATTTTTACGGTATTTTTATTTACAATATTTTCAGAATATTTTAAATGAGGCAATACATCAAAATACCAAAGTTAGTCATTGGTTTATTTCAGTATTTTTGTGGGATTTTAATTTAATATATTTTTGAATGTGAGACTATATCAATAAAGCCATCGATATTTTTGATATTTTGCGGTATTTAAATTTAGTATATTTTTCAATGTACATCTACATCAATATACCAAATATAGACCTCGATATATTGTAATGTTTGCGGTATTTTAATTAGTATATTTTTAGTATATGGTCTACATCTACATCAATATACCAAATATAGACATCGATATATTGTAATGTTTGCGGTATTTTAATTAGTATATTTTTAGTATATGGTCTACATCTACATCAATATACCAAATATAGACATCGATATATTAGAATGTTTGCGGTATTTTAATTAGTATATTTTTAGTATATGGTGTTTTTTGTACTGTAGTTTTTTTACTTGTTTTACTTAGGATTTTTAAAGTTATATTTTGCATCAGGCTACATTATTCTTTAAGAAGTATAAATATACACTTTTAAATACATATATTTTAAGCACCTTACATTATTTTATTAGCAATACTAATCGATGCTTTAACTTCATCTTCGCAATACTAAACTCAATGGAAGTGCAAATTTGGAGGCTTAGTCAAAGTAATCTTGTGAAAATATTAAACAAAAAATGGCTATTTATATTTTCCAATGTCAAAAATGTGGCTCCATAAAATGTATTCCATAAACAGTACAAAAACAAATAAAAATTTCATAGCATACTTTTTTGCGCCAATGAAAGTATGAATATTCTTTCTTTTCTTAAGATTTATAGAATTTCGTCTTGATTAAATCAGTAATCTGCTAGCAACAAGAAAGGTAACTTAAACTAATCATAAATGGAACACTCGATAAAGCAGTTAAACTTAATAATTAAATCAAATTATTATCTATATCATTTACTTTTTGTTTGCTAGTTGAAAGTCCAGCTTGTTGGCATTGTCGTCATTGCTGACGCTTTTTCTAGTGCAACATCATTTGTGTGTTTGACAAGTACTACATGCTGCCCCATCTGTGGCAGCAAGCGAGCGAGAGAGAAGAGAAGATAAGAGCGGGAAGAAGGGAGAAGTGTACCCCAGGGGTGGAGCAGTGTCCGGGGTGGGTGGGGCAGGGGTAAAGCAGCTTACAGCAGACTTACAGCGGATATGAAATTTGGCTTTTGATTTACGTCAACGTTTTTCTTTCTTTCTTTTTCTTCTCGTTGTATTTTTGATTTTTTGGCTGCCAGCAGCGTTGCAGCAGCAAATCGATTGACGGACTGACTACAAATGGGAGTGTGTGTGTGTATGAGGAGGCGTGGCATATTGAGTGTGCCTGCATGTATGTGTGTGGGTGTGTGTCGTCTACATGAAAAACGCTTTGTTTATCTACCAAAACAACAAAAAATGAGTCGAGTCAACAAAGTATGGACAACGCAAAAAAGCAACAAACAAACTTTTTTTTGGCATTGAACGCACCTGTGACATGCACACCACATCATCAGACATGTGTGTGTGTGTGTGTGTATGTGTGTGTGTGTGGAACTCGCACATCCGGGCAGCGAAGACCAACAACAAATTGTCAACAGGAAATACAAAAATTGCAAAAATGGCGCACGTTGTTCTTGTCCCTCTCACTCCTACTCTTTCTCTCTGTCTCTCGCTGTCTCCAGCACAAGATTCGCTGGCAAACTTCGCGCTCCGCTGGCCCTCCACTTCCCCTTCCCCTTCCCCTTGCGTTGCTGCCACTCAACTGACGACGACGACGACGTCATCGATGCTGGCGACAGGAAATTATGCAAACTTTTCACCAACAACATAAAAATAAAAAAACGCAGCAACAACAACAAATTTGATGCACTTTACCTCAACAATAAAAAAAAGTAAAAAGTAAATACAAAAAAAAAAAAAAAAAAAAAAACATGCAAAGCGACTTTCAGTGTGTGGCAAGTGAAGGCCCGCATTTTTAATGTGAAATGTGCGACCAAACACACAACACAACAACAATTGCAAAAATCGTTGCAAGAGTTGCCCGCTGGCGATGCGGCCACGCCTCAATGACTTTTTCGGCAATTGAATTAATTTACGTAAAAAATTGATTAGCCTCAACGGGCAACGAACAACGAGTTGTATATTTTTGTCTGTTGCAATGATTGTGACGATTGAAGTTGCTGCAACAAGCATAAACGGAAGGGAGATATATTTAGCAGGCCACTTTGATAGCGCATTATCACATAGCAGGCAGCTACAACAATCTCATAGCAGCCAGCTACAGACAGTTGCTTAATAGTCAAGCGATCGGCAAGAATAACAAAAAACTGTTAGTAGTGTGTTAAAGTAGCAACAAAGCAAAGTGAAATAAAATAAATGAAGTTGGAACAAGTATCAAGAAACAACACAAACATTTAGCAGATAGCTTTTATAGCTCAGCAGCTACAGCTTAACAGTTAAGTGATCGGCAAACTATTAGCAGTCTGTTAAAATAGCAGATAATCGAAATGGAATACAATAAAATAAGTTAGAGAAAGCATCAACAGAGAGCGCAAACATTTAGCGGGCAGCTACTAGAGCGCATTATCACATAGCAGGCAGCTACAACACTCTCATAGCAGCCAGCTACAGACAAGAGATCAGCAAGTTTAACAAAAAACTGTTAGTAGTCTGTTAAAGTATAGCAAAGTGAAGTAAAGCAAATGAAGTTGAAACAAGCATCAAGAAATTAACAAACATTTAGCAGACAGCTTTTATAGCTCTCAATCGATTTCACAACAGCCAGCTACAGCTTAACAGTTAATATTGTAGTTAACTGATCGGCAAGCTATTAGCAGTCTGTTAAAATAACAGATAACAAAATGAGTTAAGAGAAAACATCAACATTTAGCGGGCAGCTACTAAAGCACATTATCACATAGCAGGTAGCTACAAAACTTTCATAGCAGCCAGCTACAGACCTAACAGTCAAGCGATTGGCAAGTTTAACAGAGGTAGCAGCAAAGCGAAGTGATATAAAATAAATAAAGTTAGAACAAGCATCAACGGACAGTATAAACTTTTAGCAGATCACTATTGTATCTCATTATCACATAGCAGGCAGCTAGAAAAGTTTCATAGCAGCCAGCTACAGTTTAACAGTCAAACGATCGGCAAGTTTAGCTCAAAGTAAAGCAAAAAATTAGAATTCTGTGAAATTCGCAACTTTCTGGAAATATGTACAATTGAGAAATATAGTAAAATAATGAAATTTGAAATTTGAAAATTTTATATTTTACGTTTACTTGCATTTAGTGTAAACAAAAATACAAATATAAATACAAAAATGTTGCTATTGCATTTTGTAAAAATAATAATATAATATTATTTTTCTGAATTTTTAATTTATGCATTAGTAGCTACAACTAAATAAACTCTGACCAAAGTAAATTTGAATATTTCACAACATTTAATTAGCATAAAAAAATGAAATTAGTTCTAGCGTGCATTAAAATAATTTACAAAAATTTGAATAAACGCTCGATATATATTTCAATTGTTGACTAGTCGCTGCAGTTGCAGTTGCAGCTGCAGCTGCAACACATGCCACAAGAGTTGCCCCAAACTCCGGCCACAGCCCCGCTGCCCGTTGCTGTTACATTTTTAAAGCCAATTTTCGACAATGCCAAACAAAAGCAGCGCATGAAAGGGGAGAGGAAAAGAGGAAGGGGAAGGGGAACTGCGATTTTTAACAATATGCCAATATGTTTTAACATTTATTTCAATATTTTTTGGTGTATGGCCAATGCCGTGTGGCGGCATTTTTAATATTTAATGCGATTCGTTGTGCAGCATGTGGGGGGCATGCGGCATGTGGCATGTGGCACGACTGAGGCGGCATTATTAATGCAAAGGGCACCAAAATAAAAGAAAGCAAGACCAACAGCAAGCCAAAAAAAAAACGAGTAAAACTTCATACATATATAAATATATATTGTCCGAGAGAGAGAGGCTCGCACGTTGAACTTTAAAACTCTCCAGAGTGACATTCCAGAAATTGGCCAAATGCAATAAATTTTGGCACAACAAAAAACCAAATGCGCTTCGGCTTCGGCTTCGGCAATCGGCAAGTTGCCACTTGATGGCACCCCAAAGGGTTAAGATGAGATGGAATCAAATATGCCACGGAAATTTATGCGGTTTTCATAGAAATCCAATGGCACTTAAGGGGTTGACTTCACTTCTTTCCCCTCGCTTTCCGCTTTCCGTCCGTTTTCTACCCTGCTTTCCCACCACCCACCCACTCTCTCTCTCCCCTTTTGGCGACGACAACCAGCTTGTAAATGATGTCAATTTGTTGTTGTTATTGCTGATGTTTGTGCATAATAATAAAATTCTAAGTGCCATTTCGGCCATGTTTATTGGCCAAAGATTAAAAAGGGATTTCTCGAGGCAAGTGCGTGTGTTTCTAAGTTGTTGCTGTTGATGGGCAAATGGCCCATAAAAAATGCGCAATTGCCTCACATTTAGCGGCAGGTATTCGGTAAGAAATCAGTTGCATATTGCACTAAAATTATCAATAGCAATTGCTAACAAACAACTCATTTTTATACCCGCTACCCATAGGGTAGAAGGGTATTATAACTTTGTGCCGGCAGGAAATGTATGTAACAGGTAGAAGGAGGCATTTCCGACCCTATAAAGTATATATATTCTTGATCAGCGTCAACAGCCGAGACGATATAGCCATGTCCGTCTGTCCGTCCGTCCGTCTGTCCGTCTGTCCGTCTGTCCGTATGAACACCTAGATCTCAGAGGCTATAAGAGATAGAGCTATCATTTTTTTTCGACAGCATTTGTTATGTTTGCACGCAGATCAAGTTTGTTTCAAATTTTTGCCACGCCCACTTCCGCCCCCGCAAATCAAAAAAATCGAATAACAAGCGTAATTTTAAAGCTAGAGTTACGAATTTTGGTATATACAGTAATAACTATAGTAGTTATGATCCCTGAAAATTTGGTTGCGATCAAATAGAAATTGTCGAAGTTATTAAAGAAATACTTTTGTATGGGCAAAAACGCTTACTTACTAGGGGTCTGAGTTGCTTTGGCTGACAATCTGGTATATTATGCCGTCTATGGTATATTTTGAATGCGGTACTATATCGATATACCACATATACTATTTGGTATATTTTTAGTATTTTTGCAGTATATTTGGTATATTTTGAGAATAATACCGCAAAATATATTGCTTTTATTCAAAATGGGTAGCGGGTATCTCACAGTCGAGTACACTCGACTGTAGCTTTCTTACTTGTTTTGTTTTACTTTAGAATATAAAATTTGGTCACCAAATTTGCAAAACTTTTTAAACTTAACATAATGATTAGTCGAATAGAAATTCAAACTTTGCAAAATAACTATAATATGTTGATGTTTATAATTATTAATTAATTATAGCTAGATAGATAGATAGATACATAGATATATAAATATATAGATAGATAGAAAGATAGATCAAAAATCACACTTAGCAGCATAACCGATTGACACGTTTTTTAATGCTTACTCAATATTGAACAGATTCTCATTTCATTCTATTTGTTTCTTGGTAATCAGTAATCAATGCGTGTAAAAGAAAAATAAGAAAGAAATCTATGTCTAGATTTATAGTAGCTAGATGAAAGCAAAAATTACTAAAATTGATCTGCAGCAAAGTGTTTTAAGCCATTTATTTAGGGGTGATTTTGTGCCTAGTTTCGTAATATTCAAAGTTTGTGTGTAGCAGGCAGCTTCAAAACTTTCATAGCAATCAGCTGCAAACAGCGATCAGCCAGCTTAACAAACAGCTGTTCAAAGTTTGTCTGTTATCGTCCCTATCTTGAAGATTATCTTAATAGCAACAATATGAAATGATGAAATGTAGTAACAATGTTTGTTGCGCTAAAAGTTGCTGCAATAAACATCAACGGACAGCACAAACTTTTAGCAGGCCACTTTGATAGCGCATTATCACATAGCAGTCAGCTACGAAACTTTCATAGCAGCCAACTACACACAGTTCCTTAAAAGCGATTGGCAAGCAGAAGCAAGGTGAAATTAAGAAATTAAACAAAGCGAACTAGAACAAGCCTCAACGAACAGCACAAACATTTAGCAAGCAGCTCATATAGCGCATTATTGCATAGCAGTCAACTACAACACTTGTATAGCAGTTAGCTGCAGTCTAGTGAACGAGAAGCTTAATATAAAGCTCTTCAAAGTTTGTCTGCAACTGTCCCGATCTTGAAGATAATCTTAATAATAGCAGTATGACATTATGATCTTTGTGATGAGCACAAAATGTAGTTACAATGTTTATTGCTATCAAAGTTGCTGTAACAAGCATCAACGGACATCACAAACATTTAGCAGGCAGCTAGTGAAACGCTTTGTCATATAGCAAGCAGCTACAAAACTTTCGTAGCGGTCAGTTACAAACAGTTGCTAAACAGTCAAGTGAACGGGAAGCTTAATAGAAAACGCTTAGAAGCTTGTCTGCAATTGTCTCGATCTTGAATATAATCATAATAATAGCACTATGAAATTATGATATTTGCGCTGAACAAGCCTCAACGGACAGCTAAATGTTTGAGCAAGCAGCTCTTATAGAGCATTATCACATAGCAAGCAGCTACAAAACTATCATAGCAGTCAGTTACAATTGATGATAAAAGATGTTTAATCAGATTTGTCGCTTAAAAAGCACAATTTCAGATAGCTGATACAAAATAGTAAACTAGAATGAAGACTTCCACTATTATAGCTTAGATCTATGTTATATAGCTGCTATAGTAAACTAGAATGAAGACCTGCACTATTATAGCTTATAAATCAGTTGACTTATATAGCTTAGATCTATGTTATATAGCTGCTTAGAAAACTCACCTATGATTGCATTGCTGGCACGCAAAGCACTCCAGATGGTAGACATTGGTGCGGGCTCGCATCACCATCTCGAAGGCTGGAATGACTTTGCTGCATGCGGCACAGTAGCCCGTGTTGCCAAATAATCTGCACCAAAGAGAATTAAATGCAATTAAGTGCAATTCAATGAATCGAATAATAAAAAATTACCTCAAGTAGTCGCGTTTGCAGAGCATTAGATTGCCCTTGGTGTAGAGCGTGGAGCCGACTTCGCCGAGGCGACAATCACAGCAGCCGCATTTGAGGCAATCCTCGTGCCACAGCATGTCGAGGGCGCGGAGAAGATAACGGTCTTGGATGTGCTTGCCACAGCCGGCGCATAGTTGGCTGCCATTGTTGTTGTTGTTGTTGTTGTTCGCCGCCGCAGCGATGCTCTGCACATTGCTGTTGTTGTTATTGTTGTTGTTGGTATTGTTGTTGTTGTTATTGTTGACAACAACATTGCCATTGCTTAGACCATTGTTGTTATTGTTCTGCCCATTGTTGTTGTTCTGCCCGTTGTTGTTCATGTTGCCGGCCGATTGCTGCTGCTGCTGCTGTTGTTGTTGCTGCTGCTGCTGCTGCTGTTGATTGGATGTAAGCCCGACAAGTCCGGGTTCAGTTTTAGTTATATCCATAGTCATCATCTGCAAAGAATGAGAAAGAGAAAGGTATATTAGTTATGCTGCTGCTTCTTCTTATTGCAAAGCGTGCTTTATACATTAAGCTGACTGATGCTCTGAAAATAGTCTTCGTAGATCGAAGGCGTTATTCTTTTCGCCCAGTTCCTGTTTAACTCTTTGCGTTTGTTCTCTCTGCAAAAGCGTTTATTGCTATTGCTGTTGTTGTTGTTGTTGTTGTTGTTGTGGTCACTGCATGGTAACTCGGAGACTTCAATGCCGTCGAACGTTTCATTTGTGAGTATTACGGGCGCAATGAAATGATCCTCGCAACGAAAATCTATGCAATGCTCGTGGCCAGTGAATGTATAATCGAAATGAATGGGATAGAACGACATGGCCACAATAAAAAAAAGCAAAGCTACACGCTGCTCTCACAAAAACACACAAAGATTCGTAAATAAATATGAAAACGAAAAGCGTCACAACTCAAGTGCTCGACAACGATCTAACATAACGGCATTTAGCAGCTGCCACATGGCAGTGTTGAGCAATGCCACTAACAGACGGCGGCGCTTTTGCAAATCACATTTTGCCAATGCAATTTTTGTGTAGCATACTTTCGGGTGGCGCACTAAAATATGTCAACACACAAATGCACAAGCCAAAAACAGTGACGATATAAATTATGCAGTTTCTAGTTATTGAAAGTAATTTATAGAATTGTAATTTCTAAAAAAATATTTTACAATTATTGATTTTATTATTAAATTGAAAAAAAAAAAATGGAATGGTAAGCGGGCTCGTCCGGGAGTTGAACCCGGGACCTCTCGCACCCGAAGCGAGAATCATACCACTAGACCAACGAGCCGATGTCTGCGTGGCCGCCATAAACACAACCTAAATGCCAGCTGGCAAATATCTTAACTCCCGACCTTGACACGATCTCAACACAAAGAATTTGCAAAGCCACAGTTTTAGCTATTTTTAGCATCAAACACGAGCTTTGAGATCGTTGAGCGCTAAGTGTGCGCGTGGGCGTTCTAGGCCTTTGTCTTGCGAGTCCTTGTCATGGCTGCTTTAAGTGACATGCGTTTGACAGCTGGCCTCTTTAGCTCAGTGGTAGAGCACTGGTCTCGTAAACCAGGGGTCGTGAGTTCAAACCTCACAGGAGGCAGATGTGCAATTCTTTTTCACTCTTTTTACGTTTTTTTTTGACGTTGCAATTTGCTGACTGCCGCAGCTCGGTTACGATAACAGTGCAAGGAAGAAAGAGAAAGAGAGAGAGAGAATGGCAACAACGATTTAAAATAACGAGATTTATGACAAATTGGCATTGGCATGGCATGGCCTGGTGTGGTGTGGTGTGGTGTGGCATGCCACAAGCGAGAGACAACCCAGAGCCAGAGCCCAAAACAATTGAGGCCAAAAAGCAAAGCGCTAAATACTTAGTTTGTTGCAAATTTTGCCGTTTTTCCCCATGCACTGGGCGAAACCCCAAAAACGCTGCTGGGGCAGTGGTGGCATGTGGCATGTGTCGATGTCGATGTCGATATGTCGCTGTCGCTGTCGATGTTGGTTGTCTGCGTCGTCGTCTATGGGCAAATGCACCGCATTAAGCCGCCGCCATGTAGCGCCAACTGTGACCCGATGGCCTTGGGGGCACACACATACTGTGGCTGTGGCTGTGGCTGTGGCATGTGGCAAGCGGGAGGGGAATGAGGCAACTGCTCATGCAGCTGCTGGCAATGACTTTAATTAGACGTCGAGAGTCGCCTGGGCGGCAGTGTCAAAAACTCATCAACTGTTCGACGGCCTGCGGCATGCAACATGCGGCATGCGGCATGAGACGGCCTCATAAAAATTCAATCAAATCAATTTATGTAAATTTAACGCCGACCAAACCAAACAATCACACTGACCAAGTCAGCTAACAACTTTTTTCGTTGGCCAGCGGAGAGAGAGAGAGAGAGAGAGAGAGAGAGAAGTTGCATGCCACACAGTGCATTGTTATTTAGTTTAGACAAAATGAATTGAATGCTAAACGCCGGCAACGTTTTCATATTCGCATTTCATTTGGCATTTGGCATTTGGCATTGGCCATGCCACATGCAACACAATGCAATTCAATAGCTTCTGTCTGTGCTGTGTCTGTGTGGCAAGCTCTGCTGGGGCATTGCCACATGCCGCATTTTATCGGCGACAGCGCATTCATTCAGCATTCATAGTTCTCTCTCTCTCTCTCTCAATTAATTTATGCATTACATTTTCCCCCCACTTTTCTATTTCCCCCTCTCCCCCTTCCCCCTTCAAAAAATAGTGCTTTTCAATTTGCATGCAATTTTTGAATAGATTTTCCCAGCGATTTGAGCCGACGACGATTTGACTGCATTGTTTCATTCCATTTCATTTGGCGTTCCATTCCGCCATTCCATAACGATTTGCTTTAAGTATGCAAAATACCCCGATTTTTTAATTATTTAATTAGACTGCAAATAATGCTATTAGCGCATCATTAACAACGACTTTTGGATACCCTACACAGAGAGAAACAAATCTAGATTGAACAAATCTTAAAAAGAATAAACTTCATTTTTAGATTTTTAGGTTAAAACAATTTGAAATCTAGAATTTTATGCTAAATTTGCATTTTAAGATTAAAAACATTTTATTTTAAGATTCAAATCTTTATTCAAGAATGTTTTATTTGAGATTGAAAAGTAGATTTCAGATTTTTAGTAAATTTTCAATCTTGATTTAAGAATAAACCTTCTTGATTAAAATCTTTCTTTAATTCTTATTTATTTCATTATTATTTCTTTTATTCTTGATGAAAAAGTAGATTTCACATTTTTTAGTAGATTTTCGGTCTTGATTGAAAAATAAATCTTCTTGATTGAAGTCTTTCTTTAAAAATATTTTATTTGAGATTAAGAAATATATTTCACATTTTTTAGTAGATTTTCAGTCTTGATTTAAGAATAAACCTTCTTGGTTCAATTTAGACATAGAAATAATTTTGATTTTAAAACGTTTTTTTGTTTCTGTGTATAAAGTACTAATAAATATTATGGTGAGAAATGAATATGCAATTTTTGAAATGTATTTTGTATAACTAATTAAATTCACTTTTCAAATATTTGCATAGTAAATTGAATGATGTAAAAATACTATAATTACTTATTGAATAGCGACGCACTTGATAAATAATTGCCGTTAAAACTTTCGTTGAAAGTTGCCCACTTTCAGAGCAGTTAAGCCTTTACCAACACTGGCCTAGAGGGAGGGGGTCAAGGGGAGGGTTAAACGGAAGCGACACCGATACCGAGAGGGGGGCAAACTAATTGCGCGGCTAGTGCGCTCATTACAGCCAATCAATATTCAAATTTCGACTGCGAGCAAGAAAAGAGCAAGCAACCCCTTTCTCTCTCCCTCTCTCTCTTTCTCTCTGCCACCCCCAACCCCTAAAGGTTGGCCTGCGGCATTTTCACAGTTTAGTTTGCTAAGCGGATGACGTCCAGCCCTCTGTGCATCCGACAAACAAAAGAAAGGAAAAAAAAAAACCGAATTGTGAGCTTAAGAAGCGTTTGCGTTTGCGTTTCGTAACGTTTTTCGGTTCCGGCTCTATAATTATGCATATGCATGTGGTTAGGGGTTGTCAAAAGAGGGTGAAGAGGGAGGGGGTTTAAACCCTTTTTAACCCCAATTGCGGAAAGAGGGAAAATTACAGGTTTGCACGCAAGTTAACGGAAGTGACTTTGGTTATAAGAAACTGTCGCTTGCTGGCTCGAACCTACCCCCCAACCCCTAACCCCTTACCCCTCATTCCCCTCTCCCATAGAGTGGGTAAGTAGAACTATTATGGCCTGAAGTAGCGCCTGTAGTCTGAAATTAAGTTGATTTTGTGGTCAGTTATGTTTATGGTTTATTTATTTGGTTTACGACTTGCGACAAGGTTCCACTGCTGCAATTTTGTGTCATGTTTTATGCATCGGGGTTGTGCACCCTCTCGAAGGGTTTGGGGGGAGAGGTTGGAATATGGCAAATGTTGTCGCATGTCGTCATGTGGAGCGCATTTAATGACACTAATTAGTGGCCAAGGCTCATGTGACAAACGCGTTACGGCTATGCCAAGCAGCCCTCGTTTGGCAGCTGCCCCATCACCCCTCCACCCCCGTCAACCCCTCAGCAACCTCCTCCCTTACCCTTACAACCCCTTGTTGCACAGCTAAATGCTGCATATGCCTGCAACAGCTGCAAATCGGGAGCCCCAACTCTATCCCTCTCTCTCTCTCTCTCTCTCTCTCTCTTTTGAAGTGGCTGCTGCAGCTTCCGCCCGCTTCAGCCTCCCAACCCTTACCGTACAATTTCTCACCCTTAATTGGTAATTAATTTATTTTGCATAATTTTTCGCGCCGTTCGAAAGCACATTATGTTGCTGACAGCACTGCACTGGCCATAAAAGAGAGAGTGCAAAGAGAGACAGAGAGAGAGAGAGAGTGGAAGAGAGAGAGAGAGAGAGGTAAGGTTGGGGAGGCTCTGCTCTGGCAAACGCAATTTGTTTATTTTTGGTTTTGGGCTTCGTGCAACTGACGGACACCGCGAAAGGTGTCAAAAAGTGCGAATTAAGTGCGAATAAACGTGCTGAGCGTGCAAAGGCCACGCCCACAGACTGCCTGTCACCTGCCTCCCCCTGCAACACCTGCCCTTTTCTGTCTGTCTGTCTGTCTGTCCGTCCGTCTGTCTGTCTGACTGCGAGTTGCGTAAATTTGCATTGGCGCACAAAAATCACATAAATTAAATTTGCGCACGCAAACGCAACGCGAAAATTGATGCGAAAAATTATGGAAAATAATCAACTGAGCGATCAAGAATTACACACAAAACAAATTCCGTAATTCACACTTTATTCTTTATGCTTCGATGACAAATGTGAAAATGATTTATAAAGAAAAATTTACATTTTTTATATTTAAAAATAAATTTTCAGGCAACTTCAATTGAGAAATGAAAATAAATAATGAGAAATTAATAAATAAAAATGAATATGAAAATAAATTCTGAGCAAATATTTCATTTTATTGTCGAATGTTTGAATTTAAATTCTCAGAAAATATTTAGCGTGGAATTTTTAAATCATTTTTTGTATTTTGGGAAATTTTTATTTTCATATTTTTGATAATTTTAGAAAGCATGAAATTTTTAAAACATCTTTTGTAATTATGGAAAAGTTTATTTTCATATTATTGATAATTTTAGAAAACATAAAATCTTTAAAACATATTTTATAATAATGGAAATTTTTATTTGCATATTTTTTACTATTTTGTAAGCATAAAATGATTGAATTTATTATTTTTGTAGTCTCTAAAAAATAAATTATCTTTTAACTATTTTCTGCACTTTCAAGTAATTTATTCAGTTTAAAAAACTATTTATTCCTAAGACCTTGGACAGCTTTAAAATTTAGCTGCAATCTAAAAAAAAGTAAAAGAAAAAAATAATAAAGAGAGAAAAACACGTGAAAAAGTTCAATTTCAATGTCCTTTGACCATGCAAGGTTTCCGCGCACAAATTAAAAATTAAAAAAAAAATTACAACAAACTTAAGCAAAACAAAAGAGCGGAAAAACGCAACAGCAACAACAACAACGTACAGAAAAAAGACCAAAAAGAACAAAACAAAAACAAATTACAAGCAACAATGAAGAAATACGAAAAAAAAGTCAAGTGCGCGATATGGAAAATGAAAAACAACCAAAACAAAAAAAAAAAACTAAAAACAATGGCACAATACAATAAAAAAAATTAACAAGGCACGAAGAAGAAGAAGAAGCAGTAACTGAGAAGACGACGACGACGAACAAAAACAATCAAAATTCATTTTTAATTTTTATGCCATAAAAATGCAAACGAAGACTTTGCACAGAGCAAAGCAGAAGAGACCGAGAGCGAAAGAGACAGAGAGTGTGGTCACCAAAGCAGTGCACGAAACTGTTAGTCAAGTGATAGGTGGAATGGGGTGGGTGTTAAGGAAGAGAGGGAGCAAAGGCAAATGGCAAACATGTTTCGCGACAAGGAAAAAGTTAAGACGCCTTCCTGCTCTAACTCCTGCTTTTCCCTCATCACGTTCTACGTCACGTCACGACTGCGATTTTGCCTGGTCCATGTTAAATGTCCTTTGTTATGTATAATTTACATTCACTACACACACACACACACGCGCGCACACACTTGTATGTTTGTGTAAATATTATTTTTATTTTCGCTCTAGTAAATTCGCCTTTTGTTTTTCTGTGCTCTTCAAATAAAGTTTTGCGACACAAAACGAGCTTTTAAGTGGCCCTTCCAGCAATTAAATGGCAACATTTACAATTTTTTATGCCGTCGTCATCGTCGTTGCTGCTGTTTTAATTATAGCCCAACAAACAGCGGTGCATGTGCTGCCCTTTCAACTTCGTCCTGTCAACGGCATCTGTGTCACAGCAACAACAACAGCAACAACAACAATACACACATCTTCGTGCAGCTTTCAATATAGCACACTGTACTTAAACTGCCATAAATACCAATCAAAATCAAATGCACGCACACGAAGAGCAGCATCTCACTCCTCTCTCGCACACTCTCTTTTGCACTCAGCCGATGACTCTGCTAAGGAGCTTTTTCGGCACTTGACACTGTATGTGCATGTGTATGTGTGTATGTCTATATGACGTGTCATTCGCAGCAGCAGCAGCAGTTTGCTCTTGCTCTTTCACACTTGATTCTTTTTTGCACATGCATTTTAGACAGGCGACAAATGTGCTCAAATCGTTTTTGAAATGTAATTTACTTGTTAAACATTAAGCGTACAACTGCTGCTGCTGCTGACAATTTTGTCGCCTGCTGTTCGCTGACTGCAGGAGCACTATGTGTGTGTGTAGGGCTTTTGTTTGTCTGTGTAAGTGTCGTGTTTGTGTTTACGCCTGTTTCTAGAGCCATCGAAAGTTTAACGCGTTGTTGCTGTTCTTGTTGTTGTTGTCTCACTCAATCTCAATAACTAGCAGTAAAAAATAAAACGGGGCAAAAATAACAAATGCTGCCATCGACATATCGCCCACCCCCCACCATTCGTTCGCATTGCTTGTTTGATTTATGCGCATTGTTGTTGTTATTGTTGTTGATACGGTGTTTATTATTGTGTGGCAACATATGGGAGGCAGGGCTTGGGCTCGTATGTAGTATGTAGTTATTGTTGTTATTGTTAATCTATTTGTACAGATTTCTCTCCTCCTCGCCGACTCGCCAACTGCGATTCTAAGTGAGATTTATGCTTCCCCCCACTCCGCTGTAGCGTCAGCTACACATTGCGCCAACAGTTTGATTTGTGCGACAATTCACAATAACCTCCTCTCTCCCCACTCATCACTCTACGCAATCCAGCCACGGATGTCAAGCGATGTACAACACGGCAATGGAATTTTTATTAAGTTGTTTTATGTATTGTGTAGTTTGCCATTTGCTGTTATTTCTTTCTGCTTAAACAATTACGACAAATTGCGCTTTTATGGACTGAGACGAAGAGAGCGCGCTCTAAAGACGCAGCGACGGCTACTTTGACATTAGCGCAGTGACTGCGACCGCGACTGCGACTGCGACGTTGCCATTGTTATGTGTGTGCAAAGCCCACTGCGCTAATAAGAGAGGCCAATGCGTACGCAGAGTAGAAGAAAAGAGTGCGCGCTGTGACTGTGACTACTTCAAATGGAGCTTAATTGCCTCGCACAATGCCAAATGCAGTTGGCCGTCAAGCGGCGTTAATTGGGTGAAAGCATCCATGGAGAGCGCGCGCTCGCCTCACCTCGCTCTCTTACTCTCTGGGCGACTATTTCGAGTGCAGAATGCAGCGGAAGACAGAAGACAGAAAACAGAGACGTGCCAAAGGAGACGCTAAATTTCACGTGCGATGAGCACGTGAATTAAGTTCAATAACCATAAGCATTGCAGGCACAGTGGTGCACACAGCGTGAAACGTGTGAAACAAAATTCGAAATAATTACAAAATCTAATATCATGAAAGCTAATTATGTCAAGCATTTATTTAATGTTATGCTCTTGCTCTTAATTGATTTTAGCATTTATTGTATTGTACATTATATTATTTTAAGAGCATTTGTTTATTTTTAATTGTTTAATTTATTATTATATCACATTTCAATATATTATATTATATTATATTTTTTATATATTAAAGCATTTAAACAAATGCAAGAAAAAGTAAACTATAAAAAATAAATTTTGTTAATTGATTTGAGCATTTATTTTATTGTACATATTATTTTATAGAGCATTATTATTCAATATTATTTTGTAGATTTTTGACTTTTTCTAATTTTTAAAGTTATTTCCATTTTTTTAGTGAATTATATTATTATTTATATTATTTTATGTATTTATTTATTGTTTTTTGATCACTCTATATATTTTTGTATATTATATTTTGATTTATTGTGTATTTCTTAGTTTTTTATTAAGACATTTCATTATTTTTCTTTTATAATATTATTATTATATTATTTTTTTACTTTTTTTTAATCATGTTAGCCCATTTCTATCTCTATAATATTGTATATTATAATTTGATTTATTTTATTAATATTTTCAGTTATTTCTTTCTTTTTTCATATATCATATTATTAGTTATATTATTTAATGTGCATTATTATTATTTTTTTTTAATCATGTTAACCTACATATGTTGTCTATGTTTATTTTTGTATATTATATTTTGATATATATTATATTTTTTCTAATTAATTAAGTCATTTCTTTATTTTTTGTATATTATTTAATGCCCATTATTGTCTTCTAATCATGTTAGCCCATCTCAAATTAATCTGTACTCGATCACAGCAAATTAGTTGCCCCCCTTTTGATTGGTTGTTGCAATATCAGAAAAAGAATTGTAGAAGCAAAATTATAGCTCGCTTCAAATTTGCACGTGCTGGAGATGATCAAAGGGGCATTCACCAAATTGCACATGGAGCGTGTTGATGATCATGAGCAGGCGGTGTGCAACGTACAACGTGCAACGGCAACGGCAACGCGGTGACTGCATTGCAAACTTGGCTCGCTTATTTTGCGCTAATTAATGTGTTTTCCACAAAATTAGCAATTTACGCGCAAATAGAAATTGCCAGTTTGCCTTAGAAACCAGTTGCAATCGCATTATCCAAACAAAAACAGAATGAAAAAAATGGTAAAAAAAAAAAAAAACAAACTAAATAAAATAAATACAAAGTCCGGGCGTGCGGCCGGACGCACAATTAATTAAGTTGACGTTGGCAACAACAACAGCAACAGCAACAACGACATTGGCATGTCCATTGCCATTGCAATCGTCTAAGAATCAATGTAATTAGTGGCTGGAAGAGATGCCAGCCAGTAAGCCAGAGAGCTCCCAGCTGGTGCAGGTGCAGCTAAGAGCTTTGAAAAGCATTTCCTTTTGGTATCACTTATGATTAGGTGGCATGCCGGCAGTTAACCAAGCGATCGACCATCGAGCGAGCGATCGAGAAAGAAGCCAACAACCAACATCATTTAATTACAGACGCAACGCATTTGGCTGCAACTGAACAGTTGCTGCATCCGTTACCAACTTGGCCAAGTTAATTGAACGTAATTGCCAGCCACTTGAGAGCCAACAGCGCCCCAAGACACAAATGGAGCTACAACAACAACAGCAACAACAACAGAAAAATAAATAAATACAACAAAAAAAAAAAACAGAAACAGAAAAAAAGAAGTTGCAACTGTAGCTGTAACTTTAGCTGTTTGCCTGCAGACGACTTCGAGACTGTTAACTCAAGTTCCAGCCATAAGCTAGCAGCTAGAGTGTTAAAGCCTAATTGAAACTGTCAAGTGACAGGGATGGCAAGACCGTAACGAAAAACTTATAAAGATAAATACATAAAGACAAGCAGGAAAAACCGATGAGAACGACCAAGAAAAAAACATCCAGCAGCAACAACTTAACCTGTCTTTGGATATATGATTATTACTAATGATACCAAATGGGCTTCGAATCGCTTACAAAGATTATAGATTAGAGTCTGTGCACGGCGGGAAAAGAAGTGTGAAAGCAATCAGAGATGGAATCGTAACTTGACTTTTGTCGTCGCACTTTTTACGATCTTCTTTTAAAGATCTCTATTTTTTTACCAATGAAATGTTTATAAAAGAAAACCGATCTGTAGTCAAATCAAATGGTACTTTTTAATAATGAATTTTTAGGGATATTTTAAAATAATAATCTAGTAATATTTTTTGTGTGTATTTTATATTAATTTAATTTCCTGAAGTTTTGAGTAGCGTAATCTTTAGAGTAGTTTTAGAAAGATAATAAAAATGTTATTTTTATGACGGAATATTACTTTTTAATAATGCATTTTTACGAAATTACCTAATAATCATTTAGTAATATTGCTTGTATTTTATATAAATATAATTTCCCAATACTTTGTTACCATACATTTTTAGGGAATTTCAAAATAATCTTCTATTTTAATATAGTTGTCTAAAATTTCGAATATTATAACTCTTACTATATTTTTAGAAAGATTATACAATTTTTTTAAGAAGGAAATTTAATATATTTTAACAGCACTTAATAATTTTTTCACAGCATTATCATGAAGTCTTGGGACAGTGTAAGGCGAAGACTTATTTTTTGTTTATGTTGTTGTGTATGCTTAAAATGTTTTTTAAATGCGGGAATTATGTATTTTTACTATATTTTATTTCTTTGACAAAATTTTATGTTTTAAACATTTTTTTATTATTTTCTATTTTATTTTTATTATTTGTCATAGATTTTGTTGTGCAGTTTTTGCACAGTGTAATCCCTAGAGTATTTCCATGCTGCTAATAAAGCTTTGCTGTTAATTAATTAAAGCAAATCATTTGAGATAGAGATGGCGAGAGAAAGAGGGAGAGAGAGAGAGAGGGTAAGTGAATGAGTCGCAAAGAGGAAAACTGATTGCACGATTCTTGCACTTGAGTTGAGCATTCTTGCAACTGTTGTTGTTGTTGTTGTTACTATTGTTAGTGTTGTTGTTGGTGAACTGTGTCAATTGTTGTTTGGCCAACACTTAGGCTCGATGTATACAACATTGATAATAATAATAAGAATAATAATAATAATGATTTTAATTTGCTTGTTTGAAGACGCAGCAGATAAAGGTTAAAGCAACCACAATGCAAACATACATATGTATTTATGTACTCGCATGTGTGTGTGTGTGTGTGTGTGTGTGTGTGTGTGTGTACATATTGATACTCTGGCCACACAGGCGAAAAAGAGGCTCAGCAACGACGCTCAACATTACAGTTAATTACATTTGTCGAGCCCTATGGAAATTACGTACACATTTCCAGCTCCCTCTTGTTGGCCCCATGCACATTAAATAACGGTTAACTGCCTGGCATCATTCTCACAATTAACAACAACAGCAGAGCAGAGGACAATGCGTTTGCTCTCTTCTCTCTCTTGACGTCATTAATAACAGAGCAGACGTCGACGACATTGACCACACTGCACACACACACACACACACGCACGCAGCTGAAGTTTGCACTGCACTGCAATTTAAACACACACACACACTCAAAGCTATTTGCATGGCTATTTACATAAGCGATTTTATGCTGTGCCGCCTCAGCAAGTGTCTGTGAGGCGAATTTTTCGTTGAATGTGCGGGCAGCCATATTGCCAAAGGAAGAGAGAATACAAACGAGAGAGAGATAGAGAGAGATCATGCACACTATGTGTGCGTATTAATCACTGTTGACCGTGTTGATCGCTGGTTAGTTCAGCTAATAATTACGCACACAAATACACATAAATATAATCGGCTTGCTCTTTTAAGCGCCGCTTGCCCAAAACTCCACAACACACACACACACAAAGGGTGATGAAAGCTTCGCTTAAACTTTCGCTCTCTCTTTCGCAGCCAACGCAGCCGTTGACGTCTCTGCTGCTCTGCTGCGCTGCTGTCCATTCATTTCTTCTACATAGCTGAGCACGAAACGTTTTATCAGCACGTTTACACCATATTTACTTCATTTTAATAAAATTTCATGCGATTTTAAACGTCGACGCGTCCCGTCTGCAAATGAAAACAACGGCAACGCAGTTATCTGTGTATGCGTATGTGTGTACGTGTGTGTGTGTGAAAAATGCACAATTGCTCATTCAAATGGAAATTATTTACACATTGGACACTGATTTACTTGATGGCGCTGCAGCAGCAGCAAAAAACAACAACAACATAGCGACAAACTGGTGACTGCCAATGGCAGCCACTTGTCCATGTATTTGTCCATGTGTGTGTGCAATGCACTATGGGGAAAATGCCCATTTTGGGTATATTAATTAATAACTTGCAAAGCAAGACAGATTTTTGATATCTACACTTTAAGAATTTTGTTGTTGACATGAAAGATTTTTTTTTTTTAATTTATATTTATTGGCTGTTCATTGATTGATTGTTAATATGCACTCTTTCCCTAATTTGTTATACTCCTTACAGTCTTATTTTATTTTTAAAAGGTAAAATAAGTGTATATTAATAAAATGACTGAATCGAAAAAATGAAATTTTCTCCATTGTGCAATGGCATGTTTACATGCGTGCGTGTGTGTGTGTGTGTGTGTGTGTGTGTGTGGTTTATGTCGGTTTATTAATATCCTTTCTACTTGGTTATGTTTTATGCGAAATTACTCAAGTGCAACCGACTGTTATTTGCGCCGAGGTTTGTGTTTTGCCCGTCTTCTTTTCTGTTTTATTTTTGTATTTTTTGTGTTTTTTTTTCGTTTGTTGTATTTAATTATCATATGCAAATTGTTTTTTGCCATTACCCAGCAATATTCATTAATTTCATTTCACATGCAGTATTTATTTGGGCATAAAAAGATAGTATAGTAACAACTACAATTTAATTACGCCATTTACATTCATAATGTAGCACAACCGCTGTTAAGTAACATGCCGCTGCTAATGTTAAAGGTAAACACAGTGTTGCCAACTAACATTTGCATTTAACAGCAAGGCCAATTAACAGCGCACGCTCGCTGTTAATTGGCTTTTTTAATTACGAACGTTTTTCATGTTCATCTCTCAGTGTTTGTATGTGTGTGTGTGGCAATAATTTGAATGCAAAATAAATACATAATGCGCTTCATAAAATCTAAACAAATGGGTAAGCAATGTGAATTGTTGAACAATTTAATTGTTAATTGCATTGCATACAAATTAAGCTTCATCGATTGTTGTTCATAATTAATTGCTGATGTGATGCAAGAGCAAAAAAAAATAAAAAATAAAAAAAATTGAAAACACATGTTTATAGCGCAGATCGCGCACAAACATTTAGCAAAACGAAAACAAAATGACAATTAATAGAAGGAGAGAGAGAGGGATAGTTGCTAAATAGTTTGGCTGTCCTCTCTTTACATTTTACTCTTTGGCTGCAAATCCTGTCAGCGCTCTTAACATTGCAGCGTTCATTACTGCACCCCCCCCTCCTCACACCATGCACCCACCTGCGTTGTTTTGCCGACAGCTAAACGAAATAAATAAATAATTGGCAATAAAAATACAATTTGCACGATCATATAAGATTTTTGTCGTGTAATTGGCTAACTAACTGACGCATTGATTGGCTGACTGAGTGACTGTCTGACAAACTGACCGTTGGAATGACTGTTGAATTTTATTTTTCTGTTTTTCTTTTTGCATTTGGCAATTTATTATTCTAAGCTCGCTCTCTTTTGTTGACCACTCTCTTTGGTGTGTTGCATTCTCTTATTTAGGCTTTTGTCGTTAATTAAATTTGATTTGCCTTCCGCTATCTGCTTCTCTCTCTCTCTCTCTCTCTCTCTCTCTCTATCCTATTAATGCATATGCATTTCTTTTTTTGCTGTTGTCCCCCTCCCCCTCACCCAACACGCTGTTTATTTCATTTGCTGCCTTTATGCTTTTGTTCTCTGTGATATGCGGCTGAGCGACGTTCGCTTAATTGGCAGCCAATTTATTTTATTTGCGCGAAATTGCACCGCAAACAGCAACAAAACAAAACAAAAAAGCAAATACAACAACAACAAAAACTAGGCAACATGTTGCGCTCCCACACGCAGTTCCAATTGTAGTTGGCTGCTGCTGCAGCAGTTTGCTATTTGCTGTTGTTGCCTGCCGGCTGCTTGCCAATTAATACGCCGTTCTAATTTTTATGACATTATTAAGCGGCAGCAGCAGCAGCATCTCATGGTCATGATACTCTCTTACTTGCAGTCGCATTCGCAGTCGCTGTTGCAGTCGCAGTTGGCGTCGTAAGTTGCTCGGCTCGGTTGGCGACATCTTCCCTGCCTTTTATGTGCAGTTTACAAACTTAATTGTCGCAACGACAACAACAACGATGACGACGACGACGACGGCACAGCATGTTGCTTATGCGAGAGGCGGCAGAGAAGTAAAAGCTTTAAGAGCAAACTTCGTGAAGAAAGCACACGATGTGGCTGATCGTTGTAGCTGCGTAACATTCAAATACACAAAGAGAGCGGCTCTTTTCATAAACATTGGTAGCCGCCCTCGCAAGCAACATGAGCACTTGGCAACATGTTGCTCCCATTTATGTGTGAAGTTTGTGCGCTCTGCACACACGCCCAAGTTCCTCCTCTTTGTCGTTCTCTTCATCGTTCGCTGCTTGTTGCTTGCTTGCTGCTGCTTCTTCGCTGTTCGTTCTTTGTGTCTGCATTCCTTGGCAGCTTCATTAACAATGTTTGTTGTTGTTGCTGCTGCTGTTTCTGTTGCTGCTGCTGCCCTTTTTGCCACATGTCTTTTGTTGTGTTTTTGCTACTGTGTGTGCCACACACTGCGGCAAGAAGACGAGACGCAAACGCAGATGAAGACGAAGGCCGCCGCCTTTCAGTTTTTGCCGTTTGTTTGTTATTGTTATTGTTGTTGTTGTTGGCTGCCACTTCGTTGGCCACTTGCCACTTGTTGCTGCTGCCGCTGCCGCTGTCGCTGCTGTTTTTATTAATAATTGGCTTCAATGAGTTCCATAATTGTTTTGCTTTTGGACTTTTAATGATCTCGTCGTCGTCGTTGTCGACATTGTTGTTGTTGTTGTTGATGCTGCTGCTGTTTGTTGTTGTTGTTTTAGGCCGAGTCATCATTATGGCATTGTGTGGCAAGCTTGGGGTGACACTTAAATTGCTGCTGCTGATGTTGCAAACAAAAACATCCTCAATAAACGCAGCAAAAACAAAATAAATCAAACTTCCCAAGAAATTTGCCAACTGATTTGCATAAACAAAACGGCACAAGTCCACCATCTTGTGATTCCGCTCTCTTTCACTTCTAGGCTCTCACTGTTTTAGCGTAGGCTTGAACTTAAGCTTAAGAGAGTGCGCCTAAGGCTTCAAGCAACAACAATTGCATGTCGCCTTGTTGTTATTATTTTGTACAAGCAATTAAATGCCTGCTGCGCTGTTGCTGCGCTGCTTCTTCTACTGCAGTGAGTTGCTTTCATTTGTGGGCCTATAGAGTTAAAGAGAGAGAGAGAGAGTGAGCGCTCGCTGTAGCGTCGCGCGTCGCCTGGCGCGTTTTGTGGCGTGTTAATTAACTCAATTACGATTGGACGTCGCTGTCGCTGGCTGCACTTTTTGATAATTATAATATTTATAGCAGTCTTGCCTGCCAGCAGCGCAGGAGCAACAAGGAAAGAAAATTTTCTTTGGCGGCTTGCGTGTGTGTGTAATAAAAGCGACAGCGGCTGGAAAAACTCTAATTAAAGCACCAACGACGACAACAACAGCAATAAGTGTGGCCATTTAATTTTATGACATTATCATGTGCAGTTATGTATGTAGAGTATACACATGCAATACACACACACACACACACACATCCATGTCATGCATATGTGTGTACGTGTGCGTTTAATGGCATTGCGTGTTGGCGAAAAGGAAAAAAAGAAAAAGGGTTGCCAACTTGCTGCACTTAATTGCAGCCAAAGTCGCAACTCTTTGCCAAGTTAATCTTGCAGCTTAGCGTCGTAAATGTATGACTGAAAATCTGAATAGGGGACGGGGGGAAAGCAACCCCACAGCTCAGTCAAGGGTTGTGCCTTGATTTAATTACGCCAGCAGTGACAGATTTAAGGGAGCATCCAAAGAGAAACCATGAGCAGTGTGTGTGAGTGCCGAAAAAAGCCACACACACACACCAGAACAATTTGTCGGGCAGCTAAGCTCTCTGCTCACTCCCTCTTTAAACATTTCACATTTGCACACTACTCGTACTTTTGTTCCGCAAGCCATCTCTTTCGCACTGCCGACAACTGTCATTTACAATCTGCTCGACTCATCAACGTCAACATCAACATCAGCAGCAGCATCAACTGGAACAGTTGCTGTCGCTGTCGACGTCTCAGTCGCTGTCGCTGTCGCCGCCGACGCTTGCGTCTCGAGCAACGCTTTAAGTTGTCATGTTTTTGACAGTTTGTTTGCTAAATTGTTTTGTAACATGATTCAGACATAATGTTTTCATGTGCTCTTGTTTTTACAACAATAGAACGTAACAGTTGACAACAACAACAACAACAACATGCAACGCTGCGAAGCGTGCAACATGTTGTCCATTAGCAAAAAAGCAGAACGCGTCTGGTGTAAAAAAAAGGGGAGTTCGGTAATAGATTCAGTAATGCGTTATGCATATGGCACCAGCACACAGGAGTTGCCAACTATGCTTGAAAAGAGTTGCCAACTCAATGGCAGAGAAGAGATGCAGGAGTTGCCAACAATACTGTAAGGTATTGCCAACTATGCTGCGTAGGAGTTGCCAACTACATGGAATATGTGCTTAAGCAGAGAAGAAACTGCATGACTTGCCAACTATGCTGTGTAAGTGTTGCCAACTCGATTGAAGGAATTGCCAACTACATAGAATATGTGCCTAAGCTTCGCTGCAGAGAAGAGACTTGCCAACCATGCTGTGTAAGTGTTGCCAACTCAATTGCACCTGCGCAAAAAGCTTTGCTTAAGCGAGAAGTTGCCAACTCGAATTTCTCCCTCTCTGCGAAACCGCAAACTTAATTGAATGCAACCAGTTGTTGCAGCAACGTTGTTGTTATTTTCCTTTACTTTATTTATCCGATTGACAAATTGAAAAACCAATTGCAACTAATCCAATAGAAGAGGCGAGGAGAGGCAACAACAACAACAATTCCATGCGGCGAGCCAAACTCATTTCCTCCACAAATTTGCGTCAACTTCCGCTCAGCTCAGTTTGCCGCCGCCACTGACAGCAATTGCTAATTTGCAATGCAAGCAGCGCTGCCTTCCCTCTTCCCTCCCACTTCCCCCTCTTCCCCCTCTCTCTATCACGTTCGTTGGTAGCCACAGCATGACTCTAAATGCTTGGCGCATAATTTTGTTTGCCTGCTTCTTCGTTTGATTTCGTTCGTTTTTCTCATCGTCATCATCAGCAGCAGCAGCAACAACAACAACAACATCATTATTATCTTCATCATTATCATTATCTTCGTTTTCGTCTTCGTCTTCGTGTTCGCGTTCGTCTTCTTGACATTTTCGTTTGTTGCTCTGCCAAATGCGAAAAAGTGGCAATTAATTTTGTCACTGTTGCATTTAATGGGCCCACCTCAAGGGTCTCCCCACTTGGCACCACTTTTGTGTGGCAAGCTAGGGAGGAGGAGGAGGCGGAGGAGGAGGAGGAGGCTTGTTGTTCCTCTAATTTGCCAGCATATTCAGCTCGTTGTCAATGTTTAATTAATTTTAATTGAACTTATCAGCAAATGTGACTAATCTGCGTAATTTACAACAACGAAACAACACAAAAATAATAATAATAATGCTATCATTAAATTTATTGCTCGAGCTGTGAACACACAAATTTATAAAACATCTCATAAAATCATAAAGCAAAACAAAAAAACAACAAAACAACAAAAAAAAAAGAACCGACACCTGGTTTTATTATCAGCACCGAAAAACGTCACAGCTAAAAACGCCCCAAATACAAAAAAAAAACGTCAATGAATAGAAAAACGCCCCCTTAAAACAAGAAATGTAATAGTTCCGAAAATAGTCGAGGGAAAAAAACTGTCAGCGAAGTGATATCAACAGAGATAGTGAGAAACGAAAAAAAACGCCTCTAGATCGAAAATTCAATTTAACCAAGGCAAAAATTGCATTATTAATGCACATTTGGCAACACAAAATAAATCCTCAAGTCAACCTACACAATTTTTATGGATACACAGGGCATTAAAAGCATTAAGCTGCAGACCTCAGACTTTACTATATAATACAAGTAAATGACAACAAAAAAAATGAAAAGAAAACAGAAACAGAAACAGAAACTAAGTTGCGGCAATTCTTAAGCCTGTGGAAACCCACGCTGACAGGTTGCTCATAATTTGCGGCTTAATTAGCCTTAAAATATGCACAAGGTTCATTTGTTGGCTGATTAAAATGCCGACTGGTCTTATGCCAGCAAGTGTTATATTTGTCGTTGACTTTGGCATAATAAACCGACAAAAAGCTCCGCTGACAAGATAGAACAACACACACTAAATGACACGCTGAAAAGTTTGCGCCGTTCTCTGCGATTCTCATAAAAACGATTTATGCGCCTCTCTCTGCGCTTCTCACACATTTAAGCTGGGTTTCATCAATACTTTGTGCTTACTTGTAAATCTTGCATTTTGACAGGTTTTAAGCTTCGGGAACTTACCTGGAAAGAGATAAAAGAAAAGAAAAGGAATTGTATTAGTAAACAGCGTAAATTATTGATTCTTAGTTCCTTAGATAAGGAAAGTTTCATTCATGCTTTCCTTCTTTGACATAGTGTATTTCCTTATGTAAACATACACGTTTGTATTTAAGTATATACATGTGTATTTCATAATCATTTGGCTCAGTGCCAAGTGCAAGGCGCATTTCATTCACACAGATTTCCAACGCAATTCATTCACAAACATAAAACTTGCGATCCACCAAAAACCAATCAATCAAAAATGTCACCCAAAAGCAAAAAAAAAGCTGCTCAGCTGTCGCACGCTTTCTTTCTCGCTATCTGTCTCGCTCTATCTCTCTCGCAACAATAACACACTACAAAAAACAAAAATACTGTAATTATAAATAAACGCAATTGACCGAAATTTGTGTAAACGTTACGTTTGTCGCCAGCAGCGCTGCTGACGTTGACGTCAACTGCACGCGAGCTAATTGGCATGCTGCTGACTGACACACACACACACACACACACAGAGACACAGATGAACGCAAGCAAAGCTCAATCGATCGTCAGCGTCCATCTCGCTCTGTCTCGTAATCGTTTTGCGTTTGCGCGCATTGCCATTTAAATTAGCCGTTTATTCCAAACGAAGTTCAATCATAAAGCAAACAGGCAATTACAGCTATGTGAAGTGCTTTGCGCAGCTATAGCAGAGAGCTTTCTACACTGCACACACATACTTTGTTAAGGCAGTGTTGTGTGCTGCAAAAAGGATTGACTGCAGTTTTGTACAGTGTTGTGTGCTGCAAAAAGGACTGATTACAATTTTGTACAGTGTTGTGTGCTGCAAAAAGGATTGATTACAATTTTGTACAGTGTTGTGTGCTGCACACATAAATATCAAAGGAGAGGCGTTGACAGTGTTTTGTGCTGCAACTACACATATAAAAAGTACTGCACTTCCAGTGTTTTGTGCTGCAAAAAGGTTTGAATGCAGTTTTGCGCAGTGTTTTGTGCTGCAAAAAGGATTGACTACAGTTTTATGCAGTGTTGTGTGCTGCACACATGAATATCAAAGGAAACTCGCTGACAGTGTTTTGTGCTGCAACTACACAAATAAAAGGACTGAATATGATATGAAAAGTACTGCACTTTTAAAGTTTTTTGTGCTGCAACTAAAAAGGAATCTACGAAAATCACTTAAGTAAAATGAAAGAGCATGCAAGTTTCGGTATTCGTTTTAGAGCCGAGCACTGAATGAATTATTTGTAATTAATAATCCGAATGCTGTGTTGTTGTTGTTGCTGTTTGCTGTTATTGTTATTGTTGTGCGCTTAGCATTTTGATTAGTTATGCAAGTCGAGTCGAGTCGAGTTGAGTTGAGTCGAGGCACATTTACATTTAACAAGGCAATAGGAAAATATTTTATTAGTTATAAATCAATTACGAGAAGCGAACGCAACAAACCGAAGCAATTTCAATTAAAATTAAAATAAATAAAAGAATCGTGATTGCCCACAGAGTCGAGTGAGCGAGATGGAATTTGAGCAAATGTTGAAAAAATATCAACACTAATTAGTTTGTTATTCTATTTAAATGAGCCACATACGTTTGAGGAGGGAAGGGGGAGGCGAACTCTAGTGACGTTTGTTAAATTTATGAGAGCGCAAATTGTCTCAGCGCAGCGCAAAACTAATCGCAACAACAACAACAACGACAGCAGCAGCAACAAAATATTGTATGTAAATAAATAAATACAATTTAAGTATTATAAATACACTCACACACACACACACACACACACACACATACGCAATAAGTGGTAATAAAAAATAAAATGAAGCGAGAGCAACAATAACAAGGAAAGCAATTCAATAATTTAATTGCGCGCTTTGCGCTTTAATTGCATTTGGCTGGCAACAACAATTATTAATTAACAATTAATGCACTTGGTGCACAGAGCGAATGAACAAACAAACAAACGAAAAGGAAAATGGAAAATAAAAAGAAAAAAGCGCAGCGACAAATGAAAAGAAAGCCTAAGAAATGAGGAAAGAAAACCAAAAGGCAAAACGAGCGACTAAGGAAAAAAAGGCGTTAATTAAAATTATATACATATGTATGTAAGCACTAAGAGGCAGGCACAACGATTGCCGACAATTTAATTAAAATATATAGACACACAACAACAAAATAACAAAACTAAATTGCAGCGCACGAGGCGTATGAGTAATCCGCTAAAGATTTATTGAACACACGGCGGCTAATTAACAACTTAACAGCGCTGCACTCATGTTATTAACAGCGTGCAAGCTAATAACAGCGAGTATGCTAATAACAGCAGGCATGCTAATAACAGCAGTCAAGTTAACAGCGGCCATGTTAAGCGATGCTGTTAAGCTGGCGTAACTCTCTCTCTCTCACTGTCTCTCTCTCTCGCTTTATGTCGCACACACCTTCTGCACATTGCATTGGGTGCGTCAAATGATCTGCAGTTGGGAACGTAATTAGCATTGCTTGTCACTTAAAATGGTAAAAACTGTTTGCTGTTTGTTGTCCGTTGTCTGTTCGTTCTCAACATGCCATGCTGCCCAATGCTAATTAGAAAGAGTAGGCAATTGGAGAAGAAGAGGAAGAAGCAACAGACTTGACACCTACGCAGTGCATTTTTTTTCGGTTGCTCTCTTCCTACTTTTCTTTTTTTCTTTTGCCTATGATCAAGTGTGCGTGTTTGTTTCTCTGTGTATGTGTATGTGTATGTGTGTGTGGCCACTGACATGGCCATAAATCTCAAGCAGTCGCCTGCCTGTTCTTTACCCCTGCTTTACTTTTCTTTTATTTCATTTTTTTTTTCGCTGCTCTTGTTGTTTTCATAACATAATTAACGAAAATTGAAACAAGCGCAGTTGCAACTGCAACTGCCTCTCTCACAGTTGCCTCTCCATTGTTGCCACTGCTGCTGCTGCTTAGCTGGCCGCCCAGTTGGGGATTTGTTGGCCATTGTCGCAGTTGCCCCTCCTCTCTCTTCCCCCTCTTCCACTCTCCCATGCCGTTGCTCCTCTTCCCAACTGACTGACTAGAGTTTTGCTGTGTGTCACTACAGGAATTTTAATGATGACTACTTTTAGACATACACGCCTCTCCATTGCACTTTCCTCCTTCTTCTCCTCCTTCCCCTTTCCCCTTGCTCACTGCTTCGCATCTATCTCTTGCTCAGTGCTCTTGCCTGCCTCGAGAATGAAACTATTTTTTTTTGCCACATTTAATCACACTGTGCACTTCAGTTTTTAGAACTCAACTGTCCAACAAAAGTTTTCATTGCTTGTAATATAAAGTATTAAATTATAGATCTTCGAATATTCTGTGTTTAACAAATTCAAGTAAATTTAATAAAATGCATTAACAAAATTCAAGTAAATCAATTAAAATACATTTTCTAAACCATTTTACTTTCACGATCTCTTTTTTTTTATTTTATCTTACACAATTATGAAGCTAGAATTTACTTTCACATTTTATATTTAAACTGATCAATATAAATAAATTCTTAATGTCATTTATTTAGACCAAGGAAAACTCTGGAAAATAAAAAAATAAAACAATATTTTCAATATTTCCTTTTCTTTCTTTGAATATTTTCTTCCAATAGTTTTTAAGTGCAAAACCTTATATGGCTTATAATCCAAATATACTCCTTAATATATTTTGCCAAATCGATCGGTTTCTAGGTTTATGCTTTTATTTATTTGAGAAAGTTATACAAAATACCATTTTTGTGATTTAACGAATTTTGAATAGCTTTTTTACTGTTCATATTACCTTAAGAAATCGCAGGATCTTCATTTTTATACTTTTGTATGGTCAACAATGTCTCTTAACACGTATCTTAGTTGCTTTGGCTGATAATCTGGTATATTTTGCACTCTCTAGTATATTTTGCATGAAGTACTAAATAACATTTGGTATATTTTAGTAGCTTTGTGATACTTTAAGAATTAATTTGATATATTTTAAAATGAATACTGCACACTTTCGCTGTGTCTTTATTTTCTTGGCATACATTTAAATTAAAGCTTTCACTTTTGTCACTTCAAATAAAAATTATTATTTTAAAAAGCTGAATAGTTGAATAGTAATTCAAATTGATTTGAGATCCCATAATTCTATCACAAATTATCTTTATTTTCTTGCATTGTGCTCACTTATTTGATTAGCTTCTTTCGAAGAAAATAAGTTGCAAGCTCATAATTGAATGCTAAACACTTCTCCTTTATCGCCTTAAATGATGACGGATCAGTAAATTCAGTTAATAAACTCTTAACGATTGTTCTAAAGCTCGCCAAGTTCACAGTGGTCATCGTTAACTAATTTTTTTCGTTCTTCATTTCACATGGTCATCAGCATGACTAAACATGAATGATGCTCAAGCATTTCTCAGCTGTTTGTCTGTCCGTCTGTCTGTCCGTCTGTCTGTCTGTCTGTCCGCAATCACATGTTGTGCAGTGTAATGATGAAAATGTGTTAATACGTTGGAAGCTCTTTCTTATCCAGAGGCCCCAAGACGACGACGACGAGCAAAGGCGACGATCACTTCGGTTTACAACTCAGTTTGCGGCGCGCAAATATTGACTTAATTGTAGTAATGATGCATGTCGAGTGCTATCTCAGTTGTTGTTGTTGTTGTTGCTGTTGTTGCAGCTACTGCTTCTCAAGTTGTACGTGTGGCTACAATAAATGCTAATGACTGCACTAAATGGCCCATTTGCGTTGCATTGTTTGTTCGGCTTTTGGCATTCATTCATTGCAATTATCGAGTCAAGTCGATTCGATTCGAGTCACTTTAGTAGCAGTTGCAGTTGCAACTTTAGTCGCAACGCAATTCTCTGCTGCTGTCCGACAGTTAGTTGCCAGTTTGCTCGAGTTGTAATTAAAAAAATCGAAAACGAAAACGAAAACGAAAAAAATAAATAAATAAAAGAAACAAGACAGTCGCCTCGGTTAGCCTGGCTAATTGGCAACTGGGTGCCCCAGTCGATGGCAGTTGAGCTGCCAATCCATGGCCTGCATCGATAATTGGCAAAACATATAAGCCAACTGCTGCCAAAGCGGAGAGCGGAAAGCTGAGAGAGGGGAACGGAGAGCAGAGCGAGGAAGCTGGCTAAGGGAGTGGTCCAACTCTCAGTTATCTCGACAATGTGATGAGCCGTTGATGATGATCCATAAACAGATCCCAAGAGCATTCATAGCGCAAATCATAACGAGCGAACACAGCATACAGTTAGCACACAGTTAGCACGACTAACTGAATACCCTGTAGTGTCATGGTTAGGAAATTTTCAGAATAATTTGAAATTGAATAGATATTCTTAATAATTGAGTCCTGATTAGCATTATATAAAATTCACAATAATACTGACATTTTCTATTTAATTCAATTTAATTTAAAGGCAAGTCAGCACGACTAGCTGAATACCCTGTAGTGCTACGGTCAGGAAATTTTAAGAATATCGCATTTAAAGTTGAATCGAAGAGTTTGTGAAATATTGAGTAAATACTTTCGAAAAGAGAGTTTAGAGTGATAGAGATAGAGATTAGCACAATATTACTGAAATTTTCTACTAACATCAATTTAATATAAAGGGACGACTAGCTGAATACCCTGTAATGTCATGGTTAGGAAATTTTCAGAATAAAGCATTTTAAATTGAATCGAAATATTGAGTAAATAAATTCACAATATTATTGAATTTTTTAATAATATTCTATTTAATTTCAACTCAAATCTGTACGACTAGCAGAATACTCTGTAGTGCTATTATGGTCAGGAAATTTTCAGAATATTGAATTTAAACTTAAATTGAAGAGTTGGTGAAATATTGAGTAAGTAATCTTAAAGAAGCTGAAGTCATAAGCATTTTAAAAATTTACAATATTACTGAAATATTCTTCAATCGACAATTCTATTTAAGCACAAGTCTGCACGACTAGCAACATACCCTGTTAGGAAGTATTCAGAATTTTACACTTCAACTTAAATTGACGAGTTGGTGAAATATTAAGTTACTAATTACAAAAAAATCTAAATATATCAGCAAAACATTATGAAATTTATAAAATATGAAATTTAAAAACTTTGTAAGTAAATTCTCATGAAAATTTCAGAATATTGCATATCAAGTTAAATAGAAACATTGACAAAATATTAAGAAATTCGTATTTAATAAAAAGCATTTATAAGAATTTAAGTAATTACTTATATTATATTATTACTGTTTGATCTTTTAAAATGTAAAATTTTTGTAATTGAATTTAAATTGCAAATAGAGAGTGTAAAGAAATCATGATTAATGTGGAATAAATTGGCTCAACTATGACATTGTATGCCCCATAGCATGTTTGTTAATAGCCTACTACAATAATAATCTTAATGGGGGCAATATTAAATTTCCACTCATTTGCGGGGCTTATCTAAGTTGAAGAACTACGACACTACGACGGCTAAAAATATAGTTAAGCGTGATGACAATGCCAAAACAGAACAGAACAGAAAATAACAGAGCAGGTCTTAATACATTTTTCACTTGGCTATGGTTATTTTTATATATGGGCCACAATTGTCCGGGTTTTATGGTTAAGCACTTGATAAGATGTTATTGTTAGTGTTGTTGATGATATAGTACATAAGAGCGACATTCACGTTGCTTATGCACGCATTATGCTCAGCTCCTGATTTCATTTTTCCTCATTCGAAATTCCCAATTCAATTGTTAAACGTTTCGAGGAATTTTGTCCAGAGTGATTAGTAATCGAAGCGAATGAAATACAACAGATTGATTCCATTTAGTTTCCGCTTTTATCGTTAGCCAATGACTTAAGTGTAAATCGATGTAACATGAACAACAACAACAACAACAACAACAACAACGGCAACATGCAACGGCAATCAACAATCTCGCTGACTCAGTTTGCCATTCTCCTCCGATTTGAATATTATTAACTTCACATACATAAATATATATATATATATGTATATATATTGTGTCTATCTGTTAATCGCAATCATTTCGTTTGTAAGCATAACAAATCAATCTAATAATTCCAAATCTAAATCGGAATCGGAATTGAAATCTAAATCGACTGCGCGTTGGGCTCATCAATTGTTGCACATTATCAAGGGATCAAGGGTACAAGTACGACAGCTGTTAACAGAGCTCTATATATAGACTCAGTCTCAGTCTCAGTCGTCACCATATATATAGATGACCCTTTAAATTGCAGTATTAGCTAATATATATTTATTCATAGCATTGATAGCTTGTCGACACTGTTTGGCTATTTGCCTGCCTAGCTGAGCTGAGCTGATTGTGACAATGTCATGACATGCGAATAGCCAACAAACAGTCAACGCAGCCAACGAACAGCCAACTTAATTAGCGTCGTGTATAACAGTTTTTCGAACAGCACGTAACAGTCTAATGACAGTGTTGGAAAATACTGCACAACATCAAACTTATGTCATTAGCAAAGTTGTTGAATTTTAAACGTAAATGTTTAGAAATAAATTTAAAATTCAAATATATTGTTTTTATATGTAAATGTATTCCAATTTACATAAACAGTCTAATAACAGTGTTGGAAAATACTGCACAACATCAAACTTATGTCATAAGCAAAGTTGTTGAATTTTAAACGTAAATGTTTAGAAATAAATTTATAATACAAATAGTTGTTATATATAAATGTAATCCATTTGACATAAACAGTCTAATAACAGTGTTGGAAAATACTGCACAACATCAAATTTATATCATAAGCAAAGTTGTTGAATTTTAAACGTAAATAAATTGTTTTTACATGTAAATTTATTCTATTTAGCATAAACATTCTTATAACAGTGTTGGAAAATACTAGGCAACTTCACATTTATGGCATAAGTAAAATTGTTTTAAAACTTAAAAAAATTGAAAAAATTTTGAATAAGAATATACCCATAAAAACAAATAGTTTTTAAATGTAAATGTATTCTATTTTGCTAGTAGCATTTAACAGTGTTATGATAGTGTTGTAAAATACTAGACAACAAATCAAAGTTATTTACTTTTAGGTTTAAATATTTTTGAATACATTGTAAATAGTTTGTATAACAAATACATTGTTTTATATAAATAAAGAATATGAAATATTCTTGCAGCACGTAAGTCTATTAACAGTGTTGGAAAACACTTATCGCTTATTTTTTAAAAAATGTATAAGCAATAAATTGAGATACATACATATATAAATCAGTTCATAACAGTGTGGGAATAAAGTGTTTGAAAGAGTATCTGAACAGTGTTGGAAAACACTTAGCAGTATAACTATTTTAAAAAATCTATATATCGACATATTTCTAAACTTTTAAAAGAATGTATAAGAAATAAATTGATATATAAAAATATAACAGTTCAATAATAGTGTTGGAAAACACGCAACAGTGGTAAGTAAATTAGTTAAATTTTATATTTAAAAGAATGTAAAGCACAAAAAGTTCTTATACAAATAATTCTTGTTTAGTTTCTTAACAAATGAATGACTGTATAACATATAGTTTTCTTATACAAATGAAACATGTTCGATTTCCAGTATTGAACAACACTGATCGTAAATATTTTAAAATATCTAAAAGAAACTAGAACAAACAAAATTCGTTTTTATAATATAGTATTTTCTATCTTGTTCATATTATCTTATTTTTCAATTAGGTGTCTGTCTTTCAGTTTTTTTTTTTTTTAGCGTTTCCCAAGAAATTCATTAATACGTCTGATGGCGTAAACACGAAAATGTAATTTTAGTTTCTCGAACATTTTCAATTAGTTGTCATCATTTTTCGAAGCTCATTAATTAATGCTCTCGCCATTGTGATTTATCATAGCATTAAGAGTTTACAATATTTGTGCACTTTGTCTTCACAAAATATATTAATGAGAAACCATATATATATCTACTATATATGTATATATAAACGAAACTATTTTGTTGGCCATGTCACTCTGGCGACTCAACCAATTAATTATAACTGTTACATAGTTGCATACCCTGTAATCTGTCAGTTGTCATGCGACATTTTGTTCGTTAGACGATTTCCTTCAAGTTTTTCGCTTGCCAAAAAAGAAAACACGTGAAAATGAGGAAAAAGAAATTGCAACATTTTCCGTTTTAGTTGCTCATTCTAATAAGTTTAATGAGTTGGCAACATTGTAGAGCTTTGTTTAAATAGGTTTAATTAAAATACATAAACATTGTTGCCAAACAGCTGGCGCATTTGTTGGTGTTGTTGTTGTTGTAATTGTTATTGTTATTGTTGTAATTGTCGTTGTCGTTGTTGCGGTTGCCAGAGCCCAGAAATGGTCTAATTAAAATGATCGCCAACGTGTTGGGCCGCCGCCTTCTTCGACTTTTGACGGGTCCAACAAATGAGCTACCAACTAACAGATTAAAACTAAATATACCCTGTAAATTGAAAGCTCAACGAGAGTGATGTTTGAGACAGCTAATTTGATCGAAAACTTTAAATAAAAGAATCATTTAAGTAAAGTTTATTTTGCAATTCAATTTCTGCTATCAAATTGATCTTTCTTTTTATCTGGCTGCGAATATGAATATATATCCTCACTATATATGTTAACTTTATGTTGTACAGTATCTTGAAGTTGATGATTGAGACAGCTAATTTGATTGGACATTTTAAATAAAAGAATCATTTGAGTAAAGTTTATTCAAGTTTACTTTTCAGTTCAATTTCTGAAATGAAATTGATCTTTCTTTTTATCTGCCTATGAATATCCTCACTATATATGTATATTAACTTTATTTATTGTGCAATTCAATTTCTACAATCGAAGTGATCTTTCTTTTTTATCTCTCTATGAATATGAATATATATCCTCACTCTATATATTAACTTTATGTTGTACAGTATCTTCTAGTTGATCAACGTTTGTCATTGTTGTTGCTGCTGCTTAATTAAAGCAATCAAATTTCGAGAGCAACCGTCGGCGCGTTAAACAATTTGTGCCAATTGTTGTTGCTATTGTTGTTGCTAATTTCGCTATTGTTATTATGATTGTAGTTGCAGTTGCAGTTGCATAAAATAAAATTGAATTACGCGCTTGGCTAAATGCATTTTCACTAAATTTCTGTTGGCGATGCATAACAAATAATTTTTGCTGTTTCTTTTTTTTTGGTTAGTTTTTTTTTGTATTCTGTTTTTTTGCATATTTTACTGCGACTGCAACTGCAACATTAACAACAACAATGGCAACATTTAGGCACTTGCAACAAACACCCACAACACAACACAACAGCAATCAAAACAAGGGACTTGCAACGACGATGCGCTTGCCACAGTTGTTTAGTGTTGTTGTTCTTCTTGTTGTTGTTGTTGTTGTTGTTATGCTAATGCGTGTAAAAAACCAATTAAAATTGCTGACTTTTAACTGGCAGCAGTTGCCCCCTTTTTGCCTCCTCTCGTTTTTCCCTTCTGACTTCTGAGCAAATGCAATGCAATTTATTTGCATTTTATTTCATTTCATTTCATTTCAGTTCATTCCATTCCATTCCATTCGTTTCGATTCCGTTTCGTTTCGTTCATTTTAAGCGCAATTAATGCAGCGCTAATAAAAAATTGTTAAACTTCCCCGTGATCACATTTATGGATGCTCTAACTAATTAACCTCAGTGTAAACTATTTTCACAATTCTACTGAAGTAATAAAAATTCTACAGATCTTGTTAGGTTTATTGCTTGCTATAGATATATTATTACAATTCTGTGTGGATCTTATCGAAATATTCTTTTAAACTTTTTTTTTTTTAATTTACGCCAATAATGATAAAATGTCCCTTATTATTATCTTATGTTTTTCTTGTGAATCTTAACTTTTTAAAGATCTTCATTTTGTTCCTATTTATCATCAAGCTTAGTTTGATTAAATTATTCATTGAATTACGAATTCAATTATAAGTCCCAACTAAACCATCAACATACATTTATTACTTTAACAATGCCCTCCAGTCAAATGCCAAATTTCATTGCGATTCTTTAACTATAGCCTGAGTTCAGATAGTGTGTTTGTCACTCCAACACTCTAAATCAGCACAAATCTCATGTAAATATCATATTTATAGCCCGATGAGACTATTCATAAAATTTCATAGAGCTATCTTTTCCCAAAGCTGAGTTACGATAGTCTGTTTTAGTGTAGTTCCAGTATTAATCACATTTAGGATCACAATATACTGAGAATTATAATAATATAATGCCCTCCAGTCAAATGCCAAATTTCATTGCGATTCTTTAACTATAGCCTGAGTTCAGATAGTGTGTTTATCACTTCAACACTCTAAATCAGCACAAACCTTATGTAAATATCATATTTAAAGCCCGATGAGACTATTCATAAAATTTCATAGAGCTAGCTTTTCCCAAAGCTGAGTTACGATAGTCTGTTTTTGTGTAGTTCATGTATTAATCACATTTAAGATCACAATAAACTGAAAATTATAATAATATAATGCACTCCAATCATATGCCAAATTTCATTGCGATTCTTTAACTATAGCCCGAGTTCAGATAGTGTGTTATTACTCCAACACTCTAAATCTGCACAAATCTTATGTAAATATCATATTTATAGCCCGATGAGACTATACATCAAATTTGATCGAGCTAGCTTTGCAGAAAGCTGAGTTACGATAGTCTGTTTTGTGCAGTTCCTCAATATGTGGGCTGTTTTTCAAGTGTATAGAGACAACAGCAAGTAGGCAGGCTGGTAGGCAGAGAGTTGGTCGAAGTCGACGTCAACGTCAACGCCACCGCATTGTTTTCTCAATTATGGAAAGTCAATTAATTCTAATGAGTGTGTGTCTGTGTGTGTGTTTGTGTTGTGTGTACGTAAGTTGAATGTAATTTCCATTTTTTGCGCGCTTTGGCAACTTAATTTAATGCGTTGTAACAACAACACGGCAACCGCAACAGCAACAACAACAACAACCACAGCAACAATTGCATCCGCATTGCGTGGCTCCGTTTGTAAAGTTTTTTTTTTTTTTGTTGTGTTCGCTTCTTTTTGCCTTTGTTGTTTTTCTCCATTTTTTGCATAATTGCCTTTTGGCTTTATAATTATTGTTGCATACGCTTTTAATTCGTTAATTAATTACGTTGCACGTTTGGAGTTGCAGTTGCAGTTGCAGTTGCTACCGCGCTGCTGTTGCTGTTGCTTTAATTGTTTGTTCCTTCGCATTGCGCATACGCAACGTTGTCGCCAGTTGCGTAACAGCATTTTAACAGTTGGCAATTACGATAACACAATTGCAAAATGCACATTTCTACTATTATTTATGAATATAAATTAGCGAGTTCACTGATCTCTCGATAGTTAAGTAAATAAGACAAAGATTGCGCTTGTTGCGTCATTTTAAAATGCATTTCGTTGGCTAGTTTTCAAAGTTTTATACTTTATACTTTAAATAGAAAAAAATACGTTAGACAAACTGACAAAAAATGCAAAGTTTTGAAATAGATAATTGTATCTAATTTTGGTATATTTTATACTCTACGGTATGTTTAGAATGTAGTACTATATCGATATACCAAAAACAGAATTCTGTATATTTTCGTATTTTTTCGGTTTATTAATTCTGTATATTTTAAGAATAATATTTAGTATGTAGTAGTATAGATATACCAAAAAATACCCATAGATATTTTTAGTATTTTTGCAGTATATTACTTTAGTATATTTTTAGAATAATATTTAGAATGTAGCATTACATAGATATACCAAAAGTACCATTCGATTTTTTTAGTATTTTTTTGGTATAGTAATTTGGTATATTTTAAGAATAATATTTGGAATGTATTACTATTTTGTTATACCAAAAATAGGCCTCAGTATAAAGGAGTAATTTTTCAGTACATTAATTTGGTATATTTTATGAGCAGCATTTACAATGATCATTATATTCGATAGACCAATAATAGCCTTTAGTATATTTTAGTATTTTTGTAGTATATTAATTTGGTATATTTTAATATATATTTTAGCTTCGAGTACACTCGACTGTAGCTTTCTCACTCGTTCTATGAATTTTGTTAACAATTGCCTTGTATAAAATACAAAATAATACCTTAGAGAAACTTGCGATTGATATTTGAAAGACTGACTAAGAAGACAAAGATTTAAAATAGATAATATCGTATCGTAATTCAAATTGAATTGCATTTGTTGCAAGCTAGCCAAATATTCAAGTGTTAAATGAAGTAGGTAAAAGAGAAAGAGAGAGAAACTCTTGTGTTAATGGTGATAAATCGAGGCAGAGCTTTGAGTATCGTGTTTCGTGTATCGGCGTGTTGAATTTATGAACATGAACATATAGCAGCAAGCAGGCAATGCGGAGGCATTGGAGGCATTGTGGAATTTTAACAAGTTGCAATAACAACAAAGCAGCGCTAATTCCCCAAAGGCAACAGCAACATCGCCAACCAACAGCCACAGCAACAGCAACAGCAACAACAATAAGCATCACATTAACAATTTAAATACAACAAGAAACAAAATATAAATGAGAACGATACCACAGAGAAAATAACAACAACAACAACAACGAAAAACTGCGGAAAAAACTAAAAACAAAAATCACAACAACAACAAAATAAAGAAAATGAGAATGAGCAACAAAAACCAAAAACTAAAAAAAAAGACAAAAAACCTCTCGAATCGCGGACATGCAACAAAATTTGCACTTTTGCCAGGCAGCATACCAAGAACCCGCTTCAAGCTCAATAAAAAAAAAAGCGCACACACAAAAAATCAGGACAGCTCAAGTGCCAGAGAGGAGCTAAAGAGAAGGTAGAAGTAGAACTCGATCCCGAACCCAAAAGCGGCGCAAAAGTCGTTGTTGTTGTTATTGTTGTTGCTGGCAGCGAGAAGCTCTCTGGAGTTCCTTCTTTTTGGTGTGCTTGGTGCTGCTTCAGAATCCCCGAGAGCTCATTAAAAAATACCAAAATCTTTGTACTGAAAATGTGACAAAATTTTTAAATCACCTTCACTCAGAGCGGCAACGTCGACGACGTCGCTCTTGGACTCCAGACTTGACTCCAAGCGATGCGAAGCGACTTGTCTGGACAGTGTGGCATAGTGCTAAGCACTGTGCGCACAGTGGTGCAAGATATCACATTACTTGCACCCAAATCAATCAATGATCAAGATCGCAAGAGCAACTCTTTTTCAGTCGGAAATAATTCCCAGCTTTCTATGATTTAAGTCTCAAGTTTAGGCATGCTTTTAGTAGCTAAATAATAGCATGAGAGAAATTAATATCATGAGAGAAACTGTTTACAACCACTAAATAATAGCACGAGAGAAACTGTTCAGATAATATACAATTATTTTATATACATTGTTGATGTATTATCATCAATTTTGAAACATCTTCCAAATTATTCTGATAAAATAATAAATCTAAAGAAAACCCTCTAAAATTATTATAAATTTCTCTAACTTTAATTAAATTATTGTTATGTTTGTATTTGTATTTCAGATGAAAACGTGACAAAGCTAAAAAAAAAAAAAAACAAATAAAAAAAAATTCTAGTTAAAAGTTAAAAAAACTCTTGGAAACTGAAAATTCTTGAGAAATAAAATGAGCTTAACTTTTTGTTATTATTAAAAGTTGAGTTTGTTAAACAGTTTTATTATTCGAAATTTTTCAAATTATTCCCACAAGAAGTTGCAAATTATAAATATTCTATTAATTTATTTACTATTTTTGATAAATATAAATATTTTGGAGATTTCAATTGAAGCATAAAATTATTATTGTTGAAATCAATTGCAATTTAAATTAGTATTAGAGATATATTTTATTTAAAAAACTATGCATAATAGTAAAATTAAATACTATAATTATTATTATTACTAATAATATTAAATATTATTATTGAAATTAATTTCAATTTAAATTTAATTTTAAAGAAATCCACTTTTCAAGAGACTTTTTGGTTTTTAGAAATATTAAATTGTTATAACTATAAATCTAAATTTCTGTTATTAATATTTCCTGATAATATGATGTTTAATATTGAAATAATTTGCTTGGATTTCGTAGATTTTTGGTTTTTATTTAATTGTATTTTTTATTTATTTATCATTTCTATATAATTTTAGGCCGAGACCCGATAAAAGGGTTGTCATGGCCATATAATAATAATAATAATATATTTTTAGTTTATTACAATCGTTTTTGGAGCACTGTGCGCACCAAGCACACGGAATGCGGCAGCCTTGTGAGCTGTGGCAAGCAGCGGTTAAGTTGCAAAGCAGTCGCCGTCGCAGTCGATGTCTCTCAAACAAACAAAAGTGCAAGTGATGCTCATGTACAGCAAAAGAAGACGACGAGACGATCATGAAGATGGAGCTGAGGATGAAGATGAATCCCCAAATGAAACTCAGTCACTAGACCGCCACTTGGACACTGAATCTGAATGTGAATGTGAATGCGAGAGTCTGTTTGGATCGAGAGTCTTCGTCTTCGTCTCCGATCGAGAGTCATGTTGGGTTGGGCTTCTCAAATTGCAAGTTGAAAGTTTGCGCTTTTGCGCATTTTTTAATGAGGCTCTAATTGACATCTGCATTTATTTGCGACAGCAGCCAAAACCAAAAACAAAAATGAAAACGAAGACAAGCAACAGAGAAGCGCGAGCGCTCATCGATCACCGAGCAAAAGGAGAAGAAGCATAAAAAAAATATTTTAATTGGCATTTTAACTAAAAGTGTTTAGGCTTTAGTTAAAATTGCTGCAAATCGAAGCTTCAAGAGCATTGAGATCTGATGCAAACCACAACAACAGAAAAAAGATGGCAAATTGAGAATCAAGAATCGAGTATTAAATCGAAACTGGTTTCGAGAGAGCAAAAGAGAGAGAGGAAGAGAGAGAGAGAGAGCGAGCGCGGATATTCAACAAAAGGCAAAACTTGCAACTTTGCGGTACGTTCAACCCAATTAACGCGTTGTGTCGCCAACTTCTTCTCTGGGGATCGGGATCGGAATAGGGATCGGGATCGGGATTTGGGATCGAATGACATACAATTTGAGAGAGTATGAGGAGGAGATGGCTGGTAGGTATTATGCAAAAATGCATATTGCAAATTGATAAGCCACTGATCAGAGATAGCAGAGATGGGAAGGGAAAGGGAAGGAAAGGGAAGGGAAAGGAAAGGGATGGGAAGGGAGAGGGAAACAAACTGTCGGCACATAAAGCGAATGTCGCACGCACTGTTTGCCTCATTTACTCAAATTGAAAGCGACAATGTTTAGGGGCAGCTCTTGCTAATGATGATGTTTTGCTCCGATCAGATCGCGATGCTCCACAATCATCATCATCATCATCATCCTCAGCAAGAGAGAGAGAGAGAGAGAGGGGGAGAGGGAGAGATCTGCGCCATGGGGACCAAGCGAAGCGTAAACCAAAAACACAGCCAAGCAGCTCAACATACAAAAAAGGGCAACAGCATCAGAATCAAAGCCTTAAAGAGAAGGAGCGAGGAGTGAGGAGGAGAACGAGGAGAAGGGACACAAACAGTGTGCGGTACGCACCATGCGGAGGCAGGAGGCCCAAGTCGTTCTTGCCGCCGCTGCCGCCGGGGTAAGCCAATTAAATGTGAGATCGTGTAATTGGCAAATTAATTTCAAACCAATTATAAAGAAAACGACCACAAAAAAAACAAAAACAAAAACAACGAAGGCAACCAGCAACAACTGAAGACGAAGCTCTTCTCTCTCTCTCTCTCTCTCTGTCTCACTTCCTCTTTGGGGTCTTGAGGTTGCGTTGCAGTTGAAGTTGAAGTTGAAGCTTGGGTCTTGGATCTTGCAACTTGGCTCTCGGCATTCGGCTTTGACTCTGACTTTGCTCGGCTTTTGTCTGCGGTTTCAGGTGCGTGTGCTGCTCCGATAAAAATCTGTGTAAATGAGCCAAGTGAAGGAGAGGGACAGAGACAGAGACAGAGACACAGGCAAAGAAGGAGCGAGAGAGAGGTGGAGAGTGGAAAGTGCGCTCAAGAGCGCAAAAGGTGGCAAATAAAAAAGCAGAGAAGGAAGCTTTGAATGCAGTTGAAAAAAGCTGGAAAAGTTTGAGTGTAAAAACATCTAAGAAAATGTTACGTAAGAGCGAGCGAAGAAAGGTGGAAAATAAAGAAAGAGAACGCTACTAAATTTTAGCCAAAAAAGTGAAAGAGAAAACAAATAAATTCTAGCCAAATAAACCAAACAAATATTTCGCTGAAAGCAAAGAGGAAAGCGAAAGGGAAAGCCACGAAATACTAAAAAATAGTGCAAGGAAAATAAGAAAATTCTAGTCAAAAAAAAACTTAGCAAAAATAAGTATTTTTCGAAAGTACCAAACAGCAATTGGAGGAGAATCTGAGGATTTCTTCAGTCTCTGAAGAAAGGAAACTGTTGCAAGAAAAATTTAGAAGATGGAAAATTTGCCAAAGTAATTTAAAGAGTCTGCTCTATAAAAGAAAGCTAATGCAGTGAGTGAAAGAAAGACAACTAAAGCGAAGAATACAAAGAATCTGATTTCTTCTATTGAAGAAAGCTAAATTCCTGAAAGGAAAACAGCGTCTGCTAAATTATTGATAAATATTTTGGCAGCGCAAGAATGAGAAGAGAGGAAATCTACATTTTTATTATTTTATTGTAATAACGAATACAATTCCTTATTGCAATAAGATGAGTCAGAGCGAATATAGACTTCAGGCTACTTTTTTCTATGCTTTCAAACATCATGGAAATCTGTATATATGAAAAAATCTTTAAATAAAATTCTTAAATTTACTTCTTCTATGATTAAACATTAACAAATAGTAAAATGCAATAAGGGCAATGGATAGATATATTTAGTCTTCGGTATTTTTGAGGTATATTTTAAAAGTAATACCGCACTGCTTTGTTTTTTATTCAAATTAAGTATCGGGTATACCAAATATAGCCTTCGGTATATTTTTGTGGTATATCAATTCGGTAAAATTTAAAAAATATTATCGCCCTATTTTTCTTTTGTTTAATCTAGGTAGCGGGTATACCAAATATAGCCTGCGGTATATTTTAGTATTTAATTGGTATATTTTAAAAATAATACCGCACTGCTTTGATTTTTAATCAAAATGTGTAGCGAGTATACCAAACATAATTTTCGGTATATTTTAGTATTTTCGTTGTATATTAATTCGGTATAATTTAAAAATAATACCGCCCTATTTTTCTTTTATTCAATTTAGATAGCGGGTATACCAAATATAGCCTTCGGTATATTTTAGTATTTTTGTGGTATATTAATTTGGTATATTTTTGCTTTTACCCAAAATGAGTAGCTGCTAGATTTTTTACATTTTCATCTTTAAATAAGGTCAATTTATTTTTCAGTCTTTTATTTTTATTTATTTCAAAAACTTGTCAAATTTCTATGGCGATTATTGTAATAAGGTAAACACATCAAAATAATACAATTGCTAGTTCAACACAAATCTCATATAAAGAGTTGGCATTACACAAAGTAAATCCCAAAGAGAGAGAGAGAGAGAGAGTGCTAAAAAGAGACGACAAATGGCATATATCCTGAGTAAAGTCTGATTGCTCCTTTGGCGCAACCTTCGGTCGCATTAAATCCACTTCGTTGCGGCTGTAAAAGCAACAACAACAGCAGCAACAACAACAACAACAACTTGTCATGCCGCATGCCGCATGCAACCCCGGTTTTTGCGTTGTTGTCGTCGTCGTCGTCGTTGACTGTTTGTTTTTAATGAAATTATAATAAAAACACATTATGTGCGAGAGGCCGGGCGCACTTCATTTTTCATTTTGGCGCGACGCATTTCCTTTGACCACCACAGCAATAACAACAGCAACAGCAACGAATCCGGTCTTGCCCCGCAACAGCAACGTGCAACGTGCAACGTCACAAAAATGCGTTATAAGGCACAAGGATGATGACGACAACGACAACGATGATGATGATCATGATGATGATAATAATGCAGCAACGATGACGTTGCTTCTTAATTATTAATAAAGCCAATTGCAACAAGGCAACTTTTGCAACTTGCCGCTCAGCACCGAAGCTGAAACTGAGGCTGAAGCTGAGACTGAAGCTGACGTTGATTCTGGCCAAGCCAAAACCAACATGTTAACTTTTTAATTAACGAGTTTTCTTTTTCGATTTCAATTTGCCAGCCAACACACACAACACACACACACACACACGCTGCCCACAGAACTGGCCTGCAGCTCTGATTGCTGTTGTTGTTGTTGCTGTTGTTGTTGCTCGTTTGTTGCTTACTCAGTCCCTGATCCATGGCGTCGAGTCGAGTCGCCCAGTTACCGAGTTACCGTTTCTGCCTGTGCGTGCCACGCTTGCCACATGCCGCATGCCGCTTGCCGCATTGGGCGCAACCTTAGCGCACTTTTATTTTAATTTAATTTAGCTGCATGCCTCGCTGCACCAAAGCCAAGATCCCGCTCTCCCTCTCCCTCTCTCTTTCGCTCGCTCTCGCTCTCGCTCTCTCAACAAGTTTGGCTAGTTGCAAAGCTCTTGGCCCGGCTTGTGGCCAGTTGGGCAATGGCCATTTATTAATAAAATATTTGCAAATTGTTGTCATGTGGCAGCGCACCTCTCTCTCACTCACTCACTCACTCACTCACTCACTCACTCACTCTCTCTCTCTCCCTGGTTTGCCACAAGGCTGCAACCAAGTTCTAGTTGACTCCGTCGAGTGTCATAAATTAAAGGATTACTTGCCACAGTCAGGACACCAAGCGGCAGCTGCATGCAGTGCAGTAAACAGCGGAGAACAAACAAGAGAAAGACACCCAGAAAGAGAGAGAGAGAGAGAGAGAGAGAGGGAGGTAGGGTGAAAAAAGAGAGGGGGAGAGTCAGCTCTGCATGCTGCAGCAACGGCTGGCTAAGCAAGTTGTTAGCATTAAAAGGCCGCAACACAATGTGTGGCAATTACACTCTGCAGCATGGCAGCGATTTAAATACGCTACAACAATCCATCGACAACGTTTCATTTGCAATTGCACTTCAATAATATCAAGTATACGCAACACTTTAAAACAAGAGATCAATCACAGCAATCAGCTTTCTAAAGACATTGCTACCATACTACAACTCGATTGTAGCATTCAGCTTTTGAAACACATCTCAGGAGTAGTTTTCCTTCTCTTAAGACAGTATATTTTAAGATAGTTTATCTCATTAGTTTAATTAAATGCAAGCAAATATTATTCAGTTTTCTAAAGAATGCAGCTCAACTGTAGCATTCAGCTTTTGAAACACATCTCGGAGATTGTATTGTATTGTATATGAAAAGCATATTTAAAGTGGTTTATCTCATTATTATTATTCACTAAGCTTATCTGTTCAATATTCCACTTTAAATTTAAGAATATTATGCAAATATATAATGAGAAACATTCGAAATTGCTTATACTATTTTTTCCCAATATATTTATTTTATTTTCAATTTCTTTGGAAATTACTGAATCTATTTTTTCCTAATAATTCATTTATATCGTTCTCAACTTTTTGAAACAACTTGTACATTTTTCTTGTAATATTTTAACCAGTTTTATATAACGTTACAATTCTTCTTTTATTATTAAAATGTGCATAATTTCATTACATAAATACTTTTAAAATGTATTATTATTTATTTCTAGAATTTTGAATGCTTACAGTTAAATTTTAGAGTTACAGAGGAAAAAGAATAGTCACATCTTAGGTAGCTCTATATTTAACCGTAAGCATACAAAATACTATAAATAAATATACTTTTAAAAAGTGAAAAAGTCTAGGAACATGGTTATCAAGTTGGATATTCTTAGCTCTTGTAATTCAAAGAGCTTTTATTAATTGCTCCAAATTATTTTAATTCTTGTTGACTGAAAGTTCAGTTTCAAGTCAATTACCAAATATTGAAACTGAGAATATTTTTAGTAATTAAATATGTATATTTCTATAGTGCCCAACTTCTATAGCCTTAGCGTATATGTTATGCTCTATAATAAATTGGAACACGAAAGCCGAGTGCAGTGTTATTAGGCTGACAATCAGAGGAGGCAAGCAGCCTGGCTGGAGTCATTGGAGTCCCTGTTGCGGATGTGAGTGGCAAGTGTGTGTGTGTGTGTGTGTGTGTGTGCCTCTTATACATATGTATATGCATGTAGGTGCGTTTTGCCGCTGCCTCGTCTGCCTCACTCATCTGCCTTGGTGGCTACTGTGTGAGCCGCAAGCCGCAAGCCGCGAGTTGCGCGTGCGCGCCCTGCTACCGATAAGATCGTTTGCAGAGAGCGAGAATGGGAGAGAAAAAGAGAGAGAGAGAGGGAAGACAGAGACTGAGACTGAGGCTGAGGATCGGATCGGTAGCAAGGCAATAAGCCATACTAATAGGCTGTTGCTGCCGGGCACAATCGGCGGTTCGCATCAGCGATGTGATGTCGTTGATGTTGAAGGTGCCTCCTTTTTTGCAGCCCTCTCCCCGCTGCCCCTCTCCTCTCCCTCGCTGCCTTCTTCACAAAACACGGTCTCCGCCTTCGCGCTTACATTTGCCACATTTGTATGAATAATTTAATTATTGTTTAAATGTTAATTAATGCAACGTGAGACGAAACGAGACGCGACTTCAGTCGAGTCGAGTCGAGTCGAGTTGAGTCGATAGCAGGCAACGTTAACTGAGCCAATGCACTTCCATTTCCATTCGCATTCGCATTCGAATTCACATTCGCATTTCCACTTCCACTTCACTTCTCTGTTTTGTTTTAGTCTTTCTTGAGTTTTGCACCTCCACCACTTTACACGCTCCAAAAACAAGCGAGACGAGTCTTTATAACTTGACAGACACGCATTTGGCATTAATGGGTTGGTTAACAGACACCAACAACAACAACAACAACAGCGAAACAGCAACTGCTGTGGGAGAAAAGCCAACCACCAACGCACTATGAATGAAAAAAGCAAAAAAAAAAAAAAAACTAAGATACAAATATGTAAATGCGTCAAATTTGCAATTAGATGATAACTGCGATCGCATTGTTGCCACAATGACTTGCCACACAAGCTGATAAAAGCGCAACTAATTAAGAGCACTTCTCTCTTTTCCAACTGCTCTCTCATGATATATTGTTGCATGGCACGACACAGCATGTGAATGCGAGCTTTTGACACGCTGCGATGGCCGAGTGCCGTAGCAATGAGCATTAGAAATCTATGGGAATTCCAATGTTGAACAATGCACTAAAGTGCATTAGCTTTTAACGGTAGCACTAGCACTTGAGTGTTGAGCAGGAAACTGAACGAGTTGCCATTAATGGAAATCGCTAAATACTTAGAAATTAGTCAAGTTTACAGTACAAAACTTTAAACAAATAATGATTTGATAATCACCGGCAATTAATACAGATAAACAAGTGTTGTATAAAAATCATCAATTCTTTAAAGAATAGTTTTCAACAAATTTTTATTCTAAATACTACATTTTGATATTTGATTTGATTTTATTCTAAAATCAACTTCTAGGAATGTTTTGAAATTGGAAAATGTTTATTTTTTAGGTATTTCTAATATACAATCTTAATTCAAAGTGTTTCTAATTGGAAATTATTTCAGATAATATAACAAGTTAACAAATAAAGTTAAAGAATGTTGTTTGAATCTTGGAGATATGTTCCCACCACATTTTCTACTGTTATATTCTAGAAGCACACAAAATAAATCGAGTTGAAGCAACCTCTTTGTAGTATAGAAGAATTTACCGTTATGTGGATTGTATTTGCAATTCTCTAATATGTAATTTTCATTATGCCATTCAATTTCAAACTGACTGCTTGACATTTAAATGATCTGCACTTTGTGGTTGCATTGATCTATAGTTATTCTTGTGGAATTTTCATTGTTGGATTTTGATATAACACATATAGTAATGCACACTACAGAGTCATAGATACTTATTTTAGTGTCCCTCTCTCTTTCTTTTTCTATCTGTCTCTCTCTCTTATTTCTGTTGCTGCTATTTTAACGTAAACGCAGCGAAACTTGAAACTCAAGCAATTAACAGAAAAGATTTGCGTTTTGTTGTTGTTGCTGCTGTTGTTGCTGTTGTTGTTCTTGTGGTTATGTCTCGAGTCTCGGAGTCTCTCCGCTCGTTTTCTTCTCGTCTGCCAAATGCAGTGACGACGACGACGACGACGCCGTCGACGACGACGTTAATTAAAACAAATGGCAAAAATAAACAACAGGCAGCAGCACAGAAACTAAAAGTAAACTAATTAAAAGGATCGCAGCACAAAAGTTTCGACTTACATATGCAGAAAATTGTTGCTTTTTTGTTGGGGGAGCAAAGCACGATGATGACGTTCAAAGACGTTGATGATGATGTTAACGATGATAATAATGATGAAGACGGCAGGCAAAAGAGGAAGCTCGTTCAGTTATTGTTCTTGGTTGTTGCTCTCGTTTCTCGTCTGTTTCTTTCTCTCCCTGCAGAAAGGCTTTTCTCTGTGCTTCGTTCTATTTAGCTATTTAGCTATTCTGTTGCTGCTTTTTATATTTATTTGTTTCTAGTATTTCGTTTGCTTGCGTTGTTTGTTGTACAATTTGCACACAGGAATGTGGATGCTCTTCTACTTCTTCTGCAAGTTGTTTTCCTTTTGTTTTGTTTATGTTGCTGTTCAGTGCTAATTGAGTGCGAATTTTAATAGTCGTACTAAACGCATGAAAATTGTTGCTTCACACACACAAACACAAACACTGACACACACACGCACACGTGCACTGTAGAACAAGGGAAGAGAGAGTGCGACCGAGCGAACGATATGCGCGCGTGATTTACCGTTGATTGAATTAGTACAGATGGCAAGAAGAAGACGCCCGCCCAGCAGAAAACGTAGCGAAGATCACTCAACACACGACGCCGACTGCGAATTGAGAGTAAGAGTGAGAGAGCAAGTAACGAGCCGACACCTGCAACAACACACAAATACAAATACACAGACACAGACGCAAACGCACGCGAAACTGAACTCGACTCAATTAGTTAGCTCGTAAATTTGCATATTTCAAATTATTGCTTCACACAAAACGCCAGCGGGGGGTGGTGGGCGTAAAATACACAACCAGCGAAGATCTTTTCGTTGTTGCTTTACTTGATGTTATTGCTCTTGCTGTTGTTGTTATTACTGTTGTGGCATGTAAACACACACAAGCACACTGCAATCACACATAAATATGTTTGGTGGCCCCAAAAAAAAAAACAAACAATTTCAATAATAAACAAATGAGATTCGCACTTTTGATTTTGCTTGCACACACACGATAAATCGCGTAACGTAATTTTGTTCGTAGCTGTTGTTGTTGCTCTGCTGCTGCTGCTTCTGCTGCCTGCGCACACAACACGACCGCCAGCGCCGAAGTTCACTTGACGAATGCTGGCTGGGCATGAATGAAAACCGAAAAGCAGCAATTGTTTGTTGTTGCTGCTGCTGGCGTTGGCGCTGCTGCTGCTGCTGTTGTTGCTGCTGCTATGTTAGGTGGTTGGGCCAGCCTTGCGCTCTCTTTGCGTGCGTGTGTGCGCTCTCTCACTCACGCTCTCTCTGTCGCTCTCTGTGCAGTTGGCTTATCAGCTGCTTTGACTGAGACCGGCATTTGCTGCTGCTGCTGTTGCTGTTACTTTTGCGAGGGTTGTTTTGGCTCTTGCGCATACATGCAATGTGTTGTGGGTGGGGTTGTGAGAAGGGGGGTATTTTAGTTCGTTGCTTTTTTTTGTTGTTTTTTTCGCATTTAGCTGTTGGGGCTGCTCTGCCATTGGATGCCCAAGCATTTGGGATTTCACTGGCAGCCGCCTATCGCAGGTGCCGTTCAAATCGAGGGTAGCAGCAGCGCAGTTAACAGAATTCTGTTAAATCGCACCTGTGCGTAGGCGCGCGCTGTTAAGCAGCCGCTGTTAACACAGACAGACAATTCGCATTGTGTGTTGTAGGTGGAGCTTGTGTTTCTTATGTAAACGGAGCAATAGAATTTCCTTTTTTATGTTTTTAATTAAATGACAAACCCTTTTCACAGCACTTTCATCATCACGTTTCTAATGAGTTGACAAAAATATAATTTTTTATATTTGACATGGGGTTGCATATTATGGTTGTTGTTGTTGTTGTTGTCGTAGTTGGTCATTTATTATTTTGCACCTCGAACTGATTTGATTTCTGTCGGTTAACCGAGCAACTTGACAGACACATTTCACGTTATCTTCTCTGTCAACCCCTTCTTTTGCTACCATAACAAATTTGCGCAAAAAAACAAAATGAGTGAGAGAGAGACAGAATAATAATAACACATAATAGAAATACGAATAGCGAAACGACAACCACATAATGAATTGGCTGCATAAATAATAGGCTCAAACTACTTAGGATAAGCGTAGCACACGCACCCAAGACACAGATACTCACACACACGCACACGCACACACACACAAACACACAGATTGCGAAGCAGCGCATCCACCGCAAACCCCTGGGCTGCATCCCCTTGACAGGGGCAAAAACGACGGCGACGGCGACGGCGAGTGCGAGTGCTGGCAAAGAGCAGCATTATTCATACATAAAAAGCCAATTAAAAATTTATAATAAACCCCGCGCCAAATGCAACAACCCCAAAAAAAAACCAACTCCAGCAACAGCACAACAAAATTAATGTAAGCTATATCAAGCAGTGCGCACAGTGGGACCAACGTTATGTTATAAAAGTAGCTACCTCTCTTTTGATTACGATTTGATTTTAAAAAGATTGATAACTAAAATTCTATATACTAAATACTCGATATTCACTTGTACTTAGCAATTTCAAAACCGAAATAAAAGAGCAATATTGATATATTTATTAAAAAAAAAAGTATAACTAAAATAAAATTATCCAAATACTAAGAAAAGAAGGCGCTGCCTATATTCCGAATTTCATAAAAAAAAATAATTTAATATAATAAAATAAAATAAATATATATATCTACTTAAGATGATGATAAAAACTGATACATAAATTTTAACTATTCAAAACTTAAGAAAAGAAGATCCTGACTTTATAATTATGCTAACGTAATTTCCTTTTCTCTTTAAATTGTAAATTTCAAAGAGTAAATAAGGAAAGAGTAGTATAACATAATATTGTTGTTGAGACGAGCGCATTGTAGGTGAGTGGCACACTCAAGTTGAGTGTTGCCAATTCTTCTGTTCATAAAATAGCGAAAGTAACATATGAAAAACGCTAGAAACCGCCAGAAAATAAGGATGATAGCCAAAATATAAAGCTACGTTAGTAAAACAATATTTTTATTAAGTATTTTTGAGTAGTAAATTTCATCAATCATGCCCTATTCTGGTGCACTTTGTTCTGCGAAAATTGTTCCCTCACAACAATCCCAAATGGTCAATGGAGCTGACCAATGAATGCGTCGTTTTTTTAGAGACAGTCGGAGCAAACGTTATTTTGTTCGACTGTGAAAACGCAGATGACGAAGACTTATAGTTGTTTGTCTTGGCATGTGCTTGCAAATCACAAAGTTTCGCATTAATGGTACATTTGCAATATTTTCATTTTAGATCATCGGCTGCATCTAGAGCTAACCAATTCTTAAAGAAGGAGTTATAAGTCTTGGGCATTTTAACTGCCCCACACGATCGTTTTGGAAATTGTGAAATACACAGATGGTCATGTATATCTAGTATGAAACTAGTAAAAACTATAAATCGATAAAAATGCAAAGATCTTTTGGCATATCGATGTTTTTTACCATTGCAATGCAAAAATACTGCAAGGTTTTAAAGTGTGGCATAGTAAAACATAAAAATACACAAAAGTACCAGATATTTTTAAAAAACTAAAGTTCCATCAGTTTTGTTTTGAAAATAGCTATATTTCCCGCTAGCCGCTAGTTTTCAATTTATCCCGCATTTTGCTTTTGAAAACCGTCAGATCTAGCGGGGAAATAGCTAAATTGGCAACTCAACGCTTCGCTGATCGAAAAGCACTCAATGCTTTTCGCACACTCAAGCAAGCACTCAAGTTCCAGTGCTCTCTTCTCTCTCTCTCCCATAGCTCTCCACCACTGAGCCGACCCAATTGAGTTTCAGTAGTAGAAAATATACAAGTTTTCTTCCAGTCTCTTCATGTGTAGACACAAGATGAGAAAAGAATTTATCACTTCAGTTTGCCGTATATGCGGAACTGATTTTCTACAAGAAACTTCCAGTATAAATTCTGCCAGAGGGAAATTTCAGAATTTGTACTCGACGTTTCTTGTAGAAAATCTGTGGTCCAGCTTTAGCAGAAAATCTGTGCTTAGATTCTAGTGCGTAGTTCGGAATATGCAAAATAAAAATACGCTCAAAAATATATGCAGTAAATAAAATGTTTATTATACTTCAAATTAAATTTATTAAAACTAAAACAATGAGTACTTAAAATTATAGTTATGTTCTCTAATTAGTTGAACTTATTACTAAACAATTATATTTATATTCTATTTATTATTTTCTAATTGCCTTGCCTTGGCATTGGCCTTGTAATTTCTATTCTTAAATTTAAACAAGTAAAAAGGTAACAGTCGAGTGTGCTCGACTGTGAAATACCCGCTACCCATTTTTAATAAAGGTAAAATATTGCGGTATTATTTTCAAAATATACCGAAAATACTAAAAATATACCAAATGGTATATTCAAAATATACCGTAGACGGCACAATATACCAGATCATGCTGCACATGCGGGAGCCGCGTTCTAAGCGACGAGGGACGACGCAACCAACCGGCACCCTCCAGAGGAGCACAACCCAGGATGTCCCATGGCAACGACTCCGTGGCCGGCATCCGCAGGCCCATTGATCAACGCACCTAGACCCGCCATGACGTTGACGGCACTTCTACAGTGCAAAGGAATGAGCATACTCCCCACTACTACAAAATAACTTAAGATTGTTATTTTAATATGGTATAGAATCTCCGTTTTCTTGTTCGAATAATTTCAAACGTCGCGGCATTGAGTTCACCAAGTTTTGGAGCGTGTTTGTGTCGATGGTATCCCATTCTTTAACAATGGCTTTCTTCAAGCCCTTCAATGACTCAAACTGCCTTCCACCTTTGTAGACTTTTGCTGACAGAATGCCACAAAGGTTCTTAATTGGGTTCAAGTCCGGACTTATTGCTGGCCACTGCAATAGGAGTATATTTTTTGATTCCAGGAACGACATCGTATACCTCGCAAGATGTATAGGAGCGTTATCCTGTTGAAATACCCAAAGCTGTTGAACTGGTGTCATCGCGCAATGGCGATGAGGATTCCTCCAAGGATTCGCTTTCTTCGGTTATCGAGGAGAGCTCTGCCTCAATTGTTGTTGATGACCAATCAGTCTGCTCTTCTGATGTAATTGGCGATATAATATCAACAAATCACCACTGCTCTGGAATTTTTGGTAGAACTTTATCGACATAGCCCTCAATTACTTTTTGACTTGACCGTCGACTGCTGCTGGATCGTCGACATTCTGAGCAAAGTCTGATCGATTTCGAGCCTTGACCATTTTCTGGTGACTGTGGTTATGACTCCGGAAAATTTATATTGATGTCAGCATATCAATTTTTTAATTATATTCTTTATATTCAGCGTCAGCTACACGTGCTTCATGCGCTTCTTTCCATCTCGTATTGTATACATAAAGTGCTTTTTGAGTTTACTATTAAATTATCGCAAAATTTGCACTTCTTCAATTAATTCCGCATTTACTTTTTGTACTGCTCCATTGCAATCCCAATATTGCAAAAGGGGAATTTGAGGCGAGCGCATTGTAGGTGAGTGGCACACTCTCCGCTCCGACGATCGAAAAGCACTCAATGCTTTTCGCTCACTCACAATGCGCTCACACTTTATCTCAAGCGGTCACTTAACCAACCCTCATTCTGTGCGAATTTCTTTATGCCGAAAGTGTTAAATAAAAAAAAAGAACAAGTAAGAAAACTACAGTCGAGTGTACTCGACTGTGAGATATCCGCTACCCATTTTGAATAAAAGAAATATATTTTGCGGTATTTTTCTTAAAATATGCTGAATATACTGAAAAAATACTAAAAATATGCCAAATGGTATGTTTGGTATATCGATATATTACCGCATTCAAAATATACCATAGACGGCACAATATACCAGATTGTCAGCCAAGGCAAATAAGACCCCTAGTAAGTAGGCGTGTTTGCCCATACAAAAGTATTTCTTTAATAACTTCGACAATTTTTATCTGATCGCAAAATAACGCTTGTTATTAAATTTTTTTGATTTGCATGGGCGGAAGTGGGCGTGGCAAAAATTTGAAATAAACTTGATCTGGGTGCAAACATAACAAATGCTGTCGAAAAAAAAAATTATAGCTCTATCTCTTATAGTCTCTGAGATCTAGGTGTTCATACGGACGGACGGACAGACACATAGACGGACAGACAGACAGACGGACAGACGGACATGGCTAGATCGTCTCGGCTGTTGACGCTGATCAAGAATATATATACTTTATAGGGTCGGAGATGCCTCCTTCTACCTGTTACATACATTTCCTGCCGGCACAAAGTTATAATACCCTTCTACCCTCTTGGTAGCGGGTATAAAAAGGAACAACTTGTAATCTACGCCACTACAACAGTAGTTAAGAAACAAATTTTTAAACCAAAAACTTTGTTGAGCTCATTTGAACGCTTTTTTTTACATTCTCAATTTCTTTTCTCTCTATTGAAAATTTCTAATGACTGAAGTGATTTCACCTACGGTTTAATTGGTAATTAGTTTTTTCTAATAAAAGTAATATATTAAATAAAATAAAAAAAAATCAAATATAGATGAATTCCTTTAAATGATTGTCATTTTCAAGGCCGTTGGAATTCATAATGGAAATAATTCAATGTTTACGACTTTTGCACCACTGTGCCAAGCGGCCTCAAAGTGAAAGCTTGAAAGCATGTGAGAATTGTACACAGGAAGAGAAAGAGGACGAGACGTGGATTTGGAATTGGTATTTTTGGGTTGAAATCGTTCCTTGGTTGATGGGAGAAGAGGACTGAAGGACGGGGGTTGCACACGCATCTAGCGCTAAATTAGATGTAAAATAATGAACATTTCAATTAAAATAATTAATATTATGAAGTGCATGGCCTGCTTGCTCCCTGACAATGGCCAAGGCAGATGAGTTTCAAGATCCTGAGGCTGCTCGAGCTGCAAGTCGAGCCCAGCAGCCACTAAGCACTCAATTAAGCATTTTAATGTTTATGGGACCAGGTTATGTTATGGTGTTGTTGTTCTGTTTGAAGCATGTGCGAGCGAGAGAGCGAACGAGATGTGTCTCAGTGCCAACGCCAACGAGGGAGAGAGGGAGAGGGAGATGGAGAGCGATGAGCCAAGGCTTTTTAATTATAATTAAACATGCGAGCGAGCGAGCAATTGCTCCGGTGGATGAATGGATGGATGAAGCTATGCTAGATGGTACATACATACATATGTACATATAAGCATGGTTTTGCTTGGGTTTCGTTGGGTTGGCATAATCACTTAGCCGCGTGCAGCGCAGCATTTAAAATTAATTCTACTCAAGTGCGTTTTGGCCGCCCAAAACACGTGGCACACGTGGAACGAACACCCGGCTACGATTTTCCCTCTGAATGGGGAGCCAAGAAGAGCCAAAAAAAAACAAAACAAAAATACAAAACATGGCCTGCGATTACCGTTAGCATTTTTGCGAGCGAAACAAATTGCACGCTAATTGCTTATGTTCAATTAAAAGCAAACTCCAAACGAAACAAAGCAAAATCATATGAAATGTAACCCACGGGGTGCTATGGAATTTCGACACACTGTGCGCTTTCCCACAAAACCAGTGTTGCCACACCTTCGTTCCCAATAAGATTGTGGCACACGCTCTATAGAGAGTACAATATTTCTAGTTATAACTTAAATATGCAAATTTAAAATTATTTAATTTTATAAAAATTAATGAAATATAAAAATTAATAGAGAGTACAATATTTCTAGTTATAACTTAAATATGCAAATTTAAAATTATTTAATTTTATACAAATTAATGAATTAATTAACAAAAAAATTAGTAATTAATTCTTAATGAATATTGTAACAGTTCTATTGAAATGTATAGCAAAATTATTTAATTCTTTAGAAAGCAATTTAAAAATGTAACACTGAAACTTTTCATAAAAAACTTTATTTATTTTATATTGTTTAATGAAATATGTTGAAAAGATGTTAAATTTTTAATAAATTTTTTATTTTAAAATTTGATATTTCATAGATTTTTTAAATGTTTTATATAAAATGTAAAAATAAAATTCAAGTTATTGGAAACCTATTCTTTTAACAATTTAAAAATTTATATACCCGCTACCCATAGGGTAGAAGGGTATTATAACTTTGTGCCGGCAGGAAATGTATGTAACAGGTAGAAGGAGGCCCTATAAAGTATATATATTCTTTATCAGCGTCAACAGCCGAGACGATATAGCCATGTCCGTCTGTCCGTCCGTCCGTATGAAACACTGGATCTCAGAGACTATAAGCGATAGAGCTATAATTTTTTTTCGACAGCATTTGTTATATTTGCACGCAGATCAAGTTTATTTCAAAGTGGGCCACGCCCACTTCCGCCCCCGCAAATCAGAAAAATCGAATAACAAGCCTAATTTTTAAGCTAGTGTTGCGAATTCGGAATTTCGGTATATATAATAATGACTACAGTCTTCGTGATCTCTGAAAATTTGGTTGCGATCAGATAAAAATTGTCGAAGTTATTAAAAATATACTTTTGTATGGGAATAAACGCCTTCTTACTAGGGGTCTTAGTTGCTTTGGCTTTCAATCTGGTATATTGTGTCGTCTATGGTATATTTTGAATGTGGTACTATATCGATATACCAAATATACAATTTGGTATATTTTTTAGTATTTTGGTATATTTTGAATAAAATATCGCAAAGTATTTTTCTTTTTTCAAAATGGGTAGCAGGTATCTCATAGTCGAGCACACTCGACTGTAACTTTCTTACTTGTTATTTTTAGAATAGCAACATTTTTCCTAACGCAATTGTTGCTGCTTCCAGTCACATTTCCCCAACTGTAATCACACAAGAGTCGTACAAAACAGCATTAAATCAGCTGAATTGATGGTACTGACAACAAAATACAAGATGTGTACAACAGCAGAGACTGAGTGAAGGAAAGAAAGAGAGACACACTGTGCGAGCAACAAGGAGAGGAAGAGAGAGAGAGAGAGAGAGAGAGAGCACAGACAGAAGGACGTTGGCAATGAATGCTTTTTGTTTTGGTTTTGATCCTTTGCGCAAATAATTGCCTAATTGTCTCTGGTCGGGGCTTGTCAGTGGCACGCATCGTTGTTGCCACAACTGCTGCTGCTGTGGCTGTTGCCGATGCTGCATGCAAATGGCAACGCATATTTCTTACACAAATCCATTCTCATCTATTAATTGGCAGCCCTCAGCAGCTGCTGGCCAGAATCGAGAACATCGCTCCCCTTAACACAATTAAGCGCTTCTGCAAATAAAAAATGAAATCAAGGATGCGGTTCCCACTCTCTCTCTCTCTCTCTCTCTATCTTTCTTTGTCTCCCTTTCGGTCTACAGAAATATGCAAATGCATTGTGCTCGAGCATTTTTTATTTACCTTTGGGATATCTATTGGTTTCGCTTGGGTCTTGAGTTCACCAGCTAATCTATCTTTTTAATTATCTTTTTTAGAGAATAACAAAAATGAAAGGTGCTACACTTTTTTCAACTTAATTAAGTTTCTTGAAAGTTTCAGATTAGAGATATAGCTAAAAAAAAATTAAAATAAAAATAGCAAAAATATTTCATTTATAAATGTTAAAATAAACTTTTATTAACTTATAATCTTAATATTATAAGCTATCCACATATTTTGTTAAAATGTTAAGCTATTAATTAGTATTCATAATTTATATTTGTGTATAAGTTTCTTGAAAGTTTCAGTTTTAGATAATATATAGGTCAAAAATTAAAATAATAATTACAAAAATATTCAATTTAAAAATCTTTAAAAAAAAACGTAATATCTTAACCTAATAGGTAAGTAAATAATTGAGTTGTTAATTATTAGTAATATAGTTATTAAGAGCAGATCTCGAAGAAAATACACAAATAACATTTTATTTAATTCCAAATTAATCATGAACAAAAATTTGTAAAAGTTACGAAATTAAAGAAAGTCAAAGGCAACGCAACTAGCGTTTCTTAAGTTTTTAAACTACCTTGGCTAATACAATAAATAGGTAAATAAAATAAAAATAAATGATATCATTTATTTTAATAAATTATATTGAATATTCAATATAATAAGCAATAAATACTTATGGAATATTGAATACAAGAAAATATAAATATATCATATAAGTATTTATTACCCAATCAATTAAATTTTAACATTTCCTTCGCATTTTTTTGGCTGTCTTATTTCAAGATGGCTGCCAAGGCGGCCTGCAGGCTGCAGCGTCTTATAATTTGCTCATTTGCATTTTTCGCCAGTGTGTACACACGAAATTGCAGAGCAATTAAATTGCTGCGCTTGCAAATTTTTGCATACATGTGTAATCACTTTTCTTTTCGCTTCGTCTTTTTGTGTAGTTCAATTTCGCACGCCGTTGTTATTGTAATTATTATTATAGCTGCTTGTTGTCAACATATTGATTGCCTTTGTGCATAATATGTTAACGAGGGTACAAAAAAAAATAAAAATAAGGTACATAGCTACCAGGGCTGCTGCACAGCGCTTCTAATTGCGTTGCATTGTGCTGCAAGCAAGAAAGCAACAACAACAACAACAACAATGATATCCAATTTCAATACGTAATTTATTAACTGTGACTGTGCAATGCGAATTGGCTGCTCTCAATGCACTTTAAAAACTGCCCCTCTGGCCGAAGCTTCCAGTTAACGTTAGCGACTTTTAAGCGGGGCATTTGCCACCCATGATAAATGATAGGGCGACGCCTACGCGCGTCAAGGGTTGTCACCGTCGCCGTTGACGTCGTCGTCGTCGCCGCATTTTGCGGTACGCCGCAACGCCGATCAAATGGCCGCGATAAGAGCTGACAACGACACCGGGCAAAAGCCGCCAAGCCAGGCTAAACGTAGCCAAGCTGGGCGAACGTTGGCTGCGGTTGACAGTGCAAACGGTTGCAGTCAAAATTAATTAGAATTTTGAAACAGCAGCAAACCACGAAGAAAGTCGCAATTCTACGCGGTCGCAACGAAGTGTGGACACACTAACAAACACACAGTGTTGCCATAAATAATGTTGAAACAGTTTGATTTTTATTTTGAAATATATTCGTAATTTAACTTATTGCTTAGTTCAATATACAAACAAATTAATCTTTAAAATATATTAAATTCTTGAAGAAATTTAGAAATTTACCTATTTTTTAATTTGTTCTTTTAATAGTTTTTGTATACATTTCTTTATTATAAAAATTCAACAAATTGTGAATGGCTTTCAATTATGTTAAAAATGCTTTCAACTATGTATGTTAAAATTGGTTTTTACTTAGAATATCATATAATATAAAATTGTTGAAATTATTAATCAAATTTTTCAATGAAACGCATTTGGCCTACTTGACAACACAGCCAAGAAGCCTTCCATTTCGCAAGGGTGCATTGTTAGCGGTAAATTGAAATCAGTACAAAACAGCAAGCAAGTAAAATAAAAAACGATCATTAATCATCAGGCCAAAAACCAAAAGGGTTGACACGCTCGACACTGCCCGAAGTACAAAACCAAAAAACCGAAACCAAAACAAAACAAAGCGCAATAGCAAAAGCAAAAAAAAAAGTGAGTGAGGAACGCAAGAAGCACAAACGAACGCATGAAGGGTAGCTTGACCGGCGCCAACAACAACAACAGTGACGCTGACAGCACTAATAACAGTGAGTATGAAAGCAGCGACGCTAAACAGCATCAAAAAGAACAACAAAAGCAGCGACGCTAACAGCATCGCAAAGAACAACAACAACAGCGAAGCTAACATCAGCTACAAGAACAACAAGTTATGCCATTAGCAGCAGCGACAGCAACAACAGCGTCTGTAACAGCAGCAGCATAAGCAACAACAAAATGCAAAACGCAGTTACCTTTTACTTTAATTCTTTTTATTGTCTATTCTTCGACATTGAGACGATTGCTACGCTTATGCGTTGTTGCCTTCTTCTGCCGCTGCTCCTCTTCCTCATCGGATGATTCTTGCAGCATTGACAAAAACTGCACACTATGATTGTCGACCATATCGCGCAGATCTTCCGCTGTGCGAGTCTCCTTCATTAATGACGCAATCTTGTATTCGTTCAAGGCCGGATTGTCCAAGAGTTGATGACGCAGCTGCTTGAAGCGTCGTTGAAGAGTGGCATACGACACATTAGCAGCTCCATCTGCTCCAACTAAGGCAGCATCACCTTCGAGCAGATATTGTACGGCCAATTCCAGATTGTTGTTGGCATACGACAACGCTTGACGTGCCTTCTCCTTGGAGTAGCCCATTTCATCCACCAGCGTGTGCAGCGAATCATTTGCATCAGTTTCGATGCTCTCATTGATCGACGACGACATTTCTTTGGCAGCAGTTTCCAGCACTCGCAAGAATATGTTTACAATTTAAGGCACATGGCACACAGTGACAATTTTTGAGCTAACAGTTGTTTTGGCATGTTAACAGGCTGCTCTGTTAATAACAGACAGGCACCGCGATGAAAAAGCTCCCTTGCTCCTTAAGCTTATTTAACATATGTAAATTTGTATTTTTATTTCAATTTTGCAGCCTAAGATTGACTAAAGCAAATTGTCAGATTCTCAAAAAATACTTATTATCTTAGCTGTTTATCAATTTGTCGATAAGCAAAACCGCAAAACTTGAAATTAACTGCCAATCGCTGTTAGTTAACAGCGCCTTTGGAGCACAACAGCCTCGCAGTCTAACAGCTGACGATCAAAGTGCGTGCGAATTATGAAATTAACATTTGGCACTTTTTCTAATTAAATTAGGTATTTTGTTATCGATAACGGGTGGATCACATCGTAAAAATGTTGTTGTTGTGTTTACCAAAAACTTTGATAACACAAAGTTGGCAGCAATTACAATCTCACACACACACACAAAGGGAGATGAACGGGTTTCAACAGCTGCTGCCCCGTTGTCTACTTTTGGTCTGCTATATTTATGCGTTGCACAATTTTAAATAATCACCCCATTGGGAAATTTCATGGAAAGTCCAACCAAATACACAACAATCGAAAAAAACCCTTTCTCTCTCTCTTTCTCTCCCTCTCTTAGTTTTGCTTTGCATTACTTTATTATTGTATTTGTTTGTGTGTGTGTGTGTGTGTGTGTGTATGTGTGCACTGATTTATTGCCATTTTCTTAGCTGCCCTGTGTTTATGTGTGTGCGTGTTGTGCTTTTCGGTTAACTCTTTGTTTATTAGAAGCAAGAGCAGCAGCAGCAGCAGCAGCAGCCGAGGGACAAACAAACAAACAAGTGGCCCGTAAAAAGCATTTGCCATACCCTCATCTATCACAATTTCTTTTCTTACATTTTTGGGTTTAAAAACGCATTTTCTCTGCTTCCCTCTCGTAATTGAAGTTTTTAGTTTTCATTAGCCAAAAGTCGACAAGGGACCCAAATGACATACTGCTGCTAAAAGCTCAAGCTTGTATAATACAAATATCCATAATCATTATAATTTACATTACACATTCATTATAAGAATTTTCCAAAAATAAAAATAAAGTCCAGAAATTTACCATTGAAGTATATAACATAATTTACTTTCTTTACGAAATAATAAAAATTGTTAGAAATTTCAATTTTTAACTACAACTAGAATTCCCTTAAAAACACAAATAGCCTCTAATTGAAAATTGCAAAAGATTGTAATCTCAAAACAAAAAAGACATTAATTATTATTCGTTATTTAAAGTTCACACGCAGTTCGTTTGAAAATTGAAACGTGGTAATTGAACGTAAGCGGCAACGTAAGCCGATACTTTTACGATTTCGATTTTTCGTGCAATTTTAAAACGGATATGAAAAACTTTTCAACTCTCGCGAAGAAGCATTTTGAAATATGAGCAAAACGTGTGCTGACACATTCGTTTGACGTCGATAGTTATCGCAGCACAAAGCAGAGCAGAGGAGAGCAGCGGAGCGGCTTTTGCAATTGTTCGATTTCGAACAAATGCCAAAATCACTTAACACACCGTTAACACCCACATTAGTTGTACTTGGCCGCACACACACGCATACACATACATATAATGCGTGTGTGTATGTGACTGGGAAATGCACAGCGCAGCGCTCCACTTACAGTTTCGTTTCAATTACTTTTGTACCTACCCCCGGCAGCAACGGCAGAAGGAAAGGGATCATAATCGAATTAAATGCATTGCCAAACAGAACTGAAACGAAAAAGTCATTAAAAACGCAAGCAAGCAAAGTCTATAATAACGATTGCACGCAAATTTGTGCACCACATTTTCCCTCTCTCTTCCACACACACACACACCCATACGTGCCAAAAACTATAGTGTATGAATGGAATTTTTGGCATTCGGGAATGCGAACGCACGTGGCGCGCTGGTCACCCGAGATAAGCAACTGTCGACGCGTGGCTCGGCTGGAAGAGAAGGCTCAACCATCCAGCACAGATGTTGCTGTCTCTTTTGCACGCATTCAGTCAAAAGATAACCATCAAATAGGCATAGCGAACAGAAGAGAGAGAGAGTGGGAGAGAGATAGATGGCAGCGTTACGTATTTATGACTTGAAATCGGATTGTCAGATTCTTCTTTTCTATTCATTGCGATTATCGTTATTAATATTATTAGTGTTTGCACTAAAGTAACTGACTTCCGCTTCTTTGCCCTATTTACTTTTTTGTACCAGAGGCGTTGAACTGAGTAATAGAAAATGAAAAAATGAAGGAACTTTAACAGTCATTGGCTAAAATTGTAATAGAAGCAAAGTGGGTGAAGTTATGATGAGTTTTAGAAATCAATTAATTTATTTGTATCCTAGAATGATTTACATTATTACTTTGAGATTGGAAATTTGTATTTAAAATTTTCTTAAAATTGTTTCACTATTTTTATAGCAATTTGAAATAATTTGTTTAAATACGATTTTAGCATTAAGATGGTTTTTTATTTTAAATTGAGTTGATTTATGATTATGAAAACATTTTCTTTATAAATACTTTTTAAATTTTTTCATTTATTTTGTTTTTTTTATTTATTTTATTTTTTAAATTGAATTGATTATTGAAACTTGTTCTTTATAAATACTTTTTGAATGATATTATTTTATTTTTCAAAAATATTTACTTGGACATTTTTGTTTAAAATTTTCTTAAAATTGTTTCACAAGTCATTTTTCTTATTAGGACTTAAGATTTATTTATTTTTTAATTGATTTGATTTATGAATACTGAAATTTGTTCTTTATAATTACTTTTCCAATTATAAAATTTTATTTTTTTTCAAAGACTTGCTAATTTATTATTTTGAAATGGAAAATTTAAGTTTTTTTTTAATGTCTTTTTTAGTATGCGCTATAAAATATAGTAAAAAGTTTTTCAATGTAGTTATTATTGTTTACAATTACGTAGTTCATTTAGTGTGCCCTTATTATATGGTGTAAACAATTTGGATCTTACAGAATTTGTTTATCATTTCATCCATATCAAGTTCTTTTAACCAATGTGAAATCATCGTTTTAATGGTCTCTAAATCAAAAGAAATTGTGAACTCTCACACTCACACTCTTCAAGTTCGCAGTTTAACAACTCAGTTGTTCTCTCTCCACGCGACACACTTGAAATTATGCAAATATGTTGCGGCCACAACCTAGGACAACAACAAAAGCGACAAACAATAATAATTTTACACAAAACTCGACAACCCCAATTCGCATGCACCCCTGTTGCTGTTGCCGGCCCTGGTCCCCAACTCCAGCGTACCACAAACAAATGACCCACACACACACCACTTACACAGAGAGACACACACACACGCACACATAAATATTCATACAAATTAAGTTTGTTGCATTTCACGAAAAGAAAATTTGGAAAATCAAGCTTAGCAAATCACAAATTTATGTGGCAATCCATCAATGCCACTGCCACAGAGCATACGAAATTTAAACAGAACAGGGAGAATGAGGACAACATGCAGCAGTGCCACTGTTGCAGCAACTGTGTGGCACTGTCACGGCCACGGCCCACTAATCGCTTCCCACGATCGTCGAGCGCACAACGAAAATTTCAATATGTAAAATTGCGCCTTCATTAATCCGTAAATTAGAAGCATTGAATGATATCAGACTCAACTGGCCGCTTGACTGCGTCCCCCTCGCCCCTCTTTCCCTCCTCAATAGCGCAGTGTGTCACCCTTCTCTCTCTCTCTTCATCGCTCTGTCCGTCCGTCCGTCTGTCTGGCTGGTGCTGACAAACAAGCCGCGCTTTTGAAGTGCACCCTACGAACAAATCACTGCACACACACACACACACACACATGCATTGGGAGTTAAACTGCAGGGCGACGTCAACTATGAAGGGCAATTCCAAACCCAAATCCCAATCCGCTACTCGAACCACCACCGCAGGGCCAAAGAAGCGGCAACTGCACTGCACAGTGGGCGAATACTGCTGCAACCGACACTTGAAACTAAAATGATATTATTCAAAAAATAAAAAATTGGTATTTATATTAATATTAACAAATTCAGCTGTGAATTTTTTTGCCAAATGGTAAAATTAAAGAAAAGATTTTTAAATGTTTTTCAAAAAATAAATTTAACAGTGCATTCTTTTATTTATATTTTTATCAATATATGTATTAGGAAATTCAGCTATGAATTATTTTATTATTTGGTAAAATGAAAGACAACAATTTTCTAATTCCATTTCGACATAAACCCCAAGCGTCATTTAAAATTCTTTTAAAATTGTAGCCAATAAATATATTTAAAATGTTTTCCATAAATTAAAGATATAGGTGAAATTTTTTTTATTTATATTTTCAAATATTTTTGTATATTCAAAATTCAACTGTGAATCTTTTTATTAATTGGTAAAATTAAAGACAACATTTTTCTAATTTCATATACACTAAAACATCAAGCGACATTTAAGTCTATTGACATTGTTGCCCATAAATATATTTTAAATGTTTTCTAAAAAATAAAAAAAATATATTGCACTAGTAGATAAGCATACAAGATAAAAATATGAAATTTAAAACCAATTCAGCTTCAGTTAAAACAGCATTTTGAACTCCTTCGAGTTAGTGAATAATATATGTATGTACATATATGTATTTTAAATATTTCAAAAACTTACTGAGTTTCCGATTAAATTTTTTACTGTAACGCAATTTTTGTATTTTGAATTTATAATGAAGTTCAGCACTACAAATTTTATTTATTTATTTTCCTAAAAATATACAAACTTAACACTAAACAACAAATACTAACTTAGGAATTTAATTTATTACAAAATATTCAGATACAGATACAATTGAAAATTTAATTTCTCCACTCACATGTCAATAAATAATACATAGTTAAGCTTATAATTCTTTTTAGCTACTAAATGACGTTTTCTTTTATTGATGACATATTTCTTCATTTGCACTTCTTCTGTATTTCAAGAATTTGTAAAACTGTAGCCCAACAATTTGCTTTTAATAGTAATTTTATAAGCAAATATGTAAAGGTTGTTAAAATATGTATTCGATCATCTCTTGTTGTTTTTTTATAACTAAATGTACTATACTAATACCCAATAACTAACCAATATACCAAATATAACCTTCGTTTTATATTTTAGTATTTTGGTGCATATTAATTTGGTATATTTTAGGATGAATACCGCACTGTTTTGTTATTATTCACTCGACTGTAGCTTTCCTACTTGCTTTCATTCATATTTCCTTACACTATAATTTGTATTCCGTTTAATAACATTTGTACCACGGTGCAGTGTAATGTCAGTGACATGTCAACGACAAAGACAACGAGCACAACGAAGGATGACACAAGGGCAACAGCAGCAGCAGCAGCAGCAGCAACAACAACAACAACGACAAAATGTTGGACACTCGCAACGAAAGCAAACGAAACGAAATGAAATAAAATTAAATGAAATTTATATTAAAACTGTATTAGCCAGTGTGCTGGCTGGCTGCCTGACTGGCTGTCAAAATCAGAAACGCATCCTGGGTTAGGTCATTTGAATGTGGCAGCATACGCTCTTTCCTTTCCCTTTCCCCTTCCTTGCCCTTCCCTGCTCTACCCCCTTTTTGTGCTTCGCAGTCAAATTGCACGCACTGAAGCATGAAAAATGCGGCGACCACAGGAGCAGCATCGATGGCAATGGCAATGGCAATGGCAATGGCAGCATCATCACCATCATCATCATCATCAGTTGGACGAGCCGTCATCAGTGGCAGGGACGCAGACGCAGGACTCAATTCGAGTGTAAAAAACGTTGCGAGGAGCTGTCGCGGAGTCCGTTTGACATTTTCGTGTGCATAATTAAATTACGCAACGAACAGAGGCAGGGGAATGAACAGCAGCAACAGCAACAGCAACATCAAAAAGGGGACACATTACATTGCTACAGATTTAGAACCATTAGCAGAAATCGAAAGAGAAAAATAACCAAATCCAAATACAAATATGTACAAATTATAAACATCCGATGAATGTCCTCTAATGGGGATACTGCAGAATATTTAGCCCAAAAAGATTAAAATAAACACAAGAGTAAAATTAAAAAAAAAATGATATAAAAATCGCAAATGTGAAAAATGGTTTCAATTTTAACATATAATAATTTATTTAAAAAAAATCAAATAACAAGAAATATGAGATATCGTATCGATATTTTTAAATTTTACTGAGTACCAATAAAATAGGTAACCTAATAATTTTTCCCGCATGCGCTAAGAATCAATTAACTTGTATAGTGAACTTCAACTATACAGAATTCTAACAAAGAACCCTAAAAAAAAACTATCCAAGAGCATTTCCAAAAATTCGAATAGGCGTCCTAATAAAAGAATTTTGATGTATGATTTTACATATTACACTTTTTTTTGGTGATCTACTAATTTTACAACAAAATCATACACATTAAGAATCACTTAACTTTTATAGTTAGTTAAAGCCGCATTCGATTCAAATCAAGTTTTGATATTAAGTACAACTAAAATTCCCATCGTCGAATTTGGAAATTTTTATCAAGATTTTCTTTTATCAAATACGATCGATGAATCAGGAATACAATACGTCACAATCTAATACGGCACCAACAACTTTCTGACAAACTCGATTATTTACAAAGATGGAGAATAATCAACAAAAAGCGAAGATGCGATCGAAAATCAAAAGCTAACGATGAAAGAAAAAAAGAAGATCGAAGATCGGACTTATCGATCGTGTGGAGTTCGTTCATTCGTTTGACTCAAATTTTGGAATCTCGTGCAATGAATTTTTTGCCAAATGGGCTGAAACCTTCACCACAATCAATTGGAGTTTGAGGTCAGATCAACCTGTGGTTGAGAATGGGAAATTTTTGGTGATAGGTCAAATGTGTGATCGATCTTTTCAGTGTTTTAACCATATGACTAGCATTTCCGTAAAACATTGACAGCACTTGCTGCCTACTTTGACCGTTTCACGAAATTCGAACACGGTCACAGAGAACGAACCGAAGTAACACATTTTGATTAAATACATAATTCAGTGACTGCATAAAAATATAGTCGATGCAAATAAAACAATTTAAAATAAAGTTTTAATTTACTATCACATTCTATTTTGAGTTTATTGGCAGCATTGTTTTATGAGCGATTGACAGCACTTGCTGAGTACTTTGACCGTTTCACGAAATTCGAACGAACCGAAGTAACACATTTTAGTTATATACATAATTCAGTAACTGCATAAAAGTATAGTCGATGCAAATAAAACAATTTAAAATAAAGTTTTAATTTACTATCACATTCTATTTTGAGTTTATTGGCAGCATTGTTTTATGAGCGATTGACAGCACTTGCTGAGTACTTTGACCGTTTCACGAAATTCGAATCACAGTCACAGTGAATGAACTAATGTAACATATTTTACTTATATAAATTATTAAGAAAGTACATAAATATACAGTCGATGCAATTAACACAACTATAAGTAAATTTTGAATTTTCTTATCATAGTATTTTAACTTGATTGGCAGCACTGTTCCATGAGTAATTGGGATCACTTGCTGAGTACGAAATTCGAAACACGATCACAGAGAATGAACTAAAGTAACATATTTCAGTAAGTGCTTAAATATATAGTTGATATTTCATTTCATTATTGTATTGTATTTTGAATTTATTGGCAGCATTGTTTTATGAGCCTTTGGCTGCACTTGTCGAATACTTTGAGTGATCAACGATCAACAGGAAAAACAAGTTATGAATTGTTTTTGGGTTAACCATATGAAATACCCTTTTATAATATTTATATTATTCTTTTTAGTAGTGTCTTCAAAAGATTCACTTATTCAAACAGTAATCAGCACTTACCTTAAAGCCAGTTGAGGTTGTTGCCGCGGGATTAAGCTCTATATTGATGTTGTTGGGCTCCATAATGAGGCCCAAACTCTGCAGATTGCACGCCTGCGGCAGTTGCATCGTCGGCGATGGCACCTTAAGCACCGCAACCGTGCAATCTATGCTGCTGGCGGTCACCGTTGCCGTTGCTGGCAATGTTTCCGGCATTTTGTGGCCCTTCTCCTTGTTGTGCTCGTTGTTCCTTATACTGCTCAATGCCTCCCGGCAAGCGCTGCAACGAATTCAACAAAAGCAACATACAAACTTGAAATTTATATGCACATACATATATATTTTGTTCGTTATTTGCAATAATTTCGTAACCCTTGGCCAAGTAAAAATGCATTCAACATAATCTTAAGAACGCAATGTGTTTCGCTTCTTTTATAATTCTCAACATTTTTGTTTGTTTTTCGTTTAAATGCGTTTTGCGTTTGCAGTTTATTTTTAGTCTCCAGTTTTGGTATAAGTTGTCTATAACTTATTCCTAGTTTTCATATAATAATAGTAGCACATGGTGTCGATGATAGCAAAATACAAATCGAACAAAATTATTACAAAATAAAAAAACACTATTAAATTAGACACGTCAAATTCATCATTCTGTAGTTTCATAATATCCAGACGAATGCGCGCGACTTCACATATTTGTGTCTGTCTATGCCTTGAGACGACTGCGAATCTCGTTGGCCAACTCGGCCAATGGAACCGTGGACTCCTGCCGCGTGCTCACTTCACGCAGCTTGACCACACCTTGGGCCAGCTCGGCATCGCCCAAGACAATCGCCAGCGGTATTTGATGCTCCTCACAGTGCTGCAGTTGCGCCAACAGCTTGGGATTCAGCTTATACGAATGCTCCGCCTGCAAGAAATCGCAATAACTTGTGCTTTCAGTAATCTCTTATTAAAACTCTGTGGCAGAAAATGAGAACGTACCTTGATGCCAGCATCCCAGAGCTGATTGAGCACACGCAGCCGCTGCTCGTGTAGTCCCTTGTGGGCAGAGGCGACAAACACCTCGACATCGTTGGTGCGCAGCTTGACATTGCTGGCGGCGAATTTCGCCTCCAAGACGGCAAAGATGCGCTCCACGCCAATGGAGACGCCCACACAGGGCACCGCTTTGCCGCGCGGATCGAACATGCCAACCAAATTATCATAACGTCCGCCACCGGCAACGGATCCAACGGTCCCACTGCCTTGATCAGCAGCACTCGCCACTGGTTTGCCATTCTCCAGCACTGGCGATGCTTTCACTGGCGAACCAACAGCTCCAGGTTCAGCCTTAAGTACGCCCTCGTAGATGACGCCCGTGTAGTAGTCGAGGCCGCGAGCCAAACTCAAATCAAAGCTGACGCGTGACTCCAGATTGAACAGTCCACAATAGTTGAGCAGCAGCTGCATGCCTTCGAGGCCTTTGACAGCATTCGGCACCGCCTTGAGCTTGGCATCGGCGAGCAGCTGTTCGACGAGCTCCTTGCCACCGCTGAGACGCACATATTCGCCAATCTTGTCGGCCACAGCGCCATCCAGACCCTTCTCGTCCACCATCTCCTTGCGCACCTCCTCCCAGGGTGACTGCAAAAAAGAAAAATCATTACTTTTAAGGAAAAAGAAAGAAAATGTTAAGTTTGTTACCTTATCCAACTTGTCGACTGCTGAGCAGATGGCGCGAAAATCTTTTGCTGGCACGCCGCATGCCTCAAACATGCCATCCAAAAGCTGGCGATGATTGAGCTTAATCACATAGTCACCAATATCGAGCGTGTCGAGCACTTCGGCCACGATCTTCACGCACTCGGCATCCGCCAGCATGGGATCATAGGTGCCGGCAATATCGAAATCACATTGATAGAACTCACGATAGCGGCCGCGCGTCATCGCTGGATTATCGCGGCGATAGACCTTGGCAATGTGATAGCGTTTAATGCTGGAGATCTTGTTCATGGCCAGATAGCGAGCCAGGGGGAACGGTAAGATCGTAACGCATCGATAGGATTTCGCCACCCTGATCTTTCAGATCGTAAATCAGTTTCGAATCCTCGCCATATTTGCCGGTTAGCACCTCCTGTAAAAAGTATTCAAAATTTAATGCATATTTCATACGATTATCCGATATCCGACTTTACCTTGAGTTCAAAGACGGGCGTATCGATGGCTTCGCCGCCGTGACGCTTGAAGACTTGAATGATCTTGTCGAGAACACCTTGACGCAACGTCATCTGCTGTGGCGCATAGTCACGGGTTCCCTTGGGCGTTTTGAGCGTAAACTTTTGGTTCGTTGGCGCCGCATCGCCTCCAAGTTTGGCCTTTAAGGCCAACAGACGTGAGACCTCCTCATCGATCTGCAATAAAAAATTGGCCGAGACACCAGAAATTGTGATTGGTTTTGTTAACTTTTTTGGCAAATGGATTTTATAGTGCACTTATATGCTAACCTTATTCATTTGTTGTTGTTGTTGTTGTTCTTGTAATAGTTGTTGTTGTTGTTGCTGTTGTGCTTTGACTTGTTGTCCAACGGTTGTTGAGAACGCACGCTCGACGCTAGATGGCGCCAGCGGCTGCTGCCGGCGAACAGGATTCGAGCAATGGCACTGAAACGCAGCACTACAGCGCCACTGGCGGCCAATTGAACGCAACATTTTCGATATCGAATAAAAAATTCTTTGGCAACAACTTTCAAAAAATTTTGTTTTTTTCTTTCTTTTTTGCAATTTGCTCTTTTTAAACCTAATAAACAACAACAACAATAAAAAAAAACCGATTAAAGTTGATCTATATATTTTGTTTCTGTGCATTTAACGCTTTCATAAGTGTTTATTCAACTTTTTGCGATTTTGAAACTAATTAACGTTAGTTACGAAACAAGTGAAATTGTTAAATGTACAAAAACCAATGTATCTGTGTGTGTGTGTGTGTGTGTGTGTAAGTGCAGTGTGAGTGTGCATGTATGCAAAATAAAAGCCAATCAAATACAAAGAAAATACTACAAAAATAATAAAAGCGCTCTAATATAATATTTTAAAAGAAAAATGGAGAACAAATTGTTGCGTTCAATTGACCGGCTGCATTTTTTTCCCCGATTTAGTTTTTGTTGATTTGTTGCGTTCGTTTATATGACACTTGACACTTAAACATTTTTGAAAACACTGAAACGGGAAACGCGGTGGAAAAAGCAAGACGCGACGACCTTGCCACCACTTGTGGCAAGTTCAAGGACATCTCACACTGCTTCCTAGCCTCTAGCCTAAGCTTATATCTGTGAACTAGTTCCGAACTAGTTTCAAATGCACTAGTTCGCATCATCTACTTAATCACTGTAATTTATTCAAAGCATATACAAAAATAACTAAAATAAATGGTGTCTCTGCAAATATTTAAGCATATGATTCATTCATTGTGTAGCTCTGATTTTGTTAAACAATAATTAAGAAAAGAAACCCGTTTTGAATTATCGATACACCTCGATAGGTTTGCAACTGTTGTCAAGGCGCAACAACAGCTGATCTGAACGCGCTCTTGAATGCAATGAACGCATTAAATATACAATTTATTCGAACAATTCGGCTTAAATGTTGCTTACATACACACACACACACACACACAAACACAGAGTGATGGAATAGCGTCGTCAGTTGGTTGCAAAGCCGGTTTCAGCAACAGCAACAGCAATAGAGCTATGCCTCTTGCTTGGCCAGTCAGTCGGTCATGAGCACAGCAACAACAACCAACAACAATCAAACAACGACCATTTAAAAAGGGGCAAAAACAACGGAGTTTGCAGAGATAGAGATAGAGATGGAAGTGGAGAGGTGAGTGAGTGAACAGGCAATGACAGCAGAAAAAAATTAAAGCTTTGACTGCAATAGACCCTTTACTTTGTGTTGGTTAATGCTTTGGGTATGTACTGACTCTAATAGACCCTACATTATATAATATGTTGGTCTAAAGTTCTTTGATAAACTTTGAATTAATAATTTAATTTGATATACTCCATAATACTTCATTTTCATTTTCAATTTTGTTTTTAATGTTTCAAGGAAATTTATGACTGTATGACAATAACCAATTATGCTCTAGTAAAGGAATTTAAGCGCAAGCTTACAAGAATCTGGCTGATTTGTGTGTCTTAAAAGCTTCCCTGGATATCCTCTACAATTGAGAAGTCATCCTTTTAAAATTTGTAGAATGCATTTAAAACGTCACTATACATACCAAATATGATTTTTTGAGTTATTTTTATTATAGAAACGAAAAAAAAAAAACTGAAATATTTTAAAATAAACTTGTGCACATGAAGTTCAATGTCCCTATAATTTACAGTTGCTAATATCTAGGCGTTAAAAGCTGAATTGATATTTCTTTTGATATTGATTCAGAATATATATGCTTAATGGACATCCACAAGTTTAATAGACTCTTTTTCACATTTTTTTAAAGTGAAGGGTATAAAAAAAGCTCTTTGTGATTTATGTGTGTTTAAAGTTCCAACTGACGACTCGACTCGACTGTCGAAGAGACCAACAAAAAAAAAAAAAAACTTTGATTTGCAGAGCGTATAAATATTACAAGAGCAACAGAGACAGCAACAACAACAACAGCAGCGCTTGAATGTGAAAGTTCTCTTGTTGTTGTTGTTGTTGCCAATTAAGCTCTCCATTATGTGCATGCAATCTAATTACAGAGCTAAGAAAGAGAGAGATAGACAGAGACAGAGAGAGGAGTTACTCTAATGTAAAATTCAATAATGAACCTGCCAACGCAGCAGAGAAGAGCGAAGAAGAGAGCGGGAAACGCAAAACGAATGTGTCATGTTGCGTGCTTTGGGATTCTGTGTGATTGTTGTTTTTTTTTTACAAATACGGATTACGTACATACATAAAATACCAAATACATAAAGTGTGGCTGGCTGATGAAATACATACTTTAAATTGCGAATGTGCAACAGGATTTTTTTTGGGGGTTAAGAGAAAAGCATTGCACACACACACACGCTTACGTATTGAAATGCATGTGTATGGAAATATAGACCTTTGGATAATTGCATTTATTAGGTGTGTATGTTGAAGCGCTGTTGTTTTGCATGCATAGATGTGTGTGCTTGTATGTATGATGTACCCATTGCGTGTGCAGGTGTATGTGTGAGTTTGTACTGACCTTCTCTTTAGACTCCTTCGATGCTTTCAGCTGACGCACGAGATCGCCTTGTAATTTAATTTGCTCCAAAATCTGTTCACGCGTATCACTCATATTCCAATAGCCACAGCACTAACTTATAATAAAACAGTAACACTCACACTCTACACAACAATTGGACTCAATTGCAAATATGTAATCGCAAGCTTTTTGTTACCTTCCCGCGGTTTGCAATTTTACTTTATTGTGGGCTGCCAAAAAAAATGCACGCGGCCAGCGTAAATAAGCTGAATGCCAGCGTGACCGCAATCTTTTTTCTACAAAATGCACTATTTAATGTCATAAAATTTAACACTACATTTGGTTTAGTAATGCCTTTCTAGCTATGTTCGCGGTACAAAAAAAAATCTTAAATTTAACAAGTTAAAATACACCGCAAAAGCAATTGAAACATTAGGTTTCAAGAAGTATTTAATATACCAAAAATATGTAATATACCAAACACTTCTCACTTTGCGGAACGCAAAAAAGACCAACGTAGCGCATACGTAATGATACACGTTGACAACAGCATTTATTGCTAGCCATACATAAGAATTTAATTTTAAAGACTTATTTTCTAATTAATTATAGCAAAATTTCTGATTTAATAATAATTCATTTATTTGAAGTAGATTACTTTGCTTTGCTTTGGGCATTCAAGAGCAGCATTGCTGCATACACTGCGAGCAGCGCCACCTATGTGTTTTAGTATGAACTCGCATTACTAATTCAACGTTGCTCAACACTGAAACAGTTAGGTTTTCTTTTTCAAATGAAAATTGAAATATGCGTTGCATTTGCAATCACATAGTTTATACTTAACGTGTTGTGAAAGTAGTACAAACTAAACGAAATTTTTACAAAATATTAACTTTTATTTAATGAACTGAAGTGCACTCAGATATCCATAATTACTCGAAAATGAAACAAAACAACAAAATAACAATGCAACAGCAGCGTAACAACATTAAATTGCCAACATTTGACAAGGACGATAACGATGCCGATGGCGATAGCAAAGTGAGCTTGCGCAAAGGTATCGAACGTAAGTTGAAATACCTATCGGAATCAAATCGCTTCACGCCAAGCGCCACACGCGCCATTCGACGTCGCGGTCAACGCAGCAGTGACGATGGCGGCAGCATTGGAGGCGGATTTAATCGCGGACGCACGGCGTTGAGGCTTGGCAAGCATTCGTCCGAGATGAAGCTAAAAGAGGAGGAGGCAAAACTGCCACGCCTTAAAGTGCCAACCATACCAAGTGAGTACAAATATTGTAGGGAACACTATTCAGGACTTTATACCCCCTGAAGAAGGGTATTATAACTATTTTTGTCAGGTTTTGTGCAATTCGCAAGCAGATCAAATTTACTTTATAACTAAGGCTTATAGAATCAAAATAACAATTTTTGCTGTTGAATCCTTAATTTCGCTATTACGCTTATATACAAAAAACATTTTTAATTTAACAGCTTTGATATTTAACAGCTCTGTTAAGCCCACACTCGTAACATACCACTGTGATGTATATGTTAATGTACAGCTTGAGAATTTCTGATGCAATTACAGTACATACGTCTTTCTTTTTTTTTGTAGATTTTGTGCAGTCTCCTCGTCGCAACGGTTTGTCGCCACGCGATTTTCTCGCCGAGAACGACGAAGACGACGACGATGATGAGGAGACAACGTTGCGTGGCGCTCTTCAGGATGAGTTCGAGAAGCATCTGGCGATGGGCGGTCACGGGATCAATCGTCGCAATCGCAGCCACATGAGCATCAAGCATATGCACAAGCCCACCTACAGCTGCAGCTCGTGTGGCGCTCGTTTCCACATCAAGTCGCTGCTCGGCGCCCATCGACGCACTCACGATGATGATTTTAAGGTGCGTTTTCGCGCTCGTCGACCACGCGATAGCAACACTGCAATTTCACCGCCACCAGCGAGGGCTACATCCAAACAGTGTAAATTCTGTGATCGCTACTTTGACTTGGAGCGAGCGTTGCACATACATCAGTTGTGCCACTGCAATAAGATAACACCGCAGCAGCGACGCAAACTTGGCTACACTGATCTCGCGCACGAAAAGAAGAATGCGCCGTTGCCAAACTTCCAGCGCATGCCGCGTGGCTCGCTGCCCGAGCATACGACACCCGATCCAAATATGCCGTATGTGGCTTTGGGTCCAGCGGCGCTCAAAATGATCGAACAGGAGCAGCAGATGAAGTCGAAGCGGCGTTCGATGAAATATACGGTTAAGGTAGCGGGACCCATGGGACGTTGGCGTTGAGACTATCGAAAGAAAACTCAAAAGAAAAAAAAGAAAATAATGCACTTTGCAGTCTGGGGGAGATATTTTAATATTGTTGGCGTTAAAAGTGAACACACGATGAATTACTTTTCCTTTCTTTTTAGAATCTGACACAAATTAAAGCCAAAATTTAAGTGATTTGACAGCAATTGACGCAATTTGTTTAATTATTTGCAAAAGTACTCAAGCTTAGCCTAAGTTTGTTGGAAGTATGCTAATATGGGGCTCATAATTTCACAGCTGTTTATTAAGCTCGCGGCAAGCTTCTCTTTACCCTCACACACACATTCTAACTCACTCACACACACACACACACACAGACTTTGCTTAGTTTGCAGCTTTTTATCGTCAAAGTTAGTTTCGTTTTGCTGCTCAGTGCGCGCAGCTCATATTTTTATTTTTCGCTCTTTCTCACTCTCTCTCGCTCTCGCTCTTCCACTCTTCCACTGTGCGTGAATTTGCCAACAACAGACTCTGACGTATTCGATAAAGAACAGTTAGTTAGTCAAATAAAATGCACACACATAGGTTTGTACGCTAGTATAACAACAACCACAATAGAAACAACAACAAATCCAATACAGTGGAATCGAAACAAAGTTGTAATGCGGCGTCGCCTGCTTCCCAACGACATCAGTCGAAGTCAGACGCGGCAGGTGCTCGGTTAACTGTTTCTATTATATTTTGCCCAACACACAACAGAACACACACAGTGCCTGAGAATTCGCGATCATCGTCATCAGCATCATAATAATATAAAAAGTTTATTTTTTTTTTTATTAATTCGTTTTTAATAAGGCACCAAGCCAGCTGCTTCGATTATTGTTATTGTTATATACGTTGTTTTTTTTTTTATTGTGCATAGTTTTGCATAAATACCTTGAAACATATTTTTAAAATACTGTTTTTATTGTGTACTCGAACCTCGCTCAATGTTCAGACGTGATAGTTTTCATTAATTGAATTTTACTGTATTATTATTATTATTTCGTGAATCGCTTCGAATCAAAGGTGTCAAAATGAGGTAAGTGTTGAGAGAGGATTCTTCGATCTATGCAAAAATTGTTATTGTATCTTTAGCGGCATCTATTATTGATCTGGCCAAGTGCAACAGTGAGCGCTAGAAGTTTTCGCTAAAAGTTTTATGAAAACATTTTAAATATGTAAATTTTTGAATTCGTTTTTTTTATTTATATGTTTTATTGCACTTCAATTCTTTGTAGATCTAAAAATACCATTAATAACTCTATTAAGTGCAATTTTTACGATATTTGCAACGCTTCGCAATTTCGTACAAATTATTTCTGCTTATTAAAGCATTTTTTTGTATTTATTTTTTTTTCGCTGGGTTGTTTGATGTATTTGGAATGTTAGTTAGGGTTGTGAAACTAAAATTCTTTATCACCGAATTTCGTATGATAAATTGAGAAGCAAGAATAACACGCTGGAGATGAAAACAAAAAAACAAAACAGGTAAAATAGACGTTGTACCTGAGAGAAACACGAACAATCATAGGAATGTTGCGATTGTATACCCTGTAATTTAGCACACCAAGAGTGGGTAGTCTGAACTGATGTCACAATTTAACTTCTTTTTATGGTTCAGTGGTTAGTCAATGTAAATAGAATTACATTCGTTGTGGGCCAAGTGATGAATAAACTCTTTTATTTGTAGTATAGGGTATATTTATAGCCTATTACTTGTTCGTACTAATTATAACGTACATGTCATTAAAGGAAATTACATTTCCACCGCATGTTATCAGAGGAACCAGGAAAAGGAGTAATTATAGTTGCCCCACAAACGATTCCTAACTTCAAGTCTTTTGTTTTCTCTGATTATTTTATTGTTTTGCCCCTCGTTGTAGTGTTGTTTGTGTTTTTATCAACTCGCAGCTGTCGAAACCTGTTGAATTAAGCAATTTTACAGTCCAAATTGTCGCGGTTAATTGGCCAGTATAAGATACATACTCACTAACACCCGCTAGATATGGCCATATCTCTGAATGAGGTACAACCCGAGAACCGAGAACCAAGAATTTACGATACTCGTGTGTGCTTTGAAAATATTTGCAGAAAGCGGATTATTATGCCGCTTAGCGGGTGCCATTTATGGATATACTCATATACAAAGTATAAGTACTTTATAGAAATACCGAATACCCCGAGATAAGATTAAGATCAGCAATGCTAAGTTATTATATGTATCGTTAAGAATTAAGAATTTAACGTTTTACAACGGGATCGTAAAAACTTTGACCAGATGCGATAAGTAGATCCATAATATTTGTCATAAATAATTATTGCATCTCGAAATACTTTTTTGTTTTTGTTTTTTTTCATTTTTTGCAGGAAATTTAAGAATTTTTTTTAATGAATGCCTTAATCAGCGAACAATAATGCGAATGAAATTATAGAGCAATTAAATTTTTTGGATTTGAAATACAATACGCTTCAATAATTATCAAACGTGTCATTAAACGAGTATCGTATTATTATTCTGTTTTTATTATTGACAATAAATAATCTTTTTTCGCTCGCTCTCTTTCTCTCTCTCGCACCCGAAAACAACAACAAAGCTAGTAATGCAAAAGCAAATCATAATAAATAATAACAAATACAACAAAGAAAAAAACCTGTCAGCAATAATTATTTGCTTGAAAGCCCACACATATTGGAAGAGTTTCTGGACGTGCTGATCCGCATTAAATCTATTTGTTTTTTATCGTCTACCTAAAATTGAAATTTTTGCTCAAATATTTCCCTTTGTTGATTTGTTGATTCATAAATTTTTCTTTGAAATTTATTGTATTTTTACAATAGTAAAGGGTATAAAATATGTGTCTAAAATCACGCCTCTGAAAGATTTGTTGCTACTTAAATTTATTACAAGTTTGATCTGAATGAATTGTATATTATAATGAATACTTCAATTTATGTTATTATTCCAAAATTTAATTAAAATGAAATTGTTTATTTAGTAGATTTAAACTGGATTAAATTCATTTTATATAATATAAATATGTTGAATATTTCAAAATGTAAATAAAAGAAAATAGTTTGCTTAGTAGATTTATATTGTATTAAATTTTCCATTTTATATAATTAATGCTTTAACTTATGTTTAATATTTCTTGATATGTTTGAAATGTAGTTAAAAGAAAATAGCTTATTTATCAGATTTTGTCTGTATTGATTTTCCACTTCATCAAAGATTTCTATTCAAGAGCTTTTCTAGTACACTTTAATTGAATGTCAAGGGCAAATAAAAAGCAACAATGAATTGCGAATACTGTAAAGTTACAGCACTAGACACGAAACAGTTGCACTTACCTTTTCAACCGGTTACATTTACTATTTTCTATACTAGAGAGCACTCTACTATAGTACAATATATATTGGCAATTGGTTAAGTCGGTGACGTCGAGAAGTTGCCAACTTATCTTTATGACAACATTTAACATTTCAAAGAAAAGTAAAATATTAACGATAATTAACGCTAATTGCGTACTAAGTATTTGACAACTAAAAAAGCGACGTTTAACAATTTATATTTATTTGTGAATCGTATAACCAGAGAATATTGTATATTATGTATTTAGATCTGATATCAGCTTTATTTGAATGCTACATAAAAATCTTTTGACATTTTCGATTGTCGTTTTCAAATTTAAACAGTCGTAAAAGAATAACACTTGATTCTCCGAAATACTTTTTATAGAAATCCATTTTTAAATCTTCGTATAATTATTGGAGAGTAGCATTAGCATCGGGCAATCGAGTTTATTGACGCAAAGATAACGTAATTAATTGGGAATTCTCAAGTGTTTTCTCAATTAGTGGAATTTAAATTCGCCTAATTAGTTTTGATACAGTTAGCTAGCGATAAAATCGAAGTACTTAATGGGCAGTAGTAATTTTATATACATATTTTTACGTAACAAAAGGTGCTGCCGATTAGATCATAATAGTTTTTTGTAAGGCGTATTTCACGTGCCGCTGCTACACAGGAGCCGCTTTAGATAAGGAATATCGTAAAATGTATGTGAGCATAATTGCATAAATAAACTCATATATAGCACTAAATAGTTTTGACCGGATGTTGAAAGCTACCGAAATGCAAAATAGTCATAAAAACTTTTATGATGTGGGAATATCGTATCGTCTATCGTATCGCAAGCGACCAAAGTTCGCATAAATAAGCCTTTACAATAGTTCTTCATTCATGGATAACCTTTTGAAGGTTTCAATGAATGATTTTAATGAACGGGCGGCAAAAGTTACTGAAATACGAAAAGTCATAAAACCTTAACAATGTGGGAATATCGTATCGTCTATCGTATAAGCCATTGATATAGTTTTTCATTAATGGCTAAATTTCAGAAGGTTTCAATGAATAATTTCAATGAACGGGCGGCGAAAGATAATAAAACTGGGATTATCGTAGCGTCCCTGGTATCGTATCGTAGGTGGACAAAGTTCACTTAAATAAGCCATTATTATTGTTCCATATATTTCAATGAACGTGTGTCGATAGCTACTGAAATACGGGAAGTCATAAAACTTTAACAATGTGCGAATATCGTATCGTCTATCGTATCGCTGGCAACCAAAGTTCGCATTAACAATCCATTACTAAAGTTCACCATTCTGACCTTCTGAAGGCTTCAATGAACGGGCGGCGAAAGATAATAAGACTGGGAATATCGTAGCGTCTCTGGTATCGTATCGTAGGTGGGCAAAGCTCACTTAAATAAGCCATTACTATTGTTCCATATATTTTTTAATGAATGTGTGTCGATAGCTACTGAAAGACTAAAAGTCTTAAAACTTTAACAATGTGGGAATATCGTATCGTCTATCGTAACAAGTTATTAAAATGGTTCTTAATTAATGGCTGAACTTCCGAAGGTTTCATTGAATGATTTTAATGAACGGGCTGCGAAAGGTAATAAAACTGGGAATATCGTATCGTTATAACGTAAAAACCACCTCTGGTATCGTATCGTAAGTGAGGTGAAACTCACATAAGTAAAACATTACTATAGTTTCATATATGTACATAGGTAAGTTTCTGAAGGAATGAATGAAATGATTCTATGAATGGATAACGAAAGCTACTGAAATGAAAAAGTTGCAAAACTTCAATAATGTGGGAATATCGTAACGTTCTATCGTAAAACTCGTCTCTGGTATCGTATCGTACCATTATAGGTTTATTTAAGGTAAATTTCTACAAGTTTTCAATGAAAGATTTCAATGAACGGATGTCGAAAGCCGCTGAAATACCAAAGACTCATAAATCTTCAGTGATGTGGGAATATCGTATCGTACTAACGTAAAAACCGTCTATGGTATCGTGCCGTAGGTGGGGCAAAGCTCACATAAATAAGCCATTATCGTAGTTATTAATGGATTAAGTCGCATTTACGACCTACGTGACGATAGAGGATGAATTGCAGAAAATATCGTGCAAAATTTAATCTGCAGACTAGATCAAGTTTTGCACCACGAATAGGTCAGACAATGACGAGGCATTAATCGAGAAACCACTAGAAAGTAAACACTTAAACCCAATTACGGTGGCTCTTCACACCAAAATACCTTCACATATGAGTCGCGTGCTTCACATTTTCCACCTTCGTCGCCCCTTCGACCACGCATCGGCGACGCTGACGAAAAAAATCGGCGCTAATAATAATAATACAAAATTGCTTGTTAATGGAGCTTGTCGAGTTTTACGATCCACAATTCGCATCTTTATGAACGACATTATCTGAAACGAAACGCAGCGAAACGAAACGAAACGAAAAAAAAAATTATTATCTGACAAAAAAAATACGAACGTAGTACTACTGATAAGTTCTTATATTATTGCCTGCCCTGGACTTGGATGTGCGCGGGGTCTTGAAAGACCGACCGACCAACCGACCGACCGACCACAAGACCCAGACCCCATATTAAAGTCGCTAGACGTAGATATTTGTTGTTATTGTTTGCTTTTGAAAATGTCATGGTACTTGAGAAAGGTCTCTAATTTTAGCTGACTTTCGGATTGTCATTGTCATCGAAATATTATCTTAAAAGTGACTTTTCAATTAACGATTCTCGACTATATATTATCCCAATATGCACATTGAACACGTACATATGTTATCTGATTTGTGTCTCTTGTAACTATCTCTCTCCCTCTCCCTCATGCTCATGCTCTTCAAGGTCTGCAATGAGTTGTAGTTTTTTCTGTTTTTCTTCATTTAGAGCACATGATGTGTGCTGCTGATATCCTTAGTGTACACTGCATTTGTAAGCCATTTAATCTGTAACGCTTGTCATTATAAAATCTGAACACCTGTCTAGCCGTGACGTGACTAATGTCTTTAGGCAAATTTACTGCACGTGCAGCGTAAAAAAAAACCCCAAGCGAACAGAAAAACCAAATTGAAGGAGGAGGAGATGATGTTGTTGTTGTTGTCGTCGTCTCCGGAAATTGGAAATAAATTAAAAGAGAATATGACAATTAAGAACTTGACAACATTGCATTACGATACACAAAATCTAAAATCCAAATTGTGCGATGATAAATAAAGATTCATCATTTAAGAGCTTTACAATTTAAAGTTAGATTTACAATATTTTTTTTTAAAATATTATTTTCTGCATTGAATATTTATTGTTTTACAAATCTCTTAGAGATTTTTAGAAATTTCAAGAAATGTTACTTTTTGCATTTAAATGAAATCAAATATAGTGCGATGAAAAATAAAGATTCATCATTTAATTCTTTACAATTTAAAGTGAGATTTACCTCTTTTTTTTGTAAATATTACCTGCTGCATTCACTAGGAATAATTTTACAAATCAATTCGCGATTTTAAAAATTGTAGTAAATTTTAATTATTTTACAAATCAATTCGGGATTTTAGAAATATTTTTAACAAATCTGAAATGAAATAAGTGCGATAATAAATAGAGATAATAAATATTACTTTCTGCATTCAATATTTAAAAATTGAATACTTTAAATTAATAAGACCTTTTTAATTCTAACTCGTAAAGAATTTTATAAAGATTTTTAGCATTCTTACCCTACAAATTACTTTTTGCATTCACTATTTAATTCTTTTCAAAATTAAATAGATGTTTTAAAATTTGTTTCTAAATAAAATGAGAATTTTTTAGCGTATACTATTTAATTCTATTAAATTTATAACGATTTAAGAATTAAACAAATAAAAAAAACATTATTTCTGCATTGACTTTACAATTAAATACAATTTCCGAAAAATTTTAATAAATATATTCTTTTTTTATAAATGAAAAGTTTTTTCCTTACCTTAAAAAATATAGATTTTAGAAACTTTTCAAAATATTCTTTACAAATTAAAATATTTTATTTTATTTTTTTTGTCACAAATTTTACCAAACATTACTTTTTTATAAATGAAAAGGTGTTTTCCATTCACCTTTAATTGTTTTTAAAATGAAATATATACAAATTTTACTAAATATAACTTCTTCCATTTACTATTCAATTAACAAAAAATTGAATACAAATTTTCGAAATTAAATTTACAAAAAATGTATTTCGAATTTCTACTAAGCATTGCAATCACTTGAAGTTTTCTCCATTCACTATGTGTAATGTCAATACCAATGACAACAATGACACGACTTGATATTGAAATTCCGGAATCACCGAATCAGTTGAATCAGCTTTCAAAAAAAAAAGTACACATCGAATGAAAATAGAAAAAGTTGAATTGTTAAAGTAGTTTTAAGTTGTTTCGTTTATTGAGTCTAGTTTTGTTGTGTTTTTTTTTGTTCACCTCTCTGTTCTTCCCCCATCCATTAAAAAAAAAGAAGGGTATACACTGTGAGTGTGCCAAGCTGCTCCAACTGTGTACACAATAATAATAAACAGCAACAACAACAGTAGAGAAAAAAATAAATACAATCAATCAAAATGGAAACAGAAATCGCTTAATCAGAAGCGATTATCGAATCATCAGCTGTACATCGAATTGGCCACTCAATAATAAAATCGCTGCTCAAGCACTTGGAGAGCCTCCACTTGAGAGCTCACCGAGCTGGCCAATCTGATTATGGCCCGATAATGATACAACGTAACTAATAATAATAATATTATTATTATTGTGTGTATTCCTTACAGATTCATACTAAGCAAGAAGTTCGTTATATGGCTGGTGATTGCCGCTCTAATCTTCACGGGTTTGACACTGGGCCTCGTCTTTGGTTTAAGATCGCGTGAGACGCGATACATCACTGGCGCCGTCGTCTCCAATGGCATCGGTTGTGCCGAGGTCGGTGGCACTATGCTCAAGGATGGCGGCTCCGCTGTGGATGCTGCGATTGCGACGCTCCTCTGCGAGGGCATCATGTTGCCCCATTCGATGGGCATTGGCGGCGGTTTTGTGGCCACGATTTACACGCGTCGCACCCGGAAAGTGGAGACGGTGATTGCCCGTGAATCGGCGCCAGCTGCTGCCCACAAGGAGATGTTTGTGGGTCAGGAGTCGGTGACGGGTGCCACGGCGGGCGCTGTGCCCGGCGAGATTCTTGGCTATTGGGAGATGCATCAGAAGTACGGACGTCTGCCGTGGAAGAATCTCTTTCAGCCATCGATAAAATTGGCACGCGAGGGTCATGTGGTGTCGCGTTATTTGGCCGCTGCGATTAAATCGAGACTGACCCAAATCCAAAACGATCCGGGACTATCGCAAATGTTCCTCAACGAGCAGGGCGAGCCCTATGAGGAGCATGATTATATGAAGCGCACCTCGTTGGCCAATACGCTCGAGCGTATTGCCAACAATGGAGCTGGCGAGATTTACGATGGCGGCGAGACGGGCGTCAAGTTTGTCGAGGATATTCAGAAACTGGGTGGCATTATCACCGTGGATGATCTGAAGAACTTCAAGTGAGTAACTGATGCAAAAAGTCGCACTTATGTATATAGAAAGCACATTAAAAGAAGCTTAAAGCTCATTTGCACTCCGTCTTGCTTTAAATTTTGTTGAAGTCTTGTAAGCGGCTTTATTTGGAAAGCACTTTGGAGGAAGCTTAAAGCTCATTTACTCCCTCTTAAGTTGCTTACAAATTAATCAAAGAATAATAGCTGCTTTATTTTGAAAGCACATTAAAATAAACATTGCAGTTTAAAGCTTGCTAACTCCCTCTTGAGTTGCTTAGAAATTCTTCGACGATTAAAGGCTGATTTATTTGGAAAGCACATTAAAGGCAGCTTAAACCTTATTTACTTCCTCTTAAGTTGCTAACACATTCTTCGAAGACTAAAAGCTGTTTAATTTTGAAAGCACATTAAAAGGAACTTTTCAGCTTAAAGCATATTTGCTTACAAATTCTTTGAAGACTAAAAGATGCCTTATTTTGAAAGCACATTACAAGACGCCTTACAACTTAAAGTTCATTTACTTATAAACTCTCTAATTGCTTACAAATTTTTCGAAGGCTACAAGCTGCATTGTTATGAAAGCACATTAAAAGAAACTTTGCAGATTAAAGCTCATTTACACTATCTCCTGCTTACAAATTCTTCGAAGTCTTGCTGCTTCGCTTTCAACTACTTTTTGAGCTCAGCAAGTAACATACTCCATAAAAGTTTTTGGCTTCGTTAAAAGTATTTAAAAGCTTACAGCTGTTTTGTAAAGCTTACAGCTGCTTTGTAAAGCTTACAGCTGATTTATAGAGCTTTAAGCTTATTTAAACGAAAGCTTTAATTGGCTTTATTTCTACTACTTTGTTAGCATTTTAACAAATCACCTTCAATCAGCCTACGAGAATTGTGGCCAGTTCCTTATAACGGATATAGTCTGTAGTTGCATAATACGATTAGTAATCCTCATCGTTGTCGCTTCCTGTTCACCACTTGATAAGTTACCAAGTACCATCAACGAATATAGAATATATATTTGATTTATCGCTTACAGAGTGCGCTGGGAAAGCGATGGTCATATCTCGGCCAATGTAACGGGTGGCTTCACGCTCTACACGACGCCCCTGCCCTCGAGTGGTCCCGTCCTGGCCTTCATACTGAATGTGATGAGCGAATTGTATGCGAGTGACGAAGGTGTCTATTGGCAGCGTGTGGTGGAGACCTTCAAGCATGCTTACGGTCAGCGCACCAATCTGGGTGACTATGAGAACGATCCGGAGTATGGTGACAGCATTAAGGAGCAGCTGGAGAAGATCCTGGGCGATGAGTTGGCCACGAGTGTGCGACAAATGATCAAGGATGATTCGACGTCACAGGATTTTGTGCATTACGGTGGAAATTTCACTGTTGAGCCCGATCATGGCACAGCGCATATGAATGTGCTGGCTGCCAATGGTGATGCCGTCTCGATAACGAGCACAATTAACACATAGTAAGTCTATCGATCAGTGCCTGTCGATAACAAGTTGTAAACTTGTAAAATATCTTCCTAACAGCTTTGGCTCCAAGGTGGCATCACCACAAACGGGAATTATCTTGAACGATGAGATGGACGATTTCTCCACGCCGGGCGTCATCAACGGCTTTGGTGTGCCAGCGTCGCCCGCAAATTACATTTATCCACATAAGCGTCCCATGTCTTCGATGAATCCTTGCATCATTGTCGATGCCAACGGCGATGTGCGTCTACTTGTCGGTGCTGCTGGCGGCACCAAGATCACAACGAGTGTGGCAGCGGTAATTATTTCAATTCTTTTAGAATTTCCATTTGCAGCAAACTTCATTTGTTTCAATTTCCCCATTTCGAGTCGCAACTGCAGCCAACTTCACTTCGATTATTAATCGATAACATTTGTTGTTGTTTACTTTAGGTAATAATGAAGTATCTCATACGCCACGAGGGCATGGACCGGGCAATCAATGATGGTCGGCTGCATCATCAGTTGATACCAATGGTGGTCGACTATGAGGAAGATGCCAGTGAGGAGATTATCGAATATCTGAGAAAGGTTGGACACGTGATGACCGATAATCCCGGCGATGGTGGATTTGCGGCTGTGACCGCAATTGGTGCGCTCAATGAGCCGGAGCCATTCTTTGATCGTCGTCGTGTTGGCAGCGTTCTCACCATAACGGCGACCAACAAAATGCAGCATTAGTGCGTTAATGTCGCTAACAGAAGCGTTCGAATGGGCATATATGTATGATTGTACATACATATATACAATATATATATGCTGAATGGCCCGATTGGCGATTTGCCATTTTATTTATTGAACTATAATTCTAGTATATAAAACATGTATTGTTAACGCGACCTGTAAATATGTTAACCGGGAACTGTACACATGTATACGAGTACATACACCCCTTCCCACCCCACATATATAATTATTAATTGTAAAATTTTGTAATGTATAAAAATGATGTAAATAAATAAATGTTAATTCTCGAATCTCGCAACGTCTTTGCTCATCTGCTGCACAAACAGAATCGAATTGCGCCCACATTTTAAATAAACAACGTAATTGCGTAAGGCTTGACGTAACGCAAGCAAATACAGAAATACGCAATGTAAAAGCAAAAAATACTAAAATCAGCAGATTTTGTGTATTGATTTTAGCTAGCGCTGTGGACAACAGATGGCGCATGTGTGTATGTGTAGAAAAACGTTATAAGCGTGGGAAGCACTAGAGGGTGAGATGGAATAAAATACTATTTTCATTTAACACAAGCGATATTAAAAAAAAGTGTCTTTTTATTAAGAACAGCTAAAATGTAATTTTTATAATATTAAATAGTTCGTAATAATGCATTTATTATGTGGTTGCAACAAATAATCAATATATCGATTATGAATTTATCGATGCTGTGTGCCTTTGTGTGCATCTAATATCGATGTTAAATTTGGTATATTCCATTGGCGTATATTTCAGTAATATTGTTTGTGGTCACACACCGCCAAATAAAACAGTTTTTACCACATATAAGTACGCATTTCTTTTCTAATAAATGAATTTCTTATATTATTAACTGTAAGAAAGCATCGATGCTCGGCATATACAAATCGATGTTTTAACAATTTTTCAAAACATCGATGCATCGACTTTGCCATCGATGTTTCGCCACCTCTACTTGGTTGTTTTCTTTTTGTTTACGTTTGCACCGCAAACTGTATTTATTGTGTTGTGCATTACAAGTGCAAACGTTGCGCGCATCGCTGGCATCGTTGGCCAGTTGTTGTTATTGTGTGCTACAGTGTAAACGCGAAAGCTCGTCTAAAATTCGCATTGAACCCGAATGACATTTAACAAAACAAGAAGTAACAGAAAAAAAGGTGTTACTTATTTAGCCGCTAGTACGCTTATACGTTCATTTCTCATTATCGACGATTGTCTTTTGATCGTCGCTTTCGCAGCGGCGGCTTCGGCACCTTACTCACCTGGTTCTACATACTTCTCACGCATACAAACAAACGTGGCCGCATACACTCGCACACACACACACGCACGCACACTAATAGTCACTTACTTTCAGATTCACACACAAAAAGAATCTCACACAACACATTGACAGCAATTCGTGCATTGACATTAACATCACATCGAGAGCAGCCGAAAAAAGCAAAGCAAGAAAGAAGGCAACAAAAAAATTAGAAATTCCTCAGTAACTGCTGAGCGGCGGTTTGACTAATTCGATAGATAAATATTATATTGTTTGCTGCCCAGTCACTGCCACAGTTACATTGTATCGCTGCGACGCCGACGTCGTCGTCGACACGTCAACAGTATTGAACTTGGCATCGAATTGTTTGTAAGCAAAGCCGCTATTTAAGAATCAAAATTAAGAAAGATGCGTGTGAGCAACATACGCAGCGGACGGATTTGCCGCCTTGTGCTTTGCCTGCTGGTCATCTTGCCGCTGCTCTATCTGCTGGCCAACTGGAGTGACCATCACAAGCGTGTCCAGGAGGCGTATCACATGCGCTTCGGCGGTCCCAAATTCAGTCCTCAGCGTCTCGAGAATCGGCCACGTGAACAGCCCAAGTTGGTGGAAGGTAAGTGCAACACACACACACTAACACACACACACACACACACACACATACATAGGGCCAGTGAATTTTCTTGCTGCTCGTCTTCAGTTGGAAGTTTAAACAGCTGTCGCTGCACTTGCATTTGTCTGTTCTACTTTGGCTATCTAGCAAATACACTCGTTACAGTAGACACTCGCTGAGGAGAATCACTTAGTATTCAAAGCGATTATAATTCTTTCAGTATCTGAATGAACTTGCTTCTCAGAAAGAAATATAAATTATAATATTGATAATGCATATCAAAAAGATTTGTTTAGCAACCACTTTAATTAAAAGATAATTATATTCAGTTTTTGTTTTTTTTTTTTTTTAATTATAATATTGATAAGATTATACAATTTTACTAAAACTCATGGAAAAATGTTACAGTTTTTAAAATATCGCTAAATTATTGCTAATTATATTTAAGAGTTGGTTTCTAAAATTGAACACTTACTATATTTGGGAATAGTAAGTTTAGATAAGATGCGCTGAAACTGTTGAAGGTAAATTTAAGAGTTTTTAAAGAATTAATATACATATCTAGTGCTATAATTATTTTACTTCTTCAAGAACTTCCAAAAAATGAATGTTTTAAAAATTAGAATTGTCTTGCAAATGCATCTTATTTAAACTTACCTTTTAAAAAGATTTCTTTCTTCAACTATTTCATTCTTGAGCTTATTCTAATATCTAAAAAGTTTTAATTATAGACAAATTGTTTACAAAAAATTATACAATGGATTTATAACAAGTAACATATAACTTGTATATTGAAATTTATTTCATCAAATTACAATCGAATTGAAATAAATTCTAATTTGGTTATTTTTTGCTTACAGGTCTGGGTAACTTTGAGCCCAAGGATCTGAAGCCACGCACGGGTCCAGGAGAGAATGGCGATGCTCACACACTGTCGCCGGACAAGAAGAATGTGGCGGATGCTTCCGAGATGGAGTATGGCATGAATATTGCCTGCTCCGATGAGATATCGATGCATCGTGCGGTGCGCGATACGCGTCTCGAGGAGTGCAAGCATTGGGATTATCCATATGATTTGCCCACAACAAGTGTGATTATTGTATTCCATAATGAGGGCTTTTCGGTGTTGATGCGCACCGTGCATTCGGTTATTGATCGTTCTCCCAAGCATGTGCTGCATGAAATCATTTTGGTCGATGACTTCTCCGATAAGGAGAATCTACGCACTAAACTGGACGATTACGTTGTGCAGTTCGATGGCCTGGTCAAGATCATACGCAACAAGGAGCGCGAGGGTCTTATTCGCACACGTTCCCGAGGTGCCATGGAGGCGACAGGTGAGTCAAACGTTGCCATTAAATAAAATGATATATTGTATATCTCTTATAAGGTTGATTATTATCGTCATTTTTGTATTCATAGAAATATTTATTTATCACTAAACTTCCTTATTTTCGAAGAAGTAATCGATTTATGGTTGACATCTAGTACAAGGTCTTTTAAAGAGGCTATAGCTTAAAAGGAATTAGATACGATATTCTCAAAGAATCGTTTTTTTATTTCAAGTTTAAAATACAACTAATTTTGACATTTCATTGTCACAAAAATAGTTAAAGCGAGTCGAACACAGAAACTGATTAGTTAAATAATAATGAAGTAATCGGTTTATGGTTAACAACTAGCACAAAATCATTAAAAGATGATATAATTTAAAAGGGATTAGATACGATATCCTAATAGAATTGATTTTTTTAAATGTCATAATTTCATAGTCAAAAAAATAGTTAAAGAGAGTCGAACACTTCAACTAAATAGATATTTTAAAGATATAGTTTAAAAGGGATTAGATACGATATCCTAAAACAAGTGTTTTTTTTTAATTAAATTTAAAATACAACTAAATTTGTCATAATTTTATAGTCACAGAAATAGTTAAAGCGAGTCGAACCCTTAAACTAATCAGATGTTTTAAAGGTGATATAATTTAAAAAAACTTAGATACGATATCCTAATAGAATTGATTGTTTTAAATGAACTAAATTTGTCATAATTTCATAGTCACAAAAATAGTTAAAGAGAGTCGAACACTTCAACTAAATAGATATTTTAAAGATATATATTAAAAGGGATTAGATCCTAAAACAAGCGTTTTTTTTTAATAAAATTTAAAATACAACTAAATTTGTTATAATTTCATAGTCACAAAAATAGTTAAAGAGAGTCGAACCCTAAATAGTTAAATAATAATAATAATTTTTAAAGGAATTTCCAATTTATTTTCAATTTTCACAAGTGCACAAGCACAAGAGTTGACTTTCTCTTTGTAACATACTTCCCAAGCTGTATACTCATATTGTGTTTTCCCTTCCCAGGCGAGGTCATTGTCTTCCTCGATGCGCATTGCGAGGTGAATCTGAATTGGCTGCCACCGCTGCTGGCGCCCATCTATCGGGATCGCACAGTGATGACGGTGCCCATCATCGATGGCATCGATCACAAGTCCTTCGAGTATCGTCCCGTCTATGGCAGCGACAATCATTTCCGCGGCATCTTCGAGTGGGGAATGCTGTACAAGGAGAACGAGGTGCCGCGCAGGGAGCAGCGTCGTCGTGCCCACAACTCGGAACCCTATCGCAGTCCCACACACGCCGGCGGACTGTTTGCCATCAATCGCGAATACTTCCTCGAGCTGGGAGCCTACGATCCCGGTCTGCTGGTCTGGGGTGGCGAGAACTTTGAGCTGAGCTTCAAGATTTGGCAATGTGGAGGTAGCATTGAATGGGTGCCTTGCTCCCGTGTGGGTCACGTCTATCGTGGCTTTATGCCCTACAATTTCGGCAAGCTGGCGAGCAAGAAGAAGGGTCCATTGATCACGATCAACTACAAGCGTGTGATTGAGACCTGGTTCGATGATACACACAAGGAATTCTTTTACACACGCGAGCCACTCGCTCGCTTCTTGGACATGGGCGATATCAGTGAACAGCTGGCGCTGAAGAAGCGTCTCAATTGCAAATCCTTTCAATGGTTTATGGATAACATTGCCTACGATGTCGTCGATAAGTTCCCAGCGCTGCCCGCTAACTTGCATTGGGGTGAACTGCGTTCCGTGGCCTCCGATGGCTGCCTGGACTCGATGGGACATCAGCCGCCTGCGATTATGGGTCTCTCCTATTGTCATGGCGGTGGCAACAATCAGCTGGTGCGTCTGAATGCCGTTGGCCAGCTGGGCGTCGGCGAACGTTGTGTGGAAGCGGATCGTCAGGGCATTAAGTTGGCCGTCTGTCGACTGGGCACTGTGGATGGACCCTGGAGCTACAATGAGCATACCAAACATCTGTTGCATCGTGTGCACAAAAAAGTGCATGGCATTGCATCCGACGACGCAACAATTGTCGCTGGGACAATGCGATGTCAACGACGGCTATCAGAAGTGGCTCTTCAAGGAGATACGTCCTCATTGGTAGAGCAGCATCTGAAATGATGTTGATCATGAGATCCTAGCCAGGCGTTAAAGCAATATCTACACAAAAAGAAGGGTTTCAAAAGCAAACGTGCACCGGGAGATTGTGATGTTGATCATGATGATGATGATCGGGGGGGTCGGGGGAATTTTGTAAGCGTGTTGCAGCGGGAGAGGGTGAGGGAGAGGGAGGGAGCGAGCGATGATTGTGGGTGGGGAGAGAGGCGCCGTTTTTTTAGACAAAAGGAATTTAGTGAAAATGAAAACAAATGGAATTGTTGTTGGTTTTATAACGTACATACATACGAATACGATACTTACATACATTCATATACATACATATATACATACATTTATTTTATATCGCACGACTCGAGAGTTATTTAACCAAAACGGAATCGGGAATGGGAATCGGAATCGGGCCTAGGAATCGGTTTAGAGGTATAGTTGATTAATGGTGAAGAATTGTGATTTCCAGCAGATATTAAAATCGAATTCAAGAACAAATTCGTTACGCTCATTTAGGTGTCAACAAAATTGTGGTGATAATTGGAATTCTATTAAAACAGAACAAAAACCGAACAGAAACACAAATGATAATTATAAAAGCTAAGCTAATGTGTTCCATAATATCTCTATTCAGTAGAATCAACTTTTTTTTTTGTGCTTATCGTATTAGCATATAATTGTATTGTATATAATTAGCTAAACCGATTTCCCAGATTAACCCATTGTGTAAACATGAAAACTGTGTGCGTGTGAGCGAGTGAGAAAACGATGCACGAGAGTGAGCGAGATGGCGCATGTGGCGCTGCTGTGTGTTAGAGCGAAACAGCAAATCGTGTGTGCAATATATACATAATACATATGTTAATGTATCGAACGAACGAACGAGATCGAGAATGAGAATGAGATCAAGAACGAGAATGTATATGCCTTTTGCTTTAGCCTTGCCAGGACTAAATTTTCCATATGAATATCAGTAATCGACTACAACTATTTTTGTGTAATATTATTACTACTACTACTTACAAAACAAATATATATGTATCTCCTATCTACATTACTTTGTAAAAACAAAACTTTATCGATATATGCCTATTTATATGTTATGCATTAATTAATACCTTTGTTTAATCTATAAGTTTCACTGCTGCCACATTCCAACAAGACTATAAAGCTCTACTTTATACGATGACTATTTGCCAAATCTTTATCTTTCTTATTTTATTTTTTATTTTTTGTATTTTGTATTTGTTGTGTTGCCTTGTTTTTGAATCAATTTTGATTTTTGAAGCAAGTCGCATTTAGTTTGTGTATGTACATAAATATATTGCAATCATATTCAAGTTGATTTGTGACGATTGATTGATTTGTCGCTCCAAAACTCAAATTGAACAGCACACGCAGTGGTGTAATTGTATTAATTCATCTTATAAACGTGCAAGTACATATATATGTATAAATATATACAATATATATTATATATAGCGTACGCAAATCGATATACATATTAAAATATTTACATTCAAGTGTAACTCTAGAGTTATAAGTCTGAATAATGATTAGAAATAAACAAGTTTTCTAAACACTATGCAAATTTGGAATTTATGTCAATTTATGAGTATGTGTGGATGACTGATTATAGATTAAGATATATTCAGATACAAAATTGAAGATTGCTTTGATAATATGACAGAGGAATATGACGCAATATAAAAAAAAGTCGGGTGGATGAAACCTGTTTATAATTTTTGAATAAAAGTAAAGCAATGCGGAATTATTCTTAAAAAATACCAAATAATATAACGCACAGAAACTGAAATATACCGAATGTCATATTTGGTATATCGTTAAAGTACTACATTCAAAATATACCATAGCGATCAAAATATATATATATTTATATATATATTGCAGTAGTTTGGACATAAAAAAGTCTTTCATAAATAACATTAACAATTTTTATCCGATAGCAATGAAATTCTCAGGAATCATAAATACTATAGTTACCATTCTCTGTCTAGCTTTAAATTTACGCATATCATTCAATTTTTGTCGATTTGCGAAAATTAGAAACAAATTTTATTCTGTCAAATTTTATAGCTTCATCTCTTATAGTCTCTGAGATCGAAATATTCATACAGACAGTCAAAACAGACAAGACAGACGGGCAGACAGACAAGACAGTGCGGTATTGTTCTTAAAATATACCGAATAAATACCGCAAATCAACTGAAATATACCGAAGGCCATATTTGGTATATTTATAAAGTTCTACCCATTTTGAATATAAGAGCGCAGTATTATTGTTAAAATGTACCAAATTAATAAACCAAAAAATAATATTCCAAAGGCTATATTTGGTATATTGATATAGCTATACATTCAGAAAATACCATAGACTGCAAAATCTAACAAATTGTCAGCCAAAGTAAACTAAAAGCAGATTGCAGTAGGCCTAAGTGCCTATACAAAGTAAGTTCAAAGTTTAATATAAGTTCTAAGTTTTTATTCGTTTATTCTACGTTTTTTTTTCAGGAATTATGAAAACTATAGTTATTATCGTCTGTACCGAAATTCTGGCTTTAACATTACGCTTTCTCGATTCGATTCCATTTTTATAGATTTGCGCGACGGAAGTGGGCGTGAAAAGAATTTAATTGAAACTTCATCTACGTGCAAGCAAAACAAGTGCTGCCGAAAAACAATTATATCTCTATCTTTTATTGTCTGTGAGATCTAGGGGTGCAAACGGACCTCTTTCTGGGGTCGGACACGACAGAGAAGACAGACGGACGGACGGACAAAACAAAAGGGCAGACAGAACGGACGGACATGCAGCACTTGTCGAGTGTGCTCGACTGTGAGATACCCGCTACTCATTTTGAATAAAAGCAAAGCATTGCGGTATTATTTTCACAATATGCCGAAAATACTACAAAATACTTAAAATATCGATATAGTACCACATTCAAAATATACCATATACCAGATTGTCGGCCAAAGCAGCTAAGACCCCAAGTAAGTAGGCGTTTTTGCCCATACAAAAGCATTTCTTTAATAATTTTGTCAATTTTTATCTGATCGCAACAAAATTTTCAGGAATCACAGCTACTAAAGTAATTATTGTATATATAAATTCGCAGTTCTAGCTTAAAATACTTACTTAAGACGCAAACTTTCATAAGACGCAATGTAATTATATATTCGCGATCGAATAAATCGCAGCGGCAGCGACGCGCATAAATCGCATGGGAAGCGAATAAATCGCAGGAGAAGCGAATAAATCGCGAGGGCAGCGAATAAATCGCTAGGACAGCGATTAAATCGCGAGAGCAGCGAATAAATCGCGAGGCCAGCGAATAAATCGCTAGGACAGGGATTAAATCGCAAGGGCAGCGAATAAATCGCAGGGGAAGCGAATAAATCGCTTTGGCAGCGACGGACAGACAGATACGATGGGCAGACAGACGGACAGACAGCCTTATTTAATATAATTTTAAACATCTATTATTTCTTTCTTCTATGTAGGGCATTGCCAAGTACGCAAATGCCGAACTCTTGTATCCGCTTGCACCATCCTGTGCAATGTGCAGATGTGCAGTTAATTAACTGCAGTCTGACTCACACAATTGATGTGAATTGAACAATAATAATACAATATATACTACATATGTATATATAATATATTTGCGGCCTTATCATTGACCCTTGTCTAATCTTGATTGACTAATTTGTTTGCAATCAAAGCTGGCGATGACGCCACTTCAAGGTGTCCAGTTCCAGGGAAGTCCTCAAGCCAACCAATTTCACAGACGCCGCTGTCCCGATAGAGTTCTGCTGAAATGTCTTAAAATAGAATCCCCACATATACACTAATAAAATAAATTATATATTTTTGTATGTGCAGATATGTCACACAGAAGAATCATATTATAGCGTGGGCCTATCTCCAAATTAGTTAAATGCTACCGTGCCACAAAACTGTCTATCAAATTGTCAGGTGTTGTTTACGTTTTTTTTTTTGGTTTGTTTGTTTTGGTTTTTATGATTCTGCGCCTATTTATCAGGGCACAGAAGACGCGTATCATAACAAAAGCAAAAAGCCCACAGTTTGCTACATGTTTATGTTACCCACTCTGATTAGAACCCAATTGTTCAATTTAATTGAGTCATATGGGCTTGGCTTCATAGCTGTAGGTATTATCAGCGGGTCATGTACCATGGTTATGAAGTTTGCTTGCGGAAAAACCACTCGAAATAGGGAGATAGCTCAGTTAGTTCACTACGAGAATAATCTAGAAAGCAGCTAGGATTTTTGTGTTTAATTTTTATAGTCTTTAAAGATAGTTTTAATTAAGAAACACTTTCAACTGAATTCTATTGTATCTTTGTTTACCTCAAATATTTTGAATTTTTTAATTCCAATTCTTAAAGAAGGTTGTTAATAGAATAATCTAGAAAGAAGTTAGGATTTTTGTGTTTAATTTTTATAGTCTTTAAAGATAGTTTTAATTAAGAAACACTTTCAATTGAATTCAAACTTTGTTTATTACATATGTATAACATGTCTTAATTGCTTTATTAATTTGATTTCTTTATGAAGTTTGTTTGTTTTTCAGTTGGTTAACTACGAGAATAATCTAGAAAGCATTAAGGATTAGATAGTTTTATTTTTATTTATAAGAAACCCTTTCAACTTTCAATCTTTGTTTACTACTAATAAATTGACCTCCTTATTTTATGAATTCAAATTCTTAAAGAAGATTATTTATAAAATAATCTAGAAAGCAGTTAGGATTTTTAAATTTAATTTTTATAGCCTTTAAAGTTCGTTTTAATTAAAAGACACTTTCAAATGAATTAAAAATTTATTTACTACAACTATTTTCACTTTCTTTTAAAATTTGTTTGCTTTTCAGTTAGTTAACTTTCAACTGAATTCTAACTTTATTTGCTGCAAATATTTTGACTTCTTACTCTTACTTCTTACTCTACGAATTTGAATTCTTTATAAATTCTTTATAAATTTTATAATAGGTATTTAATTTTGAATTGAATGAAAGTAGGTGTCAACAACATGTCTTTAATTAGTTTAATTGTTAGAGTATTCAGATATCGTTGACTCATTGCTGAAGTAGTTCTTGTTGTTGGATTAAACGTTGTCAGTGGAAATTGTCAATTGGTGTGATAAGAGCGACGACGGTAGATTCTCGCTGCGAACCGGAACCGGGGTGAAGTGCGGCGCAAAAGCAAAAACAAAAGCAAAAATCAAATCAAAGGGTTTCATTTAGTCGCCAATACTATATATAATAAACAGTTGGCACCCAATTGGTTCATTCAGCGCTCTCTACTCGTCGCAGTTGGAACGTGATAAAAGTGAAAAACAAAAACATTAAACGGAATATCCTTTGGAATATAAATAAATAGTAATAAACAAATAAAAATGTGCAAATTGAGCTTGTGTCTGTTGGTTGCCATCTTTGGCTGTCTGATCGCTGGCAGCTTGGCTGGTGTTAATCGTGATTCCTATGTGCATCGTGACATTATTGTGGTCAAGGATGTGCGTGACTTTGCCGCCAAGCATCCGGGTCTTAACTTGCAGCGTATGGAGCGTCAACCTGTCTCGGCTCGTGCTGCTGCTGCTGCTACACAATCGGTGCGTTACACACTCGGAGCACGTATCACAGGTAAGAAGACTCGATGCTTCTTGATAGTTAAGTAGAATTTACGCTGCGCTTAAAAGTAGGCAACGATTTTTGTTCGCTTCGCATGATAATTTCATCACACATTTTTGTTGCATACTTTTAGATGACAGATTGGTTGCCCAGAACGCCGATGTTTTCAACTATGCGTCGAGCAACGATGTCAGTCTTCAGGTGACATATCCCGAAACGGGCGCCGGTGCCATTGTCACCTACGTTGAGATCGTCTGCACCCAGGACAACAATGAGGGCAATGCCTTTGTGATTGCCGGCGGCATTGGACAGCGTTTCATCTCCATACTGATTGAGGCCAAGCAGACGAATTCGTTTGCTTATCAGGCTTTGTACTATGGCGTCGATTAGAAAACTATTCGCCGTAATCAATCTTGAATTTATGTTTTTCTTTGATTTAATATATATGTATGTATATACTCGTATTGTTTTTTTTTTTTTTTTGCTTCTTTTGATTGTTGTGATAGCTATTAAATGATTTGATTGTAGAAAAAAGGAACAACTATCAAGTGGTCTGTGCACTTATAAATGATATATGTACTATCCATAAATATAGTAAGTAAGCAAGCAAAGAGGTCTCGTTAATCGAGGGGCGGGCATTCGTAAATCTGTGTTCACTGACAAAATACATAAATCGATATTTGCTCACGCGCTTCCCACTTGAACACGAATACGACACCGCAGCGAATTCATAAATAAGCGCTAAGCTCTTTGGGATATTCCGAATGGGAGATTACTCAATGGTCTCTGACATTATCAGGCGCCATCATCATTAGTGGAACTTTTTCAGCACTCACGCGACTTTCGACGCTTTTGCATGTTTTGCGTCAACAAACAACAAACAAGCTATAAATGAGATGCACGACGCATATTTCCTAGAATTTTTCGAAAGGGGAACACCTCTTAAAAATTGACTCATCAACATCGCGAAATGTTACCTAGATATAAAACATTGCTGGGAAGTTTTTGCAGAGAATATCATTTGAAAGATTCCAGACACTTTTTCCTTAGACGCACTTGAAACTTCTTATCTTCGATCATCTGATGAATAAAGGTAATAAATATTGACAGGTAAAAGTGCTGTTAAGCTGATTATTGCGACGGTATTTCTATTTGCGACCAAATTGTTATATATTGCTCTTGATCCTTTTATGTACAACAACAAAAATCGAATGTTTGCAGTGTGATCGCAGGTGGAGCTAAAGAATTTAATGAATCGCGCTAAAGATCGACAGCCCTAGCTTTCCTATATTGAAAGCTATTTATTACCGATAAGCCGAGAAAGAGTGAGAGCTTTCTTTGTGCTGAGTCGGACTGACTAGTCGACACCCTAATTCACATTTCCCACGATTTTAGCCCATCTACAAAAATGCAAACGCGAATTTCTCTTGCAATATATATTTAAATATCGAAATATTTATTTATATATTATTTAATGAGAGATAAGCAAATGAAGAACTGAAATACGTCAAACTGATTATGGTATGGACATAGGGTATTTATGGTAGAAAGAACTCTTCAAAAGATATCAGTCAGGGCAAGTAAAATGTCGGTTGGCAGCCATTCCTCTTGATTTTCTATTTAAAAAGTGCTCATTTTCTAGATTGTTTGCTTTTGTGCGCAATTGTGTACATAATATATATTCAGTATATACACGTAGAGAAGTAAGTCAAGTATCAAGGTTAAGATTGCAAAATAAAATAAAATCTATAAACACGCGCCTTGAGCAATTTAAACGCAAATCACATTCCTTCTAAGCACTACAAACGCATTGATAATGGGGTAATATTTTATGTGGAATCCCAATAAATCTCTCAATAGTAAACAAATTGAATAATAGAAACGAAAACTGCATGAAATGCTTTATTTAAATGTAATCATAAATTAAACACTCATGAATCACTGCTCACTACAATCTATGATTATAATTCTTTCCTGTTTGTGGCATTTGCTCAAACTTAAACTCTATGTGTAATGCTGATGAATAACATTTTAGAGTTATTTTATATATTTGTAAGGAACTACGATACTTCTGATATTCAATTGTTATTGCATATAGAGAACTTTTCATCACGTGACAATTCATGTTATTTGTCTTTATGATATTTTTGGTTATTGCTGCAATTAAATTACAATCTCAATTGCGTTTGCGTTTGCAGACTTGCGGAAATTCGAAAAAACATCTTTGCAAAACGGATAAACTTATCGATATCAAGCGTCAACGCCAAGATAAGAACTAAATGAAATTGTTTTGTTTTTATACCCGCTACCCGGTAAGATAGAAAGGTTTTATAACTTTGTGAATGCAGGAAATGTATGTAAATGGCATAAGGAGTCATCTCCGACCCTATAAAGTATATATAGTCTTGATCATCGTCATCAGCTGACGCGATATAGCTATGTCCGCCTGTCTGTCCATATGAACATCTAGATCTCAGAGACTATAAAATATAGGGATATAATTCTTTTTCAACAGCACAAGTTATGTTTTCACACAGATCGAGTTTGTATCAAAAATCTTGAAAATTGGTACAGACAATATACATATGGGTAATTCCATGGCGAAATTTTGTCCCGTGCGAGACTTTTACAGTGCAGTGAAAATAACATAAACTGAAACAATTTTAAAAATAAGTGAATGTTATTCTTAAAGCTCTAGATAAGCACTATATTTAGAGCTAAGATTGATTTTAGGAACTTGATCTGTTTTCCGATAAAATATATAATTTCGTTCATTTTTTGATTTTGCGTACGAATTGGTTAATTTTTGCAATTATCACAACAGAAAACAAAACAGTAAAAAAATTCCAAAACCATTTTTAACTCTGATTAAAGTACTTATCTAGAGCTATAAAAATAAACTTTTCTTATTTTCAAAATTGTTTCAGTTTATGTTATTTTCAATGTAAAGAGTCTCGCACGGGACAAATTCCGTTTTGGAATTACCCATATATAACTTTATAGTTTTTATGATTTCTGTTTTCGAAAAACTTTTACTGCATTAGGATTTTTGTTATTTTGGCTGACAATCTGGTATATTTTGCACTCTATAGTATATTCAGAATATATAATTTTTTTTATCAATATACCAAATATAGCCTTTGGTATATTATTAGTATTTTTGTGTTATATTAATTTGGTACACTTTGACAATAATACTGCGCTCTTCTATTTAAAATGGGTAAAACTTCATGAATATACTAAATATGGACTTTGGTATATTTTAGTTGATTTGCGGTTGTTTATCCGGTATATTTTAAGAATAATACCGCACTGTTTTGCTTTTATTCGTAATGGGTACCTGGTATCCCACAGTCGAGTATGCTCGATTTGTTTTTTTTTTTGTGGTGGGAAATTTTTATTGTGAAATTAGCAGACAATAAAAAAATGATTCAGCACAGAGAAATGACTTGTGTTTCTGTGTGCCAAAAGAAATTGGGAAAGTACAATTGGAAAACTGAAATAAAAATCAATATTGAATCTATGAGTGTGAACAGCGGTGTGCATAGACAATGATATTGGGCATTGCATTGACGTGCATTACGATACAATGTGAGGTAAATATAGTACTACGTATACTACGTATAGTATAGTTATAGTATAGTAGTTGGGTATTATTATTACATTTTGTTATCAATAAGAAAGAGCATCGTGAATTACGCACAAAGTTGGGCAAACAATGTGAAGTGGGAGCCGAGTTGAGTCCACATCGAGCGAGAGACGGAAATAAAAGGCCCGTCTCAAGTACTTGAGAATCTCTTACGGAGGTGAATCAAATCAAATCAAAATTAAAATGAAGATGAAATTTGTTGTGATCGTTTGGTGTCACATGCTTTTCTGATCAGGTGAATTGATCGATAAATTGATCAACAAATAGTTCTCTTGTTGAGGGTGTTTTTTATGCTTTTTTGGGGCACACGCGAGTTCAAAATGATTGATTGTTTGGTAATTGGCAATTGGCAATTGGCAATTGGCAATTGTGGGTACTTTTATAGGCAGATTAATTGGTTGCTTGGCATTAGGCCATGTCTAAAACGGTTTCGTTCAAGTACTTTATTTATAGAAACTGAGCGAATTATTGCCAATTAACGCGATCCAAAAACAACAAATAAAATAAAGAAGACGGAAAACCAATGAACAACACTTAATACAAGCTACAGAAGCAACAGCACAATAACCATCACCATTATCATAGACCCCAAAGCGAGGGTTTCCATTAATATATCTGGAATTGGAGCTATTAAGAAAGATTTCGATTTTATTTTTTTTTTATAGTTTTTCTATTGTCAAAATTAAACGATTAAGTTGGCAATGGTTTTGAGAAAACATTTTGAGCATAGATTTGAAAACAGGTTTTTTCTTAATAGAATTAAAAAAATAAATATAAAATTTATGCTTTATTTTTTGATTGATTGATTTTTTAATTTAATAATACAAACAGGAACAATATTATGTGAAGGTAGAATTTGACGATTACAAACTAGAAAATTATGGTTTGAAAAAAGATTTATGAATAATTTTTCAATTTACTTTTAAATAATAATAATGGTTAATATTGATTCTGAAATAGACATTTCTACTGTTAAACAAAATTACGATTTATTTGTAGTTTGTAACTATTTCAATTAAATAAAATAAATCGTTTCAATTTAGAAAACAATGTTAATGTTGAATCTCGATATTAAATAAAATAAATTGTTACATTGTTAAAGTTGATTTGGAAATATACTTTTTCTTATCTGTTTTAAAAAAGATAAAATATATACAAAATTACAAATTTTTGAAGTATGTCTAAGGTAAATATAACCTGTAAGTATTTTGCATCATAAAAGCAGAAATCATTATTTTAAAGTTATTTTTTTTTTTATCTTTTCTTAAATTCAAATAAAATTTATTTTTTAATTTTTTTAAAATATTTTTCTCTTTTAATAACTTATTTGTAATATATATATTTTTTTAAATTACATCTGAGCATTTTATGCGTAGTGCGAATAGATGTGGACCAAGGCTAAAAACATAAACGGTGACCCTCGTTGGAGTTATAAGACCCATGGCGGCTTATCGTTCAGTTCTTACCTCGAGTTGCTCTTATCTAACGCTGACCGCCGATAAGAGCGTGGCGCGTATAAAAGCCATCGGCAGTGGCAGGCGATGCACAAAACAGTCGCCAAATTGATTGCACACAGCGCGGAACCTAAGCTCTCTTATACTTCGATCTTTACTCCGATTCGTAATACGTTCGTTTGTTCGTTCTTTTATTGGAGATTGACGATAAACCAAAGACATTTCATGTAGTTGTTGCGTGCGTGCGTGAAGCATCAACTACACAGAAATAAACTCTAAACTAAATCTACACTTTTTTTTTGCGGTTTTATTTTTGTTGAGAATGTTGCAAGTGTTGCTGCCATTGTTGCTGCTAAGCGCCAGCTCAATTGCTGCCCCATCACTGCAGTCATTGCAGTCCGTGCAGTCGACGGCGCAGTCAACAGCACAGCAGCGAGCTAGTGATTTATATTACACACCGATCACATCGGTGACGGATGAGACGCGTTACACGACAAAGAATCCCGATGTTGAGCTGGTGGCACTGACCAAGGTGAAGCACAGCAAAGGCAATCTTGTCTTCAGTTCGGGTCAACGCATCTCGGGTAAGTGATGAATTCACCACTTACCAATTCCGCAATATATTCACTAACATTTTGAAAATGTACTTTGCGATTCTTAGGCGATAAATTGCTGGTGAATAACTATGCCGATGAGAGTTTCACGACTGCTGTCAATGTTGAGGTCGAGATGCGTTATCCTTCGGCAACGGGAACGGGCAGCACTTTGACCTGCATTGAGATCTATGTGGATTCGTCGGCCAACGATGCGGATGCGTATTTTACGGAAGGCAGCATTGGCAAGACGGCGGCAGCAATACTCTTGACATCGGATCAGACACGCACTTTTTCGTACGAGGCCTATTTCTATGGTTACTAGGCTTAGTCGAGTGCACACACTTCTGCAATGCAATGCGAAGAAGCAAAATAAAACATCATCATCAACTTTGGAACTGAACTGTGATCGCCATCGTCTCGCCATCCACATATATAATCATATATATCCACCCCTTATCGCCCGCGCCCGCCCCTCTGCTCTCCACCCCCTTTGCCCACTCAATAGAAGTATTATAGTGCTAATATCTAAAATTAAAACCAAAAAAAAGAAAGAAACAAAAAAAAAAAAGAAAATGAAAGCAATTTTCTCGGTTTGGAATACATTCGAAATTTGTTCATATTCAGTTTTCTTTCTTCACATTTCTGGCTTATCACACACACACAGAAAACACACACACACACACAAACACACTATCGCGCAAATGTTTCGATTACTTCCTTTCAGATGCTAGCTAATTGAAATAGTCGCATACACAACTCTTTCTCCCCAGACTCTTGATTCGCATTCACACATTCACTCGCTTTGCACGCTGCAGTTACACCAACTGCCCTCAATCTATCATATGATCTAATACCATCGATAAGGTGGCGCGTGTCAGTAGCAACTAGGCGTTGACAACTAACTGATTAATGTGTTACCACTACTACCACCAGTCCAAAGACCCCCACAGGCAATTTACTGAAAACAACGATAGCTGCTGTCCAGAATTAGTCTTTAGCTACATTTCGCGGAATGAGACATCAATAGCTGGCCATCGCACTCTAATCCGTTGAGCAGCTCAGCGATTTTGCTATCATATCGCCGCTAGCAACTTGACAACACTCAAAAGTTAATCAAATGATTTGAATCATTTTGCTGTGCTTACGATTTCGATTTTGGGCAGATTAATGTGAAATGTCTGCTCACAAGTATAGAGGAAACGGAAATGAAACTATGAGTACACAATAAATACATAAAATAATTAAGTACTCATATTTTATGAAAACCTTAAGCTTACTAATATGTACTATATAAACCACTTTAAGCAGTATTCATGATCAATTTGTGAGTTTATATGTCTTAAGAATTTGAGTTCAAAAAACTTGAGCACATAAAACGTACTAGTAAAGAACGTAAAGAGATAGTTTATATATTATATATTGTTTTTTTGTGGAAAACCGAAAACATGGTAAACTTGTTTTTTTTATTGTATTTTCATTAGTTGAAATTTAAACCTATCGATTTTTATCTTTATGAAAAGTAAGATAAGGTACGTTGATGTTAATCATCTTATAATCGATTCAAAGGAAAAAGTCGATGTCAAAAATGAACCTAAATGTGTGGTCAATGACGTGTGTGGCGTTTTATCTCGCCTTACGGGAAACGACGGACAGTGAATAAAACGCGACGAAAACAATGATAGAGTAAGATAGATTAAATGCAAGAGAAGCTAGTTCAATTAAAATGGATAGAAATCGATAGCCAATCAAAAAAAACAGACACGAAAGTAATATATAAACCTGAAGTACATAGATACAAACATGGTTACAAAAAATAAGTCAGAAAGAAAGCAAAAGTGGGTTAAAAACTAAATGCTAAGCAATATAATTATGAAGTCATCTATTGATGAAACAAAATAACGAATTGATTGAAAGGCAAAGTAGCTTCATAAAGATTTGCAAGCTTGCCTCTGGTCAACCGATGCTAAACAGTTGTTAAGAGTTGCAACATGTTGGGTGAGTGAACTTCTAGTAATCCATTTATTGAAATATTTGTGTGAATGTGTGCTATGTGTGTGGGATTAGTGGGCGTGGTGGACAGGGGAACTTCATAACTTCACTTGCTAGGCTTAGATTTGCATGAATGAAAAGGTGCATGTGTGTGGCTCAAACCAAGTGCTTCGCAACAGTTGTGCAGATCCTCAACGTGTTGCCTGGTAAACGATAAAGTCTGAAAATGGCATGCTAAAAATTTTTGTTTATCTCGGTCGAATGCATGCGTGTGTGTTTGACTAGGCGGCGGACCGAGATATTGGTGAAGGCGGATGAGCTAAGTGGGCGTGGTCTAGCAGCAGGGCTTAACCAGTCTTCTTAGGGAACTTTTAATCAACTGTTACTCAACGGTTTCAGAGAACTGCAACATGTTGGATGAGTAAGCTGCTGGTAATCGCTTTGTTGAAAATTGTGAAAAGTTAATGCCAAAAATTCATTCATGTGCGGACTGAGATATTAGTGAAGGCAGATGGGCTAAATGGGCGTGATCGGCCATGGTAGCTCATGAAGATTTCCTTGCTCCTTTTAATCAACTGTTGTTAAACAGTTGCGAATATTACTAAACAGTTGTGCAGAAATCGAAGACATTGCGAGGAAGCTGCTGTTAGTTGATTTAAGCAAGTCACTGAAAAAGTCATTGCCAAAAATTTGTCAGTATGTCGGTCATATTGTGTGTGTGTGTTTGACTATGCAGCGGGCCAAGAAATTAGAGTAGGCGGATGGGCTAAGTAGGCGTGGTCAAGCAGGAAAACTTCATAAAGATCGCTTTGCTTGCGTGGTTTACTTTTGATCAACTGTTACTCAATAGTTGTGAGGAAGTGCAACATATAGGAAAAGCTGCTGGTAATGCATTTAATGGAAAGTCTGAAAAAGTCAATGCCAACAAATAAGATATTAGAGTGGGCGGAAAGATTCAGTGGGTGTGGACGAGCAGGAGAGCTTCATAAAGATTGTCCAGATTGTGTGCATATGTGTGTGTGTATGTGTACTTCGATGATAAATAACTTTCTACGTTTGTATTATGAGAAAACAAGGTTGCTTATTAAGTAACTTGCCTATTTATACTCGCTACTCATAAAGTACAAGGGAATGTATGTTACAGGCAGAAAAGTCATTTCCAAACCGATAAAAAATATAAAATATAAATAAAAAATATAAAAAAGATATATTCCTGATCAACGTCAACAGCCGTGATGATATACCCATGTCCGTCTGTCTGTATGAACACCTAGATCATTAGTTTCAAGCATTGCTACGCCCACTTCAACTTAAATCGAATAAAAAACGTAGAATCTAGAGTCGCGAATTTCGGTACATAACATAATAACTGCAGTATTTGTGATTCCTGAAAATTCTGATGCGATCGAACAAACAATTGTGGGAGTTGCATTTTTAGGAAATACTTTTGTAAGGGCAAAAACTTACCTGCTTTGGCTGACAATCTGGTATATTGTGCCGTCTTTGGTATATTTTGAATGTAGTACTATATCGATATACCAAATGTACCATATTGTACCATATTTTTAAAGTATTTTTGCAATATTTTTGGTATATTTTGAAAATAATACTACAATATTTTTCTTTTATTCATAATGCCGAGCACTCTCGACTGTAGCTTTCTTACTTGTTTAAATGTAGTATTATTATATAAAAATACCAATTATAGTCTATGGCATATTTTAGTATCTTTTATATGTAGTTTTTTCTTAGGGCGCATTTGAAGTTTATGTGCAAATTGAACTTATTTGTAATAGTCCTACTAACATACTTTGTTATAATAAATGAAAAGATGTGTTATTTATTAAATAAATAAATTATTTATTATGATTGGGAATCAACAATATTTTCAAATCAAATAAAAGTATACGAAAAGCGGTAATTTAGAGTATTGCTTACAGCTACTTTAACAGGTTTGAGAAGCCACGGGACAAATACTAAACATACATATGTGCAGAGCTGATTAACTGCAAAATTGTTGCTACCTACAACAACTTGCTCTATGTAATCGATAAAGCATGTCCGATTTTTTGTGTTCGCTTTAAGCTCAACAGTAATGCCCCACTTTTATAACTTTGTTATTATGGGCATGTGGTCTGCATATGACAAACGCCAGCAGAGCGATAAATTAATTATATTTATATCCGCTACCCATAGGGTAGAAGGGTATTATAAGGCAGGAAATGTATGTAACAGGTAGAAGGAGGCATCTCCGACCCTATAAAGTATATATATTCTTGATCAGCGTCAACAGCGGAGCCATGTCCGTCTGTGTATCTGTGTGTCTGTCCGTATGAACACCTAGATCTCAGAGACTATAAGAGATAGAGCTATAGCTCGATAGCATTTGTTATGTTTGCACGCAGATCAACTTTGTTTGAAATTTTTGCCACGCCCACTTCCGTCCACGAAAATCAAAAAAATCGAATAACAAGCGTAATTTTAAAGCTAGAGTTGCGAATTTTGGTATATGCAATATTTACTATTGTAATTATGATAGTGATGATATGATATTTTGAATGCGGTACTATATCAACATACCAAATATACCATTCCGTATACTTTTAGTATTTTTGCAGTATATACGGTATATTTTGAGAAAAAATACTGCAAAATTTATTTCTTTTATTCAAAATGGGTAGCGGGTATGTCAAAGTCGAGTACACTCGACTGTAGGTTTTTTACTTGTTTTAATATGTTTTTGAATATATTCTACAATTATGTAGATTAAAATATTTTTTAGGGTTTCGCTGAAATCAGTGTTTCAACACTTCGCATTCGATATCAGCAAAATATTATATACACGCCTTCGCCGACCATAGTTGAAACCACGACATTTATTTTATCGTCACAAACGTCACAACATTCGGTTTACTCAGCGAAGTCTATGGTATACAATTTCTATTTCCTCTGGGCTCACATAAATTTTGTACTTGCTTCTATTTCAATTTTCTGATTAATGGCAATAAATTCGGATTATTCAAGGAATATGCGGGAATTTCGCAAACGATTACAGCTCAGAAATTTTTTTTTGAATTTGACACTTTCAGAGATTAAAAGTGCAATATATATACACAAGAGAAAATTCACACTCTAAAAGCTAAAACACTAATCCTAAGTTTGTAAATATTTATATTTTTATTTTTTAAAAAGTTCCTGAAACAAGGTTTTAAAATGCCGATTAATAATCTTGTTTTGTAATCGAATTTCTCAAATTCAAGAATTTTATAATTAAAATAAAAACATCTTAAAATAAGAATTTTCTTTTTCTTAAATTTAAATCTAAAAATTGTTCATCGGTTGCAGCTCCTTTGAGTTCAAATATAGTCGATCTAATAGTCTATCTAAAACCAAAAAAGTAATATTAAATGAAGAACAAGAATTTTTTTCTGGGCTCAATTTTGGTTTTGTGTTGATTAAACATTGTTATTATCAATTCTAAAACTTATTTTTCTTAGTGTATGTATTATATATTTGTATTTATGTATATGAGTCTATCGATAAGGATGAGAATGTAAATATATGGTGGAGAAGAGGGCAGTAAAGTCGAGTAGAAATCCAGATTCAGTTCCGTTCAGTCCACAAACGCAGCACATACAGATTGAGAACATTCAACTGAAACATCATGATTGCCATTCGCTTATTTGCATTTATATTCACCCTCACGTTTGTGATGGCAGTGCCAAAACCATTGGAAAACCCCAAATACAAAGGTGCGTTCAATTAAATGGAATAATACATCAACCAAAATATGTATATATAAATTATTGCAATTAGAGTTTGATACTTGCGGCGGTGACAGAGGATTTCCACAGGGCGTGTGTCGCTACCCTCAGCATTGTTGCACAATTATAGAGTATCTCACGGAGAAAAATATCCAGCTCAATGATGTGCCTTCTTGTGGCTTTAACAGTCCGTTTGAGGGTAAAATGATTTGCTGCCCCAAAACTGATACACAAAGAACGACTTCAGGTCCACCAATATTCCGGTAAGTTAAAATGAATCAAAGAGTATGAGAATCATTCCATAATTTGATCAATTTCATGCAGCTTCACTGGAACTCATCTGGTTACTATGCGATACTTCAAAAACGAGCATTTGGATGAATTTGTGTATCATTGTACGGGTGTTTTACTGTCCTCCTCGCAAGTTCTAGCGTCGAAGCAATGCGCTGGAGAGGAGGGAGAGGAGATATTTAGACCCAGCAGAGTAATGTTGGGATCACAAGATGCAAGAGTAGACGATGAATCAAATATAAAAAAGGATATTAAGGTAAGCTGCGAAGTGCAACTAAATATATTGATAATGATATATATAAATATATTGATATTTCTGCACAGAAACTCACGAGTTACAAAAATGATTTGGTGCTCATCAAGTTGAGAACGACACTTAACAAAACACAGCTGATGGGAAATGTCAGCATAGCGAAACTCTGTGATCCAGTCGATCTGCAGAGGAACCCAAACTTTTTTGCTGCCGCTTACTCATACAATACGGACGAAAGTACGTATTTCTATTAGTAAATTTATGTACCATTTAAATCATATTGACTTGCTACAGACGAAAGCTGCACCAAATTCACGATGCAATTGCAAAACCTTAATCTCAAAGAATGCAAAAATGTGAAGGTGACGCGTCAAATCGAAGATTTGGCAACAGATCAGTCACATTTCTGCTTTCGCCCGTTACCAACATTCGAGAGGAAGAATGAGTGCTCAAAGTGTTTGACCGCGACATCCAGCGTTCTTCATGTGGAGCGTATGGATGGCACTCAGTGTGTGGCGGGCATTGCCACGCCTACAAAGAATGAATGCATCGAGGAGGACACTCCATTGTACTTCACCAATATCCTGAGAAATTCAGTATACGATTTCCTTAATAGCGAATAGAGTAGTTTCATAAGACAAATGTGGATGATTTTTGTAAGGTGATCTATTAAAAGAAAGTATAATAAACCCACATACATATGTATAAATATTGTGTTTAGCTTGAGTCGCAATATCTGAATAGCTTATACGAATGACAAATTGAGTTAAAAACTAATTTATTAATGGAAACGACTTGAGACTCAGACTCAGAGATATTTTTAAATAATATATTAAATTATATTATAGTTTCTGAATAAAATATATATAAATAAACAAGTCAAAAAGCTACAGTAGAGTGTGCTCGACTGTGGGATACCCGCTATCCATTTTGAATAAAAGCAAAATATTGCGGTATTATTTTCGAAAAAAAATGTAACTCTATCTCTTATAGTCTCTGAGATCTAGGTTCATACGGACAGACACACAGATGGGCATGGCTCCGCTGTTGACGCTGATCAAGAATATATATACTTTATAGGGTCGGAGATGCCTCCTTTTACCTGTTATATACATTTCCTGCCGGCACAAAGTTTTAATACCCTTCTACCCTCTGCTTCTATGGGTAGCGGGTATAATTAATAAGTAATACCAAAAGACCATTTAAATATATAGTCCTGAATTAAGAATTTCTTCTGGATTCAATTTTGATTCAACTTTATTTTCTTGATTTGAAAACTTACTTTTCTCAGTGTATATATATTTGTATGTTGAGAGTGTAAAAATAAAGAAGATAAGAACAGCAACAAACAAGTAAGAAAGCTACAGTCAAGAGTGTGCTCGACTGTGAGATACTCGCTACCCATTTTGAATAAAAGAAAAATATTGCGGTATTATTCTCAAAATTTACCAAAAATACTACCAAAATACTAAAAGTATATATATATAAATGGTATATTTGATATATCGATATAGTACCACATTCAAAATATACCATAGACAGCACAATATACCAGATTGCCAGCCAAAGCAACTCAGACCCCTAGTAAGTAGGCGTTTTCGCCCATACAAAAGTATTTTTCTAATAACTTCCACAATTTTTATCTGATCGCAGATTTTTACGAATCATAACTAGTATTGTTGTTATTGTATACACCAAAATTCACAACTTTTAGCTTTAAAATTACGCTTGTTATTAGATTTTTTTGATTTGCGGGGGCGGAAGTGGGCGTGTCAAAAATTTGAAACAAACTTGATCTGCGTGCAAACATAACAAATGCTTTCGAAAAAAAAAAATATAGCTCTATCTTGTATAATCTCTAAGATGTAGATGTTCATACGGACAGACGGACAGACACACAGATGGACAGACGGACATGGATCATTTCGGCTGTTGTTGCTGATCAAGAATATATATACTTTCCTGCCGGCACAAAGTTATAATAATTCCCCCATAGGGTAGGGTAGCGGGTATAAAATACTTTTGTATGGGCAAAAACGCCTTTCTACTAGATGTCTTAGTTGCATTTGGTATATTTTAAACTCTATGGTATATTATATATGGTATATATATATTTGAAAATAGTACTATTTTAATATATCAAATATAGCCTATGGTATATTAATTTGGTATATGCTAAAATCAATACCGCACTGTTTTGCTTTTATTTAAAATGGGAAGCGGGTATCTCACAGTCGAGCACACTCAAATATAGTTTCCCTACATGTTCAGTTTGTGTACTTTGTGTAGTATATAAAACAAGAGCGATAAGGCTGAATAAATATATAGAGGTAAGCGTGGTTCAGTAAAGTCGCGCTGAGTAGTTTTGCTGAGTAACAACTTAAATTTTAATGTCGATCTTTTCAGTCTCTCGCTATTGTTTGGATGAGTGCAACATAGACGTAGCATATTTCTGTTTTCGAATACATTATGTTTTCCATCAGCAAACTTCTATGTATATATGCACTTATACAGCTGATTGCGAAGCCATCACCAGCTCATAGCAAAAAATATCAAGGTCAGTTAATTCGGTTGTTTGTTCAAGCTGAATGTAGATCGTAAATTCAATTTGTGATCAGAGAACGAAATTTGCGGTGGTCTCCACGGATTTCCTACCGGAACTTGTCAACTGGCCACAAAATGCACAACACTGAAGACATATTACGAGAAAAAGTGGATTAATCCACTGAGTGTTCCCAGTTGTGGCTTCAAGGGTCCCTTTGGCAAGGCGATGCTCTGCTGCCCCAAACCTTTTGAAGACCTAAAAGAGGGTGGATCATACAAGTGAGTCTACAACAATTTTTGAGTGAGAGAGAGTGTTTCATAATTTTGTCATTCTCATGCAGCTTCACTGGAACTCATCTGGTTACTATGCGATACTTCAAAAACGAGAATAGGGATGAATATGCATACCGTTGTACGGGTGTTTTACTGTCCTCGTCGCATGTTCTAGCGTCGAAGCAATGCGATGCAGAGGAGGATGAGGATATAGCCAGCAAAGTAAAGTTGGGATCCCAAGATGCAAGAGTAATCGATGAATCAGATATTAAAATCGATGTTAAGGTAAGGTGCTAAGTGCAACTAAATGTAGTATTGATATTTTTGAGTTAGATATTTCTGCACAGAAACCCACGAGTTACAAAAATGATTTGGTGCTCATCAAGTTGAGAACGGCACTTAACACAACACAGCTGACGGAAAATGTCAGCATAGCGAAACTCTGTCATCCAGAGGATCTGACAGGTCACCCGAACTTTTTTGCTGCCGGTTACTCATACAATACGCAAGAAAGTACGAATTTCTATTAGTAAATCTATCACCATTTATATCGTATTGACTCGCTACAGACGAAAGCTGCACCAAATTCACGATGCAATTGCAAAACCTTAATCTGAAAGAATGCAACAATGTGAAGGTGACGCGTCAAATCGAAGATTTGGCAACGGATCAGTCACATTTCTGTCTTCTTCCGTTACCCATATACAAGGAGGGCGAAGAGTGCTCAAAGTGTTTGATCGCGACATCCAGCGTTCTTCATGTGGAGCGTATGGATGGCACTCAGTGTGTGGCGGGCATTGCCACGCCTACATACAATAAATGCATCGAGGAGGACAGTCCATTGTACTTCACCAATATCCTGACACATTCAGTATCCGATTTCTTTAATCACGTCATTGTCGAATAAAGTAATTACATAAGACGAATGTAGATGATAAAATAATAGCATTCGTATAAATATAGTTTTTAGCTTGAGGCTCAGACTCAGAGATATTTTTAAATAATGTAGTAAATTGTATTATAGTTTCTGAATACCAATGGACAATTTAAATATATAGTCCTGAATTAAGAATTTCTTCTGTATGTTAACACATACAAATTCACGTTGAATATGAATATCTTTTCAGGTTATATCCAATACCTATAGGGTAGAAGGGAAATGTACGTAACACGCAGTAGGAGTCTAATTCATTGTGTCGTCAGATATTAATTATATAATAGATGTCTATTTTAATACACTTTAATATACAATGACTTAAGTTTTCATTTCAATATTAACTAAGCATTGATATGGCAATCATTGGAATATTCAGCAATAAGAAGAAGACTGAGATTCGAAAATTAGTCATCAATATTTAAAAATTATTATTTTATTATTATTATTATTATTATTATTATTATTATTATTATTATTATTATTATTATTATTATTATTATTATTATTATTATTATTATTATTATTATTATTATTATTATTATTATTATTATTATTATTATTATTATTATTATTATTATTATTATTATTATTATTATTATTATTTTTATTTTTATTATTATTATTTCAATTATTAGAAGAAGATTCCTAACTTTAAAAGAATCTCCATCTTAAAACAATATTTTTGAAACTCCAAATTCTCGTTTAATTCTTGTTTCCAGACTTTTTTTAAGAGTGAAAAGGTTTCAATCTTGATGTTTTTATTGTATATTTGATAACGATAATTGTTGCTGCTTGTGTATTTCCTATATATAATAAAATGCATTACTCATTTTCTTTGTTCGCCTATCTTTATCGCAGTGTAATTCTCGGATTTTTGTTGCTGATGATTAAAATGTAATTTGACAGGATGAAAACATCAGTAACATGAATTTATGCACTTACATTGTATTGTTTTAGCTTTAAAAAGGCTAGAAGAACGTAGCGCTTAAAGCAAAGTGAGCGGAATAAAAAGCTAGTTTTAGACGGGAACTACTTACGATTACACTTCCTCTGTTACCAGATCGATGCTCTTACCAATCGGCGTCGCTGTTGACGTCGACGATGTTTGTTTCTCGATTCTCGCTTCTCGCTTCACGATCGACGCGATTCTCGATCTGCTCGATCGTCTCGATCGGTGACAGTTGAGCGCGAGCGAGGTGCCAGTCCAGTTCGTTGACGGAACACGACGGCCATGTCACGATTGTTGTGTGTGCTATTGACGCTTTATTGGCTCTTTCTGAGCCACACCAGAGGCTACTACAGTCTGGAGGGTGTGTGTGTGCTTCCCTCTCTTTCTCTCTCTCTCTTTCTCTGGTAATAGTGCTTTTTGTTTGTAGTGGGTGATCCATGTCCAACGCCTGACTATCGGAGCAGCTGCCAACCGGCGGAGGATTGCCAGACGCTGACGCATTTCATACAGCGGCGACAATTCGATGCGGATGCCATTGCCAGCTGTGGCTTCACTACGCACGGTGAAAAGATTTGCTGTCCCCTCGACACGGACAGCGTTGATTGGCGCCAAAGAAGCACCACAACAACAACTACCACAACCACGACCACAACTACAAGTGCACCGCGACCCGAGTGGATGGATATCTTTAAGACCGATCGCGATTATCTGCTGCATGCCAGAGCGATTACCTTGCCACCCAATCCCGATAGCATTGTGTTTCCCGGCCTCACATCGCGCGCGGAAAACGGACAGTGTCAGGCGCCGCTCTACGATGGCGATTGTCTGCCCATCTCCAAGTGTCGCAGCCTCGAGCTGCTGCTGCAACAGCAGCGTCTGAGGGATGAGGATGTGCACACCTGCCGACCCGGCACCGTGGAGGAGATCATCTGCTGTCCGGTCAGCTTGCCGCTGCAGCCGCGTTCCCAGGACAGCGGGACATCCATTGAGCAGACGCCCGCTCAGCAGCTGTCCACACGCTCGGGATTTGGTCAAGTGGCCCAGAGTTCGAGTTCGGGCAGTGAGGAGTTGCTGCAGCACAATCGTCATCTCGCTGCGCTGGCTTATCCCAATGCACGCTTCGATGGCCATTGGCATCGGTGCACAGCGTTGCTGTTGACGCCACAGGTGCTGTTGGCCTCCGCCGGCTGTGGGCGGCCAAGTCATGCGGTGTTTGGCGTCGCCGATTTGGCGGAGTTGGACGAGGACGAAGATGAACTGGCAGACATTACAGTGAGTTCGAGTGTGTGCTCTTTCAATTTCAACTATTTCACTTCGCCCTTACTCTAGCGCATTTCGGTGTATCGTGAGGACTTGGCGCTGATGAAGCTGCCGCTGCCGCCACAGCGTCGCGAGTTGGCCACAATTTGCAGCCACTTGGAGCAGACACGTTGGCAGACCACGGGACAGCTGATAGCCAGCGCCTGGGCCAAGGGCAATGGTGAGTGAGCAGATACTGTAATTTCATAAATCCATGTTCACTTTTGATTCCAAACTCTAGCCAGCGACTGTTTGCTCTATGAGCTGCCCATGCGTCTGCTGCCCACTTCTGCCTGTCGTGGCATCGGTAATTCATCTTCCATTCCGGATCTGCCATCACGTCACATGTGCGCTGAACCTCTGCAATCGGAAGTTCTCTCGGTTAGCCACAGTTCCAACAGCAGCGATCAATCTTGTCTGCCGTGTCCTGCGGTTGTCGGCAGCGTTTTGCATTTACAACGCCCCGATGGCGGACGTTGTGTGTTGGGCGTAGCCACGCCCACTGGCTCTGATTGTGCTGCCGATGTTATGTACTTTACGAGTCTAGTGGATCGGCAATTGGTAAAATTTGTCGAAGATCTGCGACTGAAGCCGTAAACTTACGTTTGCGCTCTTGTCCCACAAAATGTGATTAACTATTTTTATTTGCTCCGATGTACCATATAACTATATAAATACTACGTAATTAGTTTAAGCAGCATTTGCACAATTTGTATCTAAGCTTAAATAATGATATACTTTAAACAAAACAAAACTATTTTTATAAACTGGTTTTCCATCGGTCACTCGCAATGTCATTGTCTTCAGCAGCTTTATAACTATTTCAAGTTTAACTTTGCATTATTTGCTTTATTTTTTTTTGAATTTTGAAAAAAAAATCAAAAATGTTGCAGCTGAAGTAAAGTTAAGATTTTATGCTTTGGCACATTTTAGCTTTTATTTTAATATTAGCGTTAGCTAAATTTGCACCATATTTCATCAGATATATTCAAGACTATATTCAAGAAATTTTGTACTTGCATTTGTACTTGATTTCTTGAGAAACTTCATATTTTACTATGTTGTCAAAGTTTACAGAAAATTTAAGCTAAAACGGTGAATTTTTTGTGGTGGGTAACTGTGGGAAATCCAATGTGCCAATGAGCTATATTTAGCTGTAAAAGTGCTCATCACAATGCTGCCAAAAAAAAAAAAAAAATGAAAAAAGCACAAATAAACATAACATCGCACGCTTTGAGGCGTCTTTGGCTAACTGGGGACAAACCCAACAATATTATTGCATTAATTCAAGCTGAGCTCTGCGCATTCAACTCTCTGTGCTTTCTGTAATTCCCTTGAATCATACTACAGCACTAGACTCGATTGTTGTTGTTGTTGTTGTCTACAGGTTGTTTACTTTGCTAGTTGTGAGTGTGATTACGATTGCGATTACGATTACGATGGTGAGTCTCAGAGTTGAACTGAACTCAACTGAGCTGAGCTGAGCTTGCGCTCTTGATTCTGTGAAATGCTAAAAAAGAAACCGGTTCGACGCTGCTATCAACAACAAACCTTAAGCAACAACAATGCTCGATGATCACGGCCTCATCGCACACTCTCTGTCTCTGATTCTCTGTGTCTCTATATGATACATATACAGTGAATACGGTGCATAGCTTCGCTTACTTTTGAGTTCTAATCTCAGCTTCAGTTGCCAAAGCGACGCGTTGCTGCGAGGTAGTCCGTTGCCCCAGGTCACAGCCTCCCCCCGTCCGTCCTCCAGTCCCTTCTCAATCGTCGTGAAGAGTCGTGACAGTCCCCGAGCTACCCGTTTTTTTTTTTTTTGCCAATCGCCAGGCACCGGTTTCAATTTGTTGTTGTTCTTACTGCTTTTTATTTGTCTTTCCATTTTTATTATTTTGTTGTCGCTCCCAGTGTGTGTTATACATTTTTCATGGCATTTTTGAATTCCTTTTTATTTTAGTGCTTTGTGTCAGTGTGTGTGTGTTTTTTTTGTTTTAATCAAAGTGTGCATTCAAATATATACAAATATATAGAATTATCTATACAAAACAACATTTACAACTGCAACTACAACAAACTCATCGAGCGCTTCGCTTCTGGCTGTTATCAAGTTGCGTGTCAAAGGTGCGTTTGATAATTTGATTCAAAAAATAAATAAACTAAACAATGCTCAACTCTAACAAGATTAATCATACACTTCCATATACTATATGTATTATGAGTTTTAAGCATAATCTTGTGGGGAAGTTTCATTACTGCAACTGACCGCTGTGACGTCAGTCGTTTCACTGAAAAAGCGATATGTGTGAAATTCATAAGTGACGGCGAAGCTTATCAACTCTTAGAATTTTGTTGCTCTACAGAATCCGTAATGTCAAATGGCATTCGATTGTGCTTAGCTTTATTAGCTTTATTAACTTTTTTTTTTACTTTTCAAAGCTTAATAATTTAGATTTTACTAATGCGGGTCCATTCATTATTCTTGAAAATATTGATATTTACATTTTCTCTTTAATCTCACAAGTGTAGAAAAGAACACAGAATCATGCTGTCAACATTACACATATGTAGAAGATAAGCTCTTAAGCTGCGATCACTATTCTACAATAATTCTTATTGAATCTCAGCAAATTCAGATTAACAATTCTTGTCATAAGGAAGTAAGAAAGCTGTGAGATACCCGCTTCTCATTTGGAATAAAAGCAAAAAAGTTCAATATTAAATTTAAAATATACCAAATTAATATACCACAGAAATGCCAAACATATACCAACTCCCATATTTGGTATATTGTGTTACTACATGAAAAATATATCACAGAGTGCAAAATATACCAAATCTTCAGACAAAACAACTAAGATCCGTTGTTAGTAAGAGTTTTTGCATATAAAAAAAAATATTTTAAATAACTTCTATAATATTTATCTGATCACATTCAAAATCATAAAGGCCATAGTTATTATTGTATCGCGACATTAACTTACGCTTGTTATTCGCTTTATTTTGGATCTGAATGCAAATATAATAATAACAATATTGATGTTGAACAAAAAATTTATTTCCATCTCTTATATTCTCTGAGATCTAGGTGTTCATACGGACGGACGTGGCGATATCTATATAGATTGAAATCTAGTTCCAAGAAGATCGACAAGTTGTATTATATTCTTTAGAAAGTAATGCTTTCTTTCGGTGTACTAGTTTATGCATTTTGTTTCGGTTCCACATAGATATGTTTCTTTAGTATAATATTATCATTGACTTTATTCTGAAAATATAGAATTGCCTTTGATAAGACATATTTTAATAATTTAAATGTCAATAGTGTTTGTTATCATTTTCCATGATTCATTGTCAAAAACATTGGGAGATACCATAGAGCTGAAGCCCACAGAAACTTATCTACTATGTGTTGACCGAGCATTACAGCTACAACAAAAGAAAAAGATAATCTATTAATTAGCTGAGACGTGTTGTACAAATGTTTTCAATTATTGTTTTCAATTGTTCCCCACTTAATGAAACGTATGTTAGATAAACGATATAACATTCGAATATCTTGCGAAAATTACGAAATAAGCAACCGCATTTGGAGAGTTTAAGATCTGACAGATAGACAAAGAAATGCTGCAATAAAATTGTCAGTGAATCACTCGCGTATATTTCACAAAACACGTAACTTATTAGTGGGAAAATTCCATGGTAGGTATTGGGCTTTTGATTTGGTCTTACACTAGTCAAAGAACTGACGTCCAGAGTTGCAGATTAGAGAGGACTTACGCTTGACAGTTTTGCTATTTATTTTTATTTAATATATTATATTATATTATTATTATTGATATATGGGTCAATGGCAGGTTCATTATTATCAGCAAAAGTGTCTCTATTCATTCGCTCTCTGTCTTTGCGTCTATCTTTTTTTCTTTTTTTTTTCTTAAATGGAACACATTATATACGAGTTCATTTGATTTGCCTTCGTTCTATTGCGAGCATTTCTTTGATTCTTTCGAAAATGAGCTCAAACGTTTTTTGGGATTTTGTTTAACATACAATACCAATTCCCTCGAGATCCAATCGAGCGAAGAACATTCACTATTGTCGCTTTACTATCTGCAAAAAATACGCGCAATCCACAAGTAATTAACCTACTTACCCACAAAAAACCAAACAAAAAAATTGAACGTTTTATATATTCTGCTCTGATTCTGATAACAAGAAATACATAAAAACGAAATAGGGGCAACAATTTTGCATGCAAAAAAGCATATTGTGAGCTCAATTTTGTTTTAATGAAATGGTGAATTTTTTAAAATTGTTTGCAATAAATTAGAATTTATTAGTATATGACTTCATATAATCGTTATATAGAAATTATTTGCAGTGTCATTAGAAATTTAATTGCTTATTCAAATTGTTTTTATACCAGCTACTCGTCGGATAGAAGTGTATTATAAATCAGTGTGTGCAGGAAATGTATGTTACATTGTATATATATTCTTGATCAGCGTCAACAGCCGAGAAAATTGATTGCGATCGGATAAAAATTGTTGAAGTCATTTAAGAAATTTTTTATATTGCAAAAAACGCCTATAGCAAACGGGTCTTAGTTGATTTTGTTGACTATCTGGTATGATGTGTTCTCTATGGTATATTTTGAATGTAGTATATTTTTAGTATAGTGGTATATTCATTTTGTACATCTTTAGAAATGTACCGCACTGTTTTATTTTATGAAATCGATATATTAAAAATATCATTTGATATATTTCTTAGTATGTTTGTGGGATATTAATATGGTATATTTTATGAAATATACTGCTCTCTTTTGCATTTATTTAAAATGTGTTGCGGGTATCTCACAGTTGAGCACACTCGTCAGAAACTATCTTACTTGTTATTTTTTTAATGAATTTTGTTATTACATAGTATTCAATTTATTATCGGAATGTAATCATTAGGGCTTTGACAGTTCTTATCTGTCTCTAGGGAAGCACTTTTAGTTTTTTCCGTGTATTTTCAGTTACAGTGAATTCAGCAAATGTTTTCCATTATTTTTCAAACACACAAACATGTTTTTCTATTATTTGTATGCAGTAAATACAGATAGAGATTTCTTTGAAATTAAAGAATAATCTTTTATGGTAGTATTTCTAGTGTAATGTTTTAAATAAGAATTGCTTAACATATTCTTCTAGTTGGCCTTGATGCTGCCCCGGACAATGAGAGTTAGTCGCAGCGTTTGGCTCAGCTTGCTGCTGTGTTGTGGCCTTGTGTTGTCCGGCTTGCCACAACTTGCGGCACTTGAAGGTATGCATGATGCGAGTGCAACAAACGGAGGAAAACTGATTTCACTTGACTTATTTTTTTTCGCAGAAGGCGACTCATGTTCGCTCAAGGGCACTATTGCGGGCATTTGTCGGGTGTCCTCCGAATGTGAACCGCACATTGACAAATACATCAAGTCGGGCCGATTGAGCATTAACGATGTTCCCACCTGTGGCCTGGGGCCACGTGAGGAGATTGTCTGCTGTCCGGTTGCGCCTTGCTGTTCGGATGATACAAGGTAAGGAAGGAAGTGACGAAATATTTTCGGGGAATTCCGTTTTGCTTTTTTGTGTTTGTTACGTTTTGCGCGCCTTGAGCCAATTGTTGTTGTTGCATGCATTCAAATTCATTCAAAGTTGATGGCGTCTAACGCAATGCATCTGATTTATGTACATACATGCAGCCCAAGACAGGTCCCCAGCACCACAGCCAGAACAACCACAACAACCACAACAACAACAACAACAACAACGAGGAAACCGGCAACAAAGAATGTTATAGACTTGGATCAGGATTCGGCCTACTTTGATTTTCAGCAGCTCTTGAACCCAATGAAACCCAAAAATCCCACAAATAATAACAATAATCGCAAGCCATCGTTACCACCCGCAATTCCCACTGCTCGCAACAAGGATCAGTTTCAGACTGTTGGTCCCTTGGGCCCAGCGAGCGACGCAGATCGCCAGCCAAAGGTGATCAATAGACCGCAGTCCTTCAGCTGGCCGCGTCAGGAACCTCAGCGTTGGTCACAACCAGTGCGAAAATCGGAAGATTTGATACAGCAGGTCAATGATCGCTTGCGACAGCAGGGCATGAACATTATGCCCTCGAGGGAGGTCAGCACATTCGATCAGCGCCCAGTGCCAACAGAAAGGACAACAGCACGTCCCATTGCGGATTTCAATTCGGATCCCTGGGCACCGTTTCGGTTTCGACCAAGTCCGGCGGATGAGCTGATTACCAATGATCTGGGCAACGGCGATGCTGAATTATTTGGGTTTGTCGCACTTTATGCATGACATCAATTGGCCTGGCCCTAATGTTCCCCCAACTAGTACATGCATACATGTAACAACTTGTGTATTAATTGACTGTCTTTTAACAATTACAGCACTGAGTCGACAACGACGCCCAAGACAATACAACCCACGCCAACAACAAGAGTGGACACCGCAGCAGGCAGTGAAAGAGCCGCTGTAAGAGGTAAGCATTTCTGTTTATACAGATTGGATGTCTTTGCATTCCAATAGCCATTGCTTGCCAGCTATATAAGCATAAATTATTTCATTCTTTTGCGTCAACAATCAATCTTAAGAGTCATATATGGGTAATTCCTAAGCGGAATTTGTAGAGTGTCACAGAAACTGAAAAAATTTTAAAAATATATAAATAAAGTCTATTTTTATAGCTCTAGATTAGCAGTATATTTAGAGCTATGATTGATGTTAGGAACTTTTTCTGTTGTCCGATTAAATATATATAATTTTGTTCACTTTTATACCCGCTACCTATTGGGTTAAAATACCCTTCTAACTTTGTGACTCCATGAAATGTATGTAACAACCAGAAGGAGGCATCTCCAAGGCAATTAAACCATTTCTGTCTATCTGCCTGGCTGTCTCTCCGAATGAACACCTAGAACTAATATCAACATTCGTTCTAATCTTTTTCGATTTTTATTTCAAATGCAAAACTTAAAAGACTCAATATTAATTTCAGACTGTTGTATAAAGAAACAAACTAAGTGGTTGATTTAAAAGAATAATATACTATATTTATATACTTAAAATGGAACTATTTGCCAAATTCATATATATGATTATTGATTTGATTTGATTTGATTTATAAAAATAAAACATAAATTTATATTGCAATGTATTCGTTTAAAAATGTATCAACATACTATTTTCTAGTATCTACATATTTACAATTTTTAATTTATTTTCTTAAGCAAAACTTTGAATACTGAATTTACCTTTTCTGCTATTGCTTGAAGCAATGTGACGAACGACTATTTAAATAGGTTAAGATATCTGTAAACTTAATAGGAAATTAATAGCAAAATTGATTTTTTATAGTTTATAATTGTATAATGATTTGTTTTTATAATATTAAAAAGCACACTTTATTTATTTAAAATAGCAAAGCTTCTAAAATGACATACGCATTTTTGGGTTACTATATGAAGCAACGTATTAGATTCATAATTAAATAAAATAAGTTAATAATAAATTTAAAATGAAATTAATGGCAATATCGTATTACTTATGCCTTTGCAGCCTGTCGACAAATTGAGGAACGTCAAAACTTGCACCAGCTGACGCCGCATATCCTCGACGGCATTCCTGTGGATGACGGCATCTATCCGCACATGGCGGCCATCGCTTTCACTGGCATTGGACGCACCGATTACCGCTGCGGTGGCTCTTTGATCACCACCCGTCATGTGCTGACTGCGGCGCATTGTGTCAACAGTTTTGACGATACACCTGTGCATGTGCGTTTGGGTACGGTGAACATCGACCAAGTGAATAACCACTATCAGGATATTCCCCTAACGGTAAATGCATGCGTATACTTGATACTCGGTAGTCATAGGGCAGAAGGGTATTATAATTTGGAGTGTGCAGGAAATGTACGATATAGTTATATCCGTTTGTCTGGCCGTCTCTATGTCCGTCTGAAAAAATTGAATAACAAGCGTAATTTCGGAGGCAATCGTCGCAATTTGCGGTACATACAATATAAACTACAGTTATGATTCCTGAACATTTAAATGCGACCTGACCATAATTGTAGAACTTACTTAAGAAATACTTTTAAATGGTAGAAAGGGTTTTCTAAAATCGAGTTTTACCTGCTTTGGTTGATGTGATCATAATGATGTTTTGTACTGTATAAATATACTATATTTTGAATACAGTACTATGAATATCTATGTATATACCAAGAATATAATTCGGTACTTTTAGTATTTTTGTGGTATATTAATTTGGTATATTTTATAAACCATTCAGTACTATTTGTGGTATATTACTTTGGTATATTTTAAGAAAAAAAACATTAGTATATTTAGTATTTTTAGTATACAAGTGCGGCATATTTTAAGAACTAGTGTATATATAGTATATTTAGTATATTTTAAAAAAAGTTTGGTATGTTTCTTTAAATATACCAAAAATATATTGTATATAATAATATACCACAAAAATGATAAAAAATATTCCGAGTGATATAATTAGTAGATATTTGTTAATACCATACCACAAAAATACTACAAATATACCGAATGTTTAACTTTTAGTGAAAATAGGTAGCAGGTATCTCACAGTCGAGCACACTCGACTGTAGCTTTCCTATTTGTTAATAATAATCTGATTTATTACCTGATAACAGGGCAATATCACAATACATCCGGATTATGTGAGCAGCAGCAAGTATAACGATATTGCCATACTTGAGCTGGCCGAGGAGGCCAAGCTCAGTTTCTACATTTATCCTGCGTGTCTGGAAACGAATCCCGTCGATCCGCCAGCGGATTCCAAACTATTTGTCGCCGGTTGGGGCATCATGAATGTGACCAGTAAGTCCAGTATCAATCAGTTATGCTTGCAATCTCTTAACTCGAGTCATCTCTTGCAAATTGCAGATCGTCGCACCTCAAAGATTTTGCTGCGAGCACCGTTGAACATTGTGCCGCTGGAACAGTGCAATATCACATTTGCCGAGCAGCCAAATAGCCGACGATTCTTGGCGAACGGCGTCGTCAATACGCAGATCTGTGCCGCGGATGAAGTGCGACAAAAGGCTGATGCCTGTCAGGGTGATTCAGGTGGCCCGTTGGTGATCGAGCGTGATATTGTCAACAACATGTACAGCATATTGGGCGTTATATCGGCTGGCTTTGGTTGTGCGACAAAAACTCCGGGCCTCTACACACGAGTCGCTGCCTATTTGGATTTTATCGAGAGCGTTGTGTGGCCCAATAATGTAGTTTAATTAAATTAACTTTATGGATCTTCATTTGTATAGCACTAAATTGTAAGCCAGTCGATTTTAAATATAAAGTTCATATCATTTAGGAATAAAGTCTGACTTTTTTTTCGAAGTAATTTCATTTAATATATGTATTTATTTAAACAATACAAATTCTTTTATTGGAGAATTGGCAATCAAAGTAATCACACAACGTTTCACGCCTTTTAAGGGCACTGAAGTTTTAAGATTTTGGAAGCTTCAAGATGTTAGTAGCTTGGAATTCGTAAAAATAGAATAAATATCTTTACGTTAATGTATCAAAATACAATGCAGAAAAAGCTGAGGGCGAAGCTAGCTAACATACAGAAAAAAAGTTATAAAATCAAAATTTTTCTTTTAGTAGTAAGAATTTTGGTCTCAAATGTACGTCAAGAACTTGAAAAATCTTAATATTGGAAAACATATCTTAATTACGAGAACATTTAATATAAGACCCAAGTTCTTATTAATAAGAGGAAAAATTCATATGTAGTTTTACGACCAAAAATCTTAATTGTTTATTTTTTTACACTTATTTATTATTTTACCATTTCATGATTTAATTAGTTCGTTCAGCTATTCAGTTGTATGTTGATCACTTTACTTACGAAATATTTAGCATCGAGTTGTGTAGCTATTGAACCCAGGACTTAGACTACAATAAAGAATCGTTCCCGACATACAGCTTGACTAACTGAGCAAGATAAAAACTTTTTAGGAATTTCGAAGGATTTCAGAATTTTGTAACCTAAATCTAGAAATTTTGTCCTTATTTTGAAAATTTTAATTTTTTTAGACTAATGTTCTTAGTTTTAGGAGTTTGTTCTTATTTAAAGGTCACAATTTTTAAGACGAATGTTCTAGATTTTAGGACTTGCCATTTTTTTCAGTGTAATGTATAAACAAATATGTAGTTACAGTTATTTTTATTTCTCCGTCTGCTAGTAGTTTTATTTTTTGTTTATCGAGATTGTTAGATGTGAAATTTTGGATTGTACGCTTAAGTTATGCAAACTCTTTATAAATATTTCAACTTAATTTTCGAAATAAACTTAATGTAGCATATTATATTGTCGGCAAAATTTGATCATTAGTAAAACCATTGGAAAAAAGATAGAAGTTTTCTGTAAACTTGAAGTATATTAGTAATATATTTTGAATTAAATTTTAAATTTAGAATTAGAATTAGAGCTGGTTCTATTATAACGCAGATCTAGTTCTCAATGTTGAGCTGTGAACTAGTTCACGCTCAGCTGTCATTAGCGTGCTCTCTGCTTTCCATTGAACTACGTAAACAGAGAGCGAGCAAAGAGCAGCTGTCAAAGTTTGGAAAAACGGAGCGGCAAAGGGAAACCGCTCTCTTTAGTTGCCGCTCTCTTTATGGGGTAGCATTGCCAGATGTAAATGGGTTAATGGGAAAACTTTAAGCTCTATTTGCGACGAAGCTTTCGAAGCTACAAAAAAGCGACAACGACGTTTGTATTAACCGTTACAAAATGCCGTTGCCGTAGCTGCAGCCGGCGAGGTGCGTTTCCTTTTCGCCTGTCGTTCGCCTATCGCAGCCAGCAGCAACAGCAGCTGGTAGCTCTCTCTCCCCCCGCTGCCCAGCGCTTGACGCTCCGCCAAGCTTGATACGCAACAACTGTTTCAGCTGCTTCTTAAAATGCTGCTGCTGCCGTTTGGGGCGCCTCAGTTGGTCGCGAGACTGCGTTGCCGTTAGTTCGTGCCCAGCACAAGGAAACGACGCTGACGCCGACGCTGCAAGCAACGTTTTGGGACATTTCAAAAAAAAAATACATATATATATATATACACATATATATCATAATTATTGTTGTGTGTTCACACAATTTCCTGTTGTGTTTTTTTTTTTTGAGTGAAACTGTTTGTTATTGTTGTACTACTGGCTGCGTTGCGTCGCTAAAGTTGCGCCGTGCGGTATGCAACGTTTTTTGGCGCGCCCATTTTAAAAATTTCTTCTTAACGGTTCCAAAAAATAAATAAAGAATTCTTATCTTGTGAGACAGTGGCTCAATGTAAGTTTGAAATGTTTATTGAATGTCGTATTCGATAATTTTTTAGTTTATTATTAAATGTGAACTGCGTTAAATGTTTGTGCTTATCGTAGTGACAACATATTGACGCATTAATCACTAGCTGGGAAATTGAATTGAACCGTACATCTGTTTCAACATATTCGTTCGATAAGCACCAACAATAGAAACAATCAAACTAAATGCGTCTATACGGTAGCCCCCAGGGCTATTCATCGCTTTAAATGCCAATGCTCGCGATAAGGACTTTGAACCCCATCAGACAACAGGTGCTCGAAACTCACAATTTACTTAAATGTTGCTCTAAATACATTAGTCGCTTATTTTCGAATTAAAGCCAATGATAAAACTCCGCCACAACACATTAAATTTCATAAGAAGAAAAGAAAAAGTTTGTACAAAATAGAAGGTTCTCTGTTCTCTGTTTCGTATTTATTTTGTGGGCGTTCAACTTCAAAATTCGTTGGAAAATGTGAGTTGAAGCTGCAAAGTAAACGAGTCAGTTAACTGACAGAAATTAGGTTCTCCAACATTACCCAAAATTGAGTTAAATGCAAACAACTTAAAGTAGTGATGTCTTTGAGTGCAAGTTTACTTTGCCAACTTTTCTGTATTTATAGTTTTCCAACTACACGAATTTTTAAGTTCTTGTATGCGAAAACTTTTATTTACTTTATTTCTGTCAATACTTTTTTTTACTTCTTCTATGCGCGTGTTTTTTTCGATTTAGAATGTTCTTTTGAATATGAGATTTGATAGTTCATTTGGTGATCAAATTTAAAGTGTCATTGGTACATGAAGTTACTTTTTACAACTTTAATTAAATTTTGTAAAATTTTGAGAATAAACTATAAACTAATTAAGCGAGATAGTTTAAATATAGAAAACTAATTTTCAACTGTTCAGTGCTCTTTAAGCAACTTGAGCCTAACAAAAAAGTATTTGAAGTATTAGCAAAATGCCTTCCAGAAGTTTGGCGTAATATATTGAAGGCTGGAGCTAAAACAATTTGCTATCAACTTTTAGTTTCACATTGTACACAACAATTGCGTTACAAAAACATGTTAATAATTTATGTTAACATGTGTAGCAAAAACTCAACTCGACTCGCTTTAATTAAGTGATTTTATTGCCTAGCGAAATTTAAATAAATATCAATACAATGTCATTGTCGCTGTCATTTTCGATGGGCGCGCGCGAACGATGTTGCCTTATCGCATCGCAATAATTGGCAACTGGAAATTTGTGTGTGTTGCTGTGTGTGTGTTTGTGTGTGTGTGTGTGTGTTTGTGTTTGTGTGTGGCACTTGACAAATTGCCAGAAAGCGGCGATGTTCACGCTCAACCGGTCAATCAATTAGACATTATTATGGGAGGAGGGCTGTATTTTAAAGCAATTTGTTTTGGCATTAACAATGGGAAGGGTTTAACACTGTTGCTGTTAATGTGCGTGTACTAAACACATATACATACATATTCATATATATAGGTGTGTGTGTGTGTGTGTGTGTGTGTGTGTGTGTGTGTGTGTGTGTGTGGGTGTCCTTCGAATGTTGCTGCTGTTGCTGGCGGTTAGAAAATGTGGCTATAAATGTGACACTAAGTTAATAAATTTATGGCTAAAACACACCCAGCTGATGCGCTGTGTGTGTTGAGCTAGCTGCTAATTTTCCTGTCTGCCTATCCGTGTGTGTATGTGTGCGTGAGTGTGTGTGTGTGTGTGTGTGTGTGTGTGTTGGAGTGTGCGACAATGTCACGAAACCGCAGCGGACATCAGCGAGGCGGATGCCAAAAAGTCGAGGATTGTGTGTCGTTGGCATATTAATAATATTTTTATTGGCCGCTTATTTGCCTTTTGCGGCAACGTCCCTTTCACTGTGTGTGTTTGCCCGTGTGTGTGTGTGTATGTATGTGTGTGTCTGTACTAAATACTATTCTAATTTGAGCTGACAAATACAGGCACCCACAAGTTGTGACCTCTTTTAATTAATAAATGCGAGCGCTGATAATACACACACACACTCACACATACACATACACATACACATACACACACACACACAACAACACACACATAAAGAGATAAAGATAAACGGCAAGTAAGGTTGATCGAATACCCTGGAAAACGTTCAAGGACTAATTGAATTTTCACACCAATTCGCCTAAACAATTTAATTCTATGCACTTAAAAAAAAGAAGGTTCTAAAATCAAAATGTTGCTCTTAGTACAAAGTCTTAAAGTTAGAAAAACACATCTTGATTTCAAAAACATTTCATATAAAATATTGCATTTTATTTAATTGTTTTTTTTGATACTTTTTACTTATTTTTTAATTGTTTTACATATAAGTTATATGTTGATCATTTTATCAAGTAAATACTTACTATATCATCGTGATTAGCGCTTACACTTTAATGAATCATTCACGACAGCTCGACATAAACTTTATAGGAAAATGGATGGATTACAGAATTTTGTAACCTGAATCAGGTTACTGAAAAAAGTTAGAATATCAAAATTTCGGTCGAAGTACTATGAGTTTTGGTCTAAGAACATGAAAATTTTTAAGTTAGAGAACACATTTTAATTTCAGGACAATTTTACCTAAGACCAAGTTATTTTAAGTCAAAGTAATCTTCGCGACAACTTGACTAATTGAGCTATTTATGAACGAAAACGAAAAAACTAAAAGCTACATAACAACTTTATAAGAATTTCGATGGATTACTAAGTTTTGTAACCAGAATCTAGAATTTTTTTGTCTTGCTGGCATTTGTGAAACTAAGTTTTTGCTAAGTTGTTCTTAAAGTACTTATATTTTAAGAACACAATTTCGACGACGAATGTTCTTCGACTGGTCTTTTTTCAGTGTAGTCTCCAATACATACCACAAGAAATAATTAACATGCTAAAATGCTTCACAAAAGAAGTTGAGGCAGGTCACAGGTGTGTTTATGTTGATTTCTGACGTGTGTTTCATTCTCTCTCTTTCTCTTGCTGCCTGTCAACAGCCAAAATTATTTTATGTTTTTTCTACATTATTTTCTTTTCGTCTACGTTGTGAGTGAGTGAGTGTGTGTCTCTCTGTTATGTTTAAGGTAATGACAAGACCAGTTGCTCATTGAATATTCATGTGCTTGAAGGAATTCTTTTCTTCTTTTTTTTGTGTATTTTTTGGGGCTAAAAGCAATCAGAAATGCCTTCCTTTTTTTGGTGGAGAGAGGCTGGTGGAGAATTGCATATAAATATTCATAATTTATTGGTAATTTTTATGGAAAACACTCAGCCAGTTGTTGGCTTGTTGAAGTGCGCAGAATTTTGCCCATCAATTTCACTGCTGCTGCTGTTGTTGCTGTTGTTGTAAAGCGCCAACTGAAAAGTATAAAAATTATAGCATACTTTTGAGCGCTGAGCTAAGCAAATGAGCCGATTCACACACATAAACCACGTGTGTCTGCCATTTCCATATCTCGTAGTCGTAAATATATGCAGATGGATTTTCTCGCCTTATAAATATTTATTTTCACTTCGCCCCACTTAAAAATTCCCCAATGTAAAATTACTTTTAGTATTTTGTCATATGTTATGAACTTTCCAAACTAAAAAGTCAAACGAAGTTTGCACAGAGCTAATAAACCTATTGACTTTTGACATTGAGTTGTGATCGTTGTTGTACATAAAACTAGTTCGGTTTGGGCGAAATATATATAAATAATTTAAAATACATATTTGAACTAGGTGTTATGCAAATTTTGAGGTGATTAAAAAGAATGCAAATGGAATGAGAAAGTCACTTTTATTGATTGCAATTATGTGTGTGCGTGTGCAAAATGTGTGAAAGTAAATACAATTTGCCGTTAATTAATGGACACACACAATGGATATTGCTGCGTAATTAAATTGTGACAAAAGTTGAAGAAAATCTTTTGCCTGGATGCGAGATGCGAAGTGACAATTGATTGTGGGAATTTTGTGGGCCAAGAAACGATTACAGAGCTAAATTGAATAAGTAAATAATCGACTTAGAAGAAAGCACACTCACTGCTGCTACTTCTGCTGCTCACTTCGATAGTTGAATTCTATATTCCATTCTATTCGCATTTTCAATTGAATTTCCCATCGAGCGAGAGGAGAAGAGGAGAGCAGCAACAGCTCTCTTTCCTTTGTGGATTCAACATTGTGACAAATTAAAAGAGCCAACTGACAATGAAGGTTGCGTTTGCCACTACAAACTACATACACACACACATACACATACACATATATATTGTATGTGCGTGTGCTTGTGAGGATTGTAAGTAGTTTGTTTGCGCCCCTATCGTTCACTAGGCGTGCAGCCAAAGCCGACTTAAGCACAGATTTTGCACAGATACTTTGATGTTGCTTTGAGGAATGCAGCAATAAAAATGCCAGCTTCAGCCAAGCTACATAATGTCAGTGCGGCAGGAGGGAGACCAAAGAAAGTATAAGCGAAAGCGAAGGAGCAGGGCGAGAAGTAGAAGCTGAAAAAAGGGAGACCAGGATGAAGACGAGTCCAAAAACTAAGCAGCTAATGGCGTTAGTTACTTAGCGGCAGAGTCTTCATATGAAGCACAGCACTAGGCTCAATATTTGTATTTGTATGCCCAACTAAATATGTGAATGGGTGTGTGTGTGTGTGTGTGTGTGTGTGTGTGTGTGTGAGTGCTTGTAATGCACATAAATTTACACAAGTTCATTTTTGTGCGGCGCGTAAATCTCTGCACAAATCTCTCATTTCGCTGGGCAAAATAATAAAAAAAATGTAAGAACGGGCAGGGAAATCACTTTAAGAAACGAAAAGGCAAACAACCAGCAAAAGCAAAAAAAGACAAGTAGCAAAGTTACAGTGGAGTGTGCTCGACTGTGAGATACCCGCCATCCATTTTGAAATAAAGCAAAAGAATGATGCATTGTTCTCAAAATATATGAAACAGTATACCGCAATAATACAAAAATATACCAACGACTATAATTGGTATATTTATGGAATATTATGTATATTCGAAATATACCATAGAGCTCAAAATATTCCAAATTATGACTACAAAAACCGAATAATAAACCAAATGTGCAAATATACCGAAAGTCACATTTGAAATGTAACATTGAGGTGAAAATATACCAGATTGTTGGCGAAATCAGCTAAAATAAGCCAAATCATATACCGTAAAATGCCAAAATATACCGAAATCCATATTTGGTATATCTATGACGTACTACATTCGAGTATTGCATTATCAAAATATACCATAGAGGTAAAAATATACCAGGTTGCAGGGGTATTTTAAGATACAGAAGTATTCCTTAAATAACTTCCACAATTTTACCAGTTCGCAATAAAATTTACAGGAATTTAATGCTTATTATTGTCTACACCGAAATTAGCGACTCTAGCTTCAAATTTACACTTATTATTCAATTTTTTTTTGGGTGTGACGAAAATTTGAAATAAACTTGATCTGGGAACAAAAAAAAAAATAATGGTAGTATCTTTTATAGTCTCTAAGATCTAGGTGTTAATTCGAGCGGACGGACAGACAGACAGACGGATACGGCTATATCGTCTCGGCTATTGACACTTGACAAGAATATATATACTTAATGGGATCGGAGATGCCACGTAATTATAATTCTCTTTTGTCCTATGTGTACCGGGTATAATAAGAAAATCAAGCTTAACGGTTATTCACATGCACACACACACACACACACACACACACACGTAGTCGAAAATGCTGCTTATGTAATGCTCTCTCGTAGTATGGCACTTAACTCTGACAAAGAGTCAGCTGAACTCGACTATGTGATGTTAGACATAATTTTATTTTATTTCACTTTTTTTTGCCTGGATCTGTATCAATGTCTCAGTCCCTTTATCTGACTCTGTGTGTCTCTGTGTGTGTGTGTGTGTTTTGGGTTGAAAGGTCGTTGACAATGGTAAAACAACTGAAAATTTATGGTTTGGCATTAAGGAAATTTAATCGATTCGCTGCTGCAGCACGTGTGTTACCGCTGCCCCCATCCCACCTCAAAGTATTCTTTCCCTTTCTCCCCCCGACCACTTGTTTGCCCTCACCACGATCTTTACTGCGCCATCGACTTCGACTTCGACTTCGACTTCGGCTTGGTTCTGTTCTTGTTGCTGCTTGTTCCCCATAGGAGCAAACATGGGCGCGTGCCTGCGCCTACGCTTAGCGTAGCTCTATAACCTCTCCTCCCCAGGTGAAGCTCTCCCCTGGTACCACCATCGTACCGCAGCCACCATGGGGACCCGGCAAACAGTGCTGGGGACGCATCATAAAACTCTCTTATATGCACGCACGTCTACCTTATGAAATTTTCTTAATGAAAAAAAAAGCAAAAACCAAAAAACAAAAACGTGTATTTTTAGAAATGCGGTTTGGTGTTCGCAATTGATAATACCCTTGCAATTAGTAATTTTAAGAAATTTTTTGACCGGCAGAAATTGTTTTGTTTGAAATTCAACTTTTTTTTATATGAAACTAACTTCGATAAGCCAGAAATTAACTTCATTTGACTGCTTAGAGTCGTCTTACCAATAAACCAAAAGCAGACTCAAAATATAAAGCTTGTTAATAGATCACAAATAAAGCAGGACTCTTCTCACATTTTCCTAAAAGCAATCTATTTAAAATTCCATTAAAATTATTGTTGGAAAAATCGTTTCGCAAATATATTGAAATACTTCTTAAATAAGTCTTCGCAGCACACATTTAAAATAAAGTGCTCGAATTAACTATATAATTTTTTAAACTTAGTTTAACAACTCCAAAAATACAATAAATAATTACTTGCAATTTTAATGTATGAATATTTCAAAACGATGTAATTTGATTATTATTATTATGTGGCCATTACAACCCTTTATCGGGTCTCAGCCTGAAGCGCGATGTGCCTCCACGCGGCTCTGTCCTGAGCGCGCCTTCGCCAGTTGGTAACACCAAGTGTGGACAGGGTATCCATCACCTGGTCCTGCCAACGCGTTCGGGGTCGTCCTCTCCTTCGTGTCCCAACAATCATCGCATCAAACACCTTACGAGCCGGAGCATCTTCATCCATACGGGCAACGTGGCCCAGCCAGCGAAGTCTTTGAGATTTCACTCGACTGGCCACGTCAACATCGCCGTATAGCTCATACAGCTCGTGGTTGTATCGGATGCGATAAACATCGTCCACGCAGATTGGACCAAAGATTTTGCGAAGAATTTTCCTCTCGAACACTCCAAGAGCAGCTGCGTCTGACTGCGTCACAGTCCAGCACTCCGCACCATATAAGAGTACTGGAAGAATGAGCGTCTTGTAGAGTGTGGTTTTGTGCGTCGAGAGAGCTCTACTATTAAACTGCCTACTGAGCCCAAAGTAACACCTGTTGGCAAGTGTTATTCTCCGCTTAATCTCCAGACTGACATCATTTGTGCTTGTTATAGCAGTGCCTAGGTAAATAAACTCCTTGACGGACCCAAAGCTATAGTTTTCTGCAGTCAGCTGAGAATCAAGACGCCGCGATTCTCTGCTAGAGCACACCATAAACTTTGTTTTTTCCATGTTAACTGCTAGTCCTACTTTTGCTGATTCCTTTTCAATAGCCCCGAAGGCTCCTGTGACATCACGCTTGGTGCGGCCAATGATATCAATATCATCAGCGTAACCAAGGAGCTGGACACATCTGTTGGTTAATATCGTGCCCGTCCGATGTACACCAGCCTTTCTTATAATACTCTCCATTAAAATATTGAAGAGTATACAAGACAGCGAGTCACCTTGTCTGAGGCCACACTTGGTAGTAAAGGTTTCGGATTGGCCACATCCTACCTTGACAGAGCTGATGGTGTTGCTCAATGTCATTCTGCAAAGTCTAGTCAGCTTTGCTGGTATACCAAGCTCAGACATGGCGGCATATAGGCGATCTCGCCGGGGGCTATCAAATGCAGCTTTGTAGTCGACGAAGAGATGGTACGTGTCGATCTGGTTTTCGTAAGACTTCTCCAGGATTTGGCGCAAGGTGAAAATCTGGTCAACAGTGGACTTGCCAGGCCTGAACCCACACTGATAAGGTCCAATCAGTGCTTCAGCATGGGGTTTCAGTCTTTCACACAATACGCTCGTTAGGACCTTGTACGCAACTGGAAGAAGACTAATTCCGCGGTAGTTGGTGCGCACCGTGGCATCACCCTTCTTCAGGATGGGACAGATCATGCTGAGATTCCAATCTTCGGGCATGCTCTCCGTGAGCCATATCTTGCTGATTAGTTGGTGCATGCTCCTACCAACATATCACCAGCTGCCTTAAACAGTTCTGCCGGCAGGCCGTCAGCACCTGCAGACTTGTTGTTCTTAAGCCGTTGGATTGCATCCTTGACTTCGATATGACTCGGGATTGGCGCTTCAATATCAGTGCCATAGATTGGGGTTCGTGGATCATAATCTTCAGAGTCTGTGCTTGAGCCAGATAACAGACTCGAAAAATGATCCCTCCATAACCTCAGCACGACCTCTGCTTCTGTGACAAGGTTTCCATCATCGTCCCTGCACGCCACTGCACCAGACTTAAATCCTTGGGTCAGACGCTTGACCCTCTGGTAGAAGTTACGTGCTTCATTTCTGCATCCGCTGCTCTCTATGCTCTCACACTCTCGCCTTTCCTGCTCTTTCTTCTTGCGTCTGAAAAGGCGTTTTTCGTATCTTCTTCTCAACCTGTAGACGTCCACAATAGCTCGTGTCGCCCCAGCCTGCAGTGTTCTTCTGTAGGCGGCGTCCTTTGCAGCTGTTGCGTCACGACACTCCTGATCGTACCATGGATTCCTTGTTATAGGACGCTGGAATCCAAGCACCTCTTCTGCCGAAGCTCGCAGGGAGTGAGATATGAGCGCCCACATATCGCTTATGTCTTGAGGTATTGAAGGTGCTCGGCTTAATAGCCCGAGACGTGAGTGGAGAATGCATTCTTCGCCTGTTGTGATTGCAGCTTTCCGATGTCCAGCCTTCTTAACGCACTTCGACGTGCAATCTTCGCCACACATAGCCGTGTGCGAATCTTAGCTGCAACAAGATAATGGTCGGAGTCGATGTTGGGACCCCGACAGGATCGTACGTCGAGTATGTTAGATGCGTGCCTTGCATCGATCACAACATGATCGATCTGATTTCTGGTCAGTCGATCGGGAGAGAGCCAAGATGCCTTATGGATGTCCAAATGACGGAATCCGGTACTACGAACTACCATATTATGCGCAGCTGCAAAGCCTATTAATCTGAGACCATTGCTCGAGGTGGTCTCATGTAGACTAAATCGCCCGACGGTGGCACCAAAGATGTCTTCTCGTCCTACCTTGGCATTAAAATCCCCGAGGAGAATTTTAATGTCATGGGGAGGACAGCGGCCATAAGCTCGGTCGAGCTCCGCATAGAAAGCGTCCTTGGTGGCATCGTCCTTTTCCTCCGTTGGGGCATGTGCGCATATCAGGCTGATGTTAAAGAATTTGGCAGTAATTCGGATCGTTGCAATTCTCTCGTTTATTGGCCGAAAGTGAGAGACTCGGCGCCGCAGCCTGGCACCTACAACGAAACCACAACCAAATTCATGCCGTTCTGGATGGCAGCTGTAGTAAATGTCACAGTTCTTCCTCTTTATGCAGCCTTGTCCTATCCATCGCATCTCCTGGATAGCAGTGATGTCAGCCCTACATTTGTTGAGGGTATCTGCTAGTTGTTGAGCAGCACCAGGTCTGTACAAAGTTCGTACGTTCCAAGTGCATACTCTCAAATCATTGTCCTTTTTACGTTTGCTATGGTCGTCAACGTTAGATCGGTTCCTTTCCGAGGCTTCTCTTGCTTCCTTCACTGGAATTGTGTTTTGCATGGGTGGATTCCAAGTCCTACGCCAAAACCTAGTTTGTAGAGTTAGGACTCTCGTCGCGCGCTTTAGTTTGCCACTCAACGGTTGTCGAGCGACAATCCAGGGAGAACCACGTGGAGGTAGTGCGTCGGCTTGAAGAAAGCAGTGACAGGAATCATGCTGGCATTCACCAAGTTGAATGCAATCAGACACTTTGACCTGTATGCTTCCCCCCATTCTCCCCAATTTGATTATCACAGAGTATTTATTGATGTAATATAAAGTATTTAAAGTTATTGCATTCAGTTGCCAGTTGCGTCGTGGGCAGAACTTAAGAGGGATTCTTAGCTTCAAAAAGGATTATATCAAACTATCGATACTTATTGACTGTGTACTCAGATAAACTCTAGTAAGGTTGCCAAATGCCCATACATAAAAAAAAAGTGATAGGTAAAGTGATTCTCACTTAATTTTCTCTTAACTAATGAAACACTTTATTAGAAAATGGAAATATTTAGAGTATATAATAGAAAAGCGAAGAAAGAATGCACGTCAATTCAACTTAAACAGATTATTATAAGGTTGTAAGGCACATATAAATGTAACAGAGAAAGATTACTTACCTATTGATATCTATTTGGAATTGGTTGTCGTAAACAAGTCAATAGACATTAAGCTATCGATATTTTGCTTTAAATATATATCATGAATTTATCTTTTCGTTACGCGTGGCGTATCTGACCACATGGAATGTACAGACAAAAAGATAGTTTAGATTAAGTGTGACCATACAACAAAGTGAAGGATATTTGAAACTAAATACGGTCACGTTTGTTTGCTAATTATTATATATATAATATGGGCACACTTACAAAACAAACTGTACTATTCCGTATATTATCAAATATTGCACATAAACAATAATCAAAATTGCATAAATATAATATAAATTTTGTCATTTCCTCATACACTTTTCACTCATCCCTAATTGCCAACGATTCCCCATATTCAATATACCCTCTTCGTGCACTTCATGAATGCAGGGTAGCAACTGAGTCAAAAGTTTAGCATGTGGAACTTTTTGTGCTGTGCGTGCGTGTAAAACGGGTAAATTATTTTTGGATTGTTGTTGCTGTTACTGTTGTTGTTGTTGTTGCTGGTATTGCAATTTAAATGCCTGTTGCTGTGGCTGGCAATTAAAAATGTTGAAAATGTTGTCACCGCGATGTCAGCGCTAAAAGTTTTGTCAACAGCCAATATATATATATGTATTTTTTACGTGTATATGTTTTCACAAGATATATTACATCTGCAAGTGTATATACATATATATAAATGTCTGTTGTGTTTCAGTTTATTCCAGTTTTTTGTTATTTATAACTTTTGCTTTGTTTTAAATTAGCATTCTGCTGGCAGTTTGACAGTCTAACCTAATTATATATTAATTATAATACATATTGAATTTAACATACCGAGAGAGAGAGAGAGAGAGAGATTCAGCTAATTTAATTACATATTATTTTGTGAATATACAAAAATAAACGAAAATCCAATGAACAATTAGCAAGTATGCAAATCAATTCCAATTGCATGTTTCTATTTCTATTATAATGAAATTAAATGCTGAACTAAATATGAATTCAAAGTATGGGAAATGGGAAAAGCAGTGAAAGTCAAATTAAATACATAATAATATCACTGTGGGCAAAAAACAAACATTTTGAATTGGTTTGCAAAATGGAAAAATGTGTATTTATTCTTCTAAATCAATTTTATCCCCTCCTGCAAAAATACTCTTATGCCAATGTGTTCTTCACATCCTCGAAACATGCCGAATAGTTTCTTTTCTCTTTAGTCCACCAGCGTGTTCTTCGATTCAGCTTTTTTCTCCTCAATCGACTTGAAACGCATTCCCCGGAGTGATCTCTTGAGTTTTGGGAATAGTCAGAACTTAAGCAGAACTAAATCACAACAAATCAGAAGGAGTAGGAAGACAATTGCGAACAATATGCATCTAGTTTTTGGCGAAATAGTCACGAAGACTGAGTGCAGAAAATACCAAACAAATTTCAAAATGGTTTTCACAGATCCTTTTGATATGCCGATCATATCAGTAAGGTTTTTAATAGACAACTATCTAATTAATTCTAATTCACTAATTCCTTAACTTTAGTGAAGTATTGGTTATCATCTGATGTCGATGATCGTCTGAAGCATTTCAAGTCCGCGACCCTCTCTGAAGTCTATGAAGCACTTATTCAAATTTTTTTGTGACATAGCATAATCATCAAAGGTCTTCTGCAATATCTTCAAAGCTTCCGCAGCGGATATTTCATTCCGCAAAAAATTTTTTTCTCCTCAATTCAAAAAATACACTTTTGGTGGTTTGTTAAACGCAAGAGTAAATATAATACTTATAATGACAATGACATTAAATTTCGCCCAAATGTCTTGCGAATTCAAGAAAACAAGAACTAACCCGAAATGTTAAGCCTGCGAAGTTTAAGTTGAAAATTCATCTTGCATTGTTTTTATTAATAATATAAGTTAGTATTCAATTCATAAAGATAAAAGATTATTCGCAAATATTAAATGCGCTCTTAGAGATTCTCAAGTGAATCGAACTTAAAACTAACTTAGCCTTTAATTCCTACTTTTGTCAGTCACAACAAAAAGCTTATTGGATTAGGCGCAAATGCTATAAGCCCAGGTGTTTAGCTATCAATTCCAAGTAGCTTTCTGGTTACATTTCGATGAGTGTTTTTTGAGTACCTTTTGCCGATATTTATCAGCATTTGCGACTTATTAGATTTCTATACAATCGGGTGGGGTATGTGTTGAGTGCTGCTATTTGCGTACAGTGCGCGTTAAAAGTATCGCACATCGAACATCAGCAGCATCAACAGCATCAACAGCAGCAGCAGCAGCAGCATCAGCAGCTTGTCAGCTAATAGAGCCGAAATTAGCGACGCTAATTGAATTAGTCGCATGGCAGCTGGCAGCTGGTAACTGGCAACTGGCAACTGGCAACTGGAAACTTGCAACTTCGTGGTACGTTGCTCGCCATTCTCCACTCTCTTTCATGCTCTGTCTTTTTCCCCGCAGGCTGAAGTGGAGTACGAAGAGGAAGGAGGCTGAATGCGAAGGTGGAAAGCGCCAAAGTACTCTTAGGACCCCAAAAATTGGGCTGGCGGGCTGTCAATTAGCCTGTAGACTTGCTTCAATTTCAAGCCTTTTAAAATTGCCGTCCGCAAATCGTCCGCTTTCAAGCGTCTTTCTCTTTCTCTCTGCTCTGTGCTCTGCTTGGTTTTGGTTGGCTTTTCCCTTTCCACGTTCATTTTGGAGCTGCTCAATTCCATTTTCTTAGCCCATCCCATCCGCCATTCAAATTCAAATGAACTCATTAAACTTAATGAATAACAGCGTTGCGGCATTAAAACAAAAAAATGAAGGCTGGCAGCATTTGATGGACTTAAAACTGAAGCCAAAGCCGGCCCAAAAACAAAATCAACCTGCTTAAAAATATATAATCGAAAGGACATTCTGCGAAACGTCAAGACTAATATTTCACCCCAAAAGGAGATTTCAAATATCTTTTACAGTGGCAACTCGAATGTTGTTGCGGAGTTTCCGTTTGCGGAAACAACTGCGCGCAAAAAGCTATTAAATGTTAAGAGCCTAAACCATTTTCTTACCTTAGACGCTTTTGTCATTTGGAACCGTTTCGCATTCCCCCCCGTTCCTCCTCCCGTTTCCCAAAAATAGTGCGCAGGTGTAAATTTCGACCGCAAGTTGCTCACACGAGAAGCCATTGAGTTTGCGGACCGCACGCGCCGCCTGTTTTCAATTGCACCGACAGAGAGAGAGAAAGAGAGAGAGGGACGAAGAGAGAGAGAGAGACGAGAGATGAGATGACAAAACGCGCGACTTTAACTTCATCAATAGTCAGAGCACGAATTATGGGTTCGCCTCGATGGGTTTTCAGTTTCGTTTCTCGTTTTCGTTTTTTGGTATTGAAATTGGTATTGGTCTCGGCAAGGGTTGCTCACAATTTTGGTTAGGGTTGCCAACCAGCCAACCAGTCAGTCATTCAGTCAGTCAGTCAGTCAGAACACTGCGGCTGTTGCCTCTAATGCTCAATATTTCATATGCTACCGTCTGCGTCGTTAAATGAAAACTTCAAAACGCTTTTAAATTTCAATTTCGCCTGTTTCGCCTCGCTAACAAAAGATGCTGTCAAAATTAAACCTGAAACATGGTTAGTTACTTTGATCGCCACATTTGTTTTCTTTTGTGGCTTCTCATTCTCTGCTTTCGTTTTTCAAATTTCGTGTTTTCTTTCTTATGGTAAACTACAATATCACAAACTCTCTCTTAACTTCAGTTGATTTTGGTGCTTTTGTTTCGTACATAATTTCTCTTTTGTTTAATTTTTAATATATTTCGGTTTCAAATTCTTTTTATATAAGTTTTACATTTTATTGGTGCTCTATTTTTACACAGTTTTTCCTTTGCTCCTTAAAAATTTTCTGCTACTTTATCTTACTACTTCCTACTTTTGGTTGAATTTAATGTTGTTATTTATTTACTTTAGTGTTTCTTAAAATTCTTCGTATAAACTTATCTTTTTTATTTTATTTTTCATAGTCATTCGAATATTTTTACATCAGTTCTGCTCTTTAGCTTATTAATAAATTTTTTCTTTACGTCTTTTAGTTTCTAAAAGAAAAATAAAAAAAATGTTCTCTTATTTATTTAATTTAGCATATAGAATATTTATAGAATTGTTTTTTTATATCAGTTTAACATTTAATAGCTGCGCTTTTAGCTCATCTTTTCTTTAATGTTTCAACATTTTCAGCAACTTCCTCTCACTAGAGCACTTTGGCTGCTGTGGAGCTCAACGCTCCAGCCATTGTTTATGGCGCAAATTGCAATTACTTTCCCCCCATTTTCCATTTTGTGCCATGCAGTGTAATTACCGTGTCAACGCTTATGACACGCACTTTAAGCAAAATGCAGCTCAGCTCGCCCACAACTTGTGAGCTTGAGTACTCGTTTTCTCCATTCATAAATTGCGCACTCAAAAAGTAACTGTAAGTGTGCTTGTGTGTGTGAGTGTGTGTGTGTGTGTTGGATTAAAGGGTCATTATAGCGTTATTAGCTAAATGATTGATGTTGTAGTCAGTGCTGAAAGTTGCCTTTAAAGATTATTCATTTGACTCGGCTCAAGTTACTTTTGCAGTTTGTTATTTACTTGCTGTGTGTCAATGTCAATGTGATTGCGTCGTCGTCGCCGTCGTTGTCCTCCTGCCATGAGGCACACATTACGTATACGCATCGTGCGCTTTGGCTGGCATTTAAATTGGAATACACCAGTAAAATTAACACGTTGTCACCTAGAGAGCTCGCTCGTTGTCGTTTTTCTTTCACTGTCGTTGTCGTTCTCGCTCGTTGTTCGTTGTTCGTTGCCATCGTTAATTTTGAGTCGCATTTTGGCGTTCTCCATTTTATACTTAAAATGGGGCACTTCATTTTTAATAGCAATTTATTAGCGTACAGGCTTTACTTTTGCCCTTCGCCTGGCAATTAATTCGCTACATTTATTATGTCGCGTCTTTTTAATCTGACAAATTGGTGACTCATGTAGCCCAGGCCCTAATCCTTGAGCGGCGCAGATAAAAATTTAAATGAGATTGCAGCAGTAGCAGCAGCAGCAGCACTTCAGCATCAGCTTCTTCTGTTGCTGCTGCTGTTGCTGTTGCCACATGGCGCATGATATGATGCCACATCACATGCCTCATGCCTCGCTCGTATTTGGCACATCTCGCACGTCTCACGCCTTTTTTACTTGCTCGCCGTGGCGTAGCGTGGCTTTATTTTGCTGTGTTATTGTAGCCTGACCCCAAAAAAAAAAGAAAAGAGAAGACAAGGCGACGAGAAGAGACGTGAACGGGAAAATGCAAATGTGCTCGACATTCATCGTTTTACGCCCCAAAACACAAAAGCGAAAACAAACAAACATTTCACAGCCTATACAAAAAGTATTCGCACCGATGTGTAAACAAACGTCTGAGCTCTGCTGCGCTGCGCTGCGCCGCGCTGTTTTAGTCAACTCGGCCCCGCAGCGGCCCATAAAGTTCAAGGATATCGAAGCGTCGTCGTCAGCGCATTGAAAACACCGTGAAGAGCTGTGCTGCGAGCTTCGAGCTGGAAACCAAGTCAAGGTAACCCAGCCTCGGGTCAAGAGTCGAGTTTAGTTGCTAAACCTTAACGCTGCCAGCAGCGCAATCATTGAGTCACTCACTCAGTCAGTCAGCCAGTCAGACTCGCAGTCAATTGGTGAGTCTGTCAGTTGCTGCGCCAAAACAATACAGGACAATACATGAATGGTCATGTCAAATATCAAATACCCTTTTGACATGCCTGCCAGTTGCCTGTTGCCTGTTGCTCGTTGCCAGTTTTACTCTGAAATTTTATACAATACTTGGAAAAATGAATTTCTTTTATCTACAAAATTTTATTTACAAAGTTGTGAGTGGAATTGCCTGGAATTGACATTTGCAATTATATCAAATGCTAATCGTTTTTTGTCACACGAATTTAATAGTTGTCTCAAGCTGACAGAATTTAAATAAAATAATTAACAGAAAAATAAAAAAACATGGTTGAAACTTAACTTAAGAAACGTAAAGAGATTTTAATATACATTGCTTTTTCTAATGCACAGACTTTGAAAAGTAAGAAAGCTATAGGTAAGAGAAAGCAAGCCTTTTCGATTCTAGCTTCAAAACTAGGCCATATTTCGATTTTTATCGATTTGGTGGTGGAAGTGGGCGTGGCATAAATTTGAAACAATCTTTATCTGCGTCGAAAGCTCTATCTGTTATAGTCTCTGAGATTTAAGTGCTTATACAGACAGACGGACAGACAGACAGACATGCCTAAATCGTCTGGGCTGATCAAGAATACATACTCGTGTATATTTACTGATAGGGTCGAAGATACCTTCTTCTGCCTGTTACATACATTTCGTGGAGGCACAAAGTTATTTAAGTTGTTAAGAAAAATATATAATATAGATATAAACTTAACTAAAGAAGCATAAAGTTAAAAGAGATTAATGTTAATTTATTCTTTATTCTTCGGTATGCAAAGACTTTAATTATAAGATGACATTTAAAGTGAACTTTGCAACTAATGAAAAACCAGCTGTCTTTTTATCTTTTACATTCTCTCGCCCTCGCTAGTCTATAAATATATTTGCTTGCGGTTAATAAATGTTTTTTGTTTTTCTTGTAATATTTGTTACTTTGCGATATTTCAGCAAACTTTATTAGAACAGTTTTAAAGGCAAGTTAACTGAATAATTTCTACCTTGAATGTTAACAATCAGCATTCGAAATAATTTCAACAATTATCACTTTTCCGCTTTCATCATTTTCAATGGCAATCCTTTAACTCCAAGGTATCTGCCAGTTGTCATTTGGACGCAAAAACACATCATCTTTGACTTGATGACTTCTGACAAGACAGCAAACAGCAGCAGTAGAGAATTGAATTGTTGCCACTCCAAACTAGATGAGAAGACTTGGCTTGCAATCGTTGAATGAAGAGCTATGCAAATGACGCTGTGACTCAGTTTTGAGATTGGGATCGCAAAACGCAAATGCAAATGCAAACGCAATCGCAAATTTTCGTCGAGTGTTTGGGGAATTCCCATATTGTCTTTGCCTGGAGGTGGAGAGAAAGGTCTTCAGAGACTTGTCGAGCTCAACTGCAAAAATCAATATGACAGTGTGCCACTGTGTGACACTGTGTACGTACGTATGTGTGTGTATGTATGTGTGTTAGTGTGTCTCTAGAGATGGGTCGGCAATTAGTACGTTGAGCCCATGAGAGCTAAACAGAAAGAGAGAGAGAGAGATAGAGATAGAGAGAGAGAGTGCCAGGCATTTCGTTTTCAATTTCTGTGCTAATTTGCAATTAGGCAAGTTGTTTCGGTTGCAATGAGTGTTGCGTTGAGCGAGTATGAATTTCGGTTCGTTTGGGGGCTTTCAGTCCATTCGTTGGCACTTAAAAAGCTGCCCAGCACTGAGATTAATCATACGCAACGTTAAACATTATAACATTTTTGTTCTGTCTTTTTTTTTGCTTTGTACTTTGTGGCATACTCTGAAAGAAAGACAAAGAGAGAGCGTGTGTGAATGAGGAGAGGCGAAGCGAGTTAGTAAGGCAAGTAAATAGAATAGAAAGACAGTTTGTAGGGCAGTCAGTTAATAAGTTAGGCGGTAATTCGACAGTCGCTTAGTAGTTGCTGAGGCTACTGGCCTGGCCACAGGCCATTGACCAAAATCAATGCTGAGCCACCAGCCAAACAGCTGTTTTCGGTATTATTTGAGCCATCGCCAACGCCAAATATTCCCTCACAGTTCTCTCTCTCTCTGTTTCTGTCTCTCTACCAAAGGCTGTCATCAAGCGACAATCTCGTATAAAATTCATGTAGCTTTTGAATTTTTTTCTGTGTTGTTGCTGTTGCTATTGACAATTGGTTGGGGGGGTGGCCCAGAGTGGGTTTGTTGTTGGTTCGTTGGCTCGTTTGGGGCCCAAACGTACTGGGACTGATTTGTTGAAAATTGCAGCGTGGCAGTGCAGTGAGTCAATGACCGACGCCAAAGCAAACTGAGCAGCGCACCAACTGCCTCAGCCACTGCAGTGGGCGTGCCACTAGGCGTTGCAGCATTGAGACCAAGCAGTTGCAAGCAGCCGTTGCCCGCATAGACAACGACAACGACAGCGACAACGACACAGACATAACTATAGACATTGTAGACATCGCTATAGCTATAGCTATAGCTATAGACATAGCTGCAGACACAGACAAACGTTAACTCAGGCCTGCAACCTCGACGCTTTCTTCTCTTTCTCTTTCTCCTTTTCGTTCACTTCTCTGCCTTCGCCTTCGCCTTCGCATTCGCCAATGCTCTTTGACTGCACACTCGAGTTGAAACTTGTCAATTTCTAGAGGCGCCAAGCCAGCCGTGCAAAACCGCCCGTACTCATCGTCTTTTTGCGCTTTTATAGTTGTCTTGTTACTCAATAAAGAGGCAGAAAGCCGGAGCCCAAGTTTGTAAAATCAAATAAACCAAGTTGCAAGTAGCTTTCTCTGCCAGTTGCAAGTCAAATTGCGTGTACTCTAACTTAGTGTTTCATCTATAAATATTCAATAATATAAAATGAAACCAAATAAAATAATATGAAATAAAGTAACATAAATAAAACAGAAAAGACAAGAAGAGAAAAGGAAAGATAACAAAATATATATAAATATAAATAAAATAAAATATATCACAATATACTCAAATTGTGAATATAAAATAATATATAAAAAGAAAAGTAAAGAAAAGAAGAGAACGTAAAATAAAAAAAAGGAAATATTTTATATTTTTTGTATAAATTAGATTACTAGCAGCTTACATTGCTCATACGCACCGTGGGCTAATTCACGTAAAAGTTGCTGAAATGATATTCATAATTTGGTTTCTTACAATAGTTAACGTATTACAATTTAAAAATACTGTTTTTATTGTTTTCCAATTTATTTTAAAGGCAGTATCATATATCACGTATACGCAGAATGAGCTAATTTACATAAGCTATATCACGTGATATTCATGATTAATTCTTGGGCATAATATTTGATAGATTCGAATACGAATTGTTCATTGTTAAACTGTTTTCTAATTAATTTTGAATCTTACTGTGCGTATACGTAATATATGCAGCAAATATATTACTTATAAGCAGCGTAAGCTGATATTCATGATTTAATCTTACTTATTATATTTCATAGATTCAAATACGAATTGTTTATTCTAGAACTGTGTTCTGCTTCATTTCAAGGTGGACTGGGCGTATACGTAATATATGCAGCGTAATATATGATTTGCATAAAAATTGCCTAATTTGCCTTGTTCATTTAGTTGTGAAATAATATTTCGTAGAGTAGAAAATTATTGGTTGTTGAACTGTTGTCTATTGCATTTTAAAGTCGGCAGCACAGATTACGTATACGCAGTGTGAGCTGGTTTCCTTTAAAGTGCACATGTGATATGCTTGTCGTAGTTGCTTAGATTTATAAATTACGATATAAATACAGAAATTGTTGGTTAATTTATGTAAAAGGCAGTTGCATATATTACGTATACGCATAGTGCGCTGATTTACATATATAATATTCAACTTTGACAAAAACTTTATTAGTTGTGAGAGTATTTAAAAATCAATGCTTCCACCGCTCGCTGAATTTGTTGTTGTTGCCGGGCAAAAGTTGATCAGCCATCGGCTTGCAAAATCAATTTCCGCTTAGGGTTTGGCGTTAAGCAGCGCACAAGCCGCAGCATAAGAATGAGGGAAGAGAGTGCGGAATGAGAGAACAGGAACAGTCAACAGGGGAAATGGCTTGGAGGGTCTCGATTGGAAATGCGATTGGGAGTCAAAGTGGGCGTGGTCGCAGTCGTGGAGCGAGTGTAATTACTTTGAGTGCCGCAACTATACGGCAACCTATTGCAAAAGTTTAAGCACAACAGACATTGCTTCCCGCTTCGCCGCTTTGCCGCTTACTTATGCAGAAATGTATGCAATTATTCGCACGCTCTCGCTGCGATGGAGAGATGGAAAGAGAGACAGACAGTGACAGAGGTGGGAGCGAGGGCAACTGTTGCACCGACGACAATTGTCCCGACTGTCCATCTCCATCTCCATCTCCATCTCCATCTCCATGTTCATGTTCATGTCTCTCTCTCTCTCTCTCACACTGTGTAAATTGGCTTGATTGGCACTATTAAAATAATTAGCTTACATTTCACAATTCACATTCTCTGCTCTTCGCGCTGGGCGCTTCCTTTGCAACCTTTGCACCCATTCGCCATTAAATGTATCGTGTTTTGGTATTCACATTGCGTTATTCCCCTTTGGCATTGCACACCTATTTTTAAATACACTTTTGCCTCAAAAGGGTATTATTATTATTGTTGTTGTTGTTATTATTATTTGCCCAACAACGTGTGCAGCTGCAAAATGCCGAAGGCGTTTCTGACCCCATTCGAATGCGAATGCGAATGTGTTGGTGTTGGTGTTGGCATATTTATGGCCAATCAGGACAATGAACTGCCAACGAGAAGTCAACTGGAGCTGCACATGTGTAGCTCGTTTTGCCAAAGGGCAAGTCAGATCATTGGAATAACAGCAGCAATTTTTAATGTTTTTGTTTCTACCATAACATTCAAATCATTTATTTGAATAAATCATTCATGAAATGAGAAATCATTAAATGATTTTATTAATGTTTTAATTTACATCAGAGAGAAGAGTTTATTAAAGACCTTACTCGTCGTTTATCTCAATATTGATTTATACTTTATTATTATTAAAGACCGTCATTGACGTTTATTTAAATGCTGTTTTAAAAGAAAGTTATTATATGCTTAAATCGAAGTTCTAGAAACGAAATTAAGTGTTGAACGGCATAAATCGATATGCCCATATTTTATTTCACACCCCCCTAAATCGATATTAGGTATTTCATGGCTTGAATTGATATGTCTACCTTTTAGTAGAAGTCATCAAGGAGTATCGACGATTGAATGATTATTTTTATCATTTTAGTTTGCACCAAATGAAAGTGTTTATGAAAGAGTTGTTATATGTATAAATCGAAATTCTAAAACCAAAATGAAGTATTAAATGGCATACATCTACTTGTTTCTCTTTTAGTAGAAATCATTAAAAAACAAGTAAGAAAGTTACAGTCGAGTGTGCTCGACTGTGAGATACCCGCTACCCATTTTTAATAAAGGCAAAATATTGCGGTATAATTTTCAAAATATACCGAAAATACTAAAAATATACCAAATAGTATGTTTAGTATATCGATATAGTTTTTAATAAAGGCAAAATATTGCGGTATAATTTCCAAAATATACCGAAAATACTAAAAAAAATACTAAAAATATACCAAATGCTATGTTTGGTATATCGATATAGTACACCATTCAAAATATACCATAGACGGTAACATATACCAGATTGTCAGCCAAAGGAACTAAGACCCCTAGTAAGTAGGCGAATTTGCCCATACAAAAGTATTTCTTTAATAACTTCCACAATTTTTATCGGATCGCAATCAGGAATCATAAGTACTACAGTAATTATGGTATATACCAAAATTCGCAACTCTAGCTTTAAAATTAGGCTTGTTATTCGATTTTTTTGATTTGCCGGGGCGGACATGGGCGTGGCAAAAATTTGAAACAAACTTGATCTGCGTGCAAACATAACAAATGCTATCGAAAAAAATTATAGCTCTATCTCTTATAGTCTCTGAGATCCAGTGTTTCATACGGACGGACGGACAGACGGACATGGCTATATCGTCTCGGCTGTTGACGCTGATCAAGAATATATATACTTTATAGGGATGGAGATGCCTCCTTCTACCTGTTACATACATTTCCTGCCGGCACAAAGTTATAATACCCTTCTACCCTATGGGTAGCGGGTATAAAAACATCAAAGATTGAATGCCCTTCATTTTAGTTTGCACCAGAGAAAAGTATTCATTAAAGATCTTTCTTGATGTTTATTTAAATGTTGCTTCATATAGTCGATTGGCATTATTCAACATTTCACTTTACAAGAAAGTTGTATTATGTATAAATCGAAATTCTAAAATTAAAATGAAGTATTTATGTCTACCTTTAAGTTTACGCCAACTAAAATCAAAATTAAGTATTTAATACCATAAATCTACCTTCTAGTTTACACCAAAAATCGTATCAAAATTCTTCTAGAGACTATTAAAGCACTTAATTGCTTTTTAAAGTCAATGTCATAAATTCTGTGCTACAAAATCTTCCTTCTTTTATTCAAGTTTTAAATTATTTTCTTCGGTTGTAGCACAATCGATATTTCAATGCTTGCCGTTTTAAACATGCTTGTCCAAATCTGTGTGAATCTTGAACGATAGAGAACAAAATGTGCATTTGAACCCCTTTGGAAGTGTGCGAGTGTGTGTATGTGTGTGTGTGTGTGTGGCAATTGCGCTGGCACACATTCAAATGATATAATTGCGCAATTAGGGTAAAGTTTATCTACGTTGCGAGTGTTGCAAGTGAACCAAAACTCGTGTATCTGCAATTGCAATTGGCCATTTCCTGTGGTTCCACACCCGACCCCAAAAACATTAATTACATTTCCTTCAACAACGACGCCGCTGCCACACAATGTGAGTACGAATACGAATCGTAGTGGAGGCCAAACTATTACGTTCTGTATTGATTAGGCTTACCCGTAATTTGATTAAACGATTCCATTGTCCAACTAATACTAATAGTAATACTTATGATTTCCAATTTGCGTTATTGCCATCGACACAACTATAATTGAAATTTGTTTTATGATTCGTGCGACGATTTATTTGTTGGCTTGTCAAATTGTCTGGCAAATTAGTCAGCGAATTTGCAGGCCACATCATAATGATAAATTGACTGACAAACATTCGGAACATTCAGAAGTGCAACAAAGCTGCAAATTTTTGCCATGCAGGCAATAAAGTTGCTTTTGTTGCTCTTGCTGTTGCTGTTGATTGCAAATTAAAGTCTCAAACTCTTAAAAGCCAATTGGTAAAACATAAACACACACAAAGACATAGATAGAGAGCGAGAGAGAGAAAGAGAGGGAGACACTCACAATCGCACTGTGGCACACACTGTCGCATATAAAATGGATAGACAAAGTGAGCGCAAATATTTTTTATAGTCATAAGCCAGAGACAAATAAAAGGACTTGGCAAAGAGCAGACAGCAAAAGGCAACAGCGACACACAAGAAAAGAAGTCGCAAGAAAACGTGAAAACATTGTCGCATGAAAAGCCGAAGACTTGATGCCGTTACAGTTGTGCATAAAGGAAATGAGTACAAGAAAGTTGTATAGAATTTATTATTAATATACATATGTGTGACTTGAAAGGAGGTGAAAATAAATAAATAAAATTCAAATATATAAATAATCTCAAAATATTCAATTATTTTCAATTTCCTTTTTTTTCATTTTATAAAATATTGCTTACAACATTATGTTTTTTTCTTTTCCATATTATTTTCAGCTTTATTAAATGCTTAACCATTATGTTCCAATTCAGGGAAAATAAAATATCTTATTGAATAAATTTTAATACAAATCTTTGAATTTTTACATTCTTCTGAAGTGATTTTTAATTAATATAAATTATTGTATATTTTTCTAGAAACATATTTCTTTTAACATTATCAAATTCTTAAGCATTATTTTGTTTTCATTTTTTTTTTTTACATTTCTACATAACAAAAATTAAATTAAATTTCATTCATTCATTTCAAATTTATTAATAATATAAATTTCTGCTCATCACATATTTTATTTTTATTTTAAATTAATAAAATTAAAATTAATTATTTAAATTAATAATTAATAAATAAAAATTATTTATATTATTTATTATTGTATAATTTTAAAATAGCCTTACTCACTCTGGCACTCAATATTTTTTCCTCTTAGCTTTATTAAAATCATGGGCATAATATTTTCATAAATTTATGTAAATTTAGCTAAAATTCTTTCTATTATTTTCTTGTATATTAGATTAGATAATGAACTCTGATGAAAGGCCACATCAATGTTATAAGCATAGCAAATACAATTAAGTAATTTCACATTGAGCCCTAATGATATCATCAATTATCTAAATTATATTGAACTTCGTTGACATCGAGTCAATGTGACATACAAATACATATATATGTATGTATATAGTATAGAAAAACAAGTAGTTGCTTATATATGTTATATACTTATGTAGGTAATCCATCTTATTTGTGACTCAATGACACAATGCTTGAAATATTGTGTTGCCCGGCGAGTGCAACAATAAATTTTAAAGTACGTCGAGTGCGAATTGCGAATGCGGCATGAATTCGAAGGCAATGTCAAAGGTGTCAGGCTCCGTTTTTAGCGAAGAGGGCAAAACAGCTTGGGGCGCTGCTAAGTATGCTACACATATATGTTTTTATTGGGTTCCGAGACGATACGAGTGTGTGTGTGTGTGCGTGTGTGTGTGAGAGGGAAAACAATAAACATAAAATGCACAAATACACACAAGAAGTGTGCGTGTGTGTTCGTGTGTGTGTGTGTGTAGACGAACCTAAGGCTTATCAATTTCAATGTCTTCGGTTGAAGGCAACTTTATTTGCCTCCTCTTTGGCTTGGCACTTGACGCACTCATTTGCCTGCCATAATCAGTCAATGCTGCGCACTTGCCTCAGCTTACAGTAAGAGAAAGAGAGAGAGAGAGAGCGAGTTGTAGAGTGAGACAGAGGCTAAAAGGAAAGCATGCTACTGCCATAAAAGCAACTGATAAAAGTTTTCCGAAATGCTTTGCGTCTCAATGCCTTTTACTGTGCGCTAATTTATGGTCGGCAAAAACTTGACGCAGTTTGCGATTTTCATTTAACAATTGCCAACGTCTATGTATGTGTGTGTGTGACTGTGTGTGTGTGTATTGTATTATTGCAAAACTGGGGTAGAAAATTACCTTTGCTAATCGGCCTTGACGCGCATATTTCATGACAATTTTATGGCCAAATAATTTGGCTTGCCTCTTAATTTTATGACTCGACTCGGTTTTGCAGCAGCAGCAGCAGCAGCAGCAGCCACAATGTAATCAAGGGAGGGTTTTCGAAACATCATTTGTTTGTTAATTAAATATGTTTTTAAGTTGTCCGCTGGCTGCATTAAGCTGCCGTCTCGCTTTGCGTGCTGCTAAACAATTAATTCCCATTTATGTGGCTGCCTTTTTGCCTCTCACTCTCTCTCTATCTCTCTGTTGTGGCGTATTCTCCGTTTTAATGTTATGTAGCACACTTTTGCTTTGCTATCAGCGGAGTCACACACACACGCACACACACACACTCACGTCACAGACATCGTTTGCCACAAGTGCCGCAAGCTTTGCATTTCACCACAGCAAACGTATGCCAAATGCCAGGATACAAGTGAAATACATGTTCGACATTATCATTGTTGTTGCATTGGACTGCTCACGCTTTCAGCTTCCGCTCTCGCCCGCCCGCCTCCGGCTGATGCCGTCTATCATCAGGCACTCGCATCATCGTTTGCCTGGATTTGCGCAGTTCATTCAAAATGCAACGCATTCGGCAGATGACAGTTGCTGAAATACCTTCGAGGGTCATTCAATAAGCAGCTAAAGCGTTGCAAATGCTTTAAATATTTTACAAGAATTTAATATTGAAAGTGATTCCAAATGCCAGTTGTTGAAGCAATTACATAATTGTCTAGAGGCAGAAGCACATCATTATATTAATAAACAATATTGTAAATAAAAAACAATTTGAAGAAGCTGCAAGCAATTTGAATAAACTGGTTTTCCAACTATTTATTTAGTTTATTCATATATTTAGAGTTAGAAGTTTTGACTATTATAACATAACATAATGGGACGACATTTACATCAGATTAAGAAGAAATATATACGCATGCACATCATACACTGAACAAAAAGAGGAAGCACATTTGGGTGTGAGGTCTATTAATATATTTATTAGCAACAGCTAATAATCTGGTGAGCATGCAATGTTTGAATAGCAAATCTTAAAAACTAAAACTTAAAGTGTTTTAATATTGCCTTAAAAAATGCCAGAAAAATAAAATTATTTTAAGAATCTAAATGTTAGGGCAAGTAACATAAATTGAAGATGTAAGAAAATTACATGATTTAGTGAAGAAAAAAGCGATAAAGTTAATACTTTGTTTTATAAACTGTATAAACTTTATGCAGGTTTGGGATAGAAATATTCAATTCAAGCAAATAATCTGTGTATTTCAATTCAAGTGCTTTAACAATATTTCCTTAATTTCATGCTGGCAGTGCGTATACTTAATTATCTTTGTGATAATTGTCAATATATTTGTAAGATGGTATTGCGTATACTTAATTTCTGAAAAGAATTATTGTTATTATTATTACTGATTCATGAAACAACTCTCGCTGCTTTAATACGTATTATTTTCCATATTTTGCAAGCTAATTGGATGGCAAATTTTGTATGAATGCGTATACGTTATATGCCTGCAGATGTGTATAGTATATTCATATTTATATACATATATTTATTACAATGAGAATCCAAGGCCAAGAACAGAGCTGTGTGAAATGCACACAAATTTATTTATACGGTTTAATTAATTTGCGAATTGGTCGATGGGAAAGTGTTGGAGTGTGAGTGCATGGCTTTTAATATCAATGGACAATGGACAAGCATGGGAAATGCACAATGCACATATTTAATTGGTGTCCATTTCATCAAGTTTGTGTAGTAATTATAATAATTAGAACTACATTATTCTCATTATTATTTGATGAAATGGTTTGTTTGAACTGCTTCAAAATTTTAATGCTTAAATTCTACTAAGCTTTAAGTTTCTATCGACAATTGGTTGCAAATTTCGTAAAGTGTTTAGATTTAATGTCTTCGACGAAGCGACTTAAAATCTAGTATATAGTTAATTTAGGGATTTGCCTAACAAGTCCTAATCATTGCCACGTTCGTCTTTATTTATACGCTTGGAGGCCTTAAAACTGCAGCAGTAAAATTTATAGCACATAAGACACACACACACACACACACACACACACACACAAAGCAATTGATTTGAAATTGACGTAGTTGGAATGAGTTATTTTGGTGTCTTCACGGCATCGATTATAATACCCTGTAGCTTAAGATTTTAGCCTAGTAAATGCCTAATACAAATTTTGGATTGCATTTGCAGACATGCAGCATATTTCACTTGATTAAAGCTCTAAGAATACGACACTCAAATTAATAAGAGAGAAAATCCATTCCACAACTTGTGCTGATTACATTCAACAAATTTCATGAGAATTCCTTTAAACAGAATTCGTAAATTTGGCTGCTGATTAAGATTAGCTATGAAATGAACTTTGTTCGTCTGAGTTGAAAATCAACTTAGTAACTTTATTAGCGTGGTATTCGTTAGTTGAGCATGCTAAAGGCGCGGCATTTGTTTGCCTGTCTGTCTATTATTTTCTTATTAGGCGCAGTTTTATTTATGTTTAGAGGACATATAAACTGAGGGGCAAGGGAAGGAGGGAGAATGGAGGATGGAGGCGTAGGATCATGTAAATCTCTGTCGGCTACAGCTACTTAATTAGCAAAGTTTGAATGAGAATAAAATTGGTGTTAAACAATTAAAGCCGCGATGAGTAAGCAAAAACAAAAGCAACAAGAACTAAAAGTAAGAGAGGGCAGCGAAGGCAAAAAGCAAACTGAGCAAACAACTTGGCCGACAGGTGAAGGACAAGAGGGTGGGGTGGGGCGAGGAAGGTATAGAGGGAGACTGGCTGGCGTTGGATTGCGGAGGACGAAGCAAAGTGAGGCGCAGGGCAGCTGACAAAGTCGAGCATAATACAACCTTGAGACGCACATAAAGTTGTTAGCCGTCTCTTTGTTGTTAATGTCACATATTGTTGTTGTTGTTGTTGTTGCTCCTTCTGCTGTTGCTGCCTTTGTCACTGTTATTGTTTATTGTACTTGTTGTTGTTGTTGTTGTCGCTAGCAGCACCTTCATCTAGTGTGCGCTGTTCCGCATCAATGAGCGTAAGAGAAATCAGTATTAATTACTTGACTTCTTGTTGCCAGAAAAAGGCAACCAAAACAGCAGCAATGCCACATGTCGCTGTCACACACACACACACATAGTCACACCCATGCACACACGCACACACACCCACCGAGGCGAGAGACTGGTGTGGCAAATTGTTTTGATGGCAACCTTGTGTCGGACACAGTCGCGTCTCGTTGCGTCTCTTTTGATATGCGTCGCTGCCATTTAATGGCCAACTAAATGGCGCATCGCTAACGCTATTTCGGTCTGGCTAAGTGCCTGTGATTGATGCACTAATGCTAACGCTTGCTTTTTCATACTCAACTGCAAATCACTCTCGCACTTTCGCACTCTCGCTCTCTCGCATTGCGGTTTTTGAGGTAAAAGAAAGCTGATTGTCGTACCATGAATTCGCTGCTAATTTTTGGACATTTGATTGCACATTGCGACTCTTGAAAGCGAATGCGACGAGTGTGGCACATTTCAACGGAAATCGAAATTAATTTTGCTCTGTGCTATTTTCAAAAATAAGCCGTTTTTGCTGTCGCTTGCATAAGTGAAGCGTGTGCTTAGCTTAATGAAATTAACTACAACTTTCGGTTGATACACATTCTGTAAAGAGTTTGTTTCCCTATGAAAAAAGCTGGTTGGTATATTGTATTTTGTACTCTGTGGTATATTTTAAATGAAGTATTATCAACACACCAAATACAGCCTTTGGTATATTTAAATATTTTTGCAGTATATTTATTTAATTTATTATGAGAACAATACTGCTCTGTTTAGCTTTTATTTAAAATTAATATACCATATATAACATTTTGTATATTTGTTTGTATTTTTGTGGTATATAAATTTGGTAAAATATAAGATTATTACTGCACTGTTTTGCTTTTACTCATTATTATCAATATACTTAATATAGACTTTGGTATTTTTTCAGTACTTTTGCGGTATTTTAAATTCGTATATTATAAAACTAATACCCGCACTGTTTTGCTTTTATTTAAAATGAAGTATTATATTACTTTATTAAATATAGCCTTTATTTGGTATATTATAAGAATAATTCTGAAATCTTTTTTCTGTATTCAAAATGGGTCGCGGATATCTCACAGTCGAGCACACTTAACTGTAGCTTTCTTACTTGGGTTACACAAAGTTCTTGAGCTCATTTGTTCATTTATGTTTACCAACGATCTCCAATAATTGGGTCAAAAGAGAAAAAGTTGAACTTAACAAATTGCCAAAAAAAGTTACATACAGAATTATTGTTCTCTAGCATTGGATATTAAAGTTAAGGGAAACTGAAGAGCACACGTTGCGTATACGTAGAGTAAGCCACAGAGTTTACTTTGAGTTTGGTTCAAGGCGTTGCAGAGGTACAGCTGACACCACATCCGCATCCGCATCCACAGCTACAGCCACAGACACATCCACATCCACAGACACATCCACATCTACATCTTTATCCTTCAGGCCACAGTTGGTTAGTTGTCTATCAACATTTTGAGCCAATTAACAAATTTACACTGAAAACCTCAAAAACCACACAAGTTCTAGGAAAGTTTTTGGTAAAACCAGTTTGAGGGAGAGTGGAATATCGTTTAAGCCTTCTTGCTAATAAAATTAGCAGAGATCTTGTGTAAATTGATGTAGATTGCTTGATGTGCGGACGGTGTTCAACAAGTGTGGCGAAAAGTGTTTAGTTGTTATCTTGCAGATAAGCATATGAAACACACAGCGAAAATAAAACGAAATGAGATTCACGGTAACTAAGGCTGAAACTGGGACGATATTCCCGCTGCAATTGGTTGTTGGGTTTCCTTCTACTGGGCCAACTCCCTTCTCCGGGGAGCAGCACACACACTGTGGCCGTAATGCAGCCTGTCATTGGCGTATAAATCATTGAAAGGCATAATAAACTCGACAGGCAGTCGAGTCGAGCCACACACACAGGCTGCAGCAGACGTGCACGCTGAGATATACTTATGCCAGCGGAGTCCCTATGCTAAGCATAACGGCAGGAGTCGCAGTCGCAGTGAGTTGCTTCATTTTGCTGCCTTCTCAATTGGGGCCAGCGCATACATACATGTGTGTGTGTGTGTGTGTGTGTGTGTGCAACCAAACGTGGCACAGATAAGCCCAGCAGGCAAAGACCAGTCTGGGGCCAAAAAACTACTAATGTATGGTGAACGCTTTGAGGGGAAGTAAAAGGACCATCGGGTGCAGGTTCAAATAAAATTAAGCGCACCAACAGTTGCCAATGCATGGGTCATCAAACCGAGCGGTCGTTGCAGTCCACACAACATTCCTGCACTTTAAACAGGGTGCCTCGAAAAATGGTAGAAGATGCCATCAAAAAAGGGCAAAGAGATTGGCTGAAGAATACCTAAAAATACTCTACAAGAATTTATACATCTATATTGAAGATAATTTGATTTGACATTAAATGACTGCGAAAATCACTTTGCAAATATATACTATGAGCACTTGAATATATAGCTGTGAACATTGAAATAGCAGTGCTTACGACCTACGCGTTGAAAAATTGTAAAATATTATTATCAACGCAACTTTGAAAGAAATTTTAGTTATTACAACTTAATATATACATTTTTAATAATTCAACCATTCTTTCATTATGGGTAATTAAATCAAAATCAAAACTGAATTGCATTTCGAATTGGTAGCCAAACATTTACATTTTCAAGTCAATTTTAAATAAAGGAAACATAAGTGACAACGAATAATTTGAAAACAAAAAAATCACTTAATCTAATTTCAAGGCACATTGAGCAATTTACTCAGTTTTAAATAAAGGAAGAACTCTGTTAAATTTAACCAAGCGTAGATCATAGATGGGTTTACTTCGTACACTTTACAGAAACTTAATCAAAAAGCATTAGCATATTTTGTTTGTGCCTCACTCTTGTAATTGAGAGTTATGCGTCAGTTAAACGAAACCGCTTTGCGTACAGGGTGCACAATGCTGCCTTGAGTCATTATTTGTTTTAAAGTAAACGGGATAAAACGAAGAATAAACATATATATGTACATTATACTTGTAATGAAGTGCACGCATATGAGAAAACATTTTTTAAATGAATTAACTTTTGCTTTTGCGTTTTTATGACATTCAACTGTGGGAAATTCGTTCATGGCAAACCACCTGACGGTCGACGTCGTATCTCTTTGTGAGTGATGGCTTCAATGCGCCTTTGGCGCTTTTTTTCCATTCTGATGTAATGCAAATTGCATTGGCTTTAATTTAAATTGAAAGACAATAACAAACAGCGGTTTGGGTTTCATTATTTTATTCTTTGTGATGTCTCGGCTTCAGCTTTGGCTTCGGCTTCGGCTTCGGTTTCGGTTTCACATTCCCAAACACCCTATAAAGGGTCCTTCTGACAGCGACGTTTACAAACAAATATTTTTGCCGAAAGTGAAGAAAAATTAGGCACAATAAATTGAACGGAAGTTGCTGCTTAAAATGGAAAATGGCAAAATGAAAACAGAAACGAAACACAACAACTCAAATAGACGGAAAAAAAGAGAGAGAGAAAATAACAAGAACAGAGAAAAAAACTCTTGCAAAGCGGAAGCTTCGAAAATACCGAAAACAAAAAACGCCGGCAACTGGTAAATGTCGAAACTTGAGAGGGAGGGTGGAGAAAGAGGAGCTCTAAATAGAGGATATATTCCTAGGGTTGTTTGTCTGTGGTTATTGCTGTGGCTATTTGACCAACATAGAGACACACCCACACACACACAACATACTTGTCTATTTGTCTGTCTGTGTCTGTGTTTGCTGGCTGTGTGTTGCTTTTGTCTAGCCATCTAGATTGAAATACTTGAGTTGCCGTTGTCTGGAAATAGGCGTACTTTGAGCCTATGAACACATAGATACTATTAACTAAATCCCTCACAGGAGATACATACAGAGAGTGATGGGAGGGAGGGAAAATAGCGCAGCGTAGCAGCTGGCCAAACAGTCAGTTTTCGTGTGGCGGACGTTGCACGTTTCATGTTGCATACAAATTTTCAATTTTCGTTTAAGGTTGCAAAAGTCGTAATGCGGCCTGGTTGCAAGTGCCATCTTGCAAACCTTTTTGGCAATTTCCGTAGCAAATGGCAAACAAAAGGCAAACTAAATGTGCCAACAATTGTAACAATTGCAACAACTGCGACAGCAAACATAAAAAAACAAACCAAACAAACAACAAAAGCTGTCTGACGAGCGAACAATAAAACAAATGAATGAATAGCAAATTTTATAAAGCCAGCATCACAAACAGCAGTGTCGCCTACAAAATACACCCGACAAAAGTGTCAAAAAGAGAAGTCTAGAAGTAACAGGGCGTATACTTGATATAGGCGAATGCGTATTTGCGATATAGACTGAAATTTAAAAGGACATTTTAAAATATTTCTTTTAATAACAATTTTCAAAATAGTTGCCCAAAAAGAAATATTTAATAATATGACTTGACATCAATTTAAAAATACCAAAAAATATATTCTTCTACATTTTTGTAATCTATTAGTCATTTTAGATACAGCTTCAATTTAATTGTTATAACAACTAGTAACTACATTTTTTTTACTTTAATAAGTGAATTATAGAAAAAGAGCTTAACTAAAAGAAAATGTCATATGGTAGATCAATTGTAAAAAAGAAGCTTAAAGAAAACTAAGATGATATTAAGCCAATTGAAAGGAAGTTCATTGTGGAATCAATTTTGATATTTTTTAATTCATTTCTCCTTAGTTGGCTGCTCGTCGTGTGACTTAAATTGGCTTTTGTTCGCACTGATTGATGCGAATTGAGTTCATGTTGAAATCATTTTGGTTTTCTTTAGTCTCTTCTCTTCTGTACGTTCAATAGCTTTTTCGGGTGCGCAAAAAAGGGGGAGAGAGAAGTTCTAGGGGAAAGAAGAGCGGGAGAAAGAGGAGGAAAGGATGTTTGTTTTTGTGTGTGCCTTGCATAACTTGACAAAACGAACTGTGAACACACCGTCACGACTTTATCCGTCTCTCCCTTTTATCTCTCTCTCTTTCGGCTTCCGTTCTGCTTCCCCACAAAACTGCAATTTTTTGCCTGCATAACGCCAAGCGAATAGAAAAGCCACCAATTGTTAACGCTCCGTCCCCTGCCTCCTGCCTCCTGCTCCGTGCCTTACCCCTCCGCCACCACCTGCAGTCTCTATCTACAGTGCAGCCAGCGTCTTCTTCAGTTGGGTGGCCATCAGCTTTATGCCTTTTGTTATGCTTTGCGAGGCGTGTAAAATATTCATTGTTGTTGCCTATGTTTCAGTTTTTTCCTCTATTTCCTTTCCTTTTACAGGTGGTAAGAATGTCGCCCGCTGAGCATCATGTGGTTACGCCCAACGTGGTGAGCGATGAGGATTACAACATGGCGGCAAGCACAGGCGGAGAAAAGTGGAAAGATGTGCCGGAAAGGTATCTGATGGCGATGGCGAATTACCTCGCTGGCCATGTCAATGAAACGGAGGATGTGGAACGCTTCAATGGGCCGATACTTAAGGCGAGCATCAAATCGGTCTATTGGCTATTTCTCATCCAGTATGCAGCGTTGGCATTGCTCGGCGTCCTCATGAACATCATCATCATCGTGTACATCATGTATCATCGGCTTTACAAGGATGTCACGCATGCGTTCATTATCAACTTGGCGTTGTGCCATTTTGTGCAATGCGCTCTCGTGTTGCCCATTTCGTTGATGGTGATGCTCATTCAGAACTGGATATTTGGGCAATTCCTTTGCTTCTTTCTGCCCATGCTGCAGGTGAGTCTCCATTTTTCCATTCCAGCCATTACTTTACTTTTATCCGTTTTATTCGTTGGCTCCGCTCGACCAAATTTTAATTAAACTCACTCACGAGCATCGTTATCTATTGCTTTTTACTCCATGCCCAGCTTTTGACTGCTGCTCCTTTTTGTTCGTCTGGCCGGTCAATTGCTGGCCAGGGAGCTGCTCTAAAGCTGCCAGCGGGCCAGATGTGCTGATAAACCTCATGGACCTATGACAAGTTAATAAACTTAACGCATTCTGCTTCATCTGTTCTGTTCTGCTCACTTTACACAATGAAAGTTCCAACCACTGAACAGTGGTCGAAAATGAGCAGCATACAAAATTATTTAAAGTAAAACTATTTCGATTTAACTCTCATTATTCACAATTATTAACATATCGATTCGTAGATTATCCTACAATTTGCCGATGCTAAGATATCCGGTCGAAATACACACGGAAATAGCCGAAGTTGAATAATTTTAAAAGCTGGCATTTAATATCATCCTGCAAATAATTTTGTATTACATACTTTCAGGCTATGATTAATTTGTCGAAAGTCGTGCAAATATCAATTCTCATAGTTTACTTTTAGGTTGTGCATTATTTGCAAATTGCAGTGATTTTTAAATAATTTTGTTATAGCATACGTTCAGGATGTCCATAATATAAACACCTTCAGAATGCGCATAGTTTCTAAATTTCAATGCCCTGCAAATAATTTTATAATGCATAACTTCAAGCTACATTTAAACGAGTCTCGATCACAAATGTCTTTTTCGCAAACAACGTATACTTCGGCCATATCCTGTCACAAAAATGGTGTCATTAGGAATCCAACACTTGTAATTGTTCAGCCCGGGGGCCGAAAGAATTTTGCGAAAATTATAAATAGCAGAATATTTCGAGAACAAGAAGAACAAAATACAGTGGACTTTTGAAATTTTTGGCATTTTTTATACCCTTGATCCTTAAAATGCCCATCGATAAAACTAGTTATCCTGATTATAAAAATGCATGTTCCGGCAAGATCCTTAAGAATATGGAAAATCAAAAATAAATACAAAATAATTTTCGAAATTAAACGGACTTGGCTCTAAACATTTTTAATTAATATTGCATACATCGAGGTTACGACAAGACTCCTTTTTCGAAAGCAAGCTATATCTCGGCCATGTCCTGCCGTATTTTCAAGGGACATATATTGGTGGGATGGCATCGTCCTTGTCTATCGATTGGAATCATCTAAGGATCCAACACTTTTAATTTTTCAGTTCGGGGGTCAAAGAAAACAAGCAAAAATCAAAAATTGCTGGATAGCCCGAGAACGATTTGAATGTCCTTCGGCACCACGATAGCTCTTCTTAATTGACTTTGTTTGATACAGAAGTCAGGATCAGACAGGATATGAAAAAGATATACGCAATTTTGTTGTATACGTAAAAGTCATTTTATATCGGGTCCTGTAAGGATTATCGTCCTTTTAAAAATAGCTTTTAAACTCAAGAGATTAGACCTATCTGCATTCCAAAAGACATCCTCGTCGGATTTTAAGGTTACCCCCTTATAGAAATTTCGAACATAAATTTTGATAAAATCTTTAAAATCTATAAATACAGATCTATAGTTTGACATGCTGGGAGCATAAGAAATATATTCTTTCGAATTCATTCAAGATATAGCATATGTAGATATAACATGAAATAATAATATGAAATAATAGAAGAATCTATGCCGATGATGATAAATATTGATTTTGTTTGATTAACTAACATATAGTCCCATCAAAGTAAACATGGTGGCCCTCTTTTGTGCTGCTTTTTTACCTATCTCCGATGAATTTATGCATTTCTGCTTGCTGGTGCCATTCATTTTTAATTGTAATGTCAATTTAAATTGTCATTACAAGAATGATCGACCCATAGCGATTAGATATCCCATTTGTTATACTTTCAGACTGTCACTTTAATTTCCCTTTTTCTGGAAATCCCAAAAATTGCAATTAGTTAATTTTAATAAAGTTAAACAATAATTTTATAATCACTTCATGCTTTATTTATTTTTCATGCATAATCTTCTCTTTTGTTATTTATTTATGCTGTTAAGTAATAACTTTGCATATATAAATATTTACTTACATGAAAGTGTCAGTTAGTTTGCTGAGTAGTTGATTATATTATATGTATTTACATTTAATTTTTGTACTCTGCCGCAATGGCAAGATGAGTGCGTTGGCATTGGCTTTGAGATACGCTGTTTGTGACAGTTGCTAAAGGGCTGTTAACTGTACCTAATTGGCATGTCAAGTCCGCATATAATGTTGGATTGAAATCAGAAGTCCGTAACAAGGTTTGTCCGTCCGGCTCTCCGTCCGTTGTGTCGGTCTGTCGGTTTGTGTGGCTGCGTGTGTCGGTCTGTCGTAACCGATTTGCCAGTCCCCACTCAAATCCACACCTTTTCGCTTTGTCACCTTGCGATATGGAGCATTTCCACGCAATAGCTTTTGCCACGTCTTGTTGCCAAAAGCCGCAATGATTGACACATTTCACGGTCCCTGCCAACAATACACGTGCATCTGTATCTGCCACATATATATATATATATATCTGTATATATATGTGTGTGTGAGTATATATGGCAAACAACAGGATATAAAATAATTTACTTTCATTCAATTTTGTTTTGCTACCTTTACTTAATGTCGTCAGCTACTCTCTTGTTCTCTTCGTTTCGTTTCGTTTCGCTTCGGTTCTTTTCTTTTTTTCTCTGTTTTTTTTTTTGAGGCAACGTCTGACAAAAACAGAATGCCAAAATATTTGGCCAAATCGAAGCAGCTAATGCTCTAGTTGTTATTTGTGCTCTTGGCGAAGTCAAGTTTTAGTCATCAGACTTATGAATCTCATTCATAAACAACATTTCATTTGAGTGAAGCTGCCTCAGGCATACACATTGGAAGTGTAGTTTTGTGTATATATGAAGCGAGTGTATTGATTTATTAACTAGACGACAAAACTCTTTAAGGTTGTGCATGTACTCGACAAGACGGGACAGAGCATCTGGAAATTGAGCTAGACGCTCTTGAAGATTGTATTACCGAAGCATTCGCAAACAAAGACGCGATAGAAAATGCCAGGCAACGGATATGATTCGATTTGATTGCTATCACAAAAGGCGACAAATAGCGCATACCCATTCCAATCTCAATCCCTATCCCCTATCCCAACTCACAGAGAGATTTTTGCGGCATTTACGCACACATTTATCATGTGTGTGAGTGTGTGTGTGTGTTGTGCCTTTTCCCTTCTTATTCTGAAATTGATTGATGCTACCCACAAAAATCCCCAAGTCGCCCTGGAAGGATGCGTTAAATTTCATTATTTAGGGTCGAATGAGAATTGCAATCGACACAATTGCAGCTGAGAAAAGCCAGTCGTCAAAATGAAGATTGTCTGCTTTAGATATTTTTAGCATTCAATTCAATTTATCTATACTAGACCTTTAAATGTGCTTCATGTTATTGTTTAGATAGCAATTTTAACACCATTAAAAAGTTGTTCAAATTAAGTGAAACTTATTTATGTTCGTATTTATATTTCGTAGAAACAGAAAACCTTTAATGATTTTTGTGCTGACGATGCGAATGGTTTTAATGGTCTTGGTCATAATTCATATGGTTGTGTGCTTGTCTAATGCCTTGACGAATACATTGACCATAGGCTAATGCTAGACAATCTGTTAAAAATGATTGGTTTTCTGTGGTTTGAGGTGTTGTCACAATATTCAATCTGGCACATCTCAGGCAAATAAACAAACAAGCGCACAAGGAAAACGCAAACTTGGTCTAGAACAAAAATGGATGATAGCCTGGAAAATCTTTAGGATTTCGTTAGCAGCATAATGCGATGCATGGCTACACGTATGTGGGCAGCATAAAACAACACGACGACAACCTACATACGTACGTGTGTGTGTGTGTGTGTGTGGGGGGGGGGGACACCATTCAAGCGAAACCTAACACAAACTCAGAGTCAAAACCTAAACTGAAGCAAAAGTAGAAGAACCGGTGTGTATAGTACGAGTACAACAACAATCAGAGGCAAACAAATTTGTTTCAATCACCGCACACGGCCGAAAAATGGTTGCCTAAGCCATTGGACTAAGTAAACAAAGCTGAGGAATCAGCTTTGCCCAGAGACCCCAACCCAGATACGACTTACAACTGCTGTGCTGTGCTGTGCTGTGCTGTGCTGTGGCTGTATTGTTTTTTACTTTCACTTGTTTTTTTTTCGTATCTGTATACATGCTTCTTCGTCTTCCTCTTTTTTTCTTGCAGGACATTCCGTTACATGTTGCCATGATATCGCACATACTGATTGCCTGGGATCGCATGCGCTGGCTAAGCGATCCGCTCAAGGGTCGCATACCCGGCTTTGTCTGCTGCTGTGCCACCTGGCTAACTGGCATGGTGATTGCGCTCCCTTATCCCATTTATACGATTTACGTTGAGCTTGGGGTGAGTATTCATTCATTCATTCACTCATTCACTCATTCGTTCGTTCGTTCAGCGTGTGTGTTGCTTTATTAAAAATTACGCGATGCCAAAGATGCGACATGTGCCACACACGTGTGTGTGTGTGTGTGTGTGGGAAGGAGGATTGCTCTATATCAGCCTCAGATCAAAGTAAATTCAGCAGACCGTTAAAGCATTTTCGCTGAGGTACTCAACGGTCGACAAAAACGCAGACAGGCGACAGTCGCTTTTACCACGTGCCACATTGCGAACAGATCTTAGACCAGCTGCTGACTGACACTCTTTTGTGCATTTCCCTCGCATAGATTTTGAATCAACTAACGAAAAGCTATTCAACTACATTTTGCGAGTTTTCCGTTGCATACTTTTGAGCGCACATTGAAATGCGTTTCGTTTACTTATTATTACAAATTATACCCTCTACCGTTAGGATAGAAGAGTAACAGGTAAACGGAGTCATCTCTGACTATATAAAGTATATATAAGTATATATAAGACTATAAGAGACAGCACTTGTTATGCTTTTAAGCAAGTTTGTTTAAAAAGTTTGCCCTCAAAACTTACCGAAATTAAAGAACAAACGATTTTTAGAAACAATTGTAAAATAGAAGCGATTTTAGGAACCTACAATAGTAATTATGGTTCCTGAAAATTTGGTTCCAATCAAAGATAAAATTTGTAGGAGTTATTTAAAAAAAACTTTTGCAATGCAAAAAACGTTTACTGCAATCGGTTTTTAGTTGCCTTGGCTGACAATCTGGCATTATATTCTGTGGTATATTTTGAATGTTCAAAAAACAGCATTCGATATATTTTGGTTAAATTTAAGATGAATATCGCATTGTTTTGCTCTTATTCATAACGGGTAGCTGGTATCTCACAGTCGAGCACACTCAATTGTAGCTTTCTTAAGTTTTTCAGTTTATTCAGATTGTTTAAATTGATCCGACTAATGTGGCAGCTTAACCTAAAAATATATTAAGAATTTCACTTATTGATCGGGGCAGACAGATTAGAATATAAGTCTAACAGGCAGATCCTGCAAGTGCAGTCTTTTAAGACGCCTCTTGCTCTTGTACCTCAAAAGGCGTTGAGAAAATACATTTAGGTGAGCTTTCTTACTTGTTTTTATAACTGTAATATTATGATATTATTTGATAAACGCATTCTTCACATTATAAATAAAAACACTGACAAATTGATTCCAATTATTGTTAACTAACTTAAAAGGATTTCTTGTTGCTATTGTTTTATTTAGCCATATTTTGTGGAATTTGTGCAAGATGCTGATTAGAATGCAGTTTGCAGTTTATTGCCAGCAATTGGTTCATGTGGTTGTCAACGTCTCTCTCTCTCTCTCTCTCTCTGTCGCATGTACTTATATGTAGTGTAGTGTAGTGTTATACAATGAGGCAGCCGCTTCGTTGCACTCACTTCATCATTGTCGGCAAACCCCAAAGGTCTGATTAGTTAGCTGGCAAACTAACAACTGGCAAAGTGGCAAACTGCACTCACTGCCTGCTGCCTCATTGCGAGCCTGCTGACATTGTTGATATGGGCGTTATTGGTATTTGTGTGTCTGTGTGTGTGTGTGTGTGTATGTTGCTTGCATTAATATGTGTGTGATGCTGGGCGGGCCAATTTGAAACTCGTTAACGTGGCTTGTCAACTGCGCTTGCATTTTGCTGCCAAAATATTTGCTACATGGACTTTTAAAGTGCGCCCGCAGCAATGCCAGCAAAAGCAAAAGCAAAAGCAACACTTACAATAACAAACACGACAGCAGTAACAAGAGCAACAACAATAACAACAAGAAGACAAAAACAACAAGAGACATAAATATTTATGGGCCATAAAGTGTTGCAACTTTTTGATACACTCAACGTGTTTTTCTTCTCCTCTCACTCTCACTTTCATTCGCTCTCTTATTCTCTTTTTCTATCTCTCTCACTTCGTCTATTGCCTTCTCTTTCGTTCGCCATGTGTATGTGTTTGTGTTTGTTTGTGTGTGATATTGTGGGCCTTCATTTGCTTGGCATCAAACGACAACACTCAACAAGCAGCACAACAACAACAACGTTGCACTCGCATACCCTATAAAAAAAGATACAGAAAAAAATAGATAAATGAAAGTTTACTAGATCAAATTGTAATAATTATGTCAAGTATTTTTATGTTATATTTCGAAGTTATCATTTATAATTTGGCTTCTCATTTTTGAATATACTAAGCATTAAATTAATTTATAGAGGTGCATTTCTTCAAGTATAAGTCAGAGATACCCTACTAACTGCAACCCAACTGTCAGGGTATTCTTCTGCACATCACTTGAAAAACAATTTTCTTTTATAGTTTTGTTATTATAACTCGCCCTGCCGCGCCCCTTTATATTATGTTTGCTGCTATCAAGCATAGTCTAGTTTATCCAGCACATTTTTGTAAGCATAGCAGACAGTGTTCGTGTGCTACAAATAAGAGTAAAAGAAGTGTGAAAACTAAAGTCGAGTGTGCTCGACTGTGAGATATCCGTTAGCAAATGTATATACCTCAAAAATACTAAAAAAGAATATACCGAAAAATATTAAAAAAATTACGAAGGCTATATTTGATATATTGATATAGTACTACATTCAAAATATACCAAATTAATATACCGTAAAAATACTAGACATACACCAACGATTATATATTTGGTATATTGATATACTACTACAATCAACATATGCCATAGAGTACGAAATATACCATATATTGTCAAAACTACGTTTATTATTCGATTGGTTTCAACATTTTTAAACAAACTTGATCTGTTAAGTTATAATAATAATACCTTCCTACCTTATGAGTAGCGGGTATAATAAATGCCAAATTTAATAGAAGAAGAATTTAAATTTTACAAAAATAGATATGTTTGAAAAAAAAGTTTAGTTTAATTGAAATCAAATTTGAGCTCAGTTAATGTTTATGACTTGTGTTGACATCATAAATTAATTTATGAACCCGAGTTAAGGGGACAGATGAAAATAACTATGAAAAAGAGCAACGGCCAACAAAATCCATATATATTCATTTTACATAAAGTAATGAACTGCTGCCGCTCGAAGGTGGATGGAGAATTGAGCGACTCTCGAAGTTGCCTGCCACTTTCCACTTTCCACTTACCATTTTACCACTTGCTACTTGCCACTTGCCACTTGCCTCTGTGCGTTAAGTGGCAGCCCATTCGAGTGAAGAGGCGCGCACGCCGAGGACAAAGAACACGAGAACACGAATACTTCAATATCCACACAGCACTCGTTGTTGTTCGTTGTTCGTTGTCAATTGGCTTTTGCGCTTCGCTCATGTAGTATATGTGATTATATTATTATTGGGGGCCTTTTTGGTGTTGTTGAACTCTTGCCGCAATTATATGTGCTATTTATGAAGAGCTTTCCTTCTGTCTTTCACATTTTTCCATGTGCGACTAACGACAATTTGTATAATTTATATGGCAATTCGATAAATGTCTGGTCTCATAAAACCGGCAACGTGATGGCAACAAGTGGCACACACACACACACACACACACACAAACGAAATGCCCCGATTATGATAACGATGATATAGATGATGATGATACTACTTACTATTCGCAGGCCAAATACATAATAATCAAGCCAACGATAATTACGACGATTTACAATATTTATGCCCGAAAGTCGATTATCATATTGCGCGCGCGTTTGTGTGTGTGTGTGTGTGTGTGTGTGAGTGTGTTACACACTTAGAAGGCAGTCAAACTCAATCAGTCGTCAATAATTTCATTAGTTCAATATCTGTGCGTATACTTAATTTGATGGCAGTGCTAGAACAGCGCAAGATACGACGACGAGTATGTTAGACACTCCAGGAGGACGCCATCTGCTTAGAGACAGACAGACAGACAGACAGACAGACTGAGAGACCCCTTGATCCTCTTTGCTGTCAGAGTCGTCCTCTACAGAGGGCTTATTATCTCATTTGGGTTCGCCGCTTGTGCAATTTATGAATATTTTACGAGAGAGTTGTGCGCAAAGGGGCAAAAGAGTGGCTCATACATACATAGAAATGATATGATGTGCCATTTGGTATTCAGTGTTCACTGTTCACTGTTCACTGTTCAGTGTTCAGTGCTCAGTTTTCGGCATTCGGCATTCAGCATTCGGTATTTGGTATTTTGGGTTCAACAAATTGCTTTGACACTCACATTCACTCACAGAGAGAAACACAATGCCTTCAGATTTTTGATTGTCATGTGGGGCAAACAAAATCTCTCGCATTCCATTGTGTTTATGTGTGTGTGTGTGTTTGTGTGCTTTGAGCCTGTGATTAGCAATAAGATTCCGAATTTATGCATTTCTATGAATTTTCATGTATTCCATACATTTCTGACATCAATTCTGAATTGCTTGCTAATTTGAGACGGTTATTAAACATTTTGAAAACTTCAATTTCCGCAACAACAACAAGAAAAAGTGGTGGAAAAGTGGAAAATATTTTGCGCATTTTTTACATATCATCGTTTACGATTTGCTTTTGGAATCTTAACAATTTCCACACACATACGAATTGATTGCAGCAAACATTTTGACCTCGATTCACAGCAGGCTTTCAATACTTCAATTCAATTCTAAAAAAAAAAAAAATGAACGAGTAACTTTTTGTGTTGCGTGCGAAAGCGATTTGGATAACCTTTGACCTGCTGCTATAAGTTTGCTTTAGCATTTTTACGCCATTTTACTTTTACTCTGGATAAGTTTCAGTTCGCAGTTCGCAGTTTTCCCATTTCCAATTCCAAATTTTCAGTATTCCAACTCAGTATTGGCAGCTGCGTTTCGGCGATTTGTGTGAAACGCAAGGCCAACTTTTGTTTATCTTTGTCAAAAATGTGCCAAAAACTTTTGCGACGCAAAACAAATTGAAAATCTTTTTATATTTTTATTGGTCCAAGTGCCTTTTGCCTCACCAATGAAAATGTCAACGATGAAACCAATTTATTCGCAAGCAGAGCTCGAGGAGTAGTGGAAGGCTTATGCCTTATTTTTGATACCCGCTACCCATTGGATAGAAGGGTATTATAACTATGTGCCGATAAGTATATGTATTCTTGATCAGCGGAAGGGTCTTAGTTTCTTTGGCTGAAAATCTAGTATATAGTGTCCCATATGGTATATTTGAAATGTAGTGATATTAATATACCATATATAACCATTGACATAATTTGATATATTTTCGGTATATATTACAAATAAATGCAATACCAATTTTGTTAAATTTGAAATATTTTCGGTATATTAATTTGGTATATTTTGTATCATTTGTATCACATTAAATATACCAAATATAGTGATTTGTATAATCAGTATATTTTCGGTATATTTGAAGTATAAAACTATACTTTATATTTAAATGTGTAGCGGGTGTTGGTATAATTTTGTATATTTTTGGTATATTAATTCGGTATATTTAAAGAATAATACCGTCACTTTTTACATTAATCGGTAGCGGGTATTCCACAGTAGAGCAAAATCGACTGCAGCCTTCTTGTTTTTTTTTTACCTACATCAACATCAAGTTCAATTTGTCGTATACTTGATTTTATGCGGACCGACCGCGTGTTTTTTTTTATTGATGCTGTCAGAGAATTTCGACCGCAGTCAGTCAACTAATTACATACATATATATGTGTATCTACATACATATATGCTGGAATAAAGGATTTATGGCTCACTTGGCTATAAGTGCAGTTTCCTCTTCATGAAATTCAAAACGCGCCAATGTTACTCCTTACACACGCCTCCGACAATGCACAGCTCCATATATATATTTATATACACTTACATAGTCGTAGTTTATTTATGTTTACTACTTGAGCTCTTTACTCGTTGTTGTTGTTGTTGCTGTTGTCGAGTAACGTCTTGTTGTTACGAATATCCGCTTGTCCGCGTTGACTTTGGCACGAAGCGTTTCCTTCTCCTCCTCCTCCTCTCCATTTACTTGCTGTGTTCTCTTCTTGCCCTCGACAATCAGCTATCGAACTAACCCGGATATGCGCTTGGCGAACGAACGAACGAACGAACGAAATTTTGCTACAGGCTACGGCCCATGAAAATTCAAGTGACTGCGCAAAAGAAATGCCAAAAGTAATCGCATACTATATACCAAAGAACCTGTCAAATGGATGGGGAAGCGGACAAGCGAATATCTCGAGAGAGAGAGAGAGAGAAAGGTGGAAAGGGGCGAGAGCTAGGAATATGCTAAATTTCTTGTCTCCCCAAATAATTGTTTTAAGGTTCAATGAATGATATTTGGCATTGTGTATCAAGCTGTAAGCCATTTGAATAGAAGTAATCTTAATTGAAATAGAGAGAAGTCGATTTCTGTTTTGCTTTTAGCTTTAACATTTTATTTCATTTTAGAATTAACATTTCAAGTTGAAATTAACGAAATGTGCTTTAGAAACCTTTAAAAAATAAATTAATTTTCATTTGATCCATTCTCGTTATTAAATCCCTATGATTGTCTATGGAGAACAATTAATAGCACTATAATAAAATATATAAAGGATAACAATAAACTTACTAGGAGCTTTTTTGATTTTATGATTTTGTATTTTTTTTTGATTTTTGAGTCGAGCATCTATTTATTTAACAATTGCCTTAAAGTTCCTCGACATCATAAGCATTTGTGTGCATAAGATGACGCTTAATTTGATATTAGACTTACTTTTGATCCAATTGTTAAGATTAAAATAAGAAGTGTTTGCTTGTCATCCTAAACATATGTAAACTATAAGAAACAGAAATGCTAAATATCAGATAAATAAATCACGCTTTTGTTTACGTTAAACTTACCGCGTATTATAATTGTTTTTGGTATTTATGTGTTTTTGCTAAATAAATAAATAAAAGATGGACATCAACTCTGAAATTTCCTGTATAAAAGGAAATCGATAAAGACTTGATCTGAATTTTTCTTCAGTTGATATTAGACTTACCTCTTTAATACAATTTTCTTTTCAAACTGCTATATATTTTTTTTTTATCCATTTGAATGATAAGCTGAATAGCTAAAAACGTTTTTTGAAATGAATTTTAAATATGAAATTAACTAAAAAAAACAAAATTAATTTTATAAGACAATATAAAAATACTAAATATATAACTTCCCTTACCTGTGTCTTTAGTTTTCAACAAAATGAAAAATTCACTAGAAACGTATTGGACGCTTTGCATCGGGACCATCAGAGATGAAACGTTTAGCACGCTTAGAAGCGGTTCTTATTACCTCTGTTTGTGTGCCAGCATCGCGGTTTAGACGAATAGTAAATGGGAGTGGTGCCAATAAATATGATTCTTGGGCTTCATCTTGACGCGAACGATTGACAGTGACATCCACGAAGTCGACCACTGATTCATCAGATGTATTATCTTGAATTGCCGTTTCGAAGCTATTGCTTATATCTGTCTCAATGTTGATGGCATCTACATTTATTTCACTTGCTTCAGCAGCATCAACATTCGGATTATTAGCGACAGTTTGAATTACCTCTTGTAAATTTATTTCACTTCCATTCGGTGCATTAGCGATAGGTTGGATAACTTTATTTGCAATTAGAACTCTTAATGCTTCGTTTCCCATCTTTGCTTGTTCTTGTAATGAGATGTAAGTTCACTTTATGGCTGCTCAAAAAATTATATTTTATTTATTCTTGATTATTAGATTTTATTTTAATTTTTGTACGTAATATGCTTCGCTCTGAATTTACGACTGAACGGAATAGAACATTGATATTGCAAAGGTAAAGTGATGAAATACATTTGCCACACAAATGTGAATGCTTCGAACTCGCTTACTATGTTGACTGATCATATTATATATATTTCTTGGGCCAATAAACTGTATTGCAAATGTGCAACACATGGCACAATTCAATAGTTTGTAGTTTGACTAAATATTACATTGTATTAAGTTTGGTCTCTTTGCATTTTCTGATCTCTTTCGCTATCTCTCTTTTTCGTAGGAAAATACAATCAACTGTTTCCTTGGTATTTGCTTTGGGCGAGTTATAACAATTTGCGCAAGACATACACAAACACACACAGACCATAAATGCGACTTCCGCTTTAACCGGAAATGGCAGCGCCCTGTGGACGGGTTTCCCCATATCCAATATTACATTTTCCATCTCCCCCTGACACTAGCAAATAACATGTGCTCTTTACTTCTTTACTTTCTTTCTCATTTTTTGTAGCCATACCCACCATTATTATTATTATTATTATTGTGATTGTAACTTTGTTAGAAGGACGTCCATTTCAACTGCATGTGTATGTGTGTGTGGGCATGTCTAAAGCTTATTAAATTGTCATTTAGCAGGCGGGCAGGCAGAAGGACGACGGGCCATGCAAATTGCTGACAGTCAAAGCAAATTAGTTGAGTTCTCTTGCCCAGGGGCCATGTGCTGATTGCATTGATGAAAGTTCAAGCAACGGGAATGAGAACACAGCGCAACGGAGACACACTCTCTTTATCTCTCCGTCTCCGTCTCCGTCTCCATCTCTTCGTCTGATAGACAATGCCCATTGCACGTGCCAGTTATTTTCAATAGAGTTTGTTGCCATGGCCATTATTAAATCCACTTAACAATTGTCCAAGCCATTCGAATCGAAACATTTATGGCATTTTGTAAACAACTCGTGGCCGCACACAAAAACCACAAAGATCAAATGCAAAACATGCAGACAGCCCACTAAAATAGAATATAAAAGCAGAGATGCTAGACATAGACAGGCGACAGAAAAGACTTTTATTACAATCGAGGCTAGATCAATTGCTACAATAAACAGATTTAAAAACAAGCAGGAAAGCTACGTTCGAATGTTCTCGCCTACTCATTTTATTTTCATTAAAACCATATTCTAAAAATATATACCAAAAATACTTCAATATACTTAAGCAAATATTTGGTATATCGATATGGTACACAATGGAAATATACCATCGAATAATAAATATACTAAAATGTTCTGTACCACATTAAAACAAGAAACAAGGCTACAGTCGAGTGTACTCTACTGTGAGATACCCGCTACCCATTTTTAATAAAGGCAAAATATTGCGGTCTTATTTTCAATATATATCGAAAATACTAAAAAGAATACTAAAAATATATCAATTGGTATGTTTGGTATATCGATATAGTACACCATTCAAAATATACCATAGACGGCACAATGGACCAGATTATCGGAAAAAGCAACTAAGAGCCCTAGTAAGTAGGCGTTTTTTGCCCATACAAAAGTATTTCTTTAATAACTTCCACAATTTGTATCTGATCGCAACTAAATTTTCAGGAATCATAAATACTATTGTTATTATTGTCTATACCAAAAGAGCTGTAGAGCTGTAGCTCTAAAGTTACGCTTGTTATTCGATTTTTTTGATTTGCGGGGGCGGAAGTGGGCGTGGCAAAAATTTGAAACAATCTTGATCTGCGTGCAAACATAAGAAATGCTGTCGAAAAAAAAAAATAGAGCTCTATCTCTTATAGTCTCTGAGATCCAGTGTTTCATACGGACAGACGGACAGACACACAGACGGACAGACGGACAGACGGACATGGCTATATCGTCTCGGCTGTTGACGCTGATCAAGAATATATATACTTTATAGGGTCGGAGATGACTCCTTCTACCTGTTACATACATTTGCTGTTGGCACAAAGTTATAATACCCTTCTACCCTATGGGTAGCGGGTATAAATATACCAAAGAGTACGAAATGTATCAGATTGTCAACCGAATGCAGTAGGTTATTGGCATATTTTTAGTATTTTTGTAGTATATTAATTTGGTATTTTTTAAAATTGATACAGCAGTGCTTTTCTTTTATCGGTTCGACTGTTAACGCTAATCTAGAATATATACTTTATAGTGTCAAAGATGACTTCTTCTGCCTGTTATGTGCGTTTCCTGCAGATACAAAGTTATAAAACCTTTGGGTAACGGGTATAAAAATGCAAACTTAAATGTCAATGAATAGTATTATCTAATCTAGTTTTAGACTATTAATCAAACTTGTCAACAAAAATAATTTATAGTGTTCGAATATGGAAAGCTATAGAACACTAAATTTCTTGAAAGAATCATAAAAACACGTTGAGTTGCTTAGAAAGTTTATTCGCGACTGATCTATTAATGCTAACTTTTACTTATTCGTGAATATGAAATTATTATGATGTTACAATGTTATTATGTTAATGCACTGCTATTCTAAGCAGAAACTATTTAAAACTCTTGTCAACTGCCTTGTCGCAGTTAGCTATTTTGATGTTTTGCGTCATGCTTGGCTAGCCAACATTTGCTTTGCTTCTTTTGCTCCTCCTTCATGAATGTAGCGGCATCTGGAATGTGGGCCATAGAATTCATGGCATACTTATGAGGGTCATGTATCAGCTGGAGCTGAGTATTATATGCATGTAGTTTCCTTCTCGGCCAGATGCTGACTGCGTTTCTTTGCTTGCTTTGCTTTCTATTTTTAATTTTTGTACCAACTACCCATTGGGTAGAAGGGTATTATAACTTTGGACCTGCAGAAGGCTTCTCCGACCCCATAAAGTATCAGAGCCAACACTCCACCAGTCCGCCTGTCTGTCTGTCCGTCAGTATAAGCACCGAAATCTCAGAGACTATAAGAGGTAGAAATATGATTTTTTGACAGCACTTTTTATATCTTATGCGCTGTAGTACATATTCAGTGTAGTACTATATCGATATAGTAAATATACATTTTGGTATGTTTTAGTATTTTTGCGATATATTTTGGTATACTTTTAGAATATGGTTTAATTGGAAATGGGATGCGGATTTTTATGATTCTTGAAAATTTGATTGCGATGTAATTTGCTTAAATATTATTTTGTATATGAAAATAAACCTACTTACTACAGGTCTTAGTAGATTTTGAACTATATTGTATATTTTTAATGTAGTACTATATCAACATACTAAGTATACCATTCGGTATATTTTGGCAGATTCGCGGTATATTAATTTGGAATATCATAAGAATATCACCACACTGTTTTGACTTTATACAAAATGGATTGCGGGTATTGCACAGTCGAGCACACTCGACCGTAGCTTCTTACTTGTTTCCCTCTCTCTTTCTAGTTTTTGTTTGTGCTTTGTCGTTATTAATGGGCAAACGTAAATTCATTTCAACAGCAGATCAGAAACGCAGCCAGCAGCTGCATAAAATAAAATACAACAAGAAAGCGACCCTTGGCCATGCTGTGAATAGTTGTAGATTTGTTGCACATGCGTCTACATAAAAATCCTATTAGAAATCCGCTTGAGCTCTCCTTATTTTTTTCTTCTTTGCTCAACTTTCTTTTCTCTGCGTGTGTTTGTGTGTGTGTGTGTGTGTGTGTGTGTGTGTGTATGTGCTGTGCGTGACTTTTGCCATCTGCAGTCTTTTTGATGTCTCGATTGAAGCTCGGTCAGCGGGGGCGGCGGCGGCAGGAGCCAAGTCAGCGAGAGAAAGAGCATCATCATCGTTGCCTGCAATTGCAGCTTAGCATCATTTCATCGTAATTTGAAGCGATTTTAATGGCTCAGCTGTTGCGAGTAAATTGCGTGGCAATGGCCAACAAACTTCATTGATTTTATGCGACTTGCAATCGCAATCGCAGCGCAATCGTTCGTCAGGCCATCAATTTTTATGGGGCGACGCAACAGCTGGGAGCAGCACCAAGGGTACAGGACAGAAAAGAACGGAACAGAACTGAGAACAGCTGCAGCTAATAAGATCAAAACAGGCAACAACAACAAAAAGAAAAAAAAGCAAAAAGACATTGATAAATTTCCCAAACATTTCAGGTGAAACTTGTTGTTGCTTTGGTTACATTCCCTTCTGTGTGTGCGTGTGAGTGTTGAGTGTGAGTTTGGAGTGCCGAATTCCAAATAAATGTTTTACATATTGTAGAATAACAATATATAAAATTGAGACAAAAGGCAGCCGAATAAAATACCAAACACACACACAAACACAAACACAAACACACACACATAACCTGCTGCGTGGGCGGCAATAAAGCTACAAAGGAATTTGAGTATTGAAACAAAAGGCAAAGAGCATTTGCTTTTTTTTATTTACGAGTATTTGTTGTGTTGGCGAGGTTACTAACTAAATAAATGAAATGACTTAATAAAATCAAATATTTATCTTTAGTAAATTAAAATCATATGTATTTCAAAGTATTTTGCATTTACATTATCAGCGGAAATTCCGAAATTCGAATCAAAGAATTTTTTTTGCGGACATTCCATTGTAATTGTAAGCTACAAAAATATTTTAAAAATTTAATGCGACTCCATTTGATTTAGCAGTAAAGTGTTTTGAAAGATGCTATATAATCTGTAGAATCAAATATATTTTTTACTTACTTTGAAACATCAAAATTATTTCGCTAGTCACTAAAATTTAAATTGTCTTCTGTTGATATTTAAATTTGATATCAATTTCGAATGCAATTACCTATTATTACAATTATTTGTATTACTCAGAAAGAAGAAATGTGATAAAGTCAAGAATTTGTACATAAATTCTATGAATATATTTATCTTATTTTTGATTACTATTCACATTAAACATACTTTTATTTCTTATATACTTTATTATTTATAAGAATAGGTGTAACAAATCTTTACTTTAATAATGCAAGTTTTATTGCTGTTTATTTTTAAGTTGCCTCTAAGTCAGCTTTTTTTTTCAAATTTATATATAACGATGACGACAAACTTTTCGATCGAACCTCGCTGATTGGGCCACAAGGTTGTCGACTGTCGACTGCTGGTTCAGCAGGGCATGATATGATGCTTGCTCGAATTTCTTTATAATATTTATGCACTCGCAATATTCTCCTTCGCTCGGTTTTTTCTTCTTCTCTTCGTGTGTGTGTGTGTGTGTGTGGGCGTGTATTGCCTTAATATCGCTGTGGGCACTTCACAAGATTTGACGATTTGGTAACGTCCTGGCAAATTGGCAATGCGGTTGGCCTCGCCTCTCCCTCCTTCAACCCAAGAATTCTTGTTGTTCAAGTTGCTCCCGAAATTGTGCACTGCCTCAACTTCTCAGCTAATGGCAGAGAGAACATCGTAAGCTGCTTATTGTTGTAAATCACTTACTGCTGTTATTCCCATCCTTATTTGCTGTTCTTGATGTTGTTGTTTTGAAGTGGGTTTGGTGAACGAGTTGTGGATGAATTGGCATAAGGAATAGAAAGAGACAGACATAGAGAGAGAGGGAGAATTGTGAGCGAATAAGCAACACATTACCCAATGCGCAATGCATTTGTAATGAAATGCGAAAATGCTGGGGAATTGCTTTCACTTTCACTTTCACTTTCTCCCTCTCCCTCTCTTTCCCTCTCTCTCTCTCTTCTTCTCTGTGTTTGGGTTTTCCTTTTTGCCCTTGCATACTCTGGATAGCTTACATTTCTGAACGCTTTTCAAATACTGAGCATAGTGAATCTTCTTTTCAAATGTTATTCGAATATTAGATCATTTAAGTCTGACAATAATTTAAATCCAACTTTTTTTGTGTGATGAAACTTATATGCATCAACTTAATTTTCAAATCAACTTCTTTTTTAAAGTATAATTTGTTTTTTCTTTTTTCATTATGAATTTTATTTGGAATTAATCCTTTTTTTTAAGTTCATACTCATGTTAATTTGATTTAAAAACAGTCTTATTTTTTGTAGATGAACCTATTTATTTTGAAATTAATCTTTTTTGTAGTAGAATCTGTTATGTTAACTTGTGGTAATTTCATTTGATAATAATCTAACTAAAATAATGACATTTTTTTACATGTGTTTTATAAGCAGAAAAAGGGTTCAGGCTGTCAAATATTTGTAGTAAGTTTTCAGGTTGAAAATAAAATCGGAAGTATGAGCTTTTTATACCCGCTACCCATTGGATAGAAGGGTGTTATAGCTTTGTACCTACAGGAAATGTATGTAACAAACAGGATTCTCGATCAGCGCCAGCAGTTAAAACGATATAGCCATGACCGTCTGTCTGTCCGTCTGTCCGTCTGTCTGTCTGTCTGTCTGTCTGTCTGTTTGTCTGTGGAAAAACGCCTTCTGCAATCGAGTCTAAGTTACTTTGAGTGACAATTTGGTATATTTTGAATATTGAACTATATTAATATACATACCAAATAATGCCTTGGGTAGTGAAAGGTCTCAAAGGTCGACCCCACTCGACGGTAGCTTTCTTACTTGATATTTAATAAAATGAAAGGCTCAATATAATTCAGTTTATTTGGTTGTAATATTTTATATTATATTAAAATTTTTCAAATAAAAACATCATTTCATTGAAAACTTGTGATTGGCAAATTGTTATCCTTATGTGCATTGGCGCTTAGTTTAATTAATTTAACTCCAGCCTGCAGACGCGACAAAATTAATAACTGTTGACCATAATTGGAAGTGGCTTTTACCCTCAAGAAATATGTCGATTGACCTGTCTATGAACTCTAAAATATCTATATCTGTCATTGAGATCAGCTTGCACAACAACGAAAAAATGAAAAGAAAATAGGAGAAGAGAAAAGAGGAGAAGAGAACAAGCATATAAACATGATGGACTCTTTATCAGTCCATATCGATAACACAGCCTTATAGCCATTGAAAGGTTAACAGACGTTGTCGATGTGATACTGTTATGTGTGTGTGTATGTGTGGTGAATGCGAACATGCTGCCCACGTAGCATTCACTTAGCATATTCCAAAGTAGATATGCCGACTGCCATCTCAATTTCCCCTAAGCCAATCTCATCTGCATTTTACGCAGCGGCAGCAGCAACAACAGTAACAGCAACAGTAGCAGAAGTCAGAAGTCTGTTTTGGCCTGAATTACAAGTAGACAAATGCGACGATGCGTCAAGAGGGGGAGGGAGGAGCGTGTGCGAGTGCGAGTGCGAGCGAGAGAGAAAGAAACAAGGAAAGAGGGAGACAGAAAACGGAAAATACAAAACAGTTTCAAGTGCCAAACACTTCTAACAAAAGTTCAAATTCGGTGCGGGTATTGAGCAATTGTATTACACTCGTTTATACACATGCGTGTGTGTGTGCGTGTGTGAAAGAGACAGACAGACAGCAGGAGTGTAACACACACACACACACACACACACACACTCACACACACACACACACACACACACACACACACAGCTTCTTTCATCCAACCACTTGTTGTTGTTGTTATTACAGATTGTTGTTGCTGTTCCGCTATTGTTGTTGATTGTGTTTGTTATTGCTGTTGCTGTTGTTGTTGTTGTTATTTTTGTTATTGTTTGGCGCTCTCTTCTTCACATAAAATATTAATACCATCAACTTCAGCAACAGGAATAAAAACCCCTCTAAAACGTATAATAAAAAAAATACACAACGAACGTGAACACTTTGTTCTTGTTGCTCTACTAGATTGAAAGTAAAAAGAAAAATACATATACATAAGAAAAACATAAAAAACAAATGCGAAAGCTAAATTAAATGATAAGGCAGCGTATTTTGGCATTCAATTCTTTTGATAGGGCTTATCAATTAGCTACTTTAGGGGGAACTCTAGCCAACAATGTCGTAATTAAATTTTGAATTCTGAAAATAGAATTTATCATTTACATACTTTAAAAACAATTTAAAGTACTTCAGTGAGCAGCAAATGTTTGTAGTCTTAACTAAAATTTATGTGGCAAGCTTTATTTATTTAACAATTGTATTTATGATATGCGTAACACGATAATAACATGGGTAGCAACATGATTAAGTACGGTTCTTTGCCAAACATGTGTCTATAAATTCTAAATACTTAGCTTGATAGTTGTAAAGTACTTTGATTACTTGGTTAAACAGAAATATTCTATTAGATATACCATAAAACAAATTTTGTATGAATTTTAAATTACAATTTTAAAAGTAAAACAGTTGTTAAATATATAAAATTAAATATGCCAAAAAAATGTTTTTGTACACGCTACCCATAGGGTAGAAGGGACAAAGATAACTATAGTTTTTATGATTCCTGAGAATTTGATTATGATTAGATATTGTAGAAGATATTTAAGAGGTACTTTTGCATGGCAAATTACGCCTACTGCAATCAGTTCTTAGGGGCTTTGGTTTACAATCTAGTATATTTTGACCTCTATCGATATATTAAATATGAGTTTAGGTATATTTTAGTATTATTTTGGTATATTTTAAGATTAATGCCGCACTGCAATTGTTCCATTTGAAAATTAATCTTAAAGTAAAAAAAATTTGAATATGAAGTGAATATTATTTCTACACGAAGGTTGGTATTTATTCTTTAGCATTTTGATTAAATTTGGAAAATTGAATTTTGGAGTCAAAGCATTTAATTTCCTTATACTCTTTAGTCTTTTTCTTTTAATCAGCTTTATCAGTGTATCAAAAAGGGAAGTTTAGCGTTATTTCAATTTAATTGCATTTGTTCTTTGCTATATTTTTTTTCTTTTAATCAATATTATCAAGGAGACGCATTTTTCGTATATGGAAATTTGACATTCTTTGTTTATTTAAATATCAATTGATTTTAATGTTTTTAGTTTATTTCAATTGAATTAAATTCATTTAATTTCAAACTCAAGTAATTTAAAATTCAATTTAATTACTTGTGTTGCCTCTTTTAGATATTTTCGATTTTTAATCAATTTTATCAGATTTAATCTAGAGAGTGTATCGCATTTTTCGAATACGGAAGTTCGGCATTCTTTCCTTGCCATTTTGAATAAAAGTCGAGTTAGTCGCACGTTACAATGCACAGTCAATGTGTATGTGTGTGTGTGTACATAGCAATGTGTGTGTGTGTTTGCCTTGCTTGTATTTGTGCACTTTACGACTTTAATTATGTAAGTACATAATTGTGTTATTATCATAAGCGTACGGACTTGTTTCTGGTCAGGTCCTGGCCCGAGTCTCCGCAGTGTGTTGCTCCTTGCTCCTATGCGTATGCACGTATGTTAGTGTGTATGTGTGTGTGTGTGTGCGGTGTGTATGTGTGTTGGATGTCCTGTGTGCTGTGCGTCCAGGCCTGACCTTGTCTGGCCGGTCTGCTTGGCAAGCATTTTACGGCCATTAAGCCCCGGCAGTGTCTTTTCGGGGGTTACGCTTACGGTTGTTATTGCCGTTTGGGTCGTTGCCGTTTTAATGCCACGCCCCCTGCCCCCAAGCTCGAACCCTAAAGTGAAGGCATGTCGCTGTATTCGTCGTCGCCATCGTCGTCGTGCAACCTTTGGGGTCGTCCTTACTTACAATTTAATCTGTGCTCAGTCTTCTGGCATTGTTATTCTTATTATTTAAATTATGAAATGCGCAATGCTTTTAATTATGCATCGAAACATTTTCGCCGCTTCCTTTTTCATTAACAAACTTTCAAAGAAAATACAAAATGAAAGCGGATACACAACAACAACAACAACAACAACTACATACCAAGAAAGAAAAAAAAAAAGTAAATTTTAAGAAATGGAAAATGGCTAATAATTAAAACCTGAACAGTGATTATTGCCTCAAGTTCTTCACTTTGCGTGTGTTTTATTTTTTATTTTTTTCGTTTTCTTATTTCCATTTGCGCAGTGGCTCTGTGATTGTTTGTCAATGCGAACAATTTATTTGCTTTTAATTAGAGAGAGCGGCAAATTAATTACACATACGCCGCGTTGTCTAATTTCAAACAGTGGGTGTGTGTGTGTGTGTTTGTTTTTGTTTTCATATATGTATGTATATTTACTTGAAACGGCATTTAATTAAATTATGGCTTTAATATATGTATTTATTATGCCAACATTACGTCGGCTCTCAGATTCCTTTGGCTTCATTTGAATGCCCTGCCTCCGCCTCGCACTTTGGGGCAGCTCAGACAGTGGCGTCCCAAGGGGCACCACGCGCTAATTGGACAGCGAATTGAATTCCAATATTCAAATTTTGTATCAAATTTCAAACACATTTGCAGGAATTGAATTACACAAGCAGCCGGAGAGAAATTAACACAAAAGCACATTTTAAACAATGTTTAAGAAAGAAGGGCGAATAAAGCCTCATCAATGCAATTTTGTACGTTAAAAAATGAAAGGATTGCGTTGTTGTGAGGCAAAGTGTTTAAAGAACGCTGAGTCAAGTGTGCTCGACTGTAAAATACCCGCTTGTCATTTTCCATAAAACCATATTCGAAAAATAAACCAAAGATGCACCACAAACATATACTTAAAGATTTATTTGGTATATTAATAGCTATTTTCAATAAAACCATATTCGAAAAATATATCAAAAATATACTAAAAGCTGTATCTGGTATATTGAGTTCCATTTTCAAAAAAACATATTCGAAAGATATATCAAACATACACCACAAAAAATACAAAAATATACTGAAAGCTATATTTGGTATGTTGATAGCCATTTTCAATAAAACCATATTCCAAAAAATATACCACAAAAACATACTGAAAGCTTTATTAGCAGAAGATTAATTTTCGGGGCTGGAGTGGCTGTGGCAACAATTTTAAACAAACTCTGGTATATTGATAACAAGTAAGAAACTACTGTCGAGTGGGCTCGACTTTGACATACTCGTTACCCATTGAGAATAAAAGAAAAACTGTGCGGTATTTGTAAAATATACCGGTCTATATATAAAATAAGGCGGTATATAGTATGTACCGCTAAAATATTAAAAATATACCGAAGGCTATATTTGGTATATTTAAATAGTACTGCATTTAAAAAATACCATAAAATACAAAATGTACCACATTGGCAGCCAATGCAACTAAAATCTGTAATAGGTATGCGTTTGTTTTCCATACTTTATCAATTTTTATTTGTTCGCAACCAAATTTCCAGAAATCATAAATACCGCAGTTGTTATTATATACAACGTATAGCTTCAAAATGGCGCTTGCTCTTCAATTTATTTCAACTTGCGGGGGCGAAAGTGGGCGTGGCAAACATATTAATCAGACTTGATCAGCGTACAAAAAATTATATCTCAATCTCTTATAGTGTTTCAGTGTTCATACAGACGGACGGAAATAACTGTATCGTCTGGGCTGTTGACCCTGATCAAATCATTATATATACTCTATAGGGTCGGAGATGCCTTCTTTCCCCTGTTACATAATTTTCCAGAAAGTGCCTTCCTTTCTACCTTATGGGTAGCAGAAATAAATATCTCGTAATATCGACCACATACTCGTATAACGCAACTTTCTTCTTTGGCAGCTGCAGCTGCTGTTGCTGCTGCTGTTGAAATCAGAACGCCTCTGGGCGCAGTGTCAGGCGCAGGCATTTTAACTTGCTCTAAATTATTATTAAGTGCTTTTCATTTTAAGTTACCAACACACACACACACAAACACGCACACATGCAAGCATCCTTAGCCTGACGCTTTTTTGCCTCTGTGATATCCTTTAGCAACAATTCGTCAATGTCAAAATTACGTCAGTGGGCACGATTAGACTTACGAGTACTTTTGCGCCTGCTGTTGCAATTTGTTCCTCCCCACCTCTCTGCTTCTCCTCCTTCTTCTATACAAATATGCCCCTCCTCTCGCCCCTCTAGCTCAGTCTCCACTCAAGTTACCGCATCGCCTCAAACTTACTGACTTATCTACGATGGAGCCATACCAATTTTTGCCATCGCGCTGCTGCGGCGAGAATCTGAGGAATGTCGCCTGCTTGCTTGCCTCTTGTTGATGCCACGATGAAAATAAATTGTTATTAATGCTTTTGGTCCATAGAACGCCTTTGGCCACTGGCGCTCAGTTCGCTTCAGTTTTCGTTATAGTCAATGAAATATTTGAAACGCGCGCTAAGTTCCAAATGGTTGTGTGTTACTCTCTACGTGTATACGTGAGTGTGTATGAGTGGGTGTATATGTGTGCGTGGGTTGACGTGGGTGTGGCCAAAGCCCAAATAATGTGCGGCAATTTAATGTGGCATCCACTTGTTGCAGAAACGCGAAACGCGGAAGGCGAACAAAAACTCATAAACCGTTTACGGCCGCCGTCAAATTGATTTGTGCCACACGGGCACACGAAGCAAATCAATTGCACTGCTTGCGCAAAAGGTAATCATAACTCCTCGACTCAATTCTCAGGGAAATATCAACAGCACCTCCTCTCTTTCTCCATCTTTCGCCACCATTTCCACTTCTCGCCCACTTCGTTCACATCCTTTCGGCGCTCGAGAAAATGCTGCAAAAATAATGCGGAAACAGTCGCAGACGGTGCGCCGTGAGCTCGACAAACGCAACGTCAAACGGAATGAAAACAGCAACAGCAATAGATACAAAAACAAAATAAAAATAGCTAAAGGAAAAAAAACAAAAAGAAAAAGCTGAAAAATCGCACATAAAAACAGCTTTAAGAAGTTTTCCTAAAGTCGAAGTCTGAATGTGCTTTGAAGATGTGAGAGTCAACTCGAATTGTTAACTAGGAGAAATAACTTAAAGTTATTTACTGTATTGTTAGAATTCTGATATGACAACTATTCACTATAATAATTAAATAAGTATTATACAATTTCCATTCTATAGAAAAAATTGCAAGATTTTCTTAAGCTAGCAATTATTTTTTATAGTAATTAAATATATAAAAACACATAAGGTATGTTTGAGAGGTCTTGCATGTGATTTTAAAGAGGACAAATAACATATTAATAAAAAGGTTTTAGATAACTTAACATTTGGATAAAAAGCTTTAATTAAAATTAAAATTTTTTAATATAATTTGCGTATACCTAATGTCTTCTTTTATTATTGCACATGTATTTAAAATCTTATTTTTCTTTAAATACGATTCGAGTATTTAAAGTAGATATTAACTACAATTTATATGGTTTTATAAATATAATGAAGAGTTGAAACTAAGATTGCTTCATATTATAACTCACATGCTAATTTCAATGTTTAATTTATTTTACGTATACTTAATATATTCTAAAAAGAATTAAGGTAGATATTCTAAGATATGCAGTTGTATTTCTGTTACGTGCTGTGCAAACAAAAAGTCAGATCATACAACAAAGTGAAGTATATTTAAATCTAAATATGATCACGTTTGTTATGCTAATTATGATATATGTGATATGGGCACATTTACAACAGGAAATGCAATTTATATTGTCTTAAAAATATAAACATTTGTTCGTATTGAAAATACCTATTAAATGAAAATGTGTTTTTCGTGTCTTAGTTGCCAGTTGACTTTGTTTCTAGGGTATCAAAAGATGCCCGCAAGACTCGTTAAATTGCGTGCAGCTTCCGTTTTATTTTCCGCTTTCGTTGCCCCACTCTCGTTCTCGTTCTCATTCCCATTCCCATTTCCATTCCCATTCCCTGTTCCCGTTTCCAGTTGCTTTACCCAATTCCAATCCAGCAGCTTGTGCTTGGCGTGGTAGGCGTCGACTTAGGCGTCGCGGTTGGCCGCAGTCGCCGCTGCGTTGCCATCACATAAAATCGCAGGCTGGCTCGTTAAATGCCATGGAGCCATCTTCAGCTTCATCGTTATGCCCATCATCTCATGGCTCAGTCTCAGTCTCAGTCTCACTCACTCGGTCTCAGTCTGTCTCTTTTTTGTTGTTTCTGTATCAGTTTCAAGCTTATTCTCATTGTCATTCCCGTTCTCGTTGTCGTTGTCGTTGTTGTCGTCCTGTTTTTGGTCCTTTATTTGCATTTTGCTGCCTGCGCGCTGGCCAAGGAATTCAAAACAGATTTCTTGGCCAGATTGTACAGCGCTAACAGTTCATTACCCAAATGACTGCTTTGCTCTGACTCTGACTCTGAGGCTGAGGCTAAGGAATCGGAATGGGGGATCGAGATTGGGGTTGTTGTCGTGGTCGAGAGGGGCTCGGGGGTCGGGGGTCGTGGTCCGGTCACTACAGTGTTTTCCCCTGAAAAGGTTTCATTTCATTCCGAAATTTGTTGAAAAATAAAAAACTTTTGCTCATCTTGTTCATACATACTGCTTTCATAGTTTACGCCCTGCAATTTTCTTTAAAACTTTTGACCTAACTTTTCCTTTTTCCCCCTCCCACTCCCATTCGCTGTAGCTGTTGCTGTTGCTGTCTCTGTCTTTCGCTTGTCTGTTGCGGATTGAGTAACATATACTTATTTATGCTAGTTGCCTCTCGAGGGAGTTGCAAAAACTTTTAAATAGTTGCTCATACAAAATCATTTACGAGTGCCCTCCATTTAATGTGGCTCATTCTGTGTGTGTGTGTGTGTGTGTGTGTGTGTGTGTGTGTGTGTGTGTGCGTGCGTGTGTTGAACATATGCAAAAATAAGATGAAAACTTTATCAAAGTGCCAAGTTGCTAAGCGCAAAATTTTCGAACGTCAAATGTTAACGAGGCAATGCCGTAGCATCCTTTAAAACCCATCCACAATCTCTCTCTCTCTCTCTCTGAAAATAAACTTCAGCTCCCGCCTACTCCAAGAAAACTCAATCTTTGCTTCAGCCTGCAGTATTTAGCTCGCAACTCAAGCGGAATAATCACGTAAAGCCCTCGAAACAGCTGTAGCTCAATTAGTTCCAAGCCAAAACTCCAAGACTGGTCACTCAAGTGGGCTCAGCTAATCGCCAAAGTGTCTGACGATGCTGCAAGCAAACGTTGCACGAATGTCTGTCGACTTCTTCTGCTCTGGCTTAAGTTGACTTGTGGCAACTGCTGCACTGATTTCATAATTTCGCCTCTAAGCTAGATTAATGAACATGAACTTGACTTCACTCAGAGCTATATTCATTTAACAGTGGCATTTTATAGTGCTTGCTAGCTTGCTTTATTAAAACACGGCGAAAGTAGCTATTAAATTATGACGAAACCTTAAGTATCATTTTATTTACATTCCTAAATAATGAAACATTATTGTTAAGCCAACAAAATGAATGTTTAATAAATACGGAAATGTTATTTTTATACCCGCTACCCATAGGGTAGAAGGGTATTATAACTTTGTGCCGGCAGGAAATGTATGTAACAGGTAGAAGGAGGCATCTCCGACCCTATAAAGTATATATATTCTTGATCAGCGTCAACAGCCGAGACGATCTAGCCATGTCCGTCTGTCCGTCTGTGTGTCTGTCCGTCTGTCCGTCTGTCCGTATGAAACACTGGATCTCAGAGACTATAAGAGATAGAGCTATAATTTTTTTTCGACAGCATTTGTTATGTTTGCACGCAGATCAAGTTTGTTTCAAATTTTTGCCACGCCCACTTCCGCCCCCGCAAATCAAAAAAATCTAATAACAAGCGTAATTGTAAAGCTAGAATTACGAATTTTGGTATATACAATAATAACTATAGCATTTATGATTGCTGAAAATTTGGTTGCGATCAGATAAAAATTGTAGAAGTTATTAAAGAAATAGTTTTGTATGGGCAAAAACGCTTTCTATGTATGTGTTGTATGTATGCGTATACGTATATACATGCTCGCATCTATATTTGTATATGTATGCAAGAGACACTGCGATAGCTCTATTGGTAGAGTGCAATAGACTTCTGCATGAATGCATCCAAAACGACAAATGAATCATTTATTCTAAATGTGGGCACACTCTTATTTCTGCACAGTATATTTGGGTGTGAGTGAGTAGGGTAGTATTGTCTGTTTTGATTGACAGTGTTCTCACTCATTCCATAGTTGTACAGCTGTTATTGAGTACAGCAAAATTGGTGTGCAGCAGTCAACATACTGTACAGTGTTTTGGTGTGCAGTTTACTTACTGTACAGTGAGTGAAACTTCATGACTGGTACATACACACATATATAGTTCTCGTGTGTATGTATGTATGTTCGTTTTAAATGTATTTATTATAAAAAAAGAATTTAGAAATTATTATTATTTAAATTAAAACTAATTATAATATTTATTTTATGTTATTAAGAAATCTATATTTAAATTATTTATATTGTAATGAAGAAACATTATTTTATTTACCATGTCTTCAGCAGTGGCAATTTTTGACCGTTTTTCGCAAATTAAATTTTTGGCAACAGAAAATGCCCTTTCCGATGCAGCACTGCTCGCGGGAGCTGCTAGTATCTTGCAGCTAATTTGATAAAGCAGCGGAAAACGGTCTTTATTTATTAACCACCACTGCAAAACATCAAAATCTTCATTATATGCTTTATTAACATTTTTATATGTTTGAAGCTCATCCTGAAGATGCGATAAATGTTAGGGCTTTGAATAGGTTTTGAATAATCTGAAAATATGTTATCTGAGAATTTAGCTAATTGGCGGATTATTGGTGGATGGAAACAAAAACAGAGCAATGTTGTGATATTTTTTTAAAATTTCTATAACTATTGAGTCTATGTACTCTAAAAGCGTTAGTTTGCATTTTTTAACTTTTTCAATATCATTTTCATTTGAGCGTCGTTCTCCTTATAATTCATGTTTATGCACTTACTAAAAAATACTGCACAGTTGTACACAGTCAACACACAAGCTGTACAGCGTCTTTAAAAAAGAAGAAATGTAGTACTCACTAACGAAGAGTACAACCATATACTGTACTCACTCAAAGTGAGTACACTGAAAATGATGTGCTATCTTCTTCTGGCCTATAGAGTATACTGTACAGTAAAGAATGAGTGCAGTGTTTTTTAAAACACTTCACTACTGTGCAGTACTGTTATGCTGCAAATGAGTACATTCATGCAGAAGTCTAGAGTGCAAGCTTATTACTGCTGTGGTAGTCGGGGGACTCGGGTTCGAGTCCGCTCGGGGTACAAAATTTTTTTTTTTTTTTAATCGTATTTACAACAATTATAAATACAAATTGTGGATTTTGTTAAAGAAATATTTTGTATGAGCAAAACCGCCTGCTATGTATGTATTGTATGTATGCGTATACGTATATACATGCTCGTCTATATTAGCATCTGTATGCATAAGGGTACTTAAGCAATGCGATAGCTCAGGTGGTAGAGTGCAAGCTGCGTATGTTGTGGTGCCCGGGTTCGAACCCGCTCGAAGTACAAACTTTTTTTTTAACCATGCTTTTATTCAAAATGGGTAGCGGGTATTTCACAGTCGAGCACACTCGACTGTAGCTTTCTTACTTGTTATAAATTAAAATAAAAAACATTTCAATATGCATTAAATTATATAACCAGTTGCCCATTGAAGTAGACGTAGTGTATGTAACAGCGTCAATAGCCATAATCCGTCTGTTTATTAGTCTGTCCGCATGAACACGTAGATTTTAGAGACTATAAGAGATAGAGATCTAATTTTTTTCGACAGCACTTTTCATTTTTGCACGCAAATTAAGTTTGCGTCAAATTTTTGCCACACCCACTTCCGACCAGCAAAGAGATAAAAATCGAGCACAATTTTGAAGCTAGAGTCGCGATTTGTGATAAATGCAATAATATTATTTTTGATTCTTTAAAATTGGATTGCGGTCAGATAAAAAATGTACAAGTTATTTATTTGTGTGGGAGAACGCGTACTCACTACAGCTTTGGCTGACAATCTGGTATATTTTTTCACTCGATGCTATATTTTGAAAGTACTACTATATCAATCTACCAAATGAAGCCTTTGGTATATTTTATATATATATACATTTTCGGTATATTTTACAATGATTACAGCACTGTTTTGCTTTTATTCTCAATATATATTACAGTCTGGTGTTCAAGCTTTCTTATTTAATTTTTAAAACGAACTATTGCACTTTATATCTTCCACATGTTTTGCACCTCAAGACTTGTTTCTTTTAAATAATTGTAACAAATCGTTGTGCAACTATTGTTGTTATCAATGTTGGTTTTTTATTGACACAAATCAGGCAGTAAATTTTAGTATATAGTTCTGAACAAATCCCGCGAGATGCTTTTGCTGTAATTTAAGAATTTTCCATAAAACTTTTTGATAAGAAACACTCGTGCCAGTGGCAATGGCAATGGCAATGCTAGTATACATTGCGTATACGTAATGTGCGTAGTGCGTAACCGAATGTTACGTATACACAGCGCGTTTATCAGTATGGCCCATTACGGCAATAACTTTATATCCATAAATTCATTTCCGCCTCTTGTTCAATTTCCTTTTCGCCCCGCTCCCCAAAAGTTTCACATCGAATTCCAAGCTCCAGTTTCAGTCTCAGTTTCATGCTTTTGTCCCTCGCGCTGTTTGCATGTGTATGTGTAATTACAATTACGCAAAATGCCTTCGCACAAAGCGTGCACTCGCTGTGGCATGCCACAGGCCATGGAGATCAACGCTTGGACTGTGTTGGAATGTGTGAACGAAAGAGAAAGCGAGAGCGAGAGAGAGAGAGAGAGGGAGAGAGATGGTGCGTGCATGCGTGACAAAGACAGCGCACAGGTGGCAGACATTGAATACAGCGCAGCACACACAAACAGCTGGAGCAAAGCACCAAGTGCCAAGTGTGCTCGACTGTGAGATACTGGCAACGCATTTTCAATAAGGAGTGCGGTATGATTCTCATAATATACCAAATAATATACCACAAAAATACTAAAATATACCACATGCTATATTTGGTATATTGATATAGTACAACTTTTAAAATATACCATACAGTACAATATACATATATGATATGCGGAATGATACTCATAATATACCAAATTAATATACCACAAAAATACTAAAATATATCGCATGTTATATTTGGTATATTGACCATACAGTTTCAATAAGGAGTGCGGTATGATTCTCATAATATACCAAATTAATATACCACAAAAATACCAAAATATACCGCATTCTATATTTGGTATATAGAACTACATTCTAATTATACCATACCATACCAGAGGCAATACTTAGTATATTGATATAGTACGAGATTCAAAATATACCATACAGTACAAAATATACTAAGACCTGTAATAGGTAGACGTTTTCTCCCACACAAATGTTTATATCGTCTCGTGTGCAGGCACAAAGTTATAATACCTTTCAGCCCAATTGATAGTGGGTATGACAAGGGGCAAGGCCACGGCAAAGTCCATGTTCATGACACTGCTGAACTTTTTGCTTTGGTTTTGGTTTTTTTTTTTGTGTTGCTGTCCAATTCCGTTCCATTCAATTGACTATATATAGTATTTCGATTTTGCCGGCGTTACTTTGATACTTTGACATCGATATAGCAGCTGGTCATTTACCTACAGTTGGTAATTATAAAGTTAATTGCCTTCGCATCGAATGACATTGCATTGCGTAATATTAACTGTGTGTGTGTGTGTGTGTGTAACTTTCTTTTTGTTCATTTTCGTGCAGGACTATATGCCACAGTTGGCTGGCATTGGGCTCTGTGTTGTCAATTTGATGGATGACATGCAGGAATACTCACGGGGATTGTTTCTAATCATGTAAGTTACACGAATACCCAAAACAGCCTCTGACAATTGATGGCCTGACATCCCCTTCACACTCAACTGAGCTGCCCGCTTTTCGCACTCTCTCCTATTTTTGGTTTTTTTAGGTACTGTGGACCGGCTGTTTTATTGTCGTATTTGTATATTCGCACCTCCCAGGAGCTGCGACCCCCCGACGGTCCCTTTGCGGTCATGATGTACGAGCATCGTGCTGATGTACGCATAAGACAACGGTAAGTAAAAGGAGAGCACATCACATTAATACATACGTAAACACAAAAACTACAAATTTATGTAGTTAGAAATGTCAAATAAGGGTATGAGCGCACACTTGGATAAAGAAAAGCAAGTAGAGCAAGAAATGTGCCAGAGAATAAAAACAGCTCAAAAAACAACTCATATAGGAGGTGTAGTTAATAATATTTCAAATTATTATATAGATAATTCTCTGGCGAAATATGTTCATGCCACACTCTTTACAGTAAAAAGAACACATCAACTAAAATAATTTTAAAAATGGGCAAAGGTTATTCTTGTAGATCTAGATTAGCACTATATTTAAAGCTAAGATAGATTTTTTTAACATTTTATGTTCTACGATTCATTAATTTTTTGATTTGCGTGTGAATTCTTACATTTTTGCAATTATCATAGAATACAAAAAAAGTAATTTCAAAATTATTCTTAGCTCTAATTAAAGTGAATATCGAGAGCTACAAGATTCATCTTTACTTAATATAGAAAAATTTGTGTGGTATATGTTTTTTTTTTTAATTTAGTTAGTGTCGTACGCGTCAAAGAATTACCGATATGGTTAGTACAATTTTGAGATATTATAAAAGCTTATATATATATAAAGAGACGCTTGTGTAAATATATTCAAGTTTGCATTCAATAAGTATTTAATATAAATTCGTAGTACAGATAACATTAAAGCCACTTCTGTGAAAACTGAGTAGAGTAGAATAATGAACTAAGAAATAAAATAATACAAATTTAATATCAAATCAAGAAAATAAGAACAGAAATTCACTAGAATTTTGAATATAAATTTGAGCGAATAAAAATAAAGATAAAAAAGGAATACTTCGCGCTTTCAAATAAAATATTAAATATCAAATCGACCAAGGAAAACGGTACAAAGGTACTCACAAAAAACAAATACAGTGCTTTTCACTTTCAATTAACATATTTGATATTATATTAATGCGAGTAAATGAAAAAGCAGAAAGCTGCTTTCAAAAAGAAAAATAAAGTAAATCATTTTTTTTTAGAGATAAAGAATACTTTCCACCTGCAATTAATTCAATGCAACCAGCTGCATTCGACATCAAAAATAAGCAACTCTAGCTGAGCAGATAATAAGCTTGCAATGATTTATTTATGGCGTTCATAAATCATCAATCAAAGAGCATTATTTAATAGACTTTGGCTCGTAATAACAACGTGTACTACAACAGTACGGCACACAAATTATATGAATTACAAAAGGAAAAAGAGGGGAAAAAAACGTAGATAGACCAAAGAGAAAGTGAAGCGAAAAAAGCGTGTAACAGAAAATAAAGGGATTGAAATACCTGACCGTTGCTGGTTGTAATTTTTTGTTGTATTTGCCGTGAGCCGTGTCATTAAATTGAAATATTAAGCGCTTGTTGGGCATTGAATGAAGTGAGTTCATTACTCATCCGGGTTACTGGCATCGATTTGGGTTCTCTGCAGTCGTGCGAACCGTAACACTGCTAATTGCGCTGATTAATTTTGCGAACGGATTGTGATTGAGATTGAGTGGGAGAGAGAGAGAGTGGGAGAGGGAGAGTGAGAGAGAGAGAGAGAGAGAGCAGCTGGACTTGTGTCGTCCGTTGCTAATGAGCTCAATTCCAACCCAATGGCAATTTAATGACTTCGATTTCCTTCACAACTTTCTTCTTACGACCTTTTCGTTCTCGTTCTCCCTTTTGCCTTTCACCTGGCACACAGCAACTCGTCCACATCGTCGGTGGAGCCGCGCACTCTGAGCGGCGGAGGCGTCGCCGGTCTGAGCAATGGACATCACGGGAGCAGCAACCGTTCGTATGATCTTTATAGCGCCGAGCTGGACGTGCATCGGGAGAAGCGTAAGCAGCGCAATTTTGGCAGCATGGCCGCCACCCAAGTGGTCTGTTTGTGCCCATTGATGATACTGCGATTCGCACGTCTCTCGCTCGAGGAGACCTACGAGAATCAAAAGCATTTCGATTTCACCTACCTGATGTTTGTGTGGGTCGCATTCCTGCCCACGGTCATATTTCCATGTATCTATGCCTCCCAAATATTGCCCAGGTGAGTGTTGATTCCATTTGCGTTTGCGTTTGCATTTGACTTCGTCTTTGGGCTTTTGTTTGCTGATTTCCGCAATTATTGGCGTTGAATGTGTAACACAAAACGGAAACGATATACATTCAATTAGCCAACGACTTTCTGACTTTAATTGTTTGCCATATTTAATGGCTATACAGTCAAAATCAAAGTGCCAAACAATTGCCTGAGTCTTTGCTGAGCAATGATGTATTTAATGATTTTGAAGCAGTATTTAAAGAGCGAATTTCACTAATAAGATTTGCCAAAATAATACTTGTAATTAGTATTTTATTTTATTTATTTTTTTGCATTTCATAAATAAACACTAAAACACACAAAGATCAAATTCAATGCAACGATTTAATATTATTCTGCTACTAACAAAAATGTTTCAATTTATATTCTGCATCAAACTAGTTTTTTATTTGCCATTAAGTGTTAAAACTTAACAAAGCAGTTCTTAAATTTGGAAATAAATCAATTTTAATTAAAATAATTTAAAATTATACATTTATTAATGTTAACGAGACCGAAAATGAAACAAAATGCGATCCGTTTATTTTATTTTGCTTTAATAAGTATTTCAAATGATTTTCGTATCGAACCAGTTTTAGCACAAATTAAAGCGATTTTCAATAAGTATTTAAATTATATATTTTATTATTTTTATTAAGAAAATGAAGATATCCTAAAATTATATATTAATACAGTAATTAATAAGCTCTGCTAGAATTGTAGACTCATGAATCATTCACTAAATACCCACAAAATTAAATACATGCAATTTATTATTTTGCTGACACATTAAATAAGTACTTTTTATGGCCGCTATCCATAGGGTAGATGGGTAAGATAATTTAGTTGATATAGCCATGTCAGTCTGTCTGTCTGTCCGTCCGTGTGAACACTTAAATCTCATATATTATAAGATATAGAGATATCATTTTTCGACTGCATTTGATGTTTTTGAAGGCATATCATGTACATATGTTTCTAATATTTTGCCATGCTCCCGCAAATCAAAACTTCGAAGAAGATAACCACTCGAAAACTAATTAAATATAATTATAGCATGGAAGAAAGCTACAGTCGAGTGTGTTCGACTGTGAGATAGCCGTTACTTATTTAAATTTAAATTTTAATTATACCAAAAGTTTATTATTTACATCAAAAATACTAAAAATATACCAAACGATACATTTAATCTACACTCAATGGTATATTTTGAATGTATTTCTATACATAGTATACTTGGGGTATATTTTCGGTGTATTTGTACAATGTAGTTTTATTGAAATTTGGTTGCGGGTATCTCAGAGTCGAGCACACTCGACTGTAGCTTTTTAACTTGTTTAACATTCAAATATACATATTTTACGTAAAAATGAAATACACTTAAACGCCATTTATTATGAGCTATTAAATAATTGTACCAACTGCCATCGAAGTGGCATAAATTAAAATGCATTTCCATTGATCAACCAGCAACTAGATTTATTAACGTTGCTTTGACACTTGAATAGACTCGCATTTAAATCTCTGAGCAGACACACTCGAATCATTAATCATGCATTGCAGGGACGAGCAGGAGCGACTGCGAGGCTACTTTCGACTGTCGACCAAAGGCAAGTCGAAGGCACAGCGACGCAGCGATGCGGGCGATGTCAGCTACCGCGAGGACTCCATCGAGAAGGATGAGCACACGAACACCACGAATGTTGTGGGCAACGGCCATGGGTCACACGCTCAGGGAGAGTCGCAAAAGCAGATGGCAAAGGGCGGCGGACGACATGAGAGGGGACATGGACACGGTTCGAGCGATCGCTATAGTGGAGCGCCTTACCGGCAAGCATCGTCTGGTGGCAAGGAGCGTGAGCGTGACAGAGAGCGCGACAGAGACAGAGATAGAGAGAGGGAGCGAGAGCGAGAGAGAAGAGGTGGCAATGCGCTGTCGGGACGAGGAGCTGGCGATGCGGGCGTGGTGAACAATCTGGGCAAACATATGCGAGGCAAGAAGCACGATGTCAAGATCAACATCATCTCGGATGGCGGACATTCTGGGACACACAGCCATCAGGGAAGCAAAAGGCAGCCGGCCAGTGGCAGTGGCAGCAACAACAGCAGCAGTCGGGGCAAATCGGGCAGCCAGACGCGTCATAAACTGGGCATTGAATGCATGTCCATGTCGAACAATTCGGTGTCCAATCTCACAGCATCGACTTACTGCAATGGCGGCAATGGCAACTGCAGCGTGATCCACGACGACAGCAGCACCAGCAACTATGGCGATGGCGAGGAGAGTTCGGTGGTCAGCAGCATGATGCATCCGCCGCAGCGATGGCCAGGAGCTACCCCAACAGGAGGCGGTGCTCCAGGCACAGGATTGCGACACAAGGACATCTCGTTCAGCGAATGCAGCAGCACGATTTCCAGCAGCACACTCGAACGGGATATGGAGATAATGGATCTGCTGGAGCGTGAGCGGAGCATGGACATTCAAGAGATGATGCAGCGGGAGCAGCAGGGCGAAAAGGTGCGTCTCTCGATGGGTCGCCAGTTGCCGGACATTGAGAAGATCTACGCTCAGCGTTCGCCCAAGCCGAAGCGTGACTCCAGCTATGGCTATGACAAGGCTGCCTTGGCTCTGGTGATGCCTGGCAGTGATCCCTTGAGCCTATCGCTGTCCAGCGGCAGTCAGCCCACAGAGTACAGCATGTGCTCCACGCTGCAAGACCAACAACAGCAACAGCAACAGCAGCAACAGCAACAGTTGCTGCAACATCAGCAGGCGCAGCTGCGTCTCAGCCAACAGCAGCTGGATCAGCTGCCGGAGGAGGAGGACGAAGTGCCGCAGGATTTCTACGACAACTACACGCCCGGTGGCAGCAACAACTTGCCGCCAGCCGTGCAAGCGGCATTCGCCGGAGCCACAGCACCACCCCCGCCCCCGCCCGCCTATCAGTATCAATATACGCGACGTCTCAGCCGCAAGAGTTCGGGCAGCGGTTCGCATCATGTTGGCGGCGTCGGCGGCAGCAGCAGCTCGACACGTGGCACCAAACGCGACAGCTTCAATTCGTTGAACGGCACCGATCTGATTGCCGGCGCCTTTTGTGAACTGGATCCCACGCAGCCGCTGAATAAAATGGCCGGACTCGAGGGACGCATGAGGCGCAGCAGCCCACGAAATGCGAGCTTCAGTTCCAGCTCAGCGCGCAGTTCGCTAAAGTCACGAGATTATGGTCACGGCTCGGCGCATTCGGCGCATCCGGAGCTCGATTTTAGGGAGAATATTTTCGCTGAGCTGTAAGCTATTTTATTTTTTATTTTTCTTGTTGTTGTCAAGCTGCTGCTGCGAAATGTGGCGCAAAAAAACAAAAAACAACAAACTTTTCTATCAACGATTTGTGGCAAGAGGGACAAAAGGATGCTGTGAAACAGAAACTGAACATTTTTCGTTTCTATTTTTATGTTGTCGCAGCTTTAGAAACACTTTTTTTTTTTTGGATAACGAAAAGTAAATAAAGTGAATAAAAATTGCAAATAACAATGCTTACCTTATAAAACTAATGGAAAGAAAGCGTTTAATGAAGGATTAGCCAGTTGAATGTTGGGGAAAGCGTGCCTAAAGATTAGAAAAACAAAATGAATAGAAAAGCATAAATATATTTTTAAAGACCCAAAAGACAGAGTGAAAGGTAGATGAAAAAGGAAAGGAAACGAGAGAGAAAGTTAAAGAAATTAACTATTTTTTAAGAAGCAGAAAAAGGCAAAACAAAATAGAAAACACATGAAGTTTGCATTGTTCAAAATATTCTATAACTAATCAAATTAACTATGAACACTTTGTCAAACAGCTAAAGATACTTCAATTTTGATAGCATAATTCATGTTACATATTTAACAAAAATTGTTGAACAAGAAACCCCCTAGGTTAAGTGAATTTTTGCTGTGTTTAGCTAAGAAGAGTTCTTCATAATATAAAAAAAAATAAAATAAAATTTAAATAAATAATAATACTAATATATCAAAGATCAAGCATTGCCTAACGACGCTTGCAAAATGTGCCAAGCAACCAAAAAAAAAAAAGAAAAGAATATTGAAATTTTTAACACTAAAAAAGCAAAACATATTTTGCGTACGTAGCAAGTACACCGAATGCTTTGAGGCAGTGTACGAGTAAGTTAATTGTGGGGAATTCAAAGTGGTAACCTGTTGGACTGATTGTAACTGGGCGAGTATTAACATTAAAATGTAAACCAAAAAAAGAAAAACAATTGTCGATTTGTTGTTCGTTTTTGCTAACAGGTTGCCAGGGTATCGCACAGTCGTGCATACCACATACACACACACATACACACTTTAAATGTTGAATGACTTTCTTCAAGTTACACAACTGCATTTTCTTGTCACGCCCTGTACCCAAAATACTTATAGTAACAAATGATTCTCCTCCTAAGACGCAAACACAATTGATTGTTATGAAATATTATGATGATGACAGACAGACAAACATAAATATAATCGTTAACTGTAACTCAAGGCTTTATCTTTCACCATGCGGTTGTAATACAATTTTCGGGGAATTGAAAATGAAATACTAAAAAAGTAAAGAAGAAGTGTTGTTGATGTTGCCGCTCTTTTAAAATGGGTACAGGGTAAATACAACAAAATAAAAAAAACGAATAACGAAAAATAAACATAATTATAATCCAATTGAATATGCAAAGTAAATACATAGATATATAGTATATATTTATGGTGAAATGTTGTGCAAACGTTTTTAAAATATTAAATGAAACCCCATAAAGTTTTACTACAACAAATAAATAAAATAAAACAAATTATTAAACTAAACACAGAGAGAAATCTTAATAAATACTAAAATAGACACACACACGCACGTAATATATACATATACTATATGATAAAGTTAAATCGTTTGCAATTCTTGAGAGCCCCGAGAATTGCAATTTGTTAATTGTACTTAACTTGGATACAAACTCAAAATGAACTCTAAAGCTAATTTAATAATGATCTTGACTGGTTCTCGCCCCATTTCAAAATAAGTAAATGTAACAGAATGCAAAACCAAAATTCAATTCAATTCGATTTACATCTGAATTGTTGTACTTAGTATATAAATATACATATAGTATATTAAAAACAAAATGATGAGAGAAATGGAGCTAAGCGAGCGCTTGGCATAAATGCCCAGAGATTCAAACCAAAGGCACAGAAAAAGGCCCATAAAATTTAAGAACCCCCCCATATATAAATAAGTAAACATACTATATACAAATATATCTATATATATATGTGTGTATGTGTGTATAAATATACATATACTTACATATTTGTGCGTATATTGAATACGGTTTTTTTTTGTATTTGGTGTATGAAACAAAGAGAGAAACTAATAAAAAATTTTATGTGAGTTAAATATACAAAAACAAAAAAAAAAAAAAAAAACAACAAAAAAATAAAGAAAGAAAAACAAAAATCTGCTGCAATGCTGTTGTCTTTATTTATTTGTCTTGAAGCCCAGGCACAGTGGACAAAACTCGGTGGTAAACGTGTAAAGCAATCTATAAGAACGTTTTATTGGCTTATTTAAAGTTTGGAAATTCTAAGAAATTTTTGCTGATTGAAATGTTTTTTATTCAAATATTGTGTAGTATCTTATACATTTTATAAATTTATTTGTCTATAATTTTTAAAAATGTTTATTATTTTTTTACTCTTTGTTTTTTAATTTTCCATTGTTTTATTTATATATTTTTTTTGTTTTATTTTATATCTCTTTTGTATTACGTTTTTCAATTTTTAAAAAAATAAATATTTAATTAAAAACATTTATTATTTTATAACCCTTTTTTTAATTTTCCATTGTTTTATTTATATAGTTTTTTGTTTTATTTTATATCTCTTTTGTATTACATATTTCAATTTTTAAAAAAATATTTAAAAAAAAAAAATTATTATTTTGTAATTTTTTTCCTTGAAGATAAAACTTTGTTTATAATTTTTGCATATTAACATTTTGTATTTTTTTTGTATCAAAATACATATTATTTTTGGTAAATTTATTTGTATACTGTTTGCATATTTCGTTTAATAAAATGTGTATTGCTTTATAGTTTTATTTTTCTATGATTTTTAACATTTACTATTTAGTTTGCCATGTTATATATTATTTAAATTAATATTATTCGTATAAATATTATTATTCTTTTTCGAATTTATTTTTCATGTTACATTTTTTTTTTACATTTTTTGTTGTTTTTCTATATAATTTTTTTATGTACCAAAATAATTATTTATTATAATTTATATATTTTAAATTTTATACGTATTTTATTTTTCTGTAAATTGTTGTTTTTACACTGTTCCAAATTCTTATTGATATTATTAACATATCTTTTTTGTACCATAATTATATATCGTATTTAGTAAATTTTACATTTAAATATTTTATATTTTTATAAATTATTTTTCGTATAATGTGTCATACATTTTACTTGCAACATTTTACGTTCCATGAAATTCGGCATTAAGCCCACTGTGCGAGGGCAACGCCATAAAAAGGTTGATTCCTGCTGTTTGTCTTTCTGCTGCTTTCCTAGGTAAGCTGCGTACAGTAAGCGAATGCGGATGCGAGTGCGAATGCGAATGCGGATGCGATTGGATAGCAGGCGCTGAAGAAGAAGAAGAAGCGACTGCTGATGGCGGAGCTGTGGCGGGTCACGTGCCCGTGTCGCCTCAGTTTAATCCGTGCAAATGCAAAGGCGAAAAAGGAGCCAAAATAATTCGCAGCGCAATAAACCCCAGCATGAGGGAGCAAAGCAAGCAGAGCAGTTGGCGAAAAGGGAGCAATACCGATATATTCACATATATTGTATTTGTACTCACACACATGTGTACTTATTATTAAAAGTTATGCACGTGTGTGTGTGTGTATGTGTAGTGCGTGTATCTGTGTGCATTGAGGTCAGTGTGCGAGTTCAAAAGTTCAACTGTTCAGTTGGGTTTAACAACCTCAAATCGTTCTCTCTCTCTCTCTCTCTCTCATTCTCAAACTCTATTTGGCGTTCTAGTTTACTAAACGAGAGTGAGAGAGAGAAAGAGAGAGGTCAGTTGGCAGAACCACAGCTGGGGTCATTTCGCCTTCGAATGACCCAGTAAAATGATTAAGTACCGTTATTTAGCAGCTCGCTCTACACAATTCTCCAGCTTCCATTATTCGGCTGTTTTTTGCATACATATAATATATTTGTTGTCTCTTTTTATTTGTGCTATGTTTTGATTTCATTTTATTTTTTTTATTTCGCTCTATTTTGTCGTGTTATTTTATGGTCCACGACATAATCGTAAAATTACAGGAATTTCATGTGCTATTGTTGGCTGAAAGCGACAAACGACAAACGACATTGGGACCTGTCATTATGCGAGTCGTAAAAAAAAAATGAACGAAAAAAATAAAAACGAAAAACAGAACTCGCCCAAAAACTTTTGCCTGATGTCCATTTGGCAGTCGAGTAGTCCCTTTGCCCCGAAATCGAATTAGACTAACAAATTGAATTGGTCAGACTTGTGTCTCTCGCTGAAAGTAATCTCACTTAGGCTGTTTTGCCGGACGAAAGGTGTTGACTGCATAAATAAATCATTTTTCATCTCAAATATTTAGTTATTATAATTGTGGCTTAGCATTAAATTCAATAGTCTAAGCAAAGTGGCTTTTATTGTAAACTTTTTCATTGATTTTAGTTTAGTATTCATAAAAAATAATTCTTAAATATAGTACTTTCGATTTTTGGTTTAGTAAATTATATCATTTGTAGTTAATTGACAAAAGATTTGTTCTTTATATTATATATTTAGAATTTTGATGATAAGTATTACATCACATTTTTCTCTACTAAATTGAACAAATTGTAGTTAATGGAAAATAGTCCCATGCTCTTTAGTTTAAACTGAATCTTGTCTCAGAATTGAGGTCTTAAATTGGAAATTTGAATTTTTGATTCATTAAATTATATAAATTTCTATGGCTGTATTATAACTTTGTCAGCGCCCAGTACCCTCGACTGTAGTTCTCTCACTTGTTTAAGAAATATAATACTTTTGTGTGTAAAAAAAGCCAACATCTTTGACTCTTAGTTGCTTTGGCTGACAATCTAGTATATTTTATAATCTATGGTATAGTTTGAATGTAGTACAAATTGGGTATATCAAATATATGCTCTGTTATATTTTTCTATTTGTGAAGTATAATTTAAGAATATGGTATATTTTGGTATGGTATGAATGTGGTACAATATACATAGATATATCAATCATAGGTTCTGGTATATTTTAGTATTTAATGGTATATTTGTACTTTGTGGTATATAACAAATACATAAATATCAAATTTAAAGTCTGTAATAATTTAGTATTTTTGCGGGATATGTTTGGTATATCTAATAAATAAGTGTAACAGCTATCTCACAGTGGAGCTTTCTTACTTGTTATAAAATTGACTAAATTTTCTCTTTCAAATTAAAATCGTTTTCATCCTAAATTATTAAAACAAATTAGTTTTTTTTTTATTAATTTTTAATTTTAAATCATTTATACATGTTTAAGTTCTTCGATTAATAATTTAATGAAATTCAATTTAAGTTAAAAAAGTTGTTCCTCTTGTTCTACGAAATGGCATTTCACTTAGTAATTGGGTTAAGGCAAAGTGTCGTTTGCAAGCGCATTTAAAAGGTCGTTAGCCAGAAACACAAGTGAGTTGTCAAGCACTTAAAAGGTCTGTGGCCAAGAGCATAATACGAGTATCGCAATAATAAGCCGATATATGGACTGTTAGCTGACGACTGCGAGCTATTAACTGGTTTCCAGCTGGACTGGACTTTGTGTTGACTGTTTTAACCGTCAACAGCGACGGCGACAGCGACGGCGACAGCGACAGCGACAGCGAACGTCGATTGCTTGTTGTAGTTGTTGTCGACTCATTGGCATAATGCGTGTTAAATCGTAAATTGTGTGGATGTGTGGGCGGCCAGGCATCCCATTCGTATACGTATTCGCATTCCCCATTCCCCATTCCCCATTTCACCATCACCATCCCCGTTCTCGTCCCCTTGCACATTCGCCCAATCGCATTTCACGCCTCGGACATCGGAGCTATACGTGCGCTTGCCGCAAATGACACACATAAACAACTTTCAATCATATGAAATGCGCTTTCAATTGCGATTGCGTCTGCGAAAATGAAATGAAACGCGCGACCAAATAAATTTATGGCGATCACGTATACGCAATGTGCTCGCTGACCACATTGAGTCTGTTGAGCCTCCTACTCCCCCTCCTCCGCTTGAAGCAAGTACATAGTTTGGCTCATAAAACACTCGTCTTTCACAATCGTTTTGGCCCTTACATTACATGCCAAAAGTTGGCTAATTGCAATAGCAATTGCAATTGCAATTGTGACAGTTTGCCAGCTTTTGCCAGAGGCTTAACCTTCACCTCACTTCCTTGTATGTGTGTGTGTGTGTTAGCTTGACCCCCACCTCCCTTACCTCCCTCGAAGTCACCGCAATGGGCAGACACAGACAACTTGTTGCCACTCGCATACATTGCGTATGCCACGCACGTTCCTATAAACAACATTTTATGCCGCTCTTTATACTCAGTGTGCCCAGTGCTCACATATTTTCAGCTCTGCTCTGCCTTTAGCGTTTAGTGTTATATAAGAGGCACAGACAATATTCAATTTGCATTGAAATTACCAGCTCCATATCTTTGCTTCTTCTTTCTGTTTTGGTTTTTGTTTTTGTAGCACATATTTTCATATTCCAAACACATTTCTACAACCGTTTTGCGCCCTAGCGCCACTTTAAAGAAAGTGAAATATTTATAAAAAAAAAAAAAAAATTACAATCAAATATAATAAATTATTGGCCGAGCCCAAGCAATGAATTATACAACTGACCAAATGCTTTCTGTTCCGGGCTCCGAAAAAAACATATTGTGGGAAAACTTTAAATGCTGCTATTTAAATTTAATTTATTCCTTCAAAATATTTTTAATATTGCATCAATTTGCAACTAAATACTATTTATATTATATTAGTAGATTTTGTAATTACAATTTACTTTTTCATAGCTCTGTTTAACATTTTAAAAATCCAATTAATAAATGGGAATAAAAGGAAAAGCTTGCTTGTTGGCAAAGTGTAGTAGTGAAATATTTTTGGGTGATATAAATTTTCCCTTTATTTATTATATATTCTAACAATATTTTTGAGCGGTGATTGAAACGTTTGCTTTAGGCATACATATGCAAATTAAGCAATTAAGAAAGCTAAAGTTGAGTGTGCTCGACTGTGAAATACCCGCTACCCATTTTCAATAAAACCAAATTCAACAAATATTCTAAAAATATACCGCATAAATACTAAAATATACAGTCGAATGTTTTCGATACCATCCATCAATTTTTCTGAAAATCCATATTCAACAATTATACCAAAAATATACCGCAAAAATACTAAAATATACAGTCAAGTGTGTTCGACAGTTAGATACCCGCTACCCAACAAATATACCAAAATACCGCAAATATACTAAAATATATAGTCGATACCCATTTTCCATACCATTTTCAATAAATCTAAAATAATTAAATATACCGAAAATATACTATAAAAGTATTATACAATACTCAAGACCGTATCTGGTATCTCGATTTATTACTACATTCGAAATATACCATACAGTACAAAATATACCATATTTTCAGTAAAGCAACTTAGACCTTCGAATATACATATATACTTAATGGGGGGGATACTTTTATGAAGGCATCTCCATTTACCTGTGACTTAATTGCCTGTAATAATAAGTAAAACTATGAATCTATTCCTAATACCTTAATATCGAAGATAAAATTCGATTTAATTTGAATTGTTTAAAACGTTTGCCTTATCAAAAATTTACAAATTCAAAATAACGTTCTTTGCCTAAAATTTCTTAATACCCAAATACTTGTCTATGAATTTTTCGTTGATACAAGTAATTTGAAATTGCTTTTGTTATTTTTCAGCTTCTTTTAATATATCTGTTGATTGCTTAAAGCGGCTCACGGATTATGCGTAAGTAGTTTTATTTTTGCAATAGTTTTGCTTGAATGGAAATTTGCCAGAAATTGCAAAGCCTCTTTTTAAATTTACATGCTTATCGATTTGGATCATCTATCGCTCTACTTTTGGCATTCACCCCCTCTCTTTCAGTATTACTCTTTCTCCTGCTCAGGCTTATGTAATTGCTAGCAGCATTTTAGCTCAAATTGTATTAAGTTGCCACCATCCCCGCCACACGCTTCACTCATTAACCCATTGCAATTTGACAGTTGGAGGAGGAAGGTCGAGGGGTGGGTGCATTGTGTTGGTCTCTCACCTCACGCACATGAGCCGCAAGCGAACTATGGTGGAACAATAAATAAATTTTCCATTTGCCATCAGCCATTAACCATCAACCATCAACCATCCACTATCAGCTGCTACTGTCGTTGGAATTTGGCTCTCTTGCATGCCAACTAAATGGTAAATGGCCAAAAAGGCGGCCCAAGTATAAAACGTTGAAGTGACGAGCGGGCAACGCACAGTCGCAATTTTGGAGTAGCTGCAGTAGCAACGTTTGTCTCCGTCTCCGTCGTAGTTGTTGTGGGCGTGGCTTTAACAATTAAGGGCAACGCGTGTGGGAAATCTGTATCAATTACAATTAGCATTTTGCTGGTCATAAATCAGAGTGAGAATGTCGTCGCATCCCGGGGCATTATTAAGCTGTTGCTGCCTGCTGTTCGTTTGCCTCGCAACCAGCCAGGCACAATTATCCTTTCACACCGATGCCAACACTAATTCGTTCACACTGAAGACGCCGGGACTGCAACAGAGCTTCACACGCTACTACGGAGCTGCCAAGCAGCCGTTGCAACAAGCGGCTGAGTTGCAGCCCCAATCAACGGAGGAGGCAGAACAACAACAACTACAACAACAGCTGGTAAGTTTAAGTGATGCATTTATTATTTTCGACCCCCCATCGATTGGATGGCATCGCCAAAGCCCAAGCCCATGTTGCTTTTCATCCGTTGACCAAAGACCTCGCCACTCTGTTGGTTATTGCCAGCCGCTCCCGTTTCAATCAGATCCTTTATCTGCGCCGCTGCCATCAGTATGCCAGACTCCAGATCCTTTGAAGAGTGCTTGAGTTATTTTTAGTTGTGCATACACACTCAATACAACTTACCTGCGGCCGAGCTGCAATGCGTTGGCAGCCAGTGGCGAGCAGCAACAATAAAGCGATGCAAAGCGTTTTCATTTCCATGGCAATGCGTTGCACTCTGAGATATTTGGCTCTCGATGCGGTTTATTTAACAGCCAGATTTTGCTAATTAGCAGCTAAAGCTGCAGCCACAACAACAGTTGTTACTACAACTGATGGTCGGGGGTCGGAGCCAGGGAAGCGGCGACAAAGGTTTACGGTCATGTTGCATACATCCGGTGCAATCTCAGGCAACATCTAACAAACGCTCACATGTACTGGCAATTATCAAGCCCCCAATGTTAAATAATAATGCATCACTCTAACATTTGAGATCACTTCCGAGAACAACAGCAACAGCAGCAAAACAATTGGACAAAACTTTAATTTAATTTCCGCTTGTCAACATTTGCGATTTGAAACTATTTTATTTAAACTATATATTATCATGCATCTAGCAGAAATTTCGTAATTTTTTGTGATTGCAGTTATGCATTTATCTCTTATCGCCATCATATCAAAAAATTGCAATTTAAACAAAGACAACATTTCTTTTAGTAATTATTTAACCATTTTATATAATATTTATTATTGTAATTGTTCAAATTGAGTTAAAAATCCAAATCAAAAGTATACTGTAAATAATTTGTAATTTCTATAACCAAACCAAAGGGAAGAAGAATATTTTAACTTTATGCCTGCAGGATATTTATATAACAGACAGAAGGAGGCATCCCAGACCGCATATATACTTGATCAGAATCAACATCCGAGACGATATAGTAATGTTCGTCTGTCTGTCCGTATGTAACTGTCGATTTCAGAGACTATAAAATATAGATAATTTTTGTATGGGCAAACACGCCCATAGCTCTATATAAATATACCAAACTGACGCCTATATCAATATACAAAATACAGTCTGTAGTATAATTTAGTATATTTTCGGTATATTTTAAGAATATAACAGCACTGTTTTGCATTTACTCAAAATGAAAAGCTGGTATCTCACAGTCGATCACATATTACAGTAGCGTTCTTATATTTTTCATTATTGATAGCTTTTGATAATTTTGCATAATTAATTGACTCCACATTTTCTTAAAATTTTTTTATTATTTTTTTATTTCCTAAATTGCTTAATGTATTTCTTTTTGCTGAGTGTATGAATTCTCTTTTTAGTACTATTTGTGTTCTCTCTATTTCTATTTCGTATAATTGATTTCTTATCAGTTTTGGCACTTACTTATTTGATTTCATTTAAAATATTTGCAGAAAAAGGTAGGGATTTTCGATATTTATTCCGATTAAGTTGCCACAGAAGAAAAGATTTAGCTAATTTCAATGGGAAAATCGTAACCCGAAACATTACATATTTTAATTGAATAATTTAATCAGCTCAATTCGAATCAGGCCATAAATACCCAATACTGATTAAATATTTACTCAATTTGACGACAATAAGCAAATATTATTATCTTTTTCTATGCTACTTTCGCCAAATCATAGTTATGAAAATGGCTTTAACAATGTGAATTGACTTCATAATAAATTTCGAAACTATAAATATATTAACATGCAATATATATTATAATATTTTCAATATTATTTCGAATATTAAATATAATATTAGTTATTTTCACACTCAAAGAAAGTCAATAGAAATTCGCTTTTTTAAATCAACGAAGATGATTTTTCATCACGCAATCACTGCAGTTTGAACTCTCAGTAACTACAATTTGATCATAGTCAAAAAAAGCAATCAAGCTGTATTATTTGCTATAAATTTCAATGAAACAAATTTTTTATTTTTTTTTTTGTAATCTTTTTTTGATGCTGCTCGATGAAATAAATAGTATTTCGTTATGATAATCTCTTCCGATGGCTTTCCCTTTTAATAATGATCAATAAAGTACATTTTATTGCATATGATATTTTGCATTTATTTGTACATATTTTGCATTTATTTGTACATAAATCGAAGACAACATTTAATTGGCATTTGACAAGTCTTCGGCGTTGTTGTTGTTGACGCCATCGGAGAAGACATCGCGCAGCTCCTCGAAGTAGTTGTGAAACGAGTCGACCATCGATTGCCAAGCATTCTTGACGCTCTCGCCAAACTGTTGAGCAGCGGAACTCAAGCGTTTGTCGAGTCGCGGCTCATCGGGATAAACCAAATGGGGTCGCACATCGTCGTACTCATTGGAATAGTCCACCTCGAGATCATCCTGGCAGTTGACCATCACCAAAAGCATGGCCAGAAGCAGAGCTAGACGACAGAGTAATTGGCAATTGAGTGTCATGACGTTGACTGATCACCTGCTAACGGGGCATTGTCTCTTTTGTTGTGCCCCGGCAAGCGGAAATCGTGCTTCGAGAGATCAAAATCGAGTGATGAAACAAGAACTATGTAATTGTAGTTGCTCCGCATTTATTGTGTTAACAAAACAAACAAAATTTGATGAATTAATTGCATTTAATTGCCGCCCTGCGCTTGTGCCTGCGCTTGCGCCTGAGCTTGAGCTTGAGCTGCTGCGTTTTTGAGTCGGTCGCGCACCTGTTGCATGGCATCCACCACGTTGTCGACCAGCGACAGCCACAAGCCTCTGAAGCGTTCCCCCAAACTGGGACGCTGCTGCTGCTGCTCGGCGAAATCTTCCAGCTGACGTCGACCGCGATGCAACTTCTTCTTTTTGTTCTTGCTAATGCGACGAATGATGCGAGAACGCGACGCATTATTTGCGGCACGTTTGCGTGCTGCGGCCGCCCTCCTTCTGGCCTCGACATCATCAGCCGATTCTGTGGTGGCTGCCGTCATCATTTTGAAGCACGGTGAACGCTTGCCACGATGTGGCGACACCAAATGATCGTGATGGCTGCGTTTCCTGCGCCGCCGTCGCCTCTCATCCGACTCATCGGAGTCGCTGTCATCGCCCGCATTTCGCATGGCATCGCCGTGTCCGAGGTCCGTTTTCGAATGCCACTTGATCAGCGGCGTATCCACATTGAATTCCTTAGTCACCTTGTTGCCATCCTGCATCGTATTCATCAGCTGTTCGCCCACACTCAGCGCACCCAGCGCTATCTGCTCGAGAGGATTCGAGGCGTTGCCGCAGCGCCATGCCACGAAGAGGCAACACAACGCCAACAGCTGTCGCATCACAGGCAGCGAGTGCATCGTTCAACTGTTTGCCGTTGTCGAGCACATTGGCGAGCGTTTTATGCGCGCTCGCTTGCGTGCATCGCATCGCAACGCATCGCATCGCATCGTATTGCATCTGGACCACGTGACGTATGATCGATTTGACACATATTCTCTGCGTTCTGTGTTCTGTGTCACGTGTTGCGCGTGACCTTGTTTACTTAACTGAGTAGCCATTGAATTATAGTTCCGCATTGTTGTTTTTCGGGGGGGGAAAAAGCAAAACACAATTAGTTTTAGTTTTCAGTCTCGTTCTCTCGCTTTAACAATTTCGACTCTCGACTTTTGAATTTCAGAATTTCATTTTTCTTATTTTTCTTTTGAATTTGTTGAATTGGTTATTTCTACGCAAAAAAAAGTACGATTGAAAAATTGTCGTGCGTGCAGCCCAAAAGCAAAAACAAAAAGTTCGCTTTCGCCTTTTTCTCTTTTTTGTTCATTTTTCGCTATGAGAACCGCAAAACGCAGCAAAAATGGTGCTCGACTGGTAAATAAGGGAAAAGTTGTATCTTATTACTTCTGTGTGTTTAATTTGGGTTTTCTTTTTTTTGCTTCGCTTGCAGCAAATTCCAAATCGTTTCAGCGGACGCACGGGAGTGCAATATACGGGTGTCTATCCGCAACAGCAGAGCCTCGGAAATCGCCCCCTTAAGCAAAAATCCGAGCCAATTGTCAACACGCTCCAGCAGCAGCAACTACAGCAGCAGCAGCAGCAGCAGCAGCAATTGCAGCAGCAACAGTTGCAACAGCAGCAATACTTGGCTCAACAGCGTCAGCAGCAGCAGCAGCAACAGCAGCAGCAGCAGCAACAACAATTGCAAACCGTGGGCAATTTGCCCAGCTATGCGGATCAGATGCAAGCCGCCTTCAATGACTACCAGCGCCAGCGATTGGAGTTTGAGCAGCAGCAACAGCAGCTACTGCAAAAGCTCTACACCTACTATCCCGACGTCTCGCAGTCTCAGGCAGCACAACAGCAACCACAGCAGCAACCACAGCAGCAGATCAGTTATAGCCAACGACAGTCGGCCGGTTTGTTTGGCAGCAACAATGGATTGCAGTTGCAACAACGACGGGTTGTGCCGCAGCAGCAGCAGCCGCAGCAGCCGGAGTTGCAATCGCAGTTGTCACAGCCAACAACCCCCAACTACTATTCAACGCTGCAGCACATGGGATTCCTGCAACAGCAACAGCAAGATATTTTACGCGAGCAGCAACAAAATGTTACCCAACAATTTGCCACCGGACAGGGTGCCCCCAATACCTCGCAGAGCCTTGGCATGGCCATCCCCGAATCCTCCGTCCTGGGTTCTACATCGTATCAGCCTTCATCAGCCGTATCCCATGTGAGATTCAGCAGCGGCAATCTCAACTACAATTTCTAATAACGAAAGCGAAACGGAAGCCAAGAAAACTACGTTATTCTTCTGTAGATTGAAACACACTCAAATTCGTGACTCATCCTCTATTTTTTTTTTTTTTTTTTGGAAGTAGCTTAAGTACCATCATCATACAAACATATATACATATATATATATATATATATAATGTAAGTGCTATCTATACGCTGTAGTTACAGCTTCTAGCTGCTTGTGAACAAGTCCAAATTGGTAACAGAGTAAAAGCGAGTAATAAAATTGTCGGTAGTGAAATTTATATAAAATTTACAACACATCTTTTTATTTATTTAACAGTGAAGTCTTGGAATTTTGAACTTCCTGGACGCTACATATAAACTAATACTACTCTAGTGTAGCTTTCTTACCTGCCAAATATACAGGTTTTATTAAAAATGGGTAGCGGGTATCTTACAGTCGATCACACTCGAGCTTTTCAACTTGTCTATAAGATTTTAATATTAATTAAAGTTCTTTCGTCTAATGCTTCTTTAACATTTGATAGTAAATTGTATTTATCCACTTTCAAATTCATTCTGAAAATGATTAGGAAACTTTGGAAGTTTCTTCATTTAACATTAATGAATTTTAAGAAATCTTGAATATTCACTAAACCTTTGAAGTATCTTAGAAAAGCCTTAACGCATTTTAATAGCAGTCAAGTATTAGATTTGGAAATCACAAAAAAACTGTAGCTTTTTATTGTATGAATGATAGGAATATATAGAAACAAATGCATTTGAAGATCATGTTAGAAAAACTTCATACGTGGCTTAAAAGTTTTTCATTTAATAACTCAAATTTATGCATCATTAAAGAATTTCTCAAATTTCTAAGAACGTTTTAATACTTATTTTATGCATCGAAAACTCTTTGAAAACTAAATAGTAAGTTAAATTTAGCAAACCTTCAAATTGGTTTTGTCTCATCAAATTGATTATTAATTGAGAAAATGATTAAGAAGTATCTTAGAAAAGCATAAATGAATCTTGAGAAGTTTCTATATTTATTAAAGTTATATTCTAGGAATATTTCTTTGAAATTCTGTGGTAAATCAATTTATCGACCCTCAAATTGGTTTTGCTTCATCAAATTGATTATAAATTATGATAATTATTAGTAAGCCTTGGAATTATATTAGCAAAGGATTCATTAATTTCAGTGCTAGGCAAATTTCAATTCAACTAGAATGCAATTAATTTAGTGAGCTCAATCGAATAATTAAGCTGCATTAGAGCAAGTTTATGGATTCAAGAGATATTTGGAAATTCAGCATACTCTTAGTACAAGTCTCAGTTGTCTCAGTGCTAAAAGGTCAAATGTTTTTCATAAATGAAATTAAATATGAGCGGGTATTCTCGCAATCTTTTTGATATTCCCCAAACATAAAGGAGTCAATCAAAATGCCAGCAAGCTTCGCATTTCCATGGAGATGCTTTTGCCCTCGCCCGAAATGAAATTGAACTTGAACTTGTGCGGCGGAAGTAATTGATTATATGTAATTGACCATGAGAGTGCGCTGCTGCAAAGTGGCAAAAGCGGAAAAGGAAGCACTCAAGAGTTATAATGTTGTGTTACTAAGTTTGAACAATTGATTTGTGCTATCAAAAATGTGTTTGCCACTGACATTGAATCCAGCTAATTAGCTAATTAATTGCACATCAAAAGGAAGTCGCAGTCGCAGAACATATAAGTACACAAAGTTGTATCGGCGGCAGCGCGGCCGCGGGGAGGAAGTTTTAATTAGTGCTTGTGAATGCAGCTGCAACTTATCAGCAATGCGGCATCTTTTGGCGCACTGCATTTGTGGCATTACGCATACGCCCCCATGGCCCAAAATTGAAATGCAAATAGACCTATCGCAACAAGCTGTTACAGAATGTGCAACTGTGTAGCAACACACACACACACACACACACACAGCACTCAACTCGCAAACATCTGACACTCGCTTTGGTAATCAAGTCGAGAGAAGAGAGAGAGAAAGAGAGCGTGGGAGGAGGATGACTGGAGTTTTTGGCCATGGTCGTCGTCGTCGTCGTCGTAGCTATTTGTTGTCATTGCTAGACATCTCGGCTTTGTTTTGTTCTGTCAACTGGGGAAATGAACAGGAAGCGGCCACGCTTGCAAAACACACACACACACACACACGCAGACATACATAGATAGACAGCGTGTGGTCGTTTTGTGTGTGTGTGTATTTGTGTGCTCAAATGTCCCTCGCTCTGTCAATCTCTGCGTTTCATTCTCCTCTGCTGTTTGTTGCGCTGTTCGTTTTCTGTGTATTTTGACCAGCTTTTTTTGTTTGCTTTGTGCTGCATATTTCTGTTTATTTGCTTTCGTTATTTGCTGGACGCACTAAATTGAAATTTTCTTGCAAATGTGCGATCTCCAGCTGTTCCCTTCCTCTCCCTCTGCCACTGCCTCTCCTCCTCCCACTACTTGCCACTTGCCACTTGCATCTATTGTGGCTGCTGCCTTTGATAATACTACGTTACGTGCGTGGGTTGCAGCCATTTCACAAGTATTCCCTTGTAGCAGCCAGTACAGTAGTAAAGCATTTTGCTGCATTCATTACTTGCATTTAATTAGAAAGTCGCCCTTTCTGCGAACAGGTTTTGTTCATAAGAAATATAATAATAATAATAATAATAAGGGCAACAATGCAGCAGCTTATTATGAGCACAGCTCAGCTGACCCACATAAAGTGGCCAGCACAAAGTGAGCGGCGGAAGTGCAAAAGTGTTGCGATTAATAAATAAATACTTTCTGAGAGAGAGAGAAATATTTAAAAAGCGTACAAAATGTTGAGCTGCATTACTTTACTTTATTTAACAAGTAAGGAAGCTACAGTCGAGTGTGCTCGACTTTGTGCTCGACTACTACTCATATTGAAAAGGAGAAAAAAAGTGCTGTATATTCTTAAAATATACCAACTAATATACTGATTAAGTACTTAAATATATACCGAAGGCCAAATCAGTTTCAAATTGAATTATAGAACATCAAAATATAAAGAGAGTTTGGGAAACTCAATATTTTATTATATTAACATACATTTCTAGACGACACTGTGAGAAAATGATGTTGGCAAACTACACTTGAATGCAACTTTAACATTAAAAAAAACAAATTGTATTTGAATTATTAATCAAATTAAATTGAAAATTAAAAAAGCTAATTGTGATTCTGAATCCTCAATAAGAACCAAATACTGAAGGCTTTTTTTTTGGAGATTTATTGTATTTTTGTAAACTCATGATTATTATTTGTCTCAAAACTTAAATGACGGTTAGCTGTAATTTTTGAGATGCCACGGTTCAACAATGTTAATTAGTAACCATAAGTTGTAAATGAAAACTATGACAACTGCTTTCAAGCTGCTATCCATAAGGTAAACGGCAATTATAACTTTGTGCCTGGAAATCTGGTATTTTTGGTACTTTACGGAATATTTTAAAAGTAGTAAAAAATCGATAAGCCAAAGTTTATATATTTTAGTATTTTTGTGGGATATTTTTGGTATATATGATTATAAGCCAAAGTTGGTATATTTTAGTATATTTGTGGTATATTCTTGGTATATTTATAAAATACGGTTTTATCGAAAATAGGTTGCAAGTAACCCACATCCGAGCACATTCAACTGTACATTTTAGTATTTTTTCGGTATATTTTTGGTATATATGTTGTATATGATTTTAATGAAAATAGGTTCGATAAAAGTTGTCTTACTTGTTTGCCTTTGTTTTTACACTTCTACAAAGCACACTTTTATAGTGATCACTGTATGAAAAAGTGTTTTAGTTAATTAAAATAATTTAGCTGCACAACAACGACAACAAGAAATACGCAAATGGCATTCAGCAGTTGCAATGCTAGTTGCAAATGTTTATGCATAATTGATGAATGAATGCATTTGATTTGAATACCAAGAATTTTCATTTATTGCATTCTGTTTGCTGTTTCAGTGTGGTCAATTTTTCAATTAACTTAAAGATGAGCTCTCAATTGTTTGTCCTGGCTTTGCCTGACTGCAACAACAACAACGTTTGTTTAGTTTTGTCAAGTTTATTTACTCGAGTATTTGCCGGGTTTCGCCTAACATGGCCTTGCTTTCCCTTCTCTGCTTCACTTCACTTTACTTCTTCGCTTGGCTCTGCTGCGTTTGGCTAATGCAATGGTCGTGTTTTGGCTTTGAATTTTTCTTGCCAGAGCTTTACTTTTCTTTCTTCGTTTTTCATTTTTTTTTTTTTTAAATGGCTTTGGCGCTCTCTTATATTTGTGCAGTGCATGTCCTTGGACGCAGGTGTCCTCTTACTTTCCAAGAAAATTTCGACCAACTAAGTATACAGTATATATCTATGTATTTGAGTCTACAAGATTATTTACATTTGCCATGCTCCTTAGTCTTTATTTGCATTGTATTCGCGACAAAACGGATTGGTTTGGTTTTGTTTTTGGGGAAGACAACAGACAACTGTTGCTGTTGTTGTTGTTGATGCTGCTGCTGTGTCTTTTGCCAGCAGCTTAACAGACATCGACATAATGAACTAAGCCAAGTCACGCAGCATGGAGACGAGGCGAGGCTGCTACAGTGGCGTCCCCAACGGTGGTGGCATAACTTTACATCTTAATTGATATCCAGCTGCTTGGCAAAGTTGCTAGCTGTTGCCTGGACAGGAATCCCACATCAATAAACGTAATGTCTGTGTGTGTGTGCGTGTGTGTTTCCACGGAAAAATAAGCTTAGCAAATATCCGCATAACCGCAATATGTTGTGGCTGTTTGGCCACGTTAACGACTCGCTTTTCTAGCGAAAAACCACACTTGTAGATAAACTCAGACAATTATTGTGCACACAACATAACAGATAATACACACACCCCTACTTCCAAGCCCACACACACACACACACACACATACACATACATAGAGACAGCTTGCTGCTGCCTGACTTTGTAAGAGTCGAAGCCATTTCCATTTACGAGCTTGTTGTTTCTGCATTCTGTTTGCTTTGAGGTTTCGCTGGTGGCCTTCAAGTCAGGCCCAAAGCCACGACCAACCCAAAAATCATCATGCGTACAATTCAATGCATGTGCCACGCACACACACACACACACACACACACACATGCCACCTAATATTGCCACAACAATGTCGTCGGCTGCAGATGTACTACTACTCATGTTTGACTAACTCTATTTATAGCACAAAGCTGAGCTCAGAGGTAGAATTTCGGAATTTGAATATTGCGTAGTCTAGTTTGCATTTTGATCGGCAGCTCAATTGGAAATTGCTTTCGCAAATGTCATTAAATGCAGTCCTTAATTGCATTTGCAGTTAATCAATGCAGACATTTTTCGATTGAATTAGATATTCGATGTGGTTGTGTATAGCTGATTTATTTTTGGGTAAGTGCTTGACTTCAATTTACTCCCTGCTCATTGATTTGTAATATTTACTGTCCTTTAAACTACCACAATAATTATATAAATTCCAGTAATTTATATAATCAAAAATAAGTTCGATAAAATATATGAATAAAAGAATTAATATAAAAATATTAAATAAAAAAATTAAGTTATTCACTTAATGCTGCCTAAAAAATAATAATTTGATTTAATGAATGAACAAATTTTATTAAATTCAAAATTTGTATGTTCTTGATTAAAAATATTATTAAAAATGATAGTAAAATCTTGCTGTAATAAAATAAGAAATATATTGGTTCAATTATTTGAATTATACAAAAGAAATAACAGAATTTAAATTACTATCAACGTCATAAAAAGGGCTCAAAGGATAAAGAATAAATTCATTACCTATGTCCGTTTTCAATAAGCTGTCAATAAAATATGCCTGGTTTTTTTCTGAATAACATTTTACATGCAACTTGCGCTTAATTTGCCTGCAGCAAAATACCAACAAAAAAATCGTATGTTTTTCACACAGTGCTGACCAAATAATATTTGCCTTTTATGTAGTCGACATTTGCGTTGACATTTTCATTGTTTATGCTTTTGATTTGGTGCAGCTATATTAAGATCATTGTGATCCAAATATAAGCAGCAAGTGCTATTTTTGACTTTGCCCAACGCGGCGCACGTGGCGTATGCGTGACGGCTAGTGGTCGCTGGGTCTAAAAAAAAGGGAATGTTCTTTTTTTTGGGCATTTGAACTTTCGCTCGCTTTTGCCAGCCATTTGGCACAACGAGTTGGGAGATAGAGAACTTCTATATACATATGTGTGTGTGTGTGTGTGTGTGTGTTGTGAGCTTGTGTGTGTGTGTTGTGAGTGTGATAAATTCCACGCAATGCGCCATAAAGTATGCAGCAGTATGTACGATATGGCAAGTGCTCAACTGGAGCGTGGCATATAAATCGCAGCATAGTTTTTCGGCCATTCATATATCATAGCTATAACTGCAGCATAGGGAACACCTCTCCCCGTCTCCCCCTTTTCTAGCCGACCCTTTTCGCTTGTCTTGTATGTTGTCCATTTACGTATACATTTTAAATGATTTTTTTATTCTTTCCAACATTTCACATGCATTTTTCTGTACAAAGTAACTTTTAAATAAAACATAAATTCAACCGCGATAAAAAAAAAAATAATAATAGTACACACAATAATTAGACATTCATTAGAGAGGTGAGTGTGTGTGTGTGTGTGCTCGAGAGACGCGACTTTCCCCCCATTGAGCAGTGCTTAAAAGTAGATTATGTGTGATACACTGAAAATTGGCAACGTTGCAAAATGCAATTGCGACGTTGCAATTTTCGCCAATTTGAATTTGAAGTCCGTTTCTGGATGTTGTTATTTTTTAATTAAAGTGCCGCAGGTCACATAATTTACAGTTATACACCGTCACGGATATTACTCGTGTTTATATTTTTAGCCAGTCGCTAAACTCCATGTGCGGGGGAAACTGATGGTGGTGGTTGCTGTTGCTGTTGTTGTTGTTGTTGTTGTTGGTTGGTTGGTTGTGATGGTGCTAATGATGCGTGGTGGTGCTGATAGCTGTTGGCTGGCGGGTGGCGGATGGCGGATGGTGGACTGGAGATGCTGCATACTGCGTCGACGTCGCCATCATCATCATCATCGTCATCGTCATCATCTTAGTAGCCATAGTGGATGCCATGGCCAGAGACAGATGTGTGCACTAATGCGGGGGCAGCAACGGCAGCCCTGTGTTAGCAGAGAAAGGATGATAATGATGTTGTTGGGATGATGAGAGACCATGAGGCGATCCATCTCTATTTATAAAGCCAAACGCATTACTCACTTAAGCACTGGGGCAGCGGCCAGATGCGTGGTGTAGGCGGGTGCGGCATAGGCTGGGGCAGCATAAGCAGCTGGTGCAGCGAGTCCAATGCCATGTCCAATCAGGCTGGGAGCTGTGTATGTGTGTGTGGGTACAAATGGCATTAGTAAAATGCATAATCAGGGCAACCAAAAATTGGTAGCAATAACTCTGTCGCTGCTGCTGTCTCTGCTCTGCTGCTGCAACTGGAAACTTGGCATAGATGTCACTTAACAATATGCCAAAACACGACCTAAACTGTGTCCAGTTTAACAATGAGGAACCTTTAAATTGGCTCATTGTTTGCAAAATCGGAGGAAAGCTCACAGTTTGTCAGCTGTGAATGGGTTTGAGGCATATTTGAGCACATGCTCTCGAGACTGGCGACTGACAAGACGACATCAATCAAATGACACCGCAAGGTCTGCAATTTTGTATTGTCAAGCGAACATGAAATGTGATACGAGCATGTGTCTGTCTGCCGCACAGTGTGACAAAGGTCATCACAAATAGTTGGAACCTTTCGCGAAGTTTGACAACAATGCAGCAGGTATACAAGAAATATATATGTATATAAAATTTCTCATTACAAATGGTGGCATTTGCAAATTGTGTCATTCACTTGTAAATGCAAGAAGCTTGTCAACGGCAAGGAAGAGAGCTGTAAATGTTGTAGTCCATGTAATAATATTTTCGTTGCTCCGGCAAATGGAAAATTTGCAATTAATAAAATATGCCGCTCTGAACTTGTGTAATATATATTTTACTCATATGAAGTTGACAACATTGCATATGCTGCGTTCGTAAATAGAAGTTTGGCAACTGTGCACATAAAGCATATATAAATGCTAGTGCACATACAATAGCTTTAAATTGTTTAGTGTTTGCAATCATTTTTTTCACTGTCCAGGTAAATTGAAGTCTGGAAAGTGTGCGAATAATAAAATAAACTACTTTAAGCGAACATTTCAATTGAAGCCAAGTGCCCTAAAAAAAAACAGAAAGAAAACAAGTAGTCTGCAAAGAAATTCGACAACAGCGCCACAGAAGCAAATAGTCCACTTGACAACAGTACAAATAGTTTCCAACACTACGCAAACTTTTTTACAAGTGTTGCCTGTCTTGACAGTCAAGTGGCAAAGTGGAGCGAGGCATGAAGGTGACGGTGAAGTGCGGCAACGCGGCATTGATAAGCATTGGACCAACGCTCTGTATGCTGCTGTCCTATGCATTGACTGTTTGGAAGGGAGACACGGCGAAGCTGACTTTGCCAATGCCAAACGCCAGTTGTCCAAATGACTGACGAACTGACTGACCCCACACTTGAGGGCGCATCCACATTCCCTTTACTCATTTTCGTTCTCATTCCCATTCCCATTCTCGTTCTCGTTTTCGTCCTCGTCATCATCATCGTCCTGACAGTCATCATCATGACGACCGTTGGCGGGCCATGTGTCAATGCTTTAAACTAGTTGGCAACAATGAATGAATGATTGATTATACGACGCCCGCCTTTGACCGACATCCTGGCCAGGCCAGAGTACCTAAAAACGAACCCAAAACTCAGCTCAACGCAACGTAACTCATACCAGAGAACTTCACTTTGTTGTTGACGGTTGTCTAAGCAGAAATCGATAGCAAACGACAACAACAAGAGAAACAACGTGGCGAATGTGTTGCACATGAGTAAGGGAAAGGCAACGGCAACGTGTAGCACGTGCAACACGCCTTTATTTATTGATAATTTATGAGTAATTTTTTTGAAATGTCCATGCGCTGTGCATGTCATATTAAAATAATTGTCTCTAATGCTTTCGAGTTCATATTTCTATCGATTTTGCAGCACTAAAACTAGTTCTCTTTAGAAAATATATAAAATTTGTAAATAAAAATTTAGATAATTTTATAATATTAGAAAATATCTACATATAAGAAGCGCTTACCTAAAAGTGCACAAAATTACTTTCAGATAGAAATATTAAATCAAATAATGGGAGATAATTTTAAAGAATGTTTGACAACAATGAATTGAATTTTAAATAGGTATTTTCAATTTTGAATTATTATGGGAAGCAAATTCCTGAACTATATCAAAAAGCTGTTTCACTTATTCTCAAATATTTGCTGCAATTTCAGTATTTGTTTGCATTAGAATTAAATTGAATTATTGCTGCCAATTGCATATATAAACTTGTGTGTTTGCTTGGATTTTAGATTTAACTTGAATACAACAAATCAGGCTTATTACAAATTTAAACATGCTTAAAGTTGTAAAACTCCTACGCAATGTTTACATTATGCTTGCCAATAATGTACGAAATTATAAATTCAATTCTAGCTTGAAGTCAGCTGCAAAGACATTTGCTGTTTGGCCAGATAAAATAAATAGAAAATGCAGCTTGCAAACTTGTTTACTTTGTGATCCGTCTGCCAGTTGTTTGTCTCTGCCTGTCGCTAGATGGCGCCACTTATAGCTTTTTACAGAATTTATCTTATTTTTGCAGTTGCACTTCGTTTCGTTTCGCTTCGCTTGTGTTTTTTTTTTTTTCTTTTTTGTGTGTACTGACTGCATTGACCCTTAAGCAGTGACAGCAAAATGAAGTCAAGTGTTGCCAGCATGCGGAAAATACAATAAATTGCAGCGACAGAATAAGAGAGTTTTAAATAAACAAACGCTGTAAAAATGTTAAGAAAACTTTGGCATTTTGGGAAACATTAGTGTAAAAGAGATGGCAAACTACAAAAGGTGCAAAAGGTGCAAAAGGTGCGATAGATTAGAAGTGGGGGGGGGTGGGCAAAAGGAAAGCGTGGTTATTTTTCATAGACCTACCATAAGCTGGAGCGGCGGCGGCGGCATACTTCACAACCGGAGCTGGAGCTGGAGCGGCAGCCAAGTAGCCATGGGACAAAGCTGGTGCGGCAGCATAGCCGGCATAACCAAGGCCAAAGCCATGCGAGGCAGCGCCCGACAACTGCAGCGCTGGGGCAGTGGCAGCATAGTGGCCACCATAGGCCAAGGTGGGTGCGGCAGCTGCCGCATAATGTCCGCCATAGCTAAATGTGGGCGCGGCATAGGCGCTGCTGCTGCTGGCCAGCTGGATTTGGGCAGCAGGCGCAGTGTGTCCAATGGCATAGCCAGCGGCTTGTGGTGCAACTATTTTTTGTTTTTGTTCTTCTTGTTAGCATTTGAAACTACTGTGCAATCAATCTGTATGTGTCAAGTGCTGAGTGTTTGAGTGTGGTGCAATTTGGTGCTCGTGCTTGTCTTTGCATGTAAAGTATTTCTCTACTATGGCACTACTAAATAGTATTCTCTTTGACTTACCGGCATAACCATGTGCGGGCGCCAGGCCACCATCGTTGCTGATGCTGGAGCGCTGTACATGCGACTGCGAGTGCGCTGTCTGCACCTGGCTGGCGTAGTCCGATTGCGAGGACTGACCGTAGTGTCCCTTCACCGTGTGCTCCTGTGTGTTGCCCACCGATGCGTGATCCACGCTGGGTGCACTAATCGAATAGGCCGCTGGGCCGCCGGGTTTGGCCTGAGCGCAGGCGATGGCCATGGCGGCGATGCAGAACACAAGCTGTAAAAATAATACAAATAATAATTACAGTATACTCGTAGTAGTACTCTATATGTAGATAGTGCTTGCATAAATCAGCGAGTGCACAGCCTTCGCTCTTCACAAACTCATTTGTATTTTGTTTGCATTCTCCTATCGAACACTCTCACACTCACTCACTTACTCACTCACTCACACACTCACACATAGGCAGTATGTATAGTAGGGCTACATAAGGAAATTGCAGGCGCATAAACTTTTAATTAAGTTCGCAAAGTAGTTGAGAACTCAAATTCTTGCCATCTCACTTGCTCACTCGCTCACTCGCTTTTGCTACAGTCGACGCAATGCGGCGTATGCGTATTATTTACGGTGAATTTGCTGGCAACACCAGCATAGCAACTTTTCTGTTGAGTTTTGAGCTTAGCTCAGCTCTTAGCATATGCTTCGACTTAATGACACATATCATCTGTAATTTAAAACCAGCTAGTGACGTTTTGCTCAACTAAGTGCTCGATATTCATTATTATAACATATTGCGTATACTTAGTTTTTGTAAAACTTTCGTTTAAGTTTGTTAGTTCCGAGTAACTTTTACTCGCTAGTTGCCTCGGGTTTTCACATTTTTAATATACGCTGTGTATACTTATTATCTTGAATGCTTTCTCGTTAGTTACATAGCAACGAGTAGCACCACTCGCTGCTTTTCAATCACGCTGATTCTTCTATACTGCGTATGTTTATTAGCGAGTAGCTAATAGTAGCGAGTATTAGCGAGTAGCTAATAGTAGCGAGTATTAGCAATTAGCTAATAGTAACGAGTAGCTAATAGTAGCGAGTATTAGCAAGTAGCTAATAGTAGGGAGTATTAGCTACTCGGTAACATCAAAGTAAGTAGCAAAGTATCTAATAGTAGCGAGAGTTACTCGTTCGATACTATCAACTAATAGCGAGTATTAGCCACTCGCTGAAATCAAAATTAAGATAAACTAAATGTCGCTCTCATAATATAATTTACAATATTATTCTTCATATTTTTATTAATACTATAATTAGTAATCATTTACTTTTAATTCGTACACTTATTATTTTTAATGCTTTCTCGCTACTCGTTGTCAGTTCTAAAATGATGCTAGAAGTGCTATGTGCTGCTTAGGGTTAATCAACAGGTTTCTGCCTGCTTCAGAGTCTCGTCTTAATTATTGTTTTGTTTATTTGCGGTTTCTATGAATTAAGTGCTCTTTACTAATTCACTCAACAACAACAACAACTCGCTGCATCACCTATGTATTTGCCTGCTAACTATTATAATTTATTCTCGGATTTGTTTCGATTAACTCGTTACTTTTTGCTCGCCGCTCTTCGCCACTTAATATTCGCTAATTACAATCATTTCGCTGTAATTCTCTTACAAGCGCTTTCCTGCTAATTTCGGTTTAATTACCACTCATTCATTACTCGACTGTTGTTGCTTTAACTGCTTAGATTCTCTTCTTCTTCTTATTGCTTGCCACTTGCTGGCATGGAACACTCAATTGAAATCACTTTCAGGCAAGGGTATTTCGAGTGAGTTTTAGTTGGGTTTATTCAGGGCTCTCTGCTTTTGTCTTTTTGCTGCCTTTTTGCCGACTTTACTTTCATTTTACATTTTATATCCAATTCCATTGAATTTCAATTTACGCGCAAAAATGCTAAGAATAAAAACAAAAAAAAACCCCATCGAGAATTTTCCAAGGGTTTAGGCACATCGGGGAGTTGCGAATGCCTTTTTTTCTGTATTTAAAATTTATATCATTTTCGTTTGTTCCGTTTCGTTTTCGTTTTGGTCTCTTTGCTGTTCTTTTCTGTTCTGTTCTGTTCTGTTGCTCTGTGCTTTGTTTCGTTTTGTTTTATTTCCATTTTGCCTTGCACTTGACTTGGCGCGGCTTTTATTTGTCTTTGGGTATTTATCTGATTTTAATTAAGCGTAACTAACTGCCCGACAGGAGGGCGCAAAAACACGCACAACACCGAGCCGTGTTGGCATTGAAAAAATGAAAACAACAATTACATAACATTCGCTTTAAAGTTGGAATCCCTTTAAGTTGACCCTTTGCAGCATCACAAAGGCAAGTTAACTTGGCCATAACGAGACAGTGAGTCAGTGAGTCAGTCATTCATTCATTTAGCTATTTACGTTCTCCATGTTATTTTTGCATTCGTCTATCGAATGTCACATGTCGCATTTGGAGCTAATTAACATTGAAACATCTATCAGCTCGATGGCCTTTGATTAAATACATATTTATATCAATTTGAATATGCAAAACGAGTGCAAACATAACAGAGTTTGTTATGATTGTAAACAGAAGCTGGCGCATAGAAATTAGCTGGAATTCAATGCTCAATGGTACGTAAAGATTGCTAAAAATATAGCGAAAAAAAAAATACTTTCAAAAATAACTCTTTTTTAAAAGCATTAATGCGATTTTTGGGCTTTGCATTAGTCAGCATAATTACAAGTTTTTATTGATAATTTACTCTTATTTTATCAACTTCTTCTATGAGCTTATGAAGTCTAGAAGAAATTATTATTTATAAAGATTATGATATGTAAAGATTGCACAAAAATATACAAAAAAAAAACAACTTTTAAATGGACTCCTTTTAATGCGCCTTTAGGGCTTTGCATTAGTCTGTATAGAATTGTATAAAACTTTAATTGATAAGTTAATTTTTATTTTTATTTACTTGTTGTATGAAGAAGAAGATTATTACGTATTCAGATTATGACTCGTAAAGATTACTGACAATATAGCAAAAAAAAGCTTTTTAAACTACTTATTTTTAAGTCTGTATAATTACAAACTGTAATTGATAATTTAATTTTATTTTATCAACTTGTTATTTTAGCTTATAAAGCTTCTTCTCGAAGCAGTTAAGTTTGTCTGCATCAGCTGAGGCCATGCTTAAAAGCTCCTTTACAAGCTTTAATGGAAAAGTCTACATAATTGCAAGCTATAATTGATAAGTTTTATTCATCATTATAATGTTATGGGAAGTCTTTTCGAAGCTGTTAAGATTCAATGCAATAACTTGAGCCAACATAAAAAGCTGCTTTACAAGCTTTAGTGCGCTTTCATAGCTTAATACTTAACTTGCTTAATTGCATTAATTACATTCTATTACGTGCTTCAGCAAACTTAAGCCAAGCAGCTTTAAGCTGCTTATCTGCTGATTAAGTCGCAATTAAAATCAGCCTGCCAACGTAATCGATATTGAAATGCATTTCTGCCCCTGACAGATTATTAACACGCTCAAAGCGTCATGCATAATTTAACAAAAATATTTATGCATTGCCAATTAAATGCAGCTAATTGAATCGCTGTCAGGTGGCAGCATTTTCCATTATAACATCGAGTGTTTTTTCCAGCGAAATGAAATCGAGCAATTCAACTGAAATTTGTGGCGGTTGCCCAGGACTCAAGGCACTCGAAAGGCTTTAAAGCGGCCAAGCTGAAGCCTTAAACTTTTTGCAAACTGTTGAATTCAACAAAATGCTTGAACATTAATGTAAAATGCACTGCAATCAAAATGCTAGCGAGGTCCTGTCAACAAGGACAAGGATGACAGCAGCCTGCGGCAACAAGAGAATCGTTATTAAGATCCTTCGCCAAGGACTGTCACAATAATTTGACACAAGCAAAAAAAACAAAAACGAAAAAAACACACAGAACACTTGATCACTTGATTACGCACCTTGAATGCCATTTTGATAGTGGTTATTTTGTTTTGGGGGCGAATGCGAATGTATAAAAAAAACGATTTGTAGCACCGGGCTGCTGGGCTTCGAATTGAAAACTGTCTCAATCTCGCGTTCTTTGCGACTATTTATACAGCTGGATGGAAATTGTGCGCTGGGAAAAATATGGTCCAGCATCGCCAGCAGCCATGGAAAACAAGTTTTGCTGCGTTGCATTTTGGCAAAGCAGGCAGAGTTGAGTTTCAGCTACAAATTCAGTCTCAGCTTCAGCTTCAGCTTCAGCCTACCAGCTTCAGGCTGTCAGCATGTCAGCCTACCAAAACCTACTCTTGTGCCCCTCCTCCTCCTCATCCACCTCCTCTGTTTATTGTGAATGTGCGCAGGCGCGGCCGACGCACTTCAGACTTCAGACTTCAGCGAAGTCGTCGACAACACCCGCCTTATTGTGGTTGCTTTGCCCATTTGGATTGGATTGGATTGGTCGCGTCTCAACTTAATTGAAATGACATCAAAAGCCATTGTCTAATTGGAAATTGTTTTTAGTTGACTAATTTCGTTGATCCAGTGGCGAGTCGAGAGGAAATTCCATGCAACAAGACAACAAAAAAAAAAAACAAAAACAAAAACAACTGCGGCATGCGGCAGCCGGAAAAACACCAACTTTGGACCTGGTTCAACAGACCAAGTTCAATTTATTGCTAACAAGCTGCGAGAATGTTTTTTGTTTTCAGCCAGACAAATTGTGTAAGCGATAAATCAACAAACCCAACCAACAACAGTAAAAAGGAAAAACAAGGACAGCTTTAAATTGCCAAAGGTGCAATTATTAATTAATAAAAATACAAATAAAAATGAACAGAGCGAATTTGCAAAATGTAGCAAAGGAGAAATGACAACATGACATTTTTGCAAAATAATCGTATTTAATCAAGAAAAAGCATTTATTTTCACAAAAATTCGTATTCAGTAAATTTACAATTAATTTGTTTTTAACATATAATAATAAAGTTCGCAAAGTTATTTAATTATAGTATTAGGCTTTAAAATGTAAATGCAAAATTCAATAATTTAATAAGTATACATTACTTATTTTCGATAGAATATAATTGTATTTATTAGTTAGACAAACTTATTTGAAATGTCGAAAAATCATTTAATTCCAAAGACAAAAGTTAAAATTATATATTCTGTGAATATGGAGTTAATTTTCTTTTTTAAAATTCAATCTATTCAAATATTCATCTACTAAACTTATTTTTGTACAAAGAAAGCTGGTAACGTATTTCGATTTATAGACTTTTAAATAAAATAAAAACAAAAACAATAAATTTAATATGAAATGAAAACTATTTTATTTAAACCAAAATCAGAACACATTATTTATGCAGTCAGCTTAAAATTACACTTAAACGAAAAAAAATATGCAAAATTATGGACTTGTAATGTTCAAAACATAAGGAAATAAATAAACTAATAAATGTACACTTATTACTTCGAGTATAAAACAAATAAGAACATATTCGACATTCATTTTCAATAAAACTATATTCTACAAGTATACCAAATATATACTATAAAAATACTAAAATATACCAAATGTGTGTTGATATTATAACTGTACTTAAAATATACCATAAGGTGAAAAATATACCAAATTGTCAGGCAAGGCAACTATGACACATAAAAAACCAAAAATCGTAATTTCATTTTGTAATTGGAAATATAATAATAATAATAATAATAATAATAATAATGTCAATTTTATTGTTATTTAATTGAAAAACTTATTATTTGATACAAAAAACCAAAAATAAAATTATTTTATATTCGATTTTTGTAGAACATGCATAAATATAAAGTTTTTTTTATTCGGTTGCTTGCCTTCGTTGCATTAAATAATTATCTAGAAGCAACATTAAAATTCCTTAAGAAATCGATTCTGCTGTTACAATTTCAAATGACTCAATTAAACACTAAAAGTGAAGCTAACAAATGTGGCAACGCTTTCAAAAAAAATCGATAAAAAAAAAGCATTACATATTGGCTGTAAAATAAATCATAAAACGCGTAATTAAATATAATTAAAATGCAGGCGACGTTGCTAATTGTTCTGGCCACAACAAAAAAATGATTGAACAAGTTGCAGCTGCTGCTGTAGACGCAACTCTCACTTGGCAGCCCCCCACACACACACTCGCACACACACACACTCGCACACACACACTCGCACACACTCTTAGGCAGACAAGACACACGCATATTGCATAACTTGAGTACTCCAGTGCTCCACTGTGTGTAGAGTCCACACACAAGTCACGACTTGGGCAACGCATAAAGTGCGCATAAATTGTGCGACCCACAAAATCGAAAGCCAGCCACAATTTAACCAGCGACAACAACAACAAAAACAGCAACAAAAAATGCTAAAATCACAAATCAAAGCACTTGCAAAAAGGCTGCGAATTCCCCGCCTCCCCATCCCCCCGCCACACCCTTTTGTGTGTGTGTGTGTGTGTGTGTGTTGCCATTGTTGCACAGCAGATTTGAAAGCAAAGTGAAGCGAGGCAAACGCTGCTGCAAAGTCTCTTTTGGCCTGGCCTAGTCGATGCTAGACTTTGGCTCGCTGGCAGCCCAATTTCCGCGCCCAGTTGGCGGCTGCTGCGTGAGAACGAACACACACACACACACACACTCACAGCAAATCCCTGGCCAACTGGGCCAACAGAATTTTTGGCAAGCCAAAAAATAAAACATCACAAAAAACTGGTAACCAAAGACAGAGACTCGAGAGTCGAGACTGAGGCTGAGGCTGCATTTGTGCAGCACTTGCAAATGATACGAAAGCGAATGTGAATAACAAAATGCGAATGCGAATGCAGTTGTGAGTGCGATTGTGAGTGTGAGTGCGAATATGAGTGCCCTTAAGTACCAGTCTTAATGAGCGATTAGGCAATGCAAAGCGAGAAGCCAAATTCAAGCGGAGCACTTTTACAAAAGATGACCGACAAAAGAAGCTTAGATTAAATATTTGCTGAAACTTTTGTAATTGAAAATTGTAATCAAAGTGTGCGAGATTATTTATACAGTGCACACAAAGAAAAAACCTGCTAAAATTATAAATAAAATCTTGGAAAATAAAATTTGCTCCACAAATCCATACTGAAGCCTGTTCCGACCTATTAGGAACTGCTAGCAACTCAAATATTGAGATACGTTAGCGTTACGAATCAATAACTTTGGGACAAATTGTCAAATGATCTTAATATTCCAATCATAAAAAAAGAAATAAGTAGTAAAGTTTAATAAGAAATATATCGATAGACTCCATAACCATGAAAATGATTTAGCCTTAAGTCTAGTAGAGAACAATTTAACAGTAAGAATACTGAAAACATATCTTATACTCGAACTCCCCGATACATAAATCTAACTTACTGAAAATATGTTATGATATATTTATGTATAATACCAGGACTCATTGGAAAACAGTTATTTCTGTAAATTTAAAATGAATTATACAATTTACTTATTGTTTAAGCAGATAGATAAAAAATAAAGAAATAAAAAAAAATATTAAATGATGTAAAAATAAAACCAAAAATGTATATTCTTAAATCAAAATCAAAATTCTACAATAATTCCAAATTGCTTAATCTGGAAATAAACTTATCTTAAATCAAGATACAAATTCTACAATAATTCTAGATTGCCCAATCTTAAAATTCAAGATTATTTAAGAACGAAAACAAAATGTGAATATGAAAACCAGAACCCCGCTGATACTCTTGTCTTTGGAATGAAAACATTTGAAAATTGAACCAAGGAGGCAAATCTTAAACCAAGATGGTTTAAAATTTAGATTGCTTAAAATAAAACAAAAAATATGTGCGATGTGTTTTTTTAATATATTTATCTTTTGCTATAATTATATTATTTGTAACACTATTTTTATTTTATATCATATTTATGTACTATATGTTATCCAATTATCTTCCAGTATTTTTTTACACTCAGCAGCTTTTTATGTATAGTACGAACCGACTAGAGTTTTTACGCAGGATCAACAACTACATGACAGAATGATTTGTGGCATCTCTACTTACTGTGCTAACAGCAACAACATCATAAAGTAGGTTAGATTTTGAAGGAAGGGAATTACAACATTCAAACTTCCATGATTTTCGATTCTCGTTTAAAGAAACAAGAACATATGTAGTTCTTAAATTTGAAAGGTTATCGAACTTTCAAGATGATTTTTTTAATCTTAAACTATGAACGAAACCTTGATTGACGATTTTTCAACCTAACACATTCTTGAAGGAGGATTTTAATAGTGAAATAAGATTTCTCTTATTTTAAAATTGTTTCCCAAACTTGTTTTTAAATCAAAAAATTCTTAAATAATGATTTTCAATGATTTTTTCAATCAAGATTATTTTCTCTCTATGTACAAAATATATGAAACTATAAAATTGTCAACTTTGAAAATTGCGGCTATTTAGTAGATTTTTGTAAAATATTTTTGCAGAGGTCCAAATTGCCTTGCAGAAGTTTTGGTCTATCCGAAGCCGATTTAATTTCAACCCGAAAAAGTGTGATAGCTAAGAAAGAAAAATCTATTTCAGCTTGATTTATCAATTTGAAAAGTGTTAGCTAGATATAATATAAAGAAACCAACCTTCAAATACAGATAAAAATAATTGTAAATGCACAAAAAAAAGGTAATTTTAATTATAAACAAAAATTAAAAAATAAATTATAAAAAAATTGTAAAAGTGTTTAAGACGAGTTGCAGCTTAAATATCGGTTGATCAAAAGCAATTACAACACATACATTAGTCCACACTTAAGCTTGACAAATCTTTATGAAGCTCCCATGCAGAGCCACGCCCACTTATCCCAACCGCCCATTCTAATTTCATGGTCCGTCACAAATTTTTGGTATCGACTTTTTCACAATTTTCAACAAAGCTATTACCAGCAGCTTACTCTACCAACATGTTGCAGTTCTTCACAACCGTTGAGTAACAGTTGATTAAAAGCCAGCTTGGAAATCTTTGTGAAGTTCTCCTGCTTGACCACGCCCACTTAAGAGAACCGCCTTCACTTATATCTCCGTCCGATGCCTAGTCAAGCACACACACACAATATTACCGACATACAGACAAATTTTTGGCAATGACTTTTTCAGTGATTTACTTAAATCAACTAACAGCAGCATCCTCTGTTAATGCATTGCAATGTCTTTCAGCTGTGAACAAATAGAAATAGTAACAACTGTTTCACAACAGTTGAGTAAAAGTACTCAAAGCAAAGCTAGAAAATCCTCATTAAGCTGTCCTCCTTAACCACGCCCACTTAGACGATCCGCCTTCACTAATATTCCGGTCCGACGCCTAATCAAACACTCAAGCATGCATTTGGAATGCATAAAGTACAATTTTTGGCAAGCCATTTTCAGTAGTTGATAGGAATCATCACACACACACACACACACATGCGAACACATTCATGCAAATCTAAGCATAGCAATCTTTATGAAGTTCTCCTGGCCGACCACGCCTACTAATTCCATTCGCCCACTCAAAAATCTTGGTACGAAAAAAGTAAAATTTTTGCCAATGGTTTTTTTCACACATCGATTACCAGCAGCTTACTCTGTGAGTGTTGAGTGTTGAAAGAGTTGCCATTCTTTGGCTTGACTTAATCACTAACTTAACTATCAAAGAGAGAGAGAGAGAGAGAAAAGCACTTTCACCACCGATTACAGTTTAACTTTCACAAATCTTTATTAGACAGCCCAAAAAAGAACCTTGATGAATCCAAGTACCTCCTAGATAGCGGGTTCTCACAGTGTAGAAGGGTATTATAGAGACGAGACGATATTGTCATGTCTGTCTATCCGTCTCTCTCGGTATGAACACCTAGATCTCACAGGCTATAAGAAATAGAGATATTATTTATTTTTCATAAAGTTTTCACGCAGAACAAATTTGCTTAAAATTTTTGCCACGCTCACTTCATCCCTCGCAAATCGAATAACAATAATTTTGAAGCTAGAGTCGAGTACACAAAATAATAACTAAAGTATTTTTTTTGTATATTCTTTATTTATTTACAATAGTATAGTATTTATTATTCCTAGTCGCGATCACATAAAAAATGTTAAGGCTACTTATGAAATTGTATGGGGTCTTAGTTGCTTTGGCTGACAATCTGGTATATCTTACACTATATAGTATATCTTGATCGGCTCTAGCTTTCTTACTTGTATGCATTCAAGAATAAATCATTCGGTGATAAAAAGTTATTAAGTATATATTCAGCAGGTGAACATAATTATATTTAAATTATACATTCTTATACAAAAAAAGGTTATAAATTGCAATCCAGAATTTAAGACTTTAGTACTTGGCTTAAGAACTAACGAGATGTTGAGATCTCTTCGGCCTGAAATTTCTATTTGCTGTGCTGCTGCTGTGTTTGCTGTTTTACTTATACATATTTATATATTATATATATATATATATAATAATATTTTGTTTTTATTCAAAATGGCTAGCGGGTATCTCACAGTCGAGCACACTCGAATGTAGCTTTCTTACTTGTCTAGTTTTATATTGAGGGGCAAAAAAACGTATTAGGTTACAAGGACATTTAAAGCCCATTAATAAGTGAGATTTCATAGCTGAATATTAAATTGTTAAAGCTGAGTGCATTCACGTCAAAGAGTGCATTAATTGTAAAACTCGACGAAATGCATGAATAAATAAGCAGAATCATAAAATCGCCTTACAAAATGTATTTTACTTGAGCACAAATGCATTTGAAAGTAGCAATAACAATTGCAAATAAGTGCAATAGTTTAATGAATTCAGAAGTAAATTTATTTTCGATTCTGGAGCATTTTAAAGCGACGCCAATTGAGAATCAGTCTTAAGAGCAGAGCAGAGCAGCAAAGCGAGCACGTTGAATGAGTTGAAGGTTAATTTACGAGGATAGCTGGATGCCAAAACCAAATGTAGGGAGAAATACTATACAAAAAATAAAATACGCATATAACATAGAGAACTAGCCAATGCTTTCAGTGGCAAGCGTGTGTGACCTTGCAGCACCCCGCGTTGCAAGCTGAGACAGCGTGAGTGTGTGTATGTGTGTGTGTGTGTGAGTGTGGCAAAGGATGTTTGCCGTATGCTGTTGAAGGATGACGCCACATTGCGTGCAGCATGGCTATCGCCTGTGGCGTCTGGATGAGCAGCTGTTGTTGTTGTTGCTGTTGTTGCTGTTGGTGTTGCAAGTGCCACTGTTGTCAAGGCAAAATGACAGTTGCCCAGTTTGTTGCATCTTCACTCTCCGCTGCTGCGTAAGATGATGATGATGATGATGATGATGATATTTCGATACAATTCTATGACTTCGAGTATCGAGTATTGTTTTGTCTGCTTGGCCATCCATCTCATTTTGGAATGCCAGAACAAATGTTTGTCAGCCTTTTGAAAACCAATCTGCACGCTTTTGTCTTGAAATTAATTTGTATAATTGCAGCGTCAATACCATGACACACACATACACACATACAATACACTCACGCTCAACAACAACAACAACAACAACCACAACAAACATCAGTCAAATGTGCAAGCAAGCATGTCGACATTCGTCTCTCTCTCTCTCTCTCTCTCTCTCTCTCTTTTCTGCCTTCTCTCCACTGGCCACTCTCTACTCTCCTCTCCCCTCTCTGCTCTTTGCCCCTTTTTGGCCAGCCAGGAGCCGACCGCCTGTCAATGGCGACCACTCAGGCGCAACTTTACGCGTCTATGTGGGTCAAAAAGCCATGGACAATAAAAGAAAATCGGGCAATCAACTCGAAGTGCAGATACTCTATAACACATTTGCATAATAATAACTTCGAGAGCAGCTAGATGAATTTAAAATAAGATTGTTTTCCATAAATATAATAAACCAAATAAAAAAGAATACATATAGAAAAAAAAGTGCTAGAATAAGAACTTGAATCAAGATTGTATGATGACAAAATTGAAACAAAAAGGTTTTTTCTTAAATCAAAATCAAAGTTTTCCTATGAATCCTAAAATTCATGATCATAATCTTATTTGAAAAATAGAAAAATCTCTAATTGAATTATGAAAGCAAAATCTTAAATCAAACGTTCTAAGATTTAGATTGTTTAAAAAAGAAAATAAAATTAAAAATGTATGTATATGTGCTTATTTTTAATATATATTTTTAATGTATGTTGTTTAATTTATTTTAATATTTGCAGCAAATATAAAACAATGTTATGCATCTCTATTTATTGCACTAACAGTAATAACACCAAAAATTAGATTCTTATTTTAAAATTAAAATTATTTATTGTTTATTTTCCAAAATTTAAACCAGATTAAAATGTATAAATTTGAAATCTTTTCGACCCTAAAATAAGATTCTTTTAAATCACAAAACAATTGTTGAGGAATAAAATCTTGTTTTAAAATTTCCTCAACCTAAAAATCGTGTTTCAAGATTCTATTATAGTATATGATTACTATATATAATATAAATAAATAAATAAATAGTTGAAGAACTAAAAAAATTTGTTTTTGTTCATTATATTTCTATATTAATTCTATTGTGTTATTTTTTAATGTCAGATTTAAAATTGCAAATTTTTTATTAACTAATTGTGAATCGCTATCTAAGATCATCTTAAATTTGAAATTATTTACATTTTAAATACAAATTTTTCTTTCATTTTTTTCAAACTTGTCAAATATTTTTGGGGTTTTTGTATTTTGTATATTTTTACTGTAATCATTTTAAATAAATTTATAATTGTGTAACATTTTTGTCTGTTAACAGATTATTTTAATTAATATCATATCTGTTACTTTTTAATACAAAGCTTATTTATTTAATAGTAAATAAATTATTTAATTTCTTACACTTTTATCTCGAAATAAATTATTCAAAAATATTTATAATTGTAAATTAATTCCTAATGTTGTTATACCTTTAACTCTATAAGTTATAAATACATTTATAATTGTAAATAAACTATGAATAATTTAAAATTCTTATCTGTTTATAGATTATTTTAATTAATATCGTAGGTATTGCTTTAAATTAAATACATTAATATTAATAATTTGAAATGAACTTGATTTGAAACATGACGGTTAATAAATTACTTTAAGTAATATCGTTTCTGTTTAAGTAAATATATTTATAAATAAATTCTGAATTTTGTCTGTGAATAAAATACTTTAATGATGTTTTTCAATAAAATTTGTTATTATATTAAAAGAAAATAAATACAAAATTTTGTCACATTTTGGTCTGTTAACATATTATTTAAATTAATATCGCTTCTGTTGCTTTAAAATAAATAAATAAATATTTGAAAAAAATCTTAATTTTTACTTTCATATTTGTCTATATATTTTATTTCTTTTATATAAATAAATTTATAATTGTAAATAAATTCTAAATTGTGTAACATTTTTGATGGTTTATAAATTACCTAAATTATTATCGTATCTGTTTTTTTTAATCTAATTTATATTACACCATTGCCTGTTTATAAATTAATTTAATAAATATCGAATCATTTGACTTTAAATTCAAAATTCTGTATTTTGTAATAAATAAATTTATTATGTTAATGATAAAAAATTAATCATTTTGTCACTTTTTTATCTGTTTATATTTTATTGTAATTAATATAGCATCAGTTGCTTATAAATAAATAAATTAATAATTTGAAATAAATTCTTAATTTTTGTACACTTTTTTCTGTTAATAAATTTAAACTTAAATCCCATAGCATATTTAAGCTAGTATATAAATGCCAGAATGCTTTGTGTAGGGTATTAAAAAGGACAATGCCTTTCACCGAAGGCTGGTTGTCAGCCATTAGGCAAGTCGCAGTCGCAGTCGACGTCGCTGTTGACGTCGCAGTCGCAGTCAGCGGCGTGACAACACTTGTTTCAATTGCGCCTATTGATGTCATTGTTGTTTTTGTTGCTGTTATTCCCGTTGTTGTTGCTGTTGTTGTTGCCATCCATTGTTCTGGTCTATCTGTCCTGCTTCTGTCTGTCATTGTGGTTAGTGTTGTTGTTGTTGTTGTTGCTGTTGCTGTTGCTGTTGCTGTTCGTTCGGTTCTGTTTTGTCCGCTAGCCGAGACCACATTTGCCTAAATACTCGCCACTGTCAGCCATTAACGCACATGGACACAACCCCTCCACCTCCTCTGCCTCCTCCTCTTCTCTTCTTCCACTTCTTTTGCATTGCTATTTTACATGGAATTTTGCACGGCATTGAAGATTAATGACCAACGCTTGCCAACGATGCAAAATGTGCATTTTGAGTCAATCCCTCGCACATCCAACATCCAACATCCAAACTTCACGTTCATTGTGCAAAAGGGATCAGAGATGGGTTAAGTGCCAATTAATATGCAAATAATATTTGAATAATGCAGCAGCATCAAATTCAACTTTGACAAGCGTTTTTCGCTCAAAAACATTAAAACCAAATCAAGTTTTTTTCTTTTTATTATCTTTATCTTTGAAACATATAATAAAAATGTTTTTTTTTTTTTTTTTTTTCATTTTATAATTTTTGTATTTCCAAGTTCTATAAACATTTCAATTCTATAAAGTTTTCATAGCTTAAAATAATAACACATAAACATATGTAATTGCTGATTTATTATTTCTTTGAAGTATATATGTATATATATATGAAAATTTTATCTCACAAATTGGTAGTTATCAATTAATTGCTAAATTCTGTAAATACTATTATATTATTAGCTTTAAAATAAATAACAAACAATATACAAAATAAATATATATAATTGCAGCTTTAGTATTTCTTTGAAATATATATATTATAAAAATCAATTGCTAAATTTTGTTAATAACATTAGTTTTAAAAATAACTTGCTAATTAATAACAAATTTCTGCTTATGCAATATATAATTTTGTGGTTAAAAAACCAATCGAAAAACTCTCAAAATAATTGCATCTCAATATTAAAAAATAAAATAAACAAATAACAAAAATATAAAATATATATTTTAAAATTTCCTTATAGTATATACATATATAAAAAAAAAAAAAAAAATTTTTTCTTTTTTTAATTTTTAAATAATTGTTAAATTTTGAAAATAAATTTTTGAGTTCTGTAATTAATTTCATAAAATTATCTTTAAAATTATCATAACAAATAACTTATAAATTAATATAAAATTGGTGCTTAAGAGTAGTAAATTTAATAGCCAAAAGCAATTGCTAAATTTTAATAATAATTTCACATTTTTAGCTGCAGAAAGCAAAACAAATAAAATAGAAAATAATTAATAAAAATATGTATTTAATTGCTGTTTTAGCATATTTAGCACACATTTTTTCAATTCTGATAAGCACTCAATTTAGAGATAAGAATGAATTCAAAATTATTTGTCATGTTTTAAGATAATTGCAAAAATTAACAAATTCGTACGAAAAACAAAAAAAAAATACGAATCAATATTAAACAGAAAAAGTTTTAAGAATCAATCCTATATCCTATAAGAATAACTCTTACTTATTTTTAAAATTTAAAATTATATATATATATAAAAAATTAAATTAGAATAAATTTTATATTTAAGAAGCAATTGCTAAATTGCATATATAAGTCATAAAACATAAAAAATAATCCGTGATCTAATAATATTTGAAAATTAAAGTAAAATAAAAGTTGCTCCTCTTCAATTAAAAATCAATACAATAGAATTAGCTTTAAAACATAACGTACATAAAAAAAAGTGTGTTACATTATCGATAACTAAAATATTTGAACATTTGTCATTGCATATTTTACATGACTTTAGTTGGTATATTTGATGTCAAATGTTATCGGTTTATCGTTTGCTCTCTCTTTTTTGTCATTTGTCACTTTGAGCCAAAAACAATTTTTCACTCGTCGGAAATTAGAGCTCTTCAAAAGCAGCATCAAATTGCAAAAGGATACAAAAAAAAAACTATAAATCAAAAAGCTGATTAGCAAGGCAAGGTAACGAAATTGTGTTAAAAGTGATGAGTTAAAAGAAAACCAATTAATCAGATTCTTAAGAAGGAGAAGGCATTTTGGAAAGAAACATCTAGAACATTTAGAGTTGGGACTGACGTCAAAGCAGAGAAAAAAGAAAATGGAGTTCATCAAGAAAAAAATGCCAGAAATGAAGTATTATTACGGAATTGATGAGAATAAAAATCCAAATACTCTTCAAACTGTAAGTTGAAGTTTATTGAATACTGAATATGAAATGTGCATAATTTTGATTGCTATTTTTTTTTTTTTGCAGTCAAATAGCCGAAGTGTTAAGGAAGTATTTAAGAAAATACCAACGACTGCGCCAAAACAATTCTATGTGGATCCAAGGATAATTTCGAAATATGAGAATAGCAAGAAAAATGTAATTTGAGTAACGAATTCCAAATTGAATTTGAATTGTATGCAAGCTAAATTATTTGCCTTAGGATCTGAATTTGAGTAATGATTATCAAAAGCAAGCTAACACACAAAACGCTCTTGACGAATCATCTTGGATCGATTCTATAGATGTAAGATAAATCGAGGATAATATTTAGATATATAATTCTATATTTCACAGCTTCAACTCATCAAACAATTGGAAGATTCGCTGCCGCCACTTGAGGAATTGTGCAACACAACTTGTCAATTGCCAAAGGTAAATATTGCAAATGTTTTACAACAAACAAACAATAGTAAAATTCTTTATATAAAGAATACTTTTAGTGCCACACGCAAATTCTACGAAGAGTTCAAATACGAAATTCAAGATGTAAGAAATGAAATAATAAATATAATAAAATTGGTTTTCAACTAAGCTATGATTCACAGCTCGTCGAGGAAGAAGCAGTCACGAAGCCAGCTCAGAGCGTAAAGGAAATTCAGAAAAGTCCCAAGATACCGCGTTGCCGAACAAGAATTGTGGAGTCGAAGAGATTTAAGATCCTTACGCTGCGAGAGTACAATTTGCAAAAGGAGAAGCAACAATTGCAAAGAGCTAAACTAAACAATGAAAATGTATACACATTAAAAATGCCATAGAGCATACAATGCGCACTTTCAATATGAAATATGGAAATACATAAATCGAAGATCTCTTGAAATACGAAAAAGTTCCGACTTAAATTTGCAAAATATAATATATTATTACAATTATTATTATAATAACTAAACCTTTTTTTCTACTGCTATTCGTTAAAAATTTGTCGTGTGATTAAACCGACAGGTGGCGCCAGTAAATGACTTTGATGCATCGCTTTTATTAATCTATATAAATTTAAAATGTCGTTAAGAAAGACATTTCCGCTTTCAACTTCTTTTGTTATGAATCGTTAATACGTTTGTCGCCTGCACCGACGACCGATAGGTGGCGACAGCAAACATAGTAGTAGTACTTGTTTATTACATGAATATGAAATTTCTGAAAATAAGAAATATTTACAATAATATATTATTAGTATTCTATCGTTTTACGATCGATTTAATCTTAACAACTAATTTTGTGGGTCTTTAATCGCTAATAAGTTTGCCGCCTGAACCGACGACCGACAGGTGGCGCTGGCAAACATAATTATGAATTGAGCAAATGCAATTAATGCATCGATTTTATTATAATGTGTAAATACGAAATTCCCCTAAAACAACAAATATTTTTACAAAATTAATTATTATAATATCATTCTGCGATCGATTTGATTTTGACAACTATACTATTTAATTGTTAATAAGCTTGTCACCCGAACCGACGACCAACAGGTGGCTCTGGCAAGTATAATTATAATTTTATTACGTGAATAGGAAATTCCTTAAAATAAGAAATATTTACAGCAATTATTATTATTCTATTGTTTTACAATCGATTTAATCTTGAGAGCTATATTTTTTTTTTTTGCTATTAATCGTTAATAAGTTTGTCGCTTGTACCCACGACCGACAGGTGGCGCTGGCAAACCCAATTATAAGTTGAGCAATTGAATTTTGGCTTGACAAGCACTTTGAAATCGCCAATTGCCATGCCGCAATCTGCTGCGATTGCGGTTGCGACGATGCTGCACTGTTACGCACCATTAACTAGCACAGCATACACCCAGATATTTATGCTAAATATACTATATATATACTATACATACATATACAGATAAGTGCTGCCAGATACTGAGCTTGGGCCACATTTAAAATTCACCTTCAAATTCAAAATCAATAAGCAAAAGTGCCCACACCTCCAATGCCAGCAACAATGGCAACGACAGCAACAACAACAACAACGACAACAACAATAACATCAACGAGAATGATTACAACAACAACAACTAGTACAGGGAAACACGCCTCGAAAAAGACAACGTTAAGATTTTTCTTCGTTTTTTTATGGCGCAGATTTTATTCATTTTTTGTGCTTGGCGACTTTTTGCTCATTGTTGATTTTTTCTCTCTGCTTTTCGCATACCTCGCAAACTTCACGGATAGGGTATGCCAGAAGTGTAAGTATAAGTTAAATCAGTTGAATTATTTTCTATATAGAATATCTGCGCGTCGAGCATTGTTCGAGTTTTGTGTGTGTGTGTTTTTACTGCTTTATTATTTCAAAGCATTTCGTGCTCGTGTCGATGCCACAGCTGCGATAGAAACGTTTGGGCGGCAGCCACGCCCATTCTTCTTATCGTAACGAAAAAAATAATAATAATAAGAACCTGGGCCTGGAACCAACCACCCACCCAACCTACGCCCACATTTCTGTGTTAATTTGTTGTGAAATTTGTGCATTTATTATTGTTATTGTATTACGCTACACAGGTTGATTTTCGTTTTCGTTTTTGTGTCTATTTCTATTTTGCACGCGCTCAAAGAAACAAGAGAGGAGAATGTGGGGGGAGGAGAGGCTTTTATAGATAACAAGATTAAGTATTGGTAAACAGGTAAACGAAGTACAGATAGCTGAATTTGTTTCGAGGCGAAATGGAATCAAATGCTAAATGAAGTCGATGTGGGATTTTGTTGTTGTTGTTGTTCTTGAGTGTGGCATTAAGTCAATTTAAGTGTGACCAGCGCACTGCGAATTGCAGTTTAAATATACATATATAGGGATGGGGAAGGGGATGGAGAGGGGTGTCAGACTGACTTATCTTAATATAGAAAGTTGGCCAAAGTCAATTTGATAGTCGGTTTAGCAAGAGCTTTTCCTCGCACTTCTTATCGCTTTTCCCATTCAACTTTGCAGTCTCAAAGTTTCTTTTGTTGGTGTGTTTGTGTGTGTGTCAACTTTTGACAACATTCGCTAAATTCTCATTTTTTCAACGCTTCTATTTTTATATGATTGTTCTTTCTTGTTGTAAATAGTCTGAGCAGCAACATAACAATGACAAATATAATAGCATTAATAATTATGCCTGTTCAGACATCATCTGCTTCTATTTTTTGCTTTTTTGCATTGTACTCGAATGTCTGCTGGACTTTTGAGTTGATGGGGTCAATGAACTGAATGATTAAGCATGCAATTAAGAGTTATCATTTGTCGAGGTAAACAAATTCAATTCAGAATTAAAGCAAGTGCTTTGCATTTCGTCAATTAACTTTTTGATTGCTTTGCTTTTCAATTTCAGTTTCAGTTTTGTGTGTGTTATTTTTTCGTATCGTGGCTTAGCCTATGCGGCGTATACGCAATCTGGCCAAAGGCGCAGCTTTGCAAGTGCCTGTTGCCCAGGAAGTGTCAATGCTTATCTTGCGACTTACTCAAACTCAGATTCAGACTGAGACTCAAGCTTAGTCTGGGCGCAATCAAATGGCAAATTGCAGCAACAAAAACAACAACAACAACAACAACAGCAACAACAACAACAACGACAGCAACAGCTGTTGGCGGCTTATGTAAAGTGCGTTGCAAATTAAGCGACAAATCAAACGACGCATAAATAATTGTGCAGACCGCGCCTCCCTCCCAGCTGCGCCCACTTCCTCCCCCCCTCTCGGTGCACCGACAGACTACGCAACGTTAAATTGCAACTCCAATTGATGCACTGCGAATATCAAATATGCTGCCAAACCCATAAAATGCGAAATATGCGCAACTTAAATGAAATGAATTTTATTTCATATTAATTTGTAAATATATTTCACATTATATTCAATTATTTGCTTATTTATATTATGAAATGGAATTACGAATTTAGTTGAATGGGGGAAATATTTATTTTAATGTTATAAAAGTGTTTAATTTAATATATTTTTATGAATATTTAATAATTTGGTATATTTTTTTTTCAAATAATACAGCACATGGTTGCTTTATAGTAGATCGATTTAGTATTTTAATGTGGTATATTTTTAGAATATAGTTGTTTTAAAGTATAGTACGATATACCAAATATAACCTTGGATATGTTTTATTATTTAAAGTTGGTATATTTGTATATAATAATACCGCAAATAGTATAACATTCGATATATGCTAGCATTTAAATTCGGTATATTTTTAGTATGCATGTCGATATGCCAACTATAGCCTTTGGTATATTTCAGTAAGTTTATGTTGGCATATTTTTAGTATGTATTAATATACCAAATATAGCCTACGGTATATTTTTGTACTCTAGCTTTCAAACTAGTTAGATGAATGTACATATAGAAATACATTTAAGACAAATAATAGAGCTTTATATATATACGGGATTTAAATATATCAAACTCATATGCATAATTTGTATTATTTTATTGATATATTATATCTATATAATTTAGAAATAATTTATTATTTTTTCTAGTTAATAAATGTTATGTTTACTTATTTTAAAAGGATAGTTATAATTAAAATTAACGCTAAATTAAATTAAATTACTAAAGCTCTGGCTGCAAAAGCCTTCAGCTTCATATATTTATGTTTAATTTTAAGATAATTTTGCTATATATTGGAAATTTAAATAATAATTGTTTGTATATCTTCAGTTTGTATTTTAGTGTGCAATAAATTGTTGTAATATAAATTTATTTCATTTCATAAAAAATTCAAACTGTTCTGTATTTATATTTCTTTATTTTTTTTTTTAATTTATAATCGGGTATAGTGCCATAAATTAAGAACTATACAAACTTTCTTTCCATAAACAAATATTCCGACTAGCAATAACAAAAAAAATGGAAATAAAATGTCAAAGATTGATACGCTTAAATAAATTCAGCACGCAGCACAGGGTTCAACTCTTTTGAGCAATTAACTGTAATTGAAAGAGTATGCGTAAAACCGGTGACAAGCCGCAGAAAAAATAAAAGCAAAAAAAAAGACTTTTGGCCTGATTTCTGATCAAGCTTTAAGCCGCCCTCGTGCTGTCTCTGTCACAGCATCACTTGCTGTCGCTGTCTCTGTCACTCTCTTGTGATATATATTATTTTGAGCATTTTGAGCCTTGGCCATTCTCTATTTCTGCGTGGCGACTGCCTTTTTAATTAAATTAGTTTCATTTTTATTTATATTCACAGTTATAGCTAAAATCAGATTTTTCTCTCTCTCTCTCTCTCTCTCTTTTCTCTCTTTTGGCCACCCACGTAGACTCATGGCAGCCATACAAAAAAAGAATAAAAATAATGAAACACAAAGAGAGAGAGAGGAATAAATATAGAAAGAGAGAGCGAGGACAAATACAAGAAGAAGAAAACCCTAAAAACGATTCTGATTGGAAATATTTTTGGCCAACGGCGGCAGCTGCTTAATTGAGTTGGTTTATTAGTTTTGCCCAGCCGCAGCCGAAAAACAAAGCGAGGAGGCCAAAGGAGGAGAAGCCCAGGACATGCATCCACAATGCGAAACGAGGTGAGGCGAGGCGAGTTGAGGCGAGTTGAGGCGAGTTGAGGCTGTTGCTCAACTTACGCACAACGAATGCGGCCCTAGAATTCTGTAGCTGGAAGGAAGCCCTCTCAGACCACAGTCAGAGCTGCAGCCAGCACAGCTGGATTGGAGTACAGTGAAACAGCACTATGATGGCAACATCTAATTGAAATTGTAACTCATATATTTGTATTGTTATATGGTTATATTGTTATATTGTTATATTGTTGTATTGTTATATTGTTATATTGTTATATTGTTATATTGTTATATTGTTATATTGTTATATTGTTATATTGTTATATTGTTATATTGTTATATTGTTATATTGTTATATTGTTATATTGTTATATTGTTATATTGTTATATTGTTATATTGTTATATTGTTGTATTGTTATATTGCTATATTGTTATATTGTTATATTGCTATATTGTTATATTGTTATATTGTTATATTGTTATATTGCTATATTGCTATATTGTTATATTGTTATATTGTTATATTGTTATATTGTTATATTGTTATATTGTTATATTCTTATATTGTTATATTGTTATATTTTTATAATGTTATATTGTTAAATGGTTATATTGTTATATTGTATTATTTTTATATTGTTATATTTTTATATTGTTAAATTGTTATATTGATATATTGTTATATTGTTATACTGTTATATTGTTATATTCCTATATTGCTGTACAGTTACATTGTTAAAATACCAATTATTGCAAAATTAACAATACCACCAATTATTAATTCTACACTTTTTGCTTGTCATAAATAATTTAGTTTCCTCTTATTGTAATAAAAATTAACATATTGGAATGTTATGTTAGTTAACATTGGGATGTTACGTTAACTTTGCGATGTTGTGATAGTCGCTTGTTTTTTAGTTGAATTTTGTTAGCTTTCGATTTTTTCAGAGTGGTCCTTTATTTAATTTCACAGCTGAATATTATATTATAATTATTATATATATTATACGTAAGCATACAATATGTTTTATACAGATATAATTGTTGTATCTCTATATAAAAATGTTATATAGGAAATTTAAGCTAATTTTAATTAGAATTAAATCGCTATTAAAAAATATTTTATTATTTTTATTCGTCATTACAATTAAACTTTTATGTTAATAAACATCTTATTTAAGATATTTCTGTATATTTACTGTTTCTCTTTAACTAGAATTTACCTTTTTTTAAGAAAACTATTTCTTTACAATATAGATATTTATTTCGGTTTAATTGTAATTGAGAAATATTTGAAGAGTTACATTTTACAAAACGCTTAATCAGTGCCTTTTTATTTACTAATTGAAATGTTATTACAAATATTAACTAAATAAATAGATTAACAAAATTATCGCATATTTTATTCATTCAAAATATTCACAACTAGTAGCAGTTTTTCATTGTAGCTGTGGTGCGTTTTAAGCACTTCGTACTGTATTCAATTGAATTGTTGTGGCTGAATTGAACACTGCAGCTGGCATTGCCATCGATTTTTGTGATGGAGAAGGACACTTGACTAGGCTTTAATGGGATACTTGTGGCATGATTAGGCATAAGCATATTAGGCAATTCTAATGCGCATATCATGGCTAATTTCAGTCAATATTTTAGAGCCACACCTGAGTAATGGCCAAAAGCGAGCAAGTGAGGTGAGGCGAGGCGAACACACGTGCCACGCCCAAGTGCCTAATCGGCTTGTGACAAAGACGCAAAAAAGCAACAGCTAGCTGGTAAGAAGAGAGAGTCAAGAAAATCGTAGTACTTGCCACCATAATACATACTCGTAAATATATCTAGAGCTGAGCATAGGCTTCATATTGTATAATTTATGAATCGATTTCGTTTTGTGGATTTCCGCTTTGATAGCATCGCCTTCTTATGTATTCAACGAGTTTACCTAGCAAAAACAAAAAACACTAAGAAAACTACTGTCGTGTGTGCTCGACTGTGAAATACCCGCTAACCATTTTCAATACCACATTCTACAAATATACCATATTAATATACCGAAAAAAAATGCAGATATATACCGAGGGGTATTACAAAATAATATAAAACAAAACGAAATAAATAAGTGAACATCATGCATTAATCGACACTGGACAGCTAATAAAGTTAACTTGAAATATGTTAGGATATATGTATAAGAAGATGAAAAACAATTAACTACTCGATAAATATGCTAATAATAAGGTTTTGAACAGAGGAATAGATTTACTAGAGCAAACTACATTATTAAGATTATTATAATGCACACATAGAATACGGAAGGTATTATGGCAAGCAAAGTTAGTAGATCTACGACAAATGAGAAGAGCAAGAAAATTCCTAGTGATCCTGACCGTAACTGCAAAACTAATTTTACGTAACAGCTCCAAGGAGTCTATTTCACCATTTTTTAGTCTCTGTATGAAAACAGCACCTTGCATAGTTCTACGATCAGAAAGAGAAGGAAGGTTAAGTTATAAAAGTCTACTGCGATAAGGTGGTACTCTAATATTAGGATTCCAATTTAAACTACGAAGAGGAAATAACAAGAATTGTTTCTGCACCGACTCAATCCTATCTTGATAAACCCTATACTGAGGATTCCAGTCAAGAGATCCGTACTCAAGGATAGGACGAACCAGTGAGACGTACAAAGTTTTGGTAATGAAGGGATCGTTGAACTCTTTCGACCAGCGTTTTATGAATCCCAGCACACCCATGGCCCTATTTACAGCAGACAGAATATGTTTATCAAATTTTAGCTTTGCATCAAGCAGAACCCCCAAGTCATTCACAACTTCAATTCGCTCTAAAGAAGTATCAAATAAAACGTAAGTATTTACCTGGGAAGAACCCCTACAGAAGGTCATAAACTTACATTTATTGCAATTGAGATGTAACATATAAAATCGCGGCGCGAATAAATCGCGAGGCGAATAAATCGCAGCGTATACCGAGGGCTATATTTGGTATAGCGATAAAGAGCAAACATTGCAGAACGTGAAAAAAAGTTCTCTTATAGTTTCTGAAATCTTGATGTGCACACGAACAGATAAATAAATATACCAACAAAATACTGAAATATACCAAGGGGAATATTAGGGATATCCGCTATACCACATAAATATACCGAAAAAATACTAAAATATACCGAGGGCTATATTTGATATATCGATACAGAACCAAAATAAGAAATGCTTTCAAAATAGTGTTGTTATAAAATTATAATACCCTTTTTCCTTTTGAGTATCAGGTATAAAAAACACTTGAATGCCTCCGGAGACGTCGTGTCCTTCGACACCATTTCAGGATCATAATCATCATCATCATTTTCATCGGCAGCCAACACAATCTCAACTCATTGATATGCTAAGCAAAGTAGTCACGATTGTTGCTTCTGCTCAAACTTCTGCTCCATATGTGGCTCCCATGAGGCCAAAGTTGTCTCTCTCTTTCTCTCGATACCTGAAGCCAGCTAACTGTGATTTCAGACTCGTTAATTGCGTATACGCAGTGAGTGTCTGTCAGTCGCTCACTCATTAAAGGCAACCCAAAAGGAGTGCTGCAAAAAAAAAAACAAAACAAAACATAAACTTAACTTGAATTCGCAGAGAAAAACCCAACCCAGACAACCGCCACACGAAATGCAATTAAGGTACGCACGACCCGCAACAATTTTGACCAAATTCGCGAGGCCGAAAGCACTAACTAAAGTACAACAACAACAACAACAACAACCACTACCACAACTACAACAACTACAACAACTTCCACAACACCTACGGCAACAACAAAAGACAACAATCGACGTTGTCGGCGCCGGTTTGCACTTTGCACACTTTGAACACGGCCAACTAGTTTACTATACGAGTATGCGGCGGTTAATACGCTTTCTCTCTGACAAAGAGTCGCTTCAACTGCACAACAAGTTGGCGACCGATTCAATCAAACTTGTTGGAAATAGTTTAAGCTTGAAATCGACATTTTATCATAATCCATCAACTTAAGTAATATGTTTTCAATGTTTTAAGGAAGAAGTTTAAAGTAACATAAAGTAATTAAAGAACAAGTGAGATACCCGCTACTCATTTTCTATAAATATACCAAATTAATATGCCAACGAAATACTAAAATCTACTGAATGCTATATTTGTTATATCTCTATAGTATTTTACAAATATAGAAAATGAATATACAAAAAATTATGTACCAATATATATCAATCGAGTATTCTACAAATATACCAAATTCATATACCGAAAATACTAAAATATACCGAAGGCGCATCATCGAGTATTCAACGAATATACCATAATAATATACCAAAGAAATACTTATATATTCCAAAGCCTATATTTGGTACATTACTAAAGTGTTGCACTAACATATCAAAGTAATATACTAACAAATACCGAATGATATATTTTGTACATCGCTTTAATACTACATATATTCAAACAATAACATGGTGTATAAACCTTCTACCACATTGTCAACCAACCCAACTAAGACACTATAGCGACAACCGTTTTTTGCTATACGAAGTTGTTTCGTAAATACTAAATCAAATACCAAATTTTCAAAAATCATAAATATTGTAGATAGTGTTGTATTAGTATTATTATGTTAGTCTAAGGCATTAGTTTCTAGTACTCAAATACGCTTAAATGTATCATTATATCATATCTTATAGCTTAGTAAATAAATAAATAAATAAATACAATTTATAAGATGGTAAATAAAATGACAATACAAACTTAACAAAGAAAGGATATAAAATACTGAAATAAAAGAATAAACATTTTATTGTCAGATTAATTGTAAATAAATTCAACTCACTAAGTTATAATATAGAATAAAGTTATAATATAAAATGCTAAGTAAAAGTTGATAGACTCAGAAAAATTATTTAAAAATTGCACGAAGCTTGGGAATTGGTGAAAAAAAAATAAATATTTCACAAGCAAATAAATTATTCAGAAATTAATATTTATTTAAATTGAAAGAAAATATATGAAAATTGTAAATATTCACAAAATATTTTTGTTTATATTAATTTGTCATTAGAAAGAAAAGTTAAATGCAAAAAACGGAACGAATGCAAGCTCAAAAAAGAATTGCACGAAAAAATGCCCATTGAGTGAAAATACAAAAGAAATTGCTTGAAACGAAAGATGATATTCAAAAATAATTGATTTAGGAATGTACATTAAAAAATTCTCTGCAAATAATATTTAAAAATCAAGTAAAAAACATAAAACGAAAGGAAATATAGGGATGAATTTAAATGCCAAATTGAAGCTGAAGTAACATAAAATTTTAATATGCAGTTAATATTAGTTAAAGTGCAGATTTAAATAGCTCAACTAATGCGTTGCGCTAATGCAATATGAAAAGTGAATGAAAATGCGCGCAAGCATGAATTACACATAATTTGGTGTGAGCTACGCAACGCGTATACGCACTGTGTTCGCCCTGCGGCATTAGCGGCATGTATTAATTGCCAAATTACACAGAAGTGGTTGCAAGTTGCACTTTCGAGAGTGTATTAAATTGTTGGTAGCAATTTTTTGCTGCTATTGTTGTTTCTGTTGTTGTTGCTGCTGCTGCTGCTGCATTCGCGTTTTTGCCGGCAGCCCCAAAAAAAGAGAGAAAAACCTGAACTAACTCAGCAAAACGAACAAGTTGGCAAGAGGGCAAGTGTTTTGGTCAGCATTGTTAGTGTTTGTTGTTGTTGCTGTTGAGGGTGTTGTTATACCCGCTATCCATCGGATAGAAGGGTATTATAAATTTGTGCCTGCAAAAAATGTATGTAACAGGCAGTTATATGATTCCTAAAAATTTGGTGTCGATCAGATAAACATTGCACAAGTTATTTAAGAAATATATTTGTATGGCAGAAACTCGATGGTATATTTTGCATTTAGTACTTTATCAATATACCATAAATATACCTTTAGTATATTTTAGTATTTTTGTGTTTTTTTAATTTGGTGTATTATTATAATAATACCGTACTGCATAAAAAACTCTATGGTATATTTTGAATATATCACTATACCAATATACCAAGTATAGCCTTTGGTATATTTTTGGATTTTTGCGGTATATTAATTTGGCATATTATAAGAATAATACCGCAATATATTAAAACAAACTTTATGGTAATTTTTTAATGTAATACTATATAAATATATACCAAACATTGTATTTGGTATATTTTGGTGTTTTTGTGGTTGATTTTAAGTATAGTACCGCAATGTATGAAAAATAGCTCTATCGTGAATATAGCACTATATCAATATACCCTCAATTTAATTTAGTATTTTTACGGTATATGAATTTGGTATATTATTAGAATAATACCGCAATGTATGAACATAAACTTTATGGTATATTTTTAATGCAATACTATATAAACATATACCGAACATTTCCTTTGGTAAATTTTAGTCTTTTTGTGGTATATTAATTTGATATATTATTAAAATAATACCGTACTGCATAAAAAACTCTATGGTATATTTTGAATACATCACTATACCAATATACCAAATATAGCCTTTGCGGTTTATGAATTTGGTATACTATTAGAATAATACCACACTCTACGGGTAAAGGCTATGTGGTATATGTTGAATGTAGTACTGTACCAGTATACCACATAGAGTTTTTGAGACAATTTAGTATTTTGTTGGTATATTTACATATTTGGTATATTATGGGAATAATATTGCACTGTTTCAATACTATTCAATGAGTAGCGGGTATCTCTCAGTCAATCCCACTCGACTGTAGCTCTCTAACTTCATGTTGTTATTGTTGTTGTTGTGGTTGCTCTTGTGTTCGTTGTTGCTCTTGTTGCTGCTGCTGCTGTTGTTACTGCAGATGGTTGTTGATGGCGTTAGTGGCTTGCAGGTCGTTGTTAGCCGGATCGCTTCCAGGCCACTTCACTTTATTTACCGTTCGCCACAGCATTAAGTGCTGAGCTGCTCTCATTTTTTATGGGCAGTTTATTGAAAAACCCGACAACCCGACAACCCACAGAGCCAAATCCAAATTTAGCGCCAAACGCAAACGCAAACGCTTTCAGGTGATAGAACTCCAAACGTTGCGTAAGGCGACGACGACGACGTCGACGACGTCGACGACGTCCGTTAAATGGCCAAGCAAGCAAGCAGCAGCGAGTCAAGCTGGGGAAATGGCCATTGCCCATTGCCCATTGATCCGGCCATTGGCCGAGCTGCTTGCACTTGCACTTCATTCATTCGCTCCGCTTTCGTTCACATCTTCGTGCCTTGGCTTTCGCTCTTTGTTTGGCGCCCCGGGCGATTCCTTTTATGCCGCATGGCGAGGCACGACAGCCAAAGGAAGTGGCTGCAAGTGCCGCAGTCAAGGAAGTGCTGCAGTCAGCTGAAGCACGCGGAAATTTATCAGTTGCCTTTTAGGCGTTGTCTCACACCTTGCAACTTGCCACTTGTCACTTGCCACGTTGCATGCCGCAGAGTGCTCTTTATTGCCTTTAATCTTATAGAACCAAAACTCATGCACATATTTAATTATTAGCGATTTCACTTGTGTTGTTTATTTTATAGTATTTTAAAATACTAAATAACTAATCGTAGTAAAATTATTATTATAAAAAGGTAGTTTGAGTATTTTAAATACTAACAGTATATTTGAATACTAACAATAAATACTAAATTACTAATCGTATAATTATAATTATAAATAGGTTTTATAATAACAATTCTTTAAAGTGTACAGAGTTCTATATAAATTTACAGTATTTTAAAATACTAAAAATAAATACTAAATTACTAATCGTATAATTATAATTAGTTAGGTAGTTTAATAATCATTATTTAAAGTGTACGGAGTTCTAAATAAATCTACAGTATTTTAAAATACTAAAAATAAATACTGATTATAATTGTATAATTATAATTAGTTACGTAGTTTAATAATCATTATTTGAACAGTATTTTAAAATACTAACAATAAATACTAAATTACTAATCGTATAAATATATTCATAAATAGGTATTAAAATAACAATTCCTAAAAATGTATAGAGTTCTATATCAGTTTATAGTATTTTAAAACACTATAAATAAATACGTTATTTAGTACTCGTATTGAATATTTATACGTAGTAAAATAACATTTCTTTCAAGTGTTTAAAGTCCTATATTAATAGACTACGTTCCTTATTAAATTTGTATTAATAAAATGTATTTAAATTGTAAAAGCTATAACTACATTGTGACATATATATTTATTATGAAATCAGCAAATTTCAATTTTGGAAATACATTTTTTAAATTGTAATTTAAAAGAAAATATAATACAACTAAATAATTTAATTCGATTTAATTGTATTTAATTCAGTTTTATTTCATTTCCAACGTTCATTATTTTACAGAAGAAACATAAAAACCAATTTAATATCTAGCTTCGATTGAATTGTGTTAAATTTATGCAAGCTTATTATTATTGAGTTGCATATTCAATTATATTATAAAAAAAAACGATTGCAATAAATTTATTTTTTTATTTATTATTGATTGAATTCAATTTACTTAGCTAATCAATATTTTTGTTTGCATAGTTTTTGATATTTTTGTAACACAAATTCTATAAATGCATTCAAACTAATTTTAATTGATTTTCATATTTTATTATTTATATGGAGCACAACTTAAATATTTCTCATTCGCATTAAAATAATGCAACCAATTTATTTTAATTTGACATATTTATTTAATGTACAACACAAAAAATGCAGTTACAATAAATATTGTTAAATAAAATTTTAGCTATTTATTTGTTGATAGTAATTATGCAATATTATGCAACGCACTTTAAATGCCGTTAACTAATTATTGCATCGCTTAAGGGATCAATTAAAACCGCACAGGGCTTAAATAATCGTAACTGAGTTTTTACAACGCGAGTTATTTGAGTTTGAGTGTTGCAAATACAACATTGTTGTCGTTATCACCATTCTGTTGGTCGGCTTTAAAGCATGCTATATTCGGACATGCCACGGTACAACTTCAATATAACGAAACATTCGGTAAGCAAGTAACCATTACTCATTTACGTGTTAAAAAAAATATATAATTAAAAATAAAGAGCAATACATAATAATAATAATAATAATAATAATAATAATAATAATAATAATAATAATAATAATAATAATAATAATAATAATAATAATAATAATAATAATAATAATAATAATAATAATAATAATAATAATAATAATAATAATAATAATAATAATAATAATAATAATAATAATTATAATAATAGTAATAATACAAATTATATATACCAAATTTAATATTGACAAATACTTTAAGTATTTAAAAAGCTCTGGCTATTTACTTAAATCATAAACCGAAACTGTTAGTTCATAATTTCTCAATTAACAAATATTCATTATAAGACTCTCCTATTGAATTCGCTTTTGAATTTAAGCGCCAAACTACGCAGTGAGCTACAAGCGAAAGCGACAGCGACAGCGCTGCCAGCTGTGAGTGAAGTCGGGCAAAGCTCTCGCTTTGTTTACAAACAACGTGAAAGCGAAAAACAAAACAAAAAGCTTTGGCCGGCATTGTTGTCGCTTGCTCTCTCGCTCTCTCTCTCTCACACTAGCCTTGCTGTGCGATTCTCTTTTGTTCTCTTTTATCGTAAAGTGCGCTTGCGCGTCAAATGTCAAAAATTGCAAGTCAAAATGTAAACGAAAGAAAAATTGTGTGAAAAGCAACGGCAACGACAACGACAACATCGACACACAAACACACACAGCGACACACACGCGGACAACAGAGAAAAACGCAAAAGACACCAAAAATAATTAAAACGAATAATGAGAAGAAGCTGAACACGAGCTAAGCATATGATAAATTAAAGTCGATTGAATTTTTCGCCAGACGTCACAAAGCATTTCACATACGCATTTCGTATTTCGCATTTGTCGCGTAAATCGAACTGAACTAAATACAAAAGTTTAACAATTTTCCACTGTTTAAGGCATTTGTTGTTTTTGTACTCTATATTTTTGCGTTTTGGAAAACTACTCGAAATACATATCTACGCAACGTTGTGTTATGAAATCGCGCGTGTGTGTGAAAAAAGAAAACTAAGCATTAATTACTATTGAAAACAAACGTGCAATTTCCATTTCCATTTTCGATTTTCCAACCTCGCCCCGCAGCAATAACAATAACAAATCCCCTGCGCTTGCAATTCAGGTAGAATTTTGTATATTAGTATTAAAAGTGCAACCTCAAGCAAGCAAAAGTTTATCAATTTAGTCAAAAAATTGTATGGTGTGAAAATTCGTTGCGTTTTTCGCTGCTGTCTCTGCTGATGACTCATTCGAGTGTCCAAGTGTTTGTTGCTATTGCTACTGTTGTTGTTGTCGTGTTCGTTATAGTTGTTATTGTTTTGGCCGCACGCAAAGGCCGCTGGAGGCTTATTTTTAGACCCGCCCCCCCTCCTTAAATTGTACTCATTATTTGAACAAACGCGGAACGGGACTTGATAGATCGATATATTCCACTTGAGTTTCTCATTTTATAAAACAAAAACTGTGCAAAAAAAAGTGAAAAAAAAAACTAAACTCGTTTTAGCAATTAGCCGGCGCAACAACAAATAGCAACAACAACAGCAAATGGACATGTGATAAATGTGAATTATTTTCTTCACCGAGCGAGAGTCAGCGAATTTTCGTTGCATACTTTTAGGCTGTGCCTGTAAATCGCTTTCGATTCCTTTCTTTTTTGGTTTTTGTTATCGTTAATGTTTTGTTTTGCTTTGTTTTGTGTTTGAGTTAATTATGACTTCACACTATGTTTACACGTCAAGTGTGCGTTACTCAATTTTTGTTTCACACTTTCGGCAACTTTCGTAAACATTACTTACTCGACACACACTTCAAAGTACATTCAATAAATTGTTTAGTGTACATATCGAATTAGAGCTTATTACCTTTTGTTTCGTTATCATGTTTTCTTTTATTTTTCGGAAATAACTAAAAATTTAATTGTAATCGCAGCATCGCCTTCACACACACACACACATTCACTCACACACATTCACACACTTAAAAACACACACACGCATATTCATGTAGAAATTGGAATATAGTTTTGGATGCCTCGATGGCTCTTGTTACTTTGCCGCAATTGTTAAAGAACTTACGCAATGCTCCAAACACTTTGCAGTTGATCCCTTCAAAGAAATCCGCATTATTAATAACTAGCGCATCAACAACAATTACAAGCAGAACAACAACTCAAACAGACAAAGAAAACACAAGAACAACAAGAACAACAAGAACAGCAGCAACTGGCAAAGCCCAAATAACGAATTACGTCGCACAGCTGCGTCAACTGAGCAGCTTCAGCAGCCGCAGCAACAGCAACAACTATAGACGCAAGAAGAAGAGCAGCAAAGGCAAAAGCTGCGAGTGCAGCAGCACCTATGCAAGCTTAGGCAAAGCACCAACAACAACAACAGCAACCACAAGAACAACAACAACATCGACAACTATGTCTCAAGAGGTGGCGGCCGTGGCCGGCATGGCAGAAGCTCAGGCTCAAGCTCCGTTCAGCGGAGAGTACTTTGACATGCCCCCCTTTCACGTAAGTACGAACGAGATAGCGCGCGCGAGAGAAAGAGTAACATTCACGCATACATAAGTGCATATGTTACATGCATGCATAAAAGGGACAAACAGACAAGACAGACAGACAGACAGACATACATCAATCAGCTGCAGCAAAGCTCATTAGCTTGCAGTGTCAATTGTGTCAGTCTTACACACACGCACACACACACGCACACACACTCACAGACATCCTCTTACTCACTCACACAGGCTTGGACGTGTGAGAGCAAAAGATTTTTGTACTGTGCTGGATGTTCTTTTATGCACTTAATTGCTTTTACTGCACCGCCTTCTACTTAACATCCACTTCCTTGCCAATCTCTGTCGCATGTTCTTTTCTCTATTCTCTTTTGTTGTTGTTGTTGTTGTTGTCTTTATTATACACACGTACTACCTTTTGTAATAGGCTGTGTAAGTGCGTGTCTTGGTGTCTCTGTGTGTGAGTGTATTTGTTCAGCATAATACTGCACTAATTTCCCCATGTATTCACACTCTCTCTCTCTCTCCATCCTTCTCCATCCCATTCATCTGGGATTTTACAGTGCGAAATGAGTGACTCTGCGCCCAACACGCCCGGCCCTAATTCGGTACCAAAAAAGTATTATCGCCATGCGGCCCACAGGTGAGTGCACGTCTTAAGTAAAATCATTCCACACATTCCACACACACACACACACAAGCGAAGGTGGCAACTACTTCCACAGAGCATATTCAATTTAAATTTAGCAGTGCGTGAACAGTATATGATTTGGATCTGCTATTCATACCATATAAATATAAGAGCAGTTCAATTAATCTAAATATATTTCATATTCACACACACACACACATGTTCCATCATTTTCCACAATGTTCGAAAGTTGCCAATTCATTCTGCTCGAGTTTCTGTTCGTTCGCTGTGACGTCACAGCAACAACTCGCATAGACAAACGCATGTGATGAGATGGGGTGAGCATCATTTTAGATGAACTCACGATTACTGTAAACAAACTCAACGTGAGGCTGAGGCTGACATTGAGAATTGAGAGTCATCGCGTCGTCCCTCTCTAGCTCATTAGGCTGTCAAGACTGACCCAGCAAGTTCTTATCATCAGCGTCATTTTGTTGTCGAGCTGTTGATTTTCCTTAACCCTGTCAGAGGTGACATAGGTCAGCATTCTCTGTGCAAATAGTTGGGTAAATTTCAAACGAGGTCAAAGTTGAATTCACACACACACTTTAGGTCGCTTTAAGACCAGCAACGGGAATAGTTTAAATATAACTAAAGATTACAAAAGTAAAAGATAAAATATCACAGCTGATGACAATGCTAATGCCAAGCATTGGAAAATTCCGTTGCCTATTCAGAAGTTAAAGTATCTTTCAAATTTCTAACAGTGTATCGCATTACGTATGCCTCTAGAATTTTACAGAGAGTTCAGTTTAGCTGTGCTCACGGCCAATGACGAATGCCGAATGCAAAACACTGTTGTTACCTTATCGCCTTATCTCTCAGCAGAGACGCTGTGGAAAACAACAGCAAACTTCCAACTACACACAAGTTTACATAGATACGTAAGTGCAAATATGTGAAGGTGTGTACTATATGATACTATATATATCAGCGAGTCTAACGCAGCAGAACCAGGGACATTACTATATAATACTATACTATATATATGGAATATATACTTTGTAATGGCGAAATTTAAGTTATCTATCATGTCTATATCTATATTAACTCAATTTAGCTATTTTGCATAGGTTTCTGTTTCGACTATCATTTGAATAAAGAACTAATATATCTATTATTTAAGGTCAACTAAGAACTGCCACTGAAAGATATAAGTTTTCTAAGTTGAAAAAAGGCTCTAGAGAATGATATAGGGGCAAGTTCTAAATTGAGGAAAATAAATTATTCATCAAAAACAAGAACTTACGATTATATAAACTATCACTGAAAGAAATTACTTTTGAAATTTAAAATTAGTGAGTAAAAGTATGACATTGGGCCAAGTTTTTAATTGAGGAAAATAAATTATACATTAAGTTCAAAGAACTTACGATTCTGTCTTTATTAACTCACTTAATACTGCAGTTATTTTGCATAGGTTTCTTTTTTGATTTCATTTCGATCGAAAACTAATATATCTTTTATTTAAGATCAACTATGAAATCACTATCAATGAAATAAATTACGTTTGTAAACTGAATTTAGTGTATGAAAGATTTAGAGTACGATATAAGGGCAAATTTGAAATGAAGGAATATAAATTATTATTTAAAGTTAATGAACTTACTATAATATCTTTATTAACTCAATTTATGTTCTATTTGCTTAGGTTTCTTTGTTGACTATCATTTAAATCATTATTTAAGATCAACTATGAACCGTCACTGAAAGAAATTACTTTAGTAAACTATAATTAGTAAATAAAAGAGTATGATATAGGGGCAAGATTTAAATTAAGGAAACTAAATTATTAAAAAATTCAAGAAATGATGATTTTAAGTTAAGGGAAAGAGCATTGCTGCCTCAACTTGACTTATATTGTTGTTAATTTATATTTGTTTTCGCTTATTTTGTTTTGAACATGTCTGAACACAAGTGTGTAAATGAGTATGTACTTATTTTTCGTTGGTTCCACAATATTAACCAGTTTTCTGGGCGTGTTTTATTTCGAGTGGGCTCTTTTCGCGAGTGTCAATTGCATTTTCCACCCAGCGGCAGGTTGAACACACACACACACTAATATATATGTATGTATGTCTGGCATATAGATGACTTTCTGTCTGTCTGTCTGTCTGTCTGACCGTCAACTCTCGTCGTTTGCCACGTAACGCGCATGACATTGACACACTACAGACACGACTAGCCACACACTCAGTGAATATTTCTTTTTCTTTTTTTTTCTGCTTCTCGAGTGTGTATTTTTTAATGGAATTCCTTAATTTGCAAGAGCAAATAAACAGATGAGTCGAAAATCATATGATTTCAATGCTGTTTTGTTTCTTCTTTTTCCTTAATGGGTTTCCATGAAATAGGCAAACATAAACATTGGAAATGAAAAAAAATGAACGTGAATTATGAATAATGAGATCTAATTTTAGGTAGATTGTTTATCGTTCAAGTTGTCACACTGCAGCTCTATTAAACAAATAGACTTTGTGATAAGACGAAGAGCAACGACAATGAATGATTCACAGATCTGTGGTGAAATACTTTCCCAGATATTCGATACTTGCACATTTGATATTGCTCATAAAACTAATCGATAATCAAATCGGAAACACTCTCCGATATGCTCTAACATTAAAATGTTAATTCCCCCCCCCCCCCACATATGGGACTACATGTGTCGACTATATATGTTTGTTTTTGTTTTTGTTTTTGCCGCGACTAGGCTTATAAAATATTTATGAGTCTACGCCGAACAAATCATTATTATAATTGGCTACACAGTGGGTGCAGTCAGTCAGCGTCGAAGAAGCATTTCATTTCATCTGCTCATCGAGGGTAGCATACAGTTGGCAGACACTGTGGCATAATTAATGTGGCCCCAAAACAACAACAAGCGAATATTAAAATCAAAGCATTTTGACAGGTAAAGGTGTCAAAGCATATTCGATACTATATGTTGGATTTGCATATTCAGCTAGCTGAATAAATGTTATGCATATTGGGTTGATACTATATCTATAACTATTGTATAATCGTAAATCTCTTTCATAAATACGTTACACGTTTCACTTTTTCAACGTGTTGTTGTTGTTGCTGTTGTTGTTGTTGTTGGTATTGATGCCTGCTTAGCGAAGTCACAAACCCACGCTGCGTGCAAACGCCCAAACACGATCCATGTTTGAATAGACTTTTAACTTGGCTTTGACGTCGATGTGGATATCGAGTTGTTGTTGTTGCTGTTGTTGCTGTTTCTATTTATAATTTCTCATTTGCTTTCGAACGCGTCTTTCCGACTGACACACTGAAATTTCCATTGGTCGCTGCTATTTTCGAGTGTAGCACACTCGACTCGTCTGTTCACTTTATGGCGTGAAGATAAAACGAGTAAAAGCAACACTCACCACCAACACATACATACATACATACATACAATAGCGACATGTGTATGCTCTATGCTAAGTGATACTCTCGTTGTTTTTAGTGTAGTGAGTGATTCACAATTGTTTCGTCAAGTTGGCAGCTCTTTCACCCTGACCCTCACTAATTTCAGAAGCTTATAAGGCATAATAAGAAGATAGAGAGGGAGAGAGAGCGAGCGAAAACAGAAACACTTTGTATTATTATTGCATAAAAGGCATTAACAACAACAACGACGACGACGACGCCTCGAAACGTCTACAGGGTAGACAAGAACAGCAACAACAAGAACAGCAACAGCAACAACACAACAACATTAAATAGTACACAGCTGTGCTATGTAAGTGCGCCTACTCTTTGACACGCAAATACACGACGCGGCGATGAGACGAAGAGCTTTCGAAGAGCGAGAGAGAGAGCATGCGCGCGTCGCTCAGAGTTGCGTTGAAATTCTCTCAGCATTGCTTATTTGCTGTTTTGTAATTGTTGTTGCTGTGCTGTGCTGCCTGCTTGCTTGCTGGCTTGCTTGTTGCTGTTTGTTGTTGCTTCCTTCCCATTTCTACTACGTTGCATTCGATGAGCGTCGCCGTCGACGTCGCCGTCAGTTGAAATTCGAACGTTGACCGAAATTGTTGCTCTCGTCATAAACACTACGCCACAAACAAACAAAAGAAATCCCAATTGTTATTCTATTTCTTCAAATTTTTTTTTGTTACACCTTATATACGTACATACATAATTTTTTTGTTGTTGTGTCGACGCATTGTTTTCTGTGATAAGCTGTCAATGCTCTCAGCATAAATTGTCAAAAAAAGGAGAAAAAAAAAACAAACAAAAGAAAATTACAACAAGCGCAAAAGGAACTACAACAACAACAACAACAACACGCAGAAGATCATTCCACACACGCTACGTGACTGCTGCCGACGTCGCTGCCGCTGCCGCTGCTGCTGCTGCTGCTGTCTCCTTACATAGATTCGTGACGTTTCTGCCCAGCTGATAAGAAAGGCGGCCGCCACATTGCTTGTTTTTGTTTTGTTTGTGCGCCGTTTTGGTTACGTTTATTCTTTCGTCGTCGTCGTTGTTGTTGTTGTTGTGTGTTTTGCTTCACATTTCGCACGCGTCGCCTACTTGCTCGCTCTCTCTCTATCGCTCTCTTTGAGCTGTGCTTTTTTGAGAGCTCTGAACTGTGTTGGTTTATCGGCAGCGACGCGTCGCCGCAGCAACTTAGCTCGCATTGCTCTTTGGCACTTTTGGCTAACCAGTCGCAGTCGCAGTCACAGTCGCAGCAGCCAGCAGACGAAAATGCCGCTAACACAAAAACAACAACAACCATCGTCATCATCCACACATTCCAAGCCGAACACTAACAATAACGGGACACGCGAACGTGAACGCGAACGCGAACGAACACAAACGATTGGCGAAACGGACATGGATCAGTCAGTGTTGAATGGGCTTCATTTGGGGGATGGCAGCAGCAGCTATCACGGTCACAAGCGTGAACAGGGACACAGGTGAGCCAAAAGTAGCAGTGAAGAGTCACAGTCACAGTCGCAGTCGCAGTCACTGTGAACAGTCACTTGCTTATCAGCTGAGTCAATACGCAAGTCATTCGTCAAGTTTCGTCAAGTGCGCTGCAACGCAGCTCTCATAACAATAAGCTTTTGTCTATGATCTTTATCTTGATGACGGCTAATTCCCCTTCCCCCTCTCACTCACCCCTCTCTCTTTGTCTTTCGCTCAGCAACAAATTGCGTGCAAGCTGTGCGAATATTTTTCATTATCTTTTCTCTTCCTGTATGAAAGATTAATGACAGATCTTTTTGTTGCTATTTTTTTGGTTTCTTTCTTACACCTAACTGATAAATACACTATATAAGAGTTGAGTGTTTAGTGTTTAGTGATGAGCGCGCACAATGACAACTTGGTGACAGCTTCAATTATATATTGCTGCGTGTGTGTGCCTTGTTATCGGTTATCGGTTATCAGTTATCAGTTTTCTTTGTCAGCCATCTATCGATAAGCTAAGATTCACGGCATATTCATTTTGTACGCTTATCTCTGCGACTGTGCTAAGCTCCATTATCAAAGCACCCATCAACAAAACTTCATGGCTTTATCTAATCAAGCCCTATTTTATTTTATTTTCTTTTTTTTTTTTTTGGCTCTACACTTATTAAATGCGTTACGCTAATCCTGCTAGTCACAAAACCAAAAAAAAATATATTACTTCTGCACTTTCACTTCGGATATTGAACCAGAAAAAATCGTTGCATATTTTGCGGCGCTCATTTGTGGGTGGATGAGGGGAGGGAGAAGGTAATGAAGGTTTATTTGCCCTTGCGTAGCTCAGCATCATCGCATCGCAGTTGAAATCTCTCGATGTCGTTGTCGTTGTCGTTGTCTTGATCTACAACATGCCCCCCTTGTGTTTGGCTGCCCTTCTCCCCCTCTCTCCACCCCTTTGCACATCCCCTGGCCGTACCTTTGCCACCCCACGAATGTTTTCAGTCTTAATTAATAGCGAAGCGTTTGCTGGCAGCTTGCCTAATTGCTGTCGTCGGAACACGCGACGTATGCGCAATTTTCGATAATTCTTTGCTTGCTGTTGCTGTTGCTGTTGATTTTTTGTCTGTTTTCTCATTTTGATTTCAGTCAATTAATGTAATTTTGCTTTGCCCACAGCGCACAGCTAACTAATCTGCTCTGCTAATCAATTTTGATTAGATTTGATTTCGTCTCCCCTCTCCACTCTCCCCTCTTCACTCTTCACTCTGTGTTGTAAATCATTTGAACTTGACATTTATGTTATGTTTTGGTTTTGGTTTTGGAAATTGGATTTACACTTTGCATTCAATGCGTTCAGTCCCCTTTCTTCCCCTCCTAAATGCCACAACGTGCTTGCGTTTAGCTTCCCCCCTCCCTCACTTTCTCCTCCTCAATCTCTGAAGACGTGCCCCGTGAGAATTGTCTTAAATCAAACAAAAAAAGACGTTATGCAGAGTGAGCCACAGTTCACCTTTTCTTTTTCAACCATCCACAAAATTGGTCGCCCTCGCTCTTTGGGTCACGTAGTCGAAAACTTTTGCAACTTTTCGCGACGCCGGAAACGGAAGCTGCAACAATGGCAGCTGCAACTGCAACTGCAACAAACTGCTGCAGCGAGAAAGCTCAACGCAATTTACATTTCATTGAAATTCCCATGTGAAATGTACTTTACAGTTTTTATTTTCCCCAACTTTTTTCTTATAGTATTTCATCGTTTTTTTTTTTTGTATTTATGTATTTTAAATATTGTATAAACAAAAATTGTGCGTGGCAAAGTAATTATTATTTCTGTTATTGCCAATGCTGCGCATAATTTATGTTGTTCTTTCTTTTTTTTTAAGGGAAATACAAATAACAAACTGCAGTTTGCGGCATTAAATTAATATTTCTTTTTTTTTTAATATTTGCACTTTAATAACTGGCCAAAGTAATTAAACTTTGCACCAAATAATTCAGGAATATTCTAGTTGAGCTTCCAAGTTAATATTCAAACAATTTTTATGAATATTTATGTATTTTTTTCTGAAACAAATAAGTTTTTAAAACTGATGAAAATTATTTGCCTTTAGCAATATTAAGGAATAGTCTAGATAACGGTTAAGAGTTAAATTTCAGATTAAAGAGATATAAAAAAATAAAGGAATATTTGATGTATCGATTAAGAATTGAATTTTAGTTGAATAGCTGCAAAATAAAATCGATGCATTCTAAATTCTTTTAATCCATTAAATTACATTTCTTTATTGGTAATTTGTTTTTAGAAAACAATAATAAATGAGTTAAAGGATAAAAATACCAAAAAATATTGTGCCACAAAAATACTAAAAATATGTCAGAGGCTATTTTCGGTATATTAAGAAATGCAATTTATGAATTGATAATTTCGCTGAAACAAAATGAAGAAATATATTGCATAAAGTTGAGTTAAGTAAATGAAATAAATGTAATGATTACAATCTATTTTCCATTTGTGAATAAAATACTTTGACTTTACAAATAAACTACATATATTTAAACAATAAATGGAGTACAATTAAATGATTTGAAATATAGTTTCTAACGAAGCATTAAATGAACTTAAGAAAGTTAAATCTGAAATATAAATATGAGAAACGAAAATTAGTTTAATTAAATAAATCAAGAATATTTTAGCTAAATAAATGTATAGAGAACATTTTTTCAAATGCTTTTAATGAGCTAAAGTAGCTGTCTAAATCCTTTTGTTAAAGCTTTCATGCTTTGAATAATTGACAATTTATGGTCATCCAATTGTTTGTGTGTGTATTAAATGTAAATTTGCCTCATTTCGATTATGCACAGATAAGCTAATCAAATGATTAATGCGAAAATTCCAATTGCTGTTGTCGATTTGCATTTTCATTCGAGGAAAAATGCAATCCAAAATCCTATCAAATTGCAGTTGCAATTAATAATTGCAAAATGTAATGCAATAATATTATTACAAAATCCAATTCGATATTAAAGCGAGAGAAAGAGAGTTAGAGAGAGAGGGAAAGTTTGTTGTTTTACATGTCAATGTGTGTGTCATTAAAATGCAAATAGCATTTGCCACGCCCACCGCCCAGGTCCGCCCACCTGGCAAGTGTCACGTTTACGACTGTGAAGCGATGAAACTAGAAGAAGATGCTCGTAAAAATGGGGAAAATTCTGGAACAAAAAAAGAAAACAACGCCGAAAAACTTCACTTGGCATTCAAAACCTCGAAGCGCATTTTACGTGCTCGTCGCGATTTCGCACTCTGAATTCCTTTGTGAGCCAACCGAGCTGAACATCGAAGAACCGTGACAATAATTAAACACTCCGCAGATTGTCTTTTAAATACTTTACTTTACTTTACTTGACTTTAATTTGGCCAAACACAAACGCTTTCTTCAACTTCTTTGTTCCATTTAATCACTTTAGTTTGCCAACTTGCTTTTGATTGAGCAACTGCGAAAAGTGAGCGAGATTTATTTGAACAAGAGTTTTTCATTCATTTGGAGGTCTCTTAGTCTTATTTTTACCTTTTACTGTATATACTACAGTATTTTATATACTACATTTTATTTAGGTTTGTCTTAGCATAATCAAAGTTACATTGGAATGTTGTGTTGTTGGGAAAAAACACTTAATTATTTCGAGTCTTAGTTGCTTTGACTGACAATTTGGTATATTTTGTACTCTATGGTATTTTTACAATATAGTATTCAGTATTTTTAAACTTTATATACCACATTAACCATCGATACATTTTACTATTTTTGTGGTATATTGATTCGGTATATTTAATATACTAAATGAACCCTTCGATATATATATATGTGTGTTTTTTGTGTTATGTTGATTTGGTATATTCGATATACCAAATAAACCATTCGATGTAGTTCAGTATTTTTGTGGTATATTAATTTGGTATATTTGATATACTAAATGAACCCTAATCTTATTTGTTTTTTGTGTAATGTTGATTTGGTATATTCTATATACCAAATAGATCTGTCGGTATGTTTTAGTATTTTCAATATATATTCAATATATATTTGCATTTTTGCGGTATGTTGATTTGGTATATTCGATATACCAAATAAATCATTTGGTATATTTTAGTATTTTTGTGGTATATTTTAAGGCGCTTTTATTCCCGCTGAGTAGCGGGTATCTCATAGTCGAGCATACCCGACTATAACTTTCTCAATTGATTATATCTTATTTAACTATACCTGAATATAATCAATGTTAAATTTGTAAGTTATATTTAGGCATATTTTTTATGCTTTTTTTTAATAAGAGAATTCGGAGATGTAGTTTGAAAGTTTAGTTTTCAAAAACGCATAATCCCATTTAGAAAATACTTTATAAAATACTTTTGATTAAGCATCTAAGCATCTTACAAAAAAAACTTTTCATTTATTTCGAGAAACTCTTTCTTATTTGCTATTACAAATAGCACTATTTCACATATATTTCTTATTGGTAATTTTATGAAATAAAAAATAGAATTATGTGTTATAATTTGAAATATCATTTTTTTATTGTATGATTTTTTTATAGAATTTAGCACTCTTAGAAAATAACAATCCCAATTAGGAAACTTTGCATTAACCCATTGCGGAAAGGGAGTTAATTTAAAATTTAGTTTTAACCTCATTTTATACATGCTTTTAAAAATTTCACAAAATTTTAATTAAGATCTATTTTGTTGTTGAAAATGACAAAGATATCTGCTTAGATATTTTACTACATATATTTTAGTTATGCCTTTATGCTACAAAAGTTCAATTGAGATTTTATAATTACGCATTTTCTTGTGTAATTAAAAGTGAATGAATTTTGAAAAGATTTTAAATGTCTCCTAATCCAACAAAAGTTATATTGGGATATTATATTTAGTCGTTCTTTTATGACTTTTTTATAGAAGTCAAATTTTGAAAATATACTAGAATTTAATTGAATTGTTTATTGCCATTAAAATTAAATTAATATGACATAATTTTTAATGAATCTTAAGCAAAAGACTTTAGGAAAATAACATAAAGAAATTTGCTAAATTTTCTTATAAAATTTAGTTATAAAATTTAGTTTAAATCACATTAATTGTGCCACATCAAATGCTTTAAAAAATCATCTTTTCAGTTAGCAACACTATAATATTCTTTTGTTTGCAATAAAATTCGTATACATTTGATTAATTTCATCATAATTCACAACAATGATGAAATTCTTATCCAACAAAAAGAGAGAGAGAGAATGTAGTTTATTTTTTTTTTCGACTTACTTCCGGGGCGCTTCGTTTGATGGTCGCACAAAAACGCATAAAAACTGTGCTAATCAGATTAGCGAATTCGCTTCTCACGCTGCGCTTTTCTCTGGCAAAAGAGCAACAATTGAATCTACCTTTATTTATTTGATCAATCAGAGTGATGCCGCTCAACTTGTTGAGTTTGTTGAGGAGGCGAGAGAGGGAGAGATGAGAGATGAGGAGGAAAACACACACACACACACACACACACAGCTAGGGGCTTGACCTCGCTGCCGTTAGGGTGCCGCGTTAACTTAACAGTTATACACGGGGTTGGCAGCCCTTACTTTGGATTGCCTAATTAACCCCGCTCAATTCACATGCGAAGCCGCCCTCAATCAATTGCTGCGGCATCTGCAGCCATTAACCCAGCCCCTATTTTGATGCAAAGTTCCCCTAAAATGAAACGAAACTAAAACAAAATGTGAGAGCGTGAGTGTGCTCGACTTTTAGATACCCGATGCTCGTTTTTAATATACCATATTCTACAAATATACCAACAAAACAAGTAAGAAAGTTACAGTCGAGTGTGCTCGACTGTGAGATACCCGCTACCCATTTTTAATAAAGGCAAAATATTGCGGTATCATTTTCAAAATATACCGAAAATACTAAAAAAATACTAAAAATATACCAAATGGTATGTTTGGTATATCGATACAGCACACCATTCAAAATATACCATAGACGACACAATGTACCAGATTGTCACCCAAAGCAACTCAGACCCCTAGTAAGTAGGCGTTTTTGCCCATACAAAAGTATTTCTTTAATAACTTCCACAATTTTTATCTGATCGCAACCAAATTTTCAGGAATCATAACTACTACAGTAATTATTGTATATACCAAAATTCGTAGCTCTAGCTTTAAAATTACACTTGTTATTCGATTTTTGATTTGCGGGGCGGAAGTGGGCGTGGCAAAAATTTGAAACAAACTTGATCTGCGTGCAAACATAACAAATGCTGTCGAAAAAAAATTATAGCTCTATCTCTTATAGTCTCTGAGATCTAGGTGTTCATACGGACAGACAGACGGACACACAGACGGACAGACGGACGGACGGACAGACGGACAGACGGACATGGCTATATCGTCTCGGCTGTTGACGCTGATCAAGAATATATATACTTTATAGGGTCGGAGATGCCTCCTTCTACCTGTTACATACATTTCCTGCCGGCACAAAGTTATAATACCCTTCTACCCTATGGGTAGCGGGTATAAATACTATAATATACAGAAGGCTATTTTTAAAATACTTGATACATATTCCCAAATAAAATTTAAATGCTACAAATATACCAAAAATATACCAACAAAATACTAAAATACACCTTATGATATAATTGAGATACTCGCTACACATTTTAAATAAAACTGCATACTTCAAATATACCAAAAAATACTAAAATACACCGAGATCTATTTTTTCTCGTCAACGAAATATACCAAATATATACCAACAAAAAAATAAACTATTTAGGAAGTCTATTTATGAGAAACCCGCAACCCATTTTCAATAAAACTATATTCTACAAAAATACCAAAAATATACCATAAACAAGTAAAATATAACAAAGGCTATTTTTAAGATATCGGCTACCGTTTTTCAATAGAAAAAAAAACATATTCTACAAATTTCTCAGAAAATATGAAAATATAACGAAAGCTATATTTGGTAATTTTGGTAAAAATAAAATTAAACTATATCTCATAGAGTTCAAAATATACTAGATTGACATCTAAAATCCAGAAGTAGATTGAGTCTTTTGCCATACAAAAGTAGCTTCTACAATTTCTTTTTCAATCTAAGCGCTAGCAACTTTTCAGGAATCTTAAATATTGTAGTTATTATTGTATGTTAAAAATTTAATTTGTGTCAATTCAATTTATGTCAACATGTCAACAAACTGGATGAAAAACCTTTATCTCTTATAGTGTCTAAGGTCTAGGTGTTCATACAAACAGACAGACAGACGGACAGACAGACGGTCATGGCTAGATAGTCTCGGCTGTTGACGCTAATCAAGAATGTTTGTACTTTATAGGGAGATGCCTTCTTATGACTGCTAAATACATTTCCTGCAGGCACAAAGTTAGATAATACCCTTCTACCCTATAGGTAGCGGGTATAAAAAAGAGCAACCCTCTCTCTAATCAAGGTCACACGCAATTTGAAAATTGAAAGTGCGAGTAGTTTTTCGTTTTTTTTTTATACACATCTGCTGAAAAGAAAGAACACAAAAAAAAAAAAAAAAATGTCACACGCAGCAAAAATTTTGCCCACGCAGCTTTGAACAATAATTTTAGTGATCTCTGTTTGGGGGGAAGGGGCAAGACGGGCGGGGTGTAAGGGAAACGAGTTCTCTCCACACATTGTGTGTAGATAGAACAGGTCGTCGACGTCGTCGTCGCCTCATCGTCATCATCATCGTCAGTCTACTATTATTATTATTATTATGAGCACCTCGTAGTTTTTTGTGTGTGTCTTTTTTTGCGCCTCAGTTTGGTTTTGCTTCAAGTGCAGTTTGGACGGCAGAGAAACGACGCGACAAATTTCGTATTCGTTGTTACAATTTCCCCAAAAATAAATAATTATAATAACAAGAATAAAATAAAGGACTCTTTCGCCGCTGTTGGTTGTTGCTGTTTCGAATTGTGTATTGTATTTTTGTGTTGTGCTTTGCTTTTGATGCTTTCCAGAGGCGATTAGAGTGCACAGCTTGTAAAAGTTTACTCCCAGATTTAAGTATTGAAAGTGTAGTATCAACATTTCATTTCTTACACTAGACAGCAGAAGAGTCGAAATGCGGCTTTTTGTGCAACTGAATTTATGTTTTATTCACCTCAGTTGAATTGATGTTTATATTTTTGGGATAGAATTTTATTTGAAGAGCTTTATTTTTAATCTTGATTTTTAGGTCGAAAATGGTATTTGTATACATTGATTTATTTACCATTTATTATGGAACACATTTTGTGGGAATATCTCTATTGAAAAAATCTAAAATATAATACTATTTTATAAATCTATAACTTCAATATACATAAGTTATCTACAAATGAGCTGGTCACACTAAAATTTCCCTTTTTCTTTTTTGATCATGATTTATATGTTTATGTGGTTTGGTGTTGAGGTTGAAAAATGTGAAATTTTGAAAACATAATTATTAAAAATGAAATACTTGTCTTCTTATTTGGGAAAACAAAGTTCAACATATTAATTGTAAAGCTTCATTTGAAGTCTTCTTTTTCATATATATTTTCAATTGTCAATCATTAGTTGCTGTCGAAATATAAACATTTTACGTATATTTCTCGGCTTTTCGTTTACATTTATTTACATATTCCATTTAATATAATATAAAGCAAATTTGAATTATGTTTTAAAATTTTATTTGAAACTGCATTTTTCGGATTTACTTTTAATAAGTAGAATATAATATACAAATAACTTTTTCGTTTGAATTCATTTATGTTCCGGAAATCTTAAACTATTGTTCATACTTTTGAATAATTTATTTGACGTTCGTTCTTCTTTGTTAAACAATTTTAAAAGCCTAAATAGAGTCTGTTGGGCTTATTGCATAAATTCGAAAAAGAATCTGTTAAAAAATACTATTCGCATTCTTGCATACATTAATTTATATTCTTTTATTACCGGCCAAACTTTTGTTAAATTTGGTGCAAAGTTTAAGCTTTTAAACTCAAAATATTAAAGTTAAAATAGTTTATAAGAAAACATGTTAATTTGTTTTTTATTTATGATTAACTTTATCTTTGATTCAAATTATGGTCCATATTTTTTCTACAATTAAAAGTGCTTCATTCTTAGTGCGCTTTTAATCAAATCTTTAGTTGCAGCTTTTATTATCTATTTTTTTTACTATACATATAAAACTATACATTTAAAGCTGAGTCAAATTAAATTTAGTAATACTAAATTTATATACTTTATTTAGTATAATAAACAAATAATAGAATCAATAAAGTGTCATTTATATGTTGTTCATTTATTGTCTAAATTTATGTAAAGTTTTATTTGCCAACCTTCTTTCTTGATCTACTTTTAATTGCCTTCCGTTTGCCGTCAGTTTGTTGTAGTTCAATTCATGGCCTCGATTTATATATTGTCCTTTTATTCCCTAGCACTATATTTTATAGTTTTTCAATAACATTTATTCCTTGCCATTTTCTTTCCTTATTTTCATTGTGATCAGCTTTCAAGTACTTGAAGTTTTTCCCTGCTATTTTTGTGTATTTGTTCCGTGAATGAAATACAAAGCAGTTATAAGCATTGTCCACCCTTGGTTATGTCGTCCTTTTGGCGTTGTCCTTCAGCAGAACTCAATTCGTATATCCTTCTGGGCTTTAATCCTATTTGCTTTGGCCAATAACAGTTTTGCGCAGTTTTCTAATTTTTGTTGGCCAGCGTAAATGTTTTTCCCTCTCTCACAGTGTGTGTGTGTGTGTGTGTGTGTGTGTGTGTGTGTGTGTGTGTTTGAGTGTCTGCGTGTGCGAGTGTGTGTGTTTATGTTTGTTGGGCTATTTGGTTTTGTGGTTATGCTTATTAAGTCAATTATCGCCCAATTGTGCCGACACCGATGCGCATGTGGCCAGCAAGTGGTCTCAGGTCTCAGGTCTCAGCTCATTTCTCAGTTCCCTTGCCTCTCTCTCTCCCTCTCTTTCTTCTCTCCTTTCTATTCCTGGTTTCCTTCACACACACTCACATATTCCACCACAATATGAGTGTGTTTGTTTGTAATTTGGATTTTAATTGAAAGCACATATGCACACACTCACACACACACACAAATTCACACACACACTCACACACACACACACACACACATTCACAGACACATTCACACTCTCATTCCTCGCTCGACCTTCGCCGTAAGTTGCCCAAAAACATCGCAACTCCTGTCAGTTACGTTTCGTCTTTCTCCCTTCCTCCCTTCCTTCTTTCCAGCCTTCTTCCCTTCCTCCCTTTCCTCACCCTTAAGCTCTAACCTTGATTCAGAATTCAATTTGCTTAAGGCCTTGGGGCCTTAAATGGAATGCCAATGGAATGCGCTTTCTTAATTGATTCCAGAGTTAATTTCGTAAGACTCGCAAGTCAGAAATGCGTATGAGAATTTATGTACCTGAAGAGATCCTTCATATCATTCTGCACTCAAGTTGGTTTATAGTCAAAAGGAAAGAAGGAAAACTAACGTGATAACGAAACTGCCTTATGAATTGTGTTACTCAAAATTTTATTTCTATTTCCATTTCAATGATTTGTTGTTGAAATTTCAATATTGAATTAACTAGTCAATATTTTCATAGGTGTCTGTTAATAATAGCTTGTTTTGTTTTTAAACAGAGTTTCAAATTTGCTGAAACTTATTTATTTGAATTTCCCCAATTTTGTATTTTAAATCAACATACAAAGCGTATATTTAATATTGAGCTGAGGTTTTGTACAAATCTATCAATACTATCAACAATTTTCTGATGTAAGCTGCGTATACTTAATATTTCCATTGACGTCTGTTAATAATTGCTTGCTTTGTTTTTAAACTGAGTTTCAAAATTGCTGAAACTTATATATTTTATATACAAAATTGGGGAAATTTTTGTATATAAAAATAAGAGTATACTTATTATTGAACTAAGTTTTTTGTACATATCTATCAACATACTGCGTATACTTAATATATATACTTAATATTTCAATTGGCGTCTTATAATAGTTGCGCGTTTCTTTCTAAACAGAGTTTCAAATTGCCTGAAATATATTTCGCAGTAGTATATCAAATATACCAAATCAACGTACAGTGCGTACTTCATATTTAAATGACGTACATTTATTTGTACAAATTCATCAAGATTTTCAACAACTTGATGATGCAATGTGCGTTTACTTAACGTGTGAATTGATGTACTTTCATTAACTTTTATTTGTAGAAGTTTGTCATGTTTTTCAAACATTTTTCTCTTGTAAACTGCGTATACTTAATGTGCATAGTTCACACATTGTTATTTATACGTATCAAAAAATTCGCTTGTAAGCTAACTAATTTTTTAATTACCAAGAAAGTCTTAGATAATCATAGACTTTTATCATAAGTTTATCAATAAATTATGATAAAATTTCGAGAAGATTTAAATAATATTATCAACTCAATTCCCTATCTTCATGGAACTTTTGTGGAACAGTTTTTATACCCGCTACCCATAGGGAAGAAGGGTATTATAACTCTGTGCCGGCAGGAAATGTATGTAACAGGTAGAACGAGGCATCTCCGACAATATAAAGTATATACATTCTTGATCAGCGTCAACAGCCGAGACGATATAGCCATGTCCGTCTGTCCGTCTGTCCGTCCGTCCGTATGAAACACTGGATCTCAGAGACTATAAGAGATAGAGCTATAATTTTTTTTCGACAGCATTTTTTGTGTTTGCACGCAGATCAAGTTTGTTTCAAATTTTTGCCACGCCCCCTTCCGCCCATGCAAATCAAAAAAATTGAATAACAAGTGTAATTTTAAAGCTAGAGCTACGAATTTTGGTATATACAGTAATAACTATAACTTTGGTTGCGATCAGATAAAAATTGTGGAAGTTATTAAAGAAATTCTTTTGTATGGGCAAAAACGCCTACTTACTAGGGCTCTTAGTTGCTTTTTCCGATAATCTGGTCCATTGTGCCGTCTATGGTATATTTTGAATGCAGTACTATATCGATATACCAAATATACCATTTGGTATATTTTTAGTATTTTGCAGTATAGTCGGTATAATTTGAGAAAAATACCGCAAAATATTTTTTTTTTTCTCAAAATGGGTAGCGGGTATCTCACAGTCGAGTACACTCGACTGTAGCTTTTTTACTTGTTTATTCTTAAAAACACCTTCCTAGGGCTAATTACATATGATATTTTCCTTATGAAATATTTGCTGAGCAATATTTCTAGAAATTAATTATTTTATTAGTTATTTTTCAATTAGGTAAAAGAAACTGCTAAGAATATTTTAATTTAAAAGAAAGTTGAGTTCAGAAGCTTTCAGTGCGTATACTTAATATCGATTGCATCTCAAATAGTTACTTCATTTTTATTATTACTCCCTGTGAAAGTGGAAAATGGCGAATTGCGGGTTTCTCAGACAGATTGCGGCTCAAATTGCTGCGCACCTGGTTTAATGTATTTGTGTTTGTGCTAGTGACAGCTAAAGATAAACGAAAGACAGTCAACTATTAGATTCCTGCAGCTTACACGTGTCCGGCAAAAAACGACAGACAACAACAACTGATATGAAATGAGACAACTAAAGGAAGAAGAAGTGTTGAGAGCAGCTTTGAATTCGTAAATTGCAAAGTGCAGTTGATGACAAAGGGAAACGCACTTACAAAATAGTAGAAACTGCAAGCTAAAAACTGAAACTGAAACTCAAGCTTAAACTCAAGCTGAAACTGAAATTGAAACTCAATTTAAGAACAATGCTAGCGAGATATGACGCATACGCAGTGTTGTCCACGTGACTCTTACTAAATGTGGAATGTGGACTCTTTGTCGACATACGAGAGCAACAGTAGAACACAAAAAAAAAACGCAAACAAATAATCATTCTTGCCATGTCCCTTTTTGCGTCACTCGCAATGACAATTGTCTCGCATCTGCAGCGCAAGCGAATAATATTTGTTTATGTGAGGTTCTCAATTACAGCTGAAATTAAAGAAAGTTTTATTAATTTCATTTTGATTTGGTTTTTAGAATAATATCAAATTTACTAGAGAGATCAAAGAGATTCACAAATTGTTGTCTCTTTGCTTAGGCAGATTAAATTTATGAATAATGATATCATTGCTTGGAAAATAGTTTTAACAAAAACTACACAAATTAATCTCATTTAATGAAATTGATAAAATTAACTAGATTTCCAATTTTCTTTTCAATCTAGAAAAAAATTCTTTCAGCAAGATTTGATTCTTTAAATAAAATATTTTTAATCTTAAATTGCAATTTAGCTTAAGAATGTTTTCAACCCGAATATCTTATTTCAATATGTTTTTTAAGATAAAAAATCTTAAATCAAGATTTGCAATGAACTTTTCAGTCTAAAGTCTTTCTCTCTGTGTATGGACATTGTCTCCTCTGCATTGATAGTTATGTTGGGGAAAGCAAAGAGTTAAATATACTCTTTTGTCTTCAACTATTGAATATTAAAAGCAGTGATATTATTATTTTGTATTCATAAATAGATAAATAAATTTACATAATAAAGTTTTATTGAATTATTTATGTTAAAAATAACATTTTACTTTAAATTGTTATGGAGTAATCAAGTAAAATAAAATGATAAAAAGAAGTTCATTTGTAACATGGAATAAATTATAATATACTTATGTATATATATAGTATTTAGTATATAATAATTGTGTATTTAGTATTATATATTCTTTACATACACTTCTCTTTATAAGTTCATTTGACATTTATTATGTTGTGTTAAGCTGTTCAAATTTAAATGTCTTTTCACAAAACATTGACGAACATTTTAATTATTTTTTTTTCAAATTTAAAGAACTCTTCAACTTTTTTATACCAAAACCCGACATTCAAAAGCTCATTATAAAACTAACATTAACTTCAGAATTTAAATAATTGGTAGAAACTGAAATTGCACAAACTTTTATTGGCCGTGCAACTGCCACAAAATTGAATCCGTTTTTTTTATACCCGGGTATTATAATTTTGTGCCTGTTTCACAAACCAGCAGAAGGATTCATCTCCGAGTCCATAAAGTTATTTATTCTTGATTAGTGTCAAAAGCTGAGACAATATGGAAATCTGGTATATTTTGTGCTTTTTGGTATATTTTGTAGGTAGTATTATACCGATATACCATTTATAATCAAGTATATTTTATTTTCTTTATGGTATATTTTAAATGTGATACTATATCGATATAACAATTATAATCTTCGGTATATTTGAGTATTTTTTTGGTATTTAGTTTCAGTAAATTTTTAATATATGCTCTTATTGAAATTGTGTAACGGGTACCTCGCAGTCGGGTACACTCTGCTATAGCTTTCATACTCGTTTTTTCATGCGATTTTGAAATGAAATGTGGACTTTCAGCTAATGTCATTATTTTAGTATATTTTGGTATTTAATTTCAGTAAATTTTTAGAATATGCTTTTTTTTTTTAATTGTGTAACGGGTACCTCACAGTCGGGCACACTCTGCTATAGCTTCCATACTCTTTTTTTTTCTGCAATTTTAAAATGAAATGTGGACTTTCAGCTAATGTCATTATTGTAAAGAGCTATGCTAAATGCATTACGAGCTGGGCGAATGTCACTGACAATTGGACAAGGCTGCGAGGTGGGTGTGTGTGTGTTGGTTATGAGTGTGTGGGTGTCCTGTATGTGTGTGTTTGCTATTGTCCTGTAGTTGTGACCATGCTCTGGGCCATGTAACAGGACACAACTGGCAACACAGTGGCGTAGATTGTCATTATGCTGGTTCATCTGGATCAAATCAGCCACACACACACACACACAAACACACAAAAGAAGTTGTTGCTGTGTGTTGTGTTCGATGCAAGGATAACAGCCATAACAGCCACTTGATATCCTTGCAGCACACACTTAAGCACAGAGAGAAAGAGAGAGAGAGTCAATGCAATGTCAAAATAATACAAAATGCTGTTGTCGAAACTAAATAAATTCCATTGCACACGAACTTTTACGCACTCACAATTCCTGACAATTGTCAGTGAAGTGGAAGTGGAGGGGGAAAAGGATAAAGGATAAAGAACTCGCCCTTAAGTTTGATCAAGCATTTATTTGCCTTTCTTGTAAAAATGTTACAATTTATTATAGAGTACTTCAGCTTTTGTCGACGTACTTTGAGTTCATTTTGCATCACGTTAGAAATCTCTTTTTAGCCATTAGTCGAGATTGTGTTGCCTAGCAAAGGAAAATAACAAGAAGAAGAAGCAATGCAACACAGCAACAGCAACAACAACAGCACAAATTTGAATTGCTGCAATGGCAATTGCAAAGCAGCAACTGAGCAGCAACCTGCTGCTTTCTTTGCATTGCAATTGCCAAGTGACAACACAAATAGCACTAATAATAACAATAATAATAATAACTACAATAATAATAACAAAAGCAGAACGACAATGCAACAGCCGCTTAACTCGTAAGTGTGAAATGTGGAAACAACTTGAGAAGCTGTGAAAAATGACAAAACAAAGAACAATCTCGAGAGAAGCGTGCAAAATCCAAGTTAATTAGCAATACAAATTGAGCAAGGTGTGACTCATGGATACCCTGTAAATATGCTTAAGTAAACCATGAATGGAAAGACATTTAAAAATAATTGACAAAATAGAAAACAATCTCAAGAGAAGCATACAAAGATACCCTGTAAATATGATTAGGTAAAGCATGAATGGAAAGCCACTCAAAAACACAAATGACAAAACAGAAAACAATCTCGAGTGAAGCGTGCAAAATTCTAGTTAATTAGCAATATAAATTTCGCTAAGAAATCCACAAAGAATGCCTCATGGATACCCTGTTTAAGCAAAGCATTTGTGAAAAGACATTTAAAAATAACTGACAAAATAGAAAACAATCTTAAGAGAAGCATACAAATTTGAAGTCAATTAGAATAAATTCTAACCGATAGATACCCTGTAAATATGATAAGGTAAAGCATGAATGGAGAGCCACTTAAAAACACTAATAATAAAACAGAACACAAACTCGAGTGAAGCGTGCAAAAGCCAAGTTAATTAGCAATATAAATTTCGCTAAGAAATCCACAAAGAATGTCTTATGGATACCCTGTAAATATGTTTAAGCAAAGCATCAGTGAAAGGACATTTCAAAATAAATGACAATATAGAAAACAATCTTTAGAGTAGCATGCAAAGTTCAATTAGTTGAGTTCCAAAAAAACGAACCGATAGATACCCTGTAAATAATGTATAACTAGAAAAACGTTACCAAACAAATCAATCACAGTTGAAGCATGCAAAATTCCAGTTAATTAGCAATACAAATTGATAGAAAAAAATGGACAAAGTCTGACCGTTAAATATTTTTTGCAAATAAGTTTTACTAAAGCATGAATGAAAAGACAATTTTAAAGTATTTGCAGACACATTTACATATTCAGCATATATTTTCCATTTATACTAATCAAATTCCCAAGCGCCAGCGATATTTCCTCAAACATTATCTTGTGCCAATGCAATGTCAATGCACTTGCCAATTAATTCGTGTTAAAACATTTGTTTAATCTATTGCCGGGCAAAGTGAGAACAACAACAGCAGAAAAAAGTGAAATGTCAACAGCCCAATTAAAAGACACGAAGCTGCCATCAAAAGTCTAAGGAATGAAATTATTTATTTCCATATTTTTTTGTTTGATGCAACAGAGAATAATGAGTTGAGATTACAACAGGCTTATCAACGGTAGCAATAGTCATAATATAAATATATATATATATATATTGAAATTCACTCGATCGCCAGATCAACATCTCTGAATTTGAATAACAAAGTTGTCGATTGACGCAGTCATAAAAAAAAATAAATAGGAGGCGAATTGCATATAGCATTTTGATGGCCGCTGCGTCATAAATATTGCTCATACGCAATGTTGTTGCTGCCAATACAAAGTACATGCCGGATATAGAAATTGTTGTGTGCTGTGCGTAGTTTAGTTGCCACGTTTTTCACATTTTCAACGAGCTGAGTGAATTTTTGACAATAACTCATGCGTCCATAAAAAGAGTAAATCAAATCGCGAATGAAGCGTCAACATGCTCATCAAAAATTATGGCTAAATTCTCGTTGTAGTTGTGGCTGATCAGTCACTAGCTACGAGTGTTGTTCATATGCCTAGCATTGATTTATTATATACCCAGCAAATGTAGTACTCAAGACAATCAATCAAACTGATAATCTATAGCATGACATATGCACAATTCTCTTGAGGCAAACTTAAAGCCTTAAAGAATCTATTACTCTTAATGCTTAGCAATAATGATAAACATCATCAGCGCTCAATAGAGTGCAACATTAAGATAAACAATAGATTCGCGTGCAAAAATCGATTAACCCCAATAAATTTTGCCAATAAAGTCGCGGCTTAATTATTGTTTTTTGTTTACACTCGATTTAAATGTTCTGCGCTTCTAGTTGCATTTGCCTTAATTAATTATATTGAGCGTCGCGGCTACGAAAATAAATGCCAACGATTTATGGTGTTGAAATTTTGCACATTCATTTCGCAGCGGGTATAGGAAAATGTGTGTTGATGTTATTTTTATTAATTGATGCGCAGCGCAATTTGCAAATCCCAAGATTAGCGACAATTTATTTGTGCATCTATTGCTAATTTTAGACAGGGTCAACAGGCTTGTTTTTTTCTTTTGCATATTTTCTCATCAAATTGCGCAGAGTTAATCGCAAAAAATTGAACTGTAAAAATTGGCAACGTCGCATAAGCGTAAAATTAATAATTACAATTCAATTCGAAATCTTAATATTAGCGAGAATTTATTTGCATCAATTGCTAATTTTAAACAAGGTCAAGAGACGCGCAATACTTTTTTGTACTTTATTTGCATATTTCCTCATTAAAGCGCAAAAAATTGCAATGTGAAAATTAGCAACGTCGCATGGGAGTAAAATTAATAATTACAATTCAATTCGAAATCTTGAGATTAGCGACAATTTATTTGTTCATCTATTGCTAATTTTAGACAAGGTCAACAGACGCGCAATACGTTAGCTGATTAAAAATGTTTTCATTTTTTGTTTTCTATTTGCATATTTCCTCATCAAAGTGCAAAAAATTGCAATGTGAAAATTGGCAACGTCGCTTGAGCGTAAAATTAATAATTACAACGTTTCGCTTTTTATTTATTTTTTTTACACCACTTTGGGGAAAATATTTTAAATTTGCAGTCGCGTCTGTCGCACTCTTTGACCCCACACACACACATACACACATAAAGAGAGAGTGTGTGTGTCGCAGATTTATGCATTTTGTTCGAATTTGGGTTAAACAACAAGGATGCAACTTTTCGCTTATTTGGCAAAATTTCAACTGAAGCAAATTGCAAAAAGGGACAACAAAATAAATAAACGCACACACACACAGATGCTGCCAAAAGCAAAAACACCAAAACCAAAAAACGACAAACAAACCGAAGTTCAAATATCCTAGCGCAGTGAACTGTGACAAATAAATATATAAATATGCGTATACTTAATATACGTATACTTGATAGCTGCTCTCAACTGATTAATGTGCTTGATGATTGCAGTATTTTCACTGCTGAAAGTTGACAAGCTCATTATGACCTTTTTTTTGTGTGTTTTGTGTCTGTATCTGTGTTGAGTGCAAACCGCAAAAGCAGCAACTTGACAACTCTCTCACTCGATTGCTAATGAGTTTTGCCGCAAAAAGGGGGCGTGGCAGGCAGCTGTCAGTGGCCAGGCGACAGCGTTGGGGGCGTCCTCAACGCCCACATCAAGTTTACTTTTTACAATATTCTTATACATTATATTTTTCGATTTTTTTTTTTTTTGAACACTAATTGCTGACCGCTGAACAGACTGCAGACAAGTCGTAACCGCATCAACTTTGACTCGATTTTCAAACGCATTTAGCAGAAATTTTCATTTAACCAATGATTTGATTTGCTTTTAATTTTGATTTTTGTACGTTTTCATTTCATTGAATTCGAATTCGAATTGCAATTTAACATCGCATTGCACTTTCAATCTGCTGCGACGTGATAAACTTTTGACCCGTTGCAAAAAGGAGTGAAGGAGAGAAGCAGGGAATTGATTTTGTGATGGCGCGATAACAAAACTCGAGGCGAACACGAGTTAATGGCAGTTTGAAAAATGCATGCACTTATTTAATAAGTGCGCTTGTAATTGAAATTCATTTATTATTATCACACTTAACCAATCAGCTCTTTAGATTCTTTCACTTGCATGAAATGATGATTATTGTGCTCCTTTCGCATTCAATTTTTAGATTCCAGATAATGTGTCGTCAGTAGTTTAAAAAAATATACAACTGGTTTCACAATTATTGAATTGAATAGAATAGAATAAACGAAGTGAGAACTGGGTATTAAAATAATTAGAGATTAAGTAACAACAATTTGTAGAAATTTAAATACAATTTATGTCAGCTGGAAAGTCAAAAGTACGAAAGTTATTCAATCAAATATAATTTGCTAGCAACATTCAAAGCAAGTAATAACTTATACAAAGTTTAAAGCGTGCAAGATTATAATAATAAATGTTGTTTAATGAACTGTATCTAAACTTTAGATTGAACAATCTTTAAATTAGGTACCTAAAAGTGTAAAAATATAAAGAGAAGATAAAAAGAGTTACCTCTTCTTAGGGATTTTTATTTAAGCACATTTTTGTAAGATTATCGTGTAATTCTAAGAATTATAATACACAAATAACAATATACCAAGTATTGTCGTTGGTATAATTTAGTATTTTATCGGTATATTAATATAACTCCTAGAGGTTGTAGTAGTTTATCTATTTTATTATATTTTTGATATAATTGTTCGTTATATTTTAAGAAAAATATCGTTATGCTATTGAAAGATTTATTTTTTTGTAAATAACATTTGAAATTAGCAGCTGCATTTTTTGTGGTTGCCTGAAAGTATGCAACGATTTTTAATCAATCTAAAAATCTCTTTTAAAGATAGCTGTTTTCGCCGTAGATTAAAAAAAATGTATATTTATTAAATAAGCTTACTACGACATGGTTTATTAAAGTTTAATATAAACAAAGAAAAGAGACATAGACAGTGAGAGAGAGAGAGAGAAAGATCACTACAAGCTAAATTTACTTACGATTATGTAATTATAAAACGTATAAGTTTTTAAGATGGCAACAGTAAACAGGAAACAAATAAAAAACATAGACTTACAGTTAAGAGCTTAACATGCAGGTAATAATATTTCGAGCCTATTTTCAAAATATAAAAAAGTGTAGTGTAGTAGTGCATACGAGCTTCAAAAGTTATATTTCACCATCAACATTTTCAAAATATTTAAAAAAAATATTCCAATCTACATATATACAATAAATATTTATACAATAATCTCAAATAGCTCTTGGATTAAACATATATTTATTTTTGTGTCTTGCAGAGTTTTTGTGAACCGTTCGCTGCATTTGGAGAACATTAAGTACTATGGCTTCGACATGGACTATACATTGGCAGGTAAGCATTGAAATCTATTGCTAAATACCAAAAATGCAAATCTTAAATTGTTCTACTCAACTTTTTAGAGTACAAATCTCCGCAATATGAGCAGCTGGGATTCAATTTGGTCAAGGAGCGTCTGGTGTCGATGGGATATCCCAAGGAGATTTTGCAATTTGAATACGATCCAACATTTCCAGTGCGCGGCCTTTGGTTCGACACGCTCTACGGCAATCTGCTGAAGGTCGATGCCTATGGCAACATTTTGGTCTGTGTGCATGGCTTTGAGTTCATCAAGCAGTAAGTCAATTCATTAATTGAGAATAACAAATTTGAAGTAAATATTAAATTCCAATTCAGTCACCAGGTGTACGAGTTGTATCCGAACAAGTTTTTAAAGCTGGATGAGTCGCGTGTTTATGTGCTCAATACGCTATTCAATTTGCCAGAGACATATTTGTTGGCCTGTCTTGTCGATTTCTTTAACCATAGCTCTGAATTTGTGCGGTAAGTTAAGTTTAGTATTTTCAATTTTTAATCTGTCTATCTATTTGTAGTTTTAGTTTAATTATGATAATGTAAATAACTACCTATCACTCTTATCTCTATTTTAATTTTTCTCTCTTTATGTCTCTGTCTCTCTTTTTCTATAGCGTTGAACGCGGCATCAAAGCTGGTGATTTTCTTTTTACCTATAAGTCGATTTTCCAGGACGTGCGTCGTGCCGTCGACTGGGTGCATTCCGATGGCGATCTGAAGCGTCGTACCACACAGGTGAGTTAATCACTAGCTTCTCTTCCGTCTTACATTCATCAATTGCAAATGATAGTTATGCAATTCAAAATTCTTTAATGATTAAAGATAGAAATCATCTCATCAAGAACGTTTTTTTAGTTTCAAATAATGTTTAAAGAATTTTGCAATTCGTAATTATTGTTTTAAGAACTTGATTAGATTGGATTCTAGTTTTTTAAAGTCATTTTTACCGCGTAAGCCATTTTTTATGATTTGTTTAAGTTATTAATGTTGGAAATGTGAATGGTAATATATCAATATACCAATTTTTGTATATACTAATTTGATTATACTACTAGTAGTAGTTGTAATAGTAGAAATTTGTCATATGTATATATACCATATATAGCCTGTGGTATATGTTAGCATTTTTTTGGTATATTTTAAGAATAGTAGCCTTCTGTACCTGCTTAAAGAGAAAAAGTACCAATTGCATGTTTCTACCTCAAAATATTAACTACTGAAAACATAATTTAAAGAACGTGAACAATTTATGGAGGAAATTAAACAATTACATTTTTATTTTTAATTTTATTAATAAGAAAATTATTTGTATGTTATTATGTTTTCAATTTTGCAAAACAGATATTTAGGGATTTTATTTTTTTCAAAATTATTGTAATAAAGTCTTTTTATATGTTGAAGTAGAAATGAAAGTAATTATATGGTATACAAATATACTACCTAATTAAAAATATACAATAAAGTATAGTATACAAAATTCTCTCTCGTTCTGTAAAGTGTAATTGAGATTATAAATTTATATATGGTATATAATTTATATATGGTATATATCTACCACATTAAAAATATACCATATAGTATATATAGTATGTAATATAAACAAAAATAAATAGTTAAAAAGTATAAATACTTTATGGTATGCTTTGTATTTTCCGTTACAAAAACTTCTTTCCTTCTGTAAACTGTAATTGGTATTACTAATTTCTAAACGGTATATTAGTATACCATATATTATATATTAATATACCATAGTATAGAAATTTTTAAACTTTAAGGTGTACTTCTTATTTTCCATTACAAAATTCTCTCTCATTATTCGCATAATTTGAAATTACTTATTTCTAGTTCACTTACTCTTAACTTTATATTATATTTTTACACTTTTTAAATGTAAAGAAAATGTTCTAATTTCTCTCTGTCCTCCAATTTCTCGCTCTCTCTTCTCTGTAGAACATGGCGTACTATGTGAAGAAGGATGCTCGCTTGCCCACAGTGCTGTCGCGCATCCGCGTCTCGGGTGCCAAGGTGTTCATGCTAACGAACAGCGATTATACGTACACCAACGAGATCATGACCTATCTGTTTGACTTTCCCCATGGCGCCGATGTGAATGAACCGCATCGCGACTGGAAGACCTACTTCGATGTGATCGTGGTGGATGCGAGGAAGCCGCTGTTCTTCGACGAGGGAACCGTGCTGCGACAGGTGGACACAAAGACGGGCAGCCTGAAGATTGGCACACACATTGGGCCACTGCAGCCGGGGCAAGTGTATTCGGGGGGTTCGTGCGAACTCTTCACCAAATTCATCAATGCCAAGGGCAAGGATGTGCTCTATGTGGGCGATCACATCTTTGGCGACATACTCAAATCGAAGAAGATACGCGGCTGGCGCACGTTCCTCATTGTGCCCGAGCTCGTGCGGGAGTTGCACGTGTGGACCGACGAGTGTCAATTGTTTGCTCAACTCCAGAATTTGGACATTAATCTGGGTGATTTGTATCGCGATCTGGACTCGAGTGCCAAGGTTAAGCCGGACATATCGCATCTGCGCACCAGCATACGCGATGTCACACACAAAATGGACATGTCCTATGGCATGATGGGTTCACTCTTCCGCTCGGGATCGCGACAAACGTTCTTCTCCAGCCAAGTGGTGCGATATGCCGATGTGTATGCCGCCACGCTGCTCAATCTCATCTATTACCCCTTCTCGTACATGTTCCGAGCACCGGCGATGCTGCTGCCACACGAGTCGACGGTGGCTCACGATCAGGTGCATCAGCCGCCGCCACCGCCGCCATCCTCGTCCAGCACAACACTCGAGGATGCGAGCAGCAGCAGCAGCAGCAAGAACACTGGCTCAACTTCCGGTTCTGGTTCCGGTTCCGGTTCTGGCTCCGTTTCCGGCTCTGTTTCCGGCACCACTGTGCGTGCAGATGAATCACAGAATGGCAGCAACAATTCGCCCGTCAAGGATCCCAAGGATCTGCATCGTGCCGTAAGTACTCAATATATTTTTACACCACATACTTATACTAAATATTATATATGATATACTTCCATATTTAATATATACCATAGACAAAAGTGTATAAGTATTTTAACTTTATGCTAAACTATATACTCAATATATATTTATACCATATATGTACATATACTTATATACATATACCATATATGTATGTATACTTCCACATTTAAAATAAACCACCATAACTTTATGGTGTACTTTGAATGTAGTAGAACATACATATATAGCAAATATTCCCTTTGGTATATTTTAGTATTTTGATGTAGTAAATATGTATTAGATTACTACCACTTTCAAAATATACCGTATAGTAATGTTTATAAGTATTTTAACTTTATGGTATACTTGGAATGCAGTATTATATCAATATACTAAAAATTGCCTTTGGTATATTGTTGTATTTTTTGGCATATGGTAAATATGTGGTATATCAATATACTATACAATACACGAGTAAATACAATATACGAGTAAAATATATAAACATTTTTACATTATGGTATACTTTGAATGTAGTAGTATATCAATATACCAAACATTGCCTTTGGTATATTTTAGTATTTATTGGTATATTAAACTGATTATACCATTAGAAGTAGTAATATGATATACCATATATATATGGTATATTTTAGTATATTTTTGGTATAATAATTTGGTATATCGTTTACAAATAGTAAATATTAAGACAACTGAACTTTCTACGCAGAGCTCCATTGTGCACACACGCCCATCGACGCCCACTGTGGTCACCCACACACACGACGAGGACTATTCCGAGGAGGAGGAGACTGCCAGTGGCGCTGAGTCGACGACAGAGCAGCAGAAACGCAACGAAGCCTCCGACTAAAGCAGCGCTGCCTCTTCTTCTTCTTCTACTACTACTCTCCTTCACCATCTCTTCCCTATTTTTCAACGAATTTTCATTGCTGTTTCTATCGCTCCGTTCTACAAACAAACAACAAAAGGATCATGTTGCAACTTTCCGTTTTACAACATGTTGCAACTAGTGAGAAACGTGCGATTTCATTTATTTTTTTGGCGATTTTACATACAACAAAAATTATATATATATATATATTAAAATAAATATATACATACATACACAATTATATATACATATATGTGTAACTATATATACTTGTATATCTGTATACGTAAACATTTATACACTAGCGCGAATTGGTTCCATTTTGCCCAACAAATAAATAGCAAAGTGTATGTTTTTTTTGAATAAAAACATTAAAAAGGCAAGCCGATTTTTTACTTGATTGGATATGAGGGAATATTTTTGCAATTATTATAATTTGAAGAAAAAAAAGTCTATGAAAATTCATTATTATTTACACTGAGTCTTCTGTCTATATGCACATTGAATGATAATTGTACAATTCTGTAAGCTAGAGTGACTCAACCTTTTCCATAGCTTTTTATATTTATAGAGCAGCTTCGCCCGCGTTTATTGTTAATACTATATACACTACAGACCCCTCAAAGCTGTGCGTCACTTTGTGAAATTAGATATTAGTCAAATTAGAGTTTCTTTGAAGAAAACCAACATTGATTCAAATGGGTATTCGACATCAGACAAGATGATTTCATGTCTGATTTGTGTTAACAGTTCCAATTTGTAATGATTTCCTGCCAAAATCAAGGATTCCCTTTGTTTCTTTGTAGGTTTCAGATACTTAAGGTGCCTTACTTATAGAGAAATATTAGGCAAAGAAATGTTTTCCTTATAGGTAAATGTTTATCATACTATTCTTAGGGCACAAATAAATAATATAATTTTTGAAAAAATGTTACCAGAGCAAATTGGTCGTAAGGTTGATTATGCTTACTGTGTCAGTATTTCATTGTAGTATATATAAATTTCGAATATGTGTATGCTCTCCTTTTAATACCCGCTACACATATGTGAAAAGGGTATTATAACTTTGTGCCTAGTTAGGAAATACTTTTGTGTAGTAAAAAACTTCAAATTCAATTGAGTCTTAGCTGCTTTTGATCACAATCTGGCATATGGTATATTGGGAATGTTTACATCGATATACTAATATTTTTCTGTATTAATATACCGAACTTTTGAGTTTAGAGTCGTAATTTTGAAGCTATAGTCGCACAGGTAATAATAACTACAATTTATGATTTCAGAAAATGTTTTTGCAATCGAGTAAAAGTTGTGGAAGTTATTTAAGAAATACTTTTGAATGGTATGGGGTTTGAATGTAGTACAACTTCGATAAGCCATTTAATATATGTACTTTCAGTATTTTCGGTATATCAATTTGGTATATTTTAGAAATAATACCACACTGGTTTGCTTTTATTCAAAAAGGGTAAAATGTATCTGACAGTCTGATACAATTGTCTGTAGCCTTTTTCACTTGTTTTCAAACGAAATCTAAAGTTTTAGCGATAAGCTGCTATTAAAAACGCAAATGTATTATAGTATTCTCATGTACGTATATTCAGAAGAAGAAAAAAAAAAATACGGAAAATAGTATGCATATCCATAGCTATAGTTAATATTAGAGGAGAGGCGCGGCACGCTTCAAGAGATTCACTGCTTGGGAATCTTGTTGCCATCGCACTTGAGCTCGTTGTAAATGTGCTCGTTCTGATAGTCGCTCTTCAGCTCAGTGACGAGCTCCGAGGCATCGTCCTGCAAAGAATCAGTATAAGCATAAGCAAGGCTAGAAGCTAGGAGCAAATGATTTTCACAACTTACATTGAAGATGACATTCTTCTCGCCCTTCTGGTACTCGCTGAACAGGCCAAAGACATCGACGAACTTGCCGTGATCCCCGAAACGTTCCGAGATCAGCGAGAACAGATGCTTGATGGTCTCCTGCTCGACGCTGGTGGCATCGGAGCGTGCAAAGATCGCATTGGGAAGCTGCACCTCAACATTGCAGGCGGCAACATCGGTGACCGGACGACGCTCAAGCGTTGGGCAGACGAGCTGCCAATCCTTGTGCTGCTCCAACTGCTGGGCGGGCACAATGAGCAGCTGTTGTTCCTTGCTGGGGACAATGTTGCACCAATCCAAGCTGCGACGTTTGTTCAACAAGGCGGCACTCAAGCGCGCACGTTCGCTGCTGGCATCGTAGTTGCTGCACGAAGAAGAAGACAAGACTTTAGTTTGTGACAAAGTTTGGAAAAGATTGATTGCTTACATTGGAGCCTGCTGCAGGGCATCGCGGCTGAGCGAGGGAGGCGCCACAGCCACCAACAGCTGCTCAGAGGGCAACTGCTCATAGACAAGCGGTATCAATTGCTTGCCACGAGCATCCGCATAGCTGCCAGCTGTCAGCACCGTGACATCGGCCTTGTTGCTGGCCAAGGCCTCAATGCAATCGACGGACTGCACACACTCAAGCTCTGGCCGGGCATCGCGTGCGTAGGCGGCACGATGCAGTGCCTCGCACTTGGAGAGCTCGGTGTCGCGTTGCACGCACAGACGCAGCTTGCGAATGGCGCTGCCATCGCGTTCAATCACATCCTTGTAGCCGGCACGCTCTAGGTACACTTTGGGATCGACGGCCTCGGATTTGCTATGATACACCGCATTCGGTTGGATCAGCAAATGGGCAGCGGCATCCTTGTTCTCCGCATGCAAACCGTTCTCGAAGAACTTCTCCAGACGCGTCTGCAGTTGATGCAACTTCTGTTCGCCATGCACTGCCTGCTCATTCGAAATGTAACCGATCCAGGGACGTTGGGCCCAGGAGCAAGCTGCCCCAGTCACCGGGCGACGTGTGCCATCCTCGCACAGATACTCAAAGTCCTCGGGTTTGCCCTCGGCGGGCGGTGCCGTTGCGTTGCCCGTCAAGCCGAAATACTTCTTGATGAACTGCACCTTGGTGAAGGCCACCTCGCCTTGTCCCTTGTCCAGGCAGCGTATTGCGCCATCGTAGCCACTGAACTTGTCCGGATAGTTGCACTGCGTGGGATTCTCGCAGAGTGCGCACAGATTCGGATACTTCTTCTTCAGCAGACGATCCGTGTCCGGGTGAGCAGAGTAAGTGCCCACTAAACAGGATTGCGAAAAGAACTCGGACAGCGCTTTGAGTTCACGTTCGGTGGCCGAAATCTGCGGATCGGCGGACACCTTCAGCACATGGGTGTTCTTCAACTTGGTGATGGGAATCCTGTAGCCAACGTTGCGTCCGAAGCCAGTGTGACAGGACTTTGCACCGCGCAGCTCCTGCAGCGATTTGATTGGCGACGTCTTCTTTACCAGAATGATGCCTTCGTAGCGGAAATTGGCTGCAGGTAGAAAATGCATATATGTATTAAATATACTATAAACTATAAATAGTATATTTAGCTATAAATTATTTATTAGTATATTTTTACTATTCAAAATGATGCAAAAGGGTTGAGGATATTATTATATCAGGTAAAAAATGCAAATAATTAATATATTATATATTAGTATATATAACTATAAACTATAAATAGTATATTTTATATACTTAACAAAATAATGAAATAAGGTTATGGAAATTATCATATTAGAAACATTATAAAGAATCTTTTTTTGTTTCTTTACCACAATGATGCCTTCGTAGCGGAAATTGGCTGCAGGTAGAAAATGCGTGGTATTAAATATATACTAAAAACTATAAATAGTATATTACGCTATAAACTATAAATAGTATATTTAACTATAAAGTTTAAATAGTATATTTACTCTATACAAATGTATGGAAAAAGGTTAAGGAAATTATCATATTTAAAACACTATAAAGAATCTTTTTTTGTTTCTTTACCAGTATGATACCTTCGTAGCGGAAATTGGCTGCAGATAGAAATATATTTAAAATACTATAAACTATAAATAGTGAATTAGACTATAAACTGTAAATAGTATATTTAATATACTATACAAAATTGTGGAAAAAGGTTAAGGAAATTATCATATTAGAAACATTATAAAGAATCTTTTTCCTTTCTTTACCAGAATGATACCTTCGTAGCGGAAATTGGCTGCAGGTAGAAAATGCATGGTATTAAATATATACTATAAACTATAAATAGTATATTTAGCTATAAACTATTTATTAGTATATTTATACTATACAAAATTATGCTTGAGGAAATTATCATGGCAGGTAGAAAATGCATATACATATTTAATATACTATAAGCTATAACTAGAACATTCAACTATAAACTATAAATAGTATATTTTATATACTATAGATAATGATGGAAAAATGTTAAGGAAATTATCATATTAGAAACATTACAAAGAATCTTTTTCCTTTCTTTACCAGAATGATACCTTCGTAGCGGAAATTGGCTGCAGGTAGAAAATGCATGGTATTAAATATATACTAAAAACTATAAATAGTATATTACGCTATAAACTATAAATAGTATATTTAACTATAAAGTTTAAATAGTATATTTATTCTATGCAAATGTATGGAAAAAGGTTAAGGAAATTATCATATTTAAAACACTATAAAGAATCTTTTTTTGTTTCTTTACCAGTATGATACCTTCGTAGCGGAAATTGGCTGTAGAATTAGGTAGAAATATTTTTAGTATACTATAAACTATAAATAGTATATTTAATCTACTATAGAAAATTATGTAAAAACATTAAGAAAATTAACATATTAGAAACATTACACAGAATCATTTCTGCCAGCGAAAAGTAATTCAAAAAACGATTTAATTAATTGCCTACAAAATTATATAATATAAATAAAGATGTAGAAAATCGTAAAATTAGTAACAAAAAGAGATAATTTCTGTTAGCGAAAGGTTATTTAATTGCTTTATGACTTCCATTTATGGCAACTTCCTTTTTTAGAAAATTATCAAACATAAAGAAATAAATAGTCTAACCCTCAAAGTTCATATAAGGCAATCTTCATATAATTTGTATTATCTAAGAAACGAAAGGCATTTCAAATACATTATGTTTTTCAGTTGGCCATATATATATGATATTTGATTACTGCCAACTGGTAACTGTAATTCAAATGACTTAAAAACCTCTCGTTTTTCACATTAAACAAATTATATGATAAGTGTCTCAAGGCACTCTTAGAGGTACTTACTGAAGGAACTCAAAAAACAATTAATCAAACAATTAATGAGTGATAATAAAAAATAAAAATTAGTATTAAAAACATAATACTTCTACTCAATGAACTCAAAAAACACACAATTAATTAACAAGTCTAGCAAAATAATAAAAAAAAAATTACATAAATAAAGATAATTTCCAGTAATAAAAAAATAATCATATTAAATCTTACAATATTATAAAAAGAAATATACATATGGGTAATTCCATGGCCCGTGCGAGACTTTTTACAGTGCACTGCAGTGAAAATAACATAAACTGAAACAATTTTAAAAATAAGTGAATGTTATTCTTAAAGCTCTAGATAAGCACTATATTTAGAGCTAAGATTGATTTTAGGAACTTGATCTGTTTTCCGATAAAATATATAATTTCGTTCATTTTTTGATTTTGCGTACGAATTGGTTAATTTTTGCAATTATCACAACAGAACACAAAACAGAAAGAAAATTCCAAAACCATTCTTAGCTCTAATTAAAGTACTTATCTAGAGCTATAAAAATAAACTTTTCTTATTTACAAAATTATTTAAGTTAATGTTATTTTCAATGTAAAGAGTCTCGCACGGGACAAATTCCGTTTTGGAATAACCCATATACAGTCCGATTCATAAAATAAATTAATCTAAATGTTTAAGAAATTTCAAAAATGATTAATCACTGTTTAAGCAATAGAATATTTATGATATTTATGAGCTCATTTCTAGCTTGCATTATTTATTGCTCTCAATATAAATTGACTGCGTTATTATGTCGGAATTTGCATATTACAAGAAAGCAACTCACTTTTAGAAAGTAATAAATATTTATATATGCCCATTTTTAGCTTTATCAATTAGTAGTCAATAGCGTTCATTTTACAGCGATAAAAAGAATCTTAATATTCACTTTTTCACTTTAGATAAATAAATAATTATTTCGCATCAAAAACTTTGTAGAAATTAAATTGTTTTCTTTTTGTGATATTCGTAATTTCATATTCCAACTTTTGCTAAAATATATGCTTCAGCAGATTTAATATATACAAGTAAAAAAATAATATGCACCATAAGAATGCCATAAATTGTGAGAATAACGAGTGTTCCCTATTATGAAACAATAGATAATTGTGCACTTTAAGTCTCTGACACTTGAACGATCACAATATCGAACTGCAGCTAACGTTCTATATAGTCTATATTTTATATATGGGTAATTCTCTGGAAGAATTTAGAATAAAAGAACATAAACTGATTCAATTTTAAAAATAAGTAATGGTTATAATTATAGCTCTAGATTAGCATTATATTTTGAGCTAAGATTGATTTTAGCGACTTTTTCTGTTTTACGATCAAATATATAAATTCGTTCATTTTATGGTTTTCATATGATTTTGTTCATTTTTGCAATTATAGTAATTCGAAAATTATTCTTAGTTCTTTTTGAAGTACTAATCAAGAGCTATAAATTCATCTTTACTTAAAATAAAAAAACGTTGTGTATATATGTTTTTTTTTCACTTTCGCACGCAACATTTTCGATAAAGAATTATCCATATACAAGTCAAATATAAGCTCGTAAAGAATGTGAGAATAACGATTGTTCATTTCGATGAAGTAATAGATAATTAAGCACTTTAATTTTCTGACACTTGAACGATCACAATATCGAACTCCAGCTAACGTTCTATATAGTCTATATTTTATATATGAGTATGGTTAATTCTCTGCTGTGACACTATTCACAGTAAAAAAACAGAAACTGAAAGAATTGTAAAAAAAATTAGGGTTTTTCGTATAGCTCTCCATTAGCATTATATTTTAAGCTAAGCTTGATTTTAGCGACTTTTTATGTTTTACGGTAAAATATGTAAATTCATTTGTTTTATGTATAGGTTTTTTCACTTTAGATAATTTCACACGCGAAATTTGCGATAAAGAATTATCCATATACAAGTCAAAATAAGAATGCCATAAATTGTGAGAATAACGATTGTTCTCTTCGATGAAGTATAAGATAATTAAGCACTTTTTTGACACTTGCATGTAACTTTCTATATATAGTCAATATTCTCGATAGAGTATAGAGAAAGTCGGGAGTACTCACCGTCTTTGCCCTCCTGAGTGCGTATCTCGGAAATGACACGATAATCCTCGTTCTTGCGATGATAGGCCATGTACATATCCTCGGGTTCACTGGCCAGCACATCGGCCTTGCGCTGTTCGATCAGCTCGAGGCAATCGACACGATCCCGTCCAGCGACGCACTCCATGCGAATGCCCGCTTCTGATGGATCCGCGAGCAGTTTCTGGCAATCGCTCAAATAGATTTGAGGCACACACAAGCGATCTGAAGAGAGTGAGAGTTAAGTACTATATATAATGTATATATATTTTAGATTGGTCTTACAGATCGGCTCCTCGGCTGTGGTGAACTGCACCAGCAGCAGCAGCGCCAACATCGCTGCTGGCAGCTTCCAAGTTATTGTCATCATTGTGGCTTTGACTCAACTGTGGAGCTCAGCTTGCCGGCCGGCGCCTTTTATAGCCAATCCAAGCCAATACCCGCCCCTTCCCCCCTCCCACACACACACAAGGGTCGTCATCGTCGTGTTGAGCTCCGTTCAGTTCGTCTTGCTTTTTGCTCTATTTGCTATTATTACGATTGGATTCGTTGTTGTTGTTGTTGTTGTCGTTTTCGTTTTGTTTTTAGTTTGTTTTGTTTTGTTTTTTTTTTGCTACTCTGTTCTGTTCTGTTTTGGTTTTTTTCTCCTCTTTTCCGCTTTGATTGCCGGTGATCTTTTCATTAAACGACAGATGCAAAGGAAAACAAGTGAGCAAAGGTGCTTAACTAAGAAATACCCTGTATTATACACTTTATTTTGCGATATATGAAATTCAAATAGAAGGTTGGAAATTGTAAATATCTCAAATATATAAAAAAGACAATATTTTATTAAACATTTCATTTATTATATTATTAACGAGTGAGAAAACTACAATCAAGTAAGCTCGACTGTGAGATACCCGGTAACCATTTTGAATAAAACTAAAATAAATGCAACAATATACCAAAGTCTATATTTGGTATATTGATAGACTACTACATTCAAAATATACCATAGAGTGCAAAGTATACTAAATTGTACGTACAAAAGTTTTCATTAATAACCTCTACAATTTATATCTGATGGCAAACAAATTTTCAAGAATCATAAATACTAACTTCAAAATTACGTTTCTTAATCGATTTTTTGTCGATTTTCTAAAGAAATTTTTAGAATATAAAATTTACAAATATTTATTCTAATTTCTATAAGAATAATTCAATTTTGAGATATCCGAAATAATGATATACCTTCAATAAATTGGAAAGTCTTAAAAAATTAAAATGAGATAGAACAGCTTCATATTAGTTTTCTTAAATTCCATTTTAAAAAGACTTTTAATTATCCCAAATGTATTTAAACATTAATTATTATATACATTATTACATATAAATTGCCAACTTAAAGAGTTAAAAATATATATTAAATAAATTTAAGAAAGAAAATTGTGCAATTATGTTTGAAATTCTCCAGTTGTCGAAAACTAGCTGCTCTTTTGCGAAATTTAATCACTGCGGGGTATGCAAAAAATGATATGAATATAAAAACGTCTCGAGTACTTCGGGTTCTTCCCGCAACAGCTGAAACTTTGCGCTACGCAACAATCGCCGAGCTTGTGGATTATGGATGCAACTGCCCCCGACTTGTTGCTATATGTGAGCAAGTATAATATAGTATAGAATATAAAACTATATATTATTATTAAAATCAAGGCCTAATTGTTAATTAATTTGACAAGTCGCAGACAAAGTTAAATAGATGATAAGCAACAACGATCTGCTAAACCGAATTGCGATGAGGGAAAAAACATTTTGTGTGATTACCCAAAAAGACCATAAAATAATTATTAAACTCACGTACAAGCGCACTTTAAACATACATTTCGATTTTATTATAGAATTTTATGTGGAGCCAGTTTTCTAATCGAACAGCTGATCTCTTTTCAATAACCTACAAATTATGAATGTAAATTTGAGTTTGGATTTCGATTTAGATTTTGTATAGCTCATGCTTAATGGCTTAATTTGTTTGTGCGCTTCTCCCAATTGCATATATAACCATATATAATTATTCGTACATATGTATATTTCACTATCAATCTAATTTCTTGAATGCATAGCTAAGCTAAGCTAAGCTACATAAGCGAGGCGGCTTCTTAGAATCAGAAATTCAGAATCGAGTATAGATTCGATAATTTCTAGAAACAGGTTATCGCTAAGCTGAGATTCGCTTAGACCGCAGCCAGCGGATCGACTTGATTATAATTTGTCTTGCTTGATTCGCTTAATGCAATTCCAGCACTTTCCCCTCCCTCGCATAGTGACTACACCGCCACCGCCACCGCCACCGCCAACCCCCCATAGAGACTTGTCATCATTATTTATTTTCTTTAGGACAACAATTGATTTTAGTTGCATGACTGAACCTGTTTCGTCGACCCTAGAATCCAACCAACTAACTCACCCTCTTATTCCCATTCCCATTCCCATTCCCGTTCTAAATTTGCGCGATCTATTTAAAATGCAAGTCGGGTGGAGGCGACTGGACAAATTGTGAGGCTTGTATTTATTTTTTGTTGTGGTGGGCGGTGGAACTTATAAACGAACCTTAATGAAATTCACTAGAAATGGCTGGTAAACAAGATCACAAAAGTGAACTACTTATATATACTATATACTATGTCTATATGTCGGTGGGTGTACGACAGTCAGACGGACAGCAATAATTATGTATTTTATTTATGACTGCACAGCACCGACGTGAACCAATTAAGCGCCAACTGAAAAAGCTTTACGATACTATACTATACTATATAGTACAATCCCATCAAATTTTTGTTGATGCATCAAATATACGTAAGCAGCAGATGGGTCAATTTATGTATGTACATAATGATGAGAGAGTAGCGAACAGATTTGATAAGTGACGTTGCACTGGGAATTTATAATTTCAAAGTTGCACTTGATTGCATTTATTGTTGCTATAAAATACCACTTAATAAGCAATTATTTAATTGACTTGCCTCATGATTAGACTCAATCTAAAATGGCTTGCGCAATTGATAATGCTTGGAAAATCCCCCTAAAAGGTCAGTATACCTGGAATCAAATGAACTTCTCAATTCTCTCGTTACTAAGCTAATTCAATACAATTCAATTCAAGCTGGTTGATTTAATCCATAATCAGCAGATTTAAAATAATTCAAATTAACCCGCCAAACGCAACACATGAAGTTAACACAGTGGCGCCATCTAGCGACTCTACAGCTACACGTTTTCAACACTACTCACAGCTGAGACCAATGCACAGTGACCATACTGAATATTGGATAGAGCAACGATGTCTGATAAGTTATCGATGTCATCACAGTTATAAATTCATTCCCTGATTATTTTAGATCTGCATCTCTCCTCAACCCTATTATGACTGTCTTTTGGTCACACAGCTGACAGACTACACGGTTACCGTTCAATATGCACAACAGAGACGAGAAAACCACAACAGTTTAGAGTGAGACAGCAGGACTAAGATAAAGAGCAAGCGAGCTAGAGCATGACTAAGAAGACACCTTGCTTTTAATACGTGGAATGCTTGATTCGTTCTGTTAATTTTAATAGTACTGTTACCATTAACGATTTACCTCTTTCAGCACTTTTTAATTATTGGCATTCTAATTTCCAAAAGTTACTCAGTTATACATTTCCATCATAAAGCGCAATTTCGTTAACAATTTCATCAGCTTGTTATGTTTCGCAATAATTTGAAATAGTCGATCATCGCGCGCATGTGCGCTATTGCAACAACACTTGCCACTCATCGTCAATGTGACCATTTCCGTTGTATTTTCGATTTTCAGTTTATCGTCGTTTAAGGGTTATCTTCAAAATAAGCAAGCGTGTATTTATCAGTCGGGTTTTCTTTTTTTTACTGTTTCCATATATTTTTAAATTGTTAATTTTATGCATTAAAACATCTGTTTAGTGAATAGAAAAGAAACTTCGAGAGCGATTCAAAACTACCCGCCTTTTTATACTCACACGAATGCGGTGTAACCAAACTAATACATTTCTAGTATATTCTATATGGTACAGTATATTTGCAAGAGTAATCGATTACAAAAGATTGACTATCGAATTGCGTTCATCTCTAAAACAAACGAGACCCGCTGACGTGTTTCCAGCAATACAAAATAAAACACGAATCAGTTTCCACCAAAACACACAACATTAATCCATAATTTGTATATATTTACTGAACGACGTCCAACGGGCCATCAAAATAGAAACCATTAGATACAGTGCGACATAAGAGTGACGACTTTCCTGTGGTAATCAACAAATGCAACCAAAAATTGCAGTCATTGAATTGAAAGTTGGCAAATCGCAACCGCAACATTAACGAAATCGTGAGCGACGATAGCGGCACTGGGAGGAGGGAGACAGAGGAGTGGCCACAAAAACAGCAACAAACGAGCTGGAAAGACAGAAACCGCATTACAATAAACTGTAGCCGTGGCCACACACCGAACACACACACGCACGCACATTGAGTGCTTGTGGTCCACGTAGAAGCTGCCCAAGCTACAGACATAGAGAGAGACAGAGCAATTCACAGACACAGCAGCAGAGATGGCGTTGCTAACGATGATTGCCCGTGTCATTGATGGTCTTCCATTGGTTGGCACCATGCAGGACGACGAACAGGTGAGTGAAGCACACGCACACTCATGCACACGCACACAAAGACAGCTAAATGCTTATGTGTATAAACTTTCACTTTTTTGCTGTTCGTAGAGCGGTCGCAGCATTTTGGACTATCAAAATCAAGCGAAAATGTTGTTTCGAAAGCTGGGTACACACTCGCCGGCTAGGAGCAGCATTGAGACAGGACCATATCTCTTCCAGTGAGTAACCACAAAAAACAAAGCCCAACAAAGAAAATCGCTTATAGAGTATTTTGTATTTCAAAATTGAAATCGACTTCGTACCCCACGATCGACCACCAATCAACTACAACAACAACAGCTATCTAATCGAGAATGATGTTTGCTATTTGGTAATGGTTGATAAAATGTATTCGAAGCGTTTGGCCTTTAACTATCTGGAGGATCTGGCACAGGAGTTTCATACGAACTATGGCAGGCGTGTCAATTCCGTGACACGCCCCTACGCCTTCATTGAGTTTGATGTGTACATACAGAAGGCGAAAAAGCAATTAACCGATCGCAGACGCAACATCAGCAACATCAACACACAGCTGCAGGATGTGCAACGCATTATGGTTCAGAATATCGATGATGTGCTGCAACGTGGCACAGTCTTGGCAGGTAAGTCGAGACACCTTTAAAAGAGGATCATACCGAAGATTATATGTGATTGCGACTGCTTTATAGAGTTGGATACGAAAACACAGAACCTCTCGATGATGTCGCAAAAGTATAAAAAGGATGCCAAATTGCTCAATCGCAAATCGATGTACGTGAAGGCGGCGGCTGTGGGCACCATATTTCTAGTGTTTATATTATACTTCTGGGTTTTGTAATATATACATGTGTGTATGCGTGTATATGCTTTAATATGTGTATGTGCATATGCATATGTATATTTAGTTGCTAGTTGTTAATTGTTAATTGTAATTGGCTTAGCACCAGCAGCAGCAGCAGCGGCGGCGACGATGATGATGATGATAATGATGATATATTTAGTTGATGTTGCTGTTGTTGTTGTTGCTGTTGCTGGCAGTGCCCTGAAAACGTCTGAGACGTGAAGCGGGCGCAGACAGCGGAAAGGCCAAAAGACATTTAAATATTTTATATAGTAATTGTACAACAACAACTGAAGCAACGACAGCAGCAGCAGCAGCAATGAAACCGCTAGTTAATAACATTAACAACACTAAATTGGGGGCAAAACACAACACACGACTTTTTTGACATGCGCCGCGCTTGCTTTCATTTACCTTGCGTTTTAGGTTATTTTTTTCTTTTATAAATTTCATTTATCATTTAAATACCAGAACAACAACGACAAGATCAACTCCATTAGCCAGCAATAAGAACAGAACGAACCATCACTCTTTGTATTAACGCATTTATTCCTTTGTTAATCTGATTCGATTTGATTTAATTTGTGTTTACATACATCGTAGTATAAGCGGGGAGAACGCGCAGCCTTAGTTTCGAAATTTTGTAAATGAATTGAAAAGTAATAGATGCAAGCAAATGTGTGAATAAAAATAATGTAGATTGTATATGATATGATATGCTGATCATGATATGAATGACTAATGATGGATGCTATGTAACATCAATAAAATACGATTTAGGCAATTTATTTTAAATTATTAAGAATATTAAATCAATTTACATTGTTTCAAAATAAAATATATGGCATATTGTAGATTGAAACCAAACCAATCGCGAGGCTTTACAAAATCGAATTTGGAATACATACGTCGTTAAGTTTTCTGTTCCCCATTCCATGAGTAACCAGTAAAAATGCGGTTTCTATTTTTTTTTTGTAATGATTAATTTTTCCATTATATATTTGTCATTTGAGTGATGATATATTCGCCTATTCCTTGCCATATCCGTATGCAATATATATATGTGTATGCATATTATATATAGTTGGATGCCACCTTTTGGTTTTCGCGATTTTGCATATATAAATTTTTAATATCAAATTTTTTACAATTAGGAAAAAAATGCGCCGGTATCATTTACACAGTTTATATAATTCTTGTATAATTTCCTTCTGTTAAATATATATATATATATTAATTTATGTGTGTATATACTACACTATATATATACGTGTGTCTAAATTGCTTTAACAAAATTGATTAAAAAAAAAAACATTCGAAAGCGAAACATTTCTTGAAATATACAGTAAAAATGGCCAATCGACAGGGAGCATAATTTTCTTTTCTTTTTTTTTTTTTTGTTTGTTTTTAATTTATCTTTTTCGTTTTTTTAGATAAATGAGAAATGACTGAGTAAAACATTTGTTGTAATTGCGAATACAGTATGTGTGCTTGATTTTGGTTTTTTTTTACTTAGATTTTTAATTTTGTTTTTTTTTTTGTTTTGGAGCTAGCACTTTCGTATGTCGTACTTTGGAAAAAATTGTTTTGTTATTCCTATAAATTTAAATGTATATCATTTAATTGTTGTTGCTTGATTTTCCTTTTTTTTTTGTATACATCACAAATAAATTGTATATATGTATGTATATTTGGTTTGAATTTCTTTGTTTTTCGTTTTTGTTTTTCTTGTATATCAATTGCAATTGCTATATTCGATTAAATTTGTTATGTTTCACTAGAAGCTCTGGCTGTGATCGGTTGGCTATTTATTACGTTTACACAAATCATTATCATTATCATTATTAGTTTGGTATTCAGCGAACGAACGAACAGAGTCTAGACACTTTGAGACAATTCAAAATACATTTTAAAAGGTGAAATTATTGTGAATACTTTTGCTTTCGAAAACATGTGTGTGTGTGTGAGTGTGTGTGTGTGTGTTGATCTTCTGCTCTCTATGTGAAATAATAAAAGCAGAAACCATAATTATTTCCTAAATTTATATGTATGTATATATCTCTCTCTATATATTTTAGTATAGTACTAGTTATTTTGTCATTAAAAAAAAAAAAAAAATATTAAAAAAAAAAAAGATATTCCTATTGCCTGCGCATGAAAAATGTTGTACAAAATATTTTGTTAATTCTTCTCATGACTAACCCTAATGTTATTAAGCATTTCTTTTTCTTTTTTTTTTTTTTGTTGTTGTTTTGTTTAGTTTGGCTTCTTGGTTTCTTGATTTCGTTATATTGGTTTTTCTTTTTGTTTGTCTTCTACATTCAAAAGGCAGTTTTTGAGCATGGAGGGACAATGTGAGATTCATGACGAAGCAGATAGATAGATAGTTTTCTTTTTTCCTTTTTTTTTTTTTTTTTTGTTTGTTTGTGTTTGTTTCGTTTAGCTAGGAGAGAGTGTTTAAGAAAAGATTTGTACAAAAAATAATGTGAAGAAAACATATATAGTTAGTATATAGTATAGTAGATGTAACTGTACGCCTAAAAATCTGTTTTTTGTCTGCAGAGTGGTATGTATATCTATAGGAAAATACACATACTTTGAATATAATAATAAATGTACCTAACACGTTGCGGTACTTCTTAGAGCTATTCAAAAAAAAAAATTAATGGTGTTTACAATAGTTCAATACAATATACGTTATATATGTATATATGTTATGTGTGTTTGTCTGTGAGTACCAATAATTAGCTTAGCTTAGGAAAGAACTTGTTGTTGTTATAGTGTTGAGTAGCGCGTAAAGTTTGTCACTAGCGATCGTGGCATACCTTACGGCATACGTTGGCTTAAACCCTAAACTGCTGCAGTGTTATTATAGTATATGCTATAAGTGCTTCTTTGTATATGTATGGGTCTCGTGTATATATGTATGTGTTTATGCATATGTAATTCCTCCTGTACACTTTGTTGATGATGATCCCGACGCTCACTTGATGCGCTGATGATCGGGCGTGCTCTTGAGTATATCCGGCTGATGCGGATGCGCCACCTGATGATGGTGATGATGATGGTGCGTGCTCTGCGAATTCAGCGTACCCTGATGACTGCCACCGCCACCACCACCGCCACCTCCAGCTGCACCGCCATGATGTGAGCTGCTCAGCGTATGCGAATGCGTCGAGTTGAGCGTGTGCGTGGCATGCGAGTTGAGCGTGTTGTGCGCCGTTGTCGTCGCATTCGTGGAGAAGCCAGTGATGCTGCTTGCCGCTCCCACCGCTGTCAAACCGGCGATACCCCCGCCACCGCCACCCGCTGGCCGCTGAGAGGTGCGCAACGAGCGATGCGATCCGTTGCGTGTCAGCGAATTCATTTGCGGTGTACCCGGCACCGTGTGGCCCAAGGCATTCATGTAGTCGGCAATCAGGAGCGTTATTTCCAGTATCTTCGGTTTGCTCATCGCAAACAGCAGCTTCTGCTCACAGCCGCCGGCCAGCGTGCCATCGTCATGCGACACGACCAGCATGAAGTCATCCTGGCAGCCGCCAAACGTCATCACAGTGCTGTAGGGATAACGCGCCACCGGCGCCATCGTCGACAGCTCGAGCACATTGAGCGCATCCTCTGCCACAGCCAACCAGGCGACCGGGGAACCGGCAGCAGCGTGTGGCTCGCATTGACGTGGCTTGGCCTGGAAGAGGCAGGCTCCGAAGTAGGGCCACTTGCGACAGCAGGTCAAATAGATGCGCACACAGTCGAGGGTGGAGCGACCCTTGAGCAGCGTCCACTTCGAGATGAGCAGCTCCTGCACATCCTTCAGCTGCTCGGCACCGAGCGCATCGCGATACCGATACGGATAGAATTTGTCCAGCGCCTTCAAGCCCACATCACGTGACTTCTCATGCGAATAGTCGCCCATATCGATCTGGGACATCAGGGAGGCCAACTCCAGCGCCAATTCACGGGAGAGTGGGAAGCGACCCTGAACAATCTGCGCGTTTGTCTGATAGCACAACAGCAGACGCTCCTTGTCCGTCTCGCATTTGATGGTGTGCTTCCAGTAGAGACGATTCTTGTAGCTCAACTGTATGACGCGTGAGTTCTCGAATTTGCCGGAACCCTTTTCACGCAGCGCCGTCTCCCACTTGCTGATCACATCACAGAGCTTGGCCAGGGGTTCCAGATAGTGTTCCAGATCCTTTTCGATGGGATCGTCGCTGAACAGGCAAAAGCCATTCGTTGCATCGCGTGTGCCCAGCTCCTGAGCCAACGTCGATTGGAACTCCTCAATCGTTGTGGAGCCATCGAAAGACACCACCTTGGGAAAAGCATTGATGACAAGGTAAGCAAGGAATTCAGCAAGTGGTAGTAGTTCAGCAGTGTAGTAGCTTACCTGGTAAGTAGTGTTCATCATGTGCACGGGTATCGCATGAGGCAGCGAGTGATGATATGGATTCTTCAGCAATATCGATAGCACCTCCATGCGCGACGGTTTCGTTTCGCGTCCCCCATTCTTGAGGGTTCTCTCCAGAGCTCGCTCACAGTATGCGGCATATTTGCCCGTCTCCGTTTTGGTATCCGCATTGCGGGACAAATGCAACTTGAGATACCAGAGCAGGCGACTCGATTTGGGGACGAACAGCGAGACGGCGAGGGCGAGTAATTGCCAGCCCTGGACAAAACTGTAAGCGGGCGGATTGGACTTGCAGTCAATGATGGGCGTCGATACGGGAGCCTGTTAGAAATAAGTAAGTAAGTTTTTTTGGTTACGAATTTAAGGAGTAAAGGTTTTTCTTTAAGGTTTTAAGGCAACACTACGTTTCAATTTTTTGTCTACGATAACTGAAAGCAAACTTGTACACAGAGGACACACTGACAAAAGTAACGTAAATCGGTAATTATTAATCGTTAATGGTGTTTAGATTAGACAATAGCAATTTCCCCTCATACCTGTATCGATGTGGGCGAACTGCCGTTGGCTTGAGCTTGTCCAGCCTGTTGGGTATCACAGGTGAACAGGCTTTGGGTGGCGCACAATAGTAGTTGCTGTAAATTTCATTGGTTTCGTTGGTTGGTTGGTTGGTTGGTTGGTTGTCGTCAGTAGTTCAGTGTTGCAAAACGTTTAGGGTTACGGTTACAGTTACGTTTTGCGGTGTTCGGTTAACGGTTTTTTTTTTGTTGGTTATCGGTATTGGATTTGATTTCGATACACATACAAACGAAACGCAAAACGTAATGAAACACAATAGAATAGAATAGAAGAAGAAAAGCCAAAAAACATTTGCTGATCAATTTGAGCTCACGTTCAATTTTCACTTTCTATATATTTATGTTTTGTTTTCTTTTGTTTTGTTTTGTTTTTTTTTTTTTTTTGTTTTTCGTGTGTGTTTTACATCTATACACAAAAGTCGTATGCTTTTGTTTGTTTGGTTTGTTTGTTTTTATTGAAGAAGCGCAATTAGCAAACGAGGAAACGAGTTAACTTTCAAGTATAATGCGAAACATTCAAAGCCATTTAATACAAAATGATGAGTGAAAGCAGCAACAAACTATGCGCAAAATAGAACAACAACCGAAACTAAACTGGGCAAACCATAAACAAGTCGAGAAAACTCTAGAGAGACAACAACGTTGAACAACATTAATGCGTTCTCAGCACACAGCAAACGTGATTAGAAGTTTCGTAATTATTAGTTATGATATTTGGTTGATGCTCTCAACTTTTGTTATCACGTTAAGTGTGCAGCGCATGAACGTGGCTCAGTTGTATGTGAATGTGTTCTATGTGTGTGATACACTGAGAGTAAAAGTATAGTTTATAGTTTTGCAGCTGCGTTTTTGTGATTTGTTTTTTGCTGCTTTGTGACTTGTGGTGACGTAGAGCCTCTTGAATTGATATTGATTTAAGTTAAAGTTACTACAAACTATTTCTATATTTGCTAAACTTATTTTTATATTAAGATATCTAAAATTGGGAATAATATCACACTAATTTGATAAAGATTGTGCTATATTCAGTTCGTATTTATTTCAGATATAATCTAGAAATAATGGATAAAATGTTCAACCTTTTTTTCACATTTTTTTTTTTTTAATGAAAATTGTATTCGTATTTAAACACCCTGTTTAGACCAAGTGCATCTTTTTCAATGATGCGGTTCTATGATGCAAGTGTTTACACCAAAGTCGCATCACGCAAAAAGCTGTTTGGTGGTGCAAAAGTAAACTAACAAATAAGAATGTCAAAGGTAATAAAAGCATTTGAGCCGAAATTGAACAATTAAATAAATTATGCGACTTGTGGGCACTTTACAAGTATAAGTTTATATAAATTTTATTTATCATTTATAAGTTGACTACTTATTTCCGTTAAGCATCATAATAAGGCATCTCGATCAGCAAGAATCATATTTCTGTATAAACTGATCTAATTGATCGTCTTGGCGATTTTCTTTAAACATTTTCTTATGCCTCTGTCTACTTTCCTTTTAATTTTTTTGGCATATTTAGGGTTTTTTTTTTTATTGCGAAAAAATTTGAAAGCGTCTAAAATTTGTATGTAGCTGATTTCCATAGCTGTGGATTGCCGCATTATGCAGCTCCATTAGTCGTCCCTCTCTAACAAAGGGGCGCTTATGGAATAATGTGGCGAAAGATTCCACTTAACGGAAATTTTCAATGATGCAGCCCAGTGTAAACAGGGTATTACCTATAATGAATATTTCTACCATTGATATTTTCTTTTTAATTCTAATAAGGATTGTAGTATGGTATGAATAACTTGTAGTTGTCTAATTGTTTTTGAGTTCTCTTCAAAATTTATAAGAATGGGAATGGAGAACCAAGTACACGTAAAGGCAAATTGTATTTATATTATTGTATTCTATAATATTACTGTCTCATATAGTTCTGATAAGCCTAATCTTAAGAGTACAGTTGTTTCTAAAGTCATTACAACCCTCCTCTCCTATCCTAAGACATAAGAGGGCCCTCTACGTGGCTCTGTAGGATGATCTATGGGTGTTTGCAGGCGCGTTTTGTTGTACGATAGTATGTATGTATGTACAGTATGTCAAGAAACTCTTTACACACTGAAAAAAACACATATTTTTTGACTTTGCATGCAAAAATAATGCCTTTAATTATTATTTTTCAATATTTTTTTAATGCAGATCTATTATTTAGCAAATTTCAAATTAGTATGTACAAAAATAAAAACAATACAACGAAAGGGAACATTTTAAATCAACAAAATATGAGTTTACACATTTTTGACACTGTCAAGAAAGTGTTTACACACTTTAGTTTTCGATTCTGTTTTGTTCTATTTTTCGTAAAAACTGTACTTTATTGTTAACTATGCTTATGCACTATTCGCTATTTTTGCATTCCTTTTCATTCAATTGCGAAATCTTGCTACGCACTTGTCAAAAAGCTGATTTTTAAATTATTTAACATACCTGGAGCTGGTTTGACTCTTGACGTTACCCAATTGACTTATTATAGTCACAAAATTGGAGAATCTGTAGCTTAGCTAGTGGAGCTGATTAGGGTATCGCGAAAAATAATTTATAATGCTCTAATCGAGCCGAAAATGAAGACAAACTGCAAGCAAAGTGTGGAAATGGTCGAAAAATGGATATTGACGAGCGGGCAGACCGCCTTATTATGGGCATGGTTCGTCAAAACCCCCAAATTTTGATCAGAACCCACACCAAGGAGTTGGAAGAAGGGTGTGACACGGTCAATTCACGTGAAACCCTCCGGCAACTAATTCTGCGGAGCAAACACTCTTCAACCGTTGAAACGGTTGCGCGTAAGAGGCCGCTGCTTTCGAAAGTAAATGTTGAAAACGCTTAAATTTTGGCTTTTAACATGAAAATCACGCCGGACAACTATTGGGATGACGTCGTATTCTATGTCCAAACCAAAAAAAATGCTATACTACAATGATTGACCAACTAGAGTATGGCACAAGCCGTTAACAGCCTTACATCAGCGCAACATCATTCTGACAGTAAAATTGGGAAAATAGTATTTGTTCCGCAGAATTAGTTGCCGGACGGTTTCATGTGAATTGATCGTGTCACACCCTTCTTCCAACTCCTTGGCAAGGGTCCTGATCAAAATTTGGGGGTTTTGACGGACCTTGCCCATTTTAAGGCGGTATGCTCGCTCGTCAATATCCATTTTTCGACCATTTCCATACTTTGCTTGCAGTTTTTCTTAATTTTCGGCTCGATTTGGAGCATTATAAATTATTTTTCGCGATACCCCAAGTAGCTCCACTAGCTAAGCTACAGATTCTCCAATTTTGTGACTATAATAAGTCAATTGGGTAACGTCAAGAGTCAAACCAGCTCCAGGTATGTTAAATAATTTAAAAATCAGCTTTTTGACAAGAACGTAGCAAGATTTCGCAATTGAATGAAAAGGAATGCAAAAATAGCGAATAGTGCATAAGCATAGTTAACAATAAAGTACAGTTTTTACGAAAAATAGAACAAAACAGAATCGAAAACTAAAGTGTGTAAACACTTTCTTGACAGTGTCAAAAATGTGTAAACTCATATTTTGTTGATTTAAAATGTTCCCTTTCGTTGTATTGTTTTTATTTTTGTACATACTAATTTGAAATTTACTAAATAATAGATCTGCATTAAAAAAAAATTGAAAAATAATAACTAAAGGCGTTATTTTTGCATGCAAAGTCAAAAAATATGTGTTTTTTTCAGTGTGTAAAGAGTTTCTTGACATACTGTATGTAAGTGAGTTCCTTGTGATGTAGAGTATAGTTTTGTATGTTTGTAGTACTATACTTGTGTATATGTATGTATGTATTGGCAAGTTTGTGGGTGTGTGAAATTTACAGCAAATACTTTATACAATGATAACGAATCAACAATAAGATTATATCAAAGAAAAAAATATGTAGATATATTCATAGTATATATTATATATACATTGAGAATGTAGGCATGTTTGCTTATATAGAGTATATACACATAGATTAACGAGCAGTTTCATCAGATATAGCTGGTGTATTGTTCTTGAAAGCTAATGCACGAATACTTATGTATATAATGTATGTGTATACGGCTAATAATGCGCCTTGTATAAATAGATTTATACGATTATAGTAGATTGCATATGTGTATGACAGTTATGGGGGAAATTCATTGTCTGTTCCACTACTATACTTAAAACAAGTCAGAGAAAAAAGAAATCAAGTTAGGATTAGTAGACAACAAACACATGCATAGAGGAGTATTAACAATTTAATTTGAGATAAGTTAAGAGTATTTATGTTGGTATGAGAGTATATCTTAAACATTATATTGTGTGATTATAAAGCGTTCGTAAGCTTTTAATTTGAAGCAAAGCTTTTGTTGTGATCAAAGCAAATGCACATGATAAGCAATAAATGCAATTAATCTCGAATCAAAAATGATAACATAATATAGTACGATACCCATATTCAGTTATAGGAAACATTTATTTAGCTAATATCGGTTGAAGTAGCTAAAGGTCAGCTCAAAGTCTAATAAAGAGAGCTTTTCTTTTGATCTCTATTGAAATTCGCACATGAAATGCAGAGATCATGAGAGAGACAGAGAGATATAGAGAGCTACTGATGATGGAGAGAGAGATAGATAGATAGAGAGAGTTGTGGATTCGAGTGGAATCCAATTTGCTAGACATGTAGTTAGTATTTTTGGGATTAGTACGGGGAAATCATAACGAAACAAAAAAAAAACCATTAAACAACTCTTTTAAAGGGGGGAAAGGGTTTCAACTAAAAGAACTTTTGAATGATAAGAAGCTTTGCAACTGAAAAACTTACGCGCGTTTGCTTGCCCAGTTTCTTGTTTACCTGGACACCGACACTTAGTTTCTGGCCCATATGTCGGGAGGTTTGCTTGATCAGTATGCAGATCATTTCGGTCTGCAGCTCCGGCATGTCCAGACAGTGTTGCAAAGCATTCTGGGCGAGCACCACATGATAATCGATTCCCGGCTGATTGACAGCGACCGACATGAACAGCTGAATGCTCTACAAAGATCAAATTCAAAGCGAACCGATTAGTTGGTAAACCTTCAGATAACTTTTATAGTTAATATGCAAACGAATATGTTATATAAAAAGAACAACTTAAGATAGCTTGAAATGCAATAGAATATTCAAAGAATTTAAAGATAAGTCTTTCAGTATTACAATATTTGAAAACCAACTTAAGATAGGTTTGCGATCATTAGTGGTTAACAGCTGAATGCTCTACAAATATAAAATTCAAAGCGATACGATTAGTTAAGAAACCTTTGAGGAAGAACTTCAGATAACTTTTATAGTTAATATGCAAACGAATATATTATATAAAACGAACAACTTAAGATAACTTGAAATGCAATAGAACATTCAAAGAGTTTAAAGATAATTTATTTAGTACTATAATATTTGAAAACCGACTTAAGATAGGTTTGCGATCATTAATGGTTAACAGCTGAATGTTCCACAATGATCGAATTCAAAGTAATACAACTAGTTGACTTTTTTTTTAAAGAACTTCAGATAGGTTTTTTAATTATTATGCAAACGAATATATGATAAGTTTTTAAGTAATATAATACTTAATGAGCAACAATGTTAAATGGTAATGTAATATTAAAAGAATAATTTGAAATCTAGGTTTGCGATCATATATAACGAATTAAGAAAAGTTTCGAATGAATCAATCAATTAAATATAACATTAAAAGATCACCATGAGATAGGTTTCAAATTAATGATACCATAATTTAGTTTCAGATCTGTTGAAAATTGCTGTGAGATCAACTTAATATCTTACCTTGAAGAGTTTTATGGCCTCTGGCTGCATGGACTCGGTGTGCATGGAGGACAAGGGCGCTGCGATGGTATCTTTGGTGTGTAGCAGTATGGGATGGCGCCAGAGCACGCAGTCTACAAGAAGAAGAGGTGTGATATTAAATGCATTTGGGAAGGGAAAGATCTTTTTGTGGCTCACTTGGATCGCCGTCGGTCTCCATGAGCTTCTGCACCAGCTGTTCGTATTGTGTGCCCGCACTCGGTCCGCCGCCGGATACAACGGTCAGATGATAGAGCCAATTGTCACGCTCCGGTTTGCCGGATAGTATCAGATACGTGGGACCCTGGTGTGCCGGATAGATGGCGACCGTGAGACGTGCTTGATCCTGGGCGGCATCTTCGCGTTCCTCCGAATCGGAGTCGGACACATGTTCCACCTCCTCGACACGTGCATCGCGCATGTTGATCTGTCCCAATGGATTCTATAATAAAGAAGACAGTGCTTGATATAGTGAGAGAGCGAAATCAAGAAATAGTCTGCGACTTACGGTTTCTGCCGGTGCCTTGAAGTAGAGGAACATTTTGCCAAGCAGGACACACCAACACTTCTTGGCGTGGCCGTTCTTCACCTTGGTCACCCAGCCCTGCACCGTGGGCTTCTGATCATCGCGACTGAGCAGCAACTTTGTCGCATTCCGACGCTGCACATTCTGCAGCACACGTATCCAATCATCCATCGTAGCGTGCGAATCGGCTGTCAAATAGTACACCTTCTTGCCCGTATCGATCTCAAATGTGGAGGCGCCCTCGGCGCGACTAATGCGACAGGCTTCGTCCAGCTGGATTTGACCCTGCGGCTTACGCTGCACATCGTGCTGACTCTTCCAGTAGTTGAGGCTGCCGTTCTTGAGGACAAACCAGCGCTTGCGCCACGTCTTCAGCTTGCCACCAAGCTTGGCCAGGTGCCCCATCTAAGGAGAAGGAATTGAATGGGTAGGAATATAGTTACTTCGTTTAATTTTTACTACTTATTTGTTAATCGAAATTTCCTTCAATTGACCAACTAACTGACTAAACAGTGACCTTGCATCCGAAATTGTAAGACCTAGAAGGCTGCATTCATTAGTTAGCAAATTATCCACAACATAAAATGTGTTTAACTGGCTGATTGAATAACTAACAAATCCTAAACGGTAGATTTATTGCCTATATATGCTTATCGCAATTCCTTTAAATTGACAAACTAGCTGACTAAATGATGATTCAAACTGGTAAGAGCTAGAAGGCTGCATTCAAGAGTTATCAGTTCATATGCAGTTCCTGTGCATTGACTAACTAACTGATTGACTAAACTGTCAACGTAATTCCTAAATGGTAGATGCAAGAAGGCTGAAATTTGTGCAGCACATTTCCTAACTAGAGTTTTGTTTGCAAACTTAAAATGAAATTTTGAGTGCAATACGTATTTTCTTATCGGAGATCCTTTCATTTGACTGGACGCTTGAAATATCGACTTACATTCTAAATGGTAAGAGCTAGAGGGCTGGCATTTTTATGCAAAAATTAATAGTTAGGGATTGATCGACAACTTGTACGCAACATTTACTAAATAGTGGTTTAAAGATCATTTAATTTTTTTAACTGACTGAATAATTCCCTGATTAATAGTACACTATAAATGGTTAGAGGTAGAAGCGTGTCATTGTTTCATAAGATAGCGTTTAATAAAGAAAAGTGTTAGTCAAAATGCAGAATGCGAAGAGAAAAAAACTAGTTTGAAATGTGGATTTCGAATCTCGATTTAAGATGTTTTTGATCCTAAAAACAAAAATCTTTAGGTTGAAAAAATCTTAAATCAATATTTGTAAATCTTGCTTCAAGAATGTTTTATTTTAGATTTAATCTTGCAAATCGTGATTTAAGATCTGTTCGATCTTAAGAAAACAAGATTTTTTCTTTCTGTGTATCATTGTCACATAATTATATCCAAAGCATTATAATACAATATCGTGAGTACAGCTGTTCTTACCTTCTCGAGGGACTCGAGCTTCTTGCTGGGCGAATCGACGTAGGATTGACGCATGAGCAGCGATGGCATCGAGGCGTCCATGCACGTTGACTCGGAGACGGCATCGGGGGGCAGGGCGTAGTCGTCGGAGAGGCCTGATTCAAAGGAAAGATCTGAAATTACTGTGCCACGCATGTGGGGACTCACGCGCAGTTGCGTCAGCTGCGCGCCAGTGGGCGTGGTCATGGGTATGGTCATGGGCGTGGGCGTGGGCGTGGGCGTGGGCGTGAGCGTTGTCGTGGCATGTAGGCGTGGCAGCGTGCTCTGTACATGTTGCACGGACACCAACGGTGGCGCCTGAGCGTGTGGCAACGTGTGATGATGCTGATAGTGATGGTGATGTGCTTGTTGTTGTTGTTGTTGTTGGTGTAAAGTTGTTGTGGTGCGTGTTGTCATTGTTGTGAGTACTGTTAGGCGGATGTGGGATGTGGTTAATGAAGGCGATGTTTGGGTTAATAATGGTAATCGGAGGTGGAATCAAATATGATGGCGGTCGGTTATCACGACAACAAGGGCGAGACGAAGGGCGATGGAAATGCAACCCGTTTGTATTAGAATCGTTTGTTAGAATACGCTTTGAAAATTAGTTGTATTTAGTTTGACAGAAAGCCAAAGAACCAGGCAAATACGGTTTGCTAAAGGAGTCAACGATTTATCTAGAGTGGATGAGGAATTTCTATAATTACTTCAAGGAAAAATTCAGGGGAATAGCAATTGCATGAAGCAACAAAAAAGAAAGGAAGAATTATGGAAGATGTTTAAAAAATAATGAAGAAGTATAATAAAAATGTATATAATTGTTATCGATGGAATGCAGAATGAATAAGTTCCAAAAAAATAACATTTGAAAACTGAATTTTAAAATATTTGAATAATACAATTATACAGTATTTAAAATTGAATAGAAACAAGGGAATACTTGATATTATAAACAATAGCAATATTATAAATTAAAAATAAAAATAAAAACCAAAGAAAAATGTAACAAAAAGGTAAAACATTTCTTGATTCTAAAAGAAAATATTATTTAAAATGGACAAAAATGTGAATGGGATATTTATTGATAATAGAAATTTGAAGAAAATGTCACATTTCAATATAAAATATAAATGAAATATTTCTGAAATAAAATCAAATAAATCATTTTCAAATTTCATGAGATTTCCTAGTTTGAATTTGTGGAAATAATAAATAAATAATTGTAGAAAATATAAGATTTAAATAAGAAATAGAAATGGAATATTTCTGGACTAAAATCGTATAAATCTTTAAGTGGGGAATTTCGGGAAAATGAGAACTCACAATTTGAAATTGTGGAACATAATAAATAAAGTTAGAAATAGGATATTTATCGGAGAAATTGAAGGATTTCCTATAATAAATAGGACAGGAAACAGGAATAGATGCACAAAGAAAGGATATAAGCAGGCGATCAAAGAGTTAGTTGGGATTACAGAGTTAGTTAGTTAGTTGATTAGTAGTTGGTAATTGTTGGATGTTGGTTAGTTGGTTTGACTTAGTTAGTTGGTTCGTGCTGTGTGTGGTGCTAAGCTGTAAGCTGTTCGCTTTAAGGCTACGAGTCGGGGCTACGAGACAAGCAGGAGGCGGAGAGTTTCACAGGGACTACGGGTCGTATACGTACCACGCGCTTTGGCATTCTTGGGACTCTCGGAGCCGCTGCGCTTGGCGGGACTCAAGCTCGACGAGGTCTTCAGACTCTTCGAGGGACTCGAAGCGCTGCCGGATGTGGAGGTCTCCGTGTTGTCCGTGCTGGAGGAATTGTGCGAATTGTGGGTGAGCATGACGGCATGATCTTCGCCATCGCTCGAATCATCGCTGGAGTCGCCGGTGAAGGGCATCGAGCGTATCTGCGAGGCACGCCCCTTGACCGTGGCATAGACGGGCACAGAGATATCACAGAAGCCGCCGCTGGCGGTTTGTTGTTGCCTCGTCGGTGGCTGCGGCGTTCCCGGTGTCCCGCTGCTGCCCAGCGTGCCGCTGTTTCCCCCGCCGCCACCACCACCACCACCTTCATGATGACCATGACCATGTCCATGACCATGGCCACGTCCACGTCCATTCGACAAGGTCAGACTGTGCTGCTCCTGCTGCTGCACATCCGGTGTGGCATGGCTGTGTTCATTGCTGTCCGCCGTGCTGCTGTTGCCATGCCCATTGCCAGCTGCGGCTGTGCCTGCGAGGCCATCGTTGGCCACCTGATAGATCTTGGCCTCCCAGCTGGGAAAGCGATGCAGGGGCGGCGTCGGGGGACGTGGCACGCCCAGTTCGCTGGTCGTCGTTGTGGTGGTGCTCGAGTTGCCGCCGCTGGCCATCAAGGCGGGATTGTTCTTCATCCACGCTGGCAACTTCTCACACGATGGCGTATAGATCTCGGCATAATCGTGCGCCGTATCCGTGTCGGAACTATCCGGACGCGCTGCTGTCGATTGCGCCGCCTTGCTGGAGATGCTGGAGAGTGGGGCCAACGTCAGGCCATCGACTGCGGCCACCAGATTGCGTTCCAATTCCTGGGGCTCCATCGAGAGATTGCGTCGATGCTGATGATGCGGATACGAGCTGGTCAGCGGGCGACTGATAATCTCCTGGGGATCAAGACTCTCGCTGCGTCTGCGTGTCTCCGGGGTGCTGGCAAAGTCCTGCACATCCAAGCTGAGACTGTTGCGCACGGGTCCGACGATGCTGTGTCGCTGCGATTGATTGGCAATGTGATTCTTGAGCAGTTCCAGCTGCTGGTTGCACTTGATGTTCTGTTCGCGCAGCAGTTGATTCTGCTCCTCGAGATCGCGCAGCTTGTTGTTCACCCACTCCTTGATCTTCGCAGCTTTGGCCTCGATCTGACGTGCGTCATGCAAACGCAGCTGACGTTGCTCCTCCACCTGGATTTCCAATGAGCTGATTGTCTTCTCCGCCGCGTCCGATGTCGTTGACGAGGATGTGGCACTTGTGCCGCTTGTGGCAAGTGCTGCGCTCAATGCAGCTGCTGCTGCAACTGCCTGTTGCTGCTGCTGTTGTTGTTGCTGCTGTTGTTGCTGCTGTTGCTGGTGGATGGGCGAACTCGTTGCCGTGCTTTGCTGCGAGTGCTGACTATGCGATTGCTGTTGCTGCTGCTGCTGTTGTTGCTGTTGCTGTTGCTGCTGTGCTTGGGGCTTTGGCCATTCACTCAGCCGCTGCTCCATAGCACGCACCTGTAAGTAGAGCAAACAAAACACAATCGAGTTAACTAACTTTGCTTCTTTCGTTTTTTTCTTTCTTTAGCGCAATTCAATTACATTTACACTAAGCTCCCCAAGGATTAAATTGATGCCCACGCTTTGTCTGCTTGCCACAGAGCGTTCAATCGTGCAACAACTAATCTACTTTAGCAGCAAGCGGCAGCAAATGGAAGGAGCCAGAGTCTGCACTTTAATTTCCACATACATTTTATTTATATTCGGTTTTTATTGTGTGCATATTTGTAATAATTAGGAGCTCAATTTGGCGCTTTTGAATTGACTTTTAAGATAAGATTTTCACGATTTTTGTAATAGTTAAATACTATTGTTTTTATAAATTCGATTTTAAACAAATTTTTTAAGATTTTTCTACGCATTTTAAATAACTACTTAGCGGACTTTGTAGTTGAGAGTTGAAATGTTCACACTGTTCATTTTAATCGTAAAATTAAGCTAATTATATCAAGCTGGCTTCATCCAATAGTTCTTGTAAATATAAGCGAACTTCAAAATCATACAAAATATTATAATATTTAGTAGAAGTTGTCAACTCTTTAACAAAAGTTTCCAAAGTTGTGCTTTAATTTTTTTTATATTTTTTGGCAGACTTTACTAATTTTATCTGCTTAAATTACTATCAAATAGTATATTGGTAAAATAATTCTAATAATAAAATTCGAAGAATCTAATTTTTTCTCTAAATACAAACGACTTAAAAGGCATTTAAAATAATGATTGGCTCGCTGGTAAATGATTTTCAAAGAACACAAAATGGACTTTTCTAAGAAAAATTCAATGAAATACAATCAACTTTTCAATCTTAGTGCTCCCTTTCGCTCTCTTAATTTCAACTAGAATTGCCCGAGAAGTAAGACTGGGTTCGACTGTGAGATACCTCAGGTATCATACCTGTAACCGCTTTCAACAAAACCATATTCCACAAATATACTCCTTAACAAAGCAACCAAGACCCAATAGTAAAAAAGCGTTTTTTGTCATACAAAAGTATTTCTTAAAAAATTTTAATCTGAGCGCAACCAAATTTTCAGGAATCATAAATACTACTAGTGTTATTGTATGTGCAGAAAATCGACTTGTGGGGGCGGAAGTGGGCGTGGTAAAACTTTGAAATACTTGATCTTCGTGAAAACATAACAAGTGATGTCGAAACAAAGTATTATATATCTATATATCTTACAGTCTCTGAGAGTTAGGTATTCATACGGACGGACAGACAGACGGCCATTGGTAAATCGTCTCGGCTGCTGACGTTGATAAATCATATACTATATATTCTTTATGGAGTCTGAGGTGTATAAATACAATTGTTTTAATGCTCTTATACTTTCGTTAAATGAAGAAGTAAATTCAGAATATAGAATATATATGCAATCAGCATGAATATACAATTAGTTAAAGCGTTAATTTCAATGCAAGCGAAGAGGCAAGCAATCAGACTCAAGTGCGCAAGAAGAGGAGAAGGAGTGTGTAAATGATGAGGCGCAATGGCGCAAAAAAGTTGTGTAATTAAACGCAACCATTTGGGACAGCAAGCATTTAACACACGGCTTTGTCGCTGAGAGAGAGAGAGAGAGAGAGAGAATATCATGCGAAGAATGTGGAAATGTGCTCTGCACTGGATTCTCAGTACACATTTTTATGGGCAGCCAACAATTTGCAAGTAATGCGAAAGACAGACGAAGACAAAGCTGATGTGGTAGAACACACAAAGGATGGTGGCGAGGTGCAGAATGTGGCAAGGAATAAGTTCATTTGGCACGCCAAGTTGCCAAGAGTTGTCAAGTTGCCCTCGAGACTGGTCACAGGAAACCAAACTGACAACTAAACCAAACCCGGAAGCATTCTGAGCGCCACACTTGCAACATGCTCCTCTTCCTCGCTTCCTCTTCCTCTATCTGCTGCTGTCTACACCTATTGCATTATTAGTTTTGCCACTTTGGATTGTCTGACAATGCAAATGGGTCAATTGTCCAATGTTCGATGTGTGTCTGTGTGTGTGTGTGTGTGGAGAGATTGCAGGTCGTGGAACCCGAGACTCGACTCCGCCTTTGCCGTTGCCGTTGCCGTTGCCACATCATGTTGCGCACACAACTCAACAACTCAAGCTCAGCTGCAGAGTGAAGCGGAATGTTAAAAATAAATAGACTGCCAAAAATAACAACGAGAACGTCAGGTTATTGGACGCGACCGACGCATATAAAATGCCAAAGTTTATGCTTGCTCCTCTGACACGAACAGAAGCTCCTCAAACACACACACACACACATAGACACATGCAATCCTTACACACACACAGAGGGAGATACACACTGACAACGCCTCAATAACCGCCGACAGTTATAAGCCCGAGAATAAACAGAGTTATGGTCATGCAAAACAACAAAAAATATACTGTATATACATACAAGTATATAGTATAAAATATGGATACCAACCATCGACGTTGGTTCTCAGTTGTCGGTTGTCGGTTGATGACACCGCGCCATATGCGTTTAAATCACACAAAGGGAAAATGTAATCAAACTTGCCCCAAAGGCTTCATTCTAGCTATCGCTTTCACAGCTTTGTCCAACGTAATTATATTTATTTAAATTGGAAAAGCTGCACTTAACAAGAGTTTACATTCGATTTTAAATCGATTGATTTAAATATAATTGAAAGAGAGAAATATAATAACTAGAACTGACTGAAATATAAATAGAAGAACTGAAATATAATTTAATTAAAAAAAAAAAACACTTTATTTATATAGCTAAAACTAGCAGTTTTGATCAGTAATTGAAACTATAAAAGAATAAGTAATTGTGCTCGACTGTGAGATGCTTCTACGTGTTTCTTTTCAATAAAACTATATTCTACCAATATACCACAAATATACCTCAAAAATGTACTAAAATATATTGAAAACTATATTTGGTATATCAATATTTTACTACATTCAAAATATACCATAGAGCACATAATATACCAGATTCTCAGTCAAAGAAACAAAGACACAATTGCAATTTTTGTCTGATCGAAACCAAATTTTTAGGAATCTTAAATACTGTAGTTATTAATGTATGTACCAATGTACCATGTATTCGATTATTGTCGATTTGTGGGCGTGGTAAAAAATTGAAGCAAACTTGATATGCATTACAAGTGTTGCCGAAAAAAATTATAACTCTATCTCTTATAGTCTTTGAGATCTAGGTGTTCATACGGACGGACAGACAGACAGACGCACGTTGATGAAGAATATATTATATATACTTTATAGGCTCGAAGATGCCTCCAATTGCCTGGACGCACAAAGTTATGATAAAAATCCAGATTAAGAGTTAAACTATTTTAATTAAGAATTAACCACAAACAATTCACCTAAGTAGAAATTCCTTAATAATTTGAAAGTAACGCTATACAAATAATGTGAATAAATGTCTTTTCTTTATTCTATAATTTAGTGAAATATTTCTTGGGTTTGAAAAGTTTTACTAAAGTAATTGAGAGCACATATTTTATTTATTAATTTCTTTTCTAACATTTCCAAGTTTTACTATTTTAATTGCCTTTTTGTGAGCAACTCTTTAAATGCATAAAACTGCCCCGAAACGTAAGCAGTTGATTTCATAATTTAACGTGTAACATTTTAAGTTAATCTGGGCTAAAATATGTTACCACGTTGTGGCCTGAAAAGTCTATAAAAAGCTTAAGTGCGGTGGAATGCGGGGAGAGGCGAGGAATGTGGAAAGTGGAAAAGTCTGGCAAAAGTCAAAGCATTTACAGCGACACTTTTGCAACGGCAAAAAGTATGCAACTTTGTGTGGCATGCAGCTGTTGTGTGGCAGCCTGGCAGCCAGGCAGAAGCTAAGCTGGGCAGCGTGAATCAAGGCATTAAATACGCCCAAGTAGTTTCTTTCGGTTTCAAGTTTCTGGCCAAAAACTTGGGCCATAAAATTTGATGTCTCCATCCCTCCCCCAAAAAAAGAAGAAAAATAAAAAATAAAACGAAGGCAACATTTAACAAAAGTTGTGCAACGTTTTGTTTTCATGTTGTTCGTTTTGAAGATGCCAACAAATGGGATATCTAATGTTTAAAGTTTAGTTTAACATATGAAGGGGATAACAAGGGAGGGAGGGAACTGGGGTTAAAGTTTAGCATTTGTTTGGAATCCTTTTTGGATATAGTAGAATGCATTTAGGCGTATGCGAAAAACTTGTTTGTGCTTTGTGACAAAGAACAAATAGGAATTGAAACTTTGGGGCAAACACAGTTGACTTTATCTGTGTGCTGCCACAAGCTGTCGTGCCGTGGCTTGTGGCAACCACAACAACAACAACAGCAACAGCAACCACATGAAATGTCAGTCAGATATATTAGTATAAATCTGCCGAGCTGCCAACCAAAAGTAAATCCGGCAATTTTCGCTATTTGATTGGATTTGAATTGGAATTAAAGTCGCGTCTTATTGCCTCCTGAGCTCATAAAGAGCCCAAGACTTGGGTCTTTAGAAATAGAAATAGAAGTTGAAGTTGAAGTTGAAGTGGGGGCAAGTTGCGCTTTACGGCTGAACGCAGCTGCAACTGTCAAGCGTAAAAAGGAAACAATTCGATTTTTTATTGCGGAACGACATTTTTATTGCTGACTGCATCGAAGGCAAAATGTGAATGTGAAATGGAAAATGGAAAATGCGAACGAAGTTTTCTCTGCATTTCTTTTTTTGCAGACTGGCCTCATCGTCTGGCACTTAACATAAATCTAGCTGCTTCTGTCTGTGTTGCATGCCACTTGCATTAACTGTAAGCCCAAGAATCCTACACAATAATTTGCCCCAACGCACAATCCGATTATGTCCCAAAGCAAGATAGCGATGAGTGAGTTATGCATGAATGCAAAAAAAATGTTTGAATTTGAATTTGAAATTTGTGAATGCGACGCAGAGACACAAAGTTTGCGAGCATTTTTGGATGCACATAATAAATAATCATTTTCTTCCAGAGGGAATCAAATTTGTTTTTGGCAACAAACTTTTCTCCATCCTTTGGCTCGTGCTCTGGCGAAGCATGAATCCTGCTTTTTTATGACTAAATGAGCAGACGCAATTAAGTTGCTCTGCAAGGGTTGAAAGAGTGAGGAATGCGATGGAGAAGGGGGAAGGGGGGCAGCCACCCAGCAGATGACTAACTATTGCTAAGCCGACTGGCTGCCAAGAGCAGCAATAAAGCAAAGAGAACAGCAGAAACAGTGAGAGAGAGAGAGAGAGAGAGAAGTGAGTGGCGAGCCATAGAATGGCCATTTGCGGTGACTCAGTACTGTATGCGTATGTTTGTGTGTGTGTGGCTGTCACAGATGATTAATAAGTTTGTAATGGCTACTAATGCGACCGCTAGATGGCGCTACGTACACCACTTGCACACAAAAGAAACTCGCGCCACATAAAAGAAACCAACACAACAGAATGCGAGGGCATAAATTATGCAATTAAGCTGATTGAGTTATGCACCACGAACGCCAGGTGGCGTTCTGTGCGTAACAAGCATAAATAATAATGCTGGACAGCAGCAGAACTTTTAATCCTGCAAAAAAAAAAAAAAAGAAAAGTTTCTGCCATTTAATCAAATTAGTTTTTGCGCGTAATAATTTAGATCGCCTGTTAGTTGAATAAATTCTTTATGCAATTTATTATGTATGTGCTCATTTATTGTGGGCATTTTGAAAGCAGATTTCTCAAAGGAAAAGATTTACCAAGAAACCAAGTTATTTATACATAGTTAAGTCATTGCATAATTAGGAGTAAATAACTGTTTTAATGATAACTTAATTATAAAATTCTATGATTCTGTATAGAAACATATTGTTTGATCTTCAAGAAAACAAATTACGTTTTATTTAGTTATCTTTTAGTTATTAAATAGTTGATAATTAAATAGGTAGTTAAATATAATATTTAAGTGTTTATTGTTATTTGTATGATATATTTTTTACAATATTTTTAATAATACATAAACGTGTTAGACATTACTTTTAAGAATTTATAAAGTATTTATTAATTGCCAATTGGGCTATTCAACTTATTTAATTATATTTGGTTTATTGAATAGTTATGAGAAGGAATAAGTTTTTGTGATAATTCAATTTGATTATTTTACGACCAAGCTGTTGAGGGTCTGTTTTATGGAGTTACTTAAAAAAATAATCTCTCAGCGTTCAAAAATTGTGAATTAAATATTTTCTGAATGCTTTTTTTCCCAGAACAAAAATTCTTAATATATTTTCATTGTAAGCATACATGTTTAAAAACAAGTAAGAAAGCTACCCTTTGAAATAATATCATATTCAACAAATATACCAATTCAATATACCGAAAAATACTAAAATATACCAAAGACTTTATTTTGTATATCGATATAGTACATTTAAAATATACCGTAAAATACTAAACATACATACTTTATTACCAAAAATACTAAAATATACCAAAAACTATATTTGGTATATAGAAAATACTCTGAACCTACATAAGTATATACTTTTCTTCTATTCATTAAAATTCTCAAGATTTTCACATTTTTTGCTATCTATTGTACTTTATCCGCTTGACTTTCTTTATTGAACATCCTTCAGTAGAAGACGATTATCCTTTCGAATTGCTACCTTTGCAAGGTAATTCATTAGGAAGCAAATCCCTTTTTCACTCTTTTGCATTTTTCGCTCAATCTGCTTCGAACAGCTGGCAATTTATTGCCTCTGATTGACAGCACTTTAGTTCTTCAATCTTGGCTTGCCTCATTTTTCTATGCAGCTGTCTGCGAGGGGCAAAAAGCGAGTCTGAATAGGGGGGGATGGGCGGTGGTGGAAGTGAACTCGCTTTCCGTTGTACAAATTGATGGGCCGCTTTGGCAATTTGTTAATATATATTACACACAAATGTGCCGCAACATCGCAATGGGCAACACACACAAATGTTGATATCTGCCACCCCCCTCCCCCCCACCCCCGAAATTCTCTTTATCTCCATTCCCCATCTCTCACTTGCTCTGCATCAATTTGCTGGGGCATCCACTTTGCTGCACATCTCATATTTGGCGTCTTTCACATGTTGCCTCTTTGCGTTTTATTTGCGTTTCTTGTGTTTCTTTCACATCTTGAGCAAATAGCTTCCTCCCCCCTCCTCCTCCTTCTTGTGCTCCCCTCAAGCATTCACCCTACACGCTTGATGCCCCACACGTTCCTCGCCTCGCCTCGCCTCGTCTTGGCTGTCATGCCACATTTTCGACGTTTAATTTCGAGTCATGATTCCATTGTTATTTATAGTCAACAAAGCGGCAGCAACAGCAGCCACTCTAGACAACACTCCATAAAATATTGTGGCTCCCTCCCAGCTGCAGCCTCTCTCTCTCTCTCCTACTCTGTCTCTGCCCCACGAGGTGGCACGCGTCGCTGTTGCCTTGTGTCGCGCTGTGTTGCGTCGTCGCTTAGTCTGGGGTAGCTTCTGTTGCTGCCACTGCCACTGCCACTGCCACTTATCTGGCTGCCCCATGCTCCACGCTGAGCTTTTCGTTTGTGGCTTTAAATTGTTGGCAACACCATAAGAAATTTGAATTAAATCCCAAGTAGCTAAAACTCTTTTTCTCCCTCTCTTTCTCTAAAGTCGCATCATCTTATTAACTAAACTAGCTCTTCGCTCTGCCTTGTCTCTGTCTCTCTGTCTGATGACGACTTTTCCATTAGAGTCAATGTCAATATTTGCAGCATGTTTTGGCAGCTTTGAAATTGAAAATGTGCTTGTTGCAAATTATGCTCGACGTGGCTGCTGCTGCTGCCACACCGGCAACATTGTCTTCTGCAACTTCTACTCCTTCTTCCAGAGTCTTTTTGTCGTCAGCTCAAGAACAATTAAAAATCTCGCGGACATTGCCACGTTTTGTGGCGCATCACAAGTGCCACTCATGCCTCGTGTTGTTGAGTGCAACGCGTTGACGTGTGTCATTTTGGCGAACGTGTTGCATACTTTGTGGCATCCACACACAACACTCTTTTTTTTCACTTTAATTATGCTTTAAATGCTGGCAGCACTTCAGATGAAAAATGTCAGAGATTTCCATGCGCTGCCTAATGGGATTTTCCTTTTAATTCGTTTAGTGGGGGAAAAAACACACTCTGGAGTTGTTTATGATGCCGCATCGCATGGCATCGCGTTGCAACTCGAGTAATTTGCCTGCAAGGCTGAGGAGGCTGATGGGCTGCCACGCCCAGAACGCAGCTCAGCTCAACTTAATCAGTTTTGCTAAAAGCGAGTCGAGGCAAAAAACTTTGCTGCGCCTTTTGCCAGACAATAAACTAAAAACAAAAGTTTTCTCCGCTTGCTGATAAAAGTTTCAGCCAACGACGGTAAAGTTGGCTTTAAAACGAGACGAGTGTTTGGCTATCGACTGCAGATTTTTAGCATCTTAAGCAGCCCCAGACAAAGTCTCTGCAACCTCTTTTCGGCCACTCTCGAGCGTCATCTGCAGCAAAAGGCAAACAATTGTGTGTGTGTGTGTGTGTGTTTGGCAGAGAGTGGACAAAGTGGAAAATGAAAGAAGAAAATGGCTATTGCCGGCAATATTTTTCAGCGCTTTTCAATAATAATTTTGGACAACTGTCACTGACAGCGCGGGTGGCATGCCACTTTGCCACTACTTTGCTCTCTCTCTCCTATTTCCCATTTCTTTTGGGATTACTTTTTATACCCGTTACCCATGGGGTAGAAGGGTATTTTAACTTTGTGGCGCCAGGAAATGTATGTAACAGGTAGAAGAAGGCCCTATAAAGTATATAAATTCTTGATCAGCGTCAACAGCCGAGACGATCTAGCCATGTCCGTCTGTCTATCTGTCTGTCTGTCTATCTGTCTGTCTGTCCGTCTGTCCGTCTGTCCCTATGAACATCTAAATCTCAGAGACTATAAGAGATAGAACTTTAATTTTTGTTGACAGCATTTGTTATGTTTGCACGCAAATGAAGTTTGTTTAAAATTTTTGCCACGCCCACTTCCACCTCCGCAAATTGACAAAACTCCAATAACAAGCGCGAACATTTTAAAGCTAGAGTCGCAAGTATTGGTATATACAATAATTAATATAGTCTTTGTGATTCCTGATTTGGTTGCGATCAGATAAAAATTGTCGAAGTTATTAAACAAATTATTTTGTATGGGCAATCTTTGGACTTTGGCTAACAATCAGGTATATTTTTCACTCTATAGTATATCTTGAATTTAGTACCATATAAATATACCAAATATACCATTTGACATTTCTTAATATTTTTCGGTATATCATTTTAGTATATTTTGAGAATATTACCGCAATATTTTGGTTTTGTTCAAAATGGGTAGCGGGTATTTCACAGTCGAGCACACTCTTCTGTAGCTTTCTTATTTTTTACATCCACTTTTGTTGGCCCTGGTGCAAATGATGTTTTTACGTCCGACTGGCGACAGAGGCGACTGCAATGAGCTGTGCATCGCTGTAACTCCAACTCCAACTCCAATGATCGAGACACTGTGGAAGTTGCCATTGCTCTGCTCCCCTTTTGTTAATTATGCGGGGAAACCCCACAAGCAGCAGCAACAAAGCAACAGCAAAGCAAAGCGAACTGAGGCGAGTCTGCAACTGATTCTCTTTCTCCTCACTTCCCCTCTTCCAAATACACTTTGTTTTCCCTTTTTCACGTATTTATTTTTTTTTTTAATTTAGAAAAAGGCCTTTGTTCATACGTTGCCTGGGCAATGACAAAAAGTGCATTCATGTGTAAGTGCGACAGAGCGAGTGAGTCTGAGAGTGAAAGAGAGAGAGTGAGAGTGAGACATTGTTGTCTCTGCTCATCTCTACTTTAAAATAACAATTATTATTGTTTGAGCCAGCTTCACTTCAAAACAAATTCTATTTGCTAGTTTTGGCTGTGGCAAAAATATATATATATATTTAAATAAAAGTTTGTAAAAAGTGTGCACACAATAAAGGAAGATATAAGCTTGGGCTTTAAATAATAATTGCTTTTTTAAAGAGCTGCCTTTCTGATTTATGTCAGAAATCTGTGCTCAAATATTAATCATCTATGTACAATAATGAACTTTAACGTTAAAAAAAGCTTGGGAACTGAAATAAAAAGCTTTGGTAGAAAGAGTGCAAAACTGTAACATTTGATTTTTTACAGCTTGCTTTGGAATTTGTTCTTCCTATTATCAAATGATTCAAAATTTTAGAGACATATTGTGTATTAATTTATCCACAATAAAAGATTAAATTTTTAGCATACATTAAGAGAACAAAACTTACACCCTTTGAAGTTAGAGTGTTGAAATCGTGATGTAATTTTATTTGTCAGCTTATATGCTGCTTATTATGTTTGATAACTTCACTTAATCCATAATAAGCTCACGAAAATCATATAAGTGCAGCCTAGCTAAAATTTAAGCTTATGTGCTTTTTTACCGTTACTTGAAAACGGGAGATGCAAACAGAGTCAAAAATATCCCTTTTTGTGTATTTCACTTTGCGCTATTATTCTTCATGCTTTATTCCGCTCTTTTTCGTTTTTCGATTCTGAAACTAAACTTGAAGAGGTGTCATATAATTTTAGACAAACTTAAATGCATGGAAATATTTCCCCCTGATAAATTGCAACATACAGACAAATCGTTTAATTTAATTGCAGAGAATTTATAATATTCGAGAGCAATACACCCCAATATCGATATAGTATGATATATTTCTGTTCTATTCCATTTGATTTTCGTCGAGCGGTTGAGTTTTTAAAGCCATTTGTGGACTGCAATTGCAAAGGCGACGCCAACTTTTTTGATCACAACTCATAAACGTGACCTTTTCGTTGTTGCCAACCAATTAAGCGTGAAGCGACTGTTTGCCCCGCATAACAACGGGCGAAAACTGTGAAAATCTGGGAAAACAACAAAGACAACTTCATCCATGTCGCCGCCTTGCCTGAAGTTCAGCGATGCGTTCAAGTCTTCGTACAGCAAACTCATGAAGAGAACACACAGAGCGAACAGAAGAACAGAAGAGGAAGAAGACAAGAAGATAGACGAAAAACTTGTAAGCAATTAAAAGCATTTCATTTGTTCCCTTCTCCTCTCTTCCTCTCCTTCTCCCGTTCTAACATTTTGTCGCCCACTCTCACTCTCCATTTCATTACTACGAACTCTTTTCCTTTCTCTCTCATAAATATTCGATTTTTATGGTACTTTTGACACAGCTGCTATTGCAAAATTTACGCTGAGAGATCAGACAATATGGTCCTTCAATAATTTAGAATCTTTTATGATGATGCCAGACAGTTAAGTTTATAATTTGATTAATTGAAAATACGTGTAATACTTTGCTCTTGAATTCATCAATCTATATATATTTTATAGTTACAAAATTCTTTTCAAAAATTTAAAACTTTTCGAGTGGCAACAATGAATAAATACTGCTAAATTAATAGTGGATAAATATTAAGATTTTAATAGAATCAAACTAGTTCTAAGAAAGGATAATTTTTAGTATAAATTACACAACTTCAGAATGTTTTTCTTAATAAAAAGTAAATTTATTCACTCTAATTTTGAAATATTAGGCATTCAGCTTAAAATAAACCAAGTAGCTTAGTAGAGAATTGATACAAATCAACAGCTGTTTGGGATCTAGTCTTAAAGAACATTTGTCAACTGAATATGTTCAATAAATTGTAACAAGATATGAAGTAAATTATGAGAAGATTTTCATGAAATAATTTTCCCATAATATAATAATCTGAGGCGTAGATTGCAAGTCATTTGAGACACATTTATTATACTAAGTATTATAATTTTTTTTCGTTGTTCAGTACATACATTTTGGGCAGATTGTGCAGTTGCCCTGTTCCTTTAGTAGAGTTGCCATTTTGATAGATTTTTCAATTTCGCTTCTGGTTGAATAAATTCGCAGCACTGTGTTCAATATTCTGGTTAGCACTGTTCTTATAAGATCAGAAGTTCATTGGCATGATGAGGATTTGGTGCTGGGGACTCGAGGGCTGCTCGTTCCTGATAAGGGATGGGGGTTGTTTTTCAACAATCTCGCACACAGCACGTAGTAGTAGTAATAATAATAATAATTCGCGTGGCCAAACTATTTTGAGTGTGTATAGAACCGGTTTTTGCCCGACGGTGGTGGGCGGAGAAGGGTAGGCCTAGAAATATAGCGGGCGCTGATCGTGAACACACACACTTTCGAGGGTTGATTCTTAGGCACCCCTTTGTGAGGCAGCACAAAAACTCAAGTTTTTTTTATGTTCTCAGTTAGTTAACAAAAAGAGAAAAAAATTGCAGTTAAGAAAAACTCTTTATTAAATTTGTAAGAATATAAACGTTTGATAAGCTGAGCTATGCCGATGCACGATTTTCGAACCACAAAGTTTAACGGCAATGTGAATGCAACAAATTGGAGACGCCGCCAACGCGACGCGCACGAGTCGAGCAACTGTGAAGCACTGAAACGTCTGCCAGTAAAGCGGCAAACAGCAAGCCAGCAAAGTACCAAGAGGGAAATTTCATGCGCGTGTAGGAGGGAAATTCTATGTGTGTGTGTGTGTGTGTGCGGACAGCTGAGCGAGGGAAGTTTTAGCGAATCGAAGCGCAGCGAAGCATTTGCTTGTTGGTTTTATTTTTGGGGTGGCAGGTAATACATCTTGCAATATATGTCATATATCACACACGCACACCTTGCTTGCGTGTGTGTGTGTGTGTGTGTGTGTATAAATAAATAATATGTTGATTATTGAATAAACATTATGTGATACATAGGGAAATTTAGGGAAATCACTCAGCGCTTTATCAGCAGCTAAACGCGAATATCGGTTAGGTCATTAATGTTATTGCTTCTGTATTCTGCATTAGGCGCTTTAATGGCATTCTCACTTGCCACATGCCGTTAACTCTTCTTCGTTGCTGTGCCCATGCCACTTTGCTGTGCTTGCAGATGACTCACATGAGGATGACACAGCTAACGGTACTTGCCGGCAACTGGCTTAATTACTATACACGCACTATTTGCAGAGAATTAGTTGGCTAGACTCTAAAATAATATATATGCGCAAATCAGAATAGATCAAAAGATGAAGTGATTGAGATTTGGTATTGTAAAACTAAAATAAATAAAAGTAAAAAATAATAATAGCAATGATAATAATAATAATAATAATAATAATAATAATAATAATAATAATAATAATAATAATAATAATAATAATAATAATAATATATATATAATATATAATAATATATATATATATATATATATATATAATAATAATATATATATATATATATATATATATATATATATATATATATATATATATATATATATATATATATATATATATATATATAATAGTAATAATAGTAATAATAAACTTTATTAACTTATTTCAATATCTTTTAAGCTCATATTGAGTATTGGGAACATCTTATTTTATTTATTTTGAAGACTCTATCGAATACAGGATATCTTAAGCATTAAACATCTTCCTCTAGATGCTGGTGTCAATGACTTTCTCCAAGTTTGCGAGCTATGCCGAAATGGAGTTTGCTCAAGGAGGCGTGCTTGGCGGAACTGGGAGGGGAAAGGAAGCAGGGGATAATGGGTAGGTGGGGCGTGGGACGTGGGGCGTGGCGTATGGAGCAACAGCCTCAGACCGAACATCAGTCACTTTGGCTTCCTTCCGGCCAAAAGTGCGTGTCATGTGCAAGGAGCCAGTGAAGGGTCCAGGAATGGGGGGTGGCAAGGAGCGGGAGGTGAGGCTTAGAGATGCATGTCAGTTGTCAGATTATGTGTCGGAGGAACAGCATTGAGAGCGGAGCAGAGCATCGCCGCACAATTTATCTACGCCGGAAAGATGGGATAAGGGGAAAGGAAGTTTTGGACAGAATGTTCCTTCACCCCAAAAAAAGAAGCAAACATGAAACAAGCAAACAGACAAGCAACGCCTGAAAACAGGAGCCTGGAGCAAATAATAAATGTACAGCCAAAAATGGTAACATGTAACATGTTGCTTGGGATCCCGAGTCACCGCGACCCCTTTTGTCGAGTCGAGGGCTCTTTAGCTGATTGTTTGCGGTTGGTGTCAACAATTTGTCTGATTAAAAAACAACAACGAAGCATCGCATCTCTCTACGTTTATTTTGTTTGTTTGCTCGTTTTTTTTTTTTGGTAGAGATGAGTCAGTTTCATTGTCGTCCTTGTCATCTATCAGAGCGCCAGCCAGCATGAAGATTATTGGCTAGACGCATATGCAACAACAGCAAAAAAGCTAGCAAAAACGAGAGAGAGAGTGAAGGAAAAACAACAAAACAAAAAAAAAAAAAAAAAACATGCACATATGACTAGACTGGCTGGCAGCCAAAATAGAGAAGAAACACTTCGCTTCCCCCCACCCACGACTTCAAATCGGCAATTTTCGCATATCGCAAAGTTAAACCTCACATCGAACAGCTGCTAAAGTGCAGTTAGGATTCTGGAGAATCAAGTAATTGACAAAAGTATTCTATTCTATGTGCAGGCTCAACACATCATTCGCATGCAACAACTGCAACTGTTGCATGGAGTCGCCAACTTGCTGCAACGGCTTCTTACTTCTTACTCGCTGCAGCTATTTTTAAATGCATATTAATGTTGGAGCCAAGTCGCGTTGTCGAGACCGCCAAATGATGTCGTCGACTTGCTGATGACTTTTGAATATATATGTATATGTATATGTATGTACACTTATGTATGTAAAGAAAGCAACTGCAACTGCAATGGCAACAAAAAGACCACTTAAATCAAGAGAAAAATGCAACGCATTACATTTTTCAAATGTGCAACACACACATATCAAGAGAGAGGGAGAGAGAGAGGGGGAGAGAGGAGTCGGGCGTCGACAGCGACGCCAACTGAGGGCGCCCCGACTGCGAGTGGGCGGCTGCATCAAGCGAAAGTGGCGCCGTCGTCAACAACAACATCAACTGCCACAGCAACTGCAACAGCATCAGCGTCCGCGTCAACGTCAGCGACTACGTTGCCTTCTGATGACGGATGCATGCATCATTAATTCAACTGAAGCAGCACAGAGCAACAAATAAACAACAACGACAACAACAACAACAATGAGAGCTGCAACGCCAACGCGATTTGCTTTTCACTTCTCTTCTCTTCATTCTGTGAACTTTTATGCATAATCATGGTGAAAAATATATGGAAAGGGAAATTAACGTTATATGTATACGCAACCTGTGGATGCACTGTAATGCACAGATTAGGTTTAACTTGCTTTAATAAAGAATGTAAAACTAATACTAATTCGCAGAGAAATAGTACTGAATTTCTTAAAACTAACATGTTAATGACCTGAATGGTAATTTCAATGTTAATGTAAATGCTAAGGACTCATTTTAATTTTTCTGTAAAGCAAATTTAATAATTATCCTAATGCTTAAAGAAACGCCTATGAAATGTGTGGTACTATTGACAATTGATTAATAACTACATTATAAAATTTGTGATTCACATATCTATAATAATTAATTTAATAATAATGCTTGTATGCAACGAAATACAAATGAAATTTGTAATACTATGAATAAAAATTCTAATTATTAAAGGAATGCTTATGAAAAGTGTGGAACTATTGACAATTGGATCAAGAGCTATATTAACATATAATATTTATGTTGCACATTTTTATAACAAATTTATAATAAGAAATAAGACGGATAGTACTCCAAGAAATACTAATGAAATTTGTAATATGTTATTTGAAGACTCATTTGCACTTTTCTATAATAGCAACTTTAATGATAATCCTAATGCTTAAAGAAATGCTTATGAAATGTGTGGTACTATTGGTAATTGGATTGTTTACTATATTCTAATATTTATGTTGCACTTTTCCATAATAATAAACTTAATAATAATGCTAATACTCAACGAAATACTAATGAAATTTGCAATAATATGAATAAAAATTCCAATGCTTAAAGGAATGCTTTTGAAAATTGTGGTAGTATTGATAATTGGATTACTTACTATATTATAATAATGCACATTTCTATAATAACTAATTCAATAATAATGCTAATACTTAGCGAAATACTAATGAAATTTGTAATACTATGAAGACTCATGTGCATTATTCTATTATAGTAAACTTAATAATAATCTTATTGCTTAAGAAATTTGTGCTACCATTGGTAATTGGATCGATACATTTGTGAAGTAATGAATTTAATAATAATGCTAATATTCAACCTAATACTAATGAAATTTGTAATACTATTAATAATTGTAGCTAAAATTGTAATATTAATATTGATGTAAAGGCTGATAACCCAGTTGGAATTAAAAATTATGCTAATGCGTAGAGGAATTCTTTTTTACTTTTTAATATTATTGATGATTGTATTACAATATGAATTTTGTACATTTCTTTTATATAAAATAATTACTAATCTCGATTTTCTAAATGTATCTTGCTCGATGCAAGCAACTTATCCAACTTGAGTGCCTTTAAGGTAGAGTATTCGTTTATAGCCAAGTCCGGCTGGTTGGCAAAATGCATTAATAGTGAGCTTGACTGGCGAATGCAATCAACGTTGGCCCACATAGAAGTACGGGTCTCTATGAGTCGACGTCTAAATGTAACTGTTTATTTTCCCTTTTATTGTTTTTTGTATCTTTCTTTTTTGTTTAGTATCTTTGTATCAAATCATCTGAGCGCTTTGTTTACACAGAGATAAATGGCCAGTGTTTGAGGAGAGGGAAGTATCGGGAAGTGTTTGCTGAGATGAGGAGAATCTTGCTCAGCATTTCTCCAGAGAAAGAGTGTTAGAGAGCGAGAGAGGGAGAGTGGCGAGAGATTGGCACGTGTCCAAGCAATGAATGCAGCTCAAAGTTGCTGCTGCATTATGGGGCAGACACTGGGGCAGGCAGCAATCAATCAACTGGGCAGCCGAGAGCTGCAACTGATGCGATTGTCTGTGGCAGCGTGAGTTGAGAGTTGCATTGCCCACGTTGCACGTTAATTGATTTTGCAGTATTTTTGTGCCTGATGTGGATGATGATGATGATGATGATGTGTTGAGTGCCAGAGGCGCCACAATCGAAACGTTGGGGGAAAGGGATAAACAACAAGCAAGACAAACAAACAAAACAAAACTGGCAAACGCGCAAACCGGACAACAAAGAGATGACGACAAACAGATAAGTGGATAAATAATTGAAAAAATCCCATCAGCTGCCGAGAGTGACCCAATTATTATGGCCCCCACCGAAAAGGTTAAAAGTTCAAATACGAAATGCGAAATGTTTTAATTGAATTCCGTTATTGAAGCAAGAGACAGAGAGAGAGAGAGCGAGGGAAAACTTCTGCAACGCCCCAAGGCAACAGGAATTTAGAGAGTTGGGGATTTGAGATGTTGCACTGATGCTCAACATAAATTATGGACCATACATTTCAGCGATTTTGAAATGCGACATAAATTTCATTTTTTTTTGAGTGTTATGAGTTGATTTTAGATACATGTCGAGTGAATGAAGCACTGGGTTCCCATTTCTATTTATAGCTGCCACATGCATATAAAATTAATATAAATTTGTTATGCGGTTAGTTGTTTCCCTTCTTATTTTGTCGTTGGGGTGCTTGGGAGAGAACGTCAACCAGGTGGGCGTCCAATCGGATTACCCAATCGAATTGTACAGCAAGAATTCGGGAAATGTTTTAAAAGTCATTTAGATTTAGGATCTCAGCTAATTATAGTTGCAACTGATTTGAAATAAAATGCAGAAGAAAGTGTCAAATTCTTTTTCTTTTTATATGAACTATGAACAAAAGAGTTGAATTTATGCTGACCATATATTATTTCAACAAGTTTAGCATAGGAATGCTTAAATTCAAGTCCGATCTTAAACGTAAATGACAAGTTTACTTAGTAAAACTTTGGAACTAATATACAATTTTCTTAAGAATTCTTATTGGATATGTAAATATCACACTGAGTAAAAACTATAAGTTTTACATATTTGTTTAAGAAGATTCATATCCCTGAGCTTTCATAAATGATGCTTGATATTTGTATTTGCTAAGAAAGTTTTACTAAGTTTCTTAATTAATGAAGTCTCGAGATATTTTAGGACTTCATTCTCAATCTGAAACTTTTCATTAATTTCAGAATCTATTAAAAGTAAATACGAAATAAAAGTAAAGAAGATTATGGAGTGTTGTTTGCCTTGAAGTATTATGCAACCTAAGGATCAAGGATGTTTTCGCTGGACTTTTGATGAACTGCATCTGCATTGCTTACCTTCTTTCTATAGTTATCCATTCATAAAACTGGTTCGTTGCTCGTTTTCGATATATAAGTCGTTGTTGTTGGTGTTCTCTTGTTTGTTGTCGTTGTATTAGCTATCTTAAGTAGTAGTTGTTGTTGTAGTTCGAAGCCTGCTGGTGGGAGGCGGAGGGAGAGAGGTTTGGCTCATTTGTAGTGCATCATGCTAGTGCAGCAGCCGCTGTTGGAATTTTCTTTGTTTGTGTCGACAGCAAACGCAACAGCGGCGATGTTTCGCACTCAGTCGGCGACAGAGCAACATTCTTCTTCTTGCTGAATTTGCCGTTTAACAATTGTTGTTGTTGAGCACTTATCTATGCATTAGCATTAGCTTTAAGTAAGAGCTACTTATTGTAGCGGCATTTGCGTCTGGCAATGCCCGAAGCGATGCGAGCTGCTGGCAATGCTGGAAGAGCAACAGCAGCCAGTAGACAGAAAGCTTCTTCTTCCTCTTCTTCTTCTACTTCTTGTTGTTCTTCTTCTAATATATACAGTTGCTTTGTTGGTGTTTTTGTTGTTCTCGTTGTTGTTGTTGTTGCTGTTGCTGTGTTTGTAAATGGACGTTTCCTTTCGCTTCTCCTTTGGCTTTACTTCTGCTGGTGTCTTTGTTATGATATGTTTGGAGCTTAATAAGCTGCTGCGTTGTCTCGCTCACATTGTTAAATAGTACGTAATTAGTTTAGTTTATGCACAATTCACGCGTTTTTTTTTTGTTTGTTGTCTCCTTTTGTGCTGTGCTGCGTGTGTGCGCTGCTTCCTTTTTTCGCCTTTCGCCAGTCAGCTGTCTGTCGTTGACATGTGCGCGCGCTCTCACGCTCTGCTCTGCTCTCCAATTACCCAGCTCTCTCTCTTTCTCTCTGGCTCGCGCGCCAATACACAACGTAGGGTGGCCGCACACACACACACACTCACTCACACACAAGCGCGCACGTTGTAAATGTGAATGGCCGCTGGGTCTGTGTGTGTGTGTTTGTAGGTTTGTGTATATTTTTGCGCAATACAATGCGAAATTTGGCCTATAATTTACTACGTTTAGCACATTTGGCTGTCATCATCAAATAGATAGCGCCACACGCACACATACATATCCACACTCACTTACACAAATACAAACAGTCACACACAAAAAGAATATATTGGTTAATTTTTTCACACACTTGAACGTAACATTTTTGCTGCTTCCATTTCATTTGTTAGTTTCTTTTCATTTACATATATCAATTTTCTTGAATGAATTTGATTTCGTGTGATTAATCGCGCGCGCCCTTAACTATGCACTTTGATAATTTGATTTACATATTATTCGATTTGATTTGAATTTCTTTTTCATTTCGTATTTTTTGGTTTTTGGCTTCTTTTTTTTTTTGGCTACGCTCCAAATTTACAACACAGGCGTCGCAGTCGACGTCGCCGTCGTCGCTTGGTTTGTTGTTGCTGTTATTGTTGTTGCCAATTGCTTTTCTTGTTATCACCGTTGTTATTGCTGCTGCTGCTGCTGTTGTGTTGTTGTTGGTGTTGCAGTTGTTTGCTGAAGTTGGTTTTTAAAATTGTTTAAACAAATCGAAACGGAAAATAAAACGCAGCCTGTGCAGCAGCGTTGTAGCAGCTACAAGTCTTCTTTTGCACAACTTTTGCGCTCTGCGCTTTGTTACGCTGCTTTCGTGTCGTTCCTCCTTATGTCGTTCATTCGTTCAGTTTGTTCGCTCACTCGCTCTTTCGCTCGCTCGTTTGTTCGCTCGCTCAATCTCCTCTCAGTCAGTCAGCTTTTTTTTCGGTGGTGGTTGTTTCACTTTTTTCGGCTTTCTTTTGATTCCTGATGACGTTGTCGTCGCTGTCGCTGTCGCTGCCTCCTTCTGTCCTTAATGACTGCCTGCCTCTCAGCACTGCCCTCCCCTCGCCAGAGTCCTGCATACAGCTGGCAACTATGCTGAGTAGCACAAAGTTACAGACAGGCTCAAAGCGGAAACTTCTTTCGCTGCAGTTGTCCGACAAACGCACTCATAAAAAACAATTCAACACACACACACACACAAACACATGCATTTCTTGCTTTTGCAATGCGTGCTCTCATTATTGCTCTCTTGCCTACTCTTCTATCTCTCACCGAGCTTAAGGTAAAGCAACCCTTGTTGGTGTGCTTACAGTTTAAGTGTCACTGAGTGCAGTTTGAAATGCACATTAGTCTTGTTTGTTTTGTTTTTACATTTGGTGCGCACGCACGCGCGTTTCAAACATTGTGTTTTGGTTATATGCCGGCGTTTTGCAACACTGTCTGTGCCATGTGCGCCACAGCGGATGCAACATAAATTTCAACGACTTTGTTTTACGATGTTTTTGTTATTTACTCTTGGTATCTTGTTATTTAGTCTTGTTTTTTAATGTTATATTGTTTAATATTTACATATATGTATATTTAGAAATATGAAATTAGCTTAATCTGATTTCTACGTAAAAATAAAACAATAACATTAAAGTCAGTGTCAACTGATAAGAGTTGAGCATAGCAATGTGTGTCCTTTGAAAAAGCGGAAGGATATGAGAAGATTCAGATTGTTTCTGACAAAGTACATTTTATTGCTTATTAGAATCAATGATTTCGAAAGGACATATTTTTTGTAACCAGGATAACTAATAGAAACGATTTGCATTCAAAGATTCAAGATTCGAAAATATTTGCCTGAAATATTGTTGTTGAGGTGAATATAGAAAAATGGTCAAACAGAAATCATCCATATCTTTATAATTTGAAAGACGATCGTGATGACATTTGGCACAAGAATTGCTTTTATAAAAACAAGGGACAAATATCCTTATGAGACCCGATATGAAAGGACTCTTTTCTATACAAAGAACTGCGTATATCTTGGTCTTGTCTGATTCTTCAAAATCAATTAATTGCATGTATGCCCCTAAAAGTATGCAATGTAAATACTTTATTTTTAAGTGGCGCCATCTATTGATCGTTTTCGCAATGTCGATTTTAAGTGCCACATAAAAATTTAAATATTTGTGCATTAATTGAAAAATTTTGAAGATAAACAACAATTTGGCAAATTTTGGATTTTTGTTTCTTTCATTAATTATTTCTCGAATCGTTTTCGTAAAAGGATATTTCATATCCAGCCATAACTCTGCCAAATCCATAAAATTCTGGCTAGAACACATCGAATTGCTTTTAACTATTTTAATCATCCTTAAAGAATAACATTGTTTTTACTTAGCCAAGAATTTACCCCATATCGGTGATTTGTTGTGTAAAGAAAGTTCTAATCAATACAAAATATTCTGCAAATAGCCAACTAACACAGACTATTTATATTTTTTGCATGATCCCTAAAAGTTATATGTAAAATGAAGCTAAACGTACTCAGAACCATTTGAATTGCTGGCATCACATAGAGGAATTTCAAAGGTTTTATTTCTATCCCACCTCCGACTCAATTGCTTCACTCTTCAGTCCCCAAAAAGCGACTCCAGCAGCTCGCCTCAGAGAAAGTTGGCCAGGTGCACTTCCTGTGGGAAGCCATGCACTTAATTGCCGGCGTTGAGGCGTAGTTAAGAGTACTTATGCTTATGTTTTTGCATTTTAATGATTAATTAATTTGATTGGCATACGACAAAACACAAAAAAGGGGGGAAACGATGCTGTTGACTACGGAAGGATGAACAATGTTGTTGTGTGTGCTTGCTTAGAGTGCAACGTTGCTGAGGGTGGAACAGTACACTGAGAGAAAAAGTTCTAGATTAAAGTAAAGTACAATTTTCAAGTTGAATAAATCTTAAATCAAGATTTTTATGCTAAATTTCTGTTGGTATTGCTGTTCGTGGTCGTTGGTTCGTATATAAGAAAGAGAGTTATAATTGTAACTAATATTAAAAAGAAATTAGACAACATACATGAATGTGTAAGAAAAACATATAAAAAAAAACACGGACTCTTTTTTGTTTAATTTCAAGTCACGTAAGTTTAAGATTGTTTGATTCTTGCTTTTTGAGATTTATCATTTTTGACACAAGATTTAATATCCTGAATTTCTAGATTTCAATATAAAATTTTTGTAGAATTTTGAGATTTTTTTTAGAGTCTTATCTTCTTGGTTCAATTTGATATCATAAAATATTGTTTTTAAAATTGTATTCTTGAGTTTAACACGTTTTTTCTTTCTGTGTATGAAATGTGAGCTGCTTATTGTCTTTTTTTCTTTTGTTGTACTGCAAATTGAAAAGCGTACACAAACAAATCCTTTTCAATTTAAGCATTTTGTATTTGTTGAAAATCTTTAAAATTTAACAAGATCTTAAAAATTGTTACTTTAATATAATTGATCATTTTTAGCGGAATTCTTTTCTTTTTTCTTTGAAATTGACTTAATATTGAAGTGCGTAATAATTGAGAGAATTCTCCAAATAGTTCTAATGAGCGAGAATTAATTTTAAAGCGCTGCACGACTAATTGAAGCGTTAGTAATGAGCCTGTTAGCAAGTCGGTTGTTGCTCGCCAGCTGCTGTTGAAAAGTCTTTCGAATCGGGGGTCGAATTGTGAGCTGAGCTGAGCTGAGTTAAGCTGGGCTGAATGTTGGAACTAACCCCTTGATGACGATGACTGTGATGTGGATGTGGATGTGGAGTATGGCATGTCACGGCTTGGTAGCTAGTTAACAATCCACGTGTTTGTACATGAATTTAATCTCGGCGCAAACAAAGTAACAAGAATTCAATTTGTCACAGTGGTTGGCAATGGCAACGACAACAACACCGAGCCTATGTTGCGTTACTCCAAAGGGGGGATCTGGGCCAGGATAACGGTAGCCATGGCCATGGCTATGGCCATCGACGTAGCCGAGAGATAAACCAGCTTGGGAAATATTTGCATTTCGCCTGTTTTTGGGGGTGTTGCGTAGGTAAAGCCAACAGCCCCCGGGGACTTGTTAATGCAAACAATGCGCATTTGATATTGAAAACGCGCGTCGAGTACTTGCGTGTGTGCTGTGAGGGAAGGGTGAGGGGGTGGAGGGTGGAGGGTGGAGGGATGCGTGGGTGATGCTGCTGTTGCTTGTTTGTCGCATTCGGGGTAGTTTTACGATGTCTGCAGCGACTGTCGCCTTGCAAGGGGGAGGTGAAGGGGGAAGGGAACAGGCAACAGTGTTTTGGGGCAAAAAGCTCAGCATCACTTGCGACCGCACGAACTTCAATCCTAAATCGCCGACTGAAAGGGGGGACTGAGGCAGATGCGATTGCTACGCAGCGTTGCATTAATGTGTATTTCCGGTGGTTCTGGAGCGGAAGTCGATTTATGTATTGTGCCACTGTGTGTGTGTGTGTACGGTGTCTGGCGACAACAGTTGCTGGTCAGAGAGAGTGAGAGAGAGAGAGAGAGACATCTGGGTCTAAAAAAGAACCCAGACAAGTCCTCCTATTAAATGGCTGGCCAACACCAAGCCGAGGCTAAAGCATTTCATGACCCTGACTCTAGTCAAGTCGCATTGTCATGTAAATGCCTTAAATGCTTTAAACTGACTTCTAATGAGGCGATTCTCTATCTGGCCAGACGCGGCTTTTGCTACCCTTGTTTTAATGTACCACAGACTCCACACTCACATAGAGAGGGGAGATATCAAAAGGGGGGAAAGGACTCACTGACTGACTGACAGTCATTTAATGACTTACCTTATCTTCAGCTTCTTCGGCGCGTTCTTCCGCTTCGATGACGCGCTGTTCCAGCTCCGTTAACTGCAAGTAAAGTACAAGAGAAACTGCGTTAAGAAAGAAGTAAACTCTTTATAGAGAGAGAGAGAGAGAGAGAGAGAGAGAGAGAGAGAGAGAAAGCGAGTTACTTAAACGTCGGAAATCATGTGCAAATAATCGAGTGCCCAGCTTTATCACAACACGCCACATAAACATCAAGTTTATGGTTATTAGTTTTCGCATATTGTGAGGGGGATTAACTGCGATGCGAGATCTTGGGTCAGACGATTAAGGAAATTAAAGACAACCTCATATTGCCATAGCTAGGAATAGAAAGGTCAACTATAGCTTAGATTATTTGAACACAGTGGGTCTAACTGGATTCTTTTAAAAGCATTGCAATTTCAATTTAATTTCACTTCTCAACATATTCATATATGTAAGAAGTCGATACACCTTATCAGTATTAGTTGGTGTTAGTAAGTCGATAGACACGAAGCTATCGGTATCATCAGTGCTAAACTTCTTTCATTTGTTGAAAGTCGTGGAAAATATTTAGAACAGTAGCAGCAGTATTCATCAGTCAGGAAGAAGTAATATTAAAGTTTATCAAACTGTACTCTCACTATTATTATCTAATATCCGTATTCTATATAAGAAACATTACATATACATATGTAGTTAGACGCTTCCAAGTCGTACTCTTTAATTAATATATAGTAAGATGTCCATTTTCCGTATTACACACAAATTATAAACAAAACTCGAAAACAAACGCTCCAACATTTTAAAGAAAAATAAATCATTAAACATAATCCAAAGATCACTTGAAACCAAAATATTAGAAGACTCAGCAAAATTACACCAATACACTCAAGAGAATCGTGACTAACAATTAACCAAAGTCACAATAAGAATTATAATGTTAAATTAATCGAAATTGTAAAAATAATTCTTTAAGAAGCTTTAAAGCTCTTTAGTAGAAAAGTAAAGTTTCTTGTTTTTTTATTTTTATTTTTTACTGTTTGTGTAACATCATTATATAGAATATATAACTTAATACAAATGGTATATGTTTTTACTTAACTTTTAGTTAGTTTTAAAGCAAATCTATTATTTCTTACAAAATGTGAACAAATAACAAATCTTTCACTTATTCATTACACTCCTGTGTAACTTTTGTACGTTGTTCCATTGTATTCAAAATTAGATTAAATCAAGTGAAATACAAAACGCAGCTAAAGAATATAAATTATGCTCGTAGTCGCTAACATTTACTATTTCTTTTACATTTTTTTTCTTTGGCAGAATCAATATTTACGGAAATTAATTTTGTTTGCAAATATTCAAATAATGAACATGTTTTGATTAAAAGCTTTGAAAAGCTGTTTGGTATTATTCTTACAAAATTCCAAATAATATACCAACAAATTACTAAAACATACCCAATTCCTTATTTGGTATATCGATGAAGTATTGCATTCGAAATATACCATAGAGTTTAAAATATACCAGATTGTCGGAGTTGACTTCCTCTTTAGGCACAAATTTATATTACCCTTGTCGAATATCAAAAACTTGAACGGTGTTTAAAATTCAATAAAAAACACCTTTATTACTCGCTTTTGATAGTATCTGTTATTGTAGGGAAAACATGAATATGATTTCCAATATTGTTGCTGAAACATTATGAAATATTCAAAAATAACATGGAAACATCGGATTCTTTTTATCTAGCATTGTGTCGAGCATTCTTCATTTGATCATCCAAGCATATAGAAGCGAAAAGTATAGAAATAAATAAAACATATAAATATTTGAAATACCAATGTTTATATAGACAAAGTTGTGTTATTAATTGGTATAGATTGATTTGGTAAAATAATTTAATAATTATTATATGCAAATTGCGGTTGGTTTTAATCCCGACTTGTATTTTTCGGTTTGTGCTTTTATGTTTTCCACCCTAAGCCTCGCAAAGCTTTTCTCCCCTTAGCTTTTAGCAGAATTTCCCGTTATTCGGTATGGTGAAACTTGAAAGCTTTCGCAACGGAAGTGTGTTGAATAGCGCGAGTTGACCGACAGATGGCGCCACGGGTACAGTGCGTCGCTCTTTTAATCCAGCACCCGCTCTTGCGCTCTCTTCTTCTCCCCTCTCACTCTTACCACTGCTGCATTGGCCCTGGCCCAGTGGTGCATCAACATCAATCAATCAATCATAGAAAATGACAGACGATTTGCGGTTAGTAAGGATAATGCGTTCACAAATACAAATACAAATACAATTCATAGCCTACGCTTTGCCGCACTTGCCACCTGAATGTATGGAGGGGGAAAAGGGGAAGTTTCACAAAATCTAACGGCGCCCAAATGTCTGGCGAAATTGAACCGTTACAATGGCCAGCCAAAAGAGAGGGAAGCAAGGTGGGGGGAGGGAGGCTTTGTTTTCGTGTTCGTGTGCCACACCTTTTGAGCCACTTGAGGCAGCTGCCAGAGGAATCGAGGCCCAACCCAGCTCCACTTGTCAAAGCAACTCAGCTCAGCTCAGTTCAGTAGAAGGAAGAAGCGTCGTCGATTCAGCTTCGGGTCATGCTTTTGACTTGGGCGGGCGGAAATGCTAATCTCGCACTTTTAACTGCTCAATGGTTTGCCATTAACAGGCCCATAACGGATATAACGTTCATTTCCCCTCCCTTCCTCCCCTTTGCCATGCTTTGCTTTGCTTTGCTTTGCTTTGGGTGTGTTCTTCTCCCTCGCTGTGGGGACTCTCTCTCGGAATGCCATCAATTAATCACCAGAGTGGCCCGCGAGCTTCATCGTCATCGTCATCGTCATCGTCATCTACATCGTCATCATCATCGTCATCGACTAAAGACTTGATTCCGCTGCAAGAGCTAAAGCCAAAGGCGTTTCTCTTCCATATTTTGAATGCTTTCAGTGCATTAATTTCCGCTTTTTATGCCATTTAAGTGGCCCATTCAGAGAAGCCTCTCCACTTCACTCCACTCCATTGATTGATGGATGCCAAACAAAATATGAGTGCTGCGCTCTCTCTTTCTGTCTCTCATCTCGCAATAAATTTAGAGTATATACATATAAATAGCGGAAGCGGAAGTGGAAGTGGAAGTGGAAGTCATAGCGAGCTGCGAGGGATTGTCAGAAGTTTCCTCTGCTTTGGCTTAAATTACCCAGGATAATGGCTCGAGTTGATTTCAAGTACTAACGCTGTCGCTGATTAGATTACATTGTGAGAGCCAATACACAAGTACATCACATAGAACTCAATAAATCTGATGTGTGTCTTGTGGATAACGGGCATCAAGTATTCTCCTTCTCAGCTGCGCCTTTGTGTGCTTGAGCTTAGCAAAGTATCGCGCTCACTTTGCAAGAGGTTAAGGGTTAAGCATTAGATTTCTTAAGTGCTTAACTCCTTGTGAGAAATATGATAAGGTTGCGATTTGGCCATTTTGATAGCACTTTTACCTCCCAGTTGCGAGCTTTTATTTATTCGAGTAAAATACATTGTTACGTATACGTAATATCTTGTACATCAATTCATGTTTGTGTTAAGGCCCGATTCTTCAATCTCTCAATAAGTTTTATTGTTCGTATAAACTGACTTGGAAGGATAATTTCATTTCTTCAATGTCTCAATGTTACAAGCGACTTGTTCCGAAATATAAGCACATTTATAAAAACAGCTGATGTCAACAGCTTCTCAACTGTTTGGCAACCGTTACTGCGTGTGAATTATGGGCCATAGTTAATTAAAAAGCCCGACTCATCTGAATTTTTTCGACTATTCTGAAGTAGAGATAAGTTCTCATAAAACCTAAGCGTATCACAAAAGAATTAAATGATAATGAATTTGTTCCTAGATTACGGATTTCTAAGACGCATTATTTCACATGCAAAAATCGATGCCAAAATTAAATCCAAAGTTTAAATTTTGCTTATCAATTTCGATAGGAGTTACAAAGATATTTGATATGTGTTATCATCAGGGCGCAAGCTTTGATCGGCATTGCAATTTTATGCCTGTTGCAAAATATTTATACATATGTATGTATATGTAATAATATATATACACATAAATATTTTGATGCTGCCAACAGTCACCAAAAATTAGCCGTTTGGAATACAATATTTCCATCTTTCCTGCATTTTTCACATCTACAATGAAAAGTTCAACACAACTTTATGGGCACTTTAAAAAATTGAATTTCGTTATGGAGAACTTTAGAGAACAAATATTAGTTATAGATAATTTTATGAGGAGATTGAAAAATCGGACCGAAACTTTTTTTCAAGTCTCATAGTCTTTGAATAAAGCATTGAATGAAAACACTCGAAAGTGAAATATTTGATGTTCTTTTTTATATAGTTTATGTTTATCAACTGCTAATTTACAACTTTTGATTCCACTTCATTTTATTTTGTTTTATTTTTGATTTTAGAAAAATAATAAATCATTTGCCACAATTATTTTAAGAAAATTATGATTACTTAAGACTTGTTAGTAATAAACTTAAAACTTTGTTTGTTTTAAAAGCAAGCTTTGTACTTTGAAGGCTAAAGTTTCTCGAAGTTTTCTTTTTCTTGTTTAATACATAGAACATTTCATAACTTAATTTTAATTTAAAGAAATGTTGTTTCTAAAAAAGGAAATTCAACTTTTCTACGAATTATTTTCGTTCTTACTTTAAAAGGAAAATAATGATGACAAATTCTGCATCATTTCAGTTTTTTTTTTATAGTTAGACTGAAAGTTTTCAACAGCTTTGAATGTATTGCATTTAATCAATGTCCAGGCAGCATATTCAGCTGATAATGTTTATTACTTGTAATCAATATTTAAAGTAGCTTAGAGCACCATTAAATTGGGCCAAGTGGCGCCACGTTGATTGTGATCCACATTGCTAGCAGAGATTGATCCGAGTTGATCCAAATCCTCGTCGACAATGACGATCTCGAGCGTGAGCGTGGAAACTGCATTTCTGCTCAAATCAGAATCTGAATTACTTGCGAGGCAGCAGCAGAAAAAGCGACTTAATATGTTGCGCCACATGGCGACGACGATGAGCGCACAAATGCAACTGCAACTGCAACTGTAACTGCAAATGATGCTCAGAAGCAGCTGGCCATAAAGTAAAGCTGGCCAACAACTGTAGAACAATGCCACAAAAAAAAAACAGACTAAGCAACTGCTTTGCTATCAGCAACTGGATGCTATAAAGCTGCCACACAACAGTTTGTTGCATGCAGCATTTGGTAGACAACATGTGCACGAGCTTGGGAAAATTGTTTAGCTGCACTCGGCCCATGGATGAGGATTGGGAGAGCAAAGAGCATCGCCAGGATCAGCAGATGAAGTGCAATGATCCGGGAAGGCGACAACAGCAGCAATTCAGGCAACGCCAACAACAACGGCAACATTTTGTGGCACCGAGTGGCGAACGAATTGCGCAGCGATGTTGCCACAGACAACCGACTTCAGCTGCAGCTGTGGCAGTTGGCATAAGTCAAGAGCGAGGTTTTAGCAATTCTTACGAGGCAATGGAACGACTCGATCAGATCTTTGAGGACAACACGCTTGAGGTTGGCGATGAGCAGCTTTAAATTGTATACGGATAGAAAAAAGTGCTAGAATCAAGAATAAAATCAAGATTGAAAATCTAAAAAAAATGTAGATGGTCCAATCTTGAAATTCAAGATTATAATCTTACTTCAAGAATGGAAAAATCTTTAAATTTAGCCAAGAAAGTCTAAAATTAGATTGTTAGAAATAAACAAATAATGGATTTCGTTTTTTTTTTTTTATATTTAAATATGTATTGTTCTCTAACAACAAAAAAGAAAACGAAAATAAATTTGGATGTGTGTTCTTTTAAATGAATCATTTATTAAAATAATCGTTTGATTCATAAACGAAAAATAAAATTCGTTTCTTTCAGATCGAAAAAAATCAAGATTTACAATTTACTTTTCAATTTGGAATTAAAAATTCTTGAATCTAGATTTTAATCTTGAAATAATATGTTTTCAATCGTAAAATGCAAATTTAGAAAAATAAAACTTGATTCGAAATTGTTTTAACCCAAAAATCTTATATTCAGATTGTTTTTTTTTTTAAGATCAAAAAATCTAAATCAAAATTGTTTCAATCTAGATATTTAAAGGAACCGAATATGAATCAAAAATAAAATTTGTTTCTTTCATATCGAGAAAATCAAGATTTACAATTTACTTTTCAATTTGGAATTAAACATTCTTGAATCTTGATTTTAATTTTAAAATGCAAATGTAGCAAGAAAAAGTTGATTTAAGATTGTACTGACCTAAAAATCTTATATTCAGATTGTTCTTTTTAAGATCAACAAAATTCTAAATCAAGATTTTTTCAATCTAGATTTTGTTTATCTCTGTTTAGTGAAAACATAATGAAATACAATACAGACTTGTGTGGCAAGTTTGGCGATTAAAGCGCAACATAATGTTGTTGAAAACAAAATGCCGCAAATGCTCATCAATATTATGAACAGGGCAAAGTCGTGGCAAAAGCTAATGGATTATGCCAAAGTCCAGCCAAGGGGCAGCGTGAAGGGCAAAGGGGCAGAAGGGGTCGAAAGTTATGCGTGCGTGTTGGGCTTGAATTCGGCAACTTGCCACTTGATGTGGCAGGGTTAAGGTGTGTTTCACCTGCGTGTGGCATACGCATATCCGAACACACACACACACACACACACACACACACACATGGTGAACCGCCTTTGGCTGTTTAATTATAGGCCAGACTCGGCAGCCAATTGGCAAGTTAATTAGAACTTTTGACCAGGCCAAAACAGCAGCAGTTTTCTGTATACATTTTTTTTTTGTTTGGCTTAAAGCAGCCACAACGATTCATCTTAATTGTTGGGGCGTTTCTCAACTTGTTGTAGCCAGAAATTATGAGTGGCGCCTCCCGTTTTAGAGGCAATAAGCATATCATTGCTGCAACTCACAGCAGTTGGCACACAAATCTAATTTGCCGGCCACGAATGCAATTTGCGGACAAATAAATGGCCACAGCAGACAGACAACTAAATTGTGAGACCAACAGGGATATATACCGTTGAATATCAGAGATGATGATGGACGAAGGCAGCTGCTGGTCATTGACTTTGTCATCAACTTTCGAATGTGATTCAAAAGTAGTCAGCACACATTTGCAAATGTATTTTTGAGTGGCTTTACAAAATGCAAATTGCAAGTGGAGGAAGGAAGAAGACTTGCATCACATTGTATAGCTTGATTAATTATCTGTCCATTTAAATCACTCAATTATATCAAAGTGTTTAAAAGTTATGAGATTTCAAGCGAAATAAGTCAAACGACGCCACTGAATATAAAGCTGCACTTTTAATAGAAAGTTTGCTTCCTAAGAAATAGAATTTCTCTGGAAACAAAATGCGACTGATTGCTCTGAATTAAAAATTGAATACTCTCTACAATTTATATAGACACTCACTGTTTTAATTGGTAAAACTTTTTCTTACTCTATTCGAAGGTTGATTTTCTGTCCAAAAACTATAAACCACATTGAAAATGTAGAAATTTAAGAAAAAATATGCACAAAATAAAAAAGATGTTAGTATTAAATGATAGTTAAAACATAAGTTTGTTGAAATTTGAATCTGTAATAGATTTTGTTAAAAATATATTCAATTGAAAATACCCTGCAAAATTTAACATCAACAAATGCATAGTTGACTTTGACATCCAATATGTTAAAACTGATCTGTTAAGTTAACATTTCTGTTGCGTAACACATTCACCTATTCTTAATATGTCAACATTAACTTAATAAAACGAAACAACAACGAAACAAGTTTAACTTCCCATTGTAAAATGTAATTATTGCAAAAGCTAACTATTTTTAGTAAGTTGTCAAATTAATTTTACGTAAATTTATTGTAATTATAGTAAACAAGAATTGCTTTTAACTGCAGTCAATTAATTGTATTTATTTTGAACTTGTGTGCTTAATATAATTTAAATTATGTTAAACAAGAAATGCTTTTAATCGAAATGTTTTAAGCTATTTACATTGAAACAAAAAAAAAAACAGTTTTTGAAACCGAGTACATTCATCGTAAAAATTCTGCTCCTAAAATAAAACTACTTTAAGAACAAATTCTTAAAACTAAGAACATTAATCTGATAAATACTAAATTGAAGTTACAAAATTCTGTAATTTATCGGAATATATAATAATCTTTTATTGTGTAGTTTTGAGTGTTTTCGTTCATATTTTAATTAGTCAAGCTGTCGCAAACCATTCTTCATTGCAGTCTAAGAGAGGAGGTCGTATTTTCACATGCTGCGCAAATTGATGGAAAGTATGATATTTCATAAGTAGAGTAATTAACATACTACTGAGAATGCGCTAATGAAATGATAAAATTGTAAACTAATAAATAGACACAGAAAACAGTACAAAACAATCAAATATAATGTTATATTTTGTTCACTTTTATTAATAAGAACGTGAGTTATATATCAAATATTTGTGAAATCAAGATGTGTTTTTTTTTAAATACAAATTCTTATGTTTTGGACGAACGAAAAAAGATTCTGTTTATAGCTTAATATATGGAAATTATGTACATATATATTTTCTTGAATTTATTATTTTCATTAAAGTACAAGCAATTAAGTAAATTAAAACAAAATTGTACTATATTTTCTTCAACAACACAAAGCAATGAAGAGTTGCTCCCAAAAGTATGCTATAATTTTTGCAGTCTGCCTCTTTCATGCTTCTTCTGTTTTGTTATTCACATTCATGTCATTCAAATTAATAATTTCAACTAAATATATTGTGCTTGTATTGCAATCAGCTTCATAATTCCAACTGCTTTTAATTTATTGCGAAATTATGACATTGTCAGCATAGTTGAGGGAGAACACAAAGCGTACGAAGCTGTACGAATTGAATCCCTTGGCGTTAGCTTTCAATTCTGCCTCAAAACGTGCGTTTGATATTTAAAGCTCTGGCCATCACTTTATTTGATTTGATGCCACATATTGAATACGACTTTGTGGCAATTTGTGTTTATGTCGCCTGCAGGTGAAACCTTTCTGTGCGGATAAATTTGTCATGCTATTAAATTTCTAGCCAATTCATTTATGTTTATTTATTTATTTTATACCCATTTTTTTTCGTTGTCGTTGTTGTTGTTGTTGTTGCTGGCAGCTGTTTCACTTTTTTCTATTTATTTTCACCGGGCATATGCAATTGCTTCGATTTGTTTATCTTTTTATTTGGCTGATGGGTATCTGCGTGTCGATTAGAAACAAACAGTTGGCTTCTACCTTCAATGTTAATTGCAAAAAGTTAATTAAAAATTGTTGTAATTGAATTTTATTACTGTTGTTTCATACATCTTTGTTGTTATTATTCAATTGTGTTGCTGCTGCCATTATGTCATTTTGAGTTAATTTTGGTTATTTGCCGTTTGCAAATAAAAGCGAATTGCATAATGAGCACACTACAAAAAAAAATAAACAAATCAAATAAATATAAATATAATACACAAATAAAAAGCACTCACACAGCAGCATTAAATAATCATTTCGGGTAGTCGCGGATCATCGAATCCATCGTCATTGTCATTATCATATTCTGGTTTGTTTGTCTTTTCATTAGCATTCTTAATATCAATAACATGAGCATCTTTATTATCCTCGCTGATGTCCATCGAATTGCCAACGGAATCATAATCCGAATCACTTGATATGGCAACTGCCTCCTGTTTCACTTTCTGCGACATTTCCCTTGGCACATCCATGATCTGACCGAGACTCCAAGTGGAGTCGCCAACGTCGGGTACATTGATTGTGGCACGACGCCAAAAGGGTTTGCGGCACCGAAAGAAGTCCAAAAACAACGAGAGCAACAATCTGGTTGTCATTGCGAGTGCGAACAAACTGAAAAGCGCGATTACGCTTCGACTGCTTTTTATGCACACTCTCTCAACTGTTTACGTTTACGTTATTATTATTTGTGTTTATATTCTCGTTACAAATTTGTTGCAAACGTTTGCGATAAATGTTGTAAAAAAAAATAAAACAAACGATTCAGCAGCTGCTTTCCCCAGTCAAATGGATTTATAGTTGACCAATATGACATTTGGGCAAAACGCCAGTTTGTTTAATAACATTTGTCAGCTTAGACATTGGCGACACTTATTTCATGGTATTGCATGTCAAGCTGGGAATGTTTGTGATTCAGAATCACATTGCGATAAGTATCAATAAACAAAGTTGTATAGAACAAGTAAGAAGGCAAAAGTGGAGTGTGCTGGACTGTAAGACACCCGCTTCAAATAAATTCTTATAATATACCAAATTAATATACGCTACAAACATATACCAAAAGCTATATTTGGTATATTGATATAAAACATACAAAATAAATATACCACATAGAATATACTGCAGGCTACATTCGGTATAGTGTAGTACCACATTCAAAATATACCATGGAGTGCGAAATATATTAGAGCAACTATGACCCTTAGAAAAAAAAAATATATATATATTATATATATTATACAGGCTATATGCGGTATATTGATATAGTGTCACATTCAAAATATACCATGGAGTGCAAAATATATTAGATTATCATCCAGAGCAACAATTGAGCTATATTTGGTATATTGCTATAACACATACCAAACAAATATACCACTAAAATACTAAAACATATGCCACAGGCTATATGTGGTACATTGATATAGTGTCAAATTCAAAATATACCATAGAGTACAAAATATATTAGATTGTCATCCAGATCAATTGTGACCCGTTGAATATACCAAATTAATATATCACAAAAATACTAAAACAAATATTCTGCATTCCATATTTGGTATATCGATGAAGTACTATATGCCAAATATACCAAAGAATGCAAAATATACCAAATTGTCAGATAAAGCAAATAAAACCCCAGTGCAATAGACGTTCTTTACCATTAAAGTATTTCTCAAATATGTTAACTTCGACAATTTGTATCCGATTGCAAAATTTACAGCAACCATAAAAAAAGTATTTATTATTGTATGTACTAAAAATCGCAACGTTTGGAATTTGATTTGCTGGGGCGAAAGTGAACTTGACACATAATTATATAATCTCGAACTCAATCTCGTATTATCTCTGAGATTTAGATGTTCATACGGACGGATACATAGGCGGATAGATGGACAAGGATATATCGTCTCAGTTGTTGACGTTGATCAAGAAAATATATGTACTTTATGGGTCAAAGATGCCTCCTTCTAGCTATTACACATATTTCCTGCAGCCACAAAGTTTCCTTCCACCTTATGGGTAGGTAGAATAATAAGGAAAATTGTATATGTATACAAAGATGAGAAAGTATAATCTTAATCAAATCAAATTTAAGAGAGACAGGGAGTAGCTAGGAGTTCACGGCTTTATAAATGTTAATTGCATAGAGTTTATTTCTATTTGTATGCTGAACAAGAAAATGTAAAGATTATTTTGCTTTCATTCCCATGTTCTTAAAAGTTAAGATATTGATTTTGAATCAAGGCTTACTTAATTATTTATTTATGTTAAATACTTTATTTTAAATGAATATATTCATATATTAAATGAGAACATATCAGATGAAATAAAGAATTCAAAAATTGAATCTTAACTAATAATTACATTCAGTATTATGTAAATGTATTCGCTGTTCAATTTTCTATTTATATTAAAATTCTAAAGAACATTTTGCTTCTTTGTTTTCGTGCTTAATAGTAAAGCTATTGACATTGAATCAAAGCTTGTTTTAAAGCCTAATAAAACCTCACCCAAAAAAAATGAATATTGAGTTAAAAAGGTGTAGAGTAACTATTAATGCAATCCTAAATATTTATTTCGACCTCTTAAGCAAATAAATTGAAATTTTCTTCTTCTCTCTCTGTAGTTTAACTACTTTAAAGCGCCTTAAATGCTCACAAAATATACTCAATCGTCGTTTAAATTTATATTTGAGTGTTCTGTCATTATCTAGCTAACTCTTTTGCTGGCTTTTAGCTGAGATTCTCAGGCTGATTAAGCCTAATTGAAATTCCAATCAAGAGTAAGTGTGTGTGTGTGAAAGAGCCAAAGTAATTAGCACTGCAAATGGCAATGCAAAGTTCACATATATCGCGTTAGATTGTGTAATGAATAGTTAAACAAATGGCGAAATTAATTAAAATTACAATTAAAATTGGAATTGTAAACGGAAACGGAAATGGAAATGGAAACGGAAAACGGAATGAGAATTATAGTAAATGTAATAATTGTGTTGGCGATACTTTTGTGAAATAGTTTCGGTCGTGTCTAACATGCTGGCTGGCATTATGAATAATGCATAAATAAATAAAAATAATTATGCAAATCTTTTTATGCATTTATTTATATGCAATTTATGTGCATATCTGCAATGCATAAAGTGCGTTATATAATTACAGCTATGGGCGGCGCCTCACCATCAATTTCAATGGCCCAACGCATTTGCATAATGCAAGGACCTAGCCCTACTTCACTTCTCCCCTCGCCCCACGGCACCCCCCCTCGCTTGTCCATTTCGTGCCATTGACAACAGCTGGCTTTCGTTTTAAAATTATATATTGAGAGCAAACGATGGGGGAAAAGTTGCAACTGCAAATGGCGCGTGGCACGTTCAACGCTTTTTGTGCATTTTATTTGTTTACGCGTGTTTGCTGCCTTCTGTTTTCTGTATTCTGTTCTCTGTCTGCCGTCCTGCCGCCCCGCTGATGTCGTGTCTATCCGCCAACGGCGACGCTGATTTTAATTAAAGGAAGGCGGCCTGCGAGTGGCAGCTTAATATACGCAAAATATTGCGCATACGTCATGTGCGCCAGGCATATTAATTTTACATTTTGTGTTTGCGAATATTTTATGCCATTATCTTATTCCACTTCAATTTAACATTCTATGCGCAATTTTTGTTACCTTTGTTTCGTGTTTGTTTCTTATTTTTTTTTTTTGTGTGGTTAAAAAGCAGGCCAAAAGTTTCGCGTTGGCAATTGGTGTCAATTGCATGAAGGCCAGCAAAATACATGCATACAAACATATATTTATTTCTTTGTGTACATTATGAGTATATGCGTGCTTTGCATGCGTCACTGTGGCAAGTGCTTTGGCTTTAGGTCAAGTGTACAACGAGAAGTGGAGGGGGCAAAAGCCGAAAGCCCGAAAGCCCGAAAAAAATAAATATATAGTATGCATAATGTAGGCTAACATGGGTTAAGGTGCCTCATTAACCTGGCAAAGTTGCACAAACAAGCATCAAGCTTTAAAAAAGAAATGAAGACTCCTTGCCACTGCCACTCATTATGCAACTGTGGCAAGGTTGCGCGCTCCGCGTTGCAAGCGTTGCACGCGTTGCCAGGTGCCACTTGATTGGCAAGCTGAAAGCTAATTAGATGCACCACACTTGCCGCACTTGCCACCGGAAGCGCTTAATGGCAAGCGCATAAAACGCTTAAGGCGCAAAACTTTTGAGGCACAACCCTTTAAAGTTGCCACACAGCACAGCACAGCAGAGCACAGCGTCGTGGGACGACTTGTTAAGTGGCGCAGTGCAGCGCAAAAACTCTTCCCAAATTGACACAAATTGGCATGAGGCAAGTACATCATGGCAATCAGATTAGCAACGACAGCAACAGCAACAGCAATAGCAACGACAATCTTCCTCGTCAATGTGCTCATCATGTGCCACATTGCCAGCAGACATCTTGCAAGGCTTTTACGCTCCACGCAACGTTTTGCAGCTGCTTTCAATCATGACGCACGGATTAGGACTCAGGTTAAAGATTAACAACAGCAGCAAGAGCAGCAGCAGCAGCAGACAACAGACAACAGACAACAGAAGACAGAGGACAACAGACATAGAGAAAACAAAATAGACAATAGACAGTAGACAGAGTTTGTTAAAGCAAAGGCAAAAGATGAAGCTGAAGCTGCAGCTTGGCGGCAAGATTATAACAGTGTGTCTTCTAGTTAGACAGTCGCTGCCGCCACGCCCAGCATTTGTTGATGCCCTGTGTCAGAGAAAAAGCTAAGCCGATTGTCAGTGGCAGTCAGTGAATTGATGGAATAGAACACAAAAAAAAAAAAGAGGAAAGAATGGTTTCAAATTGAAAGATGAGAAAGCAACAAAAACAAAGCTGATTGAATGTTGCAAATTAAAAAGGAACACACGGAATAAAAATGAATTAATGAGTCCAAGAAATATGTCTTTTCTCTTGCTGTGAAGTCTCAGGGGAAAGAATTGAAATGCATAGTTAAAATTTACACTTTTTCGGGCTATGAAATCTCTTTAGAATTGTAATTGCAACTAATATTTTATCTTCTTTTTTGAACAAAATGAAGTGGAACACTAAATTGCGCATAAAATGGAATATTGTATAAATTATCTAATATATTTTCGTTTTTTCATGTTCTCAACTCTCTTCAGAGCAAATTGAAAATAAAATTAAATCGAGTTGATCCTTTGTTGGAACAAATTGAAATGGAAATGGAAAAAAACGCACAAAATGGAATATGGAATAGTACGCAAAGTAGTTTTGAGTGAAAAGATTCTAATAATGTCGAACTACAAATATATATAAATTGAATGAAAATATACATTTATATATCTGCATTTAAAGCATTGAATGGCGAAAGGACGACGCATAAATAATATGCAAATGCGAGATGAAAAACGAGGAATCTTAAGCTAGATAAATATGAGCACAAAAACTGCGAGCCACTTAAGGCTGAAACAATAGAGAAATGAGTGCATGAATAAATGATGGAAACGAATGGAAGAGCGAGTGAGAGCGCGAATGAATGACGACTGTCGACTATTAGCAGTTGATAGCGATCCCAAGGACTTTTGTCGGCGTGCAAAGTGTTAAAAGACAAACACAAAGGTCCCTTTTTGGGGAGGCCGAAGACGCAATCAGACGGCAAGAATAGCAATTAGTGCATACTTTTAGGCTTAGCAAGCGTCATGCAAAACACCGAACAGCAGGCGAAGCGAGAGAGCAAGAAAACGAGGAAGAAAGGCAAATGAAAAGACGCGCGTGCAATAATCACAGCCAAGTGCTGCATATTTATAGGCGCAATCAAGTTAATTGCGCACAGAAAACACAGAGAAGCACAAAGCGAAACAGAGAGAACAGAAAACAGAGGCAGATAACAGACATAACAGACAGATAACCGGACAGCGGCTGAGGAGACGGAGGCGGAGGCGGAGACAGACCAAAAGTGGAATGAGCCAACAAAAGCAAGACAGCTACTGTTAATGGACTACGACTTGAATGAGGAAGGAGGCGGAGATGGAGACGGAGACGGGTGGAGGAGTGGAGGAGTGGCAGACAACTGCTAGGGGCGGCAGTAGTGCTCAGGTTCAGGTGGCAGTTGGCAGTTGGCAGAAGCAAAAAGCAGCAGCAGCAACGTCTTAGGTAGTTAATGTGCCTGTTTTTACATTTCGCTTTTAGTGATTTCTGTTTTTCTTTTTGTTCGCTTTTGTATACTAATTAACTTAATTGTGGGCAGTTAGTTTGTTTTGCGGGTTTTTGAGTTTGGGGCACCCATTTTTGCCTTCAGGTTTCAGGTTTCAGGTTTGCGTTTAAGTGGCATCCTCACGCGTAATTGCCATTCAAAGTTCAATGCATGCAGCCAAAGCGCTGCTAAGTATGCAATCAAAATTTTCATTCGCTCAAAGCGCTCCGCCCACTTTTGCACTTGTCCACTTCAGAATGCGCAAGAATAACGCGACGAGTGCTCGCAAATAAAGAATACAAATTATACGCAGAGAAAACTTGAAGTGCGCCAATTTGCGTGAATCGATTGCAAAATATCCTATTAGTTGCATTTCGTTATTTATTTTGATGTTGGATTTCGTCCATAGATAATGTCTAGTAGTCTTTCTTTAATTTTGTTTGTTAATTACTGAACACTAAATCAGTTTTAAGAATGACAATAAATATCAAGTAACAAGGCTCACACACTCGAGTGTGCTTGACTATGAGACATGCATTTGCAATAAAATCATATTATAGAAATATACCAATAATATACTACAAAATTCTAAAATATACCGAAGCCTTGGTATATCGATTATGTACTAAATTTAAAAAATACCATAGAGTAAAACCATATTCAAACCATAGAATAAAAACATATTATAGGAAATATACCAAAAATGTACTACAAATACTAAAATATACCGGAATCTTGGTATATCTATTCTGTATTTCACTTAAAACATACCATAGAATAAGACTATACTCTTCAAAAAAATGTACTAAAATATACCGAAGCCTATACTTGGTATATTTTCATTTTGCACTAAGTTCAAATTATACTATAGAGTACAAAATATACCAGGTTATTTGCGAAAGCAATTAAGACTCGATTGTAGTAGGGCTTTTTCCCAAACAAGTGTATTTCTTAAATAATTTCTACATCTTTTAGTTGATCACCCAAAAATGCTGTTTTTATTATTGTACCATATGTAACAAGAATATTTTTAATATTTTATGTTGTTTATGTTGTTGTAAATATGTAATATTATTGGTAAAATTGAGATTAGTTTTATATTGGTGAAAATTGAGGATGTTTAATATTTGTTGTACAATAATGTATTTTAATGAATAATTTGTAGTGTTCGGATGGTTAATTTTTCAACCACGAAACACGACAAGAAATAAATATGGAATATCAATTGTGAAATTCTCCATTATTAAAAAAAAAGAACGCTACAGTGGAGTATGCTCGACTGTGAGATACCTGTTATCAACTTTGAATAAGAGCAATAGAGTGTGGTATAAAATATACCTCAAAAATACTAAAAATTAGTCTATGGTATATTTTGGTATATTTGGTATATTGGTATATATTTGGTATATTGGCATTTATTTGCTAACAACGAAATTGAATCTAAAAAGATGTTTTCATTTCATTTATATTTTCAGTGCTCTGAGAAAAGCACGATGAACAAGAAGAATATTGTGATTAATGAAACATGACCGTTGTAATGTAAAATAGTCTCTACAAAAAGAGCGACTAACAATGACAGAATTTGTGAGTAGCTTGAATAGTTTTGCTTGTGCATTAAACTTGCACGTTAAATACTTCACATAAAAGTTGCTGCTCTCTGATGTTGTTGAAAAAATATGAAATACTATCTGAAACCTTGCCGCTCAATTAGCGAATGCCACAGCCGCAGTTGGGTTGCGGCTTGCCTCACAGTATGTGTGTGTATAAGTGTGTGTGTATTTGATGAGCTGCTTAACGCGGCACATTATAAAATTATGAAATTAGCGAGCGATTCCCTTGGCGTCCTTTGTGTTATAGTTTACTCGCTCTCATTCCCTCATTACTTTTTTGTGAGTTTCGTTGGTTGCAGTGGCAGGCAGCGTTGCATGCCACAAGCAAGCTGCGCCCATCCCAATGGCCATTCAAACCATTCAGAGTCTCAGCCTCCGTCTCAGTTTCGGTCTGCGGTGAATTTCAATTATCCCTGATGGGTCGCCTCCCATCTATTGCTCCAGCTCTACACATTTTCATTTTCAGTTTTCTGTTTTTTTTTTTTTTTTTCGTTTTTTCGTTGTTGTGTCGTTGTTGTGTGTATGTTGATGTTGAGCCTGCGCCTTGTATTTCATTTTCAGTTTTATGCATGAGACGCTGCCTAGTTTTTCATACTCATTCTGCAAACTCGAATCTTCTTTTTTTTTTTTCGTTTTTCGTTTTTGTGCTCTTGTTGGCTCGCCCTTCATTTTGCCTACATATTTATTTTGGTTTCATGCTTGCTGCCTCCAAAACCATGTTTTTTTTTCTTTCTGCTTCTGCCGTCCATTTGCGCTGTAAATTGTTTGCATACAATAGAGCAACGAGCAACGAGCAACGCCCAACTCTCTGCACAGCTTAGCTCAGCGTAGCTCAGCTCGGCTCCATTTCCATTTTCCAACGTCCAAGTCATTTGTTGGCCAGCTCAGGTCTTAACTTTTGGCGCGGCTTATTTGTGCGGCAAGATTAAGTTTCAAATTGATGGGCATTCTGGAGTCCCGCTGCTGCCTCAGCCTCAGTTTCAGCAACATAGTTTTCGTTTTGTGTTCATTTTTGTTTTGTTTTTTTTTTTTGTATTTTTGCCTTGGCTTTGTTTGTTAGTAAGCTCCATTGATGGCCAAACTTAAATTTGATCATGGTGAAACTCAATTTTGCACCTCTCGCATAAGCTTCGCGATTTGGGTTGAAACCAAAATCAAGGTACAAAAACTTTTCATAATTGCAAAATAAAAATGCGCAGCTACTTCTAGAATTTCTTAATCATTTCGCAAGTTTCAGCTTAACTTCAATCTCAGCTGTGCCAAAAGTTCTTGAACAGAGTTATGGTAATGGAAGGTAGAAATAGATTCTTGATACTGCTTTGAATTTAATCAATTAAGTCCAGACCAAAAATGTATACCAATATATTGAGCAAATATAAAGCACATTTGCAGGGTTAAAGAGTTTAATTGAAATTTCTATTTCATTAAATTTTTTTAAGGAAGAAATTTAAAAATATACTAATACAAAGAAATTTGAAAAGTAAAACTTCAACATATCGAATAATAGTTAAAAAATATGTTTTATTTCAGGAAAAGATTTTGGAATGCAATATTTTATAGTGAACCAGATGGAAATGGGCCGCAATAAATAAGTTATTAAATCAAATTAAACCTTCATCAAACATTTATAAAAGGAGTTGTAAATGCAGCATAGAAACACAAAATAATAGTCGAAAAATGCGTTTTATTTCTGAACAACTTTATAAATAGTGAAACGCATTGAAATGAGCAACAATAATTAAGCAGTTAGGCAAAACGAATTTGGTTATCAACACATTTATAAAGTGTGTTGTAAATAAGAGTTAAAAACTAAGTTCTATTTCAGAAAAACATTTTGGAAAATAATATTTAATAGTGAAACGCATCGAAATGAGCCACAATAAATTAGTAATTTAATTATATAAAACCTTTATTAACACATTTTTTTAGTGTGTTGATAAAAGTTTAAAATAATTTAACTACTTAGTACAGCTTAGAGATACAAAATAATAGTCGAAAAATGCGTTTTATTTCTGAAAAACTTTTTAAATAGTGAAACGCATTAAAATGAGCAACAATAATTTAGCAGTTAAACAAAATGAATCTTGTTATCAACACATAGTGTTTAGAACTGAGATTGGAGCTTAAATATACAACATAAGAGTTGAATAATATGTTACCTTCAGAAAAACCTTTTCGAAAATATAATTTAACAGTGAAACACTTGGAAATGGTCAAAAAATAGATTAGAAGACACTCTGCAACAACCTCTTGAAACCTAAGTCAGCAAATGGAATGTTTGGAATGAAACAATTTACCGTTAAGTGTCACAAAACAATGGGAATGGCACAAAAAATGTTGCCGCATTTATTGCGCTGCATTTTCTTGATGTCCATCGTCGTCTCTGCCACGCCCGGTGAGTGTTGCACTTTGCACTCTGCACTCTGCATTCGTTGTTGCATGGACAGATAGATGGCAGACCACGGGAAGAGAATGCAGCTGCCACTTTTGCCATGCAACTTCCGGCAAGCATTTCCGGCATCTTGGCAGCTTGGCAAAGCCAGAGACGGGCAATTTATGCGTCGCTTGGTGTTGTCTTCGGATTGTTGTGCCACACTATCCGCAACTACAGCGAACTGAACTGAAATGCCACGCAGTTGCCACGCTGCAAATGCTCGTGTTAAATACCAAGGACACACCGTTTGCCACAAACTGTGGCACTCACCTGCACACTCCCGTGACTCCCTCCCTCCCTCACTTGATGTGTGTTTGTGTTTTTGGCGTGAAAAACTTGCGCATAAAATTTCCATATCAGCAATTTTATTTGCAACAATTTGGCAACACACTTTTGTGTGAGGCATGCCCCACTCTCACTCCCCTTTACTGTGCCTGGCCTGGCCTGGCGGTGACGTATCAATTTCCACTTGATTGCATTAAAAAGAAGCAAAAAAAAGAGGAGAAGAGCGAAGAAAAGCACGCGACAAAGCGAAAGAACGAGAGAGCGAAGCGAAGTGAGGTGAAAGCAGAGAGCGCAGCAAAACTTTTTGGCGCAAATTAAGTTTTGGCACTCTTCCCCTCCCTTCCCTCGCTGCCCTACAACACGTGCCACGCCCACGCCAACGCCCAAGTTACCCCCGCAACCCTTGGCACCCTTTTGCCAGCGATCCGTCGCCGCAACAAATACAATTTTTGCGGCAAACGAAAATCGAAAATAAAGTTAAAAATTGTACGTTTTGCCTGCGCGCGTGTGTGTGTGTGTGTGTGCGACACTGACTGCAAAAAGTTTCCACACACACTCACAAAGAGACAGGGAGATCAAGAGCAAGAGAGAGAGAGAGAGAGAAATGCCGCTTTGTACAGAAAACTTTTGGCGAGTGCAAAAGTTTACAATTTTTGTGTCGAACTCGCTCGCTCGCTCGCTTACGTCCAAGTTTAAAGGTTAATGATACCGCAAAGTAACACCAAATAAGTTAAGGACCACGGCAAAGGCAACGCCAACACCGCGACGGGGGCGGGGCGGGGCGATGGAGGGCCAACAACTCGCAACTGGCAACTCGCAACGGGCAACTAGCAAAGAAAGGAAAAGGAAAAACGCTTCTGATTGGATTTGCTACGTGCACGCAGGCAGACAAACGAAAAGACAGACAGACAGACAGACAGACAGACTTGCAGCAAGTTCTTTACATATGACTGTGTGTGACAGTGTGACCATGCAAGGCGTCGCAATTGTGCCACACAACAATCGAATCGTTGTGTGAGGACCACAGACTGGCCGTAGAATTTATCAATCAAGTGCAACGTAGAACACAGAAAAACTTTCCTGTTCTCCACTCTTGAATGGCGACGTCGACAAAAGATTAAGACAGTGAATATACTGCAAACATACTGCCATTTAAATTGAACTGTTTTGCAATATGTCGTATACGTAATATTATAGAATTTAGCATTGACAATCAAAAAACAATAACTTAAATTTCGCAGTATTTGCCAACATTAAATTACTTCAAACATCACAAAAGTATAAACCGGTGAATATACTGCAAACATACTGCCATTTAAATTGAACTGTTTGCAACATGTCGTATACGTAATATTATAAAAATTAGCATTAGCAATCAAAAACCACTAACTTAAATTTCAAAGTATTTGCCAATATACAATTATTTTATTTTGTTGAGTTGTTTTTTCAATGTTTCCAAAAACTTGAAATCAATATCGTTTGTAATATCTTAAAAAAACTCAAAAAGGATTTACGAAAATATATTTTTGCGTGTGAAAAACATTCATTACATTCATTTGGTCTTAAATCAATGGCCACAAATGAATTGGAGTAAAATGTGACTTCATTATGATTGGACTTGCTTTGTGCAACTTTTTATATCAGCAACAAATATTATATTTGAGGCAACGAAAAAGCACTGCTATAAAATGGAAATACCAGCATGTCGTATACGTAATTTAAAAAGAAACCAATTACATTAAAAAAACTGGAAAATACTTTAAAATTCATTTAAAATGTGTTTCAAATATGGCCAAAAACTTAAAATTTATTTATTTCATGCATTTCGATAATTAATTATGATTCTATTCAAAAACAAATGAATTCTTGTGAATTGCGTATTATTTTTGATTAATGAAATGCAGTTTCAATGATTAACAAAGGCATGGGATGCAGTCAATTGCACAATTGCACACTGAAGCGCACATCATAGGGATTGAAGTCCAAACTCATGTCCATGGCTAATCTCAGCTCCTCCATGGACTCAATCGACTCCAGATGCGTCTGAGAGATGGGCTGCCGTGTCATCGGTGATTCATTTGGCAGGTGCTCGACAGTAGCAGCCACAGCCACAGCCACAGCAGCTGCTGCTGGCTGACTCGATGCCAAAGCCAGCTGCTTGACTGGCCTTGGTCCGAAGCAGAGGCCGATGTCGCTCCAGAGGCAACAGAACTGCAAGAGTGTGAGCATCGCCAACGAGCTGAACCAACTAACTGATGGATTAGACTTGGCCCTGACTGTGACTCTGACTTTGACTTCAACTGAAGCTCAAACTCCAACTTCAACTTCAAATGAAACTGCAACTGCAGTTTTCACTCTGTCTCTGGTCTCTAATCGAATCTTCGTTTGGACAGTTGACAGTTGGTTTTGCACAAGCATTCGTATCAATTATGCTCGCACTCAAAACACGTGTGAGTCCAAGCAAACGAGTGTTCGAGTGTTGGCCAAATACGGGTATAGCCAGATAGCTTAGGCTTCGATACTGCACATTTTGATGAGGTTGAGAAAATTAAGGCAACTACAAACATAAGCTGCTTTCTGTTTGCATAACTTTGAGCTTAACTCGTTTGCATTTCAAATTAAACACTTCTTTTCAAGTCCACAAATTAGGCTTATTAGGTATTTTTGTAGAAGTAAAATAGTTTCTATACCTTTTTCAAATATAATACGTATCTATCGGTTGGGTATAAACTGTAGAAGTTATTTAAGAAATACTTCTCTATGGCAAATAAAGTATACTGCAGTCGGGTCTTAGCTGCTTTGATTGATAGTCTGGTATATTTTGTAGTACTTCATCGATATACCAAATATGATATTCTGATTTTAGCATTTTTGCGGTATACTATTTAGCATATTTGCGGTATATATGTATGTTGGTACTTCGTCGATGTACTAAATACAACATTCAGTATATTTAAGTATTTTTTCGGTATATTAATTTGGTATATTTTAGCTGATTTAACTGACAATTTACCTTTATAGTATATTTCAAACTTAATCGATGCATCAAATATGGTCTTTGGTACATTTTAGTATTTTTGCATTATATTAGTGGTATATATTTTGGAACTTCATCTATATAGCACGTATGACATCTATGGTATATTTCGAGTATACTAGTTCATCAAATAAAGCTTTCGGTATATTTAAGTATTTTTCGGTACAATATTTAGTATATTTTCGGTATATATTTGGGGTACTTCGTCGATATACCAAAATATGGTTTTCGGTATATTTTTTTATTTGTTCAGTTTATTATCATTTATTATTAGCGGGTATCTTGTAGTCGAACACACTCTTGACTCTTACTTGTGTTTTTTTTTTGTTGAAGTAAAAAATATTTTTTCTTTGATTTCATATATAATTAATTTACTAAGCGTCAATGCGAATTAACGACATTTTGTAGATGAATTTCGATACCCAAAAATAAAACAACAGTATTTTATAATTAGTGAGGCAAGTGAAGTCAGCTGGCTACCTGTATGGATTGCTATTTATGACTTTCAATTTTAATGTTTTGCTTACCCCTTTTTTATGCAATAATCAACCACAATTCATCGACTGAGCTGTATTTCATTTAAATACTTATGTCATTAAATAAATTACATAATTTATTTTTTTAAATGTATGTTCGATGTTTGTATTGTAACTTAAAGAAACTGCTTCAACTCGTTGTCAAACGCGCATCATTAAAATATTGATTGATTTGAAATTAATTGAAATCTCAAGATTCTTTCAACCCAACAGAAATTGAGAAGAGTTGCGCTTTAATTGCATTGGGATGGCTCATTGACTATTTTTGATAATCATTAAATTTCATGAGCACAACACATGAGCCCCGCCTCCGTTAAACAGCTGTTGGCGCCTTCAGCTGGCGCATTCAACATGCTTTATGCCACATGCCACATGCTTGTTGTGTACATGCCACTCGCTATTGTTGTGTCCTAAGCTCACAGCAGAATGTGCCACAAAACGGTGAAGGGGGATTGTGCGAGGGGGGATGGGGGTGGGTGGGGATGGGGACACTCTGTTTGCTTAGTGAACATTTAATTGTTGTTTACATTTGTACTTTGGTTTGCTTTATTTTCAAGCACTTTGTTGGCACTCCCTCCGACGTTTCCCCATGTTGTATTTTTTTTTTCGCTACGTTTTGTTTTTTTAATAAGACTCCAGCACATAAACAAGAACAACAACAACAACAACAACAACAACAACAACAACAACAACAGCGACAGCGACACTCACACACGCAGAGCAAAAATGTTGAGCAGAAATTTACATTTTAATTTCTTTTAATTAAAAAGGAAGCAAAACAAGCAGAGCCAGGAGAAAAAACAGAGCGAAATGCAATGCAAAATAATACATTGAAATGTATGTGTGTGTGTTGCTGTGTTGTATTTTTTATTGGCATTAGCATTTGGCATGCCAACGGGGCGGATAAGTAATGGAAATGAGCCCGCGACGGTGACGACAACAGCTGTCAATAGAAGTTGAAAGGATTCCAGTCTTTAAATTTCTAAATGCCGCAAACGCAGCACCTGGCAAAAGCGAGCTCAGAAAAAAAAAAGATTGGATGTGGCACGATTGCCGAACCTTGCCGCGACTCAAGTGTGGCAAGCAGACAGACAGAGAAGCAGCAGCAAAGCGGATGAAGCAGGCAAAGACGAAGCTTGTCCCTTGACGCGAGTCAACTTCAATTTGAATTTTGAATTGAAATTGTCTTTGATGCTCTCTCTCTCTCTTTCTCTCTGCTCTCTGCTTTCCAAGAGCCATTTAATGTCGTGCATCAAAGCTACTTTTTAATACCTTGAAAAACCCAAAAAATAATATATATATTTGAGAAAAAGTGACAGTGAAGCTGCTTTAAGGCTGGATAATCTTTGCGAACCCTTCGGGAAGTTAAAAGGGTTCAAATAGTAATGTGATGAAGTTTTTTATAAAACGAATATGTATATTGACAATGTTGAACATTAATTGCTACACATCTTTAAAGCAAACTTTACAATTTTTTGTTGAAAAAAGACGATCTACCTTTTTTGAAAACGTGATGAGCTTATTCCAAAAGAAATATTATTAAGTCTTAATATTTCTACTGAATTTAATTACTTTTTATTATTATTATTATTTATTATTATTATATTTAACAAATATAATTTTTTATTGAAAACTTTTGCAATTAATAAGAGAGCAACGTTATTTGAAAACTTATTTATTTTGTTTGCAGCATTTGATTTTTTTTATAGCAATCCTTTACAATTTATTCGGAAAATTGTCAACTAATTTAAATACTTCTTTACCTTGTTCTAAATATTATTTTTATACTCGCTACCCGTACGATAGAAGGGTATTATAACTTGGTGGCTGCAGGAAGTGTATGCAAAAGGCAGAAGGAGTTAGAAGCTTAAGTATATATGCATATTTTTCAACAGCGTCAACAGCTACGGGGCTTTGTGACTTTGGCTGACATTCTGGTATATTTTGAATGTCGTACCATAACGGTATATTTATCGATATACAAAATATAGCATTCGGCATAATTTGAGAAATTTTGTGGCATATTATGTAATCCACTAATTAATATCAAATATAAACCTCGGTATATTTGCAGTATTTTTGTGGTATATTAATTTGATGTATTTTAAGAAATATACCATACTGTAGCTTCCTTGCTTCTTTGAATATGCATTATTAAATGTATATGAAAATTATATTATTAACATTATTGAACTTAGGAACTTAGGCACTAACTAACTTTATTAAAAGGTTCTTCAACTTATTAAATATGATTTTTCTTAATAATATTCTTTCATCATTATAATTGTTCACAAACTAGCATACGATATATTTTTACTATACTCTTAATATTTACAATTAGTTAAAAGCAAACTGAAGGGTTAACTTATTTGCAAACTTGTTCATCATGGTATAAAATATAATTTGTTTTTAATATTTCTCATGATTGTAATTCTTAAAAAATCAAAATGAACATCAGCAGTATAGTCAACTAACAGAGCAACTTTTAGAACAAACTTCTTCCACTTGTTGCGAAATGTTATCGCTTATTAATATGCAAAGAAAATCCTATTTGAATAACAATTTTCGAAGAGAACTGAAGCACTACACACAAGGGTTAACATAGCTCATATGCATAGTGTTTTTATTGTATTACAACGAGCTGCAACATTTCCTTGCACATCCACTATATATGCAATATATAGTGTGGCAAGTTTGTTTGGCTCTTTGACATTTCGACTAGGCCTCATCTTCTCTTCTTTTTTTTTTTGGCAGCAAGGGCAGGTGGAGCGTGTAGTGTAATGCGATATTTGAGAGCAACAAGCATTGCACTAAGCAAACAGACTTGTGTGACAGAGACAGCGAGAGAGAGAGAGAGAGAGAGAGAGAGAGAGAGAGAGAGAGAGGGAGAGACTTGCTGAAGCCACAGCTTTAAGCCCAGAAATGGACCAAAGACAGAGGAACGTTGCTGAACGCAAAAACGCAAAAAGCAAAAGCCAACAACGACAACAAACCGCAAATGGACAGCTTCATTAAGGGGTTCCATACACACACACACACACACACATACATATAGAGTACACAAATACGTGCGTGTGTCTGTGTGTATGAGTAAACTTTTCAATTTCTTTCGCAATTTTCCATTTCACTTTGTATTGCTCTGGCCTCGGCTCTAGCCCTGGACTCTTCCTCTCTCAGCCTTTTTGCCCCTGTCTCTCTCTTTCTCTCTCTCTCTCCGGCTCTATTTGCGTCTTTCTGGCAAATACACGAACGCGGTATATTTATCTTACATTTTTCAACTGACCCACACACAACGAGCGAGCGAGAGAGAGACAGAGAGAGAGAGAGAGCACTCATCTCCACCCACTCAGCTCCACCTGACAACATTTTGCACAAATTGAAGTATTTACCATTTTGGTCAAGGCGAATGCAGCAAACTGCGTGCCGCACATACAATATATATTTCATGTATGCTTTCTCTTTTTCTCTCTTTATACATATATATGTAAGTCTATGTTCACATACTACTCCCAACTATCTGCAATATATTTAGTTTTGTATAGACACACGTCCCGCTTCAAGGGTATATTCATTTAGCAGCACATTCATTTCATTTCTACACAAATCATTTAAGGAAAAACATTTGTGTTAAACTTGTGACTCTCTGACATGACTTTCAATAAACAGCAGAACTAATTCTCTATTGAACATCATCTAACTTCAATGTTCATCTTTAATATCCATCAACAAAATGTAGAAATGCATTAAAATCTAATATCACAGAGCCAATCTTACATTAGTTTCCCATTTTTATTATTATGTTAGTTTGTTGAAGTATTCAAAATTTAATTTTTTATTACAATCTGAACTGAAATTGTTGCTTAGTAGAAAATAATTATAATTAGAAGTGCATTCGTTATTAAAACTCTTTAGCGACATTCTTGTATATTTTTTTTGTACTCTATGGAATATTTAAAATACATTATAATATCAATATACCAAATATAACCTTTGGTATATTTTTAAGTGTTTTCTGGTATATTACTTTAATATATTTTAAGAAATATACCGTACTGTCTCACAAGCGAGCAGACTCGACGACTTAATATAAGTATAAGTAATAAGTATTAAAAATGTAAAAATTTATATCAACTTTAAAGAAAGACAATTTTTTTTATAAATGATGTATTTGCTTTGTATTCATTCAAAGTATTGAATATTTTACATTCTTTATTATAACATTGAAGTGAGTCACATATATTTTATATATTTCCAGCGACATTTTATTTCCATATTCCATATATAGAAATAAATTTTTTTTTTTCACTGATTTATTTGATTAATTACTTTTTAATTACTTTTTATTCTGTAACTCTTCAGTTAGTCAAATATTATTTAAACTATTCCTTTGTTCAGCAGAATTTTATTGTCATTTAACAAAAATATTTGAAATAACATTCTATATTATATCTTCATAGAGAACCAAATCTTTTTTAAATAATGAGATTTCCTTCAGTGGAGCTTTGCTTACTATTTGTTAGAAGTATTTAAAAGTGTTGTTTTTTTTTTTGTAATTGTTCAATCTGCTAAATGTATTTTAAATGAAATTTTTACTCAATGGAATTGCATTGCCTTTTGAGTATTATTTAGTTTTCAATTTGGAATTTAAATTGTTTTAATAATCAGCTTTTATATTTTGTTTATTTTTAACTGCGCACAGTTTATTTATATTTATGTAACTAAAGCAAACTCATTTCCAGTGAAAAAGCAAGTGTATTTAAATGTCGTCTATCTGATTCCTATGTATACACACACATTTTTTACAGCTTTCTGGTAAAGTTGCCCGTCTACCATTTCAGGTTCATTTGCTTTATGTAAATTTGAGCAGAAAAACGAGAGAAGCAAAACACAAAAAAAAAAGAAAAGAAGGAAAAACTCTCGAAGCGAAGCTATGCGCTCAATGTGAGCTCTCAGTGTTATTTCCCAGTGCTTTTGGTGACTTGCAGGTTGCAAGTTGCCGGTTGCAGGTTGCAGGTTGCCTCTTGCTGTAGCTGTTGTTTGCTGGCTGGGTTGATCGCTGCTCCACCTGCCTGTCAGGCAGTTGCCAGCTAGGAGGAGAAGAAGGAAGAGGAGGAGGAGGCAGCTTCGCAGCCATTTGTCTCGAGAGCAACGTGCAACGTGCAATGTGCCACGTGCTGCATGCTGCATGCTGCACAAACAAATCGTTGCGTAAGCGTTTGCCAAAGTTAAACCGAAAAACCCACGCCGGCCTGAGCCTCAGTGGCTCAGTGGGTCGAACCTAGCGACTGCTGACTGCACCACTTCTTAGATCTAACTGACTATCGTTTACTGTCCCTCCTCCCCCTCTCTCTGTCTATCTCTCTCTTCCTTCCCCTTCGGCACATGTCTGCACGTTCATTTTCAGCTCCTATTCGTAGCATTTTGCTATGGTAAATTCTACGGCTGATGCTTGCTTCCGGGCTTCCGCTTTGCTTACATTTCTTTTTGTTGCTTTGGCTTCGCTTTGCCAGCGACGTCGCTGTCGCCGTCAACGTCGCCGTCGACGTCGGCTTCCATTTGTTTCTTCAATTGCGGCGTGTTACGTTTCATTTTCAATTTTTATGCCATTTGCTTTAGCCCGTTTCCCGTTGCTGTTGTTGCTATTGCTATTGCTGTTTACGCAGCGTACAGGAGCGAATTTAACACACAGTGCACAGGAGCGGTTCAGCCAAATGAAAGGATTTAAATAAGGGGAATATAATATTTCAAATATTATACTTTCTGTAGTTTTACATTTATCTAAATTTAGTAAATGTAAATACAAAGTTCTTATAAAGTCGTTTGTAAATGCCACTAGCACTTTTAATAAATCTTTTTATGAATCTATAATTATCTTAAAATAATAATAATTATCTTAATAAAACAAGTAGCTTTCTACTGACGAGTGTGCTCGACTTTCAGATACCACCTACCCAATAAAAGCAAAATGGTATATTTTCAATGTAGTAGTATACCTATATACCAAATATATGTTTCAGTATATTATATGTATATAAGAATATGTGAACCAAAGCAAAGAATAAACCCCTTGGCCATATCGAATTATTTTAAAAATAATTTCTTTTTCTTTTATTGCCAACCATTTTTCATAAAAGATAAATAGTGCGGAATTATAGTTAAAATATACCAAATCTATGTGGGTCTTCTGAAAATATACCAAAAATGTAACATAAATACTAAAATATGCTAAAAGCGATTTGTTGTTTATTGATATTCTTCTACATTATGAGACATTTAATTTAGATTTCTTATAAATATTTTCCTACTATTCCAAAACTCTTGAAGTAATTCATAAAATGTAACGATATTTCCAAATTTTATGTACTGCAATAGCTTATTAAGTCAACTTGAGCTTGTGCAAAATAATATAAAACAAAAACAAATCAGACTAGATGAGGTACGAACTTATATACACAACTATTTACACAAATTTTAAGTTATGTTTAAAAGTGAAGTATTTATAAGAAATTGCAAATAAAAATAATTCAAAGCATAATAATAATAGTTAATAGTTAATGCATTATTTGTAAACAACGAATTAATATTGGCTATATTTGATAGTAGATTTAAATGCCTAGTTTTTTTATGCCATCTTCACAATTAGTCAACAGCAGCTGGAAGCTAAAACAAAAAATACTGAAAGCAATGCGAAGTAAATAATTTAAAGTTGAAAACTTTTTATTAAGTAATTTTCGTTAGTCGAAATGAAGGCAGAGGGATGGATGGATAAGTAAGAGCAAACAAACACGTTGCAAATATAATCATAATAAAACAGAAATTAAATAAAATGAAATGCCATGAAAAGCATTTGCACTTGTTCAAAAAGTAAGCAACAACAACAGCAGCAGCAAACAGCAAGAGAAACAACAACAGCAATAAGAAGAACAACAGTAACAGTTTACAGTGAGTGAGTCCATTAGCTACGCACGGTCCAGATCCAGATCCAGATCCGGATCAGAGACGGAGAAGGAGAAGGAGAAAGCAAAGAGAAGGAGAGTGAAGGCGTAGGCGTTGAAGGGCGAGGTGTATTGCTATTAAATATTTACTTCGCGCACTCATTTCTTTTACTTAGCAGAGGGGTGAGTGAGGGGGGAATTCGAATGGGGAGGAGGAGTTGGCGGAGACGGCCTTTGGGCGCAAGCCAGATAAACATAACCGTTTCGTTTTATGAGCAACAATCATTGCTTTTGATTGCCGCACTGATGGCTCCTGGCTGCTGGAACTCTGAAACTCTGGCAGCTGAAAACGGTGTCAGGTATCCTTATCCTTGGCCACCAAAAGGTATCCTTGCATTGCCTTGGCGAAGGTGTAAAATGCCGCATTGCTTAAATTTTTTTATGGCTACCTCCGTTGTTGTTGTTGTTGTTGTTGTTGCTGCTGTTGTTATTGTGTCGTTCTCATGATTGAAACTCATTTTGCTGCGCATTGCTGGCAGCTTTTTTGGCTAGTTGCCAGACGGTCTGCCTGCCACATGGCTGCCTGTCAAATTGATTGTGGCAGCAACTCATTGGGGCAATTGTTGCTGAGACCCTTTTTTTCCTTCGTTTCTGCCACCCTCCTCCCCTTCCTCCTCCTCCTGATGGGCCTATTAGTTTTGCTTCAGCGAGCGCCTAAAAGTAGGCAGCACTTCTTGAAAGCTAGCTCAGCACTCAGCCTCTCAAACTGTTTTTCGGTTACTTTCGCAGTTTGTCAGCACAATTAAATCTGGTCATTATCAATTATACATACTGACTATTAAATTTATTATATATTATTAATAAATATGCTGCCACATCGAAAGCAGTATGCTAATTTAAGCAAAAATACAAAAATTTAAATAAATCTGAATTGAATTGAAAGCAAATCGTCAGCTAGTTTCTTATTTTCGTAGTGCACCAATAATTTTTTTTTGAAAGCCGCTACTCATAGAGTTAAAGGAGTATTATAACTTTGTGCCTGCAGGAAATGTTTGTAAAGTATAAATACATATTCTTGATATACATAGCCATGTCCGTCTGTCTGTCTGTCCGTCCGTCAGTGTGAACACCTAGATATCAGAGACTATAAGATATAGAGCTATAATTTTGTATCAACAGCACTTCTTATGTTTGCACTCAGATCAAGATTGTTTCATATTTTTCCACGCCCACTTCCGCCTCCGAAAATATAAAAAAAAGAAACGAATAGCAAGCGTAATTTTAAGGCTTAATCTGCTATGGTAGATACAATAACTATATCAATACACCAAAAATTGCCTTTTGGTATATTTAAGTATTTTTGCAGTTTATTTTAGCTGATCTAGCCGACAATATCGTATATTTTGTATATATTTGTATATAGTATACTACTATAATATACTATACTATATATTTTATTCTACAAATATACTCATACCACAAAAATACTAAAATATGTCAAGCATACACTATACTTGGTACAATTGTACAGGATACTTGGTATATTTTAGTATTTTTGTGGTATATTATGAGTATATTTGTAGAATAAAATATATAGTATAGTATAGTAGTATACTAAAAAATACTAAAATATGTCAAATGTACACTATATTTGGTACAATTGTACAGTATACTTGGTATATTTTAGTATATTATGAGTATATTCGTAGAATATGGTTTTATTGAAAATGGTTAGTCGAGCACACTCGACTGCAGCTCTTTACCCGTTTCTTTTAATGAAGAATCACATCATCACAGTTTAAATGCATATTAATGAGCTTGATGCAGGTTTGGCCTCAATATAATCTATTGTTCGGTTCTTTGTTGCTGCACAGCTTGATTTACTTAATAAATCTGCAATAAAATATCATAAACCTAAACCTATATTTTATGAATTCTTCTCAATTTTAATTTAAGAAAAGTTTGTCGTAAATTTTCAAATGACAGAAATTTGTATTTAAATTGTGCTTGAGCGTTTTATAGTTTGTATAAAAGTTTTGCGAACGCTAATTGGTTGCAACTTTGGAGGTAGGAGAACAACACGCAGCTGTCACAGCTGCGTCTGTGGCTGCTGCTGCTGTTGCTGCTGTTGCTGATGCCCCCAGGTGGCGTCCAGATTGACGAGCATAAAAATAACAGCGATCAAGTGACACAAGACTGGGCGCAAGTTGTAGCAACTTTAATGAAATTTCCTGCATATTAAGCGAAAACTTCCGCTCGCATTCAAGCGGTGCGAATAGCGTAAAAAATATATAGTATATACTGTATATAGAGAAAAAGCAAAGCAAAAGTTGCAGACACACACACACACACACAGAAAATCCAAGTGCAAGTCCAAGAGCAAGCCAGGAGAATAGTAATCGAGCTGCGTTGGCTTCCCTTTTAATTTCCGTTTTTATGTGTTCGCCCGCTGGCTTTTGGCTACATCATCTATCCCATCTATCTACTCTACTCTCCTCTACTCTCTACGCAGCACTTTTGTCTTTGTATTCGCGGTGCGTTTTTTGTGCAAAAAATGAGAAGAGAAGACACCTTCGTGGGAGAGCTTCAAGGTGGCCATGACAAAGCGCTGATGTTGCAAATTAGAAGCCGCCGCCAGCTCGACTGCTGATGATAAGCATAAAATTATCGACACAAAAGCAAAATTTTCGTAATAAAAATTTTAATTAAGTGTCTTTTTCTCTCTCATTTCCAACTCTCACACTCGCTTTCTCTTTCTCTATCTCTCTCCCTTTCTCTTTCTCTGGCACTTTTTGGATGTCCTCATCGTCAGCGTTTCATGGCGTGGACAGCGCCCGCAGGCGACTGCCTTTCATCGAAATAGCAGAGCAAGACAGACAGCTAGACAGGAGCAAGACGTGGTTAGAGAGGGGAAGAGGAGAAAGAGAAAGAGAAGGAGGAGCTGGAGCAACTGTAGCTGGCTATCATAGCGCGTAAATTTATGCAAATCGGTTTTTTCTTGCAGCCGAGTTACGTCTCTGGCATCGAATTAAAAGTAGAGTCCTCCAAATGCAAACACATAAAAGCGACACCGATTAACGATTTTAATGAGTACTAACTCGCCTACGCAATTATGAGATAGCAAGACGAGAAAGAGAGACAAACATAGAGAGAGAGAGAGAGAGAGGGACAGACGGCAGTTTGGCGCGTGATTGCCAGCGGTGACTGTGAAATTTAATGAAATGCAATCTATACAAAGGCATCACAGATATAACAAAGAGTGGGAGACACCCCTAAAAAAAAAAAGAGAGAGGTTGAGGCTAGAAAGAGAAAAAGAATAGGAGAAAACTGGCAGCACGTTTTATATTTGATTGATTATTAAGACGTAAGCAAAATGATTCTGATTTAACATCGATTTCTAGATTTGCGCTGCTTAATTTAGCAGCAAATTTGTTAATTAGCAACTTTGCAAAGGAAACTCAGAGTGAAATGCAAAAACACTATAAATATTACAGTTGCAAAGCAAATAGGTAGATATGCATGTTCAATATACATATAATGGTGATGTTAAAAAAAAGTTGAACTTAATGTATATGACACGCCTACTTTCACCTCCGTAAGCCAACAAGCTATAGCGAATTTCGGTATAATAATAATAACTATAATCTTTATGAATAGACTTATTTAAGAAATTCTTTTGTATGGGAGAAAACGCGTACTTGCTACGGGTCTAAGTAAGATTGCCTGAAAATCTGGTATATTTTGTACTCTATGGTATAATTTGAATATGGTATATTTTGAACTCTATATAAATTATAATTATACTAATTATAGCCTTTGGTAAATTTTAGTAGCGCAATAGCAATAAGAAAAGCACCACAAATATAATTGTTCTAATGGCAAATACTTGCTCATTAGTTGATAATGAAATTAAAGTTTCTATTGAATATAGAACATATATAAAAACAAACATTAATTAATTTAAAGATGTGCCTGTTTATTATACGATTACATTCTTAATTGACAACGTTGCTCCATTTGCTAATGACAACAAAAGTAGAAGAGAAGGAAGAAATGCGCTCTCTAATGGTAAAGAGATACTTATGTATATACTCAATACTTTTTAATGAGGTACAAAAATAGATCAAAGTATACACAAACTTGAAGTTGTTTTTAAATGTAAGGCAATTGCTTTTTGCATTCATTATATAAATTTAGCATTATTGTTTACAACCGATACCCATAGCGTAGAAAATTTGCGATCAGATAAAAATTTTAGAAGTTATTTAAGAAATTCTTTTGTATAGTATATTTTGAATGTAGTACAATATCAATATACCAAATAAAGCCTTTGGCATATTTTAGTTTTTTTACTGTATACTTGTAGAATATGGTTTTATTGAAAATAAGAAGCGATATCTCACAGTTGAACATACTCATGTGTAGCTTTCTTTTTCTTCAATGAAAAGGACTACAAAAATCAATTAAATATTGATGATAATTAAAAAAAAAGTAACAGCTATGAACAACCTGAAGTTCCTTTCGCAAAATTTCAGATTTACGCATCCCATTTTAGCATTAATTTTGGGAAGGCTTCAAAAAGCAACGCAGGAAAAAAAAAACATTAAAAGCAGTATTGTTCTAATAGAAAATAGATATTTGCTCAATAACTGATGATAATAAAAAGTTAAAGCTATGCACGAGTTTAAAGTTTCGCTTTGCATATAAGGCTATAAAATATTTCTCTAATTTGATTAGCTTTGCTGCTTTTGAAGACTGATACTACGACGAGCATGTTTCCTTCATTTTATGTACGCTACGTCGAGCTTGCCAGCTGAAAGCTGAAAGCTGAACGAGATTTATGCATTTATTTCTGTATGAGATTATGTGTTGCAGGACCTATTAGACGTAGACGTTGTTGCCGTTGTTGTAGTTGTAGTTGTAGTTGTTGCAAATGCAAGACGAGTGCAATCAATTTAAGTGCTTAGAGCTGCGTTGCGTTGCGTTGCGTGTTCTGGCTTAAGTGCCGGACAAAACTGAAGTCGAGCGGACAACTGTCAAACTGACTTGAGCTGCAAATCTTCAGCACATTGCCACTTGGAAAAAAAAATACAGCAAAAAGGGGAAAGACAAGAAGGAGACAGCGATAGTTGGCAGCTGGAAAGCAAGTTGCACTTAATTTATACAGAGGAGCGAGAGACACAGGTGGAAACAAGCGACGACGACGAAAGCAAAGTAGCAGCTGGAAAATTTATGCGCGGCCGTTTCAAGTCAATAAGCGCATTTGTCTTGCCAACGGGGGAATTCAAACAAAATTTATTTAATTCACTTACACACACACACGTAGACAAGAGTCCGGCGAGGGATTCTTCGCTTGGATGTCTGGCAGGACATCAAGCGAAAGGAGGAGGACTCGAGGAGGAAGACAAGCCAGGCAGGTTGCCAACAGAGAGAGAGACAGATAGAGAGAGGGCGAGGAACTACGAAAATCAGTTGAAAGTGTTTGTCAGTTGTCTTTTGCATTGTTTTAGTCTCTCTCTTGCCACCCTCATTCGCTTTAACCCTTGTGTGTACGTTTCAATGCCATTTCCGTTTCCGTTCGCTTGCACTTCACACAACAGCAACGGCATTTGGCAGCTGGAATCTGTTGCAGACGCCACACACACACACATACAGCGACACTTTCCATGCCACAAGTTGAAACGTCTTGAGGCGTTATTTAAAATTCAATCAAATGGCATTTCCAACATGGAGCGGGGGGAGGAGGCGAAGGCAAATTTGATTTTTAGCTGCTCCATTGCACAGAGAGACGCCTCTGCCACGCCCCCTCTCAGCCTGTGCAATGGCATAAAAAGCAACGATTATTAAAGGACCTGACCAAGGAGCAAAAAGTGAAGCCAAAGAGCAAAAGAGCAACGTTATGATGATTATGATGATGATTATTACAAACTACACTCCACAACAGCACATTACATTTATTGTTATGTTTATGCACTGGCCAACAAAACACAGCAGCCACAACAGCAACAACAACAACAACAGCAGCTGGAGAACAGACAAAGAAAACTACTTAGACAAAATTTGAATTTATGCAGTTCGGATATTGCTCGAAAGTCGATTGCAAATGATGAACACTCACACGTTGTGCAGAAAATAGATTTAAATGTGCTTCGGAATCAATATTCACACACACACAAACAAATGCAAGTGTGAGCTAAAGCAATACACTGCGAGAAAATACTGTACTAATTAAAGCAACTGAAAGCCTAATTATCTTCTTCATATAACTAAACAAAAATTGTGATTGTTGTTTATGCTATGTAAATAGAAGATTGCAATATATTTATAAAACGTGACTGCAAATTTTGAAGAATATATTCATTAAATAAGTAAGCAATATAAAAATAAGAAAAGTACAAAAAAATTCGAAAAACAAATACTTTAAAAAATTAAAACTCTTTTCGATGCAACTAAAATTTTTTTTTAATATTTATAAAAAAAAGTAAATAACAAAAAAAAAATAAGAAAATTAAAGAAAATTCTAATAAAATATTTGTTAACATTAAAACTAATTTCGTTGCAACTACAATTAATGTTTAATGTATATACATTTCATATTTATATAAATACAAAATAAGTATTAATACGAATATAAAATTTGTTTTTAAAGGTACATACATCAATTTCATATTTATATATGTAAAAATTTAGTATTTTTCAATATTTTAATATTTTTGATATAAATAAAGTATTTTTAACAATAATAATCATCATTTTATTGCATTTATATGTATTTAGTACTTTAATGATGAATTTATGATATAAATATTTAATATTTATTTTTCATTTAATTTTCAACATTTTGCTTTTATTTGTTTTTTTGTCACAAATATTTTCAATTATTTTTCTACGACAATCAATAAATCATGGAATTTACATAATTTCGATTATTATTGACAAACCAATTTTTATAAAATAAAAGATTATGAAATATACTTAAGAACTTAAATCAATTTGTCATCAAATCTTATACAAAATATTTTTTGCATTGAATTTTTAAAGAATTAACTTTCGAATAATTTTACTACATCAAACAATCAGTAAGCTGTTGACCTAACTACCTAATTTATTTAAGTTTTTTTTTCAATTTTCGATGGAAGAAGGTCTTACTCAATTTGGCTTATCTTTTTATCGTTTTCGATATTTCAATAAAACAATAACATTTCTTTATGTTACCTTAAACAAGACTATTTTGAGGGATCATAAAATGTATTGCATATTTACAGGGTATTCAATTGGCCGTCACATGACATGAAATTTGTAAATGTTAACAACCAAAATCTGGCTAAAAGCAACGAACGTTGTTTGCCATCTGCTCAGCCATGACCGCGGTTTTATACTGCTGTGTTTTCATTATGAATGTATTGCATATTTTTGTTGTTGTTTGTTTTTTCAGCTGCTTTGTGACAAGAGGCGTGGCAACAACAACAACAACAACAACGAGAAGCTCGCTCAACTGTTTTTGTTATCTTACGCTTCGATTATTTTGCGTTAGTCGTTGTAGAAAATTAGCTAAATTGCTTATGGCAACGCACGTAGCGAGTGCCAAGGCTTCCTCCCTTCCCCCTTCCTTGGCCAGGGCAAAAAGAGAGAGAGAGAGAGAGACTAGCATATTGTTTGCTGCTTTTTGGGATACGGCAAAACGCTTCTGAGGTTTCCTTCTATTTTGGTTTTGCTTTTGCTTTTTGCTGCTGTTTTGTAATTGTTAATCACAGAAACGTTAAGTGTGTCTGTGTTTGCGAGTGTGTGTGTGTGTGTGTGTATTAGAGGGACACACACACACACACACACACACACAAACACACAATTCAGACACAAATTTACATAGCGTGTTTTCCCCCTCTGTAGATTCTCTTGCTGGCATTTCGACATTTTTGCGCCATTTTGCTCGCTATTGTTTCGCCTTTTTTGTGGTCCATTGGCTTGGACAACAATAGGAGGGGAGGGGCACAGGGAGAGGCAGGCATTCATCCTAAGGGGAGTCGTGCGTAGTGCATGCCATTTGCAAATCTCTTCCACAAGCAAGAACAAAGGGGAGGCCGGAGGGAGGGAAGCGAACTACGTGCAGGTAACGCATAATTAGGAAAATTTCCAGACAACGTTTCATTTGTTGTTGTTGCCGGAATTAGAAAAGCCAAGCGCGCAAAAAGGAAATTGTATTTGATTTTGTTGTTTCGCCTTTCGACTTTTTCGTGGTCTACAACTAGTTTTTCGACTAATGATCAGAAGTTGTGCTTGGCAGCAAATGAGCAGCAGAAGCAGCAGAGATACTTTTGCTACCATCTTTGATTAGTTATGCAACTGAATTCGATATTTATTTCAGTTTGTTTTTGCTGGGTTATGTACTCACAAAAGCTTTTTTTTTGATTGCATCTTTCCGCATTGTTCACAGCTGGCGGGCACACGAAATTTCATCATTCGAAATATTGTGTAACGAAAACTCACCTGTAAAGAGAAGAGAAGGGAAGAGAAGAGAAGTGCATGAGTAAAATTGAAGGCAAAAGGCAAAATGAAAGGCTATATAGGAAGCGGTTAACAGGTCGTATAAGTGATTTTATTGGCCAAGTATCAAATGTACCTCTTTTTATGCGTTCGCCGCTCTGATCCGCCTAAAAGTATGCAATACATTTATTTGGCGCACTCATAAAATGCCATTTCTAATTTACGAGACTTTCTTTCCCCTTCCCCCAAGCTGCATTTTATTGTCTTTGTTTATTCTTGTTTCTTGTTTCTTGTTTCTTGTTTCTCCTGCTGCTTGAGCTGCTTCGATTTCGTTCGTGTGCTCCTCAACTTTTGCGCCATAAAAACACAAAAACAAAAGCAAAACAAGATTCGCAGCGCCTGCTGCGTTTTCTAATTAAATCAACATAAAAGCTACACAAAACAGCCAAAAACAAGAAACAACAACAACAACAAACTGCCAATTTCACATGTGTTTTGTGAGCTCTTTTAATGTTTTCTTTTTTTTTTCCCGTGGTGGAGGTGAAAGAGAAAGGTGGAGGGAGGGGTGAGGCAGTCAGGTGTGGTTAGAGGGCAAAACAGTTGGCGCGTTCTGCAATTGCTGTTTTGCTGCGTTTTTGTTAGCCAAATGAAAAAAATTAATGATGTGGAAATTGCGCAAACGCATCGCATCGCATACTTTCAGGCTGCCGCTCGTTAATTTTATGTTCTCCGTACCAAAAACCCAAAACACACACACAGAAACTTTGCTGCGCGTTGATTTGATTAGTTTTACATCAAAAAGCAACTGAAATCAAATTGCAATCCCCATCATCTCGCTCTCTCTCTATCTCTCTCTCTCTCTCTCTTTTCAAATTACTCACATTCCACATTGAAATGCTTTTCATGTGTAAAAGCTTGCATAACAAATTTATAAAACGAATGAAAGTTCTCTGTTGAACGAAAGATAAAACAACTAAGCTTAATACATTTCTTTAATTAAACAAGATTAGCTATCTATTAATTGTCTTCATGTTTCAGCAGTTGATAGAAGCAAATGTATATAATGCAAATTGAAATAAAAGACTTTAAAAAAAGAGTGTGTTGGATTGTGCGATACCCGCTACCCATTTTGAATAAACGCAAAATAAAGCGGTATTATTACTAATATATACTAAATTAATATACCGCAAAAAATACTACTACGAACTACTTTCGAAGTATACCATAAAGGTCAAAATCTACCATATTGTCAGTCAATGCAAACTATACAAAATGACACACTGTAAAATACTGAAATATATCGGATGCCATATATACCAAATTACTTAAAATATATCAAATAAAATACCGCATAAATACTAAAATATATAAAAGCTATGTCGATGAAGAACTATTTTCGATTATCAGTCAAAGTAAACTATGCCAAATGGTATACCGCAAAATACTGAAATATACCGGATGACATATTTAGTATATCGATAATATATTACATTCGAGATTACTTTGAATATACCAGATTGTCTGTCAAATTACCTAAAACATCTCAAATAAAATACCACAAAAATACTAAAATATACCAAATGTCATATTTGGTATATTATTGAATTACTGCATTCAAAATATACCACAGAGTTCAATATATACTAGAAGGTAAGCAATTTCCTGTCGGGTAGTGGGTATAAAATGAGATTTAAGTTCCATAATTTATCAAGTTGTAATAAAATAAAACAAATTTCAGACTAATTTCTATGAATAGCTGTCTCAGTTATTATTCATATAATTTGCATTTCTTTTAAGATTTTTAATTGCTTCACTTTTCTGTCTTTATATGTCATCATTATTCATTAACCTGGCTAAATATTCTCTCGGATTGTGCAATTTGTTCTTCTTGGCTAATTGAGTAACTTTTTATGCTGCTTAATCGAATTGTATCAACTTGCTGCAAATCTGTGGCACAACAACAAACAACATTGAATTCTATTTTGCCTAATCAATTTAATGAAGCCGCAAATTTTTCATGCTTCAGTTTGCCGCACAGTCTTTTTTTTTTTGCTTTGGCGACACCCAAAACAACTTGCCGTAAATTTCACACAGCATATTTTTGCCAAGAGCGGATTAGAAGGGCTGGCGAAGGGGGTGGAGAAGGGGAAAGCGTACGCACACTGCATACATAAATCAATTTCAATTAACGTTAATTAAATACGCATCAAGTGGGCATGACCACAGAAGCAACAGCAACAGCAACAGAAGCAGACAACTCAGAGCTGAGCAGGGACAGCAGCTGGACAAAGTAAAGGGAGGGGGAGAGGAGGGAGAAGAGGGAGAAGAACCGCAGGACCACAGAAACCAACACACAAAAAAAAACCAAACCAAACGAAACGAAACGGATGGGTTCTCAATTTGGGGTTGAATCAAGTGCAGAGTACGAAATTGGGATGCGGATTCAACAGCAACAACAAAAGTGAACAAAGAACGCAACGAAAAAAAAGTGAGTAAATGAGATTTGCAGTTGCTGTTGATGTTGTTGTTGCTGTTGCAGCTTCGTTTTAGTTTTTGGCCGCCGCTCAAAAGTATGCTACACAAATTGAAAATAGCTGCGTGGCAAAGCCAACAACAAAACGTGCAATGCGATTGCCAGTTTTCCGGCCGGGGTGAATCCCTTTGCCCCCCATCCTTTCTCGTTCCCTTGGAGACATTAGATCTGGGAACTGCCTCTGCTTTCGGTTTCTATCTGTTTCTCCGTGTGTGCGTTTGTGCTTTGCGGTTATGCGCTTGGTTTGACAGCCATGAGACTAAAGCCAAATAAACAAGCATACAATAACAACAACAACAACAACAAGAGCAACAACACTAAAATGAACCTGAAAACATACACAAACACACAGAGAGTGTGTGTGTGTATAGTGGGAGGCCAAGTGAAACCGCAATGATGTGGCTCGGCGACAACGCACGCACCAGACGAACAGACATCTAACATTACATAACATGCACAGCTACTACAGCTACAACAACCACATCAGCAGCAACAACAACAGCCACAGCCACAGAGAACAACTCCAACATAATAGTCAAATTCAGCTTACAAAAAGCCACCAAAAAATTAACGAATTTATATATTTTATCGTAAAACAGAACAAGTTCCTAAAATCAATCTTAGCTCTAAATGTAGTGCTTATCTAAAGCTTTAAGAATAACATTCACATATTTATAAAATTGTTTCAGCTTATATTATTTTCATTGTAAAGAGTCTTACACGGGACAAATCCGTCATGGAATTACCCGTATACATTTTTTTATTTGCTGCTACCTTAAAATTAATATATATTTATATATGTATATTTCATAATATAAATATTTATGAGTCAATTGCCTTCATAAATATATATTTTGATTTTTAATTTAAGTATATACCGAATTGGAAAATAGGCATCGCAGTTTATTAAATATTTATAACTTTATTATATTGTATATTTGAAATATAGTTCAAGTAAATTTTGAATATTTCTAGTTCACTCTTTTTTAGTAAAAATATATTTTGTTTTAGTCGTGATATAAATTTTTGTGTTAATTTTTTATATATATATATATATATATATATATATAATAATTTTAAATAAAGCTGCAATTTAATCACATATTACGTATACGTAATATGTTGTCAATATAACTCAATCGTCAACAGCAAAAACTTTGCCAGCAAACACAGAATGCCTTGCTTTTGACAAGATTAATGAACTGTTTGCTTTATTACAATCAATTTTTTGAGCCACCCAGCAGCCACAAACATAATACGAAAAAGCCTCACTGCTTTTTCGCCCGTAAATTATAATAATTATATTAATAATGAAATCGCTTTGCAAATGCCAAAATTTTCAAATTTCAAATGCTACACTTTGTTTATAAGTTTGCCAGCTGCTTGGGGGAGTTTTTGTTTCGAAAGTCGCATTCATCTCGAGTTCGCATTGTTCAAGAGAGCGACAGAGAGAGAAAGAGGGAGAGAGTGAGACAGAGAGAGAGAGCGAACTTCTTTATTCCAAGCCAATTTCATTTCTATATTATTATGTATTATATGTATTCATTTTTTTTTTTTTTTTTTGGCTGTATTCTTTAATTTCTTCTTTTTATATAAGTTGGCGTTTTTGAGCCAACTGTAATTATAGTCAACTTTGCATAATTACAAAACTCATTAGAGCCAAAAGTTTTGTTCAGCTTGTGAGAGGGAAGGGGAAGAAGGGGAGGACTTTCTTGTCGACGCACAAGAATAGGCAACGGAAAGTGTGTGAATTGTAATTTGCGACTTTTGGGCTAATTGAAAATGAAATTGAAATTGAAACTGTTTGCTTACCATAGTGGAAGGTGAATTGCGTTACGTTTTTGCGATTGCCATTGCCAAGCGGCAGCTGCTTTGACCTCGATCGATAAGCAAACAGCTGACAAACACCGAACACACATTTAAGTTTTCGAAAATTGAATTTGAATTTCAATTAAGTGTGTGTGTGTGTGTGTGTGTGTGCACAACAACTGGTTGGGGCAAGTATAAAATTGTGAATTGGACGCAGTTGTAGCCTGACCAGCAAACAATGTGCCACGTTGTCGATTGCCTTCTGATGACCTTCTGCTTCAAGCAGCATCAAACGGATATGCAAACCCTTGCTGATCGGATCGAGAAGCAACAACATCAACTGGAAGACCAGCAACAACAGCTACAACAACAATCGGCTGTTATTCACAGTGAGCTACTCAAGCCGCCAAATAATGTTTACGATGATGATGATCGAGTGATGGAGCCGGAAATGGAGATGCGAATGGAGAATGATGTTGTTGCAAGTGCAGAGCGTGGTTCGCATTCGCCGGCACATCTCGAAGAGCTGAGCATCGATGCGGATGTGCATGAAGGCAAGCGGACGAGAGCTGATGACTTGCCACAAGCAGTCACAAGCAGCAGCAACCATGAACGATTTTCGGGCGTGGCCTTTAAAGATGAAATTGAAATCTTTACAGATGTGGAGTTGGGCAACGGAGCGCGTTACTCAGTGCACTAAAAGCAAATGGAGAATCGAGAATGGAGAGAAACTGGGGAGAAACTGGAGATGTGGCAATGTGACTCTGCTCGAGTGAGAGATGAGTTTCAGTTACACAGGTGATGGATAAACTCATCAAAATCACGGCTAACGGTTACGGTTACGGGTAACTCAATCGGGCACACGCGCAGTTCAAAGTTCAAAGCTGACTTTGATATGGGCTAGCATTTCACACACAGACACAGACACAGATTTTCTATTCGTCATCAATCTGAAACTGTTCTCCACACACATCCATCCGAACTCTAAACCAGGCATTCAGTCAGTCAGTCAGTCATTCAGTCAGCCATTTGGCCAACTGTCAGCATTTAACCATGTTACTTTCTCACTCTCTCTCTCTCTCTCTCGTCGTTCGCTGTCATCGCATTTGCATTTGCAAATTGGTAACACAATACGTTGACACCAGCACACAACTCCTCCCCCTTCCGCCTCCTACTCCTCCTTCCTCCGTTCAATCAATCCCTCGCCTGTCGCACTCGATAATCACATCGCAACATCAACATCAACAGCAGCAGCAGCAGCAGCTTCTGACAGCACAACAGTATTAAGCATAATTATAATGTTAACGATAAAATATATTGTATGTATATAGTATTTATAATGATCAAAATTATTATAATGAGCAGCATAATTATGGAGTTATCGAGTTCGATTAACATAAGCGCATCATTTGGCATCAAATTATAAAATTAATTGTTTACCAAGCACTCAACAACAGCTGTTGCCATGGGCGACGGTGTTTGCATTCGATATTCAATTCGTTTGAATTTCAAATTCATTTCGAATGAATTCAATTGCCGTCGACGTCGTCTGGCACTTTAAGCTCAATCAACAACAGTTTTGTGTGGCGTCCTCGAAACCAAAACAAAGCCTCAAACAGATTATTGTTTACAGTGTGTGCGTCTATATAAAATATGGCAATACAATCGCCTTGCCACAGTCAACAATTGCAGTTGCCCCAAAGGGGGACGTTTTTTTTGGAGGAGAAAGTTAATGTAAGCTGCTGTCTATAAACTTTAATTAATTGTATTTTCATAAATTATTGTTTTGCACTCCCAAGTCTAATCCTTGCCTCATGTGCTCTGAGTGCTGTTGTGGCTGCTGCTGTGCAGAGCCTTTGCAGCAACTGCCTTGCCAGGACATTCAGCTGATGGAATTGCATGCTGAGAAAAGGATCACAATCACTCAGCAGCCAATGCGTAGCAATAGTCCTTATTCTGAACTCAGTCTCGCTGTGCGTCCCTATAGCTGGCCCTGTGAGAACGATGACAACTACAATGTGGATGATTATGAGACGCGTACGCCAAATATGTGGCGTGCCTGGTGGCTCAAGAGTGCCAGCGAGTAGATGCCACTAAGCAAAAAGCGAAAGAACAACAGTTTGAAACTACTAAGCTTAGTTAGTTGCACTTGAAGTGGAAACGAATATTACATTATTAAGCAGAGGCAGCTGCTAATGAAAAGCAAAAAACCAATGCATAACGAATTATGTTAGAAAACAATTTAGGAAAGCTACAATCGAGTGTGCTCGACTGTGAGATACTGACTACCTATTGTGAATAAAAGCAAAACAGTGTGGTATTCATTTTAAAATATACAAAATTAATACTACAATAGAAATATACCATATAGTGCAAAATATACCGAATTATATACCAGATTTTACTACATGAAAAGTATTTCTTAAATATCTTTTACAATTTTGTTCGGATCGCCACAAACATTTTAGGAATCATGAATAATTCTGTTATTATTGAATATACCGATTGCGACTCTTTCTTGAAAATGAAGCATCCATTCGATTTAAGTCGATTTGCGGCGTCGGAAGTGAGCGTGACGAACATTTAAAACAAACTGGAGATGCGTGTACACTAACGAGTGCTGTGGGAAAAAAATTAGAGCTCTACCTCTTATAGTCTTTGAGATTTAAGTGTTTAAACGGACGGACAGACAGACAGACCTCTGTTGACACTGATCAAGAATATATACACTTTATAGGATCGGAGATCCCTCCTTCTGCTTTTTATATACATGTCCTGCAGGCACAAAGTTATAATACTCTTCTACCCTATTGGTAGAAATACAAAAAGTTTCAGTAAATACGTAGCTAACAAGATACAGTTCAAAAGCATAAACAAAGCTACAGATACATTTAGCTCTAAGCTGAAGCTAAATTAAATTGCAGTATATAACAGATAGAGCGCAGAGTTACTTGACCAGCAAATACCCTGTAAGTGAATAAAGCATGGAACGAATATAAATGCCAAAAAATACCTTTAGTCAACCAAGTTGACTGTGTGCACAAAGGGCATTTAGTAATGGGTGAAAAATAAAAGAAAACGCACAGCAAACAAACTATTTTGCAACTGGCTTTGCTCGCTCTCTCTCTCTCTCTCTCTCTCTCTCGCCCCCTTCAAATAGTTTAGCATAAGTTCACAGACACACACACACACACACACACAAACACACACGCGGTGTGGCACATGCATTTTTAAAATGAAATTACGCCACGTTTAGTTAACTGTCTGGCCGCAAGACTGACTCTTGGCAACAGGGAGTTGGAATGCGCTTGGTTAAGACTATGTAATAAAAATTTGATTAGCTGCTTGTTTAACTTTAATTAAGTTGATTTCATTGCGCACAAAACTGTGTGCAACATTCTTCAACCACACACACACACGCACAGAGAATGGGGGATAAAAAGCAGAGCAAAAAATAAAAGAAGGCAACAAACAAAGTTGAAAAGGTCGACGCCTGGCAGCCAAAGCTAATCAAATATTTAAACAGTGCTGCACGAGTTTTGTGTATATGCCACACACACTCACACACACACACACACACATAGTAGTAGTTGAATTTTCCGCAAGCCGGTCGAGTTTTGGAGACGCTCCTTTCGATCGCTCGGGAAATCGCCAAATTAAGTCGGAAAACCTAAAAAAAGTGTCTACGAGTTAGCTCGAGCAGTGTTCAACCCTTGGGTACTCACGGTCGGTCGGGGCATCTGCTGCTGGACGTCGTAGGCAGCCGCGTCACCAAGAGACGCATTGGTAGAGTTGACGGCTGCGAGGGAAATTGTTGTTGGTTCCAGTGCAATTGACGACAACTACTGGTAAACAATAGCAATTGCACTCCTACGATCAGCTGACGACGAGGGCTGCACTACCATCAGCTGCTCAGCCAGACTGGGCGCTCTGGCGTTGCCAGTCGGTCAATCGGAAGCACAGCGCAAAGCTTAAAAAAAGCACAGCGCAAAGCTCAACAAGTGCAAAAATATCTGCATACTTTCAGGAGCGGCTAATTAATATTCGCATTAAGCTCCGCTGAAAGAGTGCAGCTGCAGTGGCGCAGTGCGTAGAGGCGCGGACTATTCAGCGATCCACGGTTCGAATCCACCAAGATCGGAAAAGTCCAACACTTAATTTATTAAGTGGCCTGGCCGAAAAAGAGTGGGTCGGCGATGCAGCGCACACCACCACCACCACCACCAGCAGCTAACAGGCCTAAGTTCCCGTGTGGCAGCAGCATAGATGAAAATGCATGCCATAATCAAACGGGCGACAATAGGAGCAGGAGCGAGGAATCAGCAAGCTCGTCGGCGGTCGCTGTGTTGCCGGATCCCGATATGGCGGCCACACGCACTGTGCCTGTTGCTGACCCAACCAGTGGGAAGAGGTCGCTTAAAGACTTGTTGGAGCGCTTGGGCACGGAGCTGGACGGCCTTTCCGAGCAGTTTGCTTCACAGAGGCACATCAATGAAAAGATGAGGAGCAAGCTGGCAAGAATGCAGAAATTGCATCGAGCCGCAACAGAGCTGTGTAAAGAGGCAAGCGTCACAGTCACCACAGACACAGCCACTGAAGGAGCATTGGATAAAGCGGCCCCAAGAGCAGTCGTGTCAGCGGCAACCGGCATCAAGCCGTCGGCAACGCCCAAGAGACAGAGGGATACCGAGGCGGAGCCGAGGAAAACTCCACCTAAGCGAAATAAAACAGCAGTAACTCACGCCGAGTGGACTACTGTGGAGGCGAAAAGCACGGGGAGGAAGAGGACCACTACCAAGCCACGCCCTGACGCACTGGTGGTCAGTGCAAAAGGAGAGATGAGCTATAGTGACGTGCTCTCAATGGTTACCAGACGGCAGGATGGGAAGCTGCAAAATGTCGCTGATAGCGTGATCACAGCGCGAAGAACTGCCAAGGGAGATCTTCTGTTGGAGCTCGGCGGCTCTGGGCTGGACAGTACTTCCAAACTGAAGGACGCAATCGAGAACGTGCTAGGGGATTGCGCAGAGGTGCGCAGCATAACCCAGCGGACCACAATTGCTATTCGTGACTTGGACGAACTCACGCGACAGGAGGAAGTGTTGGCAGCAGTGCATGCGCAAGCGGGCGTTCCTATCGACGTGTGCCAGCTGAAGAGCCTGAGAGCGGCATACGCAGGCACGCAGGTAGCTATTCTTCAGGTGCCACCACTATGGGCTCCAAAAATCCTTGAGTTGGGCAAACTCAAGGTAGGGTGGTCTCGCTGCAGAATTGTGGAGCAAGAGCAGAGGACGAGGTGCTTCAAATGCCTTGAGATCGGGCACATAGCCAGCAGATGCAAAAATCTCATAGATAGGAGTAACTGCTGTCTAAGATGTGGAGTACCTGGACACAAAGTGGCATCGTGCACCAACGCAGCGAATTGCTACATTTGCAGCGCAAACGGAAGCAAACAGCTAAACCACCAGGCTGGTAGTCGCAATTGCCCATTGGTAGCAAAGAGCGCAACGAAAGCACACTCATGCAAGTAGTCCAGCTCAACCTAAATCACTGTGCAGCTGCGCATGATCTTCTTCAGCAAGCAGTGCGAGACGATAGCGCTGATGTAGCTATCATAAGTGAACCGTACAGAGCGGTAACAGGCTCAGTCTGGGCAGCGGATACTACGGGCAAGGCAGCAATCTGGGTGTGCGGCAAATCACCGTTGCAGTTCGGACACGAGCATGCTGCACGTGGATTTGTGCGAGCAAAAATTGGCGGTACATGGGTCTACAGCGTGTATCTGGCCCCCAGTCTGTCTCTGGAGGAATACGGGCGCACTCTGGATGAACTCGCAGCAGATGCTATAGGCCGCTCCCCATTAATTGTCGGCGGCGACTTCAACGCATGGGCAATGGAATGGGGCAGTCCTGCACAAATGCGAGAGGCTCGATTGTGACGGAGACGTTTCAAATGCTGGATCTCATCCTTTTGAACGAGGGCACGCAGCAGACTTTTTGCAGAGCTGGCGTGGGGTCCATAGTCGACCTGACTTACGTGTGCAGCGCGTTGTCGCCTTCGGCACGTTGGCGCTTGAGCGACGCCTACACAGCTAGCGACCACCGTGCCATTCTGTGCGAAGTTGGCGGGCGGCGCCCCAGCAATACAAGTGACCCATCAAGATGGGTTAGCTTCAACGCGGATAAGATGGATGTGCTGCGCTTCAGCGCTCGCATCCAGTGCATGGAAGCGGCAGGAAGCGCCGAGCAGATGGCTACGATAGCATTGCATGCGTTAGCGCAAGCATGCAAAGACACGATGCCCCCCAGAAGATCTTCCACCCATCACCATCTGCCAGTGTACTGGTGGAATGAGGAAATCGCCACCGCCAGGCGGGAATGCAACCGCGTGAGAAGATGCTACCAGCGATCGCGAGGCAGACCGTCCTACACATCGTGGCAGCGCGAATTCAAAGAGAGGCGGAAAGCTCTGAAACATGCCATCAAGGCGAGCAAACGCAAATGCTTCATCGAGCTTTGTGAGACTTTGGAGAGCGACCCATGGGGGAAGGCGTATCAACTGGTCACTAAAAAGATCTCGGCACACAAAGCGTCTATGCCACCGGATGATGTGATGCACTGCATTGTCCGTGACTTGTTTCCGACTACAGCTGGTGAGACGGTGCGAAATCGTGATGTCGCCACATCCAATAATAGTGCGGCAATTGAGTTAGTTACCAGTGCAGAGATAAGTACTATCGCTGGAAGCATGAAGCTGGGAAAGGCGCCTGGGCCGGATGGCATTCCACTGAGAGCTCTTCGGCTCGCCTGCGCTCTGAGGCCGGAAATCTTCGTTGACATGTTCAACAGGTGTCTACAGGAGGCTGTCTTTCCAAATATCTGGAAATCGCAGAGACTGGTTCTGCTCCTAAACCAGGCAAGAATCCGGGCGAACCTGCTGCATATCGGCCAATCTGCCTCATTGACAATGCGGGAAAAATGTTGGAGAAAATCATATGCACCCGGCTGGAGCGCGCTATTGCCGCAGGAGGTGACCTATCGCCAAATCAATTTGGTTTTCGCAAGGCCAGATCGACAGTCGACGCAGCGACTAGAGTTGTGGAGATCGCCTCACACGCCATAGCGGGCAGCAGATGGAAAGGTGGAGCCAAGGAGTACTGCTTAATGGTCACGCTGGACATCAAGAATGCCTTTAACTCGGCTCGTTGGGACTGCATTCTCAAGGCTCTGGCAGTGTTCCAAGTGCCGAGTTATCTTCTGGAAATCGTGCGTAGCTACCTATCCTGCAGGCGGCTATTGTACGAGACAAGCGCTGGTACAGAGGAGTACGTCGTGACGGCAGGTGTTCCACAAGGGTCGGTCTTGGGCCCTCTTCTGTGGAATGCCATGTATGATGGCATCCTGAGACTAACCCTCCCACCGGGCACTCACATGGTTGGCTTCGCAGACGACATCGCTGTCCTTGTCGTGAGGAAGGAGCTGTTGCAGGCCGAGAGTGTGTGCAACCAAGCAATTGCGACCATCCAGCAGTGGCTTGTCTCAGTTGGGCTGGCACTTGCGCCGCATAAAACGGAAGCCGTGCTGATAAGCAGCAGGAAACGTGTAGAAGTAGCGAAAATTTCGGTTGGTTGCACAACTATTTCGTCCAAAAGAGCGATTAAGTATCTGGGAGTATGGATCGATACAAGGCTCAGCTTTCGAGAGCACCTGGAAGCGACGAGCAATAAAGCTGCAGGCATGAACCGGCTACTTTCGAGGCTCATGGCGAATATTGGAGGCCCAAAACAATTGCGACGATCGCTGATCGCGGGTGCCATGCGATCCATCGCACTGTTCGCGGCACCAGTATGGGTTCGAGCACTGGACACTAGGAGTTACTGCCAAGGGCTGGAGGCAGCGTTCAGGAAGAGTGCCATCCGCATCATTAGCGGATTCCGCACAATCTCTGAGGACGCTGCGTTCGTCATTGCTGGTGTACCTCCGTTTGTGGAAATGGCCAGAGAGCGAGCTGATACCTATAGGCAGCTGCGTTCCCGGTACCACAGCAACGCCGAAACGCGAACCGTGCGGACGGCAGGACGGCAAGAATGCCTAGAGAGGTGGCAAAGACGTTGGGATAGGTCTCCAAAAGGCCGCTGGACGCATCGGCTCATCCCGAACATCGGGGAATGGACCGGCAGGAAGCACGGCCAAGTCAACTTCCACTTGACTCAGGTGCTAAGCGGCCATGGATGCTTCAGAAGCTATCTGCACCGCTTTGGTCATGAAGCTTCTGGCAACTGCTCTGAGTGTGGAACACTGGAGGATGCTGAGCATACTATGTTCGCCTGCAAGATATACGGATCACTACGCAATGACTTGGAAAGGGCACTTGGCGTATCGATTGCGGTGGGAAACTTGGTCCCGCTTATGCTGCAATCAGTGGGCAACTGGGTCGTGATATGCGAGTTTGTGTCAACTGTGATGCAGACCCAACGAAGCATGGAGAGAGCCAGGAGAGAGTCGATGGAATAGGTGGCGCTATGTCTCTTGTGAAGCATTGCTTCACGGCCGTACCACAGGAGATCGCTCTGCCCTATACCCATCATAATTTATTTATATTGTATATCTCGTTAGCATATTAAAACTAGTAATAGTAGAGTAAAGTCGAAATAAAAAAAACACACACACACACACACACACACACTGGAGTTTTTGGGGACACAACGCTGCGCTCAGCATAGTATTAACATTTTGTTGAGCAAACATCGAGTGGGGTAGGGGGGTGAGGGGCCAAACATCGAGTGTTCAGCAAAACACCCAAACAAGCAGCATAATATTCATGATTATCATTAGCACACACACACACACACACACACACACACACACACACACACACACACACACACACACACACAAACAAACTAAAACTCAAACACTAACACTAACACAGTGGACAGAGAGTGCATTGTGATTTCATGAGATTTGCACGAGCGGTCAACAAGTATCCTGCAGGACTATTGCTGCTGACATTGCCGCTAACATTTGACGCCTGTGCATATCACATATGCAAGCTGAAAGGCAAACGCGCAGCAGAGGGGAAGCAGTGAGTTGGAAACGGGGATTGAATTTCCAGTTTAGCCATTTAAATTGACCACACATTTAAAATACTACAATTTTGAGTAGAGCTGCCTTCAACAATTATGGTTATATTATATATATAATCAAATTAATCAAGCAATAGGCAATAATTTAAGCAACTTGTTTAGTGAAAAGCATTTAAGATAAACCAAGTTAATTAGAAGTTTAATAGACATTCATTTTGAATTCATAAGCTTTGCACTGGCTGTCGAAAAAACTATTGATATATAAGGGAATAAGGGGGTTTAAGGGAATTCTAACAAAACAATGCAGCAAAGTCTATCTATCCATATTAACTTGTAGAGCTCAGAAACTATAAAAAACTAAAGATGCTGTTGGTTGATGGTTGCCAATTCATTTTATTTAGTATTTTATGGTATATTTTACGAGTGATAATATATCGATATACGAAATATAGATGATTGTGTCTCTTAAGTATCTATTTCGGTGTATTAATTTGGAATATTTTAATTATAATACCGCACTATTTAAATTTTATTACAAATGGCACGAAAATAAAAGACAGAAATAATTATACCTGATACCCATAGGGTAGGAAGGTACTATAACGAAACGATATAGCAATGTCCCCTAGAACTCAGAAACTATACAAAAATATAGACGAAATTTCATGCTATGGTTGACAGTTTAGTATATTTCGTATTCTATGGTATATTTTAAAAGTGTTAGTCTGTCGATATTCGATTGAAGGCTTTCGCTGTTTTTTTTTTTTAGAATATTTTTGGTACATTAATTTGGTATATTGTAGCTATAATATCACACTATTTAGTTTTTATGAAAAATTATGAATAATAAAAGTAAGAGAAATAACTTTTACCATAATTCGATATGGCCAGGGCTTTTGTATTCTATGTTGTTGTTGACAATCTGTATTTTATACATATTTAATGATATATATGTCTCAATATACAGAAACGTATATTTCAGTACATACATAAGTGTCATATTATACTGAAACGTATATTTGAGTTTAAGTACGTAATAATATACTGAAACGTATATTTAGTATATCAGCATATCAGTATATTATACTGAAAAGTAAATTTTGTATATCTATGTTATAATATGTTCAAACGTATATTTGAAATATATACAATATTATATACTGAAAAGTATATTCGGAATGTATACTATATACTGAAACGTATATTTGAGTTTAAGTACGTAATAATATACTGAAACGTATATTTAGTATATCAGTATATTATACTGAAAAGTAAATTCGGTATATCTATGTCAAACGTATATTTGGAATTCGTATATATTCCAAATATACGTTTGACATAGATATACCGAATTTAATATACTGAAAAGTATATTTTTCGAATATACATATACTAAAACGTATATTTGGTATATTAGTATATATATAACATACTTCATAGTCGAACACACTCGACTGAAGCTTTCTTGCTTGTTTCTTTGCTTGATGAGCAATAAAAAGCATAATTCAATACACACACGCGCATAGAGCCATCTCGCTTTCCTCCCACCCTCTCGCCCTTTCTCTGTGATCTCTTTTGGGAGTTGGCAACATCTTGAGAGCGCTGTGTGGCATGCCATTAAAGAACGTTGATGCCTTGATGCCTTGCCACTTAGCCAAACGCTGCGCATATTATCGATGTGGCCATAATGCGAGACAACTTGCGGCGCACAAGTTAAACTCTGTTGTTGTTTCGCCCTCCTCCCACTTTCTTTGTACTACAGTTGTTGTTGTTGCTGTTGCTGCTGCGTTAGCCATTAAAAACTTTCCGGCAATGCCATTAAAATAAAAATCGAGAGCGTGTTAAATGATTTACAAAAGCAGAAGCAGCAGAAGCAGCAGAAGCAGCAACGAAGCCAAAAACAATTTCAATGCTTGAGACTCGAAGTTGCGTTGTGGGTTTATCGCATTGGCATAATGTGTTTCAGGTTATATCCCCCTAACATCGTCGTTGTATTTTATTTTATGCGGCTTTTGCGACAAGCTAAAGCTTTTCGCTACACCCAGTCTCAGTCCTCTTTTTTTTCTTTTTTTTTTGCTGTATCGTACTTTATGGCTTTTATGAGTTTTCAATAAGTTTTTCTTGCGCACAATGTCGCCTCTTCATGTCTTCAAGTCTTTGCAAGTTTTGCCCTAGCAATTCTATTGATGATGTCCCATGTATATGGCAATTCGATATGTCTACAGTTTCATATCAATTACTTGACCTTTGGCTATGGCAAATGCCTTGTTAAGCATTGCAATTCAGATTTAAATGGCATGAATATGAGTACTCAAGAAAAGTTGAACTTTCTATAACACACAACAGAATAATCAATTCTATTTTTATTTACCCGTTTAGTTCATCTTACAATTTAACAAAGTAATAGAAATGTTCAATAAATATTTAGGGTAAAAATTAAGTTAAGATTTCAATTCAAAATTAAATGAATAGTAAAGTATAAAAGTAAAGTATAATAAAATTCATTTTTTATTTACCTATTTAGTTGTTTATTTCTTACATCTGAAAACTAAACTCTAAGTTGCAAATAATGTCAATAAAGTTTACATTTTAATACCAATTTAAATGAATAGTAAAGTATCTTTAACTTTGTATTGTGCAAATCACAATTTGCATTGTTGTGTGTTGTTTATTTCTTAGTTCTAAGAATTGAATACCAAGTTGCATATAACAATAGATAAATAAATATTTGCAATACTCTCAGTTCAGTGAACTTTGAGCGGACAAATGATATCATAGATACATGATATATTTTCAGCTATAAACACTTGGCATTTTTATCGCAGTTTCAACTTTATCTGATTGCCTGTCAAAGCCTTTGACTTTGACTCTGACTCTGACTCTGAAATTGATACGCAGCCTGAGGAGAGTTTTCCCTTACGTCTGCTATTCAATTACGCGCTCACTCAACGAGAAGAGGGTGCATAGAATGAAGGGGGGAAAAGAGAGGAGGTTTTCCTGGTCAACTTAATGCAACTAATCGCCTACCATTAACCGCCAATGACACTTTTATGCCACTTTAATAAACTTGAGATATACACAAGTGACACCAAGGGTTGGCTTCAGGGTAAGCGCATGTGTGTGTGTGTGTGTGTGCGAGAGGGGGGAAGGTGGGTGGCAAGGGGGTTGGAGGATACGTGTGACAGACGCTTGTCCAAGCATCACAAAACTTTCGGCACGTTGCGGCAATGTCTTAAGCGAGAACATTCTGTCTCTCCCCTTGCCGCCAAACTTTAACCTCTCTCAATTGTCTCTCCCTGGAGTTGGCACAACTTGTTCCTTGTTCTCGATGCTGTTGTTGTTACTGTTGTTGTTTCAGCTGTGCCGCAGCACTTGAGAAAGGGGGCGTGCCACTCCACTTATATCAATAATAATTCCCATTTGTAATAAAGCCAAAGCAAAAGGGCGGCCTTTTGAGGGGGGGATTAACAGTAGAAAGGAGTTGCATACTATACTTGTATATCTACATACGTATGTATATATCCTATATCTGTATATGTGTATGTGTGCAATAAGCAGCAAGTGAATTGCATAAATAAACATCAATTCAATTCGCACACACACACGCTGCGAGTGTTGCCCCATATCCATATCCAAAGTAAATTGATACAAATTGTTCAATAATCACGCCATTGCATTTTATTTTTGTTGCGCCAGCAATGACAACAAATATAGCAGAAACAATGGCACGTGTGGTTTAATGGCAACAGCAACGCATTCGTATATATACACATATATATTTTGTTCTCTCTTCCTCCCTTTGTGTGTGTGTGTTTGTGGACAACTTACCAAAGTGCTGTGCATTAGCCTGGCGGCAATTTCATTTGTTATTAATAGCACATGGTCACACTGAACCAACAGCAGAACACACAACGACAAAGTTTAACGACAGCACTGGCAAAAGATGCGAGAGCAAGCGAGATGGCCAAAGGGTCGTAATGAGTGGTCAAGCACTATGCATTTAATTGGGGCTCTCGGTAAGTCCTTGTAATACGCTCCTTCCCTTCCCCCCCTCCATGCGTTCTACAAACAGCACACACAGCAGCGGACAGCACAATCCCAATTCATTTATAAAAAATTCAACAACAATTTTAACAAGCCTTTTGTTGATTTCAAATAAATACTTGATAAGGCGCAGATAGTTCTTAATGCTTTAAAATTGCAACAAAAACACACAGATGCCAATTTTGATACCTGCTATCCATAGGTTAGAAGGGTATTATAACTTTACACCTGTTTCATACAGGCTGAAGTTATTTAATATATAATTTTTGGATATACGTATGGGGGAAAACATCTCTTACTACGAGTTTAAGTTGCTTTCACCACCAATCTGGTATATTTTCTACTCTATGGTATATTTTGAATTCACTATTATATTAATATACCAAATAAAGTCGTTGGCATGTTTTAGTATATTAATTTGGCATATTTTAAAATTAATACCGCACTATTTTGCTCATATTCATAATCAGTAACAGGTATCGCAAAGTCGAGCACACTCAACCGTAGCTGTCTTACTTATTTTGTGTATTTTTGAAAATATTAAGCTGAAGCGAGAGATCAATGTGTTTGAAAAGTGAAAACACTTCTTATTTCAAGTGCAAAAAGTTGGCGGAGTTTTTGGCAATCGTATAAAATAATATATTCTTTTTATTCTTAAATAAACTTTGCTATACACTTAATTTAAAATTGCAACTCTTTCTTTCATATTTCTCTAATTAATTTAATACTTAGTTCAATTTAGAAATAAGTCATCCCTAAGAACTGATTTTATGTGCTTTTAAATTTCATTATTTGAGCAACTACATCATATAAATTGTCAAAGAAAAAATAAGATGAGATAAGATAGTTTTGCACAAATTCTTCAGCTTTTAAAATATTTAAAATGAATTGAACGTTGGTTACATTTTCTAGAATATCAATCCCAAATATTTAATTTTTATTTGCTTAAGTAATAAACTATTTTCAAAAAGTTTTCAGACCATTTCTAGAAATCTATTATTACAATTTTATGCAAAATTGCAAATTTTTCATCTTTAAATTAAATTATTTGTGAACTATTTCAACAATTATCTCAGTAAGAAAAGTTTGCGATTCATCGCAATACATTTTTATAAATTAAAATTGATGTTTTGTCTGATTTATTTATGTGGCACTGCAGCTCTTTCGTTAATATTGCGTAAATGTATTTGCCACACTTTGTTGCCCCACTTTTAATCAATGTAAAAACACTCGATAAATGAGCGTTTGATTGAACGAAGTTCGCATTGCGGTTCATCTGCGGCTCATTGTTTCAATCGATTTGAAGTATTTGCCTTTTGCCTAGGCTATAGCCTTCCCCCTTCGTCAACCTTTCCCACTCCTCGCCTTGTCGATCCGCCCATTCAATGTTATTTATCATGTGGCAATGTTGTAATGCATTTTGTAATCGATACAAAGCAATCACAACGAATTGAAGCCCAACCTTACGACCATACGCAAGGCGGCACGTGACCAATCAGCCTTCGATATGGGGTAACCGTAACCGGTGGGGCGCTGGGGGGCTGTGCCACGCCCTGCTTGGCACAAATTAATGGTACGCTGCGAAAGGCAGGCAAGAATCGTGAAGTCTGGCAACCACGTAGCACAGAAATGTGAACAGCGAACGCATAAATGCAATCACAAAATAATTCAAAGTTAATTTCGAAGCGAGCAAATGAACAATGCCACTGAATAGGTCATAAAGTTGTTAAAGGTTAACTAAGGCTGCATAACACAAATATAGAAGAAACTCAAAAAAAAAACATAAAAATTTAACAAAAAGTCAGTATATATGTATACACATATAAAATTGATATTCTCCAATTTGGAATGATAAAACACACAAAGACAGGAGGTATAAAGTAAAAAAGCTACTGTCAAGTGTGCTCGACTGTGAGACACCCGCTATCCATTTGGTATAAAAGCAAAATAGTGCGGTATTAATTTAAAAATATACCAAATTAATGTACCCCAAAAATACTAAAACATACCGACGACTTTATTTGGTATATTGCTAAAATACTACATTCAAAAGATACCTTTGAAATATAAATATATCAATTAAATCAACTAACTATATCAATTTAATATACTGAACAAATAGTACAATAGTACAATATACCACAGGCCTTATTTGTTATGTTGATATAGTACTATGTACATTCAACATATATCACAGAGTGCAAAATATACCAGATTAGTGCAAAATATACCAGATTGTCAACAAAAGCTACTAAGACCGGTAATGAAAAGATCTTTTTCCCCATACAAAATTATTTTTTAAATTTATAATATATAATAATTATAATATGCTTGCTTTTAAATATTTCTTCATTGAAAAAAATATAGAAAAATGTCTCTATTTAACTTGCACCAGCTTTCAATAAAGGTATTAAGTAAGTAACTAATTCATATTCTGTAAAAAGGACGAAAAATAAAAAATATGTTTTTAAAAACAAATGCGAAACTCACAAATCAAGAGAATAAACAAATAAAATACATATTCCCTTAAAGACTACAAAATTCAAATAACACATAATATAAATACTGAAGCAACATCAAAGTTGTTTACCTGAAACGAACAATGTTATAAAACAGGAAGTGAATTGAAGCAAATATAAAGCAGCAAAATCGAACTAAAAATTTAACAAAATATTTGATGTACAAGTATGAAGTCGAATATATAGTATATAAAATATCATTTAATTTAATATTAAATGGAAATTCAGAAAATTTATTTCGTCCATTCAAATGCGAGTATTGCATAAGATTAAAAGTAAAAACATATATATTTTATTTTTCTGTTGTTTTCCAAAAGTGACAAGGACTATAAAATGGGAATTATATTGAAACAAATAAACAATGTATTTGAAATACGAATCTCAAATATTGTTAAAGTTTGTATGTCATTTAATATTAAAGTTAGAATTTGAAATGCAAAATACACAAATATTTTAAATACAAATGCGAAAATGTGTTTTACACGATGTCATTTAGCACTATAAAATATTTAATGTAAAAATGCAAATGTAATAATAAATACTGTAGCCACGATTGATGCCACATCAAAGTGTGTGTGTGTTTTTTTTTGTACCTACATAAACAGTCAATAAAATACTTTTTCACATGTGATGAAATTACGCTGCATAACATTTGTGATTGAAATTTATTCAGCAGCCGAGAAAAAAATTGTTGCAAAATCAAATAAAATGTTTTTCTGCTGACTTTTAAGTAATTTGCCAGAGAAGCATCGCGACTCGACGCTGTGTGTCAATGTGAATGTGTCACAACTGAATGGCCCAATAAAATGCGTATTCAAATGCCAAAAAGTAGGCTACAATTTTGTGCCAGCTCGGCAGAAGCGACAACAAGAGTAAGAGAGGGAAGCGCGTGCTTTTGACTGATAAGAAGTGACAGGCTGCCCCTCAGCCCCTCTTCCCCGATGTCCCACTGCCCCACAACAACAGTGCCTGGCACATTTCCATTGATTTTTTTCCGTGCTGCCATCGTTGTTGTTATTCTCGGTTTTGTGCTGAGCGTGCAACGACGACGACGACGACGATGACAACGACGACTGACAGCGACTAATCAGCGGCGTAAATAATGCATAAGGGAAATATAAGTGGTGGCAAATGGAAAGTATGCTACATAAATTGGAGCAGCAGCAGTTGATGTTTATTTATTTTCGTACTTTTTTCGTTCACTCTTTGCCTTTGGCAGCAGTTTAATAACATTTGGCTCAAGCACTTGGCCAACTTTTGAGAGCTACAGCTGTATTAATTTGTTGGCATTAGCGAGAGACAAGCATAGCAAAGTGATAGGGAAAAGGGAAAAGGCAAAAGGGAAGGCAGCTGCAATCGTATTGAAACTTTAATGACTTTATGCGCCAGTTGCAACGACGCGTCGTTGCTAAGTTGCAACAGCAACTTGCAGCTAGCAACTGGCAACTTGGCAAAACTTGACCAAAGCCAAGTTTGTAACTAGTTCCCTTCATTTCCTATAGTCCAGACAATTAAGTGTGCAACTTTTGCGCACAATTGTACTTTAAACTTTGCCACCTTGCCACGCCCACTTGGCATGAGGATGATGATGCTCTTACAGCGAATTCCATTGCTGCCGTTGCCGCTGCCGCTGCGTTGCTGCTGCAACACGTTGAACAGATTCAATTAATTAACTGTCAATATTCTAGGAAGCTGCACGCCCTGCACCACACCACTTCACACCACACCACACCACACAACATTTGCCCACATTTGCCAGCGCTTCGCTTCGCTTCGCTTTGCTTGCTAAATAATTAATGAAAAGACAAATTGCTGTTGGCACAGCAGCAGCAATAGCAACAGCAACAGCAACAGCAACCAACAACACACGCTCAATTCCGAGCTCAATCTTTATGCTGCTCACTTTTCATTTTCTATTGCTGCTTTGATTTTTCCAATCCATGCATTTCCATTACATCGCTCAGTTTCCCTCTCGCCTTTCCCTCTCCTCAGCTACTTTAATCGTATACCTTATTTATTTATTTTTTGCGCTGGTTTTCTTACGCTTTTCATTTGTTCACAGATTGCGCTTCATTAATTGCATTACTAATTGCCTGCCACATAAGCACAGACGAAGGGGGATTCGTGTGGTGCCAAGTGATTTGTCAACGCCTGCAGTTAAATGCATAAATATTCTGCATTGTGTATTGATTCGTGGTATTTCCTGAATTTTATTCATTATTCATTTTAAAATGCACAAAACTATTTATTTGTTCTTTTATGAGATTTAGGAGATATTTTTCATAGTTGAAGTTCAATTAAAAATTAAAATAATGGATTAAAAAATGAAAAATCAAAATCATAGCTAAGTGCATTTTTTTTATTTAAAGAAACCATCTAAATATATAGGATTAGCTTTTATGTTAACTATGACTATGGACAATTTAGTTCCAATCTGTTTTTATGCCCGCTACTCATAGAATAGAATAGTATAATAATAACTTTGTGCCTGCAGGATATGTATTTAACAGGCAGAAGGAGGCATCTCCGATCCCATAAGGTATATATATATATGTATTCTTAATCAGCGTCTACAGCTGCGACGATTTTGCCATGTTCATCTGTCCGTCTGTCTGTCCGTCCGTATGTTTGAACACCTAGATCTCACAGACTATAAGATTTAGAGCTATAATTTTATATTGATAGCACTTGTTATGTTTGCCCGCACATCAAGTTTTTTTCACATTTTTGTCACGCCCACCGCCCCCGCAAATCGATAAAAATAAAATATCAAGCGCAATCTTAAAGCTTAAGGTTTTTGATACAATAATAACTAGAATATTTACGAAGCCCGAAAATGTATTAACGATAAGATAAAAAATGTAGAACTTATTTAAGCAATGCATTTGTAGGGACAAAAACGCTGACTGCAATCGGGTCTTAGGTGGTTGACAATCTGGTATATTTTTTACTCTATGGTATATTTTGAATGTCTTCAATAAATTTTAGTATTTTTGTAATATATTTATGTGGCATATTTTATATCAATATACAAATTATAGACTTCGGTTTAATTTTGTATATTTTCGGTATATTTTTGGTATATTATAAGAATAGTACCTCATTGTTTTGCTTTTATTCAAATTAGGTAGCGGGTATCTCATAGTCGAGCACAATAGCTGCTAGTTGCTTTTCTTATTATTATCTAAAACTCGTTTTTTATAGAATTAGATCAATTTGAGTAAACACTGTCAGCTATTTTTTTGTTTTGTATAAAAGCAATTAAATTTAATAGAATTATTTATAGATCTTTTATTAAGTTGAAGAAATTGCAAATTGTTAAATTTATTTTTTACAACTTAATTATATTGTAAATATGTATTTTCGCTATTTTACTAGAGACATTTTGGTTGCGATAAAATAAATTTTATATATGTTTTTCAAGAAATAATTTTGTATGATAAAGAAAGAAAATCTGCCATGAGTCGTAATTGATTTGGAATATATTTTATTCAATAGTATAAATGAATTGAATAAAGTAGTTTATTGATACACCATCTTATACATGTTGGTATTTGTCAGTAGTTTTTATATTATTATTTGACACACTTAAATAAATAATACGCACTGTTTACCAGGTACTTCGCAGTCCAGCTCATTCAACTTATTTATTTATTATAATTACCTGTAAATAAAAAAAGAAATATATTAGAGTTAAATGTATTAATGCGGCGAGGGAAGAATACATTGCATTCTTCCAGTTTAAATCTGTATTACAAGTATTTCAAATTGATTTTAAATGTTTATTATAAGTGAACAATAATATAAGTAAATAATTCCATAATTACATTAGAATAATTAGAAAGTATTTATGAGGCAAGCCAACAAAATTCTGCATTGGTTGCATTGAAATCCATATAACAAGCATTTCTATTAACTTTGCCTTGAGGTTTATTCTCAGACATTTTGCACACTCGCCGCATGATCATTTGGCAGATCAATTCGTGGCATTAGGCCAATTTTAAATGCAAATCTGTGTGAATGCTCTCGCACCTTCTCGCTGAACTGGGTCGAAGAAGAAGAAGAAGCAGCAGCGTTGATTTAACATGCAAATGTGGTAGAGCTTTCACAGCTTTGCCGCTGGGCTCGGCACCCAATGCATAAATCATGGATAGCCTGCCAAGGAGTTCACACACACACGCGCAGAGGAAAACAAAAAGCAAATAAAAGAAAATATAATAATAAAAGGGTTGCACAAGTGGCAGCTTTCGCTTTCGGTTCGCTTCGTTTTCTCTCACTCTCTCTCTCTCTCTCTCTCTCTCTCTCTCTCTCTCTCTCTGGCTGTCATGCGAGATGCTTTGATGGGATTTCGGTTGCGCAGATTTGCGCGAATTGTTGTTGTTCGGGATGTTGTTGTTGTAGCTGGTGTTGCAATCGATAGGCGGCGAGGCGACGCTGCTTTTATGCCGGCACTTTTGGCCTTAGCACGTTCAGCATTTGCGCGCCACAAAGTATGCTAAGCTTATTTATTATTTACACGAGTGAAACGTGTATGAAAGCAAAAGAGCTGCTAAAAACCTGAACTGACTACCGCCTGCCACCGGGAGGACTTTGTCCAACAACAACAACAACAACAACAGAGATGGAGATGAGGCAGCAACTTGAACAACAACAACAGCAACTCGTGTGTGTTTGTGGTTGATTTGATTGCTTTATGCACCCAGTGAGTGGCCGCATGAATTTCAAATGAGCCGCTGCCGCTTCAACTTTGCCTGCCACACGTTGTGGCTGGCGTCCAGCTATTGGACTCGCTCTCTCTCTCTCTCTCTCTCTCTTTCTTTCTTCTCGTTGCAAAAAGGTGCCAAATAATACCGAGGAAAAAAATGGCCATATGAAAAAGGTTTAAAAATGTTAAGATACGGCCACAGCGCAGTCATTAGAGAGCTCTGCCCTCCGCTTGCCACGTTTTGTGTGGCATGGCTATATCTAACGTGTTGCACACGTTTCGCCTGCCAGTCAAGCAATGTGCGAATGTGTGTGTGTGTGTGTGTGTGTGTGTGTGTGTGTGTGTGTGTGTGTGTTTGAATGGAGATGGAGATGGAAATGCGAATAAACATGAGAATGGCACTAGAGAGTTTTGCGAGGGAGCAAAGAGATGGAGAGAGAGAGCGAAAGAGACTTGGCAGAAGTTGAAGCTGGGTGAAGCGAATTCTTTGACTGTTGTTCACTCCCCTCTCTCTCTCTATCTCTCTCCACCCACTCTCTCTACTCTTCTTCTCTTCTCTTTCTTTGCCGGGTCAGTGTTCACACGTCTTTGTGCAAGGCTTTGGACAATCGTGTCGACTACGTTAAACTCGCCCCGCAGCTTTTTAGGGACAAGCAGCAGGCAAGAAGTCAGCACTGGCTACAAAAAGAAGGACACTGAGGGACGAAGAGGGGAAGGGGGAGGGAGACGGAGACGGAGAAGACTGCCTGATGCTCCTCGCTGGCTATGTTTCTGTGTATCTGTGTGTGTGTGGTGTTGGTGTTCCCACAGTAATTTGAAATTCATGCGCTTCGTATGTGGAATAAATTCAAGATTTTGATTTGCTGCTACGTGTGGCAGCTTCTTATTCCAGCTCTGCCTCTTGCCACGCATCTGTTTGACTCTGTGTGTGGGTGTGTGTGTGTGTGTGCAATTGAAGGTGTGAAATCGTACATAAAGGATAATAAAAGTGAAAAGCGTGAGAGAGACTTGCTGTGTGTGTGTGTGTGTGTGTGTGTTTGTGCGTGTTTTTTACCCCAGACGCATTGCTCCGCTTAAAGCTGCATATAACATACATACATACATATATGTATGTATGATAACATGAAAAACCTCGCTTCGAAATTGTTTAATAATTTTCCTCTTGTGCCGCCGGGGCCATGTCTCTTTGGCCAAGCTGTTGATGGCCCTAATTGTATGCATTTGGCAAACTGGGCTAAATAGTTGACACAGCTCTTTCATTATGTCAAGCAGACTGAGAACTTGCTCTAAAGTCACAGTAAATGAATAATAAATGTTATTTTTAAGCATTTACATGATGTGTGCAAATGTTTATAGTCAGTGCTTCAAATTTGCAACACGCTCTTGTTTAATTTATTTTGAATGCATCATATAACTGAGAATATACATATGAATTTAACTTATTTAGTTTCTATTATTTTTGGGAAAGCAATCACAAGCAACCTTTTGCTCATTATTTATGAAACATTACAATTATGTTTGAAATAGTTTTCAACTGCAAAAATGCCTTTAAAAGTTGTAAAATATATTTTGCTTATTTTTCATTGACGTATACAATATTTTAGTAAAATATTTTTATACTCTAACTGTAACTGTTAATACACTATATAATCTCTGTATAATCTCTTTTCATTACATCATCATTACACAAACATAATATTAACATTGTATTAACATAATATTAATATTATATTAACATTACAACAATAACACATTAACATTTCTTTTGGTTTTTTATGTTAACGTATACTTAATATTTAACTAAACTTTAATAAGTTTGTTTACTTCCAAACAAATTCGTTTATATTTCGTAATAACTGCAATAATGTTTGAGATTATTTCAATTCATTGTTTTATTTTTGTAGTATTTTTATTTACGTATACTTAATATGAATATAATACTGTTTGTGGTTTTTACGCCTTTCATTAACATATACTATCTCATAATCCTAAAAACAACGTTTACTTAAAATGAAAAATCCACATCAACGATTTCGTATTTCTGTTGACTTTCTTTTATTAACGTATACTTAATATATAATAAACTTTGTTTGTAGATACTGTTGTTATATTTAAGTAACTTTTATGAATTTTTTTGTGTATATATATTTCGAAAATTCTTATATTTATGTTTGCTTGCTTTTTCAGCACGGTTTCTTATCTTCTACTTAATGCAGCTTAACAGAATTTGCAGCAAGTCAAAATCAGACACTCGACGAGCTTCGCTTAACTAATTTTTAAGCAGGCCTCAAGCTTCTCAGTTGCTTCCCCCGTTTCCAACTAGAATTTTACAAAACATGTGTGCGTAAATTTCATTGGCTTTGCGCGCGTATTTCAGCTATTCGAAATGTAATTTATGGCATTTAACGCCGCCCCAAAAGCACACTAGCGATGCGAACAATTTGCCTCATTGTCGTCGCTTCGAAAGCGTCTTCCCCTCGTTCTCCTTGCCACACTTTGGCTTTAGTTCATTTCCATGCAGCAAAGCTCCATGACGCAGTTGTTTGCAATGGGCTTTTGTCGATGTCACAGTCGACTCTTGTTTTCAGATTTTTCAAATGATGCCGAAAAGTAGGCAACAACGACACACACACACACACACAAACACACGCGCTTAACACACACACACACACATACAGAAGTATTTATGTACATAGACACACTCACACAACAAGCAAATAAACACGCGCGAATATTACGAGCTGCTTGACTGCTGACTTTGCTCTTTCTCCACCTCAGTCTCCATTTGTTGTTCTCCTGCTTTCTCATGCTCTCTCTCTCTCTCTCTCTCTCTCTCTCTCTCTCACTCGCTTTCTTCTACACTGTGGCTGTTATCTATATCTTGCGCTGTCTTCGCACGGCAGCTGTGCGTTTATTTTTGGCATCGCGGCGCGTCTCTTTCTCTCTCCCTCTCTCTCTCTCTCCCTCTAAGCTTGCAACGGCGGCTGCCGCAGCATTCAGCAGGAGGAATACATGTCAATGACTTTACAGAAAGCGGAAACTCATAAAGATAAGTGTTGACATGGCTGCCAACTTGGCTAGGCTCCGCACCTTCTCTCTCCCCTCTCCTCTCTCTCTTTCTCTTTCTCCCTGCTTGCCACAACCCTCTGCACATCCCTTTTGCTGTCCCTACGCCGCCCTCTAAGTGGCAACTGTCGTCTCGAATTTGTGTCATTCCACTGTGCGTCTCACACTACTAACTTACGGTTCTCGCCCACTCACTCTCTCTATCTATCTCTCTCTCTCTCTCGCTCTGCGTATGTATTTGTTTAAATGTGCTTGCACAACAGCCGAGCAGCAGTTATTTGAGTAGACAAAAATTGGTTGAAAATTAAGCGACGCAAATGTCTTTAAAACTGCTTTAAACAAGTAAGAAATCTAAAGTCGAATATGCTCGACTGTGAGATTCCCATTTTAAATTAAACCATGTTGCATAAATTTTTTCAAAAATATACTCAACTATGCCGAAAGATATAAATGGTATACAATAATATATAATATAATATAAAAGAAATTTATACATTCAAAATAAACGACAGAGTGCAAAAATTGTCTCAAAAAACACTAAATTATACCAAATACTATATTTAGTGTTTTTGTTTTCTCATACTTCCAAAATATACCATAGAGTACTAAATATACTGAATTGTCAGCTAAATCCCGATTGCCATACATAAAAGTATATTAAAATCAAAAATGGAAAATATAAACAATGAAATTTAATTATTCTTGTTTCTGCTTAATACAATTCGATTTTTTTTTTATTTTTGTGTTAAAACAAACTTCGACTTACAGCATAAATTGTTATGCTACACTTTCAAGGCCATTCGATGCAAATAATTCGTTTCATACGACAAGTATTTTGAGTGATATTCAAAAAAAAGACTGAATTAAAAGTAGACAATTATATAGCATAAAAAAAGATATAAAAGCAAAAAAAAGACAAGCCTAAATGCTTAGTAAAGTCTTGTTATAACAACTGCAGTTATTTGCTCAAGCTGCACATTCAAATTTCACACATTGCTGTATTACGTTACGTATACGTAATGTGAGTATTCAGTGAAAAGACAAAGCACACTTTGGACAACAATATCGAGCAAATGCTTGTTATGGAAACTGCAGTTATTCCTTTTGAATTTGCAATGTAAACCGGTATTAAACAAAGTGTTGAACACGCTGACGTATACGTAATATAAGAAGACTTTTTCTACATACTTAAAGCGCATGGAGTTCATGACTTGGTAAATTGGCAACACTCAAATTCTCCGACATAAACTATATGAAATATGATGCGAGATGAAGGCCAGACCACAATTAATGCTAATAACGATGCTACACACACACACACACACACACATAGCGAGAGAGAGAGGGAGAGGGAGATGTATATTATTATTATTGCCAAAGCTATGCAATTAAGGCCGTATATAGATGCTTTATATGCATGACCCAAGCCAAACCACAAGGCGCCAATTGGCAGCAGAGGCAAGCGACAGCATCGAGCTCTATTGTTGTCGGGCTGAGTGAAAGCCAAAGCCAAAGCCAAAGCGAAAGCCGAAGCCGAAGCCGCAGCCAAAGCAAGAGTCTAATTAATGGTATCGCATTTCATGCATCACTGCTAATTGTTATCGATAAATAATGCAATGTCAGGCAGTCGGCAGTCGGTAGTCGATTGTTGCCATTTTCTTTGGCTGCTATTCTTGTCACATTTCCTATAATTCAATTTATCGGGCATGCAACAAATTGCGGCCATTGAGGGGCAGCCACTTTTGCGTGCCTGCATATAAATCTCCAATCGCAATCAAAGGCTTATTAATGGCCACATGCGGAACGGAAATGCTCAAAACGCAAACGATAATGAAAACGGAAATGACCAAACGCATATGTGTGTGTCCGAGCGGGGCAAATTGAAACTGTTTTATTTCAGCTATTCCAGCTAAATACGTCGTTTCAACTAGCTGTAAATTGTAAGTTGACGAGTTTATCGCTCATAAAAAAACCACTGTGGAAAAGTGACATTTTAATGGATTGATTAAGCATGTTAATGCAAGTCAAAATCGATACAACAAATTTATAGTTGCTGTCTTTATTGGAAAGCTGCTTTACTTTGATTGCATTGAAAGTAATATCGAAAAATAATAATATCAAATATGACTTCCTTACAAAGTGTTTTTGAATTTTAAGTTTATCATGACAAATTACCCGCTACCTATTTTGGATCAGAAGAAAATAGAGCAAAATTATATAAACAATATATTATTATAATAGTACATTCAAAATATAATTAGTCTAGAAATAATACCAAAAATACTCGATTACAAAAACGTTACAAAAATCTGTAATTCATCGAAATTCTTTTAGATTTTGCCTCGCTTTTATTATTATTTTTGTTCAAAGCTCAGTCAAGATAATGCAAAATATTCTTCGTTGCAATCTGAGAGAAGAGGTTTCTATTTAAGAAATCTAAGAAACACTTATCATGATCACTATACGCTAAATTTACTAATAAAATATTAAAATAAAATATAAAGAGAAAACAAATAAAATGAAACTCTTATTTATGTTATACAAGGACTTTTGGGTCTTCAAACTATAATATTTTTTACTCTTATTTTTAAGAACTTGGGTCTTATATAATATTTAATGTTCTTGAAATCAAGATGTGTCTTCTAACTTTAAGATTTTCATGCACGCATTTAATACTAACATTAACATTTTGATTTAAGAACCTTTTTGCAGTGTAATAAATAAAATATATATGTACATATATAGTACATCTTGATTACAAAAGTGATATTAAAAGCATATCTTGTGGATTACATTTGTTGTTTGGCAATCATAAAAATCTTTTGTATTTAAAGCTGCGTAACATGGGGCGAATGATTAATATGCTGTATGTGTGTGTGTGTGTGTGCGGGAACCTTTCGCCGCATACATCAAATGCCACGAGGCTATTAAAACTCATTATAAAGTCATGTTAAATGAGGGTTTTGGCAGCACGGCAGCATTAATTAAAACTGAAAAATAAAATGCACATCATAAGCCGCTGCCTCAAGCGATGCCCAAAAACTCGCCACACACAGTCGACTTAAAAAACGAAAACAAAAATATAAAGTCAAACAAAAACTAACAGTGAAAAAAAAAAAACAACAGAGACGTGGCAGAAACAAAAAGGAGACTGTCCAAAATAATTACGAGAGGCGAAAAAAGCGCTGCTGTGATTTTTTTTTCGCTGCTGTCCGAGTGAAGCACCAACAAAACAAAACAAAACTAAACAAAACAAAAGCAAAGCCAAAAGGCATAACAAAGATTTATGCCTTGTCCAAAGGTGGAAGCATAAATTTAATGCGCCCCGAAAATGTAGGCAACAGCCAAACAGTCAAACAGCTAGCCAAAAAAATAAAAACAGAAAGAAGAAGCCAAAACAACAACAACAACAACAATAACAACGAGAGCAACAACAATTGGCAAAGCCACAGCGAAAGTATTAAAGCAAAAAGTTTATCCCGGAGAAAAACTCTCGCCGTTGCTTTTTCGGCTAAAACTTTTCAATGTTGTTGCGATTGTTGTTTCCGCCGACGTTGTTGTTGTTGCTGTTGTTGTTGTTGCGGTTGCATGATACGGAAATTTTTGTGGCTCGCAAACTTTTCGTGGCCAGCACACACACACACATACACAGATACAAAAACCCATACACACACACACAGACCGAAACAAAAACAGAGTTGCATTGAGCACAAAGAGTATTTAGCCGTAAGTGGTAATAATTACGAATCTCACTGAATTCACTCTGCGATGCTTTAAAGTAACAACACAGCCAACTGTGCGCCTCGTTTACAGTTACTTACACACACATACACACACACACACACGCACAGTTGAGCGAGTTAATTAAGTTTAATTGGATTAAAATTATACAAAATTATACGCAAGCTCTGCTCGCTCAGCGGTGGCTGGTGAAAGACCAATAAATTGGAAAGGTAAGCAGATTTATTGCGACAGCAGCGCGTGGAAAGCTCGCTGCAATCACAACAATTTCCACAGCACAGCAACAACAACAACAACAACAAAAGCTCATCGCTGGGACTTTTCAATATTCTGCACTGCGCTGCAACGCTGCAAATTAAGTTGCTTATATCGTTCACTTAATAAAATTTGCGGTGATTATAAAGAGCGCTCTGCTTCATTTTACATTATTTAAACTGCATTTTAATAGTTTCAATAATACATCAACTTAATTATGATAAATTTTCTACTTAATGTCAGACTATAGCTATTTTATTCAAGTCCTCAATTTCATCTCAGAAAATACAAAATAATTGTATACTAATTAATAATATAATAATTAATAAACGAATTTTTAATTCATTTTCAGTAAATTGTCAATTTAATATCAGAATATTTTGAAAAATAATAAATTGAATTTGTATAATAAAATTATAATAATAATAAATTAAATTTCATTAAATTATTGTCTAGTCAAATTTTAACAAAGTTTATAAATTGTATGTTAAAAATGTTGTAAATTGGTTTCTCATTATTTTTATACCCTCTACTCATAGGGTAGGTTATAACTTTGTGACTTTAGCTACTTTGGGTGACAATCTAGTATTTTTTACCTCTATGGTATATTCTGACTTTAGTACTTTGTCGATATACCAAATATGGTCTGGTATATTGTATTTGTGGTATAATATTTGGTATATTTCAAGAATAATACTGCACTGTTATACATTCATTAAAGATTAGTAAAGGGTATCACATAGTCGAGCACACTTTTTTACTTGGGTAAACATTTCCTTGAACTAAGTGTTAGCTGTCATAGGAAAACATAGTAACCACATATTCAAGCATCTCATAACAGATGTCTGAAACATGAAAAAGTTGACAATAATAACAAATAAATTAAATGAAATTTTCAAATTAATTTTACATATAGTATTATACAACATAATACTTATTTTCCTACCATAATTTAAATGCAATCGAAAATTACATGTAAAATTGTTATTTTTGTTCATACATTTCTCGTATATCCTTACGTTCAATTTATACAATCTTTATTTACTTTATATTTATTACGCGCTGCTGACATAATTAATTTTCTGCTTATTATTTCTGATTTGTTTGTTATCATTTCGTTATTATTTTAATAAAAAAAAAAAAAAAATATTATTTTTGTTAGTTTGCAATAACTATATATATTTCTGTTATTTTTTTAAAATTTCTTTTTATATTTTATAAAGCTAGCTAAGAATTCCTTTGATCTAAATAATAACCAATAATTGAATATTGTTATATTATCATTTTCAGCTGAGATATAGATTTACTTTATAAAAATTATTGTAATTCCCACACAGAATATGGACGGATTACTACACATAACAGAAATTACTTATTAACTAAGCGTTAATCAAAACTGTTTGAGGTTTTTCAAGGTTTATCTTAATGCTTGCAGCGAGTGCTGGCTTAGATCAATAAAGTTGAAGTACCTAAAGAACTCATCATTTCTCATTTCATGCTATTTATAATAATTCACTTCATGGTTCAAACTATTTTGACTTTAACGATTTCATTACTTTAATTTTAAACTAATTACAAATAATTTTGCTTCTGCTTAATAAACAAAATTGACAATTATTTTCTTTATCTATCTCTCTCTCTCTGTCGCTCTCTTCCAATATCGCCCATCTCTCTCACTCTCTACACCTAAATTGTTTGCCAACCTGTCTGCAAATTCTTTTGCAACTCAATCACAGCCTTGTTTATGAAAATTGTTGCATACTTTGCAGCGCCAAGTTGCGGCCAAGCAACTTTGAAGCGCCTGCCTCATTTCGTTCGTTCCATAATTGAAAATTCTATTAGGGGCCAACGTCAACGTGTAATGTCAAGTTTGCATTAACAAGCCGACTAATTTGACTGGCGTCTTGCATTTTAGAGAAAATGTCTCCCATGGAAAGCAAAGCAACTTGCTTCCTTACTTATGATTTTTTTTTTTTTTTTTTTTCATTTTTTGCCTATTTGCTGCATAAAAGCTAAAACACTCCCTGGTGCACTATTGTTGGGAGAAAGCAGGAAGGGGAGGCTGAGACTGAGGCTGAGAGAAAGTATGCTTTAATTTGATGACACCAGGCGAAATTCGCTGGCTGACGCTTTTGGGCCTTTATTGAAATATTATGCAACAAAGTTGATGAATTTTTAGCTCGAGAAACTTCAGAGCTGCATGGGGACTGCGCATTAAGCAAAACTTGCCACTTTCCAACCCCCCCTACTCCGTTGTTATGCCATTGTATCAGGTGTTTACCAAACCCAAGCCAGGCCAACGACAACGTCAACGACAACGACAACGACGAAGGAAGGAAAGCAAAAAAATATTATAATAGCAATTGAGAATTGCTGATGAGCTTTGCAAGCCGACGTCGACGACGACGACGACGACAAGAAGAAGGCTCGCCAAGACATGGCATAACATGGCTCCCTCCCCTCCCCACCCCTCACCATCGCTGTACACCCCTCTTTGGCTGTGTCTAACCCTCTATAAACTGTCAAGTCGCTGGCACAACAATGCAACACAAGAGTGAAGAGTGAAGGGAAGGGAAGAGAAGAAGATTGTGCCTAGTCGGCACAGTCTGAAGCTGCCGCAAAGACTCTCTCGCACACACAGAGAGACTTTGTTGTCGAGGGAGCATTTTAATTATTCAACATTGTTGACAAAGTTTCAGCTGTGACTGAGCCACACAGACAGGGACAGAGATACCGAGAGGGAGAAAGAAAGAGAGAGAGAGAGTTAGCTAGCGAAAGCAATATGATTTGCTGCTTGAGCAGTCAAAAGTTTTCGGGGCACAAAAATTGTGTCTACAACACAACACAACACAACACAGCACAAGAGCAATCTGCGGCAATGTCAACAGCAACAGCAACGGCAACAGCAACAGCAACAATATGTAGTATAGTAACTATGTGCATATAGATTTTTGCATATTAACTTATTCACATATTTTTTCGTTCGCAAATTCTCGTCTCAATTCACTTAAAAATCCATCAGCAGCAGCAGCAGCAGCAGCAGCAAAGGGAAAGCCGTTTCTTTTGTTCAGTTTTTTGTCTCACAGTTTTTAACTGTGCAATATTCCATTTATCGACCTGACGCGAAGTCCTTTTCCCCATATCGTCCTGTAATTTAATTCTTTTACAGTGACCCAAAAGCCACAGCAAACGGCCGCAACTGATGTCGATGTCGATGTCGATGTCCATGTCGATGTTGAATGTTGCTGCCTGGCTGCTGTTGTTGGCTGCTGTTGCAACTGTGTGGCAGCAACAGTGTCAGCAGCAAACGATGACGACGTTCAGCTAAGTGAAGCGGACTCTGCCACCCATACACACTCACACATACACACACACACACACACACACACACACACACACACACACACACACACACACACACATATGGAAACAGAGTGAATGGCGGCTCGTTTGGTGGTTGGTTGCCGCCGCCTGCCTCACATGACTGAAATTTTTTTGGACGGCTCGCTTCAATAATTCTGTTTGCTGTCGCACACACACAGACACAGACACACACACATGCTCCCACACAGACAGAGGCAACCACAGAGAGCAATACGTGTGCAGCTAGCATATTTCGAGTGGCTTTTGTGGCATTGACGTCGACTGTTTGCAAAAGACAAAAATGCCAGCAAACTGCAGTCCAAGGCGACAGCAACAACACAACACAAAACAACAACAACAACAACTGCAACAACAACAACAACAACAACAATGTGTTGCTGAAAAATTACAATGCAATTGTTTGCCATTGGCACCCAGTAAAAAGACGACGGCAAAGTCTGCGAAGCCAAAAGTCGACCAGAACCGGAACCGGATCCGGGACCACATAGAGCAGACATTGGCCAGGCCAAAACACACACACACACACAAGCACACATACATATGTACATAGAGAGCGGGGGTCAACGGGGTCATTATCGATTTAAAGTGCTGCCACTTTTATTATCAACTAATTGAAACTGTATTCCACTCACTCAAAGTGTTGCCTCGTTAGTGATCGACTGGCACAACTACATCTACAACTACAACTACAACTACACATAACTGCTTTATGGCGACTCAACTCGACCCGAGACGCCCCTTTTAACTTGACTGCCATAAATTACGAACGATTTTTTTGTTTGTGTTGAGCAACATTGTTGAAAAACAAAAACACATAGAAGGTGAACTATCATTTAGCTTATTGAAGAAATCAGTTTACACAAATAATTGCATTTAAGCCATATTCATTCATTAGTGAGTTGTATGTAAATTGTTAAGCTGACTTCACTTAAAATAAAACTGATAATAAATAATAAGGGAATATACAAAACATAGCCTTCGGTATATTTTAGTATTTTTGCGGTGTATTTTCACTTAAGAAAAAGTTCTTAATAAACATGATCAAACTTATATTTACATTTTTCATGCATAGTTTTTCATTTAATGTATTAAATGTATTAAGATGAAGTAGGAGCAAAAAATTAAGGAAAATACTAATTTTTGTTATCATGTTATTCCTTAGAAGTATACAAACATTTTTAATTGATGTTAGTTATAGTTATAGTGGTTATATATTATATAATATATATGTTTGTCGAACTATTTTTGTATTTTGTATTTTATGTTTTGTTATTATAATAATATCATATTATTAACAATTTAATCTTAGTTTATGTTTTGAACTTATTCAAATTCTTCATTAGAATTCATTCATACTTTCGTCATATTTTTTGAAGTTCAAGTCGAAGTTATCTAAGGAATATTTTTGCATTGCAAAAAAACGTCTAATGCAATTGGATGTTAGTTGCGTTGGCTGATAATCTGCTATATTTTTTCACTCTATTGTATATTTTAAATTTTCCGAATATTGTATTATTTTTGTGGTATATTTTGGTATAGTTTTTTGGTAAGATTTTATTGAAAATGGATAGCAAGTAACTTTCTAACTTGTTTATTTTGAATTTATTGTACTTCTTTAACAGAGTAAAGAATTTAAGGCATATTTATATTCACATATGTATACATTCTTATGCAAGAATACAAGTATAATGGAATTCAAATAAATGTAAGCCATATACAATAGAATTTAAGAAAGTCGACGGCCTCATTGAAGTGATATTCGAAAGAATTGAAATTTATGTTTATTTATATTTTTCTTACTGCTTAATAAAGCATCTTAAAAAAAGAGTTATATTTGTTTGTACAAACCACATAGAACATTCAATGGACTTTTTTGAATAGCTTTTAATGCATTTTTCATGCGTGCTTTATGCTTGATTTAGCAATTATTTTAAGCAGATTCTTTTGTGCCTCAACTCATCACTTAACTAATTTGAGTTTTCATCACATTGTGTGCGTGTAAATGTGTGTGTGTGTGTGTTTGTGTCACGACACGTGTCCAACTCCACTTTGCACGCAGTTACTTAAAAATGCGTGTGTGTGTGTGTGCCATTTTTTCACACACATTTTCAGGCACGCACTCAATGTGCATATTTAAGCACATGAGCCGCAACAATTGTGAGTTTGCATGTGTGTGTGTGTGTGTGTTACCCTGGCAACCCTAACCACTAGCGACCACCCTCCATTATCATCTGTTCTCCCCCTTTCCCTTCCCCATCCCGTCCGCTCTCCCTCTTTCTACCTCACCGCAGCTGCTTGGCAGCGGACCGAACAATGAAGCTTTTGTATGCGACATCGCGTTTGCCTTTTTGTTGCTGCCACACACACACACACACACACACACACACACACACTCATGCACACATATATGGGCATTGTTTCGTATTGAACCAAGAAGCAAAGAGAAGCGAAGCTGCTGCTGCTGTTGCTTCTGTCTTGGCTCGGCGTTTTCGTTTGCGCTTCAAATCTAAGAATAATAGCTGCCTTGATTACATTCACGCCGCTTTATGACAAACGAAAAAAACAAGGGATACAACAACAGCAACAACTACAACGTCAACAATGAAAATAGCAACAGCAACAATGAGATGTTGCACAGTGCAACAAACTCATCAAATTAAATTGGCGGCGCACAAATTTGTGGCAAAAACAAAGCATCACATTGTGCATAATAAATCACAAATTTGTATAAACTTTACTGCTCTACATTATTAATAATATCGCCTGCATTTTAAGTTAGATAATCATACTAGATGATTTCTATGACTATGAAACTGAACTTTTCTTAAGGTAGAAAATTATATAAATATAAATAATAGCATTAAATTTTTTATTTACAATTTTTTATTTAAACTTTTATTTTGACCTCTATAGTATTTCTAGCATAGTTGTTCAAAGATATACCAAATATGGCCTTCGGTATATTGCAGTAGTGTGTGGTGTATTTTTGGTATATTTTAGGAATAATACCGCATCGTTTTGATTTTATTCAAAATCGATAGTGGCTAGTTCAATAGTAAGTTCAATAGTAATAATAGCATGAAAGTTTTGTAAGCTGACAATCTGGTATATTTTGACCTCTACGAGTATGGTATTTTTCTGATGTAGCAGTTCAGCGATATACCAAATATGGCCTTCGGTATATTTCAATAACTTTTCGGTATTGTTATTTGGTATATTTTAGGAATAATACCACACAGTTTCGTTTTTATTCAAATGATATGGTGTATTTCTATATGTAGTACTTTGAGAATATACCAAATATGTCCTTCGGTATATTTCAGTATTTTTGCGATTCAATATTTGGTATATTTTAAGAATATTACCACATTGTTTTGCTTTTATTCAAAATCGATAGCGGGTAGTTCAATAGTAATAATAGCTTGAAACTTTTTTAAGCAGACAATCAATATATTTTGACCTCTGTTGTATATTTCTATTTGTAGTACTTCAACGATGTACCAAATATGGCCTTCGGAATATTTCAGTATTTTTGCGGTATAGTTGAGAATAGTACCACATTGTTTTCGATAGCGGGTAATTCATTTTATTTAAATTTTCCTACTGCCTTTGCACCACTGTGCAATGTATGGCAGCGAAAATGAAAAGAAATGAAATTAAGTGGCATGTTATTCTTTGTGTGTGTGTAGGTGGCCGGAACGTGGCAAGTGGCAAGCGGCATGGGACATGTAGCATACAACACAGCTCCAGCCATCAGGCATCAAGTTAAGCCCACTGTTAAGGCCTGTTAAACATTTCAAGTGTTAATTGTGTGCGAACAACAACAACAGCAACAACAACAACAGCTGACAGACAGACGGACAGACAGAGAGACAGGCGAACAGACAGCCAAGACAGCTATCCAATTTGTGGTAGAGAGGTGGAGGGGAGGGCCAGTCGCTGTGATTTGTACAAGACTCACTTGCCACATGACTCGCAAGTCGATCGCCTCTTGAATGCAATGAGCGTTAAGTGCAGTTGAGCCTGGACGCTGGATCAAAGGACGACGAAGCACACACACGAAGCTGAATTGGAATTCAATTATGCAGCAGCAAGCGTGGGGCAACAAAAGGCAACAATAGTCATACAAAAAGGCAGCAGCGTTGGAAATTTTAATAATTTCTTATGGTTACTTCCGCCTGCCACTGCTGCCACATGCTACGCTGCCACTTGCCACTGCTGCTCCCAATGGCAAATCAATTTGCGCTTTACATAAAAATCAACAAAAGACTTCGTCAACTCGTGTGTGTGTTTGTGTGGGTGAAAAGCTCTTCGAAAATCACAGCACATAACCCATTAACCCCACGTTGCCCAACTACTTACAATATAGTATGCATAGGTTGTGCTCGGCGGTGAAGGAAGAGGAGAAGGTGGAGAAGTAATGGAAATGTAGCAAGCGGCAACAAAAGGCGATTTTCATACAATATTCTTTGGCTGTCGTTGTCATCATCATCGTCGTCGTCGTCGTTGTCGTTGTTGCTGCTGCTGCTGCTGTCGCATTTACATAATGAATTCATATGTTTAATAAAATCTACACGTGAACATGAATATATATACGCCGAGCACACACTCACACACTCACTTACATACACGAAAGGACAACGGAATCTCGAATCTGAATCGCTTAAAAAAAAAAGAGAAAAAGAAAGAAAAGAAATGGAGCAAGTGGAAAGTGTTTGCGACGCTTTGTCTCCTTTCTCCCCCCTTTTTGCCATTTTTTCATCATTCTCTCGCATCATTTCAATAGTTTGGCTGATGACAATGATGCTGCTGATGACTGCAGAGCTATGTTACATACTTTATATACAAGTGATAAAAGTGTTTGACAGGTGTGCGCGTTTGAGGGGCGCGTCCTTGTTTTGTTGGCTCAAATTAAAATCATATTATGTTTGCATATATTAGCACGCAAAGTGCTTTAGCATGTTATCAATAAGTGCAGCACATCAAAAGAGCACATATTATCATCAAATGTGCATTACACATGTTTCAAGCGCAAATTGAAATTGTTTGTGCATTGCTTTTTTCTGAGTTTCAAAATAAATCATTTTTGCGATATTAAGTAAATTTAGTGTAGGAAATAGAAATTGTGTTTTGCAAACATTTGTTTGTTCAATTAAAAGTTTTACCGTCTTTATCTTTACATATTAAATTGAAATTGTGTTATATAAGCAATTAGTATTGTTAAATCTAACATGTAGGAAAGCTACAATCCAATGTGTTCTACACGCAAATTAACGCAGTATTTATTTTAAATTATACTAAATTAATGTACCGAAAAAATACAAATATGCACCGAAGGATATATTTGGTATAACGAATATATATTAAAACATACCAGATTGTCAGATATACTAATATATACCGAAGGTTATATTTGATATATAAATATACTATCACTTTCAAAATATACCAAAGTGTAAAAACATACCAGATTGTCAGATATATTAATATATACCGAAAGCTATATTTAGTATATCGATATACTACCACTTTAAAAATATACCAAAGTGTAAAATATATACCAGGTTTCCAAATATAATTGATATAATAATCTTGCTTAATTTGTTGAACTTTCTTAAGTTTGCCACCTGCGCACAAATTGCCACGATAAACACACATTTTCTATTGGACTGCATAGTCTAAACAAAGTCGCATAATTCACTTGCTGCTTTTTGCCAAATTATCGATATTTAAGAGAAGAGAGAGAGAGAGAGAGAAAGAGAGAGTGGGAAAGTTGCAAAAGCCAAATAAATTTTTGCGCATTAACCGAGCAAAAGTTTTTCACAAATTTTCCACCACAAAACTGTCGAGAGGAAAAAGTTTAAATGACCCAATCTCTAAAAATACACGACAAGTGTGGGAATGCGGATGCCAAAGAAGAAGTAGAAATGGAAGTAGAAGTAGCCGTAGCCGTAGCCGTAGACGTAGAAGGAGGAACATGGGAAATGATAACAAAAACAGTGCAATTGTACATGAAAAGCCAAAAGCTATGTGTTGCCATGTGAATACTTATTTTGGCTACTGTGGTCAAAGAGACAGAGGCAGAGAGATGGGATGGTCTCCTGTTTTGAAGCTTGTTGTGCCCAAGCTATTTGGAAACTCGGTCAAGTTGTTGCCAAGCACACACACACACAATACCATCCAATTGCCAATTGTGATAAATTGTACTTTTAAGCAATTTAAACCCAAAAAAAAAAAAAAAACACTTTGAAAGAGAAACAGAGAGCGAGAGCGAGAGGAAGAAGAATGAAGCGAGCCCTCATCAAAGTCAGTGTCAAGATACCAAAAAGGTTGACTCTCAAAATTCTCTGAACTGCCGGCTAAGCAATACCCTGTAGAGAGTTAAATGGACGGGGGGAATTATTCATAAAATGAAAGTCATAAACTATGAATAAGCTGCTAACTTTGATAAAGGACTAACTGTTCTCCCTGTCAATATATTATTTTTTTTTTTTAATTTTTTGCATACATATTTTACCATTTCATATTTAAGCTGTAGTTAATTTGAAATATTTGTTGTATATTGTCAATACAATTGAAGTTTCTGTAGTTTAAGTTGTAGTGAATTTTCTTGGTATTAAAGCAATCTGGTATGTTTAGATTTCTATAGAATATTTTGAATGTAGTATATAGATTTAATCGCCAATTCTGGATTGTTAGAACTTTATAGCTACAGAGCATTTTTCCAGCCAGCAAACTCATCGCTTTTCAGATTTTGGATTTCGGGTATGTAAAACTACTTTACTAATAATGCCTCAATTGTGTAGCATTTTGAGGGCTGAGCTCGTCGCCGGCTTATTGCATAGGGTCTCATCTCATCTCTCTTTCTGCTGATATTTCTGAGGGGTTGCTGCTCGTAGGTGATTTCGGGTTTCGGTCTCCGTTTCAGTAGCTTTTACATCCATTCTTTTTTTTCTGTTGTCGGTTTTGTTGGCTCCACATATGTATACAAAATATACAGATGTATGTATGTTTGGCATTACCCTAGTTAAGCGTACGCAACGCGTCGTCCAAAAGCATTTTTCCCATTTGGTTCCTGCTGCTGCCTTTTTTTTTTTTTGTTTTGTTTTTGTTGCGTTTGGTCTTGTTGTTTTTGGTATCTTGAGTATTAATCCTAATTGAAGGGAAATCCCTTGATGGACACGCACAACCAGTGAGAGGGGGGTGAGAGAGAGAGAGAAAGAGAGTTGGAGCGGTTAAGCGGTAACCCTTTTCTTTTTCTATTCTATTCGTATGTTTCTCTTTTTTTTTCATACTTTTTTTCGTTTATGTTCCTACTCTGGGACTGCCCGAGTTCGTTAGTTTTGCTATTTTATGACGCTTTGTGTTTTCTTTTCTATTTTTATTCCTTCGTTTGCTCTCGTCTCGCCTTTTTCTATTTTTTTTTTAAGCTATTTCAGAGAAGTAGCGCTTAAGGAAATCTGCTGTGAAAGGTTGTCCCACATGTGACTGAGTCTCCGAGTGTGTGAGTATGTGTGTGTGTGTGTGTTCGTTTGTGTGTGCCTGTGTGTGTTGCAAGGATTGCCAACATGTGGCGCAAGATAAATGCGAGGCGTCTCAAAATTAGCTGCGTCTATCAGTTAGTCTCACGCAACCTTCTCCTCTCATCTGGTCTGGCAGCTTTGCTCATAGATTTACACGATATGCGAAATGAAAATTGTTTGCAGCAGCAATTTTAAAGCTTTAAACCTAATATATAGGGCGACAAAGACTATAAAAAGTGTTTTTCATAAGTTCGTTATGTTTTCACACTATATAAAAAAGAACGCAAATTAAAAGCGTTCGACTTCAGTAAAAGCAAAGTGGAATTATCCTTTAATATAACCATGATATGACTAGAATTTATTCAATAGCTATATGCAGTATAGCAATATACTAAAATATGTAAAATATACCATAAAATGCAAAGGTATACCCAATTCTTATAAAGTGTAAAAGGATTCTCAATAGCAACCAGCTAGGCACAATACTAAGCTGGCTGCTAGAACACTCACAAGTGTGAAAAAAGTAAATATTATATTGATTACTGGCTGATAAACGGGTGCATGTTGAAAATGGTATAGTAATATACTATTAATATGTAAAAAATACCATAAAGTGCAAGAGTATACCAAATAAAAGTGTAAAAGGATGCTCAATAGCAACCACCTAGGCAAAATACTATGCTGACTGCTATAACACTCACAAGTGTGATAAAAACAAATATCATATTGTTAGCTGACTGATAAATGACTGCATGCTGACAATAGTATAGTAATATACCATTTTTATGTAAAATATACCATGCAGTTGAAAATTATACCTTAGTGTAAAAGGATTTTCAATAGCAACCAGCTAGGCACAATACTAAGCTGACTGCTAGAACACTCGTGACTAAGGTAGAAACAAAGATCATATTGTAAGCTGATTGATAAATGACAGCATGCTGACAATATTATAGTAATATACTATTTTATGTAAAATATACCATAAAGTTTAAAAGTACTATATACCTTCGTGTAAAAGGATTTTCAATAATAAAAAGCTAGGCACAATACTAAGCTGGCTGCTAGAACACTCACTAGTGTGCTAGAGACAAAGATCATATTGTTAGCTGCTTGATATAAGACTACATGCTGACAATAGCTCAACGCTACAACTAATGACACAGCTAATTAGAAGAATAAGAACTGCATGGGACTTAAACCTCAGAATTGCAGAAAATGCCTTATTTATGTGGGCAGACAATAGCTCATTCATTGCTTGTAACGTGCAGAATATGAAAGCAAAAGTGAAAAGCCAAGTACAACAAAACAAGCACACACACACATAATAAAGCTCGCCTATCGGATACCCTAAAGAAAAATCTTATATTAATAAAGTACACCTTATATATTCATTCTTTCTACATTTCATCAGCATCTATATCTATAATTTTCGTTTTTTAATTAAAAGCCAGACGAATTATCGAAACTATACAACTTAATATGTTTGCTTTGCAGGGTATAAAAAATGCGCAAATAGACATTTAATGATTCCCCATTGTCATTACATAAAGGTGGCTTATAAAAACATTATTTCACAATGGAGGTGTTGACGCTGTGTATGTGTGTGTGTACGGGTGTGTGTGTGTGTGTGATGCGTGTATTGTATAACAGTTGCAGGCCATGCGGGCTGCTGCTGCTGCTCATTTGTTGGCTGCCACAGCTCCCAGAACGAAGGCATTTCATGGCGACTAACGAGCAACCTGGGCATAGCTAACTCAACCTTTCTCCCTCCCGAAAAAAAAGAGAGAAAAGAACAAACACCTCCTTTTACTTTAGCACACACAGAGAACGACACAGTAAGCAGTCAGGCAAGTAAACAGGGATTGCCTTCACATCGACCCCTCATGTGTACATGTAATTATTTTTAGGTGTGCATAATTTCTACCCGGGCATATTTCGGCTCGGGGTATACGACACATTAAATAATTGTCAGCTGCTGGTGTTGCGTAGCCAGCCATAAAAATGCCATTGATAAGGCCAATAAACAAAGGCAAACACTAACACACACACACACACACACACACACACATTAGATGCCACCCACAGAATTCTACATTTTTATAAAACATCAAAGCGAATAAAATGGCGTTGATATTGCATTTGTCATAGAGCAGTTTTAACGGAGGGTGAATTTGTGTAGGAAGCTAAGATAATTGTGTTATAAGACGATATAACATATAATCAAAATAATCAATACATAAATAAGATTAACTTCAGAACTGCATTTAAGTTTTGAGTTGTTCGGCTTTTAGGTTATGTTGACTTTAGTTGCACATTTAAGCTGGTCACACTTAATGCAAACTCGCCCTTTTTATTTAAACTTATACCAGCTTTTCCTTCAAGAAGTTCATCAATGTTCTCTGCTTTCATTTAATAATCTTTTTCTACTTCTGTTCCTTTTCTATTTCAATTTTCTGCTTAAATATAAGTCTGCATACCACAAAAGTAAAATAGATCGTCGTCGCTTGTTATCTGGTCACACTGCGACTCAATCAAACATTTTCAAAGGACGCTTAAGACTCCACTTGAATTGACTTATAAAATACAAACGCAAAAAGTATTTACTATAAGCTTAAATAAAAGCTGGCCACACTGTTCCTTAACTAACAAAAAGCCGCTGCAATCAGCTTACGCAGCTGGTCACACTGGCAACAAACTCAATAAGTATTAAAAATATGAGCGCGCTCTAGTTTATTTTTATTCTTTTTGCATTTTTGACTGGAGGCACTTGAAAAAAAAGTTGCTTGGGTGATTCGGAGAATACTTTAAACTTGGCCTCAACTTGATAACAACTTTCGAATTGTTGTTGTCTGGCAAATTCGATTTAAGTTCGGTTTCCTTTCAGTTCGGGGTTCGTCTTGTGTGTGTTTTTTTCTTCTCTTTCTTTCGAGAGGGGGTTTTTTTTTTTGTTGGTTTTTGCCGTTTTGCCTTTGAGCTCGTCATTCGTTTATTGCGGCAAAGTTTCTTGTGCCCATTTCTTACGGTTGATCTAATTTGTGGGGCGCGCGCGTTTATGACAAACGTTCGGCAAATCGAAGCAAAACTTTGATTGTGTGTGCTTTGCTGCCACACACACACACACACACACAAACGTGGCTTAGAATGTTGCAGCAGGAAGGCGGCAGGAAGGAAGGTAGGCAAACAATGAAATGTCTGCATATTTTGGCACATTATTCAAATTGCCATTATGCACGCGTCTTGCCCAGGAAAGTATGCCAACAGCCAAATTGCAATGGCAAATGGCGAATAGCGAATGGTAATAGCAACAGCCGCATTCCGTACTTGCAACAGAACCGTTTCCCGCTGTCCGCAGTCCGTAGTCCGCAAATGTCCTGCTGTTGTCCTGGCCGTGGCTTTGCGGCACATTATAGCGGCCACAAATGCAATGCAGCAGCAGCAGCAGCAGCAGCAGTGGCACCACCATCGATATGCATAGTTAGTGCAGCAATTGCAAAAGCAGCGATAGCCCGACCGACATCAAGGGCGGCCGCGGCAATGCGACACAACACACACCGTGCAACAACAACAGCAACAACAACTACACAAAGGTGTGTGTGTGCGCAACGCTTTTCGTTTCGTTTCGCTTTTCGTTTAGTTTCGCATCGTTGCCATTGTTGCCACACACACGTGGAGTGTGTCGAGTTCATTATCGCTAATAAAATGCAACCGGCCAAAAAGCCCCAACTATGTATGTCATGCCTCCCCTTAAACTTGCTCTACCTATGTGTGTGTGTGTGCGAGTGTGTGTGTGTGAAGATAACCTCAAAAACCGTTAGGCTGCGTGCGTAGGGTTGCCAGGTTGCCAGGTTTGCGCCATCACTCATTAGGTTCGTTCGTTTGCTCGCTGCGGTGCATTACAAATTTAAATTGTATGCATGCCACAAACACAACAAAAAAAAATACTATACTTTACAAAAAATACTATATATAGTAGTTTTTATAGTATTTGCATACACAAAATAAAAGAATCAACTTGTCGCATATTATTTATGGGTCGCTTTTTCCTGCACAACGCAATGCGACGCAAGGCTTAAAAATGTTAAGCACACAAAAAGCGTTTCAGCCTTTGTTTTTTTCTCCATTTACTTGGCTCAAGATTTATGACTACGGTCAGTGGATAGGCCAGCGACAAGCATTGACTAGACAGACAGACGGAAGGACAGACAGACAACTTGACAAAAACCTCCAACTAAATACTGACTTTGATTAGAATTTCGAATGTAATTCGCAAAGCTGCAAATAATTTTACGTATCGATTCGATGAGTTCTAAAAATGAAAACATGAAACGGCAGTTTTCTACAAAAAAAAAGTAAATTACATTTTGCAGCCTCGTAAATTGCTTGTCATCGTTGACTAGTGCTTTAAATTAAGTATTTCCATTGCATTTGCTCTCAACATCATATGAGACACAATTTGAATAAAAATATTTTCATTCATTGAACACTTTACCAAAAAAAAAGAAGAAACAAACAGTTAAACATATTATAATAACCTTAAGATGATAAAAAGTGTAAGAAATATAGTATATCAATATACCAAATATTACCTCCGGTATTTTTTTGTAATTTTTGGTATACGATTTTGGTATATTTTTAGAATAATTTTGCACTGTTTTGCCAGAAATATCGAATCCAATACTTTTAGGTTGAATTTAAAGCAGTGTGATGGAATTTAATTATAAGACAGTTGTTATTGGTGCATTAAAACTATATAAAGGTATTGCATTCAGGTGCCTGTAGCGTCGGTCACAGAACTTAAAACTGTAACTTCAAAAAAGATTGCATCAAAGTATCGATACTTATTGACAGTGTGACCAGGGTTGACAGATGCATATCCAACACAATGAAATCATTTAAGAAATCCATCAAATAAATCCCACTTTTGCTAATGCAATAAGTACTTTAAGTTATATCAAAAGAAAACAAGTAAGAAAGCTACAGTCGAGTGTGGTCGACTGTGAGATACCCGCTACCCATTTTGAATAAAAGCAAAATATTGCGGTATTCTTTTCAAAATATACTAAAATAATATACCATAAAAATACCGAGGAATATACTGAATTTTCATTTGGTATATTGATATGATACTACACTCAGTATATACTAAAGAGTGCAAAACATACCAGATTGTCAGCCAAAGCAACTAAGACCCTTTCTAAGTAGGCCTTTTTGCCCATACAAAAGTATTTCTTTAATCACTTCAATTCATTTCAGTTTTCATATGATGGCAACCAAATTTTCAGAAATCACTAAAGTCATTATTGTACGATATATAGTATGCCAAAATTCGCAGCTCTAGCTTCAAAATTACGCTTGTTATTCGATTTTTGTCATTTGCGGGGGCAGAAGTGGGCGTGGCAGCTGACGCTGATCAAGAATATATATACTTTATGTGGTCGGAGATGCCTCCTTCTACCTGTTACATACATTTCGTGCTGGCACAAAGTTACCCTATGGGTAGAGGTTATAAAAAAACAACTACAGCCAGCTAATATCAAGAATTTACAGCTTTGATCAATTGCTGACTTATCAGTTGAGGAACTGATAGTCAGAATAGCGAGAGGAATTGTGAATTCGATTTGTTGCTTCGTTGCATTTAATTGCAAGTCGAACTAGGTTCGTTTTTTGATAGAGATTAGCTTACCTTGCGCAGCATATCGTCGAGTGAATCGACGTCGAGTCCGGCGTAGTTGTTGTTGAATTGACTGGAGCAATTGGACGAAGTGCTCGTGTATCGCTTGCGACGGCCGAGAGCAGGTGAATTGACCAGCGAGCTGGGGCCACTGGAGCTGACATAGCCCAACTGGGCGGCGGCCATCAAGGGGTACAGCGAATGATGCGCCGGCAAGTGTGGCACATGCCCCATGGCTGTCACATGATGATGCGACGAGGCGGCGGCGGCGGCGGCGGAGCAACAAACGGCCAAACAAGCGGCATTTGGCGGCGTTGAAGGTGCCGAAAGTTGCTGTTGTTGTTGCTGCTGTTGCTGTTGTTGTTGTTGTTGTTGATGCCGCACTGTGGCAAGCGGCGAAGGCGGCGCCGTATGATGCAGCTGCAGCGCATGATGATGATGATGATGCGGCGCATGGACGCCATGATGCAAATGATGATGATGCAAATAGCTCGCCTTTGCCGGCGAACTGTTGCTCGACGAACTGTTCGAGGTGCCAGCGGTCACTGTTGAGTCTCCTGTTGCAGTTGCTGCTGCCCCGGCTGGATTCAACGTTGCCGTTGCACTGCCACTTGCAACAGCGGTTGCCACGTTTAGCTCGGCTGCCGTCGTGGCGCTGGCATCGTGCGACATTTGGCTGTGTGACGAGTGACGATGATGTTGCATGTCCACTTTTGTTGCTGTTGTTGTTGCTCCCGTTGTTGTGGCATCCACCAGCATCAGCGTTGTGCCCGCCGCATCCATGCCCAAAAGCAAGCTTATTTCGTTTTCTTGTATTTATAATTTATATTTTTAATTGTATTTGTTTATTTGTTACTTGTGACGCTGCATTTTTCTTTTTTCTTTTTTTGGTTTAAACACTCAAGTGTGGCAGCTGCGAAAAAACGAGAATTGTTGCATTGAAAGTGTGCAAAATTTATGTTGCATGCATTTAGGCGTCGCCCACTTGATTAATGACTCCCCGGGGAGTCTGCAGCGTTAACCACAAAATGCGTTGCAACGGCAACGGCAACTGCAACTGATTGTTGTCATTTGACATTTGATGGGCGCAAATCGAATCGAAATGACAAGCGCCATAAAGCAGACAGCAGACAGGAGACAGAAGACAGAAGCATAAATTAATGCAATGCGATTGCAATTGCATTCGCTAAATAAATAAATGAATGCACACAAACTCATCATAATAAATGAATGCGAAATAAACACGCACAGCACTGCAAAATACCCTAATTCAATCAAATCTGCATTTACAGGGTATCAAAGCAAATTGCTGTTAATGAATGTGCTTCACGTATCTGATGCACAGATTAATTAGATTCGCTCTAATTGCACTTGATACAAGGCAATGGCGTCATTTGATTTCTATTCATGGCAATGAATAACAATAAACAATAATTAGACACAATAAAATAACTAAAATGCACTTTGAACCACACAACTCAAATAATGGAAATAAAGAGCATTCATTTGCATTTTGTAAGCGAAAGGCGAACAAATTGTCAGAGAAAGTGAATTGAAAGCCACAAAATATTCAACTAAATAAGGACTAATAATAAATATTGCTTATATGTTGAATATATGTATACAGAATAATATCAAATAAATATCAATTTCTGTACATTGAATTTGTGCGCAAAATGAGCTCAATAAATTTTATATAAATTATGCTGTTGCCACAAAACTAATGAGCATAATAATTAAAGCTGATTATACATGAGTTTTTGTTAATATTTTATCAGTTGCTTCAACTGTTTTTTTAAATTGAATGCAATGATTTTGTATTGAAAGAAGAAAATCAAATGAATATCACAAAATTTCAATTTACTGCAAATCGATTTTAATTACTGCAATCATATTAATAAAAACGAATGTGCTCTGAATTTAATAAAAATAAACAACAAATAATTTATAAGAAAAATATTAATTTTACGCATTTTAGTATGCAAAGTGCATCCAATAAATTGTTGGCAAATTATATTATAAAATATGATATATAATTAGTCAATTAGTCAAATGTGAAAAATTAATTTAATATACATAAGCGAATTTAAATTAATCGAAATGAATAAAGCAATTTTCAATTTAGGCTTTTTTGTTTGCAACGAAACATATAAGTGATAAATTACATAAAATAAATAAAGTATATTAATTAAAATCGATTAGTTTGCAGTAGAAAATTTATGAATTTCTATTATAAGCAGCAGTTGGCTTTTAAAATTAAATAAAATCAATTAGAATTAAGAAAATATTATTTGGCAGAAGCCCAAAATAAAGGTTGTACAACTAGTTGTATAACATTTGTTTAGAATTGCCTTCAAATCTTGTAGGTAAATAAAAAAAATACCTAAAAAAAAAAATAATAATAATAATAAAAATAATCATTTTCTGGTATATATTATTATTATATTAAAACGAACACAGTTCCGAATTGCAATGAGATGAGCTAGATTGACTAAGGCCTTTAGGCTAATACATATTATTATACATTATTTGTACAAATTATTGTAAATCTTTCATAGAAAATTGTCGCAAAATATCGTAAATAAAAAAATATACTAATTGATGAAAATTCATTTCAATTACAAAATGACTTAAAGAAAATATTATGTGTAAGCCACATATAGTAAATGTTGTACAACAAGTTGTATAACTTAAGTTAAAAATTATCTTTTAAATCTTTTAAATCAAAATTAAATGATATTTCTGATTATATAATTTGTACAACGTATTGTGAAACTTTCCACAAAAATATCTCGTAGATAAATAAATAAAAATAAATGCAAGAAAATAAAAAAAATATAATATTTTCTATCAATTGTTCTATTTAATTATTACAAATATTTTTTTGTCATAATAAATCTTGTGCAACTAGTCGTATGACTTTCATTTTAAATATTCTACTGGATTAGTAACATAATGATAAATAATAATATAAACACGATGTTTTATCGCACTAACTTGCTTTTTAAATGAAATGAAACTAATTGGAATTGAAGAAATATTAAAGGAAATGAACTCTTTGAATAACTCTTACTTAAAATGCTCTTCTAGACAGGAAAATGCAGAAGAAACTCAAAGCTCAAGTTGCTGATTATGAATGGCAATGCGCAATTAATTGGCTGGCAAATGAATCGATTGAGTTTTGCTAATCAAAAAAGTCGCAATATTGCTTGATTGTTGTTATGGTTGCTGCTGCGTTGGCTGTTGATGTTGCTGCTGCCGTTGTTTATCATGCTGCTGTCACACACACGCTTGAGTAGAGAAGATGCATAGAACGTGGCGCGTTGGCAACATTTACAACAAAGAGCAATCAATCCTAGAGCATAAATAACTCAATTTCCAGCATTAGCTATTGACTAAATGCGATGCTTCTGCTGCTTGCTGCTGCCTGGCATCAATAAATAAGCGCTAAGAGAGAGTTAGAGAGAGAGAGATTGGACACTGGACACTGTCTGAATATGCTGGAAAAATGCTGCGGCATTCGAGCCAATTAGTGATTGGCAACTTCTCTTTTTAAAGTGTAAAAAACTAGTGAGGAGTAAAGAGTAAAGAGTGAGGAGGTAGTTTATCGAGATCTAATTTCAAGTAGCAGTCGAGAGACGACGACGACGACGACGACGAGTCGAGTGTAATTCGACACAGCAGCAGCTGGAGATGGAGACGGAGACGGAGATGGAGACGGAGATGGAGACGGAGATGGAGGCGACACCAAAGTGCCAGGCGACATATTTGGCAGCAGGCAGCAGGACATGTCTGCATTGTTGTTGTTGTTGTTGTTGTTGTTCAAGTTTTGTATCGTCCATTTAACAATGTGTGCCACAAAGCACGATGATGATACACAAACACACACACACACACACACACACACAGACGAAGAGGTGCTTAACATACGAGCAGAAGAAGCAGCAGCAGCCAGACATTGCTGTTGTTGTTGCTGCTGCTGTTGCTGCTGTTCTTGTAAGGACAAGCCGTTTTGGAATCTATATGGCCAGGCCATAATTCACCAGAGATAATATACATATGTCTGGCTGGCTGGCTGGAGCCTGGACTTTATGCAATTGCTCTGCACGCACAGCAACAGACACGACAGACAGTTGGGCATATTAATGACACGCTGCCTGAGTTGCAGCTGGCTTAAAGTTAGCCAGCTTAAAGTTGCGTGCTGCATTGACTTTTCACCAAAATACAACAACAACAACAAAATAAAAATGAAAACAGTATGCTGTGCCTTCCGCTGCTCATCAAATATTTATGACCACACACACACACACACACAGGCATACGCATATTTTTCTTTTGGAAATACATCAAATATGCTCGTGTATTTGCTTGGCTGCGCCAAAAATTATGCTACAAAAAAAAAAAAAACGAAAACAAACAAAAAACGAAGCAAAACTGAAAACAAACGCAACGCAAAATGAAAAGCAAACAAAACTGGAAACTCGAAACACAAGCACATAAATATATATATATCGAATGTATATATATATGTGTAGAAATATTTGCGAAGAAATCGCGTTTGGCGGGAGGCTTCATTCTGTCTGCCATTTGTTTTGGAGCTCTCAATTTGGCCGTCAGCAACAATTGCTTATTGCAATCTAGATTGGCTATCAATACTCGTTATGCACGTACTTTAATTATGCATTTGCCTTTATTGTAAATTGATAAATATATTGCACACACACTCACACACGCACTTGCAAAAAAAAATATATAGATTTCTTTATATTAAATCAATGATAAATAAATCGAATTAAAGTCGACTTTTCACTTTTTTTTTTTTGTCGCGCATTCAGTTTCAGTTTCTGTTTTTATATTAAATTTGTGAGTTTTGGTTTTTTTGGTTGCTCCAAATTCGACAAATTTCACATTTCACGTTTCACACATTTCGCATTTCGTATTTCGTATTTCGCACAATTCGCGCACGACATGCAAAAAAGAACCGGGCTAATGGCCAACGAGCGAGCGAGTTGCCGTCGAGAGCACGCAACGCGTTACACAGCCAAACACAAACTGATTGCCGTGTGCCGTGCCATGGTTGTGATTTACCGACAACCGACAACCGACAACCAACAACCGACAACACAGCAGCAGCAGCAGCAAGCGAAGTCCACAGTTGTATAGTCAGTGTCGTACACATACACACACACACACACAACAAGGAAACACACACACACACACATGCACACTCTCATGGCTCCACTCACTTGTTTGTGAGCCAGCACAGCTGTGCATTGTGCGCATGTGTGTGTGTGTGTGTGAGTGTGTTGAAAGAGCATCAGCCTCACATCGTATTTGTGGTGAGTGAAATTTCCCTATTTTCTACTTTCAGCTGAGATAATACACGGAATACGAAATACAGGTTGTCAAGTCCTTTTATCCTAACGCTTTATACTCTGCGTTATTATCTATTAGCTATCTACTGTTTATTTCAACATACGGATGCGACAATACTTACACAAATTTTAAAAATATATAAAGTGTATTCTTATAGCTCTGGATTAGAATTATATTCAGATCTAAGATTGATTTTAAGAACTTTTGTGTTTTACGATAAAATGTAAGACTTCTTTTATTTTTGCAGCTATCTCAAAACACAAAAATAATTCCAATATAATTCTTAGCTCAATGAAAGTGCTAATCAAGAGCCATAATATTCATCTTTACTCAAAATTAAAAATGTTTTGATATATATTTTTTTTCGGAAGCGACATTTACGCCAAAGAATAATCCATATATAATTTTCTAATAAACAAATGTAAAAATTAATTTTAAATTTTTCTAACACTTTCTTTTTTTTACCAAATTTTAAATAAATTAAACTACAAAGTGTACATTTCAAAAATGATATTTCTTTTTTTTTCAAATTAAAACCAATTAAACCAAACATAACAATTAATAAACACTTCTTGAAGCATTTCAACGAATATTATTCAAATAATATCTCATAATATCTAATTTAATTGCTATTTGGTTTTTATGTTTGCAAGTTTTGGCTTGCTCAATTTTTGTTTATTGTTTTTTTAGAACCAGTGAAAATTTATAAACAACAGTAACATTATAGTGCACTGCCTATTACCAAAATATTTTCAAAATAAATATGGTAAAACTAACCTTTGACAAGTAAAAACAAGAAAATGTGCTCAACTGTGAGATACCCGCTACTTATTTTCAATAAAACCATATTCCAAAAATATGCCGAAAAATACGAAAATATACTGTAGGCTATATTCGGTATATCGATTGATTCAAAATATAGCAGATTGTCAGCTAAATCAACTAAAACCCAATTACTGCGGGCGTTTTTTTGCCGTTTAAAATTATTTCTTAAATAACTTATAACATAACTCGCAACTAAATTTTTAAGAATCATAAGAAAGATTTGTCAACGACTGTTTCATTAATATTTAAGCTAATGTCACACAATTTCGAATATTGTCAACACAAGTAGACAGAAAAGATAATTGGTTACATATTAGAATATTTATTTATTAAGTCTTTGAAGAAGCACCGTATGAATCAGAAGTTTAAGACTCAATGAACAGTATTTATCTGAAACAACAATTCATCAACAAAGCGATGCCGTAAGCGAGAACAGCTCACCAAACAGCTGCTCGAAGCAGCGAGCAGCGAATCTGTGGAATTTCCCTTCAAAATATTTCCCATTGAACTCAAGAGCAAAAAGGATATTTTGAGTACTTTATTCGTTGGCGTGGTGAAACAGCGAAGCAGCAGCAACAAGAGAGGCGAAGAGCGAAACGAGTAAACGAGAGCTTCGTGTTTTCGGCTTGCCTGCTGATTTTGAAAGCCCCTTCCATTTCCCCTTCCCCACACACACGGACACAAGAGCGTGTTGAGAGGGTATGCGTGTAGCATACTTTCGTGCGCTGATTGTGTGTGTGTGTGTGTGTGTTTTTTTTGCTCGCATTAAAGCCAAATTTAGTTAGCCTTAAAGACGCGGCAAACGCAACGCAACGCGGCCACATTTGTTGTTTTGGTCGCCTGCGAATTTTAATGACTTTTGCTCGGCAGTTCGACCTGTTTTTCGCGCTCTCTGCCAAAAACATGTTTGCATTTGAATTTTAAATTAAACGCGCGGCACAAGCACAAAGCTGAAGCTGAGAATGACAGGATGTGGACACGACGGTTGAACATGTGAAATTGGCCAGCTTAAGCGAGCCGATTTCTATATTGATTTTGTAGCTGACCTTTTTGGTTTTTTTTTTGTTTTGTTCGGCTGCTGCTTTTTGGCCAATTAGCGTGTGTGTGACACAATGCGAGAATGGATTTAAGTCATGTCAATGCGGCGGCCAGTTTAATTGTGCCTCCAAATCCGCACCTGATTCTAGGCCGAGCTGTCAACAGCCAGGCATTAGATGCCACATACACACATTCCACAGCTGTTTCCATTGCCTGGCAGGTGGCAAGTCCCATGCTGACAAAAAAAAACAAGAAAACGTGTAAGAAAGCTACAGTCGAGAGTGCTCGACTATGAGATACCCGCTACCGATTTTGAATAGAAGAAAAACAATGCTGTATTCATAATATACATATATGCCGAAGGCCATATTTGGTATATTAATGAAATAGTTACTTCAATCTTAAAATATACCAAATTCATATACCGAAAATAGACTGAAGTATGCAGACGGCTATATTTGGTATATTGGTATAGAACTGCATTCCAAAATAATGTCGTATTATTCTTAAAATGTACAGAATTATTATACAAAAATACTGAAATATACCAAAGGCTGTATTTGGTATATTGATAAAGTACTACATTCGAAAATAATGTCGTGTTATTTTTAAAATATACCGAATTATTATACCAAAAATACAGAAATATACCAAAGGATATATTTGGTATATTCATATAGTACTACATTCGAAAATAATGTTGTTTTATTCTTAAAATATACCGAATTGTACCAAAAATATTATACTAAAATATACCAAAAAATATATTCGGTATATTGATATAGTACTACATTCAAAATATACCATACAGTACAAAATATACCAAATTGCCAGCCAAGCAACTATGTCTTTATTACAGTAGGCTTTTTTGCCATTCAAAATTATTTCTACAATTTTCATCTGATCACACACATTGTAAGTTGTAATACCCTTCTTCACTATAACGTAACGGGTACAAAAAGCAATGCTTAAATTGAATGCTAGTTGTATTCGCCCCCATTCCAATTCACATGTATTTCATTTTCTTATTTTGGGGGCTCCACACGACGCCAACTTGTTGAGCAATTAAGCCAACGCTTAAAGCGCCAAAAGAGCCAAAGAGCGAAAAGCTCGTATGAATTTATGTAAAACTGCAAATGAATATGAAAATACAATTGCAGTACACACAGCAAGCACCCCACAAAACATACGCAAACATTTGAAGCAAATCAATTTTGAATTGTTGTGTCAACTGTAATCAAATTGCAGTGCAAAAGCATTTTAATAATTTGAATAATATATTCGATATGTGCATTTCAGTTGGAAAACCAGTAGCTCTTTCGACCCTCATTAACATTTCGTTCAGACATTATTCATGAATGCATTCTGCATTCCCACAAACTTGAGCTAATAGTGTCGCCTCACAGCTCACAGCAGGCATATCAGCATTAACATACTTTCCCATCGAATCAGTTGATGTCACGTATTGTCATCTGAACTAGCAATATTTTGGGAAATTTCCAAAAAGTAGAAAATCCCATGGTTGAATTATAATTTGCAAGATATCAATAATATTCTCAGCACTTAATTAGTAACAGCACACTTTCCTTTTCTGGTTTACTGAAAATCTTTGCTTGTGACAGAATTCGGCACAAAATATAAAATATAAATTAATATAAAAAACTTCAAAACTTCATTATAAAAGTAGTTGAACTCTTAGAAACTTTATTCTTTACAAGAAAAATGAATGTTTTGTGCTAATGAACAAAAAATGCAGCTAAACGCAATTGTCAACAGCTTCAACGGTTGTTAAGTGTAATTTGCAACTGTAACAGCTGTCGTAAATTAAGAAATTGTATTTTTTATTAAACCAACTTTCTATTACAAAAGTCGTAATGGTAATGATAATGCAGCTAAATTACCTGTTGTTGCAACTGCCGTTAAGTGAGTTTTTCAGCTGCTTTTCGTAAATCAGATAATTATAAGATAGTTCTAAATTCATATATGTACACACATACATATTTGTAACATACATATTTGATGGAACTGATTTTCTGTTGGCTCTAGATCCTAAGGAAAGCCAACAATAATAGAAATAATGAAAAAGTTACTTTGGCACTTAAATGAAATTTTTAATTTTTATTAGATTTTTTTTAAATATATAATATTTCTATTTTTATATATACTACATTTTGTTATACCGTACATTTTGTTACTACCGTAAAGTAAATTGTATCTGCTTTTAATATTTTGCAGATATGTGTAATATACTAGCTGTAAATTTATAAAATAAAGTAAAAGTTACTTTGGCAGCTAAATACAACTTTCAATAGTTGCGTGTTAAGTGAGTTAAAGCTACTACAAATGTGCATATTTTTATTTAATGACTTACTTTCTACACTCTAGTCTCAAGACAGCTGAAAACTGATCGCCAGCTTTGCTATGGCCGATAACGTTAGCTATATTTTTGTCGCCTGCCGTTAGTTTTGTGGGCATCTGTTACACAAAGAGAGAGAGAGAGAGAGAGAGCAAGTTGGCCAAGGCAGCGGGCACTTGTTCAAACGACAACTGGCTAATATCCTTTTTAATCCCGTTGCCATAAATATACACATGTGGAGTGCCTAGCGAAGCATTGAAACTACACCTACACTAAGTGTGTGTGTGTGTGTATGTGTGTGTGCACATTGGTCATAAGTATTATTGGTGTTTGGTGTTTGGTATCCAGTGTGTTTGGCTTGTGTGTACTCGGTATTTGTTGCTTGCCTTTCGCCTTTCGCATAGTTTTCATAAATTTGAGACTCTTTCTCTCCCCTTCTCTGTCTCTTTCTATCTTGCAGTTGGTTTCTTTGTATGTGTGTGTGTGTTGTGTGGTGTCGTCAGGGCAATCCGCTTAATATAATTTTTCGGCATTACTTTGAGTATCCCGTTAACAACTCCACACACAGAACGCAACAACACCCGATCCTGGCTGCAGCTGACATACGGCTCGTTTGTGGTATGCGACTGTATGTTTGTTTGTTTGTGTGTTGGTGTTGGTGTATTGGTGTGTTTGTGTGTGTGTGTGTGTGTGTGCAGTTGAGTCGTGTGTATTTCGCAGTTACACGTAACAACATAAACGGCTTAAATACGCAGCCAAAAGCCGCTTAACACACAACTTTAGTGCGGTTTTTGCCGAAGCAGCGAATGCCAAATGGAATTCGCGGCTTTAATTGCAGCCAGAAACTTTTACGGCGAGTGGCCAGTCAACCTTCCCCCCGCCCTCTCTCTCTCTCCTCCGTTGAAACCACCAACAAACTCGCTCCATTCATAATCATGTTTTATGCTCGGCGACCGCACCAAAAAAGTAGGCAACGAATTCCGTTTCAGCTTCTGCCAAACTAAGCTGCCATCTCGCTCTCGCTTCCTTCTCTCTTTCTCTCTCTCTCCCTATCTTTTCTCTCTTTTCACATCCTGTTAACGGACACAAGCACACACACTTAAAAGCGACCGCAGTCTCTTTGCCCTTTTATATTTATTAGCTTTATGGTTCTTTTTTTTCCTGGTCAGGCATTTGAAATATGCCCACAACGCATGTAACTTGTTTAAGCCATGCGCCTAAAAGCTTATAACAAAATACAGTGGGCCAAGAAGCTTAGAAGCGCTAAAAACTTGGCAATTATCTTAAGCAAACATATCAAAGAAGTAAGAAAGCTACAGTCGAGTGTGCTCGTCTGTGAGATACTCGCTACCTATTTAGAATATAAGCAAACAGTGCGGTTTTTTCCTTAAAATATACCGAATTAATATACCACAAAAATACTAAAAATATTAATATAGTAAAATATTTTAAATTTACCATAAGGCAAAAAAATATATTATATATACCTTAAAAACATAGTGATATTAATTACAAAATATACCTATACCACAAAAATACTGAAAATATGCCGCTGGATACATTTGGTATATTGATGTAGTACTGCAAGGTACAAAATATACCAGATTTGCACATGTTATTACGTTTTTTGTCGATCTCGGGGCTTGATTAAATATTGATTTAATATAATATATAAGAAATGCTAAATTCTTTTTCCTAACTAAATGAAATGATATTTTGCACACTTTATAAGAAAACATGGAGGAAAGAAAATATTTCTGCCTTTTCAACTAAAAGCACTTTAAATTAATGGAAAAAAAATGAGTGACTATCAAATTTAATGTCGACTATCAAAATAAATGCGAATTATCGCCTAGTTAAAGTTAACTAGCTGAGCACATTTTCATTGCCATTGTAGCTGGCATCATTTTGCTGGTTGTTTGTTGCTTGTTCAAGATATATTTCAGTTCTCAGCCTCAGTTCAGTTTTGCTGTCCCACATTCAAATGCTGTCGTCAACAGCAACGAAGCTGCCACAAGTCAACCATGAGGCTTCTTCTTTTTCTCAGCCCCCCAAATCAACTCACTTTCAGTTCAGTTCAGCTCAGCTCAGTGTAAAGCCAAAGCAAAAAAAAGTTAAAAAGATAAAATAGTATAAAAATGCAAAACAAAATGGCAAACGACAAATATTTTTGCTTTGAAATATTTATTTGATTTCAACTTTTTTTCTGTTCTACTCAAAGAAATGAGCTGACAGGGTAGTCAAAGGTCGCAACTTACGATGGTATTTGTTTATGTTATAATTCATTCATCTTGATATACACAAAATAGCTACATCTATATATAGAGTATAGCTATAAATTTTAACACATATTTAGCGTTGGATATCTGTGAGTTTTTTTTATTCTAAGAAAGAAATAAATGATCTACATATATATGTATATCTGTCGAAATTTTTACATCTATATTTTGATAAGTATATTTAGTGATTTTTTTATTGGTATACAAATTTCATTAGCTAGTTTCTGGTTTCTATATACGTACATAGTTAGACAGAAGAAAATAATCTTCAAATCTTTGTCTAGCAACGCTACAACTTTGAACACATATAGAATTTTATTTATTTACAAAAGTAGGAAATAAACATAGATAAAACGATCACTTTAATTCTTTATCTATATACAATAGAAATAAATAATGGATATCTTCTAGTCACCATTTCTCTTGCATTTCAATGCTCAAGTTCCGTTTGCTCAAGTTTCCTCGCTTTTGTTTTACTATTTTACTATTTTATTATGACGTTTTTGTTGTCCTGGTTATTCTCATTGTTTGCTATACAGTTTTTTCTTTCGTATTTTATTTTTTTTCCCCTGTTATTGTCGAGATGTGTGCCATATTTTTTTTTACACAATAGCATGTCATTTACGATGTTAAGCCATGCATAGCAGGCTTTAAAGTGTACTATGAAAATAATATGATGGCAAATCCGCAGATACTAGTTTTAGCATATGTTTGTCTCGACTTGATTAAAACTGCACAAACGTTGCATGTTGTTGATGGTAAGCTAGACTAAGGTTAGGTGAGGTAAGGGTATTAAAAGTAGATTAAAAAACTCACTTGGCCAGCTGGAGTTGGAAGTCTAGACAAGGGATGAGAGAGTGCAATCCCAGTGAAAGTACGCTCGAGGATGTCAAGCGGCTAGTCTTTAATCTTGCCAAGCCGAAATGGGAGCAGCAAGGACAATGAGGCTGCAGGCTAGAGAAGGCAGTAAAAGACAGAAAGAAAAGGAAAAGGAGAAGGAGGTGGGGAGTATGGCGACAGGACGACGGGGCGCAAAAGCATTTTGTATGAGGCATTGTCACGCATAATTAAAATTAAATGCGCTTTTGGGAATAATTCAAATGAATAAACGAGCGTGGCCAACATGTGTGCGCTGCATACACAAAATGAGCTCTCGTTGTCTTCAACACACACACACACACACACACACACACACACACACACACACACACACACACTCGCACACACTCGAATTACCCCCCTACCCCTTACCCTTTTCGGCAACACGCGAATCTGTTTTGCAGCACACACATAGAATTTTCTAGACAGAGACACAAAACTTTAGAACTTTTGCTGGTGGCAAAGCAAAGACATTGCTTCATTTATTATGCGACTGATGGCCATTAATTTTGCAGGCCACCGAGTCGCTTGGCTGCTGACGCCTAAAAGTAGGCAGCACATGTTGCTCCATGTGCGTTGTCTCCATTTAAAAGTTGTCATAAACAACAAACACCGTATATCAATCCCTTCTCTACTACCTCCTCTACTACACACTTGAATGGACATGAGAATATGCCGAGGCAGTTCAACTCGACCAGTTTTTTCTGGGGGGTGGTCTACTACTAATTAATTCTACGCAAATGGGAAAGTTCAGCCCCTTCTTATCTAATTGCTCGAAATAGTTGAGCACATTTTTGTGATGAGCAATTTATGCCCAGACACGAACGACAACATGAAGCTGTCCGAACATTTTTAATTAAAGCAGATTCACCAGCAGCTTGACGTTTCAAACTTCTTTAATAATCCCCTTAATGAGTGAAATAATTGAAATTAATGAGCTTTCGATTAAAGTGCGTTTCAATCGCAAATTTCCATATTTCGTTCATAGGTCGATGTTCGGCAACAGGAAACTTATTTCCTATTCGGCGGCAAACATTTTCAATTTCTCTCCCACCGGATTGCATAATGGGCATAAACAAAAGGCAGACAACGTCTCTTCTCTGATAATAGAACTGGCAAAGTGAACAAAGTTCTATCTGGGATCTGTATTTGTGTGTGTTGTGTGTGAAATCAGTGCAATGCACGCTGCTATTCTTTGCAGCCTATCTTGCGCTGTCGGATGCTGCGACATTGTTGCACACACACTCAGCAGATACAGCACACAGACGTCACCTACTTGCAACACATTTTGCCAAAGCGTACCAAACGCGGCATCCGAATGACAGCAGTGACAGATGCGACAGCTACAACTGTTTGTGCGGCGACAGTGTGGCCAGCGTTTTTATTGTCATTGCTACCCAGTCACGAATACGAGTATTGCAACCGCGGGTATACTCGACTTTAGAGTTTACTGAATTTATTTATTCTCATAACAAAATTTGAATATTATCCAGTAAAGAGAATAAATGTTAATTTCGACTTTGTTCGATAGCATTCTAATAATTATAAAACAAAATTTAATGTTTTATAAAAAATTAATCTAAACATTGAAATATATATTTTTTTGAATATATATTAGAGTTAAATTTAGTTATATAAATTAGAGTTAAATTTACAAAATTAAATATGAATATTGTATTAGAATAAATTGAATACAAACTTTTTAAGTATTACATATTTTTGATTTGAATTTAGATATAAAATACAAATTAACTAATATATATAATATACGCAAGTTTATTTATAAATTTGCATTGTTTAATGATTATATAATAGAAGGTAGGAAAACAAAGAATACATATAAAAGAAATAAATTATTTATTTGCTAGTCAAGCCATTAATCTAATGCTGACGGATCAAAAAGTTGACGGAAGTTTGGCAATGTAAAATTTGGCAACATTGCAAAATGAATTAATCTTAAAAAATCATTTTTTTAAGAGTTTAAAATTTCTTAGCGCTCATTAAGTGAGGTTGCTATATATTCTACACTAACAAATTATTTTTTGACAGTCAGTTCAAACACTCGAAAGTGTATTTTTTCCACAGGGTATAAAGAGGTCAAGTTGCCATGTTCCGCTACATGTTTTTAGGTATGTCAGACGTATGTTTCACCTTTATCACTCGGTTTTAATCGACGATTTTTGTTTCACTGTTTCATCGTTTTTTTCTTTGCGACCAATGTGGAAATTGAAATGGCGGATGATGCCTCTAAGCGGAGCTTTCGTCGCGTTAACGCGTTGCACACACACACACGCACACACACATGCTATTGCTTATGGCTTATGGCACTAATGTTGCCACTTTCGGTGCTCTACTCTGTGCTCGGTGTTTGACTGTGTCCAATGTGCAATCACTAGCAACTGGACCGTTGGCATTGCAGATTTATGAGGCCCATTTATGGCCATGGCGGTCACATAAAGCGTCAACCTATTTCCCCAAAAAGCGTGAGCGAGATAGCCTGTGTAAGTGAAGCGAAAAAGAGAGAAAGAGAGCTGAGGAATAGATGAAAGCATTGCCAATTGACAAACAAAAATTTCATAACAATGTGCGCACGAATTGAAGGACGACCAATGCCACTTGGAGAGGCAAAGTGTCGCTGGCACTGCCAATGCCAATGCCACTGCCACAACGGCTACAAAGTTGCTTTAACACCAGAAAGCCGTTGTAAAGAGACCAAAACTGTAAAACACTTCAACACCGATCAAAGTGCTGATGGAAGGTTCGCAATGTGAAACTTGGCAACATCGCAAACTGAATTAACTTGAATTAATCTTAAATAATGATATTAAAATTGTAATGTTAGCTAACATTGTCTTAACAATTTTTTTTATGCAGAAGTTTGGCAACATTACAAATCTAATATAATTATATATATAATCTTAAAATTAAAAAAAAAAAAGTGTAATATGACAACAATGCATCTTAATCATAATCTTAATTAAATATTTCGAAACGGTTAAAGTGCGTTTTTAATTTAAAAATTTACGATTTATAATTATGAAATTCGGCAACGTGGCAAAACTAACGAAACTGGGATTGATTTTTAAATTATAATTTCAGCCAATAATTTGCAAAGTTTATTTCTTAAACCAATCATTAAAATAAATATGAGTTGGACATTGTCGCTTTGTTTTGCTCAGCATTCATTTGCATATGCTTTGTCGCTGCTGTTGTCGCTGACTTGGTGTTAATAGTGAAGCTCGGCAACGTCGCAGCCGTAAACGCTTTGGTATATACGATACTATATTGTACTCTTTGCTCCATGAAACTTTATTCATTCGGTATTCTTTTCGGCACAATTTCCTTGCCTGTTTTGGCCAGAGAGCTCTTTGGCTTGGTTTCAGTTTTTGTTTGCTTTGCTGGCTGCTTGGTAATAAACTTGAATTTTATTGTTGTACAAGAATGTTGCAATATGCTTGGCCATAATTTCACGTCTTTCACATTGTTGCCAAAACATTCAGTAGCCCCAGCCGATTTTGTGGTTTTTTGCTTAACGCCTCTTTTGATTGCTGTTGTTACGTTTTTGCTTCTGCTGCTGCTGCTGCTTCTGCTTCTGCTCTCGACCACATTTAACTTTGACATTATGAAAAGTGACCTCGAGCCAAATGCCAAAAAATATATCAAACTAAATGGATTTGTTCGGCCAGCGGAAATCCTTCACTTTGTAGTCGAGCAATCGATTTACTTACGAAATGATTAGTATTTATAAAATAAAACTAATTCAAAACAGGATTTCAAACTTTGCAAGAAGTAAGTATTCTTTCCATATTTCTTTCTGCTAAACAAATAGCCGCACAATTTTTGGTTTGAAGTGGACGAGCACTCAGATTTTTATTCAACAAAAAAAAAAATGTTGTTAAATAATAATCATGTTACGATAAGATGAAAGCAAGCGAGTTAGAGAGAGGTCAGTGCAGGGCGCATTGCTGTCTCAAGTTTAATGCAACTAATTTAAAATTTATGATGACAAAAATGTGTTGCACTTGAGCGGCTGCTGCTGCTGCTGTTGCTGTTGCTGCAAAAAGTTGCAAGTGCAAAGGCAGCAGGCAACAACAAAAATAGAAGCACTCATAAAAAACATAGGGCGGAGGAGGGGGGCGACAAAAGGCAAACAGAAAACTGCAAACGGCAAAATGGCAAATGGTGAAATTGCAAATGGCAAATGCATAAAACACAAATAAAATATTCATTGCATACTTTTAGTCATTGAGTTGTTGTACATATATTTTTTTCATTTTTGGTGCTCTGCTTGGCCTCGTTATGATATTTAAACACCCTGTGAGCCGTTATAATAATATTTACTTTCATATTGATGCATTGCAATATTGTAGGGTATCTAAATAGTCGTTCATGTATGCTTTGCACTGCATTTGGCACATTTTTTATTCATCTTGGGCTGCTTTTGCACAACATTTGCTGCCAATTAAATATTGAAACTGAGTGCAACATCAGGCAAAAGAAGGTGCATGCTTTGGCTTTTGTCCGTAAACGAATTTCAGATTTCAGCTTTTCAGTTTTTCCGTTTTCCGTGTTCCCCGTGCTATTTTCTTTTGGCCCATTCAATTTTCCATTTTTTTTGCTTCTTTCATTAAAAACGTCACGCGGCAATGCACAAAGCAAACGAAACGAATGCACTCATTCAGCTCTCTCTCTCTTTCTCTTCCTCTCTCTCTCTCTTGCTATGGCAAAAATCAACAATAGCTTGCAAACTTTGCATTGCATGGCAATAGGCGCCACACACACAGAAAGAACTCACTCACACACACACACATCAACACCTGGCATAATGAATGCAACAATGCAGCTTCCTGGAAGTGAGCAAACTTTTGCAAGAGGTCAACGCAGGTTACTCGTCAACTTCTTGAGCAAGCAAAAAATAGCAAAAAAAAAAAAAAAAAGAATGACGAATTTGCTGCAGCTGAGAAGCTGTCAAAATGCTGCACAATTTGTACAGCTCTGACACATTTTCTATAGCACTGAAATTGAGCCAGAACTTGGGAAATACTTTGTCATCGCATATTGAATAGTTTTATTCACGCCACAATTTATTATTAATTACAACAGTCCAATAACTGCAATTGATTAATTTAAATCTAAAATATACTGAAGCATCCTTAACAAGTAACTCGGGCATACTCGACTATGAAATACCCGATAACTTTTGTAATAAAAGTAAAGTAGTTTGGCATTATGCTTAAAATATATCAAATTAATGTACCGTAAGTATACTAAAATATGCTAATGGTTATATCTGGTATATTAATATAGTACTACATTTAAAATATACTATAGACAACAAAATGGTAAGCCGCATTCTGCCTGTTACATACATTTTCTGCAGGCACATACTTGGAATACCCTTCTGCCCATTAGGATAACGGGTATAAAAACAAAGACTAATTTGCTGCAAATTATGCAACATTTTGCAGAGCTTCGACACATTTTCTATAGCACAAAAATTGTGCCACAACTAGAAAAATATTTTGGCATCGCATATTGAATAGTTTTATTTACGCCCACAAATTATTATTAATTACTACATTAGAATAACTGTAATTGATTAATTGAAATGTAAAATATATCAAAGCATCCCTAAAATAGAAAACTGCACATAATTTATGTAAAATATTTCCAACATATAATTATTAATTTCGTTTAGAGCATTGGACTAGCTGCAAATGATTAATTTATTTCAATGTAAAATATATTAAAGCATCGATAGAAATGTTTGGTCGAAATTACACACACATTAAATTAATTTCCAAACACAATTATTCATTTATTTTACAGCATTCTAATAAAGCTGCAAATGATGAATGCTAAAGAAATATATATTGAAGCACAACTTATTAGAAATGTTTTGTTAAAGTTTTGAAAGCAACTAAGAAACTGACAACTAATTCATGGAAATAATAATTCATCTATTTTGCAGAAAATGAAAATTTAAATCGATTGAATCACAACTAGAACTTATTAGAGCATTCGAATCTAGTGCAGCAAGTGGAAAATTTTACATAAATTCATTAAATTCCTACACAGAAAGAAAAAATCTAGCTTGAAAAGTAGATTGGAAATTTTGATTTAAGATCATAAAATAAACAATCTGAAAATAAGATTTTTAAGTTGAAAAAATCTGGAACCAAGATTTTTATGCTAAATTTGCATTTGAAGTATTTTTTAAAAAATTCTATTTTAATACAAAAATCTTGTTTTAAAAATGGTTTATTCTAGATTGAAAAGAAGATTGCAAATCTTGATTCAAGATTAGTTCGAAAGAATTTAAATTTAAAATTGTTTGATCTTGATTTTTTTTTGTTTAAATTTGCTGATTTTAATATTCTTAAAACAAGATTATAATCTGGAATTTATTTAGAATTTCGACCATGATTTAAGAACAAACCTACATACTTGGTTTAATTTTGACTTTATATAATCATGATTCAAGATTTTATTCTTGATTTTAACACGTTTTTTCTTTCTGTGTACAAACAATTATTAGTTTCAACTAAAGTAATATACTTGTAGATTAATGCTTAGTAAAAATTATTCAAGCAGCAATTGTGAAATATTTGGGAAACGCCACATAAATTAATGTATGCTCAAAATGAAAGCAAAACAAAGAGCGAGCAGCAACTAACACAATGTTATTATTATTATTATTGTTATTTACATGCTGGCACACCACATTTAAGAAATTATTTTATGATTATGATGCATCCGTCAAAGTGGATGCAAAGACTAGTACATCCCAGATTGGCTGTGGAAAGTCGGTGTCGGTGTCGATGTCTGTGTGTGTGTGTGTGTGTGTGTGTTTGTGTGTGTCTGTGTCGCTCAGCTCATGCATTATTCAGGCAGCGAAAAATCATTGAAGTGTAATTAATTTATGTCATGACACATGACCGTACAATGTGCAGCATGTGTTGTGTGTGGTGGTGGATAGATGAAAGTAATACACCGTCTATAGTATGTAGCTCACATTTTAATAATTCATATATAGTTTTTGCATTAATGCGCCGCCGCTAGATGGCGCTGCCAATAAGCCTAATGACAATGCCGAAAGGCCAATGAGGAGCCGCTCTTCTCTGCTTTGCTCTGCTCTGTTGATGTTTCTGGCCAAATGACTAATGACTTAATTAGCCTAATCATTAAAGGACTCACACACACAAACGGAGAGTGAGAGAGAGAGAGAGAGAGAGAGGTGTGATTATTTGTGGACTCATGGCGAATGTCAACAGACATCTGCACTATTTCCGCTACAAATTAACCATAAGTTGCAAGCAAAGAGAGGGAGGGAGCGAGGTAGAGAGAGAGAGAGGGGGGAAGTAGCACTTCCGGTTGCCACATAGTCTACTTTTTGGTCTAATAATTGCGCCGTCGTAAAAATGTTTTAACCATGGGCCCCATAAATCATCATTAAGCACAAGATGTACATTAGTCTCACACACACACACACACTCAGACACTTTGTTAGCGTGTGTGTGTGTAGTGTGTGTGTAATTAATGTGTCTGTGCGTCAGTTTGCCGCATGTTCTTTTTTTTGTGCTCATCTGTATGCTCACTTATTAACTCATTTACGCTAATCAACAAGTCCCAAAGCGTCCGCATCAAAAGCGCCTCCCCAAAAACCCCGTTGGTTCTTTTATGAACTGGTTCAACTGAACCGAACTGGTTCCACAGTCAAATTAAGAGAAGGAGAACAACAGAACATCTGTTTTATTATGTTCATATTCACTCAGGCATTTTATAACGCGCAGCTCGTAAAATATTACCGCTTGAACCTGTTCGTCTTAGGTATCGAAAGAAAGTGGTTCATAAGAACCTTTAATAACTTCTCATTAAAATTATTATGAATAAGCGCCTATAACTTCTATAGATGGGCAGCATTTTCTGCATTCAATGAGCAGTAGCGGAAATTCCAATTTTACGCTCGAACCGGTTCAACTTTGATGTTAGAATCAATAGAAAGAGGATAATAAAAACCATTTACTATCTTGACATTAAATTATTATTATTATTATATTATGAAGATGTTATTATGAGAATATACTCGTATAGTACTTTAGTAAGTAGTAAACAAACGAAAAAAACCGGTTCAAGCCGAAAGAACCAGCACAAGTTGTTATTTTTCGCGAAACTCATATAATAGTCACACCCCGTCACAAACAATCTTTATTCACTTGACATTAATTTTATTGTGAAGCAGTCAATAATTTTTATAGATGTGCATAGCATATATAAAAAACCGGTTCAAGCTAGCTGAACCGATTTAACATCTTTTATAAATTTCACATATATTTTATAATGAAGCAGTGTCTATATGAAACCGGTTCAATTCGACTGACACTTTGGGTATTCAATACCGGAGGTATTATAATTTAAAATTTTAAAATTTAAAACAAACAACATATAGTAAATGTTAGAAACCGGGTTAAGCTGACTGAACCGATATAAACAGACATTTTACAATCGAACCGGTGCGACCTTAGCTTAACAATCAATAGAAACCGGTTCAACAACATCCTTTTATAAACTGGCACTTTTGCATTTAATATCGTAAATATTAAAATGTATTAAAAAGTATAAAATTAGAAAAATATAAATGAAAGAAACCGGTTCAAGCTGACTGAACCGATATAAACAGACATTTTACAATCAATCCTTAGCTTAATAATCAATAGAAAACGGTTCACCAACATCCTTTTATAAACTGGTTCAAGCTGTGTGGCACTTTTTACATTCAATACCTTAGATATTAAAGTGTATTAAAAAGTTTAAAATTAAAACTAAATAAAAATGAAAGAAACCGGTTCAAGCTGACTGAACCGATATAAACACATATTTTACTATCGAACCGGTGCGACCTTAGCTTAACAATCAATAGAAAACGGTTCAACAACATCCTTTTATAAACTGGTTCAAGCTGTGTGGCACTTTTTACATTCAATACCTTAGGTATTAAAATGTATTAAAAAGTTTAAAATTAAAAATCAATGTAAATGAAAGAAACCGGTTCAAGCTGACTGAACCGGTGCAGCTTATTTGCAGATAATGCTGCAGTACAGCTAAATAGTTAAACAGTTCAATAAATAAATAGATGTGTTAACGACTTACCTTCTCTCTCAGCATATCACGTATACGCCCCGCTTGATTCTTTGAGCGATGCAACTCCAGCTGCAGCTCCAGACAACGCTCCTGCCAGTTGATCTGCGGGACAGAGAGAGAGAGACAAGAATGCTTAAGCTTGCCATCTGCTAGCAGCTCGCGACTCTCGAGACTCACCTCGGGCAACGCTTGGCCATAATTGTTCAGCTGATGCACGTCGAGATGTTCGGTGAGCGTGGAAAAGTGCGGCCACGGTGCATCGGGGGCATCGAGAGCGGCGCAGACCGCATTGGCTGCTGCGTTGGACTGCGTGCAGCTCTGCAGCTCCTTGGCGCTGGGCTTGGCCGGTATGGGCGGTGGGCGTGGCACGCGACGCGGCATCAAACGCGGACTGTTGGGGGCGGTGGAGGCGGCGACGAGACGCGCCTCATGCAGCTGTGCGGCACGCGTCAACGGCATCTGGCCGCTGAACGATGTGGCACGCTTCGCGAGCAGCGGCGAGGCATGCAACGACTGAGTGCCGGAGCCAGAAGCCGAACCCGACGCTGAACCAGAACCGGAACCGGAACCCGGCAAATGTATGGGTAGCGATGGCGGTTGTTGCAACTGCTGATGATGTTGCAACGGATGATGATGTTGCAGCTGCTGTTGCTGCTGCTGCTGCTGGTGGTAATAGTGTGAGGCATGCTGCGATGTGGCAGTGGGAAAGGTGTGCAGATAGCTGGCGCCATCTTGCGGCCGTAGAAAGTAGTTGTGCGTATGCGTGTAGTACAACGTCTGTGTGGCAGCCACGCCCAGCGTGGGGGCGGGCGCGGGTGTGCCACGACCCGATGTCGATGCTGAGGCACTTGCCGACGGCGATGGCGACGATGACGCAGAACGACGTCGCTGCTCCGCTGCCTGTTGCAGCTGCTGCTGCTGATGTTGCTGCAACTGTTGTTGCTGCTGCTGCTGCTGTTGTAAGTTGGTAAGCGTATCGAATATTTGCGATAAACGACCCAAAGGCACTTCGTCAGACATTTAGCCGAGCGACAGCAGCTGCAAAAAAAAGGAAAGAAGAATTTGAGTAAAGCATTAAATACAGCAAAGAAAATCTTAAATTCTAAACTTATTTTCTCTAAATATGTCGACTTGAACTCTTTTCCTACATATGATTTTAATAAACTGGAGCAACCGTTATCATTTAAATTGCTTTACTATTTCTTTGAGCATTTTTGGTATTTGCACTAAAAAAAAATCTAATTTGAAAAGAAGATTGCTAGTCATGATTTAAGATTTTTTCCAACTTAAACACAAAAAATCTTTAAATATGATTTTTAGGTTGAAAAGATTTCAAATCACATTTGTGTGCCATATTTTTAACATCAAAATCTTAATTCAGAAATGTTTTATTCTACAGAGAAAGAAAAAAAATCTAGATTGAAAAAAATCTTTATTTCAGACTTTCTTGATCTTAAAAACAACAATCTTGAGAACAGATTTTTGGGTTGAAACAATCATAAATCAAGATTTGTAAGCTAAAATATCTAATTTTAACATTAAAATCTTGCTTGAAGAATATTTTATTCTAGATTGAAAAGAAGATTGCATATCGTAATATGGAACCGATCTCAAAAAAATTGAAACAAGATTTTTAGGTTAAACAAAATCTGTAATAAATGATTTGAAAACACGTAGTAAAATAACAAAACACATAAATCTATTTTAATTTTAAAATCTAATCAAGCAATCTACATTTAAGATTTATTTAAGATTTTGGTTTCATGATTCAATTTTGAGATTTTTTCATTCTTTATTCAAAATTTTATTCTTGATTTAGCACGTTTTTTCATTCTATGCATTGTTTCTACTTTCAAGCTTGTGATTTCCATAAGTTTTAAATAACATTTTACTATCTCAAGCAGATTTAGTTTAATGCTTAAACGAATTAATTAAATTAAACAAAATACTGCCCCAAGTAGACCACGATAAACTTACGAACTTCGGCTAAAATCAAGTTAAAAAGTTTTATTAGACAAACCATAAGTTAAGTATGCAATTAAAGCTTTATTTATAATTCAATTAACTGTTTTGTTAATATTATAAAATGTCTCTCTTATTACTAATACTAAAGAGCGGAAAAAATATATTCTTTTTGAATTTAAATTAATCATCTTGATAACCTGCGGCCCAAGCTCTCTAATCTTCAAACATGTAGACTATGAACAGTCTAGCGGAAGCTCTTGAGACGCTCAAAAATGTGACTCGAAATTTGCGAACTTGATTTGGCTTGCGTGCTTATCAAAACGCTGCTTAATTGTTGATAAGCTGTTACGCACAAATCTCGCTCTTAAATTGTGCGTGGTGTGGCTTTGATTACAGTCTGCACAATGTGGCGGATGAGTAACGTAACGATGCTGTGGATGAGCTTGAGTTTTGGCAAACAATCAGCTGAGCTCTCTGATGATGAGAATATGCAATTAAATTGTATTTTTTTCAAGATTATGTATTTGCTTATAATAAGTTCTTAATATTATACTTATTAATTAAGTTATAAATCATACTGTAAATTATAAATACATAATGTAAAACTCCATTATGTATAAAAACTTTTTAAAATTATATGTAATCTAATTTAAGACTGTTCAGCATAAGCTAAAAATATAAATTTGTATATCAATATACTAATAATATATATACTAATATAATATATACTATACTAGTATATCAATATACTGAACATATGCTTTAATAAATATTTTATATGGTATATTTCGTACTTTATGGTATATTTTGGATGTAGTACTGTAGAATGTTGTATATCAATATACGAAATGTGAGCTTTGATATATTTTAATAGTTTTGCGGTATTGTTTTGGTATATTTGAAAAATATATCGCAGTCGAGCACACCTGACTGTAGTTTTCTTAGTTGTTATTGCTCTTAGTTGTGTATTTTGTACTTTGGGGTATATTTCAAATGTATGTAGTACAATATTGATAAATGTAGAATTTGGTATTTTTATGGTATATTTTAAGAATATTGTTTTATTAAAATTGGGTAGCGGGTATTTCACAGTCGTGGACATTCGACTGTAGCTTTCTTTCTTGTTTAAAAATTCAAGAAATTCCAATTAAGCAATCTAATGGCAACTCTTCTGAGAACCTATATAACCTCTATAAGGCTAAATGATACTATATCGAATATAAACGTATCGTTTACAAGATATTTAAATGATGCCCATACACACATACATATATGTCGTATAGATGTCTAATTTATAGCCATCAGTAGTCGCCTCAACAGCAGACGTGCCGCAGCAAAAACAAGCAGACAAAATCAATGCGAATGTCCGAATCTATGAGCTGCTAGTTCTCAGTTGAGTTGGCCAGTATGGATATCAACGTGTGTGTGTGTGTGTGTTGAGTTGAGTTTTTTGGTTGGCAAAAACGTGGAACAACAGGTGCGCGAATCTGGGGCGTCAATTGGCATTACGTGTGCGCAATGTTAAATGAAAACAGTTCAAACAGTTAGAAGCGCCCAACTAACTACATATGAGTTTTGCCTTTGCTTTTCGTTTCTCCCTTTTTCCTTTTCCCTCTGGCTTTTGCTTTTGCTTTTGTCAACTGGCCAGAGACCTGGGCGATGGCAGCAATTATGGCCAAAGTGCTGGGTCAACTTTGTTGGCAGTAAATTGAATGTGCCATGAGATTGACAAGAACAAAAACAACTAAAATAAAAACTTGACATTCCAGCATGTGTTGGAGTAAAATGGAGTTTAGTTTTCGGCAAAAGGAATGTTGCTGCTGTTGCTGCTCCACTTCAATCATCAAAGCGTACAAAGTCTTTCATCTTTTGTGCGGTTTGCCAACGACCAGAAATTTGTCTGAACCTCAAAAAAGCAGACTTGTACCCTCCTCCTCCGCAGTAAGTTCAAGTCGTCGCTATATGTACATGCAGGTTACAACAACTAAACTAACAGCTACACCAACCAACAGCAATAGCAACAAGAACACATTCAATGCATTTGCCGACTTTCTTTGCTTTCGGAATTTTTGTGGGTAAAAGCCTGCAGCTTCCAGCAGTTTTCAACATCCTTTCGAGTGCAAGAAAGGATACCCAGTCTTTTGTGCCCCCGCTCTGTGGTGTGGTCGAAGACGAACCGACGACCAAAGCACATGGCACAACTCTCGGGGCATTCATGAGAATTATATTCAAATTTTGTGCTGATTACGAAGACGATGACGATGACGACAAGGACAACGGCAACGACAACGACAACGACAAACTGGCAGCTGCCCATGAAATTGGAATTGGAATTGAAGTTGAAGTTGAAGTTGAGAGAGAGAGAATGAGAGTTTTAGTTCAACTCATCGAGTGCCACTCAAATGACTGTGCGTATGTCCTTTATGCATGTGTTTGTGTCTGTGCGTCACTACACTTCATTTTACAAATTTTGATTAAATTTAAGTTGATTGAAATTCAAATTCCGTTTTTGATTTGACAAAATGTGCACTTCAGGGCACCGTTTTCATTTTGCTTCTTGTTTGAGAGTGAGCAAGAGGGAAAGAGAGAAAGTTCTAAGTGCACTTTGCAGCAAATTGTTGCTAATTGAAGTTTGGCAACAGTGCACTGCAGCGCACAAAGGTTCTTGAAAGCAGCTAGGGCAGCAATCTTCTAGTTGTTTAACTAACAAATTGTCCCAATACTCGTTTTACCCTTTTACAGCTTCGTAAACAGTATAAGCAAATTAAGTTGAAGAATTTTGGCAAATTGACTGCAAATGTGAACAAAGTACTTGTAACTCGGATTAAAGAGATTTCAAGTGATGGGTTAGTCAAGCACTATCTGCATTCACGCACTTGGAAAATAATTTAGTTTAGGTGTGAAATTAGATTCAACTTGCACTTTAAATTTCTTGATAACAATTTTAATATACGGAAATTGGAAAGGCAACATTGATGTGCTCGAAGTTTGACCGCAAAGAAGCTAAGGATCACTCAAGTTGTGAATTACAAAAATTTCAAATGCCGCATCAAAGCTCAACAATGTACTTCAAACTAAGCGACAAGTCAGTGAAGTTTAACAGCAATGCAGCTGAAATGCAAATCGGCAACCGCGCAGTGAAGCTTGACAACAGTGTAGACATTGTAAAACCACTGTGAAATTTGGCAACAGCGCATGCCATCATTTGACAGATCTATTGGCTTATTGGTATTTGCCAGCAAAGTTGAATGAACTCATTAGCTGCGACAGCACTTTGAAGCTTTCAAATCATAAGCCGCTTAGCAATATGTAACTAACAGATACAGCTACTTATTTTTGTAGTAACTACAAGGAGTATCTGTGTTTGTGGCTCGGCTTAATATGGAGTTACACATACTCACTGGCAAATGGAGTTACACATGAACATCGCATATATGTATATAGAGAGTCAGCTGGATAAGTGCAGTTCCTATTTCAGACAGCATTGTCTTGTGTTTGCTCATAGCTTGAAGCAGGGTTTTTGGTTTGGTCTGCTTAGCTTTACGTTCTTGCAACACAACTCGCTAATGCACACACATGAGCAGCACAGCAGAGCAGAGCACATCAGAGAACACAGAGCTGAGTAGTCGGTGGAGTAGTAAGTAAACTAAATAAGTAACATATAAGAATGGCGGCGGCAACGACGCATGAAAACTCACTCAAATAGTTAGCAGACTTGTTTAGTTGCAATGAAGTGTGGCATGTTGCACAGCTACGCTTACAACTTACACACACACACATACACACATATATATACTCAGATCCAGACCCAGGAGCAACAACTACAATTACAACTACAACTAGAAGAGCAAAAGCAAATTTGAGACCCCTCTAGACGACAGTTAAGCTGCTCTGAGCTCAACCCAGTGCTTCAACAAATATTAGACAATGTATTTATGTATTATCAACTCTAAGTGCGTGTGTGTGTGTCTGTGTGTGTGTATGTGTTCAGCAGGGATTGAGTTCCCAATAGTCTCCGACTCGGGACTCGGGAATGTAAATTCCACAACTGGAAACATCGATTTGCACAAAAACTTTTGTCCAAATAAAGATAAGCCAATAGCCAAAAGAAGCAGATTGTGTCGCAGAGCTCTGCTCTCAAATGAAAAGGCAAAGCTGCATTAAGTAAATAAAAACAATTGTATTTCTTAAAGGATTCAAAAGCCAAAGCATGCTAGAAATGCTAAATATAATGTCATAGATGCGACTGATTGAATTTTCTTTGACTATAAAAATAAATTTAAAATTGGCAATTAATTTGAAAAAAATTATAACAGTTTAAAAAGTATCAACAACAAATGTCACAAATATATTAAATATATTTCAAAAATTAAAATTTGAAATTCATAAATTCAATAAAGTTTAAGAATTAATTAATAGACACTTTGATAGTTGATTTTAATTAAGAAATTGATAAATACAATAGAAATGAAACAAAAATATTAATCACGTGCAAAAAACCCATTTTATTGCACGTGAAATTGATCAGCTAAGTTAAAAAAAAACACAAAATATTCATATAAATTAATTAATTATTATAGAAAAGTAATGCTGAAAAAAAGAAAAAGAAATGTAATGCCATATAAAGGATATATGGGAATATAAAAATATATTTATTAGTCAATAGCTACAATCGAGTGTACTCGACTTTTAGATACCCGCTATCCATTTTGAATTGAAACAAAACAGTGTTAAAAAAAAACACAAAATATTCATATAAATTAATTAATTATTATAGAAAAGTAATGCTGAAAAAAAGAAAAAGAAATGTAATGCCATATAAAGGATATATGGGAATATAAAAATATATTTATTAGTCAATAGCTACAATCGAGTGTACTCGACTTTTAGATACCCGCTATCCATTTTGAATTGAAACAAAACAGTGCGGTATTATAGCTCAGAGAAGCTGGGTCCTGTGATTTGAGATATTCAAAAAAAAATTGGTGCCCATTGATTTAAATCGTTTGCCCATGTTTGCCCAGGAAAAATTTTTTTTTGCCCACCCTTAGTTTCGAAATTATGAAAAAATTTTTTTTTTCGAAAATTCAAAAATTTTTTTTTTCAAAATTTTTTTGAGGAAATCGCTTTAAAATCGTTTGCCCATGTTTGCCCATCTTTTAGTTTTTCGAAAAAATTTTTCGTTTTCGAAATTTTGAATTTTGAAAAATTTTGACATTTTTTCGGCATGAATGACTCAAACTCGATAGCCCACACCTCGAAATTATGAAAACTAAAGCTCTACAACGGTCGCCTTAAGTGTTTTCAAGTCTGCCCATATCTCAGAATTTCAAAATTTTGAAAAATTTGAAGGTTTTCAACTTTTTTGATTGCCCATACAAATTCATCGTTTGCCCAATTTTCAAAGTCTCAAAATTTTGCCAAATTTCAAAATTTTTCAAATTTTTTGACTTTTTCAGACTGCCCATTCGCTATTTTCGTTTGCCCACCCTTTAGAATTTCAAAATTTTGCCGAATTCCAAAAATTTTCATACTTTTTTGATTTCAGCCTATGGCCCATACAAATTCATCGTTTGCCCAATTTTTAAAGTCTCATATTTTTGCCAAATTTCAAAATTTTTCAAATTTTTTTGACTTTTTCAGACTGCCCATTCGCTATTTTCGTTTGCCCACCCTTTAGAATTTCAAAATTTTTCCGAATTCCAAAAATTTTCATACTTTTTTGATTTCAGCCTATGGCCCATACAAATTCATCGTTTGACCAATTTTCAAAGTCTCAAATTTTTGCCAAATTTCAAAATTTTTCAAATTTTTTTTACTTTTTCAGACTGCCCATTCGCTATTTTCGTTTGCCCACCCTTTAGAATTTCAAAATTTTGCCGAATTCTAAAAATTTTCATACTTTTTTGATTTCAGCCTATGGCCCATACAAATTCATCGTTTGCCCAATTTTCAAAGTCTCAAATTTTTGCCAAATTTCAAAATTTTTCAAATTTTTTTGACTTTTTCAGACTGCCCATTCGCTATTTTCGTTTGCCCACCCTTTAGAATTTCAAAATTTTGCCGAATTCTAAAAATTTTCATACTTTTTTGATTTCAGCCTATGGCCCATACAAATTCATCGTTTGCCTAATTTTTAAAGTCTCAAATTTTTGCCAAATTTCAAAATTCAAATATTTTAAAAATATAACATAAGTTGTGTTTTCAGACATTTTCTCGCCCTGCGATTCGCATGCGATTCGCCTGCGATTCGGTTGCGATTCGGTTGCGATTCGGTTGCGATTCGGTTGCGATTCGCTTGCGATTCGCCTGCGATTCGGTTGCGATTCGGTTGCGATTCGCTTGCGATTCGCTTGCGATTCGCCTGCGATTCGGTTGCGATTCGCCTGCGATTCGCCTGCGATTCGGTTGCGATTCGGTTGCGATTCGGTTGCGATTCGCCTGCGATTCGGTTGCGATTCGGTTGCGATTCGGTTGCGATTCGGTTGCGATTCGGTTGCGATTCGCCTGCGATTCGGTTGCGATTCGGTTGCGATTCGGTTGCGATTCGGTTGCGATTCGGTTGCGATTCGCTTGCGATTCGGTTGCGATTCGCATGCGGTTCGGTTGCGATTCGCATGCGATTCGCCTGCGATTCGGTTGCGATTCGGTTGCGATTCGGTTGCGATTCGGCTGCGATTCGCTTGCGATTCGCTAGCGATCCGCCTGCGTCGCCTGCGGTTCGGTTGCGATTCGCATGCGATTCGCCTGCGATTCGGTTGCGATTTGCCTGCGATTCGCCTGCGATTCGGTTGCGATTCGCTTGCGATTCGGTTGCGATTCGCATGCGGTTCGGTTGCGGTTCGCATGCGATTCGCCTGCGATTCGGTTGCGATTCGCTTGCGATTCGCCTGCGGTTCGGTTGCGATTCGCATGCGATTCGGTTGCGATTCGCCTGCGATTCGGTTGCGATTCGCTTGCGATTCGGTTGCGATTCGCATGCGATTCGGTTGCGATTCGGTTGCGATTCGGTTGCGATTCGCATGCGATTCGCCTGCGATTCGGTTGCGATTCGCCTGCGATTCGGTTGCGATTCGGTTGCGATTCGCATGCGATCCGCTAGCGATCCGCCTGCGATTCGCTTGCGATCCGCCTGCGATCCGCCTGCGATTCGCTTGCGATCCGCCTGCGATCCGCTTGCGATTCGCTTGCGATTCGCCTGCGATTCGCCTGCGATTCGCTTGCGATTCGCCTGCGATTCGCCTGCGATTCGCTTGCGATCCGCCTGCGATTCGCTTGCGATTCGCTTGCGATCCGGCTGCGATTCGCTTGCGATCCGCCTGCGATTCGCTTGCGATCCGCCTGCGATTCGCTTGCGATCCGCTTGCGATTCGCCTGCGATCCGCTAGCGATCCGCCTGCGATTCGCCTGCGATTCGGTTGCGATTCGGTTGCGATTCGGTTGCGATTCGCCTGCGATTCGGTTGCGATTCGGTTGCGATTCGGTTGCGATTCGGTTGCGATTGGGTTGCGATTCGCTTGCGATTCGGTTGCGATTCGCATGCGGTTCGGTTGCGATTCGCATGCGATTCGCCTGCGATTCGGTTGCGATTCGGTTGCGATTCGGTTGCGATTCGGCTGCGATTCGCTTGCGATTCGCTAGCGATCCGCCTGCGTCGCCTGCGGTTCGGTTGCGATTCGGTTGCGATTCGCTTGCGATTCGCTTGCGATTCGCCTGCGATTCGGTTGCGATTCGGTTGCGATTCGCCTGCGATTCGGTTGCGATTCGGTTGCGATTCGGTTGCGATTCGGTTGCGATTCGGTTGCGATTCGCTTGCGATTCGGTTGCGATTCGCATGCGGTTCGGTTGCGATTCGCATGCGATTCGCCTGCGATTCGGTTGCGATTCGGTTGCGATTCGGTTGCGATTCGGCTGCGATTCGCTTGCGATTCGCTAGCGATCCGCCTGCGTCGCCTGCGGTTCGGTTGCGATTCGCATGCGATTCGCCTGCGATTCGGCTGCGATTCGCCTGCGATTCGGTTGCGATTCGCTTGCGATTCGGTTGCGATTCGCATGCGGTTCGGTTGCGGTTCGCATGCGATTCGCCTGCGATTCGGTTGCGATTCGCTTGCGATTCGCCTGCGGTTCGGTTGCGATTCGCATGCGATTCGGTTGCGATTCGCCTGCGATTCGGTTGCGATTCGCTTGCGATTCGGTTGCGATTCGCATGCGATTCGGTTGCGATTCGGTTGCGATTCGGTTGCGATTCGCATGCGATTCGCCTGCGATTCGGCTGCGATTCGCCTGCGATTCGGTTGCGATTCGGTTGCGATTCGCATGCGATCCGCTAGCGATCCGCCTGCGATTCGCTTGCGATCCGCCTGCGATCCGCCTGCGATTCGCTTGCGATCCGCCTGCGATCCGCTTGCGATTCGCTTGCGATTCGCCTGCGATTCGCCTGCGATTCGCTTGCGATTCGCCTGCGATTCGCTTGCGATTCGCCTGCGATTCGCCTGCGATTCGCTTGCGATCCGCCTGCGATTCGCTTGCGATTCGCTTGCGATCCGGCTGCGATTCGCTTGCGATCCGCCTGCGATTCGCTTGCGATCCGCCTGCGATTCGCTTGCGATCCGCTTGCGATTCGCCTGCGATCCGCTAGCGATCCGCCTGCGATTCGCCTGCGATTCGGTTGCGATTCGCCTGCGATTCGCTTGCGATTCGCATTCGATTCGCCTGCGATTCGGTTGCGATTCGCTTGCGATTCGCCTGCGGTTCGGTTGCGATTCGCTTGCGATTCGCCTGCGGTTCGGTTGCGATTCGCATGCGATTCGGTTGCGATTCGCCTGCGATTCGGTTGCGATTCGCCTGCGATCCGCCTGCGATTCGGTTGCGATTCGGTTGCGATTCGCTTGCGATCCGCCTGCGATTCGCTTGCGATTCGCTTGCGATCCGGCTGCGATTCGCTTGCGATCCGCCTGCGATCCGCCTGCGATTCGCTTGCGATCCGCCTGCGATTCGCCTGCGATTCGCTTGCGATTCGCTTGCGATCCGCCTGCGATTCGCTTGCGATTCGCTTGCGATCCGCTTGCGATTCGCCTGCGATCCGCTAGCGATCCGCCTGTGATCCGCCTGTGATCCGCCTGCGATCCGCCTGCGATTCGCCTGCGATCCGCCTGTGATCCGACTGCGATCCGCTTGCGATTCGCCTGTGATCCGACTGCGATTCGCCTGCGATTCGCTTGCGATTCGCCTGCGATCCGCCTGCGATTCGCTTGCGATCCGCCTGCGATTCTCCCACGATTTATTCGCATTATTATTTAAAAAATTTTTGAAAAAAAGTTCATATGCAAAAACCTTAGTTATTTAATAATACTTCAATTATTATATTCAAATATTTTTAAAATATAACATAAGTTGTGTTTTCAAACATTTTCTCGCCCCGCGATTTATTCGCGCGCGATTATTCGCTCGCGATTTATTCGTTTTTTTATTTATTATTTAAAATTTTTTTGAAATATTCAAAATATGTTAAAAACATAACATAAGTTGTGTTTTCAAACATTTTCTTCAAGCAACTTAAAATAAGGGACATTTTACTTGGTCAAAAGAATATCATATACGCACTTGGATTCGCTCGCGATTCGCCTGCGATTTATTCGCGCGATTCGCCTGCGATTTATTCGCGCGATTCGCTCGCGATTATTAGTTATTTAATAATACTTCAATTATAATATTCAAATATTTTAAAAATATAACATAACAAAGATCATATGCAAAAACCTTAGTTATTTAATAATACTTCAATTATTATATTCAAATATTTTAAAAATATCACATAAGTTGTGTTCGCCTGCGATCCGCCTGCGATTCGCCTGCGATTCGCTTGCGATTCGCTTGCGATCCGCTTGCGATTCGCCTGAGATCCGCCTGCGATCCGCCTGCGATTCGCCTGAGATCCGCCTGCGATCCGCCTGCGATTCGCCTGCGATTCGCTTGCGATCCGCCTGCGATTCGCCTGCGATCCGCTTGCGATCCGCCTGTGATCCGCCTGCGATCCGCCTGCGATTCGCCTGCGATCCGCCTGCGATCCGCCTGTGATCCGACTGCGATCCGCTTGCGATTCGCCTGCGATCCGACTGCGATCCGCCTGCGATCCGCCTGCCATCCGCCTGCGATTCGCCTGCGATTCGCCTGCGATCCGCTTGCGATCCGTCTGCGATCCGCTTGCGATCCGTCTGCGATCCGCTTGAATAATTGAAGTAATTGAATAATTGAAGTATTATTAAATAACTAAGGTTTTTGCATATGAACTTTTTTTCAAAAATTATTTAAATAATAATGCGGATAAATCGTGGGAGAATCGCAGGCGAATCGCAGGGGGATCGCGGGCGCAAGCGAATCGCAGGAGGTTTTTGCATATGAACTTTGTTATGTTATATTTTGAATATTTCAAACATTTTTTAAATAATAAATAAAAAAACGAATAAATCTCGGGGCGAGAAAATGTTTGAAAACACAACTTATGTTATATTTTTAAAATATTTGAATATAATAATTGAAGTATTATTAAATAACTAAGGTTTTTGCATATGAACTTTTTTTCAAAAATTATTTAAATAATAATGCGAATAAATCGTGGGAGAATCGCAGGCGGATCGCAAGCGAATCGCAGGCGGATCGCAAGCGAATCGCAGGCGGATCGCGGGCGAATCGCAGGCGAACACAACTTATGTGATATTTTTAAAATATTTGAATATAATAATTGAAGTATTATCAAATAACTAAGGTTTTTGCATATGAACTTTGTTATGTTATATTTAGAATATTTCAAAAAATTTTTAAATAATAAATAAAAAAATGAATAAATCGCGAGCGAATAATCGCGCGCGAATAAATCGCGGGGCGAGAAAATGTTTGAAAACACAACTTATGTTATATTTTTAAAATATTTGAATTTTGAAATTTGGCAAAAATTTGAGACTTTGAAAATTGGGCAAACGATGAATTTGTATGGGCCATAGGCTGAAATCAAAAAAGTATGAAAATTTTTAGAATTCGGCAAAATTTTGAAATTCTAAAGGGTGGGCAAACGAAAATAGCGAATGGGCAGTCTGAAAAAGTCAAAAAAATTTGAAAAATTTTGAAATTTGGCAAAAATTTGAGACTTTGAAAATTGGTCAAACGATGAATTTGTATGGGCCATAGGCTGAAATCAAAAAAGTATGAAAATTTTTGGAATTCGGAAAAATTTTGAAATTCTAAAGGGTGGGCAAACGAAAATAGCGAATGGGCAGTCTGAAAAGTCAAAAAATTTGAAAAATTTTGAAATTTGGCAAAAATATGAGACTTTAAAAATTGGGCAAACGATGAATTTGTATGGGCCATAGGCTGAAATCAAAAAGTATGAAAATTTTGGAATTCGGAAAAATTTTGAAATTCTAAAGGGTGGGCAAACGAAAATAGCGAATGGGCAGTCTGAAAAGTCAAAAAATTTGAAAAATTTTGAAATTTGGCAAAAATATGAGACTTTAAAAATTGGGCAAACGATGAATTTGTATGGGCCATAGGCTGAAATCAAAAAAGTATGAAAATTTTTGGAATTCGGCAAAATTTTGAAATTCTAAAGGGTGGGCAAACGAAAATAGCGAATGGGCAGTCTGAAAAAGTCAAAAAATTTGAAAAATTTTGAAATTTGGCAAAATTTTGAGACTTTGAAAATTGGGCAAACGATGAATTTGTATGGGCAATCAAAAAGTTGAAAACCTTCAAATTTTTCAAAATTTTGAAATTCTGAGATATGGGCAGACTTGAAAACACTTAAGGCGACCGTTGTAGAGCTTTAGTTTTCATAATTTCGAGGTGTGGGCTATCGAGTTTGAGTCATTCATGCCGAAAAAAATGTCAAAATTTTTCAAAATTCAAAATTTCGAAAACGAAAAATTTTTTCGAAAAACTAAAAGATGGGCAAACATGGGCAAACGATTTTAAAGCGATTTCCGCAAAAAAATGTTGAAAAAAAAAATTTTTGAATTTTCGAAAAAAAAAAATTTTTCATAATTTCGAAACTAAGGGTGGGCAAAAAAAAATTTTTCCTGGGCAAACATGGGCAAACGATTTAAAGCAATGAGCACCAATTTTTTTTTTTGAATATCTCAAATCACTGGACCCAGCTTCTCTGAGCTCGGTATTATTCGTAAAATATACCAAATTAATATTCCGTAAAAATACTAAAATATACCAAAGGCTATCTTTTAAAGTCTTTCAGATCTAGGGGCTCATACGAAATGAATATACCACAAAAATACTAAAATATACTGAAAGCTGTGTTTGGTGTTTTGATATCGTACTACATTCAAAATATATATTGGAATAGTACTACATTTGCAAAATAAGAAAATATACCGAAAGTTATATTTAGTATATTAGCATAGTATCACATTACAAATACGTTGAATACTATACTCGTATAAAACATACAATTATATAATTCAATACAAAGCTATTTAAATAGCTAATATACCGCAAATATGCAAAAAGATACTGAAAGCTATGTTTGGTATATTAATTTAATACAACATTCAAAAGAATACCAATAAAAATACTTTGACTATAACAAAAATAAATACAATTCAATACAAAATTATTAACATCGTAAATATTAAATTTTGTGCAAATTTGCGTAAAATTAAAGAGGCAAGTTAAAAATGGTAACCAAAGTATCGAATATAAATTAATAGAAGAGCGTTTTATCGACGGCAGCTGCCGCATTGCAAAATTCGAGTGGCAATTGACTAATTTGATGATGTTGGCCGAAAAGTGCTGACGCAGCAATAAATAAAGCTCAGTTATGCAGTAAATTCAACATTAGCTGTTAAATAACAGCATTTCGATATAAAAATGCACACAAACTGTGCCACATGCAACATGCATGCCATGCAGTAAATGATAGCTTGCCGCACTGACGTGCCCCCAAAATGTAACTCTTCCCCCTTTGCCCGTCGCCCCCTTGATGTGTCCACCACTTCGACAAAAAAGTAGCAGCAAGCATTTGATGCTCGTGTTGCAAGTTACAAAATGCAAGTTGTAAAATTAATACAACATAAAATTGTACACACACACACACACACTCATACTCATACATTGACAGCAATTTGCAGCATGCATGCCTAGCCTCTCCCCCTTCTCCTCCCTCCGTTGCCCTCCTTTTGCCCCATGAGCTGCTCTTGATATCCCTCCCCCCTCTCATCCAAAAAACAAAAGCGAGCGCTTCCCTCTCTCTCTCCCTGTCTCACTCTCTCTCTCCCTCGCTGTCCCTTGGCAATTGCTCGCCCTGTTGTGGCACTTCAAAAATTTAATAAACGTTGCAGCATCGTTCGCATGCCAATAATTTCACAATGCCGCACACACACACACACACTTTGCCCCCGAGCTGGCAGCTTAACCTGCCACAAATACTACACTACACTGCCTTTCCCCCTTCCCCTTTCCCTTCCCTTCCCTTTCTGCCATCCCGTTACAGTTCCATTTCCATTTTCTTTCCCCATTTGCCTGTCTGTCTCTAGCTCTTTCTCTCCTGCTCTTTCCCTGACTATGGCTCTCTTTCACTTTCTTTTTTCTACCTCGCTTTCTCTCTTTCGCTCTTTTTATTTAAATACCCTTTTCCCTCTCTTTCTTTGACTTTTTTTTTGTCTTTTTCTGTGGCTTTCCCTCTTGCTCTAACGTTTCCCGTCAGTGTCTCCCTCTCAGTCTCCCTTTCAGTCTTTCTCTCAGTCTCCCTCTCAGTTTGCCCTTCAGTCTCCCTCCCAGTCTCCCTCTCAGTCTCCCTCTCAGTCTCCCTCCCAGTCTCCCTTTCAGTCTTCCCTTCAGTCTTCCCTTCAGTTTCCCTCTCAGTCTCTCTTTCTATCTCCCTTTCAGTCTTCTTCATTGTATTTATCTTCTTTCTCTCTCTACACTATCCCTCCCTCACTCTTTCTCTCTATCTCTCTTCCTCTTTATAGACCCCTCTCTGTCTCACACTCTGCTGTAATGCGTCGTCAATTTGAAAAACATTGTCAATGCATATTTTGTCTCGTTGTGAGCGTGTGTGTGTGTGTGAGCGTGTAACTGATGCTATGTATGTGTGTGTGTGTGTTTGCGTGTCTGTCCCCTTCTATGTGTGTGTGTGTGTGTCTGTCCCCTTCTATGTGTGTGTGTGTGTGTGTGACAACTACTAAGCGTCATATTAACAACATTGTAACATGCACGCAGCATAGAAGCGAGGGGCAGCCAACACAACAACAACAACAACAACAAGGCAACAACAACAACTCGACAACGCGTTGCCAACTCCGCCACACACACACCTTCCCCCACTTCCCCCCTCTATCCACCTCCACTCTTCACTAAGCTGCTCTTGCCCCATCCATCTTCTACTTTATGCGCTTTTATTCTTTTCGCCTTGTTGTTGCCGCCTTTTAACCAACTATTTTTCAGTCAATTCCAACGAAAAATTTATAATAAATGCTCGCGCACATGTGATGTCGCGCATTTTAATTGGTAACTCCCCCCCCCCCCCCCCCCCACCACTCACCACCTAACTGCCCCTATGGGTGGAGCGGGGCGTGGCTGATAAGCGCGGGTGCGTTTTGTCTGCCTCGCTTTTGTGGTTTGGCTGTAAAACGATTGTCGCTGTTGCCAGTTGTTGTTGTTGCCAGTTGTTGTTGTTGTTGTTGCCAGTTGTTGTCGGTTCTGTAGCTGTTCATAGTTCACTTGTTGTTGTTGTTGCTTTGCTGTAGCTTATGCTCAGTTGGCAAGTACTTATGGGACAGTGAAGACAAAACCCGACTGAGGTGTGGGCCAAAGCGGACATGGCTGACTCTCTATGACCTACGTGACAGCCAAAAGACTGCTCCAACTTCGCCCCGCCTGGATCAACTGAATATACACACTACACTGCAAAAAACATTTGTCTTACAAATTGTGTTCTTAAAATGAGACCACTTTAAGAGCAATTTCTTAAAACAAAGGAATAGAAAATGTCAAAACCTAAACAAGTTTTTAAAACTAAGAAATAGAAAATTCCAGATTCTCAAAATTAGATCAAAAATACTCGATACTACAAAAATAATAAATTATAAAATTTTGTAATCTCGAATCGAAATTCCTATATGGATTTTATCTAGTTATAATTTTCTCGTTAATAGCCGAGTTAGTCAAGCTGTGACGAACCATTCTTCATTGTAATCTAAGAAAGGAGGTCCTAGGTTTTAAATACTGCCTAGAATCGAGATGATAAATATCTCGTAAGTAGAGTGTACAACATTATACCATTTATACGTACTGCTGAGTAATATATCAATAAAAGTTTAATATTTAAATAGTAAAATACCAATAAAAAGAAAGACGAAAAATAAATAATATATATGGTAATATTTTTGTTGATCTTATAATAAGATTTTTGATCTTCAAACTATAAGATTTCTTCCTCTTTTAAATAATAAAGATAAAGTTTTTAAATAATAAAGATAATGTTATTATTTAAAAGAGAAAAAATCTTATAGGTATATATCAACATATATTCGAACTATAGAATGTATAATTTCTTATAAATTAGAACTTGATCTTATATCAAATGTGCCTGAAATCATGTTCTTGACGCACTTTCTAGAACAAAATTCTTCGTACTAAGACCAAAATTATGATTTTACAACTTTTTTTTTTCAGTGTATACACCTACATACATATACATATATACATACATTATGGATTGGTGTGCGTGTGCTTTATGGTTTTTAATAGCCACTGCATAATGCATGGCAAAATGCAATCGTCGAGCTCATCGAAATGCAACACAACTATGTAGCACATATAGCATGACTTTATCACTCTATATAGTACATGTATCTGTTATATATCTGCTTGTCAACGGTAGCGGCTAAAGCTTTGGTGAATTGCAGTTGTTCATTCACAACACAATTTAAAATGTCAATAAGCTGCACAAAAAGTGGAAAGAACTTTATTAATAGCACATTTAACAAATAAAGTAAATATTGAAGAGGACATATATGAGTTAACTTAGCTGAAATTTCATTATTAATTATTTGACTATTTAAGCTACACTTATATATTAACTCCAGGAAAAGTATGTGACTGACATAATGAGGCATCTCCGACCCTCTCTGTCTGTCTGTCTGTCCGTCTGTATGAACACCTATATCTCAGCCACTATAAGAGAAGAAATATAATCGTCGACAACACTTGTTATTTTTGCAAATCAAGTTTCTTTCAAATGTTTGCTACGCCTACTTCCGCCCCCTGGAAATCGAATCAAAACAAATAAGGCGCGTTTTAAGCTAGAATCGTGATTTTTGTACATATTAATACAATATTCATGAACCCTAAAATGTATTTAAGAAATACGTTTGTATGGCAAACGGATCTAAGCTAATTTGAATAACAATCGGCTCTTTTTTTTATACTCCATCGTTTTTTTGAATTACTATTTTTTATTTTATTGCTGTGAAATTTACAATTCTATTGAAATATTTTGTACTACATTTTATTATCAACCAATACGATTTTTTTACCTTTTCAAATGCATAATTTCATCTGCAAATGTTCAAATACCATTTTTCTTTTTATTCCAAAATATTTTCAAGAGTTCTCTATTTTATTTTATTGTTAACGATTGAACTATTTTATTGGGAATAAAATCACACGCTTATCTTAATATTTGTAAACAGTTTCTGTCACAGTTTATTGGACTATAATTTAATTTTTAAGTTTTTAACTGCATCAATCTATTTTCAAATATTTTCTAGTACATTTCACAGTTAATCGAATATTTTATAATCATTAAATTCATTATTTTTACTAAATATTTTCCAACTATTTTCTGCAACTTTTTATTGCCAAATATTAAACTATTTTATCCACATTTCATTCTTATAATTCAGTTAAAATATTTTCAAGAGATTTTGGTCACAAAAATACTTTGTTTATTGCAATCTTCAGTGCAAATTCATAATAAAGATTATCTTGATGCTACCTGACTTCTTAGTAAATGAGTTCATCGCTGAGTATGAATTATTGTTTTAATTTAAGATTACACTTAAAGTGAATAAATTTCTCACAAATTGCAAGCAAATACTAACACAACTTAATTACGTATAATTAAAGTACTGAATTGCGATTTTCTACAATTTATTTGCTGAAAATCAATTAATGCAAGATCGTAATAAAGCTAAAAATAAACTTAGGCGCGAGCTATTTAATTAATTTAATTATACGCTTCAAAATGACGTGAAGAACTTGTTCTTGAAAGTAGAACATTGACTAAATTTGTATATTCCAAAATGTTATCAATAGAAAAGTTATATCAAGTTTTTTGTCCAACAAAACGAAACCGGTTAAAAAACAAACTTATAGTTGTTGTTTTTGTTGTTTTTGTTGCAGTTGCCTGGCCACCCGCTAAAAACTCAACTCTAATGAGAAAACAACAACAAAGAGTGTCAGAAAAATAAGCAGCTAATTAAGAGACACGGATTGTTGTTGCCACAGACTCACAATCACAAATCTAAACCAAGGCAACCGAACCCAAAACTCAGATTCAGATTCAAACTCAGACTCAGACCCCAAAAGTCAACCCAACCCAGAGCAGAACAAACGACCTTCGCTGCGGACCAGTTTGCGGCTTAAAGCAGCGACGACAAGTGCTGCTAGCAAATGCCTCAAAGTTGGCTAAAAACCCGCCCATTGTCCGCATAGACAATAAAGTGTTTTTGAACAACTGAAGGAACATTTAGTCGTTGACTCTTCAAAGCGAACTTAACGCGATCAACAGAATAGCAGTCAAATTTTGAAAAGATTAAACATAAGAACTAAATAAAAATTGATAAAAAATAAAGGAAGTAAAAAAAAAATACACTATTAGATTAGTTATAACACATAGTGCACTCAAGTCAAGAAACAAATACAATATCAAATAATTTAAAAGCATCAAAATTGAACTCATATTTCATATATTGAGGCAATAAAATCAATTAGGTCAAAATTTTACAACAAATATTATTAAATTTAAAATTTTCAAAGCTATTTAAAATGAAATTGAAATTTAAGTAAAATCAAAAACATAAATTGTATTTAAACAAATAAATTGCTAACTTAAAAAATATAGATTTAAGTAGAAAATAAAGGTTAAAAATTAAAAAATAACGAATGCAAAATTAAAAAATAAGAAAATATATGAAATATAAATATACAAAAATATACATATAAAAATGTAAAGCAAAACACATAAATATATAATATATAAAGTAAGTAAGTAAGTAAGTAAAGCAATGAAACTAAAAAACAAGTGAGCTAATACTGATAATAAAATAAAGTAACAACTATAAAAATCAAACATCTTCTTATTAAAAAATATTGAAAAAAATAGATGGCTAAAAAATAAAAAAAAATCAAGAAACTAAAGAAATACAGCAAATACTTTAAATAAAACACTAATAATAAAAAGCAATTATGTACTTCGAATTTCCAATTCATAAAAATATTTAAAAACAAAATATAGCAAAAAAAATATAAGAAAAATACAATAAATACTATGAATATAAAGAAATTGTGAACTCCGAATTTTTTGGATAATTTCAAATTTTTAGACACATCACTCGATTTTTATACAGTTTAGATCCAAAGAGGCTATTTGCCTAGTTCAAGTTCTTGATGACTTCTTTTATTTAAGACTTCTGCAAATTTGGTTGGGATAAGATACAACTGACTGGGGAAAATATTTCCTTCAACGGATCCTAGTTGCTTTGACCGACAATCTGGTATATTTTGTACTCTATAGTATATTTTGAATAAAGTACTATATTAAAATACCAAATATAGTATTTGGTATATTTTTGCGTTATATGAATTTGGTATATTTTGAAAATAATTCCGCACTATTTGGCTTTTATTTAAATTAGTTAGCGGGTATCTCATAGTCGAGCACACTCGATTGTAGCTATCTTACTTTTTTTTGGGTCTGAGGCGAAGTGACAGCCTAAAAAGTTGGAGGCAAAGTCAACAGACTTCGGCCCCGTTATTTTTTTTTGACAATTGCCTTAGTTTGCAGACTCCAACTCCACTTGCTTGTTCGTTGTTGGCTGAATTTTACAGCTGTGCTGGTATTACAATATTTATGATTCGCATTCGCTTTAATTAAATTGTAAAGCCTGGGACTGGGCTTGGGCCTGGGCCCGGGAATGCGACAATGCGGCCATGTCACACATTTGACTTTACGACTTGCATTTAATTAAAGTCAATTAAAGCTGTTGCAAGACAAAGACAGACAGCAAGAGAGAGAGAGAGAGAGAGAGAGAGAGAGCGACAGCTGCATTCAGTTTTTGGGCTTGGCTTAAATATTGTTCGAAACTTGGCGAATGCATTTTGCAGACAAAATCTTGAAACCTTGAAAGTTTATCTAATTTCAATTTTCAAATTAAAAATCAATTTCTTATGATTACAAAAGATTATAAACTGCATAAATATTATTATTTAATTAGTTTCATATGAAGATTTACTATTTATCAATTTCTTAAGATTATCAAAGATTCTAAAATGCATAAATATTGTTATTTAATTAGTTTCATAATAAGAATAACTATTTATTAATCTATTAAGATTATAACATGCATCATTATTATTATTTAATTAAGTTTATATTAAGATTTACTATTTATCAATTTCTTATGATTACAAAACATTTTAAAACGCATAAGTAGTATTATTTAATTAGCTTCATATTAAAATTAACTATTTATGAAATTCTTAAGATTACGAAAGATTATATAGATGCATAAATATTACTATTTAATTAGTTTTATACTAAGATTTACTATTTAATAATTTCTTGAGATAAAAAAATTAGAAAAATGCATAAGAATTATTATTTAATTAGTTATATATTAAGATTTACTATATATTAATTTCTGAAGATTACAAAGGATTATAAAATGCATTAATATTATTATTTAATTAGTTTCATATGAAGATTTACTATTTATCAATTTCTTAAGATTATCTTAGATTATAAAATGCATTAATATTATTATTTAATTAGTTATATATTAAGATTTACTATTTATCAATTTCTTAAGATTATCAAAGATTCTAAAATGCATAAATATTATTATTTAATTAGTTTCATAATAAGAATAACTATTTATTAATCTATTAAGATTATAACATGCATAAATATTATTATTTAATTAAGTTTATATTAAGATTTACTATTTGTCAATTTCTTATGATTACAAAACATTGTAAAACGCATTAATATAATTATTTAATTAGTTTTATATTAAGATTTACCATTTATCAATTTCTTAAGATTACAAAACATTCTAAAATGCAGTAGTGTTTTTATTTAACTAGTTTTATATTAATATTTAAGATAAGAAAAGATTATAGAATGCATTAATATTATTATTCAATTAGTTTCACATTAAGATTAACCATTTACTATTAATAATATGTGTTATTATCTAACATGTATCGTATAATAATATTATATGAGTTTTAAATAGATGCCTAACATGGTCTCCACTTGACTCGTAATTGGTAACAAGCCGTGTTCAACTATTTACAGTTACGTGCCTGCACTTTAATAGCTGTCGAGTAATCGCCCATTATGCATTGGTAGCTAGCTGTTCAGTGACTTCTCAAAACGCCATTTACACGCCCACTCCTTAACTTCCAATTTATTTATAAACTGCCCACAGTGAACTTTGGACAACAACTGATATGCATACATAAATATGCATGTGTGTGTGTGTGTGTGTGTATGACTGTCATAAAGTGAAGTTATCTTAATTAAAATGCAACAACAATATAAACAACTAACTATAGATTTATTTATGATGACTGCCTGACTGTCAGATACTTTTCATTAGCTCTGTTTACAATCCACAAATTTGTCACTTTTGTTATATCGATTATCATAAAATTTACAGTGGAACATTGTAATAAGCAAAAAATTTGTAATGTTATTAATTTACATTAATATTTCATTATTATTACTAGTTTTCAAGGTATTTATAATTCTAAAAATTCAAATTCTAATTCTAAATTCGAAAACTTAAAAAGCAAGCAAACTTCAACTAAAATTTAAAGAAGGTAAAATACAGAAAATATATTTTTGTAATGAAATGAACACTGTGAATTTAAAAAAATTTTGTTTATATATCAATATAAACACATAAACAAATTAAAAGTTCTGGAAAATATATTTATTTTTAATTTAAAATGTAATCTTCACTTTACTAACATAAAAATACAAGAAATATCTTTTATTTTATCTTTATTTTATTTAATAAAATTAACAAATTTAAACATTCCATTCAAGAAAAATAAAACAATTTTTTTTATTTTTATTTTTAAAAGATTCGACTTAAAAGAATTCTATTTTAGAAACTTTTAATGTTCTATCAAACACTTTGACTTAAAATTTACAGAGTATTTAAAATGGGGGAGAAAAAAAAAAACTCCCACAGCTGCCAGACAGAGGCCATATTGATATGCGATGTACGACTAAGTGTTTGTATCTGTGTGTGTGTGTGTGTGTGTGTGTGTGTGTGTGTGTGTGTGTGTGTGTGTGTGTGTGTGTTGCTGCATTTGCATATTCATGCAAGTGTGTGTGTGTGTGTGTGTGTGTGTGTGTGTGTTTGGAGCCTCGTTCAACTCGCAGATTGAAGTTTTATCGTTAATAAACAAAACGGGGCGCATGCTTATGCATGCATATGAATAAAATACAAGTAAGCATGGCAAAAGTGAGAAAAAATCTATACAATAATGGCAATAACAATAACAGCAACAACAACAACAGCCGTAACAACTGTGACAACTGCGCAAAGCGCCATCAGCAGCAGCAGCAAAAGAAACTGAGCAAACTGAAAAAGTCAATGGACTGCAAAAACAACAACAACAACTACAACAACTGACTGCAGTCGCAGCAGCAGCAGCAGCAGTCAAAACGTCAACGTCAAATGCTCATTTACAAAGCAACAATAACAACAACAGTCATACACATTACAAGCATGGCCACTGCGCCCTCTGCTGCTGCTCCCCCACTCGCAGAGCTTACGCTCTCATTCTCTCTGCCTGCTGCTCTCTGTGCTGCTGCTGTTAACGTTACATTGAAGCGCGCTGTTGCGCTGCTGTTAGCACTCAACAGAATTATGTTAGTTTACAGCGCGCTCTGGCTAAGCCACAACAACTTTCAGGTAGTATTAATATGCTTTTGTTTTTGTTGTTCAGCTTTGTTTTGTTTTGTCATATTTTAGCATAATGTCAACAAAGGGCAGGTAGAATGCCGACTTGCAAAAAGACGCATTCCCTTTATTGGCCAGGCTGAGAAAAGGACGGCTCAAGTGGTTTGTTTACGTTAAGTGAGCTGCATTCTTATTTCATGTTCGCATTTTATTTTCGTTTGCTCTTCATATTCGTAAGTACTCACTGAATGAATATTGTTATCATAAAGAATTTAGCCAAATATTTCCCAAAAAAAAAGTCGCCAGTTTTGCTAATAAATCAATATTAAAAGATGGAATCTTTATACATAAACCTTTATACTATACTAAAATATACTAAATTTATATACTACAAAAATAGACGATTTGTCGAATATTCAAAAATGTATTTATCTTATAATAATTCGTTCAAAAATATAATTTTATTCAATTGCCATTTGCAGGAGAATAACAAATGAAATAAAATATGTATATAAATTTGTATAAATCTCAATTTGAAGAAGAAAAGTTATGAGAACTATAAGTATAATATAGTAACTACATTCAATGTATATCTAAAAAAAAAAAATACCAAATCGTTTGCCACTGTTTTCGATTAACATATTCTCTTATAAAGAAAACAAAGTACATACTCATCGACTTAATTTCCCTAGACAGAGATACTCGCTTCAAGTATCTTCAACATACAGAAGTGATTTATCAGCATATTTTGCTCGTCAAGTCGCATTGTTTATAACGAAAACAAAAACGAAAGAAAACTGGTGCCCAGCAACAATAGATAGTATATACATGTATATATTTAGATACATTTGTATCTCAATATATGTAGAGGGGCCATAAAACAAATCCAAAGTCTTGTGTGACTCAAGTGGAGTGCAATTGACGCCATCGATTAAACAAAAAATGAAACTAGTCGACGGCGCCACTGAAAGATTCTTTTCTTTTCATATATATACATTCATTTTTTTCCTGTTTTTTTTTTTGGCTTGACTTCGCTTGGCTCTTAATTGCCAGCCAAGTCAAGAGGGCATATACTTGACGACGACCCTGACCTTGATACAACCACAATCCTGATTGAAGAAATTTATTGAGTACATTTATGGCAGGAAATTCGATACTTAAATAAATACTTAAATTTAAAGTGCTTTCAGGTTTGCAGCAACAACTTTATATAGTATATTTAAATCTGTTCATAATGAAAACCATGTCGAATAACATAAAAATGTGGAGTAATCATAATGTCTTGGCTTTGTCAAGATGAAACAATGGAATCCAAAGAGGGGAAATGCTCATTAAACGTGAAATGACAACATCAAAACAAAAGCACAAGACTCCCCAGAAGAAGAAGAAGAAGAAGATGAAGCAGGTGAAAGGGGAGAGAGGAGAGGGGATGAGGAAGACAAGTTACTGCTTATGTGCCAAGAGGGGGAAGAGCCAAAAAACAAAAACAAAAAAAATACAACGAAATAAAAGGAAAACAAGGCCGAAGTGCAGGAAATGTCAGCGTTGACAAGAAAATGCACTCGCCTTGCCAAAAGGATATACACTTGACACACCAACTTACACACACTCACACACACACACACACACACACACACACACACGTACATGTGCAGCCATTAGCATACGAGTGTACATTGCTTTAAGTATGTGTGTGTATCAAGCCACTATGGGGCATTTGACCAATTTCTCGGGCATTTTGGCGTTCTATAAAAGTGTCCCAATTAGAAAAATGTTATTGATCAATGCATTAACAAAATATTAAACTGTTAACTTAACAGTTCTTTTCAGCATAACAGCTGTAGACTCAGCTAAGTTTGCATATTCAGTCAATTTTGTTATTTATTTAATTATGTTGAAAACCATTAATAAAAAAATAAGTCATGAATAAGAATTTCGCAGGTTTGTACTGTATGTTAAATATAATTAATTGTTTATATGTGCATTTTGTTAATTTATAAATGCTTCTTAAGCTAGATTTTGAGGAACAATTTTCAACTTTGGAATAGATTTTGTAAATAAGTTTAGCATAATTTAGCAGTAAGTTAAAGTGTATGATGTAGCGTTATTAATTCTTAATCCATTTATACTTCTATGATTCTGCACTTTTTCGCACAATTGACACAAATTTGCATTTCCGTAATATCAGAGTTTATCTAATTTTTGTGGGTGGTTGAAGTTTTTCCACGCCCTCTTTTCTGAGTTAGATTCCTTAAGCATATAGTAACATAATACCAAAAATTCGCAGTAAAATATCTCTAATGGTTTACTTGTAATATTTAATGCCAGTTAAAATGGAAAATGTTCCATAGTGCAAGCGAGGGAAAAAGAGTCGAATCGGCAACGTCATCAGCGTGCTTTCTATGTATTTGCCATTCAACAACAACACACACACAAAAACACACACACACACACACATCTAGTCGGTGTTGTGTTTGTTTTGGACCTGCATAGGCAAAGTGGAGCCACGAGGACTTTTGCCCCCAATGCAAGCGAAAAGTTCAAAGTTCAAGTTACAAATCGGGCCAAAAGAATAAATCTGCAAACGAAAAAAAAATGAAATTTAATGAAATTCCTACGCTCTCGACATCAAATGCAAAAGGAAGGCTTTAAATTAAAGTGGCAAACTCTCCAAATATATTTCAATATTAGGTCATGATGAGTGGGCACAACTTTTCTCTGGCTGCATCGATTTAATTGAAATTTTCAGAATATTATGCAAATACATAAATATACCAATTAGAAAAGTATTACATTATTATTATTAAAGTAAAACAATTAAGAAGCTACAGGCCATTTTGAATAAGAGCAAAAATGTGTGGTATTATTTTTAGAATATACCAATTTAATATACCGATAAGATACTAAAATGCATATGCATTTTTTTATTGCTATAGTATTGCGATCATTGTATACTATATAGTGCACGTAGATAATATGGATAATGTTGTCTTTTAAAAATAAAGCTTAAAACATACTGAATGTATAAAAATACTATATTTTCAAAATTATTTTTTATACATACATATACATATATAAATGCAATCCACAGAAAGAATGGAACAATCGATTAAGTACATTTTTTTTTAATACAGCCTAAACTTTTTAAATTATTTCTAAATAATATCAAGGAAAACACAGAAGTAATATAATGCTCGATTGAACATATAATTTTTTCGACATTTTTAAATATGTCTGTCTTTGCTGTCGTTTTAAAATATATCTTAAATGACTGTGAGATATCCGGTCTCCATTTTCAATAAAAACATATTCTACAAATATACCAAAAATATACGGCAATGTAGTATTTCTATTCAAATATTTTTTCTGACATTTTAATATAAAAATAAATAAAATGCTGGTTGAAAAATTGATTATTTCCCACATTTCGAAAGCAACACACTAAAGGTAGGTATCTAATACATTTCTATGAATATTATTTCCTAATCATTAGCAAATATATCTGTTTTGTAATATTCATAATTTCAGGAATACAATTTTACTATAACTATAACTAAACTATAATTTTATGCTCTTAGTTAAAGTACAAGTAGTTCCATTGACATTTACGAAAAACCTTTTGTAGCTAGAGATCTTAGCATCAATAGAAGTGATGGCAGTAATTATGGATTTGCCATGAATTATGCATGTACACTTTTATGGCAACCCTGCAGGCAGGCAACCCTAATGAAACACGCTCTCAAGTATGCAATAAATTTACACCAAACTCATCTCGACTAAATGCGATGCAAATGTGTGTCTGTGTGTGATTGTGTGTGTGTGTGTGTGAGTGTGTTTAACTTTTCCTCAATGTCAAGGGCACATTTGAAGAAGACGATAGGAGGGAAAAGGGGGGCCGAGAGGGGGAGGTAGAGAAGTACTCCCTCCTTCGTTTTTGTAGCCTGGCAAATGGGAAAAGTCAGACATGAATTTGCCAATTGCCAGTTGGCCGTTCTTTGCATTTTTCATTCAGCCAATAATCACAACACTTGCCAGACGCCATAACTAACATGCAACATACAACTTGCCACACACACACACACCTACACTTATTTTGGGGTATAGAGAGCTCTATGACGTAGGTTCCATGCTTGATTTTTCTCCATCGTAAATTCTCATTTCTCAGGGCTGCTGCGAGGGCGAGTGGCATGTGGCATGCGGCATGTAGCATGCGGCAGGCTAACAGGCTAGTGTAGCAAACAATTTGAACGCCGCTGCCTCGTTATATAGCCAGTCATTTAATCAATTATGCAAAAAACGACGTCGACGATGTATCCGTAAAATGTTTGCCACGGTTACGGCTCCAGTTACGGGGCATTTCTTTGCTGCCACCGCCACCGCCACCGTTCCCGCCCTTGCCCCTGTGTCCTTGTGTCCTTGCAACATTTGGCTGTAGCTTTGCTTGTTTCTTGCGTGTTTTTGGGGCCATCGTGGACGACGGCACGTTTACCTTTTCTTGTATAAATAATTAATTAAATGTACAAGAGTTTTGGCCCCCCGCACAACTCTGTGGCAGACAGACAAAGGATACGAATGAGAATGAGAAGGAGGTCCTGGCAATGAGGCAATCGCAGTTACACGCTCCAAGGAGAGCCATTGGACAGTTAACAAACCACTTCGTTTAGGTGAATGGCGATTTGAATGGCGATGCATGAACTAAGTGAATCGAATTCGTATCCCAAGCTAGCCAGAAAAAAAAATAAATAAATAGGTGACTGAATAAAACGATGATTTTGCCAAGCAAATGACGTCAACGTGATCAAAGTCAATCGAAACGAAGCTAAACGAAAGGTGCCAAAGACATAAACAAATGTGAATCAACACACAAGAATGAATTGTATAAATGAATAGAAATGCAGTCACGACTCAAGACTGCAAAGTATCGAATCAATGTAAATAATATGATGAATGATTGATTATGGCAGCAAGATTGAACTATTTCGCAACGAAGGGAAATTAATATGCTGAAATCAAATGAATGAATGGATGGCAGCAAATAAATCATAATAAACTTTAATGGCATCACATTCACAAGAAATTGGATTGAATTGCATTGAAAGTAAATATGAAATAAAAATAAATTAAATGATTCAATAAAATCAATGAACAAAATATGTAATCATTTTTATACTTTTTAGTAGGAAGTAAAACCAACTTAACTCAAAAACATAGAGTGAATTTAAGATAATAATGAAATAAAAATAGAGTATAATTTAATTCAGCATTATTTAATTGAATTCACAGTAAAAAGATACATTAAGGGAATTGTAAAATTGATCCATATATTAGTTTAAAGTTAAAACAAATGATTCAAGTACAAATTTACAAAATAAGTAATACTTCTTGTTGATTAAATCAGAAAGCCAATCATAATAAACTTTATCAAATCAAAGTCATGAGAAAGCAAAAAAATAATTTTTATTTTATTTTGTCCTTGAATATTGATCGCAATAGTAACAAGTAAAGTAACAAAGCAATTGACTTATTCGTATTGAAAACAATTGATTTAAAAATGCATAAAAAATGTGTTAACAATTTTTTATTGATTTCAGCAACGGCAATAATGCAATTAAATGAATGCAGCTCATAAGTAGTAATGTAATAAAAATTAAGTAAGAAAGCTGAGGTCGAGTGTGATTGACTGTGAGATACTCGTTACCTATTTGCAATCAAAGCAAAAAAATGCAAAATTATTTCTAAAATATAGAAATGAATATACCGCAAATGTATATAAATATGCCAAGAGATACATATATATTTGTTATATTTATAAAGTGCTACATATTAAATATACCATAGTACAGAGTACAAGGGCGAAAGTGGGCGTGGCAAAACTACAAAACAAACTTGATTTGCCTGCAAACATAGTAAATGCTGTCCAAAAAAATTATATAATATCTCTGTCTCTTATAGTCTCTTTGATCCAGATGTTAATACGGACAGACAGACAGACAGACGGACAGGCTTCTGACACCGATCCAAAATATACATATATACTTTATAGGGTCGAAGATGCCTCCTTCTGCCTGTAACACAAAATTCCATCGTGCACACAAATTTCCATCCTATGGCTAACAATTTATGTTTAAAATCATTGATGAATATTGGCAGTTATAGCTCATAAAGTCTGTAAAGTGATATGTAATAATTGAGACGCTTTTAAGCAACGCACATTGGGATGAAATGCCTTTATTTTGGCCATAACCGTAATTTTAAAGCTAGAAAGTTGAAACTTGGAGAATTTGCTGCTTATATTATTTGTGAATTTCGGATTTTTTTATTTTTTATTTTTTTATTTTTTATTTTTTTTTAGTTTTTATTTTTTATTTTTTTTTTTTTTTTTTTTTTAATCACCTCTAAATCGTTTTCCGGAAAATCATTTGGAATTACCCAGTCAAAAGAGGCCTTGACATTGCGATTTGAATCCAGCCAAATTTTTAGTTAGTCACCCCGACGAAGAGAAACCTTGCTTGTATCTATTGAAATATTTAACCCCCCCGCAAATTCCCGCAAATTAATTAAATGCTACCTGAATATACACATAATAACTCTTACTACCACATAAGTTGTTATTTGTTATCTGTTGTTTCTTGCTAGATATGCTCCACGAAACACAAATATTTTAAGGTTAGAACCAACAAAACTAATGCTTACGTATTTCAAATATACAAATATTTTCTACATACCATGAAGAACATTTTCCAATTTAAGGTATTTTAATAAGTCAAACTGTTTAAAAATACGACAACGCCAAAATTAAGAAATTTTACTAGTCAGCAAGCTTGCACGCACAACGTGGCAAGAACAGCTGACTTTAAACAGCTGGTGCAAGACGAAGGCTGCGCAATAAAATTCAAATTAAATATTTTCGATGTCTAGGGACATTTCTAAGCTTGAAATAATTGCAACATTATTGATATATTAACATGAACTTTTTAGGTTTTTGCCAAAATAAAGGCCTTTCATCCCAATGTGCAACGGTTGTAACAAGAAAACTATCTAGAGAGGAAGAATTTTTGTCACAAACTTTGGCAGCATTCGATAGATTTTATCTTCGAGATGTAAACTTTTCTTGGAACTAAGTAACTGCATTTGAAATTATTATTCAATACAAATTTATGCGATATAAATAGGTTTGATATAATTGATACATACATATGAGTTCGAATAATTCTACTTATTCAATGGGAAGTATTTAAAAACATGTCAGAATTAAATTAGAAATTAAATTTCGCTTAGCCTGGAATATAAAACATCCTCAGATAAGATTACAAACATTTTCCAGAATGTGATTTCAAATTATATATTTAATGCAAATTAATGTGCATTAAGTTAAGCACATTTTGTATTTACTCAAAGAGTATAAAACACTCACAGCTCTTTTCGCAAATTGACAAGATTACAAAAATCTAAAGAAAATCTCTTGAAAGTGGTTTGCTGAATCGCAAAAAGAAATCTAGTTGGGGTCACAATTGATTGACCCTCCGTGTGAAACGAAAAACGAAAAACGGAAAAACGTTTGCATTTAGTTAGCCCAATTACCTTTGCACAGTGGCCGCAGTTTTTATGTTGCAACTATATGTTGCACTTGACACTAAAATGCGACTGTAACTGCAACTGCAACATTTGCATAGCGACGAAGTCCAATGCGTTCTTCTTTCGGCTTGCTTTGGCCACTTGCAGCACTCTGCAACACTAGCAGCAAAGCACTTGCAACAGCAGTCGCGCCACTTGCCCCACTTGTGTGCCTTGCCACACACTTGACAACGCAGTGCGCGAACGCATCAGAAGAGCAGCAGTGTCTTCAAGTGTCGGCTCGTGTCCAAAATTGGGCAAGTCGGCCAACATCACGTTGAGCGAGGAGGTGGAGGAGTAGGAGGAGGAGAGGGAGGAGAGGGGCAACTGTGGCAGCTCTATTTTTGGTCTGATTGCAGTGGGTGTCAAATCTATGCGGCAAGATTCGTTGACGCCTTTGCCATGTCGCCCAAAATAATCTACGGCAATTGCATATGGCAGGCAGAAAGGCAGGCAATAAACTTGGTCAAGTCCAAAACAACAAGAACAGCTAGAAGGCATATAAGGGAGGGGGCGGAAGAAGGGAGTGTGGAGGGGGGAACATTGCATCCGCTATGTTGCAGACATAGTTGGAGTCGTGTTCTCGTCGTGGGCGTTTCCAGTTCTTTTTCTTTTTCTTTTGCATTTTTTGGTTTTTTTGCTCTGCTGCAGTTACTTCAAACCAAAAGTGCTCTTGACATGTTTTTATTAAAGTTTCCTTCTCAACAACAAATTTTTTTCTTTTTGTTTTTCTCTATATTTTTCCGTTGCTCTGTTTTTCTTGGCCGGCTTGTTTGGCCATATGTTGATGGCTCGGACCAAAAACTGCACCGAGCAACGAAAATAAAATTGTCTAGCTGGGTGTGTGTGTGTGTGTGTGTGTGTGTGCGTGTTTGTGTGTGTGTATTTTGTGGCAAAGTTATGTTTATGTTGTGTGCGTGTACAGTTCATGGAATTGCTATTTGAGAGTTGCATTTTGCACCGCCAGCTGATGCCACAAAATGACGCAAAACTACTGCAATCAGATGGTGCAACTAACGGTTACAATCTCCAATCCACAGCTGCATTATTACCAAATTAAATCGCTTCCATTTTGTCCTTAACAAATGCATTTGCGAAATGTAACATTTATGCAATTTAAGCTGCTTGCTTCAAAGGAGCTTTCTGCTTAAATTGCAATTTCAAATCACAAAACATTTAATGTACTTAAAAGCTTACTATAAGTATATACAGCTTTTAAGCTTCAGCTTTTATTATTAGTTTATTAATCAGTCAGTAAGTAAAAAGCAAAGTTGTAATATTCTTTTTAACAAAATTTATTTTAAGAAAATTGTAATAATTTAAAAGTAATGCACAAAATTGTCCATCAAGTTGCTTCAATTTAAGCTGATTGCTTCAAAGGAGCTTTCAGCTTAAATTAAAGTTTTTAAACCCTCAATACATTTGAAGCTCACATGAAACTTCGACTCAAATGTATACAAAAATACTTCGTATTAATTTCAAACCAAAACTCAACTATATTAAAAAACTTTGTGGATAACTTTTGCCTTTTATTTTTAATTAATACGGTTTTTTGTATACATTTTGTTGAAAGTACTTTAAAGCTTAGATCAGAAAGTATATGTTATCATATTTATTAATAAACAATATTAATCAGCTCAAATTGCTTCCATACTGTTTTTCTTCTGGTCTTTGAAAAATATTTATTCAAATCGGATTAATTAAAAAATAAAGCACAAAGTTGTCCATTAAGTTGCTTAAAGCTTTCGGTAAAGATACTTTGCTTACATTTAATCATCTTATTTTTAATGCAAATTCAACCTCCAAAAAAAAAACATTTAAATTATCTAAAGGATCACCTTAGCTTACATAAAACTATATTTTTTTTAGCAGTTTTTTAAGTAAAAGCTTAATTATTACTCCAGAATTTAAGCTTTATAAAATAAAGAACAAGTCTCGTAAGTTTTAATGCATAATTTAAGCTATGATATCGAAAACTTTAATATACTTTAAACTAAATGTAAAACTGGGAAATTAAATTATAATGTATAAAGGTGTCTAAAGACTTGATTTAAGTCATCTGATATAATTTTATAAACAGTAAAGCTAATTAAAGAAAAAACGTACTGATCGAAACGAGCTCAAGTTCACTTCAAGTAAATATACAATTAACCCTCAAAGCAAACACTTAACTTGACCCAAATAGATGGAAAAACCCAAGTAAACAGCAGAAGAACTAAATGCAGAAGGAAATGTAAGAAAAGTGCGCGAAAACTAATGTGAAAGTGGCAAAACAAATGCGAAAATCAATTAGACAGAACAAATTTTCAAATGTCGAAAGCTCGCAAAGTGTTGAAGCGATACAACGACACAAAAAAATAACTAAACAATGTGCTGGGAATTGTGAATTGTGAATTAAAAAAGAAGAGAATGAAATAAAAGAACAAAAAATAGAACAAAATGTAAATAACAATGTGGAAAAAGGTGAAAGGTGACAGGTGAACAAGCTTTCCAGTTGCTAATGCGAACTGCACTAGATACAAAATCACGGCACTTGAGCTCTGACCACAGATAATTGCCCAATGGGCAATCAAAATCAAATCGATTGAGCCGCAGTCAGCAGACAACAGACAGCTTGTTTACACAGCCTTCCCCTTACTCACACCTAACCCATTCATCGGGCAATGTGAAACTCTATAAACAGTGATACGATATTACAAATATTTAGCCCACATTCCATTGAATAGTTATGCGAGGCATTCCGATTGCAAAGCATAAATATCTCAATGGAAAAACTTTTGCAAGCAAAGGGTTAACGGCACCGTCGAAGAAGAAAAAACTAAACCCCAAACTCCAGCGAAAAGAAGAAAAAAAATCGTAGAGTTTATTTTGAGGTAGAAAAGCCAAGCAAAACAAAGTCATTGCTAAACAAATAAGACAAAGGATATGGTTCCAGGAATGTAGCACCAAATTAACATAAATTCCGTTTCGAAGGCAAAGATATAGAAAGAGGAAGTAGACGTGGAAGTGGAAGTGGTAGGAAGCAAAAGGTAAAAGGTACAAAAATAAAGCAAGCTACTACAGAAGCATGTTGCAAAAAGTTCAACGACGCGAACACAGTCAGCCCCAGAAGAAGAAGGGTGCTGCACACTGTGCTGCACAGTGGGACAAGTGGGGTTGCGGGTGGAGGGTTGAGGGAGGGTGTATTGTGTCTATGTCTATGTCTATTTTCTATGGCCTGCTCCTTTGCTTTCCTTGCCTTGCCTTGCCTTTCGTTTCGTTTCGTTTCCTTTGCTTTCCTTGTGCCTTGCACAGTGGCAACTACAACTACTCGTTGTCGTATTCCCACAAGAAAAATCAATGGAATTGTTTGGTATATTGCGCTATGTTGGGGACACCGCCTCATTGAATGCCTTTTCTCTTGATTTGTCTTTCGTTTCGTTGGATTTTTTTTTTTTTTTGGTTCGTTCTATTCTATTTTTCTGCTTTCTTCTACATTTTTATTTATTTCTGTTGGTTGTTGTCGCCAGTTGCTTTTTCGGTTTTTTCGGCCAAATGAGCGACGACATCGACGACAAATGCTGCAAGTCCGTTTTCCTCATCAACCTCATCGCTACCTTTCTCATCTACTACTTCCCCTCCTCCTCCCCCTACCCATTTCCACTTTCGTCTGCTGTGCTAATGCTGTTGACTCGGTTGACATACTTATTGATGGCACTGTGCAATGCACGACACTGTCTCGTGGGTGTGGTGCAAAGTGTGCAGAGTGCGGAGTGCGTTGAGAGGATATTGCAAAATTCAACCAGGACAAATAGCAGCTGTTCTAACACGAACAAGACTCTACAAAATATGACCATGAAATCCATCTAGCTCCCAATACTAATCCACTATCATGACACAACAGACATACGCAGACAATGGCGTAACTTAGAAAAGCTTTTATTTCATTTTTAAATTACTAAAAGGTTTGCCAAACAACTGAGTTTGCTTAGTTGTGTTGCCCAAAACGAAATTCTACATAAAAATTAACATTAATAAACTAGTATATAATGGAATTTTTACTATATGTACATATATCTTAGCACTACAGAAATGTATTTGATAGAAAATATTTAAGTACTGTCCACTTCTATTTTCATATTAACGAAAATTTAATATATATTATTATGAAGTGAATTCCAAAAATGTAATACCCCGACAATGTCACGTTTTGCTTAAATAAATATTTAATGCCTGTATTCAAATAGTTTTATCACTTTTAACCACACTTGTGAAATATTTGCACTCATTAAATAATGAAATATTCAACAATTTTAAGCGGAAATTTAGCCATACAAAATTATTATAATCTTAATCTTAGATATTTGATAACATTTATTTATTTTCATGTGTGTGCTAAACTTGCTTTATATTGGTAATCTAGCATTTATTTGCTGATAAAAAAGTGAGCTGTGCAAATATTTCAATTTTACTATAAAATGTTCTATCATAATAGATATTATAAAATTAAAAATTCTCATCAATAATATACATAGTTATCTAAACAAACTCTCAACTATTTGAAATAATTTACTCAATCCCCTTTGACCCTTGATTAAGCTTTCATTTAATTGCTGTTGAAAAGTGAGCAGTACAAATAATACTTGCTCCAATGTATACGATTATGAGTAGTGTTAATCGCGCATCGACATGTTCAGTGTCCAGTGCATGATGCATTTCATTGAATTTCGTCTACTCCCCCAAAGCGCCCGTTTCAAGCAAAGCGATCAAAGAGTCAGCAATGCATGACCACAGAATTACTCACCTCTCGCTCTTTCTCTCGCTCTCAGTGTTTGCAATGACCACTGCAGGCAGCGCTGCGTCCAAAAGTAAATGGGATATTTGGCTTGGCCCAGTAAAGCGGCTACATCGCTGCTGGATCATCAGCAGTAACAGCAACGTAAGGAGCAGCAGAAGTCCATGTAATAATCTTAGCAGCAGTCACACTGTACACAAATGTAACAGTAGGCGGCACACGAAATAAGCTGTAGAAAATGTACTAAACGGCCGCATGGGAATTTCTTTGCATTTATCAAAACGCGGCAGAGCGTCGCAGCCGGCGTCGCAGTCGGCGCAAACACGTGAGAGCGCCAAACTGCGCAGGCAAACAAAAAAAAAACACACAAAAACACACACGAAAAAAAACTTGCAAACACTTTTTTTTGTTTTTGCTGCTGTTTTTGCCGTTGCTTTTGTTATTGTGGTGGTCGCAGTTGGGTGGCGTCTTTCACTCTCCTCTCCAGCAAACGTACAGGGAGCAAGACACACACAAAAAAAAAACCGTAAATTTTGAGTTGTTCCGTTTGTTTTCGAATGCTGAACTGATGTTGTTGGTGTTGTTGACAAGTATTTTTCACAATAAACTCATTGTTATAAATTCGTTGACTGGCTTTACATTAATTTTCGATTTTACCACAATTGGGCAAACAGCTGTCGATGTAATTGTTGTTGTTATTGTCGTTTTTGCTGCCGCTGCTTTAGCTGCTGCTGCGCCCTGCGCGTCATCTTCTTGCACTTGTTATTGTTGTTGCCGAAAAGGAGACGCGTGCTGTTTTAATTTGCTTTGCTACTCGCTGCAATATCATACACAAAACTAACACTAAAGATGTTCACAAATAACAACAACAAAACCCGTTAGCAATAGTTTTTAAACAAAATAGTCATAAAAAAAACGGTTGGACAACAACAAACATTTGAACGACTGACGCGACCGCGACACGGACACAACTTGACGGCTGGTGAAAAACTGCTCTTTCCCAATAAGAAAGAGAGTACAACACGACCGAATAGCAGTGTCGGCGGCAGCGAAGCGCTGTCGGCGTCGCAGCTGTCACGCGCGTTGCTTTTGTTCTTCTTGTTGTTGTAAGTTGCGTTCTATGCTTTTGTTGCTGTCGTCGTCGTTGTACACAACCTTTTCTGTATGAGTGTGTCGGTCTTTTGGTTTTTGCCTTTTTTTGCACATTGTGAGAGCCGGAGAGAGAGAAGAGAGAGAGAGCGCCGTCGCTCTCAGACTTGCTGCTCAACAGTTGTTTGTGTTAACAGTGCGCTGTTAAAACAGCCCAACAGCTGTGGACCAACTACATTATAACATAGCACACATAAATGCAGTTAACAGCGCACTGTTAAATTTAATTGACAAGCATTAAAAACGATATGTTAACAACTAACAGCTAAGGCTAGGAAAAAGGCGAGCGAGACTTTTAAATTTTTAAACACTGTAAAGAAGGAGGAGTGGGAGTGGTCAACTAAAGCAGTGGTCTCCCCCCACCACCCTTCCCAGCTCCATCGACGATGGCAACGCTGTCTGGCTCGACAACAACAATTAACGGCATTCCAATGTGTCTGGCCGCTTTGCTGCAGACTGACGGGAAATTTCAAAAATTTCAATTCACAAAAATTGAGAGAGGAATGCGCCCATTCACATGTACTCGCTATGTGCACTCGCATGTCCTTCTTTTGTCCGTCTATCTGCCTTTCTGCCTGTCTGTCCCACTGTGCAGGTGTGTCGCCGTGTGCAACTGTGCATGTCCTGCCTTCCGGACAAAATGTCTGGCAGCAACAGCAGACACGCCCCCCTCAGCAGCTTTCGCTTTCATAAATTTGTAGCTTGGTATGAAACTTAAATTAAAATGTTATCATCAAATGGCTATATGACAAGTTTTATTTAAAAATTCCATGAGCCGAGCAATGTAAAAGAACGTCTTCAATTGATATTCAAAAATATTAGACAGTCAAAATGGCAGCTCGATCTGCAATACACATAAAAATATAAGCACAAATGCATACATTTGTATGTACATAGGAGTATGTACATAGATTCATACATTTGCCTTCGCTTCAATATGATGCACTTGAAAAAACTAGGATACCCCTTGCAATGCTTCTTGGTGACGTTAATGCAGGCATGAACATATTTCTCGCAATGTAGATTTTAAGAGCACACAACAACAAGTTACATACGTATTAGCGAGTTAACGGATCAGCCTAAGAAAGTGTTGTTGCTCAACTGAACGCATAGGCTGAGAATACGAAGGAACATGCAAAATTGTTTTTGCAATTTGCTTGCCCAATGCACTGAGCAGCAAAATTGCTTTTGTTTTTTGCTTTTGCTTTTGCAATGCTGTGGGCTGCATTTGCATTTACTTTTGTTGATTGCTCTTCGTAATGCAAAAACAAAATGAACTGTAAGAAAGCAATGACGTGAGCTTTCGCTTTACATGAAAATTCATAATTTTTAATTGAAGTGAGCTTAGTAACATATTAAATAAATGTGTATTATTTGTTGATTGTTATTGAACGCTTCAATAGAATAATAAAAAGGGAAATTTTATTTATGTAAACATTGTAAATTAAATAAAAGAGTTAAATCTTAAAACAGGCGAAAGCAATTTCGATATCGAGTTTCAAATAGCCGCAACGTAAACGGACAACATCTGATTTTGACATGTCAAATGCAAAGAGACAGAGAGAGAGAGAGTGTGTGTGTGTGAGAGAGGGGAAGTATGCCGGATATACTCGAGTGCTGTCAATTCGCATGCACATCGACATCATAGACATGCTGGTGAAGCATCTGCATCACCTTCGCATAGCTTTCATGATTTAACAGTAAAGCACTTGATGCATCAGCATCCATCAGCACTCTCGGATCATCAACGAGGACACTTCAACTACAACAACAGCAATAGCATGCCAAAATCAAGGCGAGCGAGAGAGAGAGAGAGAGAGAGAGAGAGAAGCATTGCAATTACAATAATGCATATAGGATAGGAGGAGGACAACATAGTCGTCATCCAGGCTGAAGTGTGCCCAAGTTGCCATCGTTGATGCCAATGCTGATGTTGATTCCGATGCTGATGCTGATGTTGATGCCGATGTTGATGCCGAAGCCGATGCCGATGCCAGAGCCAACACATCACATGCCATGAAACAATAAATGAAGCAAGCGTCGTTTGACGTTGACTGACCAGACGGAATAGCCAGGACATACAGGACATTCATGGCCCCAAACACACACACAAAACACTATGATACACGGAGTTATGCACTTAGAGAAAATGCACTCTACATATGCATTTTCTTTTTATTTATTTATTTATTTATTAAAGGCATATTTTCTTGTTATTATAATATACTTATTATAACTACATAGTTGTTATATTTATTTACATTTGTTATCTACTTATTATATATTTTTTCTATATACATTATGTTTTTATAATTCATTTATTTTAAATTATTTTTTAAAGCATTTTGTTTTATATATGTTTACATACATTTCATATTTTCTTTATTATTTTATTTTATTTACTTATTTTATTCGTTTTCAATTCTATTTTAATTTTTCTGAAAATTGGATGGTTTATTCCAAACTCTTTGGTATATTTTTTAAATGTAGTACTTCAATGATTTTGGAAATATGGCGTTCGGTATATTGAAGAATTTTTTTTGGTATATTTTAACAATAATACCGCAGTTTTTTGCCACCAGCCAAATCCTATAAATGTATGTGCTAGTTACTATAATATCATTTCATAACCTTTATTATAAAATACATATATTTTTTATATTATACATAAACATTTTTTTCCCACTACTTGAACATAATTTTCTATCAATATTTTATAATTATAATTATTATTTAATTTGCTTAATTTGTTTTTTTTTTTTAATTTGTATATAAAACATTATTTATTATTACTATTATTGAATTTTTGAAATCATTATGTTTTTTATCGTGTATTAAATAATCGTCCAGCATTCAATTTATATGATTTTAAAGTTGTATTTATTTATTATAAATTTGACTGTTATTTGTAGTATAATATTATTATTACTTTAAGGACTAGCACTGAAAATGAATAATAGTAAAGTTAACAATTGTTCAATAAATATATGCATTTTGTAGTCTACTCCTACTAAGACGAATTTCTTTCAGTGTTCTTTTTAGTAATAAATGAATTTACTTATAAACAACAAAGCTTTTTATGAAATGAGTGAATAACTGCGAAATGATTTATTTAGTTTGCTTTGTCACCCAAGTAGTCATAAATTTGTGGCAGTGTAGCTGCGACAATGCAGCCGTCAGGTGCTGAGGATAGTTGTTGCTGGCAATGAAGTGGCCCATGGACCGTGTCGTTTGGTCAGTGATTACACGTCCTCATAAACAACAACATAAATGCCAGCGCCGTCTAAGTTGTAAATGCCAGGCCAAGGTGATGCATCGTCCAGTCCAGGAGGAGGAAGAGAAAGTCGAGTCGAGTCAGAGTCTGAGATGGGAATGGGGATGGGGATGAGCAACTATCTGTTGGACTAAAGCACATGGACTGCTTATCATGTGGCTCGGCGGCAGATTTATGTGGCAGGACTTTAGTTTTAATTTAGCAAAGCCGCCAAATTATTAAGACAGGCTCGTAAGCGGTTTGTGGCATGCCACACACACACACACACACACACACACACACACACAGACACACAACTCATGCAACACTCACTGTGTCGTGTGCTTTGTCGCAACTGTACGGAGACAACATGCAACGTCCAACGTGCAATGTGCTGTGTGCTGTGTGCAACGTGCAACGTACAACGTGCCACATGGACGACAAAGTCAATAAATTTTGTGGCAGTGGATTGGCCAACGAGCTGCACTTATTTAGCCAGGCTATATTCCCATCTTCATCCTCATCCTCATCCTCATCCTCATCCACTCTCTGAGGCACTTCATCTCCATCCTGCTGCTGTTGCACCACCTGACATCCCGCCTCCGCCCCCCGTTCACGAAAGTGTCTCGAGTAGCTCCACTCTCATTGTCCCAGGTGTCTATTTTAGTTGCTTTTAACTTTGTTATGGCCAACGACGTCTTACAAGCTTTTAAGCATAATGTTCTGCTGCTTGTGCCAAAGCCAGCAAAGCAGCAAGTATACGACTCGTTGTCCTTGTCGTCCTACAACATAGTTAACTTCATCTCAGAGGTGTGGTCAGTTCTGAGCTGAGCTGAGCTGCTGTTCAGATTTTGTGACCCACTAACCAAGCTCAAGGATAACATGACGCAAATGCAGCAACGATTATTCAAAAGAAAGCAATAACAACAGCATGGTTAAAAAAGTCATCATTAAGCTTTGATTCCAGATGAGCGGAATAAATGATATGAGAAAAAGTTGTAAATTTTACAAATTTTAGTGTGACCGTTTTAAGCAAATTTTATGCGCCTAAATTTGCCAAGGAAATGTTAAAAAACCCAAAAAAAAGTTTTTCCACAATACAATTATTAAAAGAAACAGATAAACTCACATTCGTTGCTTATTCCCATGACGATAATCATACTTTATAGCAACTTGGCTGCAATATTTTTTTTAATTTAAATTTCATTTGCAGCCCTGAGATTCCACAGTTTTCATTAATGATATTTCTCTTCACGAGAAAATGTTTTACACTTTTTTTATTGCCTTTATTGCCAATATCAGTTCGATAAAAAAATGGTTGTTTATTTCTTTGTCTGTGGAACAGCCGATTTGACATCCTGTATCGGTGTATAGATACCCTTTATATATTTTTAGTTTTGAACAGCAAAACGAAATGTTGCCTCAAAAATTGTTAACGGACTTTTTTAAATGGAGTTGAGAGAAAATAACGCTTTTTCTCTCATCCGTTTTACTTATGAGAATATTTGCGATTCTTTCATTAGATTCTAAAATGTAGATGTTGAATAAAATCGACAAAAATTCCACTTACAATAAATAAATATTCTGAACAATTAACCCTCAAGTGCTCTATATCGTCTCTAGACGGGAAAAGGTGTTTGAACACTTATTTTCACTGTCCTTATTGTTTTTCGTTGATTTGTATAACACAGGCAAATCTAAATATTAAATTCGTTTTTAATTGCAGAGAGAGTTGAAAAATCTAACATTTTTATGAAACAAATCTTTACTCTTAAGAGATAAAATCCAAAAAAAATATTTTTTTAAATTTAAGTACTAAAAGATTAATAAATAAATAAAATAGAAAAGTTGTCATATTTTGAAATTATAACTTAAAAGAAAATGAAACTCAATTTTCCGCAATAATAATGTTGCGCAATATTCAACAAATTTTATATTTTTGTATTATATATATTCAGATTAGAAATTGAAATTGAACGAAGTAAATCTTAGTTTTTATTTAAAAAATATTCAGAGACATTAAGTTATATTTAATTTTTAGATTTAAATATAAACTTAATAAATATGTACAAGTTTGATTTTTTACAGTTTTAAATTAGAATTTTAGTTTCCTGTCAACTTTTATTTTGTAAATATTAAAATATACAAAATATTTATTATACTTTGCAAATTCTTATTTAGATTCAAGAAAGTGAAATTTAATGTAAAGAACATTTTTCTTATTATATTTTAGGCTTTAGATTCAGTAATGTTAAACTGACTCTAAATTACATATTAAATAATATATTTTATATATAATAGTCGATATTTGCTTTTTGACATAAATGCACTTATTTGAATAAACTATATTGCGCATTTTAAAATAAACACTTTGCAGTTAATTTCATTTTTTTTTTAATTTGATGAAGGAAAATAAAACGTGAATTTTGCTGTCAATTCAAAATTAAATTATTAAAGTATACATAAATATATTATTTATATTTTTTTATTTCTTCCACTATTGCTCGAATAACAACTGTATTTCCGTTAAAATTAAAAAGAACAAAACAAAGCAGGATATAAAAATGAGACTTATCAAAAATTGGCTTAGTCAGCAGAGCTGAGAAATCATTAAATCGAAGAGAGTTACGAGCCGAGAGAGAAACAATCACAAATGCCCGAAATGCTGATGATTGAGGTGGGTGCTTAACCTTCAGTTGGAACAACAACAACAACAACAATAGGCAAAAGGCAACCACAGTAACGTAGATTATAGAATAGGGAAAAGCAGCACCTTGATACTAAATGTGATCACGCAGTGCGCATAAACAACGAATGCCGCGTAAAAGTTATAAAAACAACAACAGCAGCTGTGTCGCTTAGATGGGCATGAAGCTCAAGTAGGCAGGTGAGTGTTGGGGCTAGACCTGGGGAGTGGGGAGAGGGGGAAAGGCATTGCCGCAGTGGCACAACTGAACTATAAACCATAAGAATAAGACGTGCGAAGTGATAATCATAAAATAGGCAAAAGGTTCGGCCACAACAAACTATGTGAAGCGCTACAAAGCAGTGGAAAAATTAACAAACACAGAAAGAAAACATATGCTAAAATTAGGAATAACATCTTGAATTGAACCAAGATGGTTATTTATTCTTAAATCAAAATCAAAATTCCACAAAAAAATCTAGATTACCCAAACTTTAAATTCAAGATATAACTCTTATTGCAACTATAGAAAAATCTCAAATTGAACCAAGAAAGTAAAATCTTATCAACATCATAAATTAGGTTTTAATTTTTGAGGAAGGGAATTCCAACATTTGAAATTCCAAAACTAAAATGTCTTTTTTTTTAAGAAAAACAACAACATTTTTTAACATGAGCGCTTTTTGATCTTAAAGCAATATTTTTAATTACTAAACCAAGATTGATTTAAGATTTTTTTAACCTAAAAATCATATTTCAATACAAAACATGCTTCAAATATGATTCTAATCTTAAAATACTATTTCTTTTAATCTTAAAATGCAAATTCAACATAAAAATCTTTTTTTTAACTTTTTTCTCTACAAATTTTGTTTCAAGATTTTTTGAAATCTGAAATCAACATTTGTACTTTTCAATCTATGTCAACTTTTTTATCTCTGTGTAAATATAGATTCCATTAACATATTATATATATAGTGAATTTTTTTTATATATATGTAATATAGCAGAAGAAGAAAGGGGAGAATATTTTTAAAAAAGTATTTATTTATTAATGTTTTAAATATAGAAATCATAAAAAGGTGAAAAAAAAATATAAATTCAAAATAAAATAAAAGTACCCAATCTGTAAATATAAAAAAACACGCAATTGAAACCCAAAGAATATGTGAAGGAAATTATAAAGTAAGAGAAATTTGTGTTTTAATAATACAACAGAAGATTCTTCTTTGAATTTGGAGTCTAACCTATTGAACTTTATATTTTTTATTTAATTTACATTATGAATTTGTAAAAAATATTTAGAACTATGAAAATACTAGATAATCTTAAGCCCGATATTCTTAAATTCAGTATTAAAATTGAATATCAAATGGTTAATTTTTTAAAGATAGATTCGATTGAATTTTCAAAAGCTTTTTCAAAAATTATAAGTAATAATCAATTTTGATAAAAATAAATAAAACAATCTTAAAATAAAGTGTTCTTTTTATGTATACATAATTTCTATCTGTTATGTATACATTAATCAGTCTTGCAATAATTTGATTGTTTTAATATGTTAAAATGTTGAATAAAAAGAAGTTGGATGATAATGAATTTATACTTGAATTTAATTAAGTCCATTTTCCTGTATGTATGAGAAGATGAATCAAGTTGTTGTCTACCTTTAATTAATATAATATAATCTTAATATAAATGTTCTTTCTATGTTATATAAGAAACGATGAACATTGTGAAAATGAAAGTAGGGTGAACACAGAACATATGACAGATTATTTCAAACATACGCTTTATGGGACGGGCAATGGTTCCCCATTTCCTGTGTGTCCTAAGTCCTGTGACCTGTGTAGGTGTAGAGACTAAGTGTGTGTGTGTGGGACTTGTGGGCAAATGCTGTGATGCTGATGCTGATGCTGTGATGTTGGGCGCACACAGAGAGAATCGTGTAAGCAATGCGCGGTACGTGTACTCAACACACAGTACTCATTACACACACACACACACACACACGCGCCGATGAAAAGCCAACTGAATGAAACACCTGTGTCAAGGTGTTGACAACAACAACAACAAGAACAGCAACAACAACAACAAGAACAAGCGAAACAACAACTGCCAAGATATGGAGGAGCCTTGGCAAACGATGTATTGTTGTGCCATTAGCGTAACTTTTGCAGCCAGTCGACGGCACATAAAACGCCATTCGAGAATTGGGCAATGGGACGTGCGTTGCTGCCGCATGTTGCAAGGTGGCAACGGTTTGTTACACGGACAGTGTCAGCCAAAATTAATCAGAGTTTCAATCAAACATAAAATAAACGCCGAGATTTGCGAATGTGTTGCAACGGAAATGTGTTAAGTGCCAACTGACAACAGGACAACAACAAAATATACAAAATACGAGAAAGAAAGCTACAGTCGAGCGTACTCGACTGTTAAACACCCGTTACCCACTTGGTGTAAAACCAAAACATTGCTTTATTATATATATTTCAAGTGTTTTTTTTGGTATATCTATATACTATTTTCAATGAAATCAAACCATTGTGGTTTTATTCTTAAAATATACCAAATTAGTGCACTAAGAAATACAAAAATATACCGAGTGCCTTATTTAGTATATCGATATACCATTGCATACGAGTATAAAATTAACATATTCTCAATAAAACCTAAACATAATAACAAAATAATATACTGAAACATACTACTACAATTCACAATATACCATACAGTAAAAAATTTACCAGATTTGTAACTGATAACAGGACAACAACAAAATACGCAAAATACGAGAAAGAAAGCTACAGTCGAGCGTACTCGACTGTGAAACACCAGCTACCTATTGTGAATAAACCCAAAACATTGCTTTATTATTCCTAAAATATACTGAGAAGATATTTCAAGTGTTTTTTTAGTATATCTATATACTATTTTCAATGATATCAAACCATTACAGTATTATTCTTAAAATATACCAAATTAGTGCACTAAAAAATACGAAAATATACCGAGTATTTAGTATATCGATTGACCATTACATATAAAATATACATATTCTCAATAAAACCTAAACATAATAACAAAATAATATACTGAAACATACTACTACATTCACAATATACCATACAGTAAAAAGTATGTCAGATCCAAAAATGTATGGAGTGTGCTCATAAAATATACTAAAAAGTATATATAATTCTTTATTTAGTATATCGGCATAATATTACATTTAAAATATACCAAAAATATACCAAACTAACTAAAGCTTGTCTGTTACATGCATTTTCTGGTAGCACAAAGTTATGTACACATGTATATACCCTTCTACCCTATGGGTAACGGGTATAAAAAACGAGGCAGAAGTTACCTCTGCCTTTTGTGTATTATGTTGGATAACTAAATGTCCAATGCGTTGCATCTCGTTTCGCACTTTTTTTATTGCTCCCCATTTGATTGCGGAGTTTGGGGAGTTTATGCCATTTTTGGCAAAATGAAGGTCTGATTTAATATTGATTGAATTTGGTTTTTCAGCCCGGTGAAAGCGACTCAAAGGGAATTTAGTATGTAGTTGGGATATTGGAACAATGCAAATAAACTAACATGCTACTATGAAAAAAGGATTAAAAGTTTACTAAAGTGGAAGTAGAAATATTTGCAAAAAAAAAGGGAATAAAAATTGCCTTAATTGGCAGAAAAATAATCAGGATACCAACAAAATATATTATTTTTAAATAATCATTGAAATAAAGTATAATTTATATTTATTTTTTTTTTATTAGGTGGCACTACAACCCATTTCGGGTTTTGGCCGACCTCAGCGTCTCCCTCCAGGCGCCTCTGCTCTTCGCGCGCCTCCTCCAATTGGAAATTCCCAGCAGATTAAGGTCCTGCTCTACTTGGTCCTTCCAACGAAGATTTGGTCGTCCCCTTCGTCGTCGCCCGTAGTCGACTCTCGCTTCGAATACCTTCTGAGCTGGAGATTCTTCATCCATACGCACAACGTGTCCGAGCCAGCGCAGACGTTGTATCGTGATGCGCCGGACCACGTCCACGTCGTCGTACAACTCATACAGCTCGTGGTTCATCCGAATGCGAAAGTCGTCCCCAATCCGAACGGGACCGAAGATCTTGCGAAGAATTTTCCTCTCGAACACTCCAAGCGCTGCTGCATCTGTCATTGACACTACCCATGCTTCTGCGCCATATAAGAGCACGGGTAGTATGAGTGTCTTGTAGAGTGCTAATTTTGTTCGGCGAGAGAGGTCTCTATTGCACATTTGCCTACTCAGACCAAAGTAGCACCTATTGGCAAGTGTGATTCTTCGCTTGATCTCCAGGCTGACGTCATTTTGGTGTTGATGGCAGTGCCAAGGTATGTGAACTCCTTGACCACTTCGAACATATAGTTGTCTGCTACCACCTGGGAGTCTAGTCGCCGCGCCTCCCTGCTTGTCGACAGCATATACTTCGTCTTGCCCTCGTTTACCGCCAAACCCACTTTTGCTGACTCTTTTCGATAGCGGAAAATGCAGCAGTGACATCACGCTTGCTGCGGCCAATGATGTCAATGTCATCAGCGTAAGCAAGGAGCTGGACACTTTTATAAAAAATAGTGCCAGCTCGATGCACACCGGCTTTCCGCAAGACCCTTCCATCACAAAGTTGAAGAGGTTGCACGACAGGGGGTCGCCTTGTCTGAAACCTCGAACGGTATTGAAAGGTTCGGAGAGGTTCGTTCCTACCTTGACAGAGCTGATGGTGCTGCTCAATGTCATCCTGCAAAGACGTATCAGCTTTGCAGGAATACCGAACTCAGACATGGTGGCATATAGGCGTTCTCGTGTCGGACTATCGAATGCAGCTTTGTAATCGACAAAGAGATGATGTGTGTCAATTCCATTTTCGTGGGTTTTCTCCAGGATTTGGCGCAATGTGAAGATCTGGTCTATGGTGGATTTGCCAGGTCTGAAGCCGCACTGATAAGGTCCGATCAGTGTGCTGGTATACGGCTTCAGTCGTTCACATATTACGCTCGATAGGACCTTATATGAGATGGCAATCAGGCTAATTCCCCGGTAGTTGGTGCATATCGTCGGGTCGCCTTTCTTCAGCACAGGACAAAGGACGCTGAGATTCCAATCGTTGGGCATGCTTTCCTCTAGCCATATTCTGCAGAAGAGCTGATGCATGCACCTTATCAGCTCTTCGCCGCCGGCCTTAAACAACTCTGCAGGCAGTCCATCAGCACCGGCTGCTTTGTTGTTTTTGAGTCGCATAATAGCAACTCGGACCTCGTCATGGCTAGGTAGTGGTATATCCACATTGTCGTTGATTGGTGGTATCGGGTTGCTTCCTCCAATGGCGGGATTGGTGCCGTCATCGCCTGCTAGCAGCTTGGAGAAATGCGCCCTCCATAACCTCAGCGTGCACTGCGTATCTGTAACCAGAATCCCGTTTTCATCTCGACAGTTAGATGCTCCGGTCTTGAAACCATGTGTCAGACGGTTGACTTGTTGGTAAAATTTTCGAGCATCATTTCTGTCCTGCAACACCTCGAGTTCCTCGCACTCTCGCTTTTCTTTCTCCCGTTTTTCCGTCTAAAAGCCGCCTCTCTTCCTTCCTTTTCTCCCTGTAACGTTCACACGTAGCTCGCGTTGCGCCAGACTGCAGCGTTCTTCTGTAGGCGGCGTTTTTTGCCGCAGCTGCGACGCGACACTCCTCGTCATACCATTGGTTCCGTGTGGGTGGGCGCTTGAACCCAATGGCTGTTTCAGCGGCAGCTCGCATGGAGTGGGATATGTGCGCCCAGAGTCCGCCGGCGTCAACAGGAAGAGGGGTTGGTTGGTGGAGCAGTTCCGAGAGGTGAGTGGAGTAGGCTGTTGCTGTCCGTTGTGATCGCAGCCTAGTGACGTCAAGCTTTCGTTGCGTGATGGGGCGTACGTTTTTCGCTCGGCTTAGCCGCATGCGTATCTTGGCTGCGACAAGATAGTGGTCCGAGTCTATGTTGACTCCACGGAACGTACGCACGTCCATCACGCTTGAGGCATGCCTTCCTTCTATCACAACATGATCAATCTGGTTGCGCGTTTTCTGATCAGGGGACAGCCATGTGGCCTTGTGGATGTCGAGGTGCCGAAATCTGGTGCTACTCACTACCATGTTTCGCGCCGCGGCGAAGTCAATCAGCCTGAAACCGTTGTTCGAGGTGGTCTCGTGGAGGCTGAATTTACCGACGGTGCGGTCAAAGATGCGTTCGCGCCCAACCTTTGCGTTGAAGTCCCCGAGGATGATCTTCACGTCGTGGTTTGGGCAGCGGTCGTATGTGTCCTCGAGTCTCGCGTAGAATGCATCCTTAGCAGCATCATCCTTCTCCTCCGTCGGGGCGTGCGCGCAAATTATGCTAAGATTAAAAATCTAGCTTTGACGCGGATTGTAGCCAGCCGTTCACTCACTGGGGTGAAATTGGAGACGTGGTGGCGAAGTCTCCGGCTTACTACAAATCCGCATCCAAATTCGCGCCTCTCCGCATGGCAGCTGTAATAAATATCACAGTTTGCTCGCTTGGAACAACCTTGTCCTGTCCATCTCATTTCCTGGATGGCGGTAATGTCAGCCTTTAATTTCTCGAGGGCATCCGCCAGTTGGATAGAGGCACCTTCCCAATTAAGGGTTCGGACATTCCAGGTGCATATCCTTAAATCGTAGTCCTTTTTCATTTTGCGGTGGTCGTCAACATAAGGGGGGATCCTTTCCGAGGCTTTCGCTTTGGTTTTCCTTGGGCTTCTTTTTTCCGAGGCGGGTTCCAAACCCTGCGCTCAACCATTTACCGTCCGGATGACTCGCTGCACACATTAGCTCGCTATCTAGCGGATGCTAGGATAGCTACCCAGGAGGTGCCACGAGGAGGCTGTGTGTCAACTTGCAATCATTCGTAGACAGAGATCGCACTGGCGGCCACCAAGTTGACCGCAATCAGAAACTTTACTCTGTACGAATGAAAGCCATCCCATCCCATAATTTATATTTACTATAGGAAAAAATCTTAGCAAAAACTTTGAACTATGCTGAGAATGTAATTTTAACAATATTTTTCAATAGCTTATAATATAACAAAAATTATAAAAAATTGTGACTTTTGTTTCTGAATTTTTAAAATGTACATTAAATGCTTTCTACGAAAAATGTAAATAAAAATATAAGTTTAGTTACAATTTGGAGTACAAAAATTACACAGAGTAAAACATGGAGAGAAAAAATATGTACAAAATAAATCAAGAACAAAATTCTAATTTAAAGAAGTTTTAAATAAAACTCTCAATGAAAAATAAAAACACAAATGAATATAATAAATACTTATAAAATATTTAGCCATATAAACATTTTATAGTTGGACTTAAATTAAAATATATACTGAGAAATGCTATGGAAATATAGATTTTTTTTGCGAACAAAAATTAAGAAAAATATAATAAAAATAGTGAAAAAAAAACATTTCCATGCTATATATTTAATTGTTGCTTAAATTAATTCTGAGTGAATCAGCACTTACTTTAATACATAGCTAAAATTAGAATTACTTAACACAACACCAGAAACTTGATTCTAATTTTAGAGGAAGGGAATTATAATATTTACACTTTCATAATTTATATATTTCTTCTTTTAAGAAACAAGGAATCAAACCAAACTTAGAACAGGATGTTTTAAGCTTAAAACAATGATTGAAGAACAAAATCCTGATATAAGATTTTTTTTAAGAAGCAAGATTTTAGTCTTAAAATACATATTTTTTATTCTTAAAATATACATTGACATCTTGTTTTGAGTTTCTTTGGAAGATGAAAAAGTTTTAAAATCAAAATTTGAATTCTACTTTTCAATCTTGATTATGTACATTTTTGAAGCAAGATTCGAATTTTAAAATCTTATCTTAAGATTTTGTAAGATTATAAAGTTCTTAAATCAAGATTTGCATTCTACTTTTCAATTCATATATTTTTCTTTGTGTGAAGTGGAGTCTAGTAATACTCTGACTATGTCTACCAATTTTCCCACTTTCTCTTCATCTTTCTTTCTCTTTCTCTCTATCTGTCTCACTCTCTCTCTCTCTCTCTCTCTGGCATCCAATTACACACCTTGGGAAATTTGATTTAATGCCAAGGCGTGCGTGTGCGCGTGTCATGTAGACACGGTAATTTTTCAGACAATTACACCAGCAACAGTAGCAGCAGCGGTAAAAGCAGAAGGGGAGTCAACCCCAAACACACACACACACATACACCCTCGCACACACACATGCTGAAGTCACTCACACACATGATACATTTCACCTGCAAGTGAAATATTATTCAAAAATCAGTTACGCCCTCCGCCGCCTTGAAACTGGCGACGCCTTTTGCGTTGCTCAAAATTTATTAGACCAGGCATTAGAAAGGGCACAACCTATGCATTACCTACCTCCCCTTCCCCCTCCCCTTCCCCCTACTCACCCACAAACACACACACACACAGCATCATAGCACTTAAGAAATGTGTAAGGAATAAAAGAAAATAAAAAAAAAAAAGAAGTGAAACCCTTTCCCCAACCATTTTTGGCTTTGAACTACATTAAGAAAATCACTCGCAACTCAGCTCAACTGCAGCTGCTGGTCGAATTGAATTGAATTTATGGCTGCTTCGCATTCTCTGAGTGTGTGTGTGTGTGTTTGTGTGTGTGACGCGTGGGCGTGTCATTAGCAGCATTGAAAAAGAAGAAAGTAAAAAGTACAAAAAAGAAAAATAAAATAAATAGGGAAAAAACAAATAAGATGGTGTAAAAAGTAACCTGAAATGTTTTATTGCATGTGTTTGTCGTGAGTTATGTTTGGGCTCCGACATGAGATTTACATTATGCCAAACGTCTTCCATGAGAAATTAGCGGCACTTCGTTACCCCTCACCTCTCACCCTCCCACATCCCTCTTGAGTCTAGGCAGAAGCTGCAAATCTTATCAGAGCTTAGAGCGCTAAAACATTTCACCTGCTGACTTTGCATACCTAGAAAAGCGATTTCTTCCCTTTTTTGCATTTCTAGCAATTTCATTAAAAGAAAATAAAAGAGAACAGAAAAAGAGAAAAGAAAAGAAAGAAAAGAAAATAGAAAAAAAAAGAAAAGATACCCGCTATATAGTACATTTTCAATAAAACCATATTCTACAAATATACCAAAAATATACCTTAAAATGCTAAAATATACCAAAGGCTGTATAGTATAATAATATGAAATAATAAAAATTGTAGAAGCTATTTAACAAATACTTTTGTATATATATATGGTATAATGTAGTAAATTTTCATTATAATGTTTTGGTATATTTAAAGTACACTGTAAAATGGGTCAGAGTCGAGCACACTCGATTATAGATTAGTTTATAGACTACACATTCATAAATTATTTATCTTAATATGAACAAATATTCAGTTATTAGATTGTTTTCCTTAATATGAAATAAATACTTATGTACCTTTTTATAAACTTTGCTATAATTAACATTATATCACATAAATAATTGTCAATGATGTAAACTAACTAAAATATTGTAAATTGAAAATTTATTGCGAATATTCATTGTTATAAAATTATTTGCATATTTATGTTTATGTACATATATTTGTGAACTTAAATATTTAATTTTATTCTTATAAATTTTAAATGTTTTACCATTATTTTATTATTATTTTTAGTATATTTTACTATTGTTTTCTACATATGAAATAATAAAATATATTTTCAAATAAGATCGAGGGAGTATGTACTTAATATATCAAATAAGTTATATACTTATTACATTTTTCATATGGGCAATTCTCTGATGTCGAATGCGACATTTGTACGCATTCAAACTGAAAAAAAACATGTGCCAAGACATTATTTTAATTTTGTAAAAATTGAAACTTATAGGTCTCGGTTAGCACTATAATTGGTGGTAAGATGGATTTTGGGGAATTGTTCGTTTTCAAGAAAATTGCAAAAATGTTGCGCATTCGCACGCGAGAAAAACAGAATTTCCTTTTTCAAAAACCAGTTCAAGCACTAATTTCAGCGAAACGTGATGAAAGATTTTAATGCAATTAATTTTAATGTATTATGCATATATTTATCTAAATAGTGTATTAGGTTTGACTTAAAAATATTAAGTTGTTTTTTTTTAATTAAATTTTAATCACTGTCGCACGCGACATTTTTTCCATCATACTTTTTATGCTGTTTTTTTTTTACTTTTTAAGTTCATTTGAAGAGCATATGAAGCATTTTCATAGTTTTTTAATATATTCAATATATATTTTTATTTTCAACTGAAATTTTATACTTTAAAAAATAACTTTAATAAAGGTAAACAAAACGTAATATATTCATATCATGTACATTAGAAACATAATTACCTATGTATCTTAAATTACATCATTAATGTCAAAACATTTTTTTATACTGTTCTAGTAGATTTCGTTTGTTGGCCATTTCAGCCAAACAAATTCATTTGGTTTATACCCGGTATACTGTGCACATTCATTCTATCATTGTTTATAATGACAAAGTCTCAATTGGCGCTTATGACATGAAATTTATATTGTTTTTTGCACATAAAAAGAGTATGCATCATCTACATTAAAAAAAAATAATTTAACGAAAAAAAAAAAAAATTTTTTTGCCATGTCGCACGCGACAAACTTTCAAAAATTCTTAAAAATGAAGTTGTGCTTATATTCATCCAAATTTTATTTTATTATATTTGGTAGCAAAATATGTGTTTGGACACAATTTTCCATGCTCAATGGACAAAAACTTTAGATGCACTCATAACAAATGCTGTTTTTCACTGTCGCACGCGACAAAAATAGAAGCTGATTAGCTGAAAAGAAATTTACCGTTATTAGCTATTGCATCATTTCTTTTATATATTTTGTATATTCCTTGGATATTAAACAAGATATTAAACTAAGGGTATCAATGCATACTGACTCCCTTTAAGGAAATGAATCAAAACAAAACTTTCAGTAGAAATCTTCAAAACAGAACTTTTGCTCATCTTCGACTTTGCATTAAAATTTTTCAAAATGTGTTATGAGTAAATGGAAAAATCGTTTATATTAGTTAAATGTAATATTTTCCCTATACACAAATGTGAAGAAAACATGCTTTTATAGAGTTTGAATTTTTTGGCGCCGGTTGCACTTTCTAGAGAATTGCCCATATATTTATTTATTTTATTCAAGCTCATATACATTCATGTAATAAAGAGTACTATTATATTAAATTTTAATATGAAATTTACTGACTACTCATTATTTAAAGCTCCAAACATTTTATCAAATACTCCTTAAATAAACCTAATTTACTTTGCCCAAAAAATACTCTTTGATTATTGCGCAATTTTGATGAATTTCTTTCAGATACAATAAAAGTTATGCAGCAACGAACAAATATAAAAAAGGTATCAGTTTTGTTGATTACAAAATTGCTGCTTGTTAATTTCTAAACAGCTTTCATGTTCGTTTCCTTTTACGCTCTTATTTTTTCTTTTGTGCTCCCCTTCAACACTTGCTTTGTATTTTCTTATTCTCCCATCGTTGCTTTGGCAAGCGGGAAAAAAACAACTTTTTCTTTTCGGTTTTTTAATAAGCTGACTGTGTTACATCAAAAATCAAGGCAATTTCTTTTTTTAGGCGTATTCAAAATTAAATTTTCACCGACTGCATGGGAAGGAGGAAAGAAGAAAGCTGGAAAAACATTGCTATACAAGTCCAGTGTCTTGGCTGTTTTTCTTCGCGTTTTCTTCCTTTTTTTATGTTGACTGACTTTAATGAAATTAGATTGATTTTTATGCTGACGTCCGGCTTCGGCACTCGCGCCACTCTCCATTCTGGACTTCACATTTTTACGGCTACTTATTCATCAAGTTGAGCGACTGACTATATAATTTAATTTTTGTGTGTAGTAAAAATAAATTTTTGATAGATGCGTTGCGTTCGGGCAGCTGCTGCTGCTGCTGCTGCTACTGTTGCTTCGCTTTCAGTTTTTACGACTCTGGACGCCAGGTGGAAAGCTCGAGGAGCTGTTTGCTTGATATTTACGACATATTTTCGTTTTGCGGCTTCAGCGAGCGAGCGCTGAAAGGTATGCTACAACTTTATGGCGAACAGCTGGCAAAAAGCGTTGCATACGCTTAGGCGCAATACTCAACACACTTTAGTATGTAGGTGTGTGTGTGTGTTTGTGTTTGTGTGTGGGTGTGTAAGCAGTCTCTCTTGCTCTCTCAGCGCAAATTAAAGTCAGGCACAGTTAACACTTGACAAAATTATTAAACTTTATTAACCTCTTACGCTGTCTGCATTGCCAGGACCATAAATTTTGCCAGCCACTGTAAAGACAAAGGGCCACATATGTATGTGTGTGTGTGTGTGTGTTGGGGCACTGCAGCCAATTGGTAAACGCGCCAGCCACTTGTAAATTATGGCCACAGTCGACAGTCGACAGTCGACAACGGCAACGTTGACTTTGACTTGGGGCAGCAGCTGAACTAGGTCCAAGGCACAAGGACAGCTTCACCTCCCTTGGAGGGAGAGGTGGAACGTGGAACAAGGGATATTCACTCGCTACTTTAAGATGTTTGGCCCTTTGCAATGGATTTGCACTCGGGATTGAGATTGCGAATCCTCTGTGTGCATTTGCTCACCAATTGCAGCTGAGTGCGTTTTAAGTTGCGACTATTCGATTCTATTATCTGTGGGCGAAGTATTTCAAAGGGCAAGTAGATATGGTCGATATCAAATTCAAGTCGATAGCGATAGCGATAACTTGTTCATTTTGAAGTTCGATTGGTTGACAACTTAAGTATTCCTATCGAAATTCATTCGATGTACTATTAAAGAAATTTGAACGCGGATTTTACATATTTCTTTTTATATTTAGTTATTGTTTTTTATGAATTCTGAAAACAAGAAGGATCATGATTAATATTAATATTATTAATAATAATAATAATAATAATAATAATAATAATAATAATAATAATAATAAGAATAATAATAATAATAATAATAATAATAATAATAATAATAATAATAATAATAATAATAATAATAATAATAATAATAATAATAATAATAATAATAATAATAATAATAATAATAATAATATAATAATAATAATAATAATAATAATAATAATAATAATAATAATAATAATAATAATAATAATAATAATAATAATAATATATAATAATAATAATAATAATAATATATAATAATAATAATAATAATAATAATAATAATAATAATATATAATAATAATATATATATATATATATATATATATATATATATATATATATATATATATATATATATATATATATATATATATATATATATATATATAATAATACGATTAATTTATTTATGTTCCCCACCTTTAAAGATCTACTCAATATTTTATTGATATTGTCGTTGCTGGCACTGTCTTTTGTCGTCTTCACACACACACACATACACCCACTCACACACTCGCATCTAGACAGAGACACATGCGTTTTATTTTGTCTCGTTGCATTTGTCTGTGTGTGAAATTTGTGCCATAAATTTGCACATTACACGAAAAGTTAACACGAATTACTGTTGTAAGTGCGCAAAAATTACAATTGTGCAGCAGCCCACGGGGTCGCATACACACAGCAGAAAAACTCGTAGACAGACAGAGATAGACAGAGAGAGGGAGAGAGAGAGAGGGAGACAGAAATAAAAGGGAACGCCTGCTGTGTATTGAATGACCATAAATTTGGTGAATTTAAGCGCAAAGCCGGTGACAAATATGTGAAAGTTGCATGAAAATTACTTGGGTTTAATGTCTTAAAAAATGCCGAGTTGCAACATTTACAGGTTAAAAGTTCAACAAGGCTAATGGGAAATTTCCATCTCAATAAAACATTAATTTTTATTCATAAAAAGTAGAATTGTGATTTCAAATTGATCTATTATTTCAAGCAATATATAAATTCAAATTTAAAGAAATTTAAGTTCTCAGAACATTTTTAGAGATATGTTAACTAATAAGTGGAGATTGCATTGACTGATTTTGCTTGTGCAAAATTAAAAAATATTAAAGATTACATTAAAATAATATGCATATAAATATATTAAAATTTCTAAAGGACATTTTGACCATGATAAAATATACACAAAAGAACAGTTGCTTAAACCACAAAACCGTAAAATATATTGAAAGAAAAAATAAAAAAATAAAAAAAGAAACATAATAAAAAAATAAATAGTATATATTCCATTGCAATCTCTTTTATTCTCAACAAACTCTTAAACTAAATGTGCTTTGTCAATAAAAATGCTCTCCAAATATTCTGAAAATTTCCTGAGTTTCTTTCAGATACACTAAAAGTTAAGCAGCTAAGATAAACAAAATATCTAAAAATATCAAAACATATAGATTGGTTTATTTATATTTTAAGGACATTACTTTGTATAGGAAAGGATTCACTTAGTACTACTTGTATATATATAAATGTATATAAATGTTGCATACATATGCACATATATGTATACGTATATATGTATGTATGTATGTATGTTATATCATATACATATAAAGCTTGATTGCTTGATAGACAGTCAGCCACATCAAGTGCAATCGACTACTTTTACTAAAAATGCAATTTTATTTGTGCTTCAATTGCATGTCTTTCTCCAATATAGTTTGTATATTGGACAATAATTGGATTGGATGCGAAATGCAAGCAGAAAAGTTATTAAAGCATATGCTGGCGCCATCTGTCGTCTGTGTGTATTTTGGTATTGTGTTCTCTCTCTTTAATGCATTTCGAATCTTGAATTTGGTTTCCTTTTTATTTTTGTTGCCTACACACAAATAAACAGGCTTCGCAATGTGCGTATGTGTGAGTGTGAGTGTGAGTGTGTACACACTAGTGGCTACCCGACTAATGGGTTTGTGTTGAAATTAACATGCATAATAATGTTAGCACTGTGAATGGGAATGGGAAAGAGAATGCGGAAAGAAGAGGGCGAAAAAGAGTAGGAGAAGGAAAAAGAGAGAGAGAAAGAGGAGTGTGTGATGAAGTGTGGCGAGTGAATCTCTTTTTGAACATTGCAGTGCAATGCATTTGTCATTTTGTGGTCACTTTGTGGCATCCAAAATGCATTTAGCTCGATTGCAAATCGCTTTTGGTGCCACTCTTCTATCTGACACCCTCTATCTCCCTCTCCCTCTCTATCTCCCTCCCGCTTTGACTGCGGCATTTTGTGGACAGTCAAATTGATTGCGAATAGTTAGACAACCATTTTTTGACCAACACTCGCACAATGAAATCCCCTCTAAAAATGGTTGCGCATTATGTATGCACTATGCATCGCAGTGTCCTAATCAATTATCCTCAATGCAAAGCTGTTGCTGCTCTTAAAGCAATTATTCATATTTTTTGTTGATATAAGGCACTTTAAAAATACAAAAAAGTAAAATAAATATTACATATTTATGCGCCAGAAAGAAAGAAAGATCTTTATTCTTTTTATTATTTACTTTAAAAGAAAATAAAATTAACTACTTTTTTGGCAAAGAATTTTTAACACTTATCAAGGAATCAATTACTAGCAACTAACTCAACCAACATGTTACACTTCTACCCAACTGTTGAGTAACCGTTAACCAAAAGCGCTCTAAGCTCTTCTGCTTGACCACACCCACTTAGCAAATCCGCCTTCCACTGCCTAGTCAAACACACAGACATACATTTGACAAAATAGTGTACAAAGAGGCAACGAAGGCTTATCTTTAAGTAAAGATATGATAAAGTGGACAAAACATCAAGGTGTAAAACCAACAACAAAAACCTCAAAAAAATGTCACTGACAATCAGCTATTATCTTATAAGATAGACACGATCAGAAAACTTTTGCTGCGCCAAAGGTCTATTGCACTCTCGCTTGCACTTCCACACCAAAAATATGTCTTTTGCTAATTTGGAGCTATTGTCCGCATTTGGGATATTTGCATTGGTACCTCGCAGCCTTGGGCATTTTAATGTCCCAGGAATATCAGTGTGCGGTAGACGAGCGCGCAGTGCACATATAAGGCGGGATACATATTTGTATTTTAATTCGTGATAATGGCTCAATAATAATCGATTAATCATCTGTTAATGTGTTTTGTGTATTGTGTTTAGACTGCATTTTACCAAATCTTTTTTATTACTTGTGCAAGAGTACGTTAAAATGCATTTTTATTTTACTTTTTTTGTAAAAGCGCCAAAAGTGAGGCGTCGTTGATTTTCGTCTCGCTCTCACACTCTTCTGCTGCTGCTGTTTAATTGTGTTGGTGTTAACGAGTCGTGCATTCTAATTCCGTCTTTCGCTTGCATAGAAAGGAAACGAAAATATTAGAGTCAGTCTTGTAACAGTGTGAAAATGTTACCAAGTATAAGACTTAGTCTTATACCTTTACATATATGTATGTGTGTGTTTTTCTTTTCTTTTTTTTTGTGTTTATTAGTGTAAAAGTTGTTGTATGCAATTGAATTATTAAAAATTCAACGAAAGCATTTAAGAATGTCATGTTCATGTAACTGAGGTGAGTAATTGCAATACATTCAAATTGTGTATATTTGTGTATGTACATTTGTTGTTGCTTTGCGCCTTTAAATACTAAATTGTTTTTACTTTAGTTCGGCAATAGACGAACATATGTTCGGCATCGTAAGATTACACTCGGCTTTTTGTGTTTGCTTTCCTTTTTGTCGTTTGCTCTTTGAGCAATTTAAGCATGCGCTTGAAATTGAGTTTCGTCTGTTCACTTGTTTCTCTTACGCAGCACACGCTTAAGTACTTTTTAAGAGAAACTGAAACTTTTGTACTACTTAAAATTAACTTTATGAATATTGTTTTCTTTCAGTGATGTAAATGTTTATAGGGTATTATTTTAGTCGACAATTCTGTGATTTCGTGCGTTTGCTTATATTTCAAATTAATTTTGATTAATTTTGTTGGCAAATTTAAAAGCGTAGCGTAAAACTTCAGCTGCAGCACAGCAGTTGTGTGTTGTGTGTTGTGTGTTGCAAGTACACACTGCCACGTGAATAGTTTTAGTGGCATGAGTGGGTAACTAAAACAAACTTTTCAATCACCGCCAGAGCCGGCGAGTCAACGTCATTGCCGAGGCATTAAATGAGAAATGTAGCAAAGTAAACAGGGGGCGACTCGCTGCTGGATGTTGTTGCATGCAACGCGCAGCATGCCACATGCTGCCACACTACATACAGCAATGGCAGTCAATCAGCGAGCAGTCAGCGCAAAAAACTACAACAACAACAACAAAATACAAAAATAAATAAAATGCTACAACGTTTAAAAGCAGACGAAGCGTGCAGCAAAAGTCGCAATCGCAGTTCAGAGTCACAGATGGATATGTAGTTGCAACTTGGAGTCGCAGCTGCATTTGTGTGTGTGTTTGTGTGTGTGGCAGACATGTTGGCAACACTTGCCACGACGTCCGTTCTATATTCCTGTTCTGTTCTGTTCTGTTTTTTTTTTTTGTTCGTTTTATTTTCGTTGCCTGCAACACACAGTTGACGAGCAAAGAAGCAGTTGAAAACTGTGTGACAAATACAAATCACTTTAGATTTATTTGATGAAATTGTTTGATGATGTAGAAAAGGATTAACGCCAATGATATTTGTGTAAGGGCATACAAAAAACACTACGCTATATCGAATGTTTGTACAACCTGACAACCCTGGCCAACTGCAAAATTGATTTTAAATTAAGACGAAGACGAAGCATGACAGTAATCAATGATGAATGACCAAGCAACTTGCAACTTGCTACTTGCAACTTGCCAGGGCCAACGATATTGCCAACTGACTTGAGTTTGACTTTATGAAAAGGTCGCACCAAAGTTAAACGCCACACAAAATACTGCAACTTTAAACAGCGACTGGTTAGGTGCAGGGGAATTTATACTATATATTTAAACTATATACTATATTCTATATACTATATACTATATACTATATACTATATACTATATAATATACTATATACTATATACTATATACTATATACTATATACTATATAATATACTATATACTATATACTAATATACTGCTGTTCTTAGGTTAGACGCAAACTTACTTGCGTTCAATTTATTTAATATTTATTATTTTAATGAGAATTAAAATGTAGTTCATATGCAAAAACATTTGGTATATTATGATAACTTAAATATAATATTCAAATGATTATTCACATTTAACAAAATTGTGTTTTTCAAACATTTTCTTAATATTTATTGTTTTAATATGAAATGAAGTAAAGTTCAAAAACATTTGGTATTTCATGATGATTTAAATATATTATTCCAATGATTATTTACATTTAACAAAGTTGGCTTATTGAAACATTTTCTAATATTTACGGTTTTAATGCGAAATGAAATTAAGTTCATATGCAATTATATGCAATTATTTATTTATTTATTAAATATAATATTCAAATTATTATTCACATTTAACAATATTGTGTTTTTCAAACATTTTCCTAAAACTATTCAAAATATGGTACTAACAATTTTTGTTGGCACTTAGCAATCTTAATTTTCTTTAAGAAAAGTATTTTTTTTGTAATTTAAATTTTTAGTTGGTGCTAATATTTGATTCAATACAATCAAAAAATAATAATTTCAGTAATAAGTATTGTCTCCGTTGTTAGTAATAATTTCATATTCCCGATCCTTCATAGAATGATACAATAAATCTATAAAGTTCAGGGAAATCACACTCCAAGCACATTTCAAGATTCAATTAATGTTTCTTTATCTTATTGTTTTGGTTTCCCCTTTCGCCAGTCCAAACAAGTTCAAATACGTTAAAATCTGGAGAATATGTCCTCAGATTAATGTTCTGACTGGAAATAAACAACTTTATTACATAATGAATAAGAACATTGTCTTGTGGGCAAATTTAAATAAATAATAAATAAAACAAATAATTTAATTACTTGGTGCAAAGAGAAAACATATTTTGGAAATACGAAATCTAATAATGTTTTGAAGCGATTATCGAAATAAAAATCCCAATTCTCATATCAGTAAAATTTATGCAATTTTTTAAAGAGTTTCTAATTGGCTCTTATAAATAATATTATTCATGTCAGCAAATCATATGCATTAATTAAGTTTTTCTTCAAAACTAACTATCTTAATACATATAAATTTTTTAGCTGCAAAAAGCTGCAAAAGTAAAGCGTCGTTTATTTTCGTCTCGCTCTCACACACGTAATTTAATTTAAATTAATCAGTACTTAATTGCAAAATGTGTATTTGAATAAATTAATTTTCTTTTCATTTTATTTCATTAGTTTCATTTAATTTTAGAATTAATATAATCAATTCATATTATTTATTAGAATAATAATCGCATTTTATTTATTATTTCTAAGGCACATCAGTCAATTAATTATTGAAAGTGACATTTGATATATTTACAGTACATTTAAAATGTCATATTCATTTTCTTTTCTTTCTTCTGCTCCTCTCTCTGCTTCTTCCTTTGCTTCTCCCTCTGCTTCTCCATTTGCTTACCCCTTTGCTTCTCTCTTTACGCCTTCCTCTGCACCCTTTTGTTCAAGTACTGTTTTTTCTCTTTTTTCAACCTTAACATTCTTTAACTTCAAAATGGCGGCAGCTTAATTTAAATTAATCAGTTCTTAATTGCAAAATGTGCAATTGAATTAATTTTCATTTAATTTTATTTCATTTTTATTATCTTTATTTCTTAGTGAAGTAGAAATAATATATATTTATATTATTTATTAGAATTATAATTGCATTTTATTTATTATTTCTAAGGCACATCAGTCATTAATAAATCAAAGCGACATTTGATATATTTACAGTACATTTAAAATGTCATGTTTTCTTTTGACTCAGTGCCTCCCTCTGCTCCTCCCTCTGCTCCTTCTTCTGCTCCTCCTTCCGCTTCTCCCTTTGCTTCTCCCTTTGCGCCTTCCTCTGCACCCTTTTGCCCCTCAAGTAATGATTTTTCTCCTTTTTCAACCTTCACATTCTTTAACTTCAAAATGGCAGCAGCTTGCTCGCTCTTCTTCAGGTTCTCGCCATAGATGCGGCACACTTCGATGTGGAGCAAACACTTTCTGCAAATATTGCCACCCTGAACCATCGCCAATTGGGAGCTGGCCTGAGGAGCGTCCGGAGCATGAGCCTTCTTGTAGGCAGCCATCATTCGGGCATCGCTGCCCTTTGGCTCCTCATAGGGCACGCGATAGGGACGCATCGATGCCCAGATATCCTTACTGGCGCCATAATTGGAGTTTGAATCCTATACGATGTTGGGATTTGAGATGGTATGGTAAAGCACAATTCAAGTTAAGAAACTTACGCTAGAACGTTTCGACATTTTTGCACAAATGAAAATGAAAATAAAAATTGGGAGAAAATGAAAAAAGATGCTTAACACTTGACGATAATGCTCCGAATGACTCTTAAATATTTGACAGTAGAACAAGGAAAAAGAGAAATGTCAAACATACTTGCCACAAACAATCGCTAATGACACAACACTATCGATTCCGATAGTTGATACATTCACTCCGTGTACAACAGCGTTAAGGCAGCGTTTGAGAAACACATTGAAAAACACAAAAAAAAACAAGAAAAAATTCGAGAATAAGACTGAGTCTTATACTTGGTAATTGAATTATTTAACATGAAATTTGAAATTGAAGCTATTTACCTTAAATCGAGATATTAATAGTTAACTTTCCTGCCAAAGTTTTTAGTAAAAATAATATGATTGTTGAGCCACTAAGTTTTTTTAGTAGCTTTGTTTGCACGTCTATTGTTTATAAATAAAACACGCGAATTTCAAATTCAATTGTTTATTAAATGGCAGATATGTACGTATATGTAACCACCACTTTAGATTGTTTGGCTGTAACTTGAGTAGATACCAAGCTTCACCACCGACACGATTACAAGCAATTACAATTCAAGAGTCCAAGCTAGAGTAAAAGGCAATTAGCCGATCGAACTGCAAGCGATCGCTAACAGAGAGCAGACACTGTCACAGCAATGATCGAATATCCATTCTTAGTGTATTTTGTGAAAGTCTATTTTATGTTTAGTTAAACTTTTAGTTAAACTTGGTTTGCATGTCATTGTGTTTGTCTTACTTTTAAGATGTGAAATGCTTTAAAATTAGCTTGCAGATGTGTGTTTACTAGTAAAAAGATCAAAGCAGTTAAAAGTGAGCCTTTGCCAGAAAATAATGTTTGATAATATGTATAAATATGAAAATATCTTCCATTCCTTCTTAATATATTACTTGTATGTATGTATATAAATCAAAAAATCTTAATAAATTACATTAAACAAATATGATTTTTTAATTTTGTATCGATTGTTCCTATGGGAGCTATAGGATATAGCCGTTCGATATGTTCAATTTTTGTTGTTATATGTTTAGAAAAATTTCTATATAATTGTTATAAATTTCAGCACACTATGGCCATTATAAGTATTTTTGGAAAATATTACCAACTATAAGACTAAGTCTTATTCTCGAATTTTTTCTTGTTTTTTGGTGTTTTTCAAACGCTGCCTTAACGCTGTTGTACACGGAGTGAATGTATCAACTATCGGAATCGATAGTGTTGTGTCATTAGCGATTGTTTGTGGCAAGTATGTTTGACATTTCTCTTTTTCCTTGTTCTACTGTCAAATATTTAAGAGTCATTGAGAGCATTATCGTCAAGTGTTAAGCATCTTTTTTCATTTTCTCCCAATTTTTATTTTCATTTTCATTTGTGCAAAAATGTCGAAACGTTCTAGCGTAAGTTTCTTAACTTGAATTGTGCTTTACCATACCATCTCAAATCCCAACATCGTATAGGATTCAAACTCCAATTATGGCGCCAGTAAGGATATCTGGGCATCGATGCGTCCCTATCGCGTGCCCTATGAGGAGCCAAAGGGCAGCGATGCCCGAATGATGGCTGCCTACAAGAAGGCTCATGCTCCGGACGCTCCTCAGGCCAGCTCCCAATTGGCGATGGTTCGGGGTGGCAATATTTGCAGAAAGTGTTTGCTCCACATCGAAGTGTGCCGCATCTATGGCGAGAACCTGAAGAAGAGCGAGCAAGCTGCTGCCATTTTGAAGTTAAAGAATGTGAAGGTTGAAAAAGGAGAAAAATCAGTACTTGAGGGGCAAAAGGGTGCAGAGGAAGGCGCAAAGGGAGAAGCAAAGGGAGAAGCGGAAGGAGGAGCAGAAGAAGGAGCAGAGGGAGGAGCAGAGGGAGGCACTGAGTCAAAAGAAAACATGACATTTTAAATGTACTGTAAATATATCAAATGTCGCTTTGATTTATTAATGACTGATGTGCCTTAGAAATAATAAATAAAATGCAATTATTATTCTAATAAATAATATAAATTGATATTATTTCTACTTCACTAAGAAATAAAGATAATAAAAATGAAATAAAATTAAATGAAAATAAAGTAATTCAATTGCACATTTTGCAATTAAGAACTGATTAATTTAAATTAATTAAATGTGTTTTTAATTATAATAATAAATATATACATATATATATAATATAATAAAATACATATTAAATAATATGTAATTTAAGGTATTAAAAAAAATCCAATAATATTGATAATACAAATATAGATTGTATAATTTTTGTTGAAATATTCCTAGGCAAATATAACATTATACTATATTTAGTATTTAAGGTATTAATGAATTTAACTTCTACGTTCACACTATTTTTGTTCCTCTCCGTTCTCTCTTCTCTTTCTTGTTTCTCAAAGTGTAAGCTCGTGCTGTGCTGTTCTAAATAAATAAAATAAACACATAAATTAAAAAAATAAATATTCAATTCTGCGTCATTCACTTCAACGTGTTTTCCAATAAGTATTGATTAATTACAATTAATTAAATGTTTTTTTAATATAATATTATAAAAATACAGTGGGGAGAAAAAGTGAATACATGTTTGCATATTGCGCATTTGGATGCGAATAAAATAGAAATTATAGTAGTAAAGCAAACACAATAATTTTTTTTAACTTGTTCTATTGTACATTTACAGTTCGAATAGCAGAACACAAAAAAATAATGTAAAGAAACAAATTCACTTCAATTTTCTTATCCACCAAAAAAACTGTATTATTTCAAATTTACAATAACATTAATATGTAGTCCTTTTTATGACATTTTAATTTGATTGGGAATGAGGTTCCATTCATTTGTCTCTTCACAATTGACCATCAATTTTCAACTGGATTGATTTAAAAAAACAATTGTATACATTATAGACTTTTTAAATCTAAATAAATTTGATTTGTTTGATATTATTAATCTCTTTAATTTGAAAATCTTTAAAAGATTCTCTTGAATTAATTTTCCAATTTAAAATATTAATTGAAAAATAATAATAATGCTGTACATTTTAGACTTTTTAAGTTCAAATTTTGTTAAACTAAATTCAAATTGTTCGATATTATTAATCGCTTAAATTTAAGAAGAAATCTTTTGAATTTAATTCCCAACATAAAATATAAATATATAAATAAATAATAATAATTTGATACATTTTAGACTCTTTAAATTGAATTGAATTTCGTTAAAATTAAGCCCGGGAAAAGTTTGTCATTTTCATAATAATATTTTCACGTGTCAGCTGCTTGAAGTGGACTCAAGTGAAGAGGGGAGAGTGGAGAGTGGAGAGTGGAGAGGGAGTGGAGTGAGAGTGTCGTCTGCTTAACCCTATCTAAATTGGGTCACATCTTCAGCTTCAGCTGCAGCTTCAGTCTCAGCTTGTAACTTGAGGAAGACACGCCTCCTCCTTCTCCTCCTCCTCCTCCTCCTCCTCCTTCTCAGCTAGCCTCTTGATGTGTTGACCCGGCTCAAGTTGCTTTTGGCAGACGTCTCTTCAGTGCGCCTTGTTTTATGCAACGACTTTTGAATTATGTGAGAAATCGCTGCCTGAACGATAAGCAGAGAAAAAAAGCTGAACGGGGTGAACAGGTGCGGGAAGGAAGGAAGGGGGAGTGGAGGTGGTGGGTGGTTGTGGGTGGTTTCCCTTTTCCCTTTTCAGATATAATCGGCGAGGCATAAATCTCAAGACCTGCCCGGCGGCTGCAATTTACGGCACGGCCGTAAATTTTTATAAATGTCCTTGTAAATAAACTCGCAAATATGCTGATTTAGCATATTTGTGATATATGAATGCGCATGGCCTTGTGGGCGTGGCACCACGTCTGTGGTTTATGCGTATCTCTCTCTGTATGTGTGTGTGTGTGTGTGTGGCAGTTTTATTGTGTGCTTGCTGTCCTTGTTCTGTTTCACATATTTTATTTTATTTCCCTTTGATTTTATTCTATTTTTTTTTGTCGTTTTGTCGTTCCGCTTTTCAGCCTCTAGCCCTCAAGGGACACGCGAATCCAAAAGAAAAAAAATCACAAAAAACACAGCAACAACAACAACAACAACAATGCGTGATAAATATAAAAAAATAACGAAAATTTTATGTTGCATTAACTTTTGTTGATGCCATTGTTGTTGTTGTGTTGCTCGCATAAACAAAAGCACATGTGTAATAAAATTTATGCACATAAACAGCTGAACAACAAAAAAAAAACAGAACAGAACAGAACAGAAAACAACAACCACAAGAACAACAATCAGCCAACGAGACAATGAAAAGCACATTAAATATTTCATAAAGCAGCCGTAAAGTTGGCAATTCGTTTTTGTTTCTTTTTTCCTTTTTTTTTTTTGCTCATACATCTGTTTCCATTTTTTAGTGGCGTTTTGTTTTGTCGCTAAAAAATAATAATATCGTTATGTGACCTCAATGGAGGAGCATACAAAATGCTTATAAATACGAGTAGTTCGAGACTCTCTAAATCATACGAGCTGCAAAAGGTATATGCGACTGCTTAAATACCCTTGACAAGATGTTTATATATTTTTAGATACTCTCATGAATATAATAAATATAATTATATTTAATATAAATACAAAAATTAACAAAATACTTATAAATTCGATAAATATAATAAAATTTAAAATTAAAAATACTTTTTGCTTGAAGTTTATATTATATATAGTATTTGTATATATTTAAATATTACTGTTGGATTTATAAATAGCATACTAATTAAATCAAATGAAATACTATTAATACAAAAATAACTTGGAAGGTTATTGGAAAATCAATTTAATAAAATATAATATTAAAAATGTTGTTTTTTTTGTTAATTTTCTTACGCTTAAAAAAAATGTACATTCCAATTAAATTTTTATAACATTCAGGAATATCTAAATTATATTCAAATAATTAAGCGAGCTACACTCGAGTAAAAAAAAAAAATATATATATAAAGTATATACCGAAAATAACTAATATATACCGAAGCCAATACTTGTTATAATATACCAAACTGTCAACTAAAGCAAATATACCAAATGTCAAAATAACGCATACTATTTAGCTGCTGACAATTTATTATGTTTAGTACTCTATGGTACATTTGGAATGTAGTACTATATCAATATACCAAATATAGCCTGCGGTATATTTTAGTATTTTGTGGCATATTAAGTTGGTATATTTTATGACTCTATGGTATATTTTGAATGTAGTACAATAGCAATATACCAAATGTAGCATTTATTATATTTTCAAAGTATTTTTGTGGTATATTGATTTGGTATATTTTACGACTCTATGGTATATTTTGAATGTAATACAATATCAATATACCACATGTAGCATTTAGTATATTTTCAAAGTACTTTCGCGGTATATTATTTTGGTATATTTTAAGAATAATACCACAATATATTGCTTTTATTCAAAATGGGTAGCTGGTATCTCACAGCTTTCTTACTTGTTACTTAGAAGTCATACTTGCTTTTTATTTCGACACAGTCGACACACAATATTAAAGCACTATATATATATAATAAAATAGATTTATAACTTACCTTCTTTGAATAGAAATAAATCCTAAAAAATTTGCTTGAATTACCATAAAAACTTCAAATGTCAAGTGTTGTTTCTGGTTCAATTAACTGAAAATTCAATCATAGCAACAGGCAACTGTGATTGCTTGCGTTCGGTTTATGACAGACTTTTAATATTCAGCTGAAACGTGAATCAAATGCTGCTGCCGTGTTTTTTTTAATATACTCGTATTATATTTGTTGGCGCTTGCATTTGATTCGTTTATTGATTGCATCAATTTGCAGCCATTAGAAAACTCGGCAACAAAATGTTTTCAGCAACAGGCAAAGCATTGAGAATATTTTTCTTTATTTATTTGTGTGTATGTGTGTGTGTGTGTGTTTGGCTATGTTTATTTTTGTGATTTAATATTCCATTATCAGGCAGGAATTGCATTATGAGCACAAACAATATACAACAACAACAACAACTTGTGCTTTTCATAAAGCTCAGCCAACTGGTTGTTCACATGAAGTCTATGGCTGTGTGTGAGTGAGAGTGTGTGTGTGTGTGTGCATGGCTGTGTGCACTTGACATTTTCAATTTGCTGGCCATCAAGTGGCAGCTATAGATTGCAACATTAATGTGCAGAAAAGTATGCAGTGCCCTTTTTTTGATACGTTTCATGATTTTTTTCTTTACTTAACGACAGACTTTTACTTACTCTGAAGACTCTTCTTAGTAACACAATGTTAGTGTATATTACAGCTTAACGATTTTTAGTTTAGATTGCACATAATATTGATTAATACTATATTCAGTATTTGCTTTTACCTTTGTATAAAGTCAATTTTTAAGAACTACAAGGAAACCTTTTGTAATATTGCATAATTATTGAATGTAAAAGTACACTCAAAACAATTCATCCACAGCAACTACATATATTATAGAAGAAACGAAATTCATTTCTTATATAATATTAATTTTTGTAGAAATGTAAATAATAAACAAATAATTCTTATCGTTGAGTATAATGCTTGATTTATTAATAGCTAAGCAGCTTTGTAGGTAACCAAATAAAGGTGGAGAACTATTGATTGACGATAGTCTATGTTGGGCAATCGATAGTATCGATAGTGCCATCGATTGACACCGATAACATCGCTAGTCATACAACATTTAACGTATAGTATTTCCGCTTGTCTCGTCTTCTTTGTTGCATTTTTGTCGTCTGACTTTTCGAAATACTTCCAAAAATAAGAAATTTTACTCTTTTTTATAATGCTTCCCCTATCGGGAACATAATCCTTTTGAAAGTATGTCTAGATGTTGTGAACATTCTACGTTTGTCTTAAATTCAACACGTAAATCAAATGCTTATGTAAAGCGATCCATATCTAATTGTTTTTTTAGTGGTTGGCTCGATAGTGCCATCGATTGTTCTCCCTTTTTAAAGCCGAATACAAAATTAATGCCAAAAATAATATGAAAATCCTACAAATTCTAAAATATACTGAAATAATGTACCAAAATACTACAAAATCTAAAATATAAATTTCGAACAAATAATATTTTCTTAATGCTTTATGTAGAGAAGAATAATTTTCTGGAATATTCAAAACTTTAATTCACTTATATAAGGAAAAAAGTAAAAAGTAAATTTGTTCAATATTCCACATAACAAAGAGTGTACAAAGTGCCTTAGCCTTCCGCTGATTTTGTCAGCTGCAAAACAGCAAAACTAAAGAATGAAGATAGAAGATGTAGAAATGTAAATAATAAACAAATGTGTAATGTTGAATTTACAATAGGTTTAAACAGCTTTGTAGGCGACCTACAAATAATACTAAATTAATAGCAAAATATTCTTGGTAAGAATATTACAAAATATAAAATTTACTAAACAAACAATATTTTCTGAATGTTAAATGTAAAGACAAAACATTTTTCTCGAAAAGCTTTAATTCACTTAAATAAGCAAAAAAAAAAACTATAGAACAAAAGAAAAGTAAATTTGTTCAATGTTGCAAATAACAAATTGTGTACAGAGTACATTATATGTGTGCTTCACTTTGACTTCCGCTGATTTTGTCAGCTGCAGAACAGCAAAAATCAAGAAAGGAAGAAGATTGTGTTAATGCTCAATTTTGTAAAAATGCAAATAATAAACAAATAATTAAAATCATTATGTATAATGTTTAATTTACAATAAATTTAAACAGCAGTGTAGGTGACCTACAAATAATATTAAATTAATACCAAAAATACTATAAAAATGCTACAAATTAAAAAATATACTAGAACAAAATATCAAGAATACTACAAATTATGAAATATACTGAACAAACATTACTTTCTCAATGTTAAATGTAAAGACAAAACATTTATCTCGAAACATTCACAACTTTAATTCCACTTAATAAGAAACAAAAAACCATATTACAAAAGAAAAGTAAATTTATACAATATTGAATATAACAAAGGGTGTACAAAGTGCATTAAATGCAAATATGTATCTTCTTTCTTCACTTTGCTTTCCGCTGATTTTGTCAGCTGCAGAGCAGGGAAAATTAAAGAGTCAAGATTGAAGGCAGTTTTGACGTGAGGTCAGTGATGAAGTGTTCGTGTTAATGTTGAAGCTTAAATTACAGTTTCAAGGCTGTTTGCATAGTTGGCTTAAAGTGTGCTGCATGCACAATTGGGCAGCTTGCAGCATCAAAAGTCGAAAAATGGCCGCAGGGCAGCAACAGCCAGCGAATAAGCCAATACGAATAAATAAACAGTTGCTGGCATTGTTGGCCATTGTTATTGTTGTCTTTATTGTTGCTGTTGCTGTTGCTGTTGCATATTCATGTGGACTAAAAAGTATGCAGCATTTGTGTGCCGCAAGCATCGCGCACCAAACACACACATTCTATTATATGTATATAGTATTTGAATTTGCATGAATAAACGAAAAATGGCATTTGTTGCGGATTTAACTGGGCGTATGCGTAATTTTTTGTTCTTTTTTGTAGTCCTCCATCTTTGGCTGTTGCTGTTGTGCCCAGAAAAACTTTTACAGCCACAACATGTGGCAAACTTAGACGCCTGCTTGCCGCACCTGCTGTTTGCTGCTGTGGCACAAAACTTGAGCATTTCCTATGAGCATTTATTTGTTGTTTCTGCCTACGCAACTAGAACTGCATTTGAATGTTGCAGCAATTGCAGCATTAGCTACACTTGTTGTTGTTGTTGTTCTTTTTGTTGCAGTCGCCAGTCACGCTTATTGCCGACTAAAGCGCAAAACGTGCGAGCTTCCCCAAAAAGCAGACAACACAAATTCCCATTAGCGCTTTGCCATTTGACTGCCGCCCATCGCTCTTAAACACACCCAGACACACACACCCACACACACACACTTGCAGCTGCAACAGTACAAACAACGGGCTTTGCAACTATGCCCCAAACTCCGGCATCAACTTCAACTCGAACAGCGCGCGCTGTCTGCTTTGTGGGATAAAGTTAAGGCGAACATATGGCCGACTTCGACTTTGACTATTCATATTTCCGCAACTATCTAGCTATATGCATATATGCGTATGTGTGTGTGTGTGTGTTTCCGTGACTGTGGACGTGTTTGCATAACAAAACTAACATTTAACAATAACATTTCCTACGCAACGATGTCGACGCCAAAAGCTGAAAGGATAAACATTTTGCTCTCATCGCTTGTTATACTCTTTCCACTCCCCCGAAACAACAAAACGAGTCGCTGCACTAAACTCACCATGTTGTCCTACCCACTACAAAAAAAAGAAAAGAAAACACAAAGCTCATTGAAAATTCTAGCAACTTTAAAGATGAATTCTATTTCGATTGCACAATTGCTTATTAATTAATTTGCACTTTAACCAAGCTCACTAACAGTTCTTTCGTACATCTAAATAAATATAAAAGCTCAGTTAAAGCTGTAATTATTTATAATTTTAGCTGCATAGCTGGTCTCAATTACAATTTGCTTAGCAATTAAACGAAAATTGGAAGCTTTCTTTGCTAGAACAAAAATGTTAAAAAGCATTTTTGAAATAATGTCAAAGTTGAATAAAATATATTCATAAAATTAAAATAAAATTTCGTAAATGAAAATTCGCTAAAAAGGAAAAAAAATATTTGCTTAATTACAAAATGAAAAAGATTTGTCTTCGAATTGAAATTATTTTTATATAGTTGCCTTCAAACATTAATAAACATATAAATCTCTACAATTTTCAATATTTTTCTTAAACGTTATTAAATTTCGATTGTTCAGAATGAATGGGAAAATATTTTTTTGTTTTTGTTTTTTTAAGATTTACATTTCATATTTGTAGAGTATTTCCAAGTCGTTGTGCATCAATTACATGTGGGCCTTGCCTGTTTTTTTACGCTTTGTGTGCGCTTTGATTATCATATTTCTTTCCACGCTTTTGCATTCTGTTTGGTACACAAATACTTTGCAACCGTGACTCGCTCCCATTTCTCTCTCTCTCTTTCTTTCTCTCCCTCTTTCTCGCTCTCTGTATGTCTGTCTCGACGCTGTTCACTTTTCATTCCTTAGTTTGGAGTGATGCAGCTCTGCCGTCAGTCAGATATTTTCTTTGGACTTTTGCGCTACTTGAAATGCATTTTCTATTTCATATTTCAATGCCTGTGGCCTGTGGCAGCCTGTGAATAAAGTTTAGCGCAACATTTTGATGCGTTTTGGTATCCGTCTGTGCCCAAGCTGCAACAGTTGCACTCTCTCTCTCTCGTTCTGCCTCTGGGGGCGTATGCGTAATATGAATTTTATTGGCTTAGAATACTATTGCAAATCGTTATTTAGCATGCCGCATCGGCTGCAGGGCAACAGCGTTGCACTGTGGCAATGCTGTGATGTGGTGTTGCTGTGGTGCTGTGGTGCTGGCTGTTGGGTGGGTGGGTCAAGGGTGGAGTCAAAAGCCGAGGATTGGCAGCTCTTTTGAATATCAAAAAGCTGAAAGCGTATTTGCGAGAGACGAGACGCCTTCAAATTACCAGCAAATCAGCGAGTCTTAGCTTTGCCTGGTTGCCACACACAGCTGCCCCCGCAAGGCACTTCCACTTGCCACTTGCCACTTACCACTTGCGACTTGGGGCAACCAACGAGATGGATATAAAGAAAACACAAGCAGACACTCGGGATTACATGATTATTGCATTATCTAACTGTTATTGCAATTTATGAAGCTAATTTTAGCGAGAAGTGAGAAAGTAACGAATTTGTTTCATTTACTTAGTATTTTAAAATACTAACTTTAACTGCAAACCTTCACAATATTACATGATTATATCATTATCTAATTTTATTACAATTTATGAAGCTAATTTTAGGAAGAAGTAAGAAAAAACATATCTATTTAATTTTTTAGTATTTTTTAATACTAACTTTAACAACAAACATTTACAAAATGACGTGATTATTACATAATTCAATTGTTGTTGCAATTTATAAACCAAATTTTCAGCGAGAAGTAAGAAAATTTAGTATTTAGTATGTTTTAATACTAACTTTAATTGAAAACATTCACAAAATTTCACGCTAATTGCATTTTCTAACTGGTATTACAATTTATGGAGCTAATTTTAGAAAGTAGACAAATTTGGTTAATTATACAGTACTTTTCAATACCAACTTTAGCAACAAATAGTAAAGAAATTATGTGATTATTACATAATATAACCGTTATTAGAATTTTTGAAGATAATTTAAGCGAGAAGTAAGAAAGGACAAATTTGTTCGAATAGTTAGTATTTTTTAATACTAACTTTTATTACAATTTATAAAGCTAATTTTAGAGAGTAGTAAAAAAAGTTAAATTTGTATAATTGTTTATTATTTTTTAATACTAACTTTGGTCACAAAAAGGAAAAAAAATTGTAAGCTAAATTAACTACATATTTAAATAATACTTAAAAATCCAGGAAAAAGATTCTTTCATATCAATAAACAAATATATAACGACAGCATTAATTTGCCCCTTCAAAGAGTAGTACATGATTTCTATATCCCTAATATAAAATGTGATTTGACATGTAAAAGTTTCATTCTCTAAACCGTGAGAGGAATAAAAATACCAACATCAAATCTCACTCTATCCTTGCCATTGAATAATTGCTGACCATATAATTTGCTTATGATTTAAATAATTCATTAGTTGGCCCATAGATAAGCAAAGATTTTGTTGGAGAATTTATCAGTTCCTTTTTGGTTTTTTGATGTTTAATCCAACATTTTACTGGCAATCCGTTTCCGTCCCTCAATAGCAACTTAACTTGTAAATGTTTCATTAAAATTGCCAAATATTTTATGTGCAACTCAAGCAAGCAGGAAAATGAGGAAAAGTGACCAAACTCCAGAAGTGAGGGAGAAACAGGTAAGGGAGCTGAGAGGCTACTCAAAAGTCAGCAGCTGGCAAATTATGGCCAAGAGGCAAAGCAAGGGAAACGCGGGTCAGCAGCATCATAAAAAGCATATTGTTTTGGGACCCAAAAACTGAAGGCGATTCTTCGTTCGCTTGCCCCGAAAAATTCTGGTGTCGCCTCTGCTGCCGTTGCTCCCGTTGCTCCCGTTGCTTCTGCCTCTGCTGCTTGTCAATAATGTCAACAATGTTGTTTGTTGGTCCATAAATTACAATCTATCTTTCCCTCTCATTCTCTCTCTCTCGCGTTCTTGCTCTCTTGGCCAGGAGGTCGAACGTTTTATGAGTGCAGCTGGTGTCGCCGTTGGAGCACAAGTAACAACATCAATTCAAAAATCAGCTGCACCAAATCATCGACATTGACATACCCTCACTTTTGGCCATCAACTCAATGGATTTCCATTTAAATCTATCAGCTTCGATCAAATGAACTGACAACTGAATAAAATTGTTGAATCACTTTACTATATCATTCATATATTTACTATACATATTTATGAATATTTCAGAATTTTTAGTTTCAGGATTTATAAATCATTTACTTTAAATAACATAAACATAAATCATATGGTATAAAATTTAAATTTTTAGACCAATCCTCATTCTCATGAGGATTTTTACAAAATATTTTTGCAGTGAAAAAAATGAGTTACACAAAATAAAACAGCAATTAATTTAGAACTAAAACTTTGTATATTCCATTATTAATTATGCAGAATTAAATAACAATTTAAAAATAAAATAAAACTTTACATATTTTAATTTTGTATATTTTATATTTTATTTATTTCTAGCTAGTTAAAATTAATTTAATAATAAAATCATTTAGTTTTATATTCTTTATTCTATTTAAAATAATGTTATATGATTTTTTTGATGATCCAAATAAATTTAAAGCAATTTTATGAGTTTTTTAAACATTTTGAATATTTGCTTGGAGGTATATTAATTTTTAATTTTTGGCTATCTAATTTTGTAAAGTTGGTTTTTTTGGGCTATAATATATTTCAAATTTTGATATCTGATGAATACTATTTTTTTTTTGTTCAGCAATTTTACATTCAAAATCTAAAATTTAAATATCAAATATACATTTTTTTGCAAATTTTATATATTTATTAAATTATGTTTTTTTTCAGATCACATTTGAAAAATTAAAATAAATAATAATATAATAATAATAATATAAATAAAATATAAAGTCTTTTTTCGTCAAATTAAAAAATATCAATAAATTTTCATTAATATTTTTTATTTTTTTAATCAATATTAACCTATAACACTTATATTATTTCATATTCTTATGATTAAAAAATATTTAATTTAAAAACCAACTAATAATACTTGTTTTTTTTTAATTCTATATGTTTAATATATAGCTATTTTATGATGTTTTTTTAACCTATAGCAATTTCATATTTCTATAGTATGCTCATATATTTAATTTACATGCCTTACGAAAGATATCCAATTGTGGAAAGTGTATTGTTGCAAACAAGATACAAATAGTGAACAATTGCCGCACATTTTATGGCAACTGTTTACATACACACATCCATGTATTATTATTATATCTTTGTCTGCGGGTGTTCTTCTTCTTGTTGTTATCTATAAAAATATTTGTTAATTTTATAGGTACATTTTTTGTTATTTCGAGCTTACAACGAATTTCGCATAATGAAATCAAAATATGTTTCAATTATTGATTTGTTTTACATTTTGCAGCAAATTTCCTTGGCCAGAAAGTTTGGCCAACTCTGGGCGGAATTTTATGATGCGCGTCTGGCATTAAATGTTTATGATGCGTCTAATTAGAAGAAGTCGGTCGCAACGCAACTTTTGCGATGTCAACTCGTAAAAAAAGACTCAAGCAAATGGTCGCACGGCATATTGAATTAAATATTCAATCATAAGAACAAAAGGCAAAAACTTGCTACGCATCTGCAAGTTCTTCTCCTCCTCCATCTCCTCCTCCACCCACTTTTGACTCCCATCCCCGCCCCGCCCCCGGTGAAAATGCCAGCTAGCATCTCTCATCCATCCATCCACTTGCTTCAAGTGACATTTTATGACTGTTCCGTTCGTTCGTTCGCTTGTTGGTTCATTCGTTTGTGTCGCGACATCGTCAGCTGAACTTGATAGACAATTTTGAGTACGTCATAAACATTTACCGTTCGACGTGAGCCTCATGCATCCTCCTCCTCCTTCTCCTCCTCCTCTGTATGTCCTTGACATGCCACACAGCCTGTGTATGTAGGCGAAAACTCCGCCTGCCACGCGGCATATAAGTTCTGCCTAAATTAACTAGCACGCACATCGATGAGAGCGATGACAACCTTCCTACCTATATCATTATACACTTTATACTATACCAAGTGAATATTTCGGATAAATAAGTTTTTTTCTTTCCAAGAAATTGATTTAAAGTGGAACTCGGAAGTGTTTTCTTTCGGCAGTTAAGTTGATGCGCCTTTGCAACTTACTGTATAAAATGGAAAATTTGTTCATCCGCCGTTTGTAATGCTTAAAAGTTAAGGAATGAAAATCTAAGCAAACAATCCATAAACAATACGCAGAATGTAAAACATATTTGCTTTTGAAATTTAGCTAAAAATAGGCTATCAAAAATCTCCAATGTTGTTGAAATATTATAACTTAAAGTTAAGTTTACTTCAGCGTTTTGTAGTTGGTTGAATATATTATTTAATTGTACATTTTTTTGCACACAACAATCTATACTAAGAAAATATTCTTTACAAATATGTCATTTATTGTCATATTTTTGATTTAAAATGTTGTACTTTTCTATAAAGCTTTTAGAAATGCGAAATAAAAAAGAAATTCAAAAAGCTTAGTACTCCTAGACAAATTTGCTCTACAATAAAATTTACCAAAATCGATTTATTTGTATTATTCAATTATTTAAAGATGATTTTTAATTGAGTTGTTAATTATTTTTGGCACATGCGATAATAACTACACTATTTATGATTCCTTAAAATTTGGTTGCGATCAGATAAAAATTAAAAAAATTATTTAAGAAATACTTTTGAATGGCAAAAAAAAATCCTACTGCAATCAGGTCTTCGATACTTTGGCTGTATATCTGGTATATTTTGTATTTTATGCAATGTAGTGATATATCAATATACATTTAAAGCCTTTGGTATACTTTAGTATTATATTTAAGCTGCTTTTGCAGATATATTTGTATTTCCTGGTATATTTTGTACTATATGGTTACAAATATATATGGCTACTTTGAATGTAGCACTATATCAATATACCAAACATTACATTTGGTATTTTTGTGTTATATTAATTTGTTATATTTTTATTTATCTTGTTTTTAATTGATTTGTTTATTAACAATGGCTTAGAAATAATACCAAATTCACATATCTTTGACTTGGACTTTTGTAATTTCCTAATAATAAAAGGCAATTATCAGATGCCCAAATTACTCAGTTAACGAAATGAAATAAATACCAATGACATGCCAACGATTCCAGAATGCAGTTTAGTTTGCTTTTAACTTTCATGCTTTAAAAGCTCGAACAATTTGTTGAGCTGCGGCTGCAGTTTAAGGCGTTCCATTAGTTCATCCTCTTAAGAGGTTTCGGGCTCTAATGAAAGACTGCACAGCTTCGATTGTTGAAATTGATTGCACTTTGGGCAGTAAGCAATAGGCAAATGCAATTTGATGGTGCGAACCGCACTCATAGGTTACTGAAACGGAAATCTGGCTGCTCCTCCAACCGAGAGAGACAGAGAGAGAGAGAGAGAGAGAATGTCGGGAAGGAGCCATATGCATGGCTTGTAATTATTATTTTATGGCATACAATTAGGCGCAGGGCGGAAATGCTCTTTGCTAGCTTAGGCCACGTAGCTTACGATATTTACGTGCGCATCTGTGTGTGCGTGTGGTGTGTGTGTGTGTGTGTGTGTGTGTATACGTGAGTCTTGCTTTTCGATAGGAGTTGTCTTTCGTCATTTCTCCTTCCCTCTCTCTGTCTCTGTCTCTGTCTCTGACTAACTCCAACTGCCATTCACGAAGTAGCTTTGCGAGCTTTGCTCCTGCTGTTGCAGTTGTTATTAGTTATGTCAGAGGCAATTAGCCAAAATAATTTGTAATCTTATTAGTCACACACACACTCAAAGAGACAGAGAGAGAGAGAGAGAGAGAGAAGAGAGCGAGTGTGTGGGAGAAGTTGAGTGTAAATGTCTATCAAATGTTAGTCGCAGCCACTCGAACAATTTGCACTTTCCTCCGCACCTTTTGCCCTCCAGCCTGTGTGTGTTTGTTTGTGTGCGATAATTACATGCATGAAAATTATTGTGTAATTTTGGGCTTTTGTGTGCGTTTGCCAACATACAACATTCAAAAGAAACTATTGCATAGCTTCAGGCGCAAATTCCAAAATGACTTGCCCAAGGACAAATATGGGACAGTTTGATATTTGATAGCTTAACAATGTTCATTTCAAATCAATCAACAACAACAGCAACAACAACAACAGCAACCAAACTCACACCGGAAATGTGTTGCTTAAGTAAATATTTATGCTATGCACTATTGACATGCATAAACATGCACGTGCACGTTCATTTGCTTAATCGCATCAAATGCAAACGCGCACATTTCACATTTACACAACACTTCATTTAATGCCATTTTCATGGAATGGTCAAAATTCCATTGTTAATTCGATAACAACAGAAAAAAAAAACAAATAAGAAAGGTAAAATGGAGTATGTTTGACTGTGAAATACTTGTTACCCATAAGAGCAAAACGGTGCGGTATTATACTTAAAATATACCAAATAAATATACCGCAAAAATACAGTATGCTAAAGGTCATATTTGGTATATTTACATAGTTCTCCATTCAAAATATACCGTAGGTTACAAAATATACCAGATTTAATATATACCAAATTAATATACCACTAAAATACTTTTGGTAAATAGATAGTACTATATTCAAAAAATATCATAGAGCAAAAAATATACCGTATTTAATTTATACCAAATTAAAATACCACAAAAATATTAAAAATATACCAACCTATATAAATATATGTATACCATGAAGTAGAAAATATACCGGATTTAAGTTATACAAAATAAATATACCACAAAAATACTAAAATATGTATACCAAAATTCATAAATAAATATATATATACCATAGAGTATACAATATACCAGATTTAGTTTATACCACATTAATATACAACAAAAATACTAAAATATACCAAAATATATAAACATATATAATATTGTAATCCAAATATACAATGGAATGCAAAATATACCAGATTGTCAGCCAAAGCAATTAAGACCCGTACTAAGAAAGCGTCCACACAAAAATATTTCTTTAGTAACTTCTACAATTTTTATCTGAGCTGAGTAACCAAATTTGTGGGAAACATAGAATCATAGAAATCTATATAGATTATATATACTTTATAGGGTCGGAAATGTCACCCTCTGCCTGCTACAAACATTTCCACAAAGTTATAATACCCTTCTACCCTATAGATAGAGGGTATATAAAGTGCTGCACATAATTAAACAACAAAGAAATTGGAAAAACATTTTGTAAACGAGTGTGAAATTAATTTTATGGATTTATTAATAATTCATGAAAATAGATCTGTCATTTTATTGTTATAATTATTTTCTGCTCATAATGTAATTGGCACGAACAAATATGTACAATACATTTAATGGTGAATTAAGCCACAATCTTTTAATTACGACATTTAAATTAAAATAATTGCACGCACAACAGATTAATGCTGTTGAAAAGTTGAGCCTTTTTTTTAGCAATCGCAATGCGCTAAAAAAAACATCTCCAAAAATTAATAAACACTTATTAAGCTTGTGGTAAATACCTACATTAATAAATAAGTGGTATATTATTATAATATTTTAATGTATAATTTATATACAATAAATAATTATATTAATCTTTAATAATCAACAAAATAGAAATTACTAGAGCTTCAAAATAATAACTTAATTTTATTGAGACACATATTCTAGTTTGAAGGGAGAATGGGGGGGGAAGCATACAGGTCAAAGTGTCTGATTGCATTCAACTTGGTGAATGCCAGCATGATTCCTGTCACTGCTTTCTTCAAGCCGACGCACTACCTCCACGTGGTTCTCCCTGGATTGTCGCTCGACAACCGTTGAGTGGCAAACTAAAGCGCGCGACGAGAGTCCTAACTCTACAAACTAGGTTTTGGCGTAGGACTTGGAATCCACCCATGCAAAACACAATTCCAGTGAAGGAAGCAAGAGAAGCCTCGGAAAGGAACCGATCTAACGTTGACGACCATAGCAAACGTAAAAAAGGACAATGATTTGAGAGTATGCACTTGGAACGTACGAACTTTGTACAGACCTGGTGCTGCTCAACAACTAGCAGATACCCTCAACAAATGTAGGGCTGACATCACTGCTATCCAGGAGATGCGATGGATAGGACAAGGCTGCATAAAGAGGAAGAACTGTGACATTTACTACAGCTGCCATCCAGAACGGCATGAATTTGGTTGTGGTTTCGTTGTAGGTGCCAGGCTGCGGCGCCGAGTCTCTCACTTTCGGCCAATAAACGAGAGAATTGCAACGATCCGAATTACTGCCAAATTCTTTAACATCAGCCTGATATGCGCACATGCCCCAACGGAGGAAAAGGACGATGCCACCAAGGACGCTTTCTATGCGGAGCTCGACCGAGCTTATGGCCGCTGTCCTTCCCATGACATTAAAATTCTCCTCGGGGATTTTAATGCCAAGGTAGGACGAGAAGACATCTTTGGTGCCACCGTCGGGCGATTTAGTCTACATGAGACCACCTCGAGCAATGGTCTCAGATTAATAGGCTTTGCAGCTGCGCATAATATGGTAGTTCGTAGTACCGGATTCCGTCATTTGGACATCCATAAGGCATCTTGGCTCTCTCCCGATCGACTGACCAGAAATCAGATCGATCATGTTGTGATCGATGCAAGGCACGCATCTAACATACTCGACGTACGATCCTGTCGGGGTCCCAACATCGACTCCGACCATTATCTTGTTGCAGCTAAGATTCGCACACGGCTATGTGTGGCGAAGATTGCACGTCGAAGTGCGTTAAGAAGGCTGGACATCGGAAAGCTGCAATCACAACAGGCGAAGAATGCATTCTCCACTCACGTCTCGGGGCTATTAAGCCGAGCACCTTCAATACCTCAAGACATAAGCGATATGTGGGCGCTCATATCTCACTCCCTGCGAGCTTCGGCAGAAGAGGTGCTTGGATTCCAGCGTCCTATAACAAGGAATCCATGGTACGATCAGGAGTGTCGTGACGCAACAGCTGCAAAGGACGCCGCCTACAGAAGAACACTGCAGGCTGGGGCGACACGAGCTATTGTGGACGTCTACAGGTTGAGAAGAAGATACGAAAAACGCCTTTTCAGACGCAAGAAGAAAGAGCAGGAAAGGCGAGAGTGTGAGAGCATAGAGAGCAGCGGATGCAGAAATGAAGCACGTAACTTCTACCAGAGGGTCAAGCGTCTGACCCAAGGATTTAAGTCTGGTGCAGTGGCGTGCAGGGACGATGATGGAAACCTTGTCACAGAAGCAGAGGTCGTGCTGAGGTTATGGAGGGATCATTTTTCGAGTCTGTTATCTGGCTCAAGCACAGACTCTGAAGATTATGATCCACGAACCCCAATCTATGGCACTGATATTGAAGTGCCAATCCCGAGTCATATCGAAGTCAAGGATGCAATCCAACGGCTTAAGAACAACAAGTCTGCAGGTGCTGACGGCCTGCCGGCAGAACTGTTTAAGGCAGCTGGTGATATGTTGGTAGGAGCATGCACCAACTAATCAGCAAGATATGGCTCACGGAGAGCATGCCCGAAGATTGGAATCTCAGCATGATCTGTCCCATCCTGAAGAAGGGTGATGCCACGGTGCGCACCAACTACCGCGGAATTAGTCTTCTTCCAGTTGCGTACAAGGTCCTAACGAGCGTATTGTGTGAAAGACTGAAACCCCATGCTGAAGCACTGATTGGACCTTATCAGTGTGGGTTCAGGCCTGGCAAGTCCACTGTTGACCAGATTTTCACCTTGCGCCAAATCCTGGAGAAGTCTTACGAAAACCAGATCGACACGTACCATCTCTTCGTCGACTACAAAGCTGCATTTGATAGCCCCCGGCGAGATCGCCTATATGCCGCCATGTCTGAGCTTGGTATACCAGCAAAGCTGACTAGACTTTGCAGAATGACATTGAGCAACACCATCAGCTCTGTCAAGGTAGGATGTGGCCAATCCGAAACCTTTACTACCAAGTGTGGCCTCAGACAAGGTGACTCGCTGTCTTGTATACTCTTCAATATTTTAATGGAGAGTATTATAAGAAAGGCTGGTGTACATCGGACGGGCACGATATTAACCAACAGATGTGTCCAGCTCCTTGGTTACGCTGATGATATTGATATCATTGGCCGCACCAAGCGTGATGTCACAGGAGCCTTCGGGGCTATTGAAAAGGAATCAGCAAAAGTAGGACTAGCAGTTAACATGGAAAAAACAAAGTTTATGGTGTGCTCTAGCAGAGAATCGCGGCGTCTTGATTCTCAGCTGACTGCAGAAAACTATAGCTTTGGGTCCGTCAAGGAGTTTATTTACCTAGGCACTGCTATAACAAGCACAAATGATGTCAGTCTGGAGATTAAGCGGAGAATAACACTTGCCAACAGGTGTTACTTTGGGCTCAGTAGGCAGTTTAATAGTAGAGCTCTCTCTCGACGCACAAAACCACACTCTACAAGACGCTCATTCTTCCAGTACTCTTATATGGTGCGGAGTGCTGGACTGTGACGCAGTCAGACGCAGCTGCTCTTGGAGTGTTCGAGAGGAAAATTCTTCGCAAAATCTTTGGTCCAATCTGCGTGGACGATGTTTATCGCATCCGATACAACCACGAGCTGTATGAGCTATACGGCGATGTTGACGTGGCCAGTCGAGTGAAATCTCAAAGACTTCGCTGGCTGGGCCACGTTGCCCGTATGGATGAAGATGCTCCGGCTCGTAAGGTGTTTGATGCGATGATTGTTGGGACACGAAGGAGAGGACGACCCCGAACGCGTTGGCAGGACCAGGTGATGGATACCCTGTCCACACTTGGTGTTACCAACTGGCGAAGGCGCGCTCAGGACAGAGCCGCGTGGAGGCACATCGCGCTTCAGGCTGAGACCCGATAAAGGGTTGTAATGGCCACATAATAATAATAATTCTAGTTTGAATAAATCAATTCAATAAACTATTATGTTAATATATATATACTATTTGAATTTTAAAGTAAATAAACAATAAACAATATAACTGAATTAGAAAGTAAACAAAGCAGCTTTTATATCCCAAGTTTTAAGAACTCAATTAATACGCAATGCTTTCAAATTGAATGTGAGCTGCTGTTGAAATTGAAATGTTGTGCTCTCTGCATGTTATTCTGAAAATTTCATAACGATCGCAAAAGTTATTACAGGTATTTAATTTGTTGACGAGTGTGCGAGAAAGTAAATAGCAGTGTAAGTACTCGAGCAAACATCCAAGTGGATGTGAGTAAAAATGTATGTTTGTGTACTTGAGAGCTTGAGGAAGGGTGAAAAGGGTGCTTTACAGCTGAAGAGCTTTACTTATTAGCAGATATATGCATCTCCCTCACTCTCTCACTCTCTCTCTCTCTCTCTCTGTGTTTTTCTGTGAGTACATCTATCTGGGTAGCGTGCTGAAAAGCAAATTCGTGTTTGCCGCTGACTAGCAAGGCTGGCCCTGGCTTGCCTTTGCTTTTGCCATGCCGAATCAACTGAGCCCCTGAGCAGGCAATCATTTGGTCCATAAAGCACACGATGCGCCCAAAATGCCATGTGCCAAACGGATTTCGTGTTACAACACGTGAGCTAGCCAAAAGGGACTAGCTAGGTGGGGAGCGTGGAAGCGGGGAAGCGATGATGGGGGGAAGTTGGGTGTTTGTAGGGACTCGTATAAAAGTTAAACGGCAGTAAAGGAAGCGTTGACGTCGCGACAGGAAATCAGTTGAGGCACAGGACACGAAAGCCGAAGTTGCTTCTCTCTCTCTCCTTTTCTCTTTGCCACCTCGACAGTAAACAGAAATGACATGACTTTGGGTTTGGGGTAAGATAGGGAAGAAGGGGGGAGGGAAGGAAAGGAAGGCAAATGCTTATGTGCGGGCACAAATATTCAGAGCTTGAGCTTCAACCTTTTGACACACTCGAAGGCGAATCACAAATACAACAACTACTCGGGATGAAAGTGCCATAAACTAAATGAAAACTATCGCTGGTCATAAAGCTGATAAGAGAGAGACACAGACAGAGAGAGAGAGAGAGAGAGAGAGAGACACAGACAGAGAGAGAAAGAGAGATAGAGACAGAGAGAGCGGCTCTCCAATACCAGCTCAATCTCAATTCCTTTCAAACTGACACCACGTCAAAATGTCCTTCAGTGAATGTCATCAAGCATGACAATTGGGTGTAGGAAGGGGGAAGGGGAAGGGTGGAAGGCGGGGGGCGTGTCACGTGCCAAGCAACAGCATTTACTTAGCCTGCAAATGAGCTTTTAAATGCTTTGCGCTGACTGTACCCCCGAATAAAAGTCAATGTCATAAGCTTAACTGCAACTGTATCGGGCGAAACGGGTAAACGGTTAAACGGGTAAACGGTTAAGGATTGCCATGCAGCAGAAGCAGCAACAACAGCAGGCAGAACGTAATTACTTTATATTGCATTTTGCTCTGTCTGCCCAATTAAACTTCAATTGCCAGGTGTTGTTTTAATACTCGCTTCCCACTATCATGCAATCCGGGTATATCGCCTATTTGTTTGCCATTGAAAAGTTTTCAATTCTTATAATCGGTTTTTGGCAAACTCTAGAAATTGTTTCTCAAAGTTCAATTTGAATACGTAAAGTTAAATTTGAATGTACAGAATGATATTTTGTCTTACTACAAATTCTATTATTGAATTAAAATATGATAAATACATATATTGGAAACATTTAAGCTTATTTTACATACCAAATATCATTAGATGCTTAAAAACAATTAAACAACTGTTTAATTAGTCGATTTACAAATTTTAAAATAATAAACAGTATTTCATTTAGTTTAAAAATGGAAACTGAATATCAATAGAAGCTAAATTCAATCAATTTAAATCAATTTAAAATGTCATTAGAATAATTTAATATTTCATTTACTTCTCAAAATATTTTTATTGCAATATTTTGTTGTAGAGCCAATGTCTAGTATATAAAATCAACTACAAATTGAAGATTGTAGCTATAAGATGTAGGAAAGTTGAAATAACCGCTACACATTTTCAATAAGAGCAAACAGTAAGGTATTTTTCATAAAATATACCAAATTAATATTCTGAAACAAAAAACAAAATATATCGAATGCTATATATACTATTATATTTAAAATATACCATATCGTACAAAAATGTGCAAGATTTCATAGCAAATAATTTGGTCATGCCGAATTCGAAATTTTAATGTTTTTTTTTTAAATTTATCCAAAAGTAGCATATTTATTTATTGTTGTTTAGATCAACATTGCAACATTTCGTTTTTCTTCTTTGTTTAGTAAAATTTATGTATAGTTAAAATAGTTTGAAGATATATAAAATTATTCACCAACTATTTGAAATTCCATTAGCACACTTCGAAATCTTTACTTTATTTTATTTACTTTTTTTATATTATTGTAGATCATGATTGAGTTAAGAATTTGTTTTCTATAGCTTATTTAATTTAAATAATTTCGTTCCACTATTACAATTATTTTGAACTACGAATAAATGTATGTATAATTGTAGATTATTAGGTGCATTTAAATGTGCAGGGTAAATGACAGTTTGCCAACTGAGAATGATGCAGAGCGATGCAGGTTTCGATGCTTGGGGCACAGTTTTTTAATTAAACTTCTCCCATGGATATGCAATGGGGCAAATGGGGCCGAATTGAGTTGTGTGCTCGGGAATGGGAATGGGAATGAGAATGGGAATGGGAATGGGAATGGGCATCAAATTGATGCCTTTAATCAGGCAGCCACTTTAATGACACTTTATGGACAATGTCTACCACCAGCTCACTCCTCCGCAAAGTAAAAGTGAGGTGGAGGAGGAGGAGGAGGAGGCGGAGAAGAAACTGCGCAAATCCTTAACCCTATAAATTAATCGAAGTTGGTCAGCGGCAAAATTGGGAATCGTTTTGGTAAAACTTTGAAAAATGCCACAAGTCAATTTAAGGAAAGTTCTCGCTGTCGCTGTCGCATCCGCATCCATTACAAGTTAACCCTTTTTTGTCAGCTATTTGGGTTCAATGAAAGAAATGGGGCACGGCGGGAGAGGGAGGGGGAGGGGGAGGGAGTGAGGATTGCCTCCCATTGTTGTTGTTCTTTTTGGCGTGCTTCAATTGCCATGAAATTTATGTGTTGGCGCTCAGCGTGAACTTGAAGCGCATAAATCCACATGAAACGGATATTAAAAAGCATCACGAAACGAGCCCCAAACATCCCAACAAAAAAAAAGGAGAAAACTCTTCATCCACCCCCCTGCTAACCATTGTTCCCCCTCTCTCCCACTCACTCACTTCATTCCAATTCCACACTCTAGTTCATACATATTATATAGCTGATTGACTTCGATCGCTTTGGCTTTGTTGGCTTAAATTATGAACTTATAAATTGACAGGCGGCAAAGGAATTTATTTTCTTGTTTCTCGACATTTTCTCCCCCTCTGAGCACTGAGAACTGACAGCGGCAGCGAATTAGCAGAAATTGAAAAGGTTGCCAGCAAATCAACTAATTCATTGGGTTAAAACACACTCTGCAAAAATAAAGAAATTATTCATTGGATGAGCAGAATTTGTTCTTTATTTAAAAGGAATTTTCATCAACATTATTCATTTTATGCACCTCAATCATTTCGATTCGGAATACTGATATAACAAATGTTTGTTATGAGTTTTAGTTTAGCATTGACATTCAGCTACACCTACAGGGTATTAAAAGGGATTTAAAATTGTAAGTAACTTGACACAAGCACTTGTTACGATTATAATTAAAATTGGGTCACTTAAAAAAAAAGCAAGTTAGAAAGCTACAGTCGAGTGTGCTCGACTGTGAGATACCCTCTACTCATTTTGAATAAGGGTGTGCGGTATTATTCTTAAAATATACCAACATAATATACCTTATAAAACCTATAAAAAAATATGTCAAATTTGGTATATTGATATGGTACTACATTCATGGTATACTATAGAGTGCTAAATATACCAGATTGTCAGTCAAAGTAACTAAGACCTCTAGTAAGTTGGCGTTCTTGCCCATACACAAGTATTTCTTTAACAACTTTGACAATTTTTATCTGATCGTAAAAAAAATTTTCAGGAATCATAAATACTACTATTATTTTTTTTGAGTTGCGGGGGCGAAAGGGGGCGTGGCAAAGTTTTGAAACAAGCTTGATCTGCGTGCAAACATAAAAAATGCCGTCGAAAAAAAATATTGCTCTATCTCTTGTAGTCTCTGAGATCGAGTGTTTCATACGGACAGACGGACAGACAGAAGGAGGGACATTGCTATATCGACTCGGCTGTTGATGCTCATCAAAAATATATATACTTTATAGGGCCTCCTTCTACCTGTTACAAACATTTCCTGCAGGTACAACGTTATAATACCCTTCGACCCTTTGGGTAGACTCGGTATAAAAAAGACGTCAACTTTAATAGGCTGCACAATTCGATTAATTGGAGAAACATTCGATTAGTTTAGTCCTTTGGTGCAATTGTCATTAGACAACACAATAAACATAAACAAAAGAAGAGAGACATAGGCTCATAAATATTCAAACATGACTCTGACGAAATTTGTCACATAATAACAGACATTGAATGAACTTTTGAAGTATTTTCTAGCAGACAAAGTTACGAATATGTAGTTATACTCGTATGTAGTTGTATGGACATCTCAAACTTGAGTCTCGATTGCCACCCCGGGGGCACACAATTCATATGATAGTTTTCAAATAATTTAACATGTTGCCAATGCCAATAAATTGAATTGTCTACGAGAGAGATAGAGAGCGTATATTGTCGTATTAGGCACTGGCAAGCGTGCAGTTGTGTATCTCAATCTTCAGCTTCAGCTTCAGTTCCAGCTCCAGCTCCAGTTTAATGTACCAGCATGTATCTGAAAGTATGACAGTTGCAAGGCCAGCGTTAGAGTTGGGAATTTGGCTATTTTACGGCGTGATAGCCATTTATTAGCCAAGAATATCATCAATAAATTTAAGAATTTATTGTGCAAATTAAACAATGACATCATTAATTATGAAAGGAATATACATATAAACCAATGTAGTCAATAGTTTTCCTATCTTTTAAATGTTTACCCAAAAAAAAAGATAGTTGCAAAAGTATAGAACTATTTTTGACCTTCATTGCTTTAATTCATTTCTATATCTATAAAAAACAAATATTTATTATAAAAAAAGCTACAGTATAAATATATATTTAGACTATATAATAGATTCTGCTCGTAAGAGGCTTAAATTTAAATGTTTTTACAATCGTAATTGGAGGTCATTTGTAGCCAATGTCTAGTAAATAAAATCAGCTACAAAATGAAGAATATTGCACAGATATAGCATTAAGAAGAAAGAAAGTTACAGTTGAGTCTGCTTGACTACTCATTTTTAGTATAAGGAAAACAATACGGTATTTTTCATAAAATGTACCAAATTAATATTCTGGAAAATACTTAAATATACTGAATACTAATACATTAAAAAAATACCATATTTTGTACTATATGCAAGATTGTATAGCAAATAATTTGGCTATGTCCTAAAGAATTTAAAATCTAAATGTATTTTCAAATGTTAACCAAATACTATTATATATAATATTATATTAATATTATATTGAACTATTGTTCAGATCGACATTAAATAATTGATGTTAAAAGGAATATATAAATAGAGATACCATATAATGTAATAATTTTCTGAAAAGCTCAAAATTTAAATTTATTTTCAAAAGGTAACGAAATATATATAATAAGTCTCGAATATATTGAATTATTATTGAACATCAATTCTGCCAGTTTTTGTTTAGCTCGACATTAAATATTGAATAATGTAATAATTTTGTGAAAAGTTCGAAATTGAAATGTCTTTTTAAACAAATAACAAGTTTATTGAACCCTTTCTTGACCTTCAATTTTATAATTTCGAATATTTTTGCTTGTAGCCTTTTTTTCTAAGAACTAAAGACAGCTCTGGCCAATTCAGACTCTGCTGCTCTAGTGTTGCAAACTGTTGCCAAAAAGGCTGACTGTTGCCGGCTGCCTGACTGCCTGGCTGACTTGCCTGAGGGGAAGCAAACTCTCTGGTCTTGGCATATTTGATTTTGTAATTTGCATTTGATAAGCAAGCCAGCGAGAGAGGGAAAGAGAGAGAGAGGGAGAGGGAGAGGGAGCGAGAGCTGCCGAGGCGACATAGCTCAACTCGATTTGGCTTTGTCCTTGGCAGCCTTTTGTTTTGTTTTAATTCCATTGAGCTGTGCTATCTATATTATCCATCTTCCCATCTCCCATCGCTCTCGCTCTCTCCCTCTCGCTCTCGCTCTCGCTCTCTCTAATCGCTCCTCTATCCTTCTAGCTATGCTGCTGTTTGTTTGTCTACAATTTTATTAGGTATTTGTATTTCTATACTCATTCACATTATTGTCGTTGTTGTTACTGTTTGTTGTAGTTGTTGTATCTCTGTAACTTTTCCTCGGGCCATTGCCAACTTACATTAGCACATTCTCTAGCTTTGTGTATGCGTGTGCGTGTATGTATACGTGTGTGTGTGTGGGCGTTGTGCTGTTAAAGTTTCCTTTTGTACAGAGAGAGAGAGAGAGAGAGCTTTTCAACTGGCAGAAATTAAAAATACCCAAGGGCACTCTTTGACAATTGTATGCATATTATGGTTGTTATTCCCTTGGGCACATTCCGACATTCGGTTTATTCCCCCCATCATCGAAACTCTCAATTCCCTCTAGGTTCCCAAGCATCATGAAAATGAAAACAACAATTTACTTCATACATACATTCAATTGTATATTTGACTTGTTTATTGTATATAAACTATGCTTAATAAATAATACTCATATAATTTTATAATATTCAAAACTGTTTTGTTCTTTTCCTTTCATTCTTTTGTTTTGAGAGAGGGCAGAGCTTGATGTGAGTGTGTGGTTGTGTGTGTGTGTGTGTGTGTGTGTGTGTGTGTGACCTTGATGGATGTGTTACAAATGCAAGATAAGAAAATGTGCCTGAATCATAAACTTGAGGCAAAATTCAATTAAAAATAGTTTTGGCACAATATAATTTTCAAGACTTTGCTGGAAATAAAACGAAACATAATATTATTTATTGTTATGCACATTTTCGGGAATACTGTAAACAAAAGTATATCAAATAAGTTTACTTTTTAAAGAGATTCGCTTTTTTTTTAATTCGATTCCAATATTATGGGAATGATTGTTGGAGTGACTGAATGATGACGATAGTTTTATGCGTAGTTATATATTTATTGGATCAAAAGACGGTCTGATTCGATGGTCAGACGATCGTAACTAACAATGATAAACTTATGAGCAGCAAAACTAACATCGAAATAACTTTCATGTTAAACTCTAGTTAATAACATTATTCTTAATGAGTAGTTTCTCCTAAGTGAACAATATAAGATATAAAACAAAAGAGAGAAGACGTAACGGCATACAAAAAATAAAAGTGAAATAATAATTCTTCAAATTATATTGCTTTGAAAGGGGATGCATCAAATGTAAAGTGAAATCAATTAGTAATAAGAATAATAATTACTAAAATACTATTACTATACATTTTAAACAGAAACAGCTATCACAATTCTGTCATCAAAATCAATAAACTATCATCTTTATCTGGCAAGAAACAAGATATTTATGTATATATGTAAAATCTATATATATTATATATTTGTTTTTTTTTGTTTTTGTAATAATTATAAAATTGGAAAAACAAGAGTGTTCAATCGTTGCAATTGACTTAAAATTTGTTCATTTTGTTTTTTGTTATAATTATTTGCTCATGTTTTTTTCTGTTTTACGTTTTGTAAATCGTTAACTGTTTTGTTGTTGTTGTTGTTGTTGTCTGTATTCTATTGCTCATTTAACTAACTGGCGGGTGTTTTTAATTAGGTAAATATGCGTTTGATAATAAGTACAGTACAATCATGAACAATTAAAAGTACAGTTTGAATATCGTGTTTACATTTACGCTTTATGATAAATGTGTGTGTGTGTGGGTGTGTGTGGGTGTGTGTGTGTAAGCTTTGAGCTAGGACATGAATTAGAGCTAGTTAAGTTATTGGTTAAACTGCAGTGCCAAAAGTACATCATCATACAACAAATATAAATGATAAATAACCGTATATCTGTGCGATAGAATATGTACGTCTAGTTCAACATACATTTATATAAAGTATGCTATATATAGAGTGGATATATGCATGTGTAATATATATGTATATAGAGCATATAATAAGCATACGTGTTTTGAGTTCAACATAATTAAATAATATGTTTATATACTTTCACGTTGCACATCAAATAATCTCTACTGCATAATTTCCTTCGTTCTCTGTCTGCTCTAAAGTAATTTGTAAAGTATTTAACTCAATTAAAAACTAGTTGTTTTTTTTTTTTTGGAGATTCAAATCGAATTAGAATCTACGTTGAAGAGTTGACGGACGCGAACATGTCGAAGCAAGTATAGATTGTGTCCTACAGAATGCATGACATTATACAAATCTATTGACTAACCATTTTACCACTTACTGACTACCACATCTAATGAATCAACTTATCCTACTCTCGCTATCTCGCTCGAATTCGTGTTTGCTCGCTCATTCTTTCGCTCTATCTTTGGATTGGATGCGTGCTTGATGATGATAAAAAAGGTAGAGGTGGAGGTGGAGGGTATTAAGTTCGATATATAGTATATATATATATATACGGTATATTGCGCTATCAACCGCTACTGCTGCTCTACGTGCTACGACCGATTTGCAACCAGGCGAGCAACAACTGCAAAGCCGGCTGTAGCAGCACTAGTTTTCAGATATCGGTATTGATATTGATGCGGGTCAGAAACTCGCCTTGCGAATCGGCCACAGCGCGTATTATCTCCAGCAACAGTTCACGCGACAATCCGGCTATCTTTGGCAACCGGGCGACCTTTGCAAAATCTTTCACAATTAACTTCAATGCATACTCCTTGATGTCATAGATTTTCGTTATATCCGACGCCTCCAGCGTTTGCAATACATTCTCAAACGTTATGTTATGCTCCAGCGAGTATTTGCAAAATGCGTGCAAGCGATTGTTCGATAGGCCATAAAAGCACGGTGCCTGGAACAGATATAATGCATCCTGTGGCGGCATCCTAGTCTCTCCATAATAAATATAGCGTAGCAACGAGTGAAAGGCCTCCAGTGAAGGTGAAATTTCGCCAATTTGTATCTGTTCAACGAGTTAAGCGAGTTGTTAATAGTTTCATAATAATGAAAATGAAAGAATAACAAAAAAGGTAGAAAGCAAGAAAGAAGAAAGCTACAGCCGAGTGTGCTCGACTGTGAGATACCCGATACCCATTTTAAATAGAAGCAATTTGCAAGCAAGAATACAAAGCAAAATACTAAAAATATAACAATAGCTATATTTGGTATACTTATACAGTGTTGCATTCAATATATACCATATGTAAAATGCAAAATATACCGGATTGTCAACCAAAGCTACTAAGACCCATAACAAGTAGTCGTTTTTGCCTATATAAAAGTATTTTTCCAATAACTTCTAGAATTTGTATATAGATTTTGCAACCAAATTTTTAAAAATCATAAATACTGCAGCTATTATTGTATGTACCAAAAATCGGTTAAAGCCTTTTCTTTATCGATTTTCGGGGGCGGAACTGGGCGTGGCTTGATCTGCGTGCAAACATTTCAAGGGCTGTCAAAAAAATTTAGCTCTATCTCTTACAGTCTCTGAGATTTAGGTGTTGATACGGACGGACGGACAGAGAAACAGACGGACATTGCTCTATCGTCTCGACTGTTGACGCAAATGAAGAGTTTGTATACTTTGTAGGATCGGAGATGTCTCCTTCTACTTGTTACAGGCCCCTCAACCCTATGGGTAGCGGGTATAATGAAATACTTTAATGGAATTATTGCTTAAATGCAGTTCCTTGCATTATTCATTTATCAATATAATCTGTTGTAAGTATAAAATGTTAAACTGGTCTGCACTCTTTGTCTTCTCTTTTTTAAGCAAGTTCATTTGTGTTCTATTTTATAAAAATTGCTTAAATGCAGCAACACTTTAACATAATCTAATAAATGTCTTTTAACTGGTCGAAAAGACAAAGTTTTTGAGATAACTTTATGTGTTGACTTCGTGAATATAAAAGTATTATTAGAACAAACATATTCATTTGTTAATAAGGTAGTTTTTGATAAGTCTCAAAAATTTTAATTTAAAAGTTGTAACAGATTTTTGAATTAAACTTGCATACTCACATTAACGGTATTATCCGGTGGCATGAACGAACGAAACATGCCCTGGAAATAGGTACAACGTGCTGATAACACAGATTTGTGGGCCAGTATCACATGATCCTCCAGTATGAGGATTATATCGCAAAAGTCCTTGCCCGTTGACTCCAGAAATGTGGCCAAATCGATCTCCAAAGTGGTGCCTACAAATACATGCAATATATAGTATGCAATATATAAAATATTGTATTTCTTGTGCTGTACCGATGTTGGACTCGAAACTGGTTTCCATCACCAGCTTGCTGGGATGCAAACGTTTGCGTATGATCTCGACGAGCAGCGGCTTGTCAAGATCGCTGAACTCACTGGACATGACAACCTCGGTGAAATTCTCCTCCTTAATGATGAACTGCATGCAATGATCCTTGATGATCTTAATGCTAAAGACAAATATCATTAGTTATTAAATACAAAATAAAAGGCAAACAATACTCACTTGCTTTTATCCGCATTGTAGAGCGCCTCGAGCACATTCACCTTGTTGATCTTATACTCGAGATACTGAATGCAACCCTGGGCCAAACGTGGCATTGTGAACAATCCAGCCAGCTGATAGATGTCCGTGATCAATATGATAATGTTCTTGCTATACGAATCCTTCAAGTCAATCCGATCCGTATAGATGTAATTCAGTATGATCTCGAATGCCTCCGGCGATGCCTTCGACAAACGCACCTCCAGCATCGGGACACGATCGCCACCGACGCCCGTATTCAATGCCTGGGCATCCACCTGACCAACGCCATAGACCTTCTCCATTTGCTGTTGCCGTGCCTCGCGCGCCGACAAGATCTTGTTGCGTAAATACTTGGAACGCGCCGCCACAAATGCAATGTGCGCCTGGATGCGTATCTCCTCGACGCCAACGATAAACTGTATGTCGCAGAACTGTTTCTCCTGAAAGAACTTGCCAAAGTCATCGCGCAGCGTGCACTTCGGGTAGCTGGAGAACTGAAAGCGATACGTGTCGCCACGTCGCACACTGTTGTCCACGGTGCCGCCAAAGATGTACATCGCATCGCTGATCACAGCCGACGCATGAAACACCCGGCCTGAGGGCACATCCGAGTTCTGCTCCGGCTGGATGATGGACCACACTTGCGAGTCCAAATCGTAGCAATGCAAATCGTTGGGCAACGTTGAATCCGCCGAGCCGCCAAACACATACAGAAAGCGATCATGATGCACCATCGTGTGGCCATAGCGACGTGATGGTGGCGCCGATGTGGCGCCACGCAGCACCGGCTCGTTGGAGATGCGACGCCAGGTGCGTGTCTTGAAATGGAACTCGAACAGCGAGTTGGTGATCTGCAAGCCACTTTGGCCCGAAAACACATACATGGCATCGCGGGCAACGGCCACCGGGAAATTGCAACAGGTCGGCGGACGTGTGCCCTTCTGCTCCACCTCCTCCCATTGATGATTCTCGCCGGTTAAATTCAGTGTCCACATATCGTTGAGCCGTGCATTGCCATCGTAGCCCGCATAAATCCACATTTTGTTGTCGTAAACAGCGGCGCCATGTGCGGATCGTGGCACCGGTTGCCTAGCCAAACAAATGGTTGATTCATCAGTTGTTTCTCATTAAAAATAAACTAAAGATGTTCTGTGTTCTTACCTGCCCGAGAATTTCCACTCCACCCACATGGCACTGAAGAACTTGTACTCGAACAAATCATTCTTGTTGGTCAGATTCGAGTTGGAGTGTATGTCGCCGGTGTAGCCGCCAAAGATGAACATCGAGCTGCCCGAGACGACGGCCGAGTGATGATAACGTGGCGCCGGCGGTGTTCCTGTGGCACAAGCCCGTCCCCATGACTTGTCCTTCACCCCGAAGCGTATTAGATCGTTGAGCATGTTTTTGCCATTGTCGCCGCCAAAGACAAACATCGCATCCTTGTAGGCGACCACCGTGTGTTTGCTCCGTCTAAGGAAGAGATTAGAGCAGGTTTTTTGAGTACAGTGAACTTTGGAAGGAGAGAACATTACAGTTTTTCTGCAGTTGTTAGTTCTGAAAGTTGTTGCATTAGAAAAAAAGATTAGGTAAAGCCATAGAAGAGTTGAGCAGGGAAAGACCTGAGAAGGTACCAACATCTGCTTTAAGAGAGAGTTGTACTATGTACACTCATAAACCATAATAGAAAATCTTTCAGTTACATAATTCTAAAATAAATACATTCTTGTTTAAAAATTATTTTGTATAATTTTTTTTAAATATTGTTAGAAATCAAAACCAAATTTACTATTAAAACAGGATAAATGCATCAGAAAGCGGGATAAGACTTTTCATTATTATAATTGACTATGTTATATTATATAAATGCATTGTGAATCTTGTGTCGACATAATGGAATTACCAGGAATGTTCAAATAATTTACAATATATGAAAACTCCTACGAATTTTCGACAATATAGATTTCAAATGAAATTGAAAATAATATATAAATGTAAGTTGTTGAATAAAATCGACAGATTAGATTATATGTATATAGATTGCATTAGGAATAGTGTTAGTATTAAATGAAAATCAGTCGAAATTCGTTTATCGAGCGTGCACTGTACTGACTTTTCCATTGTCTCAGAAGCTACTTACTTGGCACCGACGAATTCAGCACACTCCAGCATGCGCGTCCATTGATGCGTCGATGTGTACGAATTGAAGTCAACATTGAGAGCATTGCAACTGTAGCTGCCAGGGGAACCCGCCTTGCCATTGACGCTGCTGCAGCTGCCATTGCTGCTGGTATCGTAGGCGAGGCTGCCGCTGCCTCCGTTCGAGGCACTGCCGCAGGGAATGATCGCCGAAGCCGAGGTGTTGCTACTGCTGCTGCTGCCAGCTGCTCCACTTGCGGCTCCCGAGCCCGAAGAACCGGCTGCGGAGCCTCCAGAGCCGGAATTGGAGCTGGTGCCTGCGACGGCGGCAGCAGCGGCGGCGGCTGCAATGCCGCGTGTGCTGCGCATGGAACTCGAGGTGGACATTCTCAGATTGTTGCGTATATGCTGGGCGTCCAAACAGCCCACCGATGAGGCACTCTTGCGCGGCTTAATCCGTTTGCCCGACTTGCTGTCACAATGCACCAACACAGCCTCGCCAGCACTCGAGGACAACTGTTGTTGTTGTTGTTGTTGCTGCTGTTGCTGTTGAGAACTGCTTGCTACGCAGGCGGGACAATAAACAGTTGCTGGTGTGCTGCCACCACCACTGACACTTGAGCGACTGCTGCTCGCACTACCGGGAACACTGCTGCTGCCTCCCACTTGAACTTGGCCACAGACAGTGCTTAGGCCACTGGATATCGAATTGGATCCCTGGCCGCAACTGTTACGGCTGAGTGCGCCACTTCCACTTGCACTTGCACTTGCGCTGCTGCCTCCTCCGCCTCCCCCGCTTCCACTTGCACTGCCACTGCCGCTGGCAACGCCGCCGCCAACGCCTCCGCTTCGCAGATCTTCCGCAGAACCATTCGTGTCCGCGCCAAGTATCGATTTTAGCATTAAAGCATTACAGGTGTAGAATCTCCTTCGTTGGCTTATCTTGATACAATTTACGTTGCAGGACTTTTGCTGCCCTGCGCCTGCTCTGCTTTTATTTATTTATTTATATTTCTCTACTATGTTTGTTAATGCTCTCTCTCTCTCTCTCTCTTTCTCTATGTGTGTGATATTTTCTTCGAGTTGTGTTCTTTGATTCGTTCAGAACAAATTTAACTCCAAGGGTCACTCAAATGGAACTGTTTGAACCAAACTAGTTCGGTGAGCATTAACCTAACGAAGCTTTGTTCATTTGCCGTCAAAATTAAGACAATTGATGTTACTATTTTTTTAAATGAATCATTTTACATGTTTAAATACATTATTATTTATTACATTTGAATTTAAATTAATTTTAATAAATTATATATTCGATAACAATATATAATTTATTATTCGATAACAAAATTTCGCCCTTTTTTTATCGAACACTTGAGTAAACAGAAATTGAAAATCTCTTTAAAAAAAAACCCAAATATTTTTAGGAAAAAAACAAGTAAAACAATAATAATATTTTGAACAATGTTTCACAATGTAAAATTTTACGAATCTCCAAGTTGTTAGCAATTGGCTGGCTTACCATTCCAAGCGATATTTTAACTATGGACTTATCGATAGCAATTCATTCAGGGTTGATATTTCTTTTTGTTATTTACAATCTACACCAAATATGGAGCAAGCTGTGAGCTAAGCAGAAATAAACAATTTCTTTATTTGTTAATAATATTTGTGTTATTTATATTCTTGGATGGATTTAGGGAGGCTCGTCGAGCACAGCACATAACAGTATTGGCCGGAATTCTCCAACAGAACATTCCAATGCCAACTCCGAGGACCACAGACGCATCTGGGTAGGCAATCTTGATGCACGGATTACCGAGTAAGTTGTGAACTGTGTACAATTGTTTGTTGTAATTTAAGTCATTGGGCAATTGTGCTAATATGTATACATACTTTTCCCCATTTGACAACTATCGGTTTCAACTTCTCAAACTAATGCAAAAATGCGGCGCCATTGAAAAGTTTGACATGCTCTTTCACAAGGGCGGACCAATGGTCGGCCAGTCACGAGGATACGCGTTTGTAACATTCGCCCAGAACGAGGGCGCCACTAATGCACTCTGGAAGCTGGACGGTACCAATGTTGGCAGTCGCTCCATAGCTGTGCGTCTCGCCAAGAATATTAAATATGTAAGTGTGTTTGAATTTTGCATTTGTATCTATTTATGTATGATTGTATGAGTAGTCTGCAGTGCGATGTTTACCGTTAACTACGGGGGGTGGTTAACACCAGATACGGAAAGAATAGTGGGGAATAAGTTACTCAGTGTATGGCAGAGATAATTTGAAAATCTCATTCTATTTAGAAATTTTTATTGTATATTATCGATTCATATTTTTTAAAAATTTTTGGAAAAAAAATTATAGAGTATAATAATGTTACCAAGCAACCAATTCTTCAGGCTATTTATTTCAAAATTTGTTATTAAATATTATTCATTCATAGATAACTTTGTTTATAATAATAATAATATAGCCAAAGCAACCAATTCTTCATTTTTTTAGCCTTCTTACCTATTTTACTGTTATTTTGCTTTAAAACAACGATTGTGTTAGGCACTCGCTTATTCCAAGAGCAGTCAACACCTGTGCTTAACTGACACCTCTTAGGGTCTAGTCGAATGGATAGCTAGTGACTAGTGTAATGGAGCCTTTTAAAATTCATCAATATTTACGTGACAGTTGTATCTCATAAATGTGTCTTTTCTTTCTTTAGGACGATTTACAAAAGCCAAAGCCTCGCATCGAGATACCAGCACTGGGAACTGGCAGGCGAGAAGAGAAGATAAGTAAAACGGAAGCGATTCGCGCAATAGAAGCCAAACTCAAGACGCTTGAGCGACAAGCCGACGATAATCTTGAGCTGAACACGACTGGGCGCGAGCCAAATGTATCTTTTATTCAACGCTATCAATTCAATAAGGATCGCGATACGCTTCAACGTAGCGCCGGTCTACATGGAAAATATAGTAAAAGCAAATCATCTGCGCCATATCATCATCATCGACCTCCGCATTCGAAACGCCACTGAATCAATGCAAACATAAAAACACAGCTACATATAACAATATGCCTACGTTTAATTTATCAATATATACGGACTCATTTAATAAATGCAACCATTTTTCACATTATTTCGGCGCAAAGATAAATTTGCCACGCTTCTCCTCCGGCAATGGAACTGTGCCTGGACATGGCACTTGACCAGGTATCTCGCAGATGCAGTGACGATCACAACCGTATCCAAAGTTAGCCGGATTGTCTTTACTTTCCGCCAGTCTTGCCTCCGCATCGAGTTGTTCACTGCGAAACAAAGTAAAACAAATCAATATGTATATTTATCAATAGGTTTTGTTGCATACTAACCGCGTCTTGCCTACCACTTTGACCAAGTGCTCAATGATTTCGTCCCGAGATCGACTGTCAATGTCGATGATAATATCGCGGCCGTCGTCGAAGTAACAACGGACAAATGGCGACGGTGTTGTGTTCTTGATTGTGACTACTTGCACGTCTGGGTTCCTGAACTGTATTTGCGGTATGTTCCAGAACACAAAATCCCTATTAACGAGGCAAGGCAGTAACGTTTGTTAGTAAGGTGAGCAACGTTTTTGTTAGTTTACTCAAATAGAGTCGGTCCGCTCACCTAGCACCAGAGTGATGATTGCCGTATGTGTTGTAGTTAACACTGAATATGGCTACTTTATCTTTTAAAACTAGTTTGCCCATTTTCAAGTACTGCAGAGTACGGCGTATAGGTTCACGTCCTTTCATAAACGGCATTTTGTAGCGTTTTTTAATTCAACTCGCGCACGTTTCAAAACTTATACTTGTTATTTGGTCGACTTGTGTAACTTCAACACCTGCGCCTGTATATCGACATCAAAATTAAACATATGTTAGATATCGATGGAAATTGTCATGGATGCACGACAATATATCGATGTTTTAGCAGTTTTTGATTAATCGTTTTTATTTTTATATTTTAAATTTTCACATATAACATTATTATTATTTCCATAATTTTAATTCACAACTATAAAATATATTATTTTTATTAATTCGATTTTGGTAAGGTTTCTAGTGTCCAAATATTAGTCTTAAGTGTGAAACAATCGATGAAATTCAAAACACATCGATGTTATTACAAAATAGAAAATATCGTTTCAATTGAAGCTCTGCAAAATAAACTTCAACCAAAATATCATAATAAGCACACAAGTTATATTTTTTGAATGCAATTGGAAACAACTAAGTCAATGCATTTCTAATAGCATTAAGCTGTTAAATATTATTGATAGCCTCACCTCCCCACTCAGATGTGTTTCGCAACGTGCATTTTGCGGCTCTTTGAAGAATTCGTTAGTTAACAAAACCAAAACAAAAAATTGATTGAATAATGGAAATTACTCTTGCGCTGCTAAAGCCACACGTGCTGCGTAATAGCTACGCACTACAACAAATAAAAACACTAATAGGAAAAAATTTCACTATTCTGGAATCCAAAGAAGTCTGTATTACGAAGGAATTGTCGGAACGTTTCTACGCTGAGCACAAAGGAAAATTCTTCTACCATCGCCTTAGTACCTTTATGAGAAGGTGCGCATATAATAAGAATGTTTAAAATTTCAAATTTGCTCACCCTTCATCGATTACAGCGGTCCTTGCTACGCATTTATATTAGAATCGGAATCATGCATTGCCAAGTGGCGCCATCTAATGGGGCCTACCAAAGTATTTAAGGCTGTCTATAGCGAACCAAATTGCATACGAGCTCTCTACGGATTATCGGACACTCGAAACGCCTGCCATGGATCGGATAGTGAATCCTCTGCGTTGCGAGAGATTGCCATACTGTTTCCAGAGTTTAAAATCCGAAAGCCCGACAAGCATATTCAGTGACCAATCTACCTCGTGAAAATGAACTTCAAAATATGTTAATTGCAAAAGTCATAATACAATTTTCAATTTATTGCGAGTGCCTTTGCTAAAACACAAAATGATATGATACACCTAATGTTTAAATATGTTGAGATCCATATCTGGATTTTCTCTTTGATAAGCATGGGTTTAAAGACGTGCTGTGACTTGCTTATTAACGGAACTTATCGAATTATTACACGCTCAAAGATAAATTGAAAATAGTTATTTGGTGCTCAGGACAACAATTTTGTACGCATGAGTCTTAGAAAGAAGCTGGTTTTACTTTCTCATTGTGAATACTTCAAGACGTCTGTTCGTTTTATATTTGAGATGCTCAATGTATGTATCATTCTACTCGAAAGTATTTTGACAGATGGAAAACCTGTCCACCGTACCGAAATTTAAATCAATTTGGTGACATTTGTAGAGGTCGTATATATTTGTGTTATATGTGTTTTTTGGAAACAGTTCTCACTCGAGTAAATCGAAAATCGATGCGATTGCCGAAGACCCGCTTATCCAAATAATGCATGTCTGGTTTATAGATTTTTACTTTGTTTATTTGTTCATTTAATATTTAACAGTAACTTGTTTTGTATGCTGAATAATTGGAAATGATTTATTTTCAACAATTCAACTGATTCATGTCACATAGAAAGCATGCGAAAGACACGAAAACTAAGTATGTAGTACAATAGTATAATTCAATCAGAATTAGATGTAAGCATCAACTATTTTAAATAGTTGCTATAATCTCTGTAACGTAAACATACACATATTTTTGCTTTTTTTTTTTCTTTTCTTTTTTTTACTACCAATATGTGTAAATATATCTTTGCTTTGCTCAGTAGTTTTGTTTTTGCTTGGTTTGTTCTTCAGCTTACATTATACAAAAGTAAATACATATTGTTGCCCCATTTGCATCTAAAACATTTAGATAAGATTGAGCACATGATGAACGTAATTATTCGAACATGGCCATCGATGATGTTGGCACAACCTCCAGTAGCAATTGGAAAAACAGTGTCACCTTGTCTGCAAATAAATTAGCATTAGATTGGAATAGAATTTTGAAGTATTAGTATACTGTGCTTACTCATAAAGCGTGGTGTCATTCCCAGTTTGACAAAAGGTACATAAAATATGAGTCCTGCAAAGATGAACAGCAGTGCGTACAAATATTCGATGCGCGGTGTCTCAAAGATTGGCGCAGCAACGAGATACACAGATATAACCAAGACCACAACCGGAATGATAATTGGCACCTTGTATGGCCGTGGATAGTTGGGTTTGGTGTAGCGCATCACGATAAGAGCCAACATGGCGCCACCATAAAATATCCATGCAGTGAAACTGAAGAAATCAATCAACGAATCAATTGTGCCATGGAGAACCATTGCCGAAGCAATTAATGACTGCAAAAAAAGGGGGAAAATTAACTTTATATTACTTAGATGACATTATATCCATAATCTAGATGAATTCGAATGCTTACAATGAAACTAGTAGCTTTGTAGAGTTAGATAAGCTATGTAAGCCAGATAGAATAACACTGCTAAGCTGGCAGTACTACATTTCTTGAATTAAAATGTGTTTTACTTGCTTAGCAAATTTGTAATATTGAAATTTATATTTCATATATCTATGAGGGCGTTTAAATAATATAAGAATGTATTTCAAAAACACATTTGAATTATGATCGTTATATTTTGGTACATTTATACCAAGAATGGTACATATTTTGTGATACATTTTGTTTGAAATTGATTTCTATTGCTTGGCATATTTTGTACCGTCAACGGTACATTTCTTAAAACAACTTTGGTACAGCACAACTGTGTGTACATACAAATATCTATTGTGTTTTCTTTGTCTTTTGCATTCCATACGCATTGGCTTTCTCTCTCGATTTGCTGTATACGCAATGACAAGTGTGTGTGAGCGAGATGACTATCAATCCAACGTTCTTACACGGATTTAAAGTGAAATTCGTTGCGAGTTTCCTATGCTTAAAAATCTTTGAAAATCTCTGGTATCGAATGGTAAAAAAAAAAGAGTTTCTGTATCGAAATAGGCACAAAGATTAAACTTACGTGGAATATGAGGCCTGGTGCTGGAGTTAAGCGACGCACATGTACGTAGGACAAAATATCCAATAAGTGACCCTCTCTGCTGGCCGCAAAACAGAGTCTGCAAAGGGAGTAGAATGCTTAGCAAAAGGATTTCATACTATATATGTATGGGTAATTGTCTGGAGTAAATTGTTGAGTGTGACACTATTTACAGTGAAAAAAAAACATGAACTGAATCAACTTTTAAAATAAGTAATGAGTATTCTTCTAGCTCTGGATTAGAGCTAAGATCAATTTGTTGAATCTTACGATAAAACTTATAAATTCGTTCATTTATTGAATTATCTTAAAACAGAACGTTCAAGAATATTCGTAGTTCTAATTAAAGTGCTAATCCCAGAGTTATAAGATTGATCTATACTCCAAATAAAAAATGTTTTGTCATATGTCTTTTTTTCACTTAAGATAGTATCTAATATACCCATACATATAATTACCCATACTTATAGTAAATCTAATAGAAAGTGTAACGTACCGTCCAGCCGCAAAGAGTGTACCGTTAGCGCTGCCAAAGGTGCTGACTGTGACACTAAGTGGCATTAGCCAAGCAAGTGCACCCAAGATGCGATTCCCAAAGGTGACAGCGACCGCCTCGGACTCGATCATTTCCTGCTCGGACATGGCTGCCAGGTATGAGATATTGATCAGAGCATAGCAAAGGGTTACCAACGGTATACCAATAATTATCGAGCGCGGCAAATTCTTGCTGGGATTCTTAATCTCCTCGGTCACATAGTTGAGATTGTTCCAGCCATCGTAGGCCCAAAGGCCCGTATAAAATGCGGTCGCAATGGCGCCAATATTTGGCATCGGCCCATTAAATGCATTCGACAGATGCTGCGTGTTGCCCTGGAATAGCTTCCAAGCGCCGCCGCAAATCACAATAAGCACTGCCACAAGTTTGGCTGCCGTAAATACGTTTTGAACGGCCATGCCTAGATTAACGCTGTAGCAATTGACGAACAGAATCATCACTGGTGGAGAGAACAAATGAGAAGGAAAAACAAATGTTAATGCTCACATTTACTTATATATAGTCGGACAACGGCAACATAACATATTATCACATCGTGGCCACTGTATTTTTACACTGTCCCATTTTCTCATTTTCAAAAAAGCAGAACGATTATATTTAGAACAAATCCAGTGGTTGTATGAAAATATGTGCCAGAGAAATCCGGTCATCATTTAGTCAATGGCTTACCGATCGCTACCAATGCAACCATTTTCACAACACCCCTCGGCGGATCACATTCCGTGACAAACGCCTCGACGGCGTATTGTGCAAACGAAAGGCATATTATAGCCATTTGAGATGGCTTCAATACCAATGTCGATACCCATGAGAAGAGGAATGCCGGTGCCGGTCCATAGGCGTCCATAAAGTAGGCCCATTCCGCCCCCGATGAGGTATTCATTGTACCAAGCTCAGCGTATGCCAAGGCGCCTAAATCCAAAAATGAAATAAACATTGTAATTAAATCATCATCATCAATACTAACGGCTGTAGAGGTTAAACATCAAAGGCTATGAGACTGCAATTATTACGCGATATTTAACCAAACAGTAAGGAAGGGTTTAAGCACAGTTGCCACTTTTGGTGTAAATGTACCAAAACTGGTACATTTTTTATACGTTGGTACATTGGATCACTTTTTTTCATTTTGGTACATTTTCAATATGCCTGGTCTAGAATTTAAATTTTTCATACACATATTATTTTAACAAATAAACACAAATTTTGTATCAGTTAGAAATTAAACTATGTAGTCATGGTCACTGGAAAATATTGCATACAGTCGACTTGCGACGTATTGTGTCAATTGTGAACATATGTATGCGCCAATCTAAGGTCTATCACTACGTAAACAGTTATATATTGTGAATCACAATTTGTGAAATACAAAAAATCTTTCGTGAAAAAGTTTGTAGTACATTTTTTCAAAATTTTGGTACAAACAATTTTTTTGGAATGGCAACCGTGGGTTTAATCTCCAACTAGTTGGAATTATAAATTAACACACCGATCATAGTACAATTTACACTATTAAGCTAAGACACAAACCCTAGCAAGTAGTCAAACCAGTGCTTATTACTTACAGCACTAATGCGATAACTAGACTGTAGAGGTTAAAAGATATAGGCTGTGAATTTGCAACATATCTCGCGACATTTAACCTAACAATAAGGAAGGGTTTAAGCTCTTACCTTTTAAAATTATAAATAAAAAGGCAAAGCACAATACAGTTTACACTTTTAAGCTTAGACACAAACTAGTGCTTATCCCTTACTTAGGTAGATCATTAATTCAATACTTGTTTGTACTCACCCAATAGTGACAGTAGGCCACAGGCAAGCCAGATTATGAAGCTAACTCCAACGGAACCGGTGCGAATTAGCAAACCGGAGGGTGACACAAATATTCCAGACCCTAGAATAAAAATGAACAATCATTATGATTTCATAATATCAAAATATTCCTGACACACACATTAATCCACTTTGTTTTTAATATATGTCTACGCGGACTTTTATGCAAGTCTTTTTAATGGAGGACAACAGTCGTATACGTGATATCTATTCTATGAAATCCACGTTAGAAATCTGACAATATTTTTTCTTTTGTAAAATACTTCGATATTTAAGAATATACATTTTTTGGTATGGTTCTTAGTTTGTATACGCAGATGAAATCTCTTGGTAAACAAATTCCAAGGCTGCAACATTTAAATGATTCGGATATTATAATATCTAAATACATTAAATGATAACATTCAGACTTTGTAACGTGGAAATCATCAGATCAACCGGCTGATATAAATTCGAATTCAATTTCGAATATAGTTACTTACCTATCATTGTTCCGACAATTAAAGCCACCCCACTGAAGAGGCCCAGCCTAAAATGAAAATAATATGGATACAATTAAAGTAAGCGTCAAAGTTCAAATTTCACAAGAAAGACTTTCTTGTAAGGATATCTTTCTTACCTTCTCTCGAGGTGAACAGTGTCGTTCTGCGTTGAGCCATTCCTCTCCAGCGGCTTCCGCATCCGCCCGGTCCCTGATGAGTCGGTCTCTGTCGCTTCGGGCCCTTCTGTTCCAAGAGACCCATTGGTGCACATTGTCCCTGTGCCGTTGCTCGTGGCTTTTGTTGGCACATTATGTCCTACATGAACGAATTACGATACAAATCAACGAAGGCACACAAGTATAAGCAGATTACAAATTTGCAAATTGAAAAACGCTCTTGATTTATAGCAGTATCGTTAGAAATGGAAAGATGCCTTGACGTCACGCCTCTTATACAAATGTTTTGCCCACATTCGGTACATTTTTAGAAAATTTAAAAATTTGTCCCGCGTAGGTACATTTATAGCGTTTTGGGACATTTTTTGCTCGCCAATATATTAGTGGCAATATTGGGACATTTTATGTTCATTGCATTCTTTTTACGAATTAATATAATTGAATAATATTATTCTTATTAATGAATACAATAAATATTTGATTGGTACATTTTTAATAAATTGGGACATTTTCTTTGTAGGGAGATTTCTAGCATTTTGGGACTTTTTTTGCTCGTCAACATTGGGACATTTTATGTTCATTGAATTCTTTTTACCAATCAACAAAATTCATGAATAATTTTTATTATTAATACTGACTTTAATGCATTTTTGATTGTTCAGTATATTTTTATAAAGATTGATAAACACTTTCCAAATAAATTTCATCTGACAACCGCGTGCTTTCATACAAAACCTCAATCAAAAAAGAACGAAAATGCCACATGTTTGTCTGTTCTTATCGAATTGAGGCGCAATTCAGGATATTCAAAACAAGCACTTTTATCTTGGGTACAAGGTTCGTTTTTAAAACTATTTTATAGTTTAAAAAATTTAAAATGTTCCCAGCTCGCAGCTCATTTAGTACCACTACCATACTAAATTTTTGCAGGCTGCGGTATTTAAAGAGAACATAAACACCAAACAAATAAAAAAGAATGTTCTTTCACCGAGCGGCACGTGCTCATTGACAGCATGGGAATATATGAAAATAACACAATCGGAAAAAAAAATACGAGTGAGAGAGCTGCGGACGAATGTGCTCGACTTAAATATACCCGCTATTCGCTTTTGCTGAGTGCAGAACAAGAGTAAGCACAATCTTTTTCTTGTTTTCGAATTGTACTTTCTGTATCACTAAGTTCCTTCCTGTTGGTAAACATTTCATACTTTTCGCGCTAAAAAAGAGTTGGCAGCACTGTGCGTAACCCAGCACAATATTTTCACCATTCGGCAATCTTTTTACACAGCCGTTTCATTTCATTCATTGAATTGAATGGACCACCTTGTCCTTAGTTTTATGAACTTGTGGGTGTCAAAAGAGGCGTGCCCCCGAAACAAAAAAAAATTCAACTAAATTTGATCTACTGCTTGATGGTGTACGTGACACAAGGCACAGGCCGATACAATCTGATACTGAACGATAGCTGATGTCTGTTACATACATATGAATAAGTGTATGTAATATCCTATTTTGGTAATTTTCAATAGGCGCACGGCATCAAAACATTATTGACATCAACACTCTGTGCGTATATCGTGTTAATCAATTTGATAGATAAACAAAATTCGGCTTCTACGTGGGTATTTTGTTTTTTTGTTTTTTTTTTCTGCTCTTTAGTACACAGCGATACACTGAAATGTATTTGCGGCAGTCATGAGTGTACATACATACTCGACTAATGAATGAGAAGCATTAGAAAGCCAAATGCCAAAAACAACAATACGTTACGATACGATACGATACGGTACAAATTCATCCACCCACCTCTATTATCTGCTGAATTATTTTTGCATGCGTTTTTTTGCAAGCAAAATAGTTGTGATATTTTATCGCGCATGGCATGGACGGATAATAAATAGCCAAAATTATTTCGCCGTGAATTTCAGCTCCCAGCGAAGAACGATACCGAACGAAAGCGAATCTCAAAATATATAAAAATAAGCCAAGGAAAGGCGCGTGCTGAACGGGCGATTTACCGCTGGCAACTGTTTAAACAGTCAACCTCAACCAAATACCGTTGAGCAATGAATTTCGCCTCGCCTTCGGTTCGCTTCGGGCGGCGCCCGAAGATGAGCCGAAGTGCCAAACGCCGGGATGCTGTGCTCTCGTTCTCGGTCTGTTAGCAGCTCGCGATTTAACTCTCCCGACTGTCGGCTGTCGGCTGTTTTCCTCTTATACATACATACATTCGAGCGAAATACGCCACGAAACAGAGATTCATTCGCTAATATATTCAATTTTTGTTGGTCAGCAGCAGCAGCGGCATCAGCATCAGCATCAGCATTAGAGATATGTTTGTAATATTCTTCAGCACATCTTGCGCCGTCTGCCGTCTGTCTTCGTTTGCCATTTGTCTTTGCAACTGGCCATTGAATTATATATGTTATACACATCCGAATCCGAATCGTAGAGAAATATGTTGCAGCCCATACACCTACATAGCACAACATACATACACACACACACACCTACATATATTCAACGAAACGAAGGTGAATTAAATGTTCGGCAAATACATGTGTAGATACAAACACATATACTTCGTCGTCTATAGTCTATTTATATAAAAAAAAAGGAGGGACTTTGTGCGTTAACAAATATCAGAATTTCAAATTTTTGTTGGTCGTCTTGTATTCTGCTCTCCTGCCTTTAACGTCAGAGTTTCCATCATCTCATCATCTCATCCCACACACCTCACGCATACGAATCAAACTTACAATACGGCTCTCCTGTAGTGCACTTGAGAGCGCTTAGTGCGTTAGGGCCACACTTGTTTATTGTAGTATTATGGTACATGGTACATGGTACATGGTACAGATATGCTATGCCAAGCCTCTTATTTGCGAGTACTACTCGACTCCTAAACGATTAACACGAATACTACACTAAAACAATTTGAGACAAGCAACGGCGACGGCGACGGCAACGAAAAGATACATTTGTGTATCCTACTGTATGAGAATGCATACGTTCTTCTATCCACGTAGACTTATGTATTTCTATATAAATAACTCGCACACTTATGTACATAAATACTTAGAAAGCATATGTAAATAAGTTTAAATATTAGTTTATCGCGCAAAATAATCAAAAATAAACTGTCTCCTATTATTCTTTCCCATTAGTCTGATGTTTGTGTGTCATCAAAGTCACGCGGTTTGCGAATAAACTGGGCTAACACCTTGATATCGTATTAAACGAACTGCTTTTTAACGTATTTTCGAAAATATAAAACCGAATAGGATCACTTTACTGTCGTGATTGTCCTCAGATTTTCGATTTGGATTTGTAACGAAATTTATATATTTTTATTGATGATTAAGAAATTGTAAATATATTGAATTATAGAGTTTTCAGCTGTTACTTGCCAGACTTCCCCTTACGAATTATTATTATTTTTTTTTGGTTTTGTTGAGAAAAGTCTACGTACCAACGGATGGAGGAAAACTTGAATTTGTTGAGAACTTCATATGGTCGACGATCTCTTCACATTGCCTGTTATTGTCATTTGACTTTAATTATATTATGAATGTTTTTTTTTATTATGAATTCGCTTTGACTCCACTCAATAAACAATATTATGCATTCTCTATTCGACTCGTATTTATGAGTGCACAATCTCTCCCAATCTCTATGCAATTTCAAATGGCGAATTCGCGAACCTTGGAAATCACACCTTAGTTAAAAAAAAATGTCGCTTCAAGTTGCCCACTGAACGGGTTTTCCGCTAATTATTTAAACAAATTAATAATCGCAAAAAAAAACAAAAAACAAAAAAGAGAAATACTCTAATCGTGCTAGATAATAAACACCACTTTATGGGGCATTTTGCAGTTTTAATTTCAGAAATTTATTTCTCTATTTAATGTCTTTTTAAATAGACGTCAAGTCAAATAATTTGAAATTATCACTTATATTAGAAAAAAAAAATGGTGATTCCTGTGGAAGTTTCAGGACAAATACCAAAAAGCATTCCACAAACCGACATTCAGTTGGAATGATCTTTATCGTGTCAATTGCCGATGAAAGTGATATATATTGTTTAAAGGGTCCGAAGAGCGAACTTTAATTGTATTGCATGTTACATTTTCATATATGTATATGGATGGCTTTATTGATTTTCCATATACACTCGCATGCAGGGTATACAAACAAACAAACACTACGGAGACAAGCAAATAATAAAAATTCAAAAAAGAAAACAAACAAAATTAGATATCGGAGAGCAGCGTGTTCATGGTGTCTTCTCTCTCTCTCTCTCCATCTCTCTCTTCCACTCACTCTCTTCCTCCCTTCCATTCCATGCCGATGCCGATGCCGAGGCTGATGCCGATGTCGACGCCGCCAGTCGCTGAATGCTATGACTGTGTGGCTGTGGCTGTGGCTCGTGTCAACATCGGCGTCGCGTCGCTTCTATCGACATCGACATCGACTTTAACGACGCGAAAATGACGTCTTCGCCGCTATTGACTAATAATCACGCGCTGTCTTCGGCTATTTTTCGACGAGTGTAAAATGAATTTTGACAAAAAAGAAAGAGCTCAGTAAATTATGTTATTATTTTTCAGTGATACATACATATCTTTGTACTATATATTTCGGGAGACTCAAATCTTATTGCAATGTTTACAAAACGCAAAAAAAGTTTATTGCCGAAAATGTTTACGCTACAAAGATTTAGTACGTAAGAATCTTAGGAAAGGATCTTCGTATCAGCAAATTAGGTATGTGAACACTTTGCCCGGATAACGTGTCTGGCCTTCAAACACAGGAAAATCTGTTAGAGCTAGAAGGCTCACATTTTTACATTTAATAACTGTAAGGATCCAATTACAATTTAATGGTCTTTTTCAAACATCCATTTGGTTGCGGGTGAAATCCGGTTCTTATGAAAACTGTTAGCCCACAACTGCTATATTTATATAATTTCGTTGCTTGGCCATTAAAGTTCTCTCAATACTTCACACGATTAAGATTTTTATACCCGCTACCCATAAGGTAGAAGGGTATTATAACTTTGTGGCGGTAGGAAATGTATGTAAAATGTATAAAGTATATATATTCTTGATCAGCGGAGACGATCTAGCCATATCCGTCTGTCTGTCTGTCCGTCTGTATGAAACACTGGATCTCAGAGACTATAAGAGATAGTGCTTTGCCCCTGCAAATCAACAAAAATCGAATAACAAGCGTAATTTTAAAGCTAGAGTAGTAAATTTTGGTATCATATAAAAATTGTCCAAGTTATTAAAGAAATACTTTTGTCTGGGCAAAAATGCCTACTTACTAGGGCTCTTAGTTGCTTTCACTGACAATCTGGTATATTGTGCCGCCCATGGTATATTTTGAATGTGGTACTATATCGATATATCAAATATGCCATTTTATATCATTTTTTAGCATTTTTGTAGTATTTTTATTTTGAATAATTTATAATATAGCGGGTATCTTACAGTCGAGCACACTCGACTGTACATTGTTTACTTGTTTAATTTTTCAACTGTAATTCACTTGAAAGAAAAATAATGATTTAGTACCGAGGGAAAACGATCAATTATTAAGTCCTATACATCATTATTAGATGCTTTGTGTTTGTGATATAATGATGCAATTAATATTGTCATTAAACATCAATAAGTGTGTTTAAGGGGAATTTTAAGTTATCGTAAATTTTGCTAATGAAATATTTTCCTAAAATTTTACTTGTTGTGTATTAAATAGTTTTGAAGTTGTGATTTTGAATGTTCAATATTGGTTACATAATATCGCTCTGACCAATCTTAAATATCTACAACTTGCATTCACCCAGCGTTAAAATACCCTTTTTACCCCTTTCACAATAGGGTAGAAAAAATAAATATTTTCAAACTTTTGCGGCCGCTTGTACACACACACGCACACACACACACACACACAGGCACATACTCGTACTCACATACTGGCATATTTGTATTCGTATTCGTGCGTGGCGATGTCTGTCTTTAATTTGCTCGTCGCATGGCTATTGAATGTTGAAATATTCGTTCATTAATTGAAATGTATCGTTTTTCGTTTATTTATCTATTGCTTTGCACAATTAATAAAAACATCGTTTAAGGCACGAGATATTTGCACAGAACTTAAAGTTAACGCTGATGAAATTGTTAATAACGTGCATTCTATACATGTGAATAATATGTGTACATACAAATATTTAATACTAATCAAAAGGTTTCCCATACGAAGTCTAATATTTCACCTATATAGTATAGACACCGCATATCTAAGAACATGCTTTGCATATGGTATATAGAAGATTATCTCGTGGATACCAAAAAAAGTTCTTAGCTTAGTGAATTACCTCCTTTCCGAAAAGTATTCCATAGCTCGTCCTTTAAATTTAGGCAATTTAGCAAAGATAATCACGAATATACAAAGTACTATCTTAAAAAAAAGAAGAATAATTTACTAAATCGAAATGAAAACAACATTTAGCCAATTGCTCGAATATAATAGAATTGTTTATTGAATTGCATTATAAATAAACCGCACAGAAATCAGATCTAATTAAAATGAAATATTTTTGTTTACTACTCTTGAGTGGAGAGTACATAAATTGTTCCGACTTTCATCTCCATAAGCATTTCTTTATTCCTCAGCTTGTTGTTTCGATCTAACTGGCTTTCCATTTGTCATAATAGAGTCGATTCCTCTTACGATTTTCTTTAGGGCTTCCGTCATATTCTAGCAGCATCTGAAACAAGTTGAAAATAAATTAATTTAAAAGAATAAACTTACCTTTGATTATTTGCTCATTTTTCGTTTCATGTTAACAATACTCTCGACAAGCGTTCGAAATTGGACGATAATCAGCATAGTAAACATACATCATATCAAAATACTTAAAAACTAGTTGGCAACTCATAATACTTGTATATTATATCTTGTTTCTTAACAACCCACTTAAATTTATCATCATTTCGAACTTTTTTAGTTCTTGATTTTCTGAAGTCATTTTAACTAAGTTTTGACAATTAAATGTTTTAAAACGTCTCGTTGTCTTTAAATCCAGTTGAAAATGAATTAAGATAGGCGCATGAGTATTTCGTGAAAATTTATTGCATTTTCCAAACGTGTCAATCAAAAAGCAAATATCTCTATTTAGATTGTCTTGAAAGGAGTTCGAAAGAACTGTCATCTGTTTTTATTTGGTTGATTTCGCGTCGTGTTTTAATTTAACTCAATTGATTTTTATCTGACTCGTGACGAGCAAACTTCACATCGACGTCGATAGAGCCCCTCTCTGCCGTTCCCTCTAATTGGTGATGATGACGCTAATGATCATCCATAAAAATTATACTATAGATATAAATTCATTTGCGGCGATAGAAATTTATGGTGCAGAGCAAGTGCAAAATGAAATTGAATACTCGTAAGTAAGTTCACAGCACTCAGAAACAGATACAGATACAGATACAGAGACGATCGACAACAGAATATAGGAAGGGTGTCTTGAAGTCAGAAGCTAATAAACTAGCTCGACTCTTTCTATTACTTATAATTATCGAATCATTATGATGATAATCTTCCGCACATCACTTTATTTCCCATCATATTAAGCAGAAGCTAACGAGTTGACCAATTTTATCAAGTTGAATTCTTAAAACTATCTTCAATAAACTATCTGCCAATATTTTCTTGGCAATTTCACCAGCTACCCATAGGTTAGAAAAGTATTATAATTTTGTGGCTGCAGGAAATGTAGAATCGGATTCCATAAAGTATATCAATTCTTGATGAGCGTCAACAGACGAGACGATCTAGCCATGTCCGTCTGCCTGTCTGTCTGTCCGTCTGTCTGTATGAACACGTAGATCTCAGAGACTATTAAAGATAAAGTTATTATTTTTATCGACATCACATGTTATATTTCCACGCAGATCAAGTTAGTTTCAAAACTTTGCTACGCCCACTTCCGCCCCCGAAAAATTGAAACAAGCAAGAAATCTACAGTCGAGTGTGCTCGACTATGACATACCCGTTACCCATTTTGGATGTAACCAACACAGTGCGGTATTATTCATGAAATATAACGCAAAAATACAAAAATATATCGTAAAAGATAAAATATATTAAAGAAATACAGCTGTAAAGCAAAAAAAAAACCTACGCCAATCTGTTTTCATTCACTAATAATCTGGTATATTTTGTACATTATTAAACATTTTGAATGTAGTACAATATCGATATACCAAATATAGGCTTCGGTATATTTTAGTATTTGTAGTGTATATTTGGTATATTTTAAGGTTATCAATATTGATATACCAAATATATGCTTCTTTATATTTCAGTATTTTTGTAGTATATATTTGGTATATTTTTAAAATATGATTCTACCTAGCACACTCGACGGTATCATTCTTTCCGCTTACTGCTTTTATATAGTGATTGTCGGTTCTGTAACCATGCACCCAAAACTATAAAATACCATTAATAGAATTCGCTCGATTGAAGTGTCCAAAAGTGGTTGGAGGTCAATCGAACTTTTATTTTTAAATGGGTTTTAAATGTACATTCGATGGACACTGTCTACCGACTGAATTTGGGTTTCTTTTATCGAAATATATATGTACATATGTATATATGGAAACAGAATGCCGGCAATTTTAATGCAATAGCGGTGTGAGAAATGAGCACCTGCTGTTCCCAGACATATAAAATTTATAAAAGGTTATTTTCAAATCGTAAAAATCGTATCAGCTGGCAATACCCATTTCAAGAATCAATAAAACCTGGCCACTCATTGATATATGCACACATGTATCACATAGTACATATCAAAGTGCATATTGAACTGAATTTGACTTGTTTACAAATCAAATTGTTGCCCAAATCACACAGAGCAATTTCATGAAATGATGTTGGAAAATCTTACTTTGTTGCTGGCTTACGTCATAGAGGGCAAACTATTGAAAAATTCAACCAACCTCCTCTCTCGTACTCATCCATTTGAGAACTGTGCGTTGGTAGTTCAGCGCTCAGCACGTGCGTATGCGAATATGTCCACACGTCTTTACAAGGCGACTCAGCTGAATAGGTCCATCAAATTTGGCTTACGTTATTATTATATGCATACTAATTAATATGCACTCTATATGTAGCATTATTTTGTTTTATGGTTCAGTGCGATATGATAGATCTTTATTAGTTGTAATATTCGTAATGATAAGTAGACGTTAGTCAACAAAGTTTCAAATATTTTCATCACTTAAGTTAAGGACAGACAACCGTTACTTAAGTGGAACAGAATACGCATTTCAAATATCCTTTTTCGAAATGAAATTCTCCTATAAAGGGATTAAATCTATTTATGAAAAATAACTTACTGAATTTGTTAAATTAAATAATATTGTTGAGTGAATATAATATATGTATAATATCGTTAGTTGGGTCTTTCCATTCATGCTGAACCTATTCTATTGAGCAGCGGTGTACGAACGAACAAAACAATGCTGTTAAATGTACATCTTACTACAAAAGTTTTCGCTTAACGCATGCGCTCAATTAGGTGACCTTGGAAGGACATCGGCCACAAGTTTCGGCAAAGCGAATGCTTATTACGAATATGGTTGAGTCTGCTTTATCCAAAAACATTCCTATGCACTTATTATGCCTGCCAGAACCTGCCACAAGGATATTTCGAAAATTCCCTTGCACTAAGTCGACCGATTCTACCGAATAGACTATGAGTCGCTCTCAATTGCGTAATTTCTCAGAATTTCTTCGGCTTCTCTGTATAGAATGCTCTAGACTTTGATGAAAATCGTGTTATTTGTTTTTATTGTGTTTTTAGGTTACATTTATGTGTAAGTTTAAAATTTACACATCCGTTTCAACGGTTCAGTTTGACTTCTGAATATTTAATATTTTCCAATGAGGTTATCTCCCTTGTAAACAAGAGTAATGTCATTCAACTTTTTATTCACTTTGGTACGATATAAATATATAATTTAATTAAGTACTTAAAATAGCCAAAATAGGCAGCGAAGACACGAACCAAAGCCGCGCTTTGAACCACGACTTTTCAAACCACAAACCTAACATTGTGATGGCAATGCACTAAATGAAAATGTGCAGGGCAAGTTATTAGTTTTGCATGCTGAGCAAAGATAATGAAAGTTTTGCAATTGTCGCTTACGCAAACTCTTACGCTTACGCTTACGTTATCATCATCGGTTAGCGTTCGATAACCGCATAATTTGTGTGGTCTACCACACCTTAACCTTTAAGCCACATTATGATACTCGTAACGTCGTACTAAGATGTATTGCTATTTGTAAATACTCGTAAACTTAGCTAAGTAAGTACCAGACCAATAAGTTGCAAGTCTACAACTTGTGGCTGAGTCATATCGACTTACTATATGTTAGTAATAAGATCCGTTTCCCTATTGTATGCAATCTCTCGCTCACAAATAAGCTGGAATCAAATTCAAGCAACAAATGCGAGCGTATTCCATAAAGTGTAAAAGTTAACAAGGCTAATCAAAAACTAATCAATTTAAATTTAAAAATATATAGCATTCTTTATGCCAGTTTGCCAACGGAAAAAAGGCTTTTCAATTTCAAAATAATTAAGAATTGCTTACGATTATAGTGAGCCGAAAGAAAGTTTCATTTCCGACAAGTTTGCAGACTGCAGATAACTGTGGCTCAAATCTGTACGATAAAATAGGAATTTACCCCATGATAAGCACAGTTCAATAGCATTTTGTATATTGTATCATTGCTATTGTCACACATGCCCCAAATTTGTTGATGGTGATACGATTGATTTTCAAATATAAATACATATGTAGTTCATTTCATATTTCATATTTTGTATCAATGATGGTTTCTATGGCAGCTCAATGCTAAGCCCTTCAAAATATGTGTACTTACACTACAGTTCAGTGTGCCGCATTCTCATGCTGGTTGGGAAAACAAATAAGTTCAGTATGACGATAGCAACTGAACTACAAAACTGTTTCTTGAATAACTTTAATGTTTATGTTCAATCTCAATGGATATTTAAAGGTAGAAAGTATACATATTATAATATTTGTACCTAAAGTGTTATTTATGAGCCTAAGCTCAATGTGATTGTTATTTTGAAGAGATAAATTTTGCTTAACATTTCACATTGTTATCTATAGACTTTTGAAGTATTTTATAGCTAATAATTTACGATACACCTTATATTATCTATTGTGCAACTATGAAGTCAATTTGCTTATTTCTGACTAATACGAAAAATAATTGTTAGCCTTGTCAACAGGGCAAAATGTAACCGCTAATTGGCCCATAAAAATGTTAGTACACACACATCACGTACACAAAGCTCACATGCGAAATATATGTATGTATGTATTGCTTATATACTGTTAGAACTGTAGAGCAAACTTATTTAATGAAATAGGTGATGAAATTCCTAATGATAATATGAAATACTTATTGAATTCGAATTCAACTGATAGTTGGCGTAAACATGAGACAAGAAATATCCGAATCTCTTCGGAATGTTCATGTTGGTCATGCGAATCGGTCTGCAGAAGCATTTACCGCATGGGCGCCGGCCCGGCCGGTTACAACTGCACTGAGTTTAGAATAACATTGTGTGTCGCTGGAACAGCTGTTTCACATTCATACACACACACACACATACACATACAAACGCACACGCATTTCAGTTCACGCATGCGCCTAATTAACACTACAACTTTTCTGTATTCACACGAGTTTCTCTGTTAGCGGGACATGAAGTGTGTGTTATTGAATTTGCTCAGGAAATAACTGAACACGAGAATGCAATAACAGACCGATTGCAATGCGCTGTTTATATTTATTCATTTATTTTTTTTATTTTTTTTTTAACCAGCACAGCTGTTATTAACACCACTTTATTGGCTGTTGCTTGCAATTGTTTCATTCAATTATTTTGCATTCAACAAATTCGACAATGTCATTGGCAAAACATTAATTAAATACATATGTTTGCTTCTATGGCATGACAGTAGTTTAACCCTGTCGAGAATGGCGAATGGCGAATGGCTTGATGACATTTTTCCCTTAATTGTTGTGTGGTTGCTCGACTCCACTCACCATCGGTATAAATATGATTTGTGTTGCTTGGTTGGACATGCTGATACATGACTTATTGCAGTGTCCCAAAGTCGTCACTTTCATGTCACTTCAAACACTACAAGAGAATGAAAGCACCCACGACAGGCTCTGACTATTTATACATACGACAAAACACAGAGACGCTGTGAACGGAACCTAACCGCGTTGCTGTCGCTGCTGCTTTCACCGTCTATCGCCTTGTCGCTGTGTTATCGATTACACCCTCCGACACTAATTATTACATTCGTTCGTTGGTCACATTGCAATTGCTCTACTGTTGCATGCACATTTTCGTTTGCAGCTCATCGCCATCGCAAGTGCCGAGATTTTTGATCATTTCAAATACTTGCGCAAAGGGGTCATCGAAAAAAGTTGTTAACAATTTGTTACATTCATCGCAACAGAACTGGATTTTCCACTAGAAACATTAATCCTTTAACAAAATGCTGTTTTCAGAGGACATTTATTCCCTTTTGCTGGTTTACGTGTAAAGTATTTGAAATCAAATGTGATATAATATTTTTTAAGTTCTTAGTTACTTTACATTATCCAGGTTAGCAAATTCGTTTTAATTGGTAATCGCTTTCTTATCTTATTTTCTTTTGTAACCGACACATTTAAAAAATATTTAGTTATTTTCAATTATAAACCTATTCTTACGGTAATTAAATTCTTGGTATTAAAAGCTAACGATTACCGTTGTAGATATTTAAATAAAGGCAAAGTCCAAGTTACGATCAAATGAATGAATGAATGAGTAAAACAGGTGTGTCACATACGGCAAATTATCTTTTAATGTTATCAGTTATCGAACGCTTAGTCTAATATTTACTCAAGTTATCTTAAGCATAGTTATGCAGACAAGCTAGAAATGGGAAATTTTCTTTGCTTATGAATAATATGGATCATCTGAAATATAAAACCTATTCGGGTTTTCTTTTTTGTTTTTTGATTTCTTATAGTTGTCACCTTTCTGCAGTCGTCTACAATTATATAGAAAACAGTTGAGTAACAGTTGAGTACACTGCGCGTATACTTAATGTGCGCGTATACTTCATTTTTGGTTAACTAAGAAAAAACTTCTGCTTCTATGTTGCGTATACTCTATGTTGCGTATACTTGATATCACAATGGGAATTGCTTTCTAATTTTGCTAACAACTCCCCTGTTGTAAAATCACTTGAACTTGTTTAGGATCTGACCATTATTTGCATATCAAAATGAAATCTAAATTAAAAACAAGTCAGAAAGCTACAGTTGAGTGTCTCCGACTGTGAAATACCTGCTACTTAGTGTGAATAAAACCAATACGATGTGGTATTAATTTTAATGTATACCAAATTGATATACCTCAAAAATACTAAAATATATATATTGTTATAGTCCTACATTCAAAATATAACATGGAGTCCAAAATAAACCAGATTGGCAGCCAAAGAAACCAAACTCATAAATAAGCTGACGTTTTTGCCCATACAAAAGTATTTCTCAAATAACTTCGACAATTTTTGTCTGATTGTTACCAAATTTTCAGGAATCATAAATAGTAAGGCTGTTATTGTCTCTACCAAGAATTAAGCTTCTTATTTGATTTTATTCGATTTGCGGTTGCGTAAGTGGGCGTGGCAAAAAATTGAAACAAACTTGCGTGTAAACATAAGTAAATTATATCTCTATATATAGTATTGTAGTCGTTTGTATGAACGGTTAGACAGACATACCTATATCGTCTCGGCTGTTGAAACTGACCAAGAATATATACTTTATAGGGTCGGAGATGACGCCTTCTGCCTATTATATACATTTCCTGCAGGCACAAAGCGTCATTACTACCCTATGGGTAATACCTTTCTACCTTATGGGTAGCAGAAATATAAATAATACTCATGCAGAAAAAGTCGAAGAAAGAAATGATCTATGGCTTATGTAGTATGTGTTTTCAATATGTGTACTGAACCAAACGGAAGCTATGCCTACGTTTTTTTTTTTGTTGTGTTATGTTTAAAATAATGTTAATAAACAAATGTTTGCAACCCACTCATTGCGAATTCCAATTAAACTGAATTTATGGGAATTGTAGGTACTTGAAGTTGCAATATATTTACGTTTTTAAGTTTGCCAATAGTGCAAATAACAGTTCGTCAATGACTTTTATTAATTTGTTAATAATTTTTCACTTCCAGTGCTGTGTGGTTAATTTTTTTAAGCGACCTAAGCGACCGGCTACCAAAGGTAGAATATATAATGTATGTTAAGCATACTATAATATTTGCTTGATTAGCTTAATAGATCAGTTCTCAACTTAGTAAGCAACCTTACTGTAAGCCCCAATAATAACGGGGACAGGTGACAGCTCGCTGGCATTTGTTGAACAGGTTTTGCCTTGCTTTTATCATACGTCAGTCTTTGCTAAGTTCTGTGATCCATGCATTATTCACCATATTCTTATTATCTCCAGTGATGTATCCATCGCAGTGCTTTGTATAATTTCACCATCGTTTTCTGAAGTAACAAATGAAGTGTATCCAAAGCACTTTCTCTTGAATCACTTTTAAGTTCATTATCCAAGCACCAACATCACAGATAGCTTTCCAATTTGCATATGCACTTCAATAATTGTCCAAAAGTGGTCTGCAAGTCTAGAGTTCTCTCGATAGTTTCGATTAACGAAAATAATACAAATTGTAGGTTTTGTTAAAAGCTAATATCATGTTGAACCATATTTAATTTATAATGATACATTCACATAGACATACATATATATTTATATATACCATATAACACCCTACATTTGTCTAGCACAGGTTGTATTTCAAACATTGACCGCATTCTGAAGTGCAGTCTTGTCATCAACAATAATGTTCGCCGCCGTTGTGGATGGGTTAGAGCTAAGCAATTGCTTAGTTGATGAACTCGATGAGTAGCTATCACTGGAACTGCGCGTGGACGCTGAATTTCCGCTAACCGGGCTGTCCAACATATCTGCAAAATAAATCAAAGGTTTACAGTTAAAATGTGGTAAGAATTATACAATTTTCATTATTGTTTTCCTTTTCTAGTATTTCTTGAATAGTTCACCACATCTTTTATTTTATCCATGTGGCATTAAAAGTGGATTAAACAATGTGTTCAAAAATTTACTCGCATTTTTTTCACATTATCAAAGAATAAGCGTATTGCCACGTTACTAATAGCTGGATTAATTATTTGTGATTTGATTACCTGGAAGTGAACTGACATTATTGATCTTTAAGTCAACAACGCCGCCGCAAGTACTGTTTGCGGGTCCCACAATGTTACCCACTGAAGTGGATTTTTTGTGCAGATTCTGGATCTTTTTCACAGTGCTGCTGTATCCACCGCCGATTCCAATTGAGCTGGACATGTTGGTGTCGGATGACATCGTCTCATGACGACTTCCGGAATCTCCGCCCTTTGTCCGTTCGCTCTGACACAATGGGCTCAATATATTGTTTTGTGTGTCATCGGGTGTATAATAATCCGACTCCTCGGCACTCAAGTTGGCTGCCAATAGGCCAGCTGGCTCTGTGGATGGCTTTTCACAGTCGGCCAGATCGCCGGTATGCTTAATTCGTTTTAGGGAGGAGTCACTTTTGCGGGAAAGAGAATCATGGCCAGCAATGTCTTCTCCAGCTGCATCACTATTTGGACTTCCTCCGTCCACCACATCATCATCGTCATCGTCATCATGAATACCCAAACTGGCCACCACTTGTTTCAGTGACTTGCATGATGTATTTTTGCTTCGGCTACCTGGCGAAAGCAGCGGTGACAGCTTCTCATTTTCGCTGTCTTCATCGTCGACGACATCGTGATTGCTACCAGATTGATTGTGCTTCTGGTACTTCAGCCCATTGTGGCGCTCATTTATGATGTGCACCTCCTGTATGTTTGGGGAGCAAGTGAGTGTCGGCGTTGACGTTGCCTTTGACGATGACGTTAAAGAAGGCGTCGACTTCTTGGGATCGCTTTCAATTTCCACCACAGATACTGTTGATGTTCCACCGCTCGTTTGCGTTGTGAGTGTACTCATCTCGTTCGTTGTGGTGCAAGTCGATGCATTCTTTTTAATCTTTGATCGACGTTGGCTACTCGACTTGACGGGTGATGTGGCCTTAACGTTGTCGCCGCTGGTCATCGTTGAGGCAGCCACCGTTGAGCTGTCCATGATGTCATGATCGACGCTTCTATTGTACAACAAAATAGAGCACATGAACACAAGAAATATTTAGTAAATTCAATGTGGAATTCAATTTCAATATAGAAATATTGTTAAAGACAAACCAAACCTTCATCTTAATTATCACACTTACTATAAAGACTAATTTCTTCTACATTCTAAATTGATCTTGTTAAATTGGAGGTAATGGGTAATTACATTAATGTTGTACAGCAGAAAATCATTATTTTGTTCGTCTACTCAAATGCCTCTTGGCATTAAAATGCAAATAAGTCAAATATCTACAATTGTTTCGTGACTGCGATAAGTATTTGTTAAAATACATGCTGGAGTTTGTGTCTTAGCTTTAACTTAGCGATGAAAACCTAATGAAACGTATACTTTTTAATTGGAACTCTTAATGCACGATCGATTCTTGTAAGTTATAAATGTGATATTTATACCTGGCACGCGTCACTTGTGGCGGTCCATTAAGAGCTTCAATCAGCGAGACCGGAATAAATCCTGGTGGAATGTCAATGGGCGTCGATTCACCACCACCGCCAGCAACTGAGGTTGGCGTATTCTGATGATGAACCATGTGCGAGCTGCTGCTGCTGATGCCCTTCTGCACGGCTCGTATTTGGAGCAGCGCACGGAATGGTGCCCGACAAATGGGGCAATTGTTGGCTTGGTAACGAAGCGAATCCGCGCACGAATTACACAGACAGAGATGGCGACATGGCAGTATAAGAGTGTCGCGAGTCTCGCTCATGCAGATGACACACTCGCTGCCATGGTCATCGATCTCTTCGTCTAAGGGCGATTTGTTCACCGCCTTATTCTCGATGCCATAAATCTCTTGCAGAAGATAGCAGAGGCCATCGACAAAGATCTTTTGCTTGAGTGCACGCAACACATAAGTCGTCGTCTCTGGATGATGATCGATCACACAAATGGTTGTGTGCGACTGACGACACTCCTCGTTGCCCTCCTCGACCACACAGTGTATAGCAACTGGATACTGTTCGCGTCCAGCATTGTAGACCAGATCATCTTCTGGTATCAGCTGTGGGTTGAAGACGTGGCTCGGCTGGGAGAAGCATTGATTGATGCCCTTGTCATAATGATACGTTTCCGATGTGAAGGACGTGAGCAGACCCTCGCGTTGAGTCAATGTAACTCCACTGAGACTCACATCCTCGGTGCAAAAATAATGAATGGTGATAGCGCATTTTGCATCCGAATCGAACGTAAATTCAATATTGTAGCAAGAAGAGCTTGGCGAACCGATAATCTCAGTGTCTGTTGCCGTTGTCATGTTACATATCACATTGCCATCGACTTGAGTGTGATTGCTGCTGCTTTCACTCAATTCTCTTGTTTTCGCTTTGTTCTCTGTGGCAGCATCGACGACATCAGTTTGCTTTTGGTTTTTATTATCGTTTGGCACACGCACAAAACGCACAGATTCCTTGCGTATGTTGACAAGACTTTTCAGCGTTTTCGTCGGCTCATTGGCCTGTGGCGGCGGATAGGGAAACGCTGTGGGGCGATTGCCCAGAAAATTGAGGTCGGCATTTTCGCCAAACAAATATGATTCGGGCTGGGGCGTGTCGAAGCGTTCGCCTCCCATTATAAAATGGGTGCTAAAGAAATTTCCAATTCGTGGTGGATATTTGTAGGCATGATTGGTGGAATGGTCTGCTTCCTCGACAGCTGCATTTTGCCTGCTCACAAAGTTGCCCATTTATTTGATGGTTTGTTCGCTTGTAATTCCTGTTTTGCTGATTGCGATACTGTGTTGTCTTTTCTTTCGCTAACAATTATAACATTCACGCACATATTTCTTCTATGTGTATGTATTTGTGTCAAAAACAGAGACGGCACCGATAATATCGATAACAACGATGTTTTCCTCTCGCAATCGCTAAATCCCATGCGATATATCGATTGGCAGACTGATATATTCCCTTCATTTCTATTTTAAATGCATAATCGCAAATGTCAACCATTATACAGCTCAATTGTTTAAAACACACCTAACACCGAACAGAATTAATTTAAAAAATTAATGTGATTCAAAAAAAATTTATTAATGAAATGAACATATTTACTTTTTATATAATATGCTATTTAGCAAAATTGTGATGTATATTAAATTAGATAAATTTTTGAAAATAAAAATGTATTTTAAAATAGCTTTTCACCTCTATCGTCAATAATTTGCACTGCGATTCCGCCGTTCGCTCAGGCTGTTTCAATTCCAAGTTGTTTCAAACACTTTATATTCGATAGCAGTGTCTCTAAAACTTAAAAAATTGTCGATAGCAATGAAAATGGAAACATGTCCAATTACAAACTATCAAACAAAACGTTTAGAAAGCTCACTGAAATGCTAGTTAATTCAAACTCTTTAAATAATATATATTTTTAAATGCACTAATTAAATATGAATTAAAGTTCACAAGAAATGTTTGAACGTGATAAAATGTTTTACACAATGAATATTTTATTTCCATCGAAATTTTTATTATGATATTTACACTAATGATAAATAAGTTTTGGATTCAAAATTCAAGCTAACTCTTATGAAAGAAATTTTGTATTTTCTAATTTATTGTTAATGCTAATGCTGCCCCAGAAAATTTGTCAATAGCTTATTGTGTTGCACAAATATGCGGTCTTCATTAACATTCAATAAGACATTTTAAATTCGCACATTAATTTGTGATTACATTTAACTTTATTATATTGCATGTTAAAGTGTGTTATATAGCTATCAACCAAATAATATGAAATCCTAGTTGAGGGAATCAAATTAAGATAACCTTTCTTAGATATTGATGGAACACTTTGAGAAAATTTGGCACGGCACGATTTTACATACCATTGTAAATGGAAGATCGTAGATGAGCCTTAATTTTGTGGATTGATAAGTTACCAAAGACATTTGATACAGAAATTATTAAGTCTAAAAATTTGAATGATTGACAATATTGACTAAGAAAACACATCCATTTGCAAGTTTGTAGATACAATTTTTTGGTTGAGCAGCTTGCTTTTATTTGTAATTTATAGTGGCCAGATAATAGTGGAAAACATAATGTACATACATCCATAATAATGTACATATTTTTTTTTATATTTTGTACTTTTTTTGCTTAACTACATAAGTTGCAGTTTGTATACTACTTTTAATCGAAAATATAAAAAGTGTCTTTCGAAATTTCCTGAAAATTTATTAAATTTTTAGCATGTGTGTTTTGCATTTGGCACGTGCTGGAATTGCACTTAAAGTCATTTCGTTCTTTGCAATGTTATGTGAATTTTTGCGCTTGCCTTTTTGTTTCTATTCAATCACTTTTAGTTTTCGAAATCGATGTTTTCAACGATGATCAGACGGGTAAACAGCGATAAATTCTGCCAATTGTTAATATCGATCATAGATATTCATAAGTATGTATGCATATACTATACGTTATAGATTTGAAGATCAATCTACAGTTAGTTGTAAAATTCAAATATCAATTGGAATTTATTTGCTGTATATACCAGAAGTAGGAGATGTTAACAAATACATTTTAATTTTAATTTAACAATTTACGACTAACCGAAATTTTAATGAGTTTTTTTTTAATTTGTTAAGATGATCTCAATTTATGTAAGCTCAATAGTTTACACCCGTAATCATTACTTTTTGGAGGTGCAAGATATTTTCTCATATCGGCATCGGTCACAGTATCAGATTATTTGCTGACTATCGGTAACATTTTAATTTATTTCTTTAAAGTTTGTTGGCTTTTGTAAACATATCAATTTGGAATACATTTTATTATTCGACAACTGGCTTTAGCGATTTCGGGTCACGACTGATATGTTATTTGTTATTTGCTTGCCAAAATATCGATATACAAAAAAGCAACATTTAGCTATGAAAACAGAGCATTCTGTCATCCTTAGAGGTCACATTCAGGAAACATTTTGTTTACTTTTGCAACTATTACATTATTATTATTATTATTGTAATTCATATTGTTACAATTCACGTGACGTTGCATAACAAATAGACGGTGATCGAATGTGAAGCGCTTCGTTTCAGGAAGGGGTATGTAATATACTCAAATCATATGTTCCTGTGGTCCAAACACGTTGTGTGCGCTTTTATGAACAGTGAGAGCAAAAATTATTGGAATACCGAATATCATTTGGTTTGTGAGGCAATTGCTTAAGTATTTGAGCGATCATCTACTTTTATTTAACGGCTGAATTATAATATTGGGTTTTGGTTTTTTAGTGATGTTACTGCAATCCCACCGGATGAAAAAAAAAAACAATGTCTGTGTATGTTTGTTAACACAATCGCTGCCAGATCCGGTCTTGATTGTACCTAATCTTAATCGGAAAGTAAACATGAATAAGACCGGCTAGTGGCACAATGTACTTTTTAGTCAAGTGGCTAATTTACTGCGTCATATTAATAATTGAGTCCGTATACAAATCCAGTTCTCAGGTATGAATGTTATGAAAATCGCGCATAAGAAGTTAATATAGACAGTTTATCTAGGGCTTAAATGAATATAACTATGACCGAATTATACACATTGATGTCATTCAAGAAATGTTTCAAATTTAAATACGTGTGTACGGATTAACAACATAAACACACATCTGTCTTACGTTTTTAAATTTAATATCATACAAAGAAACTATGGTCTGCTGACAATTTTCTAAAATATAATATTGGAACTAATTATTCCATTTATTTAGGGCTTATTATCCGATTAAACCAGAAACATCTGAAGCGTATATACTTAAATGATATGACTTTTAAATGATTTTTTAAAAACAATAACTGATTTGTCCTCTGTCATCACGTACAATGACTTGGAAACTACAGAACTCTTTTTGTAAATAACTTGTCTTCATTAGGATTGAGGAATGAGAGAAATGTTTTCGTACATAAACTACAAAAAATTCTATATGGTTTCCTTCACGTTTTTTAAGATAAAAGCTTTTGTTTCTACATATGTTAATGTCCTATGATAATTTTGTTTTTCATAAAGCTATTAATAAGAATGATCTGATTAGGAGAAAATGCCTTTATGATCCGCTGTATGTTTGACCTTCAGTATTATAGTTTGATTACATTGTATTTCCTATATTTCAAGATTAATGGAACAATTTTACGACTTTACGATTTTTGTAATCATAAGTTTTCGACTTTTACCCTGCTAGATGAAAATTGTCCAATTTATAGCAAGTGTCGTTTCAAAACAATTATAATTTTTATTGGAAATTTGAAAGCGGCCTAAATGGGTTAATATTCTCATCGTTGATGTATCTCTACATGTAGAACATTCAATTCATCACACACAGTATGTACAAAATACAAAAATGCCTAGACTTTGGGAGCACTTGAAGGCCCCATTAATTTTGCTATGCTATATATGATGCTCACATTGTGACTAATCCATCAATATTTTGATTATTCTATGACTGCGGATAAGTAGCTTAACTTATTAAAATTGGACTAAAATTTGGTTAAAAACAATAATTTACATACAAATACATAAATTTGCGGGATAAGGGAATGATGCTGTCGATCTAGGAGATGCTGAGGAATGTCCGGGTCTGGGTCCGAGAGTTTCTTTCATATGAGATGTTAAGTTCTTCACTAGCTCTCATTTGTTTCATTTAACTGCTGCCGAAGCGGCTTTCGCAAGCGTTCGCGACTTTCGCTTCTTCAACTTGGTCTTCACTTTGCGAACCAGACTGACGGTGTCCAACGATATGCCGCCGGCCGTGGTCGGTTTGTTGATCTGCACGGAGCTGCTGTTGCGGCGATACTGCACAGCGTTATCATCGTCAACGACGGTAGTTGGACCACTCTTGAGGTGCACCAAACCAGCGTGACGCATCCGCCTCGATACTCCGCCAGCACTTCCAGCCACTGTGTTGCTGACTATCGATTGTTGAACTGCAGTCACCACAATGCCGCCAGTCTTGAATTTGCTGGCTGTTCGTCCCCCGGCGGACTGTTGTTGCAAGCCAACTGCAGATGCATTGTTCATTTGTTCGGTGCCCTTGAATATCAGTCGTTGCATTTGAGTCATTTGCTGTTTCTGTGCCGCATTATTGTTGCCGCCAGAGCATCCAGTGTTGTTGCGTGTGCGTGAAAATCGCGTTACCAGCTGCGTTGTCTCTGCAATCTTGATAATGCTCGACTTGCGCTTGCCCTTCCCAGTACTCGCAACCACTTCACTATCGCTGGCCGTTTTTGTTCCCTTTTTGGGTTTGCTGGTGCGCATCTGGACATGCGAATCGTCCAACTTGACGCTGGTGCTGGTGCCGCCCATGAGGCGAGCGTGCATTGGTTGCAATTTCTTGTGCTCCTGCTGCCACATTAGCAACTTCTGTGAGCAGGCACTGCGAAGATGTAAATTACATTTTGTGAATTAGTATCGGAACTGAACAGAGAAGAAAGAGATACGGAGGCCCCATAAATTATTGAGAGCAAGGTTGTGATCACGACATACTTTCATCGCTTGTACTTACTATCGTTTTTCGATAGTTTCTGTAGTGAAAAATATCTGAGCGAAATGCTGACGTGCTGGCTGAACTGAACTTTGTATTACAATTAATTCATATAATTACAAAATTATAAAGCTCAAACCCAAGCTCATCAATGGTAGACATTTTTCATGAATTTAAACAGTAATCTATTGAAGCGATCTATAGATAGTATCACTCTTTACTCACTTGAATAAGTCCACTTGATCGACTTTGCGTGATCGACGTGGCGCACCTACATAAGCGGGCGGCAATGGAGTTGTTGCAGTTCCTCCTGCAGATGCCATCAGTTCCTTATTGCTAGCACCAAATACATTCTGCGCCTGCCCGCCTCCGGAACGCATCGCTGTGGCGGCAGCAGCAGCTGATGCCATTACGTTAGCCAACTGAGGATGTGCTTTGCATTGATTGCCCTTGTACCAGGCGAGAGGTCTGTTCTCCGGCTCGCCGTGTGCTCCCGTCCATATCTTTTTCTTCAATGACAACTTCAATTGCAAGTCGTCAGCGTTGCCACCATTTCTTTGCTGGGCAAGCGGTATAAAATTGCTAGGTACATTGCTACAATAAAGGGAATATTAGTCAGGCATAGCTTTGTATTTTTGAAACATCAGGGCAACAAACAAGAATCGAACTGTTAACGGTGTAAATAGAACTAACCGATTCCGAAACAGGGCAATTTATACAAGCAGGTACAAACTTTCTTGGTTCATAATGAAATAATAAAGTAAACGGTTTCTTTTAGCATTCGGGTTCGAATAGCATAAAGAGAGGTTCATATCCTCTTTCTTTTCGAACGTTACTCACCGTCGTGGAGGCGCCCTGTATATCTTCACCGACGGCTTGGGCTCTCGAGCAAAGAAATTTGGCCTGGCATGGCCGCTTTCCTGATTGAGATTGTGCCAGGAGTAAGTGCGTCGAGCAGCAGGGGAAATTGCATGGCCTGTTTTCACTTGACTCACGCCCTCTTGTTGCTCGGGTGCTGTACGTGGCGTCAACTTATAGATTTCTAAGGTCTTAACGCCACCGGGCCCAGTTATCTTCGATGGTGTTGTCACGATCAACTCGGGCGGCATATGATGGTGAACCGCTTTCGGTTTCTTCACTACCATATCACCGATTTCCTCGATATAGCGTCGCTGCAACTCGCTCTGAAGTAATGTGTGACGCAGTGGCGCCACTGCCCCGAATCCCTCTTTACCTGTTGGCGAAAGCTCCTCATCATCTGTAGAGAAATGCAAGTCTGACCCCGGATCGGTGGTAGGCAAGTCAAGTGCTGTGCGCGCCACTTCGCCACGTTTCTTCAAGGGCTTGCTTCGTACTCGCTGCCGTCGATTCTAAAATATATGAATATCGTTAGTGTTCCAGGAGCATTAAGTATATCTATGTAACACGATAAACCAGAGGACTTTATGTGAAAATCGGATGTGTATTATAATTTACGTAGCGTAATAATTTTATACGTTTATACCCTTAAAGCAAATATAAGTGTATCGATTTAACGATTTATGTTGTCGATTTCTAAATCCGAAACCCAAACTGATGAAAGTTGTGTGACCCTAAAAATGTGATAGCATGTCAGATGTTAAGATACCTTATTCTTACGACGGAAAATAAAAATTCTTCTGTTTGCCAACCAAAGTCGCAAGTTGCGATCGATTCGCGTTTTGCGATTAATCGCCTTCGATTTGCCTTTTTCGATAGGCATGAATTTCTTTTTCTTGATTTTCTTACGAGAGGATTGCTGCTTACTGGTTTGCTTGCTATCGCTATTAATATCCGTAGCTATATCCGATGATGACTGAGATACATTGCTCTCCGAACTGTCGAGGAGTTCTGTGTTCGATGGCCGTGTCGACTTAATTGTGGTTATTTGAACATGTGTATTACTTGTTCCCACATTTTCATTGAGTGAACTTAGAGCCACTTCACCGCCCGTCATACGCTTGTTACTAATCGCTGTCTTGCATCCCAATTTATGACGACGACGCTTGAGTCGTGCCAGTGCTTTGAATTTCCGTTGGAGAACCGGCGAAAAATAGATTTGGTCCAGAACGTGCATCACTTTATGCATTCGGCGTACACGAAACTAATGATGGTTGTGCACGAAAGCATTGATGACATACATATGCGACTGTGCATTAAGATAGACCCGATTTAGATGGCTCAACTAAATTGCATGATTTGTTATGATATTTTTTAGCTTCTCTGAATTAGAAACAGACTAAATCTGGAATGCAATTGAGCCAAGCCTTCTAAATGCGGATACTTGAGGTGTGAACCAAATGAGAAAAAAACACCTACCTTACGAATCTCATTCATGACCTCAGGCGAACTGGGCGGTGCACGGATTGGTGCACAACAAGGACCTTCCAGGTCTGAAGCAGCTATTGAATGCTTGCCTTCATTGTCGGAACTGGAACTGCAGTTGCCCTCGTCACTAAATTGTAAACAGAAGATGTGTTATTACAAATTTGAGGTAATTCGATATAAGTCAAGATTGAGATGTTTTGATTGACAAGATGGTATATTTTATACTCTATGGTATAATGTAAAAAAATATAATATATCGATATATCAAATATATAGCCATTTATAAATTTTTTATATTTGTTTGGTCTATTAATTTGGTAAATAAACTCGATCCGTGTTGAGTGGTATATTTTATACGAAATAGTATATCGATATACCAAATATACAGTCGTAGGTATAGTTTAATATTTAATCAGTCAATAAATTTAGTATGTTTTAAGGGGTGTATCTCGCAGTCGAGCACACTTGTCTGTAGGTTTAAACTTGTTTTGAGTTTAGATCGGTTTTACCTGACATTTTATGACATTACAGTTCACTAACGTATAGAACATTTTTCTTATACCTGAACTTTATATATAAATTGTACACTTATCAAGCCAGCTGTGCATTAAAATCTTACAAGTGTTATACATTATCTGAAATACTTACCTGGAGTAATCCGATAATGGAATGTTTAACGGTTCATCGGCACTTGAGCCTTCGCGCATCAGTCTTTCAATTATTTTGGAGCGTAGTCTTTCCTGTTGTTTGAGTAAATTTAAAATCTATTGTAAATGTTAATTCATTAGGATTAGTGAAAAAATACAGAGTTTCCAAAAAAATTAAAAGAAAGAATAAAATAAAAACAAATAATATGTATACACATTAATAAAATTGTTGTGGTTGGCAAAGCTGTCTGAAAACATAAAAAAATAATACTATGAATAATAATCTCTAACTACATCAATTGTTTTTTAGACGAGAATTTTATTTTACAGTACACGGCAAACTACAAAAATCGTACTTAGGCAATTAAAATAAAAAAACAATTGTGAGCAAATGAATTATGAATGTGCGTTTCGATGCTGTGCTGTAAGATGCTTACTCTAAACATACAATAGTTTTATACTTAAATATATGTATACGTTTGTACATATATCTACATATATATATAGATAGAAATATAAATATATATTTATAGAGATATGTTTCGAGTTTGATACATAAAGTGTTAATTGGTAACTCTAGTATTTTGAAAAAAAAATTAGAAAAACTGCGATGAACGATAGACAGCATTCAAATTCAATATTTGGCAACATTTGTTTTCGTTAATATTTGACATAGGATTTGATTATATATAACCTGAAGCCAATGCTAAACGCACATTCAATCTTCAAGATATGGTTGTGTCAGGAATATAGTCAACAATATAGATTAGCTAAATATAAAAGTCGAAACACACTTCCGATATAAAAATAGACGAGTGAGATTCTTATTTTTTTGTTGGCACCATCAATACTGCTAAACTGTACTTTAGCTATAAATAATATTTAGAGCTGGCCAACCAAAATTAGTATGAACAATATTTACTAATAATTAATAGGTGCCGCTTAAACAGACGGCTTAGCAGAATTCGAACAAGGAAAGCGATATATCGAAACTATCGAGGATTTGTTTGTTTAAAGCATCGCAAAAATCGATGTTTTGGCATCACTAAAACACAACATTTCTAAATTTACAACAAAAAGCGGTTAGCTGGCGATATGTTCAGTGTAACGCGAATGGAAATCGTTTCCTAGGAGACACTTTTCTCCACAGAACGTTTCACTTTGATCTTGTTGTCGCTTAGAATACATCCCTGATCAGCCATTTTTTGTAATTTCAATGCTTTCTGCTCGCGTTTCTCGCGTTTTCTTATCTTTTTAATTTGCTTAAATAATTTAGCATGTCGCTTTACTTTGTTCGGATTTTCATCACAATAGTCCAATAAAGTCTCACAAAATGCACGGCCCATGTGCTCATAATCCTGTCGAAAAAAAAACAACAAAAAACGAATTTATAACTATCGATGTACTATCGCATACGATATCGCATACCTGTGTGTTAAAATGAGTTCCTTTTCGCGAGCCCAGCGAGGAACCGCCAAAAGAAGCCTCGATTGTATAGCTGTTTGTAATGCCAAGCATCCAGACAACAATGCGTCCAGTGCCTTCTTTACTTCGCTGAATTTTAAATTTGCAACTTTCGAACGAAAACTGTCGAACAACACAAAAACATTAAACGATAACAAAAAAAAAGGTAGCTAAAGATCTTAAGCCCACCCGATCAGCGCTGTTTTTGTGCAGCATCAAGGGAAAGACCTGCTCGGTAAGTCTCTTCTCCGGATTGCGTTTATTTTCACAGCCATATATAAATATATTGTGCTTGCGTGAATGGGCGTGCATATCACAATACATGGCAACTCCGCATTCTTCAATCAGTCTGAAAACGTGGATGGAAATGCCGATTATTGTGTGATCAAGTAAAATCTTAAACAAATGCATTACAAAATTTTACTTTGACTGCAGGAGTTACCTTCTAATCATGGCTTTTGTATACCAAATCGATGGATATGTCTCTCGGATAACAGTTCGATACTGACGATTCAAGTCTTTACCAGTTAGCGAATTTCGAGTGTTTCCCACAATAACACCATCAGGGTTCAACATCGGCACCAGTTTGAAAATAAATTTATGACGCAAGCGTTTGGCAACCGTTGTGTCGCCAGTTATAAAGTCCATCAAACCCTTCATCATCCAGGACGATGGCGTCTCACTGGGATGAACACGAGCCGACACCACTATTGATTTCTTGCGCTGTCAATGAAATGGTGTTTGGTAAACAATTATTCCAAAAGGAGAACCGATAATGATCATTCCACTTACGCGCATTATATCCTCATTATTGGATGGTGCCGTGACGGTGAGATAATATACATTATTGCCAGCTAGTGTGCGACAAAGAAGCCGGAGCTTACAAAATTTGGATTTTACCGGATGTCGCTGTATCTCCATTAGATAGTCCTATTAACGAGATAGTACAAATTTAATATGATTATATTTTAGGTTTATTTACTTACTTGTAGATCGCTGTAGGTGTAAGGATAACTGTGGGCAAAATACACTGTGTCATCATCGTGCTCAAACTCGATGGTGAATGTCAATGTGTAGCTTGAATTGTCCTCATCCTCCTCATTAGTGTTATTGCTTCTACGAATGAATATTGAAGTCGTTATTAATTGTTGATGGAAGTGCAAAACTATCGATGTTTTTTTTGGTTTCATCAATAGTTTGCCAACTCTAACCGTATGGAAATACTTACTCATCGTCGTTGCGATAGTATGAAATGTTATTGCCACATCGACGCCATCCCTCGCTCTTCTCTTTAGCACCCAGCGTTGAGTACATGACGGGTCGCATGCCGTCATTGTAAAGACTATCCGACTTGACCAGATTCACAATGGAAAAGCGATACAACATGTTGCGATGCGTGCGTCTAACGCGAAAATAGAACCACTGTTTGGATCGGCTCGTATAGAGATCGGGCCGTAAATATAGTTCATAGTAGGTGGGCGTGATCTGCACTGCTTTAGCTAAGTTACCGGACTCAAAGCGTGACTCAAACTCCAGACTATCGTACTCCTCGGCGTTCATTGGATGGCAGTTGGTCACAAATTTGGCACCACCCACGGCTGAGCGACTAAACTGCATTTGGGGAATATCATTGGAAATGGGTTGAGATTGAAACGATGATGTGGTTTCATTAGTACTATCGATATCTGGACTGGGCGGCGGCGACTTATCGTTGCTTAGTTCAACAAAGGTGCTGCTAGTATTGATGCTTTTTGCACTTAAATGCGATAACCCCAAAATATCTGACGAACACGTTACAGGCTCAAATCCGCGTCGTCGCCCTCTTGCAACAGCTGCAACTGCTGCCGCCATGCTCACCGTTTGTTTGGGCGATGAGGATTGAGCCAGTTGTCCTGTTGCTTCAGGCATTTTATTTTCAGAAGCTGAGGGCAATTTCAGTTTAAGAATTCGTCGATATAGACACATTAAATATACGTGTTATACATAAGTATGTTCAAATTTCCATTTCAAAAATATTAATATCATTTCTATTAATAAATGTACAAAACCTACAATATTATGTACTGATATATATCAATCAAATAACTATTTATCTTAAAGTTTGCATTGTATGCCCTAAAGTCTTGGTAAATTTTATATAATTTAAAAAAAGTTCGATTTAATGAAAATTCAAGAATACAATATTATATACTGATATAACATATATCAATCTAATAACTATTTGTATTAAAGTTTGCTTGCTCAGAGAAGCAGCATTGTATGCCCTAAGATCTTGCTAAATTTCAAATATTTAAAAAGGAAAATTAAGAAAAATTCAAGAACTCTCTTTAACCGCTTCAAAATTAAGAAGAAAATCGCTGTTTTAAAGTTTTTCTTTCCAGAATACTAATTCTGTGTTTTGTGCCTATGCTAAGAAAAGTTTAGTCTAACATTTCTAGTAAGTCATACTTGGTATAAAAGCATTTGATATACATAAATGCCATGGTGTTGGTTTGTACTTTAGAGTGTGATCTTTCATCGGCTATCTTACATGGTAGGACGCTCTCGGTTTCATCTCCCACTAGAGTATCCGTCTCAGATACAGAGCTTGAACTGGTGCTGGGAAGTTTATCAGCACCACCGGCCAGACGACCAGGTGAGCATTCGCTATCGCTCATCAATATATCATCGAGAACATTATGATTATGCTCTGCTTTACCATCGATGGCAGCATTGCATTTCTTGGTTGGATTTGATAGGGATTTGTCGCTGGTGGTTAAGCGGGAGGGGATTTGGAAAGCAGCTTCCAAACGCGATATGTTTGATTTAGGGATTCGAAAAGGTGTCACAGCATATCTGTTATTCTGTACCTTGCTTGATGTTGAGTTGCAAGTGGTTGATGGAGGCTGCTGCTGGTGTTGCTGCTGTTGGGTCTGCGGCTGATCATTCTCGATGATCTTGTCGATGATCATCGTCTTGGGCACTTTTTTGCCAAACTCACTGAGCACGTAATAAGGGGAAGCCGGCTTGTATTCAGTACTATTGCTAGTCCAAATATCTTCGATATCGCTGGATTCTTGGGGGGCAGTATTTGTGCCAAAGCATTTATTCTTGGTTTCACTGAGATTGGAAGGACAGTTGAGAGTTGTTTGCTCGCCGACTTGTCTTGTCTCTTTGCCCTCGCCACTTGTGTCGCCGTCATCGTCTTCTTCATCTTGCGAGTTGCTCGTCGATCGATCATCGACGCTATTCAATATCTTCGATATGCTATTCAATTGACCCTTTGCATTTCGCATCGTCATTCGTCGACTGAGTGGTGTGAAATCGTTTCTCGAGTCTGAAGAATCATCGGAATCTTCGCTAGACTTATCCTCAGCTTTCGATTTGACATTTGAGTTTTCCTGTTTCAATTGTTGAAAGTCATTTAAACAATGAAAGGAGAGCATGTCCCTACTACGAGTATGTATAACAAACCAACTCTGGCCCACCCCAAAATGTCAAATTAATTTGTGCCGACGGTGCATGCTGGCAAAAATGTACAAAGATATGGCAGATGGCATATGAACTACTCACATAGTTGACGGCACTTATAGGACAATAAGTGAACACAATAATACCATTTTCCTCTCCTACAGGACGCGGCTTCAGCTCATTGCCTGTTGGCACATTAAGTGGTTCTGCTTGGGGCGGAACATAGGGAATGTGTACAACTCGCTCCTCAATGACCTGGGGGGCCAGGAAACAGTTAACAAATTATATTAATGCACTTCATGTTTACTCACCTGACATTCTATCGGCCATCTGGGGGCCTGCTGTGAGCAATCATTGTCCTTGTCCTTCGGCAGTGCGAAAAGATCGCGCGGTTCTTTCAGTCGTGCAATAGGTCTCAATGTCTTTTCATCAGTGTTAAGTACTAATTGATTAGTCTTCAGACCTTTCGATAGAAAATTTCCAAGGAAGCCAGCTATAAGGCATTTAATAAATTAACAACATTTCTAATGAGTAAACTCGAAATAAAATCTCAATTTTTATCCTAATTAGCACAGTACAAAATGTGATTGTGTTTCGATGTGTAAATACTTAAACTTGCTTTGATTAATACTCGGATTATTTACATTTAACAGATTGTTGAAAAGGCAATTTTAAATTCACATCTTTGGTACGTAGAGATCGATTCTTGTTTCGCAACAAGATTGAATTATTGAAAAGACAAAGTTAATGTTATTTTATATAAAACAGGTCGGAAATTTCTTTCACATGGGGAAATTCTTCTCAATGCGTATACGAGATTTGTGCACTGTCATGGTCAATTTTCATAGGGCAACGTATTTAACAATTGTTTTATGGGAAATATCGGCACGATCGAGCTGTGATTTCTTAGTGTTGTTTCGAACCGTTAAATTTTCTTATGTTCATTTCAATTGAATGTAAAAGATAGTGATAACAGAGTTTTTTTTAACAATTGTTTTTATTAATGTTGACATTCAATTTTATAACTGAAAAGGTTGTAAACCTTTCGAAGTAATGTGTTATTATAGATATAATTAATTTACACTTTTCATATATTCACTTTGTTTGCTACAGACGTATTGTTTTTTATATTGCCTTTGTTATCTACTATGATAACACGTCTCATCGACATTAACATATTTATGTGATGAGCTAATTTGAACACTGCTCAGCGTTACCAATAGTTGTCTTACCAGCAAAGACTCCAATGTATTGGTTTTGTTTATTTGATTTTCCGTATTTTCACCTGTTAACAGCACTTTTCGAATTGCACAAACCGAACGCGCTAAAAGTGTCAACGGTATGTTCGAAATGTGTGTTTATACACAAACTTATTTGACGATTTGAAAAAGAAAGCATAAAAATGCGAAAAAAAAAACTAAATACTTTGTGAGGCCCAATTCTCGAGAAATAATTTTTTACTAATTGCTGTCGTCGAGATGGTGCGACGTTGCTGCTTGCTGGTTGTTCGCTGTTTGCTGTTGACTAAAACAGAGAATTGTTTGAATATGTTGAATGTTTCATTCGAGGCAGTAGCAGCAACAGCAACAGCAGCTAGCCTCTCGTCGTCAATATGTACAATTGTAGCCATCATCTCCCCTCAACCCCTTGCCAAATGGCGTTTTCTCCTCATTGCCCCCACAGTGGCCAGCGGGGCTAAAGAAGAAGCAAAATGAGAAGCAACGCCATCAAGTAGCAGTGAATATTATTTATTGTCGATGAGGAGAGCCGCTGCCACAGAGCAATATAATAACAGAAGCAGAAGCAGAAGCAGCAGCGAAGCTTTCATTTTTGCACTTGCACCGGTAAGAAGCATTCGATTCGAGTCGATTCGACAATTTTGCGAGCTTTCCTTTCTCCTTGCCTCGGAGCAGTCGATGGCAGCTTTTGGCAATTAAACATAAACAAACACATTGATGCCAGAGAATCTATTGAAATATCTGTTCGAAACAACCGAAAATACACACATACATATATACAGACGATCGTACGTACATCAAATGTTCATATGTACATGTGGAAGAGTAATTCAAATAATGAATGATGCGTGAATAGTTTCATTAATCAATGTCTCTAAAATCAATCAAAATAGTTCAAGTCGAGCGATATTACGATACTTTTATTCCTTTCTTTTGGATAAAAGTACCAAATACCAAATAAATACCAAACTTCTCTGAACAATGAACATTGAAGTTTTAAAATTCGCCAGAAATATTAATTTACAATAATTTCGTAGCAAATGTGCATTTAAGACGAGCGATATTCTGTCACTTTTTATTTCAACTATATACCAAATAAATACCAAACTTCTTTAAACAGTTAAGAATTGGGTTTAAAAATCGGATTCAGTCGGGAATATCAATGTACAATATTTTCGTAGCTAATGTACAATTAAGGAAAAAGATATTATGATACTCCACTTCCTTTTTTTTGAATATAAGTACCAAATACCAAATAAATACCAAACTTCTTTAAACAATCAACATCCGATATGTATGTTAAACTGTTATTCTCAAATTCGACAGAAATATTAATGTATAGTATAATAATTTCGTATTTAATGTAGCGTGTATGTAGCAACATTGTTTGTTTTAATATGCACTTTGACACATTTTATGGACGTAAGATACGAGTATTTTTGCATTCGTAAAAATGTGAATGTACATAAATATATACATATATATATATATATCACTTTCCACCCAGAGCAATGTTCGCATGATGTGTGCTTGCTTCGGGTTATATTGATAAATATTTATTATACATATGCATACATATATGTATGTACGTACTGTACTAAAATGTATTCAGGTACATACATACATACGTACATATATGTATATATGTATGTGTGAATGACTGCTGCGTGCATACTACATACATATTTATGAACATGTACATTTTTATGAATGTTCATATATGTATAGCCACATTTTGGGTTCATTCACATCGCCTCCGTACGTACATACGTACATACACATGTATGTAAGTGTGTATGTATGTTGTTGGTAACAAGGTAAACTTAAAGGTGCCAATACGGCGCATTTTCCTGTGTATTCCTGTGTATTGCAACCAATAGAAATAAAACTTTGGCTGTGCAGCAGAGAGACATCACTCATATGCCAACAATATTCGTGCTATAATTATTTTGCTGCAATTAATTTATATATGTTATGTTCATTTCGTGCTTCTAAAACATTTTTCATTGAATCTAAGACGTTGATGTTTTATTAGCTGTTCTCCTTTTCAAATTATGCGAATTGTGCTAAAGAGTCCGTGAATTGCACACAACTTATATTATGAAAGATTCTTGAAATGCAGCCAGTCATTGAAATGTGGATGAGAAATGTAATAGTTCAATGATTTAATGTAATTCAATTTAATAATCTTGAAAGTGATCAACCTTTGATATTATTACTGCTTACTATTGCATTTATTTTGTGTTATATCTATCTATCATATCAACAAGAGAAAGTTCGTCATCAGCAATCAATATGTTGTTGGACAAGCTTTCGACAAATCGTTGTGGACATAAAGTTGTTTATTTCCCAACTATGTAGGTTTATTGAACACACATTAATTCGAGTTGAACAGGTAGAAATTAAAACCTAGTTGGGTCGGCTTACCAATATTGCCAATGCCTAATTGCCTCAGAAAACAATTCACCCCAATAAGATAGTGTGTTAATTTTGTTTGGATTGTTGTCATAACAGCGCGACAACAACAACATTTTGCAATGAGTAAAGCATTCCTTCACTCATCAGCAACAGCAACAACAACAACAACAACAGCACAAATGCCAATCTACTAAATGTTCTCCACATATTTACCTTCTTTTCCAGATCGATTTTGGTGGAGCAAATCATTGCTAGCTAGAGCTATATTTTGGAACAACTACGATTTGGTATGAATCTCAGATAGCAACAACAACATCAATAACAACAACAACAACAACAACAACAATACTACCGTGGTGCCCTTAACACAATCAACTTGAACAATTTAGAAATTAAGCAATGTGAGTATTAGTTGAATAGTTTTTCTTGGATGTATAAAGAATGGGTATTTCTTAGAATATTTGAGAATGGACGGAAGCCAAATTAATTATTTTCAAGTTTCATATTGTAGGCAGAAGACTAATTAAATTGTGTGATTAGTTCATACTCCCTCAAAAAAATATATTTATTATATATTAATGTTTATAATATTATATTAGTTTCACTTCCTCTATGTTGGTATCTCATGGAATAACTAAGATTATTTTGTTTGCCTGGACGAATTATCTTGTAAAATCTAGAACCAATTTTAAAATTTCTTTTAAATTTTCTCAACCTTTTCTAGTCAAATTTCACATGCACAGTTAATGAACGGAATATCAAAATATATACACAACTGATAGCTAGTGAATGAATGAACTTAAGAGCAACCTTGAATCAATTGTCGTGTAAAAAAAGAAAGCTGGTAACATTGAAAACTTTTGATTGAATATTACCTCCATTGGATGCTGTTAGTGTGCAAACAGGAAACAGTTGAGCCTGCAAGTATTGAACACGACCGCCGCTGAATCCGTTCATATCCATCATGAATATTACTCGTTAGTGGTTATTTTATGCACAACAAAAAAAAAGGGAAAAAAACTTCCAAGCATTGAACACAATAATTGTATTAACTTCTTGTCAACTTCTGATCATTATTTGTGGCCACATTCAAAAAATCCATTGCAGTTGTAGTTGCAGTTGCAGGTTGCAGATGATACGATACAAAGACGAAAGACAAAAGAAAAAAAATCCCGTCTACTCTTGTAGTAGGTTCATTTACATTCCACTCTTATACTCGTCCGTCTACTAGCGGCGTTTTATGCGGCATTTCGTCGCGTTGTGCAAAATCGAACTGAGTCGTTTGTCGTCGCTCTGAGCCATTGAGGTCGCACACTAAAATCGGCAACTGTTATAAACAAATAAACAAACAAACAAAGACAAGCTAGTCGCTATCGTTGCCTACTATTCTCTGTTCTGTTCTGTTCTGTTCTCTGTTCTCAGTTCCAAGACGAAGTACAAGGTAGACCTACTCTACTCGAGTCTGTAGTTTGATTTACGCTCTAAATGTGAAACACAAAAAAACAAACAAAAAAACCCAAAATAAGTATATGCACTACCAAGCAAGCAGCCAACCAGCCTTGGATACCTTGGTTGGTAATCGCTTTGCCATAAACTACGTTGTACAAATATTAAATGGCGCCCCACGCCCCCCCGCACCCGGCCACGCTGCCACCTTCGACCGCGATTGGGGTTCAAATCGACGCCACGTACGACAAATCTGATGCCATCAATTAATTTGTCAAACAAAACAGAAAACAAAACTCTGATGTATGTCAATTTCTGGGTGTACCACACAATTATGAACAACGATCGTGTTTCGATTCGATGCTGCGCTGATGTTGCTTTTGCTTTTGCTTTTGGACACATACCAAACAGGTGTCGCGACAATTTGCTAGCTAAAGTGTCAGCCAGGCAGGCAGGCAGGCAAGCAAATCGTCCCCAGCAGAGGCAGCAGCATCGCAATTATATCACCCAAGAGCAGGCGGCAATGATCTTGATCACAATATTTATGTATTTTCTATTTTGGCACGCTGCTGTCGTGGCTCTCAAGGTTAGCGTGTTTAAGAGAAAATTCTTATATGTAACATTTGTTTACTGAATTGGCCCAATGTAGCCAATTTGTACGATTTGTATACCAAGTACAATTTCATCGGCTGCAACCGGGTATACTATAATCCCGGCTAATCTCTCTGCGTACAACTCTTTTGGAATCCATTGTATTCTATATCTTATTATTGTTCTACAATTTGTTGATGCTTCTAATGAATAACATTTCGGGATAGTAGACTTCGTATTAATCCCTTTCTGGGGAATGCAGAAAAATTCTTGCCTTAAATTTGACCACAAAGTATCTCAAAGATTTTTTGGTTTACACGAAAATTTTCACTTTACAACAATTTTGAATTGCAAAATCAATTTTTGTGATTTTGAAATGGCTTCGGACAGCCGACGACGACAAACGCTAAAGCAATTTAAGATATTTAAGAAATCGATGGTCGAGCTATTATTGCCTACAGTGATTGCCGTCTATTTGTTATTGAATTCTCTACATTTGAAAATTTGAAGCGCAATGCATGTCGAAACGGTTTAGCCAAGACATTCGAATACGAAATATCCTGTAACTATAATCTTAAGTAATACTAAAAAAAGGAAATTTGTATTTAATTTGTAATGAACTCTATCACTATGAATGCGATTTTTATTTTCTGATCATCATCATCTAATTTATAGCATCTTCTCAAGATAGAATATGAATTGTAGCTCATTGCTGTCAACAATGCTCTGCAAATCCCTTGGGATTTTTGGCAATTGCTTTTCAAAACATTTAAGCAAAATGTTTTCATTTAAGAAATGTCACGATTTTATTTTTAAACTCATTTTATGAGTCGCGCGACAATTTATTGCTCACATCTGTCCATGGTTACTGCAATGGGGTTCCATGAAGTACCAAATTGGCAACATCGTCCCACATTGAAGTCGCTTTTCGGATCAGAGGCGATTCCCGAGCGTATAGAGAGACCAGGTCAGCTCTCTGGTCGATAGCTGCTTGTAGCAATGATGCCAATAAATCTTTTTACAAAAAAGATTGCTACAGTGAAGTGCTGACTATAAAATACCTGTTCGCATTTGTACAAGTTTTAATTCGCAAAGTTCGTTCCAAGTTGACTTTAAAGCTAATGGGTAATTTCGTTTGTAAGTATTTTAAATATGCATAGGTATTTTTGCTCTTATATAATATTAAAAAACGCACATTTATGGTACTTTTTGGATTCTAAAACTTTTGGATTCTAAAAAAAACATTTATGACACAAAGCTAAAAAGTCTTCTACATGAATGTAAAAATGGATAAGCCAGATATATGTATGTGTAAGATTACATATGCAAGGATACATCATAAACTTTAAAATATCTTTTGAGAAATTGACTGTAGTTGTCACAAAACTAAAATGTACACAACTTATTATAGATGCAGTTCACATACTGCACTTTTAAAGAATTTCAGATCAGTTGCTATGAATGAAATCATGAACAAGTGCAGCAAAGTAATAGCTAATATTAAATGAAAAATAATATTTAATGATGATCGCAACAAATACTCTCTACTCCATCTACATAACAAATCTACACTGAAAATGTGCGTACTTGTATTTAATACGATAAACCAGCAATTTGCAGCTATGCCATCAAAAACCAGTTCCGTTTTTATTTTCAGCCAAATAAACGAGGAACAACGCGTCAGTGTGTAAAAGTGAAGAAATAAAAAAACAAAAGTAACAAAAAAAAATGTTTTTTTTAACTACAAATGTCGAGTATAAGTTTGACAATGTCTGTGCTTTGAAATTAGTATTTACAAATAATGTTCACAAGATGGACATGAATATAGATGAAGTAATTCAAAGTAAGTTTCAAGTTTCTGTTCATTTTGTGATACACTTTCAATATTAGTAATTTGCTTAAAGCTTTTTAAAAGTTTGCATAGATTTAATTATTTCCGATATACTGTATAAGTCGAATATGCACAGTAAACTACATAAATTCTGTGTTCTTAGTAATCAAAAGTATTTATTGAGCTTATGATACCAAAGGCGATGCTTAAATAAACTTGTCTACAATACGGTGAAAAACAGATTTGCTTGGTTAAAAAAAAGTAGGAGGGCTACAGTCGACTGTAAAATACCATTTTGAATAAAAACAAGTAAGAAAGCTACAGTTGAGTGTACTCGACTGTGAGATACCCGCTTCCCATTTTGAATAAAAGCAATATATTTTGCGGTATTATTCTCAAAATATACCAAATATACTGCAAAAATACTAAAAATATACCAAATGGTATATGTGGTATACCGATATAGTTCCGCATTCAAAATATACCATAGACTGCAAAATATACCAGATTGTTAGCCAAAGCAACTAAAACGCCTAGTAAGTAGGCGTTTTTGCCATACACAAGTATTTCTTTAACAATTTCAACAATTTTTATCTGATCGCAACGAAATTCTCAGGAATACTATAGTTATTATTATACATACATAAAATACATACATAAAATTCACAACTCTAGCTTTAAAATTACGCTTGTTATTCGATTTTTTCGATTTGGGGGCGGCGGAAGTGGGCGTGGCAAAAATTTGAAACAAATTTGATCTGCGTGCAAACATAACAAATGCTATCGAAAAAAAATTATAGCTCTATCTCTTATAGTCTCTGAGAACTAGGTGTTCATGCGAACAGACGGACAGACGGACAGACACACAGACGGACAGACGGACATGGCTATATCGTCTCGGCTGTTGACGCTGATCAAGAATATAATACTTTATAGGGTCGGAGATGCCTCCTTCTACCTGTTACATACATTTCCTGTCGGCACAAAGTTATAATACCCTTCTACCCTATGGGTAGCGGGTATAAATATACGTATTTTGAATCAAAAATATACCGAATAAATATTAAATTATACCGAATATAATAGTTGATATATCGTTGAGGTACACTACATTCGAAATATACCATAAAGGTCAAAATATACCAGATTGCCATACAGAAGTATTTCAAAAACAACTTCTACAATTTTTTTTCGATCGCAATCAAATTCTCAATCAATCAAATATTATAGAAATTATTTTCTGTACCAAAATTCGTACAAGTCTATATTGTCACGGCTGTTGATGCTGATCAAAAATATTCATATATACTACTTCATGGGGTCGAAGATACCTTCTCTGCCTGTTGCATACGTTTCATAGAAGCACAATGTTATAATACCATCTTATGGTATGAGTGGCGGGTACAAAAATACCAAATACCATATGCTTAATCTTTTTCTGCCGGCAGCCATTGTAAGGGGAAATACCCTTTGTACTTTTGGATACTATTTATGGTACACCTCGCTGTACTGTTTGTATAATTGATTGACTTGGATATTTTTAATTGTTATTCAGCATTCACACGGTTGGTTACATAAGTGTTTTGTATTCTGCTTACGACTGTAACATAACTTTCTTTCTGGTCTTCGCATTTGTAGGTGCTTTAAATACAAGTTAAAAATGTTTGCGAACGTTTTGTTTGCTTACAAATAGGGTGAGAAGATCTCGATGTCGCAATCTCTTATCAAAAACAATATAAAGATTAGTTTGGTCAAATGCATTCACAAACTGTTGCACATTGTAAAACGGATTCAAATAATTTCTAATTTAGGACACGCTTGAATAAATTTAAAATGTGGCGAATTTGATTTTCATGAACTCTGCGCTCTCGCTTCGGTCATAATTCAACTAGCATAAATATTTAATAAATAAATTGGAACTTACCATCGCACTGCTTCTGATATTGTGATTCAATGTTTTCATGTGCCGCCCTCGCCGCCCAATTGTCCTTGGCGCACTTCTGCATGTTGCTCCGCTGATCCTGCCCAGAATCCACGACGCTCTCCTCGCCGCACAAATGTTTGCTTCTATCGAATTCTGTACGAGTAAAAATTTATGGTTACGATTAGCTGAACAATTTTTAAATTCGTGTTGGTTTTTTTGTTTTCAAACGTATTTTCTCGTGTTCATATCAAACTTGTATTCTGCCTGTGTATGTGTGTTGACAACAGATAATCTCTTGGCCTGCTCTGAATTCTGAATTCTGTTTAAAATAAATTTGCCAATTGTTCCCCAACACACTTTGATGTTGGTTTCGAATTTTCGGCTCTTATTTAAAAGCAAGTTTATTTGATTTTAGTTAAAACCATATTGTATCTAATTATAATGTCCCTCGATAGTCCTTGTTTTCTAAGTATTTCAACTTTTAATCCTTTTAAAGTGTCCTATTCTTGTACTAAATTAAATTAACGAATCATCTTAGACATTACGATTTTTGAAATGTTTCTTTATTAAAAGATGATAACAATGTACAGAATATTAAACTTATCCATGTAACTTAAAGATATATTTTTGGAATATCTAAAGACGCCCCTCGACAGAAATTTCGTAAAAGAATTTTGGAGTAAGAGCTGAAGAGAACTATTTACCGTATTTGATACATATTGTTTCATAGTCCGCAGTCTTTTTCGCGTCTTTGACGACTGAAATAATTGTGAAAGTCTATTTATAGATATCGACTACGTCAGCAGGCCAACTGCTAAACCGATTCCATTTGTTTGGTCGATAACTACTGCACAAGCGACAACAGCCAACGGCCAACAGCCAACAACCAAAAGTAGCAGCAACAAAAAACAATAACAATAGCAACGGCAACGGCAATGGCGAATAAACATATTGGTGTCACAGAGTCTTCGGCTCAGTTTAAACAGCATTGTAACTCTAAAACTAAAACTCTTCAATAAGTGGCCGCAATCAATTTAATAGTGGCAGAATTTTACATTAATTTACCGCATATCCATCCGTGTATTTTCAGTTGATTACTGCCGATTTTAAACTGCCGATTTTTGACTGACAATAAAACAAACAATTAATAAACGAAACAACCAAAAACCAAAACCAAAACCAAAAACAAATAAATAAAGCAAAATGGGACGAAAAATTACGGTAGCTGTGTCAACTCTAAACCAATGGGCACTCGACTTTGAAGGAAACATGGTCCGAATTCTGCAATCCGTATTGGAAGCCAAGGATATGGGAGCCAGCTATCGAACTGGACCGGAGTTGGAAATCTGGTAAGTAATGCTTAGTTATTGATGATACACTTTTGACAACAAATTAATTGAAATGTGTGAATAGAAAAGTGAACAAATAGTTAAGCAAAATATCTATTATAGCATATGTTTAATCTCTTTAAAGAAGCGTCTTGATATGCATATTAATTTGTTGTCTGACTGATAGAGTTATCAGTACTAAACTGAATATATAAATAAAATACAGTTGATTTTAGATGATAGAATGTTTAATGACACAAAAAAACAAAAGTTAAAATTATAATTTCTGTATTAACTGAATGCTCGAGACTAACGATCGCTCGGAGAAAGATTCGCAGCGTTGGGGCCGCAAATGGAAAACTGTTGTTCATCTCGCAAACCGGCAATCCATTCGACGATTTGCTTAAAGACGAAATCGTCGACCTTTTCGATGATGCGCACATTCGAGGGAAACTTGGTCTCCTCCCTCAAATGATCGAGCACCATTTGGCCGCGGGTGTGTGTACCATTTAGTTCGACTGTTGCGTGCCAAAAGCTGTCTTTCCTGACAAATTGCTTGTCAAAGAGCCATGTGGCTACGATTAGAGCATCGCATGGATTCCAATTATCGAAGCCATATTGTTGCATGGGCATCCATTGTGCTGTCTCGACCTCGGTTAGCATTTTGATGGCAAGATGGTTAAGGACTGCGCTACGTTTACCAAAATCGTCCAATCGCCAGTTCTATAAATAGAATCACACAAAAATGCTACAACACAACAAATACCACAACACAACGAAACAATAATAACTTCTTACAATCGATATATTAAAATAGTCCTTGGTGCATGCCTCCCATGGCAATATGGTAATTGGACAGCGTGTCTTTAATAATACCGCATGAGCTGCCTCGGGATCGGAGTGAAAATTGAATTCGGCTGCGCGTGATGAATTACCCATTCCTTGATAGTTGCCACCCATTATGTAGATATCCTTGATGTTCCCTCCAAATTGCTCCCCATACATTGTGTAGCCCAGTGCCAAATTTGTCAGTGGCCCAACCATGATTATCGTTATTTGCTGCGGCCTTTCTTCGCACAGATCTCGAATGGCGTTCACCGCATGCTTCGACTCCACAAACGTGGACACATCTTGCAGGTCGGTGTCTTTCAGGCAATCCCCAAATCCATCGCATCCATGAAAGTACTTCTTGTCAACGTTGTTGCAAATTATTGGTTCAACCGCACCCAGATAAATCGGAATCTTCGAAGAAGGAAAAACAAATGATTATTTTTATAATTAGAGAAGAAACCAAATTATATCACTTAATGATATTTTGTCTACATATTTCACTGCAATTATAAGTACAAAAAATCGACTTTGTAAAGCTTCAAGGATCGAGTACAAAATAAATTTACTACACCTAATGAATTTTTGTAATGAAAAAACAAGTAAGAATGCATCAGTGAAGTGTGCTTGACTGTACTCAGTGCGGTATTATTCTTATAATATAATAAACCGCAAAAATATTAAAATATACCGAATGCTATATTTGGTATATTGATATAGTACTACATTCAAAGACATAGAGTGCGACGGACAGTCAGACGTGGCTTCATCGTCTCGGCTGTTGACGCTGATCAAGAATATATACACTTTATAGAGTCGGAGATACCTTCTTGTGGCTTTTATACTTTTACTTTTGTGTGTCATAATTGTTGTTCATAAAAACAACTTGGTTAGATAATTACATTTATTGTTCAACAAGTGAATTATGTTTGTGTCTAGTTAGTGTCTGGGAATACGAATACGTCCTCAAAGTAAAAAACTATAAATAGAAGATATGATTGTCACCTATATACATATATAAAAAAGAAAATAGCTTAAATCTTCAAGTGAAAATATTTTTGAATGAAAGTTATGACTGTCCTCTATAATATTAATTCTAAAGATTATTATTCTATATTATTAAATTATTGTTAATAGTGTGGAAAGAATAAAACATTCTGTGTTTGTTTTACTGATAATTCAGCAGTCCTACAACTTTTTATTATAAAGCACCTGCATATCTATTGACAAAAAATGTGTTTGGTTTCTTATCGAATTTTAAGCTATTGTTTACCTGTTGTAAGCGTTAATATCCAACAAATTTATTTATATATATATATATATATATATATATATATATATATATAAATATATGTATACTATATATAAATTTGTTGGATATTAACGCTTACAACAGGTAAACATAATATATATATATATATATTTATGGTATTCTACTTATATACTACAAATATATGTATAGTATATATAGAATAAATATATTTATATAGTATATAGTATATATTATATTCAGTAGTAGTATATATTATATTCAGTAGTGTAGTACAAAAAAAATTGCATAAATGCTAATACATAAATACATACATACATGTACATATATTGTAATTCTGGGTTTGAGTACTTACATCTTCCCTGGAGCTAACTTTGAGTATGCGTCTCATATTGCGTGCCGCATTCTCGCAGGTTGTGTTACCACATCCAGTGACAGTCACAGCCAAGAGCTTGAGGTGACCGGCTTTCTCGGCGTGGAGCAGCAAGAGAAGCGCCCACGCATCGTCACTCCCGCCATCGCAGTCGAGTATTGCAAATTTGGCAGTTGGATTAACGTTGCTGCTCATGGTGATGATGACGATGGTGACGTTGATGATGGTACTGGTGATGATGATGACAGGCAGCAGCAGCAAAAGGCACGGAGGAGTGTGTTCGCATTGATATGTGTGAAACGACTGAAACTGAAGTAATAACAAGAGTCGTCGGTTGATAACATTGATCAACACTATAAAGTTTCATTGATTACACCCTGACTGTGGTTATTCTACTTATGTATTTGTGTCAAGAAATGTTTAGTATTTTAATCAGACTCGACGTCGACATCGACGGTGCCGCGTATCAATGTTTCTATGTCAGCTGTCCAACAGAGTGAATGTTGATTTGTTGTTGAAATGATTTTGATGCCTCAATGCAATTCTTTTACTAAACTAACACGATGTTCTTTTCTTTCCCTTTTCGTAGCATTTATTTTTATGTAATTCCATATACATAAGGTTCTCTGCTGCAGCTATTCGAGATAAGAACTTAAAAACTAAATGTGTTTGAAAGCGGATACTTTATGTACATACATATTATTTTGCACACCCGGTCATGGTACGATTTCTTTTATTTTTAATCACTCAATCGTCGAGATCTTTCGTTTTTTATTTTTTTTATGAGTTATTTTTGTTTTGTTTTGTTTATTATAAACCGTAATCTTTCAATCTTACTCATAGATTACTACTTCAGGAATCTATGTTCATGCATAAGCTGATTACTTATCAGCCGCGTCACGTAAATTTTGTGTGAGTTATCGCCTAGCAAATCGCTGTTGATAGCGTCTGAGTTCTCAGCGATTACTTTTATTTACACACATTTATATCCACACACGTGCAAAAGTATGGACGAGTGTGCAAATGAACACATTATTATTAAATTGAAGCTCAAAACTATATATGCAATTTGCATACATCACATTCGAGGAGAGTCTGAATAATGTTAATAAATGATGCGCTCTTTTTTTTGATGACAGCAATGTTTGTACTTACGATTTGGTCAAAGAATTAAGATTTTGTATTGCACAGATTGTTATACCTATTCTTTCGGTTCACACATCGCTACTAAACAGCTGATTTCGTTTGTTTACCTTCTGCAGAAAGACGAAAGTCTATGACGAACTATCGATAACTTGTTATAGATCAATAATTTAGTATTTGGAAAAACATTTTCAAATATGTAACGATTTATTTTTCGAACTTACTTAAATTTCAAGAAACTCTTTTCTATTGATCTGAAATTGATTTTCAGACAAATTGATCCTCTATATACAGCCTATTTTTAGATGGCAGCGTATATTATATTTATATAAAGTCACGTCTGCCAAAATAAAAAGATATTCATCAACTATGTCGGAAATTTTACTGACAGCCCTCTGTGTACTACATACCAGACAACAGCTGACTTATACCCGGATACTTAAGAAGTACAATGGTATAATCACTTAATAACACTATGAACAGACACTCATAGATATAAAGATACATATGTGACGAATGGGGTATTTTCGACCTAAAGAAATCTTGTAACTTTGTGTGTTATAATTCTTTATTATTGTATTCCTCGCATATTATCACATATGTGAATAATAATAAGAATAATCGAAATCCTTCCTCCTTAGAATAATTTCAAAATGTAGGGAAACATTTTATTATTTGACATTTTATACATAAACAGATTTAAAAAAAAAAACAATATAAGCAACATATTATATTTATATGTGTTTTTAGAGTCAAAAGTATTTACAAAAAGTTACCTGAACTAATTGCAAAAGATCGGGTATTTTGAAGTCCATCACAGTGGTCGACTTAAGCTTAATTTGTTTTGTGTATATGCTAGTTTGTGGTGTTGGTGATCATGAATGTCTGTACTTATGTATGACACAATTCAGTCCAGTTGTAGGCGGAAAATAAATAACATGCATACAAATTTAAAAATAATTATATGTATGAATAGAAGTGCTATTGCTCAATGTATACGTATGTATGTACTGTAGCCAATCTTTCAATGAATGCTGTGTGTACTTAAATATGATATTCCTTCTTGGAATTGCACTTCTTGTTTTTGCGAGTGATTAGAACGACAATGTGAAACATTGAAGAACGAAGTGTAGTGTTGACCAAAATTAAATATACAAACATATTTATGTCTCAGGATGTCTAATGTAAATATTAGAAATGCAGAATGTATGTAACAAATGGCAGTAGTTTATCTCAGCATTATTAAAAATTATGACTGAATCAATTCTTCTCTTAAAGTTATTTTGCGATTTGAAGTTTAAGTTATAATTATAATTAACGCCAACAAACATTTTTTACTAAGATATAAACAATTTGGATTTCTTAACGTCCTCAAATTAACAAAATGATAACAAATTTTATTATTTTATGTACATAATAAAGTATGTAAAATATTGTGCATTAAGTGCAGCCAACAAAATATATCTAGTTAATTTTTGGTTTACATACATACTATATGTAAATATGTACATATGTATTTATTGTTGCCATTCGAAAATGCAAAGCTCCAGACTGTTTGGCTGCCAAATTTTGTAGCACTATAAAACTACAGACGACAGCTGACTATTATATTTTTTGCTTGATATTTTGGAACAAATCATTTTTATACCCGCTAGTCATAGAGTAGAAGGGTATTATAACCTTGTGCCTGCATGTAACAATTAGAAAAACCCTTCTCCGATCTTATAAAGTATATATATTCGTGAACAGTGTCAATAACCAAGAAGACATAGCCATGAGCGTCCGTCTGTCTATCAATATCCAAGATATCAGAGACTATAAGGGATAGAGATATAATTTTTTCAACAGCACTTTTTATGTTTGCACACAGATCAAGTTTGTTTCAAATTGTTGCCACGCCCCCGCAAATCGAATATCTAGTGTAATTTTGGTATATACTGATTTTTGAAAATTTGGTTGCGATTAGATAAAAACTGTAGAAGTTATTTGTACGTTTTACTCTACGGTTTTTTTTAATCTAATACTATATCGGTATACCAAATGCATCCTTTGATATATTTTCGGTATATTAATATGGTACATTTTTAGAATAATACCAATCTGTTTTGTTTTTATTCGAAATGGATAGCAGATATCTTATAGTCGAGTACACACGTCTGTAGCTTTCTTATTTGTTCAGTTCTATACTGAATTTTTGCTTTTCGATATATTTATTAAATTTGTTTTATATTTGAAACTTTTTTGAAAGGAATATCTAAAAGCCTTTATATTGAGATTATACAATTAGCCTAGTCCTTGTCAGCCGATTAAAATGGATAAAAACCAGAATTTAAACCTGCTTAGCTCTACGTGATAAGCGTTTTTATATAAATGAAGAGAGGTTTTAAGGGCTTATCTTAAGTTTGCCCTATATTTCATTCCCTGTTGTTTTACTGGCAGGATGATAAAATTGGGTATAGTGATCAAGTTCAAAGCATCTTCGCAATAGATGCGACATATAGAGATGCATTCCAGCGGGAGGATTTTACTAAAATATGTATCCTTTGTTAAGTATAATATATATAATATATTTTTGAAATCAAGTTCTATTTCTAAGCCTGTTGCAAGTGTTCCAGAATTGTAAAATGGAATAGCAAATATTAAAATTCTTTTCTATTATCATTGCAGTGGCTACAGCTGTGAGGATCACTTTCGTGAGCCGGATACGTTTTTGCACTCATGGGAGACGCTCTTGGAAATTATGATGTCACCTTTTTGGTGAGTACTATCAAATAAATAAACTGTTTTTTAAACCAGTATTGATTTGTTCATTATTTACTCATTTCAGCGAAAATATGCTTGTGGATGTCGGGATGCCAGTGATGCATCAAAATGTTGCCTACAATTGCCGCGTGGCGTTCTTCAATCAGCAATTGCTGCTGATTCGTCCAAAGATGGCAATGTGCGACGATGGCAACTACCGCGAATCGCGCTGGTTCACCGCCTGGACAAAGGCTCTACAAACCGAGGACTTCATATTGCCACGCCTCATCTCGCAGCACACTGGTCAGCAAACGGTTCCGTTTGGCGATGCGGTTATTGCGACTCGGGACACTTGCATTGGCTACGAGATCTGCGAGGAGTTGTGGAATGTGCGCAGCAAACATATCGAGATGTCATTATCGGGCGTCGAAATCATCGTCAATGGATCCGGCAGCTATATGGAGTTGCGAAAGGCGCACATCACCGCCGATCTCATACGGAATGCCAGCTTCAAGGCGGGCGGGGCATATTTGTTTAGCAATTTACGTGGCTGCGATGGACAACGTGTTTACTTCAATGGCTGCTCGGCGATTGCGTTAAATGGCGAGCTGATCGCGCGTGGCAAACAATTTGCCCTGCAGGATGTTGAGGTCACATTGGCCACCATCGATCTGGAGGACATTCGGGCATATCGCGTCAGTCAGCGATCGCGTTGCATAACAGCGGCTCAGGCGGCGACTTATCCGCGAGTTCGTTGCGATTTTGCGCTGTCCACGAACAGTGATCTGCTGAAATCGCCAACGCCTCCAATTCAGTACACCAGTCAGACCATTGAGGAGGAGATTGCGCTGGGTCCAGCGTGCTGGCTCTGGGACTACTTGCGTCGCTCAGGGCAAGGAGGATTCTTCCTGCCGCTCAGCGGTGGCGTTGACTCGAGCAGTTCGGCAACGATCGTTTACTCGATGTGCCGCCAAATCGTTCACGCTGTGCAACAGGGCGACGCCCAAGTGCTGTACGACATACGCAAGATCCTCGCCGATAGCGATTATACGCCGGACAATGCGGCGGCCCTTTGCAATCGATTGCTCGTCACCTGCTTCATGGGCAGCGTGAACAGCAGCAAGGAGACACGACGTCGCGCCGCTCAATTGGCCAATCAACTGGGCAGCTATCACATTGAGATCAGCATTGATCTGGCTGTGAATGCGCTGCTGGGCATCTTCAACGTGGTCACCGGACTGACGCCAGTCTTTCGCACCCAAGGCGGCTGTGCTAGGCAAAACCTGGCTCTGCAGAACATTCAATCGCGTATTCGCATGGTGCTGGCCTATGTGTTTGCCCAGCTGATGTTGTGGGTGCGCAATCGGCCAGGTGGTCTGCTTGTCTTGGGCTCCGCCAATGTGGATGAGTCGCTGCGAGGCTATTTAACCAAATACGATTGCTCCTCGGCTGACATCAATCCCATTGGCGGCATATCAAAGACGGATCTGAAGCGATTCCTCAAATACGCCAAGGACAAGTGAGTTCAACTAGTTTTTTTTCACATTATTTTTGTATAATAATAGTATATCATTTTTACAGGTACAATCTGCCCATCCTTGAGTCGATCATAGAGGCCCCGCCCACAGCCGAATTGGAGCCATTGCAGGAGAACGGAGAACTCTTGCAAACCGATGAGCAGGACATGGGCATGAGCTATGCCGAGCTGAGCGAGTTCGGACGCTTGCGCAAACAATCGTTTTGCGGTCCCTACAGCATGTTCTGCAAGCTGGTGGCCACCTGGAAGGACGATCTCAGTCCCAAGGAGGTGGCCGATAAGGTGAAGCACTTCTTTCGCTGCTACGCCATCAATCGCCATAAGATGACGGTGTTAACCCCTTCGGTGCATGCCGAGACCTACAGTCCCGATGACAATCGATTCGATCATCGGCAATTCCTTTATCGCGCCAACTGGAGCTGGCAATTCAAGGCAATCGATGATGAAATCAATAAAATGCAGCCTGTCTACACTCCCTCATCGACGCAACAACGACCCAGCAGCGATGACTTGCTTCTCTCGCATGATACTTGCACTCAACACTCGTTTCACATCGATGATTCAAAGCACTCATCGCCCTTGTCATCTGCGTCACTCGATTTGGGGGTTTCCAGCGCAGTGTTGCCGCAGTGTATTGATAATCCACCAGTCACTGGGAAGAAGCCAAGCGGCTTTTCCAAGGTGCATGTCAATGTGCTTGGCAAGATAAAAGATCGTACTGGAATTCCAGTTTAGGAATCGTTAAGCTTTAGCTAAATTGTAAATGGAGAACGGTCGATGGTCGACTTTCGTTTTGTCTGTCCATCGATAGTTATTAATGGTGCCCTTCATGCGTGAGTCTTTGTAAAATTTCCAAAATTATTTCAATTTCAACTAAGTGTTTTATTTGAACTACTAAAATTGTCGATGTCGTCGATAGTTTTTCGCCTATTTGTCCGAGACCAGATACCCTGTTAGTGTCTTAACTACATCGCCATACATATTTAATTTATGCTATGTTAAAAGTCATTTTAAAGTCTAGTACATACATACATACTATGTACATAGATATATATGTACATTATAGATTAAGTAGCAAAGGCTTATGCACACTACAAAGAACAAAGAACAAAGAACACCATATTGAGTTTGTGTCTATTAGATATCTAGAGAATTCGGAATTCTTGTCAATTTTATACCGATCGAAGTAGATAATATATACACATATATATTTTATTCAAAAAGAACAACACTTTACACTCACTCTTAATAGCAAAATTTGAAAAGATATTTCAATCATTTAACGACTTTAATTGAATACAATTATCATACCCATTTATTACAAATCCAATTTTTGAAGTTTTTAACGATTAGTGATAAATTTTCTAAGAGAATTAAACTCCAATTGACAACAAAAATGATGTGTACGTACATATAGCAAAAATGTGTGAGACTAGCTTTGTAGCAGTTGGGGTTAGTTTGTGACTATACACGTAACTATATACACGTAGACTAGCTGCTTAGTCAATCCTCGGCCGGAATTTTTGAATGCAGTGATTAGTAGGACTAGCTTATGCACAATATACAAATTAGAATAATACTACAACGATTAGAATTCATTGCTTTCATTATTTTATGTTGAAATTCTTGAGCAAAACTTTGAAGAATTTTGCAAACTGTTAACAAACCTCGCAGGCTCGTTAAATAGTCATTTTGGCCTTATTAAATCGTTCATTCATTTCGATAAATGTGCTAAGTACCTTAAAGTCTATGACACTTGATATAACAAGAATTGTGTTTGCTTTAGTGAATTTATTATTCACAAACTTGTCTAAAACTAACTTCCTTTTCAACGTCTTTTTTTTGGATGATTACAATTTTTGGTTTTTAATATACTTTATTTATTTTGCAATCATAAATGCAAATGCATAAGACATTTAAAATGACAAGAGATTAGTATAAAACTAGTGCACATTTCATATTCCATTAAAATATACTTCATCATATCAGATTGTTACAAAAATAATCATTTCATTTCTTTTTTTTACGTTGTTGATTTTTGTGTCGTCAGTTGAAATTTGATAATGTGTTATTCAGAATAAGTATATTAAATATGTTGTTAAAATTGATTTCCAAATTTGTTTTATTGAAATAATATTTCTGTACTTACGCGATAGCGATTTAATAAAATCTAGGATCAATATTGAAATAAAATGTGTTTTACTTATGGAACTGGACTTTTGCATTGAAATTTAACCAAGGACTCGATTGGAATTATTGGGTTTGGATATCAAGAGTATATTCATTATTGGTTTGACATTGTATAAGTTGGTCAACGACACCGCTCTGACTGGCTTTTAAGGCCGCTTTATAGCGGGTGCCTCTGTGGTAATTCGTGTAAGAGCTAATTATCTTATACTATAAGTTGGACTAAATTGTTTGGCAAGTGATAACCGATAGTGGGTACTATGTTGTCGACTACCAGGAGAAGTACTCGTGATGTTAAGCTTCTCAAGACATGTTCTCAGCTTCTCAAAACATGTTCGTCTTGGCCATGGCCTGTAATACTCGCTCCTGGAATGTTGTTAGCCGCTTGATTGAGAGGATCGCCTCGTCAGAGAGCCTGAGATTGGTGCCACAAGCCATTATTGCTGCGATTCGACGGATATAACCCGCTGAAGGAAAGACGGGTTTAAAAACATAATGAGCTGAATAATATTAAGCTTTGTCGCTGGTTTTGTTGGGTAAATGCTGAGGCTGATAAAGGCAGCTCTGATGAAGATGACAAGAAAAGTGCCGTGTAAAACAACTTTTCGCTCATAATCCATGCTGACTCGCATGTCTTTTCTTCAGTTGTTTTGCAGAGTGTAGCTAAGTCTAAGCCTGAAATCACTGCAGTAGTTTTATTGATCTAGAATCCAGACAGCATCAGCGTCGGAAGAGATAGTTAGCTTCTTACATGCTAACTTTGAACTAGGAAATCAAGTAAGAAAGCTGAAGTCGAGTATGCTCGACTGTGAGATATAAATAAACGAAATAAAACCAGATTCTTAAAATATACCATAAATATACTAAAATATATCTAAGCCTTTGTATATCTATATTGTACAAAGTTCAAAATATACCATAGATTACAATATATACCTTATTAGCAACCAAAGCAAGTTGGTGCTTGGAAACATCAATTTAATTTTCTAAGCCCAAATTAAAAGTATATACCGCTTATCATAATTCAAATGAAAGTTGCTCATGAGCTGCTAATATGTACTAACTCTACTACATTTCAAAAAAGAGTGTTCGGCCATCAATTACGCAAAGAGAAAACTCAATAATATCTTTCGGTTCTCCAATTAGCAGTGTGTATTCGAATCAATCCAGAAAATACAAGTTTCAGCGAAATCCTTCAAGTTCTATGCCTTACGATTGTATGGAACATTGAGTGATATTTGCTGAAAAAGGTCGTTACAGACTGTGTAAGACATTGTTAAAATGTATTAAGTGTAAAGTACACCTATGCTGTAACAACAATAAAAACTGTTTTTTATCTTACCATACTTAAAAATTGAAAATAAACAAAGATAACCATCAAATAAAAATGTATTCTTTAATATACACTACTGCCAAACGTTGCCCACAATCAACTTCCGGTAGCGCCCAAAATTGTGGGTGTGGGGACTTCAAATTTTACTCAAATATTGCTTGGCCCAATACAAAAAAGTATTCACTGTGTTTTGTTCAGTGAGTTGAATTGAATGAGAAATGTTGAACCGAAGACTGAAGATAATCGGAATGATGTGTACGACAAAATGAGTTGATTTTTACAGATCATTGTGATTTATTCAGTGAGTTGAGTTGAATGAAAAAGTTTGCGTATGATTAAATCAAGAAAATATTGAGTTTTGCAGGTTGTTAATAACAACCAACGTAACTCTCGGCCAAACTCCCGGACCGTTCCCACATTTCGACTCCACGTGCCGCCAAGTCATATTATTTTTCTGTTAAAAAATGTTCTATAATTGTACCCTAAATCTATTTCATTTCGAGTTTTTTACAATTATTATGACCGCGTTAATTGTGTTTGTGATTTGTTCTTATTTTATTTGTTTATGGATATATTTACTAATGATGTGTATTCAACTCAGTCAATAAAGTTGGTATATTTCAAAACTAAATTCTACATAAACAAAGAAAAACTTAAAACAACTGAGAAACTTCAAAGCGGCCTTGCTCTCCTTCCCTTTACCATGCACCAACGTGGGATCTGTTAATGTATGCAATTTTTGTCCTTACTTAACTTATATATCAAAATCTTTATTGTCTTCCTATATAATATTAAAGGAAATTACATAAACATTAAATGATGTAAGTCATTGTTTAATAATTCTAATCCCAACGACAAATAAAAACGTTTAATGATTTAAATGTAATAAAACATATGTATATAAACATTTTTGGTTGTGCTCAAAGTTCCAAAAAAGCTCACATAATTGAATTGAGCTTAATAAGAATTGAAATTCCTGAAATTAAAAAATTGTATTTAAAATTTATATGGATTGAAATTCCTCAAAAACAAAAAAAAATATTTGTGAATTATTGCGAATTAAAAAAATCAATTTAATTTAATTAGGATTGAAATCCTCAAACAAATTGTTAATAAATCATTTAGCTTGTGCCACAAGTATGAAAATAAATATAAAAAACAATCCACGAAATAATTTGATATTTTAAAATAAATATTCAAAACGATTTTTTTATTAGTTTGCTATTTATATTTTAATAAAAGTTTCCCATTTTATTTTGAGATTACAAAACATTTTCGGGTTGCAATAAAGTGGGTAGCGAGTGTCTGTTGATATGGTGCTATTAATTTATAATAGATCGTTTATCTAGTATAATAAATCTTATTATATTATCTGATTAGAACATATGTAGAAGTGGCATAAATTAAATGGATCAATCATAATTTATTTGCGCATATTTGTCATTTAGTTAGTTAAGTTCGGTTAAGGATTTATTTGAATTGTTGGAGTAGTTTTTCCATTCGTGTATCATACATAGTTTCCACTTATGTATGCAACACACAAGCATAGGAACTTACATAACGGAAATAATACCGTTCCTTTGCACTTATCGATATTTGCTTGCCCATAGCATCCAAAGAGCGTCCACACATAGCATCCACATGGCATCCACTTGATACAGTCGACGCCTGCGCCGTTCGGCTTGAACTCCTCACGTGTCCTCACGAGAAGTGAACCACCGACGACGACGACGACGACGACGAGACGAAACGTCGACAATGGTGTCGACCTGCCAAGGTGTGCGTCCGTGGTTGAGTGGATCCTAATGCTAGGTACATACATACATACGTACGTACGTACGTGTATGTATATGGGCACGGGCACATACATACATACAGAGAACACAGAGAACACAAGCACAATCACACGCACACGGACATTCCCACAGTTACTTCTGGGCAACGCGTAACATTGGCCGACTTTTGCTGTGGCGCTCTGGCTCTTTCAATTCAGTTCTGTTAAGGATATTAAAGACTACGGATTGGGTCACGCGACGTCGCGTATATATAATATACAGTTTATTCTGTTCTATTCCTGCTCCCAACTCCTTATTAGCAGCCATTCGTTGCCGTTTTGCGGTTGTCGTTGTCGCTGTCGTTGCCGTTGTCGTTGTCGTTGCCGTTGCGAAAAGTGAATCGTCAACAATTGTTGATAATGTTGTTTTTGATTTTTTTGCATTGCGATTTTGTGAAATAAAATAAATAAATAAAACAAAGTGTAAACACTGAGCATGATATGCCAGGTAATGAGAGAGAGAGAAAGATTCTTCCTCTGCATTGAGTGAACTGCAGCAAGTGTAGCATACATAGATACACACACACACACACACACACACACCTACGGAAACATACATCTACACATATCACTAATAATTTATTACCGACGTATGCTTTTATATTTGTGCGTGTTGAAATTCTCTATATTCCGAGTGTGTGTGATTGTGCTACAAATTCTATATAACAGTATTCTACTGTTAGAAAACTTTTTGTTGTTGCCACCGCAAGAGCAACACAAAAATTCCAACCGGCTGGCTTTCTCGCTGCCTGGCCTGGCCTGGCCTATCACAATTAACACACTTGGGGCTGGATATACTTTAGTTATACACACTTCCCGGACCTCGGGGACTGTGTCCAAAGTGCGGAATTCATTTTTAGACTCTCCCATCCTCGCATCCCATCCCATCCCATCCTAAAGCACAAACATTTTCGTATCGATTTGTTTAACACCGAAATTCTAAAATGTTTCGCTTCACACACGATGGGAAGTGCCAATCAAAAAATGGCGAGTTATCAAAATTGGTGGCACAACACTCAAACCCATAAAATATGTATGTACATTATTGATTAGTATCAACAGTCGGCTCAGATTCAGATTCAGGCGAAATTCAGGCTGTTGAACACATGGGATCTTCTCAAAGTGCTTTCGAATTAGGTAACAACGCATTCCCTCTATAAGGTATTTTCAGATCGAATTACAATTCAGGCAATTAAAGCATACATACTACGTAAGGAGTATAGAACACACACACACACACGTACATATATGTATGCATGTATGTGCATAGCTTTCTACGTGCCAGTGTTGTGTGTATTAGTTTTTATGCGATGTGTGTGTGTGTGAGTGCGTGAGTGTGTGAGTGTGTTGTGTTACATGCTGGAATAGCAAATATTTTACTGTTGAGTGCTTTCGACTGTAGCGTTCTCACTTACATGTTTTATTAATTCCAAGAAAGTAAAAACTTTCGCCAACTAAACTTTGTTGTTCTCTGCTTCTCTGCTTCTCTACTTCTCTACTTGTCTACTTTGCTTTGCCTCGGATATACATTCAATATACTATACTATATACATTAGTATGTATGTAGATACATAAGTTGGAATTGCTTACGAGCAACTTTGCATAATTCCGCATAAATTGACCCAAGTATAATAATAATAGAGAAAAAGGACATTTAATTCCGCACAATGATATGCGCAAAAGTTCAGGTCACTTTACCATTTCGAATGAAATAAAAAATGTATGTGATATGGTCCTTTTCTCTTGCTGTGTTGATAATTTTCCAACACAATAACACAATAAAATAAAATGCAAATTAATCATTCTAGTTGAAAACACAAGATTAGACGCAGAGACAGCGACAGAGACAGAGATGGGGAGTCATAAAGTGAAACATGTTTGCTATGCCAACAATTTAGTTAGGCACTGTATGCATATTCATGTGCGTAGTATTTACTGTTAACTGGTCATAAAACTGCCATAAGACACTGTGCAGCTGTACAGGTATCGTCAATCAGTAGGATAACCCCACACATACAAACATACAAACATACAAACATACATATACAAACAAACACTCACACACACACACACACACATGTACATGAAGAAGCATGTCTACTTCACTTTACATGTGCGTATGTTTGCGTGTATGTGTTGCTTTATGGCCTCATGGGCACCCGCAAGCACAAGCAGAAGCACAGGCATTACATAAAAGTTTTTAGATATCCTGCAACACCAACCAAAAGCAGCAGCAGCAGCAGCAACAGCAGCAACAACAAAAAAGCGACAGCAACAGTCAACAGTGAGCCAAAGCAACAACTTGAAAGATAGCGACATTTGCATTTGAGGGCTCACATGTTCACAACAACAACAACAACAACAGCAAAAACAATAAGAAGAAGAAGAACAACAACAACAACAACTCAGCCAAATACACAGCACATTTTGGTTGTTCTGCTGGTTACGTTGATTAAAGTGCGCTGTTACATCTAACTCATCTGCACGCCACGCACAAACAGACAGACAGACAGACAGACAGCCAGTCAGAGACTTACATACATATGTACATATATGTACATACATATACATACATTAAGAGTCAAACTCAAACGTTTCAAGAGACATTAAGATTGGGACGCCTAAGCTCAACACTTCGCCGCCTCCTCCAACCACTTCGCCACTCGCCACTCGCCTACCAAAGGCGCTAAGTAGCAGCTCTCAGCAGGTGAGTGTGACAATAAACAAGAACGCTCTAGCCAAGAGTGCTCGACTTCAAGATGCCCTGTGGCTTCTCACCCTCCAACAGTAACCCCAGCAATCGTGTTAAAAACATATTCAATTAACTACTTGTGTACACAAATGCATAATTTCAATAGAGTACTTCGATTGTTCATTGCAAGATTGAAATCTTCTTTTCGAAATGAATGAAATCATTATTGAACCATTATGGATTATTCTTTCTTGCAATGTATTAGTAAGTTTATTATTCCTTGCAAGATCTATTTACACATTTGCTATGAATGAAATTCTGTTTGAACCATTTTATAGATGATTATTAACCCTTCGAAATCATGATTGATTCTTTATTGTTTGAAATGTACCGGTACATTTGATGTTGCTTGAAGGCTCCATTCATACATTTAGTGTTTGAATCATTTTATAGATTATTTTTGAGTCTCAATGTTCTAATACAATTATTGTTCCATGCAAGACAGAAACCTTCTTTTCGATATTGAATGAATATAGTTTATTTTTGTTTTCAATATACCTGTACTCTAATTGTTGGTTCTTATCAAATTGGTATATTTGTGATGACTGAAGCAAGTATTCAACCAGATCTATTTGTCTCCCGGTAAGCTGAAGATCAAATGTATTCTTCGGTTCACTTCTATGCTGAAAATGGCATTTAGAATTGTTTTCCCTTTTGTGTATGAGCTCGTGATTCCTCCCTTTACTGACATACTCTACTGTAATACTCCTCTTGCCCACAGGCAATTCGCACAGGGTATAAAAATGGCACCTGCGAGCGCGTGTACACATAAACATCGAAATTTTTTGTTCTGTTTATCAAGGGGACGACACACAGTTGTAATGCTCAAGAGCCTATGCATATGCATGTGTTCATACACACACGCGCGCACACACACACACACACACACACACCCACACACACACATTCGTTTGTGATGCTATAAAAACTTGAACTTGAGAGGCTGATAATATCGTGAAAACCATTTCGCACTCGAACTAATACCTCAAATAAATTTAATTCGATAATTTGATCGATTCTGCACAATTACATTATGCTCTGGATGTCTTCAAATATACGTGTATGTGTATATAGTACATTTGTATGTAATATGAACTATATGTATATGGATTGTTTGAGTTATACTAACACACAAATGACACAGCTTGTGTGCAAATCATGTACTGGAGTAAACGTAGATAGAAAGTGTGAAAATCATAATTCGTTTTGAGCACGCAGGGCAATAGTCAAGGGAATTTACGCTTGAGACACCTTCGATTCACTCAGCATTCAATTCATTTAAACACTGCTAAAATACACACTGAATATTATAAGCGTTTATTACCAAGAATGAATCTTACAATTAAACGTATTTCAACCGCTTATACAGATGAAGAAAGCATACCTTATAGAATCATAAATATAGAATACACACTCCTTCATTATTATTTTTGATTTATATTCTTCATATTCTCGATGAGTACCGATTATAAAAAAGCTATTCTGCAAATAAAAACTGTATGAAGTATGTAAATTCTTAGCTTGGCTCGCGACCAACAACTAATTAATTAACTTCATTATAAACTAATTAACTGCGTTATAAGACGATTGTTATGAAGTTTATTGAATCAAAGGCGTTCGCTCCCTATAAAATACCTTTTTTAATTAGATGGTAGCAAAATTATTAAATAATTGTTAAATAAATTGTAAGACTTAAACGCCTTTAAAATAAACAAAAGAGTGAATTATAAGTTATCTGGTCATCTTGCTCTTAAGAATTGAATAATTTTTAATTTATCTTTAGAATGTAGCCAAAGATTTGAAACTCATATTTCAGCAAGTATTTCATGTACTTGTGCTTAACAATGACTAGAAACTTATTTGGGAAGTATTTCAGCTATTGCTTGATGTATCTGTGCTTATTAAAGACAGAAATCAAATGTTTTCTTCCAAAACAATTTGAATGAATATAGTACTACACTTTGTAGAATATTAGGAACGTGTAAAATATAATTTACTAAAATCTGTTTTATCAATAGTAGCTTTGATATTTTAGAATTTATTTTCGTCACGTCTCCATTAACTCGACTAATGAACCAGTTCAAGCTAAATTTAAAGTGCCAATTAAACGCTTTTGTTACCATTATTGGCACGCATGAACTTTCACGCAATGGGCAAAACACGCAAGACTTGTCCTGACATGTGATATATTCATTTTAAATTTCCCCTAAGCGTTCACTATATTTCTTAAAAAAGCAGAGTGCCCTTTTTCTTGTTGTTTGAATTGTTTGAACACGACTCTTAGCTGTCTAGTCTAACCCCTTCTTTGTTGCCTGGTCTAAAATTGGATTGAAGGACAATGTTGAACCTGTTGCAACAAGTCTACCATAATCTACCATAATCACATTTGTAAGTGTCTTATAACATTATGAATGAATTTTCGATTGTAGTCGACTATGTCGTGAAGTAAGTGGGGAGAAAAGACACAAAAGAAATTAAAGACCATCCGCCATTAATTTTTTCATCAATAACACTTTTGCTTACAAATCAAAACAGTTAATTTTTTTACAACTTATAGAAATAAGCGTTTTACATCCTAACTTCTTATTGTAACGCACTTATTTTCCAAAAGGGATTCGAGGTATTTTATATGTTGTCGATGTCAGAATCTATTTTCGTAACAGTTTGAAAATAGATTCCGACGTAGTAATTTTGATATGTACTAGATTATAGATTACCCAAATTGTTTTTCTTGTTCTTTATTATTCTCAATACCAGCACAGACATTAACCGAATTTATTGTCTTCATCTTCATTTCTTATGTATTTCTTCCTTTCATCGAAGTCATAGGAATGTCATTGAAGGAGGGGAAACAACCTTAACGTTCCAATGCTCCTTGTTAATCCATCAATCAAATACCCTCAATTAATATTTTTACATGTCAATAATTTAATGAAATCAATATTGAAGACTGGGCACAGATTGAGTGAAGACATTTCGTTATTATGCATGATTAAATATGAAAATAACTGTTTATCTCTTGAACCCCAATCATTCATTAATACAGAATTAGTTGAATTTAAATTTGTGAGATATTTGCAAAAAGGATTTTATATTATGTTTCTTACATTATTTTTTATCATTTATCTGTTTGGGTACAAAAGACAAATCTTGCTTCTCTTTAAACATTGATACTTTTAAATATCCCTTCTAATAAAGTGTAAATAAAATTTATTGGTTTACAAAGACTAACAAATTTCTTTATATCTTTTTTTTACAGAATAAAAACTTTACACTTTTCAAAAGGTTATTACATCTCCCAACAATAATGACAACACATTGGCTTTTACACGTTGGAATATTACTAATACTCGCAGGTAAGTTTTAGTGTGTGATTTCGAAAACACATTTAAGAAATTTCATAAACTCTAATTATTTTAAGAAACTGCAAGCAACACAACTAAATCTTTTAAATAAAATTTTTATTTCGATTTTTAGCTTGCTAAAATGTTTTGACTATTTTGGTAGATGATTCATCAAATTAATATTGTAATAAAATAATAGTAATGTATGTAGTTGGTATACGAATTTACCATTTTAGTGAGTTAAAATTTAGCATAGCAAAATATATGACAGCTAATTTTTGATCCGATAAGTTGTTTATTAAATACCTTCCAAGTTTTTTATCCGATCGAAATATAAGTTATTATTGTGAGTAATAAAATTCTAGATAATAATATTATCCAAATTCTAAAATCAATTTGACTGGTTGCCAAAGTAACATAAAACGACAAATTGGTAGCTGTAGCTTTTTGAGGTGGATCGACAGTCAATCATGACTATTTCATCTCGGCTAATAACACTGATCTAGAGTATACACATATACTTTTTCTCCCAGCAATATACTTTTAACATTAAGTTTATTGGATGCAGACATGCCAATGAACTGTATTGTATTGTGACTCAACGATTGTAAACACATATATTTAAGATAGAAGATAGTCAAATGACATTACATTAAAGTACGGAGAAAACAAATAGAAAAGGAAAAGTAAGAAATCTGCAGTCGAGTGATATCAACTTTAAAGTATGCGCATTCCATTGTGAATAAAAGCAAAACACTTCGGTAAAAAATACTACAATATGCAAATGGCTATATTTGATATATTGATATAGTACTACATTCAAAATATGAAGCACAAAATATACCAAACCAACTAAAACCTGTTGGTAGGCGTTTCTTCCCATACATAAGTATATTTCTTAAATTTGACAGTTTCATCATATCGCAAACAAATCAGGAATCCTAAGACTATAGCTATGTTTCAAAAACTCGAGCTTGTTATTCAATTGTTTTAGATTTGCTGGGGCTGCAGTGGGTGTGGTAAAAATTGTAAGCACATTTGCAAGTGCTGACACAAAAGAAGTATAACTCTACCTCGTATAGTCTCATAGATGTAGGTGATCACATGGACGGACGGACAGACAGACAGACAGACATACGGAAATGTCTATAACGCCTCAGCTGTTCATGCTGATTAGGAATATCTATATTTTATTGGGACGGCGATGCCTCCTTCTGTATGTTACATACATTTCCTGCAGACACAAAGTTGCCCTATGGGTAGCGGGTATAAAAAGAATTATATTGTCAACAATGTAGTAGTTATGTTTCCAGGAAAGATTTCTGATTTATAGTATTTCTGATAGTAAAAGTTAATTGGCTAACATTTCTGCAAGTCACTTGTCCGCTAATATAATATTTACCAATTTTGTTATTATTTTTTGCAGGCACCTCGCTGGGCGCTTCGAAACGCTTCTTCACAGACTTTCTGCAAGATCTACCAACTCCGGGAACAGGGGGACCCACATTTGATACAAGCATCACCAGCAACATAACTGGCCTTGTGGGCAAAACAGTGAAGTTGACTTGTCGAGTGAAGAATCTTGGCAATCGCACGGTAAGTATTGAAAATATACAAATCAACTTATATGATATCAACTCAAATACAATTTTTTCTTTGCCTCTCAGGTCTCGTGGGTGCGACATCGGGATATACATCTTCTGACAGTTGGTCGATACACCTACACATCGGATCAGCGATTTGAGGCAATGCACTCGCCACACGCCGAAGACTGGACTCTTCGCATTCGCTACGCTCAGCGGAAGGATTCAGGAATCTACGAATGCCAGATCTCGACGACACCTCCGATCGGACACTCTGTCTACCTAAATATTGTGGGTGAGTGACAACTCTCAATAAGCGTTTGTGTAGCATATATGTATGAGAAATATATTGTATTGAAATTGCAGTCGAATAAGTTACCAAAGTCTTATCGTTAAAGATATTCAATTGTACATATATTCATTTTTGGTAACACTCAATTTTCTGTTATCAACAATACATTTCAAAAATTATTGCAACTTTCAAATTTCTTATCCGATTTTAAGCATTTGTGTGTCACAAGAAAACAAGTTAAGGGAAAGATTGTATTGAAATTGCAGTCGAATGAGCGAAAATATGAGATATATCTCAGTGCTTAAATAAGAGATTATTAAGTTCTTATATTATTTTATTTCACCATTAACAACTCCTTTATTTATTCAATTTTTCGTCAGACAATCACGACAAACAGCATTTTATAAATCTATCTAAATTTGATAAACAAAATATAATATGTATAACATTACACATGAGATAATTACTTTGCCATTTAATACTCAAATTAAAAAAAAAAAATCCGGCACTTAAGCTAAGTTAGATTTAGAATGATAAAATAATTACAAAACGCTTAAAATTTTTCATACATCCAAAAATATATATAAGAATTAGAATATTATTAGAATTACTTATTTCTCATTCTTTTCATGGTATACTAAAATGATAGCTTTGTACTTATTTTTTTATTATCTTAAAGTCATATATTTATTTTATATTCCATATATTCCTTCATAATTTCAGAGCCTATTACTGAGATCATCGGTGGTCCCGAGATGCATATTAACAAAGGATCCACAATCAACTTGACATGTATTGTGAAGTTTGCTCCGGAACCGCCAGTCACAGTCATCTGGTCCCACAATAGACAGGTGAGTGTAACCAGAAAGTCTATTTATTTATTTATTTAATTTCAATTTTATCCATTTATGGAAATTGTTTATGAAATGTTTGTTTTTTTACGATAATTTGAAACACTCAAAAAAATAAAACTTCTTCCAAAATAAAACTAAAAAATAATAAGAATTTCTATATACAAAAAAAGTTAATTGACGGAAGGTATCGCTTGTTAGGGCAATTTAAGCTTCCTTTATATTGAAGGCAGCTGAACAAAAGACAGGGAAATAAATGCCTATACCTAATGCATTGCTTGATTATTTAACTCTTTAATATCCAAGAGTGCCTTAAACCACTCATTGTATATTATATAAAAAACAAAAAGATTTTCGAAAACCTAATATCATATTTTGATTGCCAAATATAATTCAAATGACTTAGAAGCCTTTCGTTGATTAGATAATATGATAAGTACATATGTTAAAGAACAACTTAAATGCAAATATTTTCAATTAAGCATAATATTGAATTGAACTTTAGCAACTTTTACTTATTTTAAAATAAGAAATTAGACATTTTTTAAAGCACTTAGCAGCCAATTTGTATTGCTTTTAACAACACTTTTGATGAAGTTGATAGTAAATTGAAAGAATAATACCGCATTATTTTGCTTTTATTCAAAATGGTCTCACAGTCTACCACACTCTATTGTAGCTTTCTTGCTTGTTTTAAATAAGTATACTATTAAATTGAGTAATTAATTAGTAATTGAGTAATTAAAAATGTTAAGAATTTGCATTCTTTTAGGATAGTAAAAAAATAAGATGCAGCTATCTAGAATACTGATAGCAGTTTCAATGAAGTTAATAGTTATGACAACATCAGAAATATGAAAAGCATTTTGTTTTGTACACACACTCGACTGTGGCTTAGTCAGTTGTTTATTAATGCTGTTGCTTTTGGCTGGGATGATTCATTGCAGGTAATTAATTTTGATTCACCTCGCGGCGGAATATCATTAGTCACCGAGAAAGGAGTGCTGACCACCAGTCGTCTGCTGGTCCAAAAGGCCATCCAGCAGGACTCAGGATTCTACACATGTACACCATCCAATGCCAATCCGACGTCGGTGCGCGTGCACATCGTCGACGGTGAGTAGCCCGGTATGCACATCACTCATTTCACAAATATCTCTCTGAGTATCTGCATGAGATTGGTACTATGTGTATATGTAATATACTATATATAAATATATTTCGCAAGCTAAAGCAAGCACGGGACAGTAAAATCATTATTTATTTTGTAACTCGTAGTTTAATTTATATTTCTTCATCAGCATAGTAATATTCTTAGTTCGAGTGAGAGTAGTGAGCTACTATGTTTTTTTTTTTTTGCATATTTAATACTTTAATCTGAAAATATACTGAATACTTGATTGCATACTTCCAGGCGAACATCCAGCGGCCATGCATCACGGAAACTCGGCGACGTTGCAGCCGCCAGCTCTGTGCCCCTTGGTGCTGCTCACGTGTGGAATGCTGATCTTGATGAAGATGCAATCGGAGTCCTCTTGCTTCTCGGTTGTCTCTCAAGGTCCGACAAGGTCAGCGACAAATGCCACATCGCGACGTCGTTTCATATCCATGGCCAGCTGTTCATCACAACAACAACAACAACAACAAGAACAAAATCGTGTGTGGCTACAACGAAACTATCTCAAACGGAGCTTGGTTCTTCCCACAACATAACTGCCGGAATGTGTAGACAAAGTGGCTGATTTAGATACACACTTGGCATCCGGTTTTCTAAGTTTCTAAACGCTTACCAAATTTAACATATATTCATATATGTATATGTTACGTATGTTGAACGAAATTCAGAAGTCAGCTTGAGCTTTCGACTGGTCGACATTATCAATTTTCTGAAAAATATGAATAAATCTCAAAATTGGGAAATTTTTTCTAAACGCTACCTTGGTAGATGCAAGAAAAAAGAAAAAATAAGACAACTACACTAGCAATATACGTTCAGAGACAGAAACAGAAACAGAGAAAGAGAAAGAGACAGAGAGACGTATAGAGTAAATTTGTATATAGCGCTATTAATGTAATATTCATCTTTTATATCTAAAGTAAATATCAAGAAATATGATTATGATTTCTCTTTTATACTGTCTATTTGTTTGTTCGACTTCGCTCTCTTAACATGAACAAGTAACAAGTAAGAAAGCAACTAAGGAATACACAACACAACAACAACTTAAGCTATACATGTCTAAAACAAAATACCAAAAAACATCTAAAATGGGGAATTGTAATTGTTTTCTTTTTCCTTATAACGTTTTATTATACACTATCTAAGCTCAAGACTATAGTAAAATATAAAAAGAAAGAAAAGAAAAGAAAAAAACAAGATTTTGTGAACTAACTAAAGTTAATTATATGTAGCCAATAGAATTTTCATCTCTTTACATATACATACATATAAATATGAGTATAAACATATGATTATACATAACATACATCTATCTATATATAGAGATAAGTACGCTTACACACACATACACATACATACATAATGAATGTATCTACTCGAATAGTACTTAGCATTCTTAGACCATTAAGGATTTCCATAGAACAATGGCACTTTTTTTGTTACATGTTGCATGGTATCCTCAGATATATAGATACTATATATATAATTCTCACGACCGAGTTCTTAGTCCGTCCGTCTGTCTAAATCAGTTTGTGAATGTGAATGTCAGTCAGACTTGACTTGATAAATGTTGAATGCATTCGAAATGCTGCTTCATTAAAAGATTTAACTAATTTATTAAGAGATCGTTTTAGACGCTGTACTTCAGAAGTTGAAAGCGTCTAATAAGTTTGTCGACATGTGCGTAATTTGATCGCGATCAATATCAAAGTCAACAGATATCTCAACAACATTTTCTATTTACAATATGTGTTGTTTTTTTTGTGTTTGTTTTTAATAATTTCATATTCAAGCCATGCTCTTATGCCAACTATGTGTGAGATTACCTTCAACTTCCGAAAACATCGTTGAATGCATCTTGTAAACCCTTGATGGGTTAAAGGTTAGTGCTACTTAGAACTCCATAGTTACAAAAACATCGATGTTAAATAAAAAACCTCAATATATCGAACCAAACTGAACGCATTAACATCGATGTTTTTGCAGCCCAAGTTACGTGGGACTCAATATGATAGTGATTTAATTACACATTCAACCATATATTTTCAAACATTATCAGCAATTTGTGAAGAGTTTTTCACAACAATATCTCAGACAGAGAACGTCTCTGAGTCAAACTTACTTTATATTAAATTGCACTAATGAAAAATGGGTCGACTTTACGGCAATTGATCAGGCATTAATAACCGATTTTTGTTTTGTAAAACTAAGTGTATAAAGCATGGGGCCAAACAAGTAAACAATATGTTGTCTACATCTCGCTTAACGACCTCAAATGGGCCGCTTTCTGAAAAGACTTCAAGTGATGCGACATGTTTTCTTTACTATTCTGGAAATTATTTTAAATATGATTGTTTGCTACTAAGCAGAGGCTGTTAAACGAGATATGGTTGTATATTTTATTCTACTCAGTGAAGTTATTTATGAATTTTAAATAACAGTTGTCTATACAAGTATGCTGGAGGTCTAAAGGCAAGTTTTGGTTTGAGTTTTGCACTTAAAAAAGTTCCTCTTGTTCCAAAGCAATGTTAACGTTAAATATTTGAGTGAATCGCATCACATCTTCAACATTTATAATTCAAATTTTCACTTGCATTTGTGTACATATAATTCTAAAATTAATTGTAGACAACTTCGAGTCTGCTCATCTATGCGAACATCTACCAAGCTACCAATCATCTGGCATATCAAGTTTATTTTAGAATTTGATAACATTTCCTTCTGAATACTCCATCCAAATTGTGCTCACAATTTTGAACTTAGAAAATACAAAATAATATCTATAACATAAGCTTCATGAACCCTAAAAATTCCTTTGCAAATTGTTTACACAATTGACTGGACGATTCAAACCACTCTTAACAAAACTTAGGTTATCTTCAAAGTTTTTTTGTGTTCACTTAAAAGTCAAAGTTAATTTTAAACATGAAAACATGATTTCTGACTCTGAAAAGTATGCAACAAAAAGTGTCCATACATTTTCAGTGATTTGTGACTCTGAAAAGTATGCAACAAAAATCGCCATTACCAATTTTAATTCCCACAATTCAAGTTTTTAATAAACTATGTTAAGAAATGAATTGTTAATTTGTTAAAAATGTCATATATTTATTTGATTACTTTATATTTTGCTTTAAAACCCAGCCATAGTCACGAAGCTTTCGAGTAGCTGTCTCACTTATTTGTTTCCATACACATCCTTATTTTAGAAAAGGAATGTATATTTGATGTCGTACCTTGTTACTCAATAACCACCCCCCAACAAGGCATCTCTGCACCATATCATTTGAGTAAGGCTTGAATACGAATATATATGTGTAACTGTATGTTTAAATTGTTTAGCAAACAATTCTTTCGTCTGGAAATCAGTGGTGCCACTTTTTTGAAAAAAAAAACATATTATTGGACTTAATTTGTTAAGTATATATATAAAACGTACATATATAGTTGAATGGTGCTCTTTAGGTTAAAATGAAATGCGTGTTTTTTTTGCATTTACTTAGACAGTTACAGGCTATAAGTTCGGTTCGGTAATGTGGCAATGACGGAAAAAGTCAGTTCCTGTTTTGAGAAAATGCAACCAAAATTGATAAGATAATAAGATAATACCAACAAAAAAAAAAGAAACAAAAATTACATATATATATCGAGAAACATACTAAAGAAAAAAAAATACAGTCTCAACTTTGCAATTGAAATGCAAATTTTACAAATTACAAATTGCGCACATTTAACATGTAACAAACATTCAAATTGCCTTTTCTATAATTTTGTCATTTCTTTTGACTGGCAATAAGTTTAAGCATCTTTTAGTTTGTCGGGCAATACATTTAAGTATCTTTCGCAATGTTAATGTTAATAATAATGTTGCTAAAAAGCCATTTTAAAAAGCACAAGTCTGTTTTTGGTGATGAATTACTTTATGCTTAAATACACTTCTGTGCCATAGTAAACAAATTTTAAGTGTAGTATAAATGTTTTTCTATTTTCTGTTTACATGTAATGCAATATTATTTTCAAACTGCAAATAACTGCAAATTCTAAGCTTCCGTTCAATTAATGTCCAATACACAATTGAAATATGCAAAAATTCAAAAAGACTCTAACCGTTATTGTAAATCAGAATAGCCTTTTTCCAGTAACATCACACCGATTTTCCACACATTAAATCTGTTGTCAAATGCACACATTTGCTTCATTAGTATGAATGTAAACATTTCGTTCCAAATGAAAAACCAAAAACACAAAAAAAAACACAAGAAAAAAAAACAAAACCGATTTTTAAATATGATAAAACTAAGGAAAACTCTGATACTAAATGGACAACGTTGGGGTACACCAGTTGATCAGATTTAAACGTGTCCCGCTTATCGAACTACTCAACGTGTGTACTTTACATTAAAGCCATGTATTTGAAATGTAAGGAGTTGACGTACTATGTATATAATTAAATTTATTTGTAAATAAAAACAAATTATTAAAACCAAATTCAAGCTGTTGATGAATATCTGATGAAAAGAATGTCATTGCATGTCATTGATATTTGAGCATAGTATTTAAATAAGATAACTGCCAACTTTCGATCATGCCATCAATTTCCTTCTTCGATTAAACACAACAACTCTCTTTGAAATCTAGGTGATTATGCAGACAGACGGGCGAGGCTATATCGGGTCAGAGTTGAGGGGTCAGAGATACCTTCTACTCCAATGTTGAGGACATTTCTGTACATCAAAGTAGCGAGTATGAAAATTAATTCACATTTTCCATTCATTTCATCTTCTCAGACATACATTTCACATTCAACTTTGGCAAATTTACATCTCAAGTAATAAATCTCTAACATATTATATAAATATTATAACAGGCATATGTACATAACACTGATGTCGTATGGATGATCCCCAGTTCGTTCATTCTATGTGATCACACATATTCATAACTATCTATCGAGAATAATACATTGGCTTAAAAAGTCCATTTGTATATAACAATAAGACTTATATGCTTAATCGAATGTGAGCCGAATAAATTAATCGAAGCCAAAAGAATAAACTAAGAATTACGAACTAAAACACAATATGTCATAGCAATGGGTGGCTCGAGAAGCTAATTCCGATTTTATATCCCGCTCTGCGGCATACCGCAGATAGTTTTATCGAAGGCGTGGCAAAGTCATAAGCCAGATACATTCTTTATTTCCGCATTAGTCTGCCCGGCTGTTTGTTTATAACATCTTTCAAATGCAATTAGATCAATATCTAACAAAAGCTATCATGAAACGATCGGTCCAAAATCATTCTGCAAGAAATCCTTTTATTTTTCACACATTTCACAAGCCATGATTTTATTTCATGAATATATTCTAAGCAAACGATTACAGAACTAAGCTTAACAAGTTTCACAGCTTACGTTTTTCTTGTATTTCTTTTTTAATTTTTTTTTTAATTTGAAATATCTTAAAATCATAAGCAGAATTTTATCGCCCATGAAGGATTTCATATGTTTGGCGTTGTTGTTGCTATACTCGTAAGTGAACCAAAGATTGTATAATACCAAAATTATTTTGAGCTGCAGAGCCTAGACCAATAGTTTGGTGTGTAACTACTTTAAGCACATTTCGACAAACTTAATAGACCCTTATACTTCATAGATAAAGGGTATACAAATGATAGTTAGGAACTTTTTAATATAAAGTTAATGTCCTGAATGTAATTATGTATTGTTGTTATATTTTACGTGATTGTGTAAATAAATATGTTCCCGACGTTCAGTTTTTTAATATAGTCTTTTATTTAAGTTGACGACTTGCTTCGCCATTTTCAGAATACCTTACCATCCACATAATACTATCTGCTTCACTACATAAAATATCACTTCTTTTGGGAACGATTTAAACGTCCTTTTCCAAACCGATGGATATTCCTAAAGGTCCTCCAAACGACCGAGATAAACCAATTTTAAAAACTAGCTATAACTCTGGAGTACGTGGAAGGAAAATTTTATAAATTTTGGACTAAGAGATGATGCCAATCGATGAATTTTGATCCGAGGAATCGGATGCTGTAAGTCCTTTCAAAATCGGTAAGAATGAGGCCAACAATTCATACGTAATTCATATTTTATGTAGCATACTTTCAGGTTTCACCCATTACAACACCATACCACTAAGTGACTTTCCGCATACCTGCTTACTGCTCACTTATGTTCACCTGGTCTTTCACCTGACGATCTGACTCTTTATAGTCGTTCGTGGTGTCTTCCAAGTGGCCAACAACAACAACAATTACAACCACTATAATAATTAGTATAAGAACAATTGCAATCCTAGCCGTATGCCTCGGGAGATACTTTGGAAAAATCCATGTGAATAAAGTGAAACACTAAGCGATCTTTGTAAAGTAGTAAGTGGATTAACCCCGCACACAGCAAAAGAGAAGCTGTAATTGCCATTTCGTATCCCTGCATATGAGAAATGTATATTTTAACAAACCAATGATGTATTTCCATAGGAAAAATGTACGCATTTGAGAAACTGTGTCACAAATCTTCTTTAGGGGAATTGGCCATAGAAAAAATGCAAACCTATCCTATCAATCATGGAATACTTGACACCATCTGTAGTAGCTCCACCCACCATCGTCATGTTGGGATGACTAACCAATTTCTGCATTTACCACCCGCCAGTACCATCCACAAAACAGCTTACAAGGTCTAGCTATCAGGCTTAAACTGTCACGTGTACCTGGTATTAAGTTACGGTAAGCGGATGTAGTTGTCAAGTTCAAGCTGCCATGAAATGTTAAAAGCAGACAAACTAGATGGTGGAATACCAGGCGAACATATGTTAGTAGCAAGCAGACATGCTGCAAGTCACTTGATTAGTGAGTGACGCAAGGTGACTGAAATTGTTGCAGCCTCAAAGTATGCTACAAAAAGTATTTCTGCAGCAGCAATTGTGTAGTTTATATTATTTAAAAAATTGTTTGAGACCAAACTAACCATAATCGACGTTATTCAGAAAATTATTTTGAAATGTATTAATTCAGTAAGCTATAATAAAATAAGACAGTGACATTTTGGCTTCTGATATTTAACAAAGTAAAAATGTAAAGCCTTGACATATGGATTACTTGGCACCGTCTTTAAAATAAATCATTATACCCGCTACCCATAGGGTAGAAGGGTATTATAACTTTGTGCCGGCAGGAAATGTATGTAACAGGTAGAAGGAGGCATCTCCGACCTTATAAAGTATATATATTCTTGATCAGCGTCAACAGCCGAGACGATATAGCCATGTCCGTCTGTCCGTCCGTCCGTCTGTCCGTCTGTCCGTATGAACACCTAGATCTCAGAGACTATAAGAGATAGAGCTATAATTTTTTTTTTCGACAGCATTTGTTATGTTTGCACGCAGATCAAGTTTGTTTCAAATTTTTGCCACGCCCACTTCCGCCTCCGCAAATCAAAAAAATCGAATAACAAGTGTAATTTTAAAGCTAGAGCTACGAATTTTGGTGTATACAATAATTACTGTAGTCGTTATGATTCCTGAAAATTTGGTTGCGATCAGATAAATTGTGGAAGTTATTAAAGAAATACTTTTGTATGGGCAAAAACGCCTACTTACTAGGGGTCTGGGTTGCTTTGGCTGACAATCTGGTATATTGAGCCGTTTATGGTATATTTTGAATGATGTACTATATCGATATATCAAACATACCATTTAGTATATTTTTAGTATTTTTAGTATTTTCGGTATATTTTGAAAATGATACCACAATATTTTGCCTTTATTAAAAATGGATAGCGGGTATCTCACAGTCGAGCACACTCGACTGTAACTTTCTTACTTGTTTTATTTGAATTTGTAAATGACAATAATGCGCATAAAAATATTAATTTTAGTATACTTTTAAGCTGTACCAATTAAAACCGTCATTAAAACACCAACCCATAGATAACGCTACTAAGTAAGCGAGTGACTCCTTATTTTTGCTTGCTGCTTACTTATGACCACCTGGTATTTCACCTAATGATCTAACCCTTTTTAGCCGTTCGTGGAGTGTTCGATTGGCCAAAAACTACCACAAGAACAACCACTACAATAAATTCTACAATAACAATTGCAATCTTGGTATTTGGAAAAAAACATGTGAATAATGTGAAACATCAGGCGATAATAATAAAGTGACAAGGAGATTAGCCCGCACAGCAGAAGACCATATTTTATATCTCTGCATATGAAAAATCTGTACTAAAATAATGTCCCAGTGGGACATTTCCATAGAAAATATGTCCACATTTGAGAAACTGTGTCACAAATCCTCTTTAAGGGAACTGATCATAAAAAATGCAAATTCATCTTATCAACGACGTCATCATAGGAAAAATGTGCAAATTGCAGAAACTGTATCACAAATCCTCTGTAGCGGAATTACATGGCATTTCCGACAACAGCTTGTTTTGGAGTTTGGTTTTTTTCTGGTTTTTATTAAATTGTTAATATTCTTATTTGTTGCAGCTATTGTTTAGTTATATTTAAAATAAATGGCAATTAAGTGAAGTAGTAGCTGTGCAGAAATCGTTAGCAACCTTCCATGATCCAAGCTACAATCATGTCTCCTCATTTCCGCTCTTTTACGTATGATATATGGTAATATTGATAAGGATTTATATTATTTATGGAGTCGGAAATATCTCATTTAATTTCAATTATTTTCAATGAACTGTTCATTCGTATTTCATTTATTCAACACGACACATTAAGCTAATGCGCTCATGACTCCATTTAATATAAATAGCTAAAATCTAAAATAAATAACAAAATATTTTAAGTTTATGGATTATCATTAAAATTTACATATAAATAAGTATGTTCTATTTACGCATCTCAACAAATTGTTGTTTCTTTCTTTTTTTCGCTTACTGGCAATCAACAGAAAAAACTTTCATATACAATAATTTTACGCAATTTTATAGTATTTAAAAATCAAATCTTAAAGAGCAAACACTCGACTAAACTGAGTTGCAATAATGCTATGCGCATTAAATTTGACTTTCTGATCAATTTTTCAAACAATAACAGCTGTTTACAGCTTTATCGTCAATAAACTTTTATATTATTTTTTAATTATCAGCTTATAACAGTATTAAATACAAGTGCGAAAGCTACTGTCGACTGTGAAATACCCGTTAACCATTCGGAATGCAAAATACATTTTCGCTGACAAAGTGATGTGACTTGAGCGCTAAAATAAAATGTAACGACGATATAAACCATAATTAGTATTAAAATATACAATTTTATTTTAATGACACAATAATATGTAAGTTATACAGTAAACAGTGTCATTGTAAACCTAACATAATAAATGAAAACACCAGCAAAAAGCGCCTCACATTATTTAATCAATAATTTTCAGTTTTTTACACGATCGTATCGATTATCGATGGAGATTATTAGGCAAAAGTTTTAATTTGATATAACTAGTCTATTGAGATATAAGAAGCAAGATACACAGAAAAAATGAGCTGAAATCAAGAAAAACCATTACATAATTCTTTAGTTTGAGACATTTTCGATCTTGAGAAAAGTGATTTAATCTGAAAAAAAAAATGATTGAAGAACGAAATCTTTCTTAAAGATTCTGGAATTTTTGTATCAAGATATTTTCAAGATTGAAGAGTTCTTTACTCAAAATTAGCAATCCACTTTTCAATCAAAGTTCTTCAATCCAGTAATAAATTCTTCAAAAGAATTTTAATCTCAAAACAATAATTGAAGAACGAAATCTTGCTTAAAGAAATTTTCAATTTGAAAATGTTGTTTCAAGATATTTTAAAGACTGAAAAGTTCTTCACTCAAAATTGGCAATCCTCACTTCAATCGAAGTTCTTCTTCTCTCTAAACTTACAGATTTTCATTTCCATTATTATTTTCTGCAGTTTATCGCAAAGACCTAACCCTTAAAATTCAATTTTAATGATTTGTTTATATTTGTGGATGCGGAAACTCAAAAAGCGAAGTAATACCACTGCCTTATGGTCTCTGCAGTCAATGTATTTATATTTCAGCTATATTTCCTAATTGCACTTTATGGGGTCGAAAAGACATCCTTCAATCTATCGCTGTAATTTTCCGTAGACCCAAAGTTATTATAGCGTATACGCTTTGGTGAGTTATCTCATGATTCTGCTAGTTTCGTAACGATTGGGCCATAAATAGCAGACATAATAAGGAAAGAAAGTTTTTATTGAATTCCATTAAGCATTGGCACAGCTTGTTGATGTTGGCATACAACAGGTAGCCAATAGTGAATAGTCTACTATAGTATTCATTTACATTTCTTAATAGATTTGTGTGTGAAGGTTCGCATGAAGGAATATGCATTTCATTAACATATTATTATATAATGAATAATATAGGCGACATCGATAATAAATGTAGGAAATGCATTTAAATTTGGAATTGCGGAATTTATTTTTGGATCGCAAATTGGTTTTATTTAGTTATTTAAAGTTTATTACAGATACAACTAAATAATTAAATGCAATTGACCCACATTTTGGAATATAATAATACAACTATTTATATTGTATTTAATTTGCAAATACAAATTGTCGCAATCATTGGCAATTTGTATTATTCAGCAAATTATACATATATTATTATTTGTTTATTTTCGCTTACTGTGTCAATGAGTAATCAAAACAAATTGCAAGCGATGTCTGTCAATGTAAATACAAATAAAAACTTGCGAACATCGAAGGTAATGAACATTACTAAACATTACAATGATGTCAAATTTAGGGAACAGAATTTATCGACTATATAAAATAACTTAATTAGCCCGAAAGTACCGAAAATGGAAACCATGGTTAATATGTAGTTAATTAAGCTGATGCTGGAAACTGATTATGTTAAATTTCATGGACTCACTAATTATAATTAACGATTTATTAGCAATGCCCATGACATGCAAATACAAAATAGTGTGTGTTGTTTATCCAATTACAACCAGAGAAAGCTACCTTGAAAAATGCAGAAGATATTCGTATTCGTATTCGTATTCGTAGTCGTATCTTTCATTGATTAGCAAGTGGTTATTATACATCGTAGCATATTCGTAGTACTCTCAGCATGACAATTCTCAAATTGTTGTGTTTTGCCCTCGCCAAGAGACAGTCCCAGATGCGGATGCAGAGCCACCGCTACCGCCACCGTCACCGTCACCGCCACCATCACCATCAACACCACGAGCCGCAGCCGCAGCAGCCGAAGCTGAAGCTGAAGCAGCGGCAACGTCAAGTGTCATAGAAACGATGACCAGAGAATGAGAGAGACGACAAAAAGAAAGCGGATTGCGCAATATTTGCGTCATCGCATTAAGCGAGACGACGCAGACCGTCGCAGAGCAGAGCAGCACAGCACAGCGAAGAGCTGCGCAGAGCTGAGCTGAGCAATGGAATACAGACTAGGGGCCAGAAACCAGAAGGAAAAGGAAAAGGAAAAAAAATGCAGTCACCACAAGTGCCCCAAACACGTACACAGAGAGAAAAAAATCAGATGTTAATGATAAGAGCATTGCTTGGGAATTGATGATGTTATACAACTATAGCAAATGCATAGCATCATCTTATGTACGTGTTGACTAAAATTCAAATTTATGATATTTTACATTTTAAGAGCTTCTTTAAGTATAAACGAAATTTAAAAGATCATTCATTTGTATTTCTACCTTAGCTGTTTTAGCTGCATTGGCTGGGAATATGGTATATTTTGACCTCTATGGTATATTTGTAACGCAACACTTCAACGATTTACCAAATATGACCTTCAGTATATTGTTTGGTATTTTTTAAGACAGGACTGTTTTGCTTTTATTCAAATTGCGTAGCGAGTATCTTACAGCTGATCACTTTCGAGTGGGTTTTATTATTACTTGTTATTACACGTTCTTTAGTAGAAGAGGAAGTATATTATAATGAATTAAACTAAGGTCACACTAAAAAATATTGAACGCCATAGGTGATCAATAAGAGGTCCACGTTCAATTAGATTTTCGATACTCTAAGTGCTTTGACATGTTCTCAGTGCAATGATAATAATAAAATGCAAAAATTTTGAAGCCTAGTCAAGTCAACAGTACACATGAAAATGTTAATTTCGCAGGTGTATATTAATATTTTTTTTTGGCGAATTAAGATATTACGAAAAATGCACATCAAGAATTTCATTTGAATTCCACATTTAGTAGGCAGCTTTTCGCTCGGTGTAGCTTCAGTTCGACCGGCATAATTGCGGATACAGATACAGCCGAAACCTGGAACCGAAATACTCGTAAACCGAAATGTGGGTGAGGCCTACGCGCAGCAGCCAGATTTGAAGCGAAGATGAAGACGGCGACAGCGACAACGACAACGACAACGACTGCGTTACGTTTCAGTCTCACAGCGTTGGAATGCAATTTCTCTTCTTTAAATATTTTTTCAATTGTTGTGCGTTTCGCCTTCACGTTGCCAATGCTTTAGAGTAGTATTAATCAACTTTTTGGCAGGGAGATGCAAAGCCGTCGTCATATATACATACATACATACATACATACATACGTATGTACGAATGTACGTACTTGTGTACATACTTGAATGTACGTTAGTTACTAGCAGGTATTATGCGGCTTTGTCCACGCGTCTCGCGTCTGTCTAAAATATTGACTAAGTTTTATATGGGCCAAATACATAGCTGGAAATGAATTAAACTTTCACTTATATCACCTTGGATTGCCCAAGTTTCACCAAGAAAAAAAAGGCAAATACCTTTAATATACAGATCTTTTGGAAGTCATGCAAGTGACGACGATTACAAATACACACATATACACACACACACACACATACACACACTCACACACTCAGTATAGTCTATAGCATTGTGCGAGTCAATGTTGCACACACAACACCAATTAACTTTAGCTCTATAAAATATTTATAGCCATCGAAGTTATTTACGAGTTTACAAACTTTGTTTCTACCATATCTAAGGGGAAGGGTGCATCTGGAAAACAGCTGGAAACGATTCGATTTCAACAATTACTTTTTTTGCGAAGCAAAAATCCCATATTATTTATGCATATTCCCATTAGAAACTATTACCAGCAGACACATCATCAGCAGCATCATTTGCCAAGTAATGTGAAATATAAAAACAATTATGCAAATGATAAGGTGGCCTAAATATAATTGAAACCTTTCCAATTTTTCATATTTCTCGCAGGTTGACACAAGTAAATAATAAGTAAGGAAGCTAAAGTCGAAACTGTTTGACTACTCGCTATCCATTTAGAATAATACCAAAACAGCAGTATTTATTCTTCAAATATACCAAATTAATACACCGCAAAAAAACTAAGATTTACCAATGGTTATATTTAAATATACTATAAAGTCAAAATGTACCAGAGTACAAAATATGCCACCTTGTCAATAAAAGCAACCAAACTTCGACTGCAAAAGCCGTTTTTGTTCAATAAAATGATTTCTTAAATAACTTAAATAAATAACTTAGACGTAACTTGCATATCAATACGAGTATAACCAAAAATTATAGCTCTATCTCTCATAGACTCTTTCAAATTGGTAACAGACAGACAGACAGACAGACAGTCGAACAGATCAAGAATATATATTCTTTATACTATCGGAAATGCCTCCTTCTGACTGTTACATATATTCCTAACAGGCACAAAATTATAATACCCTTCTAACCTATGGGAATCCGGATATAAAAAGTATCTTGAGAATGAAAGAAAAGTAACTTTCCTTGAGCGAGGCGGTCGATCACATGATGGCCGAGTGGCCTACTGAATGCAATGCACCAGGAAGTCTTTTCACTTGGTCAAAGCAACAGAGTGTTATCTAAAACAGCATCCATGAAGTCATCTGATGCAAAACTTGCTTGCCAACGATGTTGGATGTTGGATGTTGGATGTTGGCATAATCTTTATTTACGACTAGCTGGGGGAAGAAGTTGAATGGTCGAGCAACTAGTTACATGGGTAACCGATTAACTCGATTGAAAACTTTTTGCAACGATTGCAAGATTAAAAAACATATTTGATAATTTGCAAGTAAGCTGCTCGTTTAAATCAATATTTGTTCTTATTTTGCCACACACTCACACAAATATTTGTTGGTTGTACATAAGTGTGAAAGCCAAAGTAAACGCGACTTGAAATTGTATCTTCCACTCTTGACAACGACGCCCTCGACGGCCTCGCCCGACATGTTTATAAAGTTATTTATTTCTGAAACTTTACCTCGACCCTACTAAAATCGTTTTAAAATAAGCATATTTTTATTAGTTTTTAAGTATTGTCACCTCGTTATCCAAAAAATTGTTGCATTAGGCCCAAGAATGTATCTTCGACCCTATAAATGCGTAATTGGTTGTTATGATATGAATATTAAATTTTAGAAGAAGAAACACCAACTTATCTTCTATTATACTATATAACATGATATATGTATGTATATCAAATTACTATATCTATAAGTTAGAGTATTTAAAAGTTAAACTAAACTAAAAAATAAACCCATTATAGGGCCCACAGATCAAAATTTTCATAGCGATTTGACACACCTTCTGATTCAGACGACAAATTAAAAGGCAAAAAAAAAAAAAATACACATTCATAATGATTGAATTTTTGTTAGTTACATAAGTTGAGAGACTTTCTATGCATAGCATAAATTTCGTATTGATCGCATTAATTAACATTAATAGTAAGCTGAGAATCACAAACAACATGTAAATTGGAATCATTATGTTACGTTATTATTTGTTATGTTTTAGTTTCAGATTCACCTGCTAAACAGGTCGAAGCTGAGCTTAGTTCAGACTAAGTTGACCCGAGTACTTTAAAGCTTTACGCACTCGGCACTCCGCACTCCGCACTCCGGGTAATGCCGGATTACATCAGATGCTGTGAGTGTCTGTCTTCAAGTACTCATACAAATTGGAGTCAACAATGAATTTGGTACCCTCGAAAAAGTCTCTTGGTTGCAGCCAATTGGCATTCAGCATACAGCATTCAGCATGTGGCAAGCGCTGTGCCATGTGAAAATGTTGCAAAACTGGTCGCGTCCGAAAGACTCTCTCTTTCTTTCGCCCTCTCTCTCTCTCTCTCTGTCTCTCTGTGTGTGTCTCTGAAATTGTCTCTCACTCTGCGGAGACAAGTTAATTCTATGAAGGCGGTCCCTTTGGCGAGCATATTGTGTTGAGTCAGACGCGCAGTCGACTTGGCTTGGCTTGGCTTGGCTTAACTTGTCTGTTTATTTTGTATTTGTTTTTGGTTTTTTTTTTTTTTACCTTCACAAAAATGAATTCACTTTCGATTTCCAGCATTCGTCTTTACATCGGCGGCTGCGCAGCCGCCGACGACAGCGTTGAGTATTACCTCTATATGAACTGGCGTTATCATCCATGCCGCAGCATTTTCAATTCGAGTGTGATAAGTAGCGGACGCCGGACCGGAACCGTACCGACCACCGACCACCGATCACCGAATACATTGTGTTATCTCGCAGTTGTCAATTCGCGGATTCGCAGTATCGCAATACAACGGTGCAAAGTTGGAATTTTTTTTATTGTTCGGTTCCTTCGTGAAACACAGTGCCATCGTATCATCATTTTGGTTACTTTTCTAAATTTTTTTTTTTGAGTGATTATTTTTGCCAAGTCAAAAGTTTGGCTCGAAACAACAAGTTACCAATAAAATCCATCGAGTTGCTGCGTTATCATAGCCATGGTAAATTTGTGAATTGTTTATGTCCCTATAACGGGAGGACATTGAATTTGTTTAAGAAAATATGAACATTTTGTGTGGTGATTATCGCTCCTCCATCCACTCAACATCCACCTTCCGTATAATATTCCTTTACGCGAACCCGATTAGGAAATACTCTACATTGATTCCTAGCTTATTCAATGAAACAACGAACGGATCTAAATATTATTTATAATAATTGGGAAATAAGGATGTAGTCTTAGTTCAAAGTAATTATTTTTCTGAGCAAGAGTTTCTTCTGTAAGAAATTCATGTTTCAAGTCTCTCACTCCCCTTTAAATATTAAACAGGAAATCCCTTTCACAAAAAAGTACCAAACAGGAATTCACGCTTTTTTATGCGAAACGCATCATTAAAAGTCGTGAATGAAGAGTTTTAACAGGTCAAAGGATTTATTTTATTTTATTGGTTTGTAGTAATTGCTAAGGAAGTGTAAAGTAACGTTATAGAGGGATATATTATTGTGTCTATTAAAAATCAAGAACAGCGATGATTTGTATAACTTTATACAACAATATCAAGTTATAGCATTGAAGTTTGTATTTGATATTTTAATAATATAATAATAGAAGTAATAATATCAAATAGTATGATGATTTATATCCGCTATCATTCTACATAGCATCTAAACATTCCATTCGAAAAAAGTTTTTTTTTATACATAAGTATGCCAATCATGTTTATTTTCTAAAAAATTAAAAATTAACTTTTCATTGGTGTAACTTGTTTTAAAATTAACTAAATGAGAACAACACTCCCAAATATTTTTGCGGATTACAATGCAATCAGTTTTTTAATTATTGAAAACCCCTTTATATGATGCACAACGATGCATTGGCCCTGTAGCTTTGTCTTCCATATTTCAAGAGTAATCTTAAGCGAACACGCACACGTACATATGTACATGCATATTAAGTAGTTGAACACTGCAATAGTATGGGTATTCCCTGGTGTTGACGTGACCCACATTCCATTGTCAGATAAAAAGTAAGAGAAAGAAAGAAAGAGCATAAACGTCACAACATGCATAGCGTGTGCATCGTATGTGACATACGTATGTATGTGTGTGTGTGTAAATATATGCAATGTGAAACTGTGTTGTTGTTGCAGGGTAGCTTGAAGTCGTTCTCATTTGGTGCAAGAGAAAGAACTTGAATGAACCTTCAGATAGCTGACCTAAAGAGTTGTAATCACATTATCATTCCATTAATAATGTTGTTATTTCTGGTGATCTCAAAATCTCAATCTCAGTCGCTGTCTCCATTCCCATTCATATTTATTGGTCATCATTTACATATATATATATATATATGTATGTATGTGTACTAAGGTTGTTGTTGTTTGCTTGGCTCATTCGTTCATCTGCCAACTAAATTATCGTTTTCTCAACGAGAGTGAAAGCTTGGCGCTTATTTTTTGTTATTTTGTTTTTTTGCTTTTTGTTTTTGCGGCTCGCGTCTCATTTATTTGATCTGCTATTGTTGTCGTTGTTGTTATTTTTACCGTCGCCGCCGTAGAAGTTGTTGTTTTTTTTTGTCAATTGCTTAGCATCAATAACAAATATTTGTAGGCTATGCTAATGAGCAGAAACCAAACGAAAGCTAAAACTGTGCGCCAGCAGCGACTGCGACTGCGACTGCGACGCAGCTGAAGCTGAAGTCGAAGTCGAAGTCGAAGCCGAAGCTGAAGAGTCTTCAGGCCGTTAGCTGTTCAGGCACTCATTCATTTTGCATTTTCTGTTATTCAATCAACATACAGTGCACGCTCTTAAGTGTGAACATTCGATTATGTGAACTTTCTTAAGAGTAAACATCAAATTTGGTTCCGCTAAAAAGTGAGTGTAGTCTTCCCCCAAAGCAAAGTATTATTACAAAAGACTCAGACTATTACTATAAAAATCATTCAAAGAGATCATAACACTTGAATAATGCATACCTTAATTCATTTAACTCGTTAGCGAGCACATTCCTGTCAACTGTAACGGGTGTGCACTGTAAATACGGAGTGCCAAAGCTTAACTGCATATTAAATGTTGTTGTTGTTGTTGGTGGCATTGTGCGGGTCATTTCAACTTTTCACAAATGTACATACATAAACATCATCTGCTGCACTATCACCAACCACATTCCCCCCCCCCTTTTCTTTTCCCCTTCGCATTTTATGTTAATCATTCTCTCTGTTTTTCGATGGCTTGGCACATTTTTAATTGTTTGCCATTTCTTGTATAACATATTTTCATTATGGACCGCGTAATTTCACCGCCTGCATTTGTAACACCTACGAGTACTCATCTTCACTCAAGAGCGCGACAGAGATAGACAGACGGAGACAGAGACTGAGACAGAGACAGCACTTGGCAGCCCGCTGATCGCTGATGTTGCTTGCTACCTTGCCTTTTGTTTTGTTTTGTTTTGTTGTTTTTTTTTCGACTAACGGGAAGTGAAAGTTTTCACCTCGGACGCGGCATTTCTTTTTGGTTTTTTGGCATTTTTCATTCGTTCGCTCGTTCGCTCGATCGTTTCTTCTTCGCTTGAGGCCACTGGGAGCTTATGACATTTTGTCCAAAATCCCCCAAAATCGTTGCTGCTTTTGCTGCTCGCTGTGCGTACAACGAGCTCATTATTGCTGCACAACGCAACGCACCACAATGATCATCGAACTATGTTGAGTTGTTGATTAAACAGTGTGCGCCGGCCGCTTACGCAATTTTCATGATTATAATTGGTGAAAGGGCATCTAGTTATTACTTCACAAGCCAGCCAGCCAACCAGCCAGCCACTTGACCAGTTGCCCCTCTCAATAACAGGATGATGGCACCGAAAACCGAAACAGGTTTCCTCGACGTACCGACAATCAAATACCCTACTTGACCGACTGACTCACTGACTCAACTATTATTGCACAGCATAAACTGTAAAAGCTGGGACGCTGAGATACTGAGATTCACAATTGTGTGCAAATACGAACGACCCAAGCAACACTTGAAAACTTGATATATAACATACTATATTTAGCCAAACAGTAGTTATGTTATACAGTCGAAAGATCCTAGCTGAAACATTATTTGTATATTATTGTAGACATAAGATATCGACAGATATTGACAGATTTCTAGACCCTTCTAATACTTCACTGACTGAGTCTCTGATTAAATAAGATCATTCCAATGGTGTTGGTTGTTTCTGAATGAAAGACTTAAGTTGAGAAAATTCCATATTCCCACATTGAATCTATTAGCTTAATAAATGCACTGGAATTAATTCAAGTTCACACTTTAATTCATTCATTTCTTTAGGTGCACTTCGCACGCGATAAATCTCAAAATATTCGCTTAAAATTATGGTCGTGATAAATTATTTAAAAAAAATCTACATTTTCCATTTGTCGCATAGCGAAAACATTTTACAGAATATTTTTGTTATACTTTTTAATTAGTTTGCTTAGAGTTGTAAGTGTATTGCATAATATTACCACTTTCGAAGTACTAAAACCAAAGGGGAATTAAAGGAAGACTTTTTCGCATATTTGTAAAATTCTAAAACATTTTGAATGTGGAGACTACTTTGATTTAATTTATAACTTATATTTATTGTATTTTTGTATTATTATTGGCGCATATAAAGCATAAAATATTATTGCAAATATGCATCAGGCATAAATATTTATTTGTTATTTTTATAACTCTACAATTTAATTGTTTTCCAAAGTTTCTTCACCTCTAATCTGACTTCTTCTCTCTCTCTTGCTCATCCAATCCTAATCTCCTACAGAGGCTGTTATGGCTGACAATTGTGACGGCGTGCTGCTTTTGTGCCGCTCACGCAGTTCTAAGCGGCAAGGAAGCAAAGCGTCAAGCAGGTTTTGATAGATATGGACCACCACCAAGGCCGGCACCACAGTACGGACCACCACCGCCACAACAACAGCAACATATACCACATCGCGAATACGGCGTGCCCCAGCAAATACCCTTCAGGGAATACGGTCCACCAGCGTTGAAATATGGACCTCCAAAGCTGAACTTCTTGGGCGGTGGCTCCTCATCATCATCCTCTTCATCATCAGGTTCCTTGCATGAGCAGGTCAAGACGCACTTTGGCGTCCCGGTGCCCTTCTATGGTCCGCCACATATTCAGAAGAAGCCTGGACCCCAATATGGACCACCTCCACCACCAAGCCCAGTGTATGGACCACCGCAAGCACAGTATGGCCCACCTCCACCACAGCCGTCGCCACAATACGGTCCCCCTCCATCACCCCAATATGGTCCACCAAAGCAAAGGTACAAACTCACAGAGATTAACCGTTTGTGGCGGAGAGTTGCGTAACCACGAATCTGATAACCACAATAGCGTGGAGTCGATTGCTAATCTGCATTTATCTCGATCCCACAACAGGTATGGTCCTCCTCCACCACCACCATCGAAGATTCAGTTCGGCGGCCCTCAGCCATTGCCTGCACCACATCCGGCGCCATTGTTTAAGCCAGCCCATCAGCCAGCGACATCTTACGGACCACCCGCCTCTGGCCCATTGAATTTGCCACCTAAGCCAGTGTACGAACCTCCACCAAACTATGGACCTCCACCACTTCCCATTAGCTTGCCTGGACCACAATCACCCAACTTCCACAGTGTGCCCCAGCCTTCTGGAGGCCCATTGCAGCAAGTGCGCATCCAAATTGATGCCTCTGGACACACACACAGTGTGAGCGGCTCCCAAGTGCCATTCCATACTGCCTGTGATGGCTGGAAACCAATTCCAGCACCTGTCGGCGCCAACATTGAGCAGCATCACATTGAGAGCCAGGGCTACAGTGGTGCAAACATCAACCAGGGTCACAGCCAGGTCAACACCCAGGGCCAACAGATTGTCACTCAATACAATTTGGGTGGTGCTGGTGCCACCGGAGGGTCAAGCAGCATTGTTGACGGCCTTACCGACGAACAGTTGGTGGCTGTCGCTCTTCAAGGCGATGTCAACAACGTCATTACAGGTCCGTCAGGTGGCGATGCTCATCTCAATAGCATTGACTCTGATGCTTTGCAGGTACGTAGATCACAGCATTCAGTTAAGAGGTGGATAGCTATCGATCGGGTCGTTGACATCAATAGTCATCGATCGTTTTCGCCAAACCAATGATGACTTTCAAATTTACGGCCTTAATGACTTTTGTTAGCAGAATAAGGCTGAAATAGTTCTCCACCTTGAGCTTCATTTCAGAGTCAAGAGTCAAGAACCCTTAATTGTTAACCGATCTTCATTTATCTATCTAGATCACCGTTGAAAACTCGAAGCCAACCGAAATATTTGCTGCAGGTGGTCCCAACTATCAGCCCACAGGTAATGGCCCAATTCCCGGCCCTCAGTATGGACCTCCGCCGCCAGCTCCTCCACCACAGTTCGCAGCTCAAACCAGCAGCCATGCGCAGTCCTCAAGCCAATCCCATGCGCATTCGCATTCGCACTCACAATCAAACGTCAACATCCAGTATGGACCTCCCTCAGACAATCTACTGCCTCTACCACAGTACAACGTTGGTCCACCCAATAAGCCAGTTGCTTATAGGCCACCAGTTCCCGCTGGACTGTTAGAGTCCATTGGCGCTACAGTGCAACACTTGGATCAATTCGGTGTTAAGCCGCCTCAACAGTCACCCAACTACATTCCACCCGCGACCAATGAAATTGCCTTGAGTGGTCCATCAGGTCCACCACCTGCCCCACAAGCTCTATACGGAGCACCAATCAACCAGCTGCCTCCACCACCACAACAGATCATTTCACAGCAACAGTTGCCACAAGCGCAACCCGGACAAGTCTTTGGACCACCAAAACTTATCGCTGTGCAACCCTACAACCCAGCTGCCCGACCACCACCACCTCCAAATGGCCATTTCGCACAAGGACTACTGCAACCACCAGCGATTCAGCAACAGTACTTGCCTCCGCCACCAATCTTCGTGCAACAGCAGCAGCATCAACAGCAGCAGCATCAACAGCAGCAGCAACATCACGCTGAGAATAGCTACAGTGCATCGCAGTACACGCAGCAATACATCAATTCGCAGGGACTTCCTTTGGCCCAACAATCACAACGTTTTGACTTGGATCCACGACAAAACACCCTTCACCTTCAGCCCCCAGTGACCGTGCACAACTGCGGCCACGGACCCAATCTTGTCAGCAGCACTGGCTACGCGGTTCAGCAACAACAACAGCAGCAGCAGCACCAACAGCAACAACAATTTGGCAGCATTTCGACGGCTTCAAATGTTGGCTATAATGCCATTGCACAAAGCATTCCCCTAGTTGAGCAGCACACTGAGTTCCTAAGTGGAGGCCCTTCTGATAGTTATGGTCCTCCACCGTCGGGCAACGATATTGATTTTGATCATTCCGGTTATGCTTCTCAAAAGTCCGCTGTTGCCGCTTTGCCCGATGGCACAGATCCTAATCAACTGCCTGGTCTGAATGGCTTAGATGTGATTTCAGCGCAGAAATCGCAAAGTATCCAACTTAATGCTGGTGCTGAGAAATCGGCGCAGAATTTTGAAATTCAATTTGGCACTTCATTGAACAATGCAGCTGGTAGCGGTAACGGTAATGCTAACATTGCTAACCCCACAAACCTCGACGAACATGGTGTTAATCATGAGGAGATTTTGTCCCAGGGTCTTCTGCAGTCCATACTTACGGCAATTGAACAACCTCAATCGTCGTCAGCAGGTCCACAGAACCATAGGGCCCAAAGTCGTTCCGATGAGCCATTAGATGATGCTGATGAGGATAAAGACCTGCATCATCACGATTCCAAGCACGATGAATTGCACGACGAGAATGATGAGGAACTCCATGCCAAAGTTAAGGAGATTGAACCTATTGTAGCTGCTGATGTTCAGGAAGAAGCCAAGAATTAAATCGAGTCATTAATTACTTACTAGTACGTGTCAATCCATAACGATAGAGTTCATGTCCCACATTATCGATTCGCTTTAATTCTTTATTTATTGCATCATTATCTTTATCACACCCATATAGTACTCTTATATTTTGCGTTTTGTATTTATCATTTAATTTTCCTGAACTCCCTTGTTGGACAACAAGCCATTAATAAGTGTCACAGACATGGGACGGAAACTGATTTTAGAAATCAATCCTTGTGGAAAGAACCACTGAGTCGATCGATGGGGATCCAGATAAAAAAAACGAATATAAAACAAAATGTCTTATTTAAGCTAATTGTTTAAAACTATATTAAATAAACAAATTTATTTATTGTACATACAACACGTCTTTGAGAAAACATTTTAAATTTTAAAAGAGCCACCCCTCAAGACCTCAATGATGACAATGGAGTGATTATTGGCGAGGAGTTGGAGCCTCCAACTCGGAGGTCGCCAATCAAAAACATGTAAGATACCTACAGTGAAAAGCATAACATTGCGGTATTATTCTAAATATATACCAAATTTATACACCTCAAACATACTAAAATATACAGAAGGCTATATTTGGTATATTAATATAGTACTGCGTTCAAAATATTCCAGGATGTCAGCGAAAGCCGCTAAGAGCCAATTGCAGTATGTGCTTTTAGCGATACAATTTATTTCTTAAATAGTCTGCGTGCAAAAATAACAAATAGGCGAAAAATTATATTTCTTATAGTCTGAGAAATCTACATAGGTGTAAATACGGACAGACATGTTTATATCGTCTAGGATGTTGACGCTGATCAAGAATATATATACTTTATGGGACCGGAGAAGCATCCTTTTACATGTTACATACTTTTCCTGCGGACACAAAGCTGTAATACCCTTTTACGCTATGAGTAACGGGTAGAAATAGTTAGCGTAAGAGCAGGAGGATGAAAAGGAAAGAATCCAATTGTTTTCAGCACTGACTGTATAAAAAAAATTAAGCAAAATATAAAATAAAATTAACTGACATACATAACTATTGGAAAATGTTAATTATTATTTTAATTAATTATTATTATTATATTTTATAAATTACACTGAACACTGATTAACAGTTGTCAACTATAGCAGAGTCGTCTGTAAAAAGCTGACTGATTTTCTCGAATTATTTCATAGCAGTAAGCATTTAGGTACACGAATTCGCGTGTTGAAAACACGAATCCTATGAAGCATTTGCAATATTAACACGTGAATTAAAACTGATCGAAAAAAAACCAAAACTGTTTTATGTTTATATTATTATTGCTTCTATATATTTTTTTGTTTATTAAAAACAAATAAAATTTACCTAGCTCATTTTTATAATTATTATATTTTTTTAGTTTTGTATTATATTTAATTTTTATTTTTGTAGTCCCCGAGTTTATTTTTCCCTACTAAAGTGATTTATTTAATTTCGTTTATATCTTTAAAAACATGAATTTTTGGTTTTTGAATTTATTTTGTTTTTAAGATCAGTAGATATGAGGTCCACATTAATTTTTAAGTATCGATATGTTTTCAGACCAATAAAAAGCAACCAAATAATAATATAATAATAATAAATAATTGAATGAATTACGAGTGGCTGAACTCATTAATATAACAATTTATTGTTGAATTCAATCTGGAATTAAGCATCCAAAAATAAATTTTCTTTCGATTAATTATCGGACGCGGAATAGTAGAAACTCATTTAATTTTTTCGCGTCGGCGTTAACGCGTAAGAATGCATGGAATATATTCGATATTTGATCGTGGAATCCACAGCTTAAAACAATATGCAAATCGATGATTTGATAATCGATAATTTGTTACAACTCTATTTTTCGTCGGCATAAGAAAAATGTTTTTATAATTTATTTGTTAATTACAAACAAAAAATAAGTGTGGAACGGATACAAGTTAAATAAAACCAAGTCGTTTTACCTAATTAAGACACTAGCGGTATACTGCGACTAAGTTGAATAAGCTTGTGTGCTCAGATAGCAATTGTACATACGTATGTTTGTATACCAAATATAAATAAGTATTGAGGAAATACCCAATGTGAGAGTATATGAAAATATTTGTGCGAGAAGAAAATGATGAGAACACGTGTATTTGTAGTGTAAGATTCAAAATATTGTCTGATTTGTACAAAAGAAATGCTTCCGAGTTGCCGCAGATCGTGTGTTTTGTGTTATCCCTAAAAGTGCAAAGTTTTTTTATATGAAAATATTTGTGATGAGTTAAGTAATAAAAAAAAATAACAAAGGAAACTCAACATTGCATCGGTCCATTTTTTTATAAATTGTATATTATGTGTATATTGATAATACTTATGTATATATAATATATATTTAATTTTTTTTTAGTTGGTATGTTTTAAAATATAGTTATTGATAAAACGTGAATCGTAAAAAAAAAAAAAAAAAACGAACATAGAGCACAAACGACATGGATCTACTATGTTCGGAGAGTTTACAAACTGATTCCGAGCAGGCCTTAAACGTTGTGATTCAAAACCAATCGAAGTCCACCGCAGTTGCTGAAAGAACTTCAAAACAACAACATATTAATATTAATGGCAACTCTCCGCATTGCTCTTTAGGCTGCGATTATCGATCGAGCAACGTTAAGAAGAAGACTTCCGCCGCCGCCGACAAGAGTGATTTAATTAAAGATTCGCCCCTTGTTGCTTGCAATATGAGTAAGCTCGTTTATGTATTCACTTCTGTCGCGTCCTCTCCTTCCACTGGTGAATCAACAACAACAACAGCTACATCAAACAGTCCACAACAAAATACGCAGTCAATCGGTTATCAAGCCACTAATCAGCAGCCGCCGCCGCCACCTACGCATAATTCTCCAAACACAAAAACAATAAATCGATCATTAACAACAATAAATACGAATGCCGCTGATCCCGATCCAGACATTCATAATAAACATGCGAATGCACATTTGGTTGTTAATGATCCCACATTCAAAACTGATCGCTGCTTAGAAAATGCGCTCAAAACTGAAGAGAAACATCAACAGCAAATTACCAAAACATATTTCCAAACGATTCAAAAAGATATAACGCCTCCTATGCGCAAAATTGTTGCTGAATGGATGATGGAAGTAAGTACATTTTATATACATAAATTAACTTTTATTTTAATAGCAACATGTTAAAATCTCTCATCCATTTAAGATTATGAAAGTAGGGCAATCACAACATACTATTTTAACTACTACATCTATGTATATACCATATCTAGCTTGATTTATCATGAGTTGAAATGGTTGGATAAAATGATTTTATTTTTATTTTTTAGTTTAAAGATTTAATAAAACTACATATGAATAATAACGATACGAATATTGGTGATCTTCTGCGCAGTTCATGTTTTATTTTATATTTTTACCAAACAATTTTTGTTTTTCAAATGATAAATTAAACATACTAAAATATAACGGACAGCAAAAAAAAAAATATATATAAAATTTTTAAAATATTACTTCGGCATCACTACTACTACTTTAATATTTCCTACAGAAACATTTTCATAACATTTTTTACTTTTTGTATGTATTTCAGGTGTGCATCGAGGAGAAATGTCAAGAGGAGGTTGTTTTATTGGCGCTAGGCTATATGGATCGTTTTCTATTTTCTAAATCGGTTCGAAAAACACATCTACAAATTTTAGCCGCCGCCTGCTTACTGCTCGCTTCTAAACTACGCGAACCTCATTGTTATGCACTATCCGCAGAGCTCTTAGTTTTCTACACGGATAATAGCATAAACAAAGATGATTTAATAGTAAGTTTAACAAACAATTTCTTGTATTTTAAGTGCTTTATAAAGTATTATTATTTGTCCATGTCTCGATGGTCATTACAAGCAACTTAATTAAATGAATTTAAGAAAGAGTTTCTTGTAACCTTTTATCAAGTGTATCAAGTGTGTTTTAATAAGTCTTATTATCTTTCGTTAAATATCAAACGATCGTGTTGTCAGTTTTTTAACATTAAAGAGTAATTGAATTCAAAAACCATAAATTATAATAATTTTGTGTTTTTTTTTTTTTAATAGAAATGGGAATTATTCGTGTTAAGCCGTCTGGGCTGGGATCTTTCATCGGTGACGCCCTTAGATTTCCTAGAGCTCTTGATCATACGCCTGCCCGTCAAGAATAAAAACTTTTCGGGCTTGAACATTGAGCAAGTACGCCAGCACGCTCAGACATTCATATCATTAGCTGCCAAAGGTAAGAAACATTTTAATATTTCATGTCATAAAATTGAAGGAAACAATACAAATACAAGTTTAAATCACTGAGAATTAAGAATCTTAACTAATTCCAATTATTTCTTGCGTATAATATTATAGAACACAAGTTTGCTACATATACGGCTAGCACAATTGCGGCATCCAGCATTGCTGCATCGATTTGTGGTCTCAAATGGGATCTGAGCACTGGTCACAATATTCATTTTCTATTAAGCCTGCTTACTGATCTAACTAGTGTGGGACAGGTAAGATCATTAATGAAGGCACTTAAATTCTTAGATTCATTAATTTACATTCTATATCGACAGGATCAACTTCAACAATGCATGATGCAAATGGAGGACATATTTAAGGAGCACAGTCATAATTTGCAACCATATTTTGTGACCGTTGAGAATCCTCCAGCGTTAAAAGGATATTATAATCAATATTCACATCAGCAGTATCATCAGTATCAAAAGTCCATGATGCCAGTCTTGCAGACGTGCAAAATGCAGGCTCAAGGAGCAAAGGAGCTACACGAAATTGAGTTTTGAAAATTTGGTTAAATTTGATAATTTGGAAATTAATATGCAGTCACATCGCATATGCTAGAAGCTGTTAAACAAATTTTTGCTGACTGAACCGCCTTAATATTAACATAATTTAACATATATGACTCATACATTTGTAAATGTGTACAAGTTATATTTTAAACAGGATCGTATACAGGCACGCCAGCTAGCTGCCATTCTATACTATAAATAAATAAGACAAACACTGTATTCACTAGTTATTTTTTATTTAACACACTTCCACAAGATAATTTTAATTTTTTTTTTTGTTTCTCCATGGGCTTACACATAACGCTTTACTTTTATATATTTTGAACTTGTACAGATTTATGAATATATCTGAAACTATAATTTTATGAATTATGTATATTGAAGCTACAAATTTAATAATGAAAAAAACGGAGGAAAAAAAAAGAAAACAGACTGATTGTGAAACAAAAGAAATCACTTATGTATGTATAATTTACGAACTATATTAAAAATGAGTAATATATATTCGATAGTTGTTTAATATATAGCATTTACGTTACCAATTAAATATAAATACTTTTATCGCTGGGTAAACCCTGCGTTGTGCGTGTTATTATACACAATAAATACATTTAATTATGTCTACGAACAGAAACAGAGTTGGTACTTTTTTGTTTAAAGATATAAACAATTTGATTAATTTTCGCAAACATTATTAATATGAATAAATGTTCAATGTTCAATAATATAAATATAATTTTAATATCTTAAAGTTAATACATTTTTTTATTAATAATTTATATGAAAGCGAAAGGTATTGACAATTGGTAAGTATCTTACATTAGGCCACAAAATGTATTATATGAAATATTTGCATATGATTTAATATCTGATTTTTATACCTGATATCCTAGAAAGGTATTCAAAGGTGAAAACTTGTTTGTGCATTGGATAAGATTTAAGTACGACAATTATAATTTGAAAATTAAAACCTCCTAAGTCTCACGGCTTGGGCAACTGTGAGTCAACGAGCGCAAACATTCGATGAGGGTTCAGAAAACCTAAATTCTGCGACTGATCATTTAAAAATATCATCCTCTTTTTCTCATTCAAAAAAAACTTGAATTGCGTCTAACTTAAAATTTGTTACTATAGAAGCTCGAGCTCTTCTTGCATGTGTATAACATTCGTATTTAATAGTTCGGAGATGGCATTTTTCCACATCACAAATATTTTTGGAGGTAACAATTTGCGCTTATTAGATTATAGCGACTGTGTAGAGCAAAATTAAAATCTGCTTCATAATGGTGTATATTTAATTGCTATTGAATTATATCGCATTTGCCAGGTTATTATAGCAATTCGGATTTGATATATGTACATAGTAAGAGATCGCGATTTAACGAATTTTGATGATGATTACTATCATTTTGACATAAATTGAATTTATACGAATTATGAAATTTTAAGATTTAAATTAGTATTATGTATACTATGCCTATGAATAAAGATATAGCCATTGTTACCTATTCACTGAGTTGAATCTTGAATTTAAAAAAATTGTATAGATATGGTGCATGATTTTTATAACATACGTTGTTGATCATATAATCATGTGTGGAATTAAATATGATCAAATTAAAAAAAAATTAAATATTTGGTACTAATTCATATTTATGTTGAACTTTAATTGCAATAAAGATGGATCTACACTAGATTGTTTTTTAGTGTTTATTAAATCACTGAAAAAAATACATCACTGTGCATAAATACATCTCTCGCAAAACAGATTGAATTGCGCAAATCATTCCATCCTGTGTATAAAAGCATCGCATGCGGAAGCAACCACTCAAAACGTAGATTGAAACAGAACAAGTACCTTCATTTGAATACAAATTTTTTGGATTGAAAATAATATTATTATGTAAGTTATTTTTTACCTGATTTATTGACTTAATTGTCCCGTATACCAAATGTTATTCAAATAATAAATTATTATTGTTATTATTATTATTATTATTACTTACAGGATGAAGTTTCTGTTATTTCTAATATTGACAGGATGTTTGGCGAACATCGCATCGCTTCCGCTACCTGTTCCCGACGAAGAAGTAGCACGAAGTTTTTCGTCGGATAATCAAACGGTATTGATTGACAAAGCTGGTAATTTTATTTCGATTGAGCAACCTGCAGGCAAATTAGTGGAAACCAAAGGCAAGACGACCGACAAGAACGACATCTTTGTTTCAATTTCGCGAAATGAAGTTCCGTCAAAAGCAATACACCCTCAAATGCATTCAATTCCCGACATTGAGAAACAAACCACATTACCAGTGGCCACTCATAAGGAACTACCTATTATTAACCAAGAAAAACAGACATCTGAAATTGACGTTGTCAAAAGCGAAACCGAAAGCAACACTCCAGTGACAGTTCAAGCTGAATCAGAATCAGAATATACTACGCTTTCGCCCACAATGGATATTCAATCTATCATCGACAAGATCCATGACAATAAGTTGTCCGAGAACAACCCCATCGCCGATTTAGAAAGGATTCAAGAGTTAACTACTCCACCTACAAACGTATCTTCAATAGAGCCGAAACTGACGCTGGACAAATCAGCTGCTTAAGACAACGGTTTGCATAAAACCAAATAATCTTTTTAATTTAAAAACGTTAGATAATAGGGTAACGATCCAACCATTAGGCATTAACATTAAACGTTATACTATTTTTAAGGATTATATCAGCTTTTAGCGTCCCGCAACAAACACAGTTTTTAGATTACTAAATACATTTTTTTTTCTTATTGATGTTAAACAGGTTATAATGAATAACCTCAGCTATTTTTTTAATAATACAATAAAGTAATTTATAATATACTTTACAATCTATTGTGTCTTAATTGGCATCATCTTCTAAAGTTGAAACTAACAAAACAAAAATTGAACTACTGACGACGTCAACGGTCGATGCCAATAGATCTAAACCTATCGACTTGCCTCCACTAACTACTGGCATGTAGCTCGCCTATCGACTCGCCTCCACACCTATGTATTCTCTTAATAGATAATATTCAAGCCAGCCACTCTAATTTACTTTACGCGGCTAAAACTGCGTTGTTGAGATGAGAAGACAGTCATCGTTTAGGAAAAAGTGTTCCTTAATTCTCTCCCTGAAGCTTCATGGTCTTCAGAATTAATATAACATTTGATTTTATCTTACCAACTCCATGTTTTTTTTTAGCCTAATTAAAGAAAAAATTAATGCTCATAGTTTTCAATTGTTAAAATTTATTTCTTCGCTTATTTCAAGCATTACAACAATATTTAAATTCAAATTTACATTTAATTACATAATATACAGTTACAGTGTAGACATACAAATAAATAATTGTATTATACTTGATGCACTACATATTTAGATCAGCTGTAATTAACCAAATCTTCATACCACTGCAAGAACAATCACAATAATTTGAATATTTATGCTTATCTCCTCCTTCCTTCCATTCCCTTCCTACCTTCAATTTTCTCTCATGCAAGACTCCAAGGCTTAAGCTATGAATTCCCGACTAGAAGATATTCTGTTCCCAGGTCTACTCATTTATATAAACATACACACATTGGCGAACGCGCTTTTGACGACGCTCGCCACTGATCAATACAATTGTTCGGGTTTCAATTATTTCATAGTGGCCAGAAATTCGTGATCGTTATAATTAAAATGTGTTTTTGTATCCCTTGCAGGTGAGATCAGCATACGGACAGACCGGCAGGGTTAAATTAACGCGATTATAGATACAGATCAATGTAATATAATAATTTTTGCCTTGTTTTTTTTTGTTGTTTTTTTTAGTTTTTGTTCTTATATTTTTAACATAAAATAGTTTTTTCATTGACCAAAAAAAAAGTATAAATTTCACAAGATTTGTATTTCCGAATTAATCTTTTCACGTGTAAATGTGTAATATATAGTATATTGTTTGTCGACCATATTACACGATTTTGTACTAAGCTGAATCGTGGTTCACACTCTTATTCTATTATATGGACGCAAATCTTTCGATCAAAAAAGAATTTATACGAATATACTTAATTGGGCTAAATATGTTTCTTAGTTTGCCCCCCTTTTACGTCCATTTTTTAAAAGGTACAGCGTATCGACCAGCCTTCAAATCCCTTATATCAGAAGCAAGTTAAATTTTTTACGAGAACAGAAATGTTTATAAAGAGTACATAGATGTTATGGTGGCCCAGTTGAGTAAACACCCAAGTCGCTCTGCCCAGTCAGTCACATTGCAAGCGTTTCTTTGATAATTTTCTTCATAGCATTTCCCATTGACGGAACTGTCGAACCCGTCGTGGAATAATCAAATTTAAACAAATATGGCTGGACGTCGGGAAACGAAGTGTCAAAGATCAGATCCAGCTCACTTTGACTGGGTGTCTTTGGCACATAGTCGTGTCGATTCATTAGTTCCGTTATGTAGATAACCTTCTCAGTGAGCATGTCGGAAACATTTTCGCGACAAAGCTGACGCTCATCTTCGTTCTCATGCTTAATTAAGTCCAAATGAACAGTCCAAACCTCCCAGGGAATCGACTCTTGTGGAAATAACCAGCGATTTTTCTTTTTTTGAAAGAACTCCAAACTTATTTGGCCCGACCCGCAGCTTTCGTTTGAGCGTAGCTTTTCGCTAAACAAATTAATGGCACGCTTCACCCGCTGCGTCAAGCTATCGGATGTGCAACATACGTAGGTGAAGTCGATAAAGTCACAGTCCACATCCGAATATCCCACAGTGCCAATTGAGTATTGAGCATCACCCGTATACATATATTTGCCTAAGCAGCGATGGAAAAGCACTGTATGAAAAATGCTTGCAACCGCCTCGTCAACCTGCCGACCCTCCATTGTGAGGTCGAATACCTGAGACCTTGCATTCATTTTTACACGCTGTTTTTTACTAGACTTTATAAATACGGCTTAGATTGAATTTGATTTTTCGGTATTATGTGCTTATTTTATATATTATAGTGTCTCAAATTGGTCGAAGTGGTTTAAGCGTAAGTGAATACTTTGAATTTGATTATAATTTCCCTTTTTAAGCTACCTTGTGGCTGTTTACTTCTATAGCTACGTAATTACAATTTATATGATTAACTTAAGATCGTACCCAAATGAATCTTACTGTTCCATAAATATAACTCTGCTTCGACTTTCCTGATGGCGTCCTGGCGTGAACTGATCAGCGATATGCGGCAATTCTGAAGATAAGAGAAAAACGGAATTAAGAATAAATAGGATATATCTGTTTACAAATATCAGTATCACCATTATCGATAAGGCTCTCATGTATCACACACTATACATCAATGGTATTATCTACAGAAAATATATCAAACTGAGAAATGCAAATCACGGGTTTCTACAGTACACAACTTTTTCATTCTAACCAATATAAGACCATTTTTCGAAATTAAACAAAAATAAAAAATCAAAGTAAAAATATATCATACACTCTAACTCGTCTGAAAATAACGCTATCTCTGTCTAACTCGTGTTTTCCAACAGTCGAATCCTTCAGTATCACATTGAACAGAAAGGACCGAATCACAAACTTGTTTTGCATTAAGCATAAATGCCATAAAATTGCCTAATATAGAATTTATCAAAAATTGTATACTGTATGAACATATAAAAAAATCGGGAAACGAAAAATCTACTACCGATGTCGTCTTTGAAGATATATTAAACGTTCTTAAAGAGAATACGATATTTTTTCTTTTATTGTCAATGTTTTTGCTTACGAAATTTTGACAGCACTGGGTTAGCTCAAATCTTTTATATGCACATACATATGTACATATGTAGTCTTTAAGATCTACCTGTGCTTACACATGAACAACATCTAAACTGTTGAAGCTAATGACGAATATGTATGTATGTATATATATGTATATGTACATACGTCACATGTACATGTCCATATACGTTTTGTTCAAACTAGTATAACGTACCTGAATACTCATAAATCGGATGGTTTAACCCAACCGCCATATTCCTGAGATACACACAAATAACTAAATTCTTGGAAAGCCAAAAATCTGGAAAATTTTATGCTAACGATCTTAAAGTGAAAGATGAAAATATGTACATATGTATGTAAGTTGCAGCTGACGATTAATATTGCTTCGAATAAGTGACTTGTAACCCATTATTATTGGTATAAAATCAAGCAACAGTTGCATTTGGCACAAGTACATAATACCCTTCTATCCAAAGGAATATGACTACTCTAACTAAAGTCTTATCGCTTGGCATTGTGGTTGGCGCTTTTCTCATCGTCATTTATTGCAGAAAACACAATAAAACGTGTTACATCTGTTACATACAAATACGCAATTATGGTCAATTCAATGCAAGGATTTAGTGCATTTTTCTATATGTTCTATGTGCCCTAGTTCCACGCCAATCCACTAGCCACGATTTAGATTGCCCCTCATTTACCGCATTTACCATGTGTGGTAAACACGCAGTACCAAAACTATAGTCCTTAGTTGTACACAAAGTAGATAGTTCGACACCAACCATACTAAAGAGATGCGCATTGTATTTATGCATGCCCCTGAACACTTACGTATATATGTAAGTATGTATGCACATGTGCATGTATTTGTGTTTGTGTATAAGCACGTTGTGAGAATTTACTTTGTACGATTTATGATTACATACCTGCTGCTGGTGCATCGAGTGATTTGATATCAATGTGATTACACCAGCTAATAAATGCTGATGTGTTTGTTGTTGTTTTTTGTTGTGGGGGTTGGGTGGGCTGCGGTGGCTCTGCGTAACAGTTTTTGCAGCTGCAACCGCCGCAGCCAAAATGCTTTTGATTGTTTTGTTGTGGTGTTGCTTGCTTGATGACTTTACGAATTGTACCTCGTTCAATGTGTCACTCCTCGCTGTATAGTCTCGTTCAATAGATAAGAGAACTGAAGCGCAGGCGTTTATACTTTATTTTCATACTTTCATGCACGTTGTTGCCATTAATAGTTGTTTGTTTTTGCTCACACTGTTGTTGCTTTTATACAAAACACAAAAACAAAAAAAAAAATCAGTTTAGTAATCAGTGTTTCACTTAAATGTCAAATGTATTCAAGTACCTTTACGATCTTGTAATGGAATATTGAAGCAATTGCTTTTTATATACTATAAAAATCTTTATTTTGTGTAACTTCGTATTTAATATTTATTCTACGATGCAGCAAACACACGGAGTAGAGGTGGATTAACATACGCTCATTAATATCGATATCTTTACATGTTTTTCAGAATCGATATTATTACAAGCATCGATATATTTTATTGTGCAACTCACGTATGTTCATATGTTTGATTTTTAGTTTTGGAGACAATTTTTAATTTTCGATATTGAATTTATATCAAAGATATACATAATTGTCTACTATACAATATCAAAAGATCGTTTTGCCGAAGCCAAACATTATTATATCGCATAGTTGTTTTCCGAAATTAAAATACTTTATTACTTGCACTTACATAAAAACGTGTAATTTTTATTATTAATAATGGATTGATCATATAAGAATATGAAGTTGAACTTACAGGTGGAACGTTCGCGGGCTTTAAACCATTTTTTTTAAGTATGACAACTTTTTGTAACTTTCATCGATTGCTATCGTGTTTTATTTGAGCGCCAATTCAAATATCATTAGTTAAATGTTTTTTTAATACCGGTTTTTATTTTAGTTTTAATTTAAAATTACAAGAAACTTGTAATTTGTTGAAATTCGGTCCAGTCAGCTGTTATGTAATTGTATTTCAAACCAATCAATTCAAACCAGCACAACCCATTAAGGATTAAATTTTTGTCGAAAATAGAAACAAAAATTTGAATCTAATGTGTTAAGCTATTTGTCCAGATGCAACCTACTTCTGTTCTTACCTTACTTTCTCACAATAATGTAAAACTACTAATCAAATTCTTAGACATCAACATCATATAAGTTAATTGTCATGTCGATGGCCTAAGTAGCTAGCACTCCCCTATTTTAGTTATTATATTATTTTGTATAGTGATTAAACACGTAAATAAATAAGTAATAATACATTTTAAGAAAAATCGAATTCGACCTTTGAAATATTTTTCACAATAGTTATATAAATAAATGAACACACTATTTTTTATATTATAAAAATTGAATTTATAATATGCAATTTATATATTTATTATTTTCAATTACTGGTTTGACAATTTCATTCTTTTGAAGTTGTGATTAAATTTTAGCAACTGGCTTCAAGCCTAAAATTTTAAAACATTGTCGCAGAACAGCGGCGGTTGCTTCGCATAGTAAAATGCGGCTGTGATTAACTTTAACAATTTTGCCTGTCTTGTCTTTTTCAATGCAGTAGCAACTGTCATAGAATTCGGTGAAAGCAGTGCAGACTTCATAACAAAATTCGCAGAGGAAGTGAAGATACAAGCCACTGGAACATTTGATAATGATGTCAAAGAATTTGAGCAATGTTTTCGCAAGCTTCCACTCCTTTTCATGATCCAATACAATGTTAAATGCGTCCAATATCTTTGCAGGATTACTGAAATCTTCGCCAGAGCTGCGAGCAATTGAACAAATACGAGAGTATGTGTACAGTAAATATACGGCAGTATTTCCTCGATCATCCAGCATTTTCTCAAATGAAAACACATAATCACTAATACGATTGTGACAAAGATCAGCGTATTTGATACAACCATATGCCACTGATTCTTGAGCATCGCTCAACTCCTGTGGTGTTAGTATTTGATCACGACCTCTGTCCTGCAACTGTTTCAAAGAACATTTCATTCCCTCGTCGAGCAAATCAGACAATTTAACGGTATCGCCAGAGCGAGTCTTGAATTTTTTGCCATCTTCACCCAACACGACGCCAAATTGCACATGATCGATACGATGTTCGTTCGGATTAGCAATGCCGCAACGCTGAGCAGCTTCAAATATGGAATTAAAGTGCGTGCTTTGTCCAGAATCCACAACATAGATGATCCAGTTAACACATTCTTCTTCTATGCGGTGTCTAATTGCAGCCATATCTGATGTATCATATGTGAATCCTCCATCCGATTTCACTATTGTTAGCGGTATGCCAGTTTTATTAACATTTGGCCACATAATTTCACGGCCATCGTCGTGCTCCAAGAGATTCTTGCTTCGCAAAAACTCGACAACAGACAACATGCGCGATTGATAAAATGATTCGCCACGTTCCTCAATCGTGACGTCTAGTCGATTGTAAATCTTTTGGAACTCCTGTCGCGAAACGTCACATATGAGTTGCCAGGCCTTTATTGATTTTGGATCACCTGCTTGGAGAGTGACAACGTGCTGGTAAGCCCGCTTTTTGAAGTGCTCATCATCATCAAATCTGTAAGTAAAAAAGACAATAAACCAAATATTTTAGCTTTACACAAATAAGAGTTTTCCTACAATTGTTACACAATTTAAAATTAGTCTGCGAACGAGGCTTTCACTATTTTTTCATAATAATAATTTAAGAAGACATAAGCCAAGACAACATAATATAATCTTAATGATGAAACCTTCGGGTCATTACATTAATTTTACTAACATTCAATACTTACCGCTTTTTGGACTCTTTATAAAATGCTTGTAAATCTCCAATTGGTGGACTCTCATTAATGAAGTTGGGAAACCGATCTTCCAAATGGGCAATGAGCATGCCGAACTGTGTACCCCAATCGCCCAGGTGATTAATGCGAAGCACATCATGTTGCAAAAACTCAAGAAGGCGGCAAATCGATTCGCCAATGATCGTTGATCGCAAGTGACCAACATGCATTTGCTTGGCAATGTTTGGCGATGAAAAGTCAACGAGAATGCGTTTCTTGGGCACATTCGGTGGACTAATGCCATCACGCAACATAGTGGTCAAGGCACTTACAGCATGTTGCCTACAAAGAAAAAAGAAATATATACATATCAACTGATTTGTATGCACAACTAATTAAACGTGGAGGAACAAGAAGTAAACTTACTTGCTGAGGAAAACGTTCACGAAGCCAGCACCAGCAACTTCGATTTTATCAATTAATGGTGAAGCCGGGCAACATCTCTTGATCTCAGTGGCAATATCACGCGGTGTTATGCTAATGCCGGCTTCTTTCATTTTCTTCGCTAATCCCATGGCATTATTGCATTGGTAATCACCGAATTTGGCGGACACATTATTCACAGCTGCAATAATAACTTGGGTTTTACTGTATAGAGGATAAGCTTCTGCAATTGCTGCCGAAAAGATCTTCTCCAAATGATCCATTATCAAGAGAGTATTATCCGAATCAGTTTCCGGCGACATATTCTTCTTCTCATCGGCTATTGCCTGTTGTAACATAATATTAATCAACAGATATAAAAGTCATTGGTCAGATATATAGATAAGACGAATTACATACTTGATTAATTATGGCAAGACGATGCTTAAGTTTCGCATTCTCATTCAACAGCTTAACCACGGTGTCATCACCCTCTACATATGGCGACAATTCTTTTCGTGTCGAGTATTGGACTTTCGTGTGCAATTCTTTCGCTACACGTTCCTATTGAACGGATTAGTTTGTAAATAGTGAAGAAAATTCTAATTTTTTTAATATGAACATACCAAACTATTCAGCTTGTTTAACTCTGTTATTAGCCCAGTAGACATACCGCAGTTGTTATTTACTTAGATCTGACCACGTTACAATTCTGAAACAAAAGTAGTTGAGGTAAAATAGATCTATCGATACTATCGATATTATAAACAAGTTAAGGGAGGAAATAGCGTTGTATTTTCACTCGATAACATATCCGCGTCAAGCAAATGCTGACACGGAATACTACAAAACATATGCAAGTGGGTTGAACAGGTTGAGTAATTCCAAAATACATAAAAATACAAAAATAAAAAAAATATAAAAATCACCATAAACAATTATTAACTCTTTTGGGCTATGATTGGAAAAACACATGTAAATTATCAAGGACTGTTTTGAAGGTTCAATGTTGATTTATATCATGTTAAAATTAAGTTGATATTAAAACATCTTATTTAAATTTATAGATTTATTTTCTAATTTAAGGATTAGGATTGCCAAATTGGGAAAACTATTTATGAAATGTTTAAGCATTGTTTGCAATAGTTTTAAATTTAATGAAGCAGACGATGATTAACATAATATAAAATAAATAAAAATTCTACTAAGGCATACTTCATCCAAATATATAAATTATTTTAAAAATAATAAGTTTAATCTAAGCATTCGATGATTTAAACGTTCGTCTCAATCAAAGAAACATTTAGAAATCGATAACAATATTGTAGACTCACCTAAATATATCGATGCATCTTACATCTCTATTCGCTGCATAAATTGCTTTGTTATTGCAGTTATAGAAATTTGACATCGTTTTCTTTACAAAAAAATTGGAATAGTTCTTTTTTCTGGAAAACTGTGCTAATTTACAGAAACCACAGCTCTTTGAGCGCAATCGTTAATGGTCTAACGAAATACAATAAAGACATTGCTTGTACTTTGTCATCAAAACAGCATTATGGTATGTTTTCCGACATATTCGTATTTTTGTACGATTTGTTATTTAGTAGATTTGATTAATAATTTTAATATAGATAAATGGAACATTTATATTGAAGCGGTCTGTTATAAGTGCATTAAATATTTATACAACAAAAGCAATTCAATGCACACGTCAGTGCAGGCAAATAGAAATGAAAATGATTGTAAATTGCATTGCGACTCGTGATTGGTCTAACATTATTCATTTTGCAGAATTGCGTGTAGTTCTTGCGAAATTGTGATTTACTTCAGCCAACTTATCATTAACTAAATGCTGATTTCCATAATGTACCGCTGGTTAAGTGCTTTATTATTTTTGTCGTACTATATTGCAATTAAAGGTTAGCTCTTGTATAGGTTAAAGGTATTTGACAATACAGTGAAGACTCGCTCTGTCGAACAGTCTAGAAGGCTTCTAGTGATTGTTTTTCAAACTATAGTAAATGTGTTAGGAAAAGTGTACATGAAGCAAACTGACCGGCTAATAGAAATGTTTGCATCGGAAGATTTCATTGCAATGTAGTAAACCATAAAACTGTAGCCGCAATTCTTAAATTATTGTCTAAATTACAATTAAGTGCAAACACAAGCGTAAAGCTACAAGATAACTACAAATTGCAGCCTAGGTCCTAGGTCCTAGGTCTTCCCCATTGTGTGTTATGAAATTTGAATGTCGTAAACATGCACATCTATTTATTTTATTGAATAGAATATCTGCAAATATCATAATAATTATTAATATATACATTTTTATAGGATATCCAACAATTGGAAATATTGTGCAAGCAACTGTATGAAGCCACAGACGCCACCATTCGAGCTGATGCTGAGAAAAGTCTCGTATCCTTTGTGAATAGCCAGGATGCCTTACCAAAGTGCCAGCTGCTGTTGGATCGAGCTGATTCAAGCTACGCCCAACTGCTTGCTGCATCAACCCTAACTAAACTAATACAGGGTATCACTTTGACACAGCGCATTGATATTCGCAGCTATGCTCTTAACTACTTGGCAACCAGACCAAACTTGCAGCACTTTGTGGTTCAAGCACTCGTCACGCTGCTAGCGAAGATCACAAAGTATGGTTGGTTCGATTCATACAAAGGGGAATTGATCTTTCAGAACCTGCTTGAAGATGTCAAAAGGTTCTTACAGGTATGCAATGCATATACGATATGTGTATTTCGTATTTAATAGTTATTTATCTGATTCGTTAAGGGATCCGTTGAGCATTGTACAATTGGTGTACAGATTCTCTCACAGCTGGTGTCCGAAATGAATTCAATTGTCGAGTTGGATGCACATCTATCATTTTCCAAAAATCGAAAGATTGCCACATCCTATCGAGATCAACAGCTGTTCGACACTTTCCTACTCTCCTGCTCACTGTTGGATACAGCACGCGACAATAGCAAGAACTTGAATTTTATGGACGAATCACAACAAGCGTAAGTTAACATTTAACTTATCCATCCATATTTTCGATTTGTCTATATTAAAAAATGCGACATTGCATATCACCCATGATATTTCAAGAGTAATAAGCCATAAGAGACACGGGACTATTCTGCACGAGCTTATTTTAGAATTTTGGTATTTCTACTTGACTTCTTAATAATTACAGCTACAACCACGAAATCAGCATATTGGCTTTTTATATTGATTCTATAAACTTCTCAAAGATCGAACTATAAGTGTAAAAGAGTGAATGTGAATATAAAATTGCAACGTAAAGTTCGTATGTCAATGTTTTCGTTTGCAGAATGAAAGAATCAAATTTTTCTTAACTTGGCTCTTTCTGCCTCTTGAAGTTTGCATTTTGTGAACATTACAATTAATGTTTTAAATAAAATAAGTTTTAATAATAATTAATTTCGTTTATGTAAAACAACGGTCTAACGGTTGATTTTTCTTTTTTTATTAATCTATTCAGTTTAATATCACAAGTGTTACGTCTTACAAAGAATTGCTTGAGCTTTGACTTTATTGGCAGCTCTACAGATGAATCAGCTGATGATATGAACAATGTGCAGGTTTGTGATTAATATGATAAATGGTAAAACGATGAATGGTTAATTTAATTCTTTTTACCCACAGATACCGACAGCATGGCGTCCGGCTTTTCTTGATTCCAACACATTAAAATTGTTCTTCGATTTATATCAAATATTACCGAATGGTTTAGCGAGTTACTCACTATCGTGCTTAGTGCAAATGACATCGGTTCGAAGATCTCTATTTAGTAACTCGGAGCGAACAAAATTTTTGACCCATTTGGTTGAGGGTGTCAAAAATATACTCACCAATTTACATGTAAGTATCAATTTGTTTTGCCATTGAAAAAAATAGATGAAAAAAAAAATGTTTATTATGAATGCTGCTCAAAGAATGAATGAATAACATTTCCAGATAAAACACCACTTGACTTCTTAGTTATCTAATCACATTTTAAATGTATCTTTTACAGGGACTTAGTGATCCTGATAATTATCATGAGTTCTGTCGTCTGCTTGCCCGTCTCAAGTCCAACTATCAATTGGGTGAACTTATTGCTGTTCCTTGTTATCCCGAAGCCATAGAGCTGATTGCAAAATTCACAGTACAGTCGTTACATGTAAGTTTGTACTTCTTTTTAATTTTTTATCGAATTTGTAATAAGTACTGATTTATTTGCTTCCTCAGATGTGGCTCTTTGCTCCAAACAGTGTCCACTATTTGCTTACGCTTTGGCAGCGTATGGTTGCGTCAGTGCCATATGTTAAATCGCCGGATCCGCATTTACTTGGCACATACACTCCGGAAGTGGTTAAGGCGTACATTGAGTCTCGCCTGGATGCTGTGCCTTTAATTGTTCGTGATAATATGGAGGATCCATTGGATGATCTTTGCATGGTGCAGCAACAACTCGAGCAGTTGTCGGTTATTGAACGTTGCGAGTACAATAAGACGTGTAATTTTCTAGTGCAGCACTTTGATCAAAAAGCACGAGAATACGAAAATCTAATACAGATGCCAAATGCCAACCCCACAGATATCACTGTACATGAGCTGCAGTTAACGTGGTTGGTCTATATAATTGGCTCGGCCATTGTTGGCAGACTTTCGGTAACAACCAGCGACGAACATGACAATATGGATGCCGAGCTTGTGATTCGTGTATTGCAATTAATGAGTTTAACTGACTCCCGTCTACCGCAGACCGGCTGTGAGAAACTAGAGTTGGCAATTCTAAGTTTCTTAGATCAGGTTCGGAAGATGCACAGCAGTGACCAAGCCCAGAAAGCAACTGTGTATAAGCGGCTAAGCGAAGTATTTGGATTGAATGATGAACAAATGTTACTCAGTTTCATCAATCGTAAAATGTAAGTGTTATCTGTAATCAGTACAGAACTTCAAGCATTAAATGTTCGAAGGCATTAAGGAAATTTAAGTCGACCTTTTCTCCATAACTTTTCTTTCTGTAAGTCACGTCTTTTTTATATTTATATCTTTTCAGTATAACTAATCTAAAATTCTGGGGTCGCTCTGAGCAAATAATAACAAAAACATTAATGTTATTGTCGGACCTTTCGGTGCACTTTAATTCAGTGCGTAAATTGGCACGTTTAGAAGAAGTCCAATTCATGTTAACACATCACACAAGCGAACATTTTCCCTTCCTTGGTACGAGTTCGTCATTGAACGAAATGCGTTGTCGCACAATGTTTTACACTTCGCTCAGTCGCTTATTAATGTTTGACTTGGGCGAAGACGAAGAGCGTTTCTACAACTTCTTAACACCACTCACAAGTAAGTCGCATGAGCTAAGTTTAAATTATACATATATATTTTATACAGTTTGCTCTCAGATCAATTTGAATCACTTGGTAATGTGTTGATGGACACCAAATGCTTTCCCAATGATGAAGTGAAGAAGGCGATTATTGGTCTATCGCGAGATTTACGTGGTCTGGCATTACCTCTTAATGCTCGCATTCAATACACCATGCTATTTGAGTGGCTGTAAGTACTCGTCGATTCGTCCGCGATACTCAATCCTACTTGATTTCTTATTTATGGTACACTAATTGCAGTTACTACACTGATTATTTACCAATACTTCTTCGTGCTGTTGAGCTTTGGGCGCATGAACCTGCCATCACAACACCTGTGTTAAAGCTGTTTGCCGAATTGGTGCATTGTCGCACTCAACGTTTGGCTGGCAATGTGTCTAGCCCGATGGGCATTTTATTGTTTCGAGAGGCATCAAAACTGATCTGTATTTACGGCAATCGTATTCTGCACCTTGAAGTGTCAAACGATCAACTATATCCGATGAAACTGAAAGGGATATCCATATGCTTTCTAATATTAAAAAATGCACTTGGGGGTAATTATGTTAACTGTGGGGTATTTAAATTATATGGAGACGACACATTACACAATGTTCTTGACATCATCGCTCAGCTAATTCTATCTATTCGCCAAAGCGATTTGTTGGTAAGTTAAACTGGTAACCACAAAGTAACCACATCCTCAAATATCTTAAATACACATTTACAATCAACAGGAATACCCAAAACTGGCGTCAGCATATTACAATTTATTGAACTGCCTATCTCAAGATCATGTCACATATCTTGCTGCTTTTGAACCTCGTGCGTTTGTTTACATTCTTGAAAGTTTGACGAAGGGACTTGCTGCCTTAGGTGGGTATTTTCATTTATTTGTTTGCCCCCCTTTCAATGCTTGAAACTAATGTTCCAATTTTTATTAAATTTTAGATTCAGCAATTTACATCAGCTGCTGCACCATTTTGGATAGCATCGTTTCGTATATCTTCAAGCAACTGCAATTGAAAAGTAATTTATTCCGATATTTTGTTTTTAAAACATATTATAACCTTTATTTTTCTAGTTTCAACATTCCCCAATAAGAAGCTACGTAGATTGACACGTGAGAATTCACAGTTTCTTAAGGTAAGTATGTGACACTACACAATTATTTATAAAATATCTCTCATAAGGTACTTTTTTGACTTTAAAAAAGTCAACTTTCAATCTTCAAACGATTCCCTTTATGAGCATTTTACTTTGTTGTGTGTTGTCCTTCTCTTTCTATTTGGTGCCTGTACTTGGATTGGAAACCAATCAGACAAATCACACTACAATTATAAACAAAGTACAGTGTACCCAACATAGAACAAACTGGTTTGAATGTAAGGAAAGTGAGTTCTCGCTTTCTGAAATTTCAAGTCGGAAATTTCTTCATTTAAATAATGTGAATTATCCAAGAATTATCTTATTATATGTTAGACATTTTGTTAATATGAATATTCTCACTAACTAAACTTTCTACTTCAATATTTTTAGGTGGTTGAATTGAACTCGGAGTTGTTACAAAGTATGATGTCATCTTTGTTAAACAATGTACTCGCTGAAGATGGTAGAAACCAATGGTCCATGTCTCGTCCACTTTTAGTACTTATTCTGCTTTATGAAGACTATTACCGGTAATTATCCTTTAAAATGGAGCAACAACAAAAATACAAATGAAAAGTAACTTTTTTTTTATCTAGATCATTAAAAGAAACAATAATACGAACACAGCCAGTAGAGAAACAGCAAACAATGGCTCAGTGGTTTGAGGACCTAATGCTTGGCATAGAGCGTAATGTGTCAAGTAAAAATAAGGAAAAGTAAGGATAAAACCACATTGTTTGTATTACAATAATTAAGTAAATTAAATTGTTGAAAATGTGAGATAGATCAAGAGATTGCAAAACTTTAAAAAACACTTTTGGTAAACACAAAGGCATACAAATTTGAAAGTAGCAAATCATTAATATTTTAAAGAGTTTTAGTTTATAAAGTTACAAGTAATTTATGTGAATGTTTCCTTCTATTTTGCTTTAGGTTTACGCAGAATTTATCAACGTTTCGGCGAGATGTCGTTAATCTACCAAAATCGACCACGTACTCTACAGGTATTGATTACTTTATATACATCTTCCCTATTCACAATAGAATAAGTATATGAGTAAGCATCAGAGTTTATAAAAACCTAATTCTATTAATTTATTTTTGCAGAGAATTCATACCAGGTGTATACTGAAACAAACTACTCAATATCGGTATAACTGTTGGATTTGGATTTTGTTTGCTTACATCTACTGGTGTTACCTGTCAACAAGCTGTCATAACACAATTTTATTAACATTATCTTGTATTTGTATATAAGTAACTCATTTATAAAACAAACTAATTTAAATTAAGAAATAATTCTTGATAAAATTATACAATTGATAATGTCAATCAAAATAAATGCTTAGTTTTATTAATATAACATAAAACGATAAAATATTGAGCCAGCATTCCCACAAAACCACAATCTTATTCCTATCGGAATATTCTTTACATATTTATTTTATGGTATAACAAATCCAGCTTGTTCTTGTAATTTACCAGTTTGGGACTACAATTTGTAGTCCGGTTCCTTACTTGAATTTTCAAATTTTAATGGCGAAATTAAAAAACATTTAAAAACTTGTTTCAGGTCACACAATTTTTATTTGTTGTTTTGCGCATTTATACATTAATGGTTCAGAGTTTTCAATTAGTTTCCCCAATATTCGCATTATTATATCAAATCTGGGAATAATTTTGGTTTTTTGGCTTTTATACAATTTATTGCAAACAGTTATGGTAAAATGTGAACAAATGGTAGCCTTAACAAATTTATAGAGATTGTTGTTTACGAATGACTTTGGTCTAATGGATACAAGTTATCACTGGGTAAAAGAGAGAGAGTATAAAAAATAAGTAAATTGACTTTCTTATATTTGCCATTTCAAACGAAATCCTAAGAGTAATCGCTTAGAAATATATGGATGACCTAATGCATATTCTACCAAAAATATGTATATTAATTACTATCATAAATATGATAAAAAAAAACCTTTATGAAAATGCATCTTGCTCTCGTGGTGTTTATACGTTTATTTGTTGTCATTCTACCGCTTTTATTAATTCTCATTCAAAAGTTAACTACATTTGAAAAAAAAATATTAACAATCTTGTGCCCATCCCTGTTAAAGAGCGAAAATTTAAGTAAAGTGTAATAGCAATTAAATGAATTTTCGATGTAGTTGGGAAAGATCGATTTAATAGTTTCTTTTTACATGATCTACATTGATTAAGAACTCATTTTTGCTTCTCAAAATTTAACGATCGCGGCATTAAGGCGAGACATGCATGCGCCTGCTGTTCCATGAAAATTTGATCTTTGGTTTTTCCGCAAGCAACACGAGCCCATTTTGGATCTAACAGATGATCGCTCGTTGAGCCACGAAGCCGATGATAATATGGCCGATTCTCTTTTTTGCCCTCATCGAAAAGCAGATCCTGACCGCCGCATAGTGAATCTTTCATAATGTTGCTTGGCGAAAAATGTGCAGGCGATTGCTCCGATGATAAAAATTTACTTGGTGTTTCGGTTTCGAATGGTAACGTTTTCTTTCCATATTGTATGTTATAGCCCCAACTAGGAAGCAATGATTTTCTCGTACGCTTTGGCGCTGGGGAATGTACGCTTCTGTATGCAAGTGAATTGGAACACTCAAGATCCGAGCGATCGTCGCGTTCAGTGTTTTCGCCGACACCTTTGCTACTGTTGTTAAGGTCTGAATCATTCATCTGCTCCTCGTTGATAATTTCGGCCAAATCCTCAACCAGACTCGACGGGCTTGAGGGAATATAGGAGCGTCCATCACGCTTCTCGCGTTTACCAATGGCAGCGAGAGCATTCTTAAACGGAGTTGGCGTCCGCAGCCCAACAATACCTGCAGAGGGAAAGCAAGAGGGATACATTTTTAAGAGTGTACAGTGAATAAGATATATAGAATTTTAAAGAATATGATTCTTAAGCTATTCTACAATCTGTCTGCCTTTAAAAGCATTAATTCAATTGGATATTTAATCGTTTTATAGATTATCATTATGACTGTACTCACTTTTATGTGGTGTTTCAATTGATGATGATTCCAATTCCTTCTTAATTTCCATGCCAACGCGATTATAGACTTTAGTCACGGGCGTGCTAGCTCGCAAGTTCATATCCTCGAATGTGGTCAGACAGGGTGACCTAAGGAATTGACTCGGCGAAAAGGGTAATGATTTGATTGGCGTTATAACTGGCGATTCGGGCAGCTTGTTTTTATATTCGCTCTTGAGTTCAACATACGGATGTTGTGTCGTTGCCTGTCCATTGTCGACAGCAGCATTTTGCTTGCGGGATCGCTTCAAGATATTGGGTGTTGGTCTGTGGCCCAGCTTTAGATCCGTGTATTGCAAAAGCGATTGCGCCGAAGCTGATATCGATACTAGTTTGCCAAGTCCATCGGCTCCGGCCCCGGCCCCGCCAGCTGCTGTTGCATTGTTTGCTTTGACATCCTTCTTGGCAATATTCTCCTCATTGCAAGAGTCACTTGTGGCCATATTCGAATCACCATTCAATTCGTTTATCTTGCCATGGCCAGCCTGTTGTTGTTGCTGCTGCTGTTGTGGTGGCTTGGCACCAATGCCGCCTATGCCACCGGATTTGATCAAAGTGATGAGATGCGTGCGAGAGCTTTTCAAATCGCCCGTTGTTAGCGTATTCACCGATCGTCGCTCAGCATCATATTTGCGACGCATTGTTGAGTTCCAATGATTTTTAATCGCATTATCTGTGCGTCCTGGCAAAAGTTTTGCAATCTTTGCCCACTGATTTCCCAGCTTGATGTGAGCATTGTAAATGATCTTATCCTCCTCCTCGGTCCAAGCGGTCTTCTTGATATTGGGATTAAGGTGATTGTGCCAACGTTCCCGGCACTGTTTGCCAATGCGACCATTCAAATATCGCGCAATTAGTGTCCACTTCTTGGGCCCAAAACGTCGCACCAATTCAATAACTTTCTCATCCTCATCGCGGGTCCACGGGCCTTTGATGAGCTCCGGATTAAGGACTTTGGCCCAACGCTGCTGGACTTGTTGCTCAAGCCGATCCTTAAAGTGTGTGCCAATAATGTCCCAGCTTTCACCGTGTTTCTCCACCAACGATTTGAGCAAAACATCTTCGGACTTCGACCAACGCTTGCCAAAACCATAGTTTGGATGTCCAGTCGTCGCAATCTTTGATGTCTGTGTCTGCAGCTGAAGGTGAATTGTTTTACCCCTCGCCAATTGTCCATCATTATCGTCATCATCATCATCATCATCGCCATCGCCATCCCCATCTCCATCACCGTGAGTATCGTCATCATCGGCAGCAAAATCTGCCTCCAATTTTGCTTCTTTATTTTTTAAATGATCGGCTGTAGCAGCAGCTACTTCGTGGCCATCATTTTCATGATCGCTATATTCAGATGCTTCGGAGTCCTCCGAAAGAAATTCCAAATTCTCATCGCCAAGATTGGCGTTACACACACTGTCTGCCATGCTGTGGGAGTGTCTGCTTACGACTTTCGTGGTGAGCAGAAATGAAAGATTTCAGTGCGCAACGTGCTGTCGCCGCAGTTTCTAGTGTAAAAATGAACGTGTCCGCGACAGTACAAACACTTTATAGCACTGGCATGCGGAGGCGGATGCGGATGGTGTAAATAATGTTCGCAGATATCACTGAATGTGCTACTGGGTATTCGTTCTTTACAGCTGAGGCACTGTATCACATTGACCGGATGTCGCTGATCTCCAGACAATAATGGATGCGTTGCATCACTTTCAGATCGGCTGAGGTCAGTTGTACTTGCAACCGAAGATAACATTAAGCATTAAAAAAAAAAAATAGAAAATAAACGACTTGTGTACTATTGTGTTTTCTTGCAATCCTAAATAATCACAATCCAACACATCAATATTAATATCTGCATATATGTATAATTTCAATCACAATATCGATACGCCTTAACTGACGTCTCCGCCAACTGTAGATTTTTTAAATAGCTTGTAGTTTATTGTAAATATTGCGTTTATCCACATCCGTGATTTCAATTTATCCGGCTACGACGTAACTTTAGTTATTTTCATACTAGAACCGAACTCGTAGTTTTGTTAACATTTGACAGTTATTTATTCGATTACGCCTTTTAATAGTCCACTTGCAAGTAATAAACAATTTAATTAATTCTGTCACAAAAGCATTGAATTTACTCGACGGCGTCGATTACAGTTTGTTATCGAACCACGAGTTTCATGAAACGGAACCAAAACGATATCATAGAGCAAGATAGCATCTAATCAATCCGAAACGTGGAAATGGAACAAAAAATTGGGAATTGTTTATTCAGTTATCGATTGACAATTGAAAAGACTTAAATGATGTTTCATGTTCGTTATATTTAGGTGACTTAGGAAAATGATATCAAACAAGCATAATAGCAAGAATAACAACGCGAAACGTTTAAAATAAATATCGTACACAATATTTAAAATTACGAATATCGATATTTTATTATACTTATTTTTTATTTGTATTGTTCTGTGTTAAAATTTGGAGAATATAATGCCGATATATTCGTTGTTAAGCACTTGTTTTTATTCTATTTATTTAATTTTTTTATAATTAGTGTTTTATAACATTTTCGGTTTTCGTTTTCATTTTGAAAACGAGTTCAATCCACGCACGAAATTGGACATTTTTTCGCGTTGTTTACTTTTAATCAAAACACAAGTCAGCTGTTTTAGCAGTAAAAAATGAAACGTTCCGATAGCAAAACGATGACCAAAAACGTGTGAAAACCGGAGCACCTAAAAACGAAAATCTCGGTTTTGGTCCCAAAACGAAAACGAAAACCAAAAGTGAAAACCGGAGCATGCCTGTATAAGTAAAAATGCATTGCCAAACTACACCTTTATTGTAAATTATTTCTCTTAAATGTGTCACGACGTCTGTCGACCATACTCGAACCCAAGTCGATAACGCGATTACCAGCGAACATTATACTTTATTTGCAATTTAAGCTTCGATAGGGGTTTTGCTTGTCAGACTTAAACCCCACACTCTGATAATCTATCATTCTACCCTTTAGGCCTTTGCCAATATTATACGTAAAAATACTACCTAAGGAAAGATAAGTCTTAAAATTGAGCCTTTTAGCTATTACCACTTACATAGGTTGTGCTTAAATAGTTCAGTCAGTTAGAACAAAAATAGATTATTCACTGGACATAAATATATTTTGCAAATTTTTGAGGAAAATTCGTTATCCAATTAAAAGAATTCAGGCTTCTCAGTTGAAAAAATATTCAGGAACTAAAGACTCAGAAAAGGTACCAAAGTGTTGATCTTACAGACCTCCCAATTTAATTATTGTCGTATTAAGGTATATAGCTCGTTATTTTCCTCTACAATTTTATATTTTTAACTAATTTACACGTATTTCGTTGAATTTTAAATTTTACTATAGGTTTTAAAGTGAAATGTAGAAATATTACTCTGTTTCCACCTATAAAGATAAAAAACTCATGATGATCATAGTTAAAAAAAAAAGTTAGTTCCAGATTATCAGTCATTCACATTTGAGGTACATTCTTTTCATTTATTGTAGGAAATTACTTTTATCACAAAAATTGTATGGGTTGTTAAATGTATCCTCATGAATAGAAATTATCAACATATTATGATAATATTCAGTTAATTTAAATGTACAATAAATTACAACGTCTTTGTTCTTACAACGTAAAACACACACATAAAGTTTTAAATATATGTACATACAAGTCAATTACCAATGACAGTCAATAAAATCAGGTCGGGATTTGATGCATTCCCATTGGCAACACTTGACGTACATTCATGTTAATGCGCGATTCGCGAATGAACTCATTAAACGGTTGCCAAAATAATTCATCCTTCACTTTTTCGAATAATTTTGAGTCCAATGCATTATTAAGATTTGTATCCATGTTCCCAACGTCATCGTTTTCTTTAGAGGTATTAGCTTTTGATTCGACAATATTCCATGGCTCCTGATCAGTTGTCATAACACGTGGAACAGCATGATAACAAAGGCGGGATGCTTCCGACATCACTAGTACATCGCCGCTACGAAGATATATCGCCGAAGGTTTCTCATTTAATGTCGTGCCACCTATAAGGAATATCGCAGATTGTCCGAAACTGTAAATATATAACGGAAAGAAATAGAATATTTTGCAAACTAATTCATTATTATTTATGTACCTATATGAGAACAATGGTGCCGAATGATTGAGCTCCGAATGATCTGTGTGTCCTGATAAACAAGTGCCGATGGGATAATAATTGACGATGGCAGCTTGTGGCACAAAGTTGGTGTATCCAAGTGTCACACAAAATGCTTCGCATAAACTTTCCAAATCTGAAGGAAACGTTGAGTGCATTGCTTCATCGTAGACTTTGGTGTCCCAATTGTGATGATATCCTAACGTTGTCCATCGCATTGCAACCTTAAGGCGGCTGGCCAGCTTAACATCACCATTGTTGCTGCAGTTTTGCAGCTCTTGCCACCAGTTGGATAGAGCAGCAGGTGAAAACTTTATGGCATCCAAGTTAGAGACGTATGGCGGTTGTGAATAGTCTCGAAGACCGCGTGCAATCCAATAGCGTTGACCGCTCAATGTAAACGGATTCCGAATGAGCAGTAGTCCAGGATGATTTGACAGTTGGTAACATCGCCACAAATGCTCCGGCTGCAGTCCAACAGCCTGCCGCAGTCTTGCCTCACTTTGAATGAATGCAGATTCAGAGATATGCACAGGTTTCACCAACTACATATGTATGTACATATGTGTGCGAACACACACACACACATACATGTGCATATGCAACTCATCAGTTTGCTTCCCACATGTTTAGAACATACTCTGTATTGTATTTATGTACTTACATTATGCCAACTGTGAGATGTAATTGTATTTTCTTCGTACAAGTCAACGTCAATCACATCTTGTAGGTCGGGCGGGGGATTTTTCTTTTTATATTGCTGAAACGCTTGTTTGAACATATTGCAAATCTTTTTTTGTAATCACAATAAACTCTCATATCTCTGAGTAGCTAATTCTACCAGCTGTGAGAGCGTGTGATTGCTATCGATTCTTAATCGGACTTTTCGGCTTTTTTGGTATATTCCAATTGTGTTGAAATGTACATTTTTTAAATATTGATTATGGTTACACTGTGGCAAGTAAAACAGCTTCGGGAAGTTATTTTTTTATGAAACAAATTGTCTCAATTGACCATAAATTTATTTTTCTTCGATAAGAAAATATTGTATAATTTATTTATGTTGCTGCAAAAAATATATTTTCATATCTAAATGTTTTTTCTTTACAAGAAATTTAACTGCTAAATAAAATTTCAAATTATGGTTTTGTAACAAACAAATGAACAAATAAATTTAAAGGAATAATCTTTAAATAAAATTCCATGAATTTTGTTGAATATATATTTAAATTCTGGAAGCTATGAAAACGGACAATAGTCCTTTATCAAATTTTTTTGTAATATTGAATGGGCACATATGATATTTCTAAAGGAACCCAAAAGTCCTTTTGTGTGTGTGACGCAAGATCCCCTGCAAAATACCAACCGACCAAACAACCAACAATAACAATATGAGAATTCATTCATCTAACGAGCATAAAAACAGCTGGTCGCACTCAACGCTGTATTCTTATTAGACAGTCTGGTGTATCATTGTGTGTACCACAAAAAATGTACCGAAATGTACCAAAAATGTTCGGCGTACACTTGATTTTCCTCTCAATTATTCTCTTACTTTCATTTTATACTGTACACGTTGTATACGTGTATGTAAGTATGTCTGTACATACATACGTATGTAGGCATGAATGTATATCTCTCTCTTTTTAATCTTGCACTCCTTGTAATTGCGCTGCGCAGCAAAAGCAGCGCGCGCCACAGAGCACCGAAAAAATTCATTTTCCACATTTTTGTTAGCCACAGGCGGGCGGACACAGGCTCAGAGTGCCGAGTGCGTCGGATGTCCTCTAATCGTGCGAGTGTCCTTTGTGTCTCTTGACGTGCGTCGTCGTCGTCGTCGTCGTCGAAAGTCGACAGGAGAAGCAAAAACCAAATCGTACAATTACACAAAAATTATATCACAATTTCTCTCGACTGCAAAAGAAGCGCTCCAAGAATTCCAATAGGAAAAATATATTTTAGTTATATATCCAATTGGATCGTCTATAAAACATACATACATGTAAATGTAATACATATTGCTTAACAATAATAATAAGAGCGAATATTTGTCTGTTTTTTGTATGTGATTTATTTGTTACTTACAACAATATTGTGTGCGAAAAAAATCAAAGAAAAAATTGAAACGAAAATCGGAAAAACGAAAAAATAGAAAAAGTTTGTAGCCCAATACAGAGGGCAGTATTATGGAATCGAAGCAGGTTGCAAGGTAATGAAAAATGTCTGCGAATGTGTCTGTGTGCGTGCAAGTGTGAGTGCCTATGTGAGTGTGTGATGCATGTGACAGTGCTGTATTATTGTTAGGTGCTAATATACACACACACACACAAACAAAAATAAAAGTACATATTTTATGCTTCTATACCGTTTTTGCAATTTCAATCGTCTTTCATAAATAACACGATATCTATGGGTGTTGTGTATGTATGTAGCTTTGTTGCGCCGCCTTTCTGTCATATATTTTGACATACATATGTATGTATGTATACGCAAATAGTGTATGTCGATGTATGTACATAAATGCGCATATGTTTTTATGAACGAACATTGTTCAAGTTATTTATCTTAACTAAACGTATCTATGAATGTGCATATGTACATACATATATGTATGTATCTGTATTATGTGGTTCATTCTGCACACACATACTCATGCAAATGTATGTGTATACACATATATATTTACATGCATATGGTCACACACACACAGGCAAATGTATGTGCATGTTTATTTACATTAAGCGCACAAAGCATTCTTTGCTTTTTCAAGTTCATATTGTTATTGTAATTAATTGTTGTTCATTTGTAACGACAAGGTCGTCATTCAATACTTCAAGCCTACGTACATTTGTATATTGACTTCTCTATGCTCTTAAGGATGTCTGTATGTATTTCAAATATACATATCTATATACATATTATGTGAATTATATGTGCAAAACAATATGTGAGCCTGGATCCCAAGATATGTGCATTTACATAAGTTCAGCTGTAATTTTTTTTTTTGTGATGCATACGTAAAAATGTATGTTTACACTATCGTAAACATTTGTGCAGTTGTTGTGCATACATACGTATGCATGTTTGTATGTACATACATAGAAAAATAATGAATAGGATGAGAAATACAAAAACGGTCTGTCGAGAGTACTCGACAACGATTTACCAGCTTCGAGATGCCCTAAACACGCACGTATTATCCCTCATTAGTATGTGTGTGTGTGTGTGTGTGTGCATTAATACGTATACGTATGTATACATACCTCCATGCCTATGTTTGTGTGTGTGCATACATCTATAAGCGAATAGATACGACGAGGGTACAAGGTCGTTCCAAGCTACGCAGCTGTCGGCGATACTGCTCCACACATCGGTACCTATAGCATTTTGTACCAAAGCTTGTGTGTTCTTCTTCGTACATTTGTAGATCACCTTCTATTCCAAGCGGTACAATTTGTGTTTCTAAATTATGTAATTTAACTCGGTTTGTTTATTATGTAAGAGATGCATTATTATGATTCCATGGATATGAAAGTGAAACATTATTTGGTTTTTATGTTTGCACTTTATTTTTATTTTTATTTTTATTAAAGAGTTGCTTCGGATTTATTTTGAGAGATTATACATTTTAGTCAAGTCAAGTTTGGAGTAGAATTTATCCGAAGATTAAAAAAAGATACTGCTTTTTTCTAGGTAGTGTTTATTTCCGGTGAACACATTCAAAACTATATTATAAATAATATTTAAATATAGTTTCGGATCGGATATTAAACGAAAGAACATTTATTAGGATCTTATAAACGCAAGAGTTATTGTTTTCATACTCTTATCAATCGACTGCTGCTAACTTCTATTCAGATCTGCTGAGATCAGTTTCATAATATATGAATATTATGATGTTTAGATATTTATGTTCGTTCCTTGTGATTATTTTGACCACAGATAGGCTTTTAAAATCATTTTTTGATTAGCTAAATTTTAATCATTTGAATTTAATGAATGGAGCACAATCAACCGAATTAATGAAATTGAAGGATGATCAAATTACTTCGAGCAAATTTTTTATTCGGATAACCAAAGATTCTCTTCTTGATTATAAGACCTCCATAATTAACACTATATAGTGTTTCTTAGGCATTAAAAAACAATAGTCCAATCCGCAATTATTATTCAAATTTCCACAATTCATCAACCTTTGTGATAGATTTGAATATCATTAATAAAAATCAGTAGATCTTCCTATGTAAGTCTGTTTATGGGGTACAAAATCTAAGAATAGTCATAGCCCTTATTGTGATTATTGTGATTCAATAGTTATTTTACTTATTTGTGTTTATTTGCAGTGGTATACCCGAAACATTCCGAACTCCAATCACATTTATGATCACTCAAGGTCCTCTCAATTCCCTATATGGATAACGCAATATTTTGTTAATTATAAGGATTCTACGCTTGTCGTAGAACAATTCTAGAAAATCATCAACAATGAAACTATGTAAGTATAATAATAATATATCATTAACAAATCAGTAACAGTTCCGGAATATCGTTTATAAGTTAATAGTGATAAAGCAGTAAAAATTTTCAAACAAATTATAAGAAAAAAAAAACACAATTATTACAAAAATGTTTCCAAAAACCTTTAATGTGATCCGTTGATAAAGTTAAAAATGATTTACGAGATACTTTTTATAGTAAGAAAATTAAAATCTATAAGCTATATCTTCAGTTATTAGAACAGTTTTTCAGTATTATTGAAAAATACAGTACAATGTGTAATGTACCGTTTAATACATTTGTGTCAAGCTAGAAAGCTTTATGGTACATTGCAAATGGTACATTCCCAGGAACGGTACATTTTTTGATAACCCATGTATGATCTTCAATTTGGTAGCCTAATGGATTGGTTCAAGTTGATTGAAATCATGATTCAATGCAATGGTAATCAGTGCAAATAGGCTGAAATGAAAGATTTTTGTAGCAGACAGATTCGATTTATAATAATTACACAAAAAAACAATAGAAAACTTTTCTAATAAAGCTGATTTCTTCTGCAATTTACAGCAAACATTTTTACATACTACAACACCTTGGAATTCGGGTAACGGCAACAGGAAGTCTTCAAATATTGTAAACATATTAAGTATTCAAAACCAATTTAAACATATTGCTGAAACCGACAAGAAAATAGCCCAAAGATACGTTGCAGTCACTTAAGCAATTCGAATACGTAAAATTCAAGATCCCAAGAGAAAATCAAAAACACCCTGCGAAAAAAGAAGCAACAGCATTAATAATAACAACAACAACAACGGAGGTGCTTAACCGTCTGAATAACGGCGGTTTATCCATTATTCGAAAAGAGGGCCATGGAACCGCCTGGCTTGCCCGGCTTGCCGCCATCTAGAGATCGACAGTTAGTTCTGTGCAATGAGTCAACATCGCCACACATTGTCGTCACAACTTCCTCAACTATATCGAAAGAGCCACAGATTCAAAATCCGCAGCAACATGTGAAGCCAACTTCATTGAGTTTGCAGCCGCTGGTTGCGTTGCCACAGGGACAAGGACAGACGCAAGAGTTGCCCGCGCACACACAAGCCAACAACAATCGAATAACGTCCACAACAACAACAACAACTACAACAACAGCAGCAGCAACAGCAATTGGCAGCGGCAACAGCAGTAGTAGTAATATTCATTGTGCCAGCAGCATTCCCGATTTGGCATCCACGGCAACTGCCATATCTGCCACGACTCAGGCGGCAACTGCATTCAGTGGCAGTGCAGTAGGTCATCACCATCCACATCAGCACCCACATCAGCATCCGCATCAGCATCCACATCAGCATCCACATCAGCATCCACATCAGCATCCGCATCATCAGCAACATCAGCCAGCGGGCTCAACAACAGCGGCTTCTCATCAACACCATGGCTCGACCTGTGGCTCTGGCTCAATCGGCAGCAATTCGCCGTTTTGTGCAACCCAACTACCGCAGCCCCAAACAATTGAGAAGCTCTCCCGTCCGATGTCATTCGACAAGGTGAGTGTACCTTTATACCTTATATAGAAAACATTAAAATATCAACCCTGTTGGTGATCGTGAAGTTTAATCAAGTTGGCGTCACAAGTGAACATTCAATGAGTGAGCTTATGTAACAATACAAGTAATATTTATCTATTCAACTTCACTGAAACCTTCAATTTTACATATACTCTGGCAAGGTACCGATTTTTATAGGATAGAAGTGTATTATAATTTTGTGACTGCAGGCAATGTATGTAACAGGCAAAATAAGTTATCTCCGATCCTATAAAATACATATATGTTCTTGATCAGCGTCAACAGCCAAGACGATGTAGCCATGTCCATTCGTCTGACTGTCCTTTCGCCGTCCGTATGAGCAACTATGTTAGATCTCAGAGACTATAAGAGACAGAGATATCTTTTTTTAGGCACCACTTGTGATGTTTACATGCAGATCAAGAAATACATGCGTAATTTTAAAGCTAAAGTCGATTTTTGGTACTTATAATAACAACTACAGTATTTATGATTCTTAAATAATTTGGATCAAATCAGATAAAAATTATATATGTTATTTAAGAAATAGTTTGTATGGGAAAAAACTCCTGCTAGCTACGGGACTTAGTTGCTTTGACTGACAACTTGGTATATTTTGTACTCTAACGTATATTTATACCCGCTACCCATAGGGTAGAAGGGTATTATAACTTTGTGCCGGCAGGAAATGTATGTAACAGGTAGAAGGAGGCATCTCCGACCCTATAAAGTATATATATTCTTGATCAGCGTCAACAGCCGAGACGATATAGCCATGTCCGTCTGTCCGTCTGTCCGTCTGTCTGTCTGTCCGTCTGTCCGTATGAACACCTAGATCTCAGAGACTATAAGAGATAGAGCTATAATTTTTGACAGCATTTGTTATGTTTGCACGCAGATCAAGTTTGTTTAAAATTTTTGCCACGCCCTCTTCCGCCCCCGAAAATCAAAAAAAATTTAATAACAAGCGTAATTTTAAAGCTATCGATATCGGACAGACGGACATGGCTATATCGTCTCGGCTGTTGACGCTGATCAAGAATATATATACTTTATAGGGTCGGAGATGCCTCCTTCTACCTGTTACATACATTTCCTGCCGGCACAAAGTTATAATACCCTTCTACCCTATGGGTAGCGGGTATAAAAAAAACTTTAAAATTTGGAATCGATCGATGCGTTATTTTATTTGTTCAAATCCGAATAATTGATCGCAAGTTTGTTTTTCGATTTGTGATGATTAACAAAACAAGTTCCTTGAATACATTTGCGTGCAACTTATATTACATTATCAGCAATATTGATCAGAACTACTCACTTAGATCCCACACTCAAATAAATATATTTTAAAGGTAAATTTAAGCAAATATTTTACATTGCACACGATTTTGATCTTTTCAGATGGAAATGCTGGTGCGTGAGATGCAGGATCAAGAACATGGAGTTCCAGTTCGACAACAGAAGATATTCCTCACATCCATACCATATGCATTTATGGGTATGTAATACGTAGTACATATATAAAAGATTCATATGATGTTTGGAGAATAGTACAAAATGGTTTTGATCTCTGTAGCAGCAGTTTGGCGCTGAGTCTCTGAGATCAGACTCAATATTGGATTGATTGTGATTTAAAAATATTCTATTTGGTTTTAAGCAGTCAGAATCCGAGATTAACAGACTTAAAAGGCTATGGGTGGAAATATGCAAATTAAAATTTTAAATTTATGTAGCATCAATATATATTTGAATATTAGACTATAATAGTTCAAATTTATATATATTTCAAAGGAACCTTTCCCAGAACCACAAAATGATGTACCATGAAACTTTTTCCTAAATTTCCCTTTTTGTATATAACCAAAATGAAAAGAGAAAATATTTTTTTTTTTTGGTATTACAGGTTACGATCTAATTGAGTGGCTCATGGATCGCCTTCAGATTGAGGAGTCGGAGGCGTTAAACATTGCTAATCAATTATGCCTTCATGGCTACTTTTTTCCTGTCAACGACTCCAAGATGCTGACCGTCAAAGACGACTCATCGCTTTACCGCTTCCAAACACCTTACTATTGGCCCTGGCAGCACAAGGCACCCGACAATGTTGAATACGCGATTTATTTGGCAAAAAGGTCACTACGCAACAAGCAGAGGCACGCCCTTGAGGATTACGAGGCGGAAGCCTTGGCATCGCTGCACAAGAATCTAAAGGGCAAGTGGGACTTCATTTCCATGCAGGCCGAGGAGCAGGTGCGCTTGGCCAAGGATCGCAAGAAGGGTGACAAAATCGTTGGTGATTCGCAAGAGCGTGCTTATTGGCGCGTTCACCGTCCACCACCTGGTCAATTTACGCCGCTTGAGCCGTGTCCGGTTCCATCGCGGGATCGCCAGGGTCTTAAGTCAAACAAAAAGAAGACTGTTGTTGATGATCTACAACGCGAAGTCGACTATCTGGAGAAATCGTTGAATCGCACGCGCATGAAAATGTCGCAAGCATGCGAATCTCTAGTCGCGTATTCGGAAACGTTTAGCGAATACGATTTCTTTCTGCAGCCAGCTCTGCCCTCGAATCCTTGGGTCACCGAGGATATTGCATTTTGGCAATTGAACAGCACTTTTGTTGATATACCCACAGAGAAGCGTGTCAAACGCTGGGCCATTTCCATAGATGAGCTTGTCTCCGATCCAACGGGCTTGCATGAATTCACCGTGTTTCTCGAGAAGGAGTATTCGCATGAGAACATCCGATTCTGGATTGCTGTGAATTGTCTCCGCCGATCTGCGCAGTCGCAAGTAGCGCATAAGGTTAACGAGATATTCGAGTAAGTTGCTCCGCTTTTTTGTTGTTAATGGAAACATCAATTTCTAATGCAAATATCAAATTGAAATTTCACATTTGCAGAGAGTTTCTCAAGCCTGGAGCTCCCTGTGAAATTAATATCGATGGCAAGACAATGGAGAGCGTTTTACGCGGTCTCAAAAATCCATCTCGCTTCACATTCGATTCCGCTTCCGAGCACATCTACATGCTGCTGTTGAAAAAAGATTGCTACCCGCGATTTGTACGCTCGGAGCACTACAAACGTCTTGTAGACAGTGGCATTCAGCCGTCGCACAAAAAGCGCTTCTTTAACTTTGGCGGCGTTGGTGGCGCCAAGAAAAAGATGACTGCTGCCCTTTCCAGTCAGCCGCATTTGGGGGATGCGTCCAAAGTCTCAATTATACCCACACCACCTCCAGGAAACTTGGCTCGACGTCGAGGCAGTGATCGGAGTCTCACTGGATCGGCACACGAGCTCGCTGTCATTGGGGTTGACAAGGACTCCGGCTCGAAAGTGCCACACTCCCATTCGCAAAACAATCTTTGCGAGATTCCATACAGGTAATAAAAGTGCTCATCTTTGAAATCACAATTCGTTGGGGTAAAGTTACATCAAGTTTAAATACTCAATGGGAAATCTGGTAATAGTGATAATACACATTATCAACAAAAAAGTTAACTTAGCACTAACTAATAAGCATGTTAAGAAAGCAAAATAGAATTTGGACGATTTGAGTACGGGGTTTCAGAGTCAATAAGAACATGTAAGAATGCTTCAGTCGAAGAGAAACCAAATTAATATACCTCAAAAATACTAAAATATACTGAGGGCTACATTTAGTATACCGATATACTATTATAATCAAAATATACTATAGAGTATGAAATATACCAGATTGTCAACCGTTTGTGTCGTATAAAATCGGTTAACAAGATAGAAAGGGTTGAGCTCTGTATTCCTTAATCAGTACTCCTTTTGTAGATTTTAGCTGATTAAACAACCGTCAATTGAACTTTAACACATTTGCTACTTTTGGACTTCACAGAGAAACACCTAACACGAAGGTCATTCAGCTGGAGGTCACCGAGGAGAATTTGCCAGCTGCAACTTGTAGTGTCTGCCCTTGGGATAATTTGTCGCCAGTTCCAGTTCCGCCAGCAGCACCTGTTAAGCTGTCTGTTAGTCCATGCGAGCAGAAAACTCAAACATCCAGTTCAATGGTGACTACATCTCCATTTGATGCAGCTTCCACTTCAGCTTGGCTGTCAACTTCGAAGCCAGATAAACTCAATGACAGAAGCGATCCGAAACCTTTAACTGGGTAAGCAATTGATCTCAATTATCAAGTATACTTAACACTAATGACGGTTTCGACTCTTTCAGCACATTTCCGGAATTGTGCGAGTTAGGCGATCGCATACAACGTAATATAGGCATACGGCATCAAAACACCGTAGACAGTGGCGAGGCGGACAGCAAACGTTTGCTGCCCAATTTGGTCGAGCAACGACGTGCCTCCGTTTCCTTAATGCCCAGGTATAGTCTTTAGCATTTTAATTGAATCTCCATTACAAACTGCATCGTCCGATTGATACTGACATTGTATACTTTCTACTTCCTTGCGGAGAGGTTGTTGTAACTTCTTTTTATAGTTTGCAGTGTCCGATTAATTATCTTGTAAAACATCTTTTGGTACCACATCACATTCGATAGGCGCCTATTATTGTTGAACACTATTTTGCCATACAAATTCTATAGAAGATATTTGTACTTTTGTCCATAGCTTCAGGGAACCTGAATTCGCACGTACCAGTTGCTTGTCGTCTGCAACCTCGCCCAATGTTAATGACAGCTTCCCACCAGTAGAGGTCCGAAATCAATGTGTTTCCAGTGAGAGTCAGAGCAGCATTACAACTACAACTGCAACTGCAACTGCAGCTACAACCACAACAACTACAAAAGATCTGCCAACTAGCAGTGGTGAAAAAGTGGAGCTTATGGGGGAACTCAACAAATTGTCAATGTCACAGCGTAGCAGCGATTTAGCTGTTTCCGAGTTGCCAGCATTGACCACACCAGTGCCAACACCAACACCAACCGCAACTGCAACCGCAACACCAATAGCAACAGCAACAACAACACCAACACCGCCGTCTAACACCAAGTTAACCCCATCGCCCAAAATATGCACACCTTATGTACAAAGGACTCTTAAAAGTCAGGACTCAACGTCCGCAAATGCAAAAGTTGAAACAGACGATCCAACTGGAAGTGTCCTCAGCAGCATCAGCAGCAATGAGGCGGCGGACCAGAAGTTCGACTTTGACTCCCAGACTGTCATCAAAGAAGTGCAAATTGAGCTAATTGAGCCGATAATTTACAACAATAATGAACTACAGCTTGAACTTGCCGATAATAAAGTGCAGGAACAACAGGCTCAACACGCCAATAATCCGTGTCTGAGCAGCAGTAACAGTAAAGATATCCAATGCGATCCACAACAAGATAAACAATTTAAGGAACTGATTGAGATGGAAATCGCCGAATCGGATGTAACATCCGATTTGGAGGTGTTTGTACAGGAAAGTGCTGAAGGAGAGCTATCGCCCACCACCGAAGAATATCAGGAAGGAATGCATTTTGGAGATGCCAGAAAGGATATTGTTTACGACATCGGTGATACGGACAGGCATCTTGGCTATATACCACCCGCATCTACACCAGTGCCTTCAATGGCGCCACTCGCTGTCCTAGATATCGACACAGTTGATGATGAGCACTTTGACGACGATCTTGTCGTCCAAATACCAGTGCCAGTGCCAGTGGCAGTCCCAGTGACGGTCCCGGTCCCGGTGCCAGTTCCAGTCGCAGTCCCAGTGTCGGGAGTCTTGAGTAGCGAAGAAGTCCGACGGCGTCGCAAAAAGCGCAATTTGGAAGCTGGTAAAAAGGATGAAAAGGACAAGAAGAATGAGAAGGCTAGCGGCACAGCAGAAACAGTCACGGATGTCGAGGTCGAGCACAATACTATATGTCCTTGGGAAGATGAGTACGTATATTTTGAAAGTCAGGGCTGCAATCCTTAAGCTAAAGATTCCGAATGCTGCTTTACTTCTTGGAATTACTTTATATACTTAAATACAAATGTTTCAAAGTTTACTTCAGTAAAGCGACATAGATCCATAAACAAAACTACTTATTTATAGAAAATAATCAAAGAACTACACTTTATAGACAATCAGTGAACATTGAAGGTTATTCGAATTTAAAGAAAATATCGGTTACACCATCGAAAAATTATTGTATACATATATTTTCTGAAGGAAAGTCTGGTTCAGGATTTGTTTAATTCGGTTTCGAATTGGTTTGCAGCCCTGCGAAAATCTATGATGAATTCGTGTACTAACTTTTCGTCTCATCCATCCACAGAAACGTTGACACAAGTGACGGAACCTTTGTAAAGACATACGCTACGCTTGGGTACTTATGAACAAAGCCGAAATTTTTAAAATTAGTGGTCAACAAGTTTCTGAAGAAGTAGCAAACAAACAAAATAATAACACTTATCCATACAAGAGTAACTTATTTATTGTACTGTGTACTAAAGCACATTTTGCATGTATTTATACAAAAAAATAATACGTACATATATAAGAATATTTATCTGTTTGTCTTTAACTCAGTGTATTTATGTATTTATATATATTTATACATACATACGTATATATATACATATATATATGGTAGATGCATAAACGCTTCACAATTTCAAACTAAACAGATACATATATAGCTAGTTGAAAGGTTTGTTTATGTCTAAAAGACCTATTAAAAAAAAACGAAAATATAGTAGTAAAGGCAAGTAAAATGAAATGTTATTTATCGACTTATTATACTAATTATTGTGAACAAATTTGAAATATAAAAATAAACAAAAAGTATAAGAAACAGATATCGTTCCCGTATGCTTGAATACTGAATATATTTATTTGCAATTGAGTACAATCTTGAACAAGAATGTGAGAAACTATCCTATAGACATCTGGGATTCATCAGACCAGATAAGAATCTGATGGAATTGAACATTAATCATTCCAAATTTAACAGATCGTTTAAATTTTATATTTATTTGAATAACATATTCCTTCTGATGAACAATTTTTTAGTTCGATCCCTATATGACCTTAACATTTGTGCATTTATGTGTCAAGAATTCTCAGGAAAAAACAAAAATATTGATTGCAAATTTCTCAAAACAAAAATTATCTAAAATTCGCAATTTTATTGTCGGTTTGCCTTTTCCAAATTGATCGATATTTATGTAGTGATGCTGGATCGTTACAGAAAACTTGCCTAGTCTTTGGCAGGTTCAAGTTCGTTGTATAGTTTTATACTTTTTAGGATGTATCAATTTAAACACTTCTCGGAATAGCAAACTATAGATGGCGCCACTAAACAAGGTGACTTATTGTATGTCATCATTTATGTGCAGTGTTGCCAGAGTCGCTTTTTTCCCGTCAAAACTGGCTTTTTTCAAATACCATTTACTTAAAAAAATTGCAAACAGCGGGCAGCGGGAATTCTGGCTTTTTTTTTTAATTAAATGCTTTTTTTTTAGATTTTTTTTCTATTTGCCCAAAATTATGGGACAATATTTGCTGTAGCTGTTCTGTCGATGCTTGCCAACATTTTTAGTGTCAAATCGATTGTACAGTGTTGTTAAGAACGCGCCAATACTTATCGTAGCGTCACTTAAGGCGAAAGTGAATTGATCTTAAGATCAGTGTGTTTTGATTGTATTAAAAAAAGTCAAAAGACTTTAAACAAAAATATCGGACGACACGGAAGACAGTTACTGCAAATGTATAACTCTCTGATTTGCGCAACCATGTTTTGACCAAAAAGCAAAAGTTAAATACTTTGAAGACGACAGCGCTATTCGTTTTTCTACTCGTTGTTTTCTATTTAAAATGGAAATACATTTTATTCTAAATCATGCATTTACAGTTATGGCTTGCGCAGACTTGACAAATGCTGCTATAGATATAGTATAACCTTCCTAATAAATTCCTTAAAATGATAGGAAGTGGATGAACATATGACAATAAAAATGAGGAGAATGAGGATAGTTTTAATGAAATTCTCCAAATATTGTGAATATTAGAGCAGCTGCTGTACAAATTCTATACATATGTTTCAATATAACCGATTTCGTACCCTGTGACTATCAGAAAAATATAGAGAATCCAATGAATTGAAAAATCAGCTTTTTTATAGCTTTTTTCCTAATTGTTCAGCTTTTTTCATCGTTCTTCCCGTCAAAAACAGCTTTTTTTCTCAACAAACTTTGGCAACACTGTTTATGTGCGCCTGGTCGCCTACTTATTTGGAAGTTCTGAAGAAGTCAGCAAAAAAAATCCACAACAATAATTATACCAACAAAAATTAAATTTGTTGATATGTACGGCTGCGAGAAATTTAGAGACGATTGCTTGTAAGCTGTCAAGTGGATAAATTACATTTCCATGTTAACATAATGAAGTAGTGAGTTTATTTATTTAATCATTTATTAAGAGCCTGTATAACTTAATAAGCACCTTAACAACACAGGAGTGGTAAATGGAAATTAAAACAAACGTCAATACAATGGAGTAGTGAATGGAAATAAAAAGAATATTTATAGCATACTTTCAGGATACAGAAATTAAAAAATTGCGACAACAACACCTAGATGGCGCCACAAGCAACTTCATTTTTTTCATGCGCCTGATGTAAACTATACTTATGGAGTTCTCAACTAGATCATGCTGAAAATAGATTCAGTATATAATCGAATTTCTAAACGCATACCAGCACTAGCGATAAGCACTCAAGGATTTGCAGGATCAAAACAAAATAAACATCAAAATTGCTTCAAAGAGGAAGGCTTGCAAAAATCGTCTTAAAAGCAGTTACGGACAGTAACTTCACAGTTGAATATCTATCAAAAAACACAAAAGTGCAGAGTCCATACAAATATTTACACGGCTAAGATAATATAACTAAACCGCTATCTCTAAAGTGGTTGGCAGTATCTTACTCTATTAGTTGAAAATAAAACATTTTCAGCCGTGAGTAAAATAAAACATTCTTAACCAGACGCTAAAATGACATCTTAGTATTTCCGGAGATACCAAAGATTTTATGGTTTTGACGGTTTAACCTTCGCAATGCAAGAAATTCTGCATGCGATCATTATAAATATAAAATATGTATGTATATATATATATATATATATATATTCTATTCCGTATACAAATTTTCCAAACAAATCTGTGCTTTTTTTATTTTGTTCTAGCCGAACAAAATATTGAACTTTTATTGCCCGGAACTTTGCCATCTTTTTGGTGTTGTTATACCCTACATATTCTAAAACGATGAATAGCTTCCCAAATCATCATACCATCTCTTAAAGTTTATCAAAATACTGGCTGTATATAATCTACTTGGAGTATAACTCATTTTCGCAGTTACTTATTAAAATTAAGATGCGGAAAGCAACACAAACAAAATCCGAGTCGTATCTAAAATTTCCGGACAACAGTTGTCACAATCGCGATCAAAAAAGACGGAGAACGATTGTACTGCGACTACTAAAATTTATCACGTGACAATACAACGCGTCCTGTTTGCACAAGCAAACAAATTAAACTCTCTACCAATATAAAAAAATCGATGCAGAAAAGAAAAAGCTGACATTTCGTTGTACAGTACGCAGCCTTGCATCAATTGATCATTTAAGAGAATTGTGCAACAGCATATTCGGCATATCGGAATTGAATTATATTCAAATGAATCAACTTATTAAAGATATATAAGTGACGCATTAAAATTGTTGTAAGCATATAAATAAACAAGTAAGAAAGTTACAGTCGAGCACACTCGACTGGAATAAAAGCAAAATATGGCATTATTATTTTCAAAATATACCGTAAATACAAAATACTAAAAATATACCGAATGGTATGTTTGGTATATCGATATAGTACCACATTCAAAATATACCATAGACGGCACAATATAACACATTGTCAACCAGAGCAACTAAGACCCCAAGTAAGTAGGCGTTTTCGCCCATACAAAAGTATTTCTTTAATAACTTCCACAATTTTTATCTGATCGCAACCAAATTTTTAGGAATCATAACTACTGTTGTTATTATTGTATATACCAAAATTCGCACTAGCTATAGCTTTAAAATTACGCTTGTCATTCGACTTTTTTGATTTGCGGGGGCGGAAGTGGGCGTGGCCAAAATTTGAAACAAACTTGATCTGCGTGCAAACATAACAAATGCTGTCGAAAAAAAATTATAGCTCTATCTCATATAGTCTCTGAGATCCAGTGTTTCCTACGAATAGACGGACAGACACACAGACGGACATGGCTAGATCGTCTCGACTGTTGACGCTGATCAAGAATATATATACTTTATAGGGTCGGAGATGCCTCCTACTACCTGTTACATATATTTCCTGTCGGCACAAAGTTATAATACCCTTCTACCCTATGGGTAGCGGGTATAAAAAGAAGCGTGATATTGTTCTAAAACATGTTTACCAGTCCTTTTAAAAAAAAAAAACTTTTTTTTTTCGGTTTTTTTTTTCACCCCTATCTGTCTCTTTTTAATTACCCGATGGCAACACTTTTCCATATATGTATATAGCTCTCTGTTCAGACTAACAAACAACTTCCAGTCCAAACAGTAAGAGCTAGGAGACTGAATTTAATAAGATAGTTTTTATAACTTGATCGTGTAACATGAATCCATGAAAGCCTACAAGTCGCGTATATTTTTTCTATATTCTCATATTATTATTAGCTTTTCGCCACAAATTATCGTTTACTATCAATATGATATACAGTAGCAATAAATCGCTCTTTTCCTGAAATAAAATTCAGAATTAAATATGAAAAAAAAAATTCGGGATCCAAAGTTAAGGCAATTCGCAGCAGTGAACAAAAAATTGACTAAATATGGTTAACGAGTCCAGTGTGGGTTAATTTCCTAAGAGATTGGCAACTTTGAAGAAGTTTCATACTATCGGGCAAGTGAAATTCATGTCCAGCAAGTGAAATTATAGTTCATCCAGCGACTATTCACGAGTGTTCTAACAATATTGAATTAATATTGATGCTATCATGCTGAAATTTTGTGTTTAACGACCGTTGATCGATAGAGAATAGGATCGCAAAAAAAAGAGGACGCTGATCAATAACTTTTCGATGTATTACATAAGTGTTAATCATAAACAGAATGTACAATTTACACTTTTATTATATTTACTTTGTATTTTTCTATATTTTTTAATCTAAAATCTAAACAATTTCAAATAATTATACATTTCTATTTTAGACCTCTAATAACATACAATTAAGAGTATATGGTACAATATTTAATGCAGTCAAGCATACTTATGTAATATTAAAAAAATTTGGTATATTTAAATTTAAAACAAATGATGCTACCTGCAAAAAATTATTATGTTGTATATATTTTCTTTAAAACTTAAGATATACACATATAACTATGAGACAATTTAGTTACAAAATACAGCAAGAAGTAGAACAGCAACGTCCAGATCCACCTTTACTCTTCTGTCTTTGATCTGAAAAATACAAAAAAAATAAATTAATTAATGCTAATTAGTGACTGCGAAATCTGGTCAATATTGATGCAATTTGTACAGAGCGCATAAAAATTAATAAAAAATAAAAATAAACTCAAACAAATACTAAAATGTACTGAAGTCTTTTTTTTTAGTATATTGATATACTTTCGTTAAAAATATACCAATATACTCACCAAAGAAACTAAAACCCGACTGCAGCAGCTGTTTTTTGTTTTGCCATATACAATTTTTTCTTAAATAACTGCAAACATTTGTATATAGTCGCAACTAAATTTTCAAGAATCTGTGTAAATCGGGCGTGGCAAAAATAATCGAAATAAAATAAGTGTGAATGCTACAGTCGACTGTGCCATATTAACATACCGCAAAAATACTGAAGTACAGAAATCATTTGGTATATTGATATAGTACTACATTTAAAATATGCAATAGAGTACAAAATATACCAAATTGTCAGCTAAAGCAACTGATATCCGTAGGAAGTAGGTGTTTTTCCCATACCAAACTATTTCTAAAATAACTTCTACAATTTTTATTGCAACCAGATATATGTAGGTTTTCATATATGAACGTATATACTTTATGGTTATATATACTGTCTGTTACATACATATGTACATTTCTTGTTAGCACAAAGTTGTAATATACTTTTACTCTATTGGTAGCGTATATACAAATTTGCAGACTGTCTCTATTCAGAGTTGCAGTTGCCATTTAATGAGTCTTTCTCTATTTGTTATATTGTCTGCAAATAATAACCAATATTAAAGCAATTTATTTCCCATCCATTCATTATTGTGCTTTATTATTAATGCAAATAGTATAATGATCGAGTCGATTGCGACACGAGAGGTTAGGAAAAGTGTCTTCATAATAGCCAACGGCAAAATCGATACGCCCCTGCAAGACGACAGAGAAAACTATCCCTGCAATGATGATGAATTGAAAAGACAGTCCTAAAGAAAAATAAGTACACGATTCCATTTGCAATCATGCATTCATGCAAATTTAGCTTCCGAACGAGAAATTATACCATATTATTAAAATCTTTTTTAATTGAATTATATTTCACTTACCTTGCGAATTAGGTTCCGGTAAATTATCACGGGGCACTAAATGCATAACAGTAGTTTTTCCCAACGGAAGTCCTAATGCTCCCAATGTGACATTGCAATGTAAAAAGCGACCTTGATATATTAGACGCAAGATTTCGGCTTTAGTTACGGCTTCTTGTGACCAATCTGAAATTAAATAAGATACAAATGTAAAATCCGTAAAAAAAATTTTTCATTTATATTCTCACTTGTTTGTCTTTTATAAAATTGGTCTAAATTCATTGGAATGCATTTTAAAAGCAATTGAAGTAGTCTAGAAAGTATGTCACACTTGACCTTAAATATATATTTTTGTGAATTGACCAATAAATCAAAACAAAATCATATAAAATCTAATTATTGTAATAGATAACATCATATTAATATATACATAAATCCATCGTTATAATATTGGTTGTTTCATTTGTAACTTTCTACTAAATCCGAAAATTTGTTCGTTGATATATAAAATTCCTTACAACCGAAATAATAATTGTAAAAATCTCTATAAAAAAGCTTCAAAGCTATATATGTAAAGTATTCAATAAAATGAGGAATCATTTTCTTACCTGTGGGCCAATTCTCAAAAACAGTTTGTGCAATATCACCAGCGGAATCAGATGGATTAAATAAGAATTCTTTTGTTTTTCCGCTGACAAGGATTAAACGTAAGTTAATCTGCAAAAACAGAACAGAAAATAATACTTAGTTCACTGGGAGATTCTTATATTCTATGCGCGATTCTTATATAAATACATAATAGTTTTTTTTATGGCTTATGGGTGTAATTAGAAATATACCTTATATATATTGAATCCAAAAACCTACATGGGAAATTTAAATATTTCCTTACGTTTTAAATAGTTTGAGATTCATGTATTTCATAAAATTGTATACGTATTGTTTGTTCTCATCTTATGATATCCGGATCATTTTTCTTTATATAATTTCAAAATATTTTGTAAACTTTACCCGATTTTCACATTACGATAAGGATCATTTCATTGCAAAAATAGTTGATTTCTTCTGAATAAATATTCTTTCAAAGGCAATGTGTTCCTGTCTCCACTGAACTAATAAGCAAGTAGTGAATAATCTATTAGACAGACTCGCAGTTATCCTGCGAATTACAATGCATAAAATGTGACATTTTATTTATTGTCAAATTTTTGGTGAAGTAAGTATTTAAAAATTCTTAAAAGCGAGTAGTTCCCACGAAAGAAACAATAATCAGATTTAAGGATAGATCACACTCTATTGATAGAGCAAGGGTTGAAACCTAGACTCAGCTACGAGGTTTGTGTCTTTGATAAATTCTGAAATACTGATACTGATACTTTTAATGTACTCTACTTTAACTTTAATGTGCCTTATTATATAAATTAATCGAGCAATTTATGTACTTCGGACAATCATTAAATTGTTTTTCAATTAACATAGCTACCCCTTGAAGGTCACATCAGCTTATGTAAATTGACTCTTAAAAAACTTGCTTATCTCTTTGCAACTTGTTATTAAGGACCGATTTCTCGGGTTATAGTTACGGCGATAGGCGCCACACGAATATACTTTCTGCTCAGATAAAACAATTAGAAATTCTTAATGCTCGTGACACTCAATTGATCATTAATGATATCATACATTTTTTTAAAATCAATTTTAAGCATCCTCAGCTGTTTATGCCTTGTTTACAATTGGAGGATTGTGCAAAATATTATATTTTTTATATTATACGCTGCATTTGTGTAATATCCAATGATCCAGATCACTTGGTTGTGTAGCATACATAAGCTTGAAATTACATGCAGTGTCTAGGAATGGATTAAAGTACATATTAATTTTTTGCGTTATTCAGACAGCAGATTATTTAACTTGAAGTTTAGCAACAGTCAAACCTTAAGACTTGACGCATTGTTGAAGTGGTCAGTCGAGGTTGAAAAAGTGATCCTAAAGTTATTCAAGAATCCCTTGAATTCAATTAAAGATCATTGCCTTATTTTGTTAATGTCATTATCCAGTTTATCGTCGATAGTTATAAAAGCTTAACATTACAAATGATGCAATTATCCGCAATTTGCAATTACAAATAAAAATATATTTGTGTTTATTTATACTTCGAACGTATGCGCACAAACATTTCACAATCACAATGATCGTACTTTGTTTCTGCTGACTCGATAAATGATGCAACGTCAACAGCTGTTGTCCGTGCAACTGAAACTACTCATGTATGTATACAAAGAAAATTCCCAATTGGCATTGCCATTAAACAGCTGTTGTGCGTTTAACTGAAACTATTTTATGCCCAAAAATGATGCAATAATCCCAAAGGATATCCCACGCACTTTAAGTTACAAAAATTGAGAGAGAATTAAATTCGCAATTTCCATATTCTTGCAGTTGCAATTAAATGTTTCTGCATCTTTTTTTTTTAAATGGAAGTGTCAAATATAACCATATAACACTTACTTTATCTGATGGTATAGTTCGTGTCATCTTTTGTAAAATCAATGGATTTCCACTGGCTTTCATGGCAGTGCTGCAGCAAAGCGATGATGTTGGAGTCTCTAATGCAAGTGACGTATTTTGTTGTCGCTCTCTCCACTCTTTGTTGTTCTTCGAACTGTTCTCAGATGCAATTTGCAGTCCATATTGTTGTTGTTGTTGTCGCTGTTGTTGCTGCTGCTGCTGTTGCTGTTGTTGTTGGTGATGGACGGTCGCTATAATGGGTGGACTTTTAATGCAAGTTGTCAAGGATGAAGGGTGGTGATGATGATGATGATGATTGTGGCTGTGGTGAGTAAGCAACGAGCGTGTTGTTGTTGTTGTTGCTGCTGCGGCTGTTGATGCGTTGCTCATATCGGATGACGATGATGATGATGCATCAATAATTAACGAATCTGACAAAGTGCTGGATAATTTGTTGCTGCGTTGCTGTTGCTGCTGTTGTTGTTGCTTGTGACAAAGTATTTGATTTTGCTGCTTGCTCGGAATGGGAACTATTGCTGTTGTTGTTGTCGACGAAACGATCATATTTTCATTATGAATAATGTCCTCTCGCGACTCTCGCGAGTCAATAATAACGGGCTTTCTTCCAGTTGGCAACGATGTCGAAGACGTGGAGAGCATGACGTAAAGTTGGCAACTCGATTGAAATCCTTGCACAGTCGTAATTAAACTTTATTGATTTTCATTGATTTAGTTATATTCATTATTTTTGTGTTTTTTTTCTTTTGGAGGACACGTTAATTTTGTTAAGACATTTCACTGCGCATATCTGTCTGTTTTAAGTTTCTGATTCAGTTTTTTTTTTGGGCCTTGTACTTGACCTGTAAATACGATTTTGCACAAGAGATGGCCACAAAAAAAAATACAATTACATTTAACGTATCTTGGATTTTACAACGTCGAACGCGATGACGACGACGACGTGTATGAAAATACCATAATATCAATGCACATTGACAGCAACATAGGACAGTCGACAATAAGGAGATAATATATTCTCCATACACTCTGTAGAATTAATTACGATTTTTGCTCACTTTCATTTGATTGTATAAACTGTATACATACACATACATACACATGTGTTTACAGAAACTGGCATATACAAGCTTACATGCATACATATACATATATGGGTATGTATGATAACTTTGGCGCACGCGTAGAAATGATTACATTGAAAACGTTAACATGAACGACGCCAACAAGCACTCATACACTTTGATTTTGCAATTATATTTGCACTACACCCAAATTGTTTTGATTTTTCAAATTATTTATGTTTTAAATCATTATTATTGAATACCTAGATTTTCTTTACCAAAGGAATGCACTTTTCTAAACGTAAATAGGTGTCTTTTATTTCGATGACACTATCGATAAATCCAATAAGCATATATGAACACTTTGCTCGATAGCTTCCCTCAATCGATGAGCTCGATATTAATAGCACAGAATAACAATTTTCAAGGTGAATCGATAAAAAAATGTAATTGGTTTTCACTTGTATTCACAAATAGTTATAGTTTTTTAATCTTCGCTATACTAGATATTGATCTTGGTTCATAATAATAAATTAATTAATAATGAATCTAGTCATCACTAAATTGTGAAGAACTGAAGACTAATAAAGCTCATCTTTTATTTTTATCGGTTAAAATTTTGCATTATGAAAAAGTTCTATTTTAAACTCAATTTTAAAATTGTTAATAAAATTTTTGTTGAATTTTCCTATACAATAGCTATATATCTTAATTTTTTATGTCTGATGTTTGAGTTGTTGAGTTTCACTATCCACAATCCAATGTAGAAGAGATAATTTTTTATTTATAAAAAAAATTGTGCAACACTTGTTTAATCAAATTAATTTGTTAAACAAAATTTTACATCTGTTTTTTAATTATTTGATTAATTCTTAAATTAACAATTTGTTGACGGATATTTAAGTTATTTTATCACACCATCCACAATCGATTGTATATGGTATAATTTTTTTATTTGAAACAACTTCCTTCTTGAAAGTTTTGAAATGCCACGATCAATTTATTGAACTTATTTTAGAATTTCCTATCTTAATAATACTTTGTTAATACTATTTTAACGAATTTCTTAATTGATATTTATTAACAAGTTAAAAAAAAAGTTCAACCATAATTTTTAAAATAAGATTATATTATTTCTATTTTTTTTCTAATATTTTGGATATTGTAATATCATATTTTATGATTTTATTCATACAAAATAAGTTAAAAATGGCAATCTACAATCGATTTTAGATTATGATAATGAAAAGAAATCATGAATTTTAAAATGGTTATAAATAAATTTGATTTATATATTAAATTATTTTTGACATTTTGGTGTTATTTTTTCACACCTTAAATCAGCTGATTATATTTAAGAATAAAAATCCTATAATAAACGTTTTCAATATAAACAGTTACAATTTTACTAAGTTCGCAATGAATGTTGGTCTTCCAACTACTATAGGAGTTTATACGGCTATCTGTTGACGTAAATGCAGTGCGGTGTAAACGCAATGTTTTATTTTAAAGTAGGATACATCGATGAAATTATTGTAATCGATATTTTGTGTGCATTCCTGGAATACTAGGTGTTGGCTGCCAATTGTAGAGTGCAAATGAAAAGTTGTGTTAAGATTGATATATGTGGAAAAAGTTGTCTGCGGACGATAAGTTCACAATAAATAAATACAAATATCTAAGTTTTGCATACAGATTTTAAGCTGAATCTTTGGAACTAAGAAATAAAGCTGTAAAGCAACTCAAACGCGACAGAGGTGCCCCACCAGGTGAACTATTTTAAATAGCTCAAATACTTATGTGTACACATATATCTACATATGTATATACATACATATATGCGAGTACTTATATATTATATTGAATACGATTTTCAATTTGAGTTTTTCGGTTAAAAATGATTGTATTTGCTTGAACAAAAGCGGTTTGTTTGTGCTAAATGATGAAAAATACGTCAATTTTTACATGCAGAATTTAAATAATGTAGTATAAAATAATATTTGAGTATTTAAAATTGATTTTTCTTTTGTATTTCTTTCTCGCTTTATCAATGTAATGGAACATCACTTTTCATTGGTGCGAATGGGATAAATGGTCATTATTATTTATCTATGCTTGTCGCGCCGCTGCCGCCTGCTATGTGTGTGTGTGGTGGTCACGTTCGAGTCTGCTTTCGCTTACGTTCGTACCGTATACTTGCCACAACGCGAAACACTGGCTGTACTGCTTTCTCCTATTAGTTTCGTTGCCATTGACAGCGGTGGTGCAAAAATTGCAATTTTGGTGTACCAAAAAACCGAATCGAGTAACCAAAAGGAAAAGGCAGCAGCAAGCAGCACTGGTGAATTCAGGCGGACCAAACGAGCGAGCAGCCAACATCAATTTTATCATCAGTGTAAAAATTATAGTGCTGTATAACTAACAAAAACACACACAAAAAAAACAAATTACTTAAACGGAGTAACCTTTTTGTTCAAGTTCAAACCAACCAACCAACAAAAACAACGGCTATAGTCCATCAACTAAATATTTTTCACTAGAAGACTCGATTTTGTAAAAGGTGCATACTAAAAAAAAAAAAGTACGAAGGCTTTTTTGAGACCCCCAGCAAAATACCATCGTATTGTTAGAGTTTTAACTTGAAACAAATGCGTAAAACGTATAAATCGTAATAAATTATAAATAATTCAATTGCCTGCAAAGAAAAAAAAACGAGTGTATATAAGCAGAAAAACTCCAAAGATAAAAACCCAACGAACATTTTGGCTGTAAGAGAAACACTGCAGATCAGATAAGTCAACATCGCTAAAACGCTGTAAACGCTCCAGAAACATATATATTTATATATATTACGGTTATTTGTATGACGACGTGAAGCAAACGGAACACAAAAAATCAACAGGAGACTCGCTGAGGAAATCAAAATAGTTATAACAGTAAGTTTTCTTTTTTCTTGATAACGTGACCGACTAACTGCTATTTCATATATGTTCAAACCAAAATCGGGCGAAAACTATGTATATACATTTGTGAAAAAGTCAAAACAGATATTGATATTATTTTGCTTTTTTTTTTTCGAGTTGCCTCGTGAGTTTGACTATATATATAGCATGTAAAACCCGGCACGCTGCATTTTGTGTATTTCAATTACTGGAACCTAATTTCGAATGTTTGTCTTCCTTTAGTTTTGAAAACACAGCAGCAGCAGCAGCGAATAAATCGAATCGAATCGAATCGAGCAAAGCAAACCAAAGTTGCAACAAAGAGATTTAAACGAACCTCAACCAGCATATAAAGATGAATGAACTCGACAGTCTACGACAAGAAGCCGAATCTCTCAAGAATGCCATTCGCGACGCAAGAAAGGCGGCGTGCGACACATCGCTGTTGCAAGCGGCCGCCTCGCTGGAACCAATTGGCCGCATACAGATGCGCACACGCCGCACACTGCGCGGCCATTTGGCCAAAATCTATGCCATGCACTGGGGCAACGATTCGAGGAATCTGGTATCCGCATCACAGGATGGCAAACTGATTGTTTGGGACTCGCATACCACAAACAAAGTGCACGCCATCCCATTACGTTCGTCGTGGGTGATGACCTGTGCATACGCTCCATCGGGCAGCTATGTTGCCTGCGGTGGCCTCGACAACATGTGTTCAATCTACAACCTAAAGACACGCGAGGGCAATGTGCGTGTGTCGCGCGAGCTACCCGGCCATGGTGGCTATCTGTCATGCTGTCGTTTCATCGACGACACTCAAATTGTGACCAGCTCCGGTGATATGACGTGCGGCCTGTGGGACATTGAGACGGGCCAGCAGCTGTATTCATATCTGGGTCATACGGGAGATGTGATGGCTCTATCGCTGGCACCGGACTTTAAAACATTTGTGTCGGGCGCCTGTGATGCGTCCGCCAAGTTGTGGGATATTCGTGAGGGTCAATGCAAACAAACGTTTCCCGGCCACGAATCGGACATCAATGCCGTTACCTTCTTTCCGAATGGACAAGCCTTTGCGACTGGATCGGATGATGCTACATGTCGCCTATTTGATATACGTGCTGATCAGGAGCTGGCAATGTATTCGCATGACAACATCATTTGCGGCATCACCTCGGTGGCGTTTTCAAAAAGCGGCCGTCTGTTATTAGCTGGCTATGATGATTTCAATTGTAATGTCTGGGATACAATGAAAGCGGAACGCTCTGGAATTCTGGCTGGCCATGATAATCGTGTATCATGTTTGGGCGTCACCGAGAATGGCATGGCAGTGGCAACAGGATCGTGGGACTCATTCTTGCGCGTGTGGAACTAAATGTGGGCGGTGTCGATGGCGGTGGTAATGGTAGTGGGTGGTAGTGGGGTATGAAGTAGGGTCAACGTGGCATAGTGGCTGCAGGCAGTCAGCGTTCAGTTCAGCAGTAGTAGCAGCCAGCGACAATAACAACAGAGCACAGCAGCAACACACAAAAGACATCATCTCTCATAATGTGTAGATGATGGTCAAATGGTTCCTTGTAACTGTTGTTAAGCTAAACAAAATAAACAAACAAACAAACAAAAGCACAAGCAGGCAGAATATGTTGTAAAGCGCTTGATTGATGATTGATAATGATAATAGAGATGAAGATCAAGAAGGAAATAGAGATTGAGATAGAGATGGAGATGGATATGCAGATGCAGATGTTGAAGGGGAAATGTAAACGACGTTGACTGCAACAAAGACCACAGCAAAAACAAGAACTTTATATACAAATTATTTATATTGCTATATACTTATTATACTTATACAACAACAACAACCAAAACACACAGACACAGCAACAAGCAACATGCAAACATGCAACAAAACAACTAGACATACACACATACACAGACACACACACATACAAGAATATTATTAGTGTAAATGAAAATGAAAATTCGAAGCAAAAACCTATGATGATGATACTGATGATGGAGCTGTCATTGATCAGAAGTCAGATTGAGAGAGATGATAACAGCTACAGTTTAAAGTACGTAAAGTTAGTTCAAATCGTATATAGTCATATACAACAACAACATTTAGTGTCGGCGACGTCTGCTGCGCTGCTGCTATATTGTCAAATGAAAATGAAATGAAATGAAAATGAGTGTGCACCATTGTTGATTACTATGATAGCACCGTACATTATGGTAATTATACTGTACTGTATTATCCGTACATAACTGTATGAATAACGACGGGGTGACGTGACGACGACGACGCTTCACTTTAATTTGTCAGACATCAAAACTTAAACAAAAATTCTTATATGACTTCATATATATACACACATATACATACACACGGCAGAAAGTTGTTCTTAATGAAGTAAAGTCAAATAAATTTAAAGCATTTACAACAACAACAAAAAAAAAAAAAATTACAGATAGAACATAAAAAGGCATGAAAATATTGCGTAAATTAAAAAATTTAATGTAATGAACAAATTAAAAACAAAAAAAAAAAAAAAAAAACAGTAAACAACAATACACTTTATAAAACATTTTTCTTATAACGTTTAAGTCCTTAATTTATATACAAACAAAAAGAAGAATGATTTAAATAACATAATTATTAGTGAACAAAAACAAAACTATTTACATATAATTGACGGCCATATAAGCTACAATAATAAATGAAAAACAAAAAAATTAACTTTAAAACCTAACAAAAATTTATAAATGTTTAACGAAATCTTAACATATAGACTAACAAAAGAAGTATCGATCGCGAAGTACAACACTCAACCAAAAAGCATAACTAGTAGAGGTGGATTACTATCGCTAGTCGTCACCATCGATAGTCGACGATCGATTTTCACCAAAAACCATCAATAATTATCGATAGTATTTTCCATTTAAAATTTAATTGGATTTTTATTAAACTTATAAAGTTTTTGTTATAATTTGAACTCAAATATGCATTAATATTATTTTCATTACACTATAAGTTGATACTAAACTGTTCATGTAGCCAAGCTCTTCTATCAGATGCCTGTAAGATCCTTTCGAAGAAATTCATACAATTTGTAACTATACAATCTCTCTCAAAGAATAGCACAAATAACTATCGTCCACAGTCAAATAGTGCAAAGCGCCTAACTATCGAGAATACCGATAGTGACGTCGATAGTTCTCCACCTCGAATAACTAGTAGCAACGCAGTGTTTGATTTGATGATGAATAGTCAAACCTTGTGACCGGCGCATGAACTTCATCAATTGTAAACAGGATAAGTGAATTCGCGAGCTCGTTATGAATAACTTTACAACTTGAGAGTTGCGATTTCATATGTATTTTAGTTATTGTTTTGACCATAAGACACGTATGAGCTTCTAATATTCCAAATGTATTTATGTTCATGTACCCGCAAAAACTCACTAAAAACCATTCACAACGGTAAACAAAAATGATAGATAAATATGTTGTATGTCAATAAAAACAACTTAATTTCAATATACTTTTAAGTTTAACTGGAACGAAAAGCTTGCACGCAGTAACATACACAAAACACGTAACACGTTACTAAGTAAAAATGACTGGTCCCCCCTAAAAAATATTATAGTGGAAATAAAAGTTAATTCCTTTAAACAAAAAAATTCAAAAACATCACAAGAAATTTATTCTTATTATTAAAACAATGAAGGTAACACAGTTTAGTGCATATATGAAACAGCCTGCAATCAAACAGACAATTAGCTTAATTCCGTTCAAGGGTAAGAACGAACGGAAATTCCAGAAAATAAACTTGTTCATGACCTCTATTAAAAACATCATAGTTGTATTGTGCGCGTAGAGATTTAAACAGATAATTTAAACAATTAATTAATCTTCATAAAACCCATTTTCGTTTAGAAGACAATTAATAAATAAAACAAAATAAAATTGTTAGTTATATGCAAAAAAAATTTGATAATATTCGTCAAACTTTGAAAACGCGTCAAAATGGAAGATAATGCTTAACGAAAAAACTACTCTTTAAATGTTTTCTGGTTAATAAAATCACATTACAAGAAGAAACCATATATTAATTATGTTAATATCAGAATCTTTATACAAATTTATATGTTTATATGTAAATTTAAAAAAAAAAAACAAAAACTGTATACATGCAATACATTCTTACTTATGTATATGCCACAAAATCACAACAAATGCATACGTACAATATTGTAATTTTATTATGATTTCTTATGTACAATTTATACCTAAATCAAAAGTAATAAATAAAATGAATGTCTGTAATTAGCTGAATTCATCAAACAATGAAAGTAACCCAACAAATAACAAAATGCTTATGGTATTATCAATAAACTAATAGATAACAAAACGAAAAATACATGTTCATGTTAAAATTACATTAAAACTCAAAAATACATTTTGCTTACATACATACATATATGTATCACTTATGTTGAATCCGATTCACTCGGCATTTATAATGAAAGTGTACTTTAATTTTAATAAGTAAACATGTGGCACCCACTAGCAGCTCGGGAGCTAGTTGATTAAGATTAGTATGTTGTCATTGGTGGGCGGAATGAGGAATTATGATGTATGTGACGTAACGTATGTAGGTATTTCGAGCAATAAATTGACATCCCAAGAACTTAAATGTGAACAAAAATCTGCATTTATGTATTCGTTCTGAATACCTGATGTATGAGGACATGATGTAAGTACTGCAAATAATCCAAATTACTTATAAATTGAAGTCTCTTTTCATCCATATTCAAATATCAACTATAACAGATTGAATCAAAACTTCGCAATACATTCACTGAAAACTAAATGTAACTTAGAAATCTTAACTCTATCTTCATGCCGCACAGAAAAGTGATATTTCAAAATGAGGACAGTGACAATCTCCTACATGATCAATGATGACAAGTGGATATATGTAAACGTCAGTCGCGTCAACGTCTCATAGGCTATGAGCCATCGTAAATTCAGGAAGTAAGAAAGCTAAAGTCACTCTTCAAAATTATTCCTTGTTATTTTGGATCATCTCAGAATGTGTAGAAATTATTCAAGTCATAGTTGCTAGTGTGTGCATCAACAACAAATCATTTTGCTTAAAAATTGCACTCGTAAAGTAGGTATGGCCCTTAAACAAAGTCAAGACCTCTTTGAGAACACGGATTTCAAGTGAAATTATGGTTGCATTTTGGGAGAATTAACATCCTTATCCGTTTGTTCTAACTCGAACTGTGACTAACTTTTGGTGTTGGTACATATAAAAAAAAAAACTGAAGAAATGCGTAAGCCACACTTTTGCGAAGATTTCAGCATCGTAACGCCTACCATCTGATCAATCAGGCAGAGACATTTTGATAATGGTCTTTATCCAGGATAACGTAAATCGAAAAAGAATTTATATAAAATAATTGTTTGTAATTTAACAAAACGCTTCAACGAGACAATCTTTGGAATTTTCTTTGGTACTTCCTCAAGTGCTTAAAAGTTTAACGAAGACACGAACCCGATGTACCTATTAAGCATTAAGAGCTGTGTGAATGCACATGCAATTACATATGCAAAAACATTCGTAACTAAAGATAATGGAAGTGCAATGCTTTCTCGCTCAGACACAGTTGTTTATTTTTCTTAACTGTGAGTACATGCATATGTATATATAATACTATATGTACATACAGGCATAAACATCAAATAGAAAGAGAAAGATAATATCGGCATCCGACCACATGAAAATAATTTTGTTGTGCCAACACCCATATACTATGTATGTACATACATATGTATATATACATATGTACCATTTACGATAAAATACAGAATCAGAGCCACTGTATACATTGTTGAGTATAATCTTTACAAAATGATTTGTAAAACTTAGTTTTTGCTAGGAAAAATTCAATGAAAAAGCAGTTCTTATTAAAGTTTAGAACTATGTACCATTTGAGGTATATGGACTAAATGTACCATAGAAAAACGCAATGGAACATATTTTGGTACATTTACATTAAATTTAGAAACTATAAACGCAGGCGCTATGCAGTATTGTTTGACAAAATTATTTAATTTTTGCAAATAAATATATATATATTTATGCATAGTTATTTAATTTAATTTATTACACTGTAGAATGATTTACTATTTAAAAAAAATGAATCCAATGTACCAAGAGAGAATGCAATGGAAAATTTGTTGTACGCTCATGTGAAAAGCAACAACGAAACGCTGCGCTATATGTTATTCTTTAGAAATTGTATTATTTTTGTTGAGTAACCAAGCAAGAGCAACTTTAGTCTTAATTAGAAACGCGGGAGGTATATATATTTTTGATACTTATTTACATTTATATATTTAAATTTATACAATATACTGGTATTGGTGCTCCATATTACTATCCGTACAAATACAAATGATTACTAAGCGTAGCGCAGCTGAGGGTGAAAGATTACTAATCAAGTACCCTCATACTCATACCTTCAATATATTTGTAGCTTAGAAATATATTACTATTTGTATGAACAATGGAGTTATGAGTTTTTCTAATATTAACTCTGCAAATATGTTCTCAGAATTTCAACTTGATGACCCACATTCCGTTGTATTGTGGAGCTGATCCGTGCTTTCATGCCACGCATCAAAATTATGGGTACACAAATACTATGTAGATTAGAGATCCAGAGTTCCTTAAGTGAAGTTCATGAGTAAAGTAGCCCAGTCCAAGTGTAAGTACTCTTTAATTACATATTTTATTTAAATTTATTGATTATTTGACGTATGTTCAAGCTGAAAGAAAAACCTTAAAATCATTTTTCTAGATATTGTTGCTGTTAATATTGATTTTGCCATTGCTGTTGCTGTTGCTGTTTAAGTCGTAAGATATGTAGTTATTATTGACTTTGATGCCTTCAGAATCTGAAGTTTAGATACATGGGGTTATTGCTCTTCGATTATGTTTGCCTGGTATTTGTATCGGCCTATAGCCAGCTCAGAGACCGGGTTGCCAGAAGCTCTTTGGTCTCGGGTTATAACGGTGACAGTTGCAGATAATGTTTTGTGGTTGCGGGACATCTACAGATGATGGCAAGTAGTCCATGATTGCTAAGGTAGGCTTACAATTCTTCTTTTCAACACCAGCCCACAGTAGAGGATTTGCTACACAGTTTCAGAACCAATATCTCTATCACATTTTGCAAGAATTCGTGGAAAGTAAATCTATGAATTGGCATAAAAAAAAAACTTGGTGGCATTCAACTCTTGTAAACACACGGTAAAAAGAAAATCTTCAAAAAGCCAAAATTTGAATATCTCAAAAAGTAAAACAATGATTTCAATGTTCATTGGTCAACCAAGAGCGCTTTCAAAATTTAGCTGAGTAAACAAAATTATCCTGTTATTTCAGCCGCTTGGCAAAACAATTATGTCTATATCTACAAACACAGCTGTGAACTTTGAAATAGCAGTGATAGCGACCTGTGCGTTTAAAATTTAAAAAACCTGTCATAAACACAAATTTCATATAAAATTAAGTTATAACAGCATAAAGTATTTAATTTTTAATAATTAAACCCTTTTTTCAGTTTAGCAATTCAACATTTTACCGAATATAGATAATAACAAATGAAATTGGGTTCTTTATTAATAACTTTGAAATAGCAGTGTCAAAAAGAAGATTTAATAAATTTCCAAAGTGCTGCCCAAAAGTGGTGCACGAATGTAAAAATATGAAAATATCAGTAAAATTGAACAAATCTAACGGGGGTTTTGCTTGTTTCCAATCTCTATGTTCCATTTTACAAAAATAATGTGCCGGGGATTAACTAACAAAAAGAAATAAGCTAAAAATCCGTTACTTAGTGTTTTTTGTGTCGCACTGCTATTTCAAAGTTCACAGCTGTATTTGCAAATTTGATGAACGTCTCTTCAATCGATCGTTCTTAAAATGACGAAGCTTCTGCAGAACATTTAGACCATTTTTTCACGTCTCACACTTACTCTTAAGGTCGTCGATGAGTTTTTGGTTTGAATCTGCAAATCCTTGAATGCCAAACTTTTCTCCTGGGACTGTGTATAAGTATACAGATTCAGGTTTTATTTTCATAATTCGACCACATCCTGCAGCGTCATAGCTACAATTATGACATCCTTTATCGAAAAAACGGACATATTCTTACTGTGTATAGTTTGTCCCGATAAACGATCAACTTGCATCATTCGAAATTAATTTCTGTTAAATCAAATTAGGTATTTCCCGAAGTGTTGTTGAAGATACGCTAATCCTTCGTTTTTATGGCATACAGGCAGCACATTGCAAGTTTATTTATTGCTTAAATTAACCAAGAAGTGGAGAATCATATCTAATTCCTCTAGTCACAATTTTGAAATAAATACCGTACAGAATTATAGGCGCATCTCAAGTTGTTCGTTAAGGTAAGTCGACTAAGCTATTCCGGTAAAACAGATATCCAAATTGAAGACACAATTGGTAAATATGAGCAGGATTTCTTTTATTCGAATTTTCCCAATGTATCCGATAATATACGTACATAATTATATGGTTAATTTGTCGAATTTGTTGCCATATTACACTTGTTTTAAACCATTTTGTTTCAAACCCATATTTGTAATATTATTTTAACCTGAACTGTATATTTGTTTGCAGCTATTGAATGTTGAAAATATTTAATTTTTAACTAATAATATACTCGTAATCAGTTCTGTTCATTATCAGTCTGGCAAAGACAGTACAATGACAGCTACATGTCGGAAGAGGAATGCAAATATACCTTGATTTTTTTTTTAATGTTTTTTCCTTTGTTTTTGTCTGACAACAAGTTAAAAATAAGCCTTATTGTGAATAATATTTTATATAAGCTTTTGCAATTTAAACGGTTTCAAATAACAGCTATATGTACATAGTATATATTCTATATATAATATAAATATAAATACAGACATATATATATATATATATACTTGTGTATATTCAGGACTACAAATCTCTAAGCACAAGATATTGAATTTGAATTATAAACTGAAGTTCGATTTGTGGAACAGTTTTGAACAGAGCCAACAATATTGTGATTTAACTGAATTACCATTAAGAATTCTTTCCTAATCTATTTATGTTAATTCCAAAACAAAAAGTTAAACTTGAGTTGATTCCTTACTTCAATATTTGTATCATACATTGATATATAAATGAACAGAACCGAAATGTACAAATAAATTCTTTTTTTGAACCAATCTTCCCGATATATAATTTTGACGCTTCGGCTTTTAATATGGTACACCGAGGATCGGTTTAGAACCGATTTGCAGCCCTGCTATATGTATATATTTATATATATACATACCCAGATATATAGCTGTTATTTAGATCATTATTGTTATAAAAAACTAGCTTTACTTTCAATTGCGTCAAATGTTGGTATGTTAATATTCATAATCTTTTTTTTGTTTTTTTTTTGTCATTTGTACATACGCCAATTACTTCTAAGATGTAGTTGAACGAATCGTCATTAAGAACGCACATTTTTAGTTTTTGTACGGTACTTACATTAATTTGTTTTTAATTTAACTATATATTTTGTTGAAATTTTAATATTAATTATTTTTATTATTTATTAGAAAGGAGTGCTAAAATAAAGCCCCTTATCGGGAGCCACTTGTAACCTCTATAAAAATCGAGGTGGCCCGGAATTCAGCGCACCTGATGGGGGATGCGGGTGCTGCGGAGGAGCAGGCGAGTGCAGCCCCTGTCGTAGAATATCAAATGGCGAGTTGGAGCGCTGCTGCATGATGTGGTGATGGTAGTTGTTTTGCGGCAATTGATGCTGTGCAGAATGAATATTATTAATATTTTGAATTTTGAAAATACATAATTCATGATTACCCAACAGTATATATTGGTTGACGAATCTACAGAAATTTGCCCAGATATAATTACAATTTATCAGTTTAGTAGTTAAATTAGAACAATCAGATACAGCATTATGCTTAGTAAACTGTATTACTGATGCGTACAACCGATATATAATGCATATATGTAGCTCACTTTATAAGTACTCACTTGCAAATTACGCAAAGATATCACACCAGCAGCGGCAGCACTATTGATTATGTGAGGACTTGGGCCATCTCCTAGATCAAGTTGCAAACTTTCGGACATATCACTGTTGCTGCTACCAATGAGACGATTGGGATGATTACTCACGCAACCAGAGCCAGATCCTCCACCAGCGGAGAGATGCAGCTGGCCCAGTGATGCTGTTGCCATTGCCACATCTGGCATCATATCAGAGAGATGCCCATTGCCATTACCGCCGCCTGTGTCAACCAATCCACTCGAACTGTTTTCAGCTATTCGATCCAAATTCAAAGCATTACCGCCATGCGGAAATCGAAAATCTCCCTCGGTTATCAATGCTGGCAATTCATTGCGATGATGCATTGCTGATGCCGATAAGCGAGCGTAACTCGATTGCAGTCGTCCAGCACTTGAGTTGTTTGCCAATAGAGTTGCAACACCAAGTAAGCTACTTGATTGCTGCTGATGACGTGGGAAAGTCAAATTTCGACTATAGCACTGTTCTGTGCCGCACACAGAAGAGGCTGCTGATGATGATGCCATCGATGATGTTGTCGTCGACAAAAATGAAGCGCCAACGGCTGTCGCCGTATGGCGAGCAGCTGAGTCTGTAACTGCTGGCGACGGTGGTGGACTTTGGTCGTCATGATCTTCCAATAGGCATTCCTCTGTTTGATGAGTGGTCGAAGCAACATCGTTGCATTCTTCTCGACTGCTGTTATCTCCCTTGTTGGTTAACATGGAGTTTTCCAATAGATCGGACACCTCGTCTGGCAAATTAAACTCTCTGACAACGCGCAAGCGAATTTGTCGATCAATTTCATGACGCGATGAGAGGGGCAACAATAATGCTCTTTGACACATTGGCGACTGTCGAAGCTTATGCTCACGCTTGCGCATTGCTGAAATCGTTAGACTATCTGGTGGTGGTAAAGCGGTTGGATCAACTTTATCCGGTCCATCGTTGCCGATACCAGCAGCAAAGCCGCCGCTATGTGTGGACGCGGCGTTCATACGCGACACCATATAGAGCGTATCGGGTATATCGGGGAAATGTCGTGATCGACGCATGCGCTGAAGTTCAACTTGATGATGCGAGGTGGCCATGCGATCCTCGAGCAGGGCCTTCACCTCCTCAAAATACGGCATAAAGAGCCGCGGGCGCACAAAGAGTCCTTGATTCTTGCCACCGCGAATCCATGCATTAACCCGCAAGTTTTCACGTTCATCGCTGATCATATGCGATGGTGGTGTGCTAACAAGACCACGACGAATCGCTTGACATAGGACCTCACTGTTTGGCGGCAACACGTGATCCATTCGCACCAATGGCAGCAATTCGGATAGAATTTCACGCAACTCAATGTCACTGAGATCACGTCGCTTAACGCCCTTCCTAGAGACCGAGTGCGCTGTGTGTGATAAGAGATTTGGTTCGCGATCCTCCATGCGCCGAATAAGCTCCTGTTCACCCCACTTGAGCACAGCTTGTAGAATCTCCAATTCGGAAGCTTGCAAAAAGTTACTTTGCAGAATGTGCACAAGTTGCCCCTTGTCCAATTGACAAAGCACTGGTGAAGCGCTGACGGCAGCAAACTCTTCCCGCAAGTATTGACAGGCCTGGCGAAATACCCAAGCGGAGCCATGAGGTTGACATCCCCACTTAAGGACCATTGACAATGTATCCAATGACAACCACTCGAGTATCAAGTCTTCACAGCCTTGCGCCAATATATCGAGCTCCAAAAATCTTCCAATTTGATACAACTCCATTGCTTCTTCCAGCGTTGTCGGCCGCACCCGTCCCGTATTCGTTAGGGCGTGCACCTCACCAAGTGAGCCGAGGGAACCAACCGAATTCCCAGTGCCACCGCCGCCTCGCAATATCAGGGTCAAATCGACAGTGTCCAAGTAAATGGCTTGAAGTAGAACTCGAGCGTAACGCTTCGGTATAACAGATTCATCGAGAACTATGCGTGTGGGCACATGAGTCGATCGCTCTATGTACTCATCAATGTTACGCGTTCGGCGGGCAATCAGATTACGAAAGAACGGTGAGCGGGCACTTAAGATGGCCTTGTGACATGGCAGCTCCAATTTCGGTCGAAATCCGTACTCGGAGGTACCAGCGTCCTGACGCAAGCAGCTATCATTGGATCCATCCGCTGTGAACACAAGTGCAGCATCCGCATAATCTCCGGTTTCCAGCAAATAACGTAGATCATGTTCTAGGGGATTGGGGGTGCCGAAGTCATCGCCAAGTTGACGCAGCAAATTGATATTAATCGTTGGATCATGTGGACAAAGATCACCGGTATACAAGTAACGCAACAATGATGAGAAGATCTGCACATCGATTGGTGATGATGACAACTCCAGACAAATGCGTGCTCCGAATCCCGGACAGCCCGAAAGCAAGTCGCGAAAATAAGTGCAACGCGATGATAATATGGAACGATGCACGGGAAATATTGAACCACGAAATACGAGATCACAATCTGTACACAAATTTAAATCATATAATGCTGCCAAATCTTGTTTGTATGTTGTAGCCGGGGGTCGTGCCAATTCCGCTTGTACCTAAAAAATATATATACATATATTGTATACTCAAATATTTAATAATCATCTTAATAACTTCATTCAATTCAATTCAGTTAAATAGATTATATTATATTATGTAATGTAAATGTATGTATAGAAAAAGTCGACTCAAAATAGAATTAATTGAAAAGAACAAAAAATATATTGCACTATATGTCGGACAAGTATTGCTAAATAATTTATCTAACCTAGTCCAATGTGGTCGCTCAATTTCTTAATAGTCATTTTGTTGACATCATTACTTACGGATAAATCTCTAAGAGCCGACAATGCTTCAAACTCCTCGCAGAGTGCTGCCAATTCAAGGGGCGTCCAGTCACAGACAAAGTCGCGTAGAACACGTGCGTGATCGCAGGCTTTGGATGAACGTCGACGTCGAATGAATTTCCTTTTTAACGTGGCAAATCCGGTAACTCGCTTTCGCCTTTGGTCTCGATGATGATAGTGAATGCCGCTATATGCCACACTTGTCCCAGGTCCTCCACCAGAGCCCGATGAGCCCATTCTTGTGGTCGTAAGGGACTGTAGGACAGATACGTTTCCGCTGCCATTTTCACTATTCGCACCTGCATTGTCAGCAGGTGTGGCCATGGGATAACCACCGCTGGAAGTATTTGCTCCCATTTGCTTCAGTTCCAATCAAACTGCTTCCAGGTTAGCAAACGTAGTTAATATCCGTGCTTTTTATTTGATTTTGTTGTATTTAGAGCAACATTATTTGCAACATATGTGGTTTTCTCTTCATGTTATCATCTTTTAATTCATGAGTAGTTTCTAAAATTAGAAATTTATATTTGTGGATATTGGTTAAAAACGGTTAAAAAAGTAAGGCTACAAAATTTGACAGAATACAAATTATTCAACTTATTTATTTTAAGAATTTCACCACTATTGTTAGCATTAAAACATCAAATGTTGGACTCTTCAAAACCTTTGAAGTTGTACCTCCCACAATTCAGACTCAAAGTCTGCTATAACGGTCGAAATAAAGTGACTATTAAAATCATTTAAAGAATTTTCAACAATGCGTTGACCAAATGCAACCAGTTTTTGATAACTGATCTAAATTTTAATATCATTACTATTTTCTACGTCAACATGTATCTCTAGATATTACAATTACAGCAATTTGCTTCGACATGAATAGTTAGTTACCAAGGCTGAGGTCTGGGTTTTCACAGAGGAGGACATGAATGTTGTTTTCATGCTGTTTATAATTTATTAAACATCATGCCATACGTGAAGACCAACCTTATAGAAAATAAATGTCTACGCAACAAAACCGTTTACAAGATGGCACTTTTTGTTTCACTTTTGCATTGCAGTGGTTAAGTTGCAATTAAGTAGGTTTGTTCACTGCTGTTATTTTTTGGAAACATACATATAATTATAAAACAATCTTGTAAAATCAAACATTTATAGTTTTAATTAAATTTTACTTAGAATTGCTGGCAAAAATATCCTTCTTTATGGAATATCGAACATTTACAAAAAGTTGCATACCATATTTATCATTTACTTTGTATGCATTAAATGAATGGAAAAGCGACCACAATACAGAAAATATGTACATATATATATGTTAGTATGTGTGAACATTCATGTCAATAGGTTTGTATGCATTAGAAAATAAAAGAGATGCACACATACATACATACAGTGTTCGCTTATATACATGCGTACATATATCCTTGATACACATACATTTGCATTTAGATGTACGCGCATACACGCAAATGTATGGATGTGGGTTCCATCTCAATGCATTTTTGCTATCAAAAATTAAAATATCACGCACTATGTAGTATTTTTTTTTTCAAGTCCTTCAAGATTTAAAGGTACACACATATTTCACACACATACATATTTATATGAATATATAAATATATTTATATAGGTCTATTTACATACATACATACACACACACACTCGCGCATACACACATACACAATGTGTTTATGGACAGCCAAATCAATGTACATACATATGCGCTTATGAAATCCCAACAAGACATTCACAAAACCAATTCAGAAAAATGCAAACTCTCATGAAATGGAATGATTTTTACTTACACCTTCAACTATATGTATACATGTATCTAAATTTCAGCTGCAAACATCCTACACGAATTTCAGCCGCCTACAACATATTGTTATCCTCTATACAGAGCCAATAAACACTTTTCGCACAGCAGTTTGGATCACTTTAAGTTGCACTGCACTAGCATAAAAAAAAACAGTACATTTGTATAATTGATTTTCAAAATGTATCCCATTATGATGTGGACACCACACTATTCACATTATTCAATTGTTTATTTTATATTCATTTTCATTTATGTCGCGCACAGTGTAATTTTCACAAATTTGGGGTGCAGGCCAAGAATACAAAAATACATCGATTGTATCACCTGATTAATATCGATTACAGCGCATTCAATACTTCATTACCTATCGATGTATTCGATAGACCATTGAATGAATTGGTTGCTCACGGTGTTGCTCATCAGAGGTTTCGACTTATAATTAATTGGCGTCAAAAATAACATTAAATCGACGTCGAAGTTATATTAATAGCAAATTATATAATATTATAAAAATTATTTTTAAAATATATTTTTTGTATCAATAGAAATAAAAATACAATGGCCAAATATTAAACAAAAATTGAACAGAATTTCAAACAGTTATAAAACATAACTTGATAATAAATCTGTTTGGTCGGTTAATCATACCGAAAAATTGTTTTTGACAAATTAATCTAGTAAGACGAATTACCCATAAAAGTAAATTTTTAATTAAACAAAATATATCTTTTGAGTTTTGAAGTAGCATTTGGAGATTAGAATTTTGTCTGCAATACAATATAATATTTGAATGTTACCAAATTTAAAATTTTTTGTTTAAGTTAAAAAAACAGATTTTTAAATCAATATCAAATTTGTACAGTACTGATTTAAAATTTATTTATATAAATTGTATGTAAGCCACAGAAAGTAAAAAAGTAAAAAAAACATCCCCGAATACGAATTTTAATAGGCCAAATAAAATCGATTATCGATACAATATCGGAGCTAGGTTTTTTTTATTTAAACATTTCTTGTTTAATGTTTTGAATGACAACACGTTTGATTATACTTAATAGCCTCTGACAATGTCTGCTTGTAGGAATTAAACACAAATAATCTGTTTATTAAAATTGCAAATATCCTAATTCCTGAACTATTTAAAACTAGGCAAGAGGCAACTACATCATACATCAACATAATTTTTCAAAAAGATTATGACTGAGCAACTCTAAATTAGTATACTCGTAAATATTTTGACGCATATAAAATTCTACAGATTTTAATGAAGTGCGTTTTAAAGAACATGAAAGATATCATGGTGGCTTATGCGGCAACTGCACAGTTGAAAAGAATCTTCAATTGGCACATAAAAATATAAAGAATAAATGACAGCAAGTGCACAGATCTCATTTCGAAAAAAATACGTCGACAGGCTTAATAAGATAAACATCCATGATAAATCAAAAGTTCATGAACCCAGTACATCATCCAGTTTTGCCGGACATTTTGCCTGAATAAACGAACATTACGACAGCCAAGAAAAATTATGCATAATAGGATACACAACTTGATTTAGATGGTTCATAAAATTTCCAATATGCTTAGTCTATCAAATATGGCAGTAAATTGATTATGCCTTTGGGTTCAAAGCGAGAAAAAGAAATAAAAACTACACAAGTTAAACAATTATTTGTCCACTGTTCGTTTAAATTATTATTTATTGATGGGTAGAGTGAACCAAATTACCCTTTGATTTATAAGCAGCAATCGTTATTAATGTGTTTTTCCTTTTTACCACATTAAGCATGATTATCTTCCTCCAGTTCAAAAAATTTAATTATAAAAGTATATTTTTATCTAGGCACTAATGTATTTGTTTTTTTTGTAGTTGTGTATGCGGGAAACGTTATGCTAGTAGGAGCACTATGTTAGATGTTTAATTTTTACTAGCACTTTCTGCTAAGCTGCGTTGATATTGCTCTTTGGTCACCATGATTCCATCCATTTCAATGAAGCGTGTGTGCATTCCCGATGCAATAAAGCGTTTGCTTGCTGCGATGTCCAAGCGAGGTGCTGTTAAGGAATCATTTATTTCCTTTTCACGTGCTAACATTTCTTTGGCTCGACGCAAATCATGTAAAATGTAGTGCTACGGATAAAAATTAGGCTGAGTCAATATTTATATACAATACAAACAATGGCTCATGTGTCTTACATTGGACAAATCGGTTCCATTGAGTTTTAAATTCATCCAAAACAACGTGCTATTTACATAGGCCAAGTATGTGTCCAGTTTAATTTTATCGTCTGTATTTAAGCCTGACAAGCTATGCGCAATTGCATAATTTAGATCCTTTTCCACAATGTCTAAGTTTGCTGCAAATTTGTTTATTTCCTCAAACATTTGTTTGTTTTCGACAGTTCGTTCATTAGAGGAAGCCGTCGAGCTATTTTTTCGTTTTTTGGAACCCTTTACTTCGGCCATCACGTGTTTTTGAGGGTATGTTCAAGTTATTAGGAATAGTCAGAAAGCAATGACGATTTTGTAGTTAGAATTTAAACAATTTAAGCAATACAATAATTGCATAGAAACACATTGACCGCGTTTGAGATAGAGCTGTCAAACTTTATACAGTAATATCGATAATATATGATGGTGCCATCTGGTCAATATTATTATCGATATTTTAAATACATCGTATATTATGTGTTGACGTTGTTATTTCGATTCATAAAATATTCGATTATCAACAGCGTCTGCATTGATTGTTTTTAAATGTTCAGAAATTTGAAAATATATATTCTTGTTCTTCAGTTAATTTATATTGTTATATCATTAATTATCCATAGAATTTCTTACTTATTACTAATACGTTGGTATCTATTTAAGTTGTTATATTCTTGAAATATTATTACTGATGAATGCTTCAAGTAAATAATTCGATTAAAATAAATTTAATATAGATTGAAAAGTTGAGTGGTAGAAATAATTCGAACAAAGAAATAAATATAAATAATTATTCTTGGCTGTAGTTTCAGCAAATGTGTTCTTTAAATGTATATTGGTTTTTTTCTAATACTACTTTTCAAAATTTTTTTATGCTGTCCATATTTCTTAACAAAATTAGAATTCTATTCCAAATCTACAAATAATTTACAAAAGTTTTATATTATAAACTATCTAAATTGGGAGAAACACTTTAAAAAAAAATTATATAGAACACTATAATCTTAAGTCCCTATTATCGATTTTTTAATGGATGTGGACGTGATATGGTGGAAATACAAAATGATGGATTAAGACTATTCGATAACAATGCAAAAATGACTCAAACGAACAAAATAAGCAAAACGAAGGAACTAAATGACCTCGTTCAAGTTGGTGACTCGATGTTCAATTGAACATATTTCGAACAATTCGACACAACTAATATGGACAGTTCTAACCCCTAAGTAAACCGTAAAATATATTGTTAACAGAATATATTTTTGATTCGCGATTATCAATTATTCAATATATGTATATAATAAAATTCCGCTATAATATTGGCCGCAATTGTCGCGATTTGCCTTTAATTTTAATTTGTATGTGCTATGGGCTATCGGTCTAATAATAATACGCAACTCAACACTAATCAAATAAAACAAATATAGTCGGTTTGACATATATATTCAATTCTTTGATAGAATGTGTGTACATAAAGGTGAACACAGACATACATATTTGTTACTTGTATTTACAAGCAACACAGGTCCATTACGGATTAACCTGCACACATACAAACATATGTATGCTTGTACAAATCTATATTTTTATGCATGTATGTACAAACATAAGTAAATGTGTTTTGTATATTTGTATGATACATGTGTAAATATATATGTACTAATAAACATATGTACTTATGTAGTTTGTATATCTGAAAAGTTAATTTTTTGAAATCAATTTAATTGCAGATTACAACAACATTGATTTGCCTTAATAAATATAACTTAGCAAACGTGAATTCGGTCAGCCAGCGATATTCAAGCCATAAAAGAGCAACACTTGATGCGGTTAACGACACATATGAACAATAGACATATAAAGATTTCATTTATTTGGTGAACACCATGGATACCACAAGTACCACAGGTCGGAGGCGAAACAATATCTGTGCTAATGCCGAGGATAATGCGCTCGACCAAATTACAAAGGAGGTAATTTCTGTTTCGACTCTAACCACTTACACTTGATTTTTTATCCCAATAGCGAAGGTCTTTCATGAATGACTTATCCATATGTTTGATTATCGGATCGTGGTACGGATTGATCATGATTTGATGATGAGTCAACATTTGCAAGCAAAACTTGACGCCGATCATTAGTATATATTTGTTATGAGATGGTCATGTTGCCTAAAGGTATTTCCTGACACTACGTGTTGAATCCGTTCTACCGGTAAAGGGCTGAACCTTATTGAATCTGTTTATCTATTAAAAAAAGAAAATAATAATTTATACAGTTTCGATCATTATTAACATAGATAAACAATTTTGCTGCGTTCCTGATTAGTGATTTTACAATATTCAAAAACCATTTGTAAATAATATTTACGAATTTCTATTATTTCAACAAAGTAATATCTATTGAAAAACAGACCAATTTTAAATAGTTTTTTTCTTCTCAAATTGAAACTGATTTTGTCATGACTATAAACGGATTCGAATGTCAACGAGTTATTCAAGAAACACTATTATAGCTAGCATCTAGCCAATTGTATCATTTTGGATTAACTAAATTGGAGTTTAACTGATCTTTTATGCTTGAACTATTAAAAACTATATGGATTACACATCTGTTCTTGGAGCCTAACTAATAATATACCTTATTCTTATACCTTTTGCACAGGCTGAGGCGCGTCTGGCAGCTCGTCGTCAAGCACGCGTAGAAGCTCGAGAAATACGCATGCGTGAGTTGGAGCGGCAACAAAAGGAACAAGAGCACAATGCCGATCGTGCCTTTGATATGCAAAATATCAGTGGCAGCGTCATTCACGATATACCTCGTCTTCTAAACTTAACACGTGCAGCAGCTTCGCGACGAAGTAGTGAGGATTCATTGGAAGAGGAAGGCCGCAGCGTTCGTGACATCAAACATGAACTTAAAGTAGGTACCTAATATTTCCGCATAATATAATCATATTATTCTAGTTTATAAACTCAAAAATTAATATATGCATATGTCAACTGTTCATTATTTGAAAGCCAGAGAGCAGCTGTAAAAAATAATATTAAGTAATTATCTCTTCTAACAAGTAGTTCTTTTTTCTATATTGTGGATTGTTATTCAAATTTAAGAAAGAAGAAAGGAATATTACGTTTAAAAGAATAAGAATGTTTAGTATTACCCTAATATCCATATTAATAGTCATGTTGATTAACTAAGTCAGCATACCGAACCTAATCTTGTTGCTAAAACAATATTTTTTATTTAAGGCAATGATAAACTACTGAAAAATTTGAATATGGACAACTTATTAAGGACACAGCTTTGTTGAGGGCACCACATGATCAGTTGTTTTGGCCACTTCAGTTTTTTTTTATTCATTTGCGAACTGAAACTGTCATAGTAATATTTTAGCAATATTTCGGTGCTAAGTCGTACTTACGTATGTGCTTTGTAGTATTTTAATTATAATACAATAGTTATGTGTAGTAATTTGGAATTGTTGTTTTTATGTCATACATAATTTTTTTGTATTATTCGCACTTTTAAAGGAAAAATGCTGGGCGTCTCACAGTTGATAACATGGACTGTGGCCTTTCTGTCCTGTTTAATGAGATCGGGCAGATTGATGTCCTGTCCTTAATATTCGGAAGAGGAGAATTGGAGAGTAATTGGTGGTTTGGCTGTAAGATATTTTCATTTGTTATGTAAGATATTTCAACACGGCATCGTCCAAAAGTTCTTCTTCAGATAATTGTCTGGGTGGAATGTTAATCGTTATGCCAAAGGGTTAGCAATGAGATAAAGGTCAGCGCTGACACAATCTCTTGAATTGAATTATTGTCTAGAAATATACTATTTATGAATTGTATTGATTGCCTTTTTACTATGTCTTTCTTGTTGGTATTATTTATAAATGTTGTTTGTGTTGCAGGAAGTCGAAGAGCGCTTTCGGAAGGCAATGATTACAAATGCTCAATTGGACAATGATCGCTCATCTCAAACATATGAGGTTAAATTACTGAAGGATAAAAGAGAAACGATGCAGGAGTCTGTTGCCCAACTACAACGCGAGCTTAAAAATAAATTGCGAGATTGTAATGCGCTTAAACGAAATTTGGACCGAACAACACTTGAATTGAGTTTGGTCCAAGGCCAACTAAGCGAACGAGATACGTTAATAGCAGAGCATGGTCTTGTTATTGTTGCCATTGAGAATACGGACGGCAGTGATGCCAAGAGGGCGTTAGTTAGTGTTGAAAACGCAAATATTTTGGCTACCGTTCAGGGATCAATTGGTGAGTACAATACGATGTTAATAAAATTATCATTGGATTTTTGCAAAGAACATAAATGCATATATCGAATAATTGAATTTTTTTTACTGTCTATTTCATTTATTAAAATGAATTTTGTATAATCGAAGTGTGATATAATTTTTAATTGAATACTTTCAGATGTAAGACTTAAAAAGTTTGCAGAGGAAAAGCAGCTGCTTTCAACGCAAGTACAAGTACTGCATGAACAGTTAGATGCTTATAAAAGTGAAGGAAGATCCGGTCGCTGTGGTTCGTTAAATAACTCTTTGGGCTATGACGATGATTATGATGTTCAAAGTATGTATCAAATCGATTTGTTTACGTATATTTGGAATATATATTTGTGTGTAATTCACAGGAGAAGCAAATAAAGTCATATCAGATTATAAATATAAACTGCAAAAAGCTGAGCAGGAAATTGCTAATCTGCAAGCAAGTTTGTCACGTTCGGAGTCGCAGGTCATCCGCTACAAAAGTACAGCCGAAGCAGCGGAGAAAGTTGAGGCGGAATTGAAAGTGGAACGGCGAAAACTGCAAAGAGAGGTGTGTTAATACTGATTAAATTAGTATACTATATAAGCAGTAGAATATCAATTTTCATAGCTCATTTTACCCTATTTTATTCTTACCATAGCTTGCAATTTATAACTGCAACTTGAATTCATTATCAGCAAATTTTTAGCTTGTGAATCATTTTCGTTTATTTTCATTTCGAAGTTCGCTGATTAGTCCGTTGGCTGATAACAAGTCCAAATGTGTGGATATAGATATATACACGCAAATATCTGAACCCATTCTTCGTCAGCGAAAACCTCAAAACACGACAAAGAAAGAGAAAATAATACAGAGTTGGAGAAACTAAAGAGAGATACAAAAAATTTGTCTCTTTCTTTTTAGAAATAGAAGGATAAGAGTGAGATGGAAAGTCGCGAAAGACATAAAATAAACGTCCTAAGTTGGCAACATGAATAAGAAGTAGTTTTGTTAGTTGATTTCTATAGTAATTAAATTTTTAATGGAAGAATGACACGGAAAGAAATATTGCAAAAATACTATATATATTGTTTATGCTAGTTCATAGTTTTTATAAAGAACCTTCATACTCACTTTTCATAATGATTGTAACTGTTATGGAGGCTTTCTTTAAGCATATTTTCGATATGCATTTATTTGCATCATTTACATTATATTAATTATTTATTATTTTTTCATTCGTGTTGCAGCATCGCGAGATTCTGGAGCGTTTGGAAGAAGCAGAAACTGCAAACAACCATCTTTTGAAGCGGCTCGATAAACTAAAAAATGCAAAAAGTACGATCCTGAAGGATTTATGACCGACGATGACAAAGAACCCAGTAACCGAAGAAAGAACAACGATTCTTCCGTAACAAGCTAAAAGAAAACCTTTGATGTCAGCATAAACCAGAATAATTGCACAAATAATACATTTTTACAACAGTCATGTCCAAAATAATAATCTGAATAGCAAAATATTAAAAATTCACAGAAATAAACTATTATTCAATTTCCATTTATTTATATTGAACATGAGGGCTACGTTGATTAGTAATCTCTGCACATGGTTTTAGTACAAATTACGGGGTAATATTCATAGAAATCAGTATTGTGCATATAATAAATTAGCATACAAGTTTGTTAATCGAAAAGGTTCCAATTTCCAACACCAAAATGTTTAGTCACCGCCGAGTTCCGAGTAAGCGATTAAGTATCCTGTGGGAACCAACTGCACCGATTTCTTGCGGAGTAGTGTAACTGGAGAACTATCAGGAAGACTGCCTATTGGAAGTATTCAAAGAGTGCAAATGGATTCGGTGATACATGTACAGTCTAGCTTAAATTGAAGCGTGTGTGCTTTTTTTTTTTTACCGTTACTTGAAAACGGGAGACGCAAATAGAGTCAAATATATCAAATTTTGTGAGCTCAGAGAAGCTGGGTCCAGTGATTTGAGATATTCAAAAAAAAATTGGTGCCCATTGCTTTAAATCGTTTGCCCATGTTTGCCCAGGAAAAATTTTTTTTTGCCCACCCTTAGTTTCAAAATTATGAAAATTTTTTTTTTTCGAAAATTCAAAAAATATTTTTTTCAAAATTTTTTTTGCGGAAATCGCTTTAAAATCGTTTGCCCATGTTTTAGTTTTTCGAAAAAAATTTTCGTTTTCGAAATTTTGAATTTTGAAAAATTTTGACATTTTTTCGCCATGAATGACTCAAACTCAATCGCCAACACATCAAAATTATGAAAACTAAAGCTCTACAACGGTAGCCTCAAGTGTTTTCAAGTCTGCCCATATCTCAGAATTTCAAAATTTTGAAAAATTTGAAGGTTTTCAACTTTTTTGATTGCCCATACAAATTCATCGTTTGCCCAAGTTTCAAAGTCTCAAATTTTTGCCAAATTTCAAAATTTTTCAAATTTTTTTGACTTTTTCAGACTGCCCATTCGCTATTTTCGTTTGCCCACCCTTTAGAATTTCAAAATTTTGCTTAATTCAAAAAATTTTCATACTTTTTTGATTTTAGCCTATGGCCCATCCAAATTCATCGTTTGCCCAACTTTCAAAGTCTCAAAATTTTGCCAAATTTAAAAATTTTTTTGACTGCCCATTCATTGTTTCCATTTCCCACCCTTTATAATTTCAAAATTTTGGGTTCTATGCGTCACTTGGCTATGTGAATCATGCTTGTGCACATTGATTGATCGAATTTATTAGAAATAGGACGTGAATCTAAAAAAAAATGTACTCATTTTTTTTTATAATTACTTAAAAATTCAAAATAATCAAAATATTGTTTTGAAATATGAAAAATTAAAAAAAAATATGAAATATCTTATGTGAAATATTGTAGTAGCGTTTCTTATAATATTCCACATAAGCTATTTCTCCATCATTGGTACTGAATTTAAATTTGTATTGCATACTTGCAAGTTTGTTTACATAAATTGAAAACATAAACAATACATTTTACTTCTTTGCCTGTTGCAATTCTCAAGTGGTTCTAGCGTTGGACGTACTTGTATAGCTAGCATATTGACAAACTGCAGGGACTCGGGAAGTTCCAGACCAATTATAGTACATATGTGTCATTTTGTACGTTAGTATTTGTATCTTATCAGCATTCAGACCCATGCTGTCATGCAAAACATTGTAGTTTGTTGGAGAAACAGTACCTTGTTTTATGGCCTGTGAAACCAAATAGAAATCATAACGCTCGGGCAAAGTGACTCCATCGTCGACGACGGCTCCAGGTTCAGGATTTTTTTTTTATTAACAAAGTAACGTGTGTATTCTTTTTATTATAACAATAAATGCCAAATTGCAACCTTTCTCTTCCCGCCGATTTATAGATCTCGTTCAGTCGAGTTTTGAGGAATTTCTCCTCAATATTGAATACTTGATTTAGCTGACTATCCCCTACACCGTCGCCGAAAAAGAGAATGCGATTGGACAAACTCCCATGATGCTCACGATATGCCTTTAGTGCACATGTCATATTCATTAATATTTGATTAGACACTTCCTGACCCTTCATATGCTCAGTAACTGAAGAGAAATAACGTGTGGAGGACTTCATATCTATAGTAGCTACAAAAGCGCCATATGACTTGTTTTTGTTCTTAGACGAGTGGCATACATCAAATCCAACGGTCATCAATTCATTTATAGGAAGTTTTATCATCCATGGAGCACCCATTAGTTTGGCATTCATTTGTATTACAACTTTGGTTGCAATCGACATAAGACCGTTTGATCTATCCGGGCGGGTACTGGACGATCAACACACGTTTGTTTCTTAATGCAACTATATTTCTCTTCGTTAGCACACTTTATAACAATCATTACAATTCGTGGATCTTTAGCGGCAGCATTATCGATCGCTTGCAAATAAGTCCCATTGCGATCATCCGAAATTTCTTCATATCTGGGTTCGCTCATATGAAGTCTCATGTCTCCAGATGCCTGCATACGCAGCTTCACAAACTGCTGTACTTCACGCTTTGACCGACTTGTTGTTATGACATACCAACGTTTTATGTATGTCTACGTTTGTAAACATAGCGTCTTTACGACATTTCTATGTCCAATCAGCGCGGGCATCGCATAAATAGCGCCTTTGATATCCAAATACAATCTTCTGTGGCGGCAGAACTCGTGCACGTATCTCAACAAATGCAGAATCCAATTCAACATTCCACGATTTCAACATATTAACACTAATTTCCGATTTCTGCAGGCGCTGATTAAATGCACGCAATATATCAATTCGTCGATCGGGATCAATTATAGTATGCTAGCCCATTGCCTTCATTAATTAGAAGTCAGATCACATATCGTCAGTTAAACCAGTAGCTCGAGCCAATTCAGGAATTAACATTATCAATTGAACAGCACCTCCTCTTATAATATTCCACATAAGATATTTCTCCATCTTTGGAAAATAATACTGCTGTGGATAGTAAGCATCGAATGGAATTATGGCCGGGGTATATAACTTCAATTCGTCAACATGAATCTGATTTACTCTTATGCGCTGAAATCACTCAAAAAGTGATGAGAACGGATACTTTGTATCACATTTTGTCGAAAAACATTCGAGCACATGATTATCAGGGTGCCTTTAAGCGTGAAGTGATAGGTGTTGAGCCACGAAGCTTTTTTAGTAGCTTTATTTGCACGTCTATTGTCTATAAGTAAAACACGCTAATTTCAAATTCAATTGTTTATTAAATGGCACATATGTACGTATATGTAACCACCACTTTGGACTATTTGGCTGTGACTTGCGTAGTACCAAGCTTCGCCACCGACACGATAACAACAGATTACAGATCAAGAGTCAAAACAAGAGTAAGAGGCAATTAGCCGATCGAGCTGCAAGCGATCGCTAACAGAGAGCATACAGCGCTGCCGGCAGATGCAGCGCTGCTGGCAGACGCTGTCACAGCATTGCATTAACATGCGCTGTCTGCTGCTCCCGACATACTCCCGCCGTTGAAAGCCTATCTTTCAACATCATCCTTCAGGGACAATAGACAGAGTTTGTTTATGGCTCTCCGGGTGCTGCCACACGTCGTCTTTAACTCGGCAACTCGACACTCGCCGTCCTTGCCAGAGATGAGCGCCATGACACGAGCTAGCGGCCACCGAAGAGGAGGCAAATTTTCGTCCTTGAATCAGGATTGCGCCACTTGGATCTTTGCTGGAGAAGAGTGAGATACTCCTCCCGCCATCTAATCCAGAAGACCTGCTGCAGCTGAGTGACACGCTGCCAACCATCCAACCGATTGTAGTCCAGCGTAGTTAGATCGGGCTCAAGAATCACGGTTGGAGAACCACCAAACAGTATACACTGGTGGTCTTGGGTTAGACGCACTCAGTTTTCCACACAAATTTGATTTACATTTTTTATTTTAATGATTGTTGAAAAAAAGTAAATATGCAAAAACATTGCTTATTTAATACTACTTTAATTATAATATTCAAAATATTATAAAAATATAACATAAGTTGTGTTTTCAAACATTTTCTTGAAGCAACTTAAAATAAGGCACGTTTTTCTTGGTCAATAGAATAGACGCAATAGACGCACTTAGACATAATATTTTTTTTTTAAAAAAGTAACTTATTTTTAACTTAAATTTGTAGTTAGTGTTAATATTTGATTTATTAGAAATAAAAAAAAAAAACATTTCAGTAATGAGTACTGCCTCCTTTGTTAGTAATAACTTCATATATCCGGTCCTTCATAGAATAATACAGGGAATCTATGTATTTCAACGAAATCTCGCTCCAAGCACGTTTAATAGCTGCAGTTAATGTTTCCTTATCTTCGTATTGCTTTCCTCCTTCGTATACCTTCCGCGTTAGCCAGCCCCAAACATTTTCAATTACGTTAAGATCTGGAGAATATGGTGGCCAGGACATGATATAAACGTTTAGACTCGAAATAAACGACTTTACTACTCGAGAGTTATAAATAGGAGCATTGTCTTGTTGAAAAATCCAAGGAATTTGTCCAAAGAGATCATTTAATTTTGGAAATACGGATTCCAACAATTTTTTGAAGCGATCGCCGTTCATCTTCTGATCGATACAAATCAAGTCAATTGTTCCATAGAACGTGATGGCACCCCACACCATTACTCCACCTTCTCGGCTGTGGTGGCGACTTAAATATAGCTCATCTTTTCGCAAATCATGATAATAATATTGAAAACCATCGGGGCCATCTAAATTAAAACGTTTTTCATCAGTAATAACAACAGAACGCCAATCATTAAGCCGAGTGTCTGTTTGAACATTCCACGTCATGTATTCTTTTGCGAATTGAAGCCGTTTTTCTTTGCGTATTGCATTCAGAGGAGGTTTTTTCTTGATTTTTAAGTCGCTTTAGGTGTTTTGCATTTCTGATTGTACGCTGAACAGTTGAAAGGCTTGCTTTTACTCCGGCTAATTCCTTAATCTTAGCTGCGGACTTGGTCGAATTTGATGCAATTCTAACAATTTTGCGAACTGCTTGTTCAGATAGTGCTCTTTTTTTTCCTTTAAAGTTGTTTCCATATTTCTCTGGATCTTTTAAATATCTATCAACAGTTCTGGAGCTGCGATTTATCTTTTTGGCAATGTTTCGATTGGACAGTCCTTGCGAGTGAAAAAAGTCTACTTTTTGACGTTCTAATAAGCTCATAACACCAGCTTTTCCCATTTTTACTTTAAATATAACTCTAAAACAATTTATTTGTTTATTTTTAATATTTTATCAATACAAAAAACTGCACTTCTTTACGCAAGACAAAGAAATCTAAAGTGCGTCTATTTCATTGACCAAGCGAAAACACGTGTGATTGCCATAAAACTTTCTGGAATCTTCGAATGTACAGTTATTTTTTCGCAAATCAACTAGCTGTGAGCAAATATTTTTCGAACAAGATTCGAACTCTGATAAGAAAAGCTTTTTTGACAATAAGAATAAGCATTATTATAAATATAGCATTTTATTTAAAATAAGAGTGAGTGCGTCTAACCTAAGACCAGCAGTGTATGAGCGGGAGTCAGCTCATCGTAATTGAGAAAGAAGCGATCAACAGAGCGATACAGATGGTGCAGAAGAGTGACACGATTGCTCAAACTGCGTTGCTCGTCGTTCTCACGCTGCAGCTCTGCGTTCTGCTTGGACAGCGTCGGGATATCGGCCTGTTTCAGCTCCAGCACACAGCGCAAACTCTCCATATCGTTGGTCAGACGGCACAGCTCACCGCTGCTATCGTTGAGACTGTTGCTGTGGTTGCTGGGACTGCGACGCTGCGACGAAGTGCGCATCGCGCTGACCTCATCCTGGAACAACGCCAGACGATCGCGCAGATCACGCTCCTTCATCTCGGTGCTAGTGCGCAGCGATTGCAGCTCCTTGCCTAGCTCCTTTATCCGCTCCAGCGCTTCCTGATCGCGAATGCGTGTCTGCAGCTGCAGCACTTGCTGCTCGGCGGCATTCAGCTGATCTTGTTTGTGACGGAAATGATGGGCCATTTCGTAGTGATACGCTTGCAGCGCCTGCCTCTTCTCCTCATATTTAGCCTGCAGCTGGGATTCGAGCTCAAGGAAACGCTCCTTGGCCAGCAGCTGCACTTACTGCATTTTGTCATATGCTTCTTCCAGCTTGCTGCGTTGCAGATGCTCCAACTCCTGCTGACGCTGCGTCCATTCCACATCCCTGTCGTGCAACTGCTGTTGCAGCTCTTCGTAATTGCGCTGCATCTTCTGCAACACGGCATTTGTGTCGGGAGGCGTTGTCTGTGACTCCTCCTGACAGCTCAACTTGTCCATCTGCTCATCGTAATTGAGAAAGAAGCGATCAACAGAGCGATACAGATGGTGCAGAAGAGTGACACGATTGCTCAAACTGCGTTGCTCGTCGTTCTCACGCTGCAGCTCTGCGTTCTGCTTGGACAGCGTCGGGATATCGGCCTGTTTCAGCTCCAGCACACAGCGCAAACTCTCCATATCGTTGGTCAGACGGCACAGCTCACCGCTGCTATCGTTGAGACTGTTGCTGTGGTTGCTGGGACTGCGACGCTGCGACGAAGTGCGCATCGCGCTGACCTCATCCTGGAACAACGCCAGACGATCGCGCAGATCACGCTCCTTCATCTCGGTGCTAGTGCGCAGCGATTGCAGCTCCTTGCCTAGCTCCTTTATCCGCTCCAGCGCTTCCTGATCGCGAATGCGTGTCTGCAGCTGCAGCACTTGCTGCTCGGCGGCATTCAGCTGATCTTGTTTGTGACGGAAATGATGGGCCATTTCGTAGTGATACGCTTGCAGCGCCTGCCTCTTCTCCTCATATTTAGCCTGCAGCTGGGATTCGAGCTCAAGGAAACGCTCCTTGGCCAGCAGCTGCACTTACTGCATTTTGTCATATGCTTCTTCCAGCTTGCTGCGTTGCAGATGCTCCAACTCCTGCTGACGCTGCGTCCATTCCACATCCCTGTCGTGCAACTGCTGTTGCAGCTCTTCGTAATTGCGCTGCATCTTCTGCAACACGGCATTTGTGTCGGGAGGCGTTGTCTGTGACTCCTCCTGACAGCTCAACTTGTCCATCTGCTCATCGTAATTGAGAAAGAAGCGATCAACAGAGCGATACAGATGGTGCAGAAGAGTGACACGATTGCTCAAACTGCGTTGCTCGTCGTTCTCACGCTGCAGCTCTGCGTTCTGCTTGGACAGCGTCGGGATATCGGCCTGTTTCAGCTCCAGCACACAGCGCAAACTCTCCATATCGTTGGTCAGACGGCACAGCTCACCGCTGCTATCGTTGAGACTGTTGCTGTGGTTGCTGGGACTGCGACGCTGCGACGAAGTGCGCATCGCGCTGACCTCATCCTGGAACAACGCCAGACGATCGCGCAGATCACGCTCCTTCATCTCGGTGCTAGTGCGCAGCGATTGCAGCTCCTTGCCTAGCTCCTTTATCCGCTCCAGCGCTTCCTGATCGCGAATGCGTGTCTGCAGCTGCAGCACTTGCTGCTCGGCGGCATTCAGCTGATCTTGTTTGTGACGGAAATGATGGGCCATTTCGTAGTGATACGCTTGCAGCGCCTGCCTCTTCTCCTCATATTTAGCCTGCAGCTGGGATTCGAGCTCAAGGAAACGCTCCTTGGCCAGCAGCTGCACTTACTGCATTTTGTCATATGCTTCTTCCAGCTTGCTGCGTTGCAGATGCTCCAACTCCTGCTGACGCTGCGTCCATTCCACATCCCTGTCGTGCAACTGCTGTTGCAGCTCTTCGTAATTGCGCTGCATCTTCTGCAACACGGCATTTGTGTCGGGAGGCGTTGTCTGTGACTCCTCCTGACAGCTCAACTTGTCCATCTGCTCATCGTAATTGAGAAAGAAGCGATCAACAGAGCGATACAGATGGTGCAGAAGAGTGACACGATTGCTCAAACTGCGTTGCTCGTCGTTCTCACGCTGCAGCTCTGCGTTCTGCTTGGACAGCGTCGGGATATCGGCCTGTTTCAGCTCCAGCACACAGCGCAAACTCTCCATATCGTTGGTCAGACGGCACAGCTCACCGCTGCTATCGTTGAGACTGTTGCTGTGGTTGCTGGGACTGCGACGCTGCGACGAAGTGCGCATCGCGCTGACCTCATCCTGGAACAACGGCAGACGATCGCGCAGATCACGCTCCTTCATCTCGGTGCTAGTGCGCAGCGATTGCAGCTCCTTGCCTAGCTCCTTTATCCGCTCCAGCGCTTCCTGATCGCGAATGCGTGTCTGCAGCTGCAGCACTTGCTGCTCGGCGGCATTCAGCTGATCTTGTTTGTGACGGAAATGATGGGCCATTTCGTAGTGATACGCTTGCAGCGCCTGCCTCTTCTCCTCATATTTAGCCTGCAGCTGGGATTCGAGCTCAAGGAAACGCTCCTTGGCCAGCAGCTGCACTTACTGCATTTTGTCATATGCTTCTTCCAGCTTGCTGCGTTGCAGATGCTCCAACTCCTGCTGACGCTGCGTCCATTCCACATCCCTGTCGTGCAACTGCTGTTGCAGCTCTTCGTAATTGCGCTGCATCTTCTGCAACACGGCATTTGTGTCGGGAGGCGTTGTCTGTGACTCCTCCTGACAGCTCAACTTGTCCATCTGCTCATCGTAATTGAGAAAGAAGCGATCAACAGAGCGATACAGATGGTGCAGAAGAGTGACACGATTGCTCAAACTGCGTTGCTCGTCGTTCTCCCGCTGCAGCTCTGCGTTCTGCTTGGACAGCGTCGGGATATCGGCCTGTTTCAGCTCCAGCACACAGCGCAAACTCTCCATGTTGTTGGTCAGACGGCACAGCTCACCGCTGCTATCGTTGAGACTGTTGCTGTGGTTGCCATTGCTATTGCCGTGGTTGCTGGGACTGCGACGCTGCGACGAAGTGCGCATCGCGCTGACCTCATCCTGGAACAACGCCAGACGATCGCGCAGATCACGCTCCTTCATCTCGGTGCTAGTGCGCAGCGATTGCAGCTCCTTGCCTAGCTCCTTTATCCGCTCCAGCGCTTCCTGATCGCGAATGCGTGTCTGCAGCTGCAGCACTTGCTGCTCGGCGGCATTCAGCTGATCTTGTTTGTGACGGAAATGATGGGCCATTTCGTAGTGATACGCTTGCAGCGCCTGCCTCTTCTCCTCATATTTAGCCTGCAGCTGGGATTCGAGCTCAAGGAAACGCTCCTTGGCCAGCAGCTGCACTTACTGCATTTTGTCATATGCTTCTTCCAGCTTGCTGCGTTGCAGATGCTCCAACTCCTGCTGACGCTGCGTCCATTCCACATCCCTGTCGTGCAACTGCTGTTGCAGCTCTTCGTAATTGCGCTGCATCTTCTGCAACACGGCATTTGTGTCGGGAGGCGTTGTCTGTGACTCCTCCTGACAGCTCAACTTGTCCATCTGCTCATCGTAATTGAGAAAGAAGCGATCAACAGAGCGATACAGATGGTGCAGAAGAGTGACACGATTGCTCAAACTGCGTTGCTCGTCGTTCTCACGCTGCAGCTCTGCGTTCTGCTTGGACAGCGTCGGGATATCGGCCTGTTTCAGCTCCAGCACACAGCGCAAACTCTCCATATCGTTGGTCAGACGGCACAGCTCACCGCTGCTATCGTTGAGACTGTTGCTGTGGTTGCTGGGACTGCGACGCTGCGACGAAGTGCGCATCGCGCTGACCTCATCCTGGAACAACGGCAGACGATCGCGCAGATCACGCTCCTTCATCTCGGTGGTAGTGCGCAGCGATTGCAGCTCCTTGCCTAGCTCCTTTATCCGCTCCAGCGCTTCCTGATCGCGAATGCGTGTCTGCAGCTGCAGCACTTGCTGCTCGGCGGCATTCAGCTGATCTTGTTTGTGACGGAAATGATGGGCCATTTCGTAGTGATACGCTTGCAGCGCCTGCCTCTTCTCCTCATATTTAGCCTGCAGCTGGGATTCGAGCTCAAGGAAACGCTCCTTGGCCAGCAGCTGCACTTACTGCATTTTGTCATATGCTTCTTCCAGCTTGCTGCGTTGCAGATGCTCCAACTCCTGCTGACGCTGCGTCCATTCCACATCCCTGTCGTGCAACTGCTGTTGCAGCTCTTCGTAATTGCGCTGCATCTTCTGCAACACGGCATTTGTGTCGGGAGGCGTTGTCTGTGACTCCTCCTGACAGCTCAACTTGTCCATCTGCTCATCGTAATTGAGAAAGAAGCGATCAACAGAGCGATACAGATGGTGCAGAAGAGTGACACGATTGCTCAAACTGCGTTGCTCGTCGTTCTCACGCTGCAGCTCTGCGTTCTGCTTGGACAGCGTCGGGATATCGGCCTGTTTCAGCTCCAGCACACAGCGCAAACTCTCCATATCGTTGGTCAGACGGCACAGCTCACCGCTGCTATCGTTGAGACTGTTGCTGTGGTTGCTGGGACTGCGACGCTGCGACGAAGTGCGCATCGCGCTGACCTCATCCTGGAACAACGCCAGACGATCGCGCAGATCACGCTCCTTCATCTCGGTGCTAGTGCGCAGCGATTGCAGCTCCTTGCCTAGCTCCTTTATCCGCTCCAGCGCTTCCTGATCGCGAATGCGTGTCTGCAGCTGCAGCACTTGCTGCTCGGCGGCATTCAGCTGATCTTGTTTGTGACGGAAATGATGGGCCATTTCGTAGTGATACGCTTGCAGCGCCTGCCTCTTCTCCTCATATTTAGCCTGCAGCTGGGATTCGAGCTCAAGGAAACGCTCCTTGGCCAGCAGCTGCACTTACTGCATTTTGTCATATGCTTCTTCCAGCTTGCTGCGTTGCAGATGCTCCAACTCCTGCTGACGCTGCGTCCATTCCACATCCCTGTCGTGCAACTGCTGTTGCAGCTCTTCGTAATTGCGCTGCATCTTCTGCAACACGGCATTTGTGTCGGGAGGCGTTGTCTGTGACTCCTCCTGACAGCTCAACTTGTCCATCTGCTCATCGTAATTGAGAAAGAAGCGATCAACAGAGCGATACAGATGGTGCAGAAGAGTGACACGATTGCTCAAACTGCGTTGCTCGTCGTTCTCACGCTGCAGCTCTGCGTTCTGCTTGGACAGCGTCGGGATATCGGCCTGTTTCAGCTCCAGCACACAGCGCAAACTCTCCATATCGTTGGTCAGACGGCACAGCTCACCGCTGCTATCGTTGAGACTGTTGCTGTGGTTGCTGGGACTGCGACGCTGCGACGAAGTGCGCATCGCGCTGACCTCATCCTGGAACAACGGCAGACGATCGCGCAGATCACGCTCCTTCATCTCGGTGCTAGTGCGCAGCGATTGCAGCTCCTTGCCTAGCTCCTTTATCCGCTCCAGCGCTTCCTGATCGCGAATGCGTGTCTGCAGCTGCAGCACTTGCTGCTCGGCGGCATTCAGCTGATCTTGTTTGTGACGGAAATGATGGGCCATTTCGTAGTGATACGCTTGCAGCGCCTGCCTCTTCTCCTCATATTTAGCCTGCAGCTGGGATTCGAGCTCAAGGAAACGCTCCTTGGCCAGCAGCTGCACTTACTGCATTTTGTCATATGCTTCTTCCAGCTTGCTGCGTTGCAGATGCTCCAACTCCTGCTGACGCTGCGTCCATTCCACATCCCTGTCGTGCAACTGCTGTTGCAGCTCTTCGTAATTGCGCTGCATCTTCTGCAACACGGCATTTGTGTCGGGAGGCGTTGTCTGTGACTCCTCCTGACAGCTCAACTTGTCCATCTGCTCATCGTAATTGAGAAAGAAGCGATCAACAGAGCGATACAGATGGTGCAGAAGAGTGACACGATTGCTCAAACTGCGTTGCTCGTCGTTCTCACGCTGCAGCTCTGCGTTCTGCTTGGACAGCGTCGGGATATCGGCCTGTTTCAGCTCCAGCACACAGCGCAAACTCTCCATATCGTTGGTCAGACGGCACAGCTCACCGCTGCTATCGTTGAGACTGTTGCTGTGGTTGCTGGGACTGCGACGCTGCGACGAAGTGCGCATCGCGCTGACCTCATCCTGGAACAACGCCAGACGATCGCGCAGATCACGCTCCTTCATCTCGGTGCTAGTGCGCAGCGATTGCAGCTCCTTGCCTAGCTCCTTTATCCGCTCCAGCGCTTCCTGATCGCGAATGCGTGTCTGCAGCTGCAGCACTTGCTGCTCGGCGGCATTCAGCTGATCTTGTTTGTGACGGAAATGATGGGCCATTTCGTAGTGATACGCTTGCAGCGCCTGCCTCTTCTCCTCATATTTAGCCTGCAGCTGGGATTCGAGCTCAAGGAAACGCTCCTTGGCCAGCAGCTGCACTTACTGCATTTTGTCATATGCTTCTTCCAGCTTGCTGCGTTGCAGATGCTCCAACTCCTGCTGACGCTGCGTCCATTCCACATCCCTGTCGTGCAACTGCTGTTGCAGCTCTTCGTAATTGCGCTGCATCTTCTGCAACACGGCATTTGTGTCGGGAGGCGTTGTCTGTGACTCCTCCTGACAGCTCAACTTGTCCATCTGCTCATCGTAATTGAGAAAGAAGCGATCAACAGAGCGATACAGATGGTGCAGAAGAGTGACACGATTGCTCAAACTGCGTTGCTCGTCGTTCTCACGCTGCAGCTCTGCGTTCTGCTTGGACAGCGTCGGGATATCGGCCTGTTTCAGCTCCAGCACACAGCGCAAACTCTCCATATCGTTGGTCAGACGGCACAGCTCACCGCTGCTATCGTTAAGACTGTTGCTGTGGTTGCTGGGACTGCGACGCTGCGACGAAGTGCGCATCGCGCTGACCTCATCCTGGAACAACGTCGGACGATCGCGCAGATCACGCTCCTTCATCTCGGTGCTAGTGCGCAGCGATTGCAGCTCCTTGCCTAGCTCCTTTATCCGCTCCAGCGCTTCCTGATCGCGAATGCGTGTCTGCAGCTGCAGCACTTGCTGCTCGGCGGCATTCAGCTGATCCTGCTTGTGACGCAGATGATGGGCCATTTCGTAGTGATACGCTTGCAGCGCCTGCCTCTTCTCCTCATATTTAGCCTGCAGCTGGGATTCGAGCTCAAGGAAACGCTCCTTGGCCAGCAGCTGCACTTACTGCATTTTGTCATATGCTTCTTCCAGCTTGCTGCGTTGCAGATGCTCCAACTCCTGCTGACGCTGCGTCCATTCCACATCCCTGTCGTGCAACTGCTGTTGCAGCTCTTCGTAATTGCGCTGCATCTTCTGCAACACGGCATTTGTGTCGGGAGGCGTTGTCTGTGACTCCTCCTGACAGCTCAACTTGTCCATCTGCTCATCGTAATTGAGAAAGAAGCGATCAACAGAGCGATACAGATGGTGCAGAAGAGTGACACGATTGCTCAAACTGCGTTGCTCGTCGTTCTCACGCTGCAGCTCTGCGTTGTGCTTGGACAGCGTCGGGATATCGGCCTGTTTCAGCTCCAGCACACAGCGCAAACTCTCCATGTTGTTGGTCAGACGGCACAGCTCACCGCTGCTATCGTTAAGACTGTTGCTGTGGTTGCTGGGACTGCGACGCTGCGACGAAGTGCGCATCGCGCTGACCTCATCCTGGAACAACGTCGGACGATCGCGCAGATCACGCTCCTTCATCTCGGTGCTAGTGCGCAGCGATTGCAGCTCCTTGCCTAGCTCCTTTATCCGCTCCAGCGCTTCCTGATCGCGAATGCGTGTCTGCAGCTGCAGCACTTGCTGCTCGGCGGCATTCAGCTGATCCTGCTTGTGACGGAAATGATGGTCCAACTCCTGCTGACGCTGCGTCCATTCCACATCCCTGTCGTGCAACTGCTGTTGCAGCTCTTCACAATTGCGCTGCATTTGCTGCAACACGGCATTTGTGTCGGGAAGCGTTGTCTGTGACTCCTCCTGACAGCTCAACTTGTCCATCTGCTCATCGTAATTGAGAAAGAAGCGATCAACAGAGCGATACAGATGGTGCAGAAGAGTGACACGATTGCTCAAACTGCGTTGCTCGTCGTTCTCACGCTGCAGCTCTGCGTTCTGCTTGGACAGCGTCGGGATATCGGCCTGTTTCAGCTCCAGCACACAGCGCAAACTCTCCATGTTGTTGGTCAGACGGCACAGCTCACCGCTGCTATCGTTGAGACTGTTGCTGTGGTTGCCATTGCTATTGCCGTGGTTGCTGGGACTGCGACGCTGCGACGAAGTGCGCATCGCGCTGACCTCATCCTGGAACAACGCCAGACGATCGCGCAGATCACGCTCCTTCATCTCGGTGCTAGTGCGCAGCGATTGCAGCTCCTTGCCTAGCTCCTTTATCCGCTCCAGCGCTTCCTGATCGCGAATGCGTGTCTGCAGCTGCAGCACTTGCTGCTCGGCGGCATTCAGCTGATCCTGCTTGTGACGCAGATGATGGGCCATTTCGTAGTGATACGCTTGCAGCGCCTGCCTCTTCTCCTCATATTTAGCCTGCAGCTGGGATTCGAGCTCAAGGAAACGCTCCTTGGCCAGCAGCTGCACTTACTGCATTTTGTCATATGCTTCTTCCAGCTTGCTGCGTTGCAGATGCTCCAACTCCTGCTGACGCTGCGTCCATTCCACATCCCTGTCGTGCAACTGCTGTTGCAGCTCTTCGTAATTGCGCTGCATCTTCTGCAACACGGCATTTGTGTCGGGAGGCGTTGTCTGTGACTCCTCCTGACAGCTCAACTTGTCCATCTGCTCATCGTAATTGAGAAAGAAGCGATCAACAGAGCGATACAGATGGTGCAGAAGAGTGACACGATTGCTCAAACTGCGTTGCTCGTCGTTCTCACGCTGCAGCTCTGCGTTCTGCTTGGACAGCGTCGGGATATCGGCCTGTTTCAGCTCCAGCACACAGCGCAAACTCTCCATATCGTTGGTCAGACGGCACAGCTCACCGCTGCTATCGTTAAGACTGTTGCTGTGGTTGCTGGGACTGCGACGCTGCGACGAAGTGCGCATCGCGCTGACCTCATCCTGGAACAACGCCAGACGATCGCGCAGATCACGCTCCTTCATCTCGGTGCTAGTGCGCAGCGATTGCAGCTCCTTGCCTAGCTTCTTTATCCGCTCCAGCGCTTCCTGATCGCGAATGCGTGTCTGCAGCTGCAGCACTTGCTGCTCGGCGGCATTCAGCTGATCTTGTTTGTGACGGAAATGATGGGCCATTTCGTAGTGATACGCTTGCAGCGCCTGCCTCTTCTCCTCATATTTAGCCTGCAGCTGGGATTCGAGCTCAAGGAAACGCTCCTTGGCCAGCAGCTGCACTTACTGCATTTTGTCATATGCTTCTTCCAGCTTGCTGCGTTGCAGATGCTCCAACTCCTGCTGACGCTGCGTCCATTCCACATCCCTGTCGTGCAACTGCTGTTGCAGCTCTTCGTAATTGCGCTGCATCTTCTGCAACACGGCATTTGTGTCGGGAGGCGTTGTCTGTGACTCCTCCTGACAGCTCAACTTGTCCATCTGCTCATCGTAATTGAGAAAGAAGCGATCAACAGAGCGATACAGATGGTGCAGAAGAGTGACACGATTGCTCAAACTGCGTTGCTCGTCGTTCTCCCGCTGCAGCTCTGCGTTCTGCTTGGACAGCGTCGGGATATCGGCCTGTTTCAGCTCCAGCACACAGCGCAAACTCTCCATGTTGTTGGTCAGACGGCACAGCTCACCGCTGCTATCGTTGAGACTGTTGCTGTGGTTGCCATTGCTATTGCCGTGGTTGCTGGGACTGCGACGCTGCGACGAAGTGCGCATCGCGCTGACCTCATCCTGGAACAACGCCAGACGATCGCGCAGATCACGCTCCTTCATCTCGGTGCTAGTGCGCAGCGATTGCAGCTCCTTGCCTAGCTCCTTTATCCGCTCCAGCGCTTCCTGATCGCGAATGCGTGTCTGCAGCTGCAGCACTTGCTGCTCGGCGGCATTCAGCTGATCCTGCTTGTGACGCAAATGATGCTCCAACTCCTGCTGACGCTGCGTCCATTCCACATCCCTGTCGTGCAACTGCTGTTGCAGCTCTTCACAATTGCGCTGCATCTGCTGCAACACGGCATTTGTCTCGGGAAGCGTTGTCTGTGACTCCTCCTGACAGCTCAACTTGTCCATCTGCTTGGACATGCACTGCACAACACTGGCGAGTCCTATCCGTTGGCATTGCTGCTGTTCGTCACTATCATCAGAAACCTTTTCCGCTTCCATCAATGCTGTCTGCTGTTTGCTGTCTCCACCACCAGCAACGATCCAACCAAGGCGGGTGTTCTGAAGGATAGGCAATCCATCTTCAAGGTCAATCTGTCCGTCACATAACAAGCCGAAGAATAGACTTGCACCAATCAGCAGGCCAGAAACCATAGCATCTGATCGCGTCCGTTTTAATTGCAACTGTTGGGCTAAATGGGACGTCATCATGTGGATTTGCGAACCAGAATCCAACAGAGCACGACAATGAATGAACGACCCAGAACGACTCTTAAGCAAAACAACAACAGTACCCAAGAGTGCAGCATCAGAACAACGAGATTGGGCAGCAAGAGACGTAGAAGCTTGAGGCTGCAGAGCGGCAGACGAATCAGCTGACGAGGCTCGTTGCGACGTCTCGAAATGCAACAACGAATGATGCCGTCCACCACAGTTACGGCAAGCGCCAGATGTGCAGGATCGAGTTTGGTGTCCTTTCTTTAGACAGTTAAAGCAGAGAGCGAGCTTCTTCACTTCTTTTTTGCCTCAAGAAGGGAGACAAATTTGCAAAGATGGGGCAGGAATATATGCCGTGACCAGGCGCGTCACAAAACACACAAACATTTGCCCTGCTGGGGGCTAGTTTGGGCAACAAACGCCTTCTTGCTGCCGTTATGGCTAAAGTTCCTTCCCACCTGTGAGCCTGCTGTGTGAATGACCATAGCGTACTGTAGACTTTCCAGCTTCCGACATGTTTCGTCCAGAAACGTGAAAAACTCAGTAGAAGTCGGCACTTTATCGGCGGCAGGATTGTCCAATGCCCTGCTATCCTCCTACGCCGTCTGAGTTTCCACATCCAGCCTTTGCAGCAGCACGTAAATGATAATGCTGTTTGCAATTTCCTCTGGACGGCCCAGAGTCTTTAATGCCCCCATGTGAACATTTACCTTATCGCTAAACTCACGAAGTTTATTGGCCACGGATGCTCCTGTCTCCACCTTCTTGGTACCCAAAAGATCCTTAATGTGCAACTGGAACACAAGTCGGTTGTTGTTAAACCGATTATCCAAGATATTCAGAGCCACACGATAATTGAGCCTCGATATCTCCAACGATCTAACTGCATCCAACGCTGGACCAGTTAAACACTGGAACTTCTCAACATCATCCAATTCATTATCCTTGTCAATGACAGACTCGAACATTGACCAAAAACTCGCGTATTCCGTGTAACCTCCACCGAACGTGGGAAGTTTGAGCTCGGGAAGACGACGTCTGTTAGCGCGGGCACTGAGGCCATTAGCCGAAGGATCGATGGTCTCATCACGCCGCAATGTGGACGACCGAATCAATTGGCGCTCACGACTGTTAAAATGCGCTCGAACACGCGATTTCACTTCAAGAAAAGTTGCTTACGCACAGCAGCTGTTCAAAGTTAATCAGTTGATTAGCTGATTAAGATCACACAAACCGAGAGCATAAGAGAGAGCAGCAAGAAGGGCAATGCACGTAGCTGCGACAGCGGAGTAGCGGAGAGCATAGACAAGCGACGGAGAGCGGAGAAGGTGCGCAAGCGTCGAAGCAACGGCGAACATGCGCAAACAACGGAGAATGCAAGAATAGAAATGCAGCGCTTGTTAAATATATATACATATGTACATATATATATCTCTTCGCACTTGCACTTTAAATGTTTCACTAATAGTTATTGTTTAGTAGACACTTCACTAATTATTTATGCAAATCAATTGCATTCACAACACTTAGCGAGAGTATATTGAATCTCGCCGGGGCCTCCAAATGTTGAGCCACTAAGCTTTTTTAGTAGCTTTATTTGCACGTCTATTGTCTATAAATAAAACACGCTAATTTCAAATACAATTGTTTATTAAATGGCACATATGTACGTATATGTAACCACCACTTTGGACTATTTGGCTGTGACTTGCGTAGTACCAAGCTTCGCCACCGACACGATAACAACAGATTACAGATCAAGAGTCAAAACAAGAGTAAGAGGCAATTAGCCGATCGAGCTGCAAGCGATCGCTAACAGAGAGCATACAGCGCTGCCGGCAGATGCAGCGCTGCTGGCAGACGCTGTCACAGCATTGCATTAACATGCGCTGTCTGCTGCTCCCGACAATAGGCATGATTGTTTTAACAGACTACAATAATAAAACATATCGAGTAGATGATGTCGCTTTTATATCATCCCCGATAATTTAAAAGCAAAACCAAAGATGGAGAAATATTTTATGTGTGAAGTACAGCAGTGTGTGAAGCTGCGTATGCAGGCATCTGGAGACATGAGACTTCATATGAGCGAACCCAGATATGAAGAAATTTCAGATGATCGCAGTGGGACTTATTTGCAAGCGATCGATAATGCTGCCGCTAAAAATCCACGAATTGTAATGATTGTTATAAAGTCTCCTAACGAAGAGAAATATAGTTGCATTAAGAAACAAGTAAGAAAGCTACAGTCGAGTGTACTCGACTGTGAGATACCCGCTACCCATTTTGAATAAAAGAAACATATTTTGCGGTATTTTCTCAAAATATACCGAATATACTGCAAAAAATACTAAAAATATACCAAATGGTATATTTGGTATATCGACATAGTACCGCATTCAAAATATACCATAGACGGCACAATATACCGGATTGTCAGCCAAAGCAACTCAGACCCTAGTAAGTAAGCGTTTTTGCCCATACAAAAGTATTTCTTTAATAACTTCGACAATTTTTATCTGATCGCAACCAAATTTTCAGGAATCATAACTACTATAGTAAATATTGTATATATATTGTATATATATTCGCAATTCTAGCTTTAAAATTACGCTTTATATTCGATTTTTTTGATTTGCGGGGGCGGAAGTGGGCGTGGCAAAAATTTGAAACAAACTTGATCTGCGTGCAAACATAACAAATGCTGTCGAAAAAAAAATTATAGCTCTATCTCTTATAGTCTCTGAGATCTAGGTGTTCATACGGACAGACGGACAGACACACAGACGGACATGGCTATATCGTCTCGGCTGTTGACGCTGATCAAGAATATATATACTTTATAGGGTCGGAGATGCCTCCTTCTACCTGTTACATACATTTCCTGCCGGCACAAAGTTATAATACCCTTCTATCCTATGGGTAGCGGGTATAAAAAGTGAATAAATCGGATTGTGGGAGATTTTCAAGTACATTGATATCGCTGAATTCTATAAACGAGTTTCATTGTACTTAAAGATAATAAATTGCATTAAAAACAAAATCAAATTATTTCTTGATCAGTGTCAACAGCCTTGACGCACAGAGAGATCTCAGATGCTTCACATTTTAATTTCGTAGCTTACAAAGCAATGTTAAATGTCGATTGTTGTATTAATGGTTGCCAATGGAAAGATTTCAACAATTTTGTATTTTAACTTGTTGAGAATCGGTATTTTGATGTTGAAGAGAATATGTTATCTGTGATACGATGTTTAGAATTTAAGTGGACTATAAATGTTGACCAACACATTCACATCTACATCGAACTCGTGCTCTTCTGACCCGCGAATCTCAGGACAAAAAACTCCACCTCTCTATTCCACCAGGCGATGATATTGCAGCAAAAAACGACATCATTTGAGATCGAGTTAATTTAAAAAAAAAAATGATATAAACCCAAATGTTGCAAGCATTGTAAAGCAATTTTATGTTATCTTATTTCATTTTATTAAAATTTGACAAATCATGAAGTGAAAATAAAGTGAATTAAACTCACAACAAATGTTGGTCGTTGTTATTTAAATATATTTGGATCGATATCGAGAACTATTCCAATCAGTAAGTATTACGCAAAGTGTGTAAAGATTTTCTACAAAGAAATGGACAAAAATGTAAATTAAAGAAAAAAAAATTATACTGGACCGCGGTTGTATATATCTTTTTACGAGTTGATGCGTCGAATATAAATAAATAATGTATATAGATATTAGAAGTTATCAGAATCAACTCAATTCTAAACAAGTAAGAAAGTTACAGTCGAGTGTGCTCGACTGTGAGATACCCGCTACCCATTTTTAATAAAGGCAAAATATTGCGGTATCATTTTGAAAATATACCGAAAATACTTAAAAAATACTAAAAATATACCAAATGGTATGTTTGGTATATCAATATAGTACCGCATTCAAAATATACCATAGACGGCTCAATATACCAGATTGCCAGCCAAAGTAACTAAGACCCTTATAAGTAGGCGTTTTTGCCCATACAAAAGTATTTCTTTTATAACTTCGACAATTTTTATCTGATCGCAACCAAATTCAGGAATCATAACTACTATAGTTATTATTATATATACCAAAATTTGCAACTCTAGCTTTAAAATTACGCTTGTTATTCGATTTTTTTGATTTGCGGGGGCGGAAGTGGGCGTGGCATAAATTTGAAACAAACTTGATCTGCGTGCAAACATAACAAATGCTGTCGAAAAAAAAATATAGCTCTATCTCTCATAGTCTCTGAGATCTAGGTGTTCATACGGACAGACGGACGGACACACAGACACACAGACGGACAGACGGACATGGCTAGATCGTCTCGGCTGTTGACGCTGATCATGAATATATATACTTTATAGGGTCGGAGATGCCTCCTTTTACCTGTTACATACATTTCCTGTCGGCACAAAGTTATAATACCCTTCTACCCTATGGGTAGCGGGTATAACAAACGTGTGTTGATCGTCCAGTACCCGCCCGGATAGATCAAACGGTCTTATGTCGATTGCAACCAAAGGTTGTAATACAAATGAATGCCAAACTAATGGGTGCTCCATGGATGATAAAACTTCCTATAAATGAATTGATGACCGTTGGATTTGATGTATGCCACTCGTCTAAGAACAAAAACAAGTCATATGGCGCTTTTGTAGCTACTATAGATATGAAGTCCTCCACACGTTATTTCTCTTCAGTTACTGAGCATATTAATGGGTCAAGAAGTGTCTAATCAAATATTAATGAATATGACATGTGCACTAAAGGCATATCGTGAGCATCATGGGAGTTTGTCCAATCGCATTCTCTTTTTCGGCGACGGTGTAGGTGATAGTCAGCTAAATCAAGTATTCAATATTGAGGAGAAATTCCTCAAAACTCGACTGGACGAGATCTATAAATCGGCGGGAAGAGAGAAAGGTTGCAATTTGGCATTTATTGTTATAATAAAAAGAATACACACATTACTTTGTTAATAAAAAAAAAATCCTGAACCTGGAACCGTCGTCGACGATGGAGTCACTTTGCCCGAGCATTATGATTTCTATTTGGTTTCACAGGCCATAAAACAAGGTACTGTTTCTCCAACAAACTACAATGTTTTGCATGACAGCATGGGTCTGAATGCCGATAAGATACAAATACTAACGTACAAAATGACACATATGTACTATAATTGGTCTGCCGAGTCCCTGCAGTTTGTCAATATGCTAGCTATACAAGTACGTCCAACGCTAGAACCACTTGAGAATTGCAACAGGCAAAGAAGTAAAATGTACTGTTTATGTTTTCAATTTATGTAAACAAACTTGCAAGTATGCAATACAAATTTAAATTCAGTACCAAAGATGGAGAAATAGCTTATGTGGAATATTATAAGAAACGCTACTACAATATTTCACATAAGATATTTCATATTTTTTTAATTTTTCATATTTCAAAACAATATTTTGATTATTTTGAATTTTTAAGTAATTATAAAAAAAAATAAGCACATTTTTTTTTAGATTCACGTCCTATTTCTAATAAATTCGATCAATCAATGTGCACAAGCATGATTCACATAGCCAAGTGACGCATAGAACCCAAAATTTTGAAATTATAAAGGGTGGGAAATGGAAACAATGAATGGGCAGTCAAAAAAATTTTTAAATTTGGCAAAATTTTGAGACTTTGAAAGTTGGGCAAACGATGAATTTGGATGGGCCATAGGCTAAAATCAAAAAAGTATGAAAATTTTTTAAATTAAGCAAAATTTTGAAATTCTAAAGGGTGGGCAAACGAAAATAGCGAATGGGCAGTCTGAAAAAGTCAACAACATTTGAAAAATTTTGAAATTTGGCAAAAATTTGAAACTTGGAAACTTGGGCAAACGATGAATTTGTATGGGCCATAGGCTAAAATTAAAAAAATTATTAAAATTTTTTAAATTAAGCAAAATTTTGAAATTCTTAAGGGTGGGCAAACGAAAATAGCGAATGGGCAGTCTGAAAAAGTAAAAAAAATTTGAAAAATTTTGAAATTTGGCAAAAATTTGAGACTTTGAAAATTGGGCAAACGATGAATTTGTATGGGCCATAGGCTGAAATCAAAAAAGTATGAAAATTTTTGGAATTCGGCAAAATTTTGAAATTCTAAAGCGTGGGCAAACGAAAATAGCGAATGGGCAGTCTGAAAAATTTTTAAATTTGAAAATTGGGTAAACGATGAATTTGTATGGGCAATAGGCTGAAATCAAAAAAGTATGAACATTTTTGGAATTCGGCAAAATTTTGAAATTCTAAAGGGTGGGCAAACGAAAATAGCGAATGGGCAGTCTGAAAAAGTCAAAAAAATTTGAAAAATTTTGAAATTTGGCAAAAATTTGAGTCTTTGAAAATTGGGCAAGCGATTAATTTGTATGGGCCATAGGCTGAAATCAAAAAAGTATGAAAATTTTTGGAATTCGGCAAAATTTTGAAATTCTAAAGGGTGGGCAAACGAAAATAGCGAATGGGCAGTCTGAAAGAGTCAAAAAAATTTGAAAAATTTTGAAATTTGGCAAACATTTGAGACTTTGAAACTTGGGCAAACGATGAATTTGTATGGGCAATCAAAAAAATTGAAAACCTTCAAATTTTTCAAAATTTTGAAATTCTGAGATATGGGCAGACTTGAAAACACTTGAGGCTACCGTTGTAGAGCTTTAGTTTTCATAATTTTGAAGTGTTGGCGATTGAGTTTGAGTCATTCATGGCGAAAAAATGTCAAAATTTTTCAAAATTCAAAATTTCGAAAACGAAAAATTTTTTCGAAAAACTAAAAGATGGGCAAACATGGGCAAACGATTTTAAAGCGATTTCCGCAAAAAAATTTTGAAAAAAAAAAATTTTGAATTTTCGAAAAAAAAAAAATTTTCATAATTTTGAAACTAAGGGTGGGCAAAAAAAAATTTTTCCTGGGCAAACATGGGCAAACGATTTAAAGCAATGGGCACCAATTTTTTTTTGAATATCTCAAATCACTGGACCTAGCTTCTCTGAGCTAATTTTGTGCTATTATTTTTCAAAGTTTATTTCGCTGTTTTTCGTTTTCCCTTTCAGCTACGAGCGACAAAACAAATCTTTAAGAGGGGTCGTATAATTTTGGACAGGAGTGTAAATGCTTAAATTTTTAATTCGCATAATTTTGTTATTTTACTATGAAAAATGAAACTTTGAAGTAAGTTGTCTTATATATTTCAATATAAATTCATATTTATTTAATATTCAACATTTTTAAATTAATAATACTTAAATCATCTTAAACCTAGTATTTGTAGTTCAATTAAATTACAGTTTATTTTATCATAAAGGTTTTCAAAAGCACTCTTATAATATTACATTCATATCATTAATTATAGTTAATGGTAAATCAAAAATTACTTTGATGTGAGTTTTTTAAACTTAAATATTTTAAATCTATTTATTTTAATCATATTTAATTTTTGTATTTATTATTTTTTTTTATTGTTTGCTTTCGTTTTTTTAGATAATAATTTTTGTGTTTTTAAAGTTGACTCCTCAAGTTCTGCAACGAGCATTAACGTGCCCGCTCATTTTAAAAACATAACAAATAAAACCAGATATATGTAAATCAAACCATGCTTTTTCCGCAAGGCTAGCGTATAGAAAGAATAAACTCTTCCTGTCCTGATCCTAAACTTCATCTCTTGACGTCACAACCTGGCAAATAATAAAAAACGTTCAGCTTCCCTCGCAATTATTTTTTTTTTATCAACTGTTCTTAGAATTGTTCTTAATTTATACAATTCAATGTTGATGACACCCGAAACCCAATCATGCCACTTACAGTGTTGTCGATCGACTGTCCTTCCGTCAGCTAGCTATGGGACAAACACATAATTGCATCTTTAGTCTGTTATTTACTTAATTCTAAATTATACATGGACAGGAAAGTGTAGCATATACATACATACATATAAATAAGGCTGCAACACTTTGTTGTTATGCCAACAATGTTTACATAAGCAGCGACTCTGTCGCTAACGCTAAGTGCCCTCTGCACATAGTCAAGTGCATTCGATATATGATCCGCACTTGATAGCAGCGACCGCCCAAATGGCTAAGTCAGCGTTCTCACGCTTGACCGTCGCTATGTATGTTAATACATATGTGCGCGCATAACTCTCTCTCTTTGCACAACTTTACATATTGTTACGTTATATAAGTTAACACCAGAGTTGGTTGCACCGAACTGCAAGTTACGAAACACACCGCAGCGCATAACCAACGACACGTGTGCAGCGTCAGCTATATTTCGGTCACTAACGTCTGGCAACCAGACGGTAACCCGATCCTCGAAAAGTTAGCGGAAACGACAACAACAACTACCACACCAGCGAAGACGCAATGCCGTCAACTTCAGATTCAGCAGTTGCAGCGGTACGACAGGTGTCTTCATTCTTTATCAAATAATAATTAATGTTTAGTTTATAATTTGAAATCAATAAAATAAGTCGAGCTCGTCTCGCATTTATATTTTTTATATATTCAAAGAACCATCGTTCTTATTTATCTTGCGCCGACAGCTAGCAAGCTTTAGTTTAAGAAATCTAAAAGCATTCGAATAAAGACTCTAAACAAACACAGTCGAATCTTTTCAATATTACAAGTGCAAGTGACAGTCCGTCATTTGCGCCATCGATGGACAGCCAGAAGAGACAAAATTAATCAACAAGTGCGAGTGGCCGTCCGCCCCTTGTGCCATCGAGGGACAACCTGAAGACACAATATTAAGCCGGTAGCGCAACCAAGTGCGCACAACACAATACTACAAATTACTTAATTTTAATTTGCACTGCGATGCAAGCATAGTTATAAATAACTATTGTACAAACCAGGCAGTTTCTAGCTCCCTCCAAGGTAGGGAAATATGTACTATTAGAAATTACAAAAAAAAGGGCAAATAATTTTTTAAATGAAAGAAAAGGAGGTCAAAAGAACTACCTCAATTTAAAAATTAAGAAATTAAATAAACAATTGTATAACTCAGGAACTGAAACAGTTTCCTGGGAAGAAAATGTGGCTCTAAGACAAGAATTAGAGTCCACATATAGAGAATTAGAAGCATATAAAAATAAGCAGGACTTAAAAGAAGCCAGAAAGCCAAAATGCCCAGCAGATTGTAAGGGTGCTTTTGACAATCCTGGCTGCGAGTACACATGTAAATATACATGTGGAGAAAAAAAAAATTGAAATAATTGAATGTAAGATATAAAAACCCATAAAAAAAATCTTAAAATGAAAAATACAAGTTTTCAGTTCAGTTAAATAAATGAGATAACAAAAAAAAAATAACTATTTACTTTTAAAAAAATTTTGATACTCTGACTAGCATAACGAATGTTAAATAAAATAGAAGCAGTCAGAGAATCAAATATAATAATAATAACTATAGCAACGTAGGAGTAGCAGACGAGCTACAAAAGAAATCCAAGAAGCTACAATAGCGAATAAACACCAGGCCGACGTTTCAACACCCTGCTCCTGTCGAGCAAAGGGACCTGCCAAGCCTTAAAGAGGCAATAGAGGCAGATCCAGTCGCGGGACCAAAGCTCATAGAGGAATACAAGGCAAGGACAGCAGCGAGGGAGCAGCCACCTAAGAAGAAGCGAGGTGGCTGCCAATTAAAACTACTCAGCATAAGAAGACTGAACATCGAGTTGCTGAAGACGGCAACCAACGAGGAAGACCGACAGCGCTACAAGGAGCGCCTTGCAGCCCTCAACATTCAACTTCGCGGTGCGAAGTAAAGCGGCGAGCTGCTTTAAAAGCCATAGCTCCAACCGCCAAAATATATTTAACGTTGCCAACTGCAACAAAACAACAATACTAACACGCTAGGGCATTCTCATTACTAATACATTGTACTCAGTAGTAAACTTAATATAAGTAAAAACATTGTAAACTTGATAATTTGCAACTTATGTAAACTGAGTATAATGATTTCATTCATTAATTAGGGAAATGATATGGAGTTTTAATATGAGCAAGACAAAATAAGATAATAATTGTCAATTATTCAAGACATGTCTATGTCTTAATCTTTTCATAATGGGAGGCACACAGTCCAAAGCGGACGATAACACCGCAAATGTCATAAATAGAAAAGAAATAGTGGATACAACTCCACACTTAAACTCATTGTTTGTGCTACTTTTGATTTTAGTAATAATATCAGCCCTTAACCTAGTACTGAAGATATATCTTCTTCATAAGAGATCGTTGAGAAAGACCTACATGAGCCGAGCCAACGATTTAGAAATAATATAAAAATATACTAGCGTACGTGATGGTCATAGTACAGACCATACCACAAGGGTACAGGTGCGATTACATCGCTAAAATGTACATACATGGAATGGCTAAATCTAGCAATAGCTATAAACAATATTAGAGATACTTTTGATAAATCATATAAATGCATCAACAAAAACGCTCTGATAAAAACTCAGACGCTTAGTTATCACATAAAGGTATTGATAACTCAATACAACGCGTTACAAAACCTTATATTAAAAAACGGAAAAAAGCTCACTGAAGAACAAAAAGCTCAATGCTTAAAAGTTCTCAGTTCATTCGGTAAAAGACTACATAATACTAGTGTTAGACACAGTATTATAATAGAAGTATCAACCGAAATATCCAAAATAGCGGAATTCGACGAAAGCCAGCTAAAAGAACTGGACGAGTCACAATCGCAATCATGGCCAATACAGTGGAAGGTCAGAGAGCATACCTTAAACAGGTATCCGCAACAATACCTGAATTCGATGGTAAGAAACTCCATCTAAACAGGTATACAGCAAGTACACAGAACTTTCGAAGAACTCTTAGATAGAGCAGTTCATGAGTATAATTACACTGTTCATTCTGTTACAAAGAAGCGACCGCTCGAAGTATTTTTCGGAAGAAATGTGACAACGGACCCAGAACAATATGATAAAAGTAGACAAAATAACATTGACAAGTTACGACAAAAACAACTAAACGACTTAAAAAACCCACAACAAAAACCGCAAAGAAATTATAACCTACACTCCAGGTCAGACCATATTTGTTAAGCTAAACACCAGGCTAGGATCGAAACTTACACCCAGATTTAACAGGAAATAGTAAAGGAAAACAGAAATACAACCATCGTTACATAAGCAGAAAGAGTGCATAAAAGCAACATCAGGAGCGGCTTGGAGCACGAAAAAAAAGTTTTTAATAATAATGTCTTGTCTTGTCCTGTTATTAAAATTGATACCACTAACTTAATCAAATTGTCCGATCATGGGTATGTATCCGATTGTGACGAATCGGCCCATACCTTGTCAAATTCACATTTCAGGATTCTTGTTCTTCTCTCATTCTTGCCCATGCATGGGTTCTGTAAGGTTAATTCACGTAATCGATTTAGAGCATATGAAATCAGAGCTCCTAACCATCCAAGACCATACTTTAAACGATTTAAAAAAAAAAAAGTTATTTATATCATACCTTAACACATGAAATAGTCCAAGCTTTGACAGCGTTAAGTACATTATCCTTTAAGGTTAGGAAGACAAGGTCTATAGACTGGTTAGGCTCAGCATGGAAATACGTAGCAGGTAGTCCAGATCATGATGGTCTGATTTTAATTCAAAATAACTTAAATAATCTCATTTCAAATAGTAACGACCAGATTATAATAAATAAACAATTACAAGACAGGGTTAATAATTTGACTTCAGTATTCAATATGCTTAAGAATTCGATTAGAGATGACAATGGGTTTAGTAACGACATAGCCACAAGCCTCCAAAATCAGGTTAGATTAATTAAGGAGGAAATAATTAATATCAAGTATGCAATTCAATGGGCTAAGCTCAACGTAATAAATTCACTTCTTTTAAACGAAAACGAACTACTAGAAGTTCATAGAATTTTTCAAAAAAATAACTTAGAGCTGTTAGAGCTTACTGATATCTCCGTATTACACAATAAGTCCACGAATATCTATATTGTTAAAATACCTGAACTAGATTCAATAAATTACCAAAATCTTATAATACAACCTGTAATAAAAAACAATTTAATAGTTAACTTAGAAGCAAACGAAATATTCCTGTCGAATAATAAAATATTAAAAATACCAATAAATTGCAAATTAACAAAATAACTAAAAAACTGCGATAAGACAAAAATTGTTAACCTTGAGAAATCAAAATGTATTACTAAGTTAGTTCAGGGAAATGAATCGCTGTGCGGATTCACCAACGCGCACCATGTCAAGGCCATCGAAGAAATCGACAACAGTCTCCTCTTATTAAACAACTTTAACGGAAGCATAATCCAAGGCAATAACACTCATCGAATTAAAGGAACATATTTGGTACATTTTTGGAATGAATTGTAATATGCACATATGTTATACATATCGAGTGTACACTGTACTTACCACTTATATCGAGTGTACACTGTGTTCAGCACTTATGTGGCGGCAACACTTTGTGCAGCCACAACAAATTACATTAAACAAAACAAACTCAAGTGAGCGCGTAATATGATCGGCCACTTGTGTGAATTCGGCTAAGTCAGCATATGCACGCTGACCGCCAGTGCCCTATGCATAAGTGCATAATGCACTCTCTCACTCTAAAGAATTTATGTACAACAAAGCATGCATGTCCATTGTCGCCTAAGCATAAGTACTATATACATATAAGAAATATATAATGCAACCGCGCCGCTGCCGGCTCAACTGGCAGCGCAGTGCGCGCTGAACTTATGTACTTAGGGTAATAGAACATTTTGACTTAAAATAAAAGAACAATATAAAACCTACACTCAAACTGCACTGACGTGCTGGTCTACTTATTTAAAAACATAACTTGGAAATCAACTGGGAACTTTCAACCTATAACAAAAGAATAATAAGGGACGCTGTCTATTCTGAATAGCTTAAAGTGCTGACCGCGGAAGCACGATAAAATCGAAACTGAAGAGAATTGGGAAGACGGAAAAAATTCTGAGTGAGTACAGGGTATGGATTCTTACAGAATTCAAAAGCGAAAAACCCGAAGAAGCGGATTAAAAGAGAGAACTAGGAGACGAATTTCTGAACTCGTTCAGATTTTGTATAAAGCCAAAAACCCCCTTACGGGGGCAAAGGCAAACGTTCTCACCGCTGAACTAAGGGCGCTTGAAGAATTCTTACAGTCAAAGAACCAACCCTGTACCATAACTATACAAAATCAGAATATAACTAAAAACCACCGTCCTCCACCGAAGCAATTACCGAAGCCCACACCAAGATGCCCAGCGGATTGTGAAGGACCACTGGGGAGTTTGTATTGCCTAGACACCTGCCTGGGCACCGGCCCCGCCCTCTCCCGGGCCAAGGAGAAGCCTACGCAACCAGCGCCGGCACCGTAAACGCATATAGTGTAGATGCGGGCAGCACACCAAGGTGCAGGACTGCAGCAATTATGTTTAAAAAAAATTTAAATTAAATATTAAACCGACCGGCAAGAAGTGTGGCCAATAAAGAAATTAACAAATTAATGAATTAACGAAAATTGTATTAAAGAAATTAACAAATTAATGAATTAATTAATTGAAACAAATGCCATAAGTAAAGATAGCATAGAAAAAACATACGATTAAAAAAATGGGTTTAATCGATACTAAGACAGTGGATTCCACTGCAAATGTAATAAACAAAGTAGAGTCAAGTTTATTTCACTTGACTACGAACTGAAAACATTTTTATTACACCATAATAGCATGAGATATATATCTAAATAATAAATATGGAATGACAACATATAAGTGCCACCCTATGGAGTATCAGAACAAAATTTGATAAATCATACAAATGCATCTCTCAGAATAGAAATATTCTTACTGATACAATCAATAAACATGCTAAGATATTAGTAGAATGCTTTAATGAAGCACGAATACTAAAACATAACCACAGGGAAAAATTAAATCAAACACGCTGGTCATTGGTATCTAAATTACTGATCAAATTTCGATCAAATTTAGTATCAATATAAAGGAGGTATAATTTAGATATATCGATAACGACAATACTAAATACTCCTTTGTTTGTTAGAACTAGTGAAGAACTAGAACTATAAGACTAAGACTATTTAAACCCAGCAGAGGATGATAATTTATAAAATATCGAACAAGAAATTAAAGAAAAAGATCTTCACGATCTTACCATACCTGCGGTAATAAATTTACCAGAAATAGCAGAAAGTACTGGTCAGAATCAGATTCAAACTCAGTAATCGAGCAGAAATCAACAATCATGGCGCAGACTAATATTGAATTTATAAGCTAAGCTTATACCGGAGTTCAACGGTAAAGTCGAAAACGTACGTAGCTTTGTATATACACTGGAGATAGTAAGGACAATTCAAGGCGCACATGAACTTTTAGCCGAGTCCTTAATAAAAACAAAACTAAAAGGACCAGCTAGAAATTTAATAGGAAATGAAAATACAGTAGACCAAATCATCACTCGCCTTAAAAATAATGTCAAAGGTGAGGCTATTAACAATCTATCTGCAAGGTTAGGTGAATCTTACGCAGAACAATAAAACTGCTAATGTCTATACCCAAGAGGTAGAAAATTTAGCTAAAGCTCTGGAAGGAGCATACATTGAGCAAGTGTAATATGCACATATGTTACACATATCGAGCGCACACTGTGCTTAGCACGCTTATAGCGGCAACACTTAGTTGCAGCCAAAACAACTCAAAACAAACGAAGAAACCAACTCATGTGAGCGCGAAATATGATCGCCTTCTTATGAGTTGAGCATTTGATTTGAGCATTTCCACGCTGACAACTCGTGCCAATACATAAGTGCATAATACACTCTCTCTCCCAACACTTACACAAGCTAAGCATGCATGCTCATATGTATGTTATATATAGTAAGTTAACAACAATGCTAACACGACAAAATGTGGCTAAGTGCATTGACACCCAAAATGCACTCAGCATTCTGCAAGCTCTGCAAAGTATGCAACACATCCGCCACATGCCATCTGTGATACTTCCGCCACATGCCCTGTGTCAGCAGAATATCGATCGTGGGTCACTTGCGCAGCCATCACCAACGTGGGATCGCAGTAGCGGCAGCGATTTTTAATTTTATGTCTTAAAATTTTAATAAGTTAGTCTTAATCAGAAGATGAAAGCAAATCACCTTTTTTTACAAATCAAACCTCACGATTTGTTAATTTATATAAGTTAACACTCAAAATATTACGAAACTTAAATCATTACGATGTAGTATACGTACATATGTATATACATACATATAAATAAGGCTGCAACACTTTGTTGTTATGCCAACAATGTTTACATAAGCAGCGACTCTGTCGCTAACGCTAAGTGCCCTCTGCACATAGTCAAGTGCATTCGATATATGATCTGCACTTGATAACAGCGACCGCCCAAATGGCTAAGTCAGCGTTCTCACGCTTGACCGTCGCTGTGTATAAGTTAAGTAAAGTAAACGGTACGAACCCTACGTTGGGCGCCACGGTAATTGCTGCATATTTGAGCGACCGCTATGAGACGATTGCCACCATAAGTTTCGCATTCGAAGAAGCTTTTGTAAACATAAAATACATACCAAAACACCATTAACATTGACACCAACGCCAGCAACAGCATTTGATACCGTTTTAATTGATACCATTGGTCCATTACCTTAGAATTATATGCGATCTAACTAAGTTTTTAGTCACTATTCCAACACGAAATAAAAGTGCTAAAACAGTTGCAAAGGCTATACTCGAATCATTTGTATTGAAGTACGGTCCAATGAAGACGTTCATTACGGATCAAGGTACAGAATACAAAAATTCACTTATAAACGAATTATGCAAATATATGCATATAGAAAATCTAACATCTAGCGCTCATTATCATCAAACTCTAGGAACAATTGAAAGAAGCCACCGAACTTTCAATGAATATATACGTTCATATATATCAGTTGACAAAAGTGATTGGGACATTTGGTTACCATATTTCACTTAATGTTTCAATACAACTCCCTCATTCATGACTATTGCCCATATGAACTAGTATTTGGCAGATTACCTAGACAATTTAAAGATTTCAGTAAAATAAACAAGATAGACCCAATATACAACGTAGAAGACTATTCCAAAGAACTAAAATGCAGACTAGAAATGTCGTACAATAGAGCTAGAAGAATGTTAGAAAAAGCAAAAGCAGATAGAAAATTAAGATACAATAGGAATACAAATAATTTTGATTTAAAAATAGGAGATAAACAATTGCATAAAAACAGGTCAAAAGTTAGATAATATATACGAAGGTCCTTACGACGTATTAGATATAGGATTGAATGACAACATAACTATTAAAATACGAAATAAGAAACTACAGGTAGTACATAAAGATAGGCTAAAAAAAGTAAACATAGAACAAAAAAAAAAGGGTCTGATCAGCCAAAAGAAAAAAAAATATATATATAAAGACATAAATATGTTTGAATTTTAATAATTTCAAAAAAAAAAAAAAAAAAATTTGTTATTCCCTTTTATTAATTTAAAACTCAATATCATAAATCATTTGAATTCATTAATATTAAATATACATATAATTATATATACTAATATGTTACAATTATGATATAATTGATAGAAAATAACTTCACTTCTTAACGTTATTTTTCATAAGGAGGGAGGTGTAGTATGGGTATATATCGAGGGTACACTGTACCAATAAATAAACAGCAACACAAAGTTGCATTACATAAATAAGCAAACTCAAGTGGACGTGAAATAAGATCACCCACTTATGCTGCACGCTAAGACAGCATTCAAGCTAAGTCAGCATTCCCACGCTGACCGCTTGCAATACATATGTATATGCCCATAAGACTCTCTCTCCCCCTAACATAGTATATAAGATATATGTATATATGTGCAGCTACTCTTCTGCCGCTGCCAACGGCAGCGCAGTGGCATTCTAACATTATGTACTTAGGCTAAGCCAACAGAATGATTTTCATTAAAAACAATTAACAATTTGACTACAGAAGAGCACTGACGTGCTTTCACAATGAATTTGGCCACGAACATATCTCTTATTATCTCAGTATCCCTTCGTTTAGTCTTGAAAATATCTTGGAAATGAGCAGTTCGCTTCATTAATAAAATAACATAATTCAATTCTCATCGTCTTTCATTTCTGGAACAAAGTTCTAGAACAGTAAGTAACTAATTGGCGCCCAACTAGTGGTAATTTCGATTGCTCACGCGTTTAAATATCGCGTTTATAAATTCAAACTCTAAAGTCGCGGTGAACAGTGCAGCGCAGTGAACACTAATTAAACATATTTAACCAAAATGCAGTCAAATACAATAAACTGCGCAGTGAAACGCTCTCGCTAAGAAATAAAGTGAAGTGTTCAGTGTTCATTCATCAAGTGCATTTGCTGACCTTGCTCAACATAGCAGCGGCAGGTACACTTAATACAAGCGATTTAGAAAAAACAATAGCCAGATCGAAATAAACACCAGAGTTCAGGATCAAATAAATAAACTAACCTCCACAGTCAACCAAATTCTAAAGGTAACCAAAGATTCACAATCGACTTATGAGACTCTATTGGCTAGGAACAGAATGTTGTCGATGGAGTTACAAAATTTAATGTTGGCTATTTCCCTTGCAAAAGCTAACATTGTTAGCCCAAACATATTAGATCATGCAGACTTAAAATCAATTTGGTTAGAGGAACCCACCAACACACCTATAAGTGACCTTATGTCTGTCTCGTCCGTAACACTGGTCAAATAGCTGAATAAGCATTTGACCGGATGTCGTTGCATAGGCGGCAACCACAGCATATTTACGTGGCCGCTATGAAGCGATATCGTAACCGTAAGTTGCGAGATTGCTTTGTTTGTCTTGATATGTTAGTTTTGGTATTGCACAGAGGCACTTCGGCCCTGTCAATTAATAAAGATCTAAAATCAAACTCCGTCTTTTATTGGTAGACAAAGTTCTACCTTCAATTGAATAAAATTGTTTAATTTATACAAGTTAACAACAATGTTGACACATCAGAAGGTGGCTAAGTGCATCGACACCTGAAATGCACTCAGCCCATTCTGCAAGCTCTGCAAAGTCTGCAGAATATCCGCCACATGCCCTGGGTCAGCATAACATCGATCGTGGGACACTTGCGCAACCAGCGCCAACGCGGGATCGTCAGCAGCGGTAGCGGCAACGAGTTTTCATTATAAGAATTAGAATTGTCATAAGTTAGTTCCATTTTGGCAACCAAATAAAGCAATCGCTTTTTTTTAATAAAACAAACTTAACGTTTTGTTAATTTACATATGTACGCGAGTTATCACAACTACCTCTGCCTCGCCTCCTCCGCCTATGTGGGTCACTCGATATGTTAACATTGCAACATTGTTGACATCTTTTGTTTATGCTGATCCACGTCTGGGATATCATGCCGACTAAGCGGAACAGCCCAACGACAGCGACCAAGAAGCTATGTATACATACATATGTGCGCGCAAACCTCTTCCTCTCGACACACTTACATATTGTTACGATATTTATAATATACAAAATAATAAATTAATGTAAGAAAATAAGAATTCATTCAATAAAGACAGGGAGTAGCGATAACTACAGTCGCTCTCCCGAATAAAAATATAAAATAACTTAGTTCCGACCTGTTTACATGGCGACCGTGACTTCGGCTCGGAGCCTGAAGTGAAAAAAAAGAGAAAGAAAAGTTTCAAGTGAAAAGTTTCTGTCGAATAAATGCTCCAGCACTTGCCGTTATACAATTGACCACAAGGCCATTGATTAAAGGGGAATAGTTTCCTCCACCATAATTCATCACCCAGGATCAAGGATTCCCAACGGACATCAACTTGGCAACACTGGAGCTGATAAACCTAATAACTTATATATAACAAGAAAATAAAATTTTATTTTAGAAAATTAACACCCCACTGTAACTTTGTAAAACTGTAAATTAAAATAATTTTATTTCAATTATTTCCTAAATATTTATTAAATAAACATGAAATAAACAAATCAACACCCCAATGTAACTTTGTGAAAATTAAAATAATTCTGTTTCACACATTATCCAAATATATAGTAAATATAAATGAAATTAACCAGTTAACACTCCACTGTAACTATGTGAACTTGTAAATTAAAATAATTATATTCCAAATATTATTTAAATATTCATATATTAAATAAAAACGAAATAAAAGGATCAACACCCCACTGAAACTCTGTGAACCTGAAATGTATTTTAAATAATTTGTAATTTCAATTGAATTGTAAAATTCAATTGATAAATAAACGTCCACTGGAGCGAACCTTCGCTCGTGGTTAAAAACAAACACAGATCAATTCATATTATTCAATACAAAATTCTATTCCAAAGATTAAAATTTGAAAAAGACGACACCAATATTTGATTGAAATTATATGAAACAATAAATAAAAGAAATACACATTGTATCACTTTGTTGCAATGTTTACATAAACATAAGAGCCAACTATATTTCAAGGGCGATGCAATATGATCACACAAATATACTTGGCATGTTTTATACAGCTTTTAAGTTGAAAAGACACGAGATATTTAATAAAGTGCTTGAATAGAAGACAGAGGTCTTCAAACACAAAAAATCAATAGTGTTTTAATTAAAAATAATACACCCCAAACACCTAGGACTACAATCAAGAACTAATTCAAAATTCACGAGAAGCACATGTTGGTGGCCACAAAGTGCTGTGTGTCGGGACACGGATGGAGGACATGAAAGACCTAGGACATCAAACCTGCGAGGAAATACAGATGTCAATGACGAAACCCTACACGAGGAAAATAAATATATGAGTGTGTAGAGTGCGAGTAATGGGAAAATGCGGAGGCATAAAGAACAAGTGAAATAAAAGAATGGCATACACACATTGACACCATTTTGAGTAAGGATCTTCTTACGATTTCATTTATTTAATTGTTTGGATTACATGGATTTTGTATTGATCACATCGTGGTTTCACACCTTTCGCTTGGCGTGCAGCATCTCCATGAGCAGAGTCCTCGTTGGCGCATTGCCAGCACAGTGCTTCGCATACAGATACTCTTCGGCACGCGAGGCCATGGCATGGATTTCCTGTATGATGGTCAATAATCTGCTGAATTTGCCATTCATTGAGGGATAACAGAGAAGGGTGTAATCGAGCAGAGCTGCTTGGACACGCTCGTGTCCCTCCAGGACGATCTTGCTGTTTTCAACATTGATGCGCGAATCTGGACTCAATAGCATCATGAATTTCATGCACACATACTCGCCCATATCGAACTTGAGATCGATGAGCTTATGCTGCAGCTCGTCGAAGTAATCACGCAACTGGGGCACACCCAACAAGCCGAGACTCATCAGATCGAACACCTGACCGTTGTGCAGGTGCGTCACATCGGGCAGAGCGTTGTGTATGCGATGATGCAGATGATCGAGTACAAGGAGATCGGACCACGAGTGCTGCAGCAGTTTCATCTGATCGTCAACGTGGAGATGCTTGAAGAACACGCTGTTTCGCGCCCAATCGACTTGCGAGAACAGATTTTGATCCAGCACCTTGCACATCAGCTCAAAGAGATCCACCTGCACTTGATTATGCGTCTGTTTCTGCAGCAATCCAAAGAGCTGCGTCTGCCACTCGCGATCATCGATCAACTGCGCTTCGACAAATTCCCGAATCATTGGCGATACACTTCGCGTCGAATCCAAGCACAATTTCCTCTCAGCGGTGTTGTTATTATCGCTGGCAATCGAATGGCTGCCACATCCTGGCGATGACGATACCTGGGCTATTTGTATATCCTGCGAACTGTGCAGCGATTGCAGCGCCAACTGCCTCTGCCGCATCGCCTGCAGCTTGCGAGCGCGATTCCTTTTGTACATGGGACCAAACATGTTGCGACCGCCACGCATGCGATCCGCTCGCACCGCCTCCAGCTTCATGCCCACCTCGAGGCACTTTTCGAAGCGACAGTAGGGACAACGCTTGCGCTGTGTCTTATCGATGTGGCACGCACGCTCTGCCACACAAGTGTAGACCTTCTTATTTTGCACGGTCCGCTTGAAGAATCCCTTGCACGATTCGCACGTCAGCAGGCCGTAATGATAGCCGCTCACCTTGTCGCCGCAAACGGGACACAGCTCCTCGAACAGCTGCTTCAGATCCATGGAGTCGCCATTGCCCGATCCTGATCCTGATCCTGATCCTGATGCTGGACTGCTGGCATCGCCACCGCTAAAGCTGCCGCCTTCTGTCGGCTGATTGCCACATTGAGCCGTATCAAATTCATTCGTCGAATTGGATTCATCCTCCAAGCTTTGGTAGCAGGTAATAAGCGCATCAGTCTGCTCTCGTTGATTGGGCAGATCATTGGCAACTGCAGTTGCATCCTTGCAGATGGCAATAGTTGGAAAGCTCTGCAAGTCACAGTTGCTGAACTGTGTTGTGGTTGAGCTGAGGAAGTTGGCAGAACTTGGAGTTCCATTCTCCACTTGGTAGTAATCCATGTTCACAATGAAACCAAACCAAACCTATCGGGAATTTAAAACTTGGAAAGTTTGACTGCAACTCTCAGTCATTAAGTAATGAAGAAATATATTCGCAAAGAAGAAGTATTGCCAAAAGAAAGAAGTTGAATCTGTTTGGATTCTTAAGTCAAGCAATAAGTAAGTAACAATCACCAGATGTACGAAGGACACCGATAGCCACAACTCTTTAAGAGTGAAGAACCCTTAAACTCCAACACGAATAGGACTTAATAACTTACAGATTCCGCACTTCAAAAATATGTGTTCGAAAATCAACTAAGCTGAGATGCTGATGGCACAGTGATTATCCATTGACTGTGGTGTGATTGCAGAGAATGATCTCTTTATATCTGAACCTATCTATCAGAGCAGGTAGCGTGCGTTAATCCGCGAAGAAACTCCAAGTCCTTATGTTTATATTTGTTTATAACCCTTATTACCCTATAGCGACAGATGTGTTGTCGTTAGTTTACTTGGAAAGGTGTCAGGTATCAAGTCGAATCTTGAAAATGAGCGATATATACAACCCACAATAAATACCACTTATTTTATGATTATTGACTAAGATATGCAGGAGAACATGTTAATGAGATGTTCAGTAAACGAAGACTCTTATACTATACATACTACATGACGACCGTGAAAAAGTGCGAGTGACAGTCCGTCATTTGTGCCATCGATGGACAGCCTGAAGACACAATATTAAGCCACCAGAGCAACCAAGTGCGCACAACACAATACTACATAAAACTTAATTTTAATTTGCACTGCGATGCAAGCATAGTTATAAATAACTATTGTACAAACCAGGCAGTTTCTAGCTGCGGGTTTTTTCTTTTTTTTCCAAGGTAGGGAAATATGTACTACTAGAAATAACAAAAAAAGGCAAATAATTTTTTTAAATGAAATAATTATAAATGCCTAAGAATAGTAACAACAAAAATAAAAGAGGAGGTCAAAAGAACTTCCTCAATTTAAAAATTAAGAAATTGAATAAACAATTATATACCTCAGGAACTGAAACAGTTTCCTGGGAAGCAAATGTGGCTCTAAGACAAGAATTAGAGTCCACATATAGAGAATTAGAAGCGTACAAAAATAAGAAAGACCTAAAAGAAGCCAGAAAGCCAAAATGCCCAGCAGATTGTAAGGGTGCTTTTGACAATTCTGGCTGTGAATACACATGCAAATACACATGTGGCAAAGATAAAAACTAAAATAAAAATAATAATAATAATAAATCTCAAAATGAAAAAGTTTTCAGTTCAGTTGAATAAATGATATAAAAAAAAAATAAAAATAATTTACTTTTCAAAATTTTTTTGTTGATACTCTGACAGCATAACGAATGTTAAAAAACAAAATAGAAGCAGTCAGAGAATCAAATATAATAACCCAAAAGGGCCCAGGGATTTATCAGTTAGCCATTAAATCTAAATATTCACCCAATATGGGTCTAGTAGACGTTCCACTGCTAACGTTATCAATAAGGTTGAGCCACAATCAGTGGATTTAGATTTAATTAACATTCTGTTAATTATAATAACCTGTAATGTGCGCAAATTGTTTTTTCAAACTGTATAAATTGCACAATTAGTGCTTGAAAAAGAAACTTTCTGAGCGGATCCAAAATATTAAAACGAAATTTGATAAAGCGTATAAATGTTTAACTCAAAATAGACAAACGCATACGGATACAGTTAGTAGGCACGCCTTAACATTAATCGACAGCTTTAACGAAGCTCGATTACTGATATATCAACATAAAGACGTATTAACCAGAGAACATTGGTCAGAAACGTCAAGGCTCCTAATAAAACTTAGAAATAATAGCCAAATAGTTAAAGACAGGCATAATTTAAATCTAATTTTACCTTCTATTTTGAACACACACATACATATAGGTCAAGACATAATGCAGTCGAAAGAAAAGCGGTATCGGCAGCGAGCTTTCAATTTAAGACTTAGAATTGTTATAAGTTAGTTCCATTTTTGTAGCTGAATAAAGCAATCGCTTTTTTTTAAATAACAAACCTAACGTTTTGTTAATTTATATAAATTATCATATATCATATCATAATGCAGCCGCTTCGCTGCTGGCTTTACCGGTAGCGCAGCTACGCGGCATAGCCTTAATGAAATTGTAAAAAAGATATTGTTTAACAATTGGAGCGACACGTACATGTTGCTCCTAAATAAAGATCACCAAACTAAACCATTGTGTTTTAAATATATGGCATTGCAATTTGACCACATGGCGACCGTGACATAGTCCTGGAGGACTGGACGACGACCAAGCAGAAGATTAAAATTATCAGTGAAGACTCAAATCATCGTCTCTGGAATGGCATTCAAATCTGAAACATAATTGGAAGAAAATCGAAACCGAAACTGAAGAAACGGGAAGACTGAAGAAAAATTTCTGATTTATATACCAATGGAACTCTTGACTTAGGTCAGTTTTTCCAAAGGTTTGAAATGCAGGCCGGTATACATGAAATCAGCCAACTCAAAGTGGCACCGTGTGAAAATATCGTTGAATATACTTCAATAGATAATTTCAAATAAATGGGCAATAAAATATTGAAAACATTAAGAGTAGCGCTACTCAACCCGGTGACCATAATAAATAAACAAGAAAAAAAGAAGCTATTCTGTCTAATTTCCATGACGAGTAGTTTTGCATTTCGCAATACCATGTGATGGAATAATAGGCATTGATTTCATAAAGAAGTTCAATTGTCAACTAGACTTCAATCATAATGAAGATTGGCTTATCTTAAGACCAAACAATATGAATTTCCCAATTTATGTTCTAATAACATACAGTTCTAGTAATAACTCCATAATTCTACCAGCAAGATCTCAAAGATTCATCTATCATCAGATAAAGAAAGTATACTAATACCTAACCAGGAAAGTCAACATGGCATTTATGTTACAAACACAGTCGCAACAACCAAAAATGCATTTGTCTGATTACTGAATACAACCAGGACTGACCAATTAGTAAATATTAATAGTGTAACATATTCGAACTACGACATAGTTCAAAACAATCCAGAATGTATAGAAAAAACTGTCGTATCTCAACTAACAAACAATTTTCCAACACAATTCAAGCCCCAATTAACTGACTTGTGCACCCAGTACAGTGATATATTTGGACTCGAAACCGAATCAATAACCACAAACCATTTCTACAAGCAAAAACTAAGATTGGAGGATGATGAAAACGTCTACATAAAATTATAGAAATCCTCTCAGCCAAAAAAAATAAATTCAAGTTCAAGTACAAAAATTAATCGACAATAAAATAATCGAACCATCAATAAGTTGCAACTTCTCGGTAAAATTACATGCCGAAGTTAAACATATAAAAAATTTGCTATCAGAACGTAAATGTCAAATCACAGCCACGCTATAATCCAAAATATCGCTAATCCAAAAAGTAACAAAAAAATCAAAATCACATTACCGGAAAAGAACATTTAACAAAAAGAAACGTATATGAGATGACTTGTTTACCAATAGTAAAATATAAATTCAAATAGAAACAATAACACATTTCATTGAAACACTCAATAAAGTATATTTGCAGATAAATATTTTCAAGATATTAATATCCCATCACAATAATAAGAAGTGAACCATTCTTTTGTGTAAAGCAACAAAGTTTTTCAATTTTCAAAGTAGAATCAAAAAGTCACCTCTAGGAGGTCCAAGGATACTATTATCCTATAAAAATCGGTCCGAGCAAAAGTAAAAGTTTTTCTAGAACAAACATTCACTTTTTAAACATACTGAATGTAAAAATAATTTATTTCTTGAATTGAAAATTTGGGCACTACTGGGTTAAATGACATAGATAATCTAAAATGAATAAATAGAAAACCAAAATACATTTTTTAACGAAACTACATCATAATAATGATAAACAGAAATAAACTGCAATAAGGTTTTAAATGATACAAGTCAAAAAGCGCAAAGGGCGAAAAATTCAATCGTCAAAGAAAAATCATTCATTACGAGTACTTAAATGAAAAACTTGATCATATTGTTTAACAAATTTCAACAAACCATATTCAAAGATAATATTAAACGATAATGGTATCATTATCCTCGTCCTCATTCAGTAAAAAGAAAATTAATAAATAATAGAACACTTGAATAGATTGCAGTAAAATTAAAGCATTAAGCATGACTGTGAGTTGTGCCAAAATATAAAATTCTATTGGAGCCAACCAAAATTAAAGTTCAAAATGTCTGGTTTAAAAGTATCTTAGTTACACTATCTATATCTTGTTATCTATCTACATATATCCATATATTGTGTTACTGATAGAAGTCTTGGAAATTGCTTTTTTGCTTTTCTTGCTTTTAAATAAGTGCTATTTATGGATTTATCCTTATGAACTTTAAATACAATATTAAATTTACTAATTTAACAGCCTATTATTGGCTGTTATGCAAGTGCAATCATTAATTTATATTATTTTGTAAATTTACAGTTTTTCATTAACGGATTGTTATTTTATATGAGCATAAAATGTTTACAAACATGCTATCAAACAATGATTTGTTCCCTTATAAAAGTTTTTGAATTGTCTCCTTCGATTGCTTAGATTAAAGTTTTTTTTTAGTTTAGTTTAGTTTTTTTTTGCCGAATTATACTAGAACTATTAATCGCTTATATTTCTTACTACGTACATTTTAATGTTTTTAACTAAACATATGGTATTTGCTCCTTTTCTAGAGAAGTTTCTTTCCCAGTTGATCTCTCAATTGCAATTGCAAAATGTGCAGTAAACTGATTAAACAGATTCTCTTGATCTTTGTGTTATGAATACTATTATTATGAAATTCTGCAATATAGTATTAATCGCGATTGTAAGTTTAATTGTTTTTTGAACCCAATAATACGGTCTACTTGCCCTTTGTTACTTGCGTTGCTATATTCCAGTTGGTGATGTAACATATTCCAGTTCCAATGTCAAGTTGCATTCATAGAATACGCTGATTTTCGATTTCCTTCTTGACATTCACGTACTAAGATGTATACACTTTTTTATATTTCAGTTTCTGTATACATATTTGAAGATTTTTCCGTTGATGACTTATTTATGAAGCTGAATTATCATTTATTACAGTTGTGTCGCCAGTCCAATGTTACAACAGCCCGAAAGGTTCAATAAGAACTGCAAATCCATAAAGGAAGTCAGTAAGTTTTGTAAGTTTACTTACTACTGTCAAAAATATGAATACCTTTATTTTGGCATCAGAGAAGGGCAATCAGAAATATTATGGAAAAACGATGGACTCGATGGTCGATGGATGACAGTCATCGCTATGGTGTCATTATGTTTATTTCTAAGAGTTTTCAGTTACAACTTTCAGCCTTAATCACAATTGAAATGCAATTTGGCTAATTCATCACAATATCAAAATTGCAATCATAATACTACTGAAATGTGGAATTTGTAGAAGTTAATTAAAAAAACCTACGTTTTTACGTTTTTATGTCCTAAAAATGGAGAAATTAAGATTATTATTATTACGTGCATACAAAATATATACGAATATATTATTTTCAACTTAAAAAAAAATTAAAAAACATTATTCTTTTAAATGGGTTTGCAGCTGTTTACGAATACATGAGCAGTATTTAAATTTTTATTATCTCTTGATTTTATTCTGAGTCGAATAGAGTTTCAATTTAAAGTTCGCAAGCGTAGAAGCAAATTAATATAAAATTATGATTTACATTGCAAAGTCAAGAAGAGAAAAAAGTCAAAGCAAGATTGAGAATCACGTGATGTTAACTCAAAGTATTTGCGCATGCGTAGCTGCAGATAAGCTGATTGTACAGTTAGAATTACTGGATATTGTAAAAGCTCAACGCTTTTTACAATTATGTGCACAAATATCTTTTACAAAACGATGATGAGCAATAGAATAGAAACAAAACTGACTTTATTAAGCAATCACTCAACTAAAGAGTTTGATTTCTTAGCAACATCTATTTGGGAAGTAAAAAAAAAAATGAAATTCACTTTGTTTGCATGTTTCAAGACAAAAAATTGTCATGGAAAAAATATGTAGTATATACATTTAATATAAAACAGCTCACCTTACAATTTCGGCTATTGTTCAGATAAATCCATTCCAGATATGTATGTATATCTCCTGCTCGCCAGCGTAACTAGAAAATGTCATCTCTGCATCAGCATCATTTCCGTACACAGTATTTACAGATCATATATACTTAACTCCAATAATTTGTGTTTAATGCGCGGATCGCCTAATTTTTGTAATTCGACTTTTTTATTACTTTAAGTAATGCCTTGTTTTTTTGTTTAAGCTCACCTCTTGTGAGAGAAAATTTGGATATTGTATCGTAATAATTACTGAGCTGAAGACTTCCGCTTCGGGTGTTGTCCGAAAGACCACAAAATGTTAAATGAATCTACGAATTTGAAATTCAAATCGTCTGAAGCATTTTCCACATAGCCAATATTCCTTCATATACACACACATTCAAAATGAAAGGCAGAATTACAAACTCACACACATATGCGGCAAGCTGGCAACTTACATACATACTAGTACCATATGTATATGTTTTTCTGCTGATCCGACAGAACTGCGCGTCGTTCGCTTGGTGCTGTTTATCTGTACTTACGTATTTCTGCCTCAGTGGTAGTTTATTTATTATTTACTATATATGCTCGTATGTTTTATAAAGTATACATTGTATACCGATGTGTAGATCACATTTCCATCTTGTAGATATCAATGTATTTGTGCATTGTGTACATTCCATCTTGGTACACTGGAGTAGTCCATTTCAGTCCATACATTGTAAGTATTGTATATAAATGTGTGATATTGTTTGGAATAAATATAAACAGGTACTCAATGCCAGCTTATAAGCATATCTCGTAGTAGTGCTCTGGTTAGAAAAATATTGCAACTGTAGGAAATTCTTCAAGAAAGCTTTGAATGTTTGCAATATTATTTTAAATCAAGTAAGAAAGCTACAATCGAGTGTGTGCTCGACTATGAGATACCCGCCCGCTACCCATTTTGAAATATACCAAAGTAATAAATAACAAAAATATGGCTTTATTTGGTATATTGATAGTACATTCAAAATATACCATAGAGTGCAAAATATACCAGATTGCCAGCCAACGCAGCCCGTAATAAGTAGGCGGTTTTTTGTTGTCCTTCAAAAGTGTTTCTCAAATAATTTCTACAAATTTACAGGAATCTTAAATACTGTATTTTAGAATTGAGTTGGTGCTGATAACTTTGAATATATATATACATTATTTATTTATATACGACGCATCAACTCGTAAAAAGATATATACAACCGCGGTCCAGTATAATTTTTTTTTCTTTAATTTACATTTTTGTCAATTTCTTTATAGAAAATCTTTGCACACTTTGCGTAATACTTACTGATTGGAATAGTTCTCGATATCGATCCAAATATATTTAAATAACAACGACCAACATTTTTTGTAAGTTTAATTCACTTTATTTTCACTTTATGATTTGTCAAATTTTAATAAAATGAAATAAGATCAACATAAAATTGCTTTACAATGCTTGCAACATTTGGGTTTACATCATTTTTTTTAAAAACATTAACTCGATCTCAAATGATGTCGTTTTTTGCTGCAATATCATCGCCTGATGGAATAGAGAGGTGGAGTTTTTTGTCCTGAGATTCGCAGGTCAGAAGAGCACGAGTTCGATGTAGATGTGAATGTGTTGGTCAACATTTATAGTCCACTTAAATTCTAAACATCGTATCACAGATAACATATTCTCTTCAACATCAAAATACCGATTCTCAACAAGTTAAAATACAAAATTGTTGAAATTTTTCCATTGGCAACCATTAATACAACAATCGACATTTAACATTGCTTTGTAAGCTACGAAATTAAAATGTGAAGCATCTGAGATCTCTCTGTGCGTCAAGGCTGTTGACACTGATCAAGAAATAATTTGATTTTGTTTTTAATGCAATTTATTATCTTTAAGTACAATGAAACTGGTTTATAGAATTCAGCGATATCAATGTACTTGAAAATCTCCCACAATCCGATTTATTCACTTTTTTAAATTGGGATTAATTTTGTTTTAATTTGGAAGACCAAAGCAGTATAAGTATTGTGCCACATACTTACAGGGAAGCTTATGAAAACTGTATCCAATTCTTTTAGCATGCATTCACATAAAATTATATGTATAATATCCATTCATTGGAACAGATCTTAAATACAATACAAAAATAAATATGGTATATGTGTTCCACAGTTTATATATACTATGTATTTATTTAAGTTGCACATTAGACTAATTTTATTGTTTATTTTATAGTGTGAACATTTAATAATCCGAATGTGGCTTTGCCACCAATAGAAAACTTAGTTTGGTCATTCTATTTATCTTTTTTAATGGTTTATTTACATTTTTCGAGACAACACCTTACCCAATCAGTATTTTTTTCTAATCTAATTTATTTAACAATTTACAATTTTAAAAATTTGAATGTAAAAAAAAATGTTGATAGCATATAGTTACAGTCCGCCCACTTGAATAGCACATATAAAAAATGTTTTCTAAAATCTGATTTGGCTACATTGCATTATTTTATTTATTGCTTATAATAGCTCTTAACTATTTTTTCATTTTTTTTTTTTTCGAAAATAACGCAGCTTAGTGATATATCACCAATAATTTTCCCTACACCTGATAATACCCTGACGTATATTTACACTTTGGACCTGGACCAATATAATAGGATTAAGAGATTAACTAAAATCGAGCACTGTGGAGTTTTTTTTTTTTTAGATACTTTATTTATTTCGATTATGACGACAGTGCTGTGATAATGTCCAGGTCCGAAAGGTAATTTCAAAATGTACAGTTCTATATTCAAAGGAATTTATAGATGTGGACAAAACTTATAGCTAACAGTTAAACAATTAGTTTTTTCGCAAATGGAAAACATTTTATTCTCTTAATTATCTCAAAGATTCACGTTTTACATGCTGAAACAACAGCTCGAGTCCAAATTCTTATTATTAGTATTGCTATTCAATTGGCACGGAGTGTATTTGCACACTTTTAATAAGGATCCATTATAATAGTCATTATCAAATGTTTTGATTTGGGTAAAAAAAAAATCTGGTACATAAATACTTATACATATGTACATTTAGTGATATATGAAGCATAGTAATCAAGTTTCAGCACATATATAAATACGTGAATAATGCAACTAACAATGTATTAAGTAACAAAAAAAAAACTATGCAAATACTTAGGTATTTTTCACTTCTAGCTTTATTTTCAAGTGATGGCATGAAAATAATGAACCGTATAAGATGCATTATTCAAAAACACCGATGAATATGTCACTTGCAACTCTTGTAAGACCTGTTAAAATTTGCATGTTCATTATAGTATATTATTTATGCGTCTGGAAATTGTATACCATGAAGAAAAAATAATAAAATGATACAGTTCAATAAAACAAAAAATAATTACAAAATATATGTATATTGAATACTCAAATATTTTGCTTCTTAAGAATGGGAGCACCATGTTTAAAGATTTTTATGGACTTTTACATTTAAAATCAGTTTTTCGAATGAATCATAAATACTAAATATAATAAATATAATGGAATCTTTCATGTATTTATACGTTAACTCTGACTGCCGAATTAGTTCAATAATTATATTAGATAAGTAATACACAAAATTGTAGATTTATATGTAAATACCTGCATATAATTAAGCATTATACAGGCCACACTTTGTGTGATGTTTTTTAATATATGTAGCAAAAGTATGCAAATAAACTTTAACGTTCACCATGCATCTGGAAGATATTGGATTTTTCTGTACGCAAATATGGTATTTATCGATGTATCCTACTCAGAATATTTTATTTTAGTTTAATATGCTAGTAATAAATATTGGTCAAATAGAACTCAATTATTTGTTAGTGCATATGAAGGTAAATATGTTGAGTTTTTTTACTAATATGAAGAGATAATTTTTTTTAAGTTTCGGTGACAGTTTCGTATGGTTGAGTGTGGTAGACGCGATTAAAAAATAACAATAAATGAGCTTTAAAAAAAAATATATATGTATGGAACATAGCTGTTCAAGCATATGTCTGGTACTCAATCACTTATAGGGGCCAGCTAGATAGGTGTATCCTGCGTTGTTTTTTGTTTTTTTTCCATTCGCAACGCAACAATTTTACTCCGTAGCAAGCAGAGAAAAATTCTCAAAATTCATCTTACCTTGTACTGATTCATCGTCCAGATCATCGGTGCTACTTGTAATACGAGCTAAAAAATGTACATAAACATTGTAATGATAGTTTGTATATAGAATTATTAAGGCAAATGCAAATACCAACCTCTAGAACCCTTTGAGGAACTAAGACCACCTGTGCTGTTAGTGATGCCACCATTGCGATTATACAAAACATTCTCCAAGTAGGATAATCCATTATTATTAACAATGCTCAGGCCTAGGCACGTTTCAATTTGCTTCCAGCGATGAAGACGTTCCTGCAATTCGTTAGTGACTTCCCCAAGAGCGTTGCGCGCTTCAACAATCGAACGGTCTACGTCATCGATGCTCTTACCATGAGTCGAAACAAAGGCACCCACCAAACTAGATCGCTTTTTCCGCAGCTTTTCACAGGCTTCCCGTGCAGTTTGGAGTTGCTTTTCAGCCGACACGCGTTTCTTTTGATGATTTTTGCTCTCCAGCTCATAGGTGTATTGGAGCCATGACTGCAACTGCTGTGGGGGCGCCCAACAATTGTCGACAAGCTCGAATTCGGCACGTGTCAGTTCATTGCGAAGCATTTCAATTTCTTTTTTCAGCTGTTGTACTTCCAGATCTGAGCTACTCGAACTTATTACGGGCACTTCTTTTAATCGTCGCTCGAGGTCCATTTTTTCCGTGGCCACATTTTCCTGTTCCATACGCGCAAGTTCCAATTCCTAAATAAATGCATATTGTTAGTTCTTAAGTATTATCACCAAATTTCCAAGCTATACCTTTTGCATCTCTTGTAGACTCTGTTCAGCCCTCTGCAATCCTTCCATATCTTGTGCCATGCGCCTTAAATGACGCTTGGCATTTTTGTTTTGTTGATAAGCATACCAGCATCCGATAATTGCACTTAATAGAAGCGTAACAAGAATGTAGTCCTTCCAGCGAGTGCCCGTCTCTGTAAATGTGGGTTGATTTCCAAATATAATAATTGTATTATTAGCAACTAATGAAATTTGCTACTTACCTCGCGGCGGTCCAAACAATACCACATCCATAGCCTTAAGAGATATTTTTTGCTTATGTATGGGGTCCTTTATTCCAAGCACATTACTGACATAATGTAGATTATTAACAGCTAATCTAGAAGCATACGTTTTAATGTAAATATTAATATTTAAATTGATTACGATTAAAAATATTGTATTAATACAAGATTATGCTAACACTTATGATTGAAAGCTACAATAATAAATAATTTAAAATGTGCATAGCATACAATACGTAAAATAAATACACTAGAAAGCTACTAACTCTTATTAGTAGAGACTCAAAAAAGGCTTTCGAAAACTTCAGCAAAAATATTGCTTACATTAGTTAAATTAGTATATATTTCTCACATGCTGTAAAGCTATCCCGCCATTAGGATGTGTATTTATTGCTTAAAATATTTCGGTTTATCTCGATACTATTTAAAATGGAACACGCAATTTACCTGGGCAAAGCAGCTCCAGTAACCTTGTGTAATTTAAATAAGTCAACATACTGTGGAAGCTGAACAGACTGTGCTAGCCAATCGGTGGTTTGCTCAATAGTCCAATTATGAACTTCTGAACGCAACCAAGCATTCCAAAGTTCTTTAACAGAAATATGCATATCATCATTAAAATGAAATGCTTTTTGACGTTTCTCGTATCCAGAATCATACTTTAATTCTTCGCGAAGGAACTATAAAATAACAAAATAGATTAATTACAGTGCTTTGATAATTTGAGCACATAGCTTTACTTACGTCATCCGATTCGCTTAAATCAATATTTCCATTATCATCGTCATCTAATTGACGATGTAAACTGGCAATAGCTTCCATTCCGAGGCGATCCTGTACGTTTCCATTATAACAATCAAAATCCTCACTATTGCAAGTGTTGTCAGAAGAGCCGCTGTTTATCGGACCTATAAATATGGTTATTAGTAAAGTGTTTGCAGATAGATGATTTAAGATCAATAATGCGTTGGGCATCAATTATTAATGAATAAATATTATGTTAACTTACTGAACTCATTGCTGACGGCCTGCGACATCGCTTCGCTCAAGAGATTATATGAGCTTTTATGATGATGTGGTTCAAAATGCGGAGAATTGTCTCCACTTACAGAATATGACTGCACGGCCTCCGAATGCGGCGATGCTGAAGGTGAAGTTGTATGCACAATTGGTTTGCCATTTGGATTTTCTTGTTTTTTTACTTATTTCGGTGTCTCCGCTAACACTAGATACACTGTTAGTGGTCGCAATGCAAGTATTTTCTGATAAACAGTATAGACATATAAGCAACAAGTAGTTCCAAACGGCGTGCATTTTGTTTAACAGCGTTAGTTTAAATTAATTTTAAGGAATCCTTCGATTTAACATTTAATTTGTTTGATTCTCTCTATATGTTAGAGTCTGCTGGGACCAGTCGGTGACCTGCAAAATAAAATAAACAGTTAATATGGTAGATTTATATATAAATACAACTGCCAACTTCATAACTTAAAGTTTATTTCTGCCCAATTTAAACATTTTTTAATTTTATGTCAATTAAAACAAGCTACGATTTGTAATAACTTCTAACAATGCAATTTAAATTAAAAACACATCTTTATATTTATATAATATAAACGATTCTCAATTGGTGTACACAAATTTCTTAGCGCAAAAGTACAGTTTACATCGAAAGTTTCAATCGACATGAGTCGAAACACATGCGCGCAATATTGAAGGCACAGAGTATATTATAATCGACCCATTTTGTTTAAAATTTATTTTCCGAATTGGTAGATACAGATGAAAAAAATAGATAAATTTGTAAAATTCGACACTACTGAATCATTTGGGCTAGTTTTGCTGCTCAACTCTTGATTTATTACAAAACAATTCGAATGCATTTAGGATTATTACCATTCGATTTTTCTGTTTCATTGCTTCACGACAACCACTTGTTAAATGAGAACCGTTTCAAGTGAAATAATTTTTTCACAATATGAGTGCTATTAACGATTTATCAGAACCCTTATCAGTAAATTTTGTTTTATAATTCAAACTCTTTGAGAACTTCACCCAAAATTATTTGCGGGTGGGTCTTTTATATTCTTGAGTAATATCAAAGAATAGCCCCGAAATGTGAAAAATGCCATGAAATAACTTCTGGGTAACCCTAAAAATAATTTATGTTCAGTTGACAACTGCAGATTTTATATTATGCCAAATCCCGATTATATATAAAAAGATTTATTTTTTTGACTCTCATACAATTATATTCAATTGACGAGCTTTCTGATTGGAGTAGAGACGTAATAGCTAACGCATAAAGTACCCAAAATAATAATTGATTTACGATAGGATGAATGAAAGATAAACTCAGAGGTCATTGTTGTAAAGCAAATACGGCCACATCCCATGTCCAGAAAGAATCGTGAAACAACTTAATTAAACATAGATCATCTGCTCTCTGAATAGAAAGAAATGACCAATCATCAGAGCCATTTGATATATTTTATTTATATCAGCAATCAGATCGAGTCACTTAATAGATTTCAAGAAGTTCATCAGCAAAATCTACTGATCAAGAGCTTAATTGTTAAAAAAAAATTACAAATTAATGAAGAGTGAGGGTTCAAATTTGATTAAAAATATAAAAAATGCGAAACTTAGACCAAACGACGAAAGTAAATTATTATCTTAGCATTGCTTTGATAAGAAGTCTTGATTTATGAAAGCTTTAATCGCCGGCTGCTAACTTTTAGTCCCATTTTATTACGATAATATATTCGTAGCATCTAAAAACCTAAAAAAAAACATTGTATTATTTACGTTAGAATTACTAATAAAATTTAGCATTGTATCGTAAACTGGATAGCTGGATTTAGTTATACCAAATTGTTGTTTATTACACAATCGTTCACAAATTATTGTAAATCACTTACTTATATTGTTGATCTCGATGGATCTTAACATAGATATGACCATATGTAACAAATTTGTACGAACAGACGGACAGACGGATATTGATATAATTTGGTATACTTCTACTTTGGTAATCTTCTGCTTGACAAATCTAATACTCATTTTATTGAGTGTGAATGGGTCAAAAAATACGAATGGAACGAATCTCTTTTATCCTGCAGCTTTACACAAGATTGAAGATCGTATTCGAGTTGCGACACAACATGCAATAAGGGCACCAACCGACATCTAAGCTGTACAAAATTCGGTCACATGGCAACAATTTTTCTCTGTAAAAGGTATCAATATTAATACGCAGTTCATATTATTTGGGTAAGGTTCTTGGTAAGCGTTTGCCTTTGCGATAACGACTGATATCATTTGGTAAACATTTGGGAGCAACAAAAAAAAAAGCAAACAACTTGTCGCTATTGCTTACTCTGCATACAAAATGCTTGTAAAAAAACATGTAATAATGAGAAAGCTTTAGTAATAAAATATCATGACATTGTATTCAAGGCCAAATGGATCATAACACTCGATTTTCTTTTGTTTGATTTATAACGTTGTCACCTCCTCAAATCCACTAAAATATAAAATATATGCCAATGAATGTATTGTACATACATATGTACATATGTATGTATGTACATGGTCACATCTGTAATATACTAATTAATAAAGTTACTAAAAACCTTTTGACAGCAATAATTACTCAATTCGTTAGCTCGAGGGCCTGAAAATATATTGTACATATGCACGTATGTATAAATATATGCATGCATACATACATATTTTAAAAATTACATGACATTTGTATGTACACAACATTCGTTTACAAGATCATTATGAATACCATGATTATACATGCATTGTATGTACATCTGTATATATTTACTATAGCCACTGTCTGATGATACATACATACATATGTAAGTATGCATGCATGTACGTATGCTGATATGCGGTTTAAAACTGGCTTTACATTGTGGTATCACATTTAAAACTGTTTTAGACAATTGTATGCACATCTGATTCATCCATTTTATGTTACTTACTTATGTACATACGACCGTATGAAAATGGAATGATAATAATAACATACTTACATGCATACGTACATATGTACTTTGCATGAAATTACCGCAATGTTTTTAAATAAACAAAATTTTATTTGGTTATAGGAGTATACAAGGAGCAAATATATAATTATTAAAATAAATATTGTAATTGAAAGAAAAATTTTAAAATAAATTTACATACATATGTCAATACGTATACTAATACAAAAAAAAAACAGCGTTGCTTCCGATACTAATTTATATAACTATCATAGAAATAATCAGATGGCAATATAGCGCCGGATTGTTTTTATAGAAAACAGAACGACATTATACAGAATTCGTAGTTCAACTTTGTTTCCACTACATACACGTTTGCGTCAGATTGCATACATATAATATATATATTTAATTTATAAGTCATCCAGATTGCAGATTATATCAGAATTTTTAATTGTATCAAATTCACATGTACATTTAAAGAGCACGCCATATGTTAATATTTCATTCCCATGCATAGATGTTTCTTGTCCATATTGTTCCACTCGATAGAGTTTCGATAGACATGAGTCAAATGGACGAAACTGACTGAAAAATTATTTAATGTTAAAAAGACATTAAATTGTATTATTTTTGAAACCATAATTCGAATTTTTTTCCAATAGCAAGAGTTTCGATATAACTAAATAACTGGGTATTTTTAAGCAGAAAACACCTAATTTCGGAAGTAATAATATATATATAACAAAGTATTATTTCCGTAAAAACATAATATTATATTATTAAAAGAAAAAACTTTAAAATCTATATAAAATAATTAAATAGATACTAACTAACTCATAGCTTCGAGTCGTCTAAAACACTGATGATTATTGCGGCCTCTTTCGTACTTAATGAACTAGAACTTAAGAATGTGAAGTGGGTTTTTGTTTAATAATTTATTTTTACAACCTCGAAATATAAGTATCTTATAATTTAATTCGTAGCTAAGGGAAATTCAAATGTGGACATTTCATTTTACTGGTTTAAAAAAATAGCGACTTCATGTAATAAATAAGAAAATATAATTTTTAGTATTTTTTATTCACGTTTACTGAGAGGAAATGAAAACAGATGTCACCGTACACAACAAACGCGCCAAAGTTTGAAAATTGTACTACTGGGTCATTTTATGTTGTTAAATTTACGATTTCTCTGTTTTTTTCCACAAACAATTGTCTATATTGTAACTTATTTAGTTTTTAGATATTTATTTTATATTTTAAATTGTGAAAATTTTTGAATTAATGAAAATGAAACAGAACTGTTTAGTATATTTATTATTGCCACATGTTATATTTATATGTTCAATAGATGGGCACACTGGGTTTAACCAATTGTTGAATGTTGGTTTATTTCGTTGTGCCTCATTTTCAAATATAGCTTAGTATAAATATGGCACCGGTGCACGCTTTAATTACAGATGCTTTGGGATTAAGTATTTCGCATAAATCTATATTTTCCGGTAAGTACACACAGTACATTTTAAGTCGACGTTTCCGTATGCTCGCATTTAAAACATGTGCATCTAGATATTTGAATCCTAAAGAATATTTTTTAAATTTTGTAGCTATTGGCAATGAGGCATTTTTATACGACGGCAATTCGCGAGTACAGCTGCCACAGAGATCAGCCCAGAAAAAAGTGCATGGATTTGCAATGAGTCGGGCTAATGCTTCCACTCGCCTTTTACTGCTCCACAGTGAGACGGAATTTTCTCTGTACAAATATGATGCTAATAAGAATGAAATGCCCTTCCAGCTGCAATATGTAGGCGAGACTCAAGACTGGATTAATGCAGCAATATTTTTGGATAAGAGCAAATCTAATGAATTTGTACTGCACATGTCTCATGGAGCAATATTGCAACTACAATACGATGTTGACACAAAGTGCCGGATATTAGAATTGGCGTGTTGCACTGATTATTCCTTGCTCTATCATACGCTTTTACATGGCTCACAATATGACGAACTGATGATTATAAGTGGAAATGGATTTGGAGAGATATTGATTTGGCAGCCTCGCGATCCCGTTAGTTGTGTTCCAACTAAAACGTATCCACTTCTGTGGCGTTTGAAGGCACATAATGGAGTTGTATTTTCTATAGATTATCACTTGGCTTCCGGATTGATGGTGACTGCGTCGGATGATCGATCTTTAAAGTTTTGGCAATTTCCGGAAGAGAAACAGCATGCAAAAGAAGCCGTAAGACCATTGTTCAGTTGTTTTGGACACACTTCACGTGTTATGTGTGCTATTATCATAGAATATGGTAAGTCGGATCATACAATAACATTTATATTTAATATATATATACTACATAATTGAGCCAGCAACTTCGACAGCGTTGATTGAATATCAATTGCATATGAACAAAGTCGTAAAACAAACATGAATAGGAAATATTAAGAATTTTTTTGTTTATTCGAATAGCTTTCATTGTTGTGTGGCAATTGCCATGAATCGCAGCATTCCTCGCTGCTTATACAAACAAACAAGAGCGGTATCATATTCCAACATGAACGCGACTTATGTCCATTGGGTTTTGCAGACGTGTGCATTTTCTCTGCATAATGAAAACACTCTCAACAACAAATTTCTGAAAGCAAAAAGAAACTCGCGTTTTGTGTTCTTGAAAAAAAACACACATTGTTTTCCTGCTCATTCACGTAATCTAACACCATTTTATCTACACTAATGTAGGAAAACATACCGATACATTTCTTTAAAAATTAAAAGATCTTGCTTTTAATGTAATACATTTCGTAACCATTCTAGTATTATTTTTCATTGGCACAGATATTAGTGAGTGTTAAGAACTGTGTATTAAGAAATATGTTGCTCGGTTACTAGAAGGTAATAGACATATTCCAATTAATTATTAGCTTTCAAATAAGTCCTAATTTAAATAATAATAAATCTACATTTATTCAAAATTTCCGGTATTTCTTCCCACATTTGCACTACCCTTTGTTTATTGTAAATAAAGTGAAATTTATAGTATGTATGAATAAAAAACGTTATTTTACAGGAGGACGAATCTTTGTTATAAGCGGAGGAGAAGATTCATACATTTGTGTTTGGAGTCAAGCGGGAGACATGCTATTCAAGCGGCGCCAACAGCTTGGCGCTCCCATATGGCGATTAGGTTTTGACTCTGACAGCTGCACAGTCTACAGCACCGGCTCTACAGGTAACCTTGCTTCCTATAATCTTCACAATGTTCTAATGGATAAGCAAACGGAATTAACACGATTGATGCCAAAGATTTCCGTAACTGAGTTTTTCAAACAAATTAAATATTTGGACTGCAGCTCTTCATCAATCATTGGATTAAGTAGCAAGAATCGCTTGTTTTACACAACACAATCGACATGGACAACGAATAGCATTGATGTTTGGAAATTGGTTGAAATTGATATTCCCCCCTATAAAATAACATGCTTAACTGCAAGTGATGGAATTGCGGCAATTTGTGGCTATCGACGCGTTACACTTCTCAGATATAACGCCGAAACGGATCACTTTGAAAAACTCTACGACAATGACACAATTCTTGAGGGTCTGATCAAATCATTTCATTTTCTAAATCAACACAAATATCTCATCTCTGACGAATTTGGCAACAGTCGCTTACTTTCGTTGGGAACAAGTAGAAATGCAATGCAAATTGAAGGAAGTTTTCGCATTTCGAATGGTCGTGAACCATGGATAACAGCCGCATTGCTTGTGGCATCGAAATATTTATTGTTAAGCACCCGTAACGGACATGTTATGCTCTATACGCCACAGAACGAGTCGGAATCACATCTTTATGAATTAAAAGATACTCTCAAATCCTTGCATGGCAACATGGGCTCGAATAACTTAAAGTTTTTAAATAGTGATGGCCACTCCGCGCACATCCTCAGCGTCGGACACGAACCAATTATAAAAGTTTTGCGCATATGCTTGATCAACAGTAAATTAAGCATACTGCGACGAGAGTGCGTCCCCTTGGCATGGGTGGAAGCATCGCCCAGACTAGATGTATTGATTGGATTCAATGACAATCACCTTGTGGCATGGTCCCGTCAAAACGATGTGCTATTGCAGCTGGAATGCGGTGGTGGCCATCGATGCTGGGATTATCAACTGACGGGCAATCAACTAAATATTATATATATCAAGCAAAAGCAGGTCTATTGCCACAGCCAGCCACTTTACAATGACTCACCTGAGCACTTACTGTCTTCAACGTCACAAACTCGATGGCACAAGCGCAGTTGCAACGTCATGGCACTTATACATCCCAAGGATGACCGGCCATTATATATGCTATCGGCTGGCGATGATAATACCATTAAAATCAATCAATTTTTCGGGGATTCCCCTATGCAAATAGCTGAACTGCATACGCACATTTCAAGCGTACGACATCTAGCATTATATCCTATCACAGAGGACATTGATTGGCTTATATTTTCTGTTGGAGGGCGATCGCAGTTGTGCATCAATCGACTCAACTTAAACGGTCCAATAATTAGTGAATTATGTTCTCATATTATTCGAACAAATACTAATTCCGTTGATGCCCGACTGATGGCAATTCAAGTTTTGCGAAAGACTGCAACAAATGGATCATTTTCTTTATACTTGGCGAGTGCGGATGGAAAAGTTCGTTTACTTCGCTGGCATCTGGAAAACCCTTCAGAAATACACGTGGAACATCTAATCGACGTTGAACGTTGTCCTCTTCAATTGCAATTAGATAATGCCAATAATCTGTTGCTAATTACAACCACAAATGGCATGCTTTATGGATTCGATCTAAGTCTTCGATTGAAACAGTTTCAGCATCAGCTGCACACAGCTGGAATCAATTCATTACGTGCCGTGGTCGACGAAAACTTTGTACACGTCTTATCCGGCGGCGACGATGAAAATTTAAACTATACAAAAATTAATTTAACTGATATGAGTACAAAACTAATTGCCGAATTCCCTCACTTGCACAATGCCCAAATTAACGCTTTAACTCCTCTATTTGTATGTCAAAATGAACTCTGTGCCTACACATGTAGCGATGACAAGCAAATATTTAAAGTGAACTTAAGTACTAGGAAATGCACTCGGATTGGTTTCACTTGTATTTCTGATATAAAAGGCATGCTGCTCTCTGACAACAACACTAATATGTATATTTATGGTTCCGGTCTGCATGTGTTGTCTCTGGATAAAACTGATTGTTGAATAATAATAACCATGTTTCACTATACCAAAGCAATAATGAAGATTTGTCACAATGACTAGAATTTAGTTGTAATATTGCTATAAGCTGTAAGTTGTAATATTGCTATAACTGTTAAGTTTATCATTATCTAGTATAATACAATATATAGTATAAGTAACCCTTAATATTAATTACGCACATCGAGCGATCTTCTATTTGGTACAACTTTTAAACCAAAAGGTAATCGCGTAAAGCGATTTCTGAGTCTAGTTTTTGTTAGGCTAACTGCTATAATTGTACTTGTTCTTTTTAGTGAATTCACTAAACTGAGAGCATCAAGGAAACTTTGTAGATTTTCAGACATTCCGCTAAACTCTGGTATGAGTGAAGAGGCTAGTTTAAGAAATTCTACTTGTGACATGACCATATTTGGATTTTTACTTCAGTAATATACTTTGATTCAGAATCAGATAGTTCGGTTATTGTGATTACTCCTGGTACCTAGATCTTTTTCTTTTATATGTTTATCTGAACCGCTTGCGATTTCATTTTCACTTACTGTCTCTAAGTCTTTGTTTGTTTCTTTATCGACTAACACTGGATTATTCAAATCGAAGAATAGTTATGTCTAGCGAATATTTTGATTTAATGATATTTAAGTTTGTTTTTAATCTATGAAGGAATCTTGATACATACGACCAATGGTTAGTATTTAACTTTTCTTTATTGTCGTGTATAGGGGAACGAGCTTGGTTAAAACATACAACTTGTATTGTTGCGTGTCTCGTGTACTTATAGTCTCGTTTGAAATATTCCTATTTTGTGCTAGACACTTGTATGATTTATCAAAATTTTCTTTTATTCTTATTAATGCGGCATTCATATTTTGCCATTCTATTTTATTGTAAAATAAATTATTCAAATGTGCAAGCATATATAAATTTCCGATCAAGTGGACTTATTTTTGGGCTATTTATTTTTATTTTTTTTACGCTCTTTGTTCCTGTTAATATACATGTTTTAAATTTTATTTAGGTCATTTGCCTGGCTTTGGTAACGCTTTTAATGCATATGTCGGAAGCCGAGTTATTTCGTCCATTGTCAATCAACTTTTATAATTGATATACGGCAGCACAGGGAGTTCCGCTCACATTCGTTACCAAAACTAGACTAACTCTACTTTCATCGATCATCATGCTCAACTCTGCTCTCCCAGCATTCTCTCTCCCAAGTTGAGCCTATATCGTCATCTCTTTCTATTTCACGACATTCGGTAACTCGTCAATGGACCTCACTCACCAGCAGAGACTGTGCTTTCTTTAACATGAGCAGGATTATGCTTAGCAGGCGCTTTACGTTTGCGTTTCTATGCTTGAGGGGGAATTGGACGCATTCGAACTTGACAACAATTTTGCAAAAGGAGTAGGACTTCTTGAAGTTACACAAATCTATCTAGCCAACATAGAATCCGACATATGTATCTCTTTTTCAATCGCTTCTTCATCTTCCTCATTGTGTTGTCTCGGCAACATCATTTGTCAAATCGTCCTCCAATTGGTCTTCTCCATCCGTATCAATGTCAAAATCAATAGAATTCAATAATTTTTCAATCTCCACGTCGGAAAGAGCTGATAGCTTATTCGTTTGTCGTCGTTCCATGTCTACTGAAGCAATTATTTGTACTTAAATTACCTTATAAATTTTATTTCCCGAATTGTCCCAAGACCGCCTCTAGACGGGATACTTTATAAAAGCAATAAAAAGCTAACGAAAACTTATTTTTAGTGTGGGTTTCGTATTTTGCGTCCTTGAGACTATCAGCAACACGGTACATTACACCGACGCAGCACTTACTATATAATATTCCCAAGCATATTTGTGCGATCATATTGGTTGGTCAAGGGGGCTTGAGTGTTTTCCGAGCTACTTTGTTTAACTCATACTTGATTGTTATTGTTTTTTCTATTACCTCTATTTGAGCCGCCTCTGTTTGAGCCGCCTCTAGAGTTATTAGAATTATTATTATTATTGCCACCATTGTTGTAATACCGTTGGCCGCCTCTGTTGTTACCTCGGCCACGAGTTCCACTGCGCTGAGAGTGATTTTGATAGTACATGATGGAGTGCGTTCCTTCAGATATCTCGTTTGAGGTTTCTATGAATGCAGATATTGCGTCATCCATGTTGTTGAATGAATGAGCACGCAAAACTGTTTTTACTTCATTGTTTATGCAATTTATCTTTATTGCTGTCACCGCATGTTTGGTACTAAGCATTCTATCTTGTTCCATGCTGAATTCTTGCTCAATATATGCTCCTTCCAGAGCTTTAGCTAATTTTTCTACCTCTTGGGTATAGACATTAGCAGTTTTGTTGTTCAATATTCAATAACCTTGTAGATAGACTATTAATAGACTCACCTTTGACATTATTTTTAAGTCGAGAAATGATTTGGTCGTTTGGAAAATTAAATTTATAGTTAGTCCTTTTAGTTTTCTTTTTTTTAAGGACACGGTTAAAAGTTCATGTGAATTGTCCTTACTATCTCGAGTGCATCTTTAAAGCTAAGTACGTTTTCGACCTTACCGTTGAACTCCGTTGGCTGGGATAGTAAGATTTGCCAAGTCTTGTTCTTGGACTTGTATATCTTCTTCTGTACTAGCCTCAAATTTTATCGGTGTATTTAGAATAGACGGCACAGTTAGATTAAGAATATGTTTCTCTTTTATACTTTGGAGATTATTTCTTAATCTTGTCAATAACCTCGACGTATCTGACCAATGTTGATCGGTTAATACGTCTTTATATATATCATTATTGTTATTATTGGAACCGTTGTAGTTGTTGTAATTGTAATTACGACTACGAGAGTTTCCTCTGAAACCTCCACGTCCGCGGTTTCCACCACGCTGTGAAGAATTTCTAAAATAAAGGACTGTATTTTGCTGTCCAGTTGCTTCTGTGCAACTGTTTACAAATTTCGATACAGCTTCATTCATGGTGTTGAAGGTGCCAGCCTGCATGATAAGTTTTACCTTATCAATTGCGCAATTCTTTGTCATTGCCTTAACTGCAGACTGTGTAGAATAACTTCTGGCTAACGCAAGTGGTAGGCCGTCCGTTATGTACGCACTTTCTAAAGCTTTTGTCATCTGCTCAACCTCTGCTGTGTATTGGTTAGCAGTTTTGTTGCGTTGCTGTAGATTCATCAGTTTAGCTGATAATACTTCTACAGTTTCGCCTTTGACATTGCTCTGTAGTCCGGAAATGATTTCTGATATAGTTGTTTCATTTCCGACTAAATTTCTGGCAACACCTTTTAGCTTGGTCTTTATCATTGACACAGCTAATTGTTCGTGTTCGCCTTTTATTGCATCGACAATGTTTAGCGCATCAAGAAAACTTGTTAAGTTTTCCGCTTTACCATCGAAAACTGGTATAAGCTTTGATGTCGTATTAATGAATTCGATATTTGATTGTGCCATTGTGACTGTTTTGATTTCTATTACACTTGAATGTGTATCAGAAAGTTCTGACCATTCCATAATATGGGCTAGCAAATTGTTTCTATACGAGGTTTAGTACTTAAATACCTCGTAGTTAATTTCCTCAGATTTCTCGTTAAATACCGTCATAATTTCTATGCCGGGTATTAACTTTAATAATTCAGCCTTTTCTTTATTAGATAGGCCAATAAATGGGGAGAAATCTAGGTCATATGTCCTTATATATATACTTTCGAAATTACATATATACGTGGGACTATATGACACGATGAAATTAACTCTTTTGATTAAATCTGGGTCTCTTAACAAGACGTTCTTTAAACTCCTTTTTGCTAATTTACTCATAATATTATGCGATATTATTTTCTATTCTGATCTTATATTTCATATATATATATATATATAATTCCTTTTTATTTATGATTTTTTTTTTATCCTTTTTTTTATTACATTTTATTGTATTTAGCTATTGTTTTTTATTTAGCTATTGTTTGTGCTTTGCTTTTTAGATTCTGTCCAAGTCGTTTGCTTGGCTCGCATATCTTTTTTTTAAACATTTATTATGCAATTTATACAATCTATAAAAGCAATTAGCACACATTATTATGACAATTATTAATAACATTATATTGACGAATTCCAAATCTATGTTATTTGGTTCGACTTTGTTTATCACGTTAGCAGTGGAATCCACTGTCTTAACGTCTACTAACCCCATACTAGTTGAATTATTAATTTCTTTTAATTCAACTATATTTTTATATGGGTCTTCTTCTGAATATTTACTTATTCTATTTGTCTCTATAGACATTAATTTTTCTTAGGAATTTTTTAAATAAAAAAAAAATTCTGTTTTTTTTTCCATGTTATTGTTATTCCTACTTTTAATTGGAAATTCTCATTTAGATTAACAGTTTCCTACCTAATTTTTCGTACAGCTATACGGGCTGCACTACTATCGAGCAAAAAGGTGTTTCGCACGATTATACAATTGTTTTTATCTTAATTAATTATATTATATTATATTCTATTCATTCGTTGATTCCTGCACTCTTTGTAGTGCTGCCAGCTTCTGTGCCCTCTGTGGCACTGTCGGTTCCTCGGCCAGCTTGACGTGCGTGGCGTTGCCGGTGCTGGGTTGGCACAGGCTTGTTGCTTCCTCTATTCGCTTGTTGTTTCTTCTCTTTGATTGTTGTTGGCCAGCGTGATGCGCGTGGCGTTGCCGGTGCTGGGCTGGCACAGGCTATTGTTGTTGTCGTTGTTGTTGTTGTTGTTGGTTGCACGTCGCAACGCAATGTGGGGAGTAGAGCGGTCCCTCGCAGTCAACAGGACATCTTTTTTGAACTTTTGGCACAACTGCTGGTATGTGGGGGGAATGGCTTTCAGTAAATTTCTTATTTGGTTGTTATTGTCAGAGTGAGAGTTTGAGTGAGAGGCTTTTTTAACCCTTAGGGTCTCTATGAGGTGGTCCAGCTCAGTTTGTAATTTCTGTGCTGTAGACCATACAGGCGGTGGCGATTGTTCATAGATTAGCCACTTTAGCTTGGCTATTCTTTTATTAATCTTGTGGTTTAAACCACCGCGCTGCTTGCCCATTACTCAACTCTTACTCACTCAGATTTTATTTCCTTTGTTGTCCATCAGTTCTTTTCAGTTTCTCTGCCAATGTTGCCTTTGTTATTGCCGAATTGCTGTTGCAGATGTCTCCGTTGTTGTTGCAGATGTCGCTGTTGTGTCTTATTCCAAGACCGCTGTCACGGTCGCCATGTTATATCACGTCACAGTTGGTAGTTGAGTCTTTTAGCTTTTGAAGTTCAATTGAATAAACTCATGCACGTCAGTGCAGTTTTAGTTTGGTTTTTTTAATAATGTTCTTTTATTTTGAGTAAAATGTTCTCTGCGCTGCCGGCAGCGGCGTGGCTGCATTATATATTACTTATATGTATATACTTAGGTGTCAATGGACAAGCATGCTTTGTCTTACATAAATTCTTTAGAGTGAGAGAGTGTATTATGCACTTATGCATAGGGCACTGGCGGTCAGCGTGCATATGCTGACTTAGCCGAATTCGCACAAGCGGCGGATCATGTTACGCGCTCACTTGAGTTTGTTATTGTTTATTATGATTTTTATGTGGCTGCACAAAGTGTTGCCGCCACATAAGTGCCAAACACAGTGTACACTCGATACAAATGGTAATCACAGTGTACACCCGATATGTATGACATATGTGCATATTACAGTTTGTTGTAAAAGTTATAAGAAATGTCGCTTTTGTGCGATGGCACTTGCGTTGTTTGTTGTAGAAGTTATAAGAAATGGCACGTGTGTTTTTTTTGGTATTTTTGCGGCGAAGTTATTCACGGCAAATTTATTCAATGGCACTTTATGCGACGGCACTTAGTGTGTTATTTTATTGTTCGTATTTTTTTTTTTACAAGTGGCGTGACACTTGGAGTTTTCCGGTTGGTTGGGCGCCAATTAAAAATAAACGATTATTCGGATATAGAATGTTATACGTTTGTTTTATTCGGAGCGTCTGCTCTCGTTTGGGCGTGGATTTAAACTAAATTTACAGAGTTTGAGTGTTACTTAAAATACCCCAAAGCCCATGCAGCGAGGTGCTGCATCAGCACTTCTCAGCCGGTCGCATGTTTATGTTAGCGGGCAGCCGGATCCTGATCAGCAGCTCGTCAGCACTTTGGGCTGCTCGCGGCAGTCACTGGCCAGAATATGGGCCAATGCTGACGCAAGCTTTTCCGGAGTCAACGTACTTATGTTAACTTATATATGGATATAATAATATACATTGTTATGCACTCTCAAGTGGAGGCGCGAGGAGTATGCATATGCTGACCGTTTGTTGCGATTATGCTGACACTAGCACATTCTGCGTGCGGGCTAAGCCACAACGATCGGTTCATTTGGATTATGTAAACACTGCAACAAAGTGTTACAGTGTGCACCCTTTAAGTACAGTGGGTATTCAATATATGTGCATACTACAGTATTTATACATATAATTTATGTATGTCTCGGCACTGTATATAGATACAGTGGAGATTTGATAAGTGCGCATAGTTCATAAGAATTGGCGTACATTACCTCAAAATTGCATGTTCCGAAAGTCCTCTAACAGTCGATGATTAGGAAGCTGTAGTAGTAGTAGTAGTGTAGTTCAGGATGAGTTGCCGCCTGAGTTCCGTCCAGCTGGTGAGTTTGGTCACTCTAAGCGTCCGGATGACATCGCCACTGATGTTTCTCTCGATGTGTCCAAAGATGATGAGCTTTTGTCGTTCCTCAGTCGCTGGTATAGGGCCAAGATGAAATCGATGCGGCTGATGAAGGTGTATAGTGTGGTCGAGTCACCTTGGAAGCTCTCGATGACATGTATCTGCCTTTCAACTTGAACCATATTTGATTCGGAAACTTGTATTATCTCTGGTGGTGCAACAGCCATTGTGCGTTTGTCTCTTGGGTTGCAACTTCTTGGCTTATGCTTGGTGTTAAACTTCATGGTTTACTTTCACTTATTTATTTACTTACTCGTATTTATATTTTGGTTTGTTGTATTGCGCGCGTAGCTATCTCGCCAAATCTAGAACAACCTTTACGGATTTATTGTTCTGGCTAGATCTAAGACGTCTTCTTAACTTTTAGTTATGTTGTTTATTTTGTGTTCACTTTCACAAAACTGATTTCACGGTTGCCGTTGTGAAAGTTCTTTAACGGATGATAACTTAGAGAATTGATAATACCAACTGTCGCATCAATAAATATATCATACTACTGGCTGCGCCAATGGAATAATTAGTTATTGCACTTTGAGTCGAACTAATGACCGGGCTAAGGTCAACGCAAACAATTCGGAAGTAATAAAAAAAATCACGAAGATTTATTAAACATTTACAAAATAACTGCTTTAATAGCTAATATAACATGATTTTGGTTTTCATATTTCTACATGTTTAAAAACTGTCTAGTCAGCGAACATGTACGGACTTCTTCGGGTACATTATTTGTTTTAAGTAATTGTTTATTTCGCATATTGTTTATTTGGCAACAAAGTATAGTTGAATGAACTGTGAGTATAGTAGTATGATATGCCATTATGCTACTATATATGTATACTCAGCGCTGGTGACAGCGTGAGCGTAAGAAAGGATGTTTACATGTGCCGTCGTCTGTATGGAATATACCGACGCAGCACTTACTATATAATATTCCCAAGCATATTTGTGCGATTATATTGCATGGCACTTGAAATATGCTTGGGTCAACTTGTTTACGTAACAACAAAGTGCAACAAAGTGTTACAATGTGTTTCTGACTTATACAAAGTACAGTATGTACTCTATATGTACACATGCTAAACTATGTCATTACTAAAACCGTTATTGTCTCTAATTGAATTTTTAACATGTTGGACCGTGGTGAAGTATTGATGCCATATATTTAATAATATCCTCTGTATGTGACCCTAGAATGCTATTGTCATCATTCTCTGAAATGAATTTGGTGTTATTTTTAAACCAAATGGCAGCGTGAAGCGATATGATCCATTGTTTGTTGAAAATGACGTTATATTTCTTGAGCTTTCTTCTAGCTCTATTTGATGAAATCCTGAGATAAGGTCAAGGCATGAAAAGTATTTAGCTCTACCTAGTTGATCTAGAATGTCGTCGATCCTGGGTAGGGGAAATTTATCGGACAGTAATTTTTTATTTATTTGGCGATAGTCTATTACTAATCTCCATTTCTTAACGTCTGAACCTGGAAGTGATTTTTTGGGTACTATTAAAAGAGGGCTATTATACTCGGATACAGATTCTTCAACTATACTGTCTTTTATTTAGCTTATTTACTTGTTTCTTTATCTCTTCTTGATGACTATGCGGTGTTCTGTAATTGTTTATGTACACTGGTTCTTTACTTACTTTATTTGCAACCTTTCTACTTCTGTTGGAGTCATTTGAATGAGTGGGACTCCAGGTTCTATTATAATACTGTGTCTAACACTAGTATTATGTAGTCTTTTACCGAATGAACTGAGAACTTTTAAACATTGAGCTTTATGTTCTTCAGTGAGCTTTTTTCTGTTTTTAAATATAAGGTTTTGTAACGCGTTGTATTGAGTTATCAATACCTTTATGTGATAACTAAGCGTCTGAGTTTTTATCAGAGCGTTTTTGTTGATGCATTTATATGATTTATCAAAAGCATCTCTAATATTGTTTATGGCTTTTGCTAGATTTAGCCACTCCATGTATGTACACTTTAGCGATGTAATCGCACCTGTACCCCTGTGGTATGGTCTGTACTATGACCATCACGTACGCTAGTATATTTTTATACTTTTTCTAAATCGTTGGCTCGGCTCATGTAGGTCTTTCTCAACGATCTCTTATGAAGAAGATATATCTTCACTATTTCTACTGTATTTATGACATTTGCGGTGTTATCGTCCGCTTTGGACTGTGTGCCTCCCATTATGAAAAGATTAAGACATGGATATATCTTGAATAACTGACAATTATTATCTCCTTTTTTTTTTTGTTTATATTAAAACTCTATACCATTTCCCTAATTAATGAATGAATTCATTATACTCAGTTTACATAAATTGCAAATTAGCAAGGTTACGATGTTTTCACTTATATTAAGTTTAAGACTGAGTATAATGTGTTAGTTGTGAATATGGGCCCTAGTGCGTTAGTAATTGTTTTTTTTGTTGTTGCAGCGGAAACCGCATTGGGAACATTAATTATATTAAGGCGGTTGGAGCTATGGCTTTTAAAGCAGCTCGCCGCTTTACTTCGCACCGCGAAGTTGAATGTTGAGGGCTGCAAGGCGCTCCTTGTAGCGCAGTCGGTCTTCCTCGTTGGTTGCCGTCTTCAGCAACTCGATGTTCAGTCTTCTTATGCTGAGTAGTTTTAATTGGCAGCCACCTCGCTTCTTCTTAGGTGGCTGCTCCCTCGCTGCTGTCCTTGCGTTGTATTCCTCTATGGTCAAGGGCTTTGGTCCCGCGGCTGGATCTGCATCTATTGCCTCTTGAAGACTTGGCAGGTCCCTTTGCTCGACAGGAGCAGGGTGTTGAAACGTTGGCCTGGTCGTCATTCGCTAGTGTAGCTTTTGGGTTTGCTTCTGTAGCTCGTCTGCTACTTCTACCTTGCTATAGTGTGCGGATATGCACATCATAGTTTTGTTAACAATTACGTTCATGCCTATCAGACCGCGAAAGAAATCATGGAAATGAAAGAGAATAATCGTGAAGTGCTGGTGATGTCCAAACTCTTTGAACAAAGGAATATCGGTCTTTTTGAAAAGTGTATGTGAAGTAAGAACTGTTTTTACGGTAATGGGTTTGCCTAATTCCTCATGTTCTGAACATGGAATTAAGTCGGGATTAATAAAAGAAATAGAGGAGCCTGTATCTATTAAAAAACGAAGGGGCTTATCGTTCAGATAAAAGACCACGTACGGAAGTATTGGACCGTGGCTGTCCTTGTTTAAGTATCCTGATTGTAGGCCAAGGCTCGTTCCTGAAAATTTGCGGCCTCGTTTAAGTTATGCAATTCATTTTGCTGTTGTTCATTAAAATTGACATTCGCGTTTCTAGCTTGCGGTGTCGAGGCTTGGGGGTCTTGAATTGCTCTACGATTAAATGGGTTATTGTTACCATACCCTTGTTGATCATATCTATGTTGGTTGTTCCCCTGTTGATTATACCTGTTTTGACCGTTCCCTTGTGAATTATGTTTAACCAGGCTGTTTCCCTGGTTGTTAGGTCTTGGTTGATAATTTCCCTGTTGGTTATATTTTTGTTGATTATTTCCTGACTGGTTAAATCTTCCCTTACTAGTTTGGTTATTGTCGGAATTATGGTTTTGCGTAGAATTTGCATTATTCCAATTTCGCTTTCCATAATTGTCCTGTCTTTGTCTTTGATATATGTCTCTTTCTTTTATAGCCATTCTATAGGCTTCCCTAAGGTTTTCCGTTTTCATAGATCTAACCGTACCACCCAATGAACCTCTAAGGACCATCAAGAATACGTGCAGACTAGCACTGGAAAACATTTGTTTCTTAGTCTTAACCAATAATGGTTCGGACTCTTCGTTTTCTGCCAATCTATGAAGTGCTGCATTACAGCTTGAAATTTGGTCATATAGATTTTGGATAGACAGATTTTTTTGAGCCAATCCGTGCAGTTCGCACATTAGGGTTGGTTCGTCTCTCTTGTTTGTACAGTGTATTAACAACGTTTCCTTAATATCGTCCCAGCTCAATGTCGTTCCTACCTCCATTAGAAGCATTTGCCCGTAGGGGGTCTGATCAGTTCCCCTGATGAACAATAGGATTTCTTCTACATTTGATATAAAATCATTGAGATCCTCAGGTTTACCGTCAATGGTTTTCAGAAATCTAATTTGGTCTGGAACGCGCAAGAATTGAAAAATGTCGGCTGGTCGGTCAATTGTCATATTCTGGTTAGGCGGTGGGGAACTGCCCTAGGTAATAGGCCCTGATTAGGGTTTGTTACACTATTTTCAGGCAAGTTTGTAGCTGCTCTGGTTCTGATACTAGGTAAAAGTTTGCCTTTGATTGTCGACATTAAACAAAAGTGTCCAAGTACTTATCTTTCAATAGAATTAATTTGTGTTAAAAGTGTGTGTATATCTATATATATATATATATGTGTGTGTGTTTGTGTGAGTGTGTATGTGTAAGGAGCTTAAAAGTAACTTAGCTTTATTAAATTAATGGCTTTACTCGCCGTTTTATGTGGACAGTGAGTCACGGATTCTGGAATTAAATATCAAAGTTAGTGTATGCCTCAATGTACAGTGAATATTTCTTATACTTGCGAATTTGTGTTAGCAACAATTGGGTATATGTGTTGTAATGTTTTTCATGTATTAACAAGTAAGAAAGCTACAGTCGAGTGTACTCGACTGTGAGATACCCGCTACCCATTTTGAATAAAAGAAATATATTTAGCGGTATTTTTCTCAAAATATACCGAACATATTGCAAAAATATTAAAAATATACCAAATGGTATATTTGGTATATCGATATAGTGGTCTACTAGACCCATATTGGGTGAATATTTAGTTTTAACTGATAAATCCCTTGGCCCTTTTGGGGTATTATATTTGATTCTCTGACTGCTTCTATTTTGTTTTTTAACATTCGTTATGCTAGTCAGAGTATCAAAAAAATTTTGAAAAGTAAATTATTTTTATTTTTTTTTTATATCATTTATTTAACTGAACTGAAAACTTTTTCATTTTAAGAATTATTATTATTATTATTATTTCAGTTTTTATTTTCGCCACATGTATATTTACATGTGTATTCGAAGCCAGGATTGTCAAAAGCACCCTTACAATCTGCTGGGCATTTTGGCTTTCTGGCTTCTTTTAAGTCTTTCTTATTTTTGTATGCTACTAATTTTCTATATGTGGCCTCTAATTCTTGTCTTAGAGCCACATTTTCTTCCCAGGAAACTGTTTCAGTTCCTGAGTTATACAATTGTTTATTTAATTTCTTAATTTTTAAATTGAGGAAGTTCTTTTGACCTCCTCTTTTGTATTTCTTATTATTATTTCTTTTTTGTTAAGTTTCTCTTAATTAGTTATGTTTAGTGGTACATATTTCCCTACCTTTTAAAAAAAAGAGAAAACCCGCAGCTAGAAACTGCCTGGTTTGTACAATTGTTATCTATAACTATTCTTGCATCGCAGTGCAAATTAAAATTAAGTAATTTGTTGTGCGCACTTGGTTGCGCTGCCGGCTGTGTCTTCAGATTTTCCCTCGATGGTACAAGGGGCGGACGGCCACTCGCACTTGTTGATTAATTTTGTTTCTGTAGCTCATCTGCTACTCCTACGTTGCTATAGTGTGCGGATGTGCACACCATAGTTTTGTTAACTTCTCTGTTTTTACTTTTTAAATATTTTCCAGGTTTTTTTTTTAGGATTCATATGAATTTGTTGTTCATTGCTTGTTTAGTGCGCTTGTTTGTTGTCAGCGCATTGCTTTGCGTTGTTGCTCTTATTTAGCATTCATAAGAACTTGTTGTTCATTGCACTTCTCACTTTTGTTTGTTTCATGGTGATTTATATTTTAAGCCCTATTTAGGCTGCAAGCCATATTATAATAATACATAATATGGTGATCGATGATGAATTGTACATTAATTGCATGTGTTTTTTTTTGTTATTTGCATTATTGTTGTTCAATGTTGTGTTTTTCACTTTTTTGCGTGTTTTTCACTTTTTTGTGTGTTTTTCACTTTTTACTTGAAAGGCTCTGAACACTTAGCAACACTTAGTCACTTGTTCACGGTCGCCATGTAATGATTAAGTTTCGTTGTTTAAAATCATTGATCAAATAAGAACACACAGACTGCTTCTTTTAAAAGTCTTTATTAGAATGAATTATTGTATTCTTAAGCTAAGGCATGCTAGCTGTCGGCGCAGCGGCAGAGCAGCCGTTTTATATATTATGTATATATATCGTAACAATAAGTGTACATGTTGAGAGAGAGTTATACGCGCATATGTATACATAGCGACGGTCAAGCGTGAGAACGCTGACTTAGCCATTTGGGCGGTCGCTGTTATCAAGTGCGGATCATATATCGAATGCACTTGATTATGTGCAGAAGGCACTTAGCGTTAGCGACTTATGTAAACATTGTTACCATAACAACAAAGTGTTGCAGCCTTATTTATATGTATGTATGTATTTACATATGTACGCATGCTATACAAGTTCAATTTGATGAAAACCAGACATCAAGTCTAGACATGAGAAGTACTTTGCTTTACCTAGTTGATCTAGAATATCATCTATCCTAGGTAGTGGAAATTTATCAGACAATAGCTTCTTATTAATTTGACGATAGTCAATTACTAATCGCCATTTTTTATTTTCTGAGCCCGGAAGAGACTTCTTCGGGACTAAAAGTAATGGGCTATTATATTCTGACACTGATGGTTCAACTATTTTATCATTTATAAGTTTTTGTACTTGGACTTGTATTTCCTGTACTTGGCTATGAGGACTTCTATCTATCTTAATATATATGGGTTCATCATCCTTTAATCTAAGCCTCTGTTTATAAAAATTATTTGTGGTTATTGATTCGGTTTCTAGTCCGAATATATCTGTATATCTGGTACATAGATCTTTTAGTTGGCTTTTGAACAATGGTGGAAAATTTTTGATTAGTTGTTTCATGACTAAATTACTTCTATCTTCATTAGAGTTTTTTAATATTTCGTAATCGTTTAATTTAATTGGAAATTTTAAATTATTGGGTCTAATTATAAGTCAGATGGCGTGAAGTCTAATTGACAGTTGTATTTTTTGATAAAGTCGATCCCTATTATTCCATCGCATGGGATTGGGAAATGTGAATTTAGGATATGAAAATCGTGTGGAATTATGTATTTGGTTGTCTGTATCTCTATAGAAATTAAACCTTTGGATTTTATCATTTCTTGACTTATGCCTTTTATGTCTATGATGTAATCATCTTGGATGTTTTGGAAGTTATCCGAAGTTTCTTTTAAAATGGAAATGTCTGCACCTGTGTCTATTAAAAAGATAAGTTCTTTCCCAGTAGCTACATTAAAAAATGAAACGAATATATTTTGTCTGAGATTAATAGTTCGCTGATAATACCTCAACAGTTTCGCCTTTGACGTTGCTTCTTAGTCTGGAAATCACCTCAGTAATTGTTGTTTCATTACCGATTAGATTCCTGGCGACACCTTTTAGCTTTGTTTTAATAATTGAGACAGCTAATTCTTCGTGCTCGCCTTTTATTGATTGTATTATTTGTAAAGCATCAATGAAACTTGTTAAATTTTCAGCCTTACCATCAAAAACTGGTATAAGCTTAGATGCTGTATTAATAAAATCAATATTTGATTGTGCCATTGTGATGGGGTTACTTCTTTTGTTTTCTATTACACTCGAAGTATCTGAATCTGTAGAATTATCCAGATCAGTGTATACCGCCGGAATAGTAAGATTATTCAAATCTTCACCTTCTATTTTGGGGTTTACTTTGGGAAGCTCTTCTGACTCAGATTCGTTCGTTTCTGTTGATTCCGAGTCAGGTGCAGTGCCAACTGCTATTGGAGTGTTCAGAACGGTTGGTAACGATATTTCTAAACTGAACTTTTGTTTAAAAAATATTAAATTAGATCGTAGTCGTATCAAAAGTTTCGATACCTGTGACCAATGATCTTGATTTAATCTTTCCCTATGATGATGTATTAGCATTCGCGCTTCATTAAAGCACTCTACTAATATTTCAACGTGCTTCCTAACCGTGTTCTTTTGAATAGGTCTATTCTGAGTTAGCGACTTGTACGATCTGTCAAAATTAGTTTTAATGTTTGATAACTCCTCGTACAATTTGTTCCATTCCAAGCCTTTAGTTTAGCCATACTTTGTAAGAAAAATTACGTAATATATTTTTATATTTATTTTCTGTTATTTCATTTTCTTAGATTTTAGGTGTTGTCATTTGTGTGCAATAATTTTTTTTGTGCTGGGTTTTTTTTTTATTAGATTTTGTCCAGGTCATTTGCTTGACTCTGGAATTTTTTCTTCAAACATTTGTTGTGTAATTTATACAATTTTAGTACTACGCTTGCCAACATTATAATAACGATTATCATTAACAATATTGTGATTGTTTGAAGATCGATTTTTTCGGATTCAATTTTATTAACGACATTTGCCGTGGAATCTACAACTTTTGTATCTACGAAACCCATTTTAGATATTGTATCTATTTTATTTTCCTTTGTGTCATGCAATGTTTCTAAGAAGTAATAGTCAGAATCATTTATTTGATCTGTTTTACTTATGCTATTACTTCTCATTAGAAAAGAAAAATTTTTTTTTTTTTAAATTTTTTTTTACATATTTTCCCTACCTATTGTTTGTACGGCTATACGGGCCATACTTTCTAATTGGGCAGAAGAGGTTCCGCGCAATTTTTCAAAATATTATATTATATATATACAAAAAAATATGCATCGTAGTGCAATCGAAAAAAAAATGGGGAAAAAAAATTCTCAGCTGGGTTGGTTTCCTGTCTTCCTTCTACGTCAGCTGGTCGTCGCCGGCTTGGCTACGCTGACGTTCCCTCGGTGGCGCAGGAGGTGGCGTATTCCCGCACTCTATTTGCTGCTGCTGCTGTCCGGGGCCTTTTGGGCTCAGGCGTTACCGGTGCCGGTCCTCGCACAGGTGTGGTTGCAGTGGGGGCTGTTCAGTGGTCCAGGGCAATCCTTCGGGCATGTCTTTTTCAGCTTTGGTATTTCCTTGTGTGATGGAGGTTTTGTTATTATTAATTTTTCATTAATTTTTATTATCGGCACTGAGTGAGTGGCGGCAATTTTTGGGCGTTTATTATTTATCAACTGTTCTTTCAGAAAATCAAGTTCGGATTGTAATTTTTGGGCAGTAGCCCACGCGGGAGGTGGAGTATTGACGTATAGTAGCCACTTTAAGTGTGCTACCCTTTTCTTTATTTTCTTTGTAACTCCTCCGCAATTGCCCATTGCTCACTCTACTCACTCAGATTTTTGGCGATTTATCCATTTCGCACTTTGCATTTTCCAGTTTGATTTTTTTGTGTATTTTTTTTTCTGGGTATATTTTTCCTCGGTTTATACTTTTAGTCCCTCGATATCACCCTCGATGTCACGGTCGCCATGTCAAATAAGATATTTCTTGGTGGTTTGATTTCTTCAGGTTTTTTATTAGATTTGGAGGAGCAGCTGAGGTGCCGCTCCAACGATCAAAATGTCTCTGTCTTTTACAATATTTCTTAAGTCTAAGTAAGGCTAAGTCTCGTAGCTGCGCTGCTCGCAGGGACGGCTATGTACTTATGTAAATAGGGATATAATAATATATATATATTGTTATGCACTCTCAAGTGGAGGCGCGAGGGGTATGCATATGCTGACCGTTTGTTGCGATTATGCTGACACTAGCACTTTCTGCGTGCGGGCTAAGCCACAACGATCGGTTCATATGGATTATGTAAACACTGCAACAAAGTGTTACAGTGCGCACCCTTTAAGTACAGTGGGTATTCAATATATGTGCATACTACAGTGTCAATGTTAATGGTGTTTTGGTATGTGTTGTTGTTTTGGCTTGTTGGCATTTCAAACAAGTCTTTACATACTTTGATATTGTCTTAGTCATTTGTGGCCAATAATAAAATCTTTTGATTTTTGACAGGGTTCGCGCAATACCCGTGTGGCCTCTTGGGCCCCTGCAAACTCTTGCAGACATTTGACGGCATCCAGTGGCTCGTCACAACGTATGTCGTTTCTGATCTCAACGGCCTTGTATTCTTCAACTACGGGCGGCGTAATTTGAACTGTAGCTACTTGGTTGGACAACTCATTAATTCTCTGAATTAATGCTTGCTGCTCACGGTCGTGGGCGACAGCTTGCTCAACTAAAGCGTTGCGAATCGCTGCCTCAACCACTGTTCTAAGTTGTTCTGGGTCCATGTTTGGTGAAGAAGCAACAAGAATACGCTTGCTCTTTACAATTCTGTTCCTAAGAACTCTAGTATGGCTATCAGAGTCTGACTCTGAATCGGTGCAATGTTGCTGAGGGGTTCTGTAGCTTGAAAACGGCGAGCTCATCGGCCCGAACGTTGAATGGGTACGGAAAAGAAAACAATCAAACTCATGAGTAGGCGACTGAGCGCAAAAACAACAAAAAAAATTCAACGGTTCGAATTACGAATGATGCAAAGCTACAACTTTTTTGTAAACACAATGTGGCAAAAAGAAATAAACACAGTTCTTACTTAAAATGTTTTTTAATTTCAAGTTGCAAAATTTAATGAAGCAGTTTAACTTTTTGATTTGTGTGATTTGCTTAGCAGACTTAAAAAAAAACTTTGTTACAAGGAACTCCACTTACATGACTTGTTAAGAGAATTTTATAGGGTAGGATAGGGTATAGTTCCCGCGCAGCAGTCACTGGTTTGTAGTTGTCGTGGTTTTTTTTTTATTTTTAGCGTTTGCTGTTGTTTTTTGTTTTTCTTTTGTTTTTATTGTTGTCACTTTGGTTTTTATTTTCAGTGGTTGTTGTTTTTTTATTTGTTTTTAGTGTTTGTCACTGTGTTAATGTCGTTGCTGGTCGAGCAACGTTGTTGATTTCTTGTTTTTATAACGCGATATTAAAACACGCGCGGGTAATCAAAATTACCACTAGTTGGGCGCCAATTATTTAATTTGATTTATATCAATTATTTAATTTGATTTATATCAATAAATTAGTCGATGAATTTTACGCCTGAAATTTAGAAACTTTTCGTATAATTAAAAGGCGGAGTTTTATTTTAATGATTATTTATTAACAGGGCCGAAGTGCCTCTTGTATTTAATAAATGCTATTGAAGTCGTGTTTTTGAACCACGAGCGAAGGTTCGCTCTAGTGGACGTTTATTTTCCGAATAATTCGTTACATTTGTTCTTAAACATAAGTAAACTAGTTGAGACGCTGCTAAGTCGCTGCTTCGTTGAAGAAGTGGCGGCAGCGCTGCTTATTATACATAAGTATTATTTAATATATAATTATATATATATATGTACTATATGGAGGAGCATGCGGTCAGTGGCCGGCGTTTATGCTGACGCGGCTTTTGATGTGCCGGCTGCAGTTCAGGTGACATCATATTGCAGTGCACTTGAACTGCGCTGGGCATTTGTTGTTTTCTTTATATTAAAGTGTCAATGCACTATTTATGTATTTCGGGCAGCAACAGAGAGTTGCTGCTTCCGTATTTAATGTTACTCTGGTTACAGTGTAACTTCGATATATGTGCATACCACATCTCCCTCCTTTTGAAAAATAACGTATATATGTAATATGAAGTTATTTTTAATGTATGTAATATGGAGTGTATATCGTGTAAAGTATGTTTTGTTCTTATATTTATTGATGATTAATGTATATATATATTTTTTTTTGTGTAGTAATAAACGTTATTATCAAGTATTTAGATTAAGAGTAAATGAATTGATTTCATTTTGTTTTGATTTGTGAAATGTATTAATTTTTGAATAACTTTAGTCTATTCTTATTAACAGTTTGTGGTTTCTTTTTTCCTACATCTACTACTATATTGTTTCTATCTTCTATTTTTATTACTTTATAAGGTCCTAACTATTGATTGTCTAATTTACGACCTGTATCATTTTTAAGTAACACTAGATTTCCTACTTCTAGCTTTAAGTCATTTACTTTTTTGTCATACTCTAATTTTCGTTTTTGTTTTTCTTTTTCTATCATTAGTTTTGCTCTTTTATATGCTACTTGTAATCTAAACTTAAATTCTTTTGCATAGTTAGTCTATGTTATATATTGGATCTATTTTTTTGCAAGTTATTAAATTCTATGAATTGTCTTGGTAATCTACCATAAACAAGTTCAAATGGACAGTAGTCATGTACTGTTGATGGAGTAGTATTGAAACAATATGTGAAATAATTTATCCATATGTCCCAATCATCTTTGTCGATCGATATGTAAGAACGGATATATTCGTTGAATGTTCGATGACTTCTTTCTACTGTTCCTAAAGTCTGGTGATGATGTGCAGTTGAAACTATATTACTGATTTTCATATATTTGCACAGGTCTCGTATAAGTGAATTTTTGTACTCAGTACCCATGTCTGTTATGAACGTCTTCATAGGACCGTACTTTAGTACAAATGATTCAAAAATCGCTTTGGCTACTATTTTTGCGCTTTTATCTACTACTGGGATTGTAACTAGATATTTTGTAAGGTCGCATATAATAGTTATTGCATACTCATTACCATGTTCTGTTCGTGGTAAAGGTCCAATTGTATCAATTAAAACAGTGTCAAATGCTGTGTTTGGGGTATTTGTTATGACCATAGGGGCTTTTGTAAGTGTTGTAGTTTTCGCTTTTTGGCAGTCTACACACGTTTTTACATAATTTTTAATGGTTTGAACCATTTTGGGCCAATAGTACAATTTCTTTATTTTGGACAGGGTACGCGTAATCCCTGTATGGCCTCCTTCTATTGGATCGTTATGATATCTTAACAGGATTGCATTAATTTGACTTTTGTCATTTTTGTCTATGTGTGTCACTTTTTGTAATAGCGCTATTTTTATATTTATTAATTCTTTATTGCCCTTATTTTTAAATTCATTTAAAGTGACAGATTCGAAAATTTGTTCACTTGGTGACATCTGTAAGTTAATGATTTTGTGTATCCCGGCTTCTGAAATAAGCCTTTGAAAAAATTGACCTAAATCGAATTTTTCATTAGTATATAAATCTCTAACTGAAAATTGTGAAATTATTTGTTTCCTTCTTTTAAATATACATTTAAAATTGTTCATTTTTAATTTCACGAATTTCTTTACGTCGTTATTGCTAACAACTTCATAGACATTGGGCTCATATATATTTCCATGCATTTTAATTTTTTCATCTGCGCAGATGTTTTCCTGTATTTTTGATGATCTCGTTTGTACCATTAATATTTTTCTATTCATTTGTATTAATTCTTCTACGTTTATGCTAGATAATGCATCCGCAACGTGATTATCCTTCCCCTTGAGGTATTCAACTGTAAATTGATACTCTTCTAAATCTAATCTCATTCTAGTCAGCTTTGAAGATGGATTCTTCATTGAAAATAAGTATACTAACGGTCTATGATCCGTTTTTACTAAGAAATGTCTTCCGTAGACATATGGTCTAAAATGTTTTATTGCCCAATGTATAGCGGCTAATTCTTGTTCTGTAGTTGATTTGTTGCTTTCTCCCTGTGTGAAAGCTCTCGATGCATATGCAATTGGCAGTTGCGCACCGTCGTACTCTTGAGATAGTACTGCACCACATGCATGTTTACTTGCATCTGTGGTTATGCAAAATTCTTTGCTGAAATCAGGGTATTGAAATAATGTTGGTTTCATTAATGCCTTTTTAAGATATTTAAATGATTCTTCACATTCTTTAGTCCACTCGAATTGAATATTTTTCTTGCACAATTTTGTTAAATGACGTGAGTATTGCGCGAAATTATTAATGAATCTTCTGTAATAATTACAAAAAGCGACAAAACGTCGTGCACTATCTGCATCTGTTGGAGTTGGATAGTTTTTAATAACATCATATTTTTTTTCATCAGGAAGAATGCCATGGTCTGTACATTTATGACCTAGAAATGTTACCTCGTGTACTTAAAAAGAATGAACATTTCTCCGGATTTAATTTTAGGTTGTGTTTTCTACAAAGTTCAAATATATCTGTAAGATTTTTTAACATATGTCGTTTTCAACATCCTATAACCACTAGATCATCCATGTAGAGGAATGCTTGCGATGGTTCTAAGCCAGAAAAAGCAAGTTGCATCATTCTCATAAATGAATTTGGTGCTACTTTTAGACCATACGGTAATCGCGTAAAACGATATGAGCCAGTGCTCGTAGAAAATGATGTTATGTTCCTAGATTTATCTTCTAGTTCTATTTGGTGAAATCCTGACATGAGATCGAGACATGAAAAATATTTAGCTCGACCTAATTGATCTAATATTTCTTCTATTCTTGGCAATGGATATTTGTCTGCTAGAAGTTTTTGTATTAATTTGTCGATAATCAACTACTAAACGCCATCTTTTTTCTTTTGAATTTGGGAGTGATTTCTTGGGAACCAAGAGAAGTGATATAGATGGTTCGACTATACCATCTTTTATCAATTTTTCGACCTGTCTGTTTATTTCGGGTTTTTCTGTCTCTGCATTTCTATAATTCTTAATATATACTGGAGTTTTATCTGATAATCTTAATTTTTGTTTATAGAAATTATTGCTTGAAATAGCTTCTGTTTCTATGAGTTCTTCTTTAACATGTTCAGGAAATTGTAATTTATTCAGAACTTCTTTTGTTCTATTAATTTTATTATCATTTATTGATTTAATTTCGTAATCGTCTATTGACTCGAATATAATATTTGGATTTTTAATATTTATATTCTGATCTGTTGTATTTAAAATACGAACTATTGCACTATTACTTTTCACGATACTGTTAGCAATTAATACTCCGGGATGATTAATACAATTAATACTCCGAAGATTGCAGGTTCGTGTCCTGTCACGGTCGCCATGTATTTCATAAATGCTATTGAAGTCGTGTTTTTGAACCACGAGCGAAGGTTCGCTCTTAAACTTAAGTAAACTATTTGAGACGCTGCTAAGTCGCTGCTTCGTTGAAGAAGTGGCGGCAGCGCTGCTTATTATACATAAGTTTCATTTAATATATAATTATATATATATGTACTATATAGAGGAGCATGTGTTATGCACAGACAGCGGTCAGTGGCCGGCGTTTATACTGACGCGGCTTTTAATGTGCCGGCTGCAGTTCAGGTGACATCATATTGCAGTGCACTTGAACTGCGCTGGGCATTTGTTGTTTTCTTTATATTAAAGTGTCAATGCACTATTTATGTATTTCGGGCAGCAACAGAGAGTTGCTGCTTCCGTATTTAATGTTACTCTGGTTACAGTGTAACTTCGATATATGTGCATACCACATCTCCCTCCTTTTGAAAAATAACGTATATATGTAATATGAAGTTATTTTTAATGTATGTAATATGGAGTGTATATCGTGTAAAGTATGTTTTGTTCTTATATTTATTGATGATTAATGTATATATATATTTTTTTTGTGTAGTAATAAACGTTATTATCAAGTATTTAGATTAAGAGTAAATGAATTGATCATAACAATATGTAAGTATGTCGAGAGGAAGAGTTATGCGCACATATGTATACATACATAGCGACGGTCAAGCGTGAGAACGCGGACTTAGCCATTTGGGCGGTCGCTGCTATCAAGTGTGGATCATATATCGAATGCACTTGACTATGTGCAGAGGGCACTTAGCGTTAGCGACAAAGTCGCCGTTAATGTAAACATTGTTGGCATAACAACAAATTTGTTGCAGCCTTATTTATATGTATGTATAAATTATTTAATTTGATTCATATCAATTATTTAATTTGATTTATATCAATAAATTAGTCGATGACTTTTACGCCGGAAATTTAGAAACTTTTTGTATAATTAAAAGGCGGAGTTTTATTTTAATGATTATTTATTAACAGGGCCGAAGTGCCTCTGTTCAAAATCGAATAAGAACTAAAACATAAAATCAAACAACTTTGTGGTTACGAGATCGTTTCATAGCGGCCACGCAAATATGTCGTGGTTGCCGGCTACTTATGCAACGACATCCGCTCAAATGCTTATTCAGCTATTTGGCCAGTGTCGTATTCGGTCAGCGGACTCAGACCGTTTGTTTGTCTTAACTACTCCCCCCCTCGGGTTTAAGGCCGCCCTCGGCCGACCCTATCTCCGCAACGACGTCACTCAGCCGCTTTGCAGACCTTCTCGCAGTGATGATGCGCCGACAGGTGAGGCCGACACAGATGAGCGCGCAACATACAGCCGCCACGGAGAACGCCACGTTGTAGATGCGATGCGATCCGGCATCTTCCTTGAATTTCTCGATCTCCTCCAGGTTTCGTTCATTTAATCGATGAAGGAACGGGAGGCTCAGAATATCTTGGCTGGCGGTGATATTCAAGATAGGGAAGTTGGCGATCCCAGGGACTCTACTCTGGGCGTTGTTGTGGTTGACGAATAAAGTCCCGTTGATTCTGGCTCTGTCGTTGAAGGTGATGAGGCGCGTGCCCAGCACTCTGATCTCGGTACCGTTGTCGACTTGAATCATTGCTGGATTATCGTTGACTATGATAATCCCCTCGTCTACCTCGGTGATCGCCTCCAGGTCGCTAGGCTGAATCTCGCAATGTGCCGTGCCTCCGCCGTGTATTTCCCTTGCGCATGAGGTCTCTGTCGCCAAGCGACAAAATATGGCCCCCGGCGAGACGGTACAGCTCTGAAGATTATGAGTTTCTCCATCACAATCGGCTATGACGTTGTCCGGCATTCTCAGAATGAAGTTTTTATGGGCGACAGGGTAAATAGTTATTTTTCTACAGGAAAATTTGACTTTGGGGAATTTAATAGTAAAGTGCAATGAGTTAGGGGACTGAAGAACTTTTACGGACGAGACAGACATAAGGTCACCTATCGGAGTGTTGGTGGGTTCCTCTAACCAAATTGATTTCAAGTCTGCATGATCGAAAATGTTAGGGCTAACTATGTTAGCTTTCGCAAGGGAAATAGCCAACATTAAATTTTGCAACTCCATCGACAACATTCTATTTCTAGCCAATAAAGTTTCGTACAGGCTTGTGTCGATTTGTGAATTTTGAGTTACTTTTTACTTTTTTTGTAAACACAATGTGGCAAAAAGAAATAAACACAGTTCTTACTTAAAATGTTTTTTAATTTCAAGTTGCAAAATTTAATGAAGCAGTTTAACTTTTTGATTAGTTTGATTTGCTTAGCAGACTTAAAAAAAACTTTGTTACAAGGAACTCCACTTACATGACTTGTTACGAGAATTTTATAGGGTAGGATAGGGTTCCCGCGCAGCAGTCACTGGTTTGTAGTTGTCGTTGTTTTTTTTTTATTTTTAGCGTTTGCTGTTGTTTTTTGTTTTTCTTTGGTTTTGTTTTTGTCACTTTGGTTTTTATTTTTAGCGTTTGCTGTTGTTTTTTGTTTTTCTTTTGTTTTTATTGTTGTCACTTTGGTTTTTATTTTCAGTGGTTGTTGTTTTTTTTATTTGTTTTTAGTGTTTGTCACTGTGTTAATGTCGTTGCTGGTCGAGCAACGTTGTTGATTTCTTGTTTTTATAACGCGATATTAACACACGCGGGTAATCAAAATTAACACTAGTTGGGCGCCAATTATTTAATTTGATTTATATCAATTATTTATTTTGATTTATATCAATAAATTAGTCGATGACTTTTACGCCTGAAATTTAGAAACTTTTCGTATAATTAAAAGGCGGAGTTTTATTTTAATGATTATTTATTAACAGGGCCGAAGTGCCTCTGTTCAAAATCGAATAAGAACTAAAACATAAAATCAAACAACTTTCTGGTTACGAGATCGTTTCATAGCGGCCACGCAAATATGTCGTGGTTGCCGGCTATGCAACGACATCCGCTCAAATGCTTATTCAGCTATTTGGCCAGTGTCGTATTCGGTCAGCGAACTCAGACCGTTTGTTTGTCTTAACGTATATACATATGTACGCATACTACACTTGGAATAGCTTACACCGGGATGTGGCGGATGTGTTGATCAACTTGGTTTTGGGTCTTCTTCGAATATTTGCAGGTGCACTCGGCGCGTTCAGGAAGATGGTCAGACGCTGAGTCTGTATATTGGACTTGTGGGATTCGTAGTTCGAAATGATTTAAGTTTCGTAATATTTTGAGTGGTAACTTATATAAATTAATAAATCGAGAGGTTTGATTCGTAAAAAAAAGCGATTTGCTTTTATTCAGCGTCTCATTAAGACTAACTTATTACAATTTTAATACTTAAAGTGAAAACTCGCTGCCGCTATCGCTGCTGACGATCCCACGTTGGTGATGGTTGCGCAAGTGACGCACGATCGATATTCTGCTGACACAGGGCATGTGGCGGAAGTATCACAGATGGCATGTGGCGGATGTGTTGCATACTTTGCAGAGCTTACAGAATTGGTTGAGTGCATTTCGGATGTCAATAGACTTAGTCACATTTTGACGTGTTAGCATTGTTGTGGGATATTGTATGGGATAATGTGTTATGCGCGAGTTATGAGTCCTGAGTCCAAGTAAAGATAAAGATATAAGATTTAGCTCCAAAAATGTCACAACCGTCTGGTTTGAATTGCTGGTTCAGAATAATCTTTATTATAAAAGTGCTTAGGTTCTATGGTACATGGAATATGGAATATGGAATCGAAATCTGCATTGTCGGCAGATTTCGAAAGGCAGCTGGCTTGATCGCTGCCGTTGGGCTATTTCGCTTAGTCGGCAAAATAGTCCAGACGTGGATCAGCATATCCAGCGGATGTCAACAATGTTGCAACAATGTTAACATACCGAGTGACCCATATGGGTCGCTCGTAGCGGTTTGTTGGGCGGAGGCGAGACAGAGGTAGGGGAAGAAGCAGTGGTGGTAACTCGCGCTCTTTGTCAAATTCGTATGAGTGCGACGGTTAGCGCGGAAACGCAAATTATGGTATCCAGTTGAGAGATGAGTAGAAGTATTAAGGAATCCAAGTATCCAGTTGAGAGATGAGCAGAAGTATTTATTGAATTCAATTGTGTTGTGCGAGATTTAAAGAAAAGCGAACCACACTTGTTTACGGTCAAAAGTATAATAATGTCTTTATTAATTTAAAACTAAGAACTAAGTTACAGAATGAAAGAATGAAAGCCATACGAGCTGCACTGCTATCGAGCAAAAAGGTTTCGCACGATTTTACATTTATAAATTTTTAATGTATTCTTAAAATTGTTTTCAATTAAACTTCGTTGTTTCCTGCACTCTCTGTAGTGCGGCCGGCTTCTGTGCCCTAACTTCTAACTTCGTCCTGCGATGTGCGAGGGTATTTCTATGTTTACTAGCGAGTGACGCATGTTAACTTACTTAGTACTGATAAGGCTTGGAGTATTTCATGGGTCAGTGTGTGAAACAAATAGCTTAAGTCTTGTATCTTTTGATCTGAAATTGCTTAGAGATCGTTTTTCATATGTGTAAGGTCAATGATATGGATTAGTTATTATTAATTAAAATCGTGTGTTCATCGGTGTAGTTTGATATTTCTTGTAGTTCATTTTCATTTAGGAGAAACGAGTTTATCACGTCAAGTTTGGCCCATTATATAGAGTTAAAGAATAAAGGCATAAGGCCAATTAGTAAATAATTAATGTATTATAATAAATTAAAATTACACGAAATTAAAAGTTTCTAAATTGTTTGTGGTATGCACATATATCGAAGTTACACTGTTTTTTTTTTATTTTTGGTTACACTTCCAAATATTTAGCGTTCATCATTTGAGTGTGAATCTTGAGACGATGATTTGCATGTTAATGAGTCTCTCAGAATTTTTTAGACTTGTAGGTTTTCATCGAGTCCTCCAGGACTAGCTTTTACGGTCGCCATGTATTGTATAATATATGAATTAATCCGTGTTTGTTTTTAACCACGAGCGAAGGTTTGCTCCAGTGGACGTTTATTTTTCAATTGAATTGTTATATCAGGTCACTGATATCCAATCGTGGTATCTTGTATTTGGTGTATTTCACTTGTTATTAAAAACGCATGCACGTCAGTGCAATCTTGAATCAGTTTTATCAATGTTCTTTATTTTGTAAGTAAAATGCTCTCTTACCCTAAGTACATAAGTTCAGCGCGCACTGCGCTGCCGGTTCAGCCGGCAGCGGCGCGGCTGCATTATATATTACTTATATGTATATACTTATACGTCAATGGACAAGCATGCTTTGTCTTACATAAATTCTTTAGAGTGAGAGAGTGTATTATGCACTTATGCATAGGGCACTGGCGGTCAGCGTGCATATGCTGACTTAGCCGAATTCACACAAGTGGCGGATCATGTTACGCGCTCACTTGAGTTTGTTATTGTTTATTATGATTTGTATGTGGCTGCACAAAGTGTTGCCGCCACATAAGTGCCAAACACAGTGTACACTCGATACAAATGGTAATCACAGTGTACATCCGATATGTATGACATATGTGCATATTACAGATTTGTTACATTGGTTCTTAAACATAAGTAAACTATTTGAGACGTTGTTAAGTCGCTACTTCGTTGAAGAAGTGGCGCCAGCGCAGCTTATTATACATAAGTGTTATTTAATATATAAATACAAGTATATAAATATTTACTATATAGAGGAGCATGTGTTATGCACAGACAGCGGTCAGTGGCCGGCGTTTATGTTGACGCGGCTTTTGAAGTCCCGCCTGCAGTTCAAGTGACATCATATTGCAATGCACTTGAACTGCGCTGGACATTTGTTGTTTTGTTTATATTAAAGTGTCAATGCACTATTTATGTATTTCAGGCATCAACAGAGAGTTGCTGCTTCCGTATTTAATGTTACTCTGGTTACAGTGTAACTTCGATTTATGTGCATACCACATGTTCATAATAGATATTGTAAAATAAACTAAACTTTATTTAAACTAGTAAACTAAGTGATACAAATTGTAAAAAAAAACTAAATATAATCGAATACAATAAATATGAAATATAAATATAATAAATATGAATGAAAAAAAAAACTGAATTTTAACAAACATTAACTTTGGTCACATTAATATTTGCTGACGAGTAGATGGCGGCGATAAATTCTACCAACCTTAAAAATAAAGGTAACAATCCCGAACTATTATTATGGACTTTGCAAGAGGATAATGCTGCAATCCATGCAACTGGTAAAAACTTGGATGCAGCACAAAAAATGTATACCTTCGTAGTCTTTGAATATGTCATACGAATACTTAGAATATAAAGCTGTAGAAATGCTCAAATGTTGTCCAAAAACTTGGGGCTATGCATTAATACGTAGTTTACTTAGTAAGCAGCAAGTCAGGACAACGTGTTTTTTATATACTGATTTATACTTTACTATATTGAAGACCTATTCATATCAAATAAGTGAAATGGTTTTATTCGCTTTATTGGATATTAAATTTAATGCCAACAAAAAAAATCTGCTTAAAATAAGGCTATGAACCGAACGTTGTATTTAATGTAAATATTAAATAAACAGGTCTTACAGACAAAACTTGGAAGTACATAGCTATTCTTTGTAGGGAATTCACGAATTAATTATTCTATTTGTAGTTGATGTTATTGGTGGTGATTATAAGCAGATAAGCAGTTGACAAAAAAAAGCATTAAGTGCGTTTATAATTGACGCATTATTTATTTTAATTGTGTTTGATATTTTATATACTAACTCATGAGCCGATGGGAGGCATTATAAAAAGAATTTCACAATATACGACTAAAGTAGAAGTGAACAACTACTCTGTCGATAATGTTCAATCCTAAATCGGATGAGCACTCAAATTTTTACATGCCATTTCAATGTATTTGGCTAAAATTAAATGGCTCTTGGCCATTGGAATATGATGTTAAAAATGGCGCAATACGTCGAAAAAACTTCTTTCGCAAGGCCTATTCGTGTTGGTCGTGGTATGTGATTGTTTCAGTGGGAATAACAATCAGCTTCCAGACATCGTTTTTAATAGACCACTTTGGAGACATTATAATGCTTACCGAGAATTGTTGTACTACTTTAATGGGTGTTCTAAATTTTGTTCGCTTACTACACTTGCGTCTTAATCAGAACCAGCTTCGAGAATTAGTTCAAGAATTTGTCAGTCATATATGGATACCAGAGTAAGTAAATGGAAAAATTAAATTGATTTAATTTAAGCTAAAGTGTTTCATTTATTCTTGTCCATATATTCATATATTCATATACATTAATAATTAACATTAACAAGAAATAATATCAAATGAAGTGCAGCTTAACTTCGTTAGTTGGCCTTATAAAGATCATGGTTTATTACATATTGAATGGTATTGTAATTTATTCATTATTGCCATGTGAGAACTTAGTTTGACTTTACAATATTGTGGAAGAAATTGAGCAGCACGTCAGTGCTCATGTGTGGGCAAATGGTTAATGTCCTTTTATTAAAATAATTTGGTTGGCTTAGCCTAAGTACATAATTGTGGAATGCAAGAGCAGCTGCATATACTATATATACTTACGTATTTTTGCGTTTAGATATTAATTGAATCGAACAAATGACCGGGTTAGAGAGCCTAAGGTCAACGCTGAAGATAATTAAGTTTCAAATAAGAAAAAACACAACAGCAAATTTTAAAGTTCGTGCACTTTATTAAAATATCAGCTTAAGACTAAATACAATGAATGAATTTTTTCTTGAACAGACTTGGGTTAGTTATGCGCATGTTCTGGCTATTGAAACATAATCAAGTGGTTATTTAAGTTTTGTTTGTGTTAAATTGTTTTCTTGGGATTTGGGTTGATAAAGTAGCGATGCATAGCATGTACTTATGTCACTTCCCTCTCCTTAAAATTGGAGCCTATGCTTCGGTGGAGGTGGATTTGTTTCTTTTTCTATTGTTTTTCTCTTTCTTAGCTCTAAAAAAGTGTATACGGCCAAAGGTGTAAGACTCATTACTGCGGAAATTACGTAGATTAAAATATTGTTTTTTGTTATTAGTTTTACGATGTCCCTATGTTCAATTGGCTTTATTTTTAGTCCTCGTTTTTGTCTGTTAGTATGGTGTATGGTTAGGCTATTTAGTTCCCTTAATAGTTTATTATGTAGTATTTTAATTTGCGGGACATTTGTATAATTGTTTATTTTATTATTAAAATAGTTTGTTAGTTGTTCTATACTTGTTAAATTAATACGAAGACAATGGTGTTCGTATTCGTATGGGATACTTATCGGTTTGTAAGAGAAAAGGAGGTATCCGGAGTCAATATTGTTAATCTGGATTTGTTGGGATTGGCATGCGTTTATATAGGTAAAGAAGAGTATTAAGGTGAAGAGTCGGGAACCTGTGGGATGGAGACTTCATTAGTTTTCTTTTTCTTTTCAAACTGAGTTTTTTAGTAGTGTGTTTCTCTCTTTGTATTGGTCATTTTGTAGTGATCGGCGTCCGTTTGTTCAACGTTCTTTGTCGATTTAAATGGGTTCTCAAGCTTACCCTTTTGAAATGGTCCTTTTCTGTATCGCGTGTCTATCTCATATTCTCTTCTCTTTTAGCTTTTGGGTTTTGAAGAATGGTGTTCCTGCATAGATGAATATGTGAGCGGGTGTCTGTCCTGTAGAGTCGTGTGTTGTTTTATGGTTGTATAAATTAATTTATTTAATTTTAACCAACGAATTTGATTAAATTAATTACGCCTGAAACCAAGTTATTGGGAATAAAAAGGCGGAGTGTTTTCTTTTATTATCGTTTATTGCAGGGCCGATGTGCCTCTGCTCGAATCAAGAAAAGAACCAACATAACAAGACAAGCAAAGCAATCCCGCAACTTATGGTTACGAGATCGTTTCATAGCGGCCACGCAAATATGTCGTGGTTGCCTGCTATGCAACGACGTCCGGTCAAATGCTTATTCAGCTATTTGGCCAGTGTCGTGATCGGTCAGCGAACTCAGACCGTTTGTTTAGCTAAACTTTGCAGACTTCCTTGCAGTGATGGCACGTCGACAGGTGAGGCCGACACAGATGAGCGCGAATTACAATATATAAGTATATTGTTTTGTTGAAGGAGTAGAGATGTTACGATTAAAAATAAAGAGACGACTTGCTTCTTGACTGTCAGAAATCGGAATAATCGTTTTTTTGGGAAATATCTATCATGAAGCTTGTTGAGTGAAGTGAAACATGTGGGAATGAAACGGGTGAGAGAGTGAGTACTTGCGTAGTCTGCAAGTCGTATGTTATGGCTCAGCAACTTGTGGGTTCTGTAATACTGCTGAGACAGCTGGTCATGGCCACTTCCACTCGCTTCCGTGCTCAGCGAAAAACCATACAGTGTATGGTTTAATGACCGTTTATCTATGACGCTGAGGTTTCGGGGGCGGCAATGTGTCCGCAACAATGTATGCGGTCACTCCTCCCCCCTAGAGTGGAGAGAGGGGCATACTGAAGGGATGGCCGGCTCCGCTAAAGCAGTTGTAGTCGTAGGGTGTGGAATGAAGATCATCTTTGGTTTGTGGCATATTCGGAGAATAGCGATGAGGATCAGAATGAATGATATCGCCGAATATGTCGCTGTGAACTTGTAGTATGTTGCGTTGTCCATGTTAGTTATTTTTCCAGCTGTTGAAACTGTTTCCAGGTGTAACTCTTCTAATGGCAAGGTCTTGATTGTTATGTTCTTTGTTATTTTTCCTATTGGTGGAAGTACGAATGAAAAATGGTCGTGTTCCATCAGTTCTGAGTCGCTGTATTAAACGTCGTTTAACCATGTGGTGCAATTCTTGTAGCGTATGATGAAGGAGCCATCCAACCGTTTTTCGTCAGAGCATGTTGATTTAAGAGTGATGTTTTGTCCATTGAAGATGAATATGAATCCTTTTTCAGCTTCGAATATGTCTGTTATGTGGCCCATATTCATAACGTCGCATCCCGTTTGGTTTGAGTTATTAATGATGTCTCTCAAGCATCTATTGTTTCTCGCCTTTGTGTCCATGTTGGTCTTCTTACAGAAAAATTCTTGTTCCACTTTGAGACAGTTTTCGTGAAATTCATGTAGTGTATTGTTGTCGTGTGCCAAAAATTCGGGAGATATAATGAGGTGTGATTTGTTTAAAGGTAAGGGTACAATGTGGGTGAATTTATAAATTTTAGTATCTTGGGGTCTAATCTTTGTTTTTATTTCTATGAGGTCTTTCTCTGTGTAAGATGGTCTTTTTACTATGTGCCTGTGATAAGTCGGAAATGGGATTTCGAAATTGTATGATGGATCATCATCAGTGAGTAGGAATAACTTGTTTTTGAAAACATTGATGGGACTTTCTACAGAGTATATCAGGTTATAGGACGAGCTATCGTCACTATGGACCGTTGCTGAAGAGGATAGAGTGTTTATCTCATGTTTTGCTGGTGTTCTAGACAATGCGTCTGCTACAACGTTAGAAGTACCAGGATTGTATTTTAACTCGTAGTTAAATTCTTCCAGGTAAAATTTCCAACGCTTAAGCTTTCCGTTATGGTTTTTGTTGCTTAGTGCAAAGGTGAGAGGTTGGTGATCTGTGAATATCACAAACTTAGCAGTACCATATAGGTAAGTTCTCAGGCTTTGCAATGCCCATACGATTGCTAGCATTTCTTTCTCGTTAACGGGGTAATTTTCTTCCGTTTTTGACAAGGTACTAGAAATAAATGTGATTGGTTTGCCCTCTTGCTCTAGTACAGCTCCGATTGCGAAGTTAGATGCATCTGTAATCAGATAAAATTCCTTCTGGAAATTCGGATAGCTTAGGATAACATCTGATGAACTAAGAGATAATTTAAGTTTGTTGAAAGCTTCGATAGCTTCTTGATTTAGCTGAATCTGTACTTTATCGGATATTCTTGTTGAGACTCGACCGCCATCTCCTCTGAGAAGTGCGTAAGAGGTTTTGCTAGTTTAGCATAGTCTCTTATGAAACGTCGGTAATATCCAGACAAACCTAAGAATGATCTTAATTTTTTTAGAGAATTGGGTATAGGGAAGTAGGAAATAGCCTTAATATTTTCCGGATTCGTCTTAACGCCATTTTCAGATATTGTGAATCCCAAGAAACTGACTTGTTTCTTAAAAAATTCACACTTATCCATATGGACTTTCATGTTCGCGCTTTGCAGCGTTAAAAAGACTTGTCCTAAATGGTTTGCGTATTCCTCCTCTGTTTTGCTAAAAATGATTAGGTCATCTATGTAAACATAATTCAATGTCTTTTTCTCTTAACAGAATTTGATGAAACCCGCTCTTTAGGTCGAGCACTGTGAAGAACTTGATGCTCCCTAACTGCGCGATGATTTCTCCTATCTCAGGCATTGGGTATCGGTCAGAAATTGTTTCGGCGTTTAGCTTACGGTAATCAATTACAATTCTGTATTTTCTTTTCTTTGAAGCGTCTGTTTTCTTTGGTACAACCCAAACTGGGGCATTGTACGGGGATCTAGAAGGTCTGATTATACCGTCGTCTAATATCTCTTGAAGCTGCCTTTCAACTTCTTTTTTGAGCGATATAGGATACGGATAGTGTTTAGTGTGAATTGGCTTATCTGACGTAGTTCGAATTTCTCCGACTACTTTAGTGGAGTATATCAATTTTTCGTCTGGCTCTGCAAATAGCGTTCTGTAATTTATTGTCCTTTGATTTTCGGACATATGGTCAGTACGGATTTTAATATTATTTACTGATTGAGCTGAAAGTTGCTGGATGCGAAATTGTCTGTCACCATTTACTCTAAGAATATCGTTTCTGACATAAATAACAACGTTAAGTTGTTTCATGGTATCGTGGACAAGGATAGCATGGAAGGTTTTTAGAGTTGGTAGTAAAAAGAATCGGATTGGAATATCGTGACGACTAAACAGGTTCAAGAATGTGTGGTGCGTGATCGCTAACAATTTACTCTAGCTGAATGGATTGAACCATCGACTTCCATTGGGATTGGTTTTGGTTCTGGTTTTGGAGCTAGTGGGCGCGGAGGCGCTGAGTATAGTGGTCTATACTGAAACTACTGTTGTGGTAATTGAGAAAAGTGTCTTGCCTGATTGGAATTTGATTGATATTGTTGGTTAGCGGGACGCGGTGCATAATAAAGTCTTGGATCGAAATTTCGCCATTGACTCTGATTGTTGTTATGCATCGGTTTGATCGCTGTATGCTTAGCAAAGGTTTGACTTGTAAATTGCCGATGCGGTATAGGTGGCCCTGAATGTCTACCTTTTGGCAAGAAAGCATTTCTGGGATCCTGATTGTCAAGTAGGTTACGCAGATGCAATGCGTGGCTAAGGTCTCGAGGTTCCTTAACTGCTAAAAGACGGGGCATATCTCCGTTGAGACCTCGTACGAAAGTATCAAGGGCTTTGCCTCGGTAACTGTTCGTCAAAGCTCTTATGGAGTCTGCAGAAACTTCTTGTACACCAACTTGATTGAGTATCAAGGATAGTTGATGGTACACTGCTTGGTAATATTCCATAATGGACAATCTGCCTTGGGTTAACGAGAACAAATGGTATTCGAGAGTCTTTAGATCTCGCTTATCCGCGTAGTGTTCCGTTAAGCATTTGGAAATGGCCTTCCAATTCAAGGGTGTTGTATGATTCCAACACAGTTTCCGCTTCGCCTACTACTTTCATACGTACAGCTAACGTAACTAAGTAGTATCTTTGCGTACGCTCTTGTTCTGCGAACATAGCCATAATTCTGTCGACATTTTTCTTCCAAGATCCGAAAGAAGTTCTGTCTCCGAAAAATTCTTTGATTAGACGCGTTACGTCTGGTACTTTCTCTAACTCACCATTCTGTGTGGGGCTTACGTACGGTATGTTAGTTAATGGTTCCTCTGCCTCTACTCCTAAAGCTCGTCTAATGACTTCACCTCCCTTAAGGGTGTCGGTAATCATTGTTCTTATAACATCCCTTAACTCTGGAGTGGCTATAGGTGTGCTAGCCATGGTCGGAACAGCTTTCTGTCGACTAGTGCCTGCAATACCTAACCCTGCCATTGCTTCGGACACATCTTCCTGCATTTTCTCTCGGTTATTTTTTGAACAATTCAGAGGAAGAATACGAATAGCACGATTGATGATATCGATGAAGGTGAGATGTGGTTTATGGTTAGGTTTATGCGTTTCTAATTGAGACAGTGTATAATTTTTTATTTGTATTTAAAACCAGTGGCTGGCTTGCTCCTTCTATCTTCGAGGGTCCCGTAGGAATCGCAAGATTGGAGTTTGTTATGAGGGTTTTATATTTTGTTATCTTTTTACTTTTATTGATCTTTTGTTTTTTTTTTAAACTAGTTTAGTTTTGTCGTGTGTTTAGCACGTTTTAAAAATCTTTTTCTATTAATTACTTAGTATTAAATTTTTTGTTTTTCAAATATTTCTTATTTTAGTTTTGATTTTAATTCGATTACTTAATTTTCTTTGTTTTCAAATATTACTTTTGTTTGGCTTTTAACTTTATATTTTTTTATTAAATTCAATTTTCATTTTCTTTTTTCGTTATGTTAGTTTTTTTGCTTGTTGCTTGTTTTGCTTTTTTCACATTTGTATTTGTATTTAATATTTTTTAATCACTTAATCACTATGCTTACGCTAAAAGATACATCCCGTGAATCTCCCACGACAGTCCTCTGGGTGAATCCTTTTTATCCTGTGGCGACAGCGACCTGTGGATTACTAAGGTCCCTCGGTGACACTTTCTTCGTGGTGTCCTGCGGACGGGCACTACAGGACGTCAGCGGCAAAGTCTTTTATTTGGACCACGTTCGATTTTTCGCGGCACCGTTTGTTGTATCGGCACTATTACTCGCGATTGTTAACTAGCGGCTAATTGAGGCGCTCTCACTTTAACAACTTGACTTTGACGACGCGATGAACGTGTCCCTGCTCGGGCGCCAATTAACAAAATTGATTAGATTTTGTTAAAAAAAAAAAAAAGCCAAGTGCTTTATTTCGGAGTTGGGTTAGAACTGACTTAAACAATCTAAATTATTAAAAAAATTAAGGCTCTGCTGGGGTTCGTTGCTGTCGCTGTCGCCGTCGCCGTCGCTGTCGCTGCCGGATGTAGCTGTTGCAGCTGTCGCGGTGGGTGCTGGGTGTCCGAGGCTTGGTGCCACGGTTTGGGCGTTACGCAAGGTGCTGGACATTGGAGATTGTTTCTGATGACGACACGCACGTGGTTATGCTTATGTGCACGTGCGCCGTTGGTTTGGTCGTTGCTCCCACGGTGTCTTATGCTAAATCGGAGCGCGTGTTGTCTCTGTGCATTGGAGTGCATTAGCACTGGCATTGCATGGTTATGGGATTTGGTAATGTGTGGCCTTAACTTGTATGTAAAAGTAGCGACGGCCAGCGAGGAAACGCGAGTTATATATATATTTGACATATATATACATGAGTTGTATTTAATAAATAAGAATGTACACAGTGTTGTAGATTTGAACTGGTTTATTCAGAGAATTGATACAAACTAAAGTTAAGCTGTGCAAGAAGTGCTATTATATACTTGGATGTTGGCGGCAGCCAAACCGTCTAAGTTGTTTATAATTACGTTAGCATATTCTGACTTTGGAGTTGTGGTTAGTGTTTATATTGGGACTTGGGTTGAGATTCGTTATTAGTTTCAGTTGCAAGAGATTGCAAGCTTGGTTGTTTATGTTTACGTTAAAGAAGCTAGCAGTCCCAGTTTGGGTTATTAGTTTATAGTGGAAGCTTGAATGTTTATGTTTACATAATTGACGATCGCAATCCCGATCTAATGGAATGCTTTGTATGTGTTAGTGTTGGGTAAGTGGTAAGTGGTGACAAATGAGATGGGGAAGTGGTAAGTGGTGACAAATGTATAACTCCTCCATCGCCAGAATTTGAATTCTCCTGAATTCTTTTAAAATTAACATGAATATTATTAGGTCTTAATTTTATACACAAGTAAAATATTAATATTAATATAATAATTGCAAATGTAATTGAAATGCCATAACTTATTTTTATGAAATTTTAACTCTGTGATTTCTTTTAAGTTTTCTAAGTTCTGTATTGAGAAGTGTTCAAAGTTTATTGTGTTTTTATAAGATTGGTTCAATAAGTTTGTTGGGTAAAAAAATCTATCATAAAATTCTATTTGTTCATTTGCAAAGTTTTCAGATAATATTTGAATTTTACAGTTAACAAATTGTATTAAGTAGTTTCCATTTAATGTAATATTTCTTTGATCGCAATTTTGTTTTAATTTTTCGTTTTTACTGTTTCTTACAATTATTGTTTCATCATCTATTTGTTCTATACTGGATTTATTGTTGAATTTGAATTTACAATTGTTGTTTATTGTGCAGCTTTTACTTAATGTTAGTTCCCTTAAAATTACATTTTCTTTATAGTCGTATATTTTATTACAAATTTGAGTAATTAGTAAATTTTCTTGATCAATTTGAATATTGTTGCTGTTAGGTATTGCAGTTATGAGTTTGATGTCTGTTTTTACAAAGTTTTTGGGTAGCTTGATTGCCATGACAATTGCGTTGTTTTTGTATTTTAATATGCCCATTCTGATTAATTTAATTTTATAAAAATCTATTTTAAATTTATTTATTTCGTCTTTTGATAATATTTCTGGTAAAAATATATTGTCTTTTGCTGGTTTCTTGAATATAATTTAATTTGTCTTCAATATTTTTTAAAGTTCTCATTTGATCATTGAATAATATGTTTTTTATTGTTTCTTTTGTTTTGTTATTCATTTTGGCTGACAGAAGTTCTATCATATTTCTGTCTTGATGGATTATGCCTGCTAGTGTGTTAATAGTATTATTAAAATGGTTGTTAATGTGAATTTGTTGGTTTAAGTTAGTGATTGCATTGTGATTATTTTGATCTATTAACATATATTTAAGTGTTCTATAATTTCTTCCCTGTCCTCATTGTTCATAAGGCCAAATAGCCATTTATGTACGGTGCCTATTCCATTAAAAATACCTCTTTCTGTTCGTGTTGATGGAGTGATAGAACTTACTTTTGTAATTCTAATCCCTTAGTAATTCTATTTCATCAATTAATGTTTCCTTATTTGCTATTTCGATATTCTTTATATTGTCGTATATTTTATTGATTATTATAGTGATTTGATTAATGTCAATAATGTGCAAAATTATAATAGTTTCATTTACAATTTCTGTAGAATACATATGTATAGGGACATATCCTGCCTCCTCTTGAATTGGGACCACATGCAGTCTAGCATGTGTCATTGATAAAATCATTAAAGTGATTAATAAAATATTCTGAAAGTGCGAGTAAAAGAAAAAAAATGTATATATATATATATGTATTTATTACTAAAACTGTTAATGTATATGTGCATGTATTTTAATTTTGTTCCATTTTTAATGGTCTTTTGATATTACATGGATGAATATCTTCTAGTTTGGCGTATCTAAAATACGGCTCATCTTTATGTCTTAATCTTTTGTATTTTTTAATTGGTCCTTCCTCTCTTTTTTCTTCATACTGTTCTCTTTCTTCATTTAGTTTTGTTATGCTTTTTTCTTTGTTAGCGCTTATTATTTCTTTAAGGTCTTGTGAGTTCTTTGTATTTTTAGCTTCGTTTGGGGAGCATTTTATAGTTGTGTGATACCTATTATTGTAAGTGTTAACAGCAATTTGAATTTTTGATTCTATCGAGATGTCTTCATCTTTGCTATTGACAATTTCTATTAACGTGGAGTGAAGTCTTTCAATGTCTGCGTTACCTGTGTGCGAGTTTGGTTTTGTTAAATGTAACTCGACTTTTTCTTTATTTAAGAAACTTTGAATCTGTTCTGATCTAAATTCATTATCCATAATAATTTTGTTGGGCTTGCCAAATTTTGTGAATTGCTCTATTATAATTTGCAATTTTGCCCTCCAATTCCTATCTTTTATATTGTATGCAGCTACGAATTTTGTAAGTTTATCTATGATTGTAACAAATGATCGGTGTTTGATATGGAAAATGTCTATATGAATTATTTCATTTTTCTCTTGAGGAGTTTCTGTGATATTGAATTTTGCTTTGATCGGTTTCCTGTCATACTTAATTTTTCTACATTTTGTGCAGTTGGATATAACTAAGTTAATGTGCTCTCTAAGTTTTGGATAATAAATTTTGTCTTTCAAACTATAAAATGTCTCGTTCATGCCACTATGTAGGGATTCTTTTGTGTGATATAAAGCTATTTGTTTGTGGAGTTCCTGTTCGTCATTTATGTCTACTGCTCGTTTTGTACATTTTAAGAATTTTATATTTTTCGTGTCTTTAAAACTGTCTATTATAATACATTGTACTTTATAGTAAATGGAATCTGGTACTTCTGAATATATGCCAATAGTTCCCCTATTAATATTGTTTAAGAGTTTCTGTTCTATTTCTAAATTGTCGTCTGCTGGATTAATTTCAATAATTTTTCTGCCTTTATTTTTAATTATACTGTCTGTTGCTAAATATGTGATAATGATTTGAGTTTTGAATTTATTAACTATATCATCTGTTATATAAAAATCTATTGGTTCGTTCTCGTTTGCTGAGTGAATTGTGTCTGTCAATGGTAAATTTGATTCATTAATATTTTCTTTGTCTATAAGCGGGGCTGTTTCCTGCCTACTGAGGAAATCCGCCACTTTGTTATTTTTCCTTTTAAATATTTGATATCACAATCAAATTCTTGTAGTTTCAATATCCACCTTTGATGTTTGTCCTTGAGGTCTTTCCCTTTGTATTTTTTATTTAGATACATAATTGGTTGGTGATCAGTTATAATTGTAAATTGTGTGCCATAAAGGTAATGTCTAAAGTAGTCTACGGCATACACAATTGCCAGAAATTCTTTATCTGTCGCGCTGTATTGCTTTTCGTGTTTGTTTAGGGTCCTCGATACGAATGCTATTGGCTGAGTTTGCTGTGATAACACTGCTCCTATTGCAAAATCACTCGCATCTGTCGTTAATGTAAAAGGTTTATCGAATTCTGGGAATTTCAAAATTGGATGTGAGCTTATAAGTTCTTTTAAATTTTCAAAAGAATCTATAAATTCTGGGTCATTTTTATTAATATTATTTCCTTTTTGTAAATATTTGATCATAGGGTATGCAATTTTTGAGTAATCTTTTATGAACTTTCTATAAAACCAGTCATGCCTAAAAACCTTTTAGTTGTTTTTCTGTTTTTGGGATTGGAATAGCTAAAATATCTTGTATCTTTTTTGGATTTGGTCGAATTCCGTCTTTACTGAGTAAATGTCCTAAAAATTCTGTATCTTGTTTCATAAATGAGCATTTATTTACTTGTATTTTTTATCTGTGTTCTTGGAGTTTTTTAAAAATTTTTTCTAAAGCATGTTTGTGTTCTTCGAGCGTTGTTGAGAATATTAAAATGTCGTCTAAGTAGACTACACATATTTTGTTTATGTAATCTCTTAAAACATCATTCATTAATCTTTGAAAAGTTGCTGGTGCGTTTTTTAGTCCGAATGGCATTCTAACATATTCATAAAGTCCTAATGGTGAAACAAATGCTGTCTTCTCTATGTCTTCTTTAGCCATCAAGATTTGATGATAACCCTTTGCTAAGTCCAATGTACTGAAATATTGAGCCCTACCAAGTTTGTCTAATATTGATTCCATGAGAGGTTACGGATATTTGTCTGGTATTGTTACATGATTTAATCGACGATAGTCTACACATAATCTATATTTTTGTACTCCTGAATTATCTATTTTCTTTGGCACCATGCATATAGGTGAGCTGTATTTACTTCTGCTTTTTCTTATTATGCCGTTTCTTTCCATTTCTAAAATTTTTTTTCGAATTTCTTCTTCATATTTTGGAGAACACCTGTAAATTTACGAATTGATCGGTTGGTCCGTTATTGTTCTTATATTGTGTACCACTGTATTTGTATTTGTCAATTGGTCGCCTTCTTTATAGTATAACTTGTTAAATCTTTTGTTTAGATTGGTAATAATTTCCTTTTCTTCTAAATTTAAATCTGTTAAATTAAAGCTTTCAATTTCACTTACTTCCAAAACACAAGCCTCTTCAGGATACTTGGAATGGAATGGAATTTCAGCATCATTTATCAGTTTAATTGTTTTCTTCTTGAAATCAATAAATTGAACGTTTCTTTGGATGAAGTCCATACCCAATAGAAAATCATATGATTTATCCAGGGGTAAAGCCACCCATCTTGAACGAACTTGTGGAGAATATTGAAATTGCTGCTCACTATTGGCGATTTGTTGAGTTATATTATCAACTCGTTGACGCCTTTGACCAGACACCCGTTCTGACGAGTTGAGTCTTTTGTGTGTGCCACTTACATTTGCAGCACTTTGGGTTTTGCCCCAATTGGTTGGCTGCCGATAGTGTGACATTGAGGGATCAATATCCATAGGTTGAGACTGAGACGTTTGGCCGTTTTTTGTCTTTGTTATTTGTGTCTTGTTTTCCTATGTAGTGGGGGTTCTTTCCTTGGCCTTTGTTAGGCTTTGGTTGCTGACGATTTCCCCTGCTTACTGATTTCATTGGGGTGACTCCTGTCTGCAATTGTCTTCGCATAAGAGGCAGCAAACATGCTTCTTTCTAAGCTATTTTCAGCTTCACGAGCCAAGGCCAATGCCGATGGCAAATCTTTTGGCTGAGCCGGCAATACGAACACTTTCAAAGATTTCTTTAGACCTGACATGAATGCGTGTAAAGCATCGCTTCTGACCTCATTGTTGAGAATCGTGGCAGCTTGCTCATCGTGTGTGATCACAATCTTGTTGGTGACCAATGTGAGCTTTCTTTCGACCTCATCATAATATTCCATTAGGCCTAGGTCGCCCTGCCTAACCATCTCTAACTGTTGTCTGAGTACGCGTAGAGACGTTTTGTCTGCGTACGTGCAGTCTAATCGTGCGATGATCGCATCGATATTTAAAACTGTATTGTGGGATGTTAGGACTGACCTGGCCGCTCCACACACTTTGTTACGTAGGATTGCAACGGCCTCGTAATGGGCCTCGCTACCCTTGTAGCGTCTGAAAATTTCGTATGCGTCCAGGGCAGCTTGCCTCCAGGACACATACTCATCTTGTACCCCTTCAAATGATGGTACAGATTTCACTATGTCAAGTCTCACATCGCACTTGACATTTGTGTTTATCGTGACTTTTTCGTATGTTACGATATTTGGTGCCACTATTTGCAGCGCATCTACTTGTGACCTGACTGCGTTCAGCTCTTCAGCAAACTGCTGCCTTAAGCGCAGTTCTTGCTCAGCGAGCGCAGCACTAACAGTGCTATTCACAAGTGCTTGTATTTGTTCGGGATTCATTTCCGTTTCGATGCTCACTATTAAATGTGGACAAAAGCCTATTTCTTCACTGTCGTCACTGTCAATTTCTTTTTTAATTTCTCTATATGCCCAACTCATGGGCATACGTTTGGATCTATTTACACAGAGGCACTAGTTGTACAGTGGTCAGCAACAGAAAAATATTCACAAGTAATTTTACTTGTATGAGTGCTTTTAGTTAACCGATTAACTCGAAAAGAAATTAACCACAGAACTTATTTCACAGTCACTTGCAAATTTTTGGTACTTTAGTATTATATCTTTTATTGGTGCTCGATTTGAAGTAAATTAAATTGATAATCACTCACTTACATGCTTCTTTGGGGGTTTTCTGGTTCTTAAAATATTATCCGTTGGGCGCCAGTTATTAAAGTCATCAGCTCCAGTGTAGTGATTTCGCTGTCCGCTGGGAATCCTGGGAGATGAAATATGTTGGAGGAAACTATTCCCTTTTAATCACTGGCCTTGTGGCTCAGTGAAGTTTCCAATAAAAAATATGTTAGGTTGATGTAACAAGTGCGTTTATTCGTACGCTGTGGCTGCTGGGTAGCTCTAAACTAAAACTTATAAAATAAACCTCTACAGCTAAAGCTAAGCATCGCGAGTGGAAAAGTACTGGCTACAAATCCGTCGCTGCTTGCTAAGGATAACGGTGCACAATCATTGCGGCACATGAGACTTATCCGCGCGGGTCGCCTAATAAGTTGCCGGCCCGCGCATGCGAGGGCTGCTTAATTAATGTTGGGAAGTGTTGCTTCTTAACTTATAGGTTCAATACTACTTATGGTATTAAGGTATTCTGGTAGACTGCTTGTCTTTCCAAATACTAATTCATATGGACAATATCTATGTGCCATAGAAGAGGTTGTGTTGAAACAATAAACAAAATATTGAAGCCATAAGTCCCAGTCAGTTTTATTAACTGATATGTAGGATCGTATATATTTATTAAATGTTCGATGACTTCTTTCTATTGTTCCGACAGTTTGGTGATGATGTGCAGTTGATGTTATATTTTGTATTTTTAAATATTTCCACAAATCATTTATAATTGAGTTCTTATATTCCGTTCCCATGTCCGAAATGAACGTCTTCATTGGACCGTACTTAAGAATAAAAGATTCAAATATTGCTTTTGCTATTGTTGGTGCACTTTTGTTTGCAACTGGTATAGCTACTAAATATTTAGTCAATTCACATATAAGTGTGACTGCAAGGTAAATTTGGTTTGTTCCCCTGAAAAGTTTCTGATTAGTTTGGCTACTTCTGGAATCTTCTCGAACTCCTGACCCTTTGGTGGTGGAACATATGGGATATCGGTGAATTGTTCTTCAAATTCTGCTCCTATTAATGCGTCCCTTCAAGCATCGATCATAGATGCTATTACTTGTTCAAGCTCCGGTGTTATAATCGGGGTACTAGCTAAAGGTTGGGAGGTTCTAGGACGACTGGGTCCTGCACTACCTAAACCCATTGCTGCCATTGGGTCAGATAATTCGTCTTGCATGTTATTAGTGTTAGATGTTTTATGAAAGATGGGAGGACAAGCACTATTGTGACAGTTTAGAGTTTGTATGCAGTAATGAAATGATTTAAATGGATTAAAGATTCTTTTTGTTTTTTATTGTGCTAAACCCAGTAGCTGGGTTGCTCCTTCTATCCTGGAGGGTCCTGTAGGAATCGCAGAATTGGAGAACGTTATACTGTGATTAGCAGTGCGTTTATTGTTTTAATTTTTTACGTTGTTTCACTTTTATTTTTGTGTTATGATTTGAACGCTCTTCGTTCAGTTTGTATTGTGAATAAAAAATTGTAAATTGTATGGTGTAAATTATGAAATGTAAATTGTAGAGTGTAAATTATAAATTGAGAACTTATATTATTTTCATATCTTTTGTGCTTAAACTTGTATTATGTTTCTTTTCTTTTTTTTCTCTTTAAATTGGTAGAATATGTTTTTGGTTTGTTTGTTTTAAATTTGTTCACTTTGTTTGTGTTTGTTTTCTTTTAATATTTGATCTTAATTTTCTATGCTTACAAATAAAAAATCATTCCGGCGAGTCTCCCGCGCTGGCACGGTGGAGTGTTCCTTTTTATCCTGCGGCGGTGTGGCGTAGCGGCGGTGCGTAGGTGTCTTGGGATCCACTTGGTGCACTAAGGTTAATGCCGTACGGGTACAACAGACTTGTCGGCGGTACTGTTTGGGACCGGCAATTTTCCCTTCTATTGATCGAACGCGGGTGAAGTTTTAATTCACTATTTTGCACTTCGCGTTGTAGCTCTTGTAGAGGTACTTTTTAAGCGATGCAAAAGTCCTTGGCGGTCTAAGGCACTTAGGTATTCGCGGGATCTTTTTTCGAAGGATACTAATCGCGGGTCCCTGCTCGGGCGCCAATTAAAATGTTGAGTGGGATTTTTTTTAAAAAAATGTAAACCGCTTTTATTCCGAGTTTGTTTAGAACAGAAACTTAAACAATCTACGTTACGCTAAGAAGCCGCTGCTGCTGCTACCGCTGCTGCCGCCGTTGCTGCTGCCGTTGTCGCTTCCGTTGTCGCTGCCGTTATCGCTGTGGCTGTTGTTGTAGCCGCTGGGTGCCGCTGTCGGGTGTCCCTTGGAGTTGCGCGTGGTGCGCGAGTTATGAGTCCTGAGTCCAAGTAAAGATAAAAATATAAGATTTAGCTCCAAAAATGTCACAACCGTCTGGTTTCAATTGCTGGTTCAGAATAATTCTTTATTATAAAAATGCTTAGGTTCTATGGTACAAAGAATATGGAATATGGAATCGAAATCTGCATTGTCGGCAGATTTCGAAAGGCAGCTGGCTTGATCGCTGCCGTTGGGCTATTTCGCTTAGTCGGCAAAATAGTCCAGACGTGGATCAGCATATCCAGCGGATGTCAACAATGTTGCAACAATGTTAACATACCGAGTGACCCATATGGGTCGCTCGTGGCGGTTTGTTGGGCGGAGGCGAGACAGAGGTAGGGGAAGAAGCAGTGGTGGTAACTCCTCCCCCCCTGGAATATAGTGACGGCCAGAACGAAGGAACGGTCGGAACGACGTGTTGTTGTGTCTCGCCTGGAGTGAAAATTATGGTTCTTCCTTTCAGCAGACATATGATGATTAGCAGTACACTAGTTATTCCTAGCCATGAGTACAGAGAGATTAGATGACTTGTTGTTGCCTCCTTGACTTCTAAGATCTCTTGAGTGTTGTTCAGATTTTGCAGCTCCAAGTGACGTAGATTAAGTTTTCTTGTGTTATTCTTAACCAGTATTAGGCTTGGGTTGGGTAAGGAGATCTTCACATCCTCGAGGAAATTAACTTCGGAATCGTCATAGGTGATATTATTTATCTCTACGGTGCAATTTTTGTAGCTAATAACCGCTGTGCCGTTGATAGTGGTATAAGGGCCGCACGAAGAGTTGATGTTGACGTTCATGGCGTTCATGATGATAATGTGTCCAATTTCCGGCTCAATTATATTTTCGTCGTTTCCGGATTCTTGCATGTCGCAGGTAGCAGGCCATCCCTCCAAAATTTTCCTGTTGATTGTGTTTGTACTGACTATTTCCCTGTTGATTATATCCGTATTGATTGTTTCCTTGTTGATTGTCTTGGTTATTTCCCTGTTGATTATTTTTCCATTTTCTAATTTGGTTATTGTTTGAGTTAGTGTCTGAAGTCGGATTAGCACTATTCCAATTCCGCTTTCCGGAATTGTCTTGTCTCTGTCTAATGTAAATGTCCCTCTCCTTAATTGCCAATCTGTAGGCTTCTCTGAGGTTATCAGGTCTCATAGACCTAATAGTGCCTCCAAGTGGACCTCTAAGGCCCGTCAAAAACACGTGCAGACTTGCACTGGAAAACATTTGCTTTTTAGTCCTCACCAATAATGGTTCAGACTCCTCGTTTTCCGCTAACCTATGGAGTGCTGCATTGCAGCTTGAAATCTGGTCATAAAGGTTTTGAATAGAGAGGTTCTTTTGAGCCAAACCGTGCAGTTCGCACATTAAGGTTGGCTCATCCCTTTTGTCCGTACAGTGAATAAGTAATGTTTCTTTAATGTCGTCCCAATTTAGGGTAGTTCCAACTTCTTTAAGAATGTCGTTGGCTTTCCCTTCAATCTTATTCCTGATTGCCCTGAGGAGCATTTGTCCGTAGGGGGTCTGATCAGTCCCCCTAATGAACAGTAGAATCTCTTCTACGTTGGAAATGAAATCGTTCAGATCCTCGGGTTTGCCGTCAAAAATCTTTAAAAACCTAATTTGGTCCGGGACTCTTAAGGATTGGAAGATGTCGGTGGGTCGGTCGATAGTCGTGTTCTGATTGGGAGGTGGGGAACTAGAAGACGAATTCATATTAGACGTGTCACTAGGGGCCCTAGGTAATAAGTCTTGGTTCGAATTTGGTGCACTGTTCACGGGTAAATTGCTCGTAGACCTAGTCTTGATGCTCGGTAACAATTTGCCCTTTATTGTCGACATTAAGTAGAGTACTGAACTTTAAATAAGATTACTGTGTGTTCAGGGTATAAGTGTAGTTTAAAAGGTAGCTTAATATACTATCTTAATGGTTAACTAGCCGTTTACTTTGGACAATGAGTCGGATTCTGTAATTAAAATATCAGAGTTAGTATGAGCCTTAGAATTCAGTGAGCATTGTTATACTTGCGAATAGTGTTTTAGCACAATTGAGTGCTGTGATCGACCGGTAGTGTTGTTATGTTTTCATTTACTAAAAATAAAGCAATATAAATTAGTTTTATATTGATTGTTTCGTTTGAGTGTATATAAGTGTATTTATTATTTGTCATATGTATATATTCCCTTTTATTATAATTTGGTTTCAGAAAAGAATTTTTTTTTTTTTATAACCGCTCATCTATCGCCAACGCATAAATGCATATGTGAATTAATAAATCCGTTGATTTATTCTTTTAAAAAAAATGACCGTTTTATTCGGGAATCAAAATTAGACTAAAACTTATGACAATGATAATGAATAATTAAGACTACTGCTGCCGTTGCTGGTGTCGCTGCTGCCGCTGCTGCCGTTGTCGCTGTCGCCGCTGCCGCTGCTGCAGTTGTCGCTTGCAGCTTTGGGTGTCCAATAGCCCAATTGTCGGTCCCACGCTGGCGGTTGTTGCGCAAGGTGCCGGTCGTTGGTCCCACGACGAATGCTGGAAAGCGCTGACCAAGCGCACGTGGCGGATGTATTGCACGCGCTGTAGTCGTGCTGGAGTATTGACCAAATGCATTTTCGGTGGTTATGCAATTGGTCTGTCTGCGAATGTGCAGTTCGTAATGTCTGTTCTTAACTCCTCCCCCCTTTAGACGCGGACGTCCTCGGTCGCAATGAAGAATCTTTTCTGGTTTCCACTGTTTGGAAGTTCTTCTTCCCGTGTTTCTGCGTTATTTTGGGATTTCTTTGATGTCTTCTGCTTCCAGGCCCATGCGGCTATTGTTGCCAATATTATCATTAGAATACCGGAGAATGACAAGCTAATAGTTGTTGATTTGAAATTAGCTGCTTTTAGAATTTCTAATCTCCTAGTGTTGTTGATGTTTATTTCCTTTAGCATTTGTAGCGAAAGTACTTCTTCAATCTTCGATTTTTTGGCCATCATCTGGAAAAGTGGGGGGGTAGCTTCTGCAAATTTTGATTCTCTCGCTTCATACTCGTCTTCGCCAATTTTACTGTGGAGTTCTGGAACTGTATCAAAAAGTTCCTTCCAGCTCCATTTCTTCGTGGTCGACCTCGACATTTCCTTGAAGTCGTTAAGTAGAATAGTGCCAGTCACTATTTCTTGGTGATTTGGGATGTGCTGGCTGTTGATGGATTTGCAGCGTGGCCTCCGATTTCGTAGGAGTGGTGTTATGCAGGAGTCGTTGCTTAGATTTAGGATATTATTTCTATTACAAATTGTCTTATCACTATGGGTTTCGCATTCTTGTATTTGGGCATATATTGTTTTATTGCAAATAATTATACTTTCATATTTGATTTCGTTTATGATTTTATCTTTTTTAACAGCTTTGAGTATCATGGAAGCGCAAGGTTCTCGGCTGATTAGAGGTACATTTATCATATAGAGCATATTCTTGCCGTTTGTTGCAATCTTTATTTTGGCAAATTCTAATAACTCTTCTATGTTAATGAACATTCCTTCTTCGTTATCTAAAATTTCTTCTATTCTGTTTACCTCGGCTTCTGATAATATTACGGAATTTACAGTGTTTGTTTTAGCCCAGCTTATTGCATTAATTAAGTTATTTAGATCGTTTTTGAAAAGTTGGAGTCGGTATTTTAATATGGATACAAATTTATCTTGAACATTTTTGTCCTCTATTGTCGTTTTGATTATTGAGTTTGTAATGCTGCTCAACTCGTTTACTCTAGTGCTTAGTGCTTTATTAATGACAACTTGTCTATTATTATTTTCTAATTGATCGTTAATTTTTGCTGTTAGGATTTCGTGATCGCTTCTGTCCGGCGTGCCGGCAAGCCATGTTCCATACCGTTCCTAAGGCATCTATAGATCTAGTTGCTCTTTTGGATGGTCTAAGCTTACGTAAATCACCCTTGATTATTTTCAATTCGTATTCCAGGAATGGGTGCAGTTGATGAGAAATGCTAATATTACTTAATGATTCTTCTAAGTTCAACGCAACCTTCTCATACTCTTCCATGTTAAGAACATGAATGACTCTAAATACGCCATCCTGTATTGATGCAATTCCCGTTTTGATTGGGATTAATTGTGAATGCGAATAGTCTAGTATAGTTGCCAGGCCGTGGCATAATGGCAAAAAAATCCTGTAAATGAAATTATGTTTTAATATTATTTTTATGGACAATTTTCCCTGACTGTGTTTTACTGTTGTGTTTTGGTCTGAAAGAACTATTTCTTTGCGATACTTTGGAGTCAGTTTGGATCCTAATCTTTTATCTACTTTTATATAAATTGTTTCCCCTTCCTTGTATTTTCTTATCAGATTTCTTTTTTGGTTGTGGTATGTGAGGTCTTCATTTTGCTTTTTATTGATATCTTTAATAACTTGTTCCCTAGCTGTTTTTATTTCTTGAGGGTCTGATAGAAATTGATTACCGAAAAATATGTCTATAGGTTTTTTCTTTGTCGTAGAATGAATTGATTGGTTGTATTCTTGAACTGCTCTAAAAATTAGGTCTTCAAAACTAACTTGTGCTTCGTCCATTTTGAAGCATCGCATGATCTCTGTCATCGTTGAATGAAATCTTTCAATTTGACCATTGCTTGTCGAGGCGTATGGTGGTGTCGTATAGACTTGCGCTTTTAGCTGATCTTTCAGCAAGAACTTGATTGAAGCTGAATTTAATGCCTTTTCGTTATCCATAATAATTGACTTTGGCATGCCAAATGCAATCATTATTTCGCGCAGAGGAGCTTTCAAATCTTCTGCTGCTTTTGACTTTACTATCTTTATCTGTGCATATTTGGAAAATTTGTCTATTGCCGTTAATACTATTTTCTTCTGGGTCGTGTAAAGGTCTATATGAACAATCTGTCCTGGGTAGGTTGGTATTGGGGTTGGTTGGATTTCGCCATGTTGGGGGTGTCTGTCGTATTTGGCTAATTTGCATGTTTCGCACAGTTTAGCGACAATGCTGACTTTCTTTGTTAGGCCGGGAAAAAAATATTTACTTAGGATCTGAATTTTGTTTTCTATTGGGTTTCTATGAGCGCGGAGATGTTCTTTTGAAATAATTTCAGTTTGTTCCGACTCGAGTGTTACGTCTCTAACTTGAGTTTGCGTGTATCTAATTTTGTAACTGCTGAAGTGAATTGGGTAGATGTTCTGAATTTTTCCCATTATGCGTTCTGAAGTGAATAAACCGTTTACTAGTTTAGGGTCAAGTCGTTCTTTTAATATTTGTATAAGGTCCTTCTCTGTGTAATCGCTTCTTCTGACTGTATGTCTGTGATATTGTGAGAAAGGTATTTCGAAATCGTAGGATTCAGTTTCTGAGGTCAAGATCAAGAGTTGATTCTTGAATACGTTAACTGGAACTCCTATGACTGGTATAAGGTTATGAGAGGAACTCTCATCGCTATGTATTGTAGCTGTTGTACTATTGATTTGTGTGATTGGAGGATTTCTAGAAAGAGCATCTGCAACAACGTTAGAGGTTCCTGGCTTATATCGGAGCTCATGGTTGTACTCTTCAAGGTAGCTTTTCCACCTTTTGAGTTTACCGTTGTGGTTTTTGTTGCTCAGCGCGAAGGTGAGTGGCTGGTGATCAGTATGAATAATAACTTTGGAAGTACCGTAAAGGTACATGCGTAGACTTTGGAGAGCCCACACTATTGCTAACATCTCTTTTTCATTTGTGGCATAGTTCTCTTCCGTCTTGGATAGTGTACGTGAAATAAAAGTTATTGGTCTGCCATTCTGTTCTAATACTGCGCCTATGGCGTAGTTTGAGGCATCAGTTGTGAGTTGAAACTCTTTTTTGAAGTCGGGATATGCAAGTATTACATCTTGCGAAGCTAATGTATTCTTGATTTTTTCGAAAGCCTCTTGGCAGCTGTGATCGAATGTTATATTGACTTTATTCGATACATTTTTTGTAAGACGACCATTTTCTCCCCTGAGTAGGGTTGTGAGTGGTTTCGCTAATTTAGCGTAATCACGAATAAAACGTCTATAGTAACTTGAAAGTCCTAAGAAGGATCGTAAGTCCTTTAGGGTTTTAGGTTTAGGAAGTTTTGGATAGCTTTGACCTTATTGCTATTGGTTTTAACGCCATTAGCCGAAATAGTAAAGCCTAGAAAGTCGACTTCGGTTTTGAAAAACTCGCATTTGTCGATTTGTACTTTCATGTTGGCTTCTGATAAGGTTGAGAATACTTTCTCGAGGTCCTGAGTGTGTTCACTTTCCGATTGACTAAAGATTATTATGTCGTCGATGTAGACGTAACAACGAATTCCTACATGATCACGTAAAATATCGTCGAGAGCCCTTTGGAATATGGATGGAGAATTTTTTTAGACCGAACGGTAGTCTAGTGAATTCGAACTTTCCGCCATTTACTGAAAAAGCTGTTTTTTCTATGTCTCTACTTTTGAGTGGAATCTGATGAAAGCCGCTTTTCAAATCAAGTACTGAAAAATACTTGTTTTGACCTAATTGCGCTATGATTTCCCCGATCTCTGGAATTGGATATCGATCGGATATAGTTACTGCGTTTAGCTTCCTATAATCTATTACAATACGATATTTCCTTTCGCCAGATGCATCAGTTTTTTTTGGGACTACCCATACTGGTGCATTATAAGGCGAACGTGAGGGTCTTATTATGCCGTCACTTAATAATTGGTTTACCTGTTTTTCGACTTCTGACCTTAGGGAAGCTGGATATGGATAATGTTTACTATAAACTGGGGTATCTGAGTTTGTCCTAATTTCTCCTTCTACAGCTGTTGTGTATGTTAGTTTTTCATCTGGCTCTGAGAATAGATCTGTATGGTTTTTTTTATTATACTATCTATGAGTCGTTTCTGACCTATGGACATGTGATCTGCTCTAACTTTGATATTGTTTACGGCTTGGGTTGCTAATTGTTTTATGTTAATTCTGTAGTTTTTATTGATGATTAGGATATCGTTCTTGACGTCGATTACTGCGTTAAGCTGTCTGAGGGTGTCATTACCTAAAATTCCGTGAAAGGTTTTCGAAGTGGGAAGCAAATAAAATTTAATAGGGATATCTTTGCAGTTGAACAGGTCAAGGTGAGTATGGTGGGTGATCTTAGTCTGACCACCGACTGAATTGGCAAAAAAAGGCTTTTGATTAACTTTGGGATTTGGAACTAGATTGGATTGAATGTAATTCTGATTTGAGCCTGTGTCTATTAGAAACTTGAAGGTTTTGCCGTCCCCCGTGGTGCAATTGAAATATGGCAACGAGGAACTGTTCAACCTAAAAAAATGGATATCAGAGTTGTCTATTATTTCTGAGTTGTAGTTCTGGTCTGCCTCGTAAACTTCTTCGTGGAAGTCTGCTGCTCCCTCTCGTTCATAATTCTCGTAATAATCTTGTTCTGACATTTCCACGGGATATGCAGATTCGGAAGCTTCGTTTTCTGCTACTGGATCTAATTCACCTGTAGTGACGTGGAATTGTCTCTGAAATTTATTTGGGGGTCCTGACTGCATAGGCACTGGTGGGCGTTTGCCTGTTAACTCGTTAGAATGAGGTCTATTCATATAGTCGATTCTTCTCGATCGAATGGAGTGGTCTATGTCCATTGGTGTTGGTTTAGGTTCCGGTTTCGGAGCAGATGGACGAGGAGGTGAAACTTGGTATTGTCCATTTGACGAGAATTGCTGTTGATAGGGTCTGTAAGTCATTGTCTGAGGTTGCCTATGGTATTGAGGTGCAACGGGATGTGTCTGATTATTAATCGTTGGTCTATTGTTTGGTGAATAATAAAATTTGGGGTCGAAATTCTTCCATTGGTTTGGGTTTGCATTGTGGAATGGTCTTACTATGTGGGGTCTTGGAATTATTTGTCTGGGTGGCAAGGGTGGAGGTTGTTGTCTACCTTTTGGTACAAAGAGGTTTCTATTTTCTTGGTTTTCTAACAGGTTGCACAGATGGAGTGCATGGCTTAAATCCCTTGGTTCTTTTATTCCTAGGTGCCGTGGTAAATCACCATTCAAACCTCTTATGAAGATGTCTAAGGCTTTTCCGCGATAGTTATCTGTCAAGGCTTTTATGGTTTCGGCTGATTCTTCCTGTGCTCCTATTTGATTTAGGATTAGGGATAGTTGGTAGTAAATTGCTTGATAGAATTCGTTGATAGACATGCGTCCTTGGGTTAGAGAGAACATTTGGTACTCGAGAGTTTTTAAGTCTCGTTTGTCGGCATAATGTGCCGTAAGACACTTTGAGATAGCTTTCCAATTCATGGGAGTGTTATACGACTCCAAAACTGTTTCAGCTTCGCCAACCACTTTAGTCCGGATAGAGAGAGTTACTAGATAGTAGGTGTACGTCTGCTCTTGTCCTTCAAAAATGTTTATGATTCTGTCAACGTTCTTTTTCCAAGAATTGAACGATGTTCTGTCCCCTGAGAACTCTTTAATTAATCGGCAAACGTCCGGGACTTTTACTTGGTCTTGTCCTGATGTAGGCCTCACAAAAGGTATGTCGCTGAAGTGTTCATGTCCGTGGGCTGTAGTTTCTTGAGGAAGTACCTCCCTAATTAAACCTCGTATGACATCTCTTAATTCGAGGCTAGTTACTGGTGTACTAGTGGCAGATGGTATGTTTCTCGCTTGAGAGCCACTGGCTAAATCAAGATTGGACATTGCGTTTGCTAAATTGTCTGGCATGATGTTCTTAACACGATTTATCACTGACGAGATACGGGTATACAACTCGGACTGTTTTTATGGAACACCGGAATTTTAAACGGAAAACTTCAGGAATTTAGAGCGAATTTGATAACTAATCAGCAAAAATATTTTGAGTTTATAATTGTTCACTTTGTTCTTTAGACTTTCTTAGAGTAAAAAAATTGGATTTCAAAATAATAGAATGCGATATTCAAGAGATGTAGAGGGTATAAAAAATGTAATAGATAATAAATGCAAAAATTTTTTTTTAAATGATAAAAATAAGATGTAAAATGTAAAAGGAATGATATTATATTTTAATTTTAATGTTAAGGTTTTCTTTATTGTTTTAAAACCAGTAGCTGGTTTCTTCCTTCTATCTTAGAGGGTCCCTTGGGAGTCGTAAGATTGGAATTTGGTTATACTGTCTTTGCAGTGCTTTTCTTTTCGTTATAGTTTTACTTTTGGTTATAACTCTTTATTTGATCTTTGTTGGATCGCTAGGTTTTTATTTTGCTGTTTAACTTAAACTTTTCTTTTTTGTTTCGAATTTAACTTTATTTTAAATTGGTTTTTCTTTCTTTTAATTTTATTTGTCACTTAATTTAAATTTTTTAAATTTCCTTTTTTCTTTGTTAATAATTTCTTCTTTTTTAAAAAATTTTCTTTTCTTCGTTTAGAATTTAACTTTACTTTGAATTTGTTTTTCTATACTTTGATTTTATTTGTCACTTAATTTCAGTTTTATTCTTTTTCGAATTTCTTTTCTTTCTTGATTAGTAATTTTTTCTTTAGAAACTTTTCTTAATTGCTATGCTTACAAATATAGATACATCCGGCGAATCTTTCCCGCGACGGTCGTTCAGATAACTCCTGTTCCTCCTGTTGCGGTGCGGCGTAGCGGCGTTGCAGCAAGCTACTAGGGATCCTAGTGACACTTTGGTTTTCGCGGTGGCCTGCGAACTGGTACAACAGGCTTGTCGGCGGTTAAATTGTTCTGACCAAGCTAGTCCACTTATTTCAATCGCGAAGAACTGTTATTGGATTCTTTAGGTCGCACTCGCGCTGTGGCTCTTTGAGGCACTTTTGGCGTTGTACTCGATGTGGCTGCTTGAGGCACTTGTAGGTACGCGACACGATTGTTTTTCTTTAGGACTTAAGCTTGGTCCCTGCTCGGGCGCCAATTAATAAATCCGTTGATTTATTCTTTTAAAAAAAATGACCGTTTTATTCGGGAATCAAAATTAGACTAAAACTTATGACAATGATAATGAATAATTAAGACTACTGCTGCCGTTGCTGGTGTCGCTGCTGCCGCTGCTGCCGTTGTCGCTGTCGCCGCTGCCGCTGCTGCAGTTGTCGCTTGCAGCTTTGGGTGTCCAATAGCCCAATTGTCGGTCCCACGCTGGCGGTTGTTGCGCAAGGTGCCGGTCGTTGGTCCCACGACGAATGCTGGAAAGCGCTGACCAAGCGCACGTGGCGGATGTATTGCACGCGCTGTAGTCGTGCTGGAGTATTGACCAAATGCATTTTCGGTGGTTATGCAATTGGTCTGTCTGCGAATGTGCAGTTCGTAATGTCTGTTCTTAACTTATGTATGTATATACATATGTACGCATACTACAGTCCATTGGTTCAGGTTTTGGTTGAGGTTTAATTGCAATCTGTCGTGGTGGTTGATATTGTGGGTTGAAAATCTGTCCGAATGGATTGGTTGGATTAGGAAAGAATGGTCTATTTTGAAACTGCCCAAAATTATTTGTTCTGGGGATCATAGAAGGGATCTGCATATTGTTTCTTGGAGGGTGTTGTGTTCTAAGTTGGAAAACTAGATTGCTTGGGATAGGAGTTTGACGCGGTGTTGGTGCTAACCTCTGAGGTGAATTCCTAAAAACGTTTTGTTGTCCAATTGCATGGTTGGAACGGAATGCTTGATTTTCTAGCTTTAAACATAAATGTAAAGCAGAAGGAAAATCGGTTGGTTCTTTTATGCCAAGAAGACGTGATAGATCACCACGAAAGCTTCTAACAAAGGTGTCCAGAGCTTTATCTCTGTACATCTTGGTCAGGTGTTGTTTTGCTTCATTGCCTAACTTCATGCAATTTATTTTGTTAAGGATTAGGGACTGATGTTTATAAACTGCCTGGTGGAATTCTTCCACTGTCTGGTTAGGTGCTTGTGTTATTGTTGTCATCTGGTATTCTAAAGTACTAATGTCGCGTTTGTCTGCGTAATGTAATGTGAGACATTTCGAAATGGCTTCCCAATTTAGAGGAACAGTGTACGATTCCAATGCCATGTCTGCGTTGCCTATTTTGATCTAGTAGTTTCTTTTAATATTTCTCTATTAATTGTTTTTAATTCCTTTATTGTTATGCGTGACAAGGCGTCCGCAATATGGTTATCTTTCCCCTTAAGATATTCTACTGTAAAGTCATACTCTTCTAAGTCCAGCATCATGCGAGTGAGTTTGGAACTCGGATTTTTCATAGAGAATAGGTATGACAATGGTCTATGATCGCTTTTTACCATGAAATGCTTGCCATATATGTATGGTCGAAAATGATTTATGGCCCAATGAATGGCCGCTAATTCTTGTTCTGTAGTGGACTTATTACTTTCACCTTGAGTGAACATTCTTGAAGCGTATGCCACTGGAAGTTGTTGACCATTGTGGTCTTGTGTAAGTACCGCTCCGCATGCGTGTTTACTAGCATCGGTCGTTATGCAAAATTCTTTGCTGAAATCTGGGTACTGTAATATTGTTGGTTTCATTAATTCCTTTTTTAAATATTCGAATCCACTATTGCATTCTGCTGTCCATTCGAATTGGACATTCTTTTTGCAAAGCCTCGTTAAGTGGAAAATGTTTAATGAAATGTCTGTAATTTTTACAGAAGGCTACGAAACGTCTAGCACTGTCTGCATCTGTTGGTATAGGATATTTATCTATAACTTCATATTTGGTGTCATCTGGGAGTATACCTTTATCGGTACATTTGTGACCTAAATATGTGACTTCTTTCATAAAGAAAGAACATTTCCCAGGATGTACTTTCAGATTATGTTGTCTACATAGCTCGAATACATTTGTTAAATTTTTGAGCATATGTTTTTCTGCACAGCCTATTACTACTAAATCATCTATATAGAGAAATGGTTGCGATGGTTCAAGACCAGAGAATGCAAATGTCATCATACGTTGGAAAGAGTTTGGTGCTATTTTCTGTCCGTATGGTAGTCGCGTGAAACGATATGAGCCGTTGGCTGATGAAAATGATGTTATATCTCTATACTTTTTTTCTAGTTCTATCTGGTGGAATCCAGAAAAATATTTTGCTCTTCCTAATTGATCAAGAGTATCTTCTATTCTTGGAAGTGGAAATTTGTCTGATAATAGTTTCTTATTTATTTGACGATAGTCTACTGCTAATCGTCATCTCTTTTCCGATGAATTCGGAAGTGGATTCTTTGGAACCAAAAGTAATGGACTATTATATTCGGAACCATTGATGGTTCAAGAATTCCATCATCTATTAATTTTTTAACTTGTCCAGCGATTTCTGGTATTGGCTATCTGGCAATAATAATGTGTTGGAATCTAAGTTGTGTTAAATTGGAATGTTTATATGTCTATTGAACTTATTGGGTCTTATCATGAACCAGTCTTGAATGCTTTGAAATTCTAATATGCAATTGTATTTTTTAATGAAATCTAAACCGATTATGCCATCGCATGGTATCGGAAAATTCTCAGGTACTACATGAAATTCATGTGGTACTAGAACATCCATTTTTTTTGTCTTCTCTTTATTGTGTTTTTGTCCAGATAAATATCCCTTTTCTTAATTGCCAATCTATAAGCTTCTCTGAGATTCTCTGGTTTTATAGACCTAATCGTGCCTCCAAGTGGACCTCTTAGGCCCGTCAAGAATACGTGCAGACTTGCACTGGAAAACATTTGTTTTTTAGTCTTAACCAATAATGGTTCGAACTCTTCGTTTTCCGCCAATGTACATAGTTCCTACCTCCTTCAGAATGTCGTTGGCTTTCCCTTCAATTTTGTTCCTAATTGCCCTGAGAAGCATTTGTCCGTAGGGGGTCTGATCAGTTCCCCTGATGAACAGTAGAATCTCTTCTACATTTGATATGAAATCGTTAAGATCCTCGGGCTTACCGTCAAAATCCTTCAAAAATCTAATTTGGTCTAGGACTCTCAAGGATTGAAAAATGTCGGATGGTCGGTCAATTGTCATATTCTGGTTAGGCGGTGGGGAACTGGAGGAAGAGTTCATATTAGAAGTATCACTAGGTGCCCTAGGTAATAGGTCCTGATTAGAGTTTGGTGCACTATTTTCAGGCAAGTTACTCGTTGCTCTGGTTCTGATACTAGGTAAAAGTTTGCCTTTGATCGTCGACATTAAATAAAAAGGTGTTCGAGTACTGAACTTTTAATATAATTAATCTGTGTTCAAAGTGTATGTGTATATCTATCTATAATAGTGTGTGAGTGTGTGTGTGTGTTTATGTGGCTTAAAAGTAGCTCAGTTTATTAACTTGATGGCTTACTCGCCGTTTTATTTGGACAATGAGCCGGATTGAATTGTGTTAGCACAATTAGGTGCTGTGTGATAGACCGGTAATGTAGTGTTGTTGTGTTTTTCATTTAATTAGAAATAATATTGGTATCCTCATCCTCCGGGAGATTGTTCGAAATGCGGCTGCGCCAGTTATGGTATTTGAGTCCCAATGTTGGTGAATTAATGATGAAATAAAAGCTTGAGTTTTCAAATAAGAATAAACCTTCTTGGTTGAGTTGCCTTTTTAGAATCTGGCAACACCCTTTAGCTTTGTATTTATCATCGACACAGCTAATTGTTCGTGTTCGCCTTTTATTGAGTCCACAATGTTTAATGCATCAAGAAAACTTGTTAAGTTTTCGGCTTTGCCATCGAAAACTGGTATAAGCTTTGATGTCGTGTTAATGAACTCAATATTCGATTGGGCCATTGTGATTGTTGTTCGTTTTCATATATTATATATATTATATATATATCATAACAATATGTAAGTATGTCGAGAGGAAGAGTTATGCGCGAGTTATGAGTCTTGAGTCCAAGTTATAATAAAATTATGAGATTGAGTTCCAAGATATGACAACCTTCTTGTTTGAATTGCTTGTTGAGAATAATTCTTTATTATAAAAATGCTTAGGTTCTATGGTACATGGAATATGGAATGGAATCGAAATCTGCATTGTCGGCGGATTTCGAAAGGCAGCTGGCTTGATCGCTGCCGTTGGGCTATTTCGCTTAGTCGGCAAAATAGTCCAGACGTGGATCAGCATATCCAGCGGATGTCAACAATGTTGCAACAATGTTAACATACCGAGTGACCCATATGGGTCGCTCGTAGCGGTTTGTTGGGCGGAGGCGAGACAGAGGTAGGGGAAGAAGCAGTGGTGGTAACTCGCACACATATGTGTACATAGCGACGGTCAAGCGTGAGAACGCTGACTTAGCCATTTGGGCGGTCGCTGCTATCACGTGCGGATCATATATCGAATGCACTTGATTATGTGCAGAGGGCACTTAGCGTTAGCGACAAAGTCGCTGTTAATGTAAACATTGCAATGTTGTTGTTGCAATGCATTGTTGGCATAACAACACAGTGTTGCAGTCTTATTTATATGTATGTATATACATATGTACGCATACTACAGTCCATTGGTTCAGGTTTTGGTTGAGGTTTAATTGCAATCTGTCGTGGTGGTTGATATTGTGGGTTGAAAATCTGTCCGAATGGATTGGTTGGATTAGGAAAGAATGGTCTATTTTGAAACTGCCCAAAATTATTTGTTCTGGGGATCATAGAAGGGATCTGCATATTGTTTCTTGGAGGGTGTTGTGTTCTAAGTTGGAAAACTAGATTGCTTGGGATAGGAGTTTGACGCGGTGTTGGTGCTAACCTCTGAGGTGAATTCCTAAAAACGTTTTGTTGTCCAATTGCATGGTTGGAACGGAATGCTTGATTTTCTAGCTTTAAACATAAATGTAAAGCAGAAGGAAAATCGGTTGGTTCTTTTATGCCAAGAAGACGTGATAGATCACCACGAAAGCTTCTAACAAAGGTGTCCAGAGCTTTATCTCTGTACATCTTGGTCAGGTGTTGTTTTGCTTCATTGCCTAACTTCATGCAATTTATTTTGTTAAGGATTAGGGACTGATGTTTATAAACTGCCTGGTGGAATTCTTCCACTGTCTGGTTAGGTGCTTGTGTTATTGTTGTCATCTGGTATTCTAAAGTACTAATGTCGCGTTTGTCTGCGTAATGTAATGTGAGACATTTCGAAATGGCTTCCCAATTTAGAGGAACAGTGTACGATTCCAATGCCATGTCTGCGTTGCCTATTTTGATCTAGTAGTTTCTTTTAATATTTCTCTATTAATTGTTTTTAATTCTTTTATTGTTATGCGTGACAATGCGTCCGCAATATGGTTATCTTTCCCCTTAAGATATTCTACTGTAAAGTCATACTCTTCTAAGTCCAGCCTCATGCGAGTGAGTTTGGAACTCGGATTTTTCATAGAGAATAGGTATGACAATGGTCTATGATCGCTTTTTACCATGAAATGCTTGCCATATATGTATGGTCGAAAATGATTTATGGCCCAATGAATGGCCGCTAATTCTTGTTCTGTAGTGGACTTATTACTTTCACCTTGAGTGAACATTCTTGAAGCGTATGCCACTGGAAGTTGTTGACCATTGTGGTCTTGTGTAAGTACCGCTCCGCATGCGTGTTTACTAGCATCGGTCGTTATGCAAAATTCTTTGCTGAAATCTGGGTACTGTAATATTGTTGGTTTCATTAATTCCTTTTTTAAATATTCGAATCCACTATTGCATTCTGCTGTCCATTCGAATTGGACATTCTTTTTGCAAAGCCTCGTTAAGTGGAAAATGTTTAATGAAATGTCTGTAATTTTTACAGAAGGCTACGAAACGTCTAGCACTGTCTGCATCTGTTGGTATAGGATATTTATCTATAACTTCATATTTGGTGTCATCTGGGAGTATACCTTTATCGGTACATTTATGACCTAAATATGTGACTTCTTTCATTAAGAAAGAACATTTCCCAGGATGTAGTTTCAGATTATGTTGTCTACATAGCTGGAATACATTTGTTAAATTTTTGAGCATATTTTTTTCTGCACAGCCTATTACTACTAAATCATCTATATAGAGAAATGGTTGCGATGGTTCAAGACCAGAGAATGCAAATGTCATCATACGTTGGAAAGAGTTTGGTGCTATTTTCTGTCCGTATGGTAGTCGCGTGAAACGATATGAGCCGTTGGCTGATGAAAATGATGTTATATCTCTATACTTTTTTTCTAGTTCTATCTGGTGGAATCCAGAAAAATATTTTGCTCTTCCTAATTGATCAAGAGTATCTTCTATTCTTGGAAGTGGAAATTTGTCTGATAATAGTTTCTTATTTATTTGACGATAGTCTACTGCTAATCGTCATCTCTTTTCCGATGAATTCGGAAGTGGATTCTTTGGAACCAAAAGTAATGGACTATTATATTCGGAACCATTGATGGTTCAAGAATTCCATCATCTATTAATTTTTTAACTTGTCCAGCGATTTCTGGTATTGGCTATCTGGCAATAATAATGTGTTGGAATCTAAGTTGTGTAAAATTGGAATGTTTATATGTCTATTGAACTTATTGGGTCTTATTATGAACCAGTCTTGAATGCTTTGAAATTCTAATATGCAATTGTATTATTTAATGAAATCTAAACCGATTATGCCATCGCATGGTATCGGAAAATTCTTAGACACTACATGAAATTCATGTGGTACTAGAACATCCTGAATGCGTAAGTCACGATCGATTGCTCCTATAGACTGTATGGTTCCTTGCCCAATACCTGTAATATTTGATATATTACTGAAATTTAAGTTGTTGTATTCATTTGCTTTGTTTTTTAGCAATGAAATGTCTGCACCTGTGTCTATTAATAATGTAAGAACTGTGTTTGTTTTGTAGTTTTTTGCTTTAATGAAAATACTCAGATTTAGGTTAAATTTAAACACCTTTACTGCTGATTGCTTAAGGGGGTTTGGCTGTTTTCCGATTGTACGTTACGCACATTTCGGATGTTATTGTCATTTTGATTTTGATTGTTATTTTGGCTTTGGTTACCCCTTCGGTTACCTCCGCCTCTATTATTACCACGGCCGCGATAGCTTCCGCGACCTCTGTTATTATTGTTATAACCTTGGATATCATTCTGGTTGTAATTATTTCTGCCTCTACCGCGATAGTTGTCATTATAATATAATATAATATTCTATATATATAATATAGAATAAGACTGTGTTAGAATTGCCGGTCATTTCTGTACTGCAATGTATATATTTTTCCATTGCATCATTGAATGTACTAAATGTACCCGCTGTTAAGATCATTTTGAGAGACTCATTGGCACAGTTTTTGATCATTGCCGATATCGACCGATATCTTTTGTCGCGAATTTGTCGGCACTATCGGCTGCTTCGAGCTGCTTACGCATGTTGTCTATTTCGGTAGCGTACTGGGACGCGGTTTTGCCTTTTTGTTGGGCATTCATTAACTTGGCTTTTATAACGTCAGGTGATTCACCTATATGTCAATATGTTAATTATTGCTTGTATTGATGTCGCATGTATAATAATAGGTTTTATGTTATGTTATTAAGCAACACAGCACGTCAGTGCTCTTCTGTGGTAGATTTATGATTGTTCTTTATTTGAAATCATTATATGGACTTAGCCTAAGTACACAATGTGTGAATGCTACTGCGCTGCCGTTGGCAGTGGCAGAAGAGTATGTACATATATATATCTTATATGCTATGTTAGGGAGAGAGAGTCTTATGGGCATATATGTATTGAAAGCGGTCAGCGTGGGAATGCTGACTTAGCTTGAATGCTGTCTTTGCGTGCAGCACTAAGTGAGTGATCTTATTTCACGTCCACTGGAATTTAATTGTTTACGTAATGCAACTTTGTGTTGCTGGGGATTCAAGTCCGCTGAAGTTTGGTTATTTATTTAATTCAACTTTGTGTTGCTGTTTATGTATATATGCACATACTACACATGTTCGACTTTATACATCAATGGTCCAATAATTTTGGTCTTGATGACTTCTATGGCTAAAGCTTCCTGATCTCCTTTAGTTAGATCCGTCAACTTTAATGCTGTCACAAACCTGTTTAGATGGAGTTTCTTACCATCGAATTCAGGTATTGTGCCCGATACCTGTTTAAGGTATGCTCTCTGAGCTTCCACTGTATTGGCCATGTTTATTGTAGCTAGTTGTAATATATTTTCTTTTATCTCTTCTATGGATTTGATATCGCTTTCGATATCCAAATCCTCTAGCGGTTGTGACTCGTCCAGTTCTTTTAGCTGGCTTTCGTCGAATTCCGCTATTTTGGATATTTCAGTTGGTACTTCTATTATAATACTGTGTCTAACACTAGTATTATGTAGTCTTTTACCGAATGAACTGAGAACTTTTAAGCATTGAGCTTTATGTTCTTCAGTCAGTTTTCCTGTGTTTTTTATTTCCCGAATACACTTATTGATTTCATTTAGAAAATATTTGTTTTGGTTTTTCTTCTTCCGAAGAGCCTTAGCTCTTGGTCACGGTCGCCATATAATAATAGGTTTTCCGTTATTGAGTTAATAAAGTAACACAGCACGTCAGTGCTCTTCTGTGGTAGGTTTATTATTGTTCTTTATTTGAAAATGATTATCTGAACTTAGGCTAAGTACATAATGTGTGAATGCTACTGCGCTGCCGTTGACAGCGACAGAAGAGTAGCTGTACATATATATATCTTATATGCTATGTTAGGGAGAGAGAGTCTTATGGGCATATATGTATTGAAAGCGGTCAGCGTGGGAACGCTGACTTAGCTTGAACGCTGTCTTCGCGTGCAGCAATAAGTGGGTGATCTTATTTCACGTCCACTGGAATTTAATTGTTTACATAATGCAACTTTGTGTTGCTGGGGACTCAAGTCCGCTGAAGTTTGGTTATTTATTTAATGCAACTTTGTGTTGCTGTTTATGTATATATGCCCATACTACACCAGCTTGTGAGGTTCGTCATTCCTAGTGTACGGATTACTTCTCCGCTGATGTTCCTTCCGATGTGCCCAAAGATGATCAATTTCTGCCGTTCATCAGTAGTTTGGTATAATGTTAATATAAAATCAATGCGGCTTATGAAAGTTTAAAGCGCACTCGGATCATCATTGGAGGCCTCGACGGCATGTATTTGTCGTTGTATTAGGTTCATATTAGCATCCGATAGTACTATTATTGGTGGTGGTGCTTGCATCAGGTTCGGTTGAGCAGATTGCCCTTGTGCCATGTTGTATACTTTTCGGTGTTTGGTAGTTGTATCAGATTGGTTGAAGTGTAGGCTTAGTTGAGATGTCAGATTGGTTGAAAAATCGGGTTGGTTGAAAGATCGGATTGGTTGAGTCTTTGATAATTTTAGTTTCGTTGGTTATAATTATAATTGATATTTTATTTATTTTTATTTTTATTTTTTAACGGATTCACTTAGGTCTACTTGGTTTTCCACGTATGTTCTTATTTTTTTATCTTATCGTTTAATTAAATTATCCTATATAATGTTTCTTCAAAAACTTCTAGCACTTTCGTTTTTATAGGAGAACCTTTTGGATTTATATCTCCAACGAATTCTAGAGAGGTTTTATTTTTGTCACTTGGGTATAATCGCCCCAGTGCTTTTTTTTTTTGTGGGGTAACTTGGCGGATTAAATTAGAGTTTGCGCGAGTTGTTGGTTTTCTCGATTCTTTAGCGGAGTTGCGGGAATTGAATAGTCTAGCTATCGCATCGAAATTTCTGCTATCCTACCGGCTGCGCCACTTACGTAGAGTCAACGGGCAAAATAGCCTAAGGTCAACGCCGAATATAACAAAGTTTTTAAATAAACACACGAGAGTGAATTGCAATATAACTGCTCTTTAAGCTTAAGACTAATCGTATAATTTTCGGTAATAAGAGTTAGTGGCTCTTGCTATCTTGCTGTCATGTATGCGGCACGTGTAGTTTGATATTTCTTGTAGTTCATTTTCATTTAGGAGAAACAAGTTTATCACGTCAAATTTGGCCCATTATATAGAGTTAAAGCATAAAGGCATAAGGCCAATTAGTAAATAATTAATGTATTATAATAAACTAAAATTACACGAAATTAAAAGTTTCTAAATTGTTCATAATAAATATTGTAAAATGAACTAAACCTAATTTAGACTAGTAAACCAAGTAATACAAATTGTAAAATAAACTAAATATAATCGAATACAATAAATATGAAATAATAATAAATTTGAATGAAAAAAACTGAAAACTTTGGTCACATTAATATTTGCTGACGAGTAGATGGCGGCGTTAAATTCTACCAACCTTAAAAATAAAGGGAACAATCAGGCTCGGATATCCGTTTCCTGGCCTAATCAACTCCCGAACTATTATTATGGACTTTGCAAAAGGATAATGCTGCAATCCATGCAACTGGTAAAAACTTGGATGCAGCACAAAAAATGTATACCTTCGTAGTCTTTGAATATGTCATACGAATACTTAGAATTTAAAGCTGTAGAAATGCTCAAATACTGTTTTCCAAATACTTGGGGCTATGCATTAATTCGAGTTACTTAGTAAGCAGCAAGTCAGGACAACGTGTTTTTTATATACTGATTTATACTTTACTATATTGAAGACCTGTTCATTTCAAATAAGTGAATGCCAACAGAAAATCTACTTAAAATAAGGCTTTGAACGGAACGTTTTATTTAGTGTAAATATTACAGACAAAATTGAAGAGTAAAGAGGTCTTATAGACAAAACTTAAATGTACATAGCTATTCTTTGTAGGTAATTTACGAATTAATTATTCTATTTGTAGTTGATGTTATTGGTGGTGATTATAAGCAGATAAGCAGTTGACAAAAAAAAAGCATTAAGTGCGTTTATAATTGACGCATTATTTATTCTACTTGTGTTTCATATACTAACTCATGAGCCGATGGGAGGCATTATAAAAAGAATTTCACAATATACGACTAAAGTAGAAGTGAACAACTACTCTGTCGATAATGTTCAATCCTAAATCGGATGAGCACTCAAATTTTTACATGCCATTTCAATGTATTTGGCTAAAATTAAATGGCTCTTGGCCATTGGAATATGATGTTAAAAATGGCGCAGTACGTGGAGAAAACTTCTTTCGCAAGGCCTATTCGTGTTGGTCGTGGTATGTGATTGTTTCAGTGGGAATAACAATCAGCTTCCAGACATCGTTTTTAATAGACCACTTTGGAGACATTATAATGCTTACCGAGAATTGTTGTACTACTTTAATGGGTGTTCTAAATTTTGTTCGCTTACTACACTTGCGTCTTAATCAGAACCAGCTTCGAGAATTAGTTCAAGAATTTGTCAGTAATATATGGATACCAGAGTAAGTAAATGGAAAAATTAAATTGATTTTCTTTAAGCTATGTGTTTTATTCTAAAAAGTGTTTCATTTATTCTTGTCCATATATTCGTCTACATAAATAATTCAAATTTAATAGAAATAATGATAAATTGAGGTGCAGCTTAACTTCGTTAGTTGGCCTTATAAAGTGCATGGCTTATTACATATTGAATGGTATTTTATTATACCAAATTCACTTTATTTTCATTTTATGGTAGTCTTAAAGCTGGTAATTACATATCTTATGGTATTTTATAATATTCAAGCGGGTTTTACATTATTAATTAACAGGTTTACCAATTTCTAAGTCATTACAACTCGGCTTATGATGTATTTTAAGGTATATTATAATACCAAATTCATTTTGCTTTCAGTACATAATAGTATACAAGCTGGTTTTACATTATTAATGTACGGTTCAACATTTTTTTGGGTAACTACAACTAGGTTTATGACGTATTTTTAGTATTTTATTATACTAAAATCACTATAATTTCAGTATATTATAATGCTGCTTTCACATCACTAATACACAGGTTAACAAATTCCATTAAAATCATCCTAGCTACAATAAATATATGCACATAATAAGAAATAATAAGAAATATATTTTGTTGTTTTTTTTTGTAATCCGATTATTATCTCACATTAGCAACAAAAGTGTTCACATTACTAAGGAGTGTCGAAAACGAATGATTACTTTCCGGGTAATGACAATGCTGCTATCCTGCCTCATACTTATGTATTGCATTCTCCCATTGGTTCAACTCTTTTCGGATTTTGGCATGAACGCTGAAGACAAACCATTCCCTTACAAAATGGGATTTCCATTCAATCCATATAGAAATTGGATGAGTTATGCGGCAACCTATTTGTTTACATCATATGCGGGCATTTGTGTGGTTACGACACTTTTTGCTGAGGACTCTCTATTTGGATTCTTTATAACGTACACTTGCGGACAATTTCGCTTACTTCATGAACGCGTCGAAGTTTTAATAGTCATGACAAAGGCAAACTCATCGAACAATGCTGATATTACCAAATTACAACGAAACCAAACTTTAGAATTGCATTCCTGTGCGAGGCAGCATAACAAAATAATTTGGTAAGTTTTATTTACAATCTTTCCAATGGAATCTTGGTTATTTATGTTTGTCAATGAAATTGGGTTAGGAGGTACATATTTCCCTAAAACTTAAAATAGGTAGGTGAGAATATAACATGTAAAAGGAGGCATCTCCAACTCCAACTCCGTATGAACATCGAAATAGAGATAGAGTTAGATAGATATAATATTTTTGAGAGCACTTTTTATTTTTCAAGATTTTTGTTCTATTGATTTCTGAAAATTTGGTTGCGATTAGATACAAATTTCAAAAGCGACTGCTTCTACTCTACGGTATATTTTGAAATTATACCAAACGAATATACCAAAAAATACTGTAATATAGCGATGTCTATATTTTACATATGTATTAGTGTATCGATATAGCCTTTGGTACATTACAGTATTTTTTGGTATATTAGTTTGGCATATTTTAAGAATAATACCGCTCTGTTTTGCCTCTTTTTTAATTGCGTAGCGAGTATCTCACAAGTAAAATTAATGGTCGAATCATAATGTTCATTAAACATTACATTACACAATTAAGCAATTAAGACGGGAAAATCGTTGGACATGTGTGAAGCTAAGATATACATATAATTATTATACATAGTTGGTTACTAAATATTATAATCTATCGCAAATGAAGACCCTACTCCGATATATATTACATCCGACCAATAAAATATATTTCATTAAATTAGCAAAAGACGAAAACAGCCAGCAGTACATAGTAAATCTATGCCAGTTTATTAAATTAATTTATAATCTATGCTTTAAAATAAATAAATAAATAATCTCATTAAGAAAACATTTCATTATAAATGTTTTTAAAATTTATAGTTTTGCTAAACGATTGGAAGATTTCTTTAGCCCAATTCTACTTATTAATCTTATCATCTCGGCGCTTCTAATATGCATGGTGGGATTTCAGCTGGTGACTGTAAGTTTTTGCATTTCAAGCGTTTTATAATATTTGAATTGCATTTTCTTTTCATAGAGTAAATACATGTTTATTGGAGACTATATGAAGTTCATTATTTATATATCCTCGGCAATATCTCAGTTGTATATCATTTGTAAAAATGGGGATTTACTAATACAGCACGTAAGTAATAAGAAAATATTTCGATATTTTGTAATGAATCTCATCGAGACATTTGAATTTGTACAGTGAATAGTATTTAATATAAATATAATTACATAAATCAATTTTATACTGTAAAATAAAAGCGAACAAGTCGTATTTCTTAATAGTTAATTAATTAACTAATAACACCTCTATCTTAGTTTTTCTTAAGTTTTTGATCATTTAATAATGATGCAATTTTTTTCATGGCACTCTGAAAACTAGTCGACTATCACTGCCTGGCATCTGTACAATTGCGATTGGGACGGCGTGCAAAATAAAGATAACACTATATGTGCCTACACGAACTCAGAATTTCGAACGAATTTGCAATTTATGATAATGTGTAGTCAGAGACCAGTGCGGATAACAACTTTTAAGTTTTCCACATTATCGCTTCAAAGTTTTACTGCGGTATGTTTGAAATAATTTAATGAAATTCTGATGTTAATTTCACTTTTTCAGATTCTGAGCACATCAATGAGCTATTTCACATTACTGCGATCACTTTTGGATGATAGCAAAGTGTAAGGCTTCGATTTCTTAGTGACGATATTTGTGAAACCCAAAAGGATTATCATATCTAACAATAAAACAAGAAACAATTTTAATGAATTAATTTAATTACACTTCACACCAATATGTACGATCTATTAAGTTCAAACAGTGCAAATCTTTGCTTTTATATTTAATAAATGTATGCAAATATTTTTGTAGCATACTTAGAGGCTGCAGCAATTCGAATTGAACGGACAGTTCAGTTGTTCGAAATTCGAAAACAGACGACACTCGGGGTTTCTGTCCCCGCTATTATATTGCATTTTGCATTGCGCTCTGACAGCTTGTTCTCAGTGACTCTGCAGCTGTATATAGTGATTATGTACATTATGATTGTGATGGATATGTTAATTAATTAACTTATGTAAATATTTTATTTGACAATTTTGCAATAGTAGGCACTACAGGCACTTTCCTTGCGGATACTGTTCTTTTTAGTTTCTGTTATTACTTTATTTTTCAAGGACTACATTCTCATTAAAAATAATTTCGAATAGTAAATATTTATTATTTTTTGGTATACAAAAATCGTTGTTTTACAAAACGGCAAACGCTAAATATACGTCCACCGGCAATTATTGAATGAAAATGAACAGCGTGACATAATAATTCAGATGTCATCAATTGTTCTAGATTATCAGCAGATAATTAGGTATATATTACAGTTATGCTTATGTCGATGAAGTCATGGACAGACACGTTCTGTTACGTTCTGTTAGTAGTCGTGCTTAGCGGGCCCACGCACGTGCGCATCACTAATAACAGGAACAACAAGGGCAGGGCGCTGCTGGTTGGTTGATCGAACTTGAGCTGTTGTTGCTGTAATAGCGGTGCTTTTTGTTGTTGCCTTGCCCACGTTGTGGCTGCATTCACGCTTGCTGCTGCTGTTATCACATGGACGCACACACACACAGACACACATACGCAGGGCAGGCGTAGAAGCGAGCGCGCACACAGAGCAAAGCGTAGAAAGAGAGAGACAATAACACTGAGTGATAGTCACGTGTGTGTTGCCGCCACTTACACGCATTCACACACACACACACACACACACACACACACACACACACAGGCACGAAGAGACTCGCAGAAAGCGATGCTTAACAGTAACAGAGCGTTAGCCAGCCAGTATTACCGCATTAACAGAGAGCAAAAGCAAAAGCATTAGCAGCAGCCAGCAGCTGTCGTCGCAGCGACAGCAACAGCAACAGCAATGTATGTATGTATGCAATCGCGTGTATACATACATACATACATACATACGTATACACATGGCTATAGAGTGGGCTGGGCTGGTCGTGGCCGACGACGCGACGGCCACTGTTATAAAATAGCTCTACTCTCGCATAGAATTTGTCATTCGGCGACAATTTCTAAGCACCCAAAGACGTTAAATACGTCCCGGCGCTCAACAACAGTAACAGTAACAGTTACAGTAAACAACAGTACACAGAGCCTTTTTAAGAATTCAGTTCTGAGCAAGCAGTCCTTGCCGGAACCTCAGTAGTAAAGTGCGCGCATTTTCAAGTGAAATTCTCAATTTTCAAATCCCAAAAGTCATTCAGTCAATCACAGTCAATATGCCTTTCGCAAGTGAACAAATGCAATCGGTGGCCAGCCAGCAATTGTCCAAATCGGACACGATTAAGCTGCGCAACAAGCACATTGGGTTAGTATTATAGTAATTTAAGTAATTAAGAAATACTTTTGCATCCACATATTCACGAAGTTAATCATGCATTCGATACACTTTACTGTCGGTCTGTTATGCTGCACTTGCACTTGCACTTGCAGTGGCAGCTGCAGTTTCTGTTATGCTGTGTGTGACCGTCAAGCGGTTTCGCTGTCAAGGTCAACAAAGCGGCATCCCCCAAAACAGTCATCAGCTGCCGCATGCCACATGCCGCAAGAGCGAAGCAAAGCCTTTGCTTGCCAACAGCACAAGTTGTGTTGTTTGTTGTTTTTTTGGCCGTCGCGCCACTCGCGAATTTGCCGAAAGTAGCCGCATTTATTTTTGGCCTTTATCGATTTGATATTTCTCGCTCAGCGTTCAACAGCGTCGTCAACAAACGCTAAATGCACACAAAGACACACCTACATAAATCACATAGTATAGTATAGTATAGTATAGTATATTCTATTTCATTTATTTACTTGCCTATTTCAAATGTGTGCTAAATAGAACGAAATGAAAAGTTTCGCCGTAAATCATCTCGTAAATGTTTATGGCCGAGGGGCCAAAAGACGCCAAAAGAGTTGCAACAGCAGACAGTTACATAGACTATTATCCCCCGTCATCATAACCACTATTTGATATTGTTATCATTATCACACTACGATGGCTAGGCCCCGACATGTTACCATCGCATGATGCCGTTACAACGACGTCATAACGATCAACTTTGTTGCACCGACGATAAGTGCATTGCACTGCGTCGTACTCAACAGCATTTATTTGTGCATTCATAATAATCATGCATAACATGATCACATTTCGCTTTTCGCATTTTCACCATGATTTAGCTTAATTTAAGTTCATTTCTTTTATGGGAGAAACACACAAAAACCACAGATTTGTTCTTCTTTTTTTTTATTTCAAATTGCACTTCAAATTCTAAAATCCTGCACCAACCAACCAACCGAAAAAAAAACACACGCAAAAATGCCAAATTTATAGACAAGCCTGCCAACTCTTCTATCGATCTGATCCATTGAAAATAGTTCGCGGACAGGGTCAGTACATGTTTGATGAGGAGGGCACGCGCTATCTGGACTGCATCAATAATGTGGCACATGGTAAGTTCCAGCGCACTTTACTTTAAAGTAATATATTCTCCTAAGTAGTATATATAATCGCGACTTGACAAAGATTCATCTTTTGTTTTTTTGTTGGTGTGTTTTGTGGGCGGCTCAACCGGGGCCCGATGAAATGATGGGCTCGTCACTCACACAGGCCCGGGTCCACAGAAACACAAAAATAATCGCCAATCATAACAATATAATAATTTAATATAAACGCTGATATATACACCAAAAACCAAAAAAGCTGCCCCTTGCGTAGTTACAAATTTGTCGCGGGGATGTTTGGAATAGGAACCGTGTTGATGACGATGATGAATATGATATGCACTACAATGTGTGTGTTTGAATTTCATAATTGTGCTTTTGTGTGACCAAAACTGCGTGGCCAAGTTCAAGGTTGCCCCCACGCGGACCATGGCCGCAGCAGGCCCAGACATCGGCGGCATGTTCAGGCCCCGATTGAGCAATGTTTTTTTGTTTTGTTTTATTTTTTTTGTTGTATTTCGATTTAATTCGAGTGGATGGCTGGCTGGCTGGCTGGCTGGGCTAGCTGGGCTGGCGCAAAAACTGACTCAGCCTTATCACACACGTCGTTTGGGTCTCTGTGCTGTGCTGTGCTGGGCCGGGGCCGGCCTACGTATCGTATACGTATTATTAGATGCTGGCCGCTTACGCCAGCTCGCTCGCTCATTTCGGGCCCCGACACACGGCAATGCCGCCAGCCAGTCATCCAGATGTGTGGTGTGATTAACATAGATACACTTTCTCGCTCTGACGTCGTCGCGGGGGGTGACAATAATAACATTAGCAATAACAATAACAATAACATCAGCAATAACAAATAATAACTGAGATTGACGTGAGCGCGCAATTCGCCAATTTTGCAAATTGAGTAACCTCAATCTCTCTCAAGCGACTGTGCCCCCTTTTTTTTCTTTATTTTGATTTTGATTTATTTTTAAACGGAAATTTCCATTAAGATTTCCCACAACAACATTATGTAAGTGTCAGCGCCGTGTCAATCGCACTGTTACGCATAACATTCTGTTAACCCAACAGTCGAATGCACTGCTCTGTTATTACAGCCAGCAAGCCAGCTGTTGCTGTTAATGTTAATGTTAGCTGTTAACTGTTGCTGTTGATGTTACTAGGTTACAGCCTTGAATGGAAAATTTTCAATTTCATTGGGAAGAGCAGCAAATTTTGAGACAAAATTAGCATAAAGCGCGAAATAAGCATTAATAGGGCACGTAATAACGGCTCGGGCTGCTGATAACAGATGTTCCCAACGTTGTCCGATAAGCGCGTTGTCCCAGTACATTAACTATTTATAGCGACTATTTTCGGGCTGTACTAAAATTATATTAGTAGCCGCTGATAAGGGCGTTCAGCAAAGGGGACAACACAATCAATTGCATTGAATGCAATTGCAATTGCAATTTCAATTTCCACAACGCATATTGCCAACTCAGTCCGTCCAATCTAATCGAACGAATTCAAACGAATGCAGCTTACAAATTGTGTCATCAGTTGTTTGTTTGCCGTTAAAAATAACTTGACAAATCTATTAGATATGGCTTAACAGTCGAGGCTATTCATATTCAAAAGACACAGGTTGCAAACGTGATACGAGTACGACAAGCAAACTACAATTCTCGCACTTCCACTTCAAACGTGATAAGCTGAGCGAGCAACGTGTGCACGTGTTGCTGCAACAACCACAGCAGAAGGCGGGCATTAACAATTTATTATTGTTTATTATGAAACGTCGTGCGTTGTTTGATCTCGTGCTACTTTTCAACGACAACGACGACAGACTATCCGAGGCGAGCATTCTACTAGTAGTTCTGCTTATCAGCAATCACTGGCCTGGAACTGGCTGCTCGCTGCTTATTGCTGCTCGCTGGCAACATGTGAACGTCTCGTGCCGAGTGGAAATGTACTTGAGATAACAACAACAAGCAAATCGCTACGCACTTTGTCCAATTGTCCAGCTAACTGACCGTCCAGCTGTCCAGCTGTCCGTGTCTGTGCTCATAGTCTACTTTCAATATTTGCTCAAGTCTAACAAACTGAGCAATCAGCTGGCGTCCGTTGCGAGTGGAAAATTCTGTGCAAGATAATGTGAAAAACACCCCGCCTCCCATTCAATGAAAACGCGGTCAGACGCGTACATTGACAAAAAAAAACATACACATCTATATAAACCAAAGAAAAACACAATCATAGATAATAATAATGTGCGAAGATGTTGCGAAAAGCCAAACAACAGTGCTTGGCGAATCTTTTTACACACGTCAGCAAAATATTGAAACTCAAAACAAGCTGATAACGAACAAGTCAAGCACTTTAGCTATGTGGTTTAATCGCTATTTTTAGGTGCATCATAATAACAAGGACAACAACTATATTAAAAACAAAAATATATACATCAAAATCTCAATCTTTTAGATTGTTTTTTTTAAATCAATTTAAAATTTATGCGTAGAAGCAGGATTCAGAAATATTAAATTATTTAAAAATTTGATGTCATTGCCTTTTAGAACTGATTTGTTGCTTTCACCAATTTCAGATGTTTTCGAATTACATTAAAATAATTTGAAAAACCAGTTATGGATACATAGAAAATATCTTCGCTTTGCTTAAAAAATAATCTACCGACTTTTATAATTTGTTTTAAACTTTTTATTTATTGAATCTTCTTTTTGACTGGGAATAACAATAGGTGATCAAATATTACAATTAACTTTAACTTTTATAAATAAACATTAATTGAATTTAACTAAATTTAATCAATCAGCAAACCAATTTCACTCTCTATATTTACCCCGAATTGTGTAGCAGAGTGTAAGAGTGTGAGTGTTCGAGACGTGCGATGAACGGCGCAATCACAAGCTTTAGCTAAACAGTCGTACGCCTAAAAATAAGCACACGGCCCACTGAGAGAGATTCACGTGATTTGGCAGTGTGTGGGCGAGTGCAAGGCGAGCTGTCGAGCCAGTCAGCCAGTCAACCAGCCAGCCAGCCAGATGTCGGTCCAGATTCGACCGGACTATGTAGTACTATCCCATCGATAATACACTGAGTGTATTTAGTATATTCGATCAGAGTATTTTTGTTATCAAACGTTTGCGCATCAACGCCAACGATGCCTGTGGATGAGCAGGAGGATGGGGAGGGGGAAGGCGAGGGTGAGGGTGAGGGTGAGGGGGTAGTAGGAGGCATGAGAAGTGAGCGCGTTCATAAGACAGGCCCGGGTCCAAAATGCTATTCTCAGGCCCCGACACCAGCAGCGATGCATGCGATAAAAACGAACCCGCGGGGCCGGATTTATTCTTTACAGTGCTGCTAAAGATTACGCTCACTCCTGCAGTTAATACATATTTGCTTTTCTTTTTTTTTTGGGGGTTTCGCCCTCAACTCTCAGTGTCGAGAATCACGTGAAACACACGCGATGCCGTTTGTTCAATTGCCAATGTCCAAAAAATTTGTTGTTTGTTTGTTTGCCTCTTTGCTGTTGATAACACGTGCCCAGACAGCCCGCCACTTGACCATGACGAAATCTATTTCAGTCCTCACCCCAAAAACAAAAGAAACTACTGCTGATAAACGGAGAATCGTGTTGGGTAACAGCACGTGAATATTTTGTTGCCATGGCCTCAACTTAGCGGCTATCGAATGAATCAGAGATATGAAATCTATTCTGTTCTTTTTTTTTTTTGGTAATTTTTGCACCTTTTTGCTAAAATAAACATTTACAAGCATAGCTGGAGCCAAGTGGAATTTTTGATTAAAAAGCCTCAACTCATATGCCACATTTAACTGTTCGATATTATAACAATCATTTGGTAGAACTGAAGGCCGCATCTGTTTTCAAAGTTTCCCAAAATTGTAAAGGCAATAAATATAGTTTAATCAAATAGACATAAGATTGGTTATCAATTATATTCCTGAGTTGTTTTGAGTGCAATGGAAAGCAAAGGAACGTTAAGGGAAAGAAAGGGAAATTTATGGAAAGATAGGGAAAGAAAGGGAAAGCAAGGGGCGGAAGGGAAAGGAAAAGAAAGGAAGGGAATGGAAGGGTAGAGAAAAGAAAAGAAAGGAAATTTGTTGTTGCTAAGCTCGAAATGTAAAATTTGTCTTTTTAATCACACTTCTCCTCTAAGTACACACACTATATAAAAGGACACTTTTTTAACCAGCGCTCTTTCTTCTTTTGCTTCTTCTTGCAGTGGGTCATTGCCATCCTGAAGTGGTGCGCGCTGGAGCTCTCCAGATGGCCACCATCTCGACAAACAATCGCTTCCTGCACGATGAGCTGGTGCAGTGCGCCAAGACCTTGACCAGCAAGATGCCGTCGCCGCTCTCCGTTTGCTTCTTTGTCAACTCCGGCTCGGAGGCCAACGATTTGGCGCTGCGTCTGGCACGCAACTACACCAAGCGTCAGGATGTGATCACACTCGACCAGTAAGTCGACAAACACAATGCAAATGCCAGGCAGTGTTGCTTTAATTCGTATCTCTCTCTCTCTCTCTCTCTCTCTCTCTATTTACAGTGCCTACCACGGTCATTTGCAGTCCGTGATGGAGATCTCGCCGTACAAATTCAATCAGCCCGGCGGCGAGAAGAAACCGGACTACGTGCATGTGGCTCCCTGTCCCGACATCTATGGCGGCCAGTACACGGACAAGGAGTTCCCCAACGCCGATCTCGGACTGCTCTACGCACAGCCCATTGCGGACATTTGCGAGCGCCAGATGGCAAAGGGTGAGGGCGTTGCAGCCTTCATTGCCGAGAGCCTGCAGAGCTGTGGCGGACAGATATTGCCGCCCGCCGGCTACTTCCAGCGTGTGTACGACGCCGTGCATCAGGCTGGCGGAGTGTGCATCGCCGACGAGGTGCAGGTGGGCTTTGGCCGTGTGGGCAGCCACTATTGGGCATTCGAGACACAGAACGTGGTGCCCGACATTGTGTGCGTGGCCAAGCCGATGGGCAACGGTCATCCGGTGGGCGCTGTGGTGACCACGCCAGAGATTGCGCAGGCATTCCATGCCACGGGCGTGGCCTATTTCAATACGTACGGCGGCAATCCGGTGTCGTGCGCCATTGCCAATGCGGTGATGCGGATCATCGATGAGGAGGGACTGCAGCAGAATGCCCATCAGCTGGGCGATTATCTGCTGCGCGAGTGCAGCCAGCTGAAGCAGGAGTTCGATTGCGTTGGCGATGTGCGTGGCCTCGGCTTGTTTGTGGGCATTGAGTTGGTCACCGATCGCGATGCACGCATTCCGGACACTAAGGGCGCCCATTGGGTCGTCAATCGCATGAAGCAGCTGCACAAGGTGCTCGTCTCCAGCGATGGGCCCAACGACAATGTGATCAAGCTAAAGCCACCCATGTGCTTCAATCTGGAGAACGCCGATGAGTTCCTGCTTGCGTTCCGCGAATGCCTCACCACGCTCACCCAGGACCAGTTGCAGCAGGCTCGCGTTGCCGATGCCGCAGCCACAGCTGCTCTTACCACAAACGGTGTCATTGCCACTGCGGCTGATACGCTGGCGAACAAGACGAAAATGTTTGAGCGACAGGATCGTCTCATCAAGTCCGTTTGAGTGTGACTTTCTCCCGCGGCATCTGCATCTGCATCTGCATCAACATCCACATCTCCCCTCACGCTTCGCCTGTCCTAGAGCTGGCTGGCGACAAATTCACAAAAGATATTTATGTTTTTTTTTTTTTTGAATAGACTTAGTGCCATGTCCTAGTTTGTAGTCAACCTTTAGCAATATCTACATACATATACATACCTACATACGTTTTTTTTGCACTCTACTTCTAGTATCTAGAAACGTAGACTCACATTTGTATACACATTTGCATGCTAATTATTACTATTGTTATACATTATATTATACATATTTTTTCGTCGTTTTTTGTTGTTTTTGTTAAATTATAATGCAAAACAAACAATTACAAATATATGCAAATACTTTTTACTATACATCAACAATGATTTTTATTTTATTACGAAGCTCCAATACTAGCAATGCTCAAAGCACTATAAAGACAATGCCACAATAAACACAATACAAGTACAAAGTACTAAAGACAAAAATACATATACATATACATATATTATATTTGTAACACAAGTAAAATGAAATATTCTATAAATTGTTGCAGGGTGTCAATACGAAAATATTCTGAAAAGTAGACAACAAATTAATCAGAGCTTTAATAAAAAATAGAAAACTGTCACCAACCCTGCTAATTATGAGTGTCGATATTTATTTGCGGATGGAGGAATTGGAAATTTAATGAAGATAGCAAGTAAAAAAATTAATAACGCTACAATCCACTATGGGGCATTTTCCATTTTAGCTGGCATTTAGGCGTTTTTGAAAAGTGTTCCAATTAGATAAATGTTAATGTGCATTAACAGAACATCAAACTGTTATAGCGCATACCAAAAACATGTATATATAACAGCTCTTTTGAGCATAACAGCTGTAAAGTCAGCTGTTGCATCCGAAAGTAGGCGCGCTAAGTTTGCGTATTTTTTTTCAGTGAACTTTGTTATTCATTTATTTATGTTGAAAGCTATTAACAAAAAAAAGAAGTGAAGGATAATAATTTCACATTTTTTTACTATATGTTAAATGTAAATAATTAATCAAATTGTGTGTGTTTATACTAATATTTTGAAAATTTTTAAAAGCTTTTTCAGCTGGATTTTGAAGAACAATTTTTAACTTTGGAAAGGATTTTGAAAATGAAGTTAGCATAAGTTAGCAATAACTTCAAATGTATGTTGTAGTGTTATCAATTCTTAATACATCAATAGTTATCTTTTGCTGCATTTTTGCGCACAATTGGCGCAATTCCCATTTTTTTTCAGAGAACCTCACGTTTTCCAAAGTTTTGTAAGAAATAGAGAGAAGGGCCGTCTGAAGCAATGTTTTGTGAATAACTTCCATGTTTTTGATCCGATCGGCACAAAATTTGCAGTGCACATCCGGGCTAGGATTTATATTATGTCTCTAAAATTGCTTAAAATATAAAATTTTTTCAAAATTTTGAGGGCGGAAGGGGCGGGGAAAAATTGTAATGGGCTTGTCGAATTCTGAAACGTAAGTACATATTGGTGTAAAAATTTTATAATACTAACTCCACAGGTGTCCGTAATATTCAATTTTTTCAGATTTTTGTGGGCGGTAGAGGTGTTGCCACACCTACTTTTCTATAATACATTCCTTGGGATTATAGTAACATAATACCAAAAACTACAGTAAAAAATCTCTTATGGCTTACTCGTAATATTAAATGCCAGCTAAAATGGAAAATGCTCCATAGTACATCCGAGTGTGCTTGCCTGTGAGATACCCGATACCCATTTGGAATACACGCAAAAATACTATTGGTATATTACTAGCATGGAGTACAAAATATATGGAATTATCAGCCAAAGCTACTGAGAACCGTTGTAAGTAGGCGTTTTCCCTCTTACAAAAGAATTTTAAAAATAACTTGTACATTTTTTATCTGATCGCAACCAAATTTATTTATTATTGTATGTATCAAAAACCTGCTTCAGTAATACCTTTCTACCCTATGGATAGCGGATATAAAAACAAGAAGACAATCTCACTAAAATCATATTCTAAAAATATACCAAATTAATATACCGCAAAAAAAAACTTTAAAAAAAGGTACAGAAGCCGATATTTGCTTTATATCGATATAGTACTATATTTAAAATATACCATAGAGTACAAAAAATACCTAAATTCTATATCGTCTCGCCTACTGATCAAGAATATATATACTTAAAATGGGTCGACTGTGAGAGAACTCCAATCTCAATACAACCATATTCTAAAAATATACCAAATTAATATACCACCATTTGGTATATCGATATAGTACTACATTCAAAATAAACCATAGAAAAACTCTAAATTCGTCTCGCCTGTTAACGCTGATCAAAAATATATATAATTTAAAGGGTAGGAAATGTTCCTAGGTAGAGGGTATAAAACATGTTTCGATTTCATCAAAGGAATAAAAACAAGTTTCTCAAACCCAAGCAGTATAGGAAATTTTACCACTTTTTCTGACCAAAAGTAAAATCTTAAGAGAGTTTGACTTTTTTTGTTGTTTGCAACCAACCAACCATTATCTATTGAAATTAGAAAAATAATTTAATTAATAAAAAATTTCAAATTTCGTATAATACCGTGGACTACATGGCGTATGCGAAATACGCTGAACTTGTGACGGTGACAAAAAATGTAGCATACATTAAGGGGCATATTTCATAGTCTCAAAATCTGCAGACGTTAATCGACAACAATCGGAAATGAACATTTTCGTTGTTATTTTTCCCAACCAATTAAAACTTCAATTAAATTTATGTTTTTTTTTTTTGTTTTGTTTCGTTTTTGTTTTTTATTTGAGTGTTTTCTTTTCATTGTTTTAAAATGTATTTCGCTTGTTCTTTTTTTGTTTCTTTTCTTTACTGTGTATATTTATAAGTTTCATTTTCTTTTTCTTTTTAATAGTAGATATATATATATATATATATATAATAATAATAATATATATGTATATATATATAATGTATATTAAATTAATTAATAATAATGCGCATTTCTAGCTGTTTCTCGGCTGCATCCATTGAAAACTATTAAAATTGGAAAAATGTTCTCATCTGCTTAATTAATTTTGTTAATTTACCATCGTTTAAAATCATATATATGTAATGTATATAAATCTGATATTTTTTTTATTTGTATATGTATATAATTTAGTATTATGTTTTCAATGGTCAGTTTTGTTTATTGTTGTATGTTTGAATATATAAAATAAGCATTTCTTTTATGATTTTTATTTATTATTTTTGCATTTTCAATTCATGAATTTTTTGTATTATTTAATTAGTTTTTTTTTCTTCTTGTTACATTTGTTATTATGCATATTTAGTTATATGACTATATTATAATCTTTCGGATTTGATGATAGTTGGTTGCTATTTTGAAATAAGAAGTGAGTGTTTGAATTTGATCTTTTTTCTTTATTTAGCTTTGTTTGGCAGAGTTTTTTATTTTTACTTTTATTTTTTTTTTAGATTTTAGGTATGTTCGAGAAGCTGTGAAATTTGAAAGCCATTTTTTGTTGCCGTGTAAAAGAGTAATAGCGAGAGAGATAGAGAGATAGATCAAGGGAGAAAGTGAAATGTGCAGACTGTATGGAAGGAAATTGCAAAGCTTTTTGGAGCGTGGAAACGTAAAATAAATTGCGACGAATGTAAATACAGAATGTGTGGGTGGAGTGGAAAATGAAAAGTGATAATTAAAAGTATTTGCGAGTAATTCTCTACGTTATGCTTGACATTTACAGCGGTGTAAAAGATTCTTAATGCGCATATTTATTGTTAATATATATATATATATATAATTATATTTTCTCATTTTTTTCATTTTAACTTTCAACATGCATTTGCTTGTCCTTGTGTATAAATATTGTTTAATTCATTTTTTTTCTTTGCCTTTGTTTAGTTAAAAATAACACTTTGTTTAGCGTTTGCCTCACTTCTACACTTTTTTTATTATTTTTGTTTTTTAAATTTTTTTGGTTTTCATCTCGTTTTACTGAATTTCATTTTGGTTTACTTTCGAATAAAACGCTAAAATATGCAATGTAAATAAGTATTGTATATAATATACACATACAGATGCATATACTTATATACATATCCATGTATGTATATATATTTCTATTAATGTATGTATATTTTTTGTTTTTATTTTTATCTTGTTTTTTTTTGTTTTTGTATATAATAGTGATTTTTCGCATGTTTCCATAGGCGTATATATGTATGTATAAATAACGTCGTTTCATTGTATATATATATATATGTAAGTATATATATATATATTTATTTTTATTTTTTATTTATTTTTTTTTTTGTTTTGATAAACTTTTGCGCGGTTTCTATATAACTTCATTTAGCAAGCTGTTATTTATCTTATATTGGTTTTTATGTTTAGCTTTATTATTAGTTTTTACAGTGCCCAAATGTACAAATAGCAAAGAACAATCGAAATAATATCTCTATCAATATATATGTATATATATATAAATATATATATGCATATAAGATCTATGTATATGTATATTTGTATTAAATAGATGGGGAGTTCCGGAATCATCGGGGAAGTGTTTTTTTTGAGGAAAGAAGGAGGGGAAGTGGGGACTCAACTTTTTAATTGCATTTCCACATATTCGTTTTTTTGCTTTACAACAAACAATTCGTTAATATTTAAATAAATTCATAAATCCTATTCAGTTGACAATTGCTACAAAAAAACTGTATAAGTTATATACTATATATATGTATATATATATATATATCTATATGTGTGTATAAATGTGAGTGTGTATGTTATGTATGTATGTATGTATGAATACGATGCCTATACGCGTATCATATGCATAAAGTTCTACGTTTAACCATTATCATAAGTATTTAAAGTATGAGGTAATGCTTTATTTCGACTTAACTATGGAAAAACCCCAACGAACAGATCACAATCGAAATGATCTTCAACTGAAAATGAATATGCTCGATCTGTTTGTTGGTGCTCCAAATAAAATATATATGTATATATATTTATTAATGTATATGTATGTATGTATATATGTATATATATATATATTGTATAATAGGCATACATAGTAAATACATACACATACACATATGTTATACTACATATATGCGATATGGGGCTGGTTTCAAGATGCAGTTGCTCCTTGGAAGCGACTGTTTGGCATCAGCCCCATCCATGTAAATAAGATCTACATACATTCTTTTCTTTATGTGAATATCTATACTATGTTAATATGTACTCTATACACACAAACGTGTGTGTGTGTGAGTGTATATATGTGAATGTGTGTGTGTGTGTGTAGATATAGTAATCGTATTTCTATGGGTTTCTTTTTATGCTTACTCAATTTGCTTCTATTCAAATATGCACTAAATTATTTAAGGTTGACGTGGCTGCCCATGTAAATAAACGATATTTCAACTTCAACTGCTGCAATTGCTGCTGTGTGTGTGTGTGTATCTGTGTGTGTGTTTGTGTGTCCGTGTAAACTCACTTCAGAGAACAAGTCATCGAACAACTGTATGCTACTTAATTTCATCTGCAATATGAAATTCTGATTAGGAAATATTAAAGTGTTTTACTCTAATATTATATCTACGCAGCATTTGTTCAAGTGTAGTGTGACGTTGCCTTGTAGAGAGCCTGTTTCTATTTCTTCTGTTTTATCTGCATTCTTTCAGTGTATAATCGATGTCTACTGTTTGTGAGTATGCTGCTTTTAACGAACCAAAGATTAGAAATTACATTAACACTCGCTTGCCTTCTCAACAAAGTCCCCTAGAGATATTAAGACTATGGCGTTATTATACTCGTATTGTATGTATATATGTACATATGTATGTGAGTGTAAATGGATGGAGCTCTAATCTCATAATTTGAATGTAAATATTATACAGTTAAAGTTGTAATGTGAAATTGAAATTTTAAAACAGACCTGCCAATGCCAATCTACATTAAAACTTAGTCCGAAAATGAAAGCTATAGATATGTTAAACTTACGTGATTTAATGTTAAATATCTAAGAAAAATTACTCATTAGGTGAGTTTATATCGAACTTTGTTGTTAGGTAGTTTAAATGCCGTTCGGCAGATGGGTAAATTGGCAGCGTTTTGAATTCTGTTACAATCTTGCAATACTTTAAATGCATTTCCTTTTCCTTGGAGAGAGAACTATAGAATGTTAAATTTGTTTCTAGATGTTCAGGTCTGTTCTTTACTTAAAATATTTAATCGATTGCTAAAGTCATTAGAAATGTTGTCAACAACGTAGAAATAGGCATTTATAGTATTTATTTATACTAAGCGTACGTACACTTGGCCCTTTCTTAACACGGACTCTTTTAGCACGAACTCGGTCTTACACGGTTACAAATTGGCTCCTATCCCACTTTTAACACGCTAAACACGATTTTTTTTGATAAGGAGCTTCCAAAAGAGGAAACATGTTGAAATAAACTGTCTTAGACTATAAATGCCACCAAATGTATTTCAAATTTAATATGAATAGAAACATATGATCTTACTTTTTAACATTTTTAAGTTTCTATAAAGTTTAACCTGTTAATTAATTATATGAAGCAACTTTTTTAATTTAATACCAACTTTTAATTTTGAAAATATGAATGTTATGCATTTATTAAAGGCATAAACATAATAACTTTTGGTTAATTTTGAACAAATATATGAAACCTTAATAAAAACAGACCAAATTTGAACAATACAATTTTTTTTGCTGCCAATTTTGAATTTTACGAACGTAACCCCTTTATTTTGTACTGAATCCATGTTTCGCTTAACACGAGGATTTCTAGGAACGTAACTCCCGTGTTAAGCGAGGGCCAAGTGTATACGAAATTCACGATGGCCCCAAAAAGTATGCCATAGAAATTTAAGTTGCAATTTGAAGATTCGAAACGCTGACTAGACTAAATATGTATATCGTTCAGCTGGTAATGCTGGAAAGTTGCTAAAGGAATTTGTAAAAAATATGCGATCGTTAGAGTCGTACTGTAATGTTAGGTATTAATTTATGTATTTGGTTTAGCTATGGCCTTGTTGTATGTATATGTGTCAATGGTATGGATGTACATATATATATATATATGTATATGTTTATGTATGTGTATATAAATATGCATGTATATGAATTGTACAAATATCTTGTGTATAATATTGAACAAGCGCTGTTACTCCTTATATTCCTTCCTCTTCTGGTTTTAATACTCTTATGTTTTTGTTTTTGGTTTTTTTCATGGAAAAAAGTCAACTATATATATACATATATATGCATATATTTCTTGCTAGATCGCTATAAATATGTATGTATTTGCACATATGTATATACAGATACATATGTGTGTATATAGATACATATTATCCACTTTATTGCATATTTTTTTAAAAACTGGTTTCGCTAAATTTTTCAATTTCACTTTTCATATATATAGTTATTACACATTTTTATTTTATTTTATACAGATTGCATCTTTGCTTATGTAAGTTTTTTTCAGCTATTATATCTTTTGTTTGCAGTTTGTAAAAAAAAAATGTCTACTAAAAATGTACAATTTACGCGATTGCTTACAGAATTCACTAGGTTCCATTTTGTATATAGTATATAGTAGAGTGTGTAAGTATGTGTGTATGTATATAATTCGTATGCATGCAATTATTGTTATTCTGTATATTATATTCTCTTCAATATCTATAATACATATATATATATGCATACATATATGAATATTTGTATGTAAAATAACACAAAAAAAACGAGTTACAATATTTATATAAGAGTAACGCAAAATGCGCTTCGCGACTTCTGTTGAATTCGTATTCTTGTTAAAATATTTACAGGGTATGTCTAGTTCATCTCAACGTTAAATGCGTTAATTGAAGCAACGAGAGGCGGGAGACAGATCAGCATGTAACCGCTCTCTCTCTCTCTCTCTCCGCACCCATGCATAGATCGGCGCGCATCAAGTTCGCCTAACTACATATACAATCATTATACATACATACATATGTACATAAGTATGTATGTGTATAACATTTCGTTTATTTGTTACTTACAGAAAGTGGCAGTTTCTCATTTCAAATAGCTGTTCAATGCCAGTGAGATTCGCTTTCGCTTTCTCCTCTTTCTCTCTATCTCTTTTCTGCTGCCGCCTGTGCAGTCTGCGATCTCAGTAAGCTTACTTATGGAATTCACCCAGGTGGCAACGCCGTGAGGTGAGTCGGATGTACAAATCATAAAGGGAAATGAAAGGATAATGATTAAACTGCAAATTATAAACAAAATAAAACAAACTTTTAAGTTTTTGTGTCTTGCGTTTTTTGTTGCTTGCTTTCTTACTTTTTTTTTGCTTTTTTTTTAGTTGCATTTTGAAATAAATCCAAAAAACCATATTTATTCAAAACTGCATTTCATTTGTGGTGTTTTCATTGTATATAAAAAAAAATTTTTTTTTCGTTTTCATTTTGTTTGTATATAAATAAAAAGAATTTAGCTTTTTTAAAAAATGTGTGTGTAATAAGTAAAGCATACTAATTAAAACTCAATCAAAAATAAACAATTACTAATTTTTTTCAATCTTTTCTTACTCAACTTAACAATTCTAGCTGTGTGTAAATAGACATTAAAAAATATATTCATATATATATTTTCTTTAATGTAGCTACAAAAATGTACGTGTATAAACAAAAAAAATTAATTATTTTCACTTTTGTTGCTAAGCGGTAAAATTATACAGAGTGCAGCGGATTCACAGGGTGAGCGGTGTGCACAGGGTGTCTGTGTAATTTTACCGTAACAAATTAGCTTCCTGCATTGTATATTAAAGTGTTTACAATAAATTACAAATAAAATTATATTTAAAAATATGTGTGTATATATAAATATATTGAATTTTTATCTGTTCCATTTAGTTCTGTTCGATTTGCAACATAATTAGAAATGTGTTTTCTTTCACGCTTAATATTTGTGTAAGTTTTAAAATACTCAAAAATAAATATCGAAATACATGGACAGATTAAAATTAAAAATCCACTAATTACATAGCAGTCACAATTTGGATGCTACCCTCAATAAATAGGATGCATTCAAAGTTGTAAATTAATTGTTTTACGTACATATTCAACAAATTTAATTTCCAAATCTTAGACAAATATTTAGCGCACAAAAAATTTCATTTACACATTTTTCACAATTTAAAAGAGATATACATAAATATAAACCACACAAAATGTTACTTTTTTTTGCTCGTTTTGTTTGCAGTTGTGGTTGTTGTTTCGATTAAAATTGATCGGTGAGTGTTTTGGGCTTAAACAAAAATTGGAAAATCCTAAAAATTTCTTAACTACATTTTCAATTTAAATTAATATATGTATGTATGTATATATATAAAAAAATATTTGCTTAAACTATATTAAGGTATGATGATAAATTGAAAAAGAAAAAAACGGCCAAAATAGTGGGTTGACATAATTTTGACAAAATGTTTAGAGCAAGATCGAAAACTACAATACGAAAAAAAAAAATAGATGATAATTATATAGAGATATAGTATATATAGAAAGTATATATAGCTATATATGCATATAAGTAAGTGTATAACTATTTGATAAGTAGATGTCTAAAATAACGTTAGTTTAACTGAACACATTTTGAAGTGAGTTTTGTTGTGGGTGTGTATGAAAGTATGTGTGTAATGGTGTTGTGATTGTTGTTGTTGGCAGAAATCTCAGTCTAAAAATGCACACACATAAAGATGTTGTTGTTGTGAAGTTGAAATAAAATATGCATAGAAATAATTGCAATTATAAACTATGAATTAAACTTATGTATTTGTATGCATGTTAATAGAGAATGAGATAACCTATAACATGAACTTGATGCGGTGGTGTCTGTGTATGTGTGTGTATTTGTTTGTTTCTGATTCGTTTGTGGGAAATCGCAGTACTCAGAGATGGCGTCAGCGCAGAGCTAGAGCTAGAGCTAAAGCTGCCACAGCAGTAGTGGCACACAAATGCCCAGCGATAGCAGCAGCAACAACAACAACAGCAGCAATAGCAGCAGTCGTATATGTTGCTGCTGCCAGCACTGTCGCTGAATGCTACAATTATGACGTCGACTACAATGCGATTGCTGCAGTTGCAATTGCAAATGCAGCAAAGCGGATGCCTCTGCTCTAAACGATGACGGCTCGACAGCATCCACAAACAGTTGCTGCTGCTTCGGTTGGTTGCGATGCAGTTGGAACATGAGATGCGCTAGACGCAATGCAGCCGTTGGTAGCACCACCGATACGTTGTTAAAGCTGCTGATGGTAGTGGCTCAGCGGCTGCAGTTGATGGTACGCCGCATGTGGATGCACATGAGCATGAGCATGCGCATGTTGATGTTGATGCTGATGTTGATGCTGATGAGGATGCTGATGCTGATGTGAATGCTGATGCGTTCGATGTGCATGAGTATGCGGATGAGCTGGCGGCGGAAGAGGATGCGTATGCGCATGCGTATGTTGTGTAGTCAGGGGTCGCGCCACTGGCTGATGATGGTAGTAGGCAGGCAGCGTCTGATAGCCACCAGTTGATACAGGTGCTGGCGGCGCTTGCAATTGTTGTTGCTGTTGCTGCTGTGCTGCTGGCGTTGTTGTTGCCGGTAGCTGTGGAGGTGGCAACACAGCGCGCTGCTGCACCTTTGCCTGCTGATGTTGCAACTGTTGGTGTTGCTGCTGCTGTTGAACGTGCTGCTGCTGCTGTTGATGCTGTTGGTGTTGCTGTTGGTGTTGCTGCTGTTGTAAGTGCTGCTGCTGATGTTGCTGCTGCTGCTGTTGATGCTGGTGTTGCTGCTGCTGTTGATGCTCTGCCGCATGACTAGGACGACACAAACGCTCATAGACTTGAGCAGCGCGTGGCGCAACCACCGATGTGGCTGCGGCTGCTGCAGCTGCTGTAGTTGTTGCTGCTGCCGCTGCCGCCACAGCAGACGCTGCCGCAACAGCAGCGGCAACTGCTGCACTGCTCGTTGGTGTCTCCAGCAAATGATGATGACGATGGTGATGATGGTGGTGATGATGATGAGCTTGCGTCTGTACCGTTGTTGTTGTTGTTGTTGTCGATGCCGCGATTGACTGCTCGTTGTTGGTATTGCTGTTGGTATTGCTATTGTTGCCGATGCTGATGCCATTGCTACTATTGCCAATGTTGCTATTACTGATGTTGTTGCCACTGCCACTGCCACTGCCGTTGGTCGTAGACGTTGACGTTGTTGCCGCAACTGCAGCTGCTGCTGCATGCGATGTTTTAGACTGTGACATTGGTGTTGCAGCTGCCGCCGCATCGCTGGTGCTGCTGCTACTGGCAACGGGCGCAACTCCGGCAGCAATGGATGTTGTTGCTGCCACGGCTGCTGCTGCAGCGGCGGCGGCAGCTGCTGCCGACGATGCTGTCATCAGATTGCAAGAGTCAAGTCTTTGTCATTTAGAATTTGTTTGCAGCGCCGCGTTAATCTGTGTCCAGAGTTCCTTCTTGCACGACTTTGAGCTGCAATAAAACAAATTTTAATCATGCTGTCACACATCAAGTACTCTTTTACATTGCAGACTACATAAGGGTAAAAACTTCGGACTACAAAGATTATTTAAGATATTCGAGTTTGCAAGTTTCATTTACAGTTTAATTACATCAAATTTATGGAAAGTTTTGATTTGGAATTGCATTTTATACGAGGTCGCTTCGTACATCGGTTAATAGCATAAACAATATTCAAAACTAACATATAAAAGCAGTTGTTTTCTTGTTGCTCAATACTGAATGCTTTTATCAAAGGCTGCAATGTAAGTTATGCTATAATTGTGGACATTAACTGACCGCTTGATCGACTGCAGCCAATCCTTGAACTGTGCACTGCCCTCGGGGGTGATGTGGAAAGCGGCGCGCGCGGCAAATACAATGCTGACAAACTCCTCGTAGTCCCCCTGAGTCAGATGGTACAACTTCTGGTGTATGCACTGGATGTACCTACAAATCAAAATAGACATCATTAATGCAGGAATCGAGGAACAACATCTGTCTGCTTACATTTGTTGACACTTTTGGACGAGTGGCATTAAAGCCGAGCGCAGATGTTGCATGACCAGCTGATGATTGTTGCGGCCCAGATAGTGCGCCGATTCGATGGCCACATCGTGCAGCACAAACGGACTGACAATGGAGTTGACTGCACAAATGCAGAACTGATGCAGATACTGATTGCCCAGCTTTTTGCTAATCCTCAGCAGCCATTTGACATCCTCGCCATAGGGCGGATGGCGTGCGTACTTTGCCTGCGGCCGATCATCGTGGACGCGTCGCGCCAACGTCTCCATGGCTAGCATGCCCACATTGTAGGCCACCAGCAGATAACGCATTTGTGTCGGTCTAAAATACAAACATAAAGAGTGCGTTAAGATTAACTCAAATAATAGATAACGAAGTACTCACGAGAATTGATGTTGCGGTTGCCGCTGGCGCACTGGCGGCTGCGATGGCGGCGGCTGCTGTTGCTGTGGCGGCGGCGGTGGCGCCTGTTGCTGCATGAACGGGTACACTGCATGCTGCGGCGGATGCTGTGCCGGATGCTGGCCAGGATGCTGACGCAATGGCACACCCACTCCACCGGGTGGCCCATTGGGCGGTGGTGGCGGCGGTGGACCGTAGTAGGCCGGCGCCATGGGTCCCATGGGCGGTCCGGGCGGACCCTGCTGCAGTGATTGATACGCTTGCGGCGGCAGAGACTGGAATGCGCCTGGCGGTGGTGCCTGGAACGCTGGCGGTGGCTGATGTCCCGGCGGCGCTGCATGCACCACACTGGGTGGAGCCAGTTGCTGTTGTTGCTGCTGCTGCTGTTGCTGCTGCTGCTGTTGTTGCTGCTGTTGCTGCTGCTGCTGCTGAGACGCTTGCTGCGGCTGCCCATGCTGGCCATGGCTAGGCTGGCCATTAGGCGGCGGTGGCGGCTGCTGTTGCTGTGCATAGCCCGTGTACAGCGTTTGCGGTGGCGGTGGCAGACCAGCTGAGATGTACATCTGCATCTGTCCGGGCGGATAGCTGAGATTGTGATGGTGTGCATAGATGCTCTGGCAGAACGTGTACGGACCGTATGGCGCCAGTCCAATGGGCGCCAACGTTGCCACGCCCGGCTGGAAGGGCTGCGGCGCCGAACTGACCACCGGAGGTCCTGGCAGAGGTCCTGCGCCTCCAGCTGCCGCGGCCGCTGCATTCATCAGCTGTTGCTGCTGCTGCTGTTGTTGTTGTTGCTGCTGTTGTTGCTGCTGCTGCTGCTGCTGTTGTTGCTGCTGCTGCTGCAGCTCGTGGGATTCGATGAGTGCACTCAGGCTAACCGCAGAATGCTCCAGCTGCTCGTCATGCTGCTCATAGTCAGCGACACTATTGTTGGGCGCATTGCGCGTGTACAACTCATACCAGTAGCGAGCCACCTGGAACAGCACCTCGGGATAGACGCCGCCACCCTTGGCCGCCGTTTCGACTGTGAGACAAGCACGCTCCAACATCAGATCGCTTTGCTCCTTGCACTGCAGTATGGCGCGCTGTATCTCGTTGGGATTGAGTGCGGCCGCATGTGGCAGCACGGAGAGCGCCAATTCGGCAGCCGGATACACCATGTTGCTGTCCCAGCCACGTGAGGCACGATCCGCCATGCCCGCTGCTTCGGGCGGCGTCAGGTGCGCCTCCCATGTGTCAATCAGGAAGCTAATGGCCGGCGCACCAATCTCCATTGCCTGTCCCAGGATCCAAGAGACGTGCGACGAGTAGGTGCGCGACAGCCAATTGGGACTGACGCAATTGTGCAGTCCCAGGGCATAGAGACCCAACTGAAAGGCGCACATGTGGAGCGCCCGGTGCGGGCCATGATGATTCTGACTGGTGCTCGCCTGTGTGAAGAGCGATGTGGAGCTGTTGCCGCCGGCCTTATTGAGCACATTCTTGGCCAGCTCAAACATGAAATGGGCGCTCGCCTCGGACGGTTGATTGGGTATCGAGGGATACGCACGCTTGCCCTTGTAGCGACTCTCCTTGCTGCGACTGCTGTTTGTTGGATTGTTGCCGTTGCCATTGCCGCCGCTGCCAGTGTTGTTGCCGCTGGCATTGTTGCTGTTGCCACCGCTGTTGGATGTGCCGCCAACAGCAGGGGCACCCGATGATCCGACTGCTGCACCACCAGTGGCACCACCAACTGCTCCGACTGCCGCTGCTGCTGCTCCAGGATTATTACTGCCGCTATTGTTCTGGCAAGGCACAAGGCCCGTTGGAGCCTGGGCATTATTGCTGCTGCACGACTGATTGCTGCTGCTGGCCATGCTCAGCGCACACATGCTCAGCTCCAGCTCGGCGCTGGTCGAGCTGTGCGGTCGACTGTTGCCGCCCACGCTGCCATAGTCATTGGGGAGCAGCTCGCAGAGATTGAACGGTGCACTGCCGCCCACTCCGCTGCCACCAGCTCCACCTGCACCACTCGAGCCAGCTCCTCCATATTCGTGATCGTCGCGTCGCAACGATTGCTGGCTGCTGGGCGTACGCACTGGCGGATGACTGGAATAGTAGGCGGGCAACAGTGGCGCCTTGAGCAGCGTGTGTATCTCACGATCCAGCAGCTTCTCCATAATCTTGGCTATCTTACGCGGCTCGTCCTTGTAGTGGGAGAGCAGTGTGAGCGCCAATTCGCCCCGCTGTCGTCGCGTTCCCTCGCACAGCAACGGATGCTCGGCCTCGGAGACATTCGCCTTCAGTCCCAGCGCCGCCACAGCCGCCTCGAAGCCCATGTTCTCCTCGCTGAGCTGCTTGAAGACGGCGGGATTGGAGCGCCGCGTCATGCCCGCCAGCTCGGCGGCCGCATTTGAGGGGAACTTTGCCGACGCGGTCGTCACGAGTGCATCGAAGATGAACGTCGCCAGATTGATCGGCAGCAATGCCTCGCCGCGCGTCTTGAACGTGCCACTGCGCAATTGCTCGGCGCGTTCACGTATCACCTGCAACTCAGCAACACCCAACGGCAAGCGCTTGAGCAGCGCCAAGATGTCCGCCTCCTGGTTTGCAAGCTTCACCTCCAGCGGCTTGGTGCTGGCGGGCGGTCGGGGCATTTCGAGGGCAAACAAACAGATGCGAAAGCCGATGTGATAATGCTCCGAGTTCTCCGACAGCACGGTGCAGAGGAAGGCGCACTTGGAGAGCGTCGAGGATGCCACCACGGTTAGCTGATGCGAGATGGGATTCACATTCTGCTTTTTCCCCTTCCGCTTCGGCGCTGGCGGCAACTCCATCAGCAGGTTGGGCGGATTCGCGAGCATCTGTTCGGCGAGACGTACGGCCAGAATGCACGCTTCTCGACCGTGGCCATGCGCATGCAATCCCTCCGCCCGGGCGAGCAGTATGTCCCAGGCATCCTCTGAGGGACGCACATTCGAAAAGATGTGCGGCTTCTCGTTGGCGAGGGCGACGCCGCGAGCGGCCAGGCTGCTGCTGCTGCAAGGCAGCTCAACGGCAGGCAGAGCGTAGTTTGATGCAGCAGCTCCAGCTGTTGCTGCTGCTCCCGCTGTTGCTCCTCCGGTTGCTGCTGCTGTTGTTGCTCCTCCGGTTGCTGTCGTTGCTGATGTTGTTGCTCCAACTGCTGTTGCTGCTGCTGCTGATGTTGGCGCTGCCTTCGCTGCCAGCGCCGCTCGTGCTGCTGCCGATGTACTTGCCACTGGCGTCAACTCGCCAGCAGCTGCAGCTACGGCCGCATTAACGTCAGCTGCCGCCACTTGCGCGACAAACTCATCGCTGCTGCTGCTGAACGATTCATCCTTAGACAGACGACGCGACACCTGTTGCTGCTGCTGTTGTTGTTGCTGCTGCTGCTGTTGTTGCTGCTGTTGCTGCTGTGCCACTGCTGCAGCTGCAGCCGCCACAGACTTGAGCATGTACGATGTGGAGCTGTTGCTGCTGCCGGAGGCGGTCGATGCAGACGACGATGCCGACGACGCAGACGATGTATCCGATGTGGAGCTCGTCTGCTGTCGATAGTCTGGTGTCCCAGGCACAGGCAACGCCACAGCTGAAACTGCGGCTCCAACGCCAGCTTCATCTGGACTGCTTGTGACTGCGTCTTTGCTCTGCTGTGAGACGGCATCGAAGCTGCTCTGTGAATCGGATTCCGTTAACGATTTCTGTCCCACCACTTTCGGTGTGCGGTCGGTGCAATAGTTGTGACTGCTGCTGTTGTCGCCACCGAAATCATCATTCTCACAGAATCCCTCGCTGCTGGCACTCGACCGATTGCCATCACCGCCACCGCCGCCGCCGCCGCCAGTTGCTGTTGATGCTCCTGGCGCTGAGGCAACACCTCCGCCACCAACTCCAGCTGTCGCTGCATTTGCCTTGGCATTGGCCACGCCAGCAACATTGGCCAACTGTTGCTGCTGCTGCTGCTGCTGTGTCGGCTGACTATTGGCGGCCAGCGTAATGGCATCGCGATCAACGCCCATGCCACAGGCGGCATTGACGCGCGCTAGCATCAGCACAGCGTTTATGGACGGCTGCTCAGAGGGGGAGCCAAACAATTCGGCGCCACTCGCATCGAAGCGTTCCCGATAGCCACTGCGCTCGGGTCGCTGCTTAAAGGCGCTCGCATGCAGCCCATGATCGTTGGACGCACTGAAGTAATTGTAGTGCTTGTTGTTGCTCATCAGTGCCTGTGTGGCATTCAGTTGACTCGCTCCGGCGCCGGTGCCCGGTTCTCCTTTGACATCGGTGTGCTTGAAGCAGGTGAATGGCGAATAGTAAATGGGATTGGTATCATGCGTATGCGTCACACCCGCTATGGGATAATCCTCCCAGTCCAGATAGCATGCCTCAATCGCTGGCTTAAAGCCAATGAAGAGCTCCGTCTCGGAACGTGAGTTCTGTTGATGCTTGTTCGAATACGATGGCGGCATCATGCGACTCTTGACCACACGATCCAAGATCTTCAAATGCCAGGCCGTAAACTGGGCATGCAACATGTCACGCTCATCGGGTGCGAGGCCCGGATTGAGAGCAGCTAGACGCCAGAGGGCGACAATCTCATCGCACAGCGAACTGCACGCATGCTGCAACGCTGTCGAATTCGAATGGGTATTGGAGTGTTTGCCACCGCTGTGACCGTGCGAGCCCATCATGAGGGCCAGCTTCGTTTGGAACCACCAGATGAGCATCTGATCGCAGGCCATGCACTCCTCGGTGATGATCTCAAGCAAGCGCACGGCATTGCGATCACAGCGTCTGTACATTTCGCGCACTATCGACAACAGATTCCACATGCCCTCCGGCTCCCGGCCACGCAACGGACGCAATAACGAAGTCCATTCGGCAGCCGCCGGTGGCGCTGAATTGGTCAGATAGTTGACATCACTAAACACAATTGGCGCGGGCAGAATGAATTTGATGAGTATGCGCTTGATGTTGTTGTGCAGCGTCTTTTCGTCCAGATACCAGCTGGTCTGATCGTTGATCGATGCCCCCGCTGTTGGATCTGGTGCACCGCAGACCGTGTTGATTGCCGTCGGCTGTGCGCTGAGCAGCTCATCGAGCAGCCTCTGTGCCGTTGGTAATATCTGCTGTGGCAATTCACTGATCAGATACTGGGCAAACTTTTGCAGCTGATCACGCTGTAGACGCGTCAATGATTCCGAGACTGGAGCACGCAAGCAAACCTCCAAGGGCTACACATAGAACAGAGAGAGAGGGTGCATGAGTTAGGTAGTGTGTGTGTGTGTGTGGGAGAGAGAGAGAGAGAGAGTAATACTTACACAATGTATACGATGCAGGCAGACGGCAACCACATGGGAGCACCAGTAAGCGGAGGAGGTACAGGTGCAGTTGCACGACGAGATCCGACGGCGATCGAAGGTGACGGCAACATTGAAAAAGGTGCGCGGCGTTTGGCTCACAACACTCGCAGACAGATGAAAACCTGCACACAGCAAGGAAAGAGTTTCGTCATCATCATTGTTCTCTAGACACAAAAAGGACTTGGCGACTTACCAATCTGCAGCGGATCCTTTACGGCACGCCAGCGAAACAATTGATCGCCTCGATTGAATTCATCAGCCGAACTGTTGGCCAAACAGGAGTACAGTCGTATGTCCTCCTCGTTGTCCGGAAAGCTCCAGAATGCAATCCGCAATTGCAGTTGCTCTGGCACCGGTGGATAAACATGCTCGACCAGCTCGAAGGGGATGTATGAGGCCACGCATCTTGCCGCAAGCTCGGCAAGCGACGAGACTTCTACAACATAAGAAAAGAATGCACATTAGTTTTAGATAAATTAGCATAAGTCTCAAACTTCTTGAATTTCATTTAAAATGAATCATTTGACTTAATGCAAACTTGAAAAATATATATATAATAATATAATCATTACCATATTATTTTTTTTTAATATAGCTTATAATAATCACCGTTCCTCCTTAAAATTGTATTATACATGAAAACTATTTTTCAAGATTATAATCTCGGTTTAAACAAATATCCTGCTTGGCTTTTCGTATGTCGGTCTATCCTCAAAAACAATTAATTTTCAATACCTTCAAAGCTTTCAGATTTTAAATATAATTTCCAGCTTATTCGCAATTAGCAAAGCATGAAAATTTGGCAATTAATTTCATCAATAGCCAGTAACCTGAAAAGGTCCTTTTTAGTTTATATGATTTTAATATACAGTGGACATGAATGTTATAGAAAACAGTTGGGTCATTTTGGACCGTCAGGGAATTTTTATTAACTAAAGTTCTTAATACATTGTTTAACATATTTTTACTTAGTTACTTCCAGCTGGTTGAAAAAAGCCGTGATACTTGCTTTTCGATATTTTTTTGTTTTTTAATAATTTTATATAGTTAACAAAAAGTTAAAGAATAAAAGAAGAAGTATCTTTTATGTTAAAAAAAGCAAACTAATATCCTGCGCTTAAATAAATTCAATATCTCTTTTAGTTTGGCCAGTATACTGATTCAAAATTGTCGGTTCGTAGTGGTTGAAATAAGCTGTGATCCACTGTATTTAAGTATTTCACAAGTATGGTTAAATTTATACAGTAATATCAGATTTTGTACTTAATGTGATATATTATTTTTATATAATACCGTATAATGAAGGTATTTAGTAAATAACAAAAAGGGAAGTACATATACATATTAAAATGTAAGCAGAAGTGCCTTTGAATCTTATATTCCACATCATTGTATCGATATGTCATCCTATCACTTAAATGTAATCGTTTATCCACTGTGCAATTTACTTTTACACGCACACATATACAGGCACAAAGCCACGTAAATTTGGCCAACACATGCACAGATCAAATGCTCGGGCAATGACCAAATAAAACGAAGGGCAGCGTCTGCTTGCGGAGGTCAACGTCGTTCTAGTTGTTGTTGCTGTTGCTACTTAAAAAAGCTCAACTCGATGTTTGTTGCATGTTGTCTTAATACGTGTATATACATATTGTATTGTGTATACAATGCAGCGCAATTGACTTGTAGATAAACAAAATTCTACAAATTGTCATGCAAATAAACAAATGGACAAAACAGCCGATACATCGAAAGAAAAAAAAAACAATAATAACAGCATAAATACATGGAAGCACAAACGCACACACATACATACATGCATACTCACATACATTCAAACATATAAAGGTCGTGCCCGTTTGCTTTAGAGCGGGGCACAAAACAAAGCAGCAGAAACAATGAAAGAAGACTGGAGAGTTTTGTTTTTGTTGTGTTCTCCCCCTACTTCTTCTTCTTCTTCTTCTTCTGTTTCGTACGCTCCTTCTTCAGCTGCTTTGAACAAGAGAAACTGAGACAGCATTAACAACATCGTTGTGTGCCCACCCGACAAAATAGCAAAGTTCAAGTTCGCCCACGCAGATGTACATATGGATGCACACATATATTTCATATTGTATTTTACATTTCTATTAAATAGAAAACCTGTTTTCGCTTTCACTATCGTTAAGTCGGTTTGCTTGCTTGCTAATGTCATACTACATTTTTCGTTCACACTATCGATATCGATTTCGTAAGTCTTTGTCGGTTGGCGCACACACACGCACGTACACACACACAAACACGCATGCACAGACTCAGACAGATAGACAAGTTGTAGTATGACCACTGCGCATCGTTTGTTTGTTTTCGTTCATGCGCTTTTTTCGTTCGTTCGTTTCGTTCATTCGTTCGTTCGTTCATCGTTGTTGGGCTGTCGCTTAATTTCAGACACTCTGGCACCATTTTATTCAAAGTCATTTTCCGCAAGCGTCAAGAGTTATTATTATTCATGCATGCCTATTCCTGCTTTATGTATGTACTATATGTACATGTACATACATATATGCGTGCATAAGTATGTGCATATGTAACTTGGTTGTTGGTAGCAACAACAATTAAACGCATTTGTGTCTCTCTCGGTCGCTCATTTACTCTGTTGCAAATCGAGTGGCGCAATGTCATTGTTTCGACAACTGCTGTTGCCAGTTGCCAGTGTTGCCCCTTTTCACTCGAATTGCTACATTTCAATGTGTGGCCAGAGGACAATTCAGGTTATTGAAACAAAGAACAAACTGCAAAAAAGAGGTCAAAACTTTACAAAAAGTACACACAATGTGTGTGCAAGTGTGCCTGTGTGTGTGTTTATCGCGGAAGTGCATGAAAAGAGATATGTATGTATGTATGCACACAAACTGCACAAATACAAATAAACATAATTTTGTTATGCGTCAACGAAAACTTTGAACAGCGCCACAATACTAATTAGATAACATGTGGCAACGCCACACACACACATACACACATAGAACACAGAGGTGCACTCAATACCTAGCGATAGTTCTCATCATTGGTCCTCCGAAAAAAAAAACAATTGAGTACAAGTCACGACCTTGTCAAAGCAGGTGCTGAGACCAATACCTGGCTGTATTACATTTATGCACACTTACTCAACTCTGTCTGCAAACACTCAAACAGACATGCATACGTATATATGTATCTGAGCATTATCCTTGAAAAGGTTCCTTGACACAAACGTCAGCGACAGTAAATTGCAAAAGGCAACGTGTAAAGACAGCAGAAGTTTTGTGGTTACAAGCATTATGTTTGTTTTTTCTTTTCGTTCTTTTTTCGTTTTCTTTTTTTTCATGCCAAGACGGCAGTTAACTTCAGACTTACATATGTATGTACATACATACATATGTATGTATTTACACATTATATGTATGAATCTATATACACATGTGCCTTACATAAATGTGAGTGCAAGTGCTTACAACGTTAAAATGCAGCTGGCAATGCTTGCTCACCTAGTAAAATGCCAGTTCCCCCCAATTACAAAACAAAATAATCAAGCAAGCTATAGTTGTGTTTAGGTAGTACCAGAATATTTAGTGTGACCAAAGCACTAGGAACGAAGAATATTTACTCCTGATCTTTATAGAATGGTTTCTTTTATTTTTGTTCATGTGATCGTATCATATCATAGTTCACTTGCATTGTAAAATAATTAAATGTACTAAAAATAAAATCTGTACATACAAATTTCCATGCCTGATGGCCCAGAATTTTTAAAATAAACAAATAAATTATATTTTAATTATCGTTTTTAAATGATTTTAAGACAATTGAGATAAAAAAAATGTTTATTGTCACTATTAAGTAGATTTTATTGATTCCAAAATGTTACTAAATTAATCTAAATTTAAATTTAAACTTTTTTTGTTTGTTTCGCTTATCTTAGAAACGTTTCTGCACATATGTACATATATCCAAATATTCCAACTGTTGCACATAATTGACATAAATAGTATATATTACATAGCACATAAAACTCTACATACATTTGTATATCGGTGTATCGAGACATTATGCAGATGTTTATGTATTTTTATACATTTCCGATTGATAATCGTTTATAATACCCTTCTACCCGGGTATAAAAACAACCAGCACACAAACACAAATACAAAACAAAGAGCAATGGCAGCGCAGTCGCAACTCCACTGAGATTACATGCTGATAATACTGCGGCGGCGCACAGGACGCGAACAGACCAAAAACAATGAGAAATGCATACATACATACATACTCATATACATACATACATATGTACATATCTACACAAAACAGGGCCAAAATAAAAAGAAAATAATACCAGAATAGAGGGAAAAGGGGAAAGAAACGTAAGGTAACGGACAAAGACAAAAAATGTAACCCATAAAGTCGTGATTTTGACTTTAGCGATAAGCAGAGGACGCTGGCAGCAGCAGCCAGCAACTGCTGTCGAACTGTCTGCCTCATGTATGTATAAATACATACACATATGTACATACATACGTACGTATATATATGCAATGCTAGTAATTTTGCAGCATATAATAGGCTTGCGCGGTGTTGCCGTATCGTTGAAACGGACCAAATCTGCACTGATCAGTTGTTGGTCACTATCCTTAAAAAGTTTTCATGAATTGATTCTGCGGTTATGCATTAGTTCACCTCATATGAAATGTTTCAGGAAATATGGAAAATACAATTTAACAAATTTAGAAAGTCTATAATGATTTCAATTGTTTTAGTTTTTAAAGTTGACTATTTAAGTGTTTAGAATTAAGTTTAAACATAGGTAATAAACTCTCAGCAGGAATGCTCGTCAACTTCAACCTTATTCGCTAGATTTGCTCTAAGCAAATTTCAATTATAGAATGCAATTAAAGAAACTATTAGTAGGATTAGTCTACTCACCGTAATATCGCCCACATTGGACACCAGTCGCAAGTGACCCACCTGCGCTGGTCATTCCATTGTTGCCATTGCCACCAGATGCTCCACCACATGCATTTGTGCCGAATGTGGAGCCGCTGCCGCCATTACTGCTGTTGCTCTGTGTGGCACCTGAGATGGACGCGATTCCTCCACCATTCACTGCACCAGAGGCCGCCAAGCCAGTGCCATTGGTTGGCTTCTTCCAGCCACGCCAGTTGTTGCACAATGATTCCGCCTCGGAACTCCAGCTGCATAGTGAATCCTCTTCAAAGCGTATCGAATCATCAAAACTGAAACGGTCCATTTCCTCAGGATTCCACTCATTGCCACCGCCGCCGCCAGCAGCATTTGCATCGGCGCCAGCGCCTGCAGCATTAGCAGCAGCAGCTCCGCCACCAGCGGTGGCAGCTGCATTATTATTGTTATTGTTGCGACCTGCGGCGGCTACAGCAGCAGCGGCGCCAGCTGCGCCGCCAGCAGAGGCATCAGCTCTGTTATTGTTGTTGTTGTTGCTGCCGTTGCGATTCGCCAGGTTGAAGCTGGGGGTGGAGCGCGCGGGTGGTGAGCTTTTTAAGCAGTCTTCGCGTGAGCTTCGACTGTTCCTCTAGCTCGGTGAAGAGCTTTCAAGCAGTCTTCTCGAGAGCTTTTGCCTTTCTCCTTTTATCTCTGATGATTGGACTTCTTCGATGTGCGACGCGCTTGTCTTGTTTTCTTAGTTTTTTGTTTTTAGAAAAGGTTTGTCGTTCTTGTTGTTGCTCTGGATGGATATTTGTTTTGTTTTGTGTGACTCTCTGCTTCTTCCGCTAGTTGTTGTTGCTATTATTGTTTTGTTTTGCTTGCTTTTTGTTTTTTACGTGAAGTGCAATTTTTACTTTCGTCGCTCAAGTTTTTCGTGTAAAAGGCGAAATGTTGAGCGGTTTTTTATTTGTTGTTTCTAGTTGTTCTATTTGTTTGTTTGTTACTTTTCAATATTCCAGTTGTCAAGTGCTATTTAATGCTTTCATTTAATTTTAATACCTATTTATTTACAATAATGTAATATATACAATATGCATGTGACAGTTTGCCGCGCAGTTATTCTGTTTGTGTTTCTTCTGCGCCAGGACAAATTTGAAGCTTGATTTCATAAAAAACCCCCCCAAAAAAGAAAAAACAAACTTTTTTGTTGAGCACTTTGCAGTTTGTGTCACGCCGTGACACGATTAATTTTTGTTTTCTTTTTGTTGTTGTCACTTGCACTCAACACGAAGGCTTTTCGATGACCGCTGACCGAGCGAGCAATTTGTTATTGGAGGGGGCGGGGGGATGAACCACAAGAGAGTGGAAATATTTAAAAAGTGACAACAACCAATTCTTTAATTGCAAAAACCAAGAGATGAGAGCAGACAAAACGAACTGAACGCGTTGCGCGTTGTTGTTGCGACTGTGTCTATTGTTTATTGTCGTCGTTGTTTTGTTTCATGCTATTTTTCACGGCTATGTGAATTTGTACCCCCCACAGCAGCAGCGGCAGCGCAGCAGCAGCGAAGAGTGAGAAAGTCACAGCAGAGGCGCAAACGTCGCTGGGGGGAGCAGTTATTGTGACTGTATGCGTGTATGTCTGTCTCTTAGTGTATGTGTGACTGTGACTGCCAAAATAGAGAACGCCAAAATGGCCAATTGTTGTTGGTCACACAGTTTTATGTATGTATGTATGTGCAAGCATACACGACTACGTGCAGACATACACATACATATATATATGTACGCGTATGTATATGTGGCGATGTTGCTGTTTTAACTGCAGCAGGACCAGCTGCTCTGTTGTTGCTGCTGCCGCCGACGTCGCCGTTGACTGCGCTATGCTGTGTGCCCGCGTCCCTTTCAGCAGCAACCTTTAATTATTTTTCACTTTTATGCTCATCTTCGTTCGCTCCTTTTTTATCCTGCCTTCTGCCTTGTCGCGAAACCTGCGCGCGAGCTCGCTCTTTCTTTATCGCACTCGTACACTCACTCTGGCCTGTTTAGACAGACAGAAACACACACGCAAACGCAAACACACACGCACACATGAATATATACACTAATGCACCGCTCCCGCACACACAACACACACACATACACACACAAGACGGCAACAACAGCAACAGCACAACATCAATATATTGATATACATATATCAATGCCTGTATGTGTGCGCAAATGTATTGGTCGTATGTATGGTTGTGTGTGTTCGTGTGCACGAAATGCGTTAAAGAAAACGTTGAAAAAAACCTTTTAGTTTGCCCGTTTCAAATTAATTTTACTTTTTCACACCACTTATGCACTCCAATTTGTTAGTTGATAATCAATGCAAAATTTAGTTATGATTTTGGGTTGCATTTGCTGCATTTTTACACAGTTTTCATGATTTTTTGAACGGGACTTTGTTTTTATCCATCACAAAAATCGCGTTCGCGTTCGTACTAGTGATCAGCGTGACCGCATCTTGAAGTTTAAAATACACCGTTTTATTATCAAAAATATACTTCATATACTAGTTTTGCAAATGGATGTATGTACCAAGCTTGGCTACACTATTTCAAATGTTAAGATTTTTTTTAAATATTAAGACAAAACGGCGCCGATTTTTAAATATATATTGCTGGAAACAAACTTCCAATAGTATAAGTATTTTTGTTAATGTAAAATATATTGGATAGCTTCTTAATGGTGCTATTATTATTATGTTCACTGAAAGAACGAGCTTCTACGTCAAAATTACCTATGTCAGCTGCCAGCATTTTTAAACAATCATCTGTGTTTACATCTTTGCAAGTCCATACAAAGCTGAGTGGTACGAAACTCTTATAATTGGTGCCATGACAACAGCAATGCTGGATACCTTGACCTAATTGTTATTGTTTTCTTTCGTTTGGAATGGATTTCTGTTTGATTATTAATAAACAATTATATGATAAATTGTGTGTAGACATGTTTATTTATTCTATTTAATTAAATACTCTATTATAACTAATATATTGCAAGTATCTAACAATTGTGTATTTAAGGATAAATATTAACACAATTGCATGGAAGAAGCTTAAAGCTATTATATTTTTAATTACAAACAAATAAGAATTTTTGTTATAAAAAAAAAAAACAAAAACAAAACAAATGTTTACATACGGCTTTAGACAAATACTACAAAAATACCAGAATCTGCCAATCCACAATGGTATAATTATGCATTTAACTTGCGGTCACGCTGCACCGTAGAGCAGCGTCAATCAAATCAAAAATAGCAAAACATTTTGTGATCATTTTGCGCTGTTTTATCAATAAGTTTCCAAAGTGACAAGGATAAGACGACGACGCCAAAGATGCCGCTGAAGGCCGTGTGCATCGAGTTGCGCCCAAATCTTTGCAGCGGCCATGTGTTCTTGCAATTCGAGCACGACCTCTGCAACAGCAACAAAACGCGCGTCGTCATCAAGGAGAACGACATGCATATCGTGGAAGATGTGGATGTGGATGAAGCGGAAGCAGCCAGTGAGCTGGTGATGCGACATGCCAACTATGGCATGGATATTCAACAGATCTCCATGTTCACAGCCAGCAATCAAAATATCAGTTTCCGTTTTAACTATACGCAAATCGATCTCGATGCAGTGCACAAGGCGGGCAATCTGCAAGTGGAACCGAAGCCGATGCCATTGATGCTCAGCTTTGCGGAACGCCAGATAGCGGTGACGTTGCGCTGCAGCAACTGTCACTACGAATTGGTGGCCAGCTGTTGCTACAATAAATTGCGTGAATTTCCCAGCGGCCTCATCGATCCCAGCGAATTCTTTTGCCATAATCATCATGGCAACACGTCCAATCAACAGCAACAGCAGCCGACACTGGTGCCGGGACCAACCGATCTGTACTATGGCCTCAATCACATTGTGCTTAACATTGCCGTCCTGCAGCGCAGCGTTATCAATTCATCGGATCATCTGTATTGCAAGCGTTGCATGCGTATGCTGGGCCATCTTATTCTCGAGGGCGCCGCTGCCAAGTTGTGGGCGGATGCACTACGTTGGCTGCCAAGCGCCAACCAGGAGGAGAAGCAACCACCACCGTCATCATCAGCATCAGCAGTACCTCGCCAGTTGTTTCAGCATTCAACAGTGTCACAACTTATGCTGCGATTGCTCAGCAATCTGTGGATGCAATCGGTGCCACAGTTCGGCGGCAGTCGTGCTCTGCTCGTGGCTAGCATGCCCGATCGACGTCAGCATTATATGCTAATTCAGGTGCTTGAACGGCAACTGGCGGTGCTGCGTCGTTTGCCTAAAGTTCCTGGCGTAGCACAGAAGCAACTGCACTATTTGCGCGCCTGCAAACTCTATTTTCGTGTGTACAACAGCAGCGAGGCGGAGTCAGAGCTACTGCTAAAGCAACAGCAGCAGCTGGAGCTGCCCAAGCTGAGCATATCGCCGTATTTGTTTACAGAGCTGCAGGCGCGCTTGACACGCAATTCGCAATTGATACCAAAGGCCTGGCGACACAATTGTGCCCAGGAGCAGCTGCTGCTCACGTACTTCTTCTACGAGAGGGAGCAGCAGGAGCAGGAAGAGGAGCTGTTGAGAGAGCAGCCGTCGAAGCCACTGAATCTAAAGGTAATATTCAAACGCATTTAATTCGCTCAGCGCATTTCTAAACCTGGAAAATTTGCAGCAAAAGCACGCACAGAAACTGGAGACGGATGAGGAATATGAGACTGATGCTGGCCTGGATGCCAGCTTGGATGAGGATGAAGACGACAATGACGATGATGAGGAAGAGGATGAGGAGCAGAATGACAGCGATGATGAGCAATCGGATACGGATAGCGAACCAAAGTCAACATTGCGCCATAAATTTGCACCCATCATGGCGTATGAGAAGAATCTTGTGAAGCGTTGGCCCACTCAACGGCAGTCAAAGTCAAAGTCGAGTCCATGTCCCAGTCCCACAATGCCGCCAGATCCTTGCGAGGAGGACAGCGGCAAGCATTAGCTACATGTAAAAATCAGCTTTGTAATTTCAAGAAATGAATTCGCCTATTTTTTGTTTCGTTGTTTATTGTTTCTGTTTGATTTTAATTTTTGTTTTGGAATATGTAACTTTAATATTTTGTTTTTAGATTGAAATTTGAATAATATTTAGTAACAAGTATTAATTCGAAACAAAGTACTTATAGATTTGTATATATATATATCTATATATATAGATTTGGTATAGAAACACTTTGCAGATTTTGTGATTGCAAATCTCTCGACTTATGTTTAATTTTTGTGATTAAGGGCAACGCATGTGTTCAACAAAAAAACAAAAAAAATACAAAACAAAATAAAGACGAATCGCTTCCATTAAGTTACCCACCCAGAAAAGCAGTTCGCCTCTTTTTATGGATTCACTTGGCCATGCGACGCATCTGCTTAGTCTGCTCACTCATCGCCAGTTGGGCATTATCTGCCTTATTGATTAACGCATCCAACTTGTCTAACTGTCCATCCATGCGCTTTTGTTGCGCTGCCTTCGCGGCGCTCACTTGGGCCGCCGTTGGCGCCATTGGCTGTGGCTGCCGTTGCACTGGCGGCTGCTGCTGCTGCTGCTCTTCCTCCTGGCTACTTCCAGGTATGTCCATGGAGCCGGCAGTGCCACTGGCACCACTAAAGCTGCCGCCACGGGCAAAAATGTTGCTTAGACTGCCGCATGCTGTCTGCTTGAAGCGATTCAAGCGTTGCTGTGTGCTCGATAGAATGCTATTCAACTCATCCAGTTTGCCACCAGCGCCACGTAGCTGTTCCTCCTGCTGTTCCAGGGCCTGTAGAGAGAGAGAGTGGAAGCTGAGAAAGATCAGGGATGCGTTGGCACACCACTTACATTCGCCTCGGCTGCCTCCTGCTCGGCCAGCTGCTGCTCGATGCGTTCGCTGCGAAGTCGCTCAAACTCAGCTTGATCTGGCGGCTGGATGCCCAGCAATTCAGCACGTTGGCATTCCTGCTCGTAGCTTGTGCTGTGCTCGGCCATGTCGCGTTCTCGTTTGTTGTCTGCGCTAATCAAGAGCCATCGATTTTTGTTGAATGAGCCAACTCTTAAAGCACAAAAACTGGGACACGACGCATGCGTCGAAAGAACTCCACTAGAAAGAAAACAGCTGACAATCATTTGTGGTTGAATGACAAACCGAAAATGTTGCTTTATATAATTTTTATACAAATACGAAATTACTATAACTATATACATATAGTATATACTACATAGATTGTAATTAAGATTAGGGATCCGCACTGCGCTCATAGATCTGTATGTAGGACTCGGTTAGCGTAATCATCTGTGGCAAAATTTCTGTAACATGCAGATCCTGCATCTCGTACCATTGCCCATTCGCCTTGTGCAGAATGTGGACACGATAGGTGCCCTTCTTGGGGTCGCCGTCGTGCACAATGTTCGCAACCAGATTGTATTTGGTGTCGTTGAGCGATTTGTCGCGCTGCTTCATGCCCAGTATGTCGCCAAAGTCCACATTTCTGTCAAGGATCAAGAGCAAAGAAAAAAAGATGAGATACTTGGCTTACATTCACTTTAAATTTTGACGTAATTGTTTTTAAAAGCTACAAATGATTTGTGTCTGTGATAAGCACTGGTTGAAATACATGCTATGGTGTGAGTCTCCCTAAACACCGATCTTAGACAAATTTGTATATACAATTTGAAATGGTTAACGATTTTTATATGTTATAAAAACTATGTAGATATTATTACATTGAAATTTTGAATGCTTTACTTCAAGTGATTTCAAATAACTAAGTTTAAAAAAATAATGTTGGTGAAATTCATTTCGTGCGAATTGTGTGATGTAAATTCATAATTTGTTTAAATTGCTCTACTCACTTGATTGGAAAGTTGACAATGGTCGGATTCTTCTCCAGAAAGAATGTGTTCTTGGTGAAGCGTTTGATGTACAATATGATAAATTGTGGCAGTCGTGTGATCTCGAAACGCTTCATAAAATTATCCTTATATGTTTTGTACTCCTTCTCGGCGCTGCCATTGAATTTGCCCAGCAGCTGATAGAGATTCACCTGCGGTATGATATTTTCCCGGAACTCGTCCGTAAACAGCGGCGGCGGCGGCAAATCGCAGGTTAGATAAATGAAATTTGTGTGTTCCACCTGATGCTTGTACTCGTCTGTGGCGAGCAACTGCTGCTTGGCTGCATCATCCAATTCGACGGGCGGAATTTTCCGTGTATAGATCTTCATTTCACCCAAAAAGATCTTGTACAAAATTGACGAGTTCGGCTGCTTGTTGCCCTTGAGTGCACGGTGAAGTGTGTTCAGAAACCACGAGAGGAAATCAATGGGATCTCCCTGTTCGGTGATCTGGAAACGTTTGCTTGACCACAGCACGACTGCTTGGAGCATTTCATGGGGCGAAACGTGCGCCTTGAAATTGCGAGGATTCCACATCTTTCGCATTAGTTCGCCAAAGCGCTGCACCAGCGTGAACATGGAATCGCCCGGTGGTCGCTTAATGCTAGCATAGCTCTGCTCTCGGAGAAAGTAATCCCGCAACGGACTCACATGGGACAAGGCATGAAGCACCACATTGCAGTAGTCATTTGCTTTGATGTTGTTTAGGCCCACGACACCGGGCAAATACAGCACACCATCAACTGTGCGTGAATGCTTGGGCTGGATTTGATCCAGTTTGTTGATCTCATTGCGCAGAAAGGTGGGATTCAGCACGTATTTGATGTCATCCAGGGATGAATCAATGATTTCATAATTGTCGGGCAGACAGTAGAAGCGCAGCGTATGCAGATTGAGGAACACATGATGCGCCTCGCCCACCGAGTGTGTGTAGGCGTGTGTGTTGGTGCCACGCCCCTGGAAGTACTTGCCACACACGAGGCAGGCGTAAACGTTTATGCGCGTCAGCGAGATGGAACAGAGTTTCTCAAAGTCAAAATCGAGTAGATTCCGGTTGATGGTGTCCAGATACGGGCACACACGGTACTTGGGATTGAACACCGATGGCGTTTCTATTTGGATAATTAATAATATGTATTTAAATTGTTGTACAAGTCGCATTCATTACTTATTAAGCTCACCATCGTCTTCCAGGAGTGTTTTCGGTTTCGTTTCCAATTTGACGCGCTTTGCTGCTTGTAGGACAAAATAATATAGCAACTAGTTAGTTGTGGTCACACATACTCAGTTTATTTTGTATTTTATTTATTACCTTCTGGTTCTGTTTGCGCCATTTTCTATTCAATATATGAATGTTTACGAATTTATTTCGGCGAAGATGTGTTTGTTTTGTGTTGTTGCCGGCGATTATATTATATTGTGAGTGTGACCGCACGCTGCATTTCGACCACACGGCAAATGCCAACATTAGTTCGGTCCCACTATTGTTACTTTTTGATTTATCGATTACAATAGAGCTTGTGTACTTTTTCTGTTGATCTGGTAATCTTTTTTTTTTAAACAACCGACAATATACTCAAGAGGCGTTACGTTTAAATTTGGAATTACATTTTTGGTGGCAAACGATTAAGTGGAGCCTAAAATTGGCTATTGCAGAATTTAATTATGTAATCCATTCAAAAAGAAAAATGATTTCCTACTAGTTAGACGATTAATAAATAAGGCAAAATGAAGAATATGAAAGCCGAGCAATGCTGAATCTGTTTAAATCGGTTTAAAACATTGAAAACAACGCATGAAATGTTGATTGGTATTATTTTATAATAAGCCTTAACTTATTTGATTAGTTAAATATACTAGCTATGAACAAACCACCTGACGAAAAAAAGTTGATTTGTAAAAAAAAAAATCATATGTTTTAGCTTAGGTGACGTGTTTAACAAATTTGAGTCAATTACGAACGCTTAATTACGAGCATCGTATTTGAAAACCTAATTAAAACCACAGTCTGACGTTCGAATTTGATCAGATGTTTTTGTTTTCATTTTTGTTGTGTTCTGTTTATGGGAGCTTAGTGATGTGTTAGACATTTGAGACAGGTCAACGAACAACAGAACAGAAAAGTGCAAATATTGCTTGCCACAAAGGTCGAACAATCGAGTGAGGTATGATATGAGATGAGGGTTTTTGCTAGGTCAAAACGAGTGAAAGGGTTGCGCAAGTAAAGTGTTAAATTGCCCTGTTGATTTGATGGGCTCGTCTCTGCCTACAACCGAGAAGGAGAAACAAAGAAAGAAAGAGAGAGGGAGAGAGAGAGAGAGAGAGAATCTAGTGTTTTGCAAATTGAATCAACGCTAATTGGCGGGCATTTTTCTATTTTGTAGTTATTAGTAAATCGCAGCAGGTCGATTTAAAAAGGGGAGACAACACAACAGCCTCTGGCACTGGCACTGGCACTGAAACTACCTAGCACCTGCCCTCCACAATATGACATCTCACTCTCTTAGTGCTGCTGTCCCGCTCTGCTGGTCGCACGCAATCCAATTACAACAAATTGAGGCAAACCGAGTAGCCAATTGACTAAGTCGTATGATGATGACTGTCATTGTTTTTAATGCATAAACAAAATACACAACCAAAAGCAAAGAACAAAAATTCAAATTGAAATTTTAGCTGTGAGGATTGATGCGGGTGCAAGATCACGAGATCCACATAAATCCGAAGCGAAGCCAAGCCTTTCCATTGTAGTAAATCGGCCTTGAGCATATGAGAATTATTTGGGGTTTTTTTTATTGTTTTTGTAGTCATTTATTTGGGACTCATGATGATGTCGGTGCTGTCACCACAATGCACACATGACTCGCAGTCGTATTAGATAAGTTTATTATATAGAATAAATATAGTACGCGTGGAGGGCCCTAACACACAGCGAGCACTGCGAACACCCATCATAAAGAAGTTAAGCAATTCAACTGTTTAAAGCATAAATTGCTTAATAGAGTTATACTCACTCGTTCGCGCCAATTGGGGGCATATAAAATGTGTCGCGTTTATATCATTTCTATTTCCACTTTTTTTCATTTTTGCTGTCGCAGTACTATTCAAAGTAACCGCCGTTTGATGAGCTGACTAACTGACTCAATGACTGCTGGACGGATTTACTTAAAATTGCAGTTCGCTAGGGTAACAAATTGCACTTTAAGAGCGAACAAAATAAAAGTAAAAAAAAGCTACTGTGAAATTAAATAATAAATTGCACACATAAAATACTTTTTTTTTACTTACTTTTTATTGCATTTAATAAGCGTATTTCCCGAATTGCATGTCGCTGCCTTCAAAATATACTTTTTATTAGCCCAGCTCATTATCAATGTTCTGTCTAGAAAACGGGTTCGCAATACTCAATACAACACTTATGAAAGTTACAGTCGAGTGCGATAATATTCTAAAAATATACCAAGTTAATATACTGACAAATACTAAAAGAAGGATATAATATGTATATCGATATGCTACGACAGTCAAAATATATTATTCTGAATATATACCAACATATACTAAAATATACCGAAGGGAGTAATTGGTATATTCAAAATAAATTAAAAAATATATCAGATTGTGTAGCAATCCAGCTTAAATCCGACTTTATTACATTTGTTTTGCTATATAAAATTGTTTCTTACATAACTTCAAGAAATATAAAGACTCTAATAATATATGTAGGTGTGTACCAAAAAAATACAGTATTATTGTAAAAAATGTCAAATTAGTATACCAACAAATACTAAAATACACCAAAGGTTATAATTGGTATATCAATATACTGCTACATTCAAAATGTATTACTACCAAATTAATTTAAAATATGCCGAAAGGTATACTTGGAATATCAATTATACTGCATTTGAAATACAGCTTAGAGTACACAATATATCAGATTGTCTACTAAACCATCTAAGACCCGACCTCAAAAATAATAAATACTCATGTTAAGAATGCGTGTAACAAAATAAAAAGTTAAAGTTTTCGAGAACAAATTTGCAAATTGTAAGAAAACTACAATTATTTAAATTTATTGCTCTGTTCATAATATGATCAGAGAGGTCATTCACTTTGGATTTGACTATGCGCATTGCGCACATCAAACATAGATTATCTCATAAGTTATTACGCACTTTTTGAACAACTCGTACTTAAGATTTGCGCCACTTTCAATTGACTTTCATCAAAAACGATTATGACATTCAAATCGATAAGCATTTCACAAATGCCCGCAAAAAAATCAGACCTCTAAGTGTCAAAGCATCGAACAAACGTCGCTTTCGATTCACTCTGTCTGGCAAAAGATAAACTCGAAAAAAGAGAATTATCAATCGCGATAAGAATGGGAAATTGTGTCTAGAGTTCAGGGTCATGATATCTTACGAAAAGTTCTATAACTATTGTACATATGTACTATTCTCAGAAAAGCCAAAGGCAGTCAGTCAGTCATATGGTTGTACGTATTAATTATATAACGTTCGCATTATTAGTTGTCGCCTCCGTCATAAATTGACATTTGATGAATATCAATTAAGCGTTCATAAATAATTAGAACATTTGTTTGTATTTCGTTGCTGATGTTGTTGTTTTATTCTCTTCAATTCATTTTGTTGTTAGTGTTGTTTTTTTTTCAGTGAATTCGCAAATTGTGTGTTGAGGGGCTTTTAATTGCTGTTGAACAATCGAAAGCGCGGGGCGATGATCGTAAATCATATAGTATGTAGTATAGAGCATACAATACAATATAGTATACAATTCCGTACGTAGACCCCAATAAACCGTCTGCCGTCTGCGCCAGGCTCTTCAAATGTGGCCTGCCTCAATTATTCATACGCCGCGTGGGACCACGAATCCGGCTGCCTTCACCTACTTAACATGCGTATGTAATCATATATGTGTACGACGATGTTATAACATTTCGATTCCAATTTTTTTTTTTTTTTTTGCGCACTTGTGTGCTTATCAAATGGCAGTCCAAACGTTCACCCAATCCGGCCAATCTCTCTAGCTCTTAGCTCTTAGCTGTTAGCTGTTAGCTAACCAAGTCCAGGGGCCGACACGCGTCTTTATTATTGTTGCATTCTATGTAATTGTATTTCGGTTTTTTTTATCTACGACACTTTTTTCGACAATTCTGTGCGCTGAATTACGCATTAAGTGACTTAAGCGCTATCTGAGATCAAAGTTTGCGACGAAGCAAGCGAGCAGGTTCGTTGGTTGGTAGGTTTATTGCCTCCCTCTCTAACAATACCCCATGCTAGCGATCGAGTTCGGTTTTTAATGTCTCTCTGGGCCCAAAATACCTCGTAAAAATGCCAGGCAAATGAATGCCGACGAACGCATGCGCGATTCACGTGAACCAAAACGACGACACGACCAAAACGAAGACGAAGGCGATGGCGACGACGACGACGACGACGAGCGAAGGGGATCGAGAGAGTGGAACGTGAGAGGCTGAATGAGGCACACAGCTGACGGACGACAGACGACGGCCGGCGATCGATCAATAGAAATACAATATACCATATATCCGACTGCACTTAGCGAAATCAAACAATATTTAGTATCTGAAGTAGCTTTCTATTTGTTTTACTTTACTTTAGACGACAAATAGAAATTGTTGCGATTGTCAATATTAATTGCATTCAATATACAAAAGAAACAGACTCTCATTATAATCTATAGAAAATTAACCATTTTATTGTATTACAAAATAATTTAAATACTAAAATAGTTTGTTATTTCAAATACATACTTGCTCTTAGTGCAATAACATTTTCGTTATTAAAATAAATATTTAATATTTGAAGTGTTTAATGCAATTTAACAATTGATTTTTAAATTAAGAATTCTAATTATAAAGTATTTATTCTTAAGCCAATTAAGTATTTTGTTGTATAACAAAATAATTAATGTACAACGATTTTTTACTCATTTTAAAAAACAATGTATCTATTAAAATAAATATTAAATATTTAGAGTGTTTTTCTTTAACAATCGTTTCGCAATTCAAAATTACGTAATAACAATAAATACAAAATAAATAAAATATCTTAGGAAATACACAAAAAAAAAAACAAGTAAGAAAGTTACAGTCGAGTGGGCTCGACTAAGAGCTACTCGCTACCCATTTTAAATAAAGGCAAAACAGTGCGGTATTATTCTTAAATGAATATACCACAAAAATAATAAATTATACCCAAGGCTATATTTGGTATTAAATTGAAAATATGCCAGATTGCAAGCCAAAGACCCGTAGTAAGAACGCATTTTTTCTCATACAAATGAATTTCTTAAGTAATTTTTAAATTTTTTATGTGATCGTAAAGTACTAAAATTCTTTGTTATTTTAAATACATAGCTAGTGCAAACACATTGTGTTTTTTTTTATAATAAATATTAAATAATTAGAGTATTTATTATTATGTTTTTAACATATATTACAGCTCATATATAGCATTTAACAATTACTTTTAAATTCAGAAATTAGAAATAATGATAAATAGAATCTGAAATTAGCAAATCAAACAAAAATATAATATTCTTTATGGATTTCTTTAATCAAGTTTTTAAGCTATATATTCCCATATTCTATTTTTTATGTAGTTTCCTAATTTGAAATTAAAATTTAAATGTAAAATCCATCAATAAATTCCACAAAGTAGAAACAGAAATTTCAATTGATTTCAAGCCACATCAAATACGGAAGCAGGAAATCAAGTTTCTGCTTGATTTCTTTCCATTTTGGCTTTAAAGTTACAACTATAAAATATTTTTGCGCAGTGCATAGGTTTGTTTTGAGCAAATGTTTATATGTTAATTGTTCATTAAGTGTTGAAATCAAATTAAGTATTTCCATTTTGCACGTTTGTTCGCTCGTCTGGCTCGCTTTTATTTGCGTTTATTTTTAGATCGGCTGGCGCATAATATTATTAATGTTATACTATGTACGTGGTTGAATGTTCCAGTCCAGTTCGAAGTTGTAACGCTGTCCAAATACATTGTTTATGTTTTGAACTTGTACGATGAACCGCCTACGTTGCGTATGATTAATATTGCGATGTGTCAAGCGAGGGAAAGACAAATGGGGTTGTGTTTGAACTTGAGACTGGATTTTTGATCAAGTTTCTGGTTTAAGGTGTTTTTTTTGTGTTTGTGTTTACATCATTCCCAACAGCTGATAAGCTAATCGAAAAGGATAATTGAGCTGCTGCGTCGGCGGCGGAAATGTGCGATGTGGGAGAACTGACCCAATGTTAACTCAATGTCTGTGTGTGTATGCTTAGTATGTGTGTGTGTGTGTGTGTGTGTATGTGTGAAGTAGACTGGTATGCAATTAGTTGGCAATCGGCGACGTCAACTCGAAAGTGTGAGAATCTTGAAAGGGTAATTAGCACATTGGAGTACGTCGTACGTCTTTGCTGCATGGCCATTGTTGTTGCTACATTTTACGTGTTTTTTTTTTTTTTTTTGGTTTTGTATAGATGCCATAAAAACTAATCAAGCACCTCACATCGCACCTCCACACATGCACACACACACACGCACACACACGCACAACAACAATAGGAACAGCAACATCTGTTTGTTGACCATGTCTGAAGTCGAGCAAACCAGACCCCAACTCTCGCAACTCGTACTCGTATAAAAGCTGATCAATCGCGGCTGCAAGTGCGCAGTCCGTCAACTCTATCAACCAAATCAAATCTCAATCTCGTGCGCAGACCGAACATTCTACTAGACCCGGCCTATATACAGAGTATAATCCATTGATCGTCAAGATCGCAATCAAATTTGCGGCACGGTTCATTTTATTTTCTGCGCGCGTGTTTTTAGTCCACAACCTTTCAAAAAACCAAAAAAAAACCGAAATTTCAGTTCTCGGTTAAGTTAATTACGGCCGTGAGATAAGAAAACTAAACCTACACACGTCAATTTACGCACACAAAAAGTTTATGCAACATGCATTCATCGTAAGTGCTTTTTTTATTGGAAACAATTCTTAAAATGGCAAAAAAAAACAAACCATGAATTCGATATCGCTCATCAAAGTCACTCATACTCAAACTCAAATAAATCATCAACCCAAATACATTTCATTTATAGCATACTAACTGCCTTAATCTGGCACAAACTTGTTGTTTTAAACTTAATTTTAACGATTTGCATAGATTAAGCATTTAGATCTGAACATGTAACGATTAAATTTCCGCTTGACAAATTGTAAATCGAGTGATTTATGTTTAGGCCTTCGAAATATATTTATTTATTCACACAAGCAAGTTTCACGCGAATGTTTTCTATTTCATTTTTTCTAATAATAATAATAATGATATTTTAATTAACTAGTTTTATAAACAATTTTTAGGCGATTCTTTTTTTGGTTTACTTATATGTATTTCATTTAATTGTGAGTTTATTTTTATTTTATTTAATTTGTTTTGTTTTCTCGAGCGGCAGAAATATAAAACATTTTACTAGCCTGAAAATATTATTAAAAATTACTTTTCCATTCTTCCTTTTCTGAAATATGAAACATTTTACTAGCTTTTCGAATATTTTTTAGTATATCTGATATATTTATTAAGCATTTAAATTTTCAACTTTATTATTCGAATTATTTAGAAAGGTGAAATGTTTTACTAGCCTGAAAGTATACTCAAAAATTACTTTTAAATTCCTATTGTGCACAAAACATTTTACCAGCATTTTGTATATTCAATATTTTTAAATTTAAGTATATTTATTTACTATTTATATGTTCAATATTATTATTAGGCAGTTTTAAATATGCGCTGTGTCTTTACAAAATTCGAAGTAAAACATTTACTTTTTTTATAATCGTGCATAACTAATTGTATATAATATTATATTCAATGTAAAATTAATTTGCGCATGCTTGTAATATTTCACTGCAAAAGTGAATAGAAATAGAAAACCTTCGGAGACGCAACTCAAAGTTAGTATTAGTTGTAAAAGTGAGAATAAAATGTATTTCCGCTTTTATTGCTTCGACGTATACTTAATATTAGCTACTGCGTTAGTCCTTGCATTTGCCTGCTCAAAATTCGACTCGCTTTGTAAGCCTGAGAGTAGTATTAGATATTAGTATTTCCTCATGTGACTTTTTTGTTTTTCAAATGTGTCAGACACGACAGATGTGCATGCACATGAGGCAAGGCACGCGAGCAGCTCTAATTAAATAACGATAACTGGCTGGAATAGTGAGTAGGTGGATTTCATTTTCTAGTATTTTCTCGACTCTCTCGGCTGGGGGACTCACTGTAATGCAAATTGAACTTGAGAGCTGACACACATACACGGACTGCACACTGCAGTACAATGTATTTCTAACGACAATCTGAGAGCTGATTGCGATGACGTTGTTTATCAAACTGAAAACAACAACAATAAAAGCAGAGGCAGAAACGTTGACGTTGTGCTTTAATCTATGCCCGGCATCGGGCATTTAGTGATGTGACTATAACGCACGCCCTCCGATGCGAGTGAACTTCATAAATAACGCTCGCTAATGGCGATAACTGAATGAAAAGTAATCGCATAAAAATCTGAAATTAATTCAACTTTGATTATGCTTAACCAAAGTGCATAGCATACTTTCGAGCGTCGAACCACAGTCAATAAAACAATATTTCAATATGCGTGACACTCTGCTAAGGATCAATATCCATGTAGATCTATTGTTATTGAAGTATTACTAACAAAATATTACTAACAATTTCTCATAAGTTTTCGCGCTTGTCTTTGAATTCATTTACATGCAATTAATGGGAGGGCAATGGAAACACGTTTAATTTGCACACAAGGTCGTAATTAATATACAAACAATTTCTGTTGTGTGTTGGTTTTTCAATAGTTCAAGCTTCGTAAAATAAATTGAAATTATTATTAGTCTGGAAAACCAGACTTGATAAAAAATTAAGTAAATAAATAAATATTTGTAGAGTTCAACCATTCAATTATTACTGAAAGTGATTCAAGCATTCAATTATCACCGAAAGTATCTGCATGTATTAATACGAGTATAACACTATTTTCTTAATTTATTCGATTAACTGTAGAAACATTCGATTTTGTATTTGTATTAAAAGATACAATTGCGCAGCTTAAAAATAAATGTATAATTTTTAAAATAATTACTATCGTAAACGATAGTGAGCTATGCGAATATCGTAGGTGAAGGGCAGCGAAAGTTGAACTTGTATCGTATACGATATTGCACTGAAGAATGCGATAATATCGTATGTGAAACGCAACAAAAGTCACACATGTATCGTATACGATATTGCACCAATGAATATGCGAATATCGTATGTGAAGTTTAGTAAAAGATACGCTTGTATCGTTACGGTATTGCACTAATGAATACTCTAATATCGTATGTGCAGCGAAAGTCGCACTTGTATCGAATACGATATTGTGAAGTGCAGTGAATAGTGAGGTCTCTATGCTGAATATCGTTTGCGTATATTGGTAAAGTAAATATCTCTTATGGTAAATATCTCTTTTGTTCCTTTGTAATTCATGAGTGAAATAATATGCGTCTCCGCATTTCTATAGCAGCTACTGTTCGTTATCGTCTACGATAATCGCATGCCGGGCTGCTTACTGGTTACTGGTTACTGTTTTCTTGATTTCTTTTTGTTTTTTGTTTCTTGTAATCGCATTCGCAATGTCAGCGACACGTGCTCACCTCTAGCCGGAACCGGGACTTTTGCTGCTAGCTGCCGATCATGCAGCAGCAGCAGCAGCAGCAGAAGCAGAGGAAGAAGAAGCAGCAACGGCAACAGCAGTAATAGAATGAAATACAGCGAGGCGCATGCGCCAGAGCAGAGGCTATGTCGACAGCGACTGCGGCAGAGGCAGCGGCAGCGACGTCAAAGGCGGAAGCAACGACGCTGACAAACGCTGCGAAACGCTGGCGTCGCAGTCGCCGTCGACGTCGCAAATGCTTTTGTTATTGTTATGCGATGTTCTTGCTTAGTTTGTTGTAAATACGAGTAATAGTAGCAGTCAGTAACAGCAACAACAATAACAACAATTGTTGTTGCTGCTGCTGCTTGTGGCTGCGGCTGCTGCTGTTTTCATTTATTCATTTTTTTTTTGTTTTTGTTTGAAGGGGGCGAAATTTTAGTTTGTCGTTATAAATTGAGTTGGAATAACGCATTCCAGCTTAGTCGTGTTCCAGTAACGGTTCCGCGCGCACAACAAATAAAACCCCAAACCAACGAATTACATTCCAAATACAAAAAAACCAAATCAAACGAAAGCATATCCCCAAAAAGGCAACAAAGCAAAAAACAGGTGTGAATTGTGCTCAGCTAAAAAGTGCAGCAGGAATAAAACTAATAGTTTATTTTTCTCATTTTTCATTTTTCATTTTCATCTACATTTTTTTTTTTGTTCATTCATTCAATTCATTCACATTCGCTGAACGTCTCTTCGTTGTCGTCGTCGTCGCATTTAATCACATTAGTATGTCTGCTAGAATTTTGGAAGACTCGCCCAATGCGCGCATCAATAAGACGATCTTGGATCGCTATCTAGCCCTGCCCCTGGAGGAGAACATCGTCCAGGCGACATACGTGTGGATCGATGGCACCGGCGAGGATCTGCGCTGCAAGGATCGCACCCTTGACTTTATACCCTCAAGCCCAAAGGGTAAGTACAATACGACTCACACACACATTCAAAAAAAATACGCACAATTATTGGCGACCTTCGGCTCGGTTCCATTCCCCAATAATCTAATCAGAGGAAGCCAAGGAAGCTGCCAGACAGACGGCAAACGTCACATAGCAAAAAAAAAAAAAAATTTTAAAAGCAAGAGCTCGACGGGTTATTAGGGTCTGGGAATTTTATTTCATTTTTTCATTTTTTTTTCAGTTTTTCTTTGTTGTTGTTGTTGTGCTTTTTGTTCAATGCGCTGCCTGCGTCTGATAATGCGATAAGTTGTGAAAGCGGTCAGCTAATTGATTAGGTTTTAATGAGTTTGCCTAGCACTCGCAGTTCGATTTGCGACACACACAACGAACGCACTTAGTATATAACATATGATCGCAATTGAACTCGTTGCACGTGTGCAGTGATAAAAGCAGATTATGCGCGCATTTGGACAACGCGGCGGATGCGTAATGTTATTGGCAACAAAGCGACGAGCGACTAGATTATAGCACTCACTTTTGACAGCTTGATTGGCAAATGCGAATGCCAATTGCATTAAGCAACATCAACATCAACATCAACATCAACTCAACTCGGAAGCGTCAGAGAAAGAAGAACGGACTAGTGCATCAAAATGTTTTCCTAGCTGAATGCAAAAAAATAAAGATTGCATAGCATTTGTGTTGCCATGAAAAATGACTTAATGCGCACAATTACTAATTAAGCATCTCGCTTGATAACGCAACTGAGCAATCGAGGCAGCTGGTTGCCAGCTGCAGATGTACATATATACATTTTTATACATAGTCTATATAGACTAGATACCTAGATACCGAACACTCAATGTTCACACACTCTGCTGCAGATGCAGACAGACAGACAGACGGACAGACGGACAGACAGACAGACAGACGGACAGACAGTTAGATAGATACTAGAAAGCTATATAGATAGGTGTGAAAAGTGTCAACACGTTTCATGCACTCAACAACAACAACTACAACAACAACAAGAACAACAAACAAAAGGCACAAACGAATTCGCGCATGCCGCACACCATGGCGTATGCGTAATATCTGCGATGTGAATCGCTATCACACGCAGCAGACGCGTGCCTGGGGGAAAAACTGCTGAAGCAACTGGCTATTGAACTTGATTTCCAAGTTCCCACTTACAACCTGTTTTTCGTTAAATTCAATTCAACATTGCAGCGCAAATTGCAAACGTATGATGAATAATGCAAACACCATTAAAGGCTCGCAATTGCAATTGCAATTGCATTCAGCTTAATTCAAGCAATTACTACCATCGATTGTCAATTTGCTAGCCAACAAATCCTTGGCAGTAGAACTCTGTAGCTGCGACTTACATATTGTAAATGAAAACGCAAGCTCAAGGTAAACGTCGACGTAGCAAAAACAAGTAAGAAAGCTAGGAAGAAAGCTGCTTGACTGTGAGATACCCGTTACCGATTTGATGTGAAAGCTTTAAAGTGCGGTATTATTCTTAAAATACCTATATACCGAGGGCTATATATGGTATATCAATATACTATTACATTTATAATACATTTTAAATTTTTTACCTATTAAATATTCTGTAAAATTTCTAAAATATACCACGGACTATATATGGTATATCAATATACTATTCGATTGAAAATATACTACATTGTCAACCAAAGCAACTAAGACCTGACTGCAGCAGCCTAGCTCTTTATCATATAATCTCTGAAATCCAATGTTTCAAGCGGACAGACGGACAGACAAATAGAAAGACATACAGAGTGACTTGGCGATGTCTGCTGCTACATGCAAAGCTATAATACCCTTCTATGCGACAGGTAGCGGGTATTAAAATACGTTTATTTGGAGAAAGTTGATGCGAAGGCGGGAATGTTTTTGTGCCACACTATTAAAATGCATCACAAGTTGCACAGCAGCTCGACAAGTTGTCACCATATCATGATGATGATATGATGATCTATGAGATCTGTCGTTGGGTTGAGGCTTGGGCTGGGTTCGATTCACTCGCTTACCAGTTGCAATTGTTGTGTTGCGGTCGCGAAATTTAAATGCATAAATGCGCAATAACTAATTTCAGTCATTTGCATATTCAACACGAGCTATGCAATTATATATATATGTTATATATACTTTATATATTACATTTTTATTTAGATATATTTGTTATATACATATATGCTATATATGGCATGAATGACTGGAAGACAGGAAATATCACTTGCTCAGCTGTTTCTCTGAGGCGTGAAACTGACGCGAGTGCAACTGAAAACTGAAAACTGAAAACTGAAAACGGAAACCAATTACCACTAATTAATTAGAGCTATCGCATTTCGAGTGCAAATTGACCGACTAACTGACAAACGAGGCCAACAGATGGCCACAGAGTATGCCGACCGACAGTTAGATCATCGTCATCTCAAGTAAATCACACAATTTTCTAGGTCATGGTCATAAAGGTCTAGATCAGGGATCATAAATGATGTAAAATACATCGTTACAGATAAGAAATTCTTTAGAAAATGTTATATGAAAAACAATTGCAATTAAAATGTCTGCCTGTCTGTCCGCCTGTTTTAATGACTTAATCGCAGAGACTATAAAAGTTAAAGACGATTAAACTTGTTTTTTTGTTTGTTTAAATATATATATATTAATTATGCGCCTATAGCAAATCTATGTAACATGCAAAAGGAGGCTTCTCCGAATTATTAAAAAATATATATTCTTGATTAGCATCAACAGCCGAGGCGATATAGCCATGTCCGTCGGGACTTGGCCTTGGTTAACAATTTGATATACATGTGTTCTCTATGGTATAATATTGTAATATTATATTGATATAGCAAACACAGCATTCGGTATATTCTATAGTTTTTTCAATATATACTCTTCATTGTAGCTTTCTTACTTGTTTTGTATTTCGAAAAGCAAAATCTGCATTTTCACAGCAGTTACTTTTTTTTACTTATCAGTCTTTGATGATAATTTGAATACAAGATACAATTTGTATATACATATTATGACGGCAAAAGAGTGTTAAGAAAAATTAGAAAGCTATGTCTCAATTATAATACAGAACTATAAATTAGGTTTCTTCTTACAACGAACTTTGGTGAAAAGTAGTATATATAGTATGATAATTCGTTTAAGATAGTTCCTAAGTTTCAACTGTCAATTATTGATTTTGCATATATTTGTTATTCACTTCAGAGTTGCCCATTTGGAACTACGATGGCAGCTCGTGCTATCAGGCGGAGGGCTCGAACTCGGACACCTATCTGTATCCGGTGGCCATCTACAAGGATCCCTTCCGTCGCGGCAACAACATTCTCGTCATGTGCGACACGTACAAGTTCGATGGCACTCCAAGTGCCACAAACAAGCGCAAGTCCTGTCTCGAGGTGGTCAACAAGTGTATCGATGAGCAGCCCTGGTTCGGCATTGAGCAGGAGTACACATTCCTCGACTTTGATGGCCATCCATTAGGCTGGCCCAAGAACGGTTTCCCCGGTCCCCAAGGTCCCTACTACTGCGGCGTGGGTGCCAATAAGGTACTTTAACTGTAACCTTCAAGTCCCAGAATGAACTTATTATCATCGTTATTTCTTGTAGGTCTATGCTCGTGACATTGTCGATGCGCATTATCGCGCCTGTCTCTATGCTGGCGTCAAGGTGTCTGGCACCAATGCTGAGGTGATGCCAGCCCAATGGGAATTCCAGGTTGGTCCTTGCCTGGGCATCTCCATTGGCGATGACTTGTGGATGGCTCGCTTCCTCTTGCACCGCATTGCTGAAGAGTTTGGCGTAAGTTTCACCTCACTTGAAATACTTGCCACAAGGGTTTCATATTAAACGCTCGCTTACAGATTGTCGCCACTTTGGATCCCAAGCCCATGCCAGGTGATTGGAACGGTGCTGGCGCCCACACCAATGTGTCGACGAAGGTGATGCGCGAGGATGGCGGCATTCGGGAGATTGAGAAGGCGGTAGCCAAGCTCTCCAAGTGCCACGAGCGTCACATTCGCGCCTACGATCCCAAGGAGGGTCAGGACAATGCGCGTCGTCTCACCGGCAAGCACGAGACGAGCTCGATCAATGACTTCAGCGCCGGTGTGGCAAATCGTGGCTGCAGCATACGTATTCCACGCGGCGTCAACGATGATGGCAAGGGTTACTTTGAGGATCGCCGACCCAGCTCCAATTGTGATCCCTATTCGGTGGTCGAGGCAATCTTGCGCACCATTTGCCTCGATGAATAAGAGAACAAGCAACATCGAATTACACGAATTATTAGAATTCCATCATTCTGTCACTTGAACCGGACCCGGACTCGGAAAACTAGATGTAGGCCCAAAACAAAACAAAAAAAAAAGAAACAAACAAACGAGTATAATTCAACGTAGTATAACTTCTTTTCTCTCGATCCTTAAGCAGCTCTTAAATGATTCATGTATTTTTTTTTTTTTTTTGTTATTGTTGAGCATTGTTGTTAGGTTATAGTTATATTAACGAAACACCTTGAGCGTAGGTTTATCTTTATCAAGATGCAGAGATGAATTACTCGATCAAATCATATCACATACACCCACCAAAATCCTAACAATATACGATATAAATGTGAACACCAAAATGTAACAGAGAAAGAAGAAACAACTATAACTATTAATGATATTATTTAACTACATTTATGCCTAAAATACATATATAAATCTATATATTATATACTATACTCTTTAGATAAGTAAATGCACTCAAAAAAAATTAATACGGAACTGTGTTTTTTATTTAAGCAACGGGAACAAAGTCCTCGGCAGTAGAAATGCATAAATAATGCATCTAACAATGTAACGAACTGTAGTGTTAATTTAATTTTTAAATAAACGCAAAGTTCTGCAATCAGCAAGTAGCGCCATCTAGCGGTCAATGACTTTTAACGTACGAATCACTTTAGTAATCGATAAATCGATAGCAAAAGATCGCTGGAAAATTAAAATAAATAAACGACATTTTCGATTTGATTTTTTTTCTACAATTTTTATTTACTCGTATGTATGTATATATCCTTGTGATTTATTTATACTAAAATGTATATGAATCATTTGCATTTTGCATTCAATATTTATCATTGTTTTTGTTTTGTTTAATTTTGTTTTTTTCTTTTCTTTGTTAATTTGCTGGCCGGAGCCTTGTTGTAAATTGTGTTGAATCGAAGTGTTGTTTGCTTGTTGCTTTTAAACAACGGTCCACGAAAATTGTTTGATTAGTTTAGTTATTAACACCATAATGGCATTTGTATGTATTGTTGTATTGTTTGTATTTTATGTATACGAGTACTACTTGTGTCTTCAACTTTATTTGGGCTTTATCGTTTATATAAATTTTGGAACAATTACAACACAATAGTTTAATAGTATTTGCTACAAATGTAATTATCATGTTCATTTGTAGAGTGTGAAACAAACTTTTCAAAATTGTCAATTCTTACTTAGATAATATTCTCAGTGTATTTGTTGTGTGTGTGTGTGTAGTTGTATGTCAAGTAACAATAAACAAGGTAAAAAATCATTCAAAATATCAACAAACAAACATAAAATGAGAAAACAAGGCAATAATTGTAAATCAATACAAATTAATATAAAGTTGTTGTTGGAAGTCGAATTCATTTAAATATCGTATTATATTATATTATATTTTATTTTTGTATTTTCAATATACCATATGCACATAATATGCACTGTCATTACAGCAATTTTGCAATTAACAATAAACAACACAATTTGTTAATAAACCCGATGATGATTTTGTTTTCTTTCTTTTGTTTTTGTGGAAATTTCCGTAAGTGATTAATCAAAAGACACTTCACAAATCCAACTGAGGCTTTTAATGAAGTTTGCGATTGCGAACGCTGTTTATTCAAATATCGTACATATACATATATAAGTACATATGGTAGTTAAGTGCTTTACAGAGATATGTTTGTCCATTATTAACTATTTATTTCGGTTGATGTAAATTCCTTTGTGTCAATGCAAATAAAAACTCAATATGATGTTTGTGCGCCATTATTAATACACAATGTTTGCTCTCTTTTGCGAATTGTTGATGCCACATACGAAATTCACTAAAATATTGCACTCTGCACTTTAAAGTAAGAGTAAAAGAGTGAGAGAGAAGAGTGCGCGCGAAAGAGAAGGAACTTTGTTTTGTGAATGTCGTTGGATTTCATTGTGGGAATGTCCGCTTCGAAGTCATCGGAAGCAAATCTTTGAATGGAATATTTTGCGATATTTTATTTGGAACACATTTTACGCGTTAATACTGACGCACATCTTCATTGGAAAGGGAATTCTCTACAATATATAAAATGCGATCTCTAATTTAGTACAAAAATTTGGAAGCTATTGCAAAATTGTGTTACAAGGAATTAACTTTCTTCACTCTATAACTCTCTCTCCCTCTCTATTTTTGTGCAATGTTTAGGAGGCGTCTGTATGTGGATCTCTGCATAACTGATACATCGAGATTTGAGACACATTCGATTGACTTATAACTATGCATTGTATTCTATTGTGCAGAAGTATTTACTACATATGTATATGTATGTATGTATATATGGTCTTGTCATGTGTAGTGCAAAATAAAAGATTACGATTTACGATTTATCCATTGGATTTCAGTGTTTTTTCCGTTCGTTCACTTAGTTGTGGAAGCGCGTTTGCTGCATAAGAATACATTCGGTATGACTTTAGTTTCGTTCTTATTCTTGCCTTTTTTACAGATTGTAACAAACAGATATGAAAACGTAAAAAAAGAACTAAAAACAATGCTTAGAAACTAATGCAAAAAAATATATATATATATATTTGTATATAGCGATAATAATTAAGAGAATTAAATTGAATTATTGCACTTGGAAAACAGCTCAACCTAAAATGTACATACAACGCTTCTTCTTTTTATACTTTATATAATTATAATTATCTTTCTTGTTGTCATTGTTTCTTAATTTCGATTTTTTGTGTTAAGTTTTGAGGCAGCTGCCAAATTGTTGGATTGGAGCCATGGATTAGGCAACAGGCAACTGTAACTAACTCTGTAAGTAAGTAATTGATGCGCTGTAATCAGATATCAATATCAATATCATACTATGTTATATCATATCATATATCATATCAATTATTATATGTATATGGGGGATTAACCGAATATCGTATCTCAATATCGTTAAGTTAAGGGGAGTTTTTTGCAATCAATTGCATTGTCTCGAGGTTCTGGTTCGCAAACTATTTCAAATAGTTTTTCGTGATTTTTGTTTTTTTGTTTTTCATGTTTTGTTATTTAATTTGGCAACGCTTGTTACATGTTTTTGAACATTACTAAAATAATAAAAACGTATTCGCTTGATTTTCGCACTTCGTTTTTGTTTTGCTTTTATCGTTAAACCTGTTTTATCGATTTGTTAGGGTCTAGAGAAGGTTTTCTGTAGGATACACACACATATTATGTCAAAACTTAGTTTACTACATGATGAGGAGTTACAAATTCGTTACGGACATGTGTGACAATATTTCTTCCGTTTCTTTTTCTTTTCTTTTTTTTGTTTGTGTTATCAAAATATCAGCAAATATCGTTCTACATATATTTTCCACATAGCTTGAAGATTAAACACAATATTAAAAAAACATTTTCGACTGCGAGTTTCACATAAATACATCAAAAAAAGATATTTTTAAAACTCACATATTTTTACTTATTTTGTGTTTTTTTTTCTTTTGCTTTGCTGATTTTTCTTTTTTGTTGTTTTGATTTTAAAACTTACATTAAAAATGTATTTTTTTGGGGGTACATAAAATCCATCATTTGCATTTAAATGTAGATACAATACTTGCAAGTAAAATACATATGTATCGTTATTGTGTATTATATAGTATAATTAATAATTGTATATGTATGAATGTGACAGAGAGAAAACAAGAAAGAAAAAAAAACTATACATATCAATAAATAAATATTAGTGGTATTTGCTCTTAATTTTGTGTTGATGTTGTTGTTGTTTAAACATAACAGCGATATACATATAAATACAAAGACTTTTTGCAAAAAAAAAAATACAATATTAATATTAAAATATAATTGTAATTATAATTATCATAATAATTGTAATGATAATGTGTAATTGTTGTTTAAAACATAGGTAATCATGTATATCAATATTTTTTATATAAATAGGTAATATTTCAATTGAATTTCAACTAATTTTTTGCTTTTCGTGTTTTTCTTCTGTTTTTTTGTTTTGTTTTTTGTCGATTTATGTCGATTTATGACCGGGCACATTTCGAACTCACCCACAAGCAAAACATATCCACGCCTCTAAGAATACATAGACGCATATGTATATAACATACTATATAGATATATAGATATCGATGCCTATGGTTAATGCGTATCATTGTGTAGATATAATTCGTTATCATTTCTTCCAAAGGATGCTTGTGGAGTGTGTCCTTATGCTGCTGCTGTTTCCGTTTATGTTTCCGCTTCTGATCCATCCTCGACTCGATCGCCTGCTGCGCCGTATATTATGTAGAGAGCTCGGTGCTGCCGCGACGCACCATATTGAGATCACTGAAGTCAATCTCCTGCGATTCGATGGATTGTATGGACGCGCTGCGCAGCTTTGTCGCCGGAAACTTGCCGCGACTTTTCAGTGCCGTCAACTGTGCAGCATGGGGAAATGTTGTCCGGTTAGTGACCTTTATTTTTGCTTGTATCTTGTATTTGTATATATATTACTTGTATGTAGAAGGTGCACTACGTGTATATGAAAGTGTGTGTGTGTGTGTGTGTATGTGTGAGTGTTTGCGTGTGTTGTGCATGCTAAAGCTATGTGAGTGTTACGAGAATACGAATATAGAGTTAGACATATACAAATGAATCTATCTTTAGTACTACTGTGAGAATTTCAAGAGCTTAATGTGAAATGAAAATGAATTGTGTTTAATAACAATAAAACTACTTTCTAATTAAGGCAACAATTATTGAAATTATAAGGCAATAATGAATGGAAATTTCAAAAATTTAAAGCAACAAGCTGATTTTTATAGGCATACATTAGCATTATATTTGGTGAAAATGAATTGTATTAGTTTTGTAATTTCCCAGCTTCACTCTTCATTGATTCAGAGATTAAAAAATAAATATATTAATTGTTAATCGCTCATTTAAATCAAAGTGTGTCAAATTTTTGTATGTAATCAAATTTTTCCTTACAAAAGTTTTCATTTGAATGTTTCGCGATTCAGTAATGAAAGTGAAGAGTGTAGACTTGATAAAATGGTTGTTGTCTTTGCTAAGCAAGACAATTTTACGTTAAACAACGTAAAGAGCTCTTTAGCTCATAGCAGAGCAGTTGCTCTTTATAATGGAATGAATTAAAGCTGGCAAGCAAGCGGTAAATTTGAGAAATTTCAAATTGATAAGACAATGAATGATAGTAAGTACAGTGAAGATCCGTCAATTTGAACTGGGCAGCAAAATTTTATAGATATATATAAATTTAAAGGTTTGGCATGCAATATAAATTAAGTAAAATAACTAACTCGGTTAACATGCATAATTAATATTCATGTATTTATAGAAGGAAGAAGGCATGCATATTAACATTACATCAATTTTTGTTTTAGTTAAGCCAACTAGAAAGAGAGAGCAAGAGACAGAGAGAGAGAGAGAGAGGAACACTCTAGCCATGAACTATGCTAAATACTAAGGCATAAACAATAATACTATCTAAACAAATGACAGGGAGGAAGTAAGGGATGAATTTATAGACACCTGATATTAGCTTGCGGTCGTAATTTGTTTTCGTATTTGTTGGTTGCCGTTGTTAATTTGTGTGTGTTGAATTTACTTTTGACTTTTGTTGTTTTAACTGGGATTAAGGTAGAGATGCTTTTGCTTTTGGCTTTGGTTTTGTTATTGTATGATGGCTTTGCTGTTACTTTAAATGTTGGTTTTCTTTACTTCTTATTATTTTTGTTCTTTTTTTTTAGTTGTAGTTATTTTGCTTATGTGATTGATTAGCTTAGCTTATCCATTTCCACGGTTCAGTGTCGGGGCTGGTTATTGGCGTGGGATACTAGAGAGAGCGCCAACACAGCGTTTATCATATTGTGTGTTGTATTGTTCGTGTTTGTTTTTTGATTTTTATGGTGTGAAGAAAGAGAGATTCAATGAGAAACAACGAGATTAATATCTTGAGCAGTTACAAAGTACCCAACAAAAAAAGTAAAAAAAAAACAAAGAAATATAAAGCGGAAAATAAAGAGGGAAAGCTTTCTCGAGTTATTTTCAACTGCCACACGTAAGCGTTGTTGTTTTTGTTGATTTTAGAGGGCGGGCTGAAAAGCAGTTAGCATGTTTCCAATCGAATTGCCACGTTTTGATTGCGCTTTGCTGTAGTTGGTGTTGTTGTTGTTGTGGGTGCAGGAGTGTGTTGCAGTCAGGAGTGTATGTGTGTGGATGTGAGAGGTGTTAGAAGTATGTACACGGTCAGCGTAATTGGTTCTTTTGGGTGCGCAGCATATATGATATACATATATATATATTTCTTGTTGTTTTGTTTTTGGGTAAAAGCCCGTAACCGTAAAAATAAGCAGCCGAAACAGAAACGAAGTAAGGATAACAGTCTGGCAGCAGCTATGCACAATACGAACCTCCGCCTTCATGTCAGCCAACCTGTCCTGCAGGTCGCGCACCTTGTCCGAATCATCAAGATTGGCGCGCAGCTCTCCCTCGGCCAGCATTTCCGAGTTCTGCAAATCACGAATGTAATCAATCAATCAACAATTATATTGAATTTGTAATGGCAAACCTTTGTCTCCAGTCGCGATATCTCCTGCTTGAGTTCGGCAACCGTTTGACTCTGTTCGGTGAACTTGATTTTCACATTCATCAGCTCATCCTTCATGCGAGATTCCAGATCCGAGTATCTGCCGAAATCATTTAAAATTTAGTTGCTCTCGATTAATTAGCATTTGCAGACGACAAACCTGTGTTGCTGTTCACGCGCCTTGTTGGCCAACTCCTTTTCCCGGGTGACGGCCAGCTCGAGCTCCTCCTTGAGCTTCTTGTGCTCCTCGTCCTGGCGACGCAGCTGATTCGTGGACACTTGCACCTGTGTCTCTAGCTCCATCACCTTGAGTCGCAGCTCCTTCAGCTCGGTGAGCGTTTCCATCTCACGTATGCGCGTCGTCATCAGCTCCTCCTCCAGCTTTTGCGTGTGCTCGGTGCTCTTCGAGTTGTCGAAGAAATTCGTCAAGAGTTTCTTGGGCGTGGAATCCACCGAGGCAGCGGTGTGCTCATTGCGCTGATTCTCGGCCAATTGACGCTGCCACTGTGTGCTCAGCTCCTGCACGCGCTGCTTGAGATCCTTGAGCGATAGCGAGGCTTCGGCTTCGCGCAATTTGCTGGCAATCAGCTCGTCCTGCAGATGGGCCACCGAATTGTCGGGCGTGGTCTCGCGCAGCGTCTTCTTATCCTCCTCCAGCTCCTCGACCTTGGCCTTCAGATTGCGTATCTGATCCTCGCTCTCGGCGGAGCCTTGTCGCACCTTGACCAGCTCCTCCAGCAGACAGGAGACCATCTCGTCGCGCTGCTTCAACGCCTCCTCCTTCATGCACAGCTCATCGATGGATGACTGTCGCGAGTTGTTCTAAATGCGAGGACGAAAGCAGGTCATATTAAAATGTTGCAGTTGCTTTTGTGAATGGAGCTTTGCATGCAAATGTCTATCGATATTTATCGATAGTTATTAACTTCTAATATTTGAGTATACGCTTGCAGAACTTGATGAGGACAACATGCTCGTCCGTCGTATTCAGATTTCAAATAATATTTCAATTTACTTTTTTAAATCAGCGAGTAAAAACTAGTTAGTATTGTTGAAATGTGTTTGTTAGTAAAGTTATCGATAGTAGCGATAGTTCGCTTACTGACTAATTAAATGCATAGTAGTACAAGTAGTTAAATAGAGAGAATGGTATTATTATAATTATTAAAAAGCACGCACATGTACGGGTTAATAGTAGTCAACAATATCTCTAATGTACTTCGGCATGGTATGTCGTATGTCGTATGGACAGCAATGGGGCAACGATAACAAAACATGCAAAATAACTGTATACGTCGTCGTCGTCTAGATTATAGACCTCGCGATGTACAACAACAACAATGCACATAACTAAAAGTATATATGTAGTATAACTATGTACAATAATTTGTATTTTTTTTTTGTTTTGTCGTAGAGCCTTGCAATACTTACGCTATCGATTGAAACGTTCTGCGATGCGTTGCGCAAATTATATATTGTATTTCATAGTGTTTTTTTTGCATTTATCATTTGAATTTGTATAGATTTGTGTAAATATTTGTGTGTTAAAGCACCATAACCATAAGAAACAGAAACAGAATAGAAAGAAAGACAGATAATGATTAACAACGTAACTTTCTCGATGTCGTCATAATTTCTCCTCACACTTTAGTCACAAAACAACAGAAGGGATCTCGAGAGAGAGAGCGAATGCGAGAGATTACTTACATTCTCCTGCAGCCGCAGACTGAGACCACGCACTTCCTCGTTGGCATTCTCCAGCTGATGCGACACCTCCAGATAGGAACGTCGCAGCTGCATAAGCTCCGTTTGAATCGCATAGCTGTCAACCAAGCGAGGAAAATTCGAGTTACAATTTACAAAATTGAAATGAAGTGTACTATCGAACGCACCTGGTTTCCTCTTCCTCGGCACGCGAGACTTGGCCACGGACCAAACGATCCGCCAGCTCAGCGCTCTCGGCCTCGAGCAGCTCGTTGCGCTGCTTCAGGAGACAATTCTCGCGTCGCAATCGCCGCAGCTCGACCATCTCCTCCTGTTCCTTTTTCTTCAAGTCTTGGTACTCTTTCTCCATTTTCTTCATGCGCTTCGTGTTGATCTTGAGCGAATAGGCGAGATTGAAGAAACCCTCCGGATCCGCTTCGACACGGCCGGGCAACTCTTTTTGAAAGAACTTGAGCATCGCCTCCATGTCCAGACACAACAGCGACTCCTTGCCCGTCAGCAGCAACGCGAGCGCCACCTTGAAAATGAACTCCATGCCCTCGCTGAGGAAGACGTCCATGATGCGGCAGCTGAGGTTCACATTTAGCGTGGTCGTGTATAGGGTGAGGAACCAGCTGGACGCATACATGGTGGTCTGGAAGCCCTGCTGCTGGAAATGTATATGCATATCGGGTATCTGCTCCTGCACCAGATTCTCCAGCTGATACATGCACAGTCCCAGCTCCGACATCGATGGCTTGAACATGTGACGCATGCGATGCTGTTGCATGATCTGCACCAGCACGGCGAACGCCTCCTCCTCGGGCATCTGCATCAGCAGCAGACCGACAATGAAGCCCGATCCCTGGCAATAGCCAACCTCACGGTCGTGCAACGAATACGCTTTGATCACATTGAACAACGCCTCCTGGCCGGGGCCGTCCTTCTCCTTGAAGAAATCCACCTCCGGATAGGTGCGTGCTATGTCGCGTCTGATCACTTTCTCGCAAGCGGACGTCGCCTTAATGTATTCCGCATACTGTTTCTTATCGGCTTCGGCGGCGCCACTCAGCTGCTGCCACACGATCGCCCGAAAGTGATGCGGGATGCCGCGACGCACCAATTCACGTACACATGGATTTTTGCGCTTCAAGGCGCCTTCCCAGTCATTCAATATGGATGCCCAGGTCGTCCAGATGTCCTCCTCGGCCACCGAGTTGCCGCCTAATTTTGATAAAAGTGAATACACAACAGGTGAGTAGTGCATGATTGGCATACTAAATAAGCACACAAACATACAAACCAAATGAAAGGAAAGCCTACTCACTTGATGTTAGACTAATTTGGCTCGTGTCGGAATTTTTGCGACTGTGCGTGGAGTGCAGCGAGTTGAGGCTCTTGGCATCGCTCTCGATCAGCTTGTTGGCAGCCTCCAGTTTGGCCAGCAGATCCATCTCTGATGTGGGTAGATTCTCTTCACCGCTTAGGACCTTCACATCCATTTTCTTACTGCTATCCGGGGGTGTTGTGGTTGTGGTCAGTGTCATTTTCTGATGCTGACACGTCACCTCAACCAACCAATATGCCTTTTGGCGGGCTGCTCTGTTCTTCTTTACTCGTTACTCGTTACTGGTTGCACGCTGTTGATTACTCGTTAATCGTTACTCGCTACTCGTTACTTGCTCTTTTGCTCTTTGTGCTTCTCGCTACTCGTTGTTGCTGCTTGCACTCGGTTGTCGCTGTGATCGCTGTGGCTGTGATTCAATGCTGTGATGCTGCGCTGACTGCTGCTGACTGTTATCCCTTTGGGGTGATCTCAACGATAGCTCCGTGGATGATGCATAGCTAAGCTCAGCTCAGCTCCTCGTCGCAGCACTTTGCGCTCTGTAAGCAGTTCAAGCAAAACACATTGGCACTTGGCATTTATTGATAACAATTCAAGTCGATCAAAATTAATGGGGTCTTTCATACAACCATACACTTGTATGTAATTATGTATGTATAAGAATGTATGTACAATGTATGTAGAGTGAGATGTACGTATAGTAGTAGAATAGTGGAAATTGACAAGTTAAGCGCACTTATCGAAACACCAGACTGACAGACGTCAAATTGAACTGAATTATACATTTCCCTATCTGCTTATGGCTTGATAAACTCAAACTGAGCAGCATGAATATGTATGTCTATACAATCCATGCAAACAGAGTGAATGTGAGAGTGAATGTATCAATGTGAATATGAGTGCGTGAGTGCGAGTGAATAAGACAAAGAATAAGAGTTAAAGTTTAACTTGTGTATTTTGTGTGTGTGTGTTGTTTTGAGTCGTGCGACCCAAAAAGAAATGGATCAAAACAAAACAAAAATGACAACAACAACAAAGCAAATACAAAATGAATAAAATAAAAGAATACAATAACAAAAAAGCAGAGACAGAAAACCCGTCTGGGCTTTTACGTCGCCTCGCTTCGCCTCGCCTCGCATCGCGTCGCATTTAACTATTAACAACTGTCTACATATACGCCAAGTATCCATCAGATACATCAATCCGATAGATACCCAGTACATCGGAATGGTCCACATTGGTATGCATCGAGTGAGGGCGGACGGCAGGCAACGGGGCGTTGTCACAAAACTGTCCCTGACCGCATTGTCAATTTTGATGGTCAGGGAATCGCCAAGGGAACTGCCAAAGTAAACAACATTATTTTCATGTTCAGCTGACACCAATAAGAATCGATAAATGCCAATGGAAGCCCCTCTAAGGACAACTGCAAGAGCTAACGACAATCGATTGATGTCAGTTAAAGTAAGCTAACGCAATCAAAACTGAATGCAATTTATTAAACAATTCGATAAACTAATTGCATTCGCTTTGTTTGCTTACTTCTTTAGTGATTCAGTGATTTGATGATTCTTCATATTCACATGCCTCTTTTCTCTATAAATATTGAGCTGCAATTAATAACTAAACTTCTTTTGTATAAATTATATATATATATAGATACAAACTAGTTTAATATAATGTGAAATTTCTTATACATTTTTATTGCAAATTAGATCTTCGGCAAGCCTCATTTATATTTACTTTTCAATTATTAATTTTACAATTCTATAAACTGAAAAAACTTTTCAGAAGTGTATTATTAAAGATTTCACGATTATAACTTCAGTGTTCATGACTGCGATCAGGGAAAAATTGTATAAGTTATGTCAGAAATGGTTTTATGTGACAAAAAAAACGGCTGCTGAAGTCGGATTAGTTAATTTGGTTGACAATATTGACATATTTTATAATCGATGGGACATTTTGAATTTAATAGTATATTTTTATACCAAATACAGCATTTGGTATGATTTAGTATTTTTCTTGAGAATTTTGTCATATTTTATACTCGGATTTTCATTTGTTGTCTTTTTTGTCTTGTTTGAATATTGCATTTATGGAATTTCTAAATTTCACAGCTAAATTTACAATTATTTCATATTTGTTATACTAATTTACATCTTCCAAATTCGAATTTCAATAAGCCTCATTTTTGATCAAAAATCAAGTCCCACCAATTCCTCAAACAATAACTTAACTTATTTTTTAAACAGTATGTAACTACACCAAAATATTAACACAATTGTTTCCGATGTATAATAAATTGTTGTAAATTTGTAAATGTAAATTCACATTTCGACAAAACTCATTACTATTTCAATAGTTATAGCAACTCGCTTAGCAATTCTAATTGTTAAAATATTTCAAATTCCCAAAAATATTTGCAATTATTTTTATAGTTTGTTTTTATATACCATATATTAAATATAGAGAACTGCTTTTAATAGCCATAAGGTGGTTTGACACACATGTTACAAATGTGTTAGTCATGCTTGGATAATATAATATGTAGAGACTTGACTTAAGCTTGAACTCAATCTTGAATCAATTTGTATTATTTGCGAAACGTGTTCGGTTTACAGAGCTGAAATTTGTTAATCAAGTGAAAATATCACTGGCTAATTGAATTTCATTAGATATCTAGACAATTACTGCGTACTAAATTCTGTTCTTCATCAATGAATTATAATCGTGAGCTGTGAGCTTAACGTATAATAAATTTCCTTCCTAATAACGCCCCCGCACATTGTGACTTGCGTAATCATTATGCTATAATTTGATAAAAACCAAAAACAAAAACGTATTTAATAAATAATAATAATCGAACTACTATATCACAAATGTACTCGCATTCTAAGTAGGTGTATTCCAATTCTATAGTTCAAAGTACAGCACACCGCAGAAACACAAAATACAAAAAAAAAAAAAAAAATGTTGTCTCCCCCCACGAGGCAGAAGACACTCGATGAAATTAATAAATATGTTGCGTATATCAAATGTCCATAAATGACTTGTGACTAAATGCAGTGACAGGTGCGTCAACAGTCTGGTGGAAGCAAAAGTGAAGGATTATGCTGAATCAGACTGACACAGAGAACTTTCATTTACATGGAAAAAGGTGTTGGAGAGGGTGTTGGGGGGGGAGAGAGACAATGTGTCAAAGAAGCATGTCTGCTGACAGCAAACAATGAAGCGATTGTAATGCACAAGAAGCCAAGTGAATGAAAAAAAAAAAGAAATAATAATAAGCGCGTTCTTATCAAAATGAGAAATGGGCAGCAAACAAAACAAACAGACAAACAAAAATAAATAAAAGTAAGATATATCGAATGATATTTACACGCAGTTAACTAAAGTTAAGTTCGACAGCTTATCTTATGGTGTAAGTGTGTGTGTGTGTGTGTATGTGGGGTGTGTGTGTGTGTGAAACAAGTACATACTGATCGATATGCCAGGCGTATGACCTAAAGTCGCCAACGCTCGCCGATGTCGCAATGTCGTCTATGGGTAATATCGTTTAAAGCAATTACACACTTGTTGCCTCCCACACACACACACACTAACACACAGTCGCGCAGTCACTCACACACACGAAGGTAGCTTGTTAAGGGGGCTTGAATGGGTGCATGGCTAACAGCAATAGGGAACAAAGAGCGAGGAGAGCAGAAGAGACGACTAACGGCATACTCATACCCTGTAGACATTTCGATGCTCAGGTGGGGTATGGATGACTAAACAGCCTGCGATTACTTGACGTAATGTGAAATTTTTAGAAAAATAAAGCAAGTTCATAACAAACGATAAGAGAAGTGATAAATAAAAGAAAAATCATTGTGCGATTGAACTCTCAATGAAATTGATATCAAGAGAGAGAGGAGAAAAAGCTGATAAGTGATAAGATTGATACCCTGCTGTGTCCAGCAAATAGGGTATACAAAGAACGCACTCCTTAAGAGTGTAACGACAAACATTTAAAATAAATCTAAATACATACCTTATATTAAAAAACTAACCAAAGGGTATACAATACTCTACAGATGATATGTAATTAAATAAAGTTTCAAAAAAATATCTCCCAAGCTCATTCTTTAATTTTTGCAGCTGTCCCAACATTTAATTATCTGCTGATTACATCTTCTTTTAACCCATAAAAATACCAGTTTGTGAGAAATGTTAAATACTTTTGCAGTCATTAGCAGAAGTAATAAAGCAAGACTTGCAGTCGATCAAGTCCTTTTCGCATTTATTTTGATGTTTGTTTTGCTTTTTGTTTTGTTTTGTTGTTTTTTTTGTGCTAGAACAGAACACACAAAAATTGTCGTGTTTAGATCAATCAAGCGCTTGCTGCCGGCCGGACAAACATTTCCGTGAATGAAGCCAAGTGGAAACTGAGAACCAGACACACAAAAAAAAAAAAATGAAAACAATAATAATAACAATAAACAACATTATGATGATGATAAAGGCAAATAGCTGAGGGGGGGAGAGGAGGTAGATAAAAGGGGGAAACGTTGCATGAACGCTTGTCATATAAAATGCATTTGCACAAATTCAAAGTCGAAGTCAGTTTGCGAATGCGGTTCAATGTCGTCGTCGTCGTCGTCGTCGGCTTAGACATCGTCGCAACAAAGGAAAAAAATTTGAATGCAAAAGGAGAGCAACAAAGACAGAGAGACCAAGAGAGAGGGAGAGCGCTTAATAGTGGGTATGTGTATGGTGGAAGCGACAAGCAACATCGACGCAGTCAACGATACGTTACGATACGTGTTGATTAGATTTCGAAACAACAAACACAACACAAACAAACCTGCCGCGAGTGTATGTGTGTGTGGGCGTGTGTGTGTGAAATCAAATCGCAAAAAAGCCAATATGAAATAAGGTTAGTTTACTCAGTACGTGGAGATACGTGGAGTCGAGCAGACAGGAGCGTGAAACACGCAGCGGATAGCTAATAAAACGAAAAGAAAGGCAAACCTACAACAAATAATAATATAAATACAACAACAACAGCAACAACAACAGCGACGAACAACAAAAGCAAACGAAACACTAACGAAATACGCGAAACACGCGAAAAAGCAAAGCAACAACAAAAACAACAACTAAAGGTAATTAAGTAAACGAAAACAAAGCAAAAGCCAAGGCTAAATGCGTCTGCGTCTTTTGCATTTGTGGCTCATGCGATTGTTGCTCGTCTGTCTAATGCGGCGAATGCAACAAGTGGCAGACACACACACACACACAAACATACTATATAGTAGTACTTTACTATAATAAGGCAGCTACTTGATCAGTGAGTACAACTGATAAGCGTTCTTCATTTCGTTTCGTTTCGTCTGCCGGGTGTCTGTGCCGCATTTGTTGTCATACTTCAAGTCTCCTCTTCTGGTATTTTTGTTTAATCTTTATTTTAGCTTAAAGATCAGCAACATTCATACTTCAAATCTTGTCTGTCTGCTATAAATATTGCTGACAAAACTTCTTCTTTTTATTAATCTTTATTTCAAATTTAAGGACAGACTTCATTCATACTTCATATTTTGTCCGTCCGTTCTTTTTTATTTTTATTTCAATTTTAAACTTCTGACAAAATTCCTCTTTTAGTATTTTAGGTTTAAAGACAATCAGCATTCATACTTCAAATCTTGCCCATCTGCTATAAATGTTGCTAACAAAATTTCTCTTTAGTATTCTTCATCTACTTTTTCAGTTTTAGTATTCTCTTAGTATTATGTATATGCTTATTTTAGTTTAAAGGCCAGCAAAACGTGTCCGTCTGCTATAAATATTGCTGACAAACCTTATCTTTTACTATTTTTTATATACTTATTTTAGATTTAAAGACAATCAATGTTGATAGTCCAAATCTTGTGAATCTGCATTCATACTTCAAATATTGCCCATCTGCTATAAATGTTGCTAACAAAATTCCTCTTTAGTATTCTTTTAGTATTCTTAATCTACTTTTTCAGTTTTAGTATTCTCTTAGTATTTTGCTAAAAGGCCAGCAAAACGTGTCCGTCTGCTATAAATATTACTGACAAACCCTATCTTTTAGTATTTTTATATACTTATTTTAGTTTTAAATACAACATTCATACATCAATTATTGTCCGTATTCTATAAATATTGCTGGCAAAACTCCTCTTTTAGTATTTTTATATACTTATTTTAGTTTTAAGGACAACATTCATACATCAAATATTGTCCGTATTCTATAAATATTGCTGGCAAAACTCCTCTTTTAGTATTTTTATATACATATTTTTTGTTTTAAAGACAATCCACATTCGTACTTCAAATCTTGTCCGTCTGCTATAAATATTACTCACAAAAACTCCACTTTTAGTATTTTTTTTAAGACAAGCATCATTCGGAAGCATTCGCAGTCCGTTTGGGCAACAAAGCAAGCGTGTTTATTAACGACTTTTGATGGTTTTTGCTTTGTGTGTCATCGCAACAGGTTCAAGCTTAATTGCTGCGGGTTGTAAAACACGCAGCAGTTATTTGCAAAACACGATGACAGCCAAGGCAGCGGCAACTCCAGCAACAACTGCAACACAGCAGCAGCAGCTGCTACAACAGGAAACATTTGAAGCACCCGCCACACCGCCAACGCCAACGGAAACGGAAACGGGAACTGCGACGCCACCCAGCGAGAGAGAAGAAGATGAACTGAGTGAAATCTTCTTTGTGGAGAATCGCAGACGGAAACAAAACATTAAAATCCAGGTGAAACTGTGCATCGATGGCGTCTACTTGCGTCGCGAGACCACACAACAGGATCACATCAACGAGCAGCTGATAAGGATCGAGGACATCATCGGATCCAGCTGCGGACCGCGTCTCAAGAAGCGCGCACGCGGCGGTCTCAACTCCTGCAAGAATCCCAGCAAGCAGATACAAGAGGACGATGTCGAGCTACCGGAGGATCAATCGCCTCCGAGTAAAAAGTCGAACCGAAAACAGACGGCGAGTGGCGACAAGAGCGCCTATCTCTATATCTATGCGTATCTGAAGAAGGAGAAGCCGCTGCGACGCGTGCAAACGCTGCGCATTCTACGCTTTCGCTCCAGCGATGTCTACGCCGAGAATCTGGCCACAGCGCAGCGCTGGCATCGCACAATCAGGGAGTATAAACAGCGCAGCGGCACCTCGACCGAGGGCAAGAAGCTGCTGATACTGCTCAATCCCAAGTCCGGATCGGGCAAGGGTCGGGAGTTGTTCCAAAAGCAGGTGGCGCCACTGTTGCGCGAAGCGGAGGCCCAATACGATCTGCAGATCACAACGCATCCGCAGTACGCTCTGGAGTTTGTGCGCTCCCGCAAGGATCTCCTCGAGCGTTATGCGGGCATTGTGGTTGCCTCGGGCGATGGCCTCTTCTATGAGGTGCTGAATGGGCTGATGGAGCGCATGGATTGGCGACGCGCGTGCCGGGAACTATCGCTGGGCATCATACCCTGCGGATCGGGCAATGGTCTGGCCAAGAGCATTGCGCATCACTGCAACGAACCGTACGATCCGAAGCCCATACTGCATGCCACACTCATCTGTGTGGCGGGACGTGCCACGCCGATGGATGTGGTGCGCGTCGAGTTGAGTCACCGTGACAAGCACTTTGTGATGTATTCGTTCCTATCGATCGGCTGGGGTCTGATCGCTGACATTGATATCGAAAGCGAGCGTCTGCGTTCGATTGGCGCCCAACGCTTCACGCTCTGGGCGATCAAGCGTCTGATCACGTTGCGCACCTATCGCGGCAAGTTGTTCTACTTGCCGCAAAAGGAGCAAAAGGAGACAGCAGCAGCAACCGCTCCCGAAAAAGTGCCTTCACCTCGCCCCTCGCAAGCGCAAGCGCAAGCGGAAGCCGAATTGCGATTGAGCCGTAGCACAAATCGATCGCTGGCCCGTCGATCGCTGCCCGTTCCAGCATCACATCGTCCCATCAGCGAGTTCAAGGATCTGCCAGATGAGTTCGACGATGTGCAGCTGCGTGACGATGACAATGATCAGGATCAAGATCAATTTGCGGATGCATTGTCGATGACCGATCGGTCGATTTATCGGCAAAACGCCGACAGTTGGCACTCGGCGGTGTCGCGTCGCACCGCCTACTATTCGATGGGTGGCAACAGCACACGCTCCAATCGCAGCCGCCTGAGTGTCGCCCAGAAGATCGAGGCCGCGAATGCCGAGTTCATGCAGCTGGTGCCGACAGGCACGATGCCCGCTCTGCAGCTCCCTTTGCCGGCGGAACAGGGCTGGATCTGTGAGGAGGGCGACTATGTGATGGTGCATGCCGCGTACACAACGCACCTGGCATCCGATTGCTTCTTTGCCCCCGACTCCAAGTTGAACGATGGCCTCATCTATCTGGTGATCATTCGGGCGGGCGTCGGTCGATCGCAGTTGCTCAATTTTCTGCTCAGCATGCACAATGGCAGCCATCTGCCCGAGCCGGAGGATCCGCACATACTTGTCGTCCCCGTGACAGCATTTCGCATTGAGCCGAGTGGCAACAACGGTATTCTGACCATCGATGGCGAGCGTGTGGACTACGGACCCATACAGGCTGAAGTATTTCCGGGACTGATCAATGTAATGACCACAACGGGGCAATGAGTTCATTTCTTTTTTTTTTCCTACGTTTCTTTTCACCTATCAATGTGTGAGTGTGAGTATGTATGTGTGTGTGAATGTGTGTAGCTCGATAATGCACTTGACTAATCGATTAAGACTGTATTTAATTTTTTTTCCTTTTTTTTTATCTACTACTTTTATCGAAGCGCCAACTGTTAATTATTTTTAAAGCAAAAATATAACCCAAAAATAAAATAAAGCGTTACACAACGTTAACAGTTGCCAACTATGTTAAGCAAATGTTAATTAATTAACAGCCTGAGCAATAAGAGTGATCAAACAACATTTAATGTTAAGCAACTGTCCTAATAGACTAAGCTTCAACAATTTAACACTTTATGTTGAACAACTAAAAATGTCGATAAAAGTATTAATTTTGCTCAAGACTATCAATAATAAAGGTGAAGATCGATAGCCAACTGTTAATTATTTGCTAAGCAAAGATATAGCAGAAAAATAAAGTAACGCGTTACATAACGTTAACAGTTGTCAACTATGTTAAGCAAATGTTAATTAATTAACAGCTTGAGCAATAACAGTGATCAAACAACATTTAATGTTAAGCAACTGTCCTAATAGCCTAAACTTCGTGTTAAACAACTAAGAAATGTCGATAAAAGTATTAATTTTGTTCAAGACTCTTAATAAATGTAAAGATCGATAAACTATAAATTGTATATAATTTCAGCTGATAAACAATATCGCTTTCATCCACACAATTAAAGAGTTGGTTGAAAAATAAATTGAGTTATTCCGTTTTTTTTTTATTATTTATTAATCGAATCAAATCTGGCGCATTACAAATAAATAGGCTGGGGCAATTAACAGGCCTTCAAGGCAAACCCGAATTATATATTTTGATACCACATAACTGTTGGTTATTTAATAATACCCGCACTTAAGTCAGCTCTCCTGTCATCCATCAGCTGCAATTCTATTTTTTTGTTTTGTTGTCGATTAGATTGGTGTTTATATGGCGCAGATTGGAGCTCATAAAGCTCACAATGGGATTTGCTGCCAAAATCCACTGCAGCCCTATCTTTATTATCATTACAAATGTCCAAATGTATGAACGGTAAGTATATACTCATTGTGTGTGTTCTACCTGTGTCCACATATTGTGCAAACACATTATTGAATGCCATTCGAAAATTTTGAAGAGATATCAGTGCCCAGAGCTCGACACTGGGGCCAATGGTCGAGTGCTCTTAATGGCTTCACTCTTTTCACATTTAGTTAGCAACAATTTGCGTTCGCATCTGATAAACAACAATTTTCGGGATTTATGGCAAATGACGACGGCGACGGCTCAACTGCAATGCTAATCTGCTGAGCAATTTGGAATCTTTTTTTCGAATATCACACTAAGAAACGAACTGACAAATGAAAGTTGCTCAACTTGGTGACTTACTTCAAATTAAAATCCAGTTGAAATCCAGCTAAAAACCACAAGACAACAACAATATTGCTAAGTTTTGCAAACATGTATTTAAGGTTGACTTTCAAAATTGTTAAAATAATTAACCAAACTTGTGTTGGAGAGAAAATCCCAAATCCAAATGTTGTACACTTATTGCAGACGCCAGTGTAATCCCTATCGAGAGCAATTATTTATTATATGTTAACTTCTTTTTAGAGCAACTGCACTATGTAGTACACTTATTATGGACGCCACTGTGCACCATTTGATAAGTTGAGCAAAAAGTGTAGCATACTTTTAGGCTAGGCCAAAATATAATAATACGTATACGCCGTCGAGCGGGGGCGAACACGACGACAACTCACAGATGCATGAGCTTCTGTGTACGTACATATGTATGTACAATAATTGTTAATTAATGGGACCATCACGATGTAGGTAATAATTAACATGCTGCAAGTAGCAAGTGGCAAGTGGCAAGTGGGATCTGGGCAACACAGTGTATAGTTAGTTTTCTTTCAAGATGCCACATTTGAAATGAGTTTTTAAAGTGTGCTTTATACTTGATGAGCGCGCGAGTCAGCTGTCTATATATTCACATATACATATGTATGTGTGTATGTGTGTGTATGTGAGTAGTGTGTAGGCACACTTATTTCCAGTCTGATTCATTCATAAATTATACATACATCAACATACACAGCACACATGTGTGTGTCTGGCTGGCCCCAAAACTTAACGGCAGCAGCCAAGAATGAAGCAAAGAAAAAAAACGAAGGAAACAAAATAAATATAAAACCAGCTAACACGACTTGAATTCATTTCGGATGCGGTTTCAAGTAGCCACTCGAGTTAGTCACACACACACGCACACGCACACACACACACACACACACACGTGCACACATTCGACTAAATTTGTAAAGACATAAAAATAGAAATGCGATTATAGAGTTGCACATTTGTATTGGCCAGCTAATATATTGTTTAATAAACGTTGAAATATGTGTGCCTACAAATTGCATTTCATTCGGCGGCTGCCAGTTTCCCATCTAAAAATGTCGGCCTGCCCCTGCCCCTCCGCATACATGTACATACATACATAGCTCTTTCAACATTTCCATTCCATTCTTTCACCATCGTCACCCAGTTGAATCTGCAGGCAGATTGTGTGGGAATTAGTCAGAAACCTGCTGGCGACAGCGACAGCAACAGCAACAGCGACGTTGACGGTGACTGAAGCTTTAACTTTTGTTTAGCTGCCGCTTTTTTTTTCTTTATCTGTGGGCGCTCTCGGCGATACCCTGCAATTGCAGACTGGGTATATTTGTTTCTATTTTTACAGACAATCTTTACGGAATTGCCAGCATTTCTCATGCTAGTTTTGCGGTTAAAATGAAAATAAATATACATTATTTTATTGTGATAAGTCAGTCAGTCGGTCATATATATAGTTATACATCTATGAAAATGATGATTTGCTTCAATTAGAGGATATCTGCTAGTTTAAAACGCCGCGCTTGCGTTTGACATTTTTTTGAAAGTTGAGATGAATAATGCATTCGCCATGCGATGGTTTTTAGTATCAGGTTGTTTAATTTGCTTTTCAGCATATTATTTTGTTGTATTTATTTTGTCAATTTCATTCGCTTTATTTGTTCTGATAATCGAATACTTACAATACTCGTTTTCATTTCCAACTGAATTGTTGTCGTTGTTGAATTACTCTTTTTATTGTTACTGTGGTGCAATGAAATGTCAAAGCTCTCTGTGGTTAACAAAAACGTGCGAAATGCAAATCTATTTTTAATATTCCCCTCAAGTTTAAAGGGCGTCATATGCGTTAAGAGCACGGATATTATTTTAACCTAATTAAAAACGAACTTATGGAGCGGTGGCTAAAGTGGTAACGACGTCAGCTTTCCAGCTCGTCACGTGCGTTTTGCCACGCCCTAAATGCCCATGCCCATGCCCACACTTGACTTGAGTTGGTCAGCTCATATTAACATACCTAATTTCATTTACTTCCCTCGCTCACTCGCACGCTCTCTTTGTTCTTGACCAAGCCCCGAAACTTGGTCAACTTGTTTGTCGCTGGTAACTGTAGCTGTCATTTGAGACATGAAGGATATACTGAGATATATACTATATACTGTACTCAATATAGAATATACTATATACAGTTTTTAGTATATGTTCTGTCGATGCGAGAACAATATACTAAATAGTATAATAAATAGTAATAGTAAACAAGATAATGTATATCAAATATTATATACCGAAACTTGGTCAAGTTGTTTGTCGCTGGTAACTGTAGCTGTCATTTGAGACATGAAGGATATACTGAGATACATACAATATACTGTATTCAATATAGAATATACTATATACTGTTTTTTAGTATATGTTCTGTAGATGCGAGAACAATATACTATATAGTATAGTAAATAGTAATAGTAAACTAAATAATATATACTATAAACTATATATCAAATACTATATACCGAAACTTGGTCAACTTGTTTGTCGCTGGTAAGCTGTCATTTGGTAGCTGTCATTTGAGACATGAAGGATATACTGAGATATATACTATATACTGTATTCAATATTGAATATACTATATACTGTTTTTTAGTATATGTTTTGTCGATGCGAGAACAATATACTATATAGTATAGTTCACTAGATAATATATACTATAAACTATATATCAAATACTATATAACTTGTTTGTCAATGGTAACTTTAGCTATCATTTGAGATATAAAGTTATTACTGAGATATACTATATTCTATATTCTATATATACTATATTCTATATTCTATATACTATATTCTATATACTATATACTATATACTATATACTATATACTATATACTATATACAAAGAGAGAGGGAATGATCACGTGCCAGACGTCAAAGAGAAAATGCAGAAAAGCAATTGAAAAATAAGGTAATTGACGAGCTACAAAAGTATCTGGAACTTAATGGTATCTGCTAATGAGTTTACGTATCGGCCACCACAGAATGGGGAAGTGTACATACATATACATATGCATATATAGATAGGTTTATATACATACATAGTTGTGTATGAAAGTGTGTACAAGTGGAAGTAGATAGCGACGAGCTGGCAGCAAAGCGATTGCAGCGCGCGTTTTAATTGTCAATCAAAGACAAAAGCACGCGCTGTTTTAGTTCTATTTGAATACAATCATCATCATGCTTTTCATTTTATCGCTTCAAGTGCAGATGCATCCAAGTTAATGGAACAAACAGAATGCATCTGCATCTGTATCTGTATCTTTATGTATGAATGGGGGCGGGTATTGCGATCAATGGACAATAAATAAAGCGACGCCCTGGACTTTTCTGCTATTACATGAACACAAACAACTAGAACAACAGCAACCTGCAAACTGTAAACTGCAAGCAAACAAACAAGAGCGATAACCATTTGGAAATACGCCACACAGCTGTTAGAGAGTCGAGTACAGTGAAGTTCAAAATAATGAGAACCGTTTCCAAACATTAAATCTTGTGGGCATTAGAAATTTCGATTTTGACCATCAAAATTATGTTTACGACAAGATTTCAAACTTTACTGGATGCAAATAATACTGCATCAATACTAAATACTAATAAGCAGACTAATTGTTATTACCGTATTCATATAATGACTATTGCAAATATTTTACGAGACAACTTAAGTATTACAAACACGTCCGCCAATAAAACGTAGACCAAATGGGATATAAACTTTTTAGTCCATTCTGATCTATTTTAAAGTATAAACTATAAAAAATGTATTTCATTAATATTATAACTGATAACAATAGAAAATGAACTAGCCGCAAGGCCATCAGAATTTTTATTTAGTTTTTTCATATTTAAAAAAAAAATAGTTGTGCAATTATTTCTGATGAGACTTTTTTTAGGCCTTTTCATTAACATCAACAAAATATTCTAAAGCAAAACTACGTCTATCGCATTGAGCGATTTTTGAAGCATATATGACAAATAAATTTATGATCAATTTGCGACAAAAGATCGATTTTATTTTATTGCAAAAGTGGCACAGTTTTGTGATTTTTGCCTTTCGCAGCTGTATGTGATAAAAAGTTGTTATAAACTGTTCAATCTAGCAATTGTTTTGAACCAATTAAGTTCTCATATATGTATGTATTGATGATAAATGGTGTTCTTATTATTTCAAACACGTCTGTAGACGCCCTTGTCTCTCTTCCCTTCACTCGCCCACTCTTTGTTGGCCCCTTTCTGCTCACTGTTTCCCTCTCTCGCTCACTCTTTCACTGTTCAACATTGCGACATCAGCATCGTTTGAAAGAGAGCAAAATGTAACAGCAACAAGAGAGGCTAATGAAATTGATCATATCAAAATGAGGCCGAAAAATTGTAACGCTGTTACGGCAACGGCGAAAACAACAACAACAACAACGACAACAACAACGACAACAACAACAACAACACAAACAACTCCAACTCCAGCAAATAAAACGTCAAAACGCACAAAAAAGCTGAAAATTGTTCGAAAAAATGCAATTCATCAAAATGCCAGCTTTAAAATGCCGGCACGTACTTTATGTACATACATACATACATCCGCATTTATGTATGTACATCGCTATATAGTTATGTTTGTCTGTATGTGTCTGACATGCATTGCAAACGTTGCAAGAAGTCAACAACAATAAACAACAATTTGGAAGTGATTGGCAACAATAACAACACCAACTACAATTGGTAACGCGGCACAGCGCAAGCGAGATAAAGAGGGAGAGAGAGAGAGACAAAGACAGGCAGAGTGAAGGGTAGAGGGAAGGTGGTAGAGAGTGGGAAGGCGGCAAGTGGAGCTTTTAGCGCAACTGGCGGCTATTGTTTTGTGATGTTTTTGTGCTGTTGCTCATTTTACATAACGTTTCAACGTCTTTTTTTTTGCAACGAACAGGAGGAGAAGGCAATTATGCACGTGTGTGCGTGTGTGTGAGTATATTTGCAGACACCTGTATACACATGTATGTATGCATTTATGTTTGTATGTCATTATGTCTAATTTGTTTTTGTTTTTGTTTTCATGATGCCGTTGCCACTTTTCGTCTCAACATTAGCAAATGCTTATTGTTGTGTTACTTTATTGTTGCCCATGTTGCTGTTGTTTATCCCACACACATTCACGCACACACGTACACAGAGACGTGGCTCATTTCTCAAGTGCAAATCGCTTCTATTTTTTTTTTAACATACATATGTATGTACATATTTTCGCGGCTTTTCGAGAAGGTCAAAATGCTTCAACAGCAACTAAAAACAATAAAAATTATAATAAAATGTAGACAAAAAAAAACACACCTACATAATTTGTTGTTATTATTATCTATGTACAATAATAATATGCAAAACAGCTCGAAACACTTGTGCAGATAACTTGACAACAACAAATACAACATAGATCAACTATTCACACACACTAAATACATAGAAAGAGAGCAGTGTGTACATATGTATTTAGTTGGTAGAAAGACTATAACTTCTAAACAAATTATGCATACACTTGCAAGCACATACATACATATGTATGTATATGAGTGTGTAAGCTGTCTGCGAAGCATGAACATACATAAATAAATAAACACAGAAGAATATCAAAAAGCACGCGAGGCGTATTCACAAACATACATATGCACTATACACCCATACATAAGTATGTACATTTGAATGTAAATACATGTACATACGTACAAATGTACATTTATGACCATACCACCCATGCAAGGTGGCATCGCTGCGCTGCGCGCACACAGAGTGGAGAGCAAGAGCAACTAGAGCGAGAGCGAACGAGCGAGCAAACTGCTAGAGATTGGAGAGTTAGAGCGAGTGAGAGCTAGAGCAGACGCAGCCGATGGAGTTAAATTCAAAGATACAAGGTTACAACAACAAGACAACAAAGCAGCTGATGTGGTAGGAAATGGGCATGAAATAAAAAAGCAAAAAAAAACGGCATACAAGAAATGTAGCAGCAGAATTTTCTCCAATTGGAATTTGGGAAGCTGCCACTGTTTGCATTTGTTGCCGTTAACTATTTGATGAATGCGCGCAAAAAAAACATCAGCAAATGCAACTGATGTTTAAAAGCGAACGAAAAGAGAAAATTCACACACAAAAAATAAAACAACAATAACAAAGCACAGCAACAACTCTATTGGACGTGTATAACTAGAAAGTTTCGAGTTTGCAATTTGATGACGTTTTATTAACAAACACACCATGCATACACACATATGTATGTACATTTGAAACTACTTTGGGCTTCAGTAGGTTGGCTTTGGGTGTGAGTGTGTACATAGAATGTACATATATATGTAAATAGTAAACACACCTGCTTCAGCACTCACCGTTATATCTGCTTCTTCTTCTTCTTATTGGTGTTCTAAACGAAGATGGCGAAATTGGCAGACAAGACGAACGACGAGCGAACGCGACGTCGTCGGTTTTTTAATCAAATGTACATCCAACTGCCATGAAATTGTTGTAAGACGACAAGGTGTATTTTTTTTTAAATAAATTTCACTTAAAATTTGAACCGATTTTGATTATTTTTTTGTTGTAAACGTCACTTCTTCAGATTGGCCGCACACACACAAACGAACACAAGCTCATATACATGCATACATATACACACTGGTGGCTATTATTTTCTTATTGGAGTGTAAGTTGTTGTGTTACTTTTTCCTCGTATTTTTCACAATTGCACATCAGCCAATTGCTTTTGATTTAATACACTTGATACATGTAGTAGCTGAACTTATGGCTACCGATAAAAAACAAAAACAAAAAACAATATCATTCGCAATCTTTGATTAAGTATTTCGCTTTGGCGTTCAAGTTTTCAATGTTTGCTGAATTTATAAACTGAGCAACGTGACCGCACCGTCGATTACATCAATTTACCATTTTTCTTTCAAGAATATACTGCATGATGCGACGTTTACGAGCTGCTTAAAAATATACTAAAATGTTACAAGAAGCCGCCACTATTTGAATTCGTGCTTTGTCTCTGTTGTTCTTTATTTTTATATAGAGTAGTTATAACCAAGGCTTCTCTTTCAGTGTAGTAAGTTGGAATTCATTCAATTTTAATTTTAATCAGCAATATCTAAAGTGTATGTAACTTTAAAAAACGTATATGCATGAGCTATGTACAATCTGGACTTTTTAATTTTCAGTGGGGCCGCTTGTAGCATTAGCAGAAAAATCTAATTAACCAGCGACTCCTCCGCTTAACAGAAATCCACTAAAATCTCTTACATAAAACTGTTAGTGACTTAGTGACAAACATAATATTTTATATACATATAATTTTAGTTTTTAAAACTTTTCTATAAAATTGTTTTTTTTTGCTTTTTATTAACATTTTCCAGCACACATGTTACAACAGTATAGCAATGTTGCATCAGTGCAGAATCGCTCTTCGTAGTTATCGTGCTCGGTCAAAGTTATCGCATTCTGTATTTACCCTTAACAAAAAAATCACTTAAATTTCATTTGCGATAATTAACTTATATTTTGTGAAAGAAATAACAACAAGAACAACAAAATGCCCGAAACTGAACAATTGCCCGATGGATGGGAGAAGCGCACCAGCCGCTCAACTGGTAAATTAAAGAATCATTTGTTCTGTATTGAAAGCCATCGTTTTGTAGCAAAAAAAACCGGCAACATTTAATTTTGGCACGTTTTGCACTTTTGCAGGTATGAGCTATTATCTTAACGTGCACACAAAAGAGTCGCAGTGGGATCAACCCACGGAACCGGCCAAGAAATCCGGCTCTGCCAACACCAGCGGCGATAATCCCGATGAAGTACAATGCCTCCATTTGCTGGTCAAACATAAGGGAAGCCGTCGTCCCAGCTCGTGGCGTGAGGAGAATATCACACGCACCAAAGAGGAGGCGCAAATGCTGCTCGAGGTCTATCGCAACAAGATCGTTAACAATGAGGCCACATTCGAGGAGCTAGCACGCTCCTACTCCGATTGCAGTTCTGCCAAGCGTGGAGGCGATTTGGGCAAATTTGGTCGCGGTAAACTCTGCAATCTGACCGAAATTCAGTGGCCCTATTTTCACATATTATTCGATGTATATTACAGGTCAAATGCAGGCACCCTTCGAGAAGGCAGCGTTCGCCTTGAATGTGGGTCAAATGTCCGGCATTGTGGACACCGATTCCGGCGTACACATCATATTACGCAAATCGTAAACTCACATTAGAAAATAATAAATAAACAAAAAAGATAAAAATGTACAAACAAATTCTGCATTGTTATTGTATATGTATGTGTAGTTAAAACTAATTATTTCATCATATAAAGTAGTAATTCTATTTGCCAGCCAGTTCGAGTTTCTTAGCCAAAATCGAGGCTCCTGATGACTTTTGTTGCAGCAACAAATCACGCAGTGACTGCGAGTCAAAGAACTTCAGCAGCTGCTGCTGCAAATCCGGCGTTTTCTCCACCAGCGTCACAAGCACATAGCAAGCGCGATTAATAGGCAACCAGCCAGTCAACTGCAATATATAAATGAATGTAATTAACATTGCAACAACTGCTGTAGATTTTCTCTTACCACTTCTGGTGTCAAGCTCTCCAGCAACTTGGCTGCAAATGGCGTGCCATCGCATTTCAGATCCTGCTTAATGATTGTCTTTAGCACATGATGCATACCGCTGTTCTCAATGCCCAATTCAGTGGCAGGCTCAACTGGCTTTGTATCCAGCTTTGGTTTCTTCGTCTGCTTTGGCTCACCAGTATCATCGTCGTCGTTCTCATCATCATCATCATCACTTTCTGGCTTTTCCGCTGCTGGGACAATAGACACCTTCTTCTTTTTGTTCTTGCGCTGCTCTGTAGCTGCCGCTATAATCGATTCTGTATCCTTCGACTGTGTCTGTTGTTCGCTATCAGCTGGCAATGGGGTTATCCGCCAATCTGCAGCAGCCACAATGGGAGCTAATGCAGCAGCTGCTTTGTTATAATGTTCGCCAGTAACTATAACGGAAATATATGATTAATTATAGTACAAATTGCGATAGCGCAATTCTCACTTACTGTGCTTCAGTATGGTGATGGTGACCAAGCCAACGCTGCTATTTGACAACCAGAAACCCGGATCCTCGCACATGGCTAAGGCAATGGGCTCCTCAATCTGCTCCAACAACTCCTTGCGACGTACTTCCTTATCTTTTTTGCTGTGCACCAGACCATCGTCAATGAACTTGATAAATGTGGGATGGAAGCAAACAGTATCGCCGGGTGCAATTAGCCATTGGATAACACGACGGCCATGGGGACTGGCCACAAGGGTTTTCAAGTCGCCATGCAACGGATCATAGACGGACTTCTTAGCCGCTTTGGTGTCGTCGAGCACATTGAATAGCGAAATGAGGAAAACATGTCCATGCTCATGCAGAGCAATCTTCAGCAGATGCTCCTTGATGTTCTTGAGTATAGCCTGAAAATGTGAACGAGTTCGTTAAATAATCTCAAATCTTGAAACTCATATTAATTACTTACACGACGCGTCTTCGGCTCGGAGGCGTAGAAGCATAATGTGGACGCTTCGGTGCCTGCTTTGGTGGACAAGAGCTGCGGCAAGCTGGCAGCCAAGGTGACGGCGATTTCAGCCAAATTCTCGCTAGCCTTCAGATACTCAATGATGACATCGTGCACCAGGGAGCTGTCCAAGAGTTTTTTATTGGCCAAATGCTCAATATTGGTCTTGACAGCGCCCATTATGGATGCCTTCATATTGCTGGCATCCTTGTAAGTGTCGCTCAATGTAGTCACATTGGAATCCTTGTTCTTTTTGTACAGCTCACCATAGAACTCCTGTCGCATGTGACAACGCTGCTGTTTCGTTGCAGCCTGATAAATGTCATCGACCAGCTTGCCAGCAATATTGTGACCAGCCAAACGCACCAGGTTGCCCATGAGGGCATCGGCCAACTTAGATTTGGTGGCTGAAGTGCAGTACTTCAGCATGGCTTGAATGCAAAAATGCGAGTACTTTGATTGACACATAGTTACTGCATCTGGCATCAATTTATCGCTAAGCTCAACGCGAAGCGCTGGCGAACCAAACTTAATCATGCACTGCAAGATGCGAGCGGTGTCATGAGCCTTGGCCACCTTGTTAATGTTGTCGGCGGACACGTTGAGCAGCGTGTACATTTGCTGTACGAGGGCATCCTTATTTTTGGTAGCATTACTACGAGAAAGTTGAGATTGAAATTTTGAAAACTACTTTTTAGTCTTTAATAGTTTGGCTTACCATTTGAGCTGTTCGTAGATCTTCTTCACCTCGACGGTCACTTCATAGGTGTCGCGTGTCTGTTTGCGTTTCAGCTTCAGCTCCTTTTTCTCTTTCTTAAACTTGTTCCAATCCGTTTTTTTCAGTCGATGTGCCGTTGGCTGCTGTGTTTTTTCCCTTTTGATTGCGATCTGCAAATTTGTTGTTCCGTTTGGCGTTGTCTGTTGCTTTTCTCTTCTGCGCTAGTTTGTCAGCGTCTTTCGTGGATTTCTCCTTTTTATCGGTTGCGCGCACGACCATGTTGACTACTGAGATTTCTACGAAAAAAAAAAAATAAAACTCGCCAAAATCTCTTGTTTGTGTGCAACGGCAACACGTGCAAAGTGCTTATCGATAAGTGCACAGCAATCGACATCTTCAACAACATATCGAATAAGCGCACAAATATCGCAATGGCATCATTACAACTATCGATAAGATGCACTTGTACTGATCTTAATATTATTAGAACGCTATAAAAAACGTCCGTAATATAGTGTTTCCATTTGAACAATATATTTAGCATCTAATCACCAATATAGCAAAGACTTGTTATAATATATGCATTGTTGTGCTGCTTTGGTACAGTCGCTACGGTAACAGCAACAAAATAATTGAACCAGTTCCAGGAGAACTAATAGTTGGTAGCCATCGCGATACATGAAGTCAACAATGTTGAAATTGCAATAAAATCTAACATCCGAATTCTTCTGTTAAAAAAAAAAACACGAGACTAATGTAATAATACATTTACTTATTCTACTATTCCTTTAAAAATAACCGTTATGTACAAATAAAAACATCGATATATATGTATGTAATCGATTTTTCTCCAATTCTTATCGGAACTGCTTAATTGAACTCATTCCGTAGCGCCCCCCAAGCCAAGTCGACGGCACAAGTGGATATATACATAATTGTTGTATTTTTTTTTGCGCGGCAAAAAGAAAAACAAAATCAAAGTATATTTCTGTTTGTTTTTGATTCCTTGCAAGCCGGCAATTTGCGCGCACAAATTGATTACAAATGGTGAAGCTTGGCAAAAAGAAATTGGCGGAGCTCAGCGAGCTGAGCAAAAAGCAAAAAATCGCCGGATCTGCGGATAGTGATGAGAGTACTGCGAAGAATGGAGATGGCGATAAGAAGAACGAAGTTGTTAATAATAAGGACACAGTATCAGCGTCGTCGTCAGCGGATGATACAAAAAATGAAACAGTGTCGAAGAAGCGAAAAGCGACTGCACAATCATCAAAAGCGAATGAAAAGGATGGAAGCGAGACGGATGAAAGCGACGATTTGCCATTGAATGGCAGCGGCAGCAAAAGTTCCAACTCCAATTCCGCCAATGGACCGCCGCGTAAAAAGCTAAAGAAAACACCGCCCAAAGCAAAGTCAGGAGCGACGTTGACTGCGACTGCAAAGAGTGAAAATAACAACAAAAAGGCTGCGGCCAAAACGAAGGATACACAGGAAGATGAAGAGGATGATATCGTAGAGAATGAAGATGACAATGAGGAAACAGAATTCGAGGTAGACACAAAAAAAAAACATTCCAATTGGCGCTTAATTAATCATCTCATGTGGCCTTTAGGTGGAAGCAATCGTAGGCCACAAGTCAAAGCGGGGTGAGTCCTTTTTCCTAGTTCGCTGGAAGGGCTACGGTAAGGATGAGGACAGCTGGGAGCCGGAGGCGGAATTGAACTGCGATGACTTGATAGAGGAATACCGCAAGGTAAGCGCAAAACTGCTGATGCAATTCCAACAATTCTTACATTTTGTGATTTTAGGGAAACCCAAAAAAGAACACCAACGACAAAAAAACGACGACCAAAGGCGTTGGACGTGGCCGCAAATCGGCAGCCAGCAAACAGTTATCCAAGCAGGAGACCGATCCGGAAAAGGAATGGGCCGTTGAACGCATCGTCGACTTTATAGAAGACGACGAGCATGGCGGATTATATCGCATACGCTGGAAGGGCTTTGGGGCTAAGGATGACACATGGGAGCCCGAATCGAATTTGTCGTGCGAGGGTCTAATTGAGAAATTCAAAAAGAGTCTGGAGCAGCAGGGCAATGTCGATATGAAGCATTTGCGTGAGTCTCCCAAGAAGACAAAGCGTCTGGTCAACGAGACAATTCCACGTTCCAATCTACACAATCGCATCGAGCGCTCATCGAAACGCTCTGCGGCAAAGAATCGGTGAGACAAAGCATCCAACATAATAATAACTGTTCTAAACCAAATCTCTCTCTCTCTCTCTCTCTTTCAATATATCCATCTTTCTCTCTTTTGATGTAACTAATGCCTTCTCGCTTACGCATGCACAGCGTTTTCTATGGCGAAGAGTGAAATGGAAGAAACTCACACGTCGACAAGAAAATCGCATGATTTGAAATATCGTTTACGATTTTTTCCTAAACATGTTAGGATTAGGATTGACATAATTGTGTGCTGCATTGAGACGGAAAAAGCAACACACAAACACACACATACACAACACACACATATGGAGTAGTTCTTTAAATTGTATACTTAGCAATCAATAAGTATTTCCCCGAATTAATCTTAGATATTAAGCAAATGAAATCATCTCTTTAAAATTAGCATTTAATTTGAATCAACAATTCAATATTATGTTTTTTTTAACAATTGTCAGTCAATCAGTCAGTCACACTCTGAATCCCTTTTTCCCCTCATACACATACACCGGCATCATCCCGGTCTCACAGATTAAAAAATTAAAAAAAAACAATTTAAGTTGTGCAAATAATAAACCATAACATACAAATAACAAAAAAAAATGAAGAAATTTACCTTGTTCGGGATTTGGTAACTCCTCAGTTTGTGTGCTCTTCTCGAGCTTTCCGCATTGTTTTTCAATTTCTTTTGCAATTGCCGCGTCCACACATCCGAGCAGTTGAATAAGTATTTCGTTGTCCATTTTAAACCCGGAAATCAAGGGATTGATTTAATACACAAATTAAACTGTTTCCGACAAAATTTGCGAGAAGAATGAGAAAAACTTGACAGATTTTGCTCACGCTAGTCGAAGTGACATCTGACAAGGAGTTGGGCATCGATACTTAATGTCAATCTTCTATAGAAATTGCCAGAATAACAATTAACCGATGCCAATTCATAGTTGTCATTTTGACAATTTCCATTTTTTTTTTCTTCTGTCAGATTTATTACTCAGGTTATGAAAAAAAAAATTTAATTAAAATGTTGGGGAAACATATGTTAGAAATCTACATATATGTATGTATAATCAAGAAACAATTCTTTCATATTCTTTTGTAGTCCAAATTATTATTAAAGTGTTTCAGAATTATATTCATTTATATTTCTTTCGTATATCGAAGGTTTTCCTATTTTCGATAAACTTATAATATGATTATATTTAACGGAAGCATTTAGTTTCCTCCTTCAGAGTGTTGGATATAGTCTTCATTAGGGTCTTTCTACAAATTGCAATTCATTTGGTTCTATTTATTCTTAACAGTATTGTATAATTTTGTTTATCTTACATCGATGCGACACAAGTATTGCACCATTTGCGCACAGTGCTCAGCATTTTAGTTTTCCATTTTATGTATAAGGTCGGTTTCTTCTTGTGCCGTATCCAAAGTTTTCGGGCAGCGCGATGGCTAGGATAGCATATTGGTACAGCCAAAATCATGTTGGGTTTCTTTTTGACTTTGTCATTAAACGATCTCATTTTCTCAAAATTTTGCTATACTCCTCAATTCTGCTGACTATGTCAATGTCAATGATGCTGACAATTATCTATACTATCTTTGGACATTTAAGATTACATTGGAACCCTAAATATTAAGCAAATTATGTCAAATTCAGTAAATGACGTTTTTCTGACTTTGAAGTTGTGGAACGGAATATGATTTCATCAGCTAAAGCTTTGCCTGCCCTCGCCTGTAAACATAACAAGTGTCTCTTATAGCTGAGCTCTGAGATCTAGGTGTTCATGACATGACTAGATCGTCTCGCCTGTTGACGTTGATCAAGAATATATGTATATGCTTTATAAGGTCGGAGATGGCACCTTCTGCCTGTTACATATGTATATTTCAGCTCGGCACAAAATTATAATACCCTATGGGTAGCGGGTATAAACACTAATCATAATGTGAAAAATGTCATAAACATTAAAACATTGATAACATTTGAAGGTTTAATTTTTTTTTTGTTTTCATTTATTGCATTTGATCAGCCAGTTTTTGTTTTTGGCGGAGACAGTTTGCATTTAGGCTAGGGATAGATGGAGGTGTGTCTGTATTTATGGCCTTAGAGACCCGCTTGCAGGCCGAAACCGGGTCCCTTTGGCTCCTCGGACAAAGATGTGGGCTTGCCCTTTGGTTCGCTGGCGAAGCGTCCGTTGCGTGGACCGGGCGGCGAAATCTTATCCGCTTTCAGATCATTCAGAATATCCTGCATATCCTTGGCTGTCAAATCCTCCTGCAAAAAGGTTGATAAACAATTAAATCGATATAATAATATATTTCAACTTGCATCGCTACTAACTGACTGCAGTATCAACTGTATGAGTAAAGAGGCTAACATAGACAAAATATTTGGTCTGAAAATTCTATTTCTGAGTTAAACCTTTAAATAAAATTTGTATCGGAACGAAGGCTTTCTGTTGACTTAATTCATTCAAAATTAAATTACAGTATTCATGAATTGCAGACGACTCTTAAAAATAAATTGTTTAAAGTATATTTAAACAATTGCTTGACAAAAGTGGAATTCTGCGTTTAGCTGAGACATAAACCAGAGCATGTATTTTAACTAGTGCTTAACGCAGTCATCTGAAATGATTGTTGCTTTAATTTTTGACTAACATATTAATGCAACATTGTGCTAAAATTACTCGCTCATCAGCTGCTATTGATATACTATTATATTAACTAGATGATGAGACGATATTAAACAAAAAAAGTGTTAGATCAAGCTAACAAAATGATGTATGCAGATCGCACACCTATAAATTTACTTATTGTAACTATCTCTATCAAAGTTATCAATCAGCGAATTAAGTTATATTATAGAAGTCCAAGTACAACTCACGTAGTAATCATCATTGACGGACACCATGGGGGCATTGACACAGGCGCCTAGACACTCCACCTCGGATATGGTGAACTTGTTGTCCTTGGTCGTCTCGCCGACGCCGATGCCCAGCTGCTTCTTGCATGTATCCAGAATGGCATCAGAGCCGCGCAACCAACACGGAGTTGTGGTGCACACTTGAATGTGATATTTACCCGTCGGCTTGCGCATGAACATTGTGTAGAATGTGGCCACCTCGTAGACACGCATATTGGGCAATCCCAGGATCTCGGCCACCTTGTGCATAGCCGAAATGGGGAGCCAGCCGTATTGGCGTTGCGCTAAATCGAGCAGCGGGATCATGGCGCCACGCTTGTGTCCCTCGGGATAGATGCTGAGAATGGCGTCCACACGCTTCTTGTTCTCGGCGGTGAATTCGAAGGGTATGTTCGGATTATCCTCGGGCGTATCGCGATGCACGAACAGATTGTCGCTGCGCTGGGCGCTGCTCGTGGCAATCGCACGCAGGCTACCCCGCTGCCATAAAAAAACAATTGTTATTTCTTTATATTAAAATTACATAACTTGCAACTTTGGGCAAAACAATGCGTTTGTTTTTTTTTTCAATCCACATTTGCATAGATGTACGTCCAAGTTACTTACAACAACGTTCAGTGTTTTTGCGGCACAATTTGTTAGCATTTTGTATGCTTTCAAGCGACGTAAATAACACGAAAAAAAAGTTGAATATTATTTCAATTGTCGGTGCCCCCCCAACCAACGACGTTGATTGCTACGATTTCAATCAGCTGGTTTTGCGGCAGTGCTGCATATTTCGATATATCGATAATATTAATGCGGTTGTTCTCGTTACTATTGAAATCGGTACATTGCATAGCCACTTGCGGCAAATAGTACACTTTGTTAATGTCCCCTCTCTCTCCTCTTCTAACAAAATTATACGTTTTTAATTTTGTTATATTTTAAAAATATAAAGTTAAAGAAATGTTAAAACTCAATCGTAATTTCCTGTAAATAATTAAATCGAAACTTTTATTTTAAAATTTTGGTACATTTCTTCACTGTCGAAATGTATCGATTGTTTGCCAAACTTAACGGACTTGAAATAAACCAACAACTCAACGTACTTTTCTTTAAATTTTAATTTCTTTTGTTTTCTTTTAGTAAATGCATATTGTTAGTGTTAGTTAGGGATGAAGAGGGCTAATTATTATCTGCTATCACGCGTTCTCCTCATAATTCTCAGTTTTCATGTCATTCAATCCAAGTTCCTCGTTATCCTCAAAGCTGCGATCGTAACGCTCCACCGTTAAGTTGTCATCCGGCTCATCATCGTCTCGCAGCGATTGGACATAAGTGTTGCCAGCTGGATCCTGTAGCACCAGCGTGATGACATGCTCCAGTTTTAGCACATTATCAAAGGTGTCAAGGAAACGTTGCAATTGCTGCTTCGATGCCTCATCCGCCGAATCATGAAAGAAGCGGCCATCCAACTGCTCTCGCATTGCCACCAATAAGCCCTCGACTGTAGTGAACCGACCACACAACGCATGCGGTCCCACATCCATGTCCAACTCTGGAATGGCCAAGCTGCAGGTTTCCGATTTGAGCACATCTCGTGTCAGATCCTCCTTGCTGGAGATGCGCACCTTAAAGCGCACACCTTGCGTCTCAATGCCGCCGCCAGACTTGACCTCGTTGGTTTTGTGGCCGCAGCTACCGCAGACAGTCGCCATGATGACCACCTCCTTGAAGTGCGGTATATTAGTTAACTTCATGTTTGTCTCGCAGGGCGCCTGACAGTTGGGACAATTGGTGGCGAATTGCAGCACCTCGCCATGCAGATTCTCGATGGGCCATTCGTCCTCGGCAATGGGTTTGAGCAGGTGCTGCTCCTCCTCATGGTTCTGCTCGTAGAGACCTGCAAGATTAACATTAATATAGATTGTTTATTATCAACTCATTGTAAACTTACCCAAAAGTTCGTTTTGTGCTTTAGTTCGTGAGAAATGTGACGTTTTAAGCTGTGCATCAGTTGCCGGCGCCAGCGGATTTTCTATGAAACTGTTGCCCGAGATGTCTTCAAGCAGCACACGGAATGGCGTTTGCAGCTCTTTTAGCTGCCGCAAGCGTTCGATGTAGTCATCAATGGAAGACGCCTCCGTTGGATGATCGATGCGTCGTTTATCCTGATCCTGTGATAATCCAGCTATCGTGCGCTCTATGATGCCCTCCACAGTGGTCACCTCGCCCTTTTGAGATTGCACTGGTATTTCCAGCTCTACCTCCGGTATACTAATGCTTGAGTTATCCGACCGCACAACACGACGATTTAAATCGCTTGGGGTCTTTACATCGAGCTCGATGCGTACACCATTCTTTTGTATTTCGGATGCCGATTGCATCTCGTTGTTCGTGTAGCCGCAGTGCTCACATTTGAAGGACATTAGTACGACCTCGCGGAAGAAAGGGATTTTGGTGGGCAGCAGTCGTGTGATTCCTGTTTGAAAGCAACTCATGCACGCCGATTCGATTTCCACAATTTCCGCTGTTTGTTCACCGCTGATGTCTTGAAAGATCGGCTCGGGAGCTGCTGTTGCTCCCTCGGCGCTCGTCTCCGGCACGACAGTTGTCATGATGGTGATGTTGTTGGAATTATCGAACAAGGATTCACAAAAAAATAACACTTTGACCGCCGCCGCACACAACGTGCAACCAGTGCTCTCGATTGTTCTGCTTAAGTCGGTCAAAGCAGTGTTGGAAAACAACTAAATATTTGTATACTAAACAAGTGTAAATTGTACTAAATTTGTAGTGGGAACAGTTTATATGTTGATGTATCTGATAAATACAAAGTATATTTTCTCACTTTTTTCAACAAATTAGCTATTCTTGTAAAACAAGCTATTAGCTAATTGGTTAATTTTAATTTCTTTATTGAATTGCAATACAATAATATAATTGGAACTATTTATTTAATTCTGGTATATTACATGCGTTTGGTAATCAAGGAAATTGAAAAAAGCTATTACTACTTTTAATGTTCTACACAAATTTGATATTATTTTTGTTATCAGTCGAATTATGAATAAATTAATAGTGTTTTAAGTTCTAAGATACCACAAGTCAGTTTAAATTATTTTTTGCATTTTTCTGAAGTTTGTCGTTGAATTCAAATATTTAATTATTTAATTGGAAGTAAACATTCAAACTAAACTAAATTGTGTATATTTGTTTTTAATATTGCCAATTTTAATTTTTAATCAAAATCAATAAAGAATATAAATAAAATTATACCAAAAATAACAAAAATATAATACTTAGCATGTGACTAAATATAAATTGTAGTTATAAATAAAAATTTGTTTAATTAAAATTTGTGTCTTTGAAATCCAATTGGAGCTAAATATCGAAAATATTGCAAATTATGTTAAATCATGTGCTTCACTTTGGTTCAATTAGTAATTTTAAAAGACGGTACAGCTTGTTGAATTTCTTTTAAATTTTATATTAACATGTGAGTAAAGCATCCAAATGTATAAACAATTTATCCTACATTTATTTATAATAAATGCGGCAGCAGTAAAATTTGTTGCAATAATGAGGCGCCACCTGGGTTTTCGCAAATAGTCTTCGGGACTAATTGGTATATTTTCGCATATGTTCATTGTGAGTGAAATAGTATATTTTCCAATGCAATCCAACGGTCACGCTGTAAGAGCCATCACTAACCGCGAGAAGCAGCAGCGGCGGCCAGCAGTGCTGTGTGTGTGTGTGCGTGTGTGCGCGACGAAAAAGTGTAAAGCGTAACGAGCAGAAGAGAAAAAACGTGTGAAAATTTATAGAAAGGTATTGCAAAAGAATTACAATTAATCAAAAGCATATAGCGCGCTGTAAAGATTGCAACACCAGCAGACGGATGCACTGCAGACATTTGAAGGACTTTCTGTTTATGCGTGAGTGTGTGTGAGTGCGCCCCTAGTCTATGTGTGTATGTGTGTGTGTGACAGGCAGCACCTGGGCGGTAGAGTGGAAACTTTTGCGTTCAAGGACAACACAACGACAGTGGTCGCAGCTGCAAGTGTGTACAGTGTAATACCCCTCTGCACTTCCCTGCCTCCCCTTCGTCGCACCGTTTCTCCACTTTTCTTTGACCACACTATGCAAGCAAAACTCTCGATATGTGCTCGCTCCTCTCGCCCCATATGCCCAGGCTCACCAACTAACTATACACATGCATATGTACAGAGGTATGCCTATGTGTGTGTATGCAGCCCCCACCGCAAAAACAGCAGCTCAGATCTAGTGACTTGAAAGAGCGGGCGCGTTTTTTTCCATTCAGTTGCTGGTTTGTTCTACAACAAACACGATTGATCTGTATATAATAGTTACAAATTGCAAATGAAGCACAGCAACGCGCAACATTGATTTTGCAGGGCAGATGATGCAGATATAGTGTAAAAAATAAAAAAGAGCGCATTTTAAAATAGAATTTTTCACATATCTCAATAGAAATTTAATTTTCAAAGAAAGCAAATCTATGTGTGCTTGTGTGTGTGTGGGGTTGCCAATGTTTTTTTTTTTTTGCGTGCTGAGCGAGCATGCGCATACCCACACATGTGCGAGTTGCTCTCTCGTGGTTCTCTCTTACACACCCGCAAAACACATGGGTCTCAGTTGGGAGAGCACCGCAGCGGTGAGAGCGAACAAAACGTTTGACAAGAACAGAAAAAGAAAATGTTCGTAAAAAAAAAACAACAGCTGCGCAGATTTGACAAAGTCAAATGAACAGGAGAGAAATTCAAAGGGGAGGGGGAACACACATCTTTCGAATGCCCATTTCCCAATTGCACGGGGCGCATAGTCGACACGACAGTTGCGCCGCACAGATTTCTCGTAAACAAAACGCTCGAAATTTGCGTACCACGTGTGTAGCTTGTGTATGCGTGTGTGTGTGAGTCTGATGTTTAACAGTAGTGTGTATTTGTGTACGTCCGTACAATACATTATTAGCTGCAATTGTTTTGTGCAACTGATTTCTGTATTTTTCCCCTGTATTTTTTTGTAGGCTACTAATCAAAATACATACATGTAAAATTTAACGGCACATCCGCTGCGGGTATTACTCAAAAATTCGTTTTAACCCGCGTGTCTGCGCGTGTGTGTATTTTTAAAGTACATGTAGTTATTCTTGCTGGACCCAATTATATGGGCGTGTATATATATATATATATATATACATGTGTGTGTGTGTATTGAAATCTATATGCCGCAGTTCGTTTGTTGCTCAAGGATTTTTAGCGTAATGTCCTTGTGTGCAAAAAGATATCGAAACTGCTGCATGAAGAGCAAAAAGTAAATTCTGAAATTGTTGTTGCAAACGGCATTGGCTCCATTTGCACAGACACACATACATATGCATATACATAGTGCAACGAAGTCAACGCAAGCGCCTGCGCCGGTGAAACGACTCGCAGTTTCTACGCGTTCATGTGTGCGTGTGTAGTGGCTACGATGTTTGCATGTGTATCGATGGCACGTGCGTAAAGAATCGATTTACGTTCATCTCAACGATATGCAATGAGATCGATAACATGCAAATTGATCGTAATGCAAAATGTTTGTTTGGCAACCAATACACCATTTACATAATACAAAACTTATATTTTACGGAATTGGTAATTTCGTGATAGGCTGATCGCATTGTGCTGCTGCCTTTGTGTGATATTCTTGCACATTTACTAGTAGCATCAGCGATTAGAAAACTATATTTAAATGATAGTTGCCCAAAAGTATGCAGCAGTGATGTGAAATGCGTGTTTTGCTTATGTTGCATAAGTTCCAGGGGCTGCAGCAGTTGCAAGTTGGCCTTCCCCATCTTCTACACACTATCCTTCGTATGCAAATCGTTGTGAACATTTGAGCATTTACTTTAATGCCAAACAAATAATTTCTTTATATTTCTCTTGTTTACTTCAAATTTGTTGTTTATTTACTTTTTGGTTTTGTGATAGTCACATCGCGTTTATATTTATTGATTCCAGTTTATATTTTGTGTTTTGTTTGGGTTTCATTGACCGTGTCGGGTCGAATTTAAATTTTACTATTATGTTCTAGTTCCAGCGTTAAAAATTGTTTTTTTTAATTTATCGTTTTTGTGTGAATATAGTTTTAATTCGCTAAAATATTGTCCTTTTGGTTTCTTTCCACGCAGAACGACGCTATCATTCTTCGTCTATTGTCGTCGTTGTCGTTATCGTTATCGTTTATTGTCATTCGTTCTCGTCGTGGTTAACACAACAACAAACACTCTTCAGCAACAAGAACAACAGCAGCAGCAGCAGTAATAACAAAAAGGATCGGAACGTACATCACAGAAAAATAATAGTACAACGTGAGAGCGAGGCAAAGCTACAAAAACAAATCGAACGAGGAGCTTGCAAAATGCATCACGAAGAGATGCATACAAAATAAAGAGGAGCGCAAAAAGAAGTCAACTGCAAACATATAAAAAACTGCTGACTGCGAAAAACGTTGGTTGTGAGTGCGAGCATACGAGTGTGCGTGTGTGTGTGTGTGTGTGTGCGTGTGGGTGAGCGTGTGCAAATTACGTGCGTGAGTTTATGGATATTTGAGTACGTGCCTCTCTCTTCGCTCTCTCACTTTCTTTCACACTGACTACCTGCCAAACTGTTGTGTTGGTGTGCGTATGTGAGTGCAGCAGAAGCAGCAACAGCAATTGAGCCCAAACAGAAGAGAATCAATTGCAGACAGACTCCACTCACTCTCACTCGTTGAGGCTCAACTCGCTCTCTCTCTCTCTCGTGTGCAATTGGAATGGCTGCGAAAAGCAATAGCAACAGCAAAAACAATAAGGATATGCAGCTGTAATACGTTTAAGATTGAAGTCAAAATAATAAAAGCAAAGGATTTGAAACCAAATATATAATATTGATAACAGTATCATCTAATACGTCTAAACAAAGAAGCAAAAAAAAAGGCATCACACAAAAAGAGATAGCGATAATTGCAACTATAAATTATAAAGTTTACAAGTTTACAATAAACCACTTCCCACCACCCCACGCCATATAAAAAGGAAATAAAAACAAAAACAAAACAAAAAGGAGAAAACTGCGTGGTTGAAAATATGAGCAGTCTGTTGGATGAGCTGGGCCAGACGCTGGTGCCGTCATCAATTGTTGATGAGCAGCAACGTTCATCGCTGGGCACGACGTTGTGCGATGATTCGAATTCATCGACAACGGTGCTGGAGGATACCGATGTGAGCAACACGAGCAGTAGCAGCAGCACGAGCAGCAATAGCAGCACCAGCAGCATTAGCAGCAGCAGTTGCAGCAATGGCTCCGGCTCGGGCACCGATACCGATACTGGCAAGGGGAGTAGCACTATTGGCAGCATCGATGTCGCCAGCGTGAGTTCGTCTAGCATCGGTTCGGCGGCATCGATATCATCATCGATATCGACTACCGCACCATCGACGGCCAATTCATCGGGCCTCGGTTTGGTTGTAGATGTCGATAGCCACATTGGGAGCAGCCAGGAGCTTAGCCATGGCTATGATGCCAAAAGCGTAACGGAACTCGATTCGCTCGAAGATTCATGTGGCTCCATGTTGAAGGATGGCGATAAGCTATGCAAGATTTGCAGGTGAGTGATCCAACAGAAATATTTGTATTTAGTTTAGTTATACTTTATATAAAAAAGGCTTTGCGAAACGAAGTGAAAAATGTTAATTACATTTTTGAGGAAGCCCTATTCATGTATTTGTTTGTCAAAATAGCTCACATAAGCAGGCCATCCACAGGCGAGCATGTTGGCGAACATGCAGTGTAATTGCACTGATGGCAATACATATTTGCTTAGAAAAAAAAAAAAAAAACTTTCTTCCAATATATATGAAAAACTGTTAAATTTAGTAGTGGCCAAAGTTATGAAGACCTGAAATTCTTAACAGGAATTTCTCCCTAGAGCCTTGAGCGCATAATAATTGAAATATAATAACATAATAATTGATTTTGCAGACAAAAAATGAATTCTTGCATACATTTTTTGCTCATTTTGCGCTTCGCAAACATGTCTTCTCTCTACTAAATGATTTCACAAATGTTGTTCGTGCCAACGTTGCCATCCATTGGCGAGCATGTTGGTGCAAACACAGACAAAATAGAATAATTTTAATCCCATGCGAACATTTTGGCGAACACGAAATTTGACGACGAACGTGGATGGCCACGAGAAAAATTTCGTCGAGCACAACATATTCGCCAACATGCTCGCCTGTGGATGGCCTGCTTTAGTGAAAACAATATATTTAATTCGATCGCATAAGATACGTAATCGTCTGTTAAAAGATACTTCAAGATTCCTTCCAAATGTTTTACAAAGCTCTGCAGGGTTACAAAATAATGCTGTTTCTAATTAGTGATCAACTAAGAGTGTTTTTTTCTTTATGAGAATATAACCTTTCTATTAGTGCAAATAAGTTTTTATTGCAGTTTTAAATATTACTATCGATAGTACTATCGGCTATGCAAATTGAATATGTCGTTTTCTCCATTCCAGTTCGCGATTGGTTATGCCACGAATTCTCTCGTGTCTGCACGTCTTTTGCGAGGATTGCCTGCAGAATTTGGTGACGAGCAAGGAGTCCGCATCGGCGAGCTCGCCGGCTGCCTCGCTCTCATCGGCAGCCAGCTGCTCTTCGACGTCGTTCGATGGCAGCGAGCATCAGCATCGAATGCACACGGTGCTGGAATGTCCCGTGTGCAAGCAGCTAACACAGCTGGGCAATAAGGGTGTGAAGGGTCTGACATGTGACTATATTTTGACCAATATACTGGATCTGTCCAATCTCGAAACGGAGACCATACCGTGCACATCGTGCAAGAGCAAAGAGGAGGCCATATCCCGTTGCAATGATTGCGCCAATTTCCTGTGCAATGGCTGCGATAATGCCCATAAATATATGCGTTGCTTTGAGAATCATCAGGTCGTGCGCATCGAGGATTTGCAGAAGAATCTGCAAGATGATAAGCTCATCATACACAAGCCCATCTGTTGCCAACAGCATATAAGCGAGAATCTCAAATACTATTGCTTTACGTGTCAGGTGCCCACCTGCAACGATTGCCTGCTCAGCGATCACAAGGGCACCGATCATCATTATGAAACCGCCGGCATTGCCGAGCAATCGGTGCGGGCCGACATGGAATTAGTGATTGCGGAGACCATGAAGAAGGCCGAGTATTGCAACGATGCAGGCGGCAATCTGAGCAGTGCTTTAACCGAGCTCCAGGCCCAGCATGATAGTGTTCATCAGCAGATCGACGAGGCGTACAAGAAGTACAAGCGAACGCTTGAGATCATAAAGGAGGAGATGATTGCCGATTTGGGACGTTTGCATTCGGAGCGTGAACTCAAGATTATGGATTTGATGCAGAGTCTGGAGAATAACATGGGACGGTTGCAGCAGGCAGCACAGTTTGGTCAACGGGCAGCGGACAAGGCAAATTCGGTGGAAATTCTGCTCTTAAAACCGGTGGTGACGGCGCAGTGCACAAATCTCATGGAGCAGACGCCTCAGAGCGATGCCAACTATCAGCTGCAATTCGACTGCAATCCGGACAAGTTTGAGCGTTTCGCCCGCGACATGTTTGGCAAATTTCGCACGGAATCGACGAGCAAGTCACAGGCATCGGGATCGCCAGGTGCAATTGGTGGTGGTGGTGGCCAAATGCTGTCCACATCGACGCCGTCGCCATCGGCCACTCCCAAGCAGCACACACCGCCGCCAGCCCATTTGGCACCCGGTTGCCATAGTGCTGGTCTCTTGCCCACCAGTGGACGCAGTCTGTCCGGTGCTGGGAATGGAGCGAGCAGCAGTTCGGTGCAAGGACGTCTCAGTTCGGCGGCGGTGTTTAGTCCCTTGTCGTTGCCGTCGTCGTTGCAGAGTTCATTCGATGGCGACACTTCGGTGATGACCAACTTTTCAATGATGAGCACATTGCCACCGGACTCGCCGCCGCAGTTGCAGCCACCGCTGCAGCAACAACAGCAGCAGCAACAACAGCAGCAGCAGCAGCAGCAACAGCAGCAGCAGCAACAACAGCAAGCCTTGCAACAGGTGCAGCAACAGCAGCAGCAACAACAGCAGCAGCAGCAACAACAGCAACAGCAGAAGCAACAGCAACAGGTGCTGCATCAACAGCCTCAAACGCTGCCCGTGGCCCAACAGATTGCCCAGTTGGTGACCCCTCAAGGCATTGTTCAGGTGCAGCAGACGAGCGGACATGTTAATCTCAATGCCGGACCGAATAATGCTGCCGTTGGCATGGGTCTTGGCAACCTCAATGGCCTGGGCATGAATGCTGGCGGTCCGACGCCACCATTCAGCATGCTCGAGTACAATTTGTCGCGTTTGGCCAGTCTCACCGAGAATATACCGGATACGCTGAACGATGCGCTCAGCGTTGGCAATTCAAATGCGGTTGCTGCTGCGGCTGCAGCCAATGCAAGCGGCTCGGGATCGCATCATCAGCAGGCTGTCATCCCCGCGTCGGCTGTGACACCCACGCAGCCCATCACGCTGGCCGATATTCTATCTGGAGATCAGCGAGCTCTCAACAATCTGCAAGCTCTGGCCAAGCTGGGATTAAACAACAATGGTGAGTGCCGTCAATTAGCAATTGCTCAGTCTATCTCTTACTACTAATATGCGTTTTGAGCTGTTTTACTTTATTGTTAAGGTAGCAGTCAGTCCGTCTTTCCTATTTGGACATAGTTTCATTAATCTGTGAAAACTAATAACTCTTCAATGAATTAACAAAAAAAATCTCTTTTTAGTATAATCGCATTTTTTTTGCTCCAAAATATAGCTTTGGTTTCTGTTTTTTTCAGGGTATTATAACGTTGTGCCTCCAGCAAAGCAGAAGGTGCCTGAAAAATTCTTGACTAGCGTTCGTTTTGTCCGCCTGTCTGTCTGACCGCTCCCGCGATGTAAAAATAAAATCGAATATCGAGCGTATTTTTGGTATTTTTGACAATCATTACTACATTATTTATGATTCTTGAAAATTTGGTTGCGATTACATAAAAATGATTGAAGAAGTTCTTAAGAAATACTTTTATATGACAAAAAACACCTACTGCAATCGGGTTTTGGATGCTTTGGCTGACAATCTGTTATATTTTGCACTCAATGGCAAATTCTACCTGTAATATCAATATACCAAATTTAATATATGGTATATTTTTAGTATTTTGTGATATATTGATGTGGTATATTTTGAATTGAAGCTAATTTTAATTTTGAAGCTAGAGCAGTTAATTTTGCTACAACTACAATACGTGCTAAAAATTAGAAATATACAAATTTATGAAGATATTTAAGTGTGTACTTTGTGTATTTTGTGTGAACGAAATTGCCTACTGCAATAGGCTCTTAATTGCTTGGCAGACTATCTGGTATATTTTGTATTCTATGGTATATTTTGAATATATTCCAATGTCAATTTACCAAATATTACCATTAGTAAATTATAGTATTTGTACCGTATATTAAATAGGTATGCTTTTAGAACAATGTTTTATTGGAAATGGGTGGCAAGTATCTCGAGATCACTCTACTGCTGCAGATTTCTTACTTGTTTTATAGAATTATGAAATTGCCGAAAATGGGGAATCTTATGAATTTGTAAATGTAATACTTCGGTATATCGAAGAACTTTCTGTTTTATTTTGTTTTTGTTTTGATTTTTGTTTATTTGTTTTTTTTTGATTTTTCGTTTTTGCAACAAACAACAACACAACCCAACCCAACCAACAACCTCCAACAACTACATTCCCAAAACAACAACTACAATTAAAATTCCAACTAAACACTCCCAACAACCCGAAACCGAAATCAAACCAAACCACAAAACACCAACACGAATTAATACACAGATGAGCATCATGATTTGTTGTCGTCGAATGGAAGCTCAACGTGCCTTGATTATATTTTAACAGATTTCTGCATGCCGGCAGCAACATCGCCCAGCCTGCAGACACTGAATCCGATTGTGGGCGGTGTTGAGGACATGGGTCTCAATAATTTCCATGCTGTCGCTCCGCCGGGCACCACAAGCGTTGTCACTGGCCGCAATAAGGCGACACCGATGCAAATACGCTGCAAATTCGGATCGCTGGGCACGGCCAAAGGTCAATTTAATTCACCGCATGGCTTTTGCCTGGGGGTCGATGAGGAGATCATTGTCGCCGATACAAACAATCATCGAATCGAAGTCTTTGATAAAATGGGTGCACTCAAGTTTCAATTCGGTGTCGCTGGCAAAGAGGAAGGCCAATTGTGGTATCCGCGCAAAGTGGCGGTCATGCACAACAACGGCAAATTCGTGGTCTGTGATCGTGGCAACGAACGTTCGCGCATGCAAATCTTCTCCAAATGTGGACATTTTATGCGCAAAATTGCCATCAGGTTAGTTAGTGGTTGAAGACTGCATCTGATTAAATTGCCTTTATAAATAATTATATTTTTGTTTGTAGATATATTGATATTGTAGCTGGTCTGGCTGTGACCGCCAAGGGTCACATTGTGGCTGTTGATAGCGTTTCACCGACCGTGTTTGTCATCTCCGAGGAGGGCGAACTTGTGCGTTGGTTCGATTGCAGTGATTATATGCGCGAACCTTCAGATATTGCCATAAGAGGTAAGCGAAATGCGAATGATTCTTTCGAAGTATCATTGACCACATAAACACCGTATACGTGGAACCGGGCTGCTGGCGGGAAGGGTTATGTATCCCCGAAGCCCTCAACCTCTTTACCGAAGGGTCTAAGATGGACGAAGGAGTCGGTGCGGCCGCATACTGCCGCAACCCGGTTTCCAAACACTCCTATAAACTCCCTGACCATTGCAGCATCTTCCAGGCAGAAGTCTTTGCCATTGGCAAGGTTGCAGAAGTGGCTCGGGGTTTTCTTCACAATTACAATTCGATCAATATCTTTGTTGACAGCCGAGCTGCAATAAAATCAATGCGCTCTAATATGGTCAAGTCCAAAGTTGTCCTGGATAGCAGAAGAGCAATAGAGTCGCTGAACGCTTCTGCGGTCGTGTGCATCTATTGGTTCCCAAGCCACCAGGGCAGCGATAGCAACGAGATCGCAGATACTCTTGCCAAAGAGGGGATAGAGTTTGATGTTGAGAGAGAGAGAGAGAGAGATTGAAGTTCGCTCTAGTCTTCAGTGGGACGCGAGCTGGCGTTATACCAACTCGTGCAAAACTGCAAGGATGATTGTGTACTTCAATAAACAATAACTTAACCAAATTCGTCATGCAGCTTTCAAGGAAAGATTGCAGACTAAGGCTAGGCATTTTAACTGGTCACTGTCTGTCGGCTGTCCATGCTGTTAAGCTGGGTTTCACGAATAGTGATCAGTGCAGGAAATGCAACGAGTCTGGAGTTAAGGAAAAACTTGAGCATCTTCTCTGTAGATGTCCAGCGTTATCCCGACTCCGGCTGAAATACCTCGAATCGCCGTGCCACAGCGATCTTCATGACGTTTCACGGCTACCACTCAGGATGATGCTGGCTTTTGCCAAAAATGCATCCATACTGTGCGACTTCTGAGATGAAGATACGCTTTACTGGTACAGCTACGGAACCCTTAATGGTCTATGCTTTACCCCGAGCAGGGGCAGCCAGTCCTACCTAAACCTAAACCTACTAAGTATCAGAATATTTTATTAATAACTTCTCTGTCTATCTCTCATTTTTTAGACAACGATTTCTATGTGTGTGACTTTAAGGGACATTGCGTGGCCGTTTTCCAGGAGGACGGCACATTCCTGTATCGCATTGGCAACGAGAAGGTCACCTGCTTCCCCAATGGCATCGATATATCGAACGCCGGCGATGTGCTCATCGGCGATTCGCATGGAAATCGTTTTCACGTCGCCTGCTACTCCCGCGAAGGTGTTTTGCAGTCCGAGTTTGAGTGTCCCCACGTTAAGGTTTGCAAAAACAACGGCTTGCTTTTATGTTTAATGATTGTTGTTGCACTTTATTTCTGATTTATAAGCAGCACTTTGTGTGCTTTTTCGGCGGTGTAATGTGGATGAATTGTATTGAAATTATTGTATTCCCCTCGTGTGCAGGTTTCACGTTGTTGCGGCCTAAAAATCACCTCCGAGGGCTATGTGGTCACGTTGGCCAAGAACAATCATCATGTGCTCGTTTTGAACACCCTCTATGTTCACTGATTGCAAATCAAAGCGCGCAACAATCGTCCAGCTGTCGATATGAACAAATACAACTATAAATACTCTTCGGGCAAGATTTACGGATGTCGCAGGCAACAGCAGCAGCAACCACAGCAGCAACCTCAGCAGCAACAGCAGCAACAACAAAAGCACCAGGAGCAGCATCAACAACAACAACAGCAACAGCAGCAACAGTCACATAAGCAACAAAATGGAGCAGCAGCTTAAGCAACAATAAAATTGGAGCTTAGCCGCCGTCTCGCATCGAAAAGCAAAGTTAAATCAACAATAATACAAAACAGAAAATAACACAAGAAATAAACAAAAACAAACATCAACAAAAGAAATTAGATCACGACATGATGATGATGGCAAAGAGCGAATCAAATCTCGAACACACACACACACTAGTAGTATATATGAAAAAAGTTCAATGAAATGATGTGAATATCCTTTAAGCAAAATGTTGTGCCCCCGTACAAGAAAGAACAACAAACAAACAAAACAAATAAGCAACAAGAAAATGCAACAATACTATTTTTGATCTCTAATTTAAACGCAAAACAAAAACAAAAATCGATTAGCGCTACTGAAAAATACAAAAAAAAAAAACAACACAAAAACAAAACAAATCTATGAAAAACGAAAAGAAGAGGCAATACTTGACTACTTAGTGTAAAAGCAAAGAAAACATTGAATGAAAATCGAAATGATGAAAATATGAAAGGAAACTAATAACTTCGGTAATATTTTCATAACGTTTTGAACAAGGAAAATTCTCTAATTTTTATTCTGTTTATTTTTAAACTTATGTTCTTGTTAAAAATTGCCCTTGACCTTAACACACAAAACACACACACACACACACAAAACAATCACCACACCACACACATATATACAATACACCAAGACACATCACACACACACACACACACTTCTACATGTTACTTATTATCTACGTATAGACATATATATTGTTATATCGACCGATTAGCTTTTTTGTGCATACCCTTCCAGAATCTTTTTCGATACAAAATCAAGAAATGAAACAACAAAAAAAAAACAAAAACAAAAACATAAAAACGAAACACGCATATATATATATATATATTATTGTGCATACTCGAATGTGTATATGACTATATGTATTGCTGTATATATGTATATGTGTATACACGTGGGTATGTGTGGGAAATGTGCACCTTTTGGGCGCATTTTCCGCAGTAGAAGAGTAGAAGAGGCAAGAACGAAACCAGTCGCAAAGGCAACAACAACAACAACTGCAATAAGATATATATGAAACTGTCATGTATTTTTGTTCGATTTTAAACAGAAAGTAAAACACACGTATTTATATATACACGACAAAAGAAATGTTTAGGTTTTTCCTTACCGCGGCTTATATAAAGTGATATCTCTCTCTATATTTAAAAATAATATCTTAAACATACATATATGTGAAATCCTATGACTATATGACTTTGCCATATATATATATATACATATATGTATATATGTATATTCAAACGAAAGCAAAAACAAAACAAAAAAACATATGCAAACTAAAAACACAAAAACAAACGTGTATGAATCTATGTATATGTATATGTATATGATGTCGAGTAATTGATGAATATGTGTATGTGTGTGTGTGTGTTTTTGTGTGAGTGTGTGTGTGCGCGCGTGCCTGCCAGTGCTATATATATATATATATATATTGTCGCGTTGTGCGCGTGTTGGTAATTTGAAAGTATAAACAAACAACAAAAAGTCTACATACAAACTAAGTTTAAGCTAACAACCAAAACAAATAACAAATGCAGATTTGCATTAGGCCAACAACCAACTAAAAAATAAAAACAAAACAAAAAACAATACTAAATAAAACAATACTGCAAATGCGCGATGAGATGCGAGAGAATCAAGAAACCAAACAAATAACTATTGTTAAGTTCTATATATATATTTACAATGTTAAATCGATATTCCTTTTGCTTATATACATACAAAAACAATTACGAAAAACAAACAACAACATATACATACATGTGCATATGCCCGCATACATACAAAACAAAAAACATACACTATATACATATATCTATATATACTACATGCATATATATATATATCAATATCTATATATATATATATATATGTATATAGAGCAAATATAGCACATATTTTGGGGCATGTGCCATTTCTTTCCCGTTGTAATACAATATATAAGGCTGGTTTACTCCCAAGACATTATTATTTTTTAAATAACATACATACAATACATATGTATGTGTATATACATACGCATACATATGGCTATATATTATTATGTACTACTATTATTATATTAAACGTTTATTATGTTGTTCTCTTTATATTCATTATAATTTTTGTGAATTTTTTATCATGTATAAATTGCAATTTATTTTTTGACTATGTTCTAAGCCAAAAAACAAAATACCAATTATTTGATAAATTAATGTATAAGAGCAAAGCAACTTATTTTTTAATAGGCTGTCAACACATTTTATTATATACACCACACCCACACGCATACATACATACACAAACACTACATTTTATATTTGTGTAAACAATTATCAAGCAAAATCATGTTGACTATATATATTATTTTTATTAGTTTTTAGAAATAATTTTTTATTTGTTTTGTGTAACAAAAGAAGCTTTTTGTTGAGTGTGATTCGTTTATCGTCGTTTAATGAAGAAAAATTCAAATGTTTAATCTTGTCATTTTTTTTTTTGTAAATTTTAATCTAGTTTTGGTATTGTAAGCATTATGTAATATTTATGTACGATATATGTATACTACTTTTTATGTTGCATACATTCGCTGCATTATCCTGACAAAAACAATTAACGAAAAAGTTCTAAACAAATTTAAGCCCAAGAAATGCAATTTGTGCGGCAACAAATGAAACTATTTTTAATTGTATTTTTTAGCTGTAGTGCGAAAAGCAACAACAAACAACAGCAACAATCAGAACAATAACTTTAATGTTGACCTTATTTTTGTGTTTATTTTGTTGATACAACGTGTGAGGCTACGTTTTTTATTAATAACGACAAACAAAAAAACTATAAAAGAAAAAAGAAAATCAAGCAACTATAGTCTAAGTTTTGAAAACGCTTTTAATTGTCTTAATGTCTTTATTATATTATTTTACTTTTGTATTTTCCAATTTTTTATTTTTTTTTTATTCACTTAAGAGAAATGAGAAATAGCTAGAAGAAAACCTCCTCCCAAAGTTGTTGTCGAAGAAAGAGATAGTGAACGAAAACAAGAACGAGAAAGAAAATGCAATTTTTTTTGAACAATTTGGCTGTTGAAATATAATTTTAATTCTTATGCATAAACTTCGTTAAATGTGAATCATTTTTTTGTGGAAATGATTAATTAAGCAAAAAACACATCATGTTATATCGTGTACAATAATATTTAGGACTATTTCCTATGGTATCTCCCCTTCTACACCCCCATCCGACCCCCCACCCAATGCAAAACAAATACTTAGAATGAATTTACTTAGATTTCTTATGTTCAAAAGTTGTTTTTCTTGTTTGTTGTCTTTGCCGCTGCATTACTACAAACGATAATAATAATAATGATATATCAATGATAACTAATATCGCGAAAGAGAGAAAAGAAAGTATTAAGAAAACACTACAAAAACAAAAATAACATCAACAAAAGTGAAATACACACACACACACATACAAAACAAATGCGAAATATGCCAAACATTGTTATTATTATCCTTCTCCTTATTTTGTGAAAACAAACAAAAATCAACTCTTTTAATACTGTTATATTTGCTTTTTAACAATGCAATAAAAAAAAAAAACAAATCATGCATTAAATCACATCATGTTAAAAAAATATACTACTTTTTACACTTTGTTCTAGTTATTGCGAAAGCCTTCAAAAGAAAACAAAAACCACAAAGAAAATGAAAAATGAAATTGTAATTCCACGCGCTTTTATTTATAACATTTACATAATTAATTTGATTCTTTTCAGTTTGTTGTAGACGCAACTAAAACCAGCAAACGACAAAAGAATTCATAATTGTTTAAAACAAAATCAAATTTATTTTAGGTTAGTTTCAAAAACAAATGAAAACAAAAGAAAAAAATAGCAAACAAATGATATTAAGTAAAACGAAATAATGATTTTTATGCAACGCGTTTAAAAACTTTTCCAAGAACAAAACGATAGAAAAATGCCTAACAACAAAACTAAACTAAAACAAGAAAAAACACAAAAAGAAAACAAAAAAAAAATCAAAAACAACAAAAATGATTTCCTATATTGCATACAAATTTATGAAAAAATGTGCTTAAGTTTAAATCAAATTTACAATTTAGTTGAGATTATGAACTAAACAACTTTTTACACAAAACAAAACTAAAAACATACATATATACTTGTATATGTATATGTATGACGTTTAGCTAAAATATACATATGTAAGTTTAGCCAATGGCAAAGGAGGCAGGGAAGTGGTCAGACATTGGACGTGACACTTGACACTGGACTTAATATTTAAAGCAGAAGCAAAAACAAAAACGAAAAAACAAAAGAGAAATGAGAAATGAGAAAAACAAGCACACAACAAATACACACACATTCTCGGAAACATATACTTAGGGCCAGAGCAACTAGTCAGCAGCGCTTACGACACGCGTGTGGAGGAGACGTGACGTTAAATGTGCAACATCACATATATAACAGGCTGATGCGACGTTACGTAACGTAACACAATACATCACTTTGACGTAGCAGAACGCATTGCAAACGTAACTCATAACACTTTAACTGTAACGTCACGTCACGTTCCAATCATAGCCAACTCAGCCAACTCGTGCCAATAATTACCATTTTTTTGAGGCCGTCATTTTGTGGCTAAGCTGCAAAGAAGCAATTCAAAAACAAAAAATATAAAAAAAAAACAAAAACAAAAATAAAAAACGTGAATGAAAAAAGGCATATTATTATTATTATTATTATGATTATTATTATTATATTATTTGTAACATAATAAAACTATCAAGCAAAAAACAAAATACAAAAATATAAGAAAAACCATTTGCTCTATTGTGTGTAATGTGACAAAGTGAACGCTTTCCACCTATTTTGGTTAATTATTCTTGTACTTTATTTATACTTTATACATTTTGTGTTAATTTTTTACCACTCAAGAAAACGAAAACCAATCTTACTAACTTTATACATACATACAAATATATATATATATATATATACATACATACAACCATACATTATATGTGCATTATAATATGTGTATATTTATATACACTCTCAAGTCTCTCAGTCATCTTATTTGTAATTACTTTGTATAACATTTTGAATTGGAATCTACCAAAAACACCAAAAATTAAGTGTAATGTGCAAATTGAGAAAAATACTGCAAAAGAAAAAACGAACGAAAATCACATAATTGTAAAGAAATGAAAAATTTGATGATGCTGCCAAAGATTTTTTTATATATACAAACAAAAAATGGAAAATAATTAAATGAAAGCAACAACAATTACTATGGTATATAACTAAAATAACTAGAGAAAACAAAACGAAACAAAAGAAAACAAAAAAAATTTATTATTGTACGATGACGATGATCATGAAGCGTATTAATTTTTGTTTATTATAATACATAATAATACTTGTAATTTGTAATAATAAAAGAAAGAAAGTAAACAACACATTAATCATAAATTGAATTGAAATGAAGAATTTGTGAGAAACGACGAACAATTTGCTCAGTATGCAAAATAACAATTGATAGCAGCGACTATTTACGTACACCTACATACATACACACATAACTAACTAAAACTAAACTAAAACCAAACAAACTAACTAAACTAAACTAGCTATCTAAAAGTAATCACACTAATAACGATTTCAATTGATAAACGTTAAGCGACAAACAGCAACAAAACAAAATAAAACACAAAAAAAAAAACAAAACCAATTTGTTCCTCGATGCGACGCTTACGAACGAAAAACAACTAAAGAACACACAAAAAGAAAGAAGAAAAAAACAAAAGAAGCAAAAGAAGCAAAAACACAAAGTAATTGCAGTAATTGTTGAAAGGCCTAAAACGTAAATCGTTGAGTTAGTAAAAGTGGAAAACAAAGAGAAAAAAAAACAAAACTGAGAAGAAAACAAAAAATAAAAGAGCATATAAACACTATACATATACGATATACATATTGAACCAGAAGTATAGTATATATACATACACATACATACATACATATACATATATATATACACACATATACATATACATGACGTATACATACATTAACATTATATATGTATACATATAACTATTAAGTATGGCAAGATCGGTCAAGCAATCAGTCAGGTTTGACTACGCGACATTGCGTGGTTTAGTTAAGTTAACTAACAACAACTCTCACACCTAAACACATTCACACACACACCCACACACACACACACCATCAAATGCCTGTGTAGCCACAGTAATTAACATTTTTGAATATTCTCTCCATTTACAACACTGGATTATACCAAAACACCCACCCCCAAAAGCCCAAAAAAAAAAAACAACAAAAACAAAACAAAAAATACCAACAAACTTTGCCTAGTTGCGTGTTTCATTTTTGTAGATTCTTGTATCATATTGTGCATTTAGTTAAATTTATTTATCGACTAAAAACAAAATGTCAAACAAAATGATGTAAAACAAAAAAAAAAAAAAAAAAACAAAACCAAACGCTTTATACATCAAATTATTTTAATATAAATATATATATTAAAAAAATATTGATAAAAAACCAAATCGAAAACAAAAAACAAAACAAAACATATATCTATATATACATATACAACATATACAAAATATTATGTATTTTATTTGAAATTTTTAAATGTATTAGCAAAAAAAAAAAGCAAAACAAAAACAAAAAAGAAATATGAAATGGAAAGTTGAAGTTCTACTCTTAATGAATAAATACAAAAACAAAAAAATGATTAATAATAGAGGATGATAAAATGATGAAGACAACACACAGCAGACGACAAATACACACACAGTATATGAAGACATCAAGTCGATAGATGATGATGATGATGATGATGAGATTGATGAATAGAGATTTGGCATGCCCAATGGCTGAATTAAATGCGTTCTTGAGGAGCGCTGTAACGATGATAACAAATGATTATACATATACACATGATCTATATACATACATACATCTATATACATACATATACATTAACAAAAAAGAAGAGTATACATACATAGATGTAATAACAATAATGAGCAAAAGATAAACAATCTAGTGTACGTCAATTTTTTGATGATATTTTTCGCCTTATTATAGACAACAAAAACCCAAAACTAAATATAATGATAAAATTATGGTTATTAAAAAAACAAAAACAAAAAACAAAATGAAATCGAGATCGAAATCGAAGCAGAGACGCAACTCAAAATATACCGAGAAGCAATCAATTAAATAACACAAATCCTATACAACAGCAACAACAACAAAAGCAGCGGCAAGAATACCAACAACAACAAAAACAAAATCTATGAACCAAACATTTAAGAAATTATATTAACAAATTGTGTAATCAAAATGATGTTTACAACACCAGAGAACAAATGACATAAATAAGTAAAATAATCGCACGGAAAGCAAGCGAATCAATTAAACAAAACAAAGCAAAACAAAACAAAACAAGAATTAACAACAATTTGCCATTGACAAAAAGTAAAATTAAGCATAAATTAACAGTTGAGTAATGAGGGAATTCAATGCCTAAGCAGAAACAAAAAGTGACAGATTAATATGAACTTGTTTGCCTCCTCCCCGATCCCTGCAGTTTACTACTATATGTATATAGAAAAGTCCGTTCCGATTGCCAATTTCGCGTCAATTTCGCAAAGTCATCGAAATTATTTGAGAGTGTAAATTGACACACAAATTGAATATTCTTCCGCATTGTGAAATTGTGGCCGAAATGGGCAGTTGACAGAATTGGATTACTTAAGATATATACATCCATATATAGCAAAGAAATCACCAATTACAATAACAAGAACAAGAACAAGAACAACTAAAAGAACTTAAAGATTCAGCATGCTTAGCCTCTGGCCGTAAAAGTTCCTCGTGTCAATATCAATTATTGTTATGATTGTCATTATTATTATGTTTATTTAATTTTACAATTTTTACAAACGAATATTATATACTTTACATTTATGATGTTCTTTTTGTATATATACATATACATATACATATACATATATACAAAACATAGTAGATTTACAATTTGAAAGCGTTTATGTGTTTTACAATTTGATTTCAAAGACAACAACAAATGATGATGATTAATTATGAATTTATTTTTAATCTTAATTTAGATATTTCTTCTTGATTTTATTCACAACACTATATACAAAACTATAGCAAATATTATACACATACATACACACACACACACACTCATACACACAAAACCAAAATAAAACAAAAACAATGTTGATAAACTTGAGTTGTGTTCAGCTTATAGACAAAAAAGAACAAAATGAAAAAAAAAAATACAAAAAAATAAATAACAAACAAATAGAAATGAAATTAACAAATAAACAAAAATATATGCATATTTATTATTTTAATTTATTTGAGTTTCGATTGTTTTGATTTGTATTTTTCGGTCTGCGGTCTTTCGGGCCTCTCATTATTTTTGACTTGAAACTGAAAAGTATGCTATAGATTTTGGTATGTGCCATATGCTTTAATTGATCTTCAATTGTGCCAATGTTTATGCGTGTTCTGCTCCTGAGAGACAGATTGTTTTCAAGAAGAATTTGAACTTGTGTTTTGACATTTTTGGTTTATTTCGCTTTGAGCCTCGTCCAAGATATACGATCGAAAAACAAAAGATGAAAAATGAATGAAAGATATGAGAAGAATCTTAGCCAATAAATGGAATTAATTGTAATTGAATAATACTCGTATTGAAAAACTCTGCGAGTTGTTGTGTTAAATTTGCGTACATATCAGTGAGAATTATTTACACTACGCTAAACATATTTAGCATAATGTTTATGATGCTAAAATGCGTTTATAGGAAGAGATGCCCAAAAAAACGATTTCACTTTTGAAGCGATTGATGGATAGATTGATTGATTGATTGATTAATTGTGTGGATCAACAACACATTTTGCTGCTGATGTGAGTGTCTGTTTGTCTGTGCGTGCGTGTGTTTGTGTGTGTGCGAATCTATCTATATCGCTCTCTTTCTCTCTCTTTGTCTCTGCATTGTTTCTTAAATATACCTATGCAGATAATTAATCATTAATCACTTGCTAACACCTAGTGCCATGAACGGTAAACAAATTCCAATTGTTTATTAAAGTTCTCTAATTTTATAGTTTTTCCTATTCTCTTTTTTTATTTTTATAATGCTTTCATGTTTTTCTTTTTTGCTAAAACACTTTTATACTCAAGTTGAATATGTAGTTGAAACCCGATGCGATACAATTAAATATACAATGAATACAATGTTTTTTCTGGCTTTAGAAATTAGACGGCTCCAATGTTTGAAATTACAAAAGTACCCCGCAAATGTAAAAAAAAAACAAAACACAAAAAAAACTACCAAAAACATATGACAACCGAAGCAATTAGAAAGCTTTTATTTTTCTAGAATTTTAACAGAATGAGGAACAACAAGAACAAGAACAAGAACAACAGCAAAAAGAACGAGAACGAGAACGAGAACAAGAAGATGAAGAACAATGATAAAACAAAATAACTAATAACTAAAAACTTCCTAATTTCTCTCAGTGTATTACACAAAATCTACATGCATATATACATATACATATATACTTATTATAATATAGTATTTATATATATACATACATATATACCATATGTATCAACTAGTAGACGAAACAAAATCTACATACATACATATATAGTGCATACATATATACATATGTACATACATATATGTCTACATATATGTATGTCGATTAATTCTCGATTTATAAAAATTAAACAAAGAAAAGAAAAGGAAAGAAAAAACTTGTGCAAAATCGCAGCATGCAATTTAAATGTCTCTGGGTTGTTCAAAATAACAAAAAAAAAACAAAACAAAACGAAACAAGAAAAAAAATACCAAATTAGAAAAACAATTTTTACGTGTATGGAAAAGCAAATAGAGAATATTATTATAAAATCTACATACTACATGACTAAAAAAAAAAAATTATCTACACACCTTAAAACAAACACACACAACACTTATAACAATACGTATACAACAATGCTACACTCGATAATAATTGAACACACAGACACACATTCACACAAACAGAAATACCAAAGTAATATTTAAGATTTGACCAAACCAAATGATAAATAATAATACTTAGCGCGCCTTGCAATGCGAATTCTTAACAAAAAAAAAACAAAACAAATTGTAGCAAATACAGAAGAAAATGTATTTAATTGTGGAAAAAAATCGGAAGCTCCAAGTAGACAAGTTTAGCAAATATGTATTTTACACTTCCACAACAATAAAAAGTAAAAAAACGGAAATGATAACAAAAAGGAAAGAAAAAAGAAAAGGAAACACCATATTGGCCATCAATTTTTTGTATTAGACATTATAATAATAATATCAAGTGTAGTAAAAGAAAACAAACAAAATGAAAACCAAGAATTGAAGCTACACTTTACATTGTCAAACAACGATAACGATAAATGAACGTACAGTGCGCGATGATCGGGAATCGGAAATCGGAAATTGAAAAATCGAAATCAAAGATCGCAAAGAAAAATACCAATAAGTTTTTTTTTGGAAAACAATTCCCTGTGTTGTCAAAGGCTTTAACAAAAAAAAAAAAAGATTAAAAAAACAAATTTGTAAATTAGCAAAATGTGTGTTTTTTTTTATTTTTTACATTTTTTTGCTTAATACAAGTGACATAGATATTTCTAAGCGTGCCTCACATTTTAGACACACTTTTGAGGTCGACGCCGCCGGAAACAAAAACAGACAGCAACAATATTTTTGGGCACCAAATATATATACATATACATATATACATATTTGTGTGTGTGTATATATAGTATTGTAATTGTATTGCATTATATACATACATACTTATACATAGATACTTCAACTATTTACTTTTAAGGGACAAGCGAAATCAAGGCGAATTTTATGTATGTGCTTAATCGAAAAATAAAAGAAAATGTAACAAAATGAATATGAATGGAATGCAAGAATACGCCTAAAATATATTAAAATATGTATAACAATCTTAAAAAAAAAAAACTCACATATTTGATGTCTAAAGCGGATTTTGCGAGTGAATGAAAAACTCGAAGAAAGGTTTTTAACATTATCGAGAATGAGAATCGAGTTGTCTGGAGGCGAATAAGAAAACATATTATAATTAGAATGTTTTATGAATTATATACACCTTATATACATACATACATACATAATTGATATATGTACTTAGCGTAAACTATATATACATACATACATAATTGTATAGCAACTAAACAAATAAGATGTTGATCAATTTTATGTGAGTTATTCATGATGTTGTATAGTTAAAGCAAAAAGGTAAAAACCAAAAGAAAATATAAGAGAAAATACCAGTTAATACGAATACACTTACCAAGGTTAGTTCCAAGTTTCTGAATCGCTCGCATTCCGCGCAAAATTTGCATAGCATACTTTTTTGGGACGCATTTCAACATTAAATTAAGCGAACCCGTTTTAAGTACCCTCTAAAAACTGTGCCAAAAGGTATGCTATAGCTCATTTGTGTGGAGCTTGAGATAAAATGGGAACGTAACAGAACCGAACAAACTACGAATTGTTGGACACATGAATAATGAAAGAAAATTATGTGCATTACAATAACAAAACGAAAACCAAAAAACAGAAGAAATGTCACAGAAATCATAAAAAGTATAATTATTATACTATATACTACATATAGTATAAATGCCGTATATCACTATACTATATATCTCGTACATACATATGTAGCGAATATGCATTCCTAGATCTGGTTTTCTTTATTCATTTTTAGTATGAGAAGAGAAGGGAATGAAATGAAATGAAATGCGGAAGCCTAACTAAAAACGTTTAGAACTCAAGAAGCTGCCTCAAAAATGTATAATTTAATAATAATTTCAACAATATTGTATATGTGTATGTCTTATACAAAACTACATATATATACTATATCTATAGATATATATACAAATATATAGTATATATATATTCTTAACAAGGGCATTCTTACTAGCTACTTGGCGACTCATAAAACAAAACAAAAACAAAAAAAAAAACTAAAGTGAACTTACAAAAACAAACTGAATTAATCTTAAAACGACAAAGCAAAAAAAAATCTAATGAAATGAAATCATAAATGAATTTTACTGAGAAAAAACACCAAACAAAATAATGCATTAAATTAGTGAATAATTATAACAAACAAACAAACAAAAAAAAAAAACAAAACAAAACAAAGAAAAGAACGAAAGAAGCAAATTGATGATGTAATGCTGTTTTTGAGTTGTACTTATTATGTATTTTTCACTGTTTGGGCAGCATTTAGAAATGTTGCACAAGGGTTAAGGCATAGTCATGTTCCTCACATACACACACACACACACACAAACTCACATATGCAGCGCTCTAGTTGTTTAACCCTTGTGCATGCAAATGCCAACTGAATACGAACGTTCCACACACACTTGCTTAGAAACTAATCGCATTGATATTCGATATTCGATTTATTATTTACGTCGCGAGTATTACGAGTATGAATCACATGCATTCAACTATTTACACAATAATAACAACAAGAACAACAACCACAACAAAATCAACAACAACTTATACCATTTTTGCTGACTGTACTCCTTAGGCTTTTTACACCTTTTACCATTTATACGCCATGCCAAGAATCTACTTGAATTTTGCATGCGAAATTTAAGATTTAATAATGAAAAAACTAAAAAAAAAAAGAAATGAAAACAATGAAAATCAATCTACATAATAAATGTACATGCTTGCACACTGAATGATTTAAGTGCGTAGACAACCATGTATTTTAATGCAAATTACTAAACTGCAAATCAATACGGGCTATCGGTCATCCTATATACATACTTATTTATCATACTCTCTCTCCTGCCCGAAATGCAGCCTAGCTAAAATTAAAGCGTGTGTGCGTTTTTACCGTTACTCTAAAACGGGAGATGCAAACAGAGTCAAAAATATCACATTTTGTGCATTGCCCTTTTGTGCTATTGTTCTTCATACTTTATTTCGCTCTTTTTCGTTCTCCCATTCTGCTATGAACGGAGCAGGACAGATGTGTACGTACACACATACACACATACATACATACATATATCGTATGCTGCATCTCTGTCTCTCTAAGAATACTCTCAGTTGGCTCAGCCTCTGAGTTTCGCATTCACTCAGATAAATTTCAAAAGCATTTGTTTCTCTACCGATTCGATAAACACCCTACATACATTACATATACATATATACTTACTTAGATGATATTATTTAAATCCCCCCGCCTGTGATAGTGTTAAAATATTATATGAAAAACCAAAAAAAAAAAAAAAAAAAAAAAAAAACGGTCAAGTGCTTCGGCACTCTTATGAAAATTTTTTTCCAGCGTTTTTAGAGTCATGTTTTTCTTTTGGAAAAATTATTTAGGTAATTGATTTATACAAACAAACAAAAGAAAAATCGAAAATACTTATAACAAAATACAAATCAAATATTAAGAAATCGACAAAAACGAAATGACAACAAAATGTGACGAAACCAAAGCAAAAGCACACAGAACATGTTTCAACATGATCATACTAAACAGTTTTTTCTTTTAGTGTGTGTGTATTTAAGAAAAAAAAATCCATTTTGGTTTATGAAATTGTATTTAGGAATTATTCAAATATTGCAAATCATTTACATTCAAATTTTCCCCTTTAAAGCAAAGAGTAAAATATATCTTAACAATATGACAATATTGATTTGTGAAAAAAACCAAAAACCAAAAAAAAAAAAGAAAACTTAACAAATCTTCTAACAACATATCCTGGCCTCGAACATCAATATTAAAGGCAACGTTTTGAAAGTTTCGCACGATTCCAATCTCAAATCTCAAATTTGGTCAATTCTTAAGATTTAGAATGTAGTCTTAAGCAGAGAGTTTTCTTGGGTTAGCAATCGATATATCTTTTGCTCAGGAGAATGTTAAGGAAACGTGCACCGAAATATTTATAATTTGATATTTTCGCTTTTATTTTTTTATTTTTTCATCTTTCGCACACACATTACTGTAAAAAATGAACACCAAATAAAACTTTGAACCAATTATGTATACAACAATAAAAAACAAGTGAACAACAACAACAACAAAGCATTCTAAATGGTAAAAGTACCTTTACAAAGAAAAATAACAACCACAACAACAACAATTTTGCCTAAATAATATGACATTTTGATTTTCTTGAGTTCAGACGAAAACACGAGAACAATATTTTATTGAATATTGTGCAGATAGCCAGAGAATTATAAAGAAACATAATAATATTAATAATAATAATCAGTTAATTGGAAATTATTAAGCAATAAATCAAATCAAATCGAATTCCTCTCTCTATATATATTATGACCTTGAAGTTCTCGTCCTATCCTCGCGTTCCCCGCTATCAGTTAATATCTTTACTATAATTATTCTCAACTAGAAACATTTTTCGAAAATGGTTTCATTTTTATGTATCTACACCATTTTACACAGCAAAACCATCTCTATAGATATTTTTAAAAGCAATTTCGCTGAGAAATCGATACAAAAAAAAAAAAAAAATTAACATAACATAAAATAACAAAATTCAATTTGTCCGAATTTTCAGCTGCGAAAATGAAGTAACATTTAAATATATTAAATAATTTATATACATAAAAAAATTATAATATGATGAAAAAAAGATATATACATATATATATATATACATATATAGACAGTGCGTGTAATAACTAGAATCACATAATTCCATCCACTTTTGATATTTTAAATGATGAACAACATTATATTAACAACATAATAATAAGTATAAACAAAAGCAAATAATATACATACATATATACATGAAGTATATATATATAAATATATATATAAAACATATTTATTAATTCGTATAAATTGAGATAAAAATATAGCGCAATGCAATGCATCTTAAGTGTTTGAATGTTGTCTTAACTAAAAGTGTCATTCCTACAAAAAAAACAACAACAACTAAAACAACAGTAAGAAACAACAATAACAATAACAATAACAAGAAGAAAACACAAAGCAGTCTTGTGCTTTTGCACTCCAGTGTGTTATGCGAAGTGGATCAGTTCTTTACTTAGCACAGACTCACACCACCACACACACACATACACACACTATCAAACACTTATATACAATATAAACAAATATTTATATATACGTATATATAATGGCACCAAAATCCTTATTGTAGTAGTTGAAACAGTTACGAACAAATTATAATGATATTTACACGTCATGAATAGTTATATTGAAATAAACAGAAAAAACAAAAATCCAAAAAAAAAACATTGCTTTAACTATATATATACATACATATATATATATATATTCAGAAAATATATACATAAATATACCGAAAACAAATATACAATTATATATTTATGATTAATAAAATACACTTTGAAGAAAAAAATGTAAAAAAAAACTATGAAAAAAAAGAAATAATTAAACCAAAATATTGTACCACAAATCAGTAAAAACCTTTTCTAGAATGTTATGTCTTCCCTTTGAATCAATTAAACATATATATATATATATATATATATATGTATAATTATACATTATATATATAAAAATAGAACAAACAAAAAAAGAAAAATACTGAAACACATTTGAAAGAGTCGAATTATTGTCACCCAAAAACTGACCAAATATGAAATGTTCGAAATGGAAATGTACTTAAGCATACTTTACAAGTTGAACCTTCTAGGCTGGAGTATTATATAGTAACTATATCTGAGCAAACTAATCGTTTTTTTTCTAGAAATAGTCGTACAACAACAACAACAACAAGAACAACAACAATAAAACCACACGCAGACAAATTTGAACAAATTTCCTAATTCAAATTCTGTTTCAATAGCAATAATTAACGAATATTAACAATTAAAGCAAATGCCACAAATTTACCTATTTATACTATAGTTTGCAGGTAATTCAAAACTTATGACCTATAATGGAAAACGAAAAGTAAAAGTAAAACGAAAACGAAAAAACATTACCATTAAACATAAACATGAAACATTAACAAAATATGCAGCATATGCAGAAGGGCGAATACACAAAATTATAGTTATATATACGTATATATGTATATCTTTAAAAGCAGACTACTCAGTGCAACAGATAAGACTAGAAATTGATTACCTGAACCTTGAGAACAAAGCTTGAGTTATCTTTTACTTTACAACAAAACAAGAAACAAAAAAACCAACCTTAAACACACACACACACATACATCCAAGCACACTCACACACACATACAGAGAATTATAAATAATACTAACAGCAGTGCAGCGAACAAGTTATAAAATACAATATACTAATATATATATATGATTATTAATGAATAGTATTATACCAACTTATCATCATCTACTACTTGAATTTGTTTCACAATAGTCAATTGATTGTGTACTGAGCCTGTTCTTAATACATACTGAATTCGTAAAACACTTTTTGCTTAAATCTCTCTTTGAGTTATCTCTTTTTTGTTCTTCGCGAAATTAGGCGCTGCTTTTTACAGATCCCTTCTTTAAATGGTTGTGAGTTTCGTAAGGAATTTTCGCTTACGTTTAGCAAACCAAAGCAGACCAAACAAAAACGAAAAAAAAAAAAAATCTAACTGACTTAACATATTCTCCCAAAAATAATACTTCCGTTCCAAAAATCGTTTTCGCAATTGAAAACGATGGCGAACGAAGTTCTTACTTCGGCCAATCGAAGACTAAAAAATACTTTCGCAGAAAATGAAAAGAGGAAGAGGAAGAAGAAGAAGAAGAAGATACTTGTTACAGCAATTAAATTTCTAACATATTAATCAAGGTAAATTGACGAAAATGAAAATGATAATGATAATGATAATGAAACAAATGTGTACTCAATTCGTGTGCCCTCCTTCAATATTTTATATTGATATGTTTCGTATAGACACTTACATACTTATACATACATATATGTGGTACATACAAGATGACTTAAGATTAAACAACCCATACACACACACACACACACACCTATCCACATATAGATACACACATAAGCATACAAGTATATTTACAAGCAAGATATTAAGTATATTCTTGGCGTTTAGCAACGTCTAAATTCAACATGTCCTAGTTTATTTGCTCATTGTTTTTAAGTGTAGCGATCTATAACAACAACAACAACAACAACCAAACAAAAAAACCAGAACACTAACTGTAGCGAATTGTGTGTATTTACATATTAAAGTTTACAACCGCTACCATGGCAAATTGCTTACGTTTGTCTGTAGCATTTTTAAAGCGTTTTCGTATTGTCAAGTGGCCCAAAAAATACCAAATACTTATAAAACACAAAAAAAAAAAAAAAAAAAAAAAAAACTAAATATGAGACAGCAACAACTACAGTGAGAAATGTCTGTTTTTAGAACAAGAGTATAACCATTGCAATCAGGTACTGAAATCAAAATTTTGAATTAAACAATTATATTGTATATGAACGAAATATAAATTGTATTATTTATCGCTCTTTATCGATTTTTGTTGACAACAAGTAAACAATAAAAAATGCAGTTACTTACATAAATATTGTACTATAGTATACTATATAAAAAATAAAACATAACAAATACCAAAACTTTTCTCCACACTTTTAAAATAGTATATTAACAATTAAATGTTGGAAAATAATCGCAAAAGTGATTAATATACTATATACTGTATATGGTATATATAAAAATGAAAAATATAAAATAATTGTATATTGTCTGGCTGGAAAAGCTGGAATACTTACTACTCGTATGTAACTAATTAACTAAAACAGCGAGCAAAATGTTTGGCGAAATTGAGGTTAATGAGATTTCAGGAACACATAACGATTCATTTACACACCGACATGTTTTTATCGTTGTGTGGTGATACGACATGCTTACATTTACATATACATACATAATATATATTATATACCTATATACTATATATATTTTACACACATATACGTACATCATATACATACATACATTCGTGCATACATACCTACTAATATTTATTAACTTATATGCTAGGTAGCTGCAACAAAAAAAAAAAAAAAAAAAAAACACAAACAATAAATAATTAATTATATATATAAAACAAAACAAAAAATGTCCAGACGTTCAACGAAACCAAATGCAATATTTAATTATACAACTACAAACATATATTTTACAATTTATTTATATACATATGTATACATCATAGGTTATGACATATGCTACATCATTTTTGCATAAGCCAATAAATTGTTTGTTACATTTTTGAACATTTTTTCTTTAACAAGAAGCTCACAGAACTAACAGATGAAAAAATTAAATTTAAAAAATCATTTATGAAAGTGAATGAACAAAAAGTTACGCCAAAAACCAAAAAACCAAAAAAAAAAAGAAAAAAAAAACAAGAACAATTTATACATCCATATATACATTTGTCAAAGTCAAAGTTGATATTTGTACGAATAAATATAGCGAATAACAATTAGTGATTAAAATAAGCAAAGACCAAGCAAGAACAGAGATGTATAACGATAATATTTCACATAAAATAATTGTGTAGATCCCAACAAAAAGAAGAAGAACAGGAAAAGGAAGAAGAAGAGGAAGAAGTGGATTGTGGATCAATCGATCGAGCAAACACTATGAACAAAATAGCCTTACCAAACATTACAGACACTTTAAAGCATAAACACACACACACACACACACACACACACTCACATACTCACACAAAGTAAAACAATAAATTCCATCTTGTTTTTTAAATAAAACACCAATTACCAAAATACACACAAAATACCAATAAAATAGCAAAAAGAGTTGACATTGAGAAAACGAAAATACCTTATTGATAAACTCATGATAAAATCCGTATTTTTACAGTACTCAGAGGCAGTTTTGAGGCAGTTTTTAAAAACCGATAATATTATCAATAATACCAACTATTATACATATAAAATTGAATCGATTATGGCAAAACCAAAATGAAGATGGAAAAAATATAATCTATATGAAATGCATAACGCTTCCGACAATAAGCTTTGGCCACACTAAAGTATAATAATAATAATAACAAAAATGAACAAAACTAAATATTTACGTTTTACAAGCAAGTTTTTTGCGTTAAACACAAAACCAAGAAAAAACAAAAAATGTAACAAATGTTTACGATGAAGCAAAGATTATGCTACGATTGCCCGATTGAATACATACATACATACTTACATATATGTACATATGTATATGTAGTTACATGTGCTATTTACTGTACTCATATTTATGGAGTGGTATTCAAGAAAAATCAAAGACAATGAAAATACTAAGAAAATCCATATAAAGCAAATGTTCTTATTTTCATGACACGCATTTGAAGCGAACATATCAAAAAAAAAAAAAAAACAAAAAAACAACAAAAATTATAACATATAAAATGAAAAGCCCCAATTCAATTTCGGTATCATAGAGAACTTGTGACAATTGACAGTTGATTGTTTAGCTGTAGTAATCGATTAAAATACTAAATAAACAAAATACCAAAAACAATGAAAAATACTAACAAATTGTAAGCGAACACTCTTTGCAGTTCTTGCTAAACATTTAAATGGCATCACACCGTAGCAAGCAATAGAAATTTTATACATGATCCTATAGCAGTGGTCATGCATGTATTTATAGGAATTATAAAACAAAAACAACAATATTTATGTATACAAAAAAAAGAAGAGAATATACATAAATACACTGCTACAAAATAGTCGAAAAAAGTACGAAAGTTCTTTAGCTGTTTCATCATTTATAATTGACAACAAATATTTACACGCGCATTTAAATGGCAAACATGGAATGAAAATATATTAATTCAAAGATACCAGATCACCAAATCAAATAAATTATGAAATGATAAAATGAAAATAATGAAAACAATTGCAAAATGAAACCAAAAACTGAACCTAAATTAAGCATAAATATTTTTTGCTGTGTCTTAGTCCATGTGTCGTAACGAATTTATTGAACTTAATATATAAAACTTAAAATAAAACTTAACAAAAAAAAACACAAAAAAAAACAAGAAAGAAAAAAAAACATTAAGACAACATTTTACGATTTTAAGTTGTTTCTTAATGTAAGCAAAAAAACAAAACAAAACAAAAATAACAAAAAACGGGCAACAATATTTCTACAAAGTTAAGCACAAATTTTTTCAACTACGAAATTGCCTTTTACTTGTATTTTATTTTTTACTACTTACTATATAAAAAATGAAAATTTTAAAAATTAATAATATTTAAAATAAAACTACGCTGAATTCATTTGAATGTTTTTGCAAAATTGCGCCTAAAAAAACTGTGACTAATATAAAAGCAAAAAAAACAAAACAAAACTAAACCAAACCAAAAAAAGGAAAACTCCAATAAAATTATTTAATAAAAGAAATGAAAAAACAAAACTAACTTTAAAAATTAAGTTACTAAAACTTAATGGAAACGGTAAGAGATATAAATGTGTATATCTTTGGCCAAAAATGTATACAACCATTAACATTATATTATACCATATATACACACACACTCTCTCACACATACACACACACACGTACCCCTTAGAAATACATACACAGAGACAATTTGTTGGTACATACATTCTACATATGTACGGCTAAGTAAGCTGAGCTGCCAAGGCAAAAGGGCCAGCACACACACACACACACACTAACACATACACACCAACACACCTAGTCACATACATGTATGTGTATATACAGGTACATATATTGAGGCTATATAGAGGCTATATATACATATGTATGTGTACATACGAGTCGTAGTCGTAGTGACAAGTTTATACATATATAAAGCATCAACTTTTATTATTATATACATACATAAACGCATATACATACATATATATATATATATATACATATATATATATATATATATATACATATATAATCGGATATTTGATGAAATGCAAATGAAAAAAAAAACAAACAAACCAACAGCAATTTACTTATGTATATGATGACAACAAAACAATGTTTATTTCGTGTAATTCGCAAGATACAAAAATTGCAATTGAAAAAAAAACATAAAACAAAAAACAAAAAAAAACAACAACAACCAACTAAAACAAACAAGTAACTAACAAAGAAAAAGGAGCAAGGAAAACATGAGAAAAAAAGAAAAAAGAAAAAGTAAATGCATAAAAATACAATATATATACACTTATTTAAATATTTAATAAAACAAAACAAAATATTTATATATATAAATGAAAATATTTATATATATAATATACTTATATATGCATATATATACATACATACCACTACATAGTTTAAATGTTTATTTATTGTATTTGAACAAAATAAATAATTATAAAACCAAATTTAAATGAAAATAAAAAGAAAAGAAACAAAAAATTGACTTTGTGTTTTAATATATACATATATATATTTTTTTTGGATTTACCGCACTCATAAATTAGATTTATTTATTCTTTGTTTCTGGTTTTTCTCTTTCTGTCTGATCAATATCAGAGTCCAGTTATTAGAGTTCAATTATTCAGACACTGTTTATAGCATTGATTAAAATTGTTTATCGGCCAACGGCACACTCTCATAGAGTGAGAACAGAATCTAATTCCAGCAGCACCAATTATGCGCTATAAAAGTCTTGAGGGCCTTGATAAGACCTGGTCTTCAGCTATTAAAAAATACCGTTTGTAATCAAAATACGAGCATACTCAGCTTTGGAGCTGCATAATTCTGATTAGTTCAGTGGATGGATTGATTTATGAGCCGTACAAAGAGTGACTTTTTTGCTTTGAATATTTTGCACATATGAAATAGTTGTTGTTACTATATATCGAGAGATGTTCGACTGGTTCTTTGCATTTTACTGGCTTTTTTTTTAACTTTGGTGCCACTAATTGATGAAATTCATTAAGTAATTTATTTCGAAGAGAAACCGTTTTACAAATTTTATATGATAAACTATTCGAGTTTTCAACAGCATTTAAAATGTTCATATTCTTTTTATAAGCTTTATATATATTTTTTTTTTATGCAATAATTCTGACGTTTATATTTCTGAAGCTTAACATTGGCTGCAGCTGTCTGGTACAACCGGCTTAGTTAAACAACTTTTTGCATTTAATGTAACAACAAATTTGCCTCCACTTTGTTTTTTATGTCATTTTTCATGATATTCAATCTCATGCTAATTACGTATACTTAACATTTACTTTGAAATGTTGCCATAACAGTTCTCTGCGATGTGGCGTTGCCATATCGCGTTCGCATAGACAAATCTGTATGTTAAAATGGCGTTGCCAGTTCGTATTTCGATGCACAGTTTTGTAGCTTATTGATTATGTATAGGTAAAATGATAAAATTCCGATTTTCGAAAAACTTTCTTGGTGATGCCAGAAGGTATTTAGATACTACTCACTTCCTTATGAATGTACACATAATATTCATTATAAGTAGTACACAGTTTCGTATTGATCACGTATATGTATGCGAAATTCTATGCAAATAGAAAACCTTGGCGTTGCCAGATCAAGTATTTGGAAAGTGATAAGTGTAAGAACCCGTTACTTGGCAATGACGGATCCCTTTCGGATACACAAATTTACATTAAGTTCTTATTAAAATGCAATGGCGTTGCCAGATCGTAGTTTGTTTTGATCATGAACACATAAAATGATGAAAATCCGGTTTTTGCAAAAAAAAAAATGTCTCGATTCTTTTTTTGATACACATTTCTGAATAAATGTTGTAATGGAAAGCGTTGCCGGATCACATTTGTGCACACCATTTTATATTGATCAAGTATGAGCAGGGGAAAAATCAGTTTTTTGGCGTTGCCAGATCGCGTTTGGATACACAAATTTGTATTAAATACGTATTAAAATGCCTTGGTGTTGCCAGATCGTATTTGCAGAGACTGTTTTGTATTGATAATGGTTGCGTAGAATGATGAAATCCCGATATTTGCAAATAAAATATCTTGGTTCGTATTTTGATACACACTTCTTAGTGCATGTGGTAATACTGATTAAAAATGGAAAGCGTTGGCGTTGCCAGATCACAATTTTGTATTGATCAAGTATGATCAGTGGAAAAATCAATTCCTTTGCATTGCCAGATCGCTTTTGGATACACAATTATGCACAAATAAAAAAATATAAAAAAAATAAAAGACTTGGCGTTGCCAGATGGTATTTGGATACACATTTTTTTATTATTGAAGTATACGCACATATGTACATGTGTCGACTCAACTAAACCGCCTAATGACGACGAGCCTTGGCAATGCAGGAATCGATGTTGGTGTTGACCACATCGAGAGCATCGACAGCCTTGGAGGATGCCAGATGGGTGCAAGCATTGCTGTCGACAAAGACACCGGGAATGCGTTCGTTGGTCGACTGCTTGATGGTCTTGATCGAGGAGCGAGCACTGACCAAGTAGACGGTGGCCTGAACGTAGAACTTGGCCATGCACGTTTGCTGGAGAACGGAGTTCTTGTAGTTCTGGCACTTGTTGTAGGTCTTAGCCAACGAGTAGCCGCCGAAGACCAGCTGCTGGGTGGCAGCATTCACATCGCTGACAATCTCGGCCGAATCGTGGGCAGCTGTCACACCGCAGACATGCAGCTCATCGTGAGCCACATCCACAATGCTGACAATTTCGGCATCATGGGCGGCAACACATTCGGGACTCTCCTCGCGACGGGTTTCCACCTTATCGACGGCCTGCTCCAGCTGCTGCTGTGGCTCCACGACAATCTCCTCGTATTGATGCACCAGCGTCTTGCCAGCGTCAATGCCAATCTGGGTCATGTCATCCACCAGGCTCGATAGCTGAGTGCTCCATGGTGCCGGCGTTGTCAGCGGCTGGGCTTGGCCAAGAGCCAGGCACAGGCAGAGTACAGTTGTGGCAATGATGAACTTCATTTTGTTTAAACAACTTTGGCCAAGATCGTTTGGTATTTATACTCTGGGTCGCGATTCGTATCCTTATCTAAATTGTATGTGCCACTTGTGTTTGGCGCTGATATCTGCTGATAATCGATTGTAAATCAAAAGCGTTAGCGTTTATGGCTCACATTCGCCAACAATCATAGACGACGATTCTACACAGCAATTACAGCAATTCAATTGTTCGAACTGTCAATTAAGTTTGCGTTAAGACTTAATTCGCGTCTCAATGAGATATATGTTAGACTTGTTGAAATTGGTAGCAAGCAGGAAGGCGACATTTTTACTTAATATAAATGGGCTTTAGCTTTGTGCTTAGGTGCGACACAAAGTTTTATATAAGTTTTTTAATTTTAATTCTGCACTAAAAGTTTTTATACCCGCTACGCATAATGTAGAAGGGTATTATAGCTTTGTGACTACAGGAAGAGTATGTAACAGGCCAAGACGATAAAGTCTGTCTGTCTGTCTGTCTGACCGTATGAAAGACTGGATCTCAGATACTATACTAGCTAGAGCTATAATTTTCTTACTTTTGTTATTGTAGCAGATTAAGTTTGTTATACATTTTTCTACGAACACTTCCGACCCCGCAAATCAGAAAAACCCGAAAAACAAGCTAAAGTGATAATGATTGCTACAAAATTTGGTTTTAGATACACATTTTTGAAGTTCTTTAAAAGAAATTTGTTAAGTGGCAATCTGGCATATTTTGTTCTCTATTATATGGTATATTTTCAATCGATATACCAAATATGACTAATCGTTCATATATTTATATACGCACGGTATATTTTAGGAATAATAACGCACTATTTTGCTGTTATTTAAAATGGGTGGCGAGTGTCTTACAGCCGATAACACTCGACTGAAGCCTTCTTACTTGTTTTTTTAAATAAAATCATCATAATTTTAAGTATTTGAATGTAATAGTATAGCGAATATTTGATAAAGGCTTCAGTATATTTTAATATTGTATATATATATATTTTTTAAATATATAGAATAATACCGCTCATTTTTACTTTTATTTAAAATGTGCATCGAATTTCTTACAGTCGAGAACACTCATGTTGTTTTGTTTATGAAATAAAACCTTCATAATTCTCAGAAGACACTCTTGCAAACACTCTGCTTTAATCATTAAAAGAAGATAATTTTCCACTTCTCAAATAAACTCTCGTATTTAAAATGTGTTGCTTTGTATAATATATATTTTGTATTCGATGTTCACAAATCAATTATGGCTTCAATTACAACATATAAAACTGTCAGAAATAATGCACAATTTAATTAAATGGCTAAAGGCAGGAAAAGTCAATTATTAGTAACAAAAAAAAAAAAAAAACGTAAAACGTAAAACGCAACGCTAAAATAATTGTATATTATAGAAATAATATATGGAATAATTTCAAATTTGTATGCATTTAATTCATTTTAGTATATATTAAATAATGTTGTACAACAAAGAGTTGATTAAAGAATCACGAAAATCCTCCATATAATTAGATATGAAATTAAACAAAGCGTTGCTAAGATATAATTTTGACGTCGTGCATTCTTAAGACTCCTTCTTCTAATCCCTTGGTGACTTTTGGCAGCCACTGTTAAGATGAATGGATGGTTGGTTGGGCGGGCAAATGAATGAATGAATGGTTACTAAAGTAATCATCATCATTTTGCAGAACGTTGAGCTCATGACAGCTTCAGCCATCAGAGCGTATTTAGAGCAGTCTCAGATTTATTATTTATAATCCGATGTAAGCGCATTTTAGGGGGTCGTGCAAATTTTTAATCAAAATACAAATACATAATTAATCTGTGTGAATGTGAGTGTGTGATTGTGTGGAGGCCTTGAAATGCTTCGCATTTAATTACACACAAAACTTAGTTACTTAAGTTTTGATAATTATTGGACTATGAATGGCTGTGACTGGCCCGGCTAGTCAAGCATTTCGAGCTCTGCTCATTTTGGCCAGGTCTACAATCGGGCCTACAACCGATTTTCATGTTTGCATTGAACTTAAAATGAAACTTAAACTAAAACTCAGACTGAAACTGAAACTCGAACTCGAACTAGAAAAATGAAAATATCAACTTGAACGAAACCAACTAGTTAGAAGTCTCAACAGTCTGAGCTCGCCCCTGAAATACCCTGTACTTACTTCATTTAATCTCAATTTATTGCATTTAATTTCATGACACATAATTTCTTTTTATTTCATTCCATTTAATTACATGCAATTCCATTTCATTCAATTTCATTTCATTCCATTTCAGTCCATACCATTCCATTCCATTCCATTCCATTCCATTCCATTCCATTCCATTCCATTCCATTCCATTCCATTCCATTCCATTCCATTCCATTCCATTCCATTCCATTCCATTCCATTCCATTCCATTCCATTCCATTCCATTCCATTCCATTCCATTCCATTCCATTCCATTCCATTCCATTCCATTCCATTCCATTCCATTCCATTCCATTCCATTCCATTCCATTCCATTCCATTCCATTCCATTCCATTCCATTCCATTCCATTCCATTCCATTCCATTCCATTCCATTCCATTCCATTCCATTCCATTCCATTCCATTCCATTCCATTCCATTCCATTCCATTCCATTCCATTCCATTCCATTCCATTCCATATCATTCCTTTCATTTATTCCATTTTATTTTATTTTATTTTATTTTATTTCAATCCACTTCATTCCATTTAATTTCATTCCATATCATTTCATTTCATTTTATTCCATTCCATTTCATTCCATTCTTTTTCATTTCATTTCATTTTATTTAATTTTATTTTATCCAATTCCATTTTATTTAATTTCAATCCACTTCATTATATTTTATTCCATTTCATTCCATATCGTTCCATTCATTTATTCCATTTCATTTCATTCGACATTTGTATACTTTATTTCATTTCTTTTTTTTTTCTTTCGACAAATCTTGTTATTGTAGTCTATCGTGGCTTTATCTTAGTTTCTTATTTACAGGGTATGCGAGTGCTACTAGTTACGCCTCAAAGCTGCTGTGGCGACTTCTAATCAAATTCAAAATCAAATTCAAAACCATTGGCCATCAAGCTGTTTGTCAACTTGTTGCACATTCGATCATAAAGCTAAATTCTAATTGTATGCAATCATCGGCTCAGATGCTCTACCATAAACTTGTTGTATGACATTATTACCGTTTTTATTATATGTTTTTTTTTCAATTCATCTTTTTTTTTCTTTTATTTAATATCGAATGTTTTTAAAAACAAGTTTCTATTGACGTAATTGCTGATTTCATGGTGTTCCTTGAATTTTTTCTTATGAAAAAAAATTAAAAAAAGTTTTAAAATAGTAGAAGACACAAGTTGAGATTATTATAAATATATTGAAACATACGCTTTTCAAAGCTAATTATTATTTGGACATTTTATAACAACAAAATTTGAATATTGTTAATAAGACTTAACAAAATGTATGCTAAACCTTTTTTGGAATCAATCTTTAATCAAAAAATAATTTTAATATTCTTAAGTTGATTTCTTTTTTTTGATTAAATTTCATAAAATAAATTAAATGATTGAGTATTTTCTGCTAAAATCCCATATTTTAAATATATATATAGATAAAACATATCATATAGAGAAATTATCTATCATTTGTTTTATAATTTGTAATTAAATTTGATTATTAAAGGTGCAGTCTTTAGTTTAACTATATAAATGTTGTAATACTCAAGAAATAAATAAAATAGACACGATTGTTACTTATGTAGTTGTTTAGTTCTTCACTGTAATCATGTTTGCTATTAATCCAATATGAAGTAGTCTCTTTTTAATGTGGCAGCTGATTGTTTTGCAATTGCAACTTACACGTGACGTAATTACATTAAAATTACCTGAAGTTGATAACAGGGATGCAAGGGTCTGATAGCATAGCAAACATGCCCCGTAGTTGGGGCAGAGCATTACAAAAACAACAACAAAAACGACAAGAACGTGAATCAAAGTGAGAAGAGCGCGCTTAGCTTATGTGTGCAGCTTGTGTGTGTGTGTGTGTGTGTGCAGTGCAGCGTTGCACGTTTCAAGGGCGTTGCAACAGTGTGGCACACATGCGATCTGCTCGCTGCACCCAAGTGTTGCATGACTAGCAGCTGTGTGTTTCTATTGACCACTTATGGTCAATGTCAAGCGACTGTGGCAGGCTGCTGTTCAATCAATTCAAATGCCCCACACACAGACTCGCACACACACACACACACACACACATGCACAGAGTCTGAGTTACCTTCTGGCGCAAAGTTCAAGCGACAAGTTCAAGTGATGTCAGCACAGACGGGGCAACAACAAACATAAAATCAAAAGCATAAAACATAAAACATAAAATCATAAAGCATAAAAAGCGGGCACGTCAACCTGTTGCTGGGCAACTGGGAGTTTGCACAACAAGAATCCAAACTTAGAACCAAATGCAAGGTGTGTGTGTGTCAGTGTGTGTGCGTGTTTGTGTCTGAGCTAGAACGGAACAGAACTAGAACCAGTTTTGCCAACAAGGCGACAGAACACACCAGCTAGCAGCTTCGTTGCGCCCTGCCCACTTTCGTGTGCCTCGCCACCCACCTCAAGCCACGCAGAGCCGAAGTCAATGAACAAAGCCGAAGCGCGACACGAAGCGACCGACGACGAGTCGTTGGCAAACGCATTGAACTTGCTGGCGATCGGCGTTTTTGTTTGTCTCTCAGTTTAAAGTTAAACGCAAGACGATACGGTTCACAAATCGAGCTTAAAAGATCCCCCTCTAGAACTCAACTAAATATTGTATTTTATTTAGTTTTACTTTGATTTTTTTTTGTTTGTGTGAACGCGTTCGAAGTGCATTACATAAAATAATGACAATTTATGGACTGCTTGTGCAAATTATACTCATCTGCAACTAAGTTAGGTTCTAGCACTCGCAAAACGTATACTTACACTGCATCTGCAACTGTAGCGGCATCTCAAACTGTAACTTTTGCCTTGCAAAACTGTAACTGCAGCAATGGCGCCACCCAACGAACAACCAGAGGATGACTTTGTTACCAAGGTGAGTTTGTTAAGGAGTTGGCCACACTTTTCACATCCCACCGCTAATCAATAAAAATTCAATATTTTGATTTTTTTTTTGCTGTGGTGCTGCTGTGGTTTGGATCGCGGTTAATTAGCAGCTTTACCATGGCACACGGTCAAGGTGTTGTCGCATGGCAAACAAAGAGAGCATAAATCACGTTTTACTATAATATTAACATATTTAATGATCGCGCTTGGGGCCATAAATCAAGCTTACAAAAAAATCGGAAATATTTAGCTTTACGACATTTGAACAAAGCTGTTATTTGATTTCCGCCTTGACTTATCATTTATTAATTAATCTTACCCAAAAAAGAAATATGAGTGAAATTAGTTATAGTCTGATATTTATCTAGCAAACAAATTAATGAAGACTAGTTTCTTAGAAATGATATTAATGTGAATTTGTGTGTGTGTGTGTGTGTGTATGTGTGCGTGCAGAAACTGCGCTTCCAATTGTTTCTATTTAATTTCATTTTAGATATGCACCTTCTCATCTTTTATCACTCATACGTTAATTAAGCGCCCCGATCAACAGCTAAATACATCTATAACTCTACTATATAAGAGATTTATGTATGTATGTATGTGTATACTTGTAGATCAGGCCACAGTCAAGTTCGTTTTTAGTCTGGGGTCAAAGTGACAGCCAAGAATTTAATTAACAAGTTCACTTCAATTGGAAATGTTAGAGAGACGTTTTTTTTTTGTTAGGAGGCATTGCTAACAACTTGGTGCAACTATTCAACTTGGTAATAAAACACTAATAAACAATCACGAATAATAATAATAGATAGGCAATTGTATACTCTTGTTTATTGCAGCAATTATTTCTAAAGTCGCATTTAAGATTTATCTTACAGATATTCTGTCCAATGAAACATACTAAAAGTTATTTAGTTAATTTTGAAAATATATTATCGTATTTTTGCTCTCAGTTCACATCGCATATATAGTACTATCTATAATGCCAATGAATATGTATAAAGTTGAGCGTACTTTTACATTAACAATTGCTACAGATGATGACTCGTTGGGGATTCCCTCAAGCGATTAATTGATCGCTGTGATTAAAGTCTAGATTGTGATGCTCCATTAGCTTTGCACTTAGTAAGCAGCTGAAAGAAAGAGCAAAAGAGTCTACAATATTGTATATATATTAAACATGATTTATTTTAAGAAAAATAAACTTTTTTATATATGTTATTTTGGGTAGCAACAAGAACGTTTTAGAGAATATTTCATTGTTTATTCTTTAATATTCAAATCTCTTTAAAGCTTTAACAAAGCTTATACACTGAAATAAAATGTTATAAAATCAACATTTTGGTTTTAGTACTGAGAATTGTTATGCAATTTTTATGTATGTACGTGAAGAACATGGATGACTTGAAGTTGGAAAACACATTTTAATTTCGAGATCATTTGATATAAGACCAAGATAAGACTTTTAAAATAATCAGGTATATTTTGAACTCTGTGGTATATTTCAAATGTAGTACTTCATTTAAATACCATATAAAGAATTCGGTATATTTTAGAATTTTTGCGGTATATTATTTGTTATATTTGAAGTAGCTTTCCTTCGTGTTTTATGAACAATTGGAATCAAATTCATTAAATTATTAAAATCTGGTAAATATACTAAGTAGAATATACTAAATGATGATGAACACTGTATTTTTATTATACTATTTTTACGAACAACTTTAAATAAATTCATTAAACTACTAAAAACATACTAAATGAAGAATATACCAAATAGAATACACTAAATAAAGAAATGAAGTTGAATTTAAAGATGAAGTTGAAATATATAACTTATTTTTTAGTATAAAAAATCCTTTTTTATAGAACTGTAAGAAGCTATCCTTTTACTAGAGAACTTGAAATTAAATATATTACTAACAACTGGAAGATATACTAAATAGAATATACTGAATGTATATTAATTAAGACGAACCAATTTAAAACATAATTTCATATATCGAAACTCTTAAACACGGAATAATATGAAGTCACAAAACATTTCTTAGTCACAGATATTATGACTCGTGTTTAGATTGTGTCATAATTGTAAAAGCCACTGAACTTTGCACAATGTCCATTGAGTGGCGCCGCAGCAAATTGAATAGACAAATACAAATGGCTGGGCATAAATAAGTTAAGTACGAGTTTCTTGCATTGTGGCCAAACTAACTAAACTGTCTGGCTAAGTGCTCCACTAAACGTTTGGCCAAATTAAATTTCTATAATTGCTCTCGGTTACAATGGGTTGAGCTACTCAAAAATGAGTTCGTACACAAAGCGTTGCTCATAAACAATAATGGCAGACATAATGCCATAAATTATAGCAATCGCTTTGTGTCTTGGTCGCCAGGCAAATCAACAAATCTGCGAACGTATCTACGAATATGTATCTCGTTGGCTTGTATCTGAAAATGTATCTTTCGCTGTAGCTTTTGGCTCGTTTGTAGGGCTAACAAGTTGGGCTACGAGTTGTATCTCAAGAATATCACAAATGGCTTGTATGGGTTGTATCTTAGACTGTACGCTCCAGTATCTTAATTATTATGGTGGCCAACGTTGCGGAACATGTTGAGAAAAATGAAATGAAAATGGCAAGTCACAATTACGAACAACAGCAAGCAGCTCAACGACTCCAAAAATTATCGTCAATAGATACCAGCACAACACGGAATACATAATTATCAAGCTCTTCTCGTTCCCATCTCAAGAACTTCCGCATGCGGTTTGATGAGGCGCCCCCAAAATACAAAATATAAAAAGACAAAAGCCACAAAATTATTTACAAATACCCAGAAATACGCACAAAGGCGGCTTGCGATCAACAGCCACACAACAACAACAACTACAAAAAAAGAGCAAACAACAAAACAAAAAATAAAAATAAAATTTATTAAACCCTCGTTTCGAGTTCTGCGCATGATCAGCGTTGTTTGCCAGCTGCGTCGTCGTCATCTCTGTGTGTTTGGACTTCAATTTCAATTCGTGACGTGTTCACAAATTCAACACTTTGTTGTTGTTGTTGCTGGTGTTTGAATGCCATGGAGGTCAAGTTCAGGGAACACCGTGTTTTGTTTTTGCTTTTTACCTTTTCGAATTTTTGTGTTTGTAATGGGCCAAATGATTTTTATTACTTCTACGTTACTCCATAAAAAGTTGAATAAACATACACAAAAAAACAAAAAAAAGAGAATGAATAATGCTAATTGCGTTTGAGTACTGTCGATTCACAGCTGACAGCTAAAAGGTTATTCACTTCGATAGCTGTGAAGGTTTGCTCACTCAACCTAAGTGTGATTAAAATTTGCTTAATAGCACAATTTTGTGGTAAATTTTCTACAGAGAAATCTATGAATTATTATTATGCATTATATATTTAAAAGTGAACGCACTTGAATAGAAATAAATATCAAAATTAATTCAATTTGAAAAGACGTCACGAATTACGTTTATTGACCAGAATAAAAAAAATGTAATCAAATCAATTACAAAATGCATCGGAAATGGTATTTAAAACTATATGTCACTTGACATTTTAATTAATTTATAAACCTAAACAAACTCATTACAAAAAAAAAAAAATGCGAAATGTTTTTTAGAGACTTGCTTTATGCCCTCGCTGTTGTTGTTTGTTATTGCATATTGTTTTATTATGTTTAATGCGACATTTTTGGGTGTCATTTTACGCGCCCATGGCCCATGGCCAAAAAACAAAATAAATTAAATTGATTTATGCTAATTAGCTTATGCGTACATGTACTTTGCTATTATTATATTTTTTTTTGTTGTGTGTTTGTTGCGTACTTAATGATTTTATGCTAATTACAGATACCTTCCATAATTGGATTCTTGAACTTGGACTAATTGGCAATTGAACTTCGGGCAGAGGACGACGTGATGGGCGCACAAAATAAATAAATTAATTAAGGCTGAATAAACCACAAGAGTTATGTGAACGCTTACACATTAGTCATTAAGAGCATTCCTTTTTTCTACTATCATTCGCCTCAGCGTGGTATTTTTTTTGTAATAAAAAACATATAATGTAAAACAGAAAAACTGTGTTTAATTATGTGTATTATAACTTTTTTCTAGGTAATACAAAATATCTAATTATGCCTATTGTTTTCTGCATAACTTTTTGTTTGAACAAGCACCTAAAAGTATGCAATACAAATAGATTGGAATGCCTGCAGTTAGAAGCATCAAGCTACATGTTGTCTTTACATTTTAAACAATATTAAAAAAAGTTTCATTCCAATGAGGAGCTATTATAAAGTTTACCTTAACTTCTAGAGCTACCTTCTTTAATTGGAAACAGTTCCGAAAAAAACAAATTCAAGCTACTGCAAAGCTATAGTCAGCACCTAAAAGTATGCTTTAGAGAAAGTGCACGTTGAATTTGCTGCGTGTGCCTGAAAGTATGCAACACGTTTTCAATGCTTCTAGACATTACATTAATTCGGGTTGGCTATCGACATCTGTCATTTTAGTGAATTAAAAACGGAAACACAACGAAAACGAGTTAAAAATTATGCTATCGAAAAATGTAAAGTTGTACATCTAATGATGAGGGGCAGCACTAACAAAATATGTAAAGCCGAGCGACAATCAACATTTCGTTTTTGTCGCTTCCCCAAGGCTGTCAAGTTAATGTGCAAGTTCTAAAGTTGCAACCGTGTCAGAGAAAGAGAAAGAGAGAGCATAAGTCAAGTAAAATTTAGGAAAAACAAAATATAAACTAAGAAAAGGATTACAACAATCATCAATAAGCTAACAAGAGAACGTCGAGAAGAATTCTGGCAGCTGTGCGGAGCATTGAGAATTGGACACAGTTGTTGGGGAGCTCTTTCCAGAGGCGAATGAAATGTATTCGGCAGTGAAGCCACTATCAAAATATCTGCAATTCAAATCGATACGCATCTACGATGCCGTTTTCACCATTCACTCCAAGTGCACCGTTGTCATCCTGCTGACCTGCTCGCTGCTGCTATCGGCACGCCAATACTTTGGCGATCCCATTCAATGCATCAGCGAGGAGAAGAACATCAACTATGTGCAATCCTATTGCTGGACCATGGGCACCTACATCCTTAAGCTTGATAATTTCAGTGAACGCCAACCGCTGCCAAGCCAACCGAAGCCATCGCCGACAACAGGTCGCTTGAGCATGCGACGCCTGGCCGATTACAATGAGGAATATGCTCGAGCTCTGGCCATAGCCGAGGGCGTGGGTCCGGAGCTGCGGGGTCAGACGCAGCGCGAGTATTTGCGGTATTATCAGTGGGTCATCATCTTGCTGCTGTTTCAATCGTTTGTCTTCTACTTTCCGTCTTGCCTGTGGAAGGTCTGGGAGGGGCAGCGTCTCAAGCAGCTGTGCTCCGAGGTGGGCGAGGCTCTGCTCTCTGAGCAGACCTACAACACACGGCTTCGATTGCTCGTGAAGTATTTCACCACCGACTATGAGGATATGCACTATTGCTATATGGCCAAATATGTGTTCTGCGAACTCCTCAATTTCCTTATCAGCGTGAGTAGCTGAGATTGCTTCTCTTCCTTAATTTTTTGTTAACACTTCTCTCTCCGTTTAGATGCTTAATATTTTGGCTTTGGAGGTGTTCCTCAATGGCTTTTGGAGCAAGTACATGCATGCCTTGGCCACAATTCCGCTGTACGATTGGGATCGCTGGAATCGCATCTCGTCGCAGGTCTTTCCCAAGATCGCCAAGTGCGAGGTGCTCAAATACGGAGCCAGTGGCACGGCCAGCATCATGGATAATCTCTGCATTCTGCCACTCAACATTCTGAACGAGAAGATCTTTGTGTGCCTCTGGTGTTGGTTCCTCCTCATGGCCATTATGTCCGGCTTGAATCTGGTGTGTCGTCTGGCCATGATGATGAGTCGTACTCTCCGGGAGCTAATGATTCGCAGCCAGTTGCGTTTCATGACCAAACAGCATGTGCAGCATGTCTTCAGGAATCTGACCATCGGCGATTGGTTTCTCCTCATGAAGGTCAGCGTCAATGTGAATCCGATGCTCTTTCGCGATCTCATGGAGGAGCTCTGTGAATTACGCTCCTCGCCCAGCTCAGTTTCATCGCTAACTTTACTCGAGAGTCCCGCTTAGCTCATCAGCATTTATACATAAGAATATTATTCACAATTTTTTTGCTTTGGGGATATGCCATCAAACTCACTGTGCTTAGTTCATCTAATACGTATAAGTGTATTTATATATATATATATATCTTTTAATTCTTTGCCAAGTCCAAATATATGAATTTAATTGAAATTAGCGTAGTTAGTTGTGCTCTTTTTGCTCGAGTAAATCAAGTCCGCATCAAGTATTGTGTATGATGAGATCATAACTTTATTTTTGTCTATGCAATAATAAACTTTGATATTTCATTTATTTTTGTGGCTTTTAGTTGGTTGTATCAACAACTGAATTCTTCTATTGAATTGGACTTCATTGTGGAATTAAGAGCTCGATCTTTATGGGGTCTTGACTATTTCTTCTAATGAAGTCAGCAGAGTCGGCATATCCGAAAAGATCGATTATATATAGATTATGAATATATTCTTATTGTTTTATCATAGCAAACAGCTGATTGGCCGTCGAAAGTCCTTTTCTGTTCTATTTCAAGTATTGAGATTTATTTTCAATTCTATTAGCAATTTTTATTATAAAGAAATCGTATATTATTATTTGTATTATACAAACAAATTTGTATTATTTTTTGACTATTTATTTATTCTTTAAAAGGATTAGATATAAATAAAATTGACACTAACAAAGGCCTTTGGCTTTTTTCTTCATTAATAATTATTAATTTTGAGTAATTTTGATCAAAAATCTTAAGTAATTGCAATGATTTTAAAAACTACTACAATGAATTATTATTAATGGTGGAAAGCATGAAAATCATAAATTTAAAAATCATTCTAGAAATACGTGAATTGTTCTAAGAGGATCAGTATAGTCTTGTCCTCCTAAATGTTTGGGTTTTTATTTAAAATTCGCAAAGATTTTATAGTGCTAAGGATAACTGTTATATGAACTGCAATAATTATAATAATTTTCATGGATATAATGTCAATAACCAGTGAATATGTTAATGTTAAACATAATATTAACCTTAAACTGTAATGGTATTCTTCATCCACATCATGATCCTAAAGTTTTTTTTTCACAAATGATAATTATGAAAAAAAGGAAAAATGACAATAAAAGCAAAAATTGAAATTAAAATAATGTTTGCTTTCAAAGTTTGTTCTAATACTGACGCATATACATATTTGTTATGCTAATACTAATTCGCCAGCACATCTAATTGTAGTATATTAAAATACAATGCAAATACTAAAATAATACAATATTTGGTATGTATTCTAGTGTTAATCATAATGCAAATGTTTAAGTCTGATGATGCCAACGGAAGAGCAATGGTTGATGCTTATGCTCAAGCTAATATAATTTCCAATGCATATGCTAATGCAATATCTAATGCTAATGCATGTGTTAATGCCCATGCTAATGATTTATTCAGCGTGTGAGGCATCGTGTTATGCAATTGATATATATGTATATATATAGTAAATACAATATATATTCGCATATGTTTAAGCATGCACTTAACATTCACTAGCTTGTTGTCTACTCATTAACTCATTTCGAATACACTCGCAGAGTATTCATGGGATTCAGTTCACTTCTCTGTCTGTGTGTGTGTTTGTGTGTGTGTGTGTGTGCGTTCGTTCATAGGCTGCATTTCATTTATAATTGATGGCCCACATTTCAACTCACTCAGCCATACATCGAGAAAGAGGCGAAGAGAGACGGGCTGAAAGAGTGCGAGTGAGAGAGAGAGAGAGAGAGTGTGAGCTAACAGACAGTTTTTCGTATTCAGAATGCTTGCGCGTAAAGCACGTGTAAAAGTCGCGCGCGTTTGCCGCGCGTTTTTGGTCGCGTTTCGTTTTCGTTTGCGCTGCTGCCACACATTTTAATGTGCATTGTTTATAACTAAGTAGCTGCTCTGGCTATAATTTCGTCATTTATATTTTGTGTGAGCTGGTCTTCCCCAACCCCTCCTCACCTCCCCTCTCCACACCTCCATGCGTTCCAGTTGCCGCTGCAGTTGCTGTTGCTGTTGCTGTTGTTCGACATTGTTTTGCGCACGTTAACAACGCAACTTGCTTTTTGGCCGCCTGCGTGAAACCGTGGCACACACACACACTCAAACGCACACACACACACTCACACACACACGCATGCAGAGAGACAACAAAATGTAAATATTATTCAAAAGTCGTTGTCGTCGCGCGTTTTTTGCGGGGGCCGCTCACAAAGAGGGGTGCGTCAAAGCTGGCAAACTGGCAAAACTCTGACGGCATTCTGCCGTTCTTCCACCTCCTCCTTCGCCTTCGCGTTCGCCTTCGCTTCTGTCTCTCGCTCTTGCTCTCGCTCTTGCTCTCGCTCTCTCTCTGTCTTTCTTTCTTTTGTTTGTGAGTTAGCCAGTTTTGCGATGTTCGAGCTCGTTTTCTTCTTGCACTGTTCAGCATTCGGTTACATCTATTTTGTGTATTGTTGCTTTGTGCTATGTGAGTGTGTTTTGGTTTTTGGTTTTGGTTTTGGTTTTAGCTTTAGCTTTTCGTATTTTATTTTATTTTGATTTCGTATTTCTGCTGTCGCTGCTGCGCTAGTTTTAGACGGTTAGTCGTGTGTCAACCGGGAAGCCGCCAAGTGGCCCATCGTTGTCGTTGTTCGTTGTTCTTCGTTGTCAGTTTGTTGTCAAGTGTTGTTTGGTTGTTTGTCGTTGTCGTCGCTTCTTGTTGCTGTTGCTGTTGTTGCCGCTGCCGCTGTCGCTGCTTTTGATTTCGTTTCCGATTTAATTAAAACGCGTACGTGACGTGCTCGACAAAAGCAAATTGCAAATTGCAAATGGCGATATTTTGTGAACGGTGCAGTTGCAATTGCAAATTCAGTTGCAGTTAGCACAAAAGCCTTTACTCGACTGCAAACAAAAACAAATCAAGTGGCCAACAAGCATTCAAACCTACATACACACTCAAACACTCACCTACACACACACACACACACACACTCACACACACACACACATGACGTAAGGTGTACATTGCGATAGGCGGCAATAATCGTAGGCATTGATAAACACCCGCAAAGTGTAAAACATTAGCGGCACAGTGGTGCACAACCCATCAATTCTGTGTAGAATTTTGTTATATATTTTTTTTTTTGTTTTTGTGGTGGTGGTGAAAGCAACTGTCAAGTGTTCAATCCGTTAAGCTTAAAAGCTGTCACAGTTGTCACATATTACGGCGAAAGTGTTGTTTTTGTTTTTGTTTTTCGTTTATTATTTCATTCAATTATCAATGGTATTGTCTGTAAAGTATTTAGCATAACAACAATAACACCAAATTGACAGAGGTGGAATGCGAGCCCGCAGCTGAAATTTATGGCTGAGTTTAGTATTTAAAAAAATACATATCGTGTGTGTTTTGTTGTTTCGTTTTGCTAAAATTTACGTTTGTTTATAAAAACAGACAATTTATTATATGCTCCAACTGCGGGGCAGTGGGCCTAAATCACCTTGTGTGCGAGTGTGTGTGTATGGAAATTATTTCCATATATCGTGAACTGTGAATCAAATGATAATAAATTTATGCAAACGTTTTTTTTTTGTAACAATTCAATTATAATTTTTTGGAAGCCGAAACAAAAAACATTCCATTCGAATAGTTTGTTTATTTATGAAAATTTAAAAACAAAACTATGTATAAATATTTTTGTATTGATAAAAGAAATAAATATTTAAAATATGTGAAATTATAATATCGAACTTGCACACATTCATTTTGTATGATAATATAAGTATGAAAATGTATAATCTTTTTTTTGGAGTATGACAATAAGAAGGCAACTAGTGGAATCAAAAGTTAAAATTTGGTGATTTCCTTTAGTCATCAAAATGATTTGATAGATTAAGAAATGTTGAGGCAATTGATTTAGATAGCGTTCAAAGTGCAGTTTAAAGCAATTCTGACGCACCTAGCTAATCTAATCGAATTGTTTGCAGAGACTTTAATGGCACTTGTCCCACTGTGCACCTAGAAGCACTTTGGCGCACAAAAACCAAAACAAGAACTCAGCACAAAATAAATACCAAAATAAAAGTTGAAACACAAAAAAAGAGAAAAAAAAACGTACACAGAAAAGAAAAATAAAATAAACTACGAAAATAAATAAAAAACCGATTACAGCAACGGTGACGCTACCGTCACAGTCGACGCAAACGTTGACCGCAGCAGTCAGTAGGGAATTTGGTAAAGGAGCGGGGGAGGGGCGAACGAGGGAGTGAGGAATTGGGGTCTGGGGTCTGAGGTTTCTGCCTCTGAAATAGCGACTGGCGCCTCTGGCGATTTAGTTGCCTCGCTGCTCTCTGCACTTTAGTTGCGTCGCTTGCCTGGAACACGGTGAACACGGTGAACGAGTGAAGAGAAGTCCGAGCAGTCCGAGACTGTAAAGTCCGAGCAGAGCAGTCCGTGCACTTTTGTCGAGTCGTCTACACGTTCAGGTTTTGTTTTGTTCTGTGCACTGCATTGAAGTGAATTTCGTGACGGCGCCTTTTTCTATTGATTTTGCTGCAGAGAGTCGAGAACAACAAAAAACACTGAAGAACCGTTAAGACTGTAGCTTATCAGCACAAGTGTTCGTGTGTGTGTGTGTGTGTGTGTGTGTGACGATAAGACGCTCTCGCAGTTGCCATCATCATCAGCAACATCATCGCAGTCGCAGTCGCTGTCGCAGTCGACGTCGTCAATATCTTGAAGGTGTTGCTCGCATTATTGTTGCTGCTGCTGATTGCTAGTGTTGGTGTTGATGCTGCCGTTGCTGCTGGTGTTTGGTGTTTGGTGTTCGTGTTCGTGTTGGTGTTGGTGTTCGCTGCTAGTTGACAGCCGAAAACAAAGGCCAAGATATTCAGTTGGCAGCTGCTGCTCATGAGCAACTGAGCAGCAAGAAAAGCACGACGCCACGGCGCGTTGTCTATATCTCTTTCTGAGAGCGTGTGTGCACGCTACGTATACGTAATAATAATAAGCAAACCAACAACAAGCAGTGCAAACAACTGTAGCATTAGCTAACGAGAACATTAACAATAACAATCGCATTAACAATTTTACGTCTGGCGGTGAGAAAAGTGTTATGAATTGAGAAAAAAAAAAACGAAAACGAAAACAAAAACAAACGTGCAAAAAAACGTAAAACGTAAAACAAAGATGGCAGTGAACATTTATCAGCAAGAGACGATGGGAGAGAGAGCAAAAGACATACCAACTGGCTTAGTGGAGCCGAAGCGGGGATATCGGCGACTCATTCGAAGCATTTCACACGTCTTCAGTTCAGGCAGCAATCATCAGAACCAGAATCAGAATCAGAATCAGCATCATCTCAAACCCGAGTCCTTACCCTATCAAAGTCGCACCCACAGTCGCAGTCACAGCGATACGCATAGCCACAACAGTTATGTCAGCCAGCTCAGCAACAACAACAACAACAACAACAATGATAATAATAGTAATAACGAAAACAACAACAACAATGAAAACAACACCGATAACAGGGAGGGATCTCCAATACAAAATGCGAAATTTCGCTGGAAATTAGAGGATTGCAGTGAGTGCGAGTGCGAGGAGCACGGCAAAGGGCTGGATATGACGAACAACCATGCGAACGTTGTGCAGGAATTAAATGCTGTCCTCGGTGTCGATAAGCGATTGAGGCGACAGACGGTGAGTGCAGCTCCTTATTCCTTCATATATTTATTGCTTTTGTTATCGATCGAATGCTGGGGAAGCGATCGAGAAATCCATAATAATATAAATGTTGAAATTATTTGAAAATATGTCAACCAAGTATGCCAGGAGATATGTCTTTTATAAAAATTGGATATTTAAATGAGCTATGTATAAATCGATCAGTTTTATTGCTATCGTTATCGATCAGATGCTGCTATGGTGATAAAGAAACCAGACAAGAGGTCTCTGTATAACCATTGAAATAAGTCCGTAAATACTTATGTTTATCTTTATCGATAATCGATCGACAAATATCTTTGTCGTTATCGATCACATGCTATCGAAGTGATCTATAAAAATCTGTTTGCTTGGCGGACATTATTTGTGAATATCCTTAGAATAAGTAAGCTAAGAGTCTAAATACATATCTGAATAAATTATGAAACAATGCCAATAAAATTGCAACTGTTGAAATGTGATCGATAAATATGGAGCCAAGAAACAGTCGAATTCATAATAACTTGATAAGAAATTTATAAAAATTGTCCATAAAAGGAAGTCAGGGGAATATCAAATTAATAGCAATATGAGTAACAATGCGATATATTAAAAATGATTTGTATATTGTACTTGATTAATGTAATCTATATACATATATAATCGAGTCACAGTATAACTTAATGACTTTTTAAGTATTTTTAAGTCACCCATTAATATCGACTTCCATAGTCTGCTTATTTTGGGCAATGAAATGATTCAATTTTTTTATGACAAGCGCTTAAACTATTACTATACTATAATATTCATATGTCTAAAGTATGGGTAAATATTATACTGCATGAGTAAAGTTTATTCATATAAGTTGTGGCAAATTTTGCGGTTTTTTCTTGTTCTATAAAAATCGCATCATGTTTATTTGCTAAAGCAATCAAATGTTCCTTGTGCAAATGAGTAATAAATATTAAAGGAACAAATGCTTTTCTATTACTATATAGAACCAAAACAGTTTCAATATCAGGGTATTTTGTAGTGTCATAGTGTGTAGCAAGAAATTTGCGTAAATTCGCTCACAAAATTCACATTGAAATGAACTGCGAAGAAGAAGAATTCGAGTATTCTTTTAATGCTTGGCAAATGAAAAGTCTGATACTTGTAGAGTTTGGGTCAGATTGTTGATCATTTGATGTTGTTGCCTGGCCTTTTGAAAATTTCACTACATGCCTTTCCAGTCTTATTTTTTTTTTGTTTTTATTGTCTGAACGTTTGCTCTTTATTAAGTCTCTTGTTTTTGTTGCTGTTGTGTTCGACAAATTTGCATTTGCCGCAAAGAGAAAGTGAAACCAAATAAAAAAAAAAAACAGAAACAGAAACAAAAACAAAAACACGTTTCCGTTTTGAAGCCGACGCATTGTTCCGAAAACCCAAAAATGTATTTTCCAAATGATATCAATGCGTTTAGCACATCGGTTCAAAGGTCATAACATTTTCGTAGCTGTTTTCATTTCATTTTCGTCGCGAAGAACTTGAAAAAAATGTATTTCTCTTTTTTTTTTTGAGTTACGATCAACAAACTTAATATGGATGGAATTTCTATATAGGTTAGTTGAATTTTTAATCGATTTTCACAATTTTGAAAGCTTTTTTTTGCTGTTGGAGAAATTTTAAATAACTTTGTAATAAAGCATCTAATTATATTATAAACAGAAAAGTTTTGTGGCGAAAAAAACATTCAAGCAGATGTTTTTGACCGCAGTTCTTTTTATGGGCGTTAAATTTTATATAAACAAATCTAAATCTTCCAAAGTTTAAATCAATTTTGAAAAAGAATTATAAACAGAAAACATGAACTACATATCATTTTAAAGTAATAATAAGACAAGTTAGAAAGCTACAGACTGTGAAATACCCGCTACCCATTTTGAATAAAAGCAAAATATTGCGGTATTATTTTGAAAATATACCGAAAATACTACAAAAATACTAAAAATATATACCAAATGGTATATTTAGTATATCAATATACATATAGTAGGCGTTTTTGCCCATACAAAAGTATTTCTTTAATACCTTCCCGAATTTTTATCTAATCGCAATCAAATTTTCAGGACTCGTAAATACTATAGTTATTATTGAATACACCACCAGCTCTAGCTTTAAAATTACGCTTGTTATTCGATTTTTTGATTTTCGGGGCGGAAGGGGGCGTGGCAAAAATTTGAAACAAACATAAAAAGTGCTGTCAACAAATTACAGCTCTATCTCTTATAGTCTCTGAGATCTAGGTGTTCATACGGACAGACGGACGGACAGACAGACGGACATGGCTAGATCGTCTCAGCTGTTGACGCTGATCAAGAATATATATACTTTATAGGGTCGGAGATGCCTCCTTCTACCTGTTACATACATTTCCTGTCGGCACAAAGTTATAATACCCTTCTACCCTATGGGTAGCGGGTATAAAAATAACAACTAACAACGAAAGCGAGGAAAAACGGAGCGAATAGACGGCAATATAAATGCGAATACAAATAAATATTAAGATGGGGCCAAAGATATTTGCAGATACATTTTGTTTTATGCCCCCGCTCGCTATCGTGAATTTTGCCATCTTTTTTTTACGGCTGCAAAGGCGTCGCAAAAGGGGGAAAGGAAAGCGGAAATGCGGGGATACCATAGAAAGGACATCAAATGGCCGTTGGCCGGATAACAAGTTCGCAGCTGGAGCTTCGAGTTTGGCCTTGAGCGGCTTTTTGTGTTGCTTAAAAAAAAAACGTGAAGGGACGCTTAGATCGATGGCTAAATTCCGATAAGCGCAACGAATTTGAATAGCATATTTAATAACATGTTAAATATTGAATTAAAGAAAACATTTAATCAAAATAAAAATTAAATATAATGATTTGGCATTGATTGAATATTTTTAAATCTAGACACATATAGAACAGCAAATAATGGAAGCTGTTTCTAAATACTGGAATCTCTACAAATATGATTGCGTAATATAGATGAAAAGATTTGTGAGATTATCATAAACAAAAACGATAAAAAGAAATGCAGAAAAAGAAGAAGCAAAGCAAAATCAAAATCATTGAAATGATAACGCTACAAATGATTGTAAACGTAACGAATAAAGGAAAAAAAGAAATATGTAATTATGAAATAATTAGCACAATAAACGGGGGGCGGTTGAGCAAGCTTGTCAACACTGGCTGCCTGCCCACTGAGTGTTGCAAAACACTCGTCGAGAGGCGTGCAATTAAAGCGCAAATAAATCAACAACAGCATTTTCGGAAATGTGCAAGAATAATAAATAAAAGCACAAAACAAAAAAATCGCATTGCAAAGAGGCGCCCAACCGCACAGTGGCTGCCATTGTATGCGTGTGTGTGTGTGTGTGTGTGTGTGTGTGTGTGTTTGTTTGTTAACCCTCTCTCCCTCTCGCACCCTCTTCGCTGCTGGCACTGATGCAACATATGAAAATGCATTGCGCATGTTTTTGCATTGCGTGTTTCACTTTGCTTTGCTGCTTCGCTTTCGTCTGCTCGCATTTGGCCTGCTGCTGCTGACTAATCGCGTCAAAAGTCGCGACGTGCTGTGCGCACGCGTTTCGCGCGCGTTTTTTGTCGCCCTCAAAAGGCAGCAAGTGTCGCTTGTCGCTGTGCTCGCTGTGCTCGCTGTATGTGCCACTTTGAGGCATGCAGATAGCACACACATACATACACTTGCATTGCGAATCATGTTGCTGCTTTTATCAGCGCGGTTGCAGTTGCAGTCGCAAGTAAATGCAATTTGAAAAAGTCGTGAGCGTAAAACAATTTTGTCATTAGTTTGCATAGCGATAGCATTCACATGAATACGTTCACACACACACACGCACACTTGCACATTATAAGCATTTCCATTTGCATTTCCATTTGACTTTATTTATGCAGCTCATTTGCCTCGCTCTGATTTGGATGACACTTCTCGTCTCATCTCGTCTCGTCTCGTCTCGTTTCGTCTCGTCACAAATTTCTCTTTCTCTTTCCCCATTTCCTTTTTGTATTTCGTATTCTTTTATTGTCTTTGTTAATGCAACACAAGTAGCTGCTTGATTGACACTTGAGTTGCCATTACACACACTCAAACACTCAAACACACACACACACACACACTCATATACTTTCGGTCTATTAATAAGCTTCTGAAGTTTAAGAACTTTTGCGGCCAATCGCAAATAAAGAAATTGTTTTCTTCCTTGTTCACACAAATGTAATTATGAATTGTGACACATAATCACATCATCTATTGCTAGCAGCTGCTGAATAATAAAGTTCTATATATATGTTATGTATGTAATAGAAGTTTGCACTCTCAATTTTATTCGTTTTGTACCTTATTTAGTCTGGTATACTATATTACAGTATATTATGGTATATCATAGTATACATTAATGCAAGCTAGAAATAGAAATTTGCATTGAAAATGCCATTTATGGCATTCTTTCTCCTTTATTTTCATTGTGGTAAACTGTTTAATCACGAATTTATGAAAGTTACAATAGAAATTTTTACTGTTTTGCTATTTTTAGGCCTTCTACATTTATATTTTTGTGAATTATAGTGAATTATTAAAAATTTGCGATTGCAATTTGGCTTTTGACATTTCGATTATTTATTTTAATCTTTCTCATCACTTTTCTGCTTATTAAAGTGAAAAATTTAACTCAAATTTAATGTAAAGTGATTGGTAAATTATATCAAAATACATTTGTGTCGTATCTTACTAAGAGTCTGGTATATTTTGTACTTTTTGGTATATTTTGAACATAGAAGTAAACCGATATACCAAATATAGCTTTCGGTATTTTAAAACCATTAACTTATTTGGTGAATATTCCACAATTTATAAAACTTTGGCGTTACAAATTAGAAATCTATAAAGTCTCTATTAAATTAAATACCAAGTTTATTTAGATTAGAGTATATCTAGTGTTTGATATTTAGAGTATTATACTGATATACTATATATTAAATACGTCTATGTATGTGAATATCAAACAGAATCTTATCACGTTATTTTCTTATTACTTTTTATTACTACTCTTAACCATATACACACCGTATAATCTGATCTGCGTAATGTCTTTGAATATTATACGAAAGTGAAGGCAGATACTCTCATTTCTTTGCTAAGATACGAATCGTAATCTATAGATTACAGAAAAGCTTTTTACATCCATTAGTTTGTTATTGTTGTGATTACTCATGGGTGATTCCTAGACTCCAGGAATAATAATATGAATTATATCTTATCTGGTTCAATTTGCAAACTAATACAATGTCTTAGATCTTAAGTATTAAAGCTGATAAAGCGAAAGTATTGAAATCAATAGCTTACACTTGTCTTTAATGCCAATTACTCACACTACTCTGCTGGTGCCATTAAGTGGGCCAATAGTTTGTGGCCCAAGTAGTCTCATTATAAACTCATAAAATGCCACCATATATGGACATATTTAAGAGCGAGAAGTACGTGACTCATCACACAATAAAACATAACACAACACACAGCAAGAAGGAATTAAATTAAATTTGTGTTTAATTTGGCTGTTGCTTTACTCCCTTTCTACCTCCTCCCTCCTCCCTCCTCACTTGCCGCTCAACCCTTCAAAAGACCCTCGGGGTTTAACTGGCAATGGATCTCTTTAGACGTCTGCCGCTGATGCTGCTGTCGCGCTCAATAAAATTCATTAAAAAAACGCGAGGCACAACAATAATAATCATAATGCCAGGCGATGTTCTTATTGGAGTCTTCTCGCGACTGCGACTGCGACGGCGACTGCGGCGGCGACAGCGGCTGCGACTGCGCTGCCAAGCTATTACAGCAAAGCGGAGAAACATTGCTGCGAGACCCCGCGGACACCCCTTTTGGCGACCCGCAGAAAAAACGGAAATTGAAAGCGAAAATAATGACGATAATTGTAATGCTCGAGAATGGCGACTAACGCGATACCCTGTAAAGCACTTGTCTGTAAATGTTGTCCTGCGTTCTGTCTGTCCGTTGAGGATCGAGAGATTTTTAAATTTGATATGTGAATATCTGCAGGACAGAATAGTTTTATTTCAGTTTACTGTCTCTCAAATTTAACTCTTACGTTTATCACATTTAATTTATTTCTCAATTAACTAATTATATTGCCCTGCATTCGTTCTGTCCGTACATATAATCGAGACTATCCCAAGGACAAAAATAAAGAAAATGAATCTTTACATTTGACAAGTAAAATATTATTATATTTAATCAATAATATCTCATTAAAATCTTTGATGCCCTAAAAATACAATAGTTGTATTGGATAAACATGACTATATTTATTTTTGTCCTGCGTTCTGTCTGTCCGTCTATATTAACTTGTCTATCTTAGCCTCAACAAGAGTGAGTGACTTAAGATTCAGATTAAGATTAAGAGAATTTAACAGAAATGTACAAAATAAGTAAGACAGCTAAAGTCGAGTGTGCTCGACTGTAACATACGCATCGCATCTTAAATTAAACTATATTCTATAACGATACAAAATTATTTGAAACAACTTTAATTGCGTGAAAACATAAAAAGTGTTGTCGAAAAAGAATGCAAGCTATATCTCTTGTAGTCTCTGAGATCGAGTGTTTCATACGGACAGATGGACAAGACTATGTATGTATATCATTTCGGCTGTTGACGCTGAGATAGAATATATATGTATATATATGTATGTATGTACTTTATGGAGTCGGAGATGACTCCTTCTGTCTTCCTATAAATTGCAACATCAATGAGATCATATTAGCAAAAATAGTTTCTTTTAAAGAGATTTTGCTATTGTTCTCTCTCTCTTTCTCTCTCTCTCTCTCTCTCTCTCTCTTGCTATCTGTGATGACATCGATTGTAATCCAACATCGAGCAGATATTGTTGCACAAACTTCTGCCAAAGCAGTCGATGTAGCTGTGGCTATATCTTTATCTGCATCCGAATCAGGTGCCATAATGGATGCCCAGTCACAAGACCCATCTATGAGACAATAATACACAATCGCATTTTTGTCGGCGGTATTCGTCCTGACATCAGCGAGTGAAATTTAATGTTCGCCTTCGCCGCTTGAGGCATCGTGCGCAGCGTCAAAATTAGCTGCCACCTCTGTGATGGAGGAGGAGGCGCCACGCCTGCAATCGATGGCTGAACATTGCGTATGCCATTAAAAAGTAGCTGCAACATTTCGAGGATGTCAATGAACGCATCTTTTTTGCCACAACGTGCATGCAGCAGTCAATATTGCTGTGGCATACATTCAACAGGCTGCGGACTATGCCACAACAACTGCAATAAACAGTGGAAACATTTATCCATCGAGCGTGCGATTTCAAGACTTCAAAGTGTCGATGAATGTGTCCACTGTTTGGTATGGGAATCACTTTCAGAATTCACACTCATCTGACGGCCAACATCAGGTTGCCTGACGATGCGATGCAGTTAACACCAACAACAACAATGATAGTTGCAACCCAATTTGGAGGAATGTTGCCAGCCGAAATATTAATGAAAATATTATCAATTACCTCATTGACAACGATTTGACATCACGCAGCAGGGGTTAAGCAATTACTTAAGTTATTCTCTTGTAATTATTTACGTTACTGCATTTAAAAATTAAAATCAAATGACATTTCAAAGCCCTTTGACTCCATATTTCATTCATTAAATACTTCAAGAAAAACAGAATATAAACGAGAGTAGGACATGTTATTTCTAAATTATATACAGCTCTATGTATATTTATTGTTAATACATTAATATACATTACCTACACGAAAATCTTTTTATCAAAACTAACATTGCCAAATTGTATATTGTTTTCTGTTGTTCAATTTAATTTACATAGAGCAACTTTCTATGAAATGAATATGAGTGAAATATAATAAATATTTTAATGGATATATAACATAACTAGATACAGATTTACTTGAGAACTATTATTTCCTAATGTTTCAAGCTAAGGCGAAGCAGTGTCTCAAAAGTCAATGTGATTTGAAATGTTATAAACGGATTATTCTAAAGCTTTATCAATAATAAAAAAAAATGTATATTAAATGATAGAAAATATTTTGAGCTACTCGCATCGCAAGTATGTCATTTTACGATCTATAGAACAGATTAGCAACAGCTTAAAGCTTCTGAAAGCTTGCAGCATATTTAATTTAATTTTTGAGGGACAAACAGAGTGCAGTATGGTTTCTATAAAATTAATAATACTTTTAAATAATATTTATTTAAATTGGCATTGACATTCTTAATGAAGTTGAGTATACTGTACTCCATGACATATCCAGGGTATATTTTGAAAGCATCTTTATTTTCAGATTTGAAGTAGAGCTTATTTTGTGCATTTATCACATACAGTATTTTAGTGTTTATATTGGAGAAATATTCATTCATGAATATATTATTGCAGGGTATGTGTGTAGATGTATTCTTAAACCCAATGGGGTAGAAGGGTATTGAAACATTGTGCCTCCAGGAAATGTATTTAACATGCAGATCCCATAAAGAAGATATTATATATATTTTGGGTTAGCGTTAACAATGTGGAACATTTTGTTCCTATTGTATATTTGGCATGTAATACAATTTCGATATAGCCTTAGGTATATTTTAGTATTTTTGTGGTATATTTTTAGAATATGGTCTTATTGAAAATGGCAACTGATTATCTTACAGTCGAACACACTGGACTACAGCCTTCTTACCTGTTATACTTATTTGCTTATTACTGTTGCATTACGGTATACAATCTATACTAAATATTATAGATGGTTGCCTTAACAAGTGTATACCCCTTTGCCAAGTTGTGGCCAGGGTATGCAACATGAGTTGGCTGCAACTTGTGTATTTGCTGGCTGCATATAGCATACTGTATAGATGCTTGCATTTGGGGGGTTGGTGTTGCACGGAGGAGAAGGAGGCTGCTGCCAACAACAGCAATAACATGAAGAATTGAAAGAAGACGCAGAAGAAGAAGAAGAAGAAGAAGAACAGCAACAAGAAGAACAACAACAATTGCGTTCATTGTGCTTAATTAATTTAGTTCAAAGATCAAGCGACCGCGATGCCGTCGCGATTCTTCCCTCATTTTGTTGCCTGCCTCCAAATATCGATGCCTGTTGCAGCGTCTTGCTGTGGCACGTTGTTGTTGCACGTTGCTCTCGCAGTTGTTGTTGTTGTCGTCATGCAGCTGCATTTAATGTGCAGGTTCTGTTGTTTATTTGTGTAGCTGGCAGGCAAGGCGTTCTAGTTATAAACTTCTCTTTATGTCCCAAACCATATGTTGCCGCCCAGCCACACATTGTAAGCCTTTCCCTCTACCTATACCTCTCCCTCTCCTCCCCTCACCTTGCTGCGCTGCATTCATTGACAGTTATGCTGGAATTTGATTTCACTTTTTGTTTCACTTTCAATTGCCGTCACATTTCCTCATTGCCTTTTTGCACAACAAACATTTTGATAACGCTTTGCAGCAGGTGATGATGTGTGTTCCCCCCTTCTCTCTCCCTCTCTCCCCCTCTCCCTCTCTCCTCCCTTCTCACTCACCAGCCACTAGTGTTGCGCTCTCTCGACTTGCCCATTTATGCTGCCAATCCCCGATTCCAATTCCAATTCTATAGCGAATGCCCGCAGTTGCGATATGCTTAATTAGGCAACGGGCGTTGAGCATAAAAAGCGTCTTTGTCGCTGCCACGCCCCACCCCCAACTCAATCACACACACACACACACACACACACACACACTCGCTCTGTGGCAGACACATGTTGTCCATGTTCATTACACACATTTGGTTTTCAGTTTTGCGTCGCCATGTGGATCTGTTGCTAACACTGCCCAACACACGAATTGTTCGACAAGCAATGCAATTTCTCAAAAATTTTACTATTTTTTTAATACTTTTAAATGATATATGAAACAACTATTTATTGAATTGCTAACAGCTTAAATGAAAAAGTTTAGGGATTCTCTTACTATATAATTCTGATTATTTTAAAAATTTCAAATAACATATAAACTTCTCCAAATATAGTTTAATTTCTTTCTCATGTTTCTACTATTAGCACATCAGAAGTTGACAAATTTCAATTTTTTTAAATTCAGATCAGTCAGAAACTATAACTAAAGTTTTGTTGTTTCGGACTTAAATCTTTTTGTTAAACATAGTTAAAATGCACAAAGTATATCTGTTACTTATTTTTGGCAAACAAAATTAAGTACAGCAATAAATTAATTTGAAATGTTAAGTATTCATTATTACTTTATTCATTTCATTATTTTTTCAAAAATAGCATTTCTATAGAACCAGATTTCAATTTATAAATGCATACACTTAAATTATATTTTCTAAAATACAAATCAATTTAATAGCTCGCAAATTAAAATAGTTTTTCCAAACGTTTACAATTTCTAAAAATTTGTAATTTTTGGAATACTTTTTTTTTAATAAGAAAAAACTATTTGGATTTTATTGCTAACTATTTAATTGTAACATTTTAAAGATTATTACAAAATTCTTTCAGCTCATAGCTATTTCAAAACATATGTATAATCATGAAGAGACATAGCGTGATTCTAATTTGAGTGCAAATTTAATAAACTCGCCACTTCTTATCACAAAAATCAATGAAAACCATTAAAGATTATTTTATTTCTTTATTAAATGACAAACAGTAAATTGTGTTATAACAATCATTATTATTGTTATATGATACTAGCTATAAAGAATTGTTTACAATCTATTAAAAGCTTATCATTATGATCATCAAACTAAAATATTTAAAATGTACTAGAATTGTATAATAAGTATTATTTTCTACAGTTTCTCTCGCTGCACTTTGTGCTCCACATTTGAATTCTGAGCAACAAATAATAATAAATTAATTTACGATCTCCACATGTGAACTTGATTCGTTCTTATTTACATTTCTGGCATCAACAAGTTCAATCTGAATAAATTCTATGGCGTTGGTTTTGTTTTGTTTTGTTGGACGGTGTTGCAGCGTCCGCATATGAGACCGCTGGGTGACCGGGTCGGCGTCTGCCGTTGACGCTGACGTCGACGTCGACGGCACGGCTGCGAAGCGAGCAGCGAGCAGCGACAGAGACAGAGACAGCGACCGCCACCCAAGAAAATGCGCTGAGGCATCTTGAGTTCAATTTCAGTTGATATTCTGTTAAATTCGCGAACGCGTCGCGCTCGCAGCCTGACTTCTAGACCGGGTAACGGGATCGACCGGAACTCTTTGGACTATCGCATGGAATTCAAAAATTCCAATTTACAGATTCCAGGTTCCAGATTCCAGTACGACATTTGTTTTCGAGTGTCTCGTGAACTCAACAGCACTTATCAGCTAAAAACGCCGAAATAAAAACAATACATTTTTTTTTATTGTTGCAATTGTTGTGTTTGTGTTTGTGTGCATATTTGCTTAAAATATTTTGTTGTGTGCAGTAAAAATATGTGAAGAAAACGCGCGCGATTCTTTTTCAAAGTATATATCTGGCAATATTTCACGTACATATAGAATATATATTTCAATGATAAACCTACGAGCATTTATTTTATTATTATTAATTTAATGATATTGTGTATAGAAGCAGTTGCTGTTGCTGTCGCCCTGTCTCGCTCTCTAATGTCATAATACTCGTTGATCAGAGCACAATGTGGAAATCAAGCGAATCATGCATAGTACATAGTTCCATCCATGACATATACGTACATACATATGTATAGATGATAGCCAAGCCCCGTTTTTACATGTGAATAGTTGAGCATTGAAACGCGTATTCATTTGAATTCGATGATTCACTTCCATAGGCAATTCAATTGTTTCAATTTCCATAAGTCACTCTTCCCAAACACTGATCCCAGAACGAGGTCAATTGGAACGAGATAAGCAAGCGTTAGTTTTTTGTTAGACGGTTTTGTCTCCATTCGATAAGCAGATCGCATATAGATTCCATTTAAAACAGAGTAACGACTAGACTCAATGTTAGGTTGCTTTGTCGCTGCCTAAAAGTATGCAATTATTTTTGATTTCAAGTTTTATCATTTTAACAATCGTAGTTATTTGTTATTTTTGTTGTTCAATGCAAACTAAAAATTAATTTATATAGAAGAAATTTCCAATAATATAAATTTCACTAAATGAACATGAAAATTTAAAAAAAATATTGAAAATCTGTTTGACTGCGTTTGGATGTTAGCTAAATACCACTGCATAGCATAAGGGTTAATTGGAGATCGTGAACTTTCTGCGTCTGCTCTCTTTTCATGTCTCGCTCTTAATTTTGCGATCAACTGTACTCAGTCTCCACATTTGCAATGTGCATAAGCGTCTTATCTTGGAACTAACTGGACTCTACAAAGACTTTCCACTGATTTATTTATGACGATCGACTCTGCTTAAAATGAATATACTATAATTTATAATTAATTGATAGACTGCAAAAAGAAAACAAATTGTTTTTGTGTAACAAGTGGAATAAAAGCAGAAAAATCAATTGTAATTCTTGTTAATTGCTTTTGCACCTTGTAGAGCAAAATCAGCCTGCAGGTAATGAAGGATAGGGCTAACGTTCTACTTTGCATTTTATAGTATACACTGCACAAAAAATTACTAAACATAAAACAAATAGGTGTATGAGATTTTGGTTTCAATTGGGATTGATAAATTAATTCTTATATTGTTTCATATAAATAATTAAATAGTATGATCTTAAACTTTTGAAAATTAAATCAATTTTTAATAATCAGAATATTTTGATTTCAAGTTCTGTCAACAGAAAACTTTTGAGATTATGGATTGAATTTAAATTGATTTATAAATACTAATTTTACTATACAAAAAAAGGTTTACTGAAAAAGTTTACTTTATATTTAAAATAAATTTTATATACTAAATTTTCTCCCGTAAATAATTAGAACTAGACTGTCAAAATGAGTTCAGTTATATCAAAATATAAACCTTCTGCATTAGTTTTTCATTTATAATGAATACTCAAGAGTCAATGATAGTTATTATTTGAATTGGATTATTAGAAAACCAATTATTGTTTTCTCTCTGTGTATAATAGCGACCAGACACCTGTGCTATGTGCTGCGTAGGTGAGAGTGAGAATCCAGCAGTAATTCCAGCAACAGCAACTGTGTTAACCAGTTTCTCGCTCTCTGTCTCTCTCTCTTACACATTCTCTGTTTATCGCACTCAGTTGTTTTTGTCTCAAGGGTCTCCGCACCGTTGCGCAATGTCGGAGCATTTAATTTGAGTGACGCTCGGGCACGCCCCTGGCCGGGACTATGCGACCTTAGCTGCTGAAGGGGTATTTCGTGGAGTGGTGCGGAGAGGGGGCGGGGGCAGGGTCATCATCTCGACATGCTTTGTTGGCCGCTGGCCGCAGCTTGGTTGCTATTCTGACTCATCGGCTTTGCCTTCAAAGCAAAAACAATAAAACAAACACAATGCATGTAAAGTATTTAGTAAAGCAAACTTGAAAAGTCTCCAGAAGCGTCAAAGGCAATAGTTGGCATTAACCTTTATTCACTTGCAAGGGACCAAATGCAACCACACCGAAAACTGTAAATTCACGCAAGTAATTGTTTATCAGTTATTGCTTTTTGCTATTCGATTCCATTAGATTATTTTGATAGTTTGTCAATAGACGTTTAACGTTTTTGTTTTTGTTCTATGCCGTCGGCATTATCTTTATTGTAAAATGCATGTAAACAATTGAGCAATTGATAACGAAAATTGTGAGCAGGCGACAACCTAAGGGTTAAGCGTGGAGAGCAAAAGGCAGAAAAAGAGTCAGAGCGCAGCCAAGTGCAGAGTGCAGCAGTGTGCGTGCGTGTGCGTGTGTGTGTGAGAGAACAGATAATAAGCGCGTGCGCGCATGTGTGCAAGGGTGAGCGCGAGAGCCAGAGCGGGTGAGAGTGAGAGTGGGAGAGGGAGAGAGCAGGGCGAACATTTGACAGTTGACTCGCATCAATTAAAAGCGCATAATAGATAACGAAAATAAGAAGAAGAAGGAGCAGTAGCAGAAGCACAGTCTTCTTCTTGTTGTTGTTGTTCTCGTGTGTCTTTGATTCTGTTGAAAATGGTATAATAAATGATGACGCAGCAACATAATAATAACAAACAGTGCGATAAACGCGTGTGATAGGCAAACAGAAAGAGAGAGAGAGAGAAAAATAGAGAGAAGTGAATTGAAAATAAATAAGTGAAAACAGGCAAAGAAATGCCGCAGCAAGTGGAAATGAGAAGCAGCCAAATCAGCGACAACAACAACAAACAGCACATTTCCAATCAGAATGAGGCGACGCAGCACCAGCAGCAACAACAACAGCAGCAGCAGCGACACAAGCGCAGTCGCCAGCAACAGCAACAGCAGCAACAACAACAACACATTTATGAGAATCTGCCAGTGTCGACGACGTCGCAGCAGCTGCGCAAATACTTTCGCCGCGAGGCGATCTATGAGAATGTGTGTCGCGGCTGCGGCTACGGTGTCTTTGCCGCCCAAGGTCGCTATTGTCATTTCTGCCAGTGCATTGTTAGCGGCAGCGTTGTGGCAGCGCTGCAGCAGAGCAGCAACAGCAGCGGTGATGGTGAATGCAACATTTATGAAAACATTTGCGAGCTGTGTCGCGGCATTTACAGCGATAACGAGCAATGCGATTGCAAAGCGACAACAACTGCCACGCCCACATTAAATGATACGTCCCAATTGCAAGAGACGCCGACAGCGACGCCAACTACGACTGCGACTGCGACACCTGCTGCCAAGACGGGCAAATCGCGCTCGCTGCTCGGCTACTCAAAGTCAAGCGCAGCGACTCTGACGCGTCTCTTTGGCTCGCTGAAGCAGCTGAATCGCTCCAGTTCGCTGCAGCGACGTCTCTTCCAGCAGAAGGGCGGCACCAACACAAAGGGAGGGGGTGCTGCGGGGGGTGGCGGTGGTTCGTTGGAGATCATTCACAATGTGGATGAAGTGTTTCGCACGCAAGAGACGTTCGATATGCAGCGTATTTGTGAGCTGAAGCAGCAGCAGCTGCAGTGCAGTCGCAGTCGCAGCGAGCAGCACATTTACGGCAGACTGCGAGCAGAGCGTGAACCGGAACAGCAAAAGGAAGTGCAAAAGGAGCTGGAACTAGAACTGCAGAAGGAACTCAAAACGGAACTGCGAAACGAACTGCAAACGGATCTGGAACTGGAACCAGAATCCCAAAACGAACTCGAGCCGGAGTTGGAACCAGCGAAGGAGGCGGAGACGAAAAAGGCGCATAAGAAGCCGCGCATTTCGGCACTGCGATTGCTGCAGCCAACTGCGTCGCCGACTGCAGCAGCGACTGCGCCGCCCGCACTCTATTTGAATGACAGCGTTTGCCAGTGGATGCAGTCGCTGCGACGCGAGCTGCACTGCTATGAGGATGCGTTGGGAGGCGTTGGCTGTCAACAGCCAAAGAGCGTACCGCCTGCCTATGAGCGAGAGCGGGACAGAGAGAGGGATAGAGAATTGGAACCGGAGCTAGTGACGCTGCGACGCAGCGAGCAGGCAACAACAACAACAACAACGAATACAACAACAACAACAACAGCGCAGTCGACGCAGTTGCGTTTGGTGAACGATTTCAAGCGCAAGCTGCTGGCAAAGCGCGAACAGCAGCAGCAGCAGCAGCAATTGGAAATCCAATTAGACTTGCCACAATGGGATGCACGACGTCGCTGTGGCATCAATGAGCGACACGATGCGGCCTTTGTTACTGAATTTCTCAGCGGACTCGCAGCGGACACGGCAGCGCAGTCAACGTCATTGGAATTAAAAGTGACAGCTGCGCAGTCGTCAACGACGCCGCTGTCAACGACGCTGTTGCTCGCCTGTCATGTTTCGCTTGAGCAGCTGTGGCTGAGCGCTGCACTCGCTGCCAGCCTCAATCGCAGCGTCATTTGCTTCTTTGGCTATGACAAATGCTTGGCGGCCTTTTTGCATGGCCGTCAGCGTCGACAGCGGCTGCGACTGCGCAGTAGCGAGCAGTTCAACATTGAGCGCTGGCTGCGTCATTGCTATCGGCAGCTCAACGAGAGCACGAGCACGAACACGAACACAGACACGAACACGACCACGATCGTGCATGGGAGAAACAAAAATAACAACAATAAAAGCAGCAGTGAACAGTCTGAGCGTGAGTCAGCGACGGCGCAGCGACGAAGACAGCGACAGCGACAGAGACGTCTATTGGGGCCGTCGTCAATGGAGCCGACAGCAGTTGTGCCAGCGACGCCAGCGAGTGACGACGTTGCGCTCGCATCGCGTGTCGATAGCGATAACGAGCAAAGCGAGAGCGAGAACGTAAACGTGAACGAGAGCGTAAGTGAGAGCGAGACAAAGGCGCGATCAAAGTGCGGTAGCAGCAGCAGCAGCAGCGACAGCGTCGAAGTCGAAGTCGACAGCGCTTTGATGGCGGCGCCCAAACAAAGCGGCGACGCTGAGCGACGCGCCAGCTGCGATGACAGTGAAAATAACAATAACAATGCCAACAGCAGCAGCAGCAACAACCATAACAACAACAATATTGAGCAGCAGCAACAACAACAACTACAACAACAGACACAGGTCAATATCCATTGCGAAGCAAATAGATTTTCAATAATTGAAAAACAAATTAATTATCAACAACAATTTGGACGCACTGCAAATCAACAAACAAAATACAGCAACGAGAGTTCATTAAGTGCAAGAGTGAGTGCGAGATAGAAAGAGAGAGAAAGAGCGCTAGTTACAAAGCGAAACGAAACGAAACCGAAACGAACTCGAAACCGAAACTGAACCAATTTGCCAAAACAAAATGTTTCGTTATTGTTTTTGTTTTTCTTTTTTTGTGCAGTGAGTGAAAAAGCAAAGCGATAAACAATAAAGAGCAAAGAGTCAAATAAAAAGAATACTTCGACTTATAAAAAGTGAACAGTGAGATTTGAATGCAAATTGTGTGAAAACGCTTTGCGACGAGTGAACGTGCTGAGACATGCACATAACGATTAGATCTATTTAAAATCCATTCTGGTAATATACGTAATACTCATACGTAACGACATATTACGTATACGTTTATACATTGTTTATCCATGCTAATGAACAATGAACAAATCGTTGTGTAACGTCTGAGTGTTTAGAATTCTTGATATCGCCCTTCTTTCGACGAGCAACGAGTTGAGTAACGAGCCATTATGAAAGCGCAATTACATATTTAAATATATATTCAAGTTACGATTTTGCAAAGTGTTAACTTTAAAAGTGTTTTAAAAAAAGTAATTGTTAAAACATTAAAATGAGTAACGAGCTGTCAAACTGTTTATAAATTTTCTAAAATTTACAATTTCCTAATCTGCTTCCAAAAAGAAAAGTAAATAATTTCAGTTAAACGATTTAATCTAAAAAGAAGAATATGAATAATCTGTAATATGCTGAGTAACGAGTTGATATTAAGCATTCTAAAATGCTTACGAAGCTTCAGAAAGTTACAATTCTTAATCTATCCTTTTCTTTTGATAAGTATTAGCACGTGATCCAAATAAAAAAGAAAATGTGAAATGCAGAACAATTTCAATTGAATGATTCAGTAATTGCTGAGTAACGAGTCGTTATCAAGCGTAATGAAATGTTTACGAATCTTGAACGATTTCCCTTTAAAACTATTTCGAATAAAAACTAATAACAACTTCTTAAACAATTCGATAAAATGCAAATTTAATGCATAAACAGTTTTATATTATAGTTAATAGTTTTTTTTTGCGATTTCGCTATCAGGCGATTTAAAGTGATTTTGCACTCGCTTAAGCGCAATTAACTCGATCATTAAATCTAGAGAAATCGTTGCAGCGAAAAGAAAATTTGCTTTGATTCGAATGTAACATTTGCAGTGCGTCCAAAAGGAGTTGTGTGTGTTTCTTGTCGGGCGAATGCATCAAAGTTCATTTTTTTTTGTTGGGTTCTTATAGAAATGTGCAGTGATTAAAGTTCGTCGACCGGCGCCTCAGGTGCCGCAACGTAATCCCAGCACGGCGCTCAGCAAACCACGAACTGAGAATAACAATAACAACGAGACAATTATGGAGAAGGAGGTGGAGGAGAAAGTGAAGGCAGCGATGGAGACGAAGGCGCAGGCTAAGGCGAAGGTGGAACAAGAGGAAGAGGATGAGGAATCGATTTATCAGACCATCTGGCAGTATAAAACCTTGGAGCCAGGCAACAACAGCACAGTTGATGATGATGATGATGAAGACTTTGAGATCATCACAGCCACCGAAACGGTCAGCGATGATGACGCAGATGTCGATGGAGATCGAGATGAGGCAGACGCAGACGCAGACGCAGAGGCAGAGGCGGAGGCTGAGACGTTGGCTTTGCAGGCGGCAGCAGCATTTGCAGCCGGGGCACGTCACAAGCTGACTAAGCAGGCGACAGCGACAACGACAACGATGGCGACAACAACGACGGCGTCGGCGTCGCCAGCAACGTCGCCGCTGCCGTCACCGACAGCGTCAATGGATCACGGCGCCTGGGAGACGGATGATGAATTCATGTTCGAGAAGGCGAGCGAGCGTCAGCAGCAGCAGCAGCAGCAGCAGCAGCAGCAGCAGCAGAGTGAAGAGGCAACAGCAGCGGCGGGACAAGCGGGAGACGAGACGCTGAGTGTGGGCAGCACGGTGACCAACAGCACAGCGACGCTTGGCTCGATAAGCAGCGCCGGCGGCAGCAGCATCGATAGCAGCAACAGCAGCGGCAGCAGAGAGCAGAGCGAAAATGCCACAAATGCCACGCTGCTGACGCATCCGATGCTGCGCAACATTTGCATCTTTTACAGTCTGACGGAGCCGCAGAAATATAGCGCCATCTTCTATGAGTATCAACGCTCGCAGATTCATCAGCGTTTCATGACGCGCATTCGACGTCCAGCGCCGCCGCTGCCAACGACGTCCAAGTCAACAACAACAATTGGAATCCCGCCCAGCAACGATGACAGCGGCTGCAGCTGCGAAGCGGATACCGATGATCTGCCCGAATCGATACCACGCCCCCTCAAGGAGGATTGGGCGCTAGCAGTTCTCGCCGCCTCGGCGAGCAGCAAACGCGGCGTCGCGCCACGCGCCGGCCGCAAGCTGCGCGTCCGCTCCAGCGGCCGCTTGCTGATACCCACCTCGGTGCTGGCGTGGCGCGAGCAGCTGCAGGATGTCAACTGCTGTGAGGATGAGGAGGACATGGTAAGTGGCGCGCACTTTTCCCAAGCACGATTCCCACTGGGCTGTGCGATAGAGTTGTCTATCCATCCGGCTGTCTGTCTGTCCGCGAGTTTAAAGACCCGATATTTGCGCAGTTTTCAAGTTATCCACATGAAACTGACTACAGATGTTGCTATGTAATATAACTACTATATGTTTCAAAATTGGATAAATCAGTTCAATATTAACTGTCTTTGTCATAGCAACAATCGGAGGCAAGTTGAGTTTTTATTGTGAACAACTTTAGATATACATACTTACAATTACTTTGATAAGTTCGTATTGTAGATATTATATATATATTAATATTTGACAAGTCTGTTGAATGTTTACTATAACAACAGTGTCAAATCGCATTTTTAAGGTGCACTGTGCGATAGAGTTGTCTATCCATCCGGCTGTCTGTCTGTCCGCGAGTTTAAAGACCCGGTATTCGCGAAGTTTTCAAGATATCCGCTTGAAACTGGCTACAGATGTTACTGTGTAACATAACTACTATATATTTCAATATTAGTCAATTCAGTTCAATATTAACTGTATTTGTCATAGCAATAATCGGTGGCAAGTTGAGTTTTTACTGTGAACAACTTTAGATATACATACAGGAATTACTTTGAATAAGTTCGTAAATATAGTATTGGATAAATCAGCTAAATATTCACTATAGCAAATATGTTAAATCACGTTTTTAAGATTAACTGTGCGATAGAGATGTCTATCCGGCTGCCTGTCTGTCCGTTAGCTTATAGGCCCGTTGCTCGCTCAGTTTTCAAGCTATACGCATGAAACTAACTACAGCTGTTATTGTGTAACATAACTACTATATATTTTAATATTGGATAAATCTGTTCAATATTAACTGTATTTGTCATAGCCATAAGTGGCAAGTTGAGTTTTTACTGTGAACAACTTTAGATATCAAGAGGAGGCTTTTTGAATAAGTTCAAGTCATCGATACTAAATATACTAATATTGGAAAAATCAGCTGAATATTTACTATAGCAACGGTGTCAAATCGTTTTTTTTTGAGGTGAACAGCCTCAACTAATGAATGACTTTAAACAGTCATTCGAAAAGTGTTTGTTGAAGTCGTTATAGACATACAAGATTATATATTTGAATATTGGACAAATCAGAACATTAATTGCTATAGCTACAATTGCTGGCAAGTCGTGCTTAAGTTTGCTGTCAAAATTTGGCATAGAAAAGAGTTTAATTGTCTAAGTTAAGAGTATTCAAAGTTCGTTGTGCCTTTGCGGCGTCTATTGCTTTCTCGCTAGCTCATTACAATGGGAACTGCAATTGCATTGTTTTTTGCTGTGTGACCCCATCAATTAAACGCTGCAAATTGCAATTGTCTCTCGCTCTCTATGTGAGTGTTTCGAGTGCATAAGTGAGTGTTCGAGTGTTTGAGTGTGCGAGTGTAACGGTTGATTCGATCGCTTGTTTTGTTTGGTTGTTTGTTTGTTTTGTTTGCTTTGGCGTTGCCTTTGCTTTAGCCTCAACGCTCGACGCTGATGCGAAATACTTGGGCTCCCCTTCTGGGCTGGTACTTTGCAATACAGTTTTGGCGTTGGCATAAAATTTTACACACATCACACAATTGCCGAGAGGGTGAGCTGGAGGGGGGAGGGGCAGTTGTTTATTTCCAAGAACTGAAAATGCAAATAAATTATTTAAACTGCACTATTTATGCCAAATTGAGCCTCTGAGCGACAGCTGCTCACAACTTTTTGTAATTTATAAGTAACAATTATTTTTGTGCTAGAAATTACAAGAAAAAAAAATCAGACTAACTGCAAGTCTTTTCATGTTTCTTACAGAAAGTTAAGCATTTTCATATATAGATTTTCAACTTGTTAAATGATTTCATTTATATTAAATGAGCTTGAATTATTGACTAATTGTTGTCAGCAATAAAGAATAAAGAAATTTCTTTTCTATATAGTCCAAGCCTTGTTCTCAGTTTTTTTTTTTTGTATTTTGTTCTCTATGGCATCTATTGGCATCTAATATTATATCCATATACCAAATATAGCTTTCGTTATATTTTAGCATTTTTTGGTAAGTAAATAGACTCAATTTCTTGGTCATTGTTCTCAGCTGATTTATATAGCTTGTATAATATGGTATATTTTGAATGTAGCAGTATACCGATCTATTAAATATAGTCTTCGGTATATTTTTGTATTTTTCGTAAATTATTTTGGTATTTAATTAATTTCTAAATACTCTGTTTTTGGTCATTAATAAGTCAGTTCATTTATCTATTTTGTACTTTTTGGTATATATTTAATTAAATAGCATAGCAATATACCAAATATAGCCTCGGTATATTTTAGTATATTCCGTATTTGATGTATTTTTAGAATAATAATGTTTAATCGCTCTTGCTTTTATTGAGTATCTCACTATTAAACGCGCTCGACTGCAATTTTCATGCTTGTCTTACTTGCTTTACGTTCAGTCTTTTCATTAGGAAAGCAATATTCATCAATTATTCCAAGAATTTCAGGAATAGAACTCTCATAGTTGTCATGACATGTCTTTAAAGAAGAAGCGTACATAAAATAGATTTCAAATGCAATAAATATTTATTGATTGCGATATTTATGTATTTAAAACTTTGCGACACTATTGAATTACAATTTTCATCTCGTTCTTTGATTGTTGTTTTTTTTTTGAGTACTTTTGTTGTGTAGAGTATTTCAAAGGGCGGTGTGCGTTTGTATTGTGAATTTTTGTATAGTCGTTATTTTATTGCGCTTTGTTTATATCATATGTTATTACTATTTTTTTTCCTTTGGGCTTGCTGTATTTTTATTTATTTGACTCTCACGTTTTTCTCTCCCGTTGTTTTTTTTCTCAGTTGCTTAATTTTATTTTTGCTTTTGCTGTGGCTCTTGCTGTAGTTGGTGTTGTTGTTGTTGTTGTGATTTCCCTTTGCATTTAGTGCATTCTGCCGACTGCATGAGAAATTCTATGGAATTTCATTTTGAGCTGCGTCTCTCGGACCCCAAAATTGTGATTCACATTTCACATTTCGCGTTGGGGGCACAGCGACAATTATTTTTGCATACACGACGTCGACATCGACTCGTATAACATATCCAAGTTCCAAGTTCTTTGGCTTTGGCGTTGGATTTGGAATTGACTGTTTGTTGTTGGGCTGTTGCCATCAGCTTTTTTTTTCGCTTTTCGTTTTTGGATAACCGGTTTTTTATTTTCATTTTTATTTTCATGCTGTCGTTAATAGTATAGTTCCCCTCTATCGGTTTCCCTCTTGCGGCTTGAGCGCGCATTTATCAGCATTTAATTGGTTAATCATTAGTCAAATATTTTTGTAAAATCGTCTGTTGATTTTAGGTTCTGCAGACACTTTTTACATACATAATTATTGCTGGGCCGCGTATTTTCTTCATTTCCAGCAACAACAACGACAACAACAACGTAAACAACAAATTATCAGTTCAGTTCATTCCAGTTCAGTTCAACAGAAATTCGTAAAAATAAAATCGTAAAATCGGGGCTTTGGCTCTTCACCATACGAACATGTTGTATGTATACACAAATGTATGTATAAATAAAAGGGCCGGATATTACGAGCAGCGCTTCAAAATTGCCTCAAAACTTATCGCAAGTCAAGTCGTTATTATTATTTCGTTTTTTACGTTATTTATTTTTTTTTTTTTGCTCTGTGGTCGGAAATCTTTTCTTGTCTAGAGTGATGACGATTACTTGCATAACCTAAATTAGAATCATTTCACAGAACTCAACATATAACTGTTGTTTCTACTTATCGAATTTATAGATTGCTTAGTAAGAAATTATGTGTATATAAATAGTTGAAACAAGTGCAACTTTATATTTGTAAAAATGGTAATTTTTTAACCACGAGTTTCATATTATATACATTTATTATATTTTAAGCAATTTGAGAGTTTAAGATTGCATAATAAATTAGTCATTTTTATTGAAGTTGAAAATGATAAAAAGCCAAGAAACGGAACTTTTAATTTCTCAGATTGTATTCAAATTAAAATGAAAGGATTTTCGTTGAATTTGGATGAATTTATTCAATTTTAGAGAAATAGTTTCTAAACCTTTTCTATATTATAAATTTGGGAGTTTGTCAAGTTTTTTTGGACGGCAGATATCTTATAGTCGAGTACACTTGACTGTAGCTTTTTTACTTGTTTTCTATTGAATTATGTAAAAAGCTGAAATTATGCAAAATAAAAAGACGATGACCATGAATTTTCAAAAAAATAGTTTGTTGCTAAGAATTATTATTAAATTTTTGTTCAGAATTTTAATTCAGAATTGAAAGATTGTCGAAGTGATTAATAATTTTATTTATATCACAGAAACAAACGCAGAATTTGTATTTAAATTAAATTGAAATGGTTTTTGCTCATTTCTTAAACTGTATTTTAATGAAATAGAAATGGTTTTCTGGTGAGTTACGGGGCAAAGCTAAAATTATTCAGAATAATTCTATTTCCTTATATGGTATTATAAATCAGTATTTCAACAACTCAAAGATTGCTTAATGAGTTCAGAATTGTATTTATATAGGAGAAAACCACAGCTTTGAGGATTGTTTTTAGCTGAGTTGCGGAGCAAAGCTGGAATTATTCAGAATAAATATCTGATGACAATGAATTTTCAAGGAAATAGTTTAGTAATACCTTAAATTAATCAAATAAGTATAAATTATGAATGCTATATAAATTATGTATGCATATTCATAGCTGTTATCGCTGCGATGAGCGTGAAAATGTATTTATAATAAATAAATAATTTAAATCACAGTCGAGTGTGCTCGAGAGCGTATTTGAATGTATAATGCGAGCTTAGAGCTTAACAAAATGAAAATAAAACTCAAGATACTTTACATATCGTGGCGTTAGTCGAGGTTGCAAGTGCCACACGAAACGTAAAGAAAAAAAAAACCCAATTGAGCAGCGGATGTTTAAATAACTTTGCCTACGCAATGGCAAGTCAATAGCAAACTCAAACTATATAGTACACACTCGACGGTCGACGGTCGACGGTCGACGTTGAACGCTCGATGCTTGGCAACAATGTATTTGGCTAAGACAATCTCTTGACTGGTTGCCTGCATTGACATTGTGTCCATGAAAGATGCGGGGCCAGTTTAAGAAGCGCTGAATTACTCAATGTGCAAACAAAAAGCACTTTGAGATACTTTTTTTTTTGTTGCTCTTTTCGGTGAGATACTCGCAAATCACAATCAAAACAAAACAAAAGACCAACAGGTTACAAATGCCGACATTGTTTTGGTGAATCATATGGGCGAATTGCGAGCGAGCGAGTGCTAAGCGACAGCGGCCTTATGCCAACTACAATAACAACTACAACTACAACTACAAAACTACAAGCAAGCACAGCACACAGATACAAAGATACATAGATTCAGATACTTGTATACGCTCGTGTTTGTGGCTGCGGCTTCGAGGCCGTATCAATTAAATTTTCAAAAATAAAATCAAATACATATAAAAAACAAATCAAGTTAGAATGCTGTGCATGTTCAATGCTCGACTAGCGTATACCCTGTAGCTAAATGAACTTGTTGATTTATTTCACTTTATTATTTTATTGTTTTGCAACTGTTTACTATTTGTGACTTTATTTTCACATCATAAAGTGAAGCTCAAGCTGTACATACATCACTCTTCTATTACAGCGTATACATTATTTAATAATACAAAAAAAGAGAGAGAAAATAATGAACAACGACAACAATTCGTGCAACGCATATAAATTTCAATTTCGTTGCTGGCAGCCAACGCAGTTCCAGATTCAGATACAGAAACAGATTGAGAGTCAGATTCAGATACAGATACATATATACAGATACAATGCTACAAGTATGCTAATCTGTTGGCAGCACAACTATCGTTGCGCATATTCTAAACATGGCCAAAAAGCGCGCAATTGCAAAAACAACAACGAAAACAACTTCGACAACAACAAAGACAGCAATCACAACGCATTATTCGCGTTTTTGTTTATGCACACACTAAAAAGCAAACAAAAGAAAACAGTAATAGCACTATGCCAACCAACAACAAAGATTAGGCAAAACAAAATTGATTATAATCTCGCGTATTTTAGTTTCAATTTTGCACTGATAAAACAGCGCAGGTCACATAAATATAACCTCATATGTATTTAAATATACCGAAGGCTATAATTGGTATATCGTTATATTATACCATAGACTAAAAAAGCGATTTGCAGAGGCAGCGGATTAGATCAACAATTGAGTTGAAATAGTAATATGAAATCCTCATTGATCTTCACCAGTTCGGAATATTCGGAATGTCAAAAACATAGATTTTTATTTCAATAAATATTTAAATATTACACAAATGAAAAAAATTAAATATTGTTAGCATCCAAAAATGCAATTATCTCTGTATTAAAATAAAACAAGCAAAGAAGCTACAGTCGAGTATGTTCGCCTCATTCTTAATAAAAGTGCGGTATCAATCTTAAAATATACCAAATTGATATACCGAAAGAGTACTTAAATATTATATGTCGAAGGTTATATAGAGTACATTTAAAATATACCATAAAGTACAAAAAATACCATATCGTCGGCCTATACTAATACTAATAACCTTGTACTATATATGTAGGTAGCTAATATGCAAATTATAGAGTATTAATCTTAACAAAATATTGTATTACACAGTTTTACAAAAAGCTGTTAAATTAGAAAAAGTCAAATTGGCCTGTGCTCTTTTTCATCTTCTCTTTAAATGCACTGTAAAACAAATCAATTAAAAATATTGTATTTGCTCTCAAGCTTAACATGAAGAGTATAGCTTTATAAAAATAGCAAATTTAACTTTACAGCAATCTGTGGAATTTAATACAACTGAAATATTATTTATTGTAATGACTTAAAAAAGTGCTTACTTTAAGGTTTGGCGAATCAATATAGAATTTTATTTTTCAACTCACATATTATATGTATAGTATTTTGTTCCATTTTAAATTTCTGTTTATTATGAAATTTGAAGGTGTTAAAAAATCAATTACTAAGATAATATACACATTTTGCTCTAGATACTCAGCTGAGTTGACTGGTCAATTGATGCTTATACAGATTATATGTATACGTATGAGAAGTTTCCTTCTATAAATTACGCACATTTCGATTTTGACAGTCTTCATAGAAAAATAATTGCTTGCAGAAAAGGGTTGGGAAGGGTAGAGTAGAGTATTATAGCTTTGTACCTTCAATAGATGAATGTAATAGGGAGAAAGAGGCATCTCCGATCTATAAATTATGTATATTTTTATCAGATATAGCCATGTCCGTCTGTGTTCAAATTTTTGGTATAGATAATTATAACTATAATTTTTATGATTCCTGAAAATTTGGTTGGGATCAGACAAAAATTGTAAAAGTTATTTAAGAAATACTTTTGTTTGAGCAATAACGACTACTTACTATGGGTCTTAGTTTCTTTGGTTGAAAATGTGGTTTATTTTGCACTCTATGGTATATTTTAAAAATATATATCACAGCATTTTTATGGTAAATTAAATTGGGTATATTTTAGGAACAATACCGCACTGTTTTGCTTTTTTCAAAATGGGTAGCGGTTATCTCGCAGTCAAGCAAACTTAACAGCAGCTTTTTTGTTGATTTGTGATAAAGCAAAATATTAAATATAAAAATATTAAAATAAAAAATCTCATACTTCCTTATATTTAAAATTGTGAGTAATTGTTGAGGCAAACAGAATATATTTTATTAAACAGTGGAAATGTTGTGCTGTATTTGGAATGTTGTTCGATCTGCCAACATCTTCTTTGGCTTGAACAAATTGAGCACGACGTAGATGGCATCATTTGTGGAACATACTTGTTAAAATTGTATCGATGGCTGAGGGATTTGTGGCGATTACGCAATCGCAGTTATCGTTTATTTACTTTTTGTTTTCTTTTTTTTTCTGTTTCGAACTGTTTCGTGACAGTTGCAGCCGAATCAAGAGTGCTGTAGATATAGATACAAACAAACTTCGAGTGCACATGAAAGGCAGCTGCTTGGATTAATTCCAGGAATGCGAAAGCTACACGATAAACACGATAGATGCGATGCGATTTGATGCGATGCGTTGCAAGCAATATACAAGGGGGTATACATATATAGAGTACTGTATGGTATTTATAGTATATGTTTCTACTATTTCTAAATGGCTTGGAGACGGGGGAAGCATGTTTATGGCCAAGTAACTCAAGTCGGCCGTCGTATTTACAGCTGATTTGCCGGCTACTTATATACTTTATACTCTAGACAGCTGACCAGCATTGTGTCCGCATTGTTTATGCTGCGACTGAAGAAATCGAACTATCAGATACATATGTTCATATGTGTGTATACAATTAATAGTAGTTACATACATGAGACACAAGGGAGAAGGGGGGGGGAAGTTGCAGGGTTTTGGTTGGTCGGTGGGTGGCATGACAGAGAGCTTAGTTCTGCCTGGCGATAGAACGATAATAAATAGAAACAAATTCGTGCAATGCTCGAACACTTTTCAACATTTCGTTATCTTGGGCACATTAACCGTTTGCGTTTGGCATTGCACGCTTCGCTTTTGCTTTTCCTACAAAAATCCAATTCAATTTCTTATCAATTTTTCGTTTCGTTTCGTTTCGTTTCTTTTGTTTTATATTGTGTGTATTGGTGTTGCTGTTGCTGTTGCTGTTGGTGTTGGTGTTTGTGTTTCTTTTTCGTTTTCCGGGGCAACTGCAAAAGAGATAACAAATGACGGGTAAAGGCAAATCGAAACGTAGAATAACAACGGTAAGACACAAAAAAAAAAATAATGCAACGAAAATCGAAATATCTAGGAAAAACTTGTGAACTTCTGCTGCACGAAAATCTGCAATTAATTTGCAGTCATTGCTCAAATTGTATCTCAATCGAATACATATAACATAAAACATATTCATATCTGTGTTGGTGAATTTATTCGCAACTTTTACTCATTGCGTGTCGTTCTTTTGTGCTTTTGCTTTTGCTTTTACAGATTGTGCCAGTGAGTGATATTCGGCGTGCCCAGCAAATCGAGGAAGACAACGAGGTGCAGCAAACGCAACAGATATCGAAATCGCAACGCTTCAAGAGCGCCTCCATCGGCAATCTTGTCGATTTGCCCGGCGAGGATGACAAGAAGTCGATTAAGAATCGCATGCGCATGAAATGTGAGTACAATTTACACACAATTAATTGCAACTATCTGGCCAGGTGTGCTTTACTCTCTGCTCTGTCTAGTCTCGTATTTGTTGCTATTCTCGTTGTCGATTTTCCCCCAATGGCAATCAATGTGAAATCTCTCGCCTCCATTGAAATGAATTATTACTTTGCCACCTGCAGTTTACAATTGGTTCAAATGCAACTTTTAAAATTGCTTCGCATCACAAATTTAAGACAAACAATTTTCTTTCAAGTAGTTGGCTATTATTCCAATGAAGTACTTCAAGTTGAACTGAACTTTTTTTCATTTTCTAATTCAATCTTTATATTACAAAAAACTGCTGCAGTCTATGGTATATTTTAAATGTAGTACTATATCGATAAACTAAATATAGCCTTCGGTATTATATGTTGCTATATTAATTTAGTATAATTTTAGGTTAATACTGAATTGTTTTGGTTTAAATGCCATATCCTTCTACCATATACATCCTTCGGAATATTATAGTATTTTTTGGTATATTCATTTGGACTATTTTTAGAATCATATCTCGGCTTTAGCTTTCTTAATTGTTAAAGTTGTTCTAATTTTTTTTTCAATGAAAAAAAAAAATATATAAAATATTAATGATTTCAAAAGCTTGCAAGTTTATTTTCAATTATTAAAATACAATAATTTCTCAAGGCAGATTGTTGAATTATTGAAATTAATCAAATCTTGGGACCAGTTAATTAGGATGCTTTCGTGTTTTTAGCATTTATTAAGCGTGCACTTCCTTTTTGCAGCCTGTTTATTTAACACATTTGTGTTAAATGCAAATAAATGAATTTGTCATTGTTAACACATTGCTAAAATTTGCACATTTAATGTGGAGTTGATTAAACTTTAAAAAGGAGTTCTTAACGATTAATTTGTTTATATAATTTATCATTGAAGATGAGTTATAGAGCTTTGATTGATATGCTAGCATTTTGAAATGTAGTTTTTAAGCAATTATGATGCATATTGATTAGTTGTCTAAGTTGGTTGACTTGGCTATTAATTTTGGCTCGTGAAGCGAATTGAGAGTGATTTTTTTAAAGAAACGATTGCAAATATCGGTTGAAAAGTGGTTGAGATAATAGAGCGAAACCCACATGCTCTGACCACATAAAGTAGGGGCGCCCCGATGTCTGGAGATCCGACTGATGAGAATATAGAGCCAGAGACAGAAAGAGATTGAGAGAGAGAAGAAGAGAGGGACAGAGATAGAGGGAGAGACCTGTTTGCCAGCTACTCAATGCTGGGTGACCTTAAAAGGCTGCACACACACCTACGCACACACACACACACACACACACACACACACACACACACACACACACAGAGAGACACACACATGCAGATAGTTAAGGAGGCATACTTAGAGACAGCTATGAATGGAATTGGAATTTGCAAATGTGAATTGCGAATGCGAATCTGAATTTGAATTTGTAGCCGAAAGCGAATGCGAATGCGACTGTGAATATGAATGCGATTTCGATTGGGATTTGTGGAATGGTTGTAGAAGAAGGCTTAGAAAGCTGAGTGACAGAGAGGGAAGAATAGGCCTATTGCCGTCTCTTTCAACTTGCCTGCGCCTGTTTTTAGTTAATGAAAGTCTTGCGGGTTTCACTTTTAGTGGGGTTTTTTTTTTATTGTTTTTTAAGCTCACTTTATTTGATTTTTTTGTATTTGTTTTTGGTAGTCGGAATTTTGTCGTCGAGTGTGGCAAATGATTCACGTTGTGGGGAATCTTGCTAGCTGTTTGATTATAAGGCCCACGCTATTGTTGTAGCTGTCGCTGTCGCTGCTGCGGTTGCTGCTGTTGTGGTTGCTGTTGTGGTTGCTGTTGCTGCTGTGGTTTTGTTTGTTGGCAATGCAAGCGAGTCAGAGTTGTGATCAAAATTCGTATGCAAAAAGTCCCCATGACCATATTGAATGCATAGAATATAAAAACGATAAATATTTCTACAACAACTACCAACTGCAATCGACGTCGCAGTCGCAGTCGCTGTCGACGTCGACGTCGCCGTCGCTGCTGCATTTAAGTTTTGCATAGAGCGTTGGGCAAGAAAACAGTTTAGGTTCAGGTTGCTGACAGCCGAGTTGTGGGAGGCGAAACAACGACATGGACAGAAGATTGTCAGAGTGTAGGTTACCTCCTCTCCCCTCTCCCCTCTCCACTCTCTCTCTCCTCCACCTTAGGGGGCACATAGATATATGTGTATATTGTATTTGACTTGTGCTAATCAGTTGACATTGTTTTGCTTTTTCATGTGCCGCCAACTCTTAATGATGACTGATGTCGCATTGACGCATGCTGACGCTGACGTTTGTTGCACGATGCAGTTGCACCCAGCAATGTGTTTCGTATGTGAGTAAACATCTCATCTCCTCCTCCTCCCCATCCACTGTATAGCTGACTAATCGATTGCATTTTGCAGCAGGGGCGATAAGAAATCGCGCTCACGCCGCAGCCAGGTGAACAGCCTCTGTCTAGATGAGCAGTCAAAGTATCCGCTATTTGGGGCACGTCTCAATGCCCTCGAGCTGAATATGTCCGATCATCCGTATGTGCCACGTTTCGTTGTCGATGTCTGCGCCCACATCGAGCGTCCCGATGCCATCGAACAGGATGGCCTCTATCGTGCCTCAGGCAATAAGCTGCTGGTCGATGAACTGAAGCTCAAGCTAACGCATCTCTATGATCCGCGCTGGCTCCAGACCGACGACATTCATACGCTAACCAGCCTCCACAAGCAGTTCTTTCGCGAGCTACCCGCCCCCCTGATCACACAGGAGGCCTATGAGCGTCTTGGCCGCCTCACCGACGAAGCCGCCATCGAACGCATGCGTCTCGCCTTCGATGAGATGCCCGAGCCGAATCGTTCCACGCTGCGCTTCCTCATCAAGCATTTGACCAAGTGAGTAGACTGAGGCGAAGATTAGTGGAACGTAAAGTGAAGATTAGTGGAAAGTAAAGCGAAGAGTAACGGAGAGTAAAGTGGAGAGTAAACTGAAGAGTAAAGTGGAGTGTAAAGTGGAGAGTAAAGTGGAGAGTAAACTGAAGAGTAAAGTGGAGAGTAAAGTGATGAGTAGCGAAGAGTAAAGTGGTGGGTAAAGCGGAGAGTAAAGCGAATAGTAAAGTGGACAGTAGTGGAGAACAAGGTTAAGAGTAGTGGAGACTAAAGCGAAGGGTAGCGCAGACTAAAGCGAAGAGTAGTGGAGAGTAAAGTGGATAGTAAAGTGGAGAGTAAAGTGGATAGTAATGTGGAGGGTAAAGCGGAGAGTAGTGGAGACTAAGGCGAAGAGTAGCGGAGAGTAAAGCGAAGAGTAGTGGAAAGTAAAGTGGACAGTAGTGGAGAGTAAAGTGGAGATTAAAGTGGATAGTAATGTGGAGGATAAAACGGAGAGCAGTGGAAACTAAAGCGAAGGGTAAAGTGGACAGTAGTGGAGAACAAGAATGAGAATAGTGGAGACTAAAGCGAAAGGTAGCGGAGACTAAAGCGAAGAGTAGTGGAAAGTAAAGTGGAGAGTAGTGGAGAGTAAAGAAGATAGTAAAGTAGAGAGTAAAGTGGATATTAAAGTGGATAGTAAAGTGGATAGTAATGTGGAGAGTAAAGCGGAGAGTAGTGGAGAGTAGTGGAGACTAAAGCGAAGAGTAGCGGAGAGTAAAGCAAAGAGTAGTGGAAAGTAAAGTGGAGAGTAGTGGAGAGTAAAGTGGAGATTAAAGTGGATAGTAATGTGGAGGATAAAGCGGAGAGCAGTGGAAACTAAAGCGAAGGGTAAAGTGGACAGTAGTGGAGAACAAGAATGAGAATAGTGGAGACTAAAGCGAAAGGTAGCGGAGACTAAAGCGAAGAGAAGTGGAAAGTAAAGTGGAGAGTAGTGGAGAGTAAAGTGGATAGTAAAGTGGATAGTAATGTGGAGAGTAAAGCGGAGAGTAGTGGAGACTAAAGCGAAGAGTAGCGGAGAGTAAAACAAAGAGTAGTGGAGAGTAAAGTGCATAGTAAAGTGGAGAGTAAAGTGGATAGTAATGTGGAGAGTAAAATGGATTGTAGCGGAGAGTAAAGCGAAGAGTAGCGGAGAGCAAAGTGGAGAGTAGCATAGAGTAAAGCGTAGAGAATCAAAAAGTGAAATCGAGAGTAGTGGAGAGTAAAGCGAGGAATAGCGGAGAGTATAATGAAAAGTAGCGGAGAGTAGCAAATTGCAATAAATTGAAAATAGTATTGAAAGTGTATAATTTTAATTATTATATTAAATATTTATAATACAGAAATATTCCAAAGTGGCTTTAGCATCGCTAAGTTCAGTTATTAGAACGATTTTGTAACAGAAATATATAAGTTTATTTGCAAATAAGATACAAATATAAATATTATTTGCGGTAATGATATTATGAAAGGAGTAATTTTAATTGAACAGCATTGAAAAGTAGTTAAAACCATCAAAGCATTTCCTGTTAGTTTCTATAATCGAAAAAATGAAACTTAAATATATTCTTCTTAGTGTAAAAATATTAATCAGCTTTATTAGCTAATCCATGTTGCCGTCAGACTCATTTGTATTGCTAATATGAAATGCACAATGTTTCTATCTTTAAACGGAATAGGAGCTTAGAAAATAAAACGTATTTTCTAATAATTATTGACAGTGATTAATACATTTTCCATGACAGCAATTCTTTATAATACATCGAATCATAAATTGATCTGTGTCATGAAACTTGAACTATGACGATTAGAAATACATGAAATATATACTCATAATAGATACTTTTCATTATTGCGAATATATATTTCATGTAATCATAATAGAATAAATTTTAGTTGCAAAATTAGAATTAGAACTGTGACTTAATACAAAATCTATATGTTCAATACTATATTTGAACTGTATTGAACATTCCATTTTATAGAGCAACTAGAAATTGTTCAGAGGAAATTGCTTTTCGAATATTCCATAAATGTTAAATTTCTGGAAACATTATTAATATTTCCTTTTTTTTGACAGCGTTGCAGCGGCTAGTGGCTCGAATCGGATGCCTGCCTCAAATCTGGCCATTGTCTGGGGTCCATGTCTGTTGGCCGCGAATGTTATCAATTTTGATATTGGCCGCATGAATATGTTGGCCAAGATGCTTATTGAGAACTATGAACGCATCTTTCGACCCGACAACGAACGTCTCGTGTGCTAAGCAACAACAACAATATTAACAACAAATATTAATTAATTATTCCAATCGAAAACATCACACAAATACTATGTCATGAACTGAAAGAGATAAAAAGGAGCAGAGAAGAGAAAGAGCTTCGCACTTTAGAGTGCGGCTATTTATTAATAATTTTTTGTATTTAACAATTTCCATTTCACATTTTCGAACATCTCTTTAATTTTCGTCGTCTCTTTTATGTGTGTGCTAAGCTTAATGTTTTATTTATTGTTCAACCATGTTTATTGTAGTCGAATTGAGCAACAAAGCAAAAAACTGATTACCAAAAAGACAGTAGACCAAGTTAATGTAATAAAAAGCGCGCCATGTCGTCGACATCGCATCCCAATAATATATATACTATACTCTACTATACTATATATGTATCTGTTAGATATATTTATTAGATATATAGTTCTCTACACATACGTATATGTTTTTTTTTTGTGTTGGTTAAACAATCTGACCAAATATCATACCCATACTCTAGGCATTATCCATGTTATAATGTTCAAATGCTATATATCGAAATGTATATCATAACTGTCATGTGATAAGATTTTGCCGACGTAGTGTTTTTTTTTTTTTTTGTATTTTTTTACGTAACCATAATTAGATATGTAAATATATATCTTATACTTTATATCATAAACAACTGCAGTTCAGATTGCTGAACATTGTGGAAAGTTTTGAGAACAGCAAAAGCCAAAATAACCTAAAGAATAACAAAAGCAACAGCAACCTGAGCAAAATGATTAATATGTTTGCTATCTCAATAAATCTTTCAAGTATTTTCCAAAGACAATTCTTTAATTTACAAATACATACGTCGTATTTTCTTTCAGCTGACTACAGACGACAAATATTATTCCAATTATATATCATGGAAATATTAAAATTAATTTGAAAATATAATCTATTGACTATCAACAACTGAAGTGTTTTCATTTTCTTGTTTTTTTTTTGTAGAAATGGGGTAAACGTCATTAAGAAGCATTAAAAAAATATAAGGTAAATAAATATGTGAATTATTGTTTTTTTTACAATATAATTCTTCATATTTTCTTAAATATGAGTATGACTAATTTTAAAATTTAAATAAATGGAAACATTAAAAAAAAACACACTCACACATTAAAGCAAGTTAGAAAGCTTTACGCTGCCTATAAAGCGGGTAGATAAGATCTAAGAAATTATTATAACAAAAAATACTAAAACATAGACAATGATTTTGTATATTTTATGTAACGGTATAATTTAACATTCAAGTATTTTAGTTAAGTTAGTTAAAAACCATATTTGGAATATGTATTTTTATATTTAGGGTATTTTATTAAAAAAATATGCAAGATTAATATACCGAATAAATACTAAAACTTGCTAAAAGCTGTATATTCGTATAACAGTATAATTTGAAGTTTAACAAGTAAGAAAGCTACAGTCGAGTGTACTCGAATATATTGCAAAAATACTAAAAAATATACCAAATGGTATATTTGTCATATCGATATAGTGTCACATTCAAAATATACCATAGACGGCAGAATATACCAGATTGTCGGCCAAAGCAACTAAGAGCACAGTAAATAGGCGTTTTTGCCCATACAAAAGTATTTCTTTAATAACTTCGACAATTTTTATCTGATCGCAACCAAATTTACAGGAATCATAAATACTATAGAAATTATTGTATATTATTGTATATACCAAAACTCGCAACTCTAGCTTTAAAATTACGCTTGTTATTCGATTTTTTTTATTTACGGGGGGGGAAGTGGGCGTGGCAAAAATTTGAAACAAACTTGATCTGCGTGCAAACATACTAAATGCTGTCGAAAAGATTATAGCTCTATCTCTTATAGTCTCTGAGATCTAGGTGTTCATACGGACAGACGGACAGACACACAGACGGACAGACGGACATGACTAGATCGTCTCGGCTGTTGACTAGAGTAGAATATATACGTCTATGAAGTCTGAGATATTTTCTTCTGGTTCTTTTCTGTTAGCACAAACATAAAAAATAGTATGACAACTTAGCTAAAAAAAAGAACAATAGAAATTCACGGTGTACTCGAAAATAAAAACACAATTGTCAACAGAAGTTACTAACGTGACACGTAATAACAAGTTAGAGCCCACGGATTCTGCGCATCAGTCAGTGATAAAAAAAAACAAGTTATTGCACAATTTGTAGACGAGTTTTTAACATAATAAATGCAATATTCTTTGTAAATTTATTGAGCTTGATCTGCATCTGATACTAGCTAAGATTTATTGTACACATATCCAATCTCCACGCTGCGCTTCGGCTCCGTGCGCAGCGTCAGGCACTGTAAAAGGAGGTATCCATAGTCACAGGGAACCGTGGAGCTAATGTCATCGTACTGCGACATGCACTGCTGAAGGACGACCTTCTCTTGGGCATTGGCGTTGTCGCCTATGCGCTCCAGGCTCAGCTTGTTATCGTCGCCAATGTAATCCCTCAGCAGACACTTGGCATAGCACTTGATATTGGGAGCGACGTTCTCGACGGGCGAATTGGGGGACAGTGCCTCCAATTCGGCATGCGTCACATTGTTGTCCTTAAGACACATGTCGCCTGGTGGCTGACTGACTGCAACGCAAAATAGCTGCGAATATATTAACACAATTGAATTGAGCAGACGATGACTAAATCCTGTTGACTTACCGCTAAGAATATCAACAGTTGAAGTTGCATTTTGGATTATTTAGGTAGCTTTGGTATTTGGAGCGATCACGTGAGCAGTCGACGGATGAACTACTGATTATGAAATCATTCGCTGAACTATCTGATGTTTATACTTGATTCTCTCTTGCTCAGTGCTCATTAAGCGGCTAAACCAAAATGCGAGCGAGTGTGTTTATTAATTTCATCACTGTGATTAGGGCATGCACAACTTTTCAGTGACTTTGTAACACTATTTTAACATATAAACAAAATTGAATAATGTATTACAAAAAACAAATATGGATATATCTAATATGAAATGAATATAAATTTACATTTACTGAACATATGTTTAATATAAATTAAATTAATACACATTAATAATAAATTTACATCCAAATTTGCTATTTATAATTTCTTTTCTAATAACAATATTTTATTAGATACACAACATATTTAAAATTGAAATAATATTGCAGTGTGTTAAATATGTATGTATTTAATATAAAATCTGAATTAATTTACAAAATGTACTAATTATGATTTCAGTTAATGATATTAGATATAAAATATATTTAAACTTGAAATAATTTTGTACAATTTTACATTAATTTAATAGAAAACACACAAAAAAACAACTTACACATTTACTAAGAATGATTTTTATATAAATTTATGGACAATATTCAATATTTATGAAATTTGAAAACATAACACTATAATGAAGCTAAATACTTACTATGCTTTTTCTTACTTATGTTCATTATCTATTTCCTTATAATTAAAATTAAGCATCTTATTTATTTATCATATAGCTTTAACGCGTAATTGGTTATTGATATTTATTATAATAGTAATTTATTTGACTTATTATGATGCTGTAGGGTATCCGATAATCGAGATAATTTAAAACGTTTTAATCTTGCTTGCGTGATATTTTTATTTGATTGCTGCTATTATTTTATTCATTTTTTATGGCACTATTGTTGTTGTAGTTACATTGGCCCAAATCGTGCATTAAAATCTCTAAGCACATACAAAGTATATTCATATTTTTTATTTTTATGTATATAAGTACAATATTTCAGTTTATGAATTTTGAGATGAATACAACTCAAGGCTAGCCTTAAATTTGTATAAATAGTCATATATAAAAGTTCAAGTTCCTTGTAAAATGTTGCAAGAAATTTTTACTAAGAGGTAAAGTAAAAAAAAAAACAAGTAAAAATGCTGCTAATCAGTGTGCTCGACTGCTAGATACCCGCTACCCATTTTGAATAGAAGCAAAAGTATACTAAATTAATATACCTTCGAAATATACCATATATTTAAAAATATACCAGACTGACCATTAATGCAATTACCGATTGCAGTAGCCGTAATTTGCTTACAAAACTATTCCTTAAATAATAATAACTTTACAATTTTCATTCGATTGATAAAAAATATTATTGTTATTATTTTCTATACAAAAAAAAATAAAAATTTACCGAGCGCTATATTTGGTATATTGGTATAATACTTCAATCAAAATATACCATAGATTATTTTATACCAGATGGTCAGCCAAAGCAACTGACAATCGATTGCATTAGGAGTTTTTTGTCGTACAAAAGTATTTCTTAAATAACTTTTACAATATTTATCATAAAATGTGTAGTTAATATTCTATATACCAAAAATCGATTCTAGCTTCAAAATTACACTTGTTATTCGATTTTCTTCATTTTGCGGGAGCGGAAGACGGCATTGAAAAGATATGAATGAAACGTGATCTACGCGCAAACATAGCTAGTGCTATGGAAAATTATATCTCCATCTCTTAGAAACTCATAGATCTACAAATGTGTTCATACAGACAGACGGACAAGGCAATATCATCTTGGCTGTTAACGCTGATCAAAATGATATATACTTTATCGGGTCCTTCTCCCTATTCCATACTTTTCCTACATGTATAAAGTTATAATACAAATAGGAAAGTTTTGGGAGCATTCCTAGCATATATTGAAACAAGCTGAGATGTATGACAATTTTGAATAGCCAGCCCAAACACAAGGCTTAAGCAAATTTATGCGGTCAACTGAGCGCGTTGTGAGTCAGACATTATGATTATTTCAGCTAACCAATTGTTAAAATTATGAGCAATTAACTAACAAATACTCAGCTTAACCGGGAGCATTGCTGCGTTAAATTTAGATAAGTATATTTTTATTTAGATGAAGTTTTTTGTATAGTCAGCGTAAAATACTGAAAACTTCTTAGATTTTAATAAATTAAAAATAAAATAAAAATTTGTTGTTTCTCTTCGAGAAGCTTTGTTTAATTCAATAGTTTGTTATATTTTGTTTTTAGTTTTTTAGCTATTATGAGAAAACTTGAGTCTTTAGTAGAGTATATATTATTAATAAGCTCAGCTTGCTAAAAGTTTCGACGTTCTATTATTGTGTTTTACTTGGATTCAATTAAAAGATAAAGCAGAGCCCGGAATCAATGTTAGATATAATCATTTACTATTGATGATAGAAATTAATGTATATATAATTATGTCACAATTAAATTGGTAATTTAATAAACCTTTTATTACGTTGAACAAAGTTTATTTTCGATAAGCTGTCCTCCTGCAGACCGTTTCTTAAATGGAATATGTGTAAGGCTTTCCTGATCAGAAATCAGCTCTCAATCCGAATTTTGTTAGTTAAAATATAGATTATTATTTTGTAATCGTGTCTTGCAAACTTTCTTCTGAAGTTTCACTCTGTGCTATCTTACAGCTTGATTCTATAGACAGTCAATGAATGGGTGAGAAGTTAGAGGCACGATAAATAAATGAATAAATATGGAAATTCATAAAATGATTAAAATCTTCGAATTTCGACAGCATTTGACTCTTGGGAAGGCAATAAAATTATGTGATGTCAAATAATAAAATGAGATTATTGTAAATGAAATAGAGTTCAATTAAATTGAAAATAAATACGGAAGTTTATAAGTGGCAGAAAAAAACAATATACTTGTAAATCTTATTTATTCTGCCATAGCATCAATAGATCAAGGTGCGCGGCATATTTTTAATAGCGATCTCTTGCGCCAAGTATTTACGTTGGTAAAATCAGAGACATGTAAGTAAGGAGCTACAACACTTCTTTTCAGCTTTGTAACTTTAAGTTTCTATACAAATTTCAATTAGTGATTAAATATAGTTAGAGAAGGAATTGTATAACGCTTAATATACACAGACATTTGTTTGAAAAGAAAGCAAAGCTTGTGCTGGCCAGAATTGAAATTTGCGGTCAATTTTGATGCCATTAAAAAGCAACTGGCAAATTGCAAAATTGCTAAACAAATAGCAAACGAAGCGAAGGGGCAGGGGAAGGAGGGTGGATAGTACATGTCGGATGTGGAATGTTGAACTAATAAAGCCCATTGCGCAGAGCAAATAAAGTGGCAGACAGATGGCATACAGAGGACTTGGAGTTGAAGTTGGAGTTGAAGTTGCACTTCCATGCTTCATTTCCTTCATTGCATTAGAGGTGTGGCAATGCCTGACGGTGGACAAATAGAAGAAATGGAAGGATTTTTCTAAGGCAGGGGTGAACGGGTGAGCGACAACGGCAACGACAACGACAACGGGATATGGGCATTGGCAATGGCAATGGCAAAAAACCGCAAATTTCAATTTTCCAAGCAAATCATACGTAAACTTTTCGACTGCGAGCGAGGCAATGTAATCAGCCGAGCAGTTGACTTGGCCTTTCATCAGCACACACACACTCACACATATACTATATACACATATGTGTGTGTGTGTGGCAGGACTTGGTCGACTCCTTGGCGACAAAACTTTTGTTGGCCAATCAAGCAGAGCCAAAGCCGGCCAAAGCCAAAGCAAATGGAAAGACAGCTCGACAAGTTTTAAGTAAATCTAAGCAAAATTACAAATTATGCAGAGAAGCTGGCGCTGCAGCCGAGCTCAACGAAATATCCACACAGACCGAGCGACAGACATACAGACAGACAGTCAGGAAAATGCAGAAAAGTGGGCGTTGCGAAAATTGCTTGGCAAATTGAAGGGTCAGCAAATTGATCCTTTGGCTGTGAAATGCGGCAAATAGTTGTTGGGACTGACGCGAACGAGAATGCGGCGGGTGGGGTAAAAACATCAACAGGACAAAGTGCAGCGGGTAATCGTGTCCCTAATGCAATTATGAGACCCACAAAACAGTCCTTCCCCACACACACACACACACACACAGTCCAGTAAACAACCCACAATGCACATAATTGACAATGCAAATTTAATAAACATTTGCAAAACTTGTAATCGAATTAGCCCCGAAAAACGAAAAATGCTCATAATAAGTATACGCTCCGTATACATCGAATAGGGCGTCGTTGCTGTTGTTGTTGTTGCTGCCTTCGTCCTGGCATTTGGCTTATAATTCAATTTTAGCTACTGCCAACAAACCACAAAACAGTTTCAGCACTTATGCACCAGCTAAGGATTCGGTTTGGCTTTGCCTTCCCTTTGCCTTCCCTTTGTTGTTGCCTTTGCCTTTCGACTTTCAACTTGGACTCGAGCTTATGTTTCGGTCTCGAGTTTGTGGCTGGCTTCTGAGTGAGAATTGTGCTCGGTTTCAGGGTACAAATTACATACTATCGTAACGTATCGTAGAGAGGGCGTCCATCCCGTAATCCCGTCTTCGTGTCCCTTTCGCCCATCGCACATCGCATATAAACTTTGCGACTTCATTGCGGTCAAGCAAAACAGTTGACTCCAGACCGTTTTTAACCATTGCAATTCTGGAATAGAAACACCAACAGCAACAGCAACAGCAACATCAACAACACCGCACTGGGTGGAACGACCTAACCACTGAGACGTGCCTTAACTTATAAAATATTGCAAGTGCAGTTGCCAATTGCACGGCGCCGCAAGATTAACCATCGAGCGTTACGATGCTCCTCGAATACCCTTTCTTGTCAAGACTAATTTAATATGTTTTATATTGCAAATGTGTCCATATTTTATATATAATTATAAGCATAACAAAAGAGACTGTATTTAGTTTTGAATATCCCTTCTTTGTTGAATGGTCACACATAATCTTTACTCTCTCTTTGTCTGTAAGAACAATTAAGAAGGCTACAGGTGATTGTGCACGACTGTAAGATACCCGCAATCCTATTTTCACTAAAAACAAAACGCTATTATTCTTAAAATATACTAATTTCAACCAAAAATACCAAGGTATACAGAAGGCTATATTTGGTATAACAATATACTATTAATTTGGAAATATATCAAGCAAAATATATATATATTATTTATGATTCCTGGTTGGTTGGTTGAATTTGGTTACGATCAGATACAAATTGTATTCTTCAAAAAATACTTTCTTATAGTCAAAAATGCCTTCTTACTAGGGGCCTTAGTTGCTTTGGCTTTTCAGTATTTTTGTGGTATATAAATTTGGAATATTTAAAAATGAATACCCCAATGTGTGCCATTTATTCAAAATGTTATTTCACAGTCGAGGACACTCGGACACTCATTGTATAAATGATATTTTATGCATAAGATATTTACATTTTAATGTGGCTATTGCAAACTACAAATTCGTAGTTCATTTAATTAATTTAAATTAAATTAAATTAAATTAATTTACATTCAATTCAATTTAAACTTAGTATTATATCAAAGCATTCTTTTAGGCTTCGTATTTTATTTCAATTCAATTTTTGATTTCATTTTGAATTTATTATTAGTTTTTACTAAATAAAGTGGATTGTTATGTTTTTCAGCAGCGAAATTTGTGTCACTAAAAACATACTTTAATATGTGACATTTCAACTTAAGTGTTCATCAATAATTGTTATAAGCAATAAACATTTAATTGGAATAATAATCTTTTCATTTACCATTTTTGTATTTTATTGTATGAGAGTCAAAGCTAAATAGCTTTCGATGTATGCAATTTGATCAGAGTAGCATTTAATTAGATTGCGAATAGTAATTAGTAATAATATCTGCAAGAGAGAGAGAGAGAGAGAGAGAGAGTGAGAGAGAGACAAGTTCATCTTTTGTAAGCTGCGTTACAATCCAAATGACAGAGTAATGAGAACTTTCTGCTGGAAGTGAGTGCTTAAGAGGCCACACAGTGCCACTTGTCGTTGGCTCTCCCAAGTGGTTGCGATTTTGGGGGCTCTTGGATTTTGTGCGGTTCACAGGCCAAAGGGGCGCCACCTGTTGTCTAGCGGGGAGGGGGGGAAGCACTTGACATTAAGATGCTGGCAATGTGTAATAATAACTGAAGCCTAGAGGGGGGGTGGGGAAAGAGAGTAGAGACTGCGTCTCTCAAGCTGAGAGTGCGCTCTGACAGGACGCTGAGCTAGCAGCAGTCAAGAATGTGACAGCGCTGAGCCCATTTGACACAAGCATAATATAATAAAAACCGCAAACAAGTAATGCCATCCTAAACCCCCCCTTCCCTTCCCTTCCCTTCCCATCCCACGCTTGGCAATGCAGCCATTCAAGTGGATCAGACGGAAGAGCTCCGCATCAGCGTCCAAGTGGAGTCCAAGTCAGCAGCGGATAACCACGAGGAGGAGAACGACCATGACTATGAAGTGTTCTCTTGGCTGTCGCTTATGCTTTTGTCCTCGTTCTCGTTCTCCAGTCTTCTACTGGCTGCTAGCCCAGTCATGTTGTGGGCCTGCCTGTTATCCTTTTGGCGTGATTAAGCCACAAGTGCGTGACAATTTAATGCGACATTTATGCCCAAGACAAGAGATTATTATTGAAATCGCGCCAACGCCACAGCCAACGACATATTATTTATATAGAATAATAATAATAATAATAGCAGCAACAACAACACAGATAATAATATCAGCGGGACAAGGACAACAACAATAACTGTAAATACGTGTTGAGGTTGCTTAACACCCGACTCGCAGCTTATTTATTTATTTTGCCATTTGACACCTAAGTGACACATTGCGTTTGACGCTCTGAGAGATGGGAACACGAATTGTTGTGCAACAGGACAACGTCGCATCATCGCATCATCGCATCATCAGATCATCATCGTCACATCCCAGACACATCACATGATTCCATATTTATATAATATACATTTCCTGTGTCAACAAAATCCAATACTATTGATTTATTTACGGAAATTCTCCAGTTAAAGTGGTCAAGTTAAAGCCGATAAAATGGTAAATTTAAATGAGTGAATTTATTTACTTTCTCATTGAATGAACTCTTAGAACATTTTCTGCTTTAATTTTTAATGATAATGTTAATTTTGCAATACAATATTTTAACAAATGTTGCCAATGATTTTAAAAAACTTCAACCTTAAGGTGCAAAAAAATTTATTATGATTTCATTTTTAATTATATATTTCTTGGATTCAACACCAAATAAGGTCCCTAGACAATATATACAAAACTATTTTCTAGTTAAAGTGGTCAAATTAAAGCTGTTAAAAGAAGAAACATTAATGGGAGAATCAATTTATTTTTAATGTTCATTTTGCAATAAAAATTGTTGATGAAATATTGCCAATTATTTTAAAAGACGGACGGACAGACGGACAAACGGATATGGCTAAATCATCTTGGCTGTTGACGCTGATTAAGAATAACATATATATATTCTTTTTGGGGTCGGATATTCCTCCTTGTCTCTCACAAAGTTATAATACTCTTCTATAATATAAAAAGTTCTTAAATTCTTCAATTAAGAATTTGGCTCTCATTTTTAAACTTTTAAACGTCGTTGATACTTTGAAGAACATTTCGTCCTAAAAGTAAGAAAATTTAAGAATGAATTCTTCTAGAAATATTCTAAATGGTATTAACTTAAGAAATTTATTCTGCGTGTATTAAATATATCACATAATTAAACGTTTCACAAAGTTTCTCATTTATGCTTGCAGCAACATAAAGCAAATGACTAACAAAATAAATGTGCAACAATTTGTGAAACTTGCTTCAGCAAAATGCGGTAGTAAATTATTTAGCTCTTAATTGTCTTTTAATTAAAGACTTGAGCTTATTGCCGCATCAACTTTTCAATTGTTGACAGAGGCTTTAAATGAACAGCCGCAAATGTGAAGAATTTATTGCCTAACTTTGATAATAGTCCTAATTGATTGGCCTTCAAGTGGCTGCAATTAATGCAAAATTCTTTGAATGCTCAGCATTCACATGAAGTTGCCATTCATTTTTTTTTTTAATTTTGGCATTTAATTTCTCTAATTATGAATTGCATCTTCAGAGAACGAATGAACTTGAGTTTAACTTAAAGATGTGTCGAGCTTTTTATTTTTAAATGCTGCATTCAATTGTACTATTGTGAAAAAACTGAGCAGAAAAGCAATAAATGAGATTTAGAATTTTTTATTTATTTTTCAGACTACATTTTTATTGAAACAATTTCGTAATCGATATTTTTCAACTTAAAATTTTATTATTATAAGTGATAATTTCAGATACAGAAAATAAAATAAATGCATATTTAAAAAAATTGTTTGATGTTTATTTTTTATTTACTTTAACTATTTTGTAATACATTTATTTGAATTAAAGTAAATAATTTGCAAGATAATAAAAACAAAATTCAATAGATTGCAAACGATTAATGGTCAGTATTTTTCCTAATTAAAAATAATTTTTAAAATGGACATTTTCTAATACAGTAAAGAAATAAAAAGTACAAAAAACTATTTTTTGTGTATTAATTGTAAAATATTTTGTACAAGTTATTTTTAAGTTTAACATTTTCTTATTATGAATTGTGTCTTCATAGATAACTTATAAGCAAAATGTTTTAGTATTTTTTCAGTATATATTTAGAATATATTTTGCAAAATTCAGGAATAGAAAATAAACAAATATATGCAATAAACAAAATTTTGTAGTATTTTTTGCGTATAGTATATTTTTGTATATTTTATACTACATATACAAAAACATTTAAGCATTTTAGTATATATTTAGTATATTTTTCGTCTTTTTTAGTTAATTACTTAAACTATTCTATAATAAATTTTGCTTTTAAAGATCTATTTTCCAGATTTACACATTCACTGTTGCTATTTTGTAGTGTGTTAGAAATACTGCAATTAAATATACAATTTGCGTTCTAATAAATTCGTGGGAATATTTTAAATTCAATAAAAATAACTATCGCCAATTCTGTGCTAGCTGAAAATATTTGTTTAGCTGTGTTTGATTGATAGCTGAATTTATTGTTGGGTGGCTTTTAATGCGAAATTGAATTGCATTCATTGTCGTCCGTGTGGTCGCCTTTGGACAATGAAATCTGTGCGCTTCACCTGAACACATGGCCAGCTAGGTAAGTTGGCTGACGTTTTTGCCTTCTTGGCTCAAATGCCAATTTCTCTTCAACCATAAAAAAGTGGCTTTCATTCTTTGGACTGTTGAATTAAAATCGAAATCATAACATGTCAACACATTCACATTTTGTAATGCAGCAAACTAACCAAAAATAATAAAAGCCAGCTGGCGGTCAGTATAAAATGGTCGAGTGGTGATTGAAGGGGGATGGGGAGGGGGGAGGGATGAGGGATGAGAGACAAGGACAAACAGAGCTAAAAATGCAAATGCAAATGAATGAAGAAGTAAGAGGAGAAGGAGGCATTGGACACATTTTAGACGTATCTGACTGAACAGGTGTGCCAGTTGCTGTTTGCCACACACATAAAAACTATGCAAAGAACAGCTTCCCCCTCTCTCTTTCCCCCTTTCTCTACAGTTCGCTCTCTCGGTTTCTGTGTTTGTTGGCGGTATAAAAACATAATAACAAAGTTGGCGCGTTGCTTTTATTGCCTCTTGGTTGCGTTTGGGTTTGTGGCAGTAAAAACTATTTACACACATCCAGCACACCTACAAGCACACACACACACCTAGAGAGACACACACACACACACATTGGTAGTGCACCAGAAGGGAGACACCAAGAGCATAATGTTTACAAACAAAATGCCAATGGACACAGATGCCATGGAGTGTTGTCATATCACTGCTAAAGTTACCGCATGGCGCTGAAAAGTATGCAACGTCGACACAGGCAGTTGTGGCAGGGGCAGGGGCAGGGGCAGGGGCAGCAACTGTGCTGTGGCAGTCGACAGTCTCGACTGTAGTTGGCATTGTGGCTGCAGCAAAGGCGCATTGCCTGTTAGCGTTTTCATTTCAAATTCAAATGCTGTTTGCATAAAAAACGAGGCAAAGACGTCACGTTCTGCTGCCTGCTTCCTATGCCCCATACTGCCACTTGCCACATGCCACACGCCACACGCCAGACAGCAGACACTGCTAACTGCTGTCCCACTGTGCGGTGGTCCAAAAAATTATTATGAGTGACTGAGGTGCCCGAACAGACTGACAGACGGACAGAAAGAAAGAGAGCGGGAGAGAGAGAAACGGACAAATACTCTTTCTAAAACATGTCAAGTGACAATAACAACAAAGCGCTGAAGTAGCAATGACAATGCAGTGGACAAGCGATGAAGAGGGGAAGGCAAGGAAGAGGGGGATAACGGAAAGCAACGGTCTTCGGCCTTTGGCATTGCACTATTGTTTGCTAAGTCGTTGGCCGCCAGAGGGCGCTGCATGGTCGCGAGTCAAAATCGAAAATGAAGCTGGAATTGCCAAAGATGCGATTTTGGGGGGTAACACAACAGCTGTCATCGACGAGAGAGAAAGAGGTAGAATGAGAAAGAGAAAGAGAAAGAGAGAGACAGAGAAAGCGAATGTGTGTGTGTGTCTGTGTGTCCGTTGCATGTCCTGTGTCTGTGTTTGGTTAAATGGATTGTTTACTTTGATTACAAAAATATGGCAAATGTTTGCACGTTTGATGTCTCACTGCATATGTGTGTGTGTGTTTGTTTGTGTCAGTGTGTTTGTCTGACTTTCTGCCAGCTAGAGATGGGCAAACAACGTGGCATAATTGCTTAAACTATCGGCAAAATCATCGCTTACGAATATTACCTAAGTATCAATGTTTTTCTTTTTTAGGTTATCAATAATACCAAGAGTCCATTTAGAATATTTAAAATTTATTTGATATGAAATTAATATAAGATACGAACATTCAATTTATTTCTTAGGAACTGTCATAAAATGCTGAATTATGAACAGTTATGAATTATGAAATTATTTGACATAAATTATATGCAAACATATAAATAAATTGTGGCTATAAATCTACTAAATTGCTATTAACTTAAAGCTTACAAAATAGTTGTAATGCTGTTACACAATATTTTAATATAAATGAAAGTACATTTTTCTTGTTTTCTTTTTCAAACTGTCAAATGAAAAAATTCAATTAAATTAATAAATGTATTTGGATGCTTCTCTCTTTTAATCCGAAGCTACAAGTATTAATAATTCATTTTGTTTTCTTTAAACTGTGAAATAGATATATTGGAGAGAGATTGCTAAAAAAGATACCACTTATAAAGAGATGTTAAATTTTGGATTATTTTTCGCATTATTTCGATGCTGCTCTGAAACTATATACAACATAATTCTAAGTTACACATATTAATTAATAATAGTAATTGAATTTTTAGAGCTGCAAATAAGTGGAAAAAATACTTTTTAAAAATGTAAATGAACATTGACTAATTCACATCATTGTAATGATAATACTATTTAAATAGAGATTTTAAGTATGCCACAATAGTTGCAAATCTTGTAGAACCAATCGCTTGCTATAAATCTGATTATGCTTGATCACGATGCCAACTCTAGTGGACTAACTGCAGTGCCAACGCCACTCAAACACAGTGCAAAAGAAATGGCAAAGGGACAGTGATGAAGAGGAGTGTAAAGAGGAAGGACCATAGAGGAAGTGGGGGGGAAGAGTGAAGGGAAAGACAAATGCCGTTTGATGCTGCGCGCTTGTAAAATCTGAAAGCTAACATTATTGCAAAAAATCTGCTGTTATACATTTGACTTTGGTTTATTTTTATGAATTTTCTGTGCAGTCGCCAGACACGACGACAGACACGGCAGACAAGCTCCCCAATCTCTTTCTCTCTCGCTCTCTCCCTCAATCGAGAGGTAACCCAAAATGGTTTCCCTCTTTTTGTCCACATATTTCGTTTCTGTTTTTTTTTTTGTGTGGAGGGGGATTTAACTGTAGGGCAGGTGGTTGGAATAACAACAAAGGATTGAGAATTGAACGCAGAGAGGATATTCAACTGGACTGAGTGTATTTTTTAGTTGATTGTTGAATGGCGAACGCCGCAGTGTTCGAATTGAATACTTTATGACCTGTTTCAAATGCCTCACGGAGAAATTGTTGAAAGAAATATCAATACGCTAAATGAAGTTAAAGATAAGAAGCTAAGCGGAAGACAGACTTTGAGAACTTGCTGATAACTTGGTGGAAGTTGCAGCAAGATAAAATTGAGAGGAAAGAGATAACAAAACATTTATCGGAAACAATATTTTTAGCAGACACTTTCTTCATTCGAAAAGGAACTCTTCTGCTATTTATTTCATGAATCCAGTTCAAAGTGTTAAATTTATCATGCCATCAGTGTAATTAGTGTCTGTTCATATATTTGCATTGCATTGCAAAGTTAATCTACAAAATACGAGAAAAAAAGAGGTGCAAACAATGAGTTCCTTTTGCATATATGCAAATTGCATTGACCACGCCCACTTTGCCAAATAGTTTTAAATGCCTCAACTAAGCGCTCTATTTGCCTATGCATAAATGTATATACACACACACACACATTTTTTTCTTTCCATTTTTCGCCTAGCACATTTTATTTTATTAATGCGAATTTGTTTTCGAGATTGGGGGGAGAGAGATAGAGGGGAGCGAAGTGGATCTGAGGATGTGCCCAGGACGCTATTATTGCAGCTATTTGTTAGCACACGAGTTGCCCGAGCGACAGGCGTCCCAGTGTGTGTGTGTGTGTGTGGGGGGCGGGGGGCAGGGGGACCAAAAGGGGCCTCTAGAGGTTGGATAACGGGGCGTATGCGCTATATGCTCGTATAATTATTCTCGCGCTCGGCGGTCCGCCCAGAGACGACGACCACATGTCGCTCATGATTAATTGAAAGATTCTCTCAACTGTTTCGGTTTTGTTTGTCCTTTCATTTTTTTTCTTCTCCCTCTCTATATCATTTGTGTTTTTTTTCCTTTTATTTTGTATGTGTTGCTGGAGTTCGTGTGGCGTTTTGATAAATTGAAACAGCCTTCAAATTTCAACAAATTTCTACGATTGCCGAGCGGTTTGCATGGCGAATGTCAACATCAAGGACCGTCAGCCATAACTATGGCACACTGTGACAGCAACAGCGACAGGGACAGCGACAGCTGCTGGACAGGATTAGCATATGGAAAGCGCGGGCCAATGAACTTTTCACGACCTCTGACAATATCAATCAGTCACAAACTAGTCGCATTCAAAGTTTCCTTGGGCAGTAAAATATTTGCGTATTATTTAAATTAATTGCTCTCGTTGTAACTAGCTATAAATGATTGCAGCAAATTAATTTCGCAAAGATAAGCTTTATATTTTTTTTTACTATTCTGTGGAAGCTTACAAAATTTCAATTCTCTTAAATTCGAAACTTTTAGACATTACAACTATGTACATTTTTTGACAATATTTATGTGATCTTTGAAGAGTATTTAAAAAAATCACTTTAACTTTCATTTACCTATTTTAGTAAGATACAAAATTAAAATATATTTTTTACACTAAAGAATTATGCAGCAGTTTAAATTTGTGAGCAATCGAAGTAGTTTTCATTTCTAGTCTAGTTGATTTAGTTATGTGTGTTTCGATTAAATTAATTTTAACTATTTGCAATAAGCTTTAGTTAAGAATGCTTACAATTTTATATTTATATCCGATACTCATAGAGTAGAAGGGTGTTATAACTTTGTACCTGCAGGAAATATACGTTACAGGCATAAAGAGGCATCTCCGATCCTATAAAATGTATATATTCTTGATCAGCGTCAAGAGTCGAGATGATATAGCCATCTGTCTATCCGTCTGTCCGTCCGTCCGTATGAACATCTAGATCTCAGAGCTAAAGGAGATTGAGATTTAATTTTTTTTTCGACACGCAGATCATGTTTGTTTCAAATTGTTGTCACGCCTTCTTCCGCCCCCGCAAATCGACAAAAATGGAATTTCGGCAAATACACTAATAACTACTGTATTTATGGTTGCGATCGGATAAAAAAAAGTAGAAGTTATTTAAGATATTCTTTTGTATGGAAAAACGTTAACTTTTTACGGGTCTTATTTGCTTTGAACTGACAGTCTATTATTTTTTGTGCTCTATAGTATATTTTCAATAAAGTATTATATCAGAATACCAAATTTAGCCTTTTGGATATTTTTGCACTGCTTTGCTCTTACTCAACATGTTGCGAGTATCTCACAGTCGATCACACACGACTGTAGCTTTATTACTTGTTTTAATGTAGTACTTCTATTGTATATTGTTAGTTTTTTTGCGTTATATTAATTTTGGTGTATTTTAAGTTGTTTTGATTTTATTAAAAATGGGTAGCGGGTATCTCACAGTCGAGTAAACGCAACTGAAGCTTTCTCCCTTGTTTTTTATTAAAATTGAAAAAATGTTAAATCTACTTTTTATACCCGCTACCCATAGAGTAGAAGGGTATTATAACTTTGTGCCGACAGGAAATGTATGTACCAGGTAGAAGGAGGCATCTCCGCCCCTATAAAGTATATATATTCTTGATCAGCGTCAACAGCCGAGACGATATAGCCATGTCCGTCTGTCCGTCTGTGTGTCTGTCCGTCTGTCCGTATGAAACACTGGATCTCAGAGACTATAAGAGATAGAGCTATAATTTTTTTTCGACAGCATTATGTTATGTTTGCACGCAGATCAAGTTTGTTTCAAATTTTTGCCACGCCCACTTCCGCCTTGCGAATTTTGGTATATACTATAACTACTATAGTAGTTATAATTCCTGAAAATTTGGTTGCGATCAGATAAAAATTGTGGAAGTTATTAAAGAAATACTTTCGTATGGGCAAAAACGCCTACTTACTAGGGCTCTTAGTTATATATATATTTTTAGTATATATGTATTTTTGGTATATTTTGATAAAATACCGCAATGTTTCGCTTTTATTAAAGAAATACTTTCTATGTATTAGGGCTCTTAGTTGCTTTGGCCGACAATCTGGAATATTGTGCCGTCTATGGTAAATAAATGTGGTATTATATCGATATACCAAATGCAACATTTGGTATATTTTTTAGTATATATGTATTTTTGGGTATATTTTGATAAAATACCGCAATGTTTTGCTTTTATTAAAAATGGGTAGCGGGCACACTCGACTGTATCTTTCTTACTTGTAAATCTAGATTTTTATCTCTCATGTGTAGAAGTGATTGTTAACAACTTTGTTTTGTATGGTAACTAAAGATGTGTTTGCTTGAACACTTAACACATTTATCAGCAGTTGAAAGTGAATTGCTTTCGTTGATAAAGAAAATTTAAGTATGCTGTTTGGCCGAAGAATGTTTTTTTATCTTGGTTCCTGTTGAGATTCCGAACAAGTTGAATACTAATTGCTCACTTGGAAATTAGGAAAAAAGATGTGGTGACACCATAAATGCATTAGCTGTGCCCTAGCTTCCGTAGTTTTGCAATGTCCGCGCACCACATCACATTCGAGGTGGAACCTCAAGAGCAGCAGCAACAGCAGCAGCAGCAGCTGGGTCATTTGGCCAAGAAACGCGATGATCTGCAGGTGTTTCTCCTCGGCTCGAGGCCGAGTGTGTATCGGCTGTCGAGGCGCCACTTCCTGCTGACGGCGTTGCTTTGTGGCACAGCGTTGATTCTGCTCTATGCCTACGGCGATGTAGTGATGCTGACCGCATTGAGGATGCGGGAGAATAGTGGTCAGGACAATCAGGTGACTAACGAACCGCTGGCCACGCAACTGGAGCGTGAAGTGCGTGTCGCCTGCTTTGTCCTGACTACGCCCCAGTATCACAAGTCTCGGGCGGTGCACATACAGCGCACGTGGGGCAAACGTTGCAACAAGATCTACTTTATGACCTCGCAACCGGACGACGAGCTCGAGACCATCATTCTAACCAAGACAGACAAATACGAGGTGCTGTGGGGCAAAACGAAGGAGTCCTTCACCTACCTCTATGAGCACAAGCGCCACGAGTTCGATTGGTTCATGAAAGCCGACGACGATACGTAAGTTAATTTCCCTTTTATTTTTGTTTGTGGAAAAAGTGAAAAATTCGATCAAATTTTCTTTATTTTGAATTGGTTATTTTTTAGTAATTGTTTATTTAATTAAATTTTTATTTATCTTTTTACTTTGTAATATATTTATTTATTTTAATTTGTTTACTCACTTATGGTTTTATGTATTTCATTTTTATGTTTATGTATTTATTTTGTAATTTATTTATTTACTTAGTTTTTCTTTATAAATTTTTATGTTCATTAATGTGGTAGTTATCTTAGAACTATATATAAACTATACTTTTCGACTACAGGACGACAATTGTATTTGCTGAGAAACAAAAAATATATTTCAGGACAAAGTGAACTTATTGCGAACGAATTATACTATATATTGTTTGGTTTAAGACTTCTTTATAAGTAAAGATTATGATCTTTGGAATAAGTATCGATTATAAGTGAATAGTTTATACAGAAGAAAAGGAACAAATTCTTAAAACACAGAACAATAGTGAAAAATGCCAAATACTCAAAATAATTCCAAAAGTACTAGATTTTGGTTTCAAAATTGTGGAATCCATCGAAAATCCGCTAATGTTTTTATCTAGCTTTGAGTATTTTCGTTCATAGCTCACTAAGTTGAGTTGTCGCAAACAATTATTCATTGTTGTTCTTTAAAGAGGGAGGTCCTGGTCCTGATGAGTATTTCGTAGGAATTAACAACATTCAACTGAGCGCTAATTAAATAATAAAATGGCAAAATGAAAAAATAGTAAAAAGAAATAATAAAAAAAATGTAATGCAATACTTTTTTGATTTCATTATAATACGATTTTTGCGTTTAAAACTATACGATTTTTTCCTCTTTATCAACTGTGCTTCAAATAAAGATGTGTTTTTTAACATTGAGATTTTTAGACCAAAATTCTTAGTACTAAGATGAATTTCTTGATTTTAGAACTCTTTTTTTCCGGAGTAGATAAATTTAAATAATTTATCTCTTTTTGAAATATATCATCTTTTCTTACGAAAAATATATTTACCGAACCCTAGTATATCTTGAAAAGTTACTTATTTCTAATTTATTACTTATTTCAATAAAAAATTTATTTAAGATTTTTTTTTCTTGCTATTTGCTTTAAGGGTAAAAGTAGAACAATTAAATGGTACCGAAACAGAATTAACAAAATAAAATTTTTTGGGGTCTTTGACAAATTTTTAGAAATTTTTTTATTATTCATATTTACAATTTCAGATATGTTTTTGTAGAGAACTTGCGTCATATGCTTTATCCTTATTCGCCTGATGAGCCCATTTATTTTGGCTTCAACTACAAGCTTTTCAATGTAGAAGCGAAGAATGCGGTAAGTTGACAATTCATTGCGAGCTCTTCTCGTATTGCGATCAACAACAACCACTTTCTCCCTCTCCCCTCCCTCTTCCTCTCTCTCTCTTTCTATATCTTTTACCTCCGTGAATATTTCTCTCTCAGAGCTACATGTCAGGTGGCAGCGGTTATGTGCTCAGTCGAGAGGCGTTGCGTTTGTTTGTGCATGGATTGAATGACAGCAGCAAGTGCCGGCCAGAGGATGATTCTGCCGAGGATGTGGAGGCCGGAGCTTGTCTCTTTAAAACGAATGTGGCCGCCGGCGATTCACGCGACGACAAATTGCGTAATCGATTCTATCCCATGATGCCATATTCAAGCTTAATGTCAAAGTACAATGGAATGGATTTCTGGCTTTTTAAATATGCCTATTATAATCCACGTGCAGTGAGTCCCAATTTAATCTTCATTCTCTCTTTTTTTAGTCTACTTATTTGTTTTATTCCCTCTACACTAGTGTATGGACTGTCTCTCCGAGTATCCGGTGGCCTTTCATTACGTTGAGCCTCGGGAGCTTTATTCCTTCAATTATCTCAGCTATATGTTTGATTTATTTGGGCGACAGCCCACTGTTGAGCATCTTCCAGCGAGGATTCCACTCGGTCAAGTCATCATTCCTCCCTCGGACAATAGATAATATTGTACAAATCTTTATGTTTTTTTTCTTTCTTTACATTTTAGATTTATTTATTACAAAACTAATTAAATTAATATAGAACTTTTTACTATAGAAGATAATAAAGTTAAGGAGTTATTGAAAATGCAGATTTCAGCTTCCTTGCGCTTACCGATTTGGCTTTGCAATGATAGATTAGTCCATCAACAAATAAGTGGGTGAACCAAAGAACTTTCGGTCTATAAAAGAAAAAAAAGCACAAATAAAGTTTTTATAGCAATTGAAACTATCTTGTACAAAAAGTTCAGCCTCCAAGATCTTACCGAGTGGACATTGCTTTAATGAGTTAGTTAGTCAGTAAATAAGTCAGTAAATACAAAGAAACTACTACAAAGACTATTAACTATAAAATAGGTATGAAAAAAGTTTAGGAGATGTTAAAATTATTTTGCTTATGAATTCCAGCCTCCTAGCTCTTACCGAATAGGCTGTGCGTTATTATTTTAGTCAAAGATTGAGCAATTAAAGACAAAAAACGTATTTTATTTATATATAAAAAAAACTCAAATAAAATTGATGAAGAATAAAATATTTTATATTTGGTTTGTCAGTGATTGAGAGAGAGAAAATAAAAACTTCAAGTCTATTAAATAAAAAAGCAACACAAAAAAAAGTTTAGTAGTTGTTTAAATATTACTTTATATAAATATCAGTCTTATAGATCTAACTGATTAGTTAAGATTAGTTTACTGAATAAAGTATAGTAAATGAAATCAAGGAACTTTAAATCTATTAAGTAAAAAAAAATACAAATAAATTTAAGGCAATATTGAATATATCTTTTACTAATACTTTAGCCTCCCAGTTTTATCTGTGGATTGATAGTTTAGTTTGTCAGTGAATGAGTAGGGAAATACAAAAAGCTTTGTATCTGAAAAAGAATTCAAATAAAGTTTCATATATGTTTTTATTATCTTAAATACAAATTTAAGCCTCCGATTAGACTTCGCGTTAATAGTCTGGCAATTTAATAAATTAAGTAATAACGTAATTCTTTTAAATGATGTTATTAGATACACAAATAAAGTTTGGAGGTCTTTGAAACGATCTTGTATACAAAGTTCAGCCCCCTAGCTTTTACAATTTTAGCGTTGGATTGATATTTTAGTCAATCAATTAATGAGTGAGTGAACACAAAGAAGCATATACTCAAAGATTTCTATAAAAGTATCAAAGTATTAAATAAAATTAATTGGTTGCCATTTTATTGAATAAGTCTAGAATATATTTAATACGCGATGAAAATATATAAAAGAAACAGATGAATGTATAAATGATGTAATTGTGTGTCTAAAATAACAAATCTTAAAAAATGGGCGCTTAAACAACCAATAGATAAAGTTTCTGTGGTCAGAGTCTTACTTAGCTTGTGCAGGTGGCTTCTAATTGGTGTCCAGGCAACAGGCAACAGGCAACGTGAGCCAAGCAATCAACAGCAACAGCAACAGCAAAAGCAACAGGAATAGCAGGAGGAACAATGACCCACGCTATGGGCAAATGCTGTGCACACTCTTGTAATCAAATGAGGTGAAACAAGGTGAACTCTAGCTATGCGCATGATGAAGTTGAAGCTGCCTCCTCATCGTCATAATGATCATGATGATGGCGACATGCCCTGAAGGCCGCAGAGAGACAGAAGACCAAAATAGAGGAAGAGGAAGAGAAGGAGGAGGAGGTGGACATTTGAAATTGCAAATTATGTTTTTGGCCATGGCTAAAACAGTCGACGCTGTCTCTCTGGCTCTTCGTTGGGTGCTGCTGGTTGTTGGCTGACGGTTGATGGTTGATGCCTGATGGCAGCTGACTGAAATCAAGAGCAAGTGAGAGACAGAGAGAGAGGCTGTTGGCTGTTGGCTGTTGGCAGTCGGCTGTCAACTGTCTGCGCTGGCAGGCGAGCTCTAATTATGCAAACTACCTGCTGTTACTCAATTAATCTTGATTACGTTTGTGTTATCCAAATATAATTATGTTGGTATTAATTACATTGGTCAAACCGGTGGACGGCACACTCAACACTGTAGGCCCAAAACATTGTTTCTCTCCCACTCTCTCTCTCTCTCTCTCTATCATTTCCTCGCCGTCAGTCAGTTGGCAATTTGTGCACCGGAAATTGTCTATTGCGAGAGTGGACTCGCATTCGAGCCCGAGCCTGGCACTAATGCCAACAACAATGTGCACAACAACAGCGTCAACAGCGACTGGGCAATATCCCCAGCTGAGTTTGAAGCAACTAGCCGAAGCATTAGGCCCAAAGTGTGTGGCATTAGAACGCCAACAGTGCGCGGGCTCATCATAATCAATGCCAACATTTCACGTGACTTTGACTTGGCTCTAATTGGCCAGTCGCAACATCAACTCCAGCTCCATCTCCGTCTCCGGTTTGCAAGTTTCAGTTCACGACAAAACCGCATTGAAGCCAAAGAAAAAGGAACGAGCGAATCACCTTCAGTTATTGGGCCAACTTCTGTTGCCCTATTAACCTTAATGCTGCCGTGTTGAAATTTATTAGCCATGAAACGAAACTTTCACCGATTAAGCTAAACTACACATTCAGTGGAAATGCATGTGTGAGTTTCTCTCAGCCAGCTCAGAGCAAGTACTACTTAAGCACTTAATGCTTAACGCTTAACGCTTAATATTATCTGCTTTTGATGCTTTTGCCAGCATAATAGTGGCATCATAAATCGAACAAGTTTCTTTTGCAGATCAATAAACTGGTTAAACTAAAGCTGCGCTTAAAGCAATCCAACCATGAAATTGTCTGATAGCTGATGGTAAAAGTTTTCAAGTATACAACAATAATAAACAAACATAATTTCAAGAGCTTTAATTAATTATAATAATAAAAATATAAATATAACTTTATTGTTGTAGATATTAATAAAAATATAAAATTGGGAAAAATTTTGTTTTTGTTCAATGTGTTGAATGCGACAGGGATAAATGTAAAAGTTGTTTAATTGTTAAATTGGTATATTTTGTACTCTATGGTATATTATGAATGTAATACGATATATACCAAATTAGTATTTTAGTATATTTGTTTTATGGTATTTCTGTTTTTTTTTTCCTATAAAAAAGCGGATCTCACAGTCGAGCTCACTCGATTGTACATCTCTTACTTCCATTATTTTAAATAGTAAATTTGGGTAGTATCAAAAAAGGGCCAATGAAATGCATTATTCAATCATAGGAGAAAGTATTCAATACGTATTTGTACCCACTAGGGAAGAAGGGTATTATAACATTGTTAGTAAAAATTTGGTTGTGATTAGTTACAAATTATAAAACTATTTGTTAAATAAATAATTTGGTTCTTAACCTGGTATATTTTGTCCTCTATAGTATATTATGGATGTAGGAGTATATCTATTGAATATACAAAATATAGCCATCGGTATATTTCAGTATTTTTTGGTATATTTGGCTTCTATTAAAAAATGGACAGAGGGTCTCACAGTCGAGCTCACTCGACTTTCGCCCTTTTACATCCTTTCCTGGATATTTTCAATAGTTAATATGAGAAGTATAAAATGCACCATATAAACGAGTTGTTCAATAGTGCATTGATAATTTTAAGTAAGAGTATGCAACATTAAAGAATGCAAGAAAAATTCAACCATTCATAATTCTCAATTTAAACTTGAATTTGTTTTTAAAATGTGCTTTGCTTTTTGAGTAGAGTTAACTGACAATCTTCACATTTTTATAAGACCTGCAGGCATTTATGCTTGATCTGAATCACATCTTTATTCAATATAGAAAATTGGAAAAATTTTAGATTTTTGTTCATCACCTTGCATTGATTTCAATTAGTTCATTGTTTTCCCAAGATGTGAAAGAAAAACATAAAAATTATTTCAACAAAATGTCGTGAATTGCAACTGAAGCATTGAGGTCATTGAACTGAAAACTGTGTCGAAAAGTAATAAAAAGAAAGAGTGAGATAGAGAGAGAAGAAAGAGAGAGAGAAAGAGTGCGAGATATAAATGAGAATGGCTGTTGGCTCTGTCATTTCGTCTCCTAATCGTTCAAGCCTCAATGCAGGCGATTTATTTGATTTGGCTTGAGAGACAGAGAAAAGGAAGGAGGAAAAGGCAGAAGAAAAGAGAAAGAGTTCAATTGCCTAGCTGTTGTTGGCAAGTGTATGTGTGTGTGCGTGTGTGTGTGGGCCACACAAATCATTTTCAGTTTGTACAATTTTTATGTCAACTTGTGTTTCTTGTGCCTTTTTCTTCTTCGTGCTTGCTGTGCCACTTTTGTTTAGCCGCCTCACACACACACAAACACTCAGTCGTTGATACTGACACAAACAAACACAAATAGAAATACAAACACGAACACACATGGCACACTTGCAATGCTGTTGCTCGGCTGCACTTCCGGCCTTTCGGCTGCACCACCATTGACTGTTCAACCATGCAACACAGAACACACACACACATGAACACCCACACCCACACACATATACATGCAAGTAGACACCTACACACAAAAACTCACACACGGTATCAGGTTCGTCGCCATATCCGTACAACAACGATGCAACTGGCATCAACCAGCGCTGCACAGTGGTACAGTTGAATTAAATTAAAGAACTGATTTATTTTATTATTACTAAATTGTTAAGGGATATTTATAAAAAAAAAAAAGAGTTCAGTCCAAGTTTGAGTCTATTAAATAAACATAATATATATTTTATATGTATAATTCTAGTTAAATTGTATTTTTATATTAAATATCTATTAATTTTAACTGCGCTTAACAAAAAAAAACTAGACAGCATTTCTTAACATACACTTAACATAAATTACAACTTTGTTTTGTAATATATATATTTTATTACAGTATTCGTTATTAATACTAGATTTATCATGAAATTTCTACACCTTTCTATACCAACGCCAGTCATTTTGACTATTACTAAAAAAAAAAAAAAGTTTTGAGTGTATAAATTTTGCTTGTTTCATAATGTTTCAAAAAATTCATAAAATTCACTCTGGAGCTGAAATTGAATAATAAAGGCAATACAATAATGCATAGGACTCAATAAAAAACAAATGCTTTTATCAGTGGTATACTTTTTTGTTTATCATTTATTTTAAATTTGAATATAACCAGAGTTTAATGCATATAACAAAAATTCAGTTGGTTCCTTGAGTGTAGAGTGATGCACATCGATGCTCATTTACAAATTTAATGTAAGTTTCATTTTGTCGAATTTTATTTTTAATAATTCCTAAATCAGTACAATAACTGAAAAGAAGCTATTGCTGTCAATTTTTTTTTTTTTTTTTTAATTTGGCGTATAAAATTTGCTTAATGAAGCTGACGTTTATTTCGGAAATAAGACTCGATATTCGTTTGTGATATATAGTATATAGTAATTTGTGTATTCTAATTTTGTTTTAGTTTTTAACTATAAGGATTTTTACTTTAATATAATTTGATTTATATTTATTTACCCACATATATATTTTTATTTTGTAATATTTATTTTTTATTAATAGTTTCCCAATTGAAATATATTTGTTAGCAATGTTGGGGACCCTAACTCGTAGTTTTGAATTTAACATTCAAATCAACTAAAATTGAACTTTAACTTTTCTACGCAATATTAGCACACTGTGCCGCATTGTTATTGTACACTCTAGATTGTCAGCTTTTGCAGCTTCAAGCCATTGAAAAGTTCTCAGTTGCAACTGCAAATTATGTTGCCTGGTGTGCGGACTGTTGTCGTTGTCGTTGGCGTTGGAGTTGTTGCAGTTGCAGTTGCAGCTGAAGTTGTTGCTGGCTGTGCCTGATAATGGCACACAATGTTTATTTACTTGCTTTAACAATTTTTGTTGCTGCTGTTGCTGCTGTTCATTTTGCTTTACTTTATTTTCGTCGATTGCCCCGATGGCGCCGGCACAACGTCCAAGCTTTGCAGTCTGTGTTGCATGCAACATGCTGACAATGAGACACTTGAGCATTTGGCGCCTGATTGCATGCTACACTTTTGCTGCACAGCCGGGCAACGCAGCGTGCAACAAAGACAGCAATAGCAACAACAAAAACAACAACAGCAAACACACGTAGATAGATTCATTCATTCATCTCATTCTCGCCTGCAATATTTGTCTGCTTTTTGACTTTGACTTAACTTATTTGTTGTCTCTGTGACTCTGCGTTGCACGTGAATGTGCGAGTGTGTGTGTGTGTGAGTGTGTGTGTTAAGCTCACACACATACTCGCTTGAGGTGTCCGGCATCGTCGCGACGCTACTGTTGCTGCCTCTGCTGACGTCGACTGCGACAGCGACAGCGACAGCGAAGTTGTCGTGTTGGATTTGCGTAATTTATGCTCTATTTGCCTTTCGGCTTCATTTCACTTTTTGCTACTGCCACTTTTTGCAAAGTATTTTAAGTCCCCTACCAACCCACTAGGGTGTGTCTCCACCCTCCCTTTCACTCCTCCACCCACACTCTCTGCTGTACATGAACTTATTCAGTACCTTTGCATTGCCCTTCGCTTTCAGAACGCTAAGCCGCTGAAGCAGCGGCGACAACAACGACTTTCATATCACCTGCATACAAAAACCAACTATACATACAAATTTAAAGTCTTATGTGGTTCGCATTTCTTTAAAGCTTCATGTTAGATTTTGAATCGATAAAATACTTTTATTAAACTCACAAATTCTTTTGCTAATCCTTCAGCTTTTGTTCTCCAATAATTTCACAAAAAATAAAAAGAAAAATATTAGCAAAAAAATATATATGTATTTACTACGGCCGTCGAAATTCGACTCTTATGTGGCTATTTCATGAATAAAATTTCAGCTGAATATTTGTGTTTTCTTAAAAAGCAATAAATAAGACAAAAATGTATTGTACTTTAAATAAATATCGGAATCCCTAAAGCTTACTAGTTGAGCTAAAATTTTGTCTTAGTCAGAGATTTAATTTATGTATTTTGTAATAATTATTTCCAACATAGAATTAAATTCTACGATACACGTTTTTAATTATAAGTTAAATTAAATAAAATACAAATATAATTTTGTATATTATAATACTGACGATTCTCTCTAGTTAAAATAAAATACAAAAATAATTTAGTATATTGTAATATTGAGTTCTCTGTGTAAATGGAATAAAGTACAAATATATTTATGATATTTTAATACTGACTATTTGGTTTATATGGAATAAAATATAAATATAAAATAGTATATTATAATATTACCTATACGCTTTAATTTGAATTAAATATAAATACAATATAGTATATTATAGTAATTTAGTATATTATTATACTGACTATACACTGTAGGTGAAATTAAATACAAATATTGTTACAATAACTTTTCGTTATTATAAGAATAAAATATAAATAATATTTAGTATATTATAATACTGTCCATACGCTATTATTGGAATAAAATACAATATACTAAATTATATGTTGCTGCCTTCTAAGTTGAAATCGTTTCGAGTGTAGGGGACAAAAGATTGAGCAACACAATGACTACAACAACTCGACTACTACTCTGGAGGAGGGGAAGGGGGAGGGGCAGAGGATTGGGCTTTGTTTGCTGCATTATTTTTATAACATTGCTCAATATGAGAACTCAATAAATTTGCCTTACTTTGGCGGCTGTGCGAGCCATTTCAACAGGCGATTAGTTGCCAGGTGCCCCGGTCTGCAGCTAGCTCCTGGCCAGGCTTTCCACATTGCCAACGACTTTTGCAACGTCCTCTCTGAGCTCCTCCTCTCTTTGCTACACTACGCCCCGGGCTTTGCTTGCGGTGGCGTTGGCAAGGCTTGTGCAACAGTTGAGCGCCGGGGGCAAATTGAATGGCCGGCTGTGGCACACGTGAATTCGAGCCCAGGCCAAGGACCAGAGGCAGAAGCAAAGTCACAGTCAGAGTTGGAATTAGAGTCGAAACTCGAGCCTGTTGCCCTGTGCAAAGAGGAGACTGCTCGGAGAGAGAGAAGTAGAGAGGAGAGTCTGGATCTGGGTGGCGCCCTAATAGGTTTTACATAACACACACGTCGCAAATAAATCTAAATGCAACAGCAGTGCCAGCGGCAGCGGCAGTGGCAGCGGCAGCGACAGCGACTGAGGCAGCGCCAGGAAACTTCATGAAAAATCCTTTAGCAAATAAAATTTACATAGACCACACACACACACACAGACACTCGCAGACACACACATACTCGAACACTCACGTGGACGTTTTCTTGTGAATTTATTTGAAAATTTATTGAGTTTTCGTGTTAACCATGCATAATTAAGTTTTGCCAACCCAGAGTCGAGTGCTTGGACTGGTAGCCAAAAGAAGGACACCAAGGAGCAGGAGTTTGAGGAAATGCCAGAGTTGGACTGGGGAATCTATTGGCCTGCGGCATAAGCCAAAAAGTTTTTGCATTTAAATACCCTAAGCCCCCAATGGCTACGATGTTACAGATCACTTCTCTTCTGTAGTATTTGTAAATTCCACAGTTAAGCAATTGCTGAATTATCGTTTAATTATGTTTTGTTTGTTTTATGCAAACAATGACATCAGCTGAAACTGACAGCGCAAATCGATTAGGAAATTGTCTTTCTTTTCTCTATTCGCATCCATCGAAATGTTTTGAAATGAATGGGCAATTCATTACTTTGGCTGTTTACTTATGAAATTCATTTAAATACATAAAACATGAAGCGCAGATACAATTTGAATGCATTTTACTTCTGCCTAAATCCACAAGAGATATGTTAGAGCCTTTTATTATGAATGGTAATTGGGATTAAAAGATCATTAAGCTATAAAATGAAGCTTGACTGAAGTTAAACACAAAATATGCCAATTAAGAATAAAGATAAATTACCAAATTTTAAATTATTTAAAATAATAATCAAATTAATTTTTAAAACCCATCTAGAAAGTAATTTTAATAAAATATTATTACGTTAGGATTTGGATAGTCAATGCATAAAATAAGTTAAACTAAATTAAAGAGATAATTGAGATTAAAGAGATAATTTTAATTTGCGTAAAATTAGATATTCAGATATAAAGAAAATATTAAAAAAAACATATTTTAAATCATGGAAAATAATTTAAAATTATATAAAAATATGTATATGCAAATAGTTTTGGTTGTCAATAAAAAGGAAATTTTATTAGGTATTCGTCTTGAAATAATAATTTATATTAATAGTTTTAAAAATATTACAGTTTATTTTGTATAATTCACAAACTATTTTAGATAATGACATATTATTTCATAGTTAAGTCACTCCTAAAGCATTTGCAAGTTAAGAGCTTGGTTAAATGTTAAATTAGTTATTTATTAGCAGTTAATGAGTTAGGATTCATAGCCTTTAGATATTGCAGATTTTAAGCAGCACTAATAAAAATTTAATCAAATGTGTTTATAAAATATTTAAGTTGTCTTGTTTGTTGAGAAATTCCTTTGACTATAATTATTAGTTTATTGGAAAAATGAATTTATTGTAATTATGAAGCATATATACAGCTGCAAGATTAAAAATTATATCAGTTAGAAATAATTAAATTTTATATAAATATATACGAAAAATTATCGTTGGTATATTTTAGTATTTTTGGTATATTAATTCAAAATATTTTAGGAATAATAAGGATACTCAGTAAGAAGACTTGGTATATTTTAGTATTTTTAATATATTTTAGGAATAATACTGCACTGTGCTTATATTCGAAAGAGAATAGCAGGTATCTCATAGTGGAGCACACTCGACAGTAGCTTTCTCACTTGTTTCTCAAATCTGAGTGCGGATCAATCAAGGTCAGTGGAAAGTGAATACCTTGCTCGGACCGTCAACAGGGTATATTTACTTGAGGTTCGAGCTGTTTTGCGTGTTAAGTCGCCGTGTTGTGTTTTATTCCGGAGGCGTTAAAAGATAGGCTTTGGCTTTATTTACGAGCCAGGCGGCGCCATCGATGGCATCGCTGTCGCTGTCGCAGTCGTCCCTTAATCCTCTCCTCAGTGGAGTCGCTGCCTTGACAAGTATTGGTTTAATTCACTAAATGTTGTTTATGCATCGCGATGTCGCGTTGGCAAAATGGGCAAATGGGGAAATGAAAAAGGGAAAGGGAATGGGAAAGTATAATGGGGAACGCGAACGTGAACGGCGAGAAATCAAGTTATTTGACTGCTGCTCGAATTATTATTCGTGATTGCATTTATTTGGTTTATTTCTCGCACGGAACACTCGGAACTTCATCTATAATGCAAGCAACTTTTTTTTTTCTTTCGCTGCCAGACAACCCGTCGCCCAGGCTCCACAATTTATCCAGACTCCGCCAGTTGCGACTCAACTCGACTCAACTCAACTTTTCTCGTGTGCCCTTTTTTTGCAGTTACTTAAGTGAAATGCATAAAAATCAAATAATTTTCCTGTTTTTCATTTGCCTCACTTTGCTGGCTGCTCCTTTCTCCGCTCCACTCCGTTTCGTTTCGTTTCGTTTCGTTTTTCTTTTCTTTTTTTTAATATATAAATATATACTTTGAGCCGGCTGTCTCCGAGTTGCCCCCTTCACATTCTGGCAGGCAGCATTCGAAATGTTAAAAGTAATTTCCTCGACTATAGTTGATAGCCACCGCTCCACTGCAAGAGCACTGCTTCTGGCCCTGGCCCTGGCTTTGGTCTTGGTTCTGGTCTTGGCCCTGAGACTGCACGTCACTCGACATCCTTTTGCGACGCGCTCTCACTCCTCTCCCCCCTCCCACTCTCCACCTCTCGCCCAATGCAGTCTTAAACTATGCAACACATTTTTGCAAGTAGCTTACGAGCTTGTCCCAGTTGCGTCAAGGTAATGGAATGCCATAAGGTTCCATTCCCATTCCCATTCTCAGTCCCTGTCCCTGTCCCATTTCTGTTTTGACTCACTCAAAAAGTTGCAAGTAGCAGCAGCGGCAGCAGCATAGAGTCAAGTATTGTGCACTTTGTGGCATTATGCTCATCAAGCTTCATTAAGCATTGTTATAGCAACGTTTCTATTATCCTCATGCATGCATTCTCATCAGCATACTCGTTGTTACATTTCTTAGCATATATTTATGAGCTGCATTTGGTGACTGTTTACTCTGTAATTACTTGTATTTTAATGAGCATCTGAATTACACTTATTTGCTCATGTTTGTTTAAGTACACTTTATTTAATCCATCATCTGAAAGTTTATTTTCATATACAATAAAATCGAAAATTTGTAGAGAAATTAATAATTGCATTTAAAACAAGTAAGAAAATTACACATTTTCAATATATCCATATTCTACTAATATACCAACATGATACCGAAAATATACTTAAATATACTGAAGGATATGTTTGGTATATCGATTTTCCATAAAACCATATTCTTGCAAAAATTGTATAAATAAAAATGTAATATAGTATTTTTCTTCTTTAAAACAAAAATTGTAATTATGCTTTTCAAATGAATTTAGTGTTTGTTTAATTGTAGATGCGCAAGCTGTTTTATGCGTACTTTCTGCTCAAATGATCTGATTGTAATTGCAATTTGAGAATTCACAGCATAATATAGTAGCTTGAAAATATTTTGATCGAAAGGTGTTTAAAAATTATAGTTCAGTTTGTGAACCAATGCATTTTTAATTTAGAAATCTAATTTAAAAGAGTAAGTTGCTGGTAATATTCTGTACACAAGTGTAAAAAAGTGTCTCTGAAAATTTTGTCTGTATAGATGTATGCAGACCAAGATTTTTCAATCGACAATCTAGCTTTGTCAACTATTTCACAGCTTTCTAAGTGTTTGTGTATGCTTTTAATCAACTGCTGCAAGTTTTACATTTTTACTGCTGCAGTTAGTGCAGTAATCATCAGATGGAACTCACTTAGGAAATACAATAAAACTTGGCACATGTTTTTATCAATAGAAAAAGTCACTATTTTGTTCTAAATATTTTTAAATACTTAATAGAATTGGGAAAATAGTGTAACACTTGTCAGCAACTTTTTTTTTACAAACTTCTCATTTTTATTTAAATTATTTATAATATCTTAAAGATGGATTTATGTATTGTAGTAGATTGTAGATTTTAAATTGAAATAGCTTTAAATTTGAAATGATGAACAAATACCAAGCGAATAATAAGTGTTCAAGCACGAACATGAAGATGTTACAGTCACCGAGTTAGCATAAAGCAGGCCATCCACAGGCGAGCATGTTTACGAATATGCTCGCCAACTTGTATTTCATTTGCCCACCAACTAGGGCCAACATGTTCGCGAACATCATTTGTCGCAAATTTTCAAGCAGTCAACATGTCAACGGATAACGACATATGCATATGAAAAACTGTTAAATTTAGTAATGGCCAAAGTTATGAAGACCTGAAATTCTTAACAGGAATTTTCTCTCCAGAGTCTTGGGCGCATAATAATTGATCAACCGCTTGCTGCTGATTTATGTTCGCCTGGTATTTCAAATATTGATTCGGCAGAGCGGACAGAATTGAAAGTTCCAACCCACCAGATTTGATTTGGCACTTTTAAGACTTTCGTGGCGGTTGCAAGAAGCCAACACCAGCAACAACAGCAACTATAACATCAATAATTACAATACAACTACTAATTATGTTAGACATAACGGACATTAAACATTGCGGACATAGCGGACATTGCGGACATGGCGGACATGGCGGACATTGCGGACATTGCGGACAATGCGGACATTGCGGACATGGCGGACATTGCGGACATGGCGGACATTGCGGACATGGCGGACATGGCGGACATTGCGGACATGGCGGACATAGCGGACAATGCGGACAATGCGGACATGGCGGACATAGCGGACATGGCGGACATGGCGGACATAGCGGACATGGCGGACATAGCGGACATGGCGGACATGGCGGACATTGCGGACATTGCGGACAATGCGGACATTGCGGACATTGCGGACATTGCGGACAATGCGGACATTGCGGACATTGCGGACATTGCGGACATTGCGGACATTGCGGACATTGCGGACTATGCGGACATTGCGGACATTGCGGACATTGCGGACAATGCGGACATTGCGGACATGGCGGACATGGCGGACATGGCGGACATGGCGGACATGGCGGACATTGCGGACATGGCGGACATAGCGGACATGGCGGACATGGCGGACATGGCGGACATGGCGGACATTGCTGGTAATATTCTGTACACAAGTGTAAAAAAGTGTCTCTGAAAATTTTGTCTGTATAGATGTATGCAGACCAAGATTTTTCAATCGACAATCTAGCTTTGTCAACTATTTCACAGCTTTCTAAGTGTTTGTGTATGCTTTTAATCAACTGCTGCAAGTTTTACATTTTTACTGCTGCAGTTAGTGCAGTAATCATCAGATGGAACTCACTTAGGAAATACAATAAAACTTGGCACATGTTTTTATCAATAGAAAAAGTCATTATTTTGTTCTAAATATTTTTAAATACTTAATAGAATTGGGAAAATAGTGTAACACTTGTCAGCAACTTTTTTTTTACAAACTTCTCATTTTTATTTAAATTATTTATAATATCTTAAAGATGGATTTATGTATTGTAGTAGATTGTAGATTTTAAATTGAAATAGCTTTAAATTTGAAATGATGAACAAATACCAAGCGAATAATAAGTGTTCAAGCACGAACATGAAGATGTTACAGTCACCGAGTTAGCATAAAGCAGGCCATCCACAGGCGAGCATGTTTACGAATATGCTCGCCAACTTGTATTTCATTTGCCCACCAACTAGGGCCAACATGTTCGCGAACATCATTTGTCGCAAATTTTCAAGCAGTCAACATGTCAACGGATAACGACATATGCATATGAAAAACTGTTAAATTTAGTAATGGCCAAAGTTATGAAGACCTGAAATTCTTAACAGGAATTTTCTCTCCAGAGTCTTGGGCGCATAATAATTGATCAACCGCTTGCTGCTGATTTATGTTCGCCTGGTATTTCAAATATTGATTCGGCAGAGCGGACAGAATTGAAAGTTCCAACCCACCAGATTTGATTTGGCACTTTTAAGACTTTCGTGGCGGTTGCAAGAAGCCAACACCAGCAACAACAGCAACTATAACATCAATAATTACAATACAACTACTAATTATGTTAGACATAACGGACATTAAACATTGCGGACATAGCGGACATTGCGGACATGGCGGACATGGCGGACATTGCGGACATTGCGGACAATGCGGACATTGCGGACATGGCGGACATTGCGGACATGGCGGACATTGCGGACATGGCGGACATGGCGGACATTGCGGACATGGCGGACATAGCGGACAATGCGGACAATGCGGACATGGCGGACATAGCGGACATGGCGGACATGGCGGACATAGCGGACATGGCGGACATAGCGGACATGGCGGACATGGCGGACATTGCGGACATTGCGGACAATGCGGACATTGCGGACAATGCGGACATTGCGGACATTGCGGACATTGCGGACAATGCGGACATTGCGGACATGGCGGACATTGCGGACATTGCGGACAATGCGGACATGGCGGACATAGCGGACATTGCGGACAATGCGGACATTGCGGACAATGCGGACATTGCGGACATGGCGGACAATGCGGACACGGCGGACATAGCGGACATGGCGGACATGGCGGACATAGCGGACACGGCGGACATAGCGGACATGGCGGACATGGCGGACATAGCGGACATGGCGGACATGGCGGACATTGCGGACATGGCGGACATGGCGGACATGGCGGACATGGCGGACATTGCGGACATGGCGGACATGGCGGACATGGCGGACATTGCGGACATGGCGGACATAGCGGACATAACGGACATAGCGGACATAACGGACATAGCGGACATGGCGGACATGGCGGACATGGCGGACATGGCGGACATGGCGGACATTGCGGACATGGCGGACATAGCGGACATGGCGGACATGGCGGACATGGCGGACATGGCGGACATGGCGGACATTGCTGGTAATATTCTGTACACAAGTGTAAAAAAGTGTCTCTGAAAATTTTGTCTGTATAGATGTATGCAGACCAAGATTTTTCAATCGACAATCTAGCTTTGTCAACTATTTCACAGCTTTCTAAGTGTTTGTGTATGCTTTAATCAACTGCTGCAAGTTTTACATTTTACTGCTGCAGTTAGTGCAGTAATCATCAGATGGAACTCACTTAGGAAATACAATAAAACTTGGCACATGTTTTTATCAATAGAAAAAGTCACTATTTTGTTCTAAATATTTTTAAATACTTAATAGAATTGGGAAAATAGTGTAACACTTGTCAGCAACTTTTTTTTTACAAACTTCTCATTTTTATTTAAATTATTTATAATATCTTAAAGATGGATTTATGTATTGTAGTAGATTGTAGATTTTAAATTGAAATAGCTTTAAATTTGAAATGATGAACAAATACCAAGCGAATAATAAGTGTTCAAGCACGAACATGAAGATGTTACAGTCACCGAGTTAGCATAAAGCAGGCCATCCACAGGCGAGCATGTTTACGAATATGCTCGCCAACTTGTATTTCATTTGCCCACCAACTAGGGCCAACATGTTCGCGAACATCATTTGTCGCAAATTTTCAAGCAGTCAACATGTCAACGGATAACGACATATGCATATGAAAAACTGTTAAATTTAGTAATGGCCAAAGTTATGAAGACCTGAAATTCTTAACAGGAATTTTCTCTCAGAGTCTTGGGCGCATAATAATTGATCAACCGCTTGCTGCTGATTTATGTTCGCCTGGTATTTCAAATATTGATTCGGCAGAGCGGACAGAATTGAAAGTTCCAACCCACCAGATTTGATTTGGCACTTTTAAGACTTTCGTGGCGGTTGCAAGAAGCCAACACCAGCAACAACAGCAACTATAACATCAATAATTACAATACAACTACTAATTATGTTAGACATAACGGACATTAAACATTGCGGACATAGCGGACATTGCGGACATGGCGGACATGGCGGACATTGCGGACATTGCGGACAATGCGGACATTGCGGACATGGCGGACATTGCGGACATGGCGGACATTGCGGACATGGCGGACATGGCGGACATTGCGGACATGGCGGACATAGCGGACAATGCGGACAATGCGGACATGGCGGACATAGCGGACATGGCGGACATGGCGGACATAGCGGACATGGCGGACATAGCGGACATGGCGGACATGGCGGACATTGCGGACATTGCGGACAATGCGGACATTGCGGACAATGCGGACATTGCGGACATTGCGGACATTGCGGACAATGCGGACATTGCGGACATGGCGGACATTGCGGACATTGCGGACAATGCGGACATGGCGGACATAGCGGACATTGCGGACAATGCGGACATTGCGGACAATGCGGACATTGCGGACATGGCGGACAATGCGGACACGGCGGACATAGCGGACATGGCGGACATGGCGGACATAGCGGACACGGCGGACATAGCGGACATGGCGGACATGGCGGACATAGCGGACATGGCGGACATGGCGGACATTGCGGACATGGCGGACATGGCGGACATGGCGGACATGGCGGACATGGCGGACATTGCGGACATGGCGGACATAGCGGACATAACGGACATAGCGGACATAACGGACATAGCGGACATGGCGGACATGGCGGACATGGCGGACATGGCGGACATGGCGGACATTGCGGACATGGCGGACATAGCGGACATGGCGGACATGGCGGACATGGCGGACATGGCGGACATGGCGGACATTGCTGGTAATATTCTGTACACAAGTGTAAAAAAGTGTCTCTGAAAATTTTGTCTGTATAGATGTATGCAGACCAAGATTTTCAATCGACAATCTAGCTTTGTCAACTATTTCACAGCTTTCTAAGTGTTTGTGTATGCTTTTAATCAACTGCTGCAAGTTTTACATTTTTACTGCTGCAGTTAGTGCAGTAATCATCAGATGGAACTCACTTAGGAAATACAATAAAACTTGGCACATGTTTTTATCAATAGAAAAAGTCACTATTTTGTTCTAAATATTTTTAAATACTTAATAGAATTGGGAAAATAGTGTAACACTTGTCAGCAACTTTTTTTTTACAAACTTCTCATTTTTATTTAAATTATTTATAATATCTTAAAGATGGATTTATGTATTGTAGTAGATTGTAGATTTTAAATTGAAATAGCTTTAAATTTGAAATGATGAACAAATACCAAGCGAATAATAAGTGTTCAAGCACGAACATGAAGATGTTACAGTCACCGAGTTAGCATAAAGCAGGCCATCCACAGGCGAGCATGTTTACGAATATGCTCGCCAACTTGTATTTCATTTGCCCACCAACTAGGGCCAACATGTTCGCGAACATCATTTGTCGCAAATTTTCAAGCAGTCAACATGTCAACGGATAACGACATATGCATATGAAAAACTGTTAAATTTAGTAATGGCCAAAGTTATGAAGACCTGAAATTCTTAACAGGAATTTTCTCTCCAGAGTCTTGGGCGCATAATAATTGATCAACCGCTTGCTGCTGATTTATGTTCGCCTGGTATTTCAAATATTGATTCGGCAGAGCGGACAGAATTGAAAGTTCCAACCCACCAGATTTGATTTGGCACTTTTAAGACTTTCGTGGCGGTTGCAAGAAGCCAACACCAGCAACAACAGCAACTATAACATCAATAATTACAATACAACTACTAATTATGTTAGACATAACGGACATTAAACATTGCGGACATAGCGGACATTGCGGACATGGCGGACATGGCGGACATTGCGGACATTGCGGACAATGCGGACATTGCGGACATGGCGGACATTGCGGACATGGCGGACATTGCGGACATGGCGGACATGGCGGACATGGCGGACATGGCGGACATGGCGGACATTGCGGACAATGCGGACATGGCGGACATGGCGGACAATGCGGACATGGCGGACATGGCGGACATGGCGGACATTGCGGACATGGCGGACATAGCGGACATAGCGGACATAACGGACATAGCGGACATGGCGGACATGGCGGACATGGCGGACATAGCGGACATGGCGGACATGGCGGACATTGCGGACATGGCGGACATGGCGGACATTGCGGACATGGCGGACATAGCGGACATAACGGACATAGCGGACATGGCGGACATGGCGGACATGGCGGACATTGCGGACAATGCGGACATGGCGGACATGGCGGACAATGCGGACATGGCGGACATGGCGGACATGGCGGACATTGCGGACATGGCGGACATTGCGGACATGGCGGACATGGCGGACATGGCGGACATTGCGGACATGGCGGACATTGCGGACATTGCGGACAATGCGAACATGGCGGACATGGCGGACATGGGCGAGCATGTTTGCGAATATGCTCGCCAACTTGTATTTCATTTGCCCACCAACTAGGGCCAACATGTTCGCGAACATCATTTATCGCAAATTTTCAAGCAGTCAACATGTCAACGGATAACGACATATATGAAAAACTGTTAAATTTAGTAATGGCCAAAGTTATGAAGACCTGAAATTTTTAACAGGAATTTTCTCCCTAGAGCCTTGGGCGCATAATAATTGAAATATAATAATATAATAATTGATTTTGCAGACAAAAAATGAATTCTTTCATACATTTTTTGCTCATTTTGCGCTGCGCAAATACATGCTCTCTCTACAAAACGATTGCGCAAATAATGTTCGTGCAAACGTTGCCATCCATTGGCGAACATGTTCGTGCAAACACAGTCAAAATAGAATAATTTTAATCTCATGCAAACATTTTGACGAACACGAAATTTGACGACGAACGCTACCATCCACGAGAAAAATTTCGTCGAGCACAACATATTCGCGAACATGCTCGCCCGTGGATGGCCTGCTTAAGACAAAATAAATACATTAACATATGTTGTTATTAACATTTTATGACAAGTAAGAAAGCTACAGTCGAGTGTTCTTGACTGTGAGATACGCTCTGCTCATTTTTAAAGAAAGCTAAACAGTGCGCTATATTGTTCTTCAAGTATAACAAATTAATATACCATAAAAATATAAAATATACAGAAGACTATATTTAGTATATTGATACAGTATAGTAAAATATACCATCGAGTACTATATATACCAGATTGTCGGTGCGATATTATTCTTAAAATATGCCAAACTAGTATACCACAAAATTACTAAAACATGCTGAAGGCTATAATTGGTATATTAATATATTACAAATATACCATTGAGTGGCAAATATACCAGATTGTCAGCCTAAGCAACTAAGACTTGCAGTAAGTAGACGTTTTTACCCCATGGCTAGCCGGTATAAAAAGTAGCTTAAATAAAACAATTTACATTTGTGATAATTTAGCATTAAATAAATTACTGGCATCATAACTAGAAATACTTTGCTTAGTATCACGCGTAGTTTTAGTTTCCATTAGCAGCTGCTTATGCCAAATAATAAGGCTAATATATGTATGTATTCATATTCATACTTTGCAGATGCTGCTGTCAGTCGCCTTGTGGCTGGAGCTGAAGTGCTTTTGTGGCCAAGACACGCGACTGATGTTAAAGCTGAGATGAGTTGAGTTGCGTAGCGTTGAGTTGAGCATAATTCTTAGCACAATTGCAAAGCAAAGCAAGAACTTTGAGTAGTTGTAGAGTTAGTAGCTGCTACTTAGGGTAACTGTTATTAGCCTTTGGCCTGGCAATGGCAGTGGAAATTGTAATGCTAATGGGCCACTTCAAGTTGAATTCAAAAGGCGCTCGAGAGAACGAACCGCAAAGCGAAAGTAGCGGCATTTAAAACTATGCGGCGGCGGCGGCGGCTTTAAGGCGCACGCGTCGTATGCGCAATGCCAAGTGCCTCGATTTACATTCCTTTTATGTTTGACAGGCGAGTGGAAGAAGGCGGAGTGGGCAGGGGAAGGGGTTGGTTTAGCCTCGCTTGCATAATTTGTGGCATTTGGCTCGGTTTGTCATACGGCAAATCGAAATGTTATTTATATGCCGTACGTGTGCGGAAGACGAAGTGCCAGCTGAAGAAGCTCGAAGCTGAAAGCAGAAGCTGAAGCTGAAACAGAAACTGAAACTGAAGCTAGAAAGCTGATGACGACAAATGCGAGAATGTCGACGACGTGCAGGGCTTATCGCTAGGCGTGGCACACACACACACACACACACACATACACACACACATACACTATCTGCTGTCGCTTTAGCTATAGCTTTGTTTATGATAAGATTTTTACGTGTCTACAAATTGAACGCTGCTCCGCTGCTTCTTTTTTCTTCGCCTCTATTCCCAAACTGCAGCTGCGTAATGCGACCAATTTGTATGGGCATCAGCTAGTGGCAGAAGCAATGCCTTCCAGCCATAAGTGCCAGAACAATTTAATTAAACACATTAGCCAGCCCCATCGAGTTCGGAGTTCCAAGTGCCGAGAGCTCTGAGCGTTCTCTTTGCATTGTTCTTGGGCAGCCATTTAGCCACTTAGCCATTTAAAGGCACACACGACTGCCTCGACACGGCTGTCGCCAGGAGAGCAAGAGCAAGAGCCAGAGTCACAGCAAGCCAAAGCCAAAGCACACCAATGATCTCTATTTGCTTGCATTGACTTTGCCAATCAGACACAAGCAGAAGGCAGAAGCAGCATCTTGAGCCCAAACTCAAATCTCAGCTGGCAGGCAAGGCTGCTAGGCGACTGATAAGCCCAAAACAAGCGACTGCATGGGTCGATGGCAACAGTTTCAAACACTTTCAGCTCTGCAACGTTGCCCTGCAGATGACTTTCCAAATACCCTTAACCGTGCTTAGCTTCAATGCGGATTGAACGAAGCCTGCGAAATCATTATTAAAGCATATACATGAACAGGATACGGTGGAAAAAGATTGAAAATTTTTTCAAGAGAGAATATACAAAAAAAAAAATTGCTAAATTGTGGAGAAAAAATGCTCAATATTCAGACAGCTTTAGATTTTATTTATTTATTTATTTACAAAACTAATTCTTTATAAAAATATGCTCATATAATAGCGTTTTATTCTAGTACTCAACTAGACTGAATAACTGATAAAACTTTTAAAATCTATGATATATATATGTATGTATAACAGAAATGTATTTAAATGAAAATTAAACACAAATTCAATTATATTAAAATTAACTCGAAATTCACATTTTACGAAATAAACAGCTGAAAATAAAAGAACATTAAGTTACTATGCGACTTTTTTAGAGCACTAAAACACAAACTACTCTTTTATTTTAATAGTAGTATAATTAATTGTTTTTATTTTAAATAGACCTTAAAAAGTTTTGTTTTATTTTGTCGTCTTTTCTTCTGAAGTGATCTTTCCATAATGATCTACATGTTATTGTTTACCTAAGTTTAAGGTTTTGAAATTATAAACTAATTTTGTCGGCAACAATGCACCTTGAAAATTTCTTTTCCCATAATACATTTTATATAACTTCCCAATTTTACTCTTTTTCATTCTTGAATATGATGAACACGAGAAAAAAAATTAAAAATTGGTGCCATTTTGAATTTTGCAACTGTAAAGATCGCAACTCTTGAATTTTAATTAGCAATCTAAAGATATCTACATTATATTATATACATATATACCATATATCAAACAAATTTTAATTTTGAAATTAAAACATCAATTAAACATTTACTAAAATAACAAATTAATGAAATGATTTATAATTTTATGATAAAAAAAGAAACTTAAATAAAACAGTTTTTGCGGTAATTTGTCGTTAAGTATGTTAAATAAAGCGTGATAGATGAGGAGGAACACATGAAATGTATTTATTTATTAAAGTTATTTTCACTTCAAGTAATTAATGCATTAATGCAAAAGTAACTACATCATATAGCTTTGAAAAAGATAAGGCACTTAAGGTTGCACTATTCGTAAAACTATATTATTATTATGATTATCATGAATGCTGCATGAACGCTTCTTCTGTTTTGAATTTTTTGTACACTTGCATATTAAAAGCGAAGATATAATGAGCGTTCATTGTGAGTGTGAAAGGAAAACGTTGAAGGTTGTCAAAGCGCAGTTGGTAGCTAAAATAGCTGAATTTGGCTTGCTAGGAGAGCTTGCAGCTCGCAAAGTTACAGCAGCAGTGGGGTGAGGAGGAAGAGGAGGGGAGGGAAAGGGATAGAAGGCAGAGGAGAAGCTGCATGAAAAGGAGATCAATTGAGAAGAGTGTGTATTGCAAGTCAACGGCTGCAAGCCTGTTGATTAGAGCGCAGCACTTGAATGCGCCCATGCACTCGTGTCGCATCGTCTGCTGCTGCTGCCACACGCCGCATGCCCCATGCCGCATGCCACCCTTTGTTGGGCTGTGGGTGGTGCAATAAAAATGCCAAGTTATTGATGCAAAACTTGCTTGCAACGGCAGCTGGCAGCCGTGTGTTGCCGATACGAGCAACAGCAACACAAGTGACACCAGCAACAGCAGCAGCGACAACACCAACAACAACGTTCAACGGCTGTGACATCGACACCTGACGCCATCGATAGAGTTGTTGGTCGCCAGCTTTTAGCCAAGTTTTTAGTTGGTAATGAGAGACCGCAGCGGCCGCAATGTTTGAGCTTTGAGTGCATAATAAATATGCTAACTTTGTGGCAGCTGCTGATGCTGCCAGCAGCTGCCAGCGGTGCTAATCAATGCGCAAAATCAAAAGTAAATAAATGTACATAGGTGAAAGACAGAGAGAGTGTGTGAAAGGCAGTAAATGTTGCAAGTGCGCTGGCAACCACGTGGCTGCCACTTGACTTTAGCGCACTTGTCACAATGGCAACAGCCTGTGGCAGCAGTCAGTCGCAGTGTGAAGGGGAGTGAGGGTTGAAAGGGCACACGCAGCAGCACACACACAGACAAAAGGCAACAGACTATGACGCGTTTTCATTTCTATTTCTATTTCCAACTTGCACTTCATCGTCAACGGGCCATCAATGGCAACGTGTCGCATTACTCAACATGGCTACGTGACTTAAATGCTATGGCGGCAGCATCAGCATCAGCATCACCATCAGCATCAGCACCGACAACAGTAAACGTTATGCCATTTTGTGGTCTCAGCTCTGCCTTCAGTCGTCAGTCTGCTGCCCAAGACATAAAACCTGCGCTACATTACGTAATGAATGGAAAAGTCCAACACTTGGCGTTCTCAAGCAGCTCAACTTGCTTATGCAAACAGCAAGACAAAACAAGTAAGAAATCCACAGTCGAGTGTGCTCGACTGTTAGATACTTGCTGCGCATTTTCAATAAAAACCATATTCTACAAATATACTGCAAAATACTATAATATACCAAATGCTTTATATGGTATATTGATATAATACGGCATTCAAAATATACCACAGAATATACAATATACCAGATTGTCAGCCATTGCAACTAAATAACAACTGTAATTTGAATTTGATCGCAACGACATTTTCAGAAATCTTAGATTCCGTAGAAAAATCTACAATCTACAAAAAATAAACTTTAAAAAATACTGAAAAAATACTAAAATATACCAAAGTCTATATTGGTTATATCAATATTGTTATACTTTAAAATTATACCAAATTGTTAACTAGAGCAACTAAGACACGGTTAATGTAGGTGTTTTTCGCAGTACAAAAATGTTTCTTAAATAACTTCAACAATTTTTATCCGATCTGAATCAAGAATCTTAAATACAATACTATAGCTTACGCTTGTTGTGGGGCGAAAGAGAGCGTACCAAAAATTTGAAACAAACTTAATCTGCGTGCAAATATAAGAAATGCTGTCGAAATAAATATACTGTCATGACTATATCGTCTCGGCTGTTGAAACTGATCAAGAATATATATACTTAATGCGGTCGGAGATGCTTTCTCTTGCCTGTTACATACAATTTCTGCGTCACAAAGCTATAATACCCTTCTACCCTATGGGTAACGGGTATAAATACTCAATGTAGGGGCTCCTTCGAGATGGCTACGTGATGAAAAAATACACAAACACACACACCAAAAAAAAAATGAAATACGTATTTAAATACTAAAAGGAAATGGAATGGAAACAAAATAAATACAAATGTGGAAAAAGTTGGACGCACAGAAATCACGTTGAAACAGCAAGCATTGCAATAATAATCTAATTATAATCATTCATTTACAACACATTCTCCAAAAAAAACAATAGTGTTGGGCGCGTGAAGCAAGTGACATATGTATATAAATTGTAGGTTTTTAAATACGAAGATTCAGCTTTGTATTAAAATTTGTAAATCACAAAATGATTTAACTGTTAACTTTGCTCTCTTAGCATGTCGATAGAAATAATTTATAAACCCCTTTTTTTTTTTATGCTATTTTTAATGTTTTTCGTTAATGTACTTTTTTAAGGTTTAATTTTATGGGAAAGTTAACGATTCAAAAAAAAAAATAGCTGTCCTTTGTATAAATTAAAGCCTCCCAGCTATTGCCATTTGGGCTGAGAGCTGAGAGTTTAGATGGTCATATAATCTGGATAAAGGATTATAGATTCCGTTGCAAAAGCAAAATTTATTGGCGATGAGAAAACAAACAATTTTAATACTTACTTAATGAAAAACCCCAGCCTAATTGCTCTATAACCTTATCTCGTACCTGAGTTCAGTTATGAAATCAGCTTAATCAATTATTTACATGTGTATATTGTATGTATTTGTTGTCACTCCTCTTGAGAACTTAAAAACCCAGCCGTTTTGCAAGATGAAATTATGTCAGCTGTGCTGTGTATAAATGACAGCCTCCTAGGTCTTACCATTTGATATAGTTAATAGCAAATGTAGTCAATTTGAACAAATATATATATGTACATATATCGATATATGTATATTGAAAATATTCTTTTCATTTCACCACTTAACGCTCACGCTCACGTGCTCATCTCTGGTTTTGCACTTCGGTGCACTTTGGCTACAAGTTTCACACTTTTCATTGCATACTTTTCAGCTGGGCGCACGCAGCTGTTGCTGCTGCTGTGGGAAAAGTTGTCGCTGAAGCATTCGGACTGTGGACTGTAACTAATCCTATTTACCGGATGTTGTCATATCACGCGCGCGTCATTTGACCCACACGCACAGACGCACATGGTTATATACATACATATATATTGCGTATATATCTCACGTCTTTGCTTTGGCTTGACCATATGTCTGTCTGTCTGCGTGTCTGTTTGACTGTCTGACTGTTTGGCTATCAGCAGCGATGCTTCGAAGCTTCGTGCCACGTTCAGTGTCATTGTCAACATCTTGTGGCCATCAGAGACACGTAGGCAGGGATCTGTGGCCCAGACTGTTGGAAAGAAAGAGAGAGAGAGAGCGAGTGAGTGGCTCTAGTCCCGATGCTGCTCTTGCTGCTGTTGTCCTATAACCACAATTTGCATTGGCATCGGCTGTCAGACGCAGCGAGGCGTCTGCCAATTTATGAAAGCGACTCTTAACCCGCCATCGCCGTTTGTTATGCAATAATTTATCAATTTTTTTAAGCACAATAAAAATTGAATTAAATATAAATCAAAGTGCGCGCACGCGAGCACAAACAAAAGAAATGCGAAATAAATAACAACAACAAAAACAATGGGAAGAGAGAGAAAGAGTGAGAGAGGGGGGAAAAAAAGGATATACTAAATACTTGCATGGGCGGCTGCCATTAACGGTGCGCGGCGTGTTCAAAGTTTTTAACTTTTGCAACCGCAGAAATTGCCACATGTTTGCACGGCGCCCACTTGCCAGAGACCCTTGACCACGCCCCCGATTGTCGCATGCTGCGATGCTCAAAATTGGCCACAAACCAAAAGTGCCAAAAACGCTTGCAGCTTGGAACAGCACAGTAAACAACAACAACAACAACAACAATAACAATAATAACAACTGCGACAACAACAACGATTGTATTTTTTTTTGGTTTTTTTTTGTTGTAAATTGTTGCCACTCGTTGAACAAGCGACACTCCACGCCTCCGACTTGTGCCCATCGGTGGCACAAACCACTCGACACCATTCGAACGCCTGCTCCAACCGCCGCAGCGAAGCGAAGCGAGGCGAAGTTGTCTTTTTTGTATTGAACTCGCAACGCAGCGGCAGGGTGACAAAAAACGGTGACGATTCCTCCGTTTTTTTTTTTTGCATTTGCTTTTTAAACGAGTTAACTGACAACTTCCATTGAACCATTTCGCTACAAATTCGCAAATTCACTTTGAATTTGGTTTTTTTTCTATTTCTATTTTACTTAATATTTTACATTATTTATGGCACTTTTATATATAACGCTTTGACCATATATAATATTAACCTGAAGATAGTCTACAATGACTTCAGCTCAAAATTATTAAGCTGTTATAACTAAATTTTTCAGTTTTACAAAGTTCACAGCTGTAGTTCTTCACGTGCTCATCTTTATATAATTATAATTTTAGATTTAAATATAAATAAATAAGTAAGTAATTGAATATTTTCGGTGTTTTTGCTTTTCAATAACTTTTATTTTGTTAAATAAAAATTTATTTACTTACATTTATAACTGAACTCAACTTTTCTTATACTATGTTCCTTCTTAGATTGGGTTTTTCTTTGAATATTTTATTGTTCATTATAAATGAATTTATTTAATTGATTTTATTTTGATTAGTCAAAACTAAACTTTACTTTTCTTGTACTATGTTTCTTCATTGATTGTTTTTCTTGAATTTTTGTTTAAGTAGTAAAGATTTAAAGTTGTTATTTTGTAATATTCAGGTTTTCTTTTGAAATATTAATTTGTTATTATGAAATTTAAAGTTGACTGTAAGCTTTTGATATAAATAAAAGTATTGCTTTTGTTGATTTTAAACTAGATAATAAGCATTTTAATATATCTCTTATAGTTATAAATATTATATTAAGTTCAGTAAATCATAATACAATTTTTAATTAGCAATAAATAATAAGAATTAACTTATTGTTTAAATTAAAAATAATCTATATACATTATGGTTAAGACAATAATAATTCCTCGATTTATTTTTTTTTCAGCCCATTGATTAGTGAATGTGAAATAATTTCTGGGAATGCTCGAAATGTGTTGCACGTTGCTGGTTGAAGTGCAAATTCGTTTCAATGAGCAGCAACAGCCGTCGCACATCGACCACCAGTCCTCTCTATACAGTAGTATGTTGTCCTGTGCAGTCCTCTTCGTGTCCCGTCCCGACCCGTCCTGGCCTCGTCGTGCATCCTGTGTGTATCGTGTCCTGTGTCCTGTGTCCTGTATGTCCTCGGCCTGGTCTTTGTATAAAAGTCATATCCATTGCGTGTTTTTGTCGCGTTTTTTCAAGCGTGCTGTAATTTTTTTATGCGCTGATTCTCGCCTCCTTCTTCCCTCATTTCCTCGCCCCATCTCTCGGTCTCGACTGCTGCGGCTAGACGCATAAATATTCTGATTTGGCAAAAATTATATGCCCGTACGTGCTGCAGCCCTGCTCCCCACTTCCCTGCCCCCCATTCCCCACTGCTCGACCGTATTTGGTGTTTATACCCGCAACTTATGGGGTAGAAGGGTATTCTAAATTGTTGGAGGCAGGAAATGTGTGTAACAGGCAAAAGGAGGCATCAGAGATTATAAGAATTATTTCCATATATCAATATACCAAATATACATTGCGGTATATTTCAGTATTTTATGCAGTATATTTATTTAATATACATACATATATCTATGATAACCCCGTACTCTTCTTCTTAATTTGAGTACGTGTTTGAGTATATCACAGCATTTCAGTATATTTTTATATTTATTTCGTATATTACAATATCGCAACATCTTTATTTAGATTGAGAACATGTAGACGTATCACAGAAATCTCATAAATTGGCCTATAATTTCACAGCACACCTTACCGAATATACATTTATGTTAAGTATATTTTATTATCATTGTGGTATATTTTAATAATAATAACGCTCTCTTTTGCTTGTGTAGGAGTATCTCACAACATTTTGGTATATCTAAGTATTTTTTCGGTATATTCGTTCAGTATTCTTCAACGATAATATCGCACTCTTTTACTTATATTGAAAACGAATAAGGGTACCTCAGAAAATTGAAGACAAAGGGATATAATTTGGCAGCATATCTTTTATCAATATACCAAATATACATTTCGGTACATTTCAGTATTTTTGGTATATTTATTTTGGTGTATTTAAGCGCTAATACCGCGCTCTTTTGTTTATATTGAGAGCATGTATGAGTATCTCACAGTCGAGCACACTCTGCTGTAGCTTTCTTACTTGTTTTTTTTGTATTCTGTGTTGAACGCCTCTCGGGCGCGCAGTCAGGCTCGATAATTTTTCGTCGCGTAGACTCGCTATCGAACCGGTTGGACATTGTCGTTGTGGTTGTTGTTGTTGTTGCTACTGTTGCTGCTGTTGCTGCTGGATCTGACTGGTTGTCGGCAGCCGGCAGTTGGTAGAAAACGCAACGCAACGGGGCTGCTTTATGACAGCGCATAATTTACAAATGGGCCAAAAGCCTGTTGCATAAATTTAAAACTCGCGCGCACTTTTTTCTGGGACAAGAGACAAGCACAGCAGGCTGGCAAAGGGTGGCGGGGGCAAAGGGGCAAAGGGGGAGAGGGGAGCTGCCCATCGAACCGCGCCGCTTAAAGCCGCATTCGAGTTGGAATTCATTTGCATGTTGCCACTGCCACAGTTTGTTGCGCCTCCTCGATGTCCCCATCGTAGGCGTTGCTGCCGCTGTTGGTGTCGCCTATCGTCTTATCGGTGCCCTCAATGCTTCTGTCGGCTTCGCGTCTTCTTCTGCCTACCCCGAGGGAAGAGGAGAGAAGAATGAAAGTGTTGGACGGGGGAGGAGAAGGGGGAGAGGGAAGGGCATGCTTTTATCTTTGTGAATGGAACGAACGACTTTGAAGTTGTTGTGGCTGTCCTACAATGGATGTCACATGGATTTATGGCGATTAAAAATGACACTTCACCAGCGGCAATGGCAGCATACTCGTAAGAGGAAGCAGCAGAATTTCGTTCGTCGAAGGTAGATTTTGCTTAAGCAAACATTATTTTCACTCATATGCTAAGCTGTCAACTCTTTGTAAATAGTTTCCAATATCTTTATTTATAAGCATGGAAATTAGACATCGATTGATAAGAGAAAGGTGAGAAAGCAAAAATGATTACGAATAATTTTTTTGAAATATATTACAAAAAATACTAAACATAATCACAAAGAATAATTTTTAATTCTATTTTAGTGACTTAATAATTTGTTTTTTGGTTCAGAGAGCAGTTTATGTATATTCAAAAATATAATTAAAAATATTATAAATACAATTGAATACATACAAATTACATGTAATAATTAGGCAACTTTTTTGAAATATATTTCTGTGACCTCATTATTAGTCTCTTATTTTAAAATTTAGAAAATAACAACAAATATGGTTGAAGTGTTTTGAAATTATAGTTATTATACTTCAGGAGAGATTTGGATAAAAAATAACTACAAGTTATTATTTCAAATTTACATAAATTAAAAATAAACGTAGCGATTTCATAGTTCGAGTCATCATTTTATGTTAACTAAAGCATAATAAAGTTTGAAAAACATTTGAATAATATACAAAAATAATTAAAAATAATTACATAAATATATAAGATTTATTGTGACCACTTTGTACGGTTTATGCAGAAATCAAATTGTGACTGACTTTAACATAACATTAGTGCTGACATTAAGAGAGTTTACTTTCAAAATAAACACACACAATTAAATTAAATTATGACTACGAGTAATTTCATAATTATATTCTTAATATCAACCAACTAATATTTACAAATATATAAGTTTACATATAGCTTTTGCACTGGACTTATACCTAAAACATATAGGGCTGTATGTCAATTTTTAAATTAACTTTGAACAACGATAAGTAGTAAATAATTTCACCATATAAAATGCAAAACAAATGATTTGATTTTAAGAAAATATATTTGTTTCATTATTACATTAAAATAACTGATCAAAAAATGTATATTATGATTTAAGAAAATACATTGAAAACCTTCGCAGCAAAACTCATTCTAAAAATATTTCGTTACCCCAAAATGTATGCTATAGATTTTAGACATCTGAAATGTATCGTTGCGCTTAAAAGTATGCTACAAATTGTTGATAGTTCAAATTTACAATTGATGGCGAACGAATTGTGATTAGCTTGCCAAATGGGCAATCAAAACTGCGCTGTTGGTGGCATGCCACAGCCCATGGTACAACAAGTTGGGCTTGGGACGCTTCGAGATGCTGTTGATGCCTTTGCATTATTAATAATTTTTTAGAGCTCGAAAGTTTCGCAAAAGATTTTCTATTTCGTTAGGCGAGAGTCCCCTCCTCTCTCTCTCTCTCTCTCTCTCTCTGGCTCTTGCTGGCGCTCTTTTGTCTCTGCCTACGCTCGCTGTGATTTATTTTTCTCGATGATTTATGTATGTAAGCGCGGCAGAGCTTTTCCCTTTGCTTCTGCTTTTGCTTTGGCTGCTTGCTTGCTTGCTTAAGATGCTCCGCTTGATAGGCGACGCCTTTTATGCTGCTGCTGCTGCTGCTTCAGCTCCTTTGTTTTTTTGGGTCTAACATATGCGCTGCTTTCTAATAACTTTACCGACTCGCAAATATAATCGACAACATGTCTCTCAACCCTTGTTGTTGTTGTTGCTCTTGTTGTTATCCTTGTCATCTTAATCCTTGCGCGCAATTTGCGAAGCTCGCTTCTCGCTTTTGTGATTTTATTTTGTTGTTTTGCGTTTCGTTTTTTTTTGTTTTTTTTTTTAAATGGGTTAAATAACCTTTAGCAAGTAATCTCAATGCGATGCCGGGTCGTTGGCTCTCTACAAAGTAGACAAACCACACACACACTGTTATAGTTATAAAGAGCAGCCAGTTGCGCGCGTGTCAGCATCAATCCCAATCCCCTTCTCTCTTCTGCTCTGCTCTGCTCTGCTCTGCTCTGCTCTTCCGCCATTGTCGCGCTTATCAACAGCATAATTTGTCTTGGCGTGTGGCGCAGTGCTAGCCTCCCTTTCTCCCCTACCCTCCCCTCCACACCCCTCTCCACATCACTTCTATTCCCTTGTGCTGCCTTGCATTCTTTTGTCGCAAAATTGTTGTTATTTTTCTCACGCTTCTGCCATAGCAAACATCGTTTTGTGTGCTGTCTATGGGATCGTCCCCCTCCCTTCCTCCCCTACCTCCTTCACTTTGTTGCATAAGCAAATTGACGGCCCCAACTGCCACCAAAAACAAAAACAAATACAAGCTGCAGATAAAGCAGCAACAACTGCAGCTGCACCGCATTTTTTTCGTTAGCTTCGTCTATTTTTTTACGAGTCCGTATGTCTTCATTGGGTCCCATATGTACTATGTGAGAGCGTGTCTAGACCCGACTCGGGCTGAGAAACAATAACCCAAACAAATTGATCCACTTGTCGCCAAGTCAAAGCCCAACTGTGGTCTATCCACATTCAGCGAAACGAATAAAGTGCAACTAAGTACACGCTAAATCCAAGCATCGAAACTTCAGGCACAACTTTCAGTGGAAATAACTAAGCGCTCTGTCGGAAAATGCAAATGAAAGATAACTCTAGAAGTGTATGAGGGAAAATAACTAAAATAACTCGCAATGCGTTGAAATATTTTCTTTTTAATAAAGTCAAAGAGCGAAATGTAAAACGTAAGTCCGATTTATTGATCAACATAGAAGTTTACTAATTATTTCAAGTGCAACTCCTTGACTAAAATTAGTTAAGTTGTTTTATTAAAGCAGACAGTGAATACTCTTTATTAATTTTTTTGATTGGCTCATCTTATTTAAAATATTTTCAATAAACTAAGATATTTATTGACTGAAGTAAATCAATCATCTTCCATTATTATACCCGCTAGAAGGGTATTATAACTTTGTGCCGGCAGGAAATGTATGTACCAGGTAGAAGGAGGCATCTCCGACCCTATAAAGTATATATATTCTTGATCAGCGTCAACAGTCGAGATGATCTAGCCAAGTCCATCTGTGTGTCTGTCCGTCTGTCCGTATGAACACCTAGATCTCAGAGACTATAAGAGATAGAGCTATAATTTTGTTTCGACAGCATTTGTTATGTTTGCACGCAGATCAAGAATATATATGGTGTATACAATAATAACAATAGTATTTATGATTGATGAAAATTTGGTTGCGATTAGATAAAAATTGTGGAAGTTATAAATATGTTAAACAATTACTTACTTAGAAATTGACTTATATTAATAGCCAACATTTTTTAAAAATAAAGTTTAGCTTTTACTACATTTTCTGCAGTTTTTGCTTGCACTTTGCTTCTTTATAGGTTATTGAAATTTTCTAAAAATTATTGCTTTGCAAAGTGATGGGTCAAAGAGCTAATAAAAATTAAGGAAAGGTATGCAAAAAGTTGGCTGCTAATCCTTAAAATTATTTGCTGCTTCTTCGTTGTTCTCAGTCTCATTTTCGTTTAAATTTTTTGTTCTCAGATTTCTCTTTCAACTTAACTGTTGCCAAGCGAAGTCTATATTTAGCATAATAAGCAGTACTGAGCTATGCTTTTTTCATGCTTGACTCTCAAGTTAATTGCAATTATTGCTGTTGTTGTTTTGTTTTGTATCGATATATATACTTGTGCTTACTAATGATTTACTTTCTCTTGTGCTTAACACTGCGCCCTATGGTTCAGGAGACCACTTTTCTTGATAGAAATGAATAACTCCTAAACTACGTGAGATTTTTTTATGCGGTTTTGATACCCGCTACTAATAGGGTAGAAAGGTATTATAACTTTGTGCCGGCAGGAAATGTATGTAACAGGTAGCAGGAGGCATCTCCGACCCTATAAAGTATATATATTATTGATCAGCGTCAACAGCCGAGACGATCTAGCCATGTCCGTCTGTCCGTCTGTGTGTCTGTCCGTCTGTCCGTATGAACACCTAGATCTCAGAGACTATAAAAGATAGAGCTATCATTTTTTTTCGACAGCATTTGTTATGTTTGCACGCAGATCAAGTGTGTTTCAAATTTTTGCCACGCCCACTTCCGCCCCCGGAAATCAATAAAATCAAATAATAATTTTCAAGCTACAGCTGCGAATTTTGGTTTATACAATAATAACTGTAGTATTTATGATTTCTGAAAATTTGATTGCGATCAGATAAAAGTTGGAAGTTATTAAAGAAATACTTTTGTATGGGCAAAACGCATACTTACAGGGGTCTTAGGTGCTTTGGCTGACAATCTGGTATATTGTGCCGTCTATGGTCTATTTTGAATGAGGTACTACTTTTATATCGATATACCAAATATACCATTCGGTATATTTTAAGTAATTTTGCAGTATATTTGGCATATTTTAAGAAAAATACCGAAAAATATATTTCTTTTATTCAAAATGGGTAGCGGGTATCTCACAGTCGAGCACACTCGACTGTAGCTTTCTTACTTGTTTCAGTTGAACTAAGGAAGGTCCCTAGAACAATTTGTGAAAAGTGGGCGTGTCTTCTCCTAATGGAAATATTTTTCTTTTTTTAATAAATTTTTTTTTAATTTGTGGATGATTTTAAAAAATCACAATTTTATAAATTTTGACCTAAATTTGGAGTATTATATCATTCAATTTTCATTAATTTCACTTCTGACCATAAGAAATTGGTTTTTTGTTGGTAGCTAAACGAAATTGTTTCTTCAAGTCGGCTTCATAATAATAAGGGATTAAGACTCAATGAAAAATAATTTTTTGCTAAACGTTTACGTATAATTAAAGCATATTCATCAACTATAAGACTATACATATCAGTAAAATCAAAAATATTATTGTTTTCTGCATCATCATGCTTCACAAAACTAAACATGTTCTCAGCGGTCGCCTAAAATTGTCCAAAATCTTCTTATTAACTTTTAAATGTCACTTGTCATATGTATGTAATAATATTTGTTTTGGTATATAGTGTTCTCTTTTAAGTTCTGTAACATCAGCAGAGCCATATATTGCTTATTGAAACGGACTTAAAATATCTCACTTTTGTTGCAATTTATTGTCCGATTTTATCAATATAGAAATTGAGATTTATTTTCAAATTGGCACGACACACTTTAACATAAAATTAAGAAGAAATTATACGCCACAAATAACAGAACACGTAGAACAAACCACACTCTTTATAATTGATCGCAAAAATTTAAATTAATTATCGTTTTATTTAGTTTTATACTAAATTTAAAATTGCACTAAATTCTGCACTTTTCCACAACACGTGCTATTGCATCACATCAGCTGTGTTTAAAAGCTGAGTACGCGACATTAAAGGCTATTCTTTTTTTGAACCAACGAAGCTAAAATCGAGGACTTCTCTTAAGATTCAAAAATTGGTTTTCCATCAAGAAAAGTGGTCGGCTGGACCATAGTGCGTTTGTAGTGTAACTGCAGCTGCTCGAAGATAAACACTCTTTCCACTAGGAAAGTCCTCTATCTCTCTCTCACTCACTCCTCTCTTTCTCTCTCTGCTTATGAGTTTATAATGTTATTTGACTTTGTGTGTTTGTTTGCCGCCTGACGTCACATTGCAAACAGCCGCAGCGCAGCGATATCTATCTACACGTAGCTAATACACACACACACACACACACATAGACGTACCCACACCAATTCACACACACACACCCGCATCCCCTTCATCCCTTCGTACTCCTCCACTGCTGCCGTGTAATTTCCTTTCAAGTTGGCGTTGCTGCCAATTTGGCTGATTGCTTAATCGCATCACGACGCTGCGTCGCTGCCGGCGCTGACGTCGACGTCGCTGTCGCTGTTGCTCTGTTCGTGTTGCGAAATCAGCTCGCAGCCACATTACAGCAGCAGCAACAGCAACAGCAACAACAACGTGACACAGCAATCTGTCTAAGACCGCCCAACACTTTCGCCTCCTTCTGCCTCCCTTCTCTTCCCCTTCCCCTTCGCCACTCCTCCTGCTGCTCCGCGCGCGCACAAAAGATGTCGCGTATAATTTAATGACTTTGTATGCCTTGAATTTTAATGACAACAACACAGCAACAGCAGCAGCAGAAGCAGAAGCAGCAACAACAATCGACAGCAGCAGAAGCAGTTTCTATTCTGTTTCGCCTGTCCGCCTCGTCGCGCCGTGGCAAGCGTCTGTTAAGGATAATGGATCAAGTGGAGGCGGTAGCAGCAAACAAGCGACACCACAAATTGCAGCAGCACGCAAAGCCGCAACAGCAACAGCAGCAGCAACCGAAGCAGCAACAGCAACAGAAGCAACAACAACTCAAAGAAGACATTGCCATGCATGACAGTCGCTATGTAGACAACGGGATTTGTTTGTTTGCAGCAACGATCAAGTTGCTGTTACTAGTCGCAGTCGTAGTCCTGTTACTCCCCTTCCCCCTCCTTCTTCCCCGCTTCCCCTCTCCGACGCCCTTGGCTTGCTCATCCGCTTTTGGCCACTGGGCAAGCAACGCGCATTACTTTAGTGGCAAAGATTTATGGGTTTATTTGTTTATTGTGCAGCCAGAGTTGCCGCTCTGCCCCTCCCCCCCTCCCCCCCCCCTCTCACTCCAGCCACGTCACTTGCCGGGTTATTTTTTATGTGGTCGCTGCGTTGCTCGGCTCAAAGCGTCATGGCAATGCTGCCACAGGATGGGTCTATGCCGGACCGGGCGACAGGCCTGGACAGGATGCCCAGCGATGCAGGCCGGACAATGTGAGCTCCACTGAACTCAGTACACCGCCTGCTGGCACTTTATCAGACACACCGACTGCTGCAATACCCTACAATTCAACTACATTGAAGACAAAAAAGATGAAAGATTAAGGATGACGATAAATTTAATATAAAGCAGAGATGAAAAAGATTCTGTGAATAAATTATAGAATATATTTAAATTTAGATACTAAAAAGTAAATAAAATAAATTTCCGGTAAGTGGACTGTGATGTATGTATTGAAGATCGAGATTGATGTATAAAAATAAAAATATACAGCCAAACATTACAGAATAAATGGGAAGCGAAATCTATAAGTTAAATTAAATTTTGTTAAGTAAATATTATAAATAATATTAAATATATGTTGAGGATCTGTATAAAATTTAAAAAAATATACCACGAATTATCGCAATAAAAATAAAAAGCGTAAGAAGAAGAATCTATAAATGGATTATTTTAAACTAATTAGATTCACTGTAAATATAGTACAAGATATCAATTTAATTTGATATACATATATGTCAAAACAAATTATATACTTTATTTTGTAGTAATTTAGAAAGGAGTAATAAAATAGAGTTTTTTAATGTGAGCGAGAATGACAAAATTTATAACATTAATACAAGTGAATCAGGAAATCGTATTATAATAAATTTATTATATTCTATTTTTTTGGTATTAACTTATGTTTCATTTTCTATACACATTAATGTATTTACAAGGTATATTATAATGCATTGTTGTATGTTGGTTTGATAGAACTTTATTGTAAATATGCCCATATTAATTATATCATAATTAGCATAACAAACATGACCGTTTTAAGTCTTAAATACTTTTACATAGTTTTACACTTGATGTAAACTTTTATGTCTTTAAATTTTGTATGGTTAGATGCGCAGCGCCTAACAAAAATATAAGTTAATTATATATATTTAAGACCAAATAAATGTTGTGTATTTGACAATGAAATACATTTTTTGTTGATTGATTATAAGAAATTAATAAGCAAATAATTGTTTTCAACCAGTTCAAGGCACTAACATATAAAATTTTAAACAAAATTATATTACATAAACTCTTTGATACTCAAGAAAGCGCAACAATTGAATAATTATTTGAGTGTAGGGTTTATTTTAGTGCACTTTGTGCTTCTTGTGTTTGATGCAACTTGATAAAACTTTTGAATATATGATGCTGACGCTTGGCGATAATGTTCTCAGATAACTGCCCTTTAAGATATTACTTTTTAAAATAATATGAGAAAATTAAACATTTCCAAACACAGTCGACAAATTTTTGCCGTGTTTAGATTATTTATATAAAGAAAACTTATATGTTATATATTTTCAAATATTATTTCCTTAAAAACCAGATTGAATATTCCACAGAGTGAATCACTTGCTTGCTTTGATTACAGGGTATATGTATGTACATCATTGGACTGCACTTTCAGCTTGTTTATTGTGGTAGAGCATTAGACGAGTCGCTGAAACTGTCGCTTACACAAACACAAACACACACACTTGCAGCAGACGCACACACATGCACTTGGCAGTCACAAGTATTTGCCAGGCATTTTCTCTCTCTCTCTCTCACTCGCTATCACCCTTTCCCCTTTCTATCCCTCTCCCTCCACGCGCTGTTTTAGTTATTTTTTGTGTGTGTTCTTTTAGTTGCTTTGACTTTTAGCTTGGCACTCGCTTCCTGTTTATTGACTTGTCTCTCAATTAAGTTGGTAGCACACACACACACACACACACACATACACGCACAACTCGTCTTTTGTCTCTCTCTCTTTCAGTCCTTCCTTCTCTTTCGTTGCTTTGACTTGCCTCAACATGCTCAGACGGTGGCCACTAACAAGCGGACGCAGAACTGTCGCCTGGCATTGCGTATCCATGTCCTTCCTCTTCCTCTCTTTCTCCATCCTCTTTCTGGCTGCTGCGTTCTCTTTGTCCTCTTCATGTGTTTTTTTTTCCATGTTGCTTGTTGTTGCTTCTTAGCTTTCTTTCTGCGTTTCCAATCTCAATTAATTTGCTCATAAATTTGTTGCCCACTTCAACTACTTCTCCAGCTACTGCAACGCCTTGCTTCGCTCTCTCTCTCTCTTTCTCTCGCACTCTCTTACCTTCTCTCTCTCTTGCTCTGGCGCTGTCTTGCTGTTGTCGTTGTCTTTGGCCCTTGTTGGTTTTGCTTTATGCCCGAACAACTTATTTTTTATTGTAATGCCATCTTATCGCCGCCCAGCTCCACGTCTGGGTGATGTATGTGCCCAGGCTGCCACTTCTTCAGCAACCTCTCGCTTCCTCCTCCCTCCCTCTCTCTCTCTCTCTTTCTTTCTTTCGCTATCTGACTTACTATCTATGCGTCTCGCTCTGCCTGGCTGTTACTCCTTTGCGGCGCCTTGGCCTTGTTTTTTAACCGTTCGCATGGTTTATGTATTTTAATTTATGCTTCCCGACTCTCGCTATCTCTGTGTGCTACTATACATATACATATATATACCATATAGTATATATATATATCCCTGTATGTGTGTGTGTATGTGCGGCTTTTTATGCCTTTCTTAGCGTCTCTGACGTTGATTTCTATCTGTTGAGATTGAGGCAGCAACATTCTGCTTAAAGCGCAACAACAACAATAAGACAGCCGAATAAGAATAAGATGTGGCATGGAAAGAGCGGGTGACGGGTGACGGGTGACCGAAAAAGGGAGTAGCGGGCACAAAATGTCGTTTTTATGGCGCTTAATTAACTTGGCCGCCATTTTCTAATTGCTTTTGCTGTTTGTCCAGCGCCCTTTTGTCAACTTGATTGTGTTTTGCTTTGTTTCCCTTTGTTTATTTGTGGCCGCACCGAACAACAGAATGGGAGAAGCTGCTGCTGCTGCAGAAGAAACAGCGCAACGAAGATGACACAGAACCCATCCCAAAAAATAATAACAATGTTTGCCCAATTATTGGGGAAATATTTGTGCGTTTTTTTGATTGAATTTTTCAACATGCGAAAAATGTGTTCAACGTTTGGGATTATTAGTTAATTAAAGTGCTCAGCGAGACGCTAATGATTGAAACGTCGTCGCTCACAATTTCCCTCAACCCGCATCTCTCTCTCTCTCTCTCTCTCTCTCTTTTTAGCTCTCATCAGTCGTGGCTTTTTGGTTTTTAGCCATTTGAACATTTTAACATTTTGCTGCCTTTTACTTTTCACTGACTTTGAAATGCGCAGATTTATTGCGACAATTTGTTTAATGACAGGCATTTATTTTGATGGCGCCCAAGAGGGCGGAGGCAAAGGGTTTCTTAGCCAACTCTAATGGCCTGGGTGGCACTCGTGTAAGCTTTGCCTTTCTGCCATCCTGACTACGTCCCGTTTCTGCCACGTCTGCCTCGCTGCGTGAGTCTGCCACATTTGCTGCCGCCTTCCTTGCCTGCCTGCCTCCCTGCCTGCCTTCCTGCTCGGTTGCCACTGACAATTTAATTATTTTACGCTTACATCTTTCTTTTCGCACACGTGGGTTGCTTCTTACGTTGGGCGCCACACCGTAGCCAAATGACTCCATTTACCTTTCTCTCTCTCTCTCTCTCATTCTCTCACGCGCCTATCGAAGGCACCTTTTGAATTTGAAGGAACGATTGCGATTGAACTTTTCATCCGATTTTAATTGGCCCGTTGGCTGTTGCAGTTTTTGTGCTTCGCCTAATTGCACACACACACTCATGTGTGGCGCCCAACGTGCGGTGTGGTGTTGAAGTGAAAAGCATTGAGCTGCTTAGCTGCGACTCGCTCGCTTGCTTATTATTTGTAAACGATCAATCATGCAGTGCAAATGTGATGACACACCACCCGCTGTTGCTGCCACGCCCATCGCATACACTCGCCCCCCCACCGACCGCACATACAAAGAAGCGCACAATTTATGCACTACTCGATAAAGGGAGGCAAAGGGAGGGGAGACACGATGCGCCTCCCTCCATATATGGCGCATATAATGATATTTTTTTACAACGCCAACTGAATGTAATAACGAGCAGCAGGACAACGCCAAGGATGAGCACAAGCAACCAGCAAGCAGCAACCAGACGACAACAGCGACAACGACGACGACGACGACGACGATAGTTGTGGCACATATGAAGACAAGGGTCTGTCAAATACAAGTTTCTGGCGGGGCTCAGCCGAATACCTCACTCCCTCTTCTCTCTGCATAAGAAAAAAAAACACGAGCGAAGAAGAAAAAGTAAAATAAAAGGAAAGGAAACGAGATGCGGAAAGCTCAACGTGCAAGCAAGAAAAATTGAAGATGTTTTTAAAGGGCAACACACACACACACACACACACAAAGCAGGCAAATACGATATTGCCATGTCTCCTGTGCGTGCGTGTGTGTGTGTGTGTGTGTCTGCGGGGGAGAGCGTGCGTGTGTGTGTGTGTGTGTGTACACAATATAAGCAGCAGTGCTACACACTTTGCTCAAATTGACAGTACACAAAACTGTCAAAAGCAGCGCCCCAGCAACAACAACAAAGTCTGTGAAATATATGCGAGTGTTTTGTGGGTTTGGCTACACTTATTATACCCGGCACCAAATGGGTGAGAGTACATGCTCATTTTGCGGAAAAATATATATGTATATTTGTTCAATGTTAATGTAAAAGCCTTTTTATTATTATTATTATTATTATTATTATTATTATTATTATTATTATTATTATTATTATTATTATTATTATTATTATTATTATTATTATTATTATTATTATTATTATTATTATTATTTTAATTATTTTAATTGCTATCATTATCGGGTATCAACTAGTCGAGCATACATGTGTTTTTATTTTTGTCGCATTTTTTTCACAGTTCTGCGCATTTGCTGATGCTGTTGTTTCTTGTTCCTCATCTGCATCTTCAACTTCATTTTCAGCTTTATCTTTTTGCTTCAAGTCTCTATCTTCCTTTAAGGAAGAAATATGTGCGCGATCAAGGATCAGAAAAATGCTCACTAACTCTCTCTTTCTCTCTGCTTTTTAATTTCCTCTGCAGTATTTGGCAAACATTTGCATTAGCACTTGTTAGAGCAGGCGACGAATGGCAAAAATAACAACAAACAAAAAAGTAAAGTTGCAAGCACAACCAATAAACTACTCACACACATAAATATCTATATAGCAGTGTGTGTGTGTGAGAGCGTAGACTAGACAGTCCTTTGCTTCATATTTTTGTTGTTGCTCATCTTTTTTTTCTCTGGCCTGGTAAATGCGAAAACAACGACAAACTACGCAAAAAAGGTATCCGACTCGTACACAAATAAGCGCTGCGTAGTCTAGATTGTGTCTCACTGTGTGTGTGTGCTGGGGTATGTGTGTGTGTGTGTGCGTGGGTGTGCAGTTGAGTGTTTACATATATTATAACGTTGGATGGCTACTGCGTTTTAGAACGCCACATTAACTACACAACATTGCACAGCAAGGGCGACAGCGAAATGAAAGGACTCGATGCAATGCAGGGGGAGTAACGATGGGGGGAGGGGGAAGGGCTGAAGAAGGGTCCCTTGGACAACAACATGAGCATTTAGCAAAAAGAAAAAGTGTAGTAAAACACACACTCTAAACTAAAGTATTGCTCAACTAAATGATACCCTCTAAGAACATTAAAAATATTTCCCAAACTTTTCGATTTAACTACCCAAAATATTTTGTGCCACATTTTATACAAAAAAGAGTTGCATGAATAAATTAAATTATTATTAAATATATCGAATATATCATTGTCTTCCTACACTACAGAGTATATAAAAGAAAACCTGGCTAAAAGGAAACGTCGCTGGGTTCGCTACAAAATGGTCGTCAGCGTCAACAAAGCGCTCTCCTCATCGTCATCGTCGTCGTCATCGTCGTTCTCGACGTCTCTTGTCACAAGCAAAACAAACTGCAAATTGTATGACAACGCCCCCCCGCAACGACAGTGCAAATACTCTTGCCACACAGCGGAGCCAATTCGAGACAAACTTGCTGAAAACTTTGTGCGTTAATCCGCTGAGAAAGTCATTGATTGCTCTCGGTTATGAGGTATCAATCGACACAACTTCCCAGTTTAACTTAACTAAACAGCTCATTGACGAACAACAAACAAAGCAAAACAAAACTATAGTATGTCAATTATTGAAATTGAAATCAAAATAAAATATGTTTTAAAAGCAGGAATTGTAATTTATAGAAAAACGATACTGAAAAAAATAATAATCATAAAATAAAAAAATTTAGGATTCTCTTTGTATTTTGTATTATGACTATGTTGAGTATGAATTTCATTAATTTTAGTTTAGTTTAGTTAGTAGATACTAACAAATATATCTAGAGTACGAAACTAATTTCTATTTGAAATCTGAAAAGTTGCAAACTATCTAAGCTACATCACTTAATATAGTACACATTTAAAAATTACTATAAACAAGTAAGAAAGTTAGAGTGGAGTGTGCTCGACTGTGAGATACTCGCTACCCATTTTGAATAAAAAAAACAAATTAGCAGGGCATTATTCTTAAAATATACCAAAACAGTATTTTTAGTATTTCTGAATATTACTAAAATACCATAGAGTGCAACATATATTATACTACATAGACTGGCAGCCAAAGCATCTAAAACCCCTAAGTAAGTAAGTAGGCGTTTTTTGGCATACAAAAGTATTTATTTAATACCTTTGACAACAAAATTTTCAAAACTCTTAAATACTATAGTTATTATTGTGGGTACCAAAAACAGCTCTAGCTTCAATATTACGTATGCTATTTAATTTTTGTCGATTTGCGGAGGCGGAAGTGGGCGTTGCAAAAATTTGAAACAAACTTGATCTGCGTGCAAACATTACAAGTGCTTCCGAAAAAAGAACTATATCTCTATCTTTTATAGTCTCTGAGATCTAGGTGTTCATACGGACAAACAGACAGACAGACGGATATGATTAATCGGCTCAGCTGTTGACGCTGATCAAGAATATATATACTTAATGGGATCGGTGATGTCTCCTTCTGCCTGTTGAATACATTTCCTGCCGTTAAAAAGTTATAATACCCTTCTACCCTATGGCTAGCGGGTATAAAAATATATCTTAATAATTTTTGTACAACTTACACTTTTTGCATATAAAATTGCTAACCGTTAAACCAATAAATTTTACGAAATTTTCACAAATTGTTAAATCTTTTTTTAAATTGTATTTTTTATATATTATAATTAAGACGAAAGAATAAAGTTCAATCGTTTTAAGTTCAGAATCTTCAAATTTAACGAAGAATATTGTAGGTGATGCTATTCTTATTTTTGACAAACAAAAAATTAAGAAAAAAAAAATGCGATAAAATTATCATCCCAAAAACAGTTTTAAAGGGGACCAAAAAAAAAAGTTTTGAAACATTTTTCACTTGCTTTTTTTAATTTTGGAGCTCTATATTTTAATTGCATTGTTAATACCTTTGAATTGAATACTATCTAAAGCGACATTATCTAAAGTGAATAAGATCATAAACTAAATATTTCTTTATTTTGAGTAAAATGCAATTTTTAAGCTTTTGGTTAGCATTTTAATTAGAGCTATGAATGATTTTTGAATTATTTTTATGTTTTAAGAATGGAAACCAAAAAATGAACGGAATTATATATTTTATCGTAAAACAAAAAATGTTCTTACAATCAATCCTAGCTCTAAATTTGCACTATATATACTATACTACATATACATACATATATACTATATATATATAATGCAGAGCTATAAAAATAACCCTTACGTATTTTGAATATTGTTTGAGCTTGAGCTCCCCCAGAGAATTACCCATATGGAAACTTCTTCGTCTAGCTGATGGACTCTCAGTGTTGAGCAGATGCCTTGGCCCTTGGGGCAGCAAAACTTGCAGGGCAAATGTTGTTTGTGTTATATCCGCTGTGGCAGTAGCCCGTTGTTGTCTAGCCCTCTCGCTCTCGCTCTCGTTCTGTCTCTATCTCTCTCTATGTGTGTGTGTGTGCGTTACAGGATGTGGCGCATTTTTATTCCGGCATTTAGCAATTTTCTGTATTTTGCTGGCTTCTACTTCTGATGCTGCTGCTGTTCGCCATCGTCGCTCGTCGCTCGTTGTCATTGTCCTTTCGCTTTTCTTTGGCTCGCAGCTGCTAGGGAAATTCAAATTCAAATTCTCATGTGCTGCCTCCCCGTCCCTGACCGTTCTTACCGCCTCTCATGCATACGCTGCCCTCGTCATATAAGTATGCTCATATATTTTTATTCCCCCATTTGTCCAGACTTCCCTCCGTTCCTCTCCTCCTCGCCTCGCTTCCAACTCCCACTTGTTAGCGTAATGATGCGTTATGCATAGAGAGCTTAGAGAGCATCGCTCGTCCTGCAACTAAATAGATGTGCTAAACCCCCTCTTGGGAGTGCGATAGAGGGTAGAGGGGGTGGAGAGAGAAGTTTGTTTTAATTTCCGTTTGATTTCAGGCAATGCCGGACGAGCAAAGAGCACAGAGACAACGACACAACGATTCAGGGGGGGCAAAAGGCGCAGGGCGTTAATGAGTGCGACTTTTTGCCAAATTTAAAAGCAATTTCATTTCGTTTTTATCATATGTGCGTATGTGTACGTGAGTGTGTGTGTATATGTGTTTGTGTGTGTGGCACAACAACTGGCAAATGCCAAAAGCAAAGTTACATCATAATTTCTATTAGACAAAAGTTTTTCGAATGCGCAACTTTGCCCAGCAGCACAAATGTGTAAAATATAAAATCAACGTATGGCAAATATTTTTGTTCGCCCAACAAAAAGCCCAATATACATATATACCATATATGTATGTATGTGCGTATATCTGAGATCTTTGTGTCGAGTGTTCATTGGCTTTGCTGCGGTTGCATAGTTGCACTTTGCATTTTGTTGCTCGGAGCTCCAATTGCATTTACCGCAAGGGACAGTTGCTGTTTTGATTTATTAATTACAATTTATAATCCCGCATCCTGCAGCAAGACACAAGCCTGCAGCTGACACTCGACAAGCTCAAGTTTTTGATAGCTCACAACAACAACAACAACAACAGCAGATGTTGCAAGTGTAGCAGCAACAAGCGATAAGAATAAACGATTAGAAGATGAGCTGCAGCCTCTAGAGAATTTCTCCCTCTCCCGCTCTCTCTTTCACTCTCTCTCTCTCTCTCTCTCTCTGGCAGGTGGCAGTCACTTCCGATGCTACAATTGTCAGCTCTGATTACCCTTCATCCCGCCTTATATGAGCATTCTCATCTCACAATTCCTGTGCATATTTCATGCTGGCATTAGACTGACTTAGCAGCACTTTTCACTCCATAAATTTCCATCGCACTGACATTGTTCTCTCTGGCCATTAAAAGCAGTTCAACTTATTTAAGATCGAATAGATCGCATACTCTATAAGGTGAATTACTTTAGTTCTAATCGCAAGACACACACACGTGGGCGCAACATGTTCGAGCACCAACAAGTTCGTTTGCAACTCAAACTCAATTCGAACGCTGCGCTAAAAAGTATGCAACGAGAAAGGAAAAACGTAGAAGAAAAGACAAACTTGGCATATTTTAATATTGTCTTAAGCCCTTAAATGTCATCTCAATGGACTTTGATTTGTTTGCTGTATGAAATGCAGCTGTGGCTGCTCGCCAAATAGTACACGTCCTTTAGATTTTTAATCTCATCAACGACGCAGCCACAAAAATAGAATAGAAAATTCGCAATGCGCGGCATTTGGGGAGCTAGCCTCATTTTCACTTTTGTGGTTGCGGCCAACATGAGCTCATTTTGGCCAAGGATTTATGGCTGGCTCAAGTCGATGTCGCACGCCCGCCCAGTTTCAGTTTCAGTTTTAGCTTCAGCTTCGGATTCGGTTTGAGTATGAATTTGAGTTGAGTTGAGTTCAGTTCAGTTTATTTAAAAATCTGTCGGCTGGCCAAAAAGTTTGCCGTCGTTTGCCGACTGGCACAATGGCCGCATTGATCATCTTGTCGTTTGCTAGATAAATGGCCCGGGGGACATTTTTAATTTACTGTCGCGGCTTAAGCAAAGGCCACAATGATAACGTGGCCAGAACGTGCCACAGAGCTGTTGAGGCAGCATTGAGGCTGCTGCTTGCTGCCTGCTTTTTGTTTGCTTCTAATTATTAATCAGATTTGTTGGGGACTCCTCCTGGACTCTTGCGTCCAGGGCTTTTTGCTAATGTCCTGTGTATCCTTCAACATTCAACTAGCTGTAATGAGCGACCATTGAGCGTAAATCGCATTCGCTTTCAGCGTCGCAATCAGCGTCACTTTTCTCCTTCTCTCATATTTATTCTGTGCTCCGCAATTAAATATAACAGGCGGCCAGAAGGTATCTTAAAGTCTATTTATAACGTTCTTCTTTTGTCTGGGGATATGAGTGCCCATATTTATTTACTTTACATAAATTTCATTACATACTTTAATCAATTCCCATACTCAAAAAATTATACTTACTTCTTTTATTCTCTATATTACAAACAGCAAACATTAAATATGAACTTCATTTTCTAAAAAGAATACATTTGAATTATTCGAATCTCATTTTTACAGTTTAGCAAGATTGTTTAATGTACAAATGAGGAATAATTTTATGTTCTTTTATTTATATAAAATTGTTAGCTAACGTTTAAATTGTATTCATATATTTTCAAAACTTCAGTGCAAGCAGAAATTTAAATTTTAATATATGCAAATTTTATATTATTTCTTTACTTTTACTGTTAAAAATAGTAATCATATTTTTTTTTAAATAAATTAAAATATCGGAAAGAAATAGTTTTTTATGGCAAAAACGGATGCTGCAGTTGGAACTCAGTTGCTTGGATTTGGTATCCATTATATTTTACGCTATATCGATATACCAAATATAACATTTGGTGTAATTTGGTAATTCATCAGTATATTAATTTAGTATATTGTGAGAATAATATTCCTTCACTTTGGTTTGTTTTTTAGCTTTCGAATTTATAATTCCTTTATTTATTTCGTTATTATTATTTTATTATTTGTTTATTTTTTAAATTCTAATGTGTTTTCTATTTATATACTATGTATGTTTGAACAAGCATCAAAGTTTAATTTAGTTTAATTTAATTTCATCACATATTTGAATCTATATCCATACTCAAATATACTTTGTTATTATTCTTAATTTGAATCTATATCCATACTCAAATATACTATGTTATTATTCTTTTAATTTATGTTGAATTATATTATTTACTAGAAAAGTATACATCTGAATTTTGCAACTCTCACTTTGACAGTTAAGCTAGTTGGCAATTAGGTAAATAACCTTAACCTTGTTGGTTTGTTTGAAGTGTAATAGTAATCCATATACCAAATATATCATTCCGTGTAATTTAGTATTATTTCAGTATGTCTATTTGGTATATTTTGAAAATAATACTGCTGCCTTGTTTTGTTTTTTAGCTTTCTTTAATGTTATTTTTTGCTTATTTATTTTTTTATTATTATTTTATATTATTATTTCTTTATTTACCAAATTGTGTTTTATAATTCATTTATATCTCAATTATTTTTCCTGTATTAATTTGTTATTATTTTGTATTTTAATATATCTTTATTTACCAACTTCTGTTCTATAAAATGCTTAAGCTAATTAGAGAGCCATAATCTCATCCTTCCACTCATATTAACAATTTAGCTTAGCTTTAACCTTGTCAGCCGCAAATGAACAGTTATTCCTTAAGGAAATACTATGCGTATACTTGATATTTGCGATAATATTCAAAAGACAGTTGAAGTATTCATATCATTCATTGCATTCGTCACCTTAGTTTAAATAGTGATGAAAGTTCGTTCACAAGGGAAGAAAAGTTTGCATTAATTCTGTCAAATGAAATGTTATAGAAAATAGCAAAACTAAACGCTAAAGTTTTTAGCTGTTCCCAAAGCGACTCACATATAGAATATAGAAGCAACTGAAGGCAGCGGGGAGAGGAAGCGTTGCATATGCTGCTAATGCGAAAGCAAAAACAAAAACAGAAACAGAAACAGAAGCGAATGCGAATGCGAATGGTTTTTGGGTAGCGTTGACTTGGCTTTGGCTTTGGCGTTGGCTTGGCTTTAGTTAACATAAGGAGGCTGTTAATAAATATTAAATACATTTTGGGCCACGTCAAATGGCAACTTCAAAGCACGCACGTAAAACGTTTACTTTGAAGGCGTCGTCCTTTAGGATCATCTTCATCATCTCTGTCAAAATCATCATCAACATCAGCTTCAGTGGCGGCTTTTGGCTTTCGTTCTTGTTGTTGTCGGCTTAGGCCGCGGGGTCGTCAGCGAGTGGAGTGGAGAGAGGGGGAGAAGGGAAACGGGGCATGCCAGCGACTGCTCAATTAACAAAATGACGGCAAAAGAGACAGAGAGAGAGCGCAGAGGGAATATGAATTGGGAGCGAGAGCGAGAGCGAGAGAGCAAGGCGAAAGCAAATGTCAAAAGTGTTTTCTAATTTGCGCAACACTCGACAGCAACAGCAACAACAGCAACAATAAAGCCAAATGTATTTAACAAAGTGCCGAAAAAAATGCTCCAGCGAAAGCCGGAGGAAGGGCGCCCAGTTCTCAGTTCTCAGCTCTCAGTTCTCTTTCCGAGTTCTCCGAGTACAAAAATGTTTAATTTATCAAATGTCAACGCCTAAAAGACGGCAACATTTGTCGTCGTCAATGACAATGTTGATGACTACAGCGCCGTCGACGTCGACTGCGACTGCGACGCTGACATTGTTAATACATCGCCGCGATGCCCAGTTCTCAGTTCTCAGTTCTCAGTTCCTCATCCTTCCTCCCTCCCTTTGCTCATGCAATTTTTGGACGACGCGACGTCCGCCCGCGGCAATGTTTTGAAAAATGAGCGTAGATTTTCCCATACGGTATTATTTATTGTCGCCATCTCCACTCTCCGCTCTCTCCTTCCTCCCCCTCTCCCACTCGCTTCTTGAGTTGCCACCCACAAGTTGAGTCAGCGTCGTGCATTTGTATAATGAATTTGACAAGTGAATTGTATCAGCAGCTGTTTTCTATAATTGAAGATGACTAAGAGACAACAATGAGACAACGACAAAATGCGAATAAAAAGAGTACTCCAAAGAAAAAGAAGAACAAAGGTGTTCTTAGATCGAAATTGAATTGATCGAGCATTGAATTCATTCAACTAAGACTTGAGCTAAATTAGAGGGGAACATAAACAAAATGTCCATACAAAAGTTGAAATAAAAAATCGAATGAGAATGAGCAATTTGCATTTGTCTAGAGAGCGAAAAAAGTTACAAATAATTGCAGATAATTTTTCATAGAAAGTTGTACTGTAAAGTATATTTGATTTTCTTTTAGCTTTTGAGTTTTTGGTATTTTTTAAACACTCAAAATGTAGAACACTTAAAATGTATATCGTTATATCAAGTATACTTGGCCCTCCCCTAACACGGACTCTTTTGGCACGAACTCGGTCTTACACGGTTACAAATTTGCTCCCATCTCCCTTTTAACAGGCTAAAAACCTCGTTCTTACACAATTTTTTTGATAAACAGCCACCAAACGAGAAAACATGTTCAAGGTAACTGGCTTAAACTATAAATGCCACCAAATGCATTTCAAATTTGATATGAAAAGAAACATATGATCTCCTTACTTTTTAACATTAAGTTTCTATAAAGTTTAGCCTGTTAATTAATTATATGAAGCAACATTTTAAATTGAATACCAACTTTTAATTTTGAAAATATGAATGTTATGCATTTATTAAAAGCATATGCATAATAACTTTTGGTTAATTCTAAACAAATGTATGAAACTTTAATAAAAACAGTATGGTTTTATTGAAAATGAGTAACGAGTATTTCACCCATTTTAACTTGTTAATTATGCTTGCTTCAGATTTCGATTTTTAAATTGTTTAAAATGAAGCTGTGATATTTAATTTCAATTAAAAGTCAGGCATAAGAAAATTAATGCAATTTAATAATAGAAGTAAATACATATATACAAATATTATGAATAGAAATAACATAAACAAATAATAATAATAATACAAACATATAATAATATAAGAAAATAATAATTAAAATTTAATTTTAACTAAAGTCGAATTATCTTTTAAATATAAAAAGTGGGATCATATTATATTTATCGATGAAAAATAAGTATCAATAAATATAATATTGTTCCGCACTTTTTGAAAAATATTTCAATATTTAACATTCCACACAGTTTAATTTCAATGATACTCGATTAAATTTCTCTCTTGGCATTTGTATTGGCTTATAATTATAAAATTGCAAACAAATTAAAGATTTAGAAGTCAAACTTACCTCTTAGATCCTTAAATTTTAAATTACTTGAGTTGATGGAAATTTTAATAAATATATTGTTATTCGAAACTGAATTAAATTTCGTTTATTTTGTATATATTGATAATGTCATATTACAAATAATATGAAATTAAATATAATTCCAATACTTAACGATACTTAAATGCATAAAATAGAACAGTTAACTCAACTAAAAAAAGAATTTAAATGTAGAAATTAAGCAAAAGAAAATAAAAAGATATCTAACAATATAATTCTTCGATATTTTTATTGAATGAACAATGAGGATTATAAACTAAGTGCTGTGATAACTAATGCTTGCTTATTTATCATAATGAAGTGATACCAGAATTGTTATTAATTTAATTAGGTTTACTCTACTATGAGAAAAGTACCATCAAGCCTTTATTCTTCGAATTTACAACTATAAATTCAGCTCGCTTTTAACGATGTTTCCCATAAACATAAATTCTGGCGAAAAATATTTAGTTTTGCATTCCAAGAAATCTGAGTTTAGTCATTTAGTATTTGCAATTAATTTAGAATGTTGATTTGAATTAAATGTTTGAATTTTGATTAAATATTTTCTGTAATTCAATAATTAACATGTTATTAAATATGCTATTCAAATTCGTTGCGCTTATCGATCTAAGCGTCCCTTCACGTTTTTTTTTTAAGCAACACAAAAAGCCGCTCAAGGCCAAACTCGAAGCTCCAGCTGCGAACTTGTTATCCGGCCAACGTCCATTTGATGTCCTTTCTATGGTATCCCCGCTTTTCCGCTTTCCTTTCCCCCTTTTGCGACGCCTTTGCAGCCGTAAAAAAAAGATGGCAAAATTCACGATAGCGAGCGGGGGCATAAAACAAAATGTATCTGCAAATATCTTTGGCCCCATCTTAATATTTATTTGTATTCGCATTTATATTGCCGTCTATTCGCTCAGTTTTTCCTCGCTTTCGATGTTAGTTGTTATTTTTTTTTTTTTTGTGTTGTGTGTTGTTGCTCGCTTGTTTTGTTTTTACAGCTCACGTAAAATTGACCACAAATGGTGAGCACATTCCTCGAGGTTCTCTCTTCCCCCCTCCCCCTCTCGACCACAAAACCCCTCGCCGGCGAAGCGCAGGCTTCATTCAATGTCCGTTCAATTACACGCACGATTTCCGCTTCCTGCGGCGGCGTCGGCGGCGACACAAGAAATAATAAAAAGCGCTAGCAAAAAAAGCAAAAAAAAAAGATGGGAAAAAAGATGGAAAAAGCAGCGAACGAGCAGCAGTAGAAGAAGATGATGAAGAAAATTTGCCGATACTTTTCGTGTGCGTTTATTTGACAAATATAAAACACATTTTCACCCCGGACAAACGCAGATGCCGCCGTCGTGGAGTCTTGGAGTGTCCTGCCGGACTCTAGATCCAGATCCTGATCCAGACCGACTGAGCATTAATAAAAATAATATTTTCGCAGCGCCAACGACAAAGTGTTGTGCAAGTGTGTGTGTATGTGTGTGTGTGTGTGTGTGTTGTAAAGTGGCAAAAACTCAGCAGGCGTTGCTGCAAAAAATTGTCGAGCTCAGCAGGAAACGTTCGCGTTCTGTGTCCTGTGTCCTGCTGCTGCTGCTGTTGTTGTTGTTGTTGTTGTTGTTGCCACCTTCCTCCTTGCCTCCTCCTTGTTACTGTCTTTTCTGCTGCTGCTGGTCGTCAAGCTTTTGGGCCAAGTTTTGTTGCCACTTTGCAAATATTTGCTTGTCGTTTGGCTACGCGCAAAACACTTTTGCAACAGGAGCGTCCACCACGCCCCCTTCCGCCTTTCCTCTCTTCCCTTTCCACCTTTCGCAGGCAACCACAAAAACCTCAACCCCAATTGCTTTCAGTGTGACCCATCTTTAGTTCGTTTGTTTTTACCCTCCCCCACACACTCTGCTTGCCCTTTTCGCTTTTCGTTTTTTTTTTTCTGTTTGCTGCCCCTCGCTCTGCATCATCGACATCTTTTTCGCATGTGTCAAAAACTTTGGAAACTTCATTACGGTTATTTGGGAAGCGCGCGTGAAAGGCGCTCTGCAAACGCCACGCCCCCTTCTCAGCACACGCCCCTCTTCGCACACACACACCCACAGTCACACACATGCAAATGCAGCGCAAATTAGCAGACTGCTTGGCCAAGTCCAAGTTATTACCGTTAATTCTGTTTGCGTCAAAGTTTCGCTTTGGTTTTCCTATTGATACCCTAGCAAGGACTGCAACTAAGCTAGGGTATTTTAAGTGGTGTATGCAAGTGGCATAGATAGTGAGTGAGTGTGCTTATAAAACTACTCTTAAGACAAACTTTAATTCGATTTAAGTTAGAACAAGTAAGAAAGCTACAGTCGAGTGTACTCGACTGTGAGATACCCGCTACCCAATTAGAATAAAAGAAATATATTTTGCGGTATTTTTCTCAAAAATACTAAATATACTGGAAAATACTAAAAAATATACCAAATGTTATATTTGGTATATATCAGATTGTCAGCCAAAGCAACTAAGACCCCTAGTAAGAAGGCGTTTTTGTCCATACAAAAGTATTTCTTTAATGACTTCGACAATTTTTATCTGATCGCAACCAAATTTTCAGGAATCATAACTACTATAATAATTATTGTATATACCAAAATTTAAACTCTAGCTTTAAAATTACGCTTGTTATTCGATTTTTTTTATTTGCGGGGGCGGAAGTGGGCGTGGCAAAAATTTGAAACAAACTTGATCTGCGTGCAAACATAACATATGCTGTCGAAAAAAAATTATAGCTCTATCTCTTATAGTCTCTGAGATCCAGTGTTTCATACGGACGGACGGACAGACACACAGACGGACAGACGGACATGACTTGATCGTCTCGGCTGTTGACGCTGATCAAAAATATATATACTTTATAGGGTCGGCTATGCCTCCTTCTGCCTGTTACATACATTTCCTGCCGGCACAAAGTTATAATACCCTTCTATCCTATGGGTAGCGGGTATAAAAACCCAATCTCATTGCACTGACAAATGCATCAAAATTTGAGCCTCTTAGCTCTTAGCATTTGGCCTTGCGTATTGTTAGCTGACTCAGTCGGTTAGAGAGTGAATATATCCATACAACTATATACCGTGACTACGTTTTAGTTGAAATGGGAATTTCTATAAACTCAGCTTTATTGCACTGAAGATGACAGCTTCCTAAGTCTTAGTATTTATGATGTGAATTGATACAGAGGTAATACATTTGGAATGATAGGGACAATACCTACATTACAGCCAACATTGATGCACGATTTAGATTACTTGGAGTAAGTATGAATGAAAAACTCAGTCTTATTTCACTCACAAAAGTGTGAGTGAATATATTTATATTGTACCTATCATTCTATTCAACACTGATAAGTGATTTAGGTTACTTGGAGGGAGAATGAATAAAAAAAAACCCAGTCTTCTGGCACTAACAAATGCATCAAAATTTGAGCCTCTTAGTTCTTACGATAGGGACTGTGCTTTGTTAGTTTACTCCTTTATATAGAGAGGGGATATATTTAGAGAATTATAAATTGTGACTACTTTTTAATTAAAGTGGGAATTTTAATAAACCCAGTCTTCTTGCACTAAAGATAGAAGCCTCCTTCCTAACTCTTACCATTTGTGTTGTGTCTTAATAAATATATTTGGAATGATAGGCATAATCTAATAATCTTAGCAAACATGGATGTGCGCTTTAGATTACTAAGAGTATATTTATATTGTGATCAATTAGTGTAACTTTAATGCACGATAATGTTGGAGCCAGAATGAATGAAAAACCCAGCCATATTGCACTATCAAATTAGTACAAGTTGCCGCCTACAAGCTCTCACCATTTGAAATGTGCGTTTATAGTTCAGTCATATATAATATGTATATTTTTGAACGAATATAATATTATGACGAATTTATTTTTGCTTGGTGTTGTTTCATCTAACACACTATCATTTATTTGCATTTCTGAGTCTCCATTTCAAGCGATATTTTCAAAATTTGAATTATAACCGCACATTTTACAAAAAAAAAAAAAATAAATAAAAAAAATAAAAACACTTTTTGAAATAACTTGCCGAACTTCTGTTAGGTCCTCACATACAGATTATTATGCAAAATTAGAAAATTTGATTTTGTTTATCCAAATTTAAACTTATAAAGAAAGCATTACATAATATTCATAACATAAATATTCATAATATATATTTTTTATTTTCTAATTACAATGATATTCCTTTTATTTTTTGCAGAGCAAGGGAATTTTCCCAACAAATTAGAAAAATACTTCAACAGCATATCTCAGCTGTTCATCATTTCGTGCAACCGCAAATCCTGCAATCGGTTCGTTTTTCATTTGACCGACTGCCAAATAGTTGGCCACAGAGTCTTAGTCTCAGCCTTTGCTATTGCTCGAAGTGGGGGCGAAGTGTGGTGGGCGTGGCAGCCGCAACACGACGCGTCGTCCTTCCCATCATCTGAATTACTTTCGGCTAGTTTTGGTTACGTTTCGCTTCACCCATTTCCGTTTGTTTTCCTTTCGCTCCTTTTGGCTCCTTTGGTCCGTTTTCTTTATTCTCGCGTGCCGCCCAACAAAATGATAAATTATTTTGTTTACTTTGGCGTGTGGCAACTATTTTCGTCCGCGTATCTGCAGCCGCACATTGATGAGCCATCGATTTCGATACCGATTCCGACTCCGACTCTGTGTGTGGCAAGCAAAAAAACACACACAAGTTGAAGGTGAACTTTAAAGCCGATTCTGCAACAGTTTGCAGACTTTAAGGCAGTCTCAATTCTCAATGTTGCAAGTACAAATCAATGGTCAGCACTTCAAACGCTTATAGAAAAGTTTCACATTCATTTGACATTTGTGCAGCGTGCGAATTGAATTAAATGCGAAACCTACAGAATTCAAAATAAATGAGCTCAAAAGTGCTTAGACATTTTCCTTTTCATCAGGACTTTTTTTATGCATCAATTTATTTTTTTTAAATCTATTTAAAATGAATTATTTATTTAATATGATGAAGACATAATATTCTTTTAATAATTTCTGAAGCTCTTGGCCTTCAATTGAAATCTTTGTGTATTTAATTATTATGATATTATGTTATTTTTATACCCGCTACCCATAGGGTAGAAGGGTATTATAACTTTGTGCCGGCAGGAAACGTATGTAACAGGTAGAACGAGGCATCTCCGACCCTATAAAGTATATATATTCTTGATCAGCGTCAACAGCCGAGACGATCTAGCCATGTCCGTCTGTCCGTCCGTCCGTATGAACACCTAGATCTCAGAGACTATAAAAGATAAAGCTATAATTTTTTTTTCGACAGCATTTGTTATGTTTGCACGCAGATCAAGTTTGATTCAAATTTTTGCCACGCCCACTTCCGGCCCCGCAAATCAAAAAAATCGAATAATAAGCGTAATTTTAAAGCTAGAGTTGCGAATTTTGGTATATACAATAATTACTATAGTAGTTATGATTCCTGAAAATTTGGGGTCGATCAGATAAAAAGATGGAAGTTATTAAAGAAATAGTTTTGTATGGGCAAAAGCGCCTACTTACTAGGGGTCTGAGTTGCTTTGGCCGACAATCTGGCACATTGTGCCGTCTATGGTATATTTTGAATGGTGTACTATATCGATATACCAAATATACCTTTCGGTATATTTTTAATATTTTTGCAGTATATTCGGTATATTTTTTGAAAATGATACCGCAATATTTTGCCTTTATTAATTTCTTATTATGTGTGTTATGTTATAGAATATGATAATATGTTCTAATATAACCTAATGAAGGGAAGCTTAAATTCTGTAAGATAATAATAGATAAGAATTAATAAACACACTTTATTTCTTTTCTTTCACTAGGTTTTTTTTTAAATTTATTTAGTCAATAGTCACGTTTAATTATGGGTTCCTCGATTTCTTCTTTGCGATACTTTCTAATTTTAAGTGTTGCGTAATACGTAATGATTACTTAAGTGTTGTAAATGTTTTTGTGTTTAATGATAACTTCACTTTAGTGTTCAGTAGTGCTTACATAGTTTAAGTGTTTTATAATGTAAAAAGATAAACGGATAATAAATGAAGAATTTTTCTATTCTATTATTCAGGCTAGGAACTAACATGAGTTTTGAATACTAAAATAGGTATATTGCGTTTTATAATAAACATTTATTTAGAGTCTATCTTGTGTCGAGAATAACCAAATTGCAAAAATAACATGACAAACTTATTTTATATTTCGAAAATGATTTTTCTCTTTTGGTTGTAACGAGGGAGAAATGTATTTTTGCTTTACTTAGAAAACTAGCTTCGATTTCACATTTTAAACGTTTATTGCAAAATAATAAAAATATGCTTGAGTGCCTTTTCCTCCTCTCTCTCTCTCTCCCTCTCTCTCTTTCTTTGTGCAAAACAATCATCAGCACTTGAAATGAAATTGTTATAAAAATGAAATAAATGAAAATGAACCAAGTAGAAGCTGCTCAAATGGAGACTTCAGCATTAGATTGCTGTGATTGGAATGTTCAACAATTTCGTTATTCAAGCTGACATACTTTGTGGTCTTCTTTCTCTCTCTTTCACTCTTTCTTCTCTGTCTCTCTCTCTCTCTCTCTCTCTCTCTCGCTCGCATTATTGTCTTAGGCAGCGCCTAAAATGGGAAAATAGTAAATGGAAAATCCCTTCACAATGTTAGCTGATTTTTCAACTTTTAATGATGCTTTCTCGCTAAAGTGTAATAGCTGCGAACTGTGGAATTTCGCCAACAGATAAAGTCCGAAAAATGGAGGAGTGAAAAAGGGAAAGACAGAAAGACAGAAAGAGAGATAGAGCGAGAGGAAGAGCGAATAGTTTTATACGTTTTCAAGAAGCTTTTAACGTATTAATGGGCACTCGCCAGAGGCGAAGCTGTGGGAAATGGATTTTTTGAAGCTGGCAGCCCAGACTTGTGTTCGCATTATATCCACCTCTATCGCTAATTTGCTCTCTCTCTCTCTCTCTTTTCCTTCCCTTCTCGCTCTCTCTCTCTCTCTAGCCGATTGTTGCTCGGTTTTTACGAGCCAAAAAGTGCTGACTGTTGTCCATTTAGTTGCTCCAAAATTGTTGACATCAAACTGTCGCCATTGTCGTCCACGTCCAAGTGTTGCTCGTTGTTGTTGTTGTTGTTGTAGAAGTTGTTGTGGAAGTTGTTGTTGTGGTTGTGTTAGTGTTAGCGATTTCCATCTGCAATGTCTTCAGCTGGCTACGATTTGCGGCTCTGCGTATGTTTTGTGGCAAATGCTAACAGTTTTTGTGTAATTGTCAACAGCAACGACGACGACGACAATGAGAAATGTACGTAAACAAGCAAATGAGCTGGGGCACAAAATGTTGTGCAATCATCAGCAGTTTTAGTCCCCCAACTAACTAACCGCAAGCCCGAAAGCGAAACAGATTCAAGTCCGGGCAAACTGAAGAAGATTATTTTATGGCTTCAACTATGTGTGTTTGTGTGTGTGTGTGTTTGTGTGTGCTGCACACACTTTCATTTATTGAGTTAACTAAACAGAGGCAACTCTGCTCTAGAGGTGGCAAACAACACTCAAAACTGCCAACTTGGAAATCTTGTGGGCTGCGTTACGTTATTTCCGCACAAGGATTAAGCACTTGGCCAACGGCTGCTGCTTCTGCTTCTGCTTCCGTTTGCTGGCAGGATTATCGTTTTGCTGAAATGGCAATGCGAAGCCAAAGAGCCACAGAGCTCCATTGCCAATGGCAACCGGGCCAAAAAGCAACAGCAAAAGCGGCCACAATAAAAATGCAAAAAAGGTGCGACAGACCATGAACCAAGCTTTCCTTTCCATTCCCTTTTTTTTCGTCTCTCTCTCTCTCTCTCTCTCTTTCTGTATGTTTGCCCCATAGATCTTTCATCATAGATAAAAGCGAGTTTAAGCTCGACAACAGCAAAACGCAGCGCATAAACATGTTATTATTATTATTAGTACATATACACACTTACATACATACGTATACCTACATATATGTATTTGTTTTGTTGCTCGCATATATTTAGAGCATATTTATTTTGTATGCAGTTCTCTCTGTCTCTCTCTTTGTTGTCGTTGCAAAGCTGCTTACAGTTTGACAAGCACTGAGCTGCAGCTGCATCGCCTTGCAAATGATTGTCAAAGCAACCTGCACACACACACACACACACGCGCGCGCGTACATGTACAGCACACACTCACACAGACTCATTCTGGCGGGCACATGTTACTAACATTGTCTACTTAGTTAAGTTGTTATTTTTATTATAGCCAGCCTTCAGGCAAAGTCGGGCAGCTGCAGCTTCACTTCTCCCTCTCTTCCCTCATATTCGCTCTCTTGCTATCTCGCTCACTCCTTACTCCGCTGTGTTGCCCACGCTATTATGACAACATAAGTTCACAGATAGATGGAAACTGCCAGATAGTTACAGTTTCAGTCTCTCTCTCAGCGAAGAAGACGAAGATGAAGACGGGAAAAGCAAAGTGTGGAAGCTAGGTAACAGAATATTCCAGCGTTTTGAGCGCTTAGTAATAACAACAGCAGAAACAACTAACAAGCTGAACCTATGGCAAGACAAAAGAGCGAGCGAGACGGCAACTCTATGAAATATGAAGAAAGTGAGAGCGAGCGCGATGAACACAAAAATACCCTGTAGGGAATTCAATTATTCAATATTTGAATTCATTGAGTCAGTTGTTCAGTTCATTTATTAAATATAAATGAATTCAATCAATTTTTGTACCTGCAGTCATCAATCATTGACTAAATCAGTAGTTCAATCAAGCTTTCTAAAATGGAATTACCCTTCTGATCAGAAATTAATGAATTTAGTCTAAAATTTAGATATATCAGTTATATGATATATTCAACTATATTTGCATGACTCAATCACTTAATAAGGGAGAACATCGATTATTAATTGTGTTAATCATGAAACAATTAAACATATTAATGATTTACTTTACTCGATTATTAATCTGCATTAAATTGAAATGTTCAGTAATGAGTCAATCATTCAATAAGCGTCTACATCAAATAAATAAGCATATCAATTAATCATAGCAATTGACGTTTTCTCATATCAACAAATGTGATTGCCAATCATTCAATCAATAAGCTTGCAAATTATTTTAATTAATTAATTAAAAAATAAAGTTTGCAATTAATACGAAAATTGAAAATGTTTAACTATTATTTATAAATCTAAATTTTTTCTTTTTCAATATAATATTAAAAAAAAATTATAAATTACTACATAATTCGAAATTTTTAATTTTTTTTTAAATTAGAATTAATAACTTTTTTTTCTATTTGTCAAACGATGAAAATCATAATTTACAAAGCTTTATATAATGTATAAAGATTTCGGAATAATTGTCTTAAATTGTTTGATCAACATTAACTTCTATTTTTATGATATCCTTTAATGAATGCAATAAGAATAAATTGCTTTAAAATGTTTAAATATTATATGTACACAATTTGTTTTTAATTTATAATGGAATTGATAGTTATTTATGAATAATACAAAATTAATATTTATAACTTCTTTATTATTCATTAATAACTTTCAGTTCCATAATGAAAAATAAATTCTATGATGCAATATGTATATTTTTTAAAACTAATTTATAAAAATATTAAAGTTTTATAATATTATTTAAAAGCTAATATTATACAAAAAATTCATACACAAATAATATATACTAATTTTAATGTGTATTGAGTTCAAAGTTGTGGTGTATTTATAATGAGAAAGGATTTCTGAATAATTGTTGAAATTAATTAGTTCACAAATGAAATGTAATAAGCTGTTGATTACCTCTCGCGATTGTATAATATTACAGGGTATAGCAATGCTGGTTGATACTACTTGAGCCAAGCTGAGCGCAGGTAAGAATAACAGCAGCGATAAAGGAGAAGGAGAAGGAGACGAGGAGGCAAGGTTGTAGCAATGGCAACGTTGCTGCAGGGCAGTAGGAATAACAACAACAACAACAACAACAGCAGAAACGGACCAGGAGAAGGAGACGGAGAAGGAGAAGGGCAGAGGGAAGGACAACATTGGCGACAACAAGGACAATGCACAGGAGCTGCGATGCGGATGGCAAGAAGGACAAAGCATTTGGAGTTGCTTGCTTGATTTCATTGAAATTGCTTGGCAAAGCAAGTAGATGATAGATAAGTTAACGATATAGCTATAGCCATAGGTAGAGCTAAATCCTTCTCCTCCCACTCCCACTCCTCCTCCTCCACCTGCCGATATGCGGATGAGGATAAGGCGAAAGTCAAAGTGGAGGGGAATGGGAACTCGGGTCATGGTAAGTAGCCATAACAGTTAACCAGAAACGAGTTAAGAAGATCGGAATGTCGCTGATAACAAAATGGCCGGTTTCAAGTCAACTCGAACAGCGGGGCAAAAGCTCTGAGCTCTCTGAGCATTCATAAGGATTACAAAGGACACCTCACACCATAATAATGACCTGCAATTCATGAATAACAGCTAAACTGAAAGACATATCACTTCAGCTAAGTGTTGCTATTTCGCTTGAGTAAATTACTTTCCACTTTTGCAGTTCACGATTATATAGAACATCAAGTTAATATCCGAGTTAATTTAAGTCCATTTGTAGTATATAATATTATAAATCTTGTTGACTTTAATACTAAATATATGTATGCCCTATTTGTGGCATTCAATCAAATATTTATTCACTATACTTTCCATTATTATATATATGGGTAATTCCATGACGGAATTTGTCATTGAATATAACATAAACTGAAACAATTTTAAAAATAAGAAAAGTTTATTTTTATAGCTCTAGATAAGTTCTTTAATTAGAGCTAAGAATGGTTTTTTGAATTTTCTTTCTGTTTTGTTTTCTGTTGTGATAATTGCAAAAATTAACCAATTCATACGCAAAACCAAAAAAATGAACGAAATTATATATTTTATCGGAAAACAGATCAAGTTCCTAAAATCAATCTTAGCTCTAAATATAGTGCTTATCTAAAGCTTTAAGAATAACATTCACTTATTTTTAAAATTGTTTCAAATTATGTTATTTTCACTGCAGTGCACTGTAAAAAGTCTCGCACGGGATAAATTTCGCTATGGAATTACCCATATCATACTTTTTGTTGATTTAAACACTCACTAAATATAATTGTTTAGTATTTCTAGTCTTTACTTTCTAAGAAAGTAAGATAGGAGTAGTAGAATGTTCTTCCAACTATAGAATCAAAAAAATTAAGTAATGGAGTTAAGAACTATATCATTGATAAAAATATATATATATTTTTTTTCTCACTTACATGAATAAAATTCTGTAGTACAACAATTTAAATCAGTCCGATATTTTGTTTTTTACTTTACATAAAGAAACAAGTAAGAAAGCTACAGTCGAGTATGCTCGACTGTGAGATACCCGCTACCCATTTTGAATAAAAGCAATATATTTTGCGGTATTATTCTCAAAATTATTTTACTACAAAAATACTAAAAATATATTTTGGGGTATTATTATTAAAATATACCAAATATACTAAAAACAATAAAAATACCAAATGGTATATTAGACCCCTAGTAAGTAGGCGTGTTTGCCCATACAAAAGTATTTCTTTAATAACTTCGACAATTTTTATCTGATCGAAACCAAATTTTCAGGAATCATAAATACTATACTTATTATTGTATATACCAAAATTCGCAATTCTAGTTTTATAATTACGCTTGTTATTCGATTTTTTTATTTACGGGGGCGGAAGGGGGCGTGGCAAAAATTTGAAACAAACTTGATCTGCGTGCAAACATAACAAATGCTGTCGAAAAATTAAAGCTCTATCTCTTATAGTCTCTGAGATCTAGGTGTTCATATGGACGGACGGACAGACGGACAGACACACAGACACACAGACGGACATGGCCAGATCGTCTCGGCTGTTGACGCTGATCAAGAATATATATACTTTATAGGGTCGGAGATGCCTCCTTCTACCTGTTACATACATTTCCTGCCGGCACAAAGTTATAATACCCTTCTACCCTATGGGTAGCGGGTATAAAAAATAAATCAAATTTAATTCAATTTGTAGGATTTACCACTTTTTATAAGGAATATTTTATATTCCAGAGAATAAATTGTCGAAGCTATTTAAAATATAGTTTTGGATAACAAATACCGCCTACTGCAATCGGGCTTTAACATATTTGGCTGACCGCAAAAATACTAAGGCTAAAGTACTAAATTCAAAATATAGAGCCGAAAATATACCAATCCAGTATATTTTCGCCTATAATCCAGTACATTTTCGCCTCTATGATATATTTTGAGTTTAATACTTCAACGATATACCAAATATAGTCTTTGGTATGCTTTAGTATTTTTGTGGTATATTATTTGGTATATTTTAGAGTATTCACGTTATTATTTTCATATTTTCAATAATTGTTGCACTTTATTCGTCATGTTATTGACGCAATATTGCTATAATTATAACATGTTGTTTACTCATTTGAATTTCCTTCTCTTTAGCATCTTTGTAACTTTTAGGAGACTTGAGTTCGGAATATTGGTTTTGCATTGCCATCGATCGTTGCAGGTTGGCAATGGTAATATGGTCAAGGTGCTTCAGAGTCTCGCAATTGTTTCCATTACTTACACTTAGAGGCAGCTTCTCGATGCTTTGCCTACACAGAAGAAGGATGAGCAGGAGAAGGGGAGGGGGGAGGAATATCATCGAAATTGAGTGCGCTGTGCGCTGCAAGGACAACAGCCGGCAGGACAATGGGAGGTAGGTCAAAAGTGGTTGTGGCAGCTGGCAGCTGGCAGCTGGCAGGACTTTAACTGCTTTACTCTGTGCTGTGCTGTGTGCTGTGGCCATGATGAGAGCTATGAAAATACCTGCAAGGAAATTATACGAAAACTGAACAAGCCCAAAAACAACTCAGCTTGTTATTTTAGAGTTCAAGTTAAAGTTAAGCAGCGCCTGCAGGCATTCAGCCAACAGAATCGGGCAGGCAGGAAGGCAGGCAAGGACTCGAAGCCGACTAAACGGGCAGACGCCAAGCGGCAATGAAGTGCACTTCAATGTGAATGTGAATGTGGATGTGAATGTGGATGGCAACTGTGTCTGTGGGAGTGGGCTGTGTGTGGGTTGCATTCGGCTTTGGGTGCATTAAGCACTGAGCACTGTGTGTCTGTATGTGTGTGTGTGTTTGTTCCAGTGTCATTGTCTGCGCTTCGTATCTTTGTGGAACAATTTTGCCTGAATGCAAGCGGCAAAATGCTTCAATGAATGAGGCAGTCAGAGGAGCCCATTCACACACACAGAGCGAGTGAATAGCCAAGTCTTCCTTTCTCCCTCTCCCTCTCGCTCACTCCCGTGCCCATCTCCTTTATCTTCTATCTGCGTCCATTCGAATGACGCGGCGAATGGCGCAAAAGTTTTTGCCGTTGACTTAAGTGATGGCAAGTGCAAGTGAACAATGTTATTGTTGTATGCCCAAGTATTAGAAGTAGTTGCTGTTGTTGTCGACATTGTTGTTGTTGTTGTTGTTGTAGTTGCTGCAATTAGTGCACATCGCACTATTATTATCATTATGAATTTTAAGCAATCAGCAGCAACAACAACTTTTATTGGGCAACAATTCCACTTAAAGTTGACGCGAAAACTTCAAGAGCGAACTAAGAAGAGAGTGGGAGTGAGAGAGAGGGGAGGCAGCAAAGTTAACGAAACTCTGACTCAGAGGCTGCGCCTTCAAGTGGTTCCTCCTCTAAAGTAAACACACGCAACGAAAAAGAGAACGAGACACACACAGAGAGAGAGAGAGAGAGAGAGCAAAACACAAAAGGCCGCAAAAAGGCCAAGAGAATGCGCCACACAATTGACTTTTGTTTTTATTAGCCCCACTGTTATTCTTCTATTTATTTGTTGTTGTTTACCTATGATAATTGTACTGTTTATTTACGGAATAGCTGTAAAGATACGCTCGCTGCTCCTCCAAAATACTCCGAATGCCATTAAAAGCAATCGCTTCAAGTGTCTTATCATCGAATATCATTTAAAGCACTTTTCCAGCCATATTTGCGAATAAACAATAAAACCGCGAGTTCGTCAAACCTTGCGAATTGTGAAAATAATGGAAATGCAATATGTATATAAAATATTTCTATTATTTTATTTCTTTTTTTATTGCTGACAATTTTTATATATTACAATTCAATTGCATTGTATAAACTAATTTATATTCCTTATTTATTACTTTATTAAATCATACTCAATTCTTGAACTTCCTCTTTATACTAAGTATAAGTAATTAAACCATGTTTAAAATATGCTCAAATTAAGCTATTTCATATTAAATAGATTTATAATTGGGCTTTTACCATAAAAGATAATTAACACATTTGTGCGCAAAAGATTTAACAATGTTTTTTGCCAGCGGATACAAAGACTATCCACGAAACAAATAGTTGAAATACCCCAGTGAAAACTTTTCACAATTTTATTTCCATTGCAGTTAAACGAGACATGCAATTATAAATACCGGTAGAAAGTCAAGAGTCACAAGTTGTCCGAGCGAGCATTCATATCCTATGTTAAAAAGGATACTATGCAAATTTCATAGCACATTTAAGTCCAAATAGTTGTGCGTTATGTTTTGGGGTTTGCTTATGATGTCTGATGCCCATTGAATTACAGTAAACTCTCGCTAATACAAATTACTTTAACTCATATTTTTGAAAAATACAAATTTCACACCACACTGTGTAACTTGTGTTTTTTAATTGTATGCAACATAAAATAGGAAAAAAGCTTCACAGGATTCTTTGTTGTGAGTTTCTACTGTACTGTAATACATAAATATGGGATACAAGTAATATTCTGCGATGATTGCAGCTCAATAAATGGACAAGCCGAATTTTGATTATTGATAGAAGCCAACAAAATTGACAAAAGCCAGCTGCTGTTATGTTATTGTTGTTATTGTTGTTGTTGTTATTGTCGTTGTTGTTGTTGTTAACCATAACCCTTTGGGGTTATGTGCGTGTGAGGATGGCTGGTCGAATGACTGAATTGTCGGCTGAACGAGGGCGGAAAGGAAAAGGAGGGAGGTGGTTACGACAGAGGCTCATGCTGGTTACTGTATAACTGTTGTACCACGCCCAGCGCCAGACGCAATTTGTATGCAAATTTCATGAGAATCTCAACACATGCAAAAACAACAAACCCCACACACCAAAAAAAGAAAGAGACACGAAAAAAAGCACAATAACAACAAATATATACTACATGTGTGTATGTGTACATACACATGTGTATGACAACAACAAAGAATTGACTGTGAGCGCGGAAAAAAAATACAAAACAGAACATGCAACTTAATAAGAAATGGCAAAACAATTGAAAAGTTTTCTGGCGCCGCTCGCAGCAGCCAAAGCAGAGAAAGCAAGAACAGAAGCTTGAACTAACGGTTAATGTCTTCTAGTGCAAAGAGCAGAAAGAGCAAGAAAAGGCGCAGCCTCATTACGGCAGAGTGAGCAGTAAGGTTGCTAGTACAATTAAGTGACAAGTAAACGCAATCAGTGCGCTCTCCTTACACGCGCTCTCGCTCATTCTCTCATTTGTGTTGAGCGACTCTCGCGATCTGCAGTGCACAAAAGAGAAGCCGAAAATGAGCTAACTAAATTTGCAGTGAATGCGTGTGTGTGCAATTAAGTGCGAGATTAGCAATGAGCAGCACACACACACACACACACATATACGTAAAACAAATAACAATAATAGTTAAGGAAAAAGTGAAATTAAAATGAAATCTATGGGACGCGGATTTCTTAAGCATCGTTCTTAGCACATGCCGTCTCGTTTACACCCACTCTCCCTCGCTCACGATATCTCGTTCTTTGTCTAGCTTTCACTACGCCGCTGTGTTAGTGCGAATGCGACGGCAGAAAAATACCAAACATACCAAAGCCACTTTCTATGCAAATTTTTATGTGTTAAATGCATTTTGTTGGATTTAACATTCTCGCTGATTTTTTGGTTTACATTTTTGCATACAAATGAAGCCTGCGCTGCCATCAGTTGCCAAGATGGTTGAACAGTGGCGGGGGAGGGTCGGAAGGCCGCAAGGCGTGAGGAGTGCGTGATTCTGTATGTGTGTGGGTGTATGTGTGCATGGTGGAAGAAAGAGACAACAGAGCAACACACGCAAATTAGAGGATTAAGTAGCTTGGCTGCTGCTTCTGCTGCTGCGCTGCTTCTTGTGCTGCGGCGGCAGCGACGACGACGCTGCAGTCGCCATTTGGGATTCGCTTTGCGCTGTGCGCAATTCGCCTTCATGTTCATTGTCCTCGCAGCTGAATAAGAAGAAGCAGCAGCGTTGAGACAATTACGCTAATTCGCCTGAAATTGTTTTGCATTTTCTTAACGTGCCTCCCTCCCCCACATCCCTTCGTTCACCATTTGCTATGACTGCTGCAGCCCGCATGTGTGTCTGTGTATGTGTGTGTGTGTGTGTTGGTTCGAAATCTTTTCAACGCTTGTTTAAACAGTTAAATTTGATTGCGCTGTAAATAAGAGACAAACAGCAAAGTGAACATGAGAAAGTTTACGGAAATGGTGTGAAGCAATCTACGAATACTACCTTCATCTCCTGCTTCGCACATAACGGTAGCTGCAAATGACCTCTATAAAGAAATGCACACCATAAACATGCTCGTATAAATGGAGCTTTCTACAAAATGCGCTAATTTGAGGAAACACAGGGAAAACGCGTCCAAGAACATCTTATAGAAATAGAACAATCCGTTCGTAGAAGGTATAAACTAAAATTTAAATACATTTTTCAATTGAGTATTCATTTTATAAAATTTATTTATTTATTTCTTACCTAAAATTCTTTAAAATCTATCAAATAATGTCTGAATACATAATAAATAATAATGAAGGTATTTAGTAAACGGCAGTAAAATACAATTTATACATTGGAATAATAATTTGTAAAACTATATTTTATGGCAACTTGATTAAAATATTAAAACTGCAATTAACGAAATACTGTAAACACACATAATGTGTCCACAACGTAATCTACATAAATTTGCATACACAATATACATATGTACATACATATGTGTATGTATAGATATATGTATATTTTAAGCAGCGGGCCCACATAATTAGCTAATTTCCATTAACATATTGCATGCTCCATTTTCGAAAATCAATAATCCATTTTAAGCTGCAATGTAGAGTTAATTAGTATTAAATAAGCACAGAGCGGACACAATATAAATTGCACAACACACTTAGCTGCTTTAATGAGAGCAATGACAATTAGTTGTTGAGTGCAAAAAAAAAAGAAAACAGAAAAATACAAAATAAAATTAACCAACAAAATATTGATGAGTATTCGCAAAAAGCAAAGAGCAAAAAATCAAAATCGCTAAATGCTGATGCTACAAATACTTAATGTGACTGTGCTAGGAAATTAACCGCATAATACTCGCCAGTAACTAAGTCCGGCAAAAGCGTGTTGCAAATTGGCAACTGGATCCCATCGGGGCTTAGATAGGGGCAATTGGAATCCTTTTGTCATTAGTCCGCTACATTTGCCAATTGGCCTGAGTCGATTTATCATCGTTATCGCAATGGTTTTGTGCGATGTCGATGTCGATGCCGATACCAATGTCGATGTCGATGTTGTAGTCGTATTTAATATGCAAATCAGCATAACGCATGAGCGCCCCAAACAACATATGCAACAGGACACGCGTGCAGTGAAATGTGGCAAATGCGACTACTTACATGCTTATGACCATGTAGATGTGAATGTTTACACGCTTCTGGCATTTACTCGTACTTTTTATTCAATCGCTTACCCACTAAATTAACCAAAGAGAAGGCTGTTAAACAACATCAAAAAATGTTGCATACTTCTAGGCAGCCAAATTAATCGTAACATATTTTATCATTGTGAACTAAAATATAATTGGTGTCTGTTAGTCTATCATTTTTCTAATTCTTTGCTGCCTGTCTTTTATAATGTTTTCCAATTCTTATTCTCTTTCATTTTTGTGCAATTAGTTGTGTACGTTTCGGAAATGTAGGAAAGAGAAAACTGTTTGCGCAAAAAGTGTTGCATACTTTTAGGCTGACAAATTAATCACAACATATTCTATAATTTTTGGGTAATTGGTATCTGCCAGTCGATCATATGGTTTATTGTTTGCTTGTTATAATGTTTTTCAATTTTTATTCTCTCTCGGCTTTGTACAATTTGTTGTGTATTTTTCGGTTTGGTTATTCATTAAAAATAATGAGAATTGAATATAATTTTGATGTCAACTGTGCTGTGTGATGATGTCAGGCCTAATTATAATTATGTTAATCGCGCACGTTTAATGCAATTAAACATTGATTTCAATTCGTTAGACACTGTGCAATTTAACAAATATGTAACACATTTCGTTCATTCCCCCACACAGAGAAATACGCGTGCCATTGTGCGTATACGCAATATACATATATGTACGTGAATGTATTCCAATTCAATTCAATTGAATTTTCTTGCTGTTGTTTGTGTTGTGCTATTTGTATTTCATTGTTGCTGTTGTCTTAAATAAACTGAATTGGCATGTGAAATATGCGTGAGATGCTTTCCGATTCATATTACAACCTGTTTCGAATTCCGCTAGAAAAATGCGCGGAATTCATTTGCAAATGCCATTGCATGTTCTCTTTCTGTGTGTGTGTGTGTGTGTGTGTGTGTGTGTTTCTGGCTTATTCGGCGATTAAATCTTTTTAACAATTAATACCTCAAATGTTTGGCGCATTCGTCTTATCGATAAGTGTATTATTCAGTTTATTAGGATTAATTTGAGTAATCCGACAAAGTGCTCAGATGACATGAATATTATTTCGCTTGACTTAAATTGTCTTCTGTTTTTTAAATATTTTATTTTTCAACAATTTATGCTTTCTCTTTTTGAAATAATAAAGAACAAAACGCTCATGTTATTCGAAAATTATTGATGAAAAATACTTTAAGCTGTAAGATTAAGCATTACACGTATTTTATTAAACGGAGAAGTAATTTTATATCACAAAAAAACGGCTGTTGCAATCGTTTAATTTAATAAACAACCTAGTATATTTTATACTCAATGGTATATTTTCAGAATAATAGTATATCGGTATACCTTAGGTTTTAGGTTTAGTATCTTATCGATTTATTAATTTGGTATATTTTAAAAAATATTCCAAAATGTTTGGCCTTTATTGACTGTACATGAAGAAAAGTTCCAACTCTTTGTTTTGTATACATTTTACTTTCTTAAACAATTTCTTGGACTTAGCAACTTAATCTTTTGTTACAAATTTATAAATCAGACTTTGTCAAAAATTAATTGTATTTAAAAACATTAATATATTCGCTACCTTAGGTTAGAAGGGTTTTATAACTATGTGCCTCCAGGAAATGTACAATATATGGTATATTTTGTACTGAGTGGTATATTTTATATGTGGTACTGATGAACTGAAATGTAGTATTGATAATATACCAAATATATACTTTGGTCGATTTTAAGTAATTTTGTGGTATATTAATTTGGTATATATTGTATGTAGTACTATATATAGTATATACCAAATATTTCCTTTGGTATATTATAATTTATATATTAATTTGGTTTATTTTAAGAATAATACCATACTTTTTGCTCTTTTCTAAAATGAGTAGCGAGTATATCTTACTTGTTTTAATATTGAAATGATCTTTAATTATTGAGCTCAATTCAATCGTATTTCTCCTCCCTGTTCAGTCTTTATCGCAATAGAGAACTAAGTTTGCTGCAGCTCACTTCGGTCTTTCGTCTGTCTATCATATTATGCTTTTATTATCCAATCTCATGCTCCGCTCTCAGTTTCTCAACCGTTGGTAATGTTTCGGGTCTATTCAACGATATGGAAACAATCGTTGAGCTTTAACGAGGAGGCGGGGAATCGGCTTGTCAGTGGATTGCCAAGTGGCAAATGTTTAAAGCAGTCACTGTCGACGCGACATTAGGCAGCGGAGGGAGGGGGCGAGGAGAGCAAAAGGGGCACGGGGCATGGGGCATGGGGCACGGGGCATTTTGGTTTTTGGCAGTTGGTTACAGCGATTGAATTTAATTAGCTTATCATGAAAGCGTATTTCACATAAATTTATCAAAATTGCTTTACACAACAGCAGCAACGGGAGCGGGAGTTGGGGGGCAGGAACAGTGGCATCATATCTAGACAGAGCGAGAGCGAGAGAGAGAGAGAGAGGGTGACTGGTGGATGCTACATGCTGTGGCAGGGGCAGGGGCAGGGGCAGCGATGAGGGGTGTTGCCCAAATTGCATTACGGCCCGCCCATTAAACTGATAAAAACGAGAATCGAGTTGAGTTGTGTCGACTTGGGCGACACTTTAAACTTGATGGGAGAGTGAGACAGTAAATGAGTGAGAGAGAGAGAGGGAAGGGAGGCTAAAATTAAATTTATTAACGCACATTACAACGCATACACTTCACAGCACTCAAAAATGGGAAAGGGGGAAGGGAAACTCTACTTTTGGTGGTTACTTGAAGGTCGCTCGACAAGCGGAAGCAGCCACAGGAAGCAAAAGCAAAAGCAGCAGCAGCAACAGAAGCAGAAGCAGAAGCAACCGCCTTTTGTTTTCCAAATGGATTGCAACCGATGCGAAAGCCAAGCCAACAAACAATCTAGAAAAGCGACAGACGGGGAAAACAGAATGAAAGAGAGTCAAGGAAAAGACAAAAATAACAGCTTAAAGCGAAATGCAAAATGCAACAACGAACGAAATTTATTTCATTTACTGACTAAAGTCAGTTTCAGCTAATTTCATAGAAACAAATGTTCATTATTGCCAATTAAAGCAAAGGCGAAACTATTAGAAATTGTTCTTAAATCAAATTAATGAAATAAGCAGGAAATATTTACAGAATAACAAATTTTAAAGTACAAAAGAATCTTCTTTTTATTGTTATTTATTTGTTTCAATTAGTCTATTTATTTCAACATAATTGTATTTATCAGACAAACTACAATTCAATGAATCAGAATATGTCATGAATATAATTTAATTACATTTTAGTTGTCTTCATCATCTTATTATTTCATTTAATAAGTTGCAACAATTTATCTTTTCTCAGCAAAAAAACGTAATATAATTACAAACTAAAACTATCGAAAATATATTTATTTACTTCAATTTATTTGTTTAAGACATTCATTAAACCAGCCAAATAAAGTTTCATTTGGTTCAAATTTATTTCCGCAAGCAAACAAATTATATATAATTTCAATGATCGAACCCAAAATATATATATGTATTTGTTTTCATTTATTTGTTAAATACAAAAATAAATTCAAATTTAGTGATTCGCGAAATGTTTTAAAAATAATTGATTTGTGTTTATTTAATTTTCTTATCATTTCATCTTCTTAATTCAAGTTTTATACAAGAGCTCTTCAATATTAAGTTATTTCTTGGCATTTATTCATTCTTTTGAAAGCTAATTTCGTTTATCAAAGAAAGTTGTATTACAATAAAAATTAAGAGGATGTTAAGAAAATCATTTCAGTTAATTTTAATTATCTTTTGCTGTTAAATATTTTACATGCAAAAATGTCAGTTAATTTTGTTCTCCTTTGAAAATATTAAGTAAATATATTTCATGGAAACGTATAAAGAAAAATGTGTTTTAATTTAAACAATTATATTCAAGATAGATAACAAAGTTAGTATAATCTTATATGTGCAAATATTAAAACACGATAAATAGCTTCCTGCTGTCTTTTACAATTAACATTTGTGGTTCCCTTTATTGGCTATTTAATTACAATATTTTAACTAGAATATGGCAAGCAATTTATATTTAAATATAACATTGTAACATTAGAAGCTTCAATAAGCTTAACATTATCACTCTCATTATAAACTTTTTTTATTTTTAAATTTTAGCAAACTAACTTCTTCTCTACGAAGTAGATTTATTAAATAATATATCGACATTATTAAATTCAATTCAATTTTACAATAAAAAAGTTATTATGAAGTTGTAGCATTTGAAGAGCTTTGATAAGCTTTAAGTGGAAATCTCTTCTCATTTAAAGATATTTATTAAATATATTGCTTAAAATGACATTTATTAAATACAATTTATTTTTAACAATAATAATAAGGCCGACAAGGCCATTGCATTGGAAATGTGTCAGATAAGTTTAATAGAGAAAATCCCCATAAGTGCGCGGTTATTTGAGTAGCTTGTGGATGGGGGGTTAAAGTTGGGGGTTGAGGTTGGGTTTTGTGTTTTGTGTTGCTCGATTGCAGCCTTATCGATGACACTTTGATAGCTGGCGAACTGTGCTAATTGATAAGCGAACACTCCTAATCGCCTCGTTTGGCCGAAAAACAACAAAAGCCGCTACCATAAAAATTTACGCGCATTTGCCACACTCAAGCGCATCTTTTCCTCTCTCCCTCTATCCCTTATCGTGCTGCACTTGCCCCTTCCCTTCTCTTCCCTACGCGGTCTGCGCTATGTGACGCGTTCATTTATAGTGTCAATGCGATTATGATGATTATGTCGCTTCACGTGATGCACACAGAGAGGGAGAGAGACTGAGAGAGACCAAGAGAGGGAAGGGAATATACATATCTGCTAAGCCTCTGCTTGGCCTCTGTTCCCCCCTCTGTGTTCCCTTGCCCCCTTTCAGATAGAGTGCAATTGAAGGCATTTGTGCGTGAAATTACATTGAAAATTTAATTGCGCACACAAAGTGCAGGCCGCTGTGCATTAGATACGCAAAATTTGCTCATAAATTAAAATGCAGTCCATGGATTATGACGCACCCCCCCGCCCCCCTTCGCAACGAACTCTCTAATTAAATCCAGTAGATGAGCAGTTGAAGGCTTCAAGCTGCTTTTTAGTACAATATATTACGATATATTCCGTTATGTTAACACGCAATCGCGCATCGATCTTTGGTGTAATGCTTGTCGTGCTGCACTTTGAGATGTGGCCAACTTGTGGTATACTTAATATACGTTGTAACTCTTGCACTTCTTTGCCAGCAGCTGCTGCTGCTGCTTCTTCTACTTCATTGTCGTCTTCATTTTCGTGCAGCGCAAAAGTTGCAAAAGTTCGATATTTACCGCTAGCCATGTTTTGCTGTTGTTACCGACCGCACAGCAAGGAGGAAAAAAAAGGGAGAACTCGTAAACCAGTTGATGCAATTTTCCAGTGCGAAAATTAACAAATACACACACACACAAACAAACACACACACGCACATGAAAATGTGCGCTCGAGAATTCAATTTGCGTTGAGAAAACGGAACCGCAGTGGGCGTAGCGAGGATGAAGCTAAAGCTAAAGCAGAAGCAGAAATGCCAGCGAAAGCGGAGAAAGGAGAAGGGAGAAAGCGAACTGCATCGTCTGTTTACTTGAGGTTTTTTTCGTTGTCGGCGTATGAGGGCCATCCGGAAGGAAGTGCAAGCGAACAAACCGAGCGCAGCACAAATACACCCACAACCAAAAGGGGTCGGGGCGGGGGAGGGAGAGGGAGAGGGAGAGGGAGGTAGAAGCATAGACGAGTTCTAGCTGGGTCAGAGACTGCAGCCAAGAGACTCGAAGTCGGCCTCAGGTGGCGTCGCTGCATTGAAAATTGGCACAAACGGATGCCAGCGACGTTGCCGCGACGCGACGCCAGTCAGTTAGAGCTGCCACGCCCCCTTGATGGCCCACATCTTGTGTATTAGTGTATTAGTGTATTTATTAAGAAATTTAATTTCAGCAGTGCAAGCAAAACCAAAAAAAAAGAAACGAAATGGTGCAACAAATGTGGCAAATTCGAGCAGCTGACATGAAGTATGGCATCAACTGTTGCCGCAGTTGCAACGCGCAAAAGATGCAAATACAAGTTGCAGTTGCAGTTGCAGATACGCATATAAAATGCAACATCAACACTGAAAAAAGGAACAGTTTTTATACCCGCTACCCATAGGGTAGAAGGGTATTATAACTTTGTGCCGACAGGAAATGTATGTAACAGGTAGAAGGAGGCATCTCCGACCCTATAAAGTATATATATTCTTGATCAGCGTCAACAGCCGTGACGATCTAGACATGTCTGTCTGTCTGTCTGTCTGTCTGTCTGTCTGTCTGTCTGTCTGTCTGTCTGTCTGTCTGTCTGTCTGTCTGTCTGTCTGTCTGTCTGTCTGTCTGTCTGGCTGTCTGTCTGTCTGTCTGTCTGTCTGTCTGTCTGTCTGTCTGTCTGTCTGTCTGTCTGTCTGTCTGTCTGTCTGTCTGTCTGTCTGTCTGTCTGTCTGTCTGTCTGTCTGTCTGTCTGTCTGTCTGTCTGTCTGTCTGTCTGTCTGTCTGTCTGTCTGTCTGTCTGTCTGTCTGTCTGTCTGTCTGTCTGTCTGTCTGTCTGTCTGTCTGTCTGTCTGTCTGTCTGTCTGTCTGTCTGTCTGTCTGTCTGTCTGTCTGTCTGTCTGTCTGTCTGTCTGTCTGTCTGTCTGTCTGTCTGTCTGTCTGTCTGTCTGTCTGTCTGTCTGTCTGTCTGTCTGTCTGTCTGTCTGTCTGTCTGTCTGTCTGTCTGTCTGTCTGTCTGTCTGTCTGTCTGTCTGTCTGTCTGTCTGTCTGTCTGTCTGTCTGTCTGTCTGTCTGTCTGTCTGTCTGTCTGTCTGTCTGTCTGTCTGTCTGTCTGTCTGTCTGTCTGTCTGTCTGTCTGTCTGTCTGTCTGTCTGTCTGTCTGTCTGTCTGTCTGTCTGTCTGTCTGTCTGTCTGTCTGTCTGTCTGTCTGTCTGTCTGTCTGTCTGTCTGTCTGTCTGTCTGTCTGTCTGTCTGTCTGTCTGTCTGTCTGTCTGTCTGTCTGTCTGTCTGTCTGTCTGTCTGTCTGTCTGTCTGTCTGTCTGTCTGTCTGTCTGTCTGTCTGTCTGTCTGTCTGTCTGTCTCTGTCTGTCTGTCTGTCTGTCTGTCTGTCTGTCTGTCTGTCTGTCTGTCTGTCTGTCTGTCTGTCTGTCTGTCTGTCTGTCTGTCTGTCTGTCTGTCTGTCTGTCTGTCTGTCTGTCTGTCTGTCTGTCTGTCTGTCTGTCTGTCTGTCTGTCTGTCTGTCTGTCTGTCTGTCTGTCTGTCTGTCTGTCTGTCTGTCTGTCTGTCTGTCTGTCTGTCTGTCTGTCTGTCTGTCTGTCTGTCTGTCTGTCTGTCTGTCTGTCTGTCTGTCTGTCTGTCTGTCTGTCTGTCTGTCTGTCTGTCTGTCTGTCTGTCTGTCTGTCTGTCTGTCTGTCTGTCTGTCTGTCTGTCTGTCTGTCTGTCTGTCTGTCTGTCTGTCTGTCTGTCTGTCTGTCTGTCTGTCTGTCTGTCTGTCTGTCTGTCTGTCTGTCTGTCTGTCTGTCTGTCTGTCTGTCTGTCTGTCTGTCTGTCTGTCTGTCTGTCTGTCTGTCTGTCTGTCTGTCTGTCTGTCTGTCTGTCTGTCTGTCTGTCTGTCTGTCTGTCTGTCTGTCTGTCTGTCTGTCTGTCTGTCTGTCTGTCTGTCTGTCTGTCTGTCTGTCTGTCTGTCTGTCTGTCTGTCTGTCTGTCTGTCTGTCTGTCTGTCTGTCTGTCTGTCTGTCTGTCTGTCTGTCTGTCTGTCTGTCTGTCTGTCTGTCTGTCTGTCTGTCTGTCTGTCTGTCTGTCTGTCTGTCTGTCTGTCTGTCTGTCTGTCTGTCTGTCTGTCTGTCTGTCTGTCTGTCTGTCTGTCTGTCTGTCTGTCTGTCTGTCTGTCTGTCTGTCTGTCTGTCTGTCTGTCTGTCTGTCTGTCTGTCTGTCTGTCTGTCTGTCTGTCTGTCTGTCTGTCTGTCTGTCTGTCTGTCTGTCTGTCTGTCTGTCTGTCTGTCTGTCTGTCTGTCTGTCTGTCTGTCTGTCTGTCTGTCTGTCTGTCTGTCTGTCTGTCTGTCTGTCTGTCTGTCTGTCTGTCTGTCTGTCTGTCTGTCTGTCTGTCTGTCTGTCTGTCTGTCTGTCTGTCTGTCTGTCTGTCTGTCTGTCTGTCTGTCTGTCTGTCTGTCTGTCTGTCTGTCTGTCTGTCTGTCTGTCTGTCTGTCTGTCTGTCTGTCTGTCTGTCTGTCTGTCTGTCTGTCTGTCTGTCTGTCTGTCTGTCTGCCTGTCTGTCTGTCTGTCTGTCTGTCTGTCTGTCTGTCTGTCTGTCTGTCTGTCTGTCTGTCTGTCTGTCTGTCCGTCTGTCCGTCTGTCCGTCCGTCCGTATGAACACCTAGATCTCAGAGACTATAAAAGATAGAGCTAAAATTTCTTTTTGACAGCATTTGTTATGTTTGCACGCAGATCAAGTTTGTTTCAAATTTTTGCCACGCCCCCTTCCGCCCCCGCAAATCAAAAAAATCGAATAGCAAGCGTTATTTTAAAGCTAGATCTGCGAATTTTCGTATATATAATAACAACTATAGTAGTTGTGATTCCTGAAAATTTGATTGCGATCAGATAAAAATTGTGGAGGTATTAAATAAATACTTTTGTATGGGCAAAAACGCCTTCTTACTGGGGGTTTGAGTTGCTTTATCCGACAATCTGGTATATTGTGCCGTCTATGGTATATTTTGAATGTGGTACCATATTGATATACCAAATATACCACTCGGTATATTTTTAGTATTTTTTGCAGTATTTTCGGTATATTTTAAAAATAATACCGTAATATTTTGCTTTTATTGTTATAATCGAGAGAGATCTTAAAAATTGTGTTTTACAAAAAAGACAGCTTTTGGATTAAATTATTAAAACGAAAATAAGTAAGAAAACAAGTAATACCGGCAGTCCATTTTAAAGACATTGGTATATATTATAGATATTGTAAAATATTCAAAAAATATCCCATAGAAATATACATAATTGTTAGTCAATTTCCAATTTGTATCAATTTCGGGGCAAACTTGATCACAAATGCCTAGAAAGTTTTCCAGCTTTCAGTTTTTTTGCTTGTTCAAAGCTCGAGCGGTAATAAACCAATCTTCATTAAAGTCTGAGAGAGAAGAGGTTCTGGGCCCAATTGCAGCGCGATTCGAAAAGTATTTTGTAAGAAGAATTTCCAATACGCACAATCTTATAATACAATTTGTAGTCTTAAAAGAATACGATTCTTTTCATCTTATTAATAAGAACTTGATCTTTCATCATATGTTCTTGAAATCAAGAAGTGTTTTCTAAATTCTTAGACGAAAATCTTGACTTTTTTTCAGTGCACAACTTGCAAAAAAACACTTACGAATGCATTTACAGCTGGAGATACAAACACAGTTATATCTGCAGATACATCTAGGGACTCAGATACACATGCCATTCGCATAGTCTCGCAGACCATAAGCAAACACAAATGATGGCAATCTGTTAGCTGCTGCTGGTGCCACATGCCCCTGCCTGTGGCATGCCACCGTCTGCACAATGCTAGCCAAATTTATATTATTAATGCCTGTTTATCTGCATGCGACGATGTCGCCCTCCAAATAGATAAATGCGCTCTGTGCCCTTCTCTTCTCTTCCTTTTGCCCCTTTCCATCTTTCCAGCTTCGCACACAATATAGCAGCAATTGTTTGTGGGTGTTGTCTTACCTCTCTTTCGCTCTCTCTCGTTGTATGCGCTGCTTTATGAGCTTCGATTAATTTGCGCGTAAACAGCGCGAGTTCTGGCACATTTGTAATCCATATATACTAAACTCGTATCTACTTCCTGCTGCTGGCTTTAGCTTGGCTAAATCGCTGGAATTTAAGTTGCGATTTGTGCTGCAAAATATGCGAGATAATCAGCTAGTCAATGGGTAATAATCTACAAACCCTCTAATCAATACAAAGCAATTAATAGAATCATTCATAATAAATCAATACGCAAAAATGTTTTATCAGTGATAATCAGAAACAAGTATGAAAGCTACAATGAGATAAAAGCAAAACATTGCGGTATTATTCTAAAAATATACCAAAATATATATACCTATACCATGAAAATACTGAAATATGACACAAAAAACTATATTTGGTATGTTGTTATACTTTTTATGATCAAAATATTCCATTGAGCGGAAAATATACCGGATTGTTGACCACAGTACAGCAATGAGGTCATATTCTAAAAATATATCAAATATTATACCAAAAAATACTGGAATATACTATAAAAACTATATTTATTATATATAAATATAAATATACCAAATATTATACCAAAAAATACTGGAATATACTATAAAAACTATATTTATTATATCTTTTCACTTTCACTTTTACCTTCAAAATATAACATAGAGTACAAGATATTCAATATGTTTATAACCAACCTAAAAATATAAAATGCATATACTGTAAAAATACTGGAATATACTGGAATAAAACTGTATTTGGTATATCTAAATACGACAACATTCAAAATCTACCATGTAGTATAAAATATACAAAAGTCAACCAAAGCAACTAAGTCTCGACAGCAGCAGACGTTGTCACAAACTTATAATTCCCCTCTACTCTTTGTGTAGCGGGTATATAAAAGCTATTAACTTGACCAAAAAGTTTTCTGACTGCTACAAATTCAATTGTAATCGACTCTGTTTTATTCTAGAAATTCTAGATTTCAATCTTAATTGATTCGAGAAGAGTTTTGAATCGCATTACAATACCAAAAACATTCCATCGATAATTGAGTTGCAAGTGAAATACAAAAGAGACACGAGAGATAACCAAAGTCGTTGTTGGTTGGTTCAACAGCCTACGATTGCGATAAGCTCTGACTGTAATAACTCATAAAGAACAAGCACACATTTAATGAGTACTATGAATACTACTACGAATTGAACATAATCTTTCGGTTCATTATCTTTGCACAAGACAAAGCAAAATTTTGAATCGAAACTACAACAAGCCAAAAATATTGTTGTACCGTGTTATGTACGAGTATGTAGTATACGATGCATTGTTTGCACTTGCGAATACTACGTATATTCAATTTACTCGCAATTACGCATACGCATGAGTACAGCCAGCACTCACCTTTGTATTCACATAATTAATGCGTAACTCAACTCAATTCAGAATTTGGGCAGAAGCCTTGCCAAAGGAGAGATCCTTTTATGGGGCCAGTTGTAATTTGAATTGCAATCGCAACTGATTAAGTTAACAAATTGAATGTGCTCGAACTCATTACGATATGAATAGGCTGTGAGTGCTGCTCTGAGTGCGTGAGTGAGTGAGTGAGTGTAAGTGCATATTATTGTAAAGCTGAAAGGCTTTCGCATTTAAATTATTGCAAAGCCTGATTAGATAGCCAGACATCGGACCATTTGTGCCTGCTCTGCGCCCCACTCCGTTTATGGCCACTGACTCATTGTGTACTCAAAGCGCACTCACTGTGCACTTACAGTCCGAATGCAACTTGCACAATGACTGTGATGTTGTCATAGTCATAGTCATTTGTCTGGCTCCGCATTCATCAGCCGAGCGTCAATATAATCAACTACTCACACGCCCACATTCGCATTCAGACATTCAACACTCAGTATTCACTACTCGCTATTCAGCATTCGACATTCAACACTCGCACTCGCACTCACAATTTGTACTTTCACACCTTAGCGATTAGTGAGTATTTATTGTTGAAACATTTGTCGCGACGATAACAGTTTATCATTATTAGACCCTCGCATGGCGTTGCAGCTAATGCGAAAAAAGTACTTGAGTAATGAGTGTAGTCGACGCACGCATACCCTGTAATTGCATGCTTTTGATTTTATATAAATTGCATTAAATGTACACAGTATTTTCCTTTCATATTTGTACAGATTTTTATGGAAGATTAGCTTAGAATTTAGAATTATTAATTAAATTACATGGTTTTCTTACTCATTGCGATTTTAATTGTTTCAAAAACGTTTTAATATATCTAAATTTATTTATAATTTATTTAAAATAATCGTATTTGATTTTCATTCCTTTTTAAAAATGCTTTATCATTTTCATAGTTAGTTAAAGTTAGTTTAATTATAGAAATGTTTTCAGTATTATTATAAATTTTAATTTCTCAGTTGTAGCGATTATATTTATTCTAAGAAATGTTTAATTATTCACCATTTTTTTAAAACAGTTCTAGCAATGCTTTCCGTATTATTATAAATTTTATTTTATGTTTTGTATTTATTCTAATATATGTTTAATTGTTTTTGTAGCAAATTAGAAATAATTTCATATAATTCTAGAAATGTTGTCAGTATTATTCTTAAAGTTTTTTCCTTACTCGCTTCGATTTTATGCGTTCCAAGAACTGCTTGCTTATCGCTAAATTGCATTTACATTTTGTAGTCACCACTTAATCTTTGTTTGCTTTTTTTGTTTTGCGGATACAGGGTATTAAAAATGTTAGTAAGAGCGAAAAACAATAAAATTCAACATTTTTTTCTGTTCAATTAAAAGAAAACGCTTAACTACTTTTGGTAGCACCGAATGGAAGATGATCTAACAGAAAACTGTATTCCCGCAACTAATAAAAATAAATGGCATAAAAAACCATTACTATTAATAATCACAGCGAAATAATTGCATTGGTTGATGTACATAAATAATATAATGAGCAACCAGTGATTAATTTATATAAATGTAAATATATAATAATAATTGATTGATTGTAAAATGAATTATGACTGAGGCACAACAATTTGTAAACAGTGCAAAAGAAAGCAATAAACTATAAATAGCGAGCAAAAAATATATATGGCGAGAGAAAAATATATTTCCAAAACATGCCAATTTTTGTTTGATCTTGAAAATACGCCAATAAAATCTGAGCAAATTTTCGCAGCGAAAGTATTAACAGATAAGAGTTAAAAATACAGAACTGCGTCTGAGACTGAAATGAACTTGGAGATAAGTTGCATACATATGTTAATTAATACAATATTAGCACATTATGAAGTGAATACAAGTATATATGCATATAGTGTGGAAAAAATATAATATAATCTGTGTGTCCGCACCCATTGAAAGCACGCGCGGACAACGCAACCGGCAAGATTAAGAGATCTTTGATAAACAAATACTAAACTAATAAACAAACAAAAACATTGCGAAAAAAAGAAAACACAAGCTAAGCAAATATAGAACATGAGAAATACTGCACTGAGAGAAAAACTCATGAATTTGAGAATATTTCGATGAAAGAAATAATTCGAAAATATGGTTTTCACTTTATTTATTTATATTTTTGTTATTTTGTAATCTTGAAATAAATGAATAAAAGCTTTATAATAATAAAAACAAAATTTCTGCCACAAACTTCTTTAACTTAACAGTTGAAAATAATATAAATATATATAAAAATATTGTTAATGAATATTAAATAAGATATTAAAGAAAAATATAAAAAAAATATAATTTTTTATTCTGTTTAGAAGAGTAACAATTTCATTTTAAATATATAAATATTATTAATTCACCAAAAAATATTATTTTTATTTATTTTATAAAAAAACCATTTATTATTAATATTAAGAATATTTTGTGTCATGTTCAAGATCAATTTTTTACATAATCTTGAACTAGATTAAAATAGTTTTATGTCTCTGTTAAAGTAGAAAATAGTAAATATTTTTAATAATTAAACTAATATTAATCAAATAAACAATATAATATAAAATAAATAATATAATATAAAATAAATATATTTATATAAATCGTTAAACGAAAATCGCTCTAAATGTAAAATAAAAATAAAAAAAAATATATATATTTTTTTTTAAGAAAAATATTGTTTTTATTTTATGAATATTTTTTAAATATTATCCGCTTGATCATGGTTTCAATGTTTGTGTTTCTCTCAGTGTACAAGAGCTGGCTGAAATGTGCGAAAATTCTTATCTAATGATCGATAATGATGGGCGAACGGCGGTGGAGGAAGTGCATAATTCAGCGAGGTATGATGGGTGAGTAAGTGTGAAGAGGGGAGTGGCGAGGGGCGGGGAGAGAGAACATATGGCAAATCGTAGGCGAATCCATTGCTAAAGCAAAAGCTTCTGCTTCTCAGTGGCTGACGCGGTAGGCAGCAGGGCGACGTGACCAGCCGCACATAGCGCATAGCGAAAGCTCTCGAAGTGAGAACGCAAAAGCAGGGAAGCGGCGAAGGGGGGGAAATTGCGGAACGGGGGAATGAACTGGAGTCGCTGCCGCTGCCGCTGCGCTATATAAAGCGTCATGCAGGTCGTGAGGCTCGCGCATAGTGCAAACGCATAGCTCGAACGTCAGTCACTTTGTTGAGTTTCTCAGTTTCTCAGTTTCGATTCGATTTCTGCATTCAACATGTGGTCCAAGATTGCGATTACTGGTGCTCTGGCTGTAATGGGCGGCGCTCTCTATGTCAGCGCCGTGGACAACTTTGCGTATGTGGATCGCTCGCTGGAGGTTGCGATGCCCAAGGCGAAGCGTCATGTGGCCAAGGAATAGGCAAGCAAAGGAATGGAGTTACCAGTGCTGTGATCGAGTGTGCAACTAGTTCCGATTTGTGCCACAAAATGAACTAGTTCAATATCCGCATTGTGTGAACAAGTCGCTCTTCGAGCTTGTTAAACAAGCCGGCGAAGAAGCGTCCACTTTCTACTCCACAAATCTTCAGTTGCCGGAACGAACAACAAAAGAGTTTCAGCGCTTTAAACTAATTTATAAATATTCTTAAGAAATTGTTTTTTTTCTGTGTGTTTTTTTTTATTATCATGTAGTTTTGGCAATTAAGTTCCTGAAAGTATTCTTAAATGTTGTAAATAGTGCATAAATAAATATTATATAATTACTTTTAAATGCTGCAAGTTGTTTACTTATCGAATTGACTTTTTTTTGTAGTACAACTTCTTATCGCCATTGGAAATTAACAATGAAAGAGCTCGCCATTTGGAATTAGTTATTTTTAATGAGTGTTGGTTTTCTAGTACTAATAATATCACTTGAAGTTTCTCTTTTAAATTAAAAAATAAAAGGGTTACTTATAAAGAAGAACAATAATTTGGTTTCTCGAATTATTCTTAAATGTTGTATGTAGTGCATTAACAAATATTACATAACTACTTTGACAAGCTGCAATTTGTTTCTTGAAAAAGTTTCCTTTTTGTTAAGCACAACTTCTTATCTTAAAGATTTTTCTCAGTGGAATTAACAATGAAAGAACTCACGATTTGGAATTAGTTTTTTAAATGACTCTTGATTGTCTGTTAGTAATATTGTCACTTAAAGTCTCTCTTTTAAATTAGAAAACAATAATTTGGTTTCTCAAAGTATTCTTAAATGTTTTAAATAGTGCATAAATAAATATTATATAATTGAATTGAAATACTTCCATTTTTTAGCACAACTTCTTATCGCTATTGAGGATTTACTCATTGGAATTAATAGTAAAAGAACTCATTATTTATTGTGACAGACGGACAATCGTCTGCAGTATTCGCAGTAAATAAACAAAAATTGTTGTTGAATTAAAAAGAGCACGATTATTGTGTCTGCTATCGAATTCATTTGCTATTATCGGAGTGGCTTTAAACAATCCAATAATATACAAAACAAGATACATTATATACCACAGCTGGTGAGCTTATCAACGTATCTGTTTGTTTTGATTAAACTCGATAATCGATATTGATTGAGTTTCACTGATAAAACGATTCATATTCACATCGCAGAAACAAATTTATTTGGAATTCTTCACTTGGCATCAATTGCGTATTACAGTTAAACGCAGGAACATAATAACCACAAACGATTTTGTAGAAAAATGAAATGATACACAATATAAACAAAGATGGCGAAGATTATCAACTTGGCATATCAAATTGTATGTGCTTACTAACAATTTAATCACAAGAGATTTTAAATAAAACCCAGCGAGAAGCATTTTTAAACAATTTGCTAAAATATATTTATAATTTTTATAAGCATTGGACAGTAAAAGGCTTTACAAATATATACAAACTTGAGAAGATTATTTTCTTAACGAATTACATTTTATATGCTTGCTAACATTGCTAAAATATTTAGTCGCCATCGATTTAAATATAAATGAAATGTCTAAATAAATTACAAAATTTTGAAAGATTATAAGCTTTACCATCACTTTAATCACAAAAAATTTTGTAGTAGAGTTAATGATAAATATTTCTTGATAATTTGCTAAAATAACATATATTTACATATTTTTCGTACCATTTCCAAACACAAATTATGAAAAACTAGCGGATTAAAAATTCTACTACAATTTCACACAATTTAAACGTAAAAAATTTTAAAGAAAAAAAATGCTAAACAAAAGGAAAGATTATTTATGAGCGTATTAAATGTCATATTTTAAAATAAATATAAAAAACTATTTAATCTTAAAAGGTTTCAGAGAACCATGTATTGATACGAAAGATTAAACAACAAGCAAGATTATTTACTTGGCGGATTAAATTCTGAATGTTTGCTTAGTGTTTAATCGCAAAAGAGATTTCGCAGAAGAAGCGAGTGATAAACATTTTGAAATGATTTGCTAAAAACACTGGTCAACATATGTCGTGCAATGAGCTACAAAACATTTGACTTAAATGGCATAAAGTCAAAAGATTCTATTAACATATTTATGATGCGCCATTCCAATGTTCAACATTGGAGTAACCACAAAAAGTGTGACAAGGAGGAATGGAAGGGAAGGGAAAGTGGAGGCGAGGCGAGGCGAGGCTGACTAAAAATCTGTGGGCGCACTAAAAATGACTGGCAAGCCGCAAATACTTTGTCAGGCTCAAGTTGACACTCGTTTGGTCGTTGGCCGGTCATAAGTCCGACCCCAAAAAAATAAAAAACCAAAATACAGCCTAGAGAGAAGCCCCCTATCAATTTCTTTCTCTCTGTGAGCTTCACATGGGCTGCCACACGCATTTGACACTCATTTTGTTGTTGTTGTTGTTGTTGCTGTTGTTGTCGGGCACAAATACAACAAGTAAGAAAGCTACAATCGAGTGTGCTCGACTGTGAGATACCCGCTACCCATTTTAAATGAAACCAAAAAAGGTGTTTTTAAATATACTATATTAATATACCGCAAAAATACTAAAATAATAAAATATACTAAAGACTTAGTTTAATATATTGCTATATGAAGTATTTTTCAAAAAACTTCTACAATTTATATGTAATCACAATCAAATTTGTAGGTATCAGTAATACTCTAGTTATTATCGAATGTACCAAAAATCTATTTATCATTTTCTATTATTCTTCTATTTGCGGAGGTGAAACTGCGTGCAAACTGCGTGCAAACATATCAAGTACTGTCGAAAGTTCTATCTCTTATGGTCTCTGAGATCAAGGTGTTCATACAGACGGACAGACAGACTGACAAACGGACATAGCTATATCGTATCAAGTGTTGAAAGAATATACATATATGCAATCTTTTAAGTGGTCGAAAATGCCTCTTTCTGACTCTTACGTACATTTGCTGCGGGCACAAAGTTATAATACCCTTCTATTCTATGGGTAGCGGGTATAAATACAAACACCAACGTAGAGAGGCCATATCACTCATGTCCATGTGTGCGTGTGTGTGTGTGTGTGTGTCGAGGCATTTTAGGCGAACAGATTGTTGAAGATTTGATTTTGGGCAGCCTGGTTGGTCGGCTGGTCGGTTGGTCGAATGGTTGGTTGGTTGGTTGGTTGGCTGTTGCTCGGTGGCCAGCACAATCGTTAATCTAATGAAAGATGACGTTGGACACCACCAACAACAAAATAGTCATGACCAGCTCCCATTTCCATTTCCCTCCTCATCCTCCTTGCCTGCCTGCTGTCATAGTGTGGAGAGTGTGCTGCTTCATCCGCTTTGTCTGCGGCTGTTTGCTAATCATTCATCATTGCCTAGGCTAGTTTTTGCGAGTGGTTGGTGACGGGTGGAAGGCATGTCCTGATGAATAAGCGGTAACTAAAACAACTCCTGGCCAAAAGTATATATCTGTGTGTGTGTGTGTGTGTGTGTGTGTGTGTGTGTGTGTGTGTGGCACATGGCCAATGGTCGGCAGCATCATTAACAGTTAGTGGAAACCAGAGCTCGACTCGAGTTCGAGAGTTCGAGTTGTGCCTGCAACGCTGCTGCTGCTGCTGCTGATGCTGGTGCTGCACCTGCTGGGCAAAGTTCAATCGCTTGTTTCGTGTCGGCTTACCCCAATCTAGAGGAAGAGCAAAGGAGCGAATGTGTCCGCGGACCGACCAATAAAATTTGATTAGCCACCCAAATCCTTTAGGTCTCTCAAGATGGGCCAAAAGGACCCGGCAATATGAGAATTTATGTTTGCCGCACAGATTCCGATTCAGATTCAGATTTAGATTTGCCACACGGCCACTTGCCACTTGCCACAAGCACTCAGATAGCCAGAGAGAGAGAGAGAGAGGGAGGGAGGGAGAAAGAACGAGACAGAATATTGTATATTCATGGGCAACTTGCAACTCAGCAAAGGACAGAGGACAGAGCACAGAGTACAGAGGACAACTGCAGGACACCGAAACGTGGCCCGAGGCCGAGCCAGCCAACTTGGGTTAATTTACATTATAAACTTTGAATATTTTATTGTTTGTCTAGGAAAGGACACAGCTGGCAGGCAGCAGGAGCCAAAAGCCAGGCACCAGCAACCAGCAACCAGGAGCTCCACTCACTGCCTCCAGTGGGCGCGCCGCTTGTGGTGTGTCTCAGTGTGGGTGTGTGGCAAGCCCTTTAAGCCTCGATAGTGACGCTCTGTGGCATTAACTCCCCGCCAACCGCATTTATTGACACTCTGCGATACACTCTATGCGATGGCAAGCCGGACTCGCTCGTTGCCCTGATTTAATGACAGCATCAACATTTTTGGCCAAATTATGAGACTACTACTAACATAGTCTGATTACCATTAACGTTGTTGTTAACGTTGCTGTTGTTGTTGTCATTGCCATTGGCAACGCTGCTTGTTAAGCTTTTGAGCATCAAGTTACTAAATAATTAAACAATTTCCCCATTGCCAGCTCGTAAACCACATCAACCGCACTTTTCTCCAATTTCCCACAGAGTAACGCTCTCTCATCGGTTCACACAGGTGACCCCGTCGAAAAGGGAAAGGGAATGGAAGGGAAGGGATTTTTGGGTCGGGCGGCATGTAAATTGAAGAGACAATACAACAAATACGAAATTACAAAATTACAAATGTAATCGGAGCTTCTAATCAGTCCACAGAGTGAATTGGAAAATGAGCGAAAGACTGGGACACAGAAGGAGACAAAGACAAAGAAATAATTAAAGAGCCACAGAGAACGAGAGAAAGAGAGATATGACCTAAAATATGTTCGATACAATACATTCGACTGATCCTTCGAACATGCATCGTCAAATCTAATGTACTCAAACAGTCGAGAACTAGCGAAACATAATTTATATATTTTATTTGACAATGATAAGCAATAGAACCTGGACCTAGAGACTGGATGAAAGCCTTTACACAATCAGCGGATGCAGAAAGATCAAAATAGGAAATGCAAACATAAATTTTACATAGAATATTACTTACTTATCTACTCCAGTAGAAAATTAAATTTCTGATAATCTGCAAACTTAAAAAAAAGCACAATTTAATTATTTAAAGTAATAAAAACTACATTTGCTGCAAGAGATTGTTTAAAATTATCAAAAGATTTTAATAAAATAAAAAAAGTTTTTTTAATCTATAATAAATCCAATTTATTTTGTATCTCGATTTTAAAATTTGGCAATGCCAATTTTTCAGAAATTATATATAATTTCGTTGTGTCGAGTTACTAAAATTAGTCTTTATTAAAGTCAAAAAATATATTCTTTTTTTTAGATGACAAAAAATAAGTCTGTCACAGTCGGGTCTTAGGGACTTTGATTGGCAATCTGGCATAATTTATGGTATATTTTGAATGTAATAGTAAATCTGGTTATTTCAATATACTAGGAATATTACCATACCTTATTATATTATAAATATTATAATATAATAATAATGGTTTGCTTTTAATGAACTCCGTGTATTTCACAGTCGAGCACACCCCATTTTTATATTTAAAATTAAAAAAAAAAAAGAAGAAAATAATTCTATTTAAGGTTTTAGGTCGTGTTCTAGATTTTCTATTCAACTTAATGAATTCCTCACAAAATGTTAATATCACAAATTAAAATTACGTTTAAAATATATAATACTACTTGACTGCAAATTGCAGATTGTATAATGTATAATTTAAGTAATGTTAGTAAATGTAATTAAATATTGGAAACTTAACTGCCGTTAATCACAATCTAGATAATTATCTTAAGATAAGCAGCATCATTTCAATGTTTAAGTAGAAGTAGACTGACGAAAGTAAGCATTTACTATCGCATACTAGAAATAATAATTTGTTGTTAAATTAAACAGTTTACTTATTAGTAAAGAACGAATTATTTATTATAAGTTGTGACTGAATTCTTAGCTAGGTGTTAATTATAATTTACTCAATTATCATCTGCAGCATTTCAGTGCTGAATTAGAAGTAGGTTAAATATTGTAAGCAATTACTATCGCATAGGAGAAATAGTAATTTATAGTTAAATGAAGCAATTCACCACTAGTAAATAGCTAATTATTTATTAACAACTGAATATCTTGCCAGGAGTTATCAATTATCATTATACTGTTGATTTTTCAGTTCTGAATAAGGAGTAGAGTGACGATAGTAAGCACTTACTATCGCAAAGTCGCAATAATAATTGGCAGTTAAGTTAAGCAATTTACCTAAATGTATATAAAGAATGATTTATTAATAACTGAATAGCTTTCTCGGCGTTAATTATAGTTTACCCAATTATCATCATGCTGTTAATTTTCAGTACTGAATTAAAAGTAGAGTGGCGATAGTAAGCAATTATTATCGGATAGTATTTCTATTACTACTAAATTAGTTAAATTCGGCAACGACTATATAACGAATTATTTATTAATAACTGAATATTTTGCCAGAAGTTAACTATAGTTTAGTTAGAAGTAGAGTGACGATAGTAAGCAATTACTATCGCTTAGTCGTAATTCTTTGTTATATTTCTATCGTTGTCCTTTATGGCTGACTTATTTTCAGAGTGGTAATTTGGAAGGAGCTTTTCTTTTAGCATTATCCAGAAGTTTGCTGCAAATGCTACTTTATTGGTTTCATACGTTTTTTGTTCGCCGAACTCGAGGAGTGAATCTCTCAATTCGTTGGCGGCACGTTTGATCAAATTTGTGTGTAATAAGCTGTGCGAGTAAAATACCCTTTCGGGGAGTGGGATTCCCCCAAAAGACACTGAGTAATAAAAATACGAGACAATTTAAGCTAGCTGCTGTTTCTTGTTTCTGTTTTCCTGTCCAAGCGATTGTGCTTTAATCCCAGCACGTGACCAGAACAGAACAGAGCAGTACAGAGCAGAAGGATACGAATGTCAGGCTGTCTCACCTGCTTTTAGCCAGCATAAATAATTTATAAATTTTGCTTACGCAAAGATTAGCAAAGGATTTCGACGCCTTTTCTTTTGCAAATGTCTTGCACTCGCAAATCTCTATTGCTATCTCTTCATTTAAATCTCCCTATCTCTCTCTGTCTTGCTCTCTCTCTCACTCTCTCAACCACTCAGAGCATCATTTATGCCACAATCGAGCGAACAGAAAACTCATTTAAAGAAAATGTTTTCCTTTTTTATCGGCGACGTCGCGTCGCATCGAAATTAGCCAAAGGAAAGTGGAATGAAATGCTTGGATGCATGGAATTCTCGCATAATAAATTATAATGCAAATCCGCGCTTAAGATCGCACCAACAACAACAACAACAGCAGCGACAACAAAGACAACAAGCGGAAAAACGAAAAAGCCGGCACATAAAAATAGGACGGAAAAAACAGGCAGAACACTTAATGTCTCGTCCCCGTCCCCCGTCCCCCTCTCTCTCTCGCCCCCTTCTAACTGTGCCCCTTTGTCCACCCGCACTTGACTTTTTTCTCCTTGTGCTGTTTTTTGTTCTCTCATTTTTTGTGTCATTTTTTCTGTGTTGCTCTGCGGCCGCCATTTAAAATGATAAAAATCGCAAACAATTTTTGCCCGGACCGCAGTCGACAATGACAAAATGCCAGCACACACACACTTGCACACTCGCACACACACACACACACACTATTGTGTATGTAGATGTATGCATAGGACAATTTTTGGCCATTTCATGCAGAGCAACAGCAGCAGCAGATACTTAAGCTGGCAATTTGTAACGCTTTGCACTCACCAATCAATCAATCGTCGTCCAGATAGCCCCCCAGAGTAGCCCAGTTAGTCCCAGATATGCATGCCCGATATGCCAGTTTCCACTTCCCATTTGTACACACATACATATGTACAATATAACATATATATTTATCGGCCAAATAATACTTAATTTATTGCGGCATCTGCTGTCAGAACAGTTCTAATTGCTCTCGCTGTTCGCTCTCAGTCTCGTATAAATGTTGACATTCTATACTACAATATTTTTGGTTCTACACACACTAAAAAAAAAGAAAAAAAAGAAACACAATACAGAAATGAATAACTGAGCTCAGTTGATACAAATTCGGAATTGTTCCATATTTATCTGTCAGCTATATCAATTTAATAACTACCATTGTTTTCCATTGTTGCACTTGAGCCAACGCTTCGATTTATATCAATTTAAGTTTATTATGTTTATACTAAAAAAAATTATTAAAAATCTTAAAGAAATAAATGCTTCAATATATTAAATATGTATATTATTTACAACTTGCTTTGTTAACACTTGAAATTTCTAAGTCTTCCGCTTTAAATATTGCTAGGAAAAAATATTTGAATTATAAAATGAATTGAAATTAAGAATTTGTTAATTTATGTTGTGAAAAGGATAATTGCTTATTTGGTGACTATGCTAGCTGACAATCTGGTATTTTTTGCACTCTAGGGTATATTTTGAATGTAGTACTATCTTAGTATATCAAATCTAGGATTATGTAGTTTTTATATATTAATTTGGTATATTTTAAGAATAATACAGCAGTGTTTTGTTTAGCGAGTATCTCACAGTCGAGCACACTCGGCTGTAGCTTTCTTACTTGTTTTTTTTTTTTAGTTTTCTATATTTTAAGATGGACAAACCAGCATTGAAATATGTTGAAGTGTATTAATTATATCATTACTCGTATAACTTTTCATTTAATATTTTGTTTTCAAATATATACAGAAAATATTCTCAATTATAATAATAGATAATTTGCTTTAAGGAACTCGCATTGTTTGCTTTAGACATTTTCAATTACCATTTATTCAAGCAAAGGAGTGAACAGATTTATTTAAGTGTGTTTCACTGTAATATTAAACTTACCGTTTAATATTTTCATCAGCTGAATTTTCATAATAAGTATTAATTTACTAATAATTAGCTTTGTTGGACAATTTAAATTTCAAAGTCTTTCCTTTTAAATTTTATACTTGCTAGGAAAAATGTGTTTAAAATAAAAGTTGAATTCCAGCAAAGATGTTTTACGATTCGAGTGAAGTTGTTTAATGTTTTAATCAACATAACTTTAATAATAACTTTAAAATTAAAGCTAATTTATAATGCAATATTCTTCGCTGCTTTGCGCGGTTTTCAATTTGCTGCTTATGATATAAGGTATTCGACTTATTTTCCTTTTTTTTAATGGCATTGTCTTCTGCGGGGCATTATGAGGTCAGTATCTGCAATCGCCTTTCGACTGCTTAACAGGATTCGTTTTGTCCTGCGGTGCGACTGCACCGAATAAATGCATTTCTAACTTTTGCCATATGCTAAACAGCAGAGCTGAAAGTGCTTTACGGAATCAGAGAGGGGTGGGGAGGGGAGTAATAGGAAAAAGGGAAAAGTTGGATAGTTACTGCAGGAGCTGCGCCCTAGGCCTTAGTGTCGACCTGATGCTCCTCGCTTCTTTGCTTCTTTGCTGCTTGCAATAATAATGCTAAATAATAAAACGCGGCGAAAGCAATAGCAAAAGTCGGAACGAAGGAAAGAAGTCAGAAGATGAAGAAGGAAAAGAAGAAGAACAGGGCAACGGGGGGGAGTGGAAGAAATGATAATAATGCCAGGGTAGAAATTGGTCAAAACAATATAAATGCAAATGCAGCATCGTCCTCATCACCTCCACCCGCTGTTCGTTGGCGACAAGGTCCCTGAAACGCATTTTAATCAGTTGGCAGCGAATGCTACCAGTTATCTCGCTCGCAACGCAACGTGGGGCAACGTTCAAAGCCGTGGGGAGGTGTGTGTGTGTGTGTTGGGGGGAGGGGCAGGGGCAGGGGCAGTTACCTCGTGGTCTGCATCGCAAATGCGTTCAGTTTATGGCCTGCAGCAGGAGTCGGAAGAGCGACTGCGAATGCGAATGTGAACGCGAACGCGAACGCGCCACAAGTTTAGTTGCAACTACTGGACAGCAGCAGCAGTGGCAACAACAGCAGCGGTGTTGCAACCGGATCGCGACGTGGCCAATTTGGGCTCCTTTGCGCCATTTGGCATTCTCCATTCGCCATTCGCCATTTGGTATTTTACTAGTCTGCCATTCACGTTACCTGTTGCCAACGATGCGCATGTATAAATCATTGACAAATCGCCGGGTGACTCCCATAAAGAGCAACTGGTGCATCGAGTAGGCGTGGCAGCGAGAGTCAGCCAACAGCACAGCGCGAACAATGAACTGATTCCCCGCTTACAAATGCATTACCATTCTATAGCCTTTTGCCCCGATTGGATATGCAGAAATGTTGCACAAGTTGGCAGCAATTCTTATTAACTTTAACATTGATTAAATCTAACCAGGCGTATACGCAATATATTCATTCTGCTACTATTCACTTTTATTACTATTTTATAGGCGGTAAATGCACATTGAAGTTGTTCTCCTTACCGTTATATAGAGTAAAAAGTCTAAAATCAGGAAACTACTTTTACCAAACACCGAAGTTTTCACTGCAGTTTCTATCCTAAGAAAAATAAACAAAAATATGAATTTATTCAATAAACTGTATGCTGCTGTTTCGTTAAGTTGTTTATGACTTTTACAGTGCCTTTTCCATACTTTGCCTTTTACATAGTTCTCAAACGTATTGAAGTGGCTTTTTAAATACTTCTTTTTTCGTATCAATTAAATCTTACCTTCTAATGGGTTGCTGATCATTAATAATAATACATTTAAAGTTGAAAATAATTGATTCAAGATATAATTGCAGTAAACGCCTCTTAGTTTTTAACTCTGCGGTATATTTTGAATGTAATAGTATATTGATATACTAAAATATATCAAAATATTATTATATACTACACTGATTTGCTTTTATTGGAAATGACCACACTCGACTCAACCTTTGCGAATTGTTTATTAATAAAGTTTGCAGCAAATTAAAAATAAATGCATTCCAAGTTTGAATGAAATTAACTAATGTACTTATTTATTTACTTAAATTCCTTTATGAGTGGGATAATACTAATTGTAGCTCCATTAAAATTGAAGTAAACAAAACATTCAAGTAAAAATATGTATATATACTATTTTATTGTTCATAAATTTACAAATTAATAAAGCTTTGTCAGCTAGTTATGTTTGTAATTCCTTGTAATTCACAGAATGAAAGAATAAAATTCCCTAAAAGTTATTTAACTTAAATTTATACATTTCGTATGTTTCTTTGATTTGAAATTATTGATGATTAACTTTATGGAATTGGAGTTTCGTTTGCCCTTGAATTATAATGCAAAAGTTATCTCAAATTAATCGCTAAAGTCGAAGGAAGCCATCTGCTTTTGTCTCGAGTGAATCGAGTGCATCGAGTTAATCGAAAATTGTTTCGCTTGTTGCCATTTAATTCGAAGCATTGTTATTATTGTGTGGTTGTCAAATATATGAATGTGCAAAGGCAGTTAATTAATTGGCAATTTGTGCAACTTATCGGCTTCTCTCTCGGCTGAGTTATCTCAATTGGATGTGGAACACATGCTGTTGTTAACCAACTAATTCGCATTCAGATGTGAAAAGAGAGGCAACCAGCGAAGCATCTGTCTGCATCTTGCCTTTGACATTGTTTCTATCTATCCCGCAGCTTCTAACTGCGAAGTTTTCTTTATCATTTTTGGGGCATGCAATTTGCATTTTGGAATTGTGAAAGGAGGCCGCCTGCAGCGGCTTCATTGCCACGGAATGTGGGGCAAGAAGCACTCCGCAAAATGTTAATGAATTGCCCAAAATCGCAATGCAAACGAAAATTGAATTTGCGCAAAAATAGCAACAAACAAAATAAGGGCGAATGCTGAGCAATTGCAATAAATAAATTGCACATTTGCCGACGCCTTTGCAACTTGGCTGCAAATTGGCGTTGATTGGATTTGTGTGTGCATGTTGCAAGTTGCAAGCAGCAGGCAGTAAAGTAGAGAGAGAGAGAGAGAGGTCGATGTGCCGCATACACACAAAAGACTTTAGCATGCTTCATTATTTCTGGGGCTAAATTAAAGGATAATAGATTTATATGCATGCCTGGGCAGACACAAAGACTTGGCTTCTGTTGCTCGATGCAAAGATACGCGACTTCGAGTGCGTATCTTACAGATACATGCGTATCCATATATGTATGTACAAATATACATATACATAATGTGGCATCGACTTGCAGATAGAAGATGCTAGATACATGCATAGATACACACACTGTGTGCATTTTGAAGTGCAAACTCTCGCTTGGAAATATGAAACTACTGGCAACTTTAAGCCTATTACTGTGAACAGGCAGCAACTGGCAAACAAGCTGCAAACAACAACAATAACTGGCAACCAATAATATTACCCAAAGGCCAACAATAAAGTTGTTATAAGCCAGACAACAAGAAAGCGCATCCATCTCATTGTTGCTTTGCCTCCAACTTCGCCTTCGCCTTCGCCTCCATTCCCTTCCCTTGCCTCTTCTTTCCTTCCCTTTCTTTCTACTCCAAAGAATTTTAAACGAAAAATGTTTGAAATATTCAAAAATAACAAAAAATAACGAGAGAAAAAGGGAATTTTCTACTTTGATTTTATAGCTAGCTAAAAAGCGGCCAACAAGCAACCATTACAACAACTACAAAACATCAACAACAACAACAACAATACAAAGTGCCTCCAATAGCAATAAGCATAGATTCTATAGACATTACATCGTGGCAGGGGCGGGGAGAAAAGCGGTGATGAACACACAGATGGATAAAGTGCTCAAATCGTTGTAGAACACTCTATCGATTTCATCGTCGATGGCAAACTTTATGAGTATTCGCAATTATTCATATATACTCGCAAGCCAATCATATTCGAAACATGCTTTTATTAATCCCAGAAATCAATTAGAAAAACGATTTAAATTTGAGACTGAGAAACACAGCCCACAAACTCTGCGCAATTCTGATGCAAAGCATTTCAATTATCAGCCACAAAGTGGATTAGTATTTATATTTAAATTAACAATTCTATGATGAGTTTGTTAAAGTTCAAGTTAAGTTAAAATGCAGCTAAATTTAATTTGTAGAATATACTACAATTATGTTTAAAAATATGACATATTTTATTTGTTTGCTAAGAATATATATAAATATTTAAGTGCAATTTGCAATTTGGATTTTTAAAATAATATTTAATCAATAATTTGATAATGAATTTGTTAGAGTTCAAGTTAAGTTAAAAAAGTTGAAAGGACTGCTATAATTATGTTTCACAATAACTTTGATTAGTTGCATATCAAATTGGTATCTTAATTCTAAATAATAAAGTTTATTCCAGTTTTTCAGCTCGATGTAAATCATAAACATCTTATTGTCTGCTTAATGTTAGATTAGAAATTAATACTAAGGTATTACCTCAAATTACTTTTACAAGAAACACGATAAGAAAAATTATTTTATTAAATTTTCGAATTTCCAACTTGGCTCTAATTTTTTTCACCTTTTGTTTGACGCCATTACCTTTGACAGATTAACGAGTCTTTATTTTATAGCACTGCAACTAGTGCTGGACGTGACAGCGCCTTAAAGATGGCATTATTATAATATCTATCGACTACGTGAGATACCTATCATAATATTGTACTGGTGATAGTGTAAATCCAATTGACTGAGAGAATGAATGTTAATTTAACACGCTTGCAAATGAATTTTTGACAAAAATCACTTCTAAGAAGATATTATTTGCTAAGTCGAACACTTTTCGAACCAAGAAAAAGTTTGCCATTCACAATATTCAAATCGTTTTTAAATCGATAAATCTAACGGCTTTTTGTTCTTATAGAATTTGGTTACACTGAATTAAATTAGTTTAATTGTTATAAAGTGCTAACAAATACCAATATATACAATTCTTATGTCGAAAAAAAACCAAGCGACGTAATGTCTTGTATTTCCATAGGTCAGCTTTTGACCGCTGCTTAAAAATGTTGGGTGTATAGCTTCTTTTTTTTTTAAAGTGTTAAACTTGAAATATGCAATATATTAATGTTATTTACACCAACATTTGAAGGGCTTATTCTTAGATTTATTTCTAGTTTTAATTGAAAAGAAATTATAATGTACAAATTTTGAACAATTTTAATTAGATAGCACAGAAAAGATTAAAGAACCCAATCAGATAAAACATTGGTTAATTCTTGTTTTCTTAGTATTATTATTGGAAGAAATGCATTTAAAATTTATTTTGTTTTGAATCGAACATTCTGAGTTGTATTTCTTGAGTAAGTTCTCATCTTAAAGTATACGTCTTACTCTCTCTCTCTCTCTCTCTCTCTCTCTCTCTCTCTCTCTCTCTCTCTCTCTCTCTCACTTTTTTGGCCAGTTCTAACTTGTAATTGAGCTGAATATGGGATACTTTTTTGTACTTGGTAACTTTGTTAGCCGCTTGCTGCTTAAGTAATGGCCTGTTTGCTGGACTTACGAGTGCTGGGTTGAGGGGCAAGACCTGAATTTGCAGAACTCGGACTCATTAGCCAAGAGTCCAGCGGCAAAAAGGACGAGGACGTGGAGCAGCGAGCAAAGAAAGCCAAATGCAGTGTAAATGAAATGGACTGCTTTAAAGTAAACTCGGACTTAAAAACATTGCTACAAGGATGTGGGCTTTAGAGGGTTAAGGAAGGGAAGGGAGGCGGAACAGAGTCCGCTAACGGGGGCCTCGACAACGTTCAGCGAGTCCTGGCCACGGTTGCGGTGAAGTTTTATTGCATAAATTAACTTGGCCAAACACAATTTCGCAATTATTTTGCAATTAATAATTTATGTGCCCAGCCGGCCCAACAACGTACCGCAGCAGACCAAAGAGCAATCGCTCTGTGTGTTGAGTGTGTGTGGCATAGGGAAGGGAAGGGAAGGGAAGGGAAGGGATGGGAAGGGAAGGGGGGAGGGTTCAAAGTTGTCTTCGCTTGTTCACCAGTTGCGACTCATTATATGCATTTCGCTGCCGCCTCCCCCCCCAGACTTCAGCCCACTTTAATGGGCTTTTAAGTGGCGACTTTAAACGCCTCAACCGCAAGCAGCACCTCGCTCCCTCCCCCCTCCCACCATCACTCGTTCCACCCGGTTTTCATTTTGATTTTGATATCCGTCCGCGTGCGGCTTTTAGCCTTAGCAAAGTTTCTGCGGTCGAATTGTTGTCTTGTCCTTTGGGTGCTTGTCCTGCTGTCCTGTTTTGGGTTGTTGTTGCTGTCACTTTATTACTGTCACATGATAACTGGCTGGCCCCTGATGCTGATGCTGGTCACCTCGGAGGAGGATGGGCCCTTAAGTGGCTTTCACCTTGACGCCTACCAAAGACCCCAAAACAAAACACAGACCGACAACAACAACACAAAAAGAAAAAACGAAGCGACATGGACTTGGCCACAAGGGAACTCATTATACAAAGTCCGGCTAACATGTTGCCGCCCTCGTCTCGCCGTATCTATGCACGTTTTATGACAAGCACACACACCCACACACACCTACAACACACCCACACACATACACACGGGCAACACTTTTATGCGCTGTGCTCACTCGATTGTATCTCCATCTCTGAAGCTGACGCACTGCGCCTGTATTTCTATCTGATGCCCTCTGACTGTATCTGTATCTGTATCTGTATCTGTATGTGTGCGTCTCTCTCTCTGTGTTGCGTATCTGTTGCTTGTTATATATAGTATGTAATATAAAAAAAAAGAAACGCATCCGCCACACACATAACATTTTGCACATTATTGGAAATCGTGTGCTTCGTTAGTGGCAAATCTGTTGCAAAGTAGCCAGCGCCTAGGCTGGACAACAGTACTCAGCTACTCAACACACACACACACACACACACACACACACACTGACAGAGAGCATTATGTGCCCAACCCCCGCCCCTCTTGGCGTTGCCCTGGTCCATTTCATTCGCTTTGTGTGTGACAGTTTCTCTGCCTTTGGCATTGTTGCCGAAGCTTATTATTTATTGCTGCTGATTGGTTTGGCAGTCCATCCCCCATATCACATTCCTCTTCCACCTCCACCTCCGCTTCCTCCTGCTCCTGCTCCTTCTCTTCCTTTCACTCTCTCTGTTCACGTCACGAGTAATGTGTCATCCCCTCAACTCTCAGAGCTTTGCATATGCGTCGCTCACCATAAGAAACTCAGCTTAACTCACAGCTGAACGACGCTTTTATACCCTGGAAAGTAACAAATGAATATAAAATATTGAAACTTAATTTGTTGAATTTACTAAGGACGCAATTTAGCAAATGTGACAATAAGTATTGCACTTCAAATTTGTAATTAATAATTTGTTGTAAAAGTATCGAGTTTATTTTTAATGTATTTGGCATTAGAACATGTTAAAATATATATAAAAATATATATTTTGGGAATGTATTTAGTTTATTTTTTGATGGGGCTTTGGTTAATTAGTAAAATGTATTTTAAATGTGTTTTTATGGCTCTAACTTGTAAAATATCAATTTTAAAATAAAGGAATAATTTTAGTTATTTATTTTAATTTATATTATTGAGCACAAAAATAATCGTTTTATACTGTATCATTTTAATTTGTAAAGATCTCTTTTTAGTGCAGTTTTCTGCATAGGCTATTCAGCTATGTTTTAGTTTTATATGATTAGTCAAAGCATTAAAGTCATTTTTGTGAGTACAATTAATAAATTCAAGAATTGAATGAAGCAATATAAATAAGTTTATAAATAAGTGAAAATATATTGGCAATTTGTTTAACATGCTAAAATGCTTATGGAATTTCACTTGCAAAATACTTTGCTTAGCAGCTTAGTGTGTGTGTGTGGCATGCAACAAAGAGTGCGGCATTCAAGCTACCCGTTTTGTTGGCGTTTTTCAAAAAACTGCCAATAAAGAAATTTAATTTAATTTTCCAACATTGAAGCATGACCCGGTGCTGTGTTGTGCTCTGTCCTGGTCTCTGCTTAATGCTCCTGTTCATGCCCCTGCCCCACTGCCACTGCGTGCGTCAGAAATGTGCCTCATGCCAGAGAAAATCGAAACGCATTTGTCAGCATTTTGCATTTAAACTTTTGGCTTAACTCGTAACTTTAATTTGAAACATTTACCGCCATTTGCGGCACATCAAACGATTTCTTCGCATTTGCCCGCTAAGTGTGGAACATACTGACAATGGGCCAAAAAGGGGGAATCGAGTAACAGAGGGGGATGCAAAGGTATTAAGACCATGTGTTGTACTTAAAGAATTTCTGTGACAAGATGCGAGTACGCAGAATTTTTAATTATATGCATATTTCTTAATGTTTCTTTAGCTTTTCTGTTTTCTGTTGTGTTTTCATTTACGAATCATCATCATCATCGTGATTAGACAATGTTTTCATATGTATTCAAAATTGCGACATCCGAAGTGACGAAAGTTGAATTGAAAGCTGTGAAAAGTGTGTGTCATCACTGAAAAAGAAGAAAAAGGTTTGGATACAAATTTAGAAACAGTTTAAGGTTCTAAAGTTTTATATTTGGTATATAGATTAGGTATATCTTAGTATTTTTGGTATGTTGGTTTTGATGCTTTAGTAATTATTTAGGTACATATATTAATTTTGTATATTCGAAAGTTTTATATACCCGATATATTTATTAGGTATATTTTAGTATTTTTATATTGCGTACGTTTATTTTAGTATATTTTGGTATATTGATTATGTATATTTTTGTATTTTTCAGAAATAAATATTAATTTTGTAAGTTTTGTATACACGACATATTTGGTGTATTGCTTGGGTATATTTTAGTATTCTTAGATACATTAGGTATTGGTTTTTTGGTATATTAATTAAAATATACTTAATATTTCTTTAGCATTAAACGATTTGATTGCTCACTGTTAGTTTTAGCCAAGGATAAGCTTTTAGTATTGTGGTATATTTTAATATTTTTAGGTATATTTATATGGTATATTTTAAAAATAATACCGTACTGCTTTGCTCTTGTATCTCGCAGGCGAGTGCACTCGACTGTAGCTTTCATACTTGTTATTTATTCATTTGAACTTCTCCTTGGCTAAGACTAACAATAAGTAATCAAAACCGTAATGGCAATTTTAAGTATTTCTTTGAATTGAAATAACTGCAAAATTCGAACTTATTTTCAAAATATCAATTTATCTAATTATTTAAATATCTTTACGTGAACAAAAGGAATAAAAATCTTTGACTGAGGAAATTTTATAAAACATATTGATAAACGCAGCTGGAAACCATTTCACCCTAGCTTATTGCTGTCCCCGCCCCTCTTTGGAGGCTGTAATCAGAAGCCCATATTTAAATAACGCCCACAGAAAACTGAACTCGGTCAAATGCTGAGGGAGCTGAATGAGAAAAAATGAAAATAAATATATAAAAATTGTGGAATGGACGTGGGCACTGACTGATTAGAAAAATTTTGTAAGACACAACAAGCGGGCCAAAGTTACAAAGAAGCGTGGAAAAAAATAAAATAAATAGAATAAAATACAAGGCAAAGTTTGAGCGGGTGAAAAGCGGGAAAGCGGGGGAAAGCACTCGCTGCTGCTGGGGCCGAAATGAATAAAAAAGAAATTCATCAAATTTTGGCAGCGTAGCAAAAACCGAAGCTGACGCGTTGCCCTTTGTTGTCCCACCGATGGAGGGAGCTGCACTGTGCTGAAGAGAAGGAAGCGGGAAGGGGGAAGGCAGTGGTTGGGGCAGGCGACAGGAAGCGGCATGTCAGCACGCGCACACAAAAAAAAATGTATATAAAAAATAAATACAAAAAAAAAACGAAAAAAAAAAATATTGTTGAAAACAGTTAGCGAAACAATTTAATGATGAATGATGGTCAATAGCAAATTTCTTACCAGGAAGGCGGCTCAGTCTCATCCGGACATGAGCAAGAGAAGGTGGATAAGAGGAATGGAGGGGGGATGAAAGGAAGAGAGCGGCAATGCCATAGATCCATTGAGGCATATGCACATGGTTGGTCAGCCAGCTGCGTTGAGCCCCCAAACCCCAAACCCCAATCCCCAAAACTGAGCTGAGCACAACGTTTTTCAATTGAAAACCAATTTATAACAAAGTAACAATGAGCTGTAAACTTTTCGCTGCAAGTCACACCACGAACACTCTATCGAGAGAAAAAAAATATGTATTTCTTACGAGCTTACTGGGTTATTTTGGGATTTTACTTTGAAGGATTCTTATACAGAAACAATGAATAAATATAATAAAAAAAACGAACAAAACAAAATAAATATATATTTATTATTTTGCGTTCAATAAAAACACCTTAAATTTTAAAAGACTTTGTTAAAAGATAACGCTGCATTTAAAATTTTATTTTTTTTAGTACACCGTGGCAAGTTTATTGTTTTGGGTTAGTGGAAATTTTCATAGAAAAACACACATTATTTTAATGAAGGTAAGTTATTTGTTTAATTTAAATATATTGATGACAAGTTTATTAGTTTGGAAATTATGTCAAACGTTATTCTAACGAACTTTAATATTAATCAAGTGAACAAATTATTAAAAGAAATGGTCGCAACTTAAATTTTGTTGATTGAAGTTTTAATTTAAATTGTGTATTAACATATTCAACATAAATTTTTTAGTTTAATAAAAATTGCAACGAATTTATGAATATATTATTTTATATATAATAAGAGTTTTAACGCTTACCCTATCCAGCAAAAAGTATAAAACAATGCAACTAAATATATTTGAGTTTTTTAGTTTTAATATTAGTGTACAATAAAGAGTATAATATTATATTATAATATATTTCATTATATAATACCCTAAATATTTAATTATTCATTCTTTAATGATATCATTTCTTTTACATTAAATATACTACCTATATATCATCCATTATATAATATCCATATAAGCTATTAAATTGTGGTTGTGACCAGCTGCCTGTTCACTAAACGAATGGACACCAGCATGCAATTAGGGTATAGACAATTGCAGGAGCTGAGCTAGAACTGTTCTGGACGCGATGGCTAGGAAATCATTCAGTTTAAGTGAGATTTGCGCCAGCTTCTTAATGACGCTCCGACTATGGATGGTCTTCGACTGGCAGTTGAATGTGGATCCGAGACGAGGCTGTCAGCCAGTCTCTATGTGTGTGAAGCAATTATCGAGGAGGAGGCGTCGTTTGATGGGCGACTTAAATTAGCATTTATCACAGTGACAAGCAATGATTCAAAGATTCATTCATTCGCGCTATCATTCAGTCTGTCATTCAGTGATTGTCAGTTGCCTCCAGCCTGAAGCTGCAGCTGTCAATCGAGGGCGCATTTGTCAAATGGCTTGCGGTGGTACAGTTGATATCAAAAGTTGCAACATTCACACTCTCTGCTCTGTGCTCTTTGCTCTCCATTCATCCTTAATGCTGTTAGCTTGATTGAAACGAGATAAGAGAGCAGATTCTGCTCGACTTGCAGATATCATTCCAAAAATATTAGTAAATAAAGGAAATGAGAACAAGTAAGCAATACACTCTATCCATTTAAAATAAATAATATATCGAATTAATATGTTAAGAAATATTAAAATAGAAGAAAGTCTATGCTTAATATGCCGATATACTATTACATCATAGATTTTAAACTATACCGAAGGCATATACTATGAAATTTACAATATACATTAAAAATATACCATAGATCACTAAATATACTGAAGGCTATATTTGTTAGATCGATACACTATTACATTTGAAATATATATATATATATATTGAATATAAAATATATCAAAAGCTATATTTGGAATATACTATAACTTTTAAATTATACCAAAAGCTATATTTGGTATATAAGTATACCACTACACTTAAAATATACCATAGACTACACAATATACCGAAGGCTATTCTGGTATATGGATATACTATTAAATTTACAAGATACCGTTGAGTGCAAAATATACCAAAATCGATGTTCAGTGTATAGATATACAAATACATTTAAAATATATCATATAGTTCAAAGTATACCGAAGACTTTTCCTCCTATATCGATATGCCATAAAGTAAAAAATATACCATCAAGTTCAAAATATACCGTAGAGTACAAAATATACAAGATTTTTAACCCAAGCAATCAAGACTCGATTGCAGCAACCGTTTTATACCATTTACAAGTATTTCTTTCTAATACTTTATAGAATCGGAGATGACCTTTTTCTGTTACATAAATACGTGAAAGCGAGTAGAAAAATGTACATATAATAATTATTAGAGAACCCAAGTTTTCTATTTGCTTTCGTTACATGTATCGCATCGAAGTCGTTAGACTTTGCTGCGAGTGACAAAATAAAAAAAGCAGAGAGCAAAAATCTGACAAGCTGCCAAATGTGTTGGCGAAATCATTTGAATTTGGCGCCCAGCATTTTCTGCTGGTCATTCAAACATTCGATGATGGCCGATTGGATGGAGTGGATGGAATGTTTGATGCCTGATGATGCCAGATGCCTATTGCTAATGCATTACATCGGGCAAATTAATGCGCACTCCATGACAAGCGAAACGTTTCAGGGTCATGATTAACAGCTTTTCATTTGTGTGCGTCATTTTCGGGGGCCAAGCGAAGATGCTTGAAGGTAAGACATTGCTTGAGGCCTCCAACAAGCTGCTTGGCCATAAACTGGTCAGCCAATTAAGTGGCCAACTCAGTCAGGCAGTTAGCCAGTCAGTGAGGCAGTTGGTTCAGCCTTCAGGGGGCAATCAGCAATTGCAGCACAGCCCTGGATTCCTGGATCGACTGCCTCCTGGCTCCTGGGCGTATAATTTTATTGTGATGAACTGATAATGTGACATTATTGTAGCTCATTTGTCAACAAATTACATCCGCCAAGGCGAAAGGCGCAAAGGTGGGCGTGGCCCAAGCATTGGGGACTTCGAATCCAAATGTGATTGCGGAGCGACTGAGACCATGGACGGAGATGGGGACGAAGACGAAGACGGGGCCAATGTATCAATCAGTGTGTACATAACGGCAGCAAATTTGGCAAGGATGTGCCCATGTCCTGGCGCACATAATAAATGAATCGAGCATGCATTGAAAAAGATCAAAAGTGTCAATAAAACAAAGGAGACAAACAAACTGGCAAACGATACAGCCAAATGGGTATCTCCCTTCCCCCTCCCCCTGCCACACTCACACACATACATGCGGAGAGAGTGTGTGTAAAAAATATCCCAAGATGGAGCAAGAACAAAAAAACTGAGCAGAAAACAAAGCAAGCGAAATGACAAAAGTGGCAAACGTGGCATAAATTACAGCACCACACACACACACACACACACGCACATCTATACAGTATATATAGCATATATAAGACATAACTGAAGAGGGCAGCTTTATGCTCCTTGACCAGTTTAGTTTTCGGTTTTGCTTGCTCGCTCGCTCTGCTCGATGATGATGGAAAATTCTGCGCCCCTTCCTCCGAATTCCTTGCTAACAAGCGGCCATAGATTTCGATTCACGAGTTTGCAGCTAAAGCTGAGGACGGGGCTGAGGCTGGAGCTGGAGCTGGGGCTGGGGTTGGGGACGATAGCATCTCCAGCATTGACAAAGTAAATCAAGGAAAATTAAATGAATTATTGCTGCAATAAATGTGGGCGGTGATGGCAGCCGGAAGAGGGCAATATAAATTGTGCATGGCTGGCGTCTGGGTGCCATCGTCTGCACTTCAAACAAACAGGGACAATTTTACACAAACACTCCCGCACTCACACAAACACACACAGACACGCACACTAGACAAGCAGCTGAATAACGAGTCAACTTGACATTGCGAGACACGAAAGTCAGAGCGGGGAGCGGAAAGAACAGTCGCAGTTAAGCTGTCCACTATGGAAGCAACGAGTAAAGGGAAGAAAGTAGCGAGTAACGAAACAGCGAGTAAGTTCTGCGCCCTTCTATTCGATTCTCAATGACACAGCGAAATAGCGAGTGATGAAATCACGTATATTATTTTGGTAACAGCTCTAAATTAAATAAAAGAAATATTAATAATATTTAAAAATACAAAAAATCAAAATGTTAATATAAAACGTTGCTTCATTAACATAAATTCTTTGAAGCTGTATTATTTTACCTAAAAATCCTGATCCGAAATTTAGCAATATATAATTGTTGGCAATTGTTAAGGGCAATTACAACGACATATAAATCTATATTTGATAATAATATTATATTATACTGCCAAATAATGTCTATATCTATATATAGTTATATATGTATATCAATATTTCTAACCTTAAACTTAAGGGACACTATCTAATACATTTTAAGTTAGGTTAAATTTCATCAATAATTATGGTCTGTAATGCAAGTTTGTTTTAAAGCAACTCACCCATCATTTAGTATATTTGTATGTTATACATAATTATATATAATATATAATTGTATATGAAATTTCAATTCAATTCCCAATTCATAATGAACATAAAAAAAACAAGAATTATTGCAGTGTTCGCTTATGTAAACTGTAATAAACGAAGTATTATAAACAAGAAAGAAAGCTCGAGAAAGTCGAGTGTGCTCGACTGCGAGATACCCGGTAAACATTTTGAATAAAATCAGAACAGTGCATTATTTATTTTTAAATATAACAAAAATATTAAAGATATACCAAATGCTATATTTGGTATATTGATATAATACTACATGCAAAATATACTAAAGAGTGCAAAATATACCATATTCTTAGCCAAATTTAAGTTAATTCAAATTGAAATTGATATTTTTCTTTAAGGTAGCTTTTAACAACTAATGAAAACACTTTGGAGTAAACGTTTGCTTTCAAGTAAATTTGTGTAGAAAATCAAATAAATCCGTTGTACAATTTCTACGTATTTCGTTGATAAACTGAAAAGCGATATCTTTTTACGTATTTTATTTAGCGCTTTTCTAATCCAACTACTATATCTTCTGGTAGTATTTATACTTCGTCACGCTACAAGCAGCTTTTCTTTTATTTTGCTTTCGCTTTTGTTTTATTTGCCCCACTCTCTTTCCCTCTCTCTCTCTCTTTCTCTATTGTCTCCTTCTTAGCTTTGCGACGTTTTTACTATTCCGACTTTGATTTATTTCAATTGCTTATAATTTCGGGCACGAGCTTCAGTCGCCCAAGCTGGCCAAACAGAAAAATGTAAGCAGCTAGATAGGAGGGAAAAGGAGTATCAGCAGGAGAAAGGAAGAGGAAGGAGAAGAGAGAGGGGCCAAGCATAAATAGAAATAAATAAAAATAGATTAATAGCCGACACGAGCATCCGCGCAATAAATTCGAGGCGACGCGCCCACAAATGATATAAGGCCATTATTCCCCCCTCCGCCACTGCCTTCGCCCAAAAGGATATCTATATCAAAATCTATATTGTGTGTATAGCTAGCACCCAATAGATATCGATAACTATCTATCCATAAATGTGCATTTGTGTTGATTGTATGTGTGTGTGTGTGTGTCTAGGAGTCGATTAACTTGTTACAGTTCATCGTTATCGTTATCGTCATCGCCATCGCTTAAGCAAAACGCATCGAAAATGAATCTCAAGTTCAATTTGTAATTCCGCCTTTCCTGTCCCAGAAAGTCACCCAACGTTGACAACAACAATAACAATGAAATTCATAACAACAAGCAGCACAACAAGCAAAACAACAAAAGCTTTTAAGGCCGCATACATTTTTAATGAAACGAAATGCGACCATTAAACATTCCCGAGTCTGAGTTAGAGAGTCAGCGAATTCTCAGTATTTCTCTCTCGCTCTCTCTTTCGTTGACTTCCTGACTGAGCCTCTGCCCATGACCACTCCCTTTGTCCTGCTCTTGTCTGTCCGCTGTCTCCAGTCTCCTGTCTCCTGTCGCTGCCGTTGCACTCTCCCGGCGCCTTTAGCAACAATTTAAAGTTTTATTAATTTTACCGACCTGCTACCCATCGGCAGTCCTTCAGCCTCAACTGAGACACATACAAGTAGAGCAAGACAGCGAGACAGAGAAAGAGAGAGAGAGAGAGAGGGGACAACTCCCACACCCTTAGCTGGGCCTGGAGCTTCAAACATTTCCCATTGTTGTTGCGAGTTATTAAAAAAACAAGCAGCATGAAAAATCTTTTCTTAATTTAATATTTCTTTGTATGACTGCGAAAAGCGGAGGAAACCAGTGGAGAGCGCAGTACAGCAACAGCAACAACAAAAGGCAGAAGAAGCACACAACAAAAACGAAATGAAGAAAAACATGAAGCTAAAAGGAAGCGCACGCCGTTGACTTCCTGTTGCCTTTAACCTCCCCTTACACATACACATACACCTACACGCACCCACACACACACACACACCAAGAGAGGAGGGGTATACAGAAGGAGGGGGTGTTGTACTCACCCCTCGTTTTGGGCAGCTCAACTTTGATATGATTTTTTATTTATTTTCGCGCTGTTCGCTTTGCATTAACCCAAAATGGAAAATTTTTGCTTAATTATTTGCGATGAAAAATTATTCCTTGCTCCTTTTCCTCAACTGGGTCAATTACAGCGCCATCTAGCGGCAACAGGCGGCATCATTTAATTACCCCCCCGCACAAACACCCACAATGTCAAACCAGCTCAACACGATCCCAAACCAAACCCCTTGAACAACAGAACAGACTGCCACAAGTCGAGTCGCTGACTTAGGCTAATCGATTTGGACACTGACTGAGTCGAAGCGAGAATGAAAAGTGATTGAAAGCAAGATTTTACAAAATAAACTACAACGGGAAATTATTATTATTGTTAAGATTAGACAAGAAGAAAGAAAGAATCATAAAGAAATGAATAAAAAGTTAATAAATTCATAATTGAATATAGCAGTTAATGTCATTATAATATATTAAAATGTGTGCACAATAAGAACTAATAATGTCAACCACACCTAATGTCAACCACACGTAATAAAGAGCGCTCGCTCTCATTCTCCGTTTCACTCTCACCATTGACTTAGTTGGTTTTGCCCATGCAGATAATCATCTACTCTAATATGTGAATGCGTCTGTGTGACAGACACGATCAGCAAAGGTTGGCTTTAGCAAACGACTATCGCGCACTCGCTCACACTAGCATACATACTATGGTTTTGCAAATGCAGTTCAAAAGCTACTCTAATGTGTGAATGCCTGCTTGACAGACACGAGCAGAAAATGCTTACGTTGGCAATCGACTATCGCGCACTCGCTTGCACTCGCCAACAAACATAGTTGTTGAGATTTGCTCTTTGCTAGTGACCGTCAAAAGTCTAACGGAAGACGTTGCTACAATAGAAGAAGGCGCGAAAGTTAAGCGGAAGAGGATGCTACTTAGAATGTGTACCAGAAGGGGTTGCTAGTAATCCACAAAAGTATAACGGAAGACGTTGCTACATTTCAATGAAATGCTGCACATAAAACAGAAGTCGTTGCTAGTCGCCGTTATAAGTATAACAGAAGAAGTTGCTACAATACAAAAAATAAGACGAAGAGGATGCTAGTTTTGATTAGGTCTAACAGAACACGCTGCCGTTAGTTAAGAGGAAGCAGTTGCTAGTAGCCAATACAATTATAACAACAATAAAACGTTGCTACAAAACCAGGATATGTTGAAAGTAAAATGGGAGATAATATTCGAATGCAAGGGGAAGTTGCTTGTGATCGTTGAAAGTCGGAATAAGTTGCTACAGATGCAGACACTTAAGTTAAATAGAAGAGGGTGCGATGTAGTTTAGTCTAATATGGAAAAGAGTCATGCTAGTAGCACTTGAAAGTATAACAGAAGGAGTTGCCACAATGCATGGAAACATTAAAAGTAAAACAGAACACCTTGACCCATATACATACATACATATGTACATATGTATGTATGTATAAATGTACATACGGTAGGGTTCAAGTCCGGGGACAGTGATGATCTTTAGTCTTCATTTTTTGCCACATTTTTGTAATATATACTTTGTTTGTTTTAAAGTAAAAAACAATAATGTACTGTTCAGTTAAAATTTAGTATTACAATTTATGAAATATTCATTGTATTTAGCATGTAAGCAAATCGCACAGGGTTGTATTTTCACACTGATCAAAACAGAGTTGTATTTTGGCACAAAGCTTCGACATTTGCAGATTTTCAAGTCTCATCACAAGTTAATAGTTTTAATATTCTTCCAAATTAATTGTGTTCAGCTTTTAAAACAGTTGGCAATGATCGTCGTAATTATGCAATTGCAATAAAGTTAATTTTCAACTTGACAATAAATATACTTTTTATACTAGCTTAAAGCACAGGGTTGTATTTCTACACACACAAACAGAGTTGAACCTCACATACACGCTGTTTTGTTTTTGTTTTTGGCCACTTGCAATTTATGAAGCAAACATTTAATTAATTTCTAGATTCTGCAGTTGTGTATTAAAGAACTTTTTTTGTATTTTTTAATTTTATATAAGGCAGTCTGGGAGTCTATGAAAGTGCTTACAAGAAAATAGTAACGATCTTCATCTCGATATTTGGATCTCATTGATCTGTGAGCTGCGTTGTAATTCCCAAGTTGTAATTTGACATATGCTCAGTATAAATAGGAGCTTTTATGCATCCCTGACCAAGGGTCGGTCGCCCGTCTCACAGTGTCAAGGGTTGGCGACAATCCTCACTAATTGTTGTGTTTAAGTACTTCTAAAGTCTCTGTAAATATTGTATATATGTAAGTGAAATTGTACACATTACATTCAGAGACAGCCTTATAATCCTCAATAGAATTAAGGAAAAAGTAGTAAAATTTAGTTAAATATTCACTGTGAGACAGCTCTCTATGGACAGGAGAGTAATGACCGACTTTTTGCCATTATTTAAAAAAATCTTTTAAGCATATTTGTCAATATTAATATATGCACATATGTATGTATGCAGTTTGGAAGGTGAAACAAAAAAAAATGTGATTTCATTCGAAATAAGTGAAAGTAAACAAAAGACTGATATTATATAAGTTTCACAAATAATATATTAATGTTATATTTTAGGTAGTTAAAATGTGTATTTTTAAAGACTCTCTTACTTTTTAAAAGCACTAGATGCAATTAATAATTAATATTATATCTTGTAAATTGAGTTGCAAGTAAATTGTTATATACTCATAATTTATTTAAATTATTAATTCAAGTCATTTGCATTAATTGTTTAGCAACTGGATTACACTGTAGATTTGCTAATTAGAGCTGGGATAATATCGATGGCACTATCGATATATCGAACTTTTGCCTTTCTGAGCCACCATCGACAGTTTTTTGACACTATCGATGGTGCTGGGCATTTTTCACATCACTGGCGCAAGGTTGTCAAAATAAACAATATATCCCAGGTTCTCAGCGAGCTGCAGCGATTCTCGTGGCCCGATTATGTTGCGTTTGTGGCAATGTTTCTGCACTGTATCTTTATTGGCATATACTTTGGTTTCATGAACAAATCCGTCTCCGAGAATGATTATATGCTAGGCGGTCGAAAAATGCCAATCGTTCCCATCACCTTCTCCTTGGTGGCCAGCTTCATATCTGGCATTACACTACTGGGATTGCCAACAGAAGTCTACTCGTATGGGACTCAGTATCTTTATGTGGGCTTCGGTGTCATCGGCATGGGTATCGTGATGGCAATCTTCTACTTACTAGTCTTCCACGATCTGAACATTACGTCCACCTATGAGGTAAGTAAATAATTAACATCTTTATTCAGACATATAGTATAATAATACATACATCTTGCAGTACTTGGAGCTCCGCTTTGATCGCCGCCTGCGTATGTTTGGTTCCGTATTGTTTGCCATTTTGAATGTGAGTTAAATCGCGTGTCCAGGCTGACCCTACCTACCTGCCAATTGTGATATATGTTCCGGCTCTGGCTTTCAATCAGGATGTTGTTCAGGCGGTGTCCATGCTGGGAGCCCTTTCATTAGTTGCTGTCAAAGGCAGCATGGATATTGGAGGCGCCAATGTTGTGGTGGAACGTGCTTGGCACTCCAACAGACTCGAGGCTCCCGAGTGAGTTTTATCAACTGGAAAGCTCCAAGCGAAAGTCTAAGGTTTTTGTTCATTTGCAGCCTGAGCATAGATCCCACTGTGCGACATACCTTCTGGTGTTTGTTCGTCGGTGGAATTGTATACTGGACACAAACAAATGCCGTCTCCCAGAACATGATTCCGCGCTACCTTCACTGCCCCACACTCGCCGACGCCCGCAAGGCTTTGTGCATCTTTTGTGCTGGAGTTCTGATCTTGATGGCTATTCTACCTATCAAAACTGTGATCTACTAACTACCAAGGCAAGTAAATTAAATTTAAAAAGACGTGTTCTAAATACTTAAACACAGCTGGCCAAAGCTCGGGATCAACTGCTGCCGCTCTTTGTGATGGATACGCTGGGTGAATTGCCTGGCATGACGGGACTATTCATAGCTGGTGTCTTCAGTGCCGCCTCGAGCGGCACCTCTCGCTCTCCACCTGCCTTAACTCAATGTCTGCCGTCGTTTTGGAAGACTTCGTCAAACCTTATGTGAAGTGCCACCACTTGGATCATGCGCTCCGTCGTTGTGGGCGTGGGTGCGCTTTGTGTGGCTTTAGTCTATGTGGTGGAGCACATGGGCACAGTGCTCCAGCTGACAATGAGCTTAGAATCCATAACGAATGGTCCGCTTTTTGGCATCTTTACGCTAGGCATTCTTTTGCCCTGGATCAACGGCAATGTGAGTTGCAGGTCAAAAAAAATATTTATGTTATAATGAGCGCATTTTTCTAGAGCGCCATGTTGGGCGGCTGCGTTGGCGTTGTGGTTATGTCCTGGGTAAGTCTAAATGCGCAATGGGCCATTGCCTCGGGTGCCATCAGCTACCGGACAAAGCCTTTAACTGTAGACCACTGCGACTATACTTTCGATGCAGCCGCTCTCGTTTCCAGTGGTAAGAAGAGATGCTTCAAGGCAGGTGCATAATTTACTGCACTGCATTTGTGTTTCAGTGATGTATTTCCATTGTACCGCATGTCCTATATGTGGTACACCACCTTGGGTGCCTCGGTTACCATTATCGTTGCCCTCATGAGCACACTTGTGTTTGGTACGAACGATCCCACGCCATAGATTCATCGCTGATCACACCCTGCATACGAAAGTTCTTTAGGTGTAATCCACAAAAAACAATGGTGAGTAAAATATGATGTCTATCTGTGTAGGTTTCGAACTAATGTTGCTTTTTTATCCAAGGACACTTGCAATGCTGGAATTTATCTTCAAAAAACGCTAAAAAGCGATGAGGTGGCTCAATAATTGAAAGTAGTTTTTTCTTAAATTTACCGGAAGAAATGCATAAAAATTAAAAATAAAAAACAACAAAAGTCGCTATTTTACATTTGGCGGTTCACACAACCTCATTAAAAAAATCTATATTACAACTTGTTGCTTTTGCCTACAAATATAGAATTTTGCTTTTATTAATATGATAAGATACAAATTAAATACGATTAACACAATGCGGTTCTAGGCATGATTTCACTTACATGCATGATTCACTTACATGATTTCACTTACATTGCATTGCAATTTTGCTTTTTATTTTGTTTTTATTTGTGCTGCACTTTGTTCAGCAGAGTGAGACGTTCGCCCTCGTCGAGATGTTCAAAGAACGTGGGAAAATGTTCGTTTTGGGTGAAGTTCGCTAAAAATTTGTGTAGATTATCGCCAATATCGCTGGAGTAGTTTGATTCCTTAAGCAAGTCCTGTAGTATTTGTTCGCCCTCCACTTCGTCTTCATCTTCGTCTTCGTCGATTTCAAAGCAAAGATCTGATACATAGCGCGGCTTGGCCGCAGTACCAGGAGCATCATCATCCCCACTGACTTCATCCTCTGAGTCCGTAAGCGGGGCATCAATTTTACTTTCCTGGAAGTGCTGATACTCGGATATCAGCACCTTAAAGATCTTCACCAAGGCTGGAATGGTAACCCATTTCTCATAGCTGGATGCAACTGAGCGGGTACACACACGATTGCCACTTGGCTCATGCACCAATTCCTTGTAGGTGGTCAAGCGATTGTCCTGGGTAGCCACGCCATACTCGAACAGTTTGCAAAGTGCCATCGTGGTAACCTATGAGTAAATTTGCTATTAAAAATCTTATGAATATAAATATAATTTCTAGTACTTACCTTGCGTTCGTAGGCACCAAAGGAGTTTTGGCGTGACAACCAATTGGTGAGCACAAACTGCAGAGCAGGCTCACCATTGGGTCCAGGCACAGTGGAAAGAAAGTTTAGCACCGAGTCCATTTGGGTTAAAAAGAGATGAGCGGATATCAGCACCAAATTCATAATAACCTCTAGGCACTCGAGGTTCTGCATCTTGCTAATGACGGCCTTCAGTAACATGTCAACCGTTTGGCCCAGCATATTGCCCATTTTGGTAATGATGGTAATAACAAGACGTCCAATCTGTCCACCGGCAGTCATTTCGGTATTCATGGGATTCAAAAGAACTGTGGCCACTTGCATCACATAGTTGACGCCTTCACCATTCTTGTAACTGAAGATTTGCTCTGGCGAAACGTTGATAAAGCTACGCAAGCATTTGCCACCAGCCACCATAACTGTGTGATCGTCGGTATGCATCACGCAGTTAACCACAGCAGGAAATGCTGTCTCAATCAGTGCATTGGACAATGGCGCTTCGGAGTTCCTAACAATCGTATTCAGCACATCCAAAGCGATGTCTGTCTCAATCAGTGCATTGGACAATGGCGCTTCGGAGTTCCTAACAATCGTATTCAGCACATCCAAAGCAATGTCTTGTTTCTCGCTGCATTGCTCGCTCTGCAGGGCTAGAATGCTTACTATGGTCGGTATAAACTTCTCCTGTAGTGGCCCAAGACATTGTTTCTGCTGACTTAGCGCCTTAATCAAATCTTGAACATTCTGCAGCACGTATGGATCCTCGGCATACTTGAGGAATGCAGCAATGGTAAGCGGCGTGATCTTTGGTTGCGCCGCGTAGGCAAAATCAGCATCAAACTTCACCATCATGGTAAGCGCTTCCATTAACAGGGCCAATACAGAGGCCTTGCGGCCTTGCACGAGAGCCATTATGCCATCCAGAAATCCTGGAAGCTTCGATACCAGCAATGTGCGTCGCTCTCCCTCAGCATTCTCGTTGGCGGAGAGAAAACCGTTTAGAGATTTTACAGCTCTGATGCGCAGTATATGCGATTTCTCTGGAGATAAGCTGCAGAGCGTAACGTCAAGAATCTCGGACAAAATCTGCGGATTGTACAAGTCCGTTTTAGAGTATGTGCTAAGCGTACACAGCGCATGACCAACGAGATGCGGCGATTCCTGATGCACCAGCAAATTGCGCACAATCGTTAAATAGTTGAGTAAATCAAACTCGGAATCGCCCTCGAGTATAATATCGCGAAAGCCATGTACAGCATTCATACACGCTTCGTGTATCTTCCACCAGTTGGGATTGTTGGCCGCCTTCTCTGCCTCTGCCACACTAAAGTGTCGCCCCAACGCTTCCTGCAACGGCTGAATTGCTTTCACACCAAACTCATCGTTAATGGCCTGAAATGAAAGTTTGTGCAGAATTTAGAAGTTTGGCCACTGCATGAGTTTATCAATAACATTACCAGCAATACATCGCGGCCACACATGCGAACAGTTAATTCCACGCCACCGTCGTTTTCGTCGTCCACAAACTTCTCGGGATCTTCTTCCCAATCTTCGAGCTGCTCTTGAATGAGTTGCATGTAAACAATGGTGATGTAGATCAAATCAGCGAGCACATTCTTAATGGTGCCGCGAAGTTTTCTGCAGGTCACAATGCAGTTGATGAATTCCAGAATTTGTATAAGAAAGTTGGTCTGCTCGTCATCCTCTTCATTGGTTCCGCTGGCCAGCGGATTCGGTTCCGTCTGATTAACGGACACCTTGACGTAGGTATCGGCAATTTGTGTGAGTAGCTGCCAGACAATTGGCAAGATGCGTTCCATAAACGGATTTATATACTTGGGCAGATATGTAAACACTAACGTATATGATAAAAAGGGTTGATTAAATACAAACTTTATTGATTAATTTGTAACTCACCACCGATAATCTCAGAGCGCAGCAGGAAACTCGATCCAGCGCCGCAATTCATGCTTAGATAATGCAAGAACTCATTCATGAAATTAGTGAGTATGGAATTCATCATGGAACTCTGCTCCTGTTTGTCAGTAATCAAGGTTAAAATGTCCGTAAAAAGCTCTTTCAATGTGCGTATAGCTGAAACGCGCGTCTTGATTGAATAATTCTGCTCAGAGTCGAATATGCGATACACCGCCGGAATGACAACTGGTCCCAGTTTCTTGATTTGTGCCACATCGTATATGAAATTGCGTAACACTTGCAGTGCTCCATGAATCGAATCTTCATTACCGCTCAGACACTTTACAATAATATCAAAGAGTTCTGCCCAGCAGTGGGGATAATCGGTGGCAGCTATTGTTGATATTGTGCAGGCCACAGAAGAGCGTATTTTCGAATTGGGATCGTAGAGCCCATTGGGTAGTATGTTGCGAATTGTACGTTTTGCTTGCTCACTGGCTACACCGCCACTTGCCTTCTCGCGGTCATCGAGATCTGTCCAGTGGTTTTCCACGTAACGTGTAAGCATAATGATAGCAATTTGACGCAGCGGAAGCTCATGAGATTGATTCATTATGATTTCCGCCAAATAAACGCCATACCCTGCAATTCCAATATATTTAAGAACAACGCCCTAAAACTTAACTTATTGCCCGTCAATTTGAGCGCATACCTTCTGTATATTGCAGCTGCATGTTTCGTTTTTCCGCCTGTTGCAGTACAACCGTGTCGGAACTAAGCAAATTTTGCAGCTCCTCGATGATGGCTTGCTTGACCGAATCGCCGCTGCCGCGAACGACAAAAACACCACTCTCTCCGCTGGACATGACAGAAAGAATATTAAGAACTTCTGGCGCAAAAGGAAAGTAGAGGTGGGATAATATCGATGGCACTATCGATATATCGAAGTTTTGCCTTTGTGACTCAAGCAGAGGTATTCTTATAAAGTAAGTGTTATATGTATTTCTTTGTTAACTTCCAAATTCTTTTTTAGATTGTCAGACAATTTTTAAGTATATCAACAAATTTATTTGTTTTCCATTACCAAAATTGTATGTCCTACTTTGGCCAATATTTTGCATATCCTCCAGCACTTCAAGTCGGACTCCGATAAAATTGAAGACATTCTATTCCAATATCAGAACATCCATCTTCTAAACTGGTCAAATTTGAGGGATACCATAAGTTGTTGGGCCGAAGTGTCCAACTATGTGGATGCAGCAGGTAACAAAAGGTTTTCGGCACTAGCATCATTTGCGCTAAGCCTTTTATCGTTGCCATGGTCGAACGCAGAGGTGGAACGAGTGTTCAGTCAAATGAACAATGTCAAAACCAAGCTGCGAAATAGAATGGCCGTTGAAACACTAAATTCTATTTTTCACACAAGGTATTTTATCTGTTCAACGCATATTTTATAATATTAGTAACATTAAATCATATTTGTAGATACGGACTACGCCGGGCAAACAAATGCTGCCATAATTATGAAGTCCCAGAAGATTGCTTGAAAATGATTGGAACCAATCAGAGCTACAAAAAATTCAGCAGAAGAAGAGGGCATGATTGAGGAAATTTCAGAACTTCTCAAAAATACTTAATAAATAAATAAAATTAATAAAATATTGTCTTCCTAACGTAGCTTTATGTTTTGGCTATCATCCTAATTTTCTGGCGGTTTCTAGCGTTTTTATTGTTACTTTAGCTATTTTATGAGCAGAAGAATTGGCAACACTGTTTCTGAGCCACCATCGATAGTTTTTTGACACTATCGATGGTGCTGGGCATTTTTCACATCACTGCCTTAAGTCTAGTGAGGGATTAGCAGCCTGTACATTTTTGATGGACAGCATTGTCACCAGGCTGACAAAGTATGAAGATCGTTCTTTGCCGCGAGTCGGAACATTGCTAGACCCAAGATTCAAAAAACAAGGCTTCCGTTCTCCTTTTAACGTTGTACAGGCCGAAAAGTTTTTGGAAAATGAGGTCACCGTCATTAACAACTCTTGTGATTCCGTACCCCAGAGCCACCACCACCTTCTCAAAACCGCCAAACCCTATTCACATTTCTTCAAAAAAATGTTAGTGAATTACCAACCTCGAAAAGAGCAGATGCGAATATCGATCTCAGACAGTACTTTAATTTAAAGCACTGTGAAGAAAATGTAGATCCCCTAGAATTCTGGAAGGTAAGTGTTCCAGTTTTCACTAAACATAAGGAAAAACATAAATAACATTTCTTTTATTTCAGCATAATGAATCTAATTTAAAAAAATTAGTGCCGAAATTTCTTGTGTGTTCCCGTAACTTCGACTGAGTCGGAAGTTCCGACTCGGAACGTATGTTCAGCAAGGCTGGACTCGTTATAAATAACCGCAGAGCTTCGCTTAAGGCGAATAATGTGGACATTTTGTTATTTTTGCAGAAAAATTCCTGGATAAAATAATTTTTTGGTTTTTTAATTTTATATCAAAAATTACCTGAATTTTTTATGATCTCTGTTGAAGTTACCTTATAATTTATGTTAATGATAAGATAGAATAATTTTGATCTTTTTTCTATTTTTTATTATGTACACATAGAATATAGCTTAAAAACCAAAAAACCTATGTATGGGAAAAAATGAAGTAAATATGACTATACTATCGATACTATCGAATTTTTGCTTTGAAAACATCGAAACTATCGAATGGCGCGACTATCGATATTATCCCAGCTCTATTGCTAATGCAAATTGGAGTGAATAAAGCGAGTGTATTTGAGAAGCGGCCAAAATGTAGCTGTCCATGTCGCTCTTGCTCGCCACCCACCAACCAGGTGAACTCTTATAGTCTGCAGACCATTTTTTAGCCGTGTAATTTGCATGACACACCCCAAAAAGTCGCCCCGAGGGCAACGGCGACAGGTCCGAGACAGTTTGACACATGGCCGAGTCCAGCTCCAGCTGCCGGCGTCCAGGTGGCTAAAGCAACTTGGCAACTGGCAGCTAACTTGGCTTTTGCCTCTTCATTTCTGGCTCATTTTTAGCACGATGTCTGCGGTATGCTTCGTTCTCTGGCTTCCTTCCTTCCGTTCCTTCTGTTCCTTCCTTCGTCCGCTGTGGGCGCCTTTTTGCTTTTTTAATTGATTTCGCTTAAAGTCTCATAATCGTGACACTTTGGCGCCTTTTAATTTGATTTTATTGGCCCTCAACATGCCAGAGAGGCAGAGGGGGGAGAGCATGGGGCAAATGGGGGCCCCAAATGGGGCAATGGGCCAGATGAGGCAATGAGACAGGAGCTTAAGGGTTCAAGCGTTTCACGCCGAAGGGGTTCAAGAGTTGAGTTGAGTTCAGCTTTGGAGTTGAGTTCCGTTGAGTCGCGTCATTGGCGCGTTTTATGATGGCAACCTCAACGAACTTTATTATTTTGTTAAAAAAATAAAACACAACGACAACGACAAAAAAAAGGGGCAACAACAACAAGAAGAACAACAACAACCATGCAGTCGGCATTGTTCGCATTCCTTTTTAGATATTTTATGCCTTTGCTGTTGCCTTTGCCTTTGCTTTCGCTTCGTTTTGTTTTGTTTGTTTCGCTTTATTTGTTTATTTGTTTGTTTAACGCGGCTGCTTCATTTTCATTTTAATTTGCGTAATTGAGTGGCTCGTTTTAATTTCCTTTTTCTTCTTTTCTTTTTTTTTTTTGCTCTTTCTCCCACTCCCTCATTTCAATTGTTTCCCGTCGCTTTTCTTTTCTTTTTTTTGGTTTTGGGTTGCTTCATTTACCGGAAAATTCTTTTGTGCATTGCTCATAAATGTGTCGGCGCATGCGGCGTATACGCAACCGAGCGTCAAGTCAACGGCTTATTAAATTGTTGTGAGTGAACGGACAAAGTTGACCAAGTGACCGACCAACAGCCAAAAGGGATTTGAATTTCACTGTTTCAATTTCAATTTCAATTACACTTTAGTTGTGGCTTCAATTTCCGAGTCGGACTCGGACTAAGACTTAAGGCACATTTGACAAATGCGTCGCTGTCGCAGGCCGCAAATAGTCAACGACAAATTACATTTAATTTAATTTTGTATATCGTTGAGTGTCTCCTTGTCGTTCCCCTCTCCACTCCTCTGCTCGCCTCGCTTCGCTTCACTTGCGCTGGCTACTTGACACCGCCTCTCTCTCTCTCTCTCTCTCGCCCTTCCTCACAAGTTGGTGTCAGGTTTGTCCATGTTTTTTGGCGCACTCAAGCATTTAGCCATCCATCAGAGCAGAGTCAGCAGGGCTAGTCACACGGCCCCATCGGCTAGGCTGCGCAAAAATACGGGCTCTGGGACACATAACTGATGATAAACTTGAGCTGCCTTACTCTCTCTCTCTCTCCTTGCCTTTGCCTTTGCCTTTGCCCTTGCCCCTGGCTTAGCCCTTTCCTCAGTTGTCTGCTGCTGCTGCCCGGACATTCAATCAACGGGAGGTCGGGATGGCATTGATGGCATTCATTTATACACAACGGCCACGCTGGCAGAGGACATTTAATTTATTAAAGAATTTGTAAAGCAATAAGTTTGTAGCCCATTGGCCACGCCCTGACGCCCTGACGCCCTGACGCCCATTCACCATTCGCCTTGGCAGTCTCATCCCAGTCGATAATCGTTTTCATTAAGCCAAAGCGGCGGGAGGGCAACACGGCGGCTTAATTGCTACCTCCCCTCTCCCACCACTACTCCTCTTCTTACTCTCCATCGCAATCTGCCACTGTGATTCGCTCTGTGTGTATCTATGTCAGCTCAGCGTCTTGTCGCATCAGTCAAATGGACATTCACACTAAGCGACACTTTTTAATTAAAACATAAAATGAAAGAACACGCAAATCTTTAAGCGTCTTCTTCCACCTCGACTTTGACAGCGAGAGGAGGCAAGGAAGCAGCAGGACTCTCTGGCACTCATCAACTCACAGACCACAAAAATTCAATCAAATCACGGCGCATTGCTGACAAGAACATTATCCGTATTCCGTATTCCCTTCATACTCATCGCCTCCCCCCTTCATCACCCTCTCCCACTCATCGCAGCGCTTTTCACCGTGTCGAGCAGACATCATTAGACAACGAAGAAAACATCTTGGCTGTGGCTCTGCTCGAAGGGTTAGCTTCGTCTTCGTCCTCGTCCTTGTCCTCGCTCTCTATCTCTTTCTCTTTCTCTTTCTCGGGTATCTCAGCTATCACATAATCCATTCAACGCAACGCAAGATGTAATTACAATGCGCATATTTTTAGACATTGAACGCAAGACAGGCAATTCGTTAGTAATTTAAACTAGTAATAAACGAGGCAAATCCTAAAAAGAGCAAAGGAAATATAACTGTGTATTTATGGGAACTTGTTATAACTATTTATTTTGAATATATTTTATTTATTATTTACTATTTATAGATATAACTTTTATTGAATTTTCAAAATTTATATATTTATATTGACACACAAGACATTCGGTTTATATTCTTCAACTATGATAATATTATAACGTTTATTCAAATTATTTATTGTAAAATTCATAGGATCGAGTCAGTATTATATTTATTCAAACATTTCTGATTATACCAACAATTGCAGAGTTAAAAAATCCACCAATTTTTATAAAGTGGAAAGGTGACATTATTAAGAGTATTATTTCATCTATCGTTTCATAAAATTTTCTTTTACAAATCATATTAATTGCCCTTATTCGCAACATTTCTAGTTTCGATCATCCAAGTGTCGCTTTATTATCGATTTCCTTTTCGATTTTGCTTTCGATTCTTATTGCAACTGTTGTGTAATGCATAATGATAACTTAATTGAAGTGTTGTTATGCTTAGTGTTAGGCAATGGCGTTGACCTGTTTTTTAAGGCCAAGTAATCTCTCCACCTGTATTAAAGTGCTTATTAATATTTACACTAAGCAGAAAAAGTCTGCGTACAAACTTAACGCGCAACTTTGATGTTAAATAAAAATAGTTGTATTGAAGATATTGACTTCATTTTTTTTTAAATTAACAACATATCTTTTATGAAAAAATATAACCAGTCTTCATTTATTTCCATCAGCAACTTTTTTAATTAAAATCAAAAACCAAAAAATACATCTGTTTTCGAATCAGAAAAAGTCTGCGTACAAACTTAAATTAGTTTAAAAAAAAGCCATTTATTGATAAAACATTACAAAAATTAGTATGAGGTAGGATAAATAGGAAGGTTTATTGTGCCAATCAAGCGTTTTGGCATTGATTAAACCAATTTTTGGTGAATTCTGGTGGTATTTCGATCCACTCATCCAAAATGGCTCCCGAGGGAGGAAACCGTTCGTCAAACTGGACCAAAAAGGGAAATCTCAGCGGGAAATTGTCGAATTTGTTTTAAAACGCATTCTATGATTAAAAGTCCAAAAATTGGAATCAAACCGGCACAGTTCAATCAAAGCCACATTCTGGTAGGCCTCCAAAGCTGACTGATCCTCAATGGCTCCATGCAACTCAACGGAGCTCAGCTCCACTCAGCTCAACGCAACGCAACTGAGAGGAGATAAGTCTCAGTCTCTGTTTTAGTCGGGCTTTAACCCATTGTGTGTTTTCTTAATGCTGCAACCAGCTTATTGAAAAGCACTACGATATGTCAAATATTTAGCAGCATATCAACAATTAATTCCTCAAATCATCTTGTTCACAATATGTCTGAAGTGCACTAAGTTTGATCAGCTGATGATAAGATAAGATGATCAGCTGTTATGTTTTTAACTGAAAGCCATGCCAATTGTCACATTTTGTTCGTCGCGATAAATTTTTCATCTTTCCAATCTGTATATCGCACTGTCATTTTCAAAAATTTAAATACGATTTCCAAATTGAACACAGAAGACAAACTCTTTAAATGTAAAACAACTCTATATACGAGTAAATTGCAAATTGTTGTAAAAAGCAAAACTATTTTAGTGTTACCAGCTTGCGTTTGGAATTGGTATTTTATCCATAGCAATATTAAAACGTTACGTTGCGAAAATTGCGAGTGAACAGTGTTAAACGTGCAATGAGTTGATATTGAGCGTTATGACAACTCTGGAAGAGCTGAGCACTGCGAGACTTCGGCTGATTTTGAAATTCGAAGTTCGAGTGTAGCGCCGAAAGACGAACACGAGCGCATTTGTATGTACATACATACATATGGAACGTGTTTCTGTTCTTGTCATTGTAGCATCATACAAAAATATGTATGTGTATACATACATATATGTATGTATGTGCAGCGTCGAAAGACGAGCACGTGCGCATTTCTATATATGTATGTACATATATACATACATATAGGTGTGTCTCTGTCTTTGCCATTGTTGCAGCATCATACTAAAATATGAATATGTACAAATATGTATGTATATATGTACATACATATGTAAAATCTAACGCTCCTATCAAATTAAACTATTCTTGCAGAAGTTGTTGCAGGCCGGTCGAAAAAAAGCTTCGAATTTTATTCAACGTTTGACTAGTTGCCTGTTGTATGTGTTTGTTGTATAAAGTGTATGTATGTGTATGTGTATAGTTATTAATGTGTGTGTGTGTGTATAATTTGTAATAAAATGTAGAATTGTATTGCTTTCTTCAATCTTCTTCCGGTGGTGAACGTTGTAGCTGCACGCTCAGCTCGTGGGGTTCAAGTAGTTGTCCCCGCTGGCCGACGAGCTTAACCTTCTTTTCCCTGCCATCTGCAATGCAGCGAACAGAAATTGCGAAATATCACCAGGTGGCTGATTCTCCATCAGTTGAGCCATTGTCGCCTGTCCCTCAGCTTCTTCGCAGCCCTGCACGATTGTCTCATTTAAAGCATCCATGTTCATTGTTCGCTCCTGCACAGAGTTCATTCGGGCCGTCAATTCATGGATATCGTCCTCCTCGGAAATTCCTTTGCGAGGACAGGCTTCTGCGATGCCATATTCTTCATTGCTCGGCGATGCAGAGTCGCCCAGCTTAGAATCATCGAGATTATTCATTTTGAAAAAAGTTGAAAAAAAACTGAACAAGAGGAGCAAAGTAAACTTGTCACGTTGGCGTTCGACAATTAAAGAAGGAGATGACAATTAGAGATGGTCAAAGTTAATGTTACGTCATCTGCTAGAGATGAACTAGAGTACAGCATTAGTTTCTATTCATATAAAATAACTGAATACCCAATTTCAGTGCTGTAAAGGGCAAATTATCTTTGACTTTTTAGAATGCTCCTCTCCACGGAAATATTTAGCAAAGTAAAATATATTGAAACCATTTTAAATATGTACATATGTATTTTAAATCTCACTGTGAGTGAAGTTGTTCGCACATTTAATTGATTTCATCGAGTTGTCTCGTTCTAACACATGCGCCATGCCTAATTATGCCATGCCTACATCTTGCTCGCTCTGTCGCACAACTGCTTCACTTGTCTAATTGGAGAAAGCTCTCTGTAGATTCTATCCCATTATTATTTAGAAGGCATCTCCGTATACATATGTATGTACATATACATATATATTTTCGATGCAGCCCAGTGTGACTGCCTGCCTCTATAAAACTATAAGAGATAGAGGTTCTGACGGCTCTTGTTATTGTTACTCGCAGATCAGATACATTTGTATGTATGTATATATCTACGTACGTGTGTATCTGTCCTTGCCATTGTTGCAGCATCATACAAAAATATGAATATGTATGTATATATGTACATATATTCATTTCAGATTGCACACTACCGTGTCTAACTTATGATAGAAGCAACAACAAAGTATCTAAGCTCCGACAGATGATTCTTAAATATATTTTCAATTTTTATCTGATTGTAACCAAATTCTCAGGAATCATAAAAAACTTAAATTTCGCTTCGTTTGTTTCATCGCTTTGTGGGGCAAAAGTGCGAATGGCAAAAAAAAAAACAAAAACTTGATCTGCGAGCAACAATAACAAGAGCCGTCAGATCCTCTATCTCTTATAGTCAGGCAGTCAGACTGGGCTGCATCATCTCGGCTGTTGGCGCCTATCAGGAATACATATATGTATATATGTATGTATAAGGAGATGCCTTCTTCGAAATAATAATGGGCTAGAATCCACTCCAATTAGACAAGTGAAGCAGTTGTGCGACAGAGCGAGCAAGATGTATTCATAATTATGCAGGCGCATAATGTGTTAGAACGGGACAACTCAATGAACTCAATTAAATGTGCGAACAACTTCACTCACAGTGAGATTTAAAATGCATATGTACATATTTAAAATGGTTTCAATATATTTTACTTTGCTAAATATTTCCGTGGAGAGGAGCATTCTAAAAAGTCAAAGATAATTTGCACTTTACAGCACTGAAATTGGGTATTCAGTTATTTTATATGAATAGAAACTAATGCTGTACTCTAGTTCATCTCTAGCAGATGACGTAACATTAACTTTGACCATCTCTAATTGTCATCTCCTTCTTTAATTGTCGAACGCCAACGTGACAAGTTTACTTTGCTCCTCTTGTTCAGTTTTTTCAACTTTTTTCAAAATGAATAATCTCGATGATTCTAAGCTGGGCGACTCTGCATCGCCGAGCAATGAAGAATATGGCATCGCAGAAGCCTGTCCTCGCAAAGGAATTTCCGAGGAGGACGATATCCATGAATTGACGGCCCGAATGAACTCTGTGCAGGAGCGAACAATGAACATGGATGCTTTAAATGAGACAATCGTGCAGGGCTGCGAAGAAGCTGAGGGACAGGCGACAATGGCTCAACTGATGGAGAATCAGCCACCTGGTGATATTTCGCAATTTCTGTTCGCTGCATTGCAGATGGCAGGGGAAAAGAAGGTTAAGCTCGTCGGCCAGCGGGGACAACTACTTGAACCCCACGAGCTGAGCGTGCAGCTACAACGTTCACCACCGGAAGAAGATTGAAGAAAGCAATACAATTCTACATTTTATTACAAATTATACACACACACACACACATTAATAACTATACACATACACATACATACACTTTATACAACAAACACATACAACAGGCAACTAGTCAAACGTTGAATAAAATTCGAAGCTTTTTTTCGACCGGCCTGCAACAACTTCTGCAAGAATAGTTTAATTTGATAGGGCGTTAGATTTTACATATGTATGTACATATATACATACATATTTGTACATATTCATATTTTAGTATGATGCTGCAACAATGGCAAAGACAGAGACACACCTATATGTATGTATATATGTACATACATATATAGAAATGCGCACGTGCTCGTCTTTCGACGCTGCACATACATACATATATGTATGTATACACATACATATTTTTGTATGATGCTACAATGACAAGAACAGAAACACGTTCCATATGTATGTATGTACATACAAATGCGCTCGTGTTCGTCTTTCGGCGCTACACTCGAACTTCGAATTTCAAAATCAGCCGAAGTCTCGCAGTGCTCAGCTCTTCCAGAGTTGTCATAACGCTCAATATCAACTCATTGCACGTTTAACACTGTTCACTCGCAATTTTCGCAACGTAACGTTTTAATATTGCTATGGATAAAATACCAATTCCAAACGCAAGCTGGTAACACTAAAATAGTTTTGCTTTTTACAACAATTTGCAATTTACTCGTATATAGAGTTGTTTTACATTTAAAGAGTTTGTCTTCTGTGTTCAATTTGGAAATCGTATTTAAATTTTTGAAAATGACAGTGCGATATACAGATTGGAAAGATGAAAAAATGTATCGCGACGAACAAAATGTGACAATTGGCATGGCTTTCAGTTAAAAACATAACAGCTGATCATCTTATCTTATCATCAGCTGATCAAACTTAGTGCACTTCAGACATATTGTGAACAAGATGATTTGAGGAATTAATTGTTGATATGCTGCTAAATATTTGACATATCGTAGTGCTTTTCAATAAGCTGGTTGCAGCATTAAGAAAACACACAATGGGTTAAAGCCCGGGACTAAAACAGAGACTGAGACTTATCTCCTCTCAGTTGCGTTGCGTTGAGCTGAGTGGAGCTGAGCTCCGTTGAGTTGCATGGAGCCATTGAGGATCAGTCAGCTTTGGAGGCCTACCAGAATGTGGCTTTGATTGAACTGTGCCGGTTTGATTCCAATTTTTTTGGACTTTTTTAATCATAGAATGCGTTTTAAAACAAATTCGACAATTTCCGCTGAGATTTCCTTTTGGTCCAGTTTGACGAACGGTTTCCTCCCTCGGGAGCCATTTTGGATGAGTGGATCGAAATACCACCAGAATTCACCAAAAATTGGTTTAATCAATGCCAAAACGCTTGATTGGCACAATAAACCTTCCTATTTATCCTACCTCATACTAATTTTTGTAATGTTTTATCAATAAATGGCTTTTTTTTTTTAAACTAATTTAAGTTTGTACGCAGACTTTTTCTGATTCGAAAACAGATGTATTTTTTGTTTTTTGATTTTAATTAAAAAAGTTGCTGATGGAAATAAATGAAGACTGGTTATATTTTTTCATAAAAGATATGTTGTTAATTTAAAAAAAAAATGAAGTCAATATCTTCAATACAACTATTTTTATTTAACATCAAAGTTGCGCGTTAAGTTTGTACGCAGACTTTTTCTGCTTAGTGTATACTAAATGATACTTTATATCAGTGTTGAGTTGTGCGTAACGATTACAAAGTTTTAGGGTTGAACATTGCTTAAAGATTACAGTAATTAACTTATTTTTGTTTATCATTCTTATAACTAATGTTCTTGTGATAAATATTTCAAATATGTATTTTATGTGTATACATTTAGTTATGTTTTTTTTATGAAATGAAAGTTAAATTAACAATTTAATACTATTATTTAATTATATTCTTATTTCAGAAATTGACAGACATTCGAAAGTCTTGTAAGCTAATGACGTAAGAGTGCGAAGAGTGTTTCGCTTGGCGCATTGAGCTCAAGCGAAATGCACAACGCCGCAGCGTAATGATGGCAAACAACGTAACAATGTAAGACAGTTGACAGAATACTATTTATTGGTGGCGGACACACTCGTCGCCATTCGATTGACACTCACAACAGCACTCACATTCGCACTCACACTCATAAACACACTCAGACAGAGCGAAAGACATTCACACATTTCCAGTTGTCTGACCACAAAAATCCAATCAAATCGCAGCACATTGACTGACAAAAGGACATTAGAGCAGGTTGTCCTTCCACCTTCCGCCCCTTCCACCATCCTTTCTTCACTTTCCCCCCTTCTGCCTGGTATGTTTACTCTCTGCTGCCTGCGTTGAGTTTAAAGGCCAGGGATCATTAGGCGGCATGCTTTGCTTTCACTTGAGAAAGGGTTCGTCGTCACATCGTTTGGGTTCGATGCCTGCACTTTTGGCCAGCTCGCCTTCCCCTTCCCATTCCCCATTCCTCTCTCTCCGTTTTCCCCTTCATCACACCTTCCTCTCCACGCTGCTCATTTGCGTAATGCGCAAATTTAATTTACCAAAACGCAGGCTAGAAGTGAAAGCAGTATACACAACTCCATCTCCATCTCTGACTCAGACTCAGACTTCGACTCGACTCGACTCTTTTTGGCCAGCTGTGTGGCAAAAGTCGCTTTGCCCGCAACGCATTTGTGCGGTCGGCAACTATGTAAAAGTGTGTGGCAAGTGTGGCAAGTCCAGGGGCAGCTCTCAATTTGAGCCAGAAAGCCAACGTTAATTGTGTGTATCCTCCGGCTTCAACTCCTGCTGCTGTTTCAGCTACTGCTTCAGCTTCTGCTCCAGCTCCAGCTCCAGCTCCAGCTCCAGCTCCAGCTCCAGCTGTGTGGCAAAGTACCTCGCGCTTTTTGACGCCTCCCTCGAGCTTCGCTTTGCCGCTCATTTTAATCAATTTTTAATTTAAATTTAATAGAGTAATACGCTTGCTGGGGACACCAATGGGGCAACAGCAACGCGGGGGGTTTCCAAGAATGCAGGAATGCCCTTTATAGAGGGTGGAGCGGAGAGTGGAGAGCGGAGAATATAGCGAGGAAGGAAGCATCAATTGCTGCGGGGGATCTGCGAGGCTGTAGCCAGGTCAGTGACGTCTCGCACAACAGATTGTTGCTGTGATACCTCGCAACCAACGGCTTCAACATGTCCATCCATCCATCCATTTGTCAGTCGAAACATGAATATCAAAATCAGTCTACCACTAGCCAAGGAATAGAATACATTAAAGTAGCAGCAATTGGTTAACCATCAGCCTTTGGCTGATTTTGAAATTTCATTTTGAATATTCAGCTCATTCGCAGTTACTGTTGTTAGCAGGTGAATCTCTGATTCATGTCATTAAATGCGTCAAAATTATCGTAAGAAATTTATTATTGAATGCATTATTAAGGAAAATAAAGTCATGTCGCTTGGTCACACTTTTCATCTTATTTTTCTAACTTCCTGTAAAGACATTCTGGCTAGAACAAATAGTTAAGTAGTGGAAAATTAATTAATTGCTGTTGTGTTTTTATTTCAAACTTATAAACCAAGAGTCAAAATTATCGTTACAACCTTTTTCTTGAGTGCATTATTCTCAAAGTTTTAAATCCTGTCGTATCGTCACACTTTTGAACTTATTTTGCTTACTTCCTGATGACATTGTGGCTAAAATTAATAGTTGAAGCAATTAAATTATAATAAATCGCTTTTGTGTTTTTCAAATTTCAAATTGGAGCTCTTTAAACAATATTTTTGTTTGCCTGGTATTTTACCTGTTGACACTTTTTAGAGTCTCGCGTTGGCTTTGAGAGACCAAAACGAAGTGCAGCATTAAATACTTTTGTGAGTGCGAAGAATCTTGGCAACTCTAACAGAGAAAACTTGCAAAGTGTATCGTATAAAGCAGATGAAACGAATATTATAGATTCGCAGGTAAATTTGTAATAAATACTGATCGAGAAAGTTGAGATCCTTGCTGCTATTGATCAGAATTGAGATTGAGAATGAAATTAATCACATTGATTGCAATTATTAAGATTTTCTTTTTTTTTAGGTTATATTATGTTATTTATATCAAAATGAATGACTATGCAGATGAAACTACGGCTCAAGCTGTCTAGCCCCAATATACACTTACAATATGTTGTTTTATTATTTATTTTATTAAATTCGAAAGAAATGTTAAAGTTTCCTAAATTGGAATGTACTCTGTTATATTTAAAAACTTATAACTTATATGTTATACAATACAAAAATGTATGGCAATATGTACATAACTAGATGTTTTCCATACTTAGCTCTAAGCTGAATGCTACATTGCACAAATTGATTCCATTTGAAAAGTGTTAACTAGATAATCACAATACATTTTTTTTTTAAATATTCAATAGTTCATTTCATAAATTCTAAATATATTTTCTTTCTTTTTCGCCAGATTTAGCTCTTTGAAATGTTTTAACTATTCATTAATATATATTTATTATACTATTAATAGTATTAAATTACCAACAGTAATTTTCTGAAATTATGATTATTATATCAATTAACAGTAGTATTAAATTATCAAAAGTACCTTTCTGAATTTCGTAATAATTTGTTATTAATCTGAAATGCAAATTTCTTTCTTTCATTTATATATTTTCATTCATTTCGATTCGTCTGTTTGAAAAGTGTTAACTAGAATGGTTGTCTGGTGTTTTACAGGGTATTTAGCAGTCGTTGACACACCACTTTCACCGTGGCTGTTTGCTGTCGCCGTTGTTGTCAATTTACACGCATTCCTAGGTAGCAAAAAAAAGAAGAGCAGAGAAATCTGCAGAGCGTCACTAATGCGATGACGATGCCGATGTCGATGACTTGGATAAAAGGGGAAGCGACGTTTGACGGAGTTGAGGATTTGTAGCTGTAGCTGCGATTGTAGCTGTTGCTGATGTTGTTGCTGTTGCTGTTGTAATGTAAATTTGCGCGTCATTTAATGTGGAAATGGCGCCTCTTGGCTTTGCCTTCGGCTTTGGCTTTGGCTTTAGCTTCAGTTCACTTCGGTTCGGTGCGGTTCGCTGTGGGTTAAGGTGTCACGCCAGTGGCGAACGATATTCAAAAGGATTAAGTGATTTTACCAAAATTAACACACACACACACACACACGCACACATTGACACCGGAAGTGGCAGGTGTGGGAGACGGGGCCGGAGGGAAATGAAAGTTGAGAGCTCAACAACGAGAATTGCGAGGAGGAGAAAAGCGGAAAAGGCGCCCTCGCCTTTTCATCGATTTGCCCCGAGTTCGAATGTGTGTGTGTGTGTGTGTGTGGGAGTGTGACTGGGTGTGTGTGTGTGCTTGAGCCTCCGCCCACCGTCCTCCGAATGGGGCGTGGCACGTGGAGCACTGCGAGCGTTTGTCGTGGGCATTTTGGGTCTCCGCAAATTGCGTGTTATTTTGACCATTATGCGAGGCTTAACATAATTCAATTTATGGGCGCGACGCGCTGTCGCTGCAATGCAAAAGCGAAGCGAAAGAGAGCGAGACAGCAGTACAGAGAGCGAAAGAGAGAGAGAGATAGGGAGCGTGAGCAAAGTGCCGGACTGTCAATTAGTTATTTATGCGCGCTTTTTAGATTTTAGCGGTTAATTAAAGCTCATTATGCCCTAATTACCGGATTAAAATGGGCTTTTGCGACTGCGCAAAATGAAAACACACCCGCACACACACACACATAAAAAACGGCGAGAAAAACGTAACGTAACGAAACGAAACGAAACGCAACGCAATGAAAAACAAGTGGATGAGTCAACTGAAGTGGCAACTCAACTGGAGGGAAAGGGGAGTGCTTTTTAATGGCTTGCAATTAGTTGCAAATTAGATGGAGCTTATCTAAAGTATGTGCGGCTCCAAAAGCCTTCAAAATGCCACGCTCACAACTATGTAGTTGGCAAAGGGCAAGCAGGGAAAGTCTGCTTCTGCTTCTGCTTCGGCTTCGGCTTTAGCTTCAACTTCAGCTTATTATTAGGTCATTTTTGGTGAGAGCTCCCCAGGTTAAAATTAAAGCACACACACACACACACACAGCGCTAAATAACTGACCACATAAATGTTGCTATACTCGAAATATACTCTAAAAACCTACAGCAGAGTCCATTTAAATAAAAACACTCCACTAAATCGCAACTACTTTGGTAAGTTTTCACAAATTGATAGAATAAATTGTCATTGTATGTAGTCGATGCAAGCTTGTCTTTAAATAAAAATAGCATAACTGCTGTAGTGAAAATTAATTAAATAATAAGTATTGGAAAAATAATGTGTAACTTTTAAAAATTGATTTTAATAACTACAGAATCTACTGTCTGTGCTAAACATTTTCAATAAAAGCAAAACAGTGCGAAAATATTCTAAAAATCTACCCAATTAATATAAATATATGCCGACGGTTATATTTGGTATATCTAAATATAATATATATTTACCCATTTTTAATAAACGCAAAACAGTGCGAAATTATTCTACAAAAATACCAAAAAATACAAAAATATACCGATTTGGTAAATAGATATACTCTTTCTTAATTAAAGTAAAACAGTGTGAAATCATTCTAAATATATATCACATTAATATACCAAAATATACGAAACATACCAAATTTTATATTATATAAAAATTTATATACCAAATATACCAGATTGTCAACCAAAAACAACTTGACTGCAGCAGCCGTTTTTAAACATAACAAACTATTTCTGAAAATCGTTTTGCAATTTTTATCGGATCGCAACCAGCTTAAACTTAAACTTAACTTTTAACTTTGTATTTTTAAAAATTGACTTAAGTTTAATATTTAATATTAATTTAAAATCATTATTTCATACTGTATTTCATAACTTTTACAAATCATAATTTAAAACAATTCCATTAAATTGTCTCCTTTGTTACAGATCATATTACGCATTTTATTGAATCTAAAATTTTTAACGTAAGTATATTTTAACTAATCTAGCATTTCAGATGGTTTGTGAGTCTAAAAACATATTGTTTTCTATATACAATATTAATAGCTTCATAGCTGTTATCATAAATAACATACTTATCAAAAATTGTAGAAATATAATATAGTAGTTGATTGTCAATATTCGATTCCAAATAAAATACACAACATATATTTATGGTAGTATTAAATATTTATAATGAACATATTTTTGATATGAGCCACACCGAATGTACAGATAAAGAAAGTTAAGATCAAGTGTGACCATATAACAAAGTAAAGGATATTTAAAACGCAATACGGTCATATTTTTTATGGGCACATTTATTACATAGCGATCAATCGTTGAGACACTCGAAAGTTAATATGAAAATACATTTGAACCGCATTTTTATTTTATATTGTACATTGCAGATAATTGCTTCATTTAGTGTGTGATAATTGATATACTGTATATTTTCAAGAGTTTTTCTTAGTGAAAAATTGATATACTGCATATTTTCAGAAGTTTTTCTTAGTTAAATATCATGTTAAATTTTTTTTGGCTACATTCAAGAAAAATATAAAAGCTCTGTAAAGCATTTCAATTTCAGTTTTGAGAGCTCTTATTAATTGACTTGAATTGCGAAATGAGCTCTAAATTTTGAGCCTCTGCTGTCTGCATGTCAATGTATGACAATTGAATGTGTGTGCCAGTGCACTATAGGAAATTTGACCACTTTCTCTGGCCAAAAGTCATTTTTTGAAAGTTGGCAGATTGAACTAATTTTAGGTGCAATGTGTTCACAATAGATCATTCATCAATGTTGCATACCAGAATTTTCGATAGATGGCGCCACTCAAGAAATATCAGCTGATAAAAACAGCTGTGTGAATGGCAGTTCACGTGTTTTTGCATATTGCATTTTTTTTTTTGTAATTTTTATTAAATTACGGCGTGCCACGCCCACTAATGTTACAAAATATATAAAATAATTATTATAGAAACATTTCTTGTATATTAAAATAGTATTTTAAACATTTTCGCAAAATTGCTTAAATTAAAAAAAAAAGAGGGCGGTGCCACACCCATTTTTTATTTCAATAGATAATGGTTGTCTTAACCTAATGCAAAAAACCGATTTGAATTATCTTGCTCCGTTCTTGAGATATTAATTTTGGACAGAGAAAGCGGTCAAATTTCCTATAGTGCAGTGTGTGCCAGTGTGTGTGTGTGTGTGTGTGTGTGTGTGAGTTTGGCATTTGTGTGCGTGTCACGCCCGCCCTCAACATCGATGTGGCTGTCAGCATCAAAGTGTCCCAGGTGGATTTTTACAGCAACTCGAAGCAGCCGCCGCAGTCAAAGTCAAGTTGCGTGTGGAGCGAATGAAGTGTGTAAAGAAGGCGAGGGGGAAAGAGGGAGGAGGAAGGAGGGAGAAGGGAGAGCTGGCCATTGCAGCTGTCATTTATCAGGCGAGCCAAGCGAACAAGCAGACAACGAGACAACGAGACAGAACCAGGCAATCAAGCAACACTCTTCTGCCCTCGCACCTGACAGTTAACTCTCCTCTTTTACCTCTGTTGAAGTTGTGGGTGTTTCAAGCGGGGGGTGAAGAGGAGGGGCCTGCTACTGCATTTGTCCACTTTGATTGTCATAATTGCATTTCTTTGTGTGCGTGTGTGTGCAATGTGTCGCTGGCTGACAATGCAGCAACTCAACCAACTCAGCCAACGAGGCAACCAGGCAGCCAGGCAGCCAACTATTCAGACAGTCACCGGGCATTCAGACAGGCAGACAGGCCGGAGTTGGTCGGTTAGCCAGCTAGTCGGTCCACAGGGCACAATGTGCGGAAGAGGTTGCAGGTGGTGGGTGGAGGGTGGAAGGTGGAAGGGGAGGACTGCAACTGCATGCCAGTTACAATATAATGATATTAGAACAGGATAATGTATGCAAGCGTCCTAATAAGCGCACTGCACATCATTAGTTATTAATTAGTCAGCGACGAGCAGCGGAAAGGCGACAGAGCAGAGAGTAGAGAAAGAGAGAGAGAGAGAGAGAGAGAGAGAGAAAGAGAGGGGGGAAGACGTGTGTGTGTGTGTGTGTGCTTCTGTGTGCGAAAAGCCTGTGAACATGCCTAGCATGTAAGAATGCGAGTGACGAGTGCACTCGACTTCGTAATACCCGGTAATGCAAAACTATCAGTTTGTTAGCATTTTCTTAATAAATTGTTGAAAACGTTGTAGGGAATTTAATAGTTATACAAATGAAATGCAATTAAAACTTTGATTCTATAAAATTAGTAAATGTTAATAAAGTCAATTGAGTTCAATCAACGTTAATATGTATATGAATATGATGCTGTGAGTTGCGCATTAATTCACAAGAATTATCCTTGTAGCGATAGGAATACAAAATAAATTAAATGAATAACAATTAAAAATTAATGAATATTAAAATAAACATAAAAATAAATCAATAAACAACTATGTAAATTAATATCTAGCTTTATAATGTTGTCCCAAATAGATAAATAATTAAAATAAAATAAATAATGATACACATAGTATATAATTATAAAAATAGGTATACAAGAAAATAAATAATTTGCTATTTTTTATAATGTTGACTTAAATGAAATATATATTAAAATAAAAAAATCGTTAAATAAAAAACCAAATAATAAAGAATTACAAAATAAAAACCTAAATATATAAGAGAATAATGAAATCCCTTTTTATGTTTAAATTCGAAAAATAAATAAATAAATAAGTATGTAATATAATTCATAAAATTCTTCTTTTTTATAATGCTTACTTAAATTATATAAAAAATAAACACAAAACAATAATGGAAAAAAAAAAATAAATAAGTATGCAAGAAATTCAATTAAATTCTTTTTATATAATGCTAAAATTTTTTATCGTCTTTCGATAATATTAAAATTTCAATAAAGCAAATACAAAAATAATGAAAAAGGTTAAATAAATGCAATTCTTTTCATATAATGTTTGTTTTATTTAAAATCTATCTTGCTATAATAGTAATGTTTTTTAATTTGAAATAATTACAGTATATCTGATATACAAGATGAGTAAATACATGAATAATAAATTATACTAAAAAAATAAATAACGAAAAATATAAATTTATTATGTTTTTAATTAAAATGATTTCTTTTGATCTTAAATGAAAAGAATATTAACTTCGTCTTCAAATGTGATAGATTTTTTTCTTAAAATCACTGGTTTTATATTATCTATAGAATCTGCCAGAAGAAAGTTTATTTTCCCTATTCAATTTAACACAGTTTCCACCAGAATTTATTTTTGAAGCTCGACTCGACTATTCCGGGTATTAAAAGTGCGGTGGCATGCATCAGTTTTTGTTTGAAAGTATCGAAATGGCCGTTGGCAGCGGAAACATTTTGAATTATTAGCAACACGGAACTAATTGAAAAACTCGGTACGTTGTTAATAAGCGGCAACAATCTCATGTCACGTAATGACGTCATTCATCAATGTAACGTTACGTAATTGGAACATGTAAAAGAATCAACCCACAGAGCACAGACCACAGACCGGAGTCAAAAGATCAACTTCATGTTCTATGAACTTTTTTAAATAAAGTAAATCTAAAATAGAAAAGAATAGAAAAGAAAAGAAAAGAAAAGAAAAGGGTAATTTCAATGAGAATATGCTATATATTGTTTAATAACTTATTCGAATTTAAATTGAGATAAAAAATACAATTATATAGCGATACATTAAGAACTATATTAGATTTGATTAGAACATCTATAACTACAGTATTGATGATTCCTCCAAATTTGGTTGCGATCAGATCAAATTGAAGAAGAGATTTAAGAAATACTTTTTTATGACAATCGAGTCTGAGCTGCTTTTGAACCCTATGGTATATTTTTAATGAAGTACTTTAACGATATTTCCGGTATATCTTTGGTATATTGTAGAATATGGTTTTATTAAAGATAGCTAGTCGTTATCTTACAGTCGAGCACATTCAACTTGTTTTTTACCACTTTTAAAGTTTTGTATAAAATATTAATTGGGAATATATTGTAATATATTATATTTGGGAAAATATTTGTGGTCTTGTCTTAGGAGTTGCAAATTATTATGAACATATTCATCATATAAAACAAAGTGACAAATATAAAACGTGGAATATTTTTTGGCAGTAACGTTTTTAAGTAAATATTCTTTGGCAAGTGCAAATATTATTTATTATTTGTTCAGCAATAGCCGCCTAAAAAAAACTATGAGACAACGTAATTGTAATGAGATTGCTCTTAATTTGTCTGCACTTTCGATTACTCGCCTATTGTTATTCTTTCAAACCAGTTCAGTAATATTACTCTGCTTAATATACAAAATATTTGAATTCATTTTAATTAATGGCTATAAAAAAGCTCTAAGCATTTTGTATGCATAGTTTATTTTGCCAGTAAGTAGCTAAGCTACTAAAAAAAGAAAGAATAGATGAAATACTGGAGAAAAACTTGATGCTTACGTCGTGCGTTAAATGTTATGTAAAATGTCATAACATAGAGAGTCTCATGGCTTATTGCGCTTGAGACTTTGACCGTTGCCATAACAGATGGCGACGTCATCAACTCGCTGCGAGTTCCCTTCCTCTTCCTCCTCCTCCCCCTCCTCCTCCAACGATCCGAGGACTGTTCGTTTGTCATGGTCAGTGGCTAAAAGTGCAGTGCTTTGTTTGAGGGAGGGAGAAATAATGTCTGCTTTCTATGTCAAGTTATAATGACCTTTTGTCCCTGCATAATAACAGCTTAAGACAGCAGAGAGCGTGAGAGAGAGAGAGAGAGAGGAAGAGGGGAAGGACAACCCCTGCTTCGGCCTCATCTCGTGCTCAGCTGCAGCTTAAGCGCAATGTTTTCTATGAATGCAATCGCCACCACAGTGGACAACAAATCCAAATCCACAGGCGGTCCCGCCAAGCTGCTGCTGATGCTGCCAGCTCCGACCCCAACTCCAACTCTGACTCCGACTCCAACTCCGACTCCGACTTGGACGGAGTAAATGTTCCATTTCCATTGCCATTTCCATGGTGCAACTGTCGCATATTGAAACGTTAATCGCATTGCTCCTGCTTCTTCTTGTCCAGCAGCTGGAGGCCAAAGGCCGTCATAGTTTCGCTGCACAGCTGGACGCCACTAGCCACTCCCCCTTCCTCCTCCCTTCCCCCCCCCACTCTGAGCAAACAAGCATCAGCGACAACGTTTGCGATGATTACTTTTGGTGGTTGCTCACTGCGGCTAGCCTGAGCTTCAGCTTCTGCTTCTGCTTCTACTTGCCACACACACAAACATACTTGCAACGCCCCTTTGTTGTACGTGTGGCATGCGGCAACAGCGGCAGCGGCAGCGGCGTGTGGTCAATGACATTTGCTTGAAAATCAATGCCACAACATGGCCAAAGATGCAGCGAGTACTCACTGAAAGCTCCACCACACAAGCTGTTGTACTTGCAACGTGTTGCACCTGTATGTGTGTGTGTGTGTGTGTGTGAGTGGGTGCCACAACTTTGCGGCAACTTTTGTGCTCGACTTGCTGTTGTTTATTTGTTATTATTCTCTTTTTGCCTTTCTTTTCTGGCATTGTCTTTGACGCTTGTTCAACATATTTCCAATTATAATAAATTTCGCTGCACTGCAAAATGGAGGCTTGACTTCACTTCACTTCACGTTAACGTTTTTTTACTCTCTGTCTCGATAATTGTGTCGCTTTTTGTGCTTTTTACGAGGCGCGTTAATTGCCCTCCATAATTGCCAGGACGAGAGCCAGAGAGTTGTTTCCTCCCTCCCCTCAAGCAACCGCAGGCACAACTCGCACTGCGGAATTGACCACACTCGAAGAGAGGAGAGAAGCTGGAGGGGGGCAAGCAGATTGTCCAGATGAGAGCTGCAACGGAGTGGAGCAGCTGCTTGAGGCGACGTCCGAAGATGACAACAACAACACATCGAGATAGGCGCAGTCACAAGTTGATGCAACCAATTAGCCAGACAATTACCTGACAAATCAACTGCCCAAAGACATGATGAGGGACAGACACAGACACAGACGGAAAGGGGCTGATGGTGAGGGAGGGGGAGTTGTGATGTGTTGGCATGCGCTCATTAATGCCATGCAGATTTACTTTTGCTCTGCGCTAATGAGGCGACATGTTTCCAACTAATTTCATTTATCCCAAGTCCTCGCATCGCATCGCTTTGCTACCTTTTCTTCCTCTCTCCACCAGAGAGTTAATTCACTAGCTTTTGAATACACTTTCTACGGCTGAAGTTCATGTGATTCACAAAGTATGAAAGTGATCCCTATTCACTTTAATTCGAGTACATTTTATATACTTTTGACTAAGCTTGAAACTTGGTAGAAATTATATGCTGAGGGATTCAATTACATTTTGAATATTATATAGTATGCAATGTGTAATCAAAAATGCGTAGAAAACTGTAATCCACATTATATATGATATCTAGAAGTTCAATAAATTGATATAGTCAGAAAGATGATCAATTTTTTTCTAGATATGGATATGAATATGTTTAGCCTTCATCACCACAAATAAATTTTACCACTTATCGCTTTTAACAGTGATTATATAATATTTATAATTAAGTATACTTAAATGTGATGAAAATTGTATTTCTTATTTGGTCACAAGACTGATTGTTGTGATATAAAAATCATATTAAAATGAAATGTTCATTATATTTAATCTTTGAATTTTATGTACATTGTATTTTTCTTATTTGACTTAATGAAGTTCTTAGTTCTTAGTTCTTAGCATTTATTGATATACATAGAAATATTTCGTAGACATTTAGATTAATATAAGCTGCAGATAATTTAGTTCTTAATTTTTTGTCAATAACGCAATATGGAATTTATAATTTCACTTTAACAATTTATCTAGTTTTAATTGATTAACTATTTTAAATGTATCTTAAACTGTATTTCATTCTGTTTCTTGAATATTTCTTTGAAATGCATTTTATTTTATTTGAATTTTAAAAATTGCGTTGCGATATTTTGAGTAAAATTCTGTTTATAAATATTTTAATTTTGTTTAATAATAAAATTAGGTTTAATTTTGAATATAAGATATGAGCAGTCTTTTAATGCTTAATTAAAATATAAATTAATTAAAGAATGTTAAATGAAATTAAAATAAAAATGTATAACAGAATAAAGATTATGAATAATTCAAATTTAAATTAAATACCATTATTTTTATTAAATAAAGAATAAATAAAGAGTTATTATACGTGATACATACAGATAATTTTAAACTTAATTTTAATAAATAAATAAATGTTTTTAAATACGGTGTAGAATTTTGTATTTATTAATTTTGAATACAATATTTTCAAATTGTTTTTTGTAGTTTACTTCCATACGCAGATAAGTATGCTATATTTTTGTTTAGGTTTCAAAGAAGAGCATTGAATTGTTGGCCAAGTTCTGTTAACTTGTGCTGCTTTTTTTCTTCTGCTGTTGTTTTGCGATAGGCAGCAGACAAGAAACGAGTGGGTCAAGAGGATGCGGGAGGGGTAAGGAGGGGTTGCCACCGCCTCCCACACGCTGTGCTTGGGCCAGCGTTGCCCATTTGCCCGTTGCCCGTTGCCATTTGCCCGTTGCCCGCCTTGCGGTTAAAAGCAATTAATTTTGCAGGTTTATTATTGCCCTGGCACATCTTTGCCTGTTTGTCATTTAAAACGATATTTATCATTGTTGCCTCTGCTCGAGCTCATTTGCATATGCGAGGAGGGAAGAGCGGAGGGGGGCAAATGCTCAAAACTGAAACTGAAGCTGAAACTGAAACTGAAATTGTGAACTGAGGAACTCGAACTGGGAGTGTCATTTGCCCGATAACTTTTACTGCCACCACCTCAAAGTGTTTTTTTTTTTTTTTTTAGTATTTCATTTTATTTTCCATCTTCTTGTGCTGCTGCTTGTTGTCTGTTATTTTTTTGTTGTGTGTGTGTGTGTGTGGTGCGGAAGCCGGGCAGCTTTTTCACTTCATCAATTAACCAAAGGCAGCAGAAATGTGTTTTTTGGCTCTAATTAGCATGCACATAAACAAAGTGAATCCTATTAGAGGGACTTTGGTCCCCTCTATCTCCCTCCTCTCCCTCCTCTTTCCTTGGCTTCCTTTGCTGTGTGACAATCCGATGCTTGAGGGCGGAGAGAGAGAGGAGGTGGAACGTGGCAAGCATCAATGTTGTAAAAACTGGACAATAAATACTTTGGCTAAGTGGGCGGCGGTCATCAACTTGCCGCATGTCGTCGACATCAAACTCCAGCTCCTTGGATTTGCCACATTTTGTCATTAGCGCCGAAGGACAGTCTTGAGAGAGGGAGAATAGGGGGAGACGGGGAAGAGACCCTAATGAAAACATGGTCGAAATGAGCCACACGCAAATTGATTGAAAAACCCTCACGAATTCAATCCCAAAAGTGCAGAGAAAATGAAGCCGGGATAATTATGCTTGTCTCCTAGCTGCAGGATTCTTTTCCAAAAAAAGGAACATTAATTTATGTGCGAAACAATCCTTTAATTGTCTCACAATAGACAACGGATGCCGGGAATATATCAAAATATCGATATATCGATAGGCGATATTGTTATTTTTGTGATGATATTTCCGATAGCAGCATAGCTCCTATGGAAGTCTATATATTCTTGATCAGCGTCAACAGCCGTGACGATCTAGACATGTCCGTCTGTCTGTCCGTCTGTCCGTATGAATACCTAAATCTCAGAGACTATAAGAGATAGAGCTATAACCATTTTTCGACGGCATTTGTTACGTTTGCAAAGAGATCAAGTATGTTGTATTTTTTTAGTTAATTCTTCTAAATTAGAGCAAATATTTCAATCGAAAATTAGAGAAAATCATCAGTATCAGTTTGAGTGGATTTCGTCAACACTTGGGTGTTGAAGATGGAGTAATCTTCCGCAATTGACGTCTCCATATCCGAGTCGGAGGTCATAGAATCAGAATTGATTGCCATCGCTGCAGCTTCCCAATCGATCCCTGACTTATCCAAGCTCTTCTCCTTGGATTTCTGGACATCTTTAAACTCACCATTTATAGCCAATTAGGCATGTTCGGCTTCGGCAATTTTAGACATATTGACGTCTTCGTTTTCAGCAGTTGTGTACAATTGAAGAATTTCGTTTTCGGTGTTCAGGCTCGCTAGAATTGCGACCTGACGATGTTTCGTCAACTGGGTAGATGATTGTGTTATCAGGTGCGACTCTGTTACCATTGGGACTACTGGGCAATTGATTGGGTATTTGCCCCAACATTAATGACAGGTCGTGGCCTCCACTGATATCCTCAATGGACAACAATGTTGATGACGCTTGGGATGGCAAGCTACTCCATCTGTCTAAATGGGTATTATTACGCTTCTTCAGTATGCAACGACGAATATGCACAGCTTTTTCAATTTCCTTTGATTCATCACCTTTTTTTTTCTTCACCGGTTTGATGTACATTTTGTTGATGAAGTCTTCGGAACGATTTTTCAGGCGTTCCTTCTTATCGAAAGGTTTCTTTGCGTCCCATAAGCAATTGAAAAGTGTCATATCGACACGCACTTTGGTGCGCAGACACACTTGTCGCACATCTTTAGGACTATATCGTCGGCTTAGGGTTCACTGGTAACTCTTTCAGGTTCTATTAAGCGCTGAGCTAATTCTGAATCGGACACATCCCATTTCTCCGTTAAATCCTTAATGGCTGAGTCCAAATCTTTTTGATATTTGTCCAGTGCTTGCGATAAACAACGCGACATATTGGAATAAAACAAAAATTGTTGATGGAATTTCGACGCGCATCGGCTTGCTTGAGTTTGTTTTCAATGTAGGGATGTCGGAAATATAACAAAATATCGATATATCGATAGGCGGTATTGATATTTCCGATAGCAGCACAGCTCCTATGGACGCACTACGGAAATGTCAAATGGACAAAGGAATGCCAGAAGGAAGAATCAAAATACTAATTCAAAGCGTGGACACTCGATGGAACTCGTGCTTGGATATGCTAAACGTTCGTTGCGCTAGCTGACGAAGTGGCATTTAATATTTTGAGTAGACGAATTTCAGGCAATTCACCAGAAATGCTCTCAGTGGATGTGCTGAAAATTTGACGCGATTTTTGCCATAGAAAAATTTATTTCGGGCTTTAAAAGTTGATCGTGATATCCTTTGGAACAATGACTTTTTTTTAGCAAAACAAACTGATAGGTGTACTTAAAAGAACCAAAATCCTTACAGGACCTGAAATAAAAAGACCCTTTCTATCTCATCCTTTCGGGTCCTGTGTCAAACGAAGACTATTGATGAGAGCTAAAGCACATTCTAATCATTGTAGTGCATGTTGTTCTTCTCGAGTTATTCTACCATTTATCATTTTGAATAATTTCAAGTGTTTGATCCTTAGCTGAATTATATTTTGTTGATGGCATTCCATAGAGTTGCACCTTATTATCATCCTTACCGCTTCCTAAAAGTACGCAATGAAAAATAAAAAAATACCTTGCAAGAAAGTCAAGGACTTACGAATTCGACACCTTTCAAGAGTAAAATTTAAGATTGTTGTATGCTAAGATATATTTTTTGTATGTTAATCAGTAGAATTATATCGATAAGCATTCAAGAATTTTAATCACCTTTCTATGAAAATAATCTCAGCGGGAAAGTATTCGAAAATTCCAAAGATATTTCTAGAATTAATAGAAAGCGACAGTTTAAAAGGGATTAATGTCTTTCAACCAAGCAAAGATACAAAGAATGTTTTGTTTACTGTAAATCTCGTATATTTCGGTGATATTCTATTCGATCCTAAGAAGTCGCGTCAAATGAAGTGCCTGGTTGTAGCCTTTCAGAATTTAAATCATCCTTATAGCTCTCGAATTATCCTGTAATTTACAATTCACTTTTGATATTTTTGGTTTTGATACTTTTTTTGTTTTAACGAAAGGAATGCGGTAAGTTCTATGAAATGCGTAAGATTATTACTGCCTCACACGTCTACAATATATTCTGTATTGAGATGTGTGTCAATTAGGAACGCAGCTTTCGACGTTGCACAATGAAAGCGAACGCAAGATTGTTGTTGTTTGCCTGTGAAGTGGACGCAACCCAAACGCAACGCAATTCAAGACGGGGTTCATTAGTCAGATTTTCCCCCAAGTTTTTCAACTCCTTTACTTCTCTCTGTATCTGCTTCAACTCGTGCTTTGTTGTTGTGTCTAACTCAAGTGGGCAGCTTCCCCCATTTAGGGGCCATGACACGAGCCTAGGGAGCAGCAAGTAGCAAGCGATGCCCCTCGTGTTTGCTTGAGCCTTGAGCAACCGCCGGACCAGCTTCGAGCTGCAGATTCCCGATTCCCGATTTGGAATGGGATTGGGATTGAGGGGTCAAATAAAGAGAGCAAGAGACCGAGAGAAAGCGGGAGAGCGAGAGAGTGCGTATCTAAATCGCAACCATATGCCCGAGATACGGATAGCAAAGCCAATTACCTGTCTCGCCGCACATTCACCTGTCACAGCTCCCCTCCTGTCCTTCTTTCCCCCCTCTCGCACAGTCCCCACGCGTGAGCAGCCAGCGGCTGCTCGGGGAAATAGCAAACTGGCGGCTCTGCTGGCACTGGCTCCAACAACGGCATCGGCATCGGCACTGGCGGTTGCTGTCTCCGTGGGCCATGCGACAAATTTGACTTTTATGCTTTTGAGAATTGCCAGTGACACAGATACAGATACAGATACAGATACAGTTGGGGAGCTATAGATACAGATACAGATACAGGTACAAAAATAAACGCCCTCGACAGTTATGCAATTACAAGAGGTATGAAAATGCCAGCGTGGCACTTGATGTCCGTTGATGATGTTACACCTGTCTCCCCTTCCCCCTCCCCCGCCCCACTCTCTACTTCCCTCTTTAGGATTGCAGCAACTGTAGCATAACTGAATCCACACCAAATCCCGTTCAGCTTCAACTGACTGCAGCCAGCAAATGTAAATGCTAAATGCGAGAACTTTTTGGTAAACAAGTGTGGCGGCCAATTGCCTGGAGGGTGTTGTAAAGAGCACAGAGAACGGAAGAGGAGAGAATAGATGGGGGGGGGTGGAGGGTGAATATACACTGCGTGGCTGTTTAGTATATCCTGCTGTATCTGTATCTATAGCTGTTGCTGCTGTTGCTGCTGCTGCTGTTTGCTGTATCCGTATCTGTATCTGTCGCTAGCTAGCTAGCTGACTGGCTGACTGGCTGGCTAACTGGCTGTGTATCTGTATCTGTTTTTGTTGGTCAAAAGCAGAGAATTAAAATTCAAATTCCAATTCATCAAGATAATCGCATTTCAGAACTTTTATTTGCTAAAGCGCGCTGAAGTCACATGTGTGTGGCAATTCGAAACTCTGCTTCTCTATCCCTCTATCTCCCCATCCCCATCCCCATCCCGAACTCTCTCTCTTTCTGTGTGTTGGTTTTGTTTGTGTAGCCCGAGCAGCGGATGTTGTAAATATTTGCAAATAGCCGCCGCTCGTTGCTGCTGTTGCGCCAACTCAATGCCCCCAACGGTCTGCGTTCACTCTGACCCAGAGCTGTGCTTTGCTTTGCTTTGCTTTACTTGTTGTTGTTATTGCTGCACACTCGTACACACACACACACACACACACACACACACCCATACACACATGCACGCATTTGACATAGAGTGAAAAGGGGTTTTTAGGGCCAATTATTATTAATTGCTTTACAGATACAAACAACAACGACTCCGTTGCCGTCCTCAATCTCTCTCTCTCTCTCTCTTCCTCTCTCCCTTTCTCTCTACAACTTTCCCAAAACTCACTCCAAACACGAGCAAGCCAAAAAATGCTTTAAAATCCAACAGAAATTCCCACTGCTTTACTTTCGACCGAAAAACTAGATAATGAATGAAATGACTTAAAAAGCGCCTGCCAAAGCGGTAATAATAATAATAATAACGAAATGAATAGAAGTGGCATCAAAAAGTAGCAAGTAGCAAGTAGCAAGCAGAGGAGAGAACAAATAATAGATGCTTCAGCGAGTTGAGCAAGTGGCAAAGTAGACAAGCTGTTGCATAATGCGACTGTCTACTTCAAAATGTGAATGACTCAATGCTTGAAGTTCGAATAATCCCGGTCTCCTTCTCAGTCCCAATCACGTCTGCACTTGTCGAGCGGATTTTCCAGCTGGCCAAGCTGCTGAAAAGTCCAATGCGAATAACTCTGATCCCTAAGTCGACAATGGTTCTTCCACTATGGATTATATGTCCATATTTTCAGAATTAAAGCTGTCTTTCTGCTTGTTACTCATTTATGTTCGCCTGCTATGTCACCTGCCACTTCCGCCACTTGAAAAGTGCCAAATCATTATTTGAAATACCAGGCGAACATAACTCAGCAGCAAGCAATTAAATAAATATTTCACAATACTAAAGGATTTAATTTTCTGAAAGTTGCTTTCCAATTTTAAATTTCAAATTCGGAGATCAAAGCAAAAATATTAAAAAATTTAACATACATTAGGACTGTGCCAATGAAATTCGTAATTTTCGGATCAAACGATAGATGGCGCTATTCATTAAGCAAGTAATTTGCTGTAATATTACTTAAAGCTAATTTATGTTCGCCTGGTATTTCATCTGTTTACCAGGCTAAACCGTCACGTGTATCAGACGATTCACGTCAAATCATTTTTTGAAATATAATTCCAAGCAAGCATAACTCAAGAAGCCAGCAGAATTACAATTTTTTTAGATTTGATTAAGTACAGCAATAAAGTACAAAAACAAAACAGAAATTCAGTCAGTTCATAAAATATAATACAAAATAAATATTTTGCTATGTTAACTGATTTAAATTTTTATATGTACATACTTTAAAATTTCAAATTCCGAGATCAGAGAAATGTGTTTAAACAAATTTGTAGCATACTTTGAGGCTGTATGAATGAACAAAAGATGGCGCTATTCGTTCAGCAAGTAACTTGCTGAATTATTGCTTGCTGCTGATTTATGTTTGCCTGGCATTTTAACTTTTTTCTTGTCACTTTTTTCCCTTAAACAACAACAATAATTATCCAGGTAGACAATTGAATTGAATATTCAGCGGAAATGCTGACTTCTCTTTTATCTCTTCCATAATTTTTGCATTGCCACATACAAATAGGCACCTATAAATTAAAAATTGATGCGAAGCCTTTTAAGCAAATTCTTTCTAGTGCATTGTCCTAAATAATTTGATGTCCTAACCAAACACAGAATTATCGTTTCAATGCAATTGTTATTAACAAACATCACAATTCAATTGTGAAAAGATGTCAATTGATGTATGCCTCAAGACAGGCTTTAATATAGTTCAAACTTGCAAGAATTTTCAAAACAAAACGAGTGGCATGCAAAATGCCGCCCGAAAGTATGCAGCATACGACGGCCACCTGTAATAAGTATGCAATCAAACGTGTTCGACTTGCAACATGTCGCAGCTTGTTCCACGTGGATGGTGTGGATTGTGTTCGAGAGCTTCACACACCAAACTGCTGCTAACTTAACAGCAATTGGTTCGATAACATAGATTGCTTAACATATCAAAATGTATTTTGAGCAATTCGAAAAATTGCACAAAATTAGCTGGGGAGAATCTATAAATTAAAAATAAGTTGTTGAATTAAAACATTTTTGTTATGCATTTTAAATCTTTATTAAGTTTTCTGCGACTTTCGTTTTGTTTTATTCATTCTTTTTTGTTTTTTGTTTTTGTGTTAAATTTGTCATTAAATTAATTATAGTTTTAAAACGAGTTTCCATTTGTTGTGTTTGTTTTTCTTTAATAATTAATATATGCATAACGTTACTTACAGTTGGGTTTTTGCTTAAATTATACAATAATAATCATAATTTAATGACAATAATGTGCAAAACGTTTCGTTTCGATTTGCAAACGTTTCTCATTCATTTTGTTTTTTTTGTTTCGTATGTGTTGCGTGTGTGTGTGTGTGTGTGTGGGGTATATGTGTGTCTACTTTATCCATAACTTGCTTTTGCTCTCGTTCTACTGTTTTGTTATTTTGTGTTTGATTCTCAGACGGTTTTATTCGGTTTCGGTTTCTTAACTGATTTCGGGCGGCCCTTTTTAGTTGCACTCGCTCTCTCTCTCTCTCTCTCTCACTCTCTCGCTCCCTCTTGCTTTCCCTCTTCTGCTTCTTGTTGTGGTTCATAGTTTTTCTTGTTTTATAAAATATCACATTTTAAGCTTTTTTTTGTGTTTTTTTCTTTCTTTAAGTATAAGACAAAACTGAACAAATCTAGTTAACTTAAATAGCAATGCATACAAAAAGAAAAAAATTAAAATACAACTAATCATTATTATGTATAGCGACGACAAATGGAAGAAACTAGTTAATCAATGAACGCAAACAGTTTCATAAATCATTTCACTTATGTTCGTGTTTGTGTGTGCGTGTGTGTGTGTGTGGGGGGGCGGGGGGTGTTGCACTTGTGCTTAATGTGGTTTTAGTTATGCTGTGTGTCTCTCTTTCTTCGTATTCTCTTCATTATTATTTATTTAAATCCAATATTTTATGCATTTCATTTTCGATTTTCTCTTCTTTTTTTATTTATATATTTTTTGTGTTTTTTTGTTTTTATGCTTTACGCTTATGTTAGACATTTAAAACACTGCACAGTTTGAGAATTTAAAATTTAAATTTGATATACATTTGTGTGTGCGTGTGTGTTTGTGTGTGTGTTGGTGTGTTGGTCTGTGTTTCTGTGCGAATGCCCAAAAGTATGCAATGCTTTCTTTGCGATAATATTGCCTCGCTGAGCGGTCATCTCTCTATCTATGCATCTCTTTCTATCGCTATCTCCATCTCCATCTCTCTCTTTCTCTCTGCTGTGGCTCAACGTTCGGCTTTTTGCTTTCGGAATTCTCTTTTGAGTGTATTTTGTTTTGTTTTGCTTGCTTTCTTTATATCTGCTACAAATTCATTTTTAAAATTTCCTTATTTATATTTTCTGCTTGCCATTTTATTAGTTTCATATTTTGTTTTGTTTTAATATGCGATTTGCAATGAAATTGGCGTTGACTTTGTTTTCTTATTTTTTATTTTTCGTTTTTAAGTTGTTTTTTTTTTCGTTTTTGTTTGATTTGGCGAATTTGCTGAATGTGTAGCGAATTTTCCATTTCCATTTCCATTTTAAATTTTCCATTTCCTGTTTGCGATTTTCGGTTAAATTTCATTTTCATTTTCATTTTCATTTCCAATTTGACTTTCACATGCGTCTTCAGCCATTTTGCTCTTTATCGATCTGTTTATATTGTATATTTATTTTGCCATCGAGTGAGTGTGTTTTTTCTTTATAGTTTATCTTTGCTGTAATTCTTAATCGTAGTTTCAGTTAGTTGCACCACATGAAAGGGGGATTGGGACACGATAAGATGGCTAGACAGGACTGAACTGGACAGGACAGGACAGGACAGGACAGGACAGGACAGGACAGAACGAGACAGAAGGGAACAATAATAATGACAACTTTACAATGCTCTCTATTAATGTATATTGTATTTGTTTGTTTTTGTTTTTGTTTGTTTGTATATCCATCATATGTATGTTTAACTGTAGCTTTACATCTACACATATATATTTTTTTAAGACACATTTTTCAATAAGTAAGTGAACAACTCGCCAACTATGTGTGTAAGTGTGTGAATATATATTTATTTTGTTCGTATTTTTTTCGCTTTTTGCTTTATTATGTTACTAAACTTGATTTCATTTCATTTCTATCATTATCATTATTATTATTTGCGCTTTACTTAAAGTTGACAGGCTTTGAACAAACACAAATAGTTCGCTTTTACTTTTCTTCCGCTTCCGCTTTCGTTTTCGCTTTGCTTCTCTTCTATTCTCTTCTCTCTTCTCTTTGTAGTTGTTTTGTTATCGTTTTATAATTCCTTTTGTTTTTGTTTTTTTTTTTGCTGTTGGCTGCACGTCAATTAAATTGTTAACATGCCCAGTTTATTTACATTTTTATTTAACACTCAGAGCTTAAGCTTAACCAAGTAATTATCGTAATAGTAATAATAATATTTATAATAAAAAAAAAACATTTATAATATATATATATATGTATTTATTTTTATTATTAAAATGTTTGCCATCAATATATTTCATCGTTTATCTCTATGTACAAGCATTGCTAGTTTATAAATTAAAAAAAAAAATGTTTATATGTTTTTATATTTCATATATATATACTTTTAAGATTATCGATATATATATATCCCATATATATTAATGTGTAAGATAATATGATTTCCATATTTTATAATATATATATTTCTCGTTCATTTCGTTCGTATTTTTGCATGTATCGAATCTACTTTTTAGATCTAGTTCACAAAAAAAAAAAAAATATATTTATATATATTTAGATATACATAACAATTCTCTCGACTTCCATTCCAATTCTCAGCTCAAGTCTCCAACACATCAAAAAAAAAAAACGCATTTCACATTAGTTATTAGTTATGTATATGTATGTATAAATATATGGGGTATGGTTATCAATTGTTTATGTACATGAATAAATATATAGCATATAGACGTATAGCGTGCCATATAGCGATCTGCCAGATATCAATGGTTAATACATATATTTTGAATATATATACTCAACATGTTCTGTGCACATTTTGCGAAAGATTACACACACATACATACAGATATATATGGTATTATTATCGATATAAGTATATATCTACATACATATATATCGATATTTTATATTCAATACTCAAATCGTTTATCGTTTAATATTCATAAAATTTACTACTTGATTCTTAAATGCCGAGCTGCAGTGAACTACCTAAGTATCCATATTTCTCCATCTATCGTTTTCAATCGGTATCGGTATCGCATTCGCATTCGCATTCATCGCTATCGGTATCGTTATCGTTATCGTCTTGGGTGTATAACACTTTGTAGTTAGTCTGTGGTAGGTACCTTGCGTTCCGCTTCCATCGCTCGATTCGCACTCACAACATGTCCGCAAACGAACCATAATGCTCGTGAAAGATCGGACGGCAGCACTCCTCGATGGCATCATACTTATAGTGGCGACTGTGGTGGCCAGTGTGACCAAAGCGTTGCTTTTGCTGCTTCGCCTGTTTGTGGCTGAAATTGCTTTTGCCGCTGTTGTTGCTGCTGCTGCTGCTTGTGATGCTGTTGTTGCTGTTGCTATTGCTGATGATGTTGCTGTTGTGGTACTTGTGTGGTTGCCGATAACGCTGATGCTGATGCTGCTGATGTTGATGCTGATGCTGATGCGAATGTGAATGCGAATGCGTATGTGGATGCTGATGCGGTTGATAGTAGTGGATGGCATGGCATGAGGCAGTCTTTGTATTGTATTCCTGCAGAGAAAGAGAAACATTTCATTAATTTGAGTGATTCGTCCATATGGTAAGTGCATACTTAAACTTTAATTGCATTTTTAAATGGCAAGTTGACAAGAATTTTGCATTTTCGACACCTTTGAGAAGTCGCATTACCAGCTTAAAACTGAGATCGATCTCAGACTTATCTGGCATATTTGATAGATCTATTTTCATATCTGTTATCATCTCTATCATTTGGTTATTCAAATAAAAAACATCTTTAATCTAACAATTTTTTCTTTTCTATAATTTTTGTGCTTTCATTTTAACTAAAATTTCATTATTCTCCATCATTTCTGGTATAAATAAACTATATTTAATCTAACATTTCTTGTTTCTATATAATTTTTTTGTAATTTAATAGAAAATAAACACAAATTTACTTCTTTCTCTATCATTTTTGGTATTTTTGTACTAAATAAAGTATTATTAAACTAAAATTGTTTGCTTCTCTATATTTCTTTGGTATTTTAATTTTAAATAAAGAATTTTTAAACTAACATATCTCTCTTCTCTATAATTTTTGTAATAAATAAATTAGCTTTATACACAATTTTAATTTTTCCCTTTAATTTTTTGTATTTTCATACCAAATGAACAATCTTTAAACTATCTCTATCTATTTATGATATTTTAATACCAAATAAACCATATTTTAACTAAGAATTCTTTCTTCTCTATAATTTTTGGTATTTTTAACACTAAGTAAAGAATCTTTAAAAACACTTTAATTTTTTTAACTACAATTCTTGGTATTTTTATACTTAATAAAGGAGATTCAAAAACACATTTTTAGTATTTTAGTACAGTATAAATTATTCATAATCTACATATTTCTTTCTTCTCTTTCACTTTTGGTATTTTAATACTAAATGAACATTCGTATCACACATTTTTCCCTTAAGAAGTGCATTTGGCACATGAAATGCTTTAAGTCACATTTTAATTTCACTCAAATCGTTTTCTTTCACACTTTTTTCAGTTTGCAATGCCTTCAGTTTAATTTGGCTCTTTCAGCACAGATTTCTACATATGGTATATTGTAGTACTGCAACTAATGCGCTAATATCTGTGTCCACAAGGTCTTCTCTTAATTCTCTTCTCTATCTTTCTCTAATTCCCAGCTCTCTCTCTCGCTCTTTGTAGCCTTCTTCGTGCAGTAGTAGTCAACTATCGATGTTGCCCCATCTGCTTTGCCTTCGATGGTCAGCAAAATGTTGCCAAAATTTTGTCGCAACAAATTGGCAAATGTTTTGTTGCATTTGTCGCTCTTCGCTCCTGTGTAAAGGAGCGGCTTAAAGGTCGCATGTGAAGTTGTTGCTGTTGCTGTTGCTGCCATGGCCCTGAAGCCGCATACATAAGTATTATCAATAAATTGCATCTGACTGGCAACGCAGACAACGAGGCAGGGTTAGTTCAACCCACGCCGGAAGAGGGGAAGAGAGGCGAGACGAGGCGAGGCGGGGGCAACAAATCTCTTGGCCATTGTCTGCTCTGTGGTCCAGTCCATTATTAAAAGGCTAAAACAAAATGTGTTAGCCGCATTTCTCTGGCGATCTCAATTTTCAGCTGTGCAGCAGCAACAGCAGCTGCCTCGTGTGGCACCTTGTTCTAATTTATTTATTGTTGCATGCATGTACAATATAATTTTATTGGGTGTCTGGCCAGCCAGCCAGCCAGCCAGCCAGCCAAGCCAAGCCAACAGCCTGCGACCCACTTGCCACTTGCCACTTGCCACTTGTGTCTTGCCAACGCTTCGCCACTTGACCGCATTGCGAGCTTTAACAATTATGCTGGAAATTTGTGAAGAGTCAACACCGTAACGGGCTGCCAATTTGATACACTTGCCACAACACACAAACACCCAAATACACACACACACACACACAGATGTGAGGAGCTGTTATTAGTCCTTTCAGTTGTTGTTATTTTGAGGGGGCAGCGCATTTGACATTTGGCGCCAAAGTTATTAAGCGGACGGACAAGAGAGAACTCCCCAAAAGCGGCTTAAACAGCCAGCCAAATGAAATACAAATGCGCCAGATACCGAGACAATGTCAGTGTGTGTGTGAGGGAGAGAGAAGGAGAGGGAGAGGCACACACATGTTGGTCCACCGGATGGTTGGGCAAACTGCTTTTTGTTTTAAGTTTATTGATGTCGACGTGCGTTTTTCATGCCTCAGCAAACAGGCGCACAGAATGGACAGCCTGATGGCTACAGGGCAGGTAACACACACACACACACACACACACACACACACAAACACACAGAGGGGGAGGTGGGGGTAGCAAATCGGCTGGCAGACGCGTCTGCGACGTGACAAAACCCATTATAGATGCGACCACAAAGATAACACGCTGCCAGCGCCCAGACCAGAGAACAGAGAACAGAAAACCGAAAACAGACAACAGACCAGCAACTGAAAATGAAACTGAAACTGGAGTTGGAGATGGAGATGGAGACGAAGCTCCTCCTGGCAACTGGCAACTGGCTACTGATGGATGCATGTAAGCGTATGAATGGCAATGAATTGGGAGACAGACCCCCGAAAAAAAAGGAACACACAGATAATATATATAACCACACAACAAAACGAAAAGCTAAAGTAAAGTTTGCTGAGTTGGCAGCTGAGTGGAGTTAGGGTATTTGCAGGTCGTGCAAGCTGCGCGCTGTTTGGCTTTCATAAATTTCATTTTGTAACCATCAAAAAGTTAAGTCAACGATAAATTGAATGGCTGCATGATTGACTGACTGACTGAGTGAGTGAATGAGTGAATGAGTGAGGGAATGAATGCGTGAATGGTTGAATGAGACGCAGCTGAGGCCTTCGCAATTGCCTCGTCGGTCATTGTGCAGCACAACGGTTGCCCAGACAGACAGACAGATGGACAGACGGATAGACGGACAGACAGACGCTCTGATAGGCAACCAGACAATCAACGACAGCAGACAGCAGCATATACACACACACACACACACACACAGCACACTAATACACACTCGCACCTATAGATGGATATATCAAAAGCGTCAATATAAATATAAAAATGACAACAGCAGCGACAGCGACCAAAAGTCAAAAGCCGTCAAAATGCGTCATTGAACCTTTAACCATCTCTCCAGCAAGGGGAAAGAGGAGCAAGCTGGGACATCAATTGGGAGCTGAAGGGAACTGAACTATGCTTTAATCAAAGCGCACAGCAAGCACTAAATATTTGAAATCTGGCTCACTTGATGCTCGAAAAAAAAAACATAAAATGTGTTCGCTTTAAAATGACAACTTGTTCTTTATTAAGTGAAGAATCTGTTAATGCAAATAGTATTCTAATATCTAAGATAAGAAATGCGTATTATAATCCCACAAAACCTATTACTGCCAATGATGAATTCATCTATAAAAATTTAATCTAATTTGTCTTCTATTTAATTGAATTCAAGTTATTCGTAACAACAGAATAATTAAAAGATAAATTCTTGTACACACTCTCCCTCACTCTCTTCCCCTCTCGCTCTCTCTCTCTCTCCCATCCGTGAAGATTGAAACCAAGTTGTCTTCTATTTAAACCATGTGAATTTAATTCAAATTATTCATAACAATAGTGTAATTAAAAGACACTCACATACTCTCTCCCACTCTCTCTCTATGTCTGTTTATCTCTTTTCTTTTAATTCCCACTCCACACTGGCCTCACTCTCGCTTTATTTGCTACCTCTTCACATATTGGCTTTCACTTTGGCCAACTGCATTTCGTTGAGCACACAGCGAAACCAAAAAAAATATAAAAAAGAAAAAAAAAGTGTTGCCTACTTTAGTGCGCACATTTCGTAGCATACTTTTTTGGGCGCATCGCCATTAAAGCGTTTTGAAGGCGCTTTTCGCGCAATTCGACTGGTGCACAATTTCTGACAGGCCATAAATTGACGCCATTGCTATTTTCCATTTCCATTGCCATTGCTGTTGCTGTTGCCCCACAGTTTGCCAACGAAGCAGTTCAGAATTGCTTGAGACTGTTGCTGAACGAAGAGGAGAAGATGAAGGAGGTGGAAGTGGAAGTGGAGGAGACTTTTCTGCTCTGTTCTCTGTTCTCTCGGCTTTGGTTGTCTGCATGGCAATGCGCGCTGTGCCAAGCCCAAGTAAATATGCAAACAAACACACACACACTCATACATACAGAGTTGGTCAGCAGTGCGGTTGTTGTTGCTTGTTTGTGTCTGCCGTTGTTTATGCTGCACGGCGAAAACGAAGCGCAAGCAACGCACTGCAGACAGAGAGAAGGCCGCTCCGCCTCTCTCTCTCTCTCTCTGTATCTATCTCTGCCTCTTTCTGGCAGGTCAAACAAAAGCCGTTGCACAAATATAGGTGTGAAGCGGCAACAACAACAACAACAACAGCAGCAATAACATCAAACAAAGTGGTAACTCGCTTTATACCCTGTAAAGTCTGTAGCAGCTCGGAATGCTCGAAAAAGCGCAAAATATAATTAATATATTACAATATTGCTCAAGTTAAATATATCTTCAGAATATGAGCTAAATTTGTCCTATAATGTGTTGTAATTGCTTTTGTTTGCTTGTATTGCTTCACTATCCAATAAAGTTGCGATTTATTAAATGAATCTGTAGTTAAATGTATAGCTAACAGTTTACTTTATTATCTATATTGTTATTTCTCTCCTATGCATAGTAAAAAACTAAAATGACTCAAAAATAACTGCTTTGATTGACTATGGTATATTCTGAATGTAGTAGTATATCGAATACATATTCTTCGGTATATTCTTTTGGTATATATGAAGAATCCGGTATAATTTAATAATCTGGCATGAATGTAGTAGTATATCGATTTATCAATTATACATATAGCATTCAGTATATTAATTTGATATACTTTAAGAATTGTTTGATTGATCTGGTATATTGGTATATTGTGAATGTAGTACATATACTTATTATTTCAAGAATAATACCGTACATCTTTTATTAGAAAGAGGGCCTTTACATAACAGCGGCAAAGAATCAATATTGATAACAAAAAAAAGTAGGCTCTTGGTGTATCAAAGATATCATTATAAAAGAAGACAAAATACACACATTTGTGCCACGATCAGCTTCCTCTCTTTAGGGTCATTAATAACCGTATACTACACAGGAAATATGCTTAGACATATTTACAGCATTCAACAATATCTTGCCCCATTTCTATTTCTTCGTTGTAAACGACATAGCAAAAAAAAAAAGAAAAGAGAAGTCTCTGCTTTCGCGGAGTATCTGAAAGTTGTTGATTGCAACCAGCTGCTGTTGCTGCTGCTGTTTTACTTGTACAGTTAATGAAGCACACGTCGTGTTGCGTTGCGTTGCGTTGCCAAACTAAAAGTCCAACAACCGCAACGAGCTACTTTCCCCTCCCCACCGTCTCCTTGACAAACACAACGCGCTGGCCAAAAAAGAAGGCAAAATAAAGGTGTTGCTTGTTTTATTAGCCCAAGCAGCAGCAGCAACAACAAAATGGCGGCTGCACCGGAAACGGAAACTGATTGTGCGGTCAACGCGGCTTTCCTCAGTCTACCACACACACACACACACACACACACACACACACACTTGTGTATGTGGCATTGTCGTGTTGCATTTTCTACAAATCTCGTCTCATTAAAAGCGGGCGCGATTTGCGCGCGTTTCGCACGCGGTTTTCCAATCAGTCGACCATTTGACAGATTTCTCTGTCTCTGTTCGTTATCTACTTTTTTTTTGGTTGCTGTTGGTTTTTTGGTATTTCTTTGTTGTTGTTGTTGTTGTTGCTGTGTTTTTCGCTGTTTCGCCCATCAAGCGTTGATTAAGCGCCGTTGACTGCGGCAGCTGCGGCTGTAACGTTAACTGAGGCCGACTCTAGCTGCGCCACTGATTGTGGCGCTCTCCCTTCCCCTTCCCCTTCCCCCTCTCTCTTTTTGTGCACACTTTGTTGTCTCTGTCGCTCGCGGTGTCCTCGATATCTCGTCAATCGTTTTGTTTGTTTGCCAAAAAATTGACTTTGAGATGCTTTTGCACAGCCTGATTGATGTGCCAGATAGCGACTGAGTGCTGCGGGTGATGTGGTGCGGTGCGGGGCGTGGCTGCTATATGTTGTTGTCCTTGCTGTTGCTGTTGCTATTGCTGTTGCTATTGCTGTTGCTATTGCTGTGGTGGTGGCTTGTCGCTTTCGTTATTGTCTCTTGCATTGTTGCTGCCAACGCGTCGCATGCATTTAACTGTTCTGCTCTGTGCTCTGCAACATTCTTAGGCATCTTTTTTTTCTCTCAGTTTGCCAGCGACGACAAAGAGAGCGAGTGAGAGAGGAAGACAGCGCACAACGCCTAAAACTATGCAATCATGTTCCCCGTCGCTCTCCCCACGCACATTAATTGATGTGTCTGCCTTTTGTTTGCCGTGTTTCGCTGCTGCGACTTCAACAGTTCAATTTGCTTCGATTTCAATGGAACTGCGCTCCGACAAGCTCAACAAAGAACAACAAAAAAAAACGCGCTACCTGCAGCGCTGAACCTCGATTCAGGTTCGTACTAGATTGCACTAGTTTAATTAGATAATCTTTGCTTAAAGTTGGAATATGAAATACCCTTCAAACCCATCTTTTTATTATCATTTCACTAATTCCTGCCACGTTTTGACCCACAGTATTGATTAAAAATACATTTCAGCGAATCCATTTGAAATTGTAAAAGCTAACGGAGTATTCCAAACATTTCATTGGTAATCAAATTTAACCCACCGTTTTGATGATTCTTTATCTAAGAAACGGTTTCTAATCTTAACAAACTATGCAGTCACAAGTCACTTTTCAAGTTGAAGAAGCTTTTTATGCAATCAGTTTAAAAGCTCTCTGTTGAATAAACATTTAAATATTGTTAAACTAATTTCTAATTTATAAAAAATACGTGAAGCTCTAAAAGCTGACGAAGTATTTGCAATCAAATTAAAATATTGTAAATCTTATATTCATAATGCTTTTAAGAAACGGTTTACACTGTTCCGTCACAATAAACAGCTTTTCAAGTAGATGAAGCTTTTTATGCAGTTAGCTTAATTTCGTATAAGATGGCTAAAGCTTTATTGCGATTATTTCAGTTGGTTAAGTTTGGTGCTAAAGCCTTAATATACTCGTATAAACGTAATTACAGCGTGCTATCTCAATACTCAACCGATCACATCAACACACACACACACACACACACGCGCACAGGCACACGCACACTCTGCGTGCAGATGAGCTTAATTCCTTGCTCCTCAGCGTCCCGCAGCTTCGAGTCGATAATTTAATGGTCTGCCATTTAATCTGCATTGAATTTATTATCTCGGGAAAAAATTAATCTTGATATGTGGCCTCTGCTTATGGCAAACGCGAGCAAGCGAGCGAAGGAGCGAATGAGAGCGATGCTCGCTGACAAAAATAGCTAAAAAGCAGCATCAAGCACGCTTCGGCTTCTGCTTCTGCTTCGGCAACGGCATCGACATCGACATCGAGTCACCACCCCTCTTGAGACTCTTGCTCTGCTCGATGTGTCTTGGGCGTATATCTCATAAAAATTTGCAATTGCTGGCAACGCATCTGTTCTCCAAGTGTCTCTAAATCTTTAAAGAATTATTTACTACAGTTTTTCTTGTGCCCGCAGACGACGCAGTTTCGAAAACCACAACAGCAACAACAACAAGAACGAACGTCAGTTAAGCAAATGGTGGGTGATTTGCAGACACAACCCCCAGGACAGGGCGCAGTTATAGTCCAAGGCTGACAATGTCACGCCAACAGCAGCAGCAACAGCAACAGAAGCAGCAGCAACCACCAAGAGCACCGTTGAGCCACAGTTGAGCCACCCTCGTATTATTACTCTACTTCCATTGTCCGCTTTCCCCCGCCTCCGCCTCTGCCACCATTCCATGGCAAGCATCGTCTAGCGTTCTCCCTGGCTCAACCAAATTCCCATTCCGTTTTTGCGCTTGGCGCCCTGCCAGCTTGCACCTTGGTTCCAAAGCACGCAAATCTTTTATTCAAATCTATAGTTTCTTGATTAAATTAATCACTTATTCGAATTCACTCCAAATAATGCGAAACTTATATTTAAATATATTTTGTAAATATTGTTTTACTTATATTTATCTATAGCAATTGTCTTTTGAGAAATCTCCTATTAATTTGCACAGCAATCAAATCCAGAATTGATTTTGAACATTTTGTTTTATTTATGCGATGTTTCTATTTTCTTTTTGTTATGAATTGGTAATTTCTTTTATAAGCACAACAATATTCAACTTTAATAATACATTTATTAAGTAGGTAACTTTGGAACAATCCTGCATAAAAAAATCGATCTTTTTAAACACGATAGTCAAAAAATACGAGTCGATATTTTTGAATTTTTGTCATTTTATAAATTTTTTGGTTTAGTCAACTGTTCTGGTGTGCCTATTTTAATATTATCATTTTGTCTTATAAAATTAGAGTTTTAAATATACTCAAATTATTTTTAATACAAATTTAATTTGTTCTCGAAAGGGTTAAAGGCTTGTCTCTTTTTCATAATCAAATTTATATATTGAAAAACTGCACCAAATTGCACTGAATAATTCACAGCACATTTGGCCCCACTTGCCCCACTGTGCCAAATGCGTTGCGGGGTCTCGTCTCGCAAATTTATTATGTTATGTCTCCGGCTTTGGCTTCGTTCCGGGCGCCATCAGTGGGTTAAGGTTTCCTTCTGCTTCTTCTTCTACTTTGACTTGTTTCTTTTCCCTCTTCTTTTTTTGTGCTGCTTGCATGTACACACATGTGTGTGTGTGTGTGTAATTGTTGAAGGGCATGACGACCATGAGCACAAGCCAAACGCAATACCAATCGCCGGTCTGTCCTTGTGCCGCTTTCGTCTACTAGTTCCGAGTTAGCGGATCGAGCTTCTCCTTCTTCTTCTTTCGCTGTCCCCTCACTCCCCTCTCTCACTCACTCTCTCTTCACGCTCTATTCCGTTAGCTCAACTGTATAGCAATTTCTATGTCACTCGTTGTCGCTGTCGTTCTGGCCATCATTCAATTTTAATCAGCATGGCTAAATCTCGCTGGCCGGAACAGTTTCGCAACCCCGCCGCCCCCCTCGGCCACAGCTTTAGCTACAGCTTCAGCTTCAGCTTCAATTTGTTGGCCATGTTTACATCTCTCTTTCCGCCCTCTTCTATGACCGTTGTTGTCTGTTGTCTCGGGCTGCTTATCGAAGCTGGCAACTTGTGCGTCGAATTTGGCAAACAAAACAAATCAAAAAGAAAGCAGCAACCAAACAAAAATAGAAAAGATTGCAAAAATATGTGGTAGCAATGCGAGAGCAACAACAACAACTTTGACTACGACTTCGATTTCGACAAAACAACAACAACGAACACTGACAAATTCGTTGTTCGTTTTGCAATTGAAATGTTTGGTATTTCGTGTTGTGCCATTTGCTCATTTCTTTTTATGCTGTCTAAGTGAATGTTTATGCCCGATTTCCTTGCGTACATATGGAGCTCTGTCCCGTCATCCGCTTCCCACTTCTCCCTCAACTCACACTCCCATTCCCGCCTGCTTCCGTCTACATTGTCCGGCGATCGGAGAACTTTTCCTGTCCCATTCTTGGGACCAGTCCTTTTTACATTCGAAATCCTTTTCATTTTCGTATTTGGCATTTGATGTGGCTCCATTTTAGTCGCCTCCTTCTTCCTTCTGTCTGCATTTGTTATTAGTAGCACATTGGTTACAGGCGATTTGACAATATTTAAAACGTTTTGCAACATAACTGAGTCAAAGTCAAATCAAGTACTGAACATAGAAACACATGCAACAGAGTTAATAAGGATATCAAAGAAACTGGGCAAAGCTGTTCATTTTAGAGCGTTTTAAAAACGTACACTAATTATTAATTATCACACCTCTCAAAAACAAAAACAAAAAAGTGCGTGTGTGACGTTCAACTCTGTTTTTGTGTGTCGAAATACAACCCTGTGTTTAAAGCTGGTATTAAAAGTGTATTTCTGTCAATGCAATAAGTGCAGTTGCAACGAAAACTATTTTAAAAGCAACGAATAATTAAGTTTGAAGAATATTAAAAAATGCAAATAGATAATTACATATTTGCATTTAGTACTATTGAGTACCAAAATACAATTCTGCTTTTTGTGTGAAAATACAACCCTGCTCTTAGTATTTTTCAAGCTAGTATAAAAAGTATATTTATTGCCCATTTTAAAATTGGCATTATTGCAATTACATAATTAGTTTGAGCATCACATATGTATATACAATTAAATGATTTTTACAATAAAAATACGAAAATGTGGCATGTTGCATGCAACTAGTTTGAAGCATTGAGCAGAAGAACGGACAGCTGGCTTCGATATTGATGTAAACATGGAATATGCATGCGGTTCATTCCGTTTCATTAGCTTGCCACCCTGCCAAGCACTTTCGATTCACTCACCACATGATGCTGCCGCCTCCCCCTTTATCCCTTTCTCCACACACACACACACACACACGCACATCATTTTTCGCATGCTACTTAACACTCGAGGCAAATTAGTTGCGCCTCGGCACAAAATTCGACTATAAATCAAAACACGCACAAAAGCAAGCAACGAGAGCATTTTGCAACAGCTTTTTTACGTTCGCCCTGCGGATGCGGATGTCGATGCGAATGCGAATGTGAATGTGAGTGCGGATGTAGTCTCGAGCCAAGTCGAGTCGAGTCCTCAGGCCAGCCTCGAGTGTCGTCTGCATTGATTCACCCTCCCTCACCAACAACTCTGAACTGAACTCAGCTCTAGTCTCGTGCATCTCTTTCACACACTCTCTTTGTCTCTGTGTCTTTTCCTTGCACGGCTTTTCCGGCCTGACCCTGTCGAATGCACAAAGCGCACGCACAATTGTGCAAATTGACAGATTTATAACAAAATGCAATGAATAACAGCATTATTCACAAGGGTGCTGAGCATTGAATGGGGGCATTTCATGCTCTCATTGTGCGTGTGTCGTGTCTTCTTCTCTTCTCGTTGAAGAAAATCGATACGAGTGGGCAAATGCTGGAAGCGATTGCATCTTAGGCCGAAAGACATTTAATGTTATTGGGTTTTCGATTTCAACAGGCGCCTTAATGGCCAAATACACTCTCTCACACACACACACACACACACTCATGAGGCTGGTAATCCCTGTGGCAGGCCAAGATGGGAAATGGGGGCATATGCCGCAGTCGCTGCCGCTGTCCGAGAGCAATGTTCCCACATAGCCCAGATGATGATGCGGTCCGGATCTGAGTCCGAATCGGAATCCGAATCCGGTATTACCCCAGTTTCAGTTGCAAGTGGAAAGCATAAAAATAACCAACCACAAAACAAGAGAGCGAAAGAGATGAGAGAAGCTGCAACAAATCTATGAAGTTCAATCAGTTTTAATTGATTCATTTCGGGGTTGGGAACCAAAAAAAAAAAAAAAAAAGAGTATAGAGGCCGGTGGGTGTGGGGAATTTAGCGCTGCCCGCTGCAGATAATGATGATGTTGTTGCTGTTGCTCTGGCGGCCTGTTAATAAATTTATTATCTTGGGAATATGCGAGTGCCGGCTCTTTGGCTTTAGCTTCAGCTTCAGTCTCTCGCGACGCCAGCAGCGACGTCGACTGCGACTGCGACAGCGGAAGTGGCTCGTTGATTTGAAATGGAGCCGAGGGTTTGAGTTTGCAGTTGAAGAGTGCCGCCACTCACCCTCCTCCACCACTTCTCGCTCAGGGTCTGGGCCATGCCGCAAATTTATTATGATTAAAGTTGAAAAGTTGAAATTGATGCTGCTAACAGTTAGACAGACAGAGACACGGAAACCAAGACACAGACTTCGTGGTGCAGCTCGCGAACTTTCCGAGGGGAGTTGCACATAATAATAACGATAACGATAACGCTAAGCGGTAACGATATGCTCAGCATTTAACGTTGGCTCTTAAATAAAAGTTGCGGCAAATGCAACAATTTATTATGATACTGTGTGATAAACAGTAATCGCGACATATCTACAAAATCTGCATTGATCACAGAGAGAATTCATACATCGTACATATGTACATATATTAATATTGACAAAAATGCTTTTAAGACTTTTTTTAAATAATAGCAAAAAGTCGGTCATTACTCTCCTGCCCCATAGAGAGCTGTCTCACAGTGAATTAAACTAAATTTTACTACTTTTTCCTTAATTCTATTGAGGATTATAAGGCTATCAATGTAATGTGGTAATGTGTACAATTTCACACTTATTTACAATATTTACAGAGACTTTAGAAGCCATTAGCGCAACAATTAGTGAGGATTGTCGCCAACCCTTGACACTGTGAGACGGGCGACCGACCCTTGGTCAGGGATGCATAAAAGCTCCTATTTATACTGAGCATATGTCAAATTACAACTTGGGAATTACAACGCAGCTCACAGATCAAATCAATCCAAATATCGAGATGAAGATAGTTACTATTTTCTTGTAAGCACTTTCATAGACTCCCAGACTGCCTTATATAAAATTAAAAAATACAAAAAAAGTTCTTTAATACACAACTGCAGAATCTAGAAATTAATTAAATGTTTGCTTCATAAATTGCAAGTGGCCAAAAACAAAAACAAAACAGCGTGTATGTGAGGTTCAACTCTGTTTGTGTGTGTAGAAATACAACCCTGTGCTTTAAGCTAGTATAAAAAGTATATTTATTGTCAAGTTGAAAATTAACTTTATTGCAATTGCATAATTACGACGATCATTGCCAACTGTTTTAAAAGCTGAACACAATTAATTAGGAAGAAAATTAAAACTATTAATTTGTAGTGAGACTTGAAAATCTGCAAATGTCGAAGCTTTGTGCCAAAATACAACTCTGTTTTGATCAGTGTGAAAATACAACCCTGTGCGATTTGTTTACCTGCTAAATACAATGAATATTTCATAAATTGTAATACTAAATTTTAACTCAACTGTACATTACTGTTTTTTACTTTAAGACAAACAAAGTATATATTACAAAAATGTGGAAAAAAATGAAGACTAAAGATCATCACTGTCCCCGAACTTGAACCGAGATGTGCAAGTCAAACGACGCATCAAAATGTAAGCGATCTTTTCTTATATCAATAAATACATACATATGTATGTGTGTATATGTAATCCCATATTAATAAATTTGCAAATATTTGCTGTCTTATTTTATAGTTCTCGAATGACATCCAAAAAAAGAGTACTCACCATAACAATGCTCCATTTCTTGCAAATGTGTCGCAGGGCCTTTTTGTAGCATCACGGTTTCATGGTCCAGAAATTCTTTTTGGGTTTCGCGCCAGTCGCCATGGCAGCAACGGCCACAGCTCCATTTCCGGAACCAGATCCCGCAGTCGAGGCCATCGAGCGTCCCGAGGCCCGCTGCTGATCCGCCGAGCATCGACGCTGATAGTTGAAGGGGGAGACGGACGCCGCCGACTCCGGCAGGGCACCGACCATGGCCATGTTCATGGCTATGCCTGGAGTCATGGTCATGGGCATACCGCCCATCGGCATGCCTGCCATGCCACCGATGCCACCCAGACCCATGCCAGCAATGCCCTGATCCTCGCCACAGCTGGCCATGCTGCTCTTCGATGTGGATGTGCCCGATGCGGTCGAGGATCGACAGCTGCGATTCAGATTGTGCGGCAGTGTGTGAATGTGATTATTATTGTTGCTGTTGCTTCCACCGCCTCCGCCTCCTCCATTGTTGTTATTGTGACTCTGGCTCTGGCTCTGACTATGGCTGTGGTGATTATGGCTGTGGCTGTGGCTGGTGGGCGTGCCCGTTTTATAGTAGCGCAGACTCTCATTGTAGCTGGCGCCACTACTGCTGCCGCTGCCACTGAAGCCGCTGTCCAGGTCGCCCTCATCGAACTCCGGATTGATGCAGCTGCTGTGCGCATGATCCTTCAGCTCCATGCTGTTCAATGTGCTCGACAGATTCTCCAGGCTGGCATGCGATGCCGAGCTCGAATTGGATGCGGCACTTGTCGCCGCACCGCCCAGCAAACCGCCGCGACGTGGCCGCTGGCCTGTGGCCAGCACTTGATTCTTGGCCGCCTGTGCGGACGATGACGACGACGACGAGCTGTTGCCCATGGCACCCATGCCACCCATGCCAGTCATGCCACCCATGCCAGTCATGCCACCCATGCCAGTCATGCCACCCATGCCCCCCATTCCCATTCCTATGCTCATGCCCATTCCCATGCCAAAGCCGCTGTTGCTGCCACTTCCACTGCCACTGCCGCTGCCGCTGCTGTGACTTGTGGTTGGCGCCTCGTGCTGCACATCGCTGGAACTTGCGCTGGCGCTGGCCGGTCCGCCGTGGCTGGGACTGATGTCGGGCGGCGTGGGCGGCATGATCAGGGCCTCCAGCGACAGATTCAATTCGTCGAGCACCCGGAAGTGATTGTGCTGCACACGACGCAGCTCCTCCTTGACATTGCCCGAACCGGAGCTGGCGATCCGATTGTCGGATAGCACCTTGCGTATCTTTTGATCGCTGACCTCCTCGTACAGATTCTCGGTGGTGCCGTAGCGTGTGGTGTACGTGTGACGATCCCGCTCCTCGGCGCTGGGCGACGACGATGTCGATTGGCCGCTGTGCGACGATGACTTTGAGCGAAAACTCTTCGCCAGCAGTGCGCGTATCGAGTTGCGTGGCGGACTCTTCGAGTGCGGATGCGGCTGCGGCTGCTGCTGTTGATGGTGATGGTTATTGTGATGGTGACCGTTGCCCTGGGCGGGCACATTCGTATGGCATTTGGCTGCCCCGGGTTCGTAGTAAGCATACGAATACACATGATTGAATGGTGCTCCGGCTGCAGCTGCTGCTGCTCCTCCTCCTCCTCCGCCGCCGCTTCCGCTGGCTGTGCTGCTGCCGCCAGCTGCGCCGCCTCCGCCGTTGAAGGCAACGTGCAGCGAGGGTGTCGAGGACATGCCCAACGAGCCGGAGCCAGCGCCGTGCGAGGGCGTGGCACTGCTGCTGCTGGGCGTCATGACGCCGGCGGCGAAGCCATAGTCCAGCGAGGAGGTCGACGACGACGACTGTGTGTTCGTGGTGGGCTCAAAGCGCTCCATAGTGGCGGCGATGTTCTTGCGCGACCATTTCACCTGTGCCCCGGAAGGAGAGGAAGACGGAGATTGAGAAAACAGAGTGAATAATTTGAAGACATTGCTTGAAAGGTGAGTGGAAGCTAAGTGAGAGAGTTACAGAATGAGCATAAAGATAATTAAGGCGATGAGTGAACGAGCTAGGAAACGGAATTAGGAAGTCAAGGTGAAGGGGTAGAAAGAGAAGGAAAATAAGGAGATAAGAACATATAGGGGAAGGAGCGAAGAGCAACGCTTAAGGAATAGGAGATGAAAGAGAGATCTTAATAAGCACAGTTCAATGGGGAACTTCTGATCTCAAGAGAAGTAAAAGTAAACCAGTTTCAAATGAAACAACGTCGAATCGAAAAGAATAGAAAAAGCGAAAGTAAGATAACAAAACAAAGAGATCAATAAACGAAAGAAAAGTGGGGAGGGAATATGTAAGGAAATAAAAACAAAGAAACAAGTCAACAGAAGCAAAGACTAAACAATTGAACATAAAACAAAAAGCTAAAAACGTTTAAGGATAGAGATAGAAAAGCGAAAGTAAGATGCGAAAAGAATGAAAGTTAAGGATGGCAAATGAATGAACAGATTTGGAATCAAAATTTAAAAGGTATAGTGAAAAGTAAAGTTAATGATAGGCAAAGCAATGTTAATGTAGGCAAAGCAGAAACGTATAAATGATGAATTTTAAATGGAAGAAAAAGGGAATAATTGAAGAATAGAATGTGAGAGAAGCGATCAAAAGTGAAAAGAGAAATGTAACTTAACAAAAAAACTGAGATACTCATCCAAGTTGTTAAGGATGAGAAATTAATGAACAGCAAGCAAGACAGATTGCGATGCAATAAAGGAAAAGATATAGAAAACAGGAAGAAGGAATGAAAATAGGTAGCAAATAAAAATATATAATCTCAATGACAATCTTACTTGCTGCTCCACATCCATCTTGTGATTGCTGCGTCGACTGTGGCCACGACGTCGTCGCTCCGTGAATGCCTCCCCGTGGCTGCCTTGGAGCAGGAGCAGCTCCCCGTTTTGCTGTGACGATGAGGACGAGGACGATGGCGGTGCTGGCATGCAGAACTCAATGCTATCCATGTCATCGGGGAATATGAGATCGCCGCGATGGCCACCCTGATGGTGATGTCCCAATGTGGCGGCGCCATGTCCCATGCCCATGGCCATATTCATGCCCATATTGATGCCATGTCCATGTGAGGCATGACCATGACCTGGATGTCCCGGATGGCCATGCCCATGTCCGTGGCCACTCATGGTCAGCGCCTGGTTGCGCTGCAGATGTCGCATCGAGCCGTGTCCCGGTGCACTGTGCACAGCCACCGCGGTGGTTTGTCCCGACAGCAACTGTTGCTGCTGCTGCTGTTGTTGTTGTTGCTGAGGCGGCGGATAATCGGAGGGCGGTGGCGGCGCAAAGCTGGCGAATTGCGGCGACACACAACGGTTCTGGAACTTGGTTGCGGCAGCGGCGGCGGCGGCATTGCTGCTGGCGCTGGCCGGATACATGTTGCTGCTGCTGCTGCTGCTGCTGCTGCTGCTGTTGATGATGATGGGGACACTCAGGTATTCCGGTATCGGTTACACTAACGACACTCGCGATACTCAAGCGCTGACAAAGAAGCGCATCATCTGCGGGAGAGAAGAGATGAGAAGAGAAAACAAAGCCATTAATCAGCGTTGGGAATTGAAAGCGTTACGAATGCGCATGCGGGCGGATGGGCCAAGCAAAGCGAAGCAGAGCGGAGTAGAGCAGACACACTCACTCCACACACACACACACACAGTCACTCTACACACTCACAGAGAACGACACATGACTGACATGCCATGCCGAAATCCCACAAATAAAAGCTGGAATTATGAGCTTTGCCCATCCAGACGAGTCAACGGGGGGGAAGAGAGCACCCAAAACCAAAAAAAAGAAAAGAGGAGCGGACTCCTCGACTTCAATCCCAATCCCAATTTATTTATGCGACCGCCAAACAAAACATTGTTGCCGCCACAACAACAGCAACAACAACAGCAATAAGCACAACAGAGCAACACGCATGTAAAACATTTGGCGTTGGCATGCCAAGAGTCCCAGTTCTCAGCTCTTAGCTCTTAGCTCTCAGAGTTCCCAGTTAGCAGAGTTCCCTGCGCCTCTCTCTCCCCTTATTCCTTCTACTGGCAGTTCACAGGGCTCAGTAGCATTTGCCTGGCCACTCGACGAATGCCATAAAACAGCATTAAAGCTATTAACAGCCACCGAGCCACCGAGCTGAGGCAAAACTTTTACCATACCCTGCACAATTGCTGCTGCTAGTGGAGGGAGTATGCATTTATAATTCTAAATTGCAAATGCCACACAAAACTTGGCTGCACATTTGCCTAACATATTTATCGATAGTAAGTGTGCTATCGATATCCTTGACTAATTCCCTATAAAGTTGTAAAGGGAAATCCTTATAGGAAAATTTAAAATATTCTTCAAATTACAAAGTAATTTACATATATAAGTTAATATTATAAAAATGGAATCTGTTTTTAGTATCTTTATAATCAATTAGTGTGCTTCAAGGAATTTAACTTGTTATTCTAAACATCAAAAGTCTTGCGTTGAATTGGGAATCATTATAATAAGCGTCTAATTATAGTTGTAATATATTTGGATTTATTTGCAATATTCATATTGATAACTAAAACTATGCATTAATTATTTTCTTAAGGAAGTAAAACTTCATGTGAATAATCAGTTATCTGTAATTCAACAATAAGCGTACAATTGGAGTTGAAGCTTTTAAGAAATATAAAAAATTGTTAATTTCTTTATTGAAAATAATATTAACAAACATAGACATATTATTTATATGCTGAGGGTGAACTTTTTACCCAGGAGTCTATTTTTGATTTACATATAAAATTAATTATGTTTTGTACTAGAAGTTTCTATAATATAAGTACATACATATATATAACTTCAAAAAATAACTATTACCAGTTGACACTTAACAACATGGTGTAGATCAGTCTAGGGTATCTGGCAGTCTGTCACCTTGTCTGCTTTTGCTGTGCGTGTGTGACTGATAGCAGAACCAAAAAAAAAATAAACTGACATCTTCCCACTGTTTCTTCTTTTGCTTCATGCCTGAGCCGCTTTACCGTCGCTCCCTCTTACTGTCCCTCCCTCTGCACTCGGCACTCCGCTATCCCTCCTCTCTCCTTCCAAGCATCGGTTGGTAATCCGCTGACTCGCCGCTGGCCACCCACTTTTATGAGCGTGACCATAAATCAATCAGAGCACAGAAGGCGCATACAGATCCCCTTTATGGGCAGCAAGCAAAGAGCTAATCCTTGAGGCAGCCAGCAGAGAGCAGAGAGAAAGAGAAACCGAAGAACGAGACTGAAGCATGGCCTGCCACAAGGCCAAGTTGCAAATGCCGCAGAGTCAGCAACTGCAGCAGCAACAGCAGCGGCAGCAATTGAAATGTGCTGCAATTGCGCTGGCATTAAGTTTGCAACAGAAACTCCGATTTCAAATTGCAGATTTGTTCCCTTTCCACCTAACCATCTATCTATCTAGTATCTATCGCTGTATAACTCGTCTATTCTGTTTTTTATTTCGCTTTGTTTTTTGGGCATTCGCAGCAATAACGAACTACAAACAAAGCGAGGGAGAAAGGCAGAGAGAGAGAGAGAGAGACAACTGGCAATCATTTTTCTCCCACGCTGATTGATATATCAAATTGATAGCCGTGGCCATGGCTAAAATGTTGTAGCTGCTTTTATTATGGCACTGCCAGCGTACCCCCCCTCCCTTTCCTTTCACTTCCTTCCTTTCCCCTTCTCCACTCACACTCACTCACTCACTAAACTAAAACTGGACGTTGCTTTTGTGTTGAGCCAACTGCGTATTCGCCTCGTTGTATTTTTTGTCGGCTATATTTTTGGGCCGTTTTTGTTTTAGGCGATTGCATTTCACATGCAAATTTTAACGAGTTGTTTGTGGTCTTCCATAGACATTTCACTAGCAACAGCAACAGCAACAGCTAGTCAACAATTGGCGTTTATTTGTAGGCAACATTTTGATTTGGCTGATTGAGTTTGGCGAGCACAAAAAACTAAACAAAATATAAACAACAACACGAAAGCACTCCAACAACTTTTGCACACAAATGAATATTTCAATTAGGTCCGAAATGCAAAAGAAAAAAACAAGCTTCAGTTCAGAGTGTGATCGACTGTGAGATACTCGTTACCCAATTTCAATACAAAATACAGTGTAAAGCGTAATCGTTAATTAAACATACCGAAAAAGTCAAATATACTGAATTACTATATCGAAAACATACTAAAATATACCAAATGCTAAAGCACTGCAGAAACGGTATTATTGATAAAATATACCATATAAATATACCAACAAGATGCGGAAATATACCGAATTAATATACTGCAAGGCCAACTTTGTTAAATTAATATACAGATAAAAATACTAAAATATACCAAACATTAAAACGCTACATAGATGGGTTTGTCGATAAACCATATAAATATACCGAAAACATGTGTACTCATACAAAATTCATATACCAAAAATACGTAAAATATACCAAATCCTATATTCAAGTCATAAAATACATTGTGATTGTATATTACTGTTATTACCTATAATACCTTTGTACCTTATGGTTAGGCGAGTATAGAAAAGGGAAAAACTTAATCGCTATTGCTGAATGTGAGAGGAAATTCATAAAGTTTAGGCATATAACTTCTTTAAAGCGGAATTTAAACGTTGTTCTGCAGTTGACATCAGTTCCATAAATACACACATGTTTTTTTAGTGTGTTTTACATATTTTAATTTATTACTTGTGCTATGTAGCGATGCAGATGTGAAAATTTTAAAAATTTTAATACACAAACGTTTACACATATTTGTTTTGATGCCGTTTTAATTAAAGCAATCATACGAGTTAATTAAAAGACTTAATTGAGTCGGACATGGGTTCAGTTTAATCCACTCCCCAAAAAGTATAGTGCTGAAAGTATCAGCACTTTAAATATTTGAAAAACTTTTTGCTAAACTTAGCCAAATACAAATTTCAATTTCAATATAGTGCAATATTTTTACAAAGTTTTTTTTCAACTGCTGTATTTTCTTTTCATTCAAATCAAGTTGGCAGCATTGTTAATTATCGATTGCCATCGATAACTTTACTGGACTTGTTCTCATTCCGATTCTCATTCTTTAGTCTATCTCTTCTATGCCAGCTTGTGGGTGTGTGTGTGTGTGTGGGCGTTGCGTTTAAGCAAAGCAATTTAGCTGTGGCTCTATCGTTTAATGTTTTTTCTTTTAGTTTTTTTTCCAGCTGCAACAGCAACAGCGATGGGAACGGCAACGGCAGCAGCTGCATGTATTAAATGACCAGAGCACAGCATGTGTTGCCAGTGAAACGAATGAACGAGTGAACGACTACGACTGCGAGTATCTTGTATCTTGTATCTTATGGATACACGAGATGGTGGCGGCTGTTGGCCAATTCGATTTCATGCAGCAATTCAATTTCGCCTTCATCGTTGCCGTTGCCGTTGCTGTTGCTGTTGCCAGTACCGAATTGGCATTGCAATTGCAATTGCGATTGCGATTTGTCGATGTGCTTGAAAAAGCAAAAGTAGCCCAAGGATAGCCCAAAGCGGGCAACAGGTTTTTGCCATTGAAAGTCAATCAAAGAGTCGCCAAACTCAAATGAATTGCCAGACATCCAGTCTCCATCTGCCCATTTATCTACTTCACTAGTCACTCTCTCTCTCTCTCTCTCTCTGTGTGTCTGTCTCTTTTTCTGCCTCTGTCTATCTGTATTTGTATCTCACTTTGCTTATCAGCGACGTGCGACTCATTAACACATTTTGTGCATGTTGCACATCATTAAGAGACCCAAAAAACACCCACGAGTCTACCCTAAAACTGTAAAACTTTAACTGGAAAATGTTACGCATGTATTGTTGTTTGTCGTCGTCGCAACAACACTCGACATTCGGCTTTCAGATTGTAGCATGTCGCATGTGGCATGCACCATGTTCCATTATGTCGAACACAATGCTTTTCCGACACGTGCCCCACGCAGCCAACTCTTCACATAATGTCACTTGCAACTCGTAATTTGCTTTCGCAATTCGCAAACACACCAAAATCTATTCAATTCAATGTCAAGCGAACGTTGCTCATTTACTAATTGATTGAATTATGATGTCGTTCAGTCAGTCAACGAGTCAGGCTTTCAATCAGTCAGTCAATGGAAGCCAGCTAGTTTTTCAGTTATTTTAATCCCGCGTTCTCTTACTTAGTTGACAATTTAGATAATCAATCGGTCTGTTCTTACTTCAATCATCTAATAAATCGCTCATTCAATCAGTTATTCAGTTCAATCAATCAATAAATTCAATTCAATAATTTAGTACATTTCGTCACTCTTTCAGTCAGTTAAGTCTTTTGCTAGTCTATCAATCAATCCGTAGCATTTAACAGATCAATCAGTCACAGCAATCTAAGCTCTTAGTAAATCATTTATTCAATCAGTACTTTATTCTATGCAATACAAGTTTCTGAAAATATTTTAGTTAGTTTTTCCATTTACTAGTCTAACAAGTATTCAATCATTAAATCAGTTAAGTCAATCTTTCATTTCAAACATTTTGATCACTATAAGCAATCATAATAAAGTGTTTTGCATTTATTATTATTGTTAAGCTCATCATTTAGTATATCATGCATTCAGTCGTTTGGGATTCTGGTTAATCAATCATTCACCTAGTAATTCAATTATTAATCCTTCAGTCAGTAAGTCAATCATTTCGAACACACATCAAGTAAATCAATAGTTTTTCACATTTACTAGTCCATTTTATTTATTCAATCAGTTTTTCATTCTATGCAATAATAATTTCTTTCAATCACTTAGTTAGTTTTTTAATTTTCTAGTCCATCAGCTATTCAATTTTTTAGTCAGTTAATTAATTAATCTTCAATTATGTTATATCATTCAGTCAATAATCCAATCATTTTAATCACGATGAATCGATTGTTTTTCACATTTATAAGTTAGTCAATCATTTCCATCCCACTTTAAGTTAAGTCAATCGTTAGTTTTTCATTTTCATTTCATTCGTTCAGTCAGTCAATCATTTAGTAAGGCAGTCATACAGTCGCTCACATTCAGAGGTCGACATTCATTTACCTTGCCTCTGAAAATTGGCCAATTGGGCCATTCACTCTATTGGCTAGTGAACAGCAAACAGCAAACAGTCAACAGCCAAGAGCCCAAGAGGCAACTAGCCAACTGGCAGAGGAAACACAAAAGCTGAGACGAGGATCGGCACACGACGCCGCAAGGTACTTCATTCTGTGGCACGCAGCAGGCAGCATGCAGCATGCCTCTCCACGTAATGACTTTAATTAACATATGTACATCAGCTGGAGTTGCTGTTGCTGTTGTTGTTGCTGTTGTTGTTGCTGCTGTTGCTGTTCTGTTCTTGCTGCTTGTGGCATGCTTTTGGGTGGCTCAACTTGGTCTGTTTGCCTCGCCAGTGTGGGCGGGTTGCAAGTGGCTGGCTCGAGTGGAAGTTTTGGCACAATACAACAGCAGCAGCAGCAGCAGCAGCGAAATGTGTGCCACACCAAACAGCAGCAGCATGAACTACGAGTATTTAATGAAAGCGAAATTCGCGCATGTGTTTTTCTTTTGCAGCTTTTCGTTTTTTGCGCAGCCTGCTTTATTTGCCTGTTTGTCTGTTTTCATTTTCTCTTGGTCGATTTCATTATTTTATAAATACTCGTTTGCTGAATGAGTGCAACATGAATGACTGTATGAATGCATATTGCAATTCGACTTGCAACATTTATTTCTCTTTAACCTGATTGATTGATGTGCTGCTGCAGCGAGTGATTGACAGACAGACACAGAAAGAGAGAGAGAGAGAGACAGATAAACCAGCTCAATTGCTGACGCCCTTAATACTCTAGCAAAAGCTTTTATAATTTCTCATATACATACTATATGAATTCTTAATCAGCAGAATATGTGCTGAATTAATCCAACCGTCTGTCTGCCTGTCTGTCCGTTGCTTTCTGTTCGAATTACTCATTCAGTTTGGCAGCTATCCTTATGAAATTTGACATAGATATGTACTTTTGTAAAACTTAGCGATTGGAATTAGTTTTAGTCGCTTGCTTTATCACATTGTTGTATATTTTAGTTTAGCAATGAAAAGGTATATTAAAGTATTGTCTGACATCGCTTCGCTTTCCTTTCCAATCTTTGTATTATAGAGTTTCTTAAAGTTTACTCTCTGTCTTTTTGCATTGATGCTTGTCTAGCCCAATCAACAGAAATCCCAAATCAATCTATTCAACTCTTACTTGAGGTAATAATTCGCTCTAATTTGCATTAACTTTTGGAGCTCAGTGTACATTGAGTTTTCCTAGAATGAAAATCCAAAACGAAAATACAAAATGGAATCCTTTCTCAACACTAACTTGTTGTTGCTAGTGTCGAGTCTAATATGTCGCACACACACACACATACACACACATACATATATGGACCTCCCATTGTTTTGATGCTTTTCCCGCCAGCACCCAAAACAAAAACCAAAAAAAAAAACAAGAAAAAAAGCTGAGGAAAAAGCAAAGAAATGGCAAATCTAACCAAATGCCAACACAAATTTTGTTTGCGCTTTGTATTAGGTTGACAAAAATCAACACCCGGACAGACAGACAGACAGACAACCGGACGGACGGACAGACAGACGGCAGGCGGCAGGATGTCGTTGTTGCTGTAGCTTCTCCGGGGGCTTTCCCTCAATCAGAAGTCAGCGAGCGTGAGCACACGAGAAGTGGGGAGAGAGAGAGAGGATGAGGCTGAGACTGTGACTGAGGGAGGGGAAACAAGAGAGAGATTTATGTTGCCAAAACCTCCCACACACATAACCGCGCCATGAAGATGTGCTCCAGACGCAGGCGGAAAGCGAAGAGGTAATTGTGTGCGTGTGCGAGTGTGTGTGTGTGTGTGTGGATTGGGCTTAGCTGTTTGTCTTTCGCAAATGTTGACAATATTTTGCGATAAAAGGTGAATTTATTAGCACTCTTCTCAGACAGGCGGAGAGGAGTTCGTCTTTTTGTTTCAAATTATGGTCACCATATTGTCTGGCTCCCTCTTCTTGTCTCTCTCTCTCTCTCTCTCGCTCCCTCTTACGCAACTCTTGCAACTTGTGGCCAGCGACAAATTTCAGGTTTATTTCGAGCGAGCGAGCGAGTCGCTTCTCCCACCTTTGGCCCAATTCTTATCGTAGGCGCTGCAATTTAAAACACATTTTCGATGGGATTAAAATCTTGACAAATCATAAACAAAACGTCGAGCGGCGACGGCGACGGCGGCGGCGACGCAAAGAGGCAAAGAGGCAGCTGCATGGCCAGCACGCAATTACGGATACATTCGTATCTGCATCTGTATCTGGGGGAAATGTATCTGTATCTGTGCCGTCGACTGTTGACTGATTTAGTTGGCCTAACAAAAGGCCGCAGATACAGAGAGAGAGGAAGAGGAAGAGACGTGGAGCCCAACCACAGACAATGACAATAAAATGCCACACACACAAAGCAGCTCAGATGCATATCTGTGCGAGCGAGAGAGCGACAAAAGAGAGAGAGAGAAAGAGAGAGGGAGAGGGAGAGCAGCTATTAGGTGGAAATACGCTTGCAGCTTCATTTGACCCCAGCGACACTTTATGAAATAGAAAATGAAAATATTCAGTTACATCTTGAGAGAGTGAGGGAAGTGGAGAGAGGAATGGAGACAGGGAGGGGGGACAGTTCCATAATGCGTGCGGCAGCCGCATAAAAGCTACAAGATACGCATCTTTCGGATTGTTGCTCTCGAATTTTTAAGCCGATTTTTGGTTGACTTTGGCTGCGACATAAAATACAATAAAACTGAGATAAAAAAATAATAAAAAGGAGGCGGGGGTCTACACAAGCGGAGATCGTTGGCTAGGGGGAGGCGGGGGGAGTGGAGGGAACAAACTGACAACGTTTTCAACGCATGTCAATGTCGACATTTTGAAATTCCAATAAGTTTACTGCTTGCTATTGTTATTGTTGTTGTTGCTGTTGCTGTCATTGTTGTGATGCTCTTTGATAAAACGGTAAAATAAACCAAGTGTACACACACACACACACACACACATGTAAGTATAGGCCAGTATATATGTAGATATGCTCAACTTACCAACTAGCTGAAAAGCCAAGTTTTGCGATTTGAGTTGAGAGTCCTGCTGCTGCTTCTTGTCCTTTGACTGTTTATGAATATGGAAATATGTGAGCTGCAAAGAGACAGAGAAAAGGAAAAGAATTTAATTAGCATGCGTACACTTGCAGCACCCACTGTGTGCCAAAGCCAAAGCCAAAGGGATCAAGTGAACTGTAACTGTAACTGCAACTCGAAATGCAACAGAATCAGCAAAACTACAAAAAAAAAAAAAAAACTACAGCAAATTGAAGATGTCAGATGTGCAAGATTTTTTTTTTGGGTAGCTACAAAATTGAGTTATTTAAATATGATGACAGCAGACCCACACAGACACAAGTGCAGCTTACAGTGGCTGTCAATAGCATGCGCCCAACTAGGCAACGAGGCAACTCTTGCAAAAGTTGTCAAGAAAACACTCTCTCAACATCCTTCAGTTCTCCGATTGCATGCGTAATTAAATGTTTGCCCAAACTCGAAAAGTTCTCATCTCTCTCTTTCTGTCTCCCTCTCTCTCTCTCTCTCTCTCTTTCGCTCGAGTAGTTCATGTCAATTAGTTTTTGAATATCCGAATACTTTATGCCTCACTTTGTGATTGACATTTGAACGAGAGAGTGAGAGAGAGAATCTCGCTTTAATTTAACAGATTTTCAGTCACAATTTCATATTGAGTACTTATTTCTTATCGTAAGCAACATAATTTATGCGCTTCTGACACTTTTGTCGCCTGCACGCCATGTTATCTGCAAAAGCACTTAAAGTGAAAGGGCAAAGAACGCGAAGCGTGTTCAGATTGAGCCGCGTTGGGCTAATAAATTCTTTTTTTGCTCAAATAAGTCCACAAAATAATGTGCCAAAAAAATGGTAAAAAAGTGTTGCCACAAGCACCAAAAAAAAAAACGAACAGTAAAGAAGAAGCCAAGTAAAGCTCATAAAAAATGTCAGAGCATAGGGTAAGAAGAGAGGGAAAGAGAGGAAGAGAGGAGAGGCAGGCAGTCACAACTCTTTAAGCAGCTTTAAAAACTCGCAGACAAAAGGCAATACTTTGGCTCTTTTTGAAATATGTGACAGGCTGAGGGAGAAGCATCGTTGAGGCACAGGGTGTCTCGAGTGTCGACTTCGACAGGGTGACAGGGTGACCCACTCGAAATACTTCGAAATGGTTTTAATTGAGCGAACTCTGGCAGAGTGTTCCATATTTTTTTTGTGGAAAAGTTCCGTTGGCAGTTGTGGAAAGTGAAAGCATTCCACAAAGGAAACCAAACGAAACGAAACGCAACGCAACGAAATGAAACCAAAACCCCAAGCAAAAGTGGTAGCCAAAATGAGGACATCACAGACAGAGAGAAGGAAAGAGAGAGAAGAGTGTGGGAGAGGGACAGAAGGCGTTTGGCAATGGCAATAAAATAAAATAGAATTTTAAACCACAGGCAAACGTGCGTTATTCATTTTTGAATTTATAACACAATTGGGAGACTGTCGTCGTACCGCGTGCAAAATGCCAAAGGACTCGCAACTCGGAAACAACAACAGCAACAAGGAGAGAACACCAACTAGAAAGGAGTGAAAATGCGCAGCAAAATAAATGCGTGTGGCTCCTTTCGCCGTGTGTGACACATAAAAATAGAAATAAATAAGAATGTGTGTTTCTCTTTTTTTCGTTTCTTTTCTTTTCTTTTCTTTTCTTTTTTTTTTTTTTTTTTTTGGTTGCAGAAACAGGAGCTGTAGCACTGTGTGTGTGTGTGTGTGGCATAGGAAGGTGAAACGAGAGTCGCAACACTAGAGAGCGAGAGGGAGAAGAAAAAGGTTGGCAGTCAAAGGAAATCGTGTTGTGGCAAATGTGACAAGCTAACGTTGTTGCCACTTCCACAGCGCCTCCTTCCTCTTCCCTTTTCACTCACCTGCCACCCACCTCTTCCTATTCCCATTCCCATTCCCATTCACAGTCAGATTCACATTCACATTCGCATTCGCAAATGACGCGAGTTCACAGAAAATTGTCAAAAATGTAGAAAGAAAGCAAAGGCAACGCAATGAAAGTAACCCACAATGATAATCAACATCATAATCATGATGATGATGATAATGATGAGCAGAGAACATGGCAAGTTTGCTTGCTAGCGAGTGCCACTTTCAATAGTATAATAAGTACTCACACTCACATTCGCATTCACATTCGAATGTTTTGTCTAGCAGAAGCGAAAAAAAAAACGTTCAAAGACTTTCACGAATTTAAAGTCGAGTCCTTAAACACACATGTGTATAGCTCATTCAGCTGGAAATCAGAGTGTAAATCACTAAAGCTGATGAATGGAATCAGAGAGCGAGCTTAAAGCGACCTAATGGGATTAGTTTCGTAATCTCTTTAATATATGTCACAAGTTAAAGCTCAATCAATTTATCATAATGCTCGACTTTGACTTGCTTCAATGCTGTTTAAAATGAGCTTTTCAAAACGCACAATCTGAACTGCAATTAAAGCGCTGTTTAAAAAATAAAATTGATAATAATAAAAATACAGTTCTTATGATTCCTGGTTCGTTGGGATCAGATATAAATTCTAGAACTTATTTAAGAATCAAATTTATGTGCCAGTGTTTAATTGATGTTGGCAATCTGGTATATTTATTACTCTATGGTATATTTTGAATTTAACAGTATATCGATATATCAATAATAACTTGATATTTGGTTTAGTACTCTAAATATTTGAATTTAATTGAATATTTCAAACATAGCTTTTAGTATACAAAACTAAACTATTGTGTACTCTATGGTATATTTTGAATTTAATATTATATCAATATACCAAATAAATCCCTCACTATATTTAGTATGTTTTTCAGTATATTAACTTGGAATATTAAAAAATAATACGGCACTGTTTTGTATTAGCTTTCTTACTAGTTTTTTATTGGATTCATATATGGTTTAATTTTATATTTTATTTTGTACAAGTTAATTTACTTTATATTCACACTTTAATGTAACTTATTTAGTTTTTTTTAGTGGCTACTTAAAGCTTTTTTGTACTTTTGATTAATCACAATTAGTTATTTGAATTGTAAAGTTAATCGATTTAACTGCTGAAGAAAAAGCATTTTCTACTTTGAGAAGCTGAGATGAAAGAAATGTGAAAAGTTGATTTAATAATTGAACTAAAAATAAAAATGCGAGGGAGTTGTGCCCAATGAGTCATACAGAGGTATTCAAAGAGTTGTTTACCCCACGACGATGATGATGATGGAACTTGATATGGCAGCAAATTGGTGAGTTTGTCGCTCTAATCAATTTACAATTGTTGTCCAATGATCTGAACTGCAATAATCGTCAGGGCAACCGAACGATTCTGAAGTCCCACAACTACACAAAAGCCCAGAACCCAGAAGGGGCAACTCACTGACTGAGTTCAATGAATGAATGAATGAATGTGTGTGTGTGTGTGGGTGGGTTGCTGGCACACTCACATAAGAGGGAACCCTTTTTCTTCACATGAGTCACGTGCAAGGACACTGGCATTGTCCTGCGCCTGTTTACATGCAGATAAAACGCCGCTTTCAACTCACAACAAAATTAAGCATACATAACATGGCATTTTCGCATATGCTAAAAGCAGTTGCGAGTGAGAGTGCGATGCGATGCGATGCGATGTGAGTGCGAGTATTTCCTTTTGAATAAGTTGAGGGTGCACTCATTTTATTTCTTCCAGTACAATCAACCAAGACGATGAATCGACGACGACGACCTTGTGTCGAAAAGTTATTGACTGCACACACACATGCGCACACACGCACAGTGCAAATATGTGTGAAATTTATTTGCCACAGCCTGAGATCCTGGCAAGAATACGAATATATATTCACGGACACGGTTAAGGCAACGAGTGGGGACGGGAGGAGAGGAGGAGGGGGTAAGGAGAACAACCCTTTTTTTTGCGGGGGGCTCTCAAGGGTTGCTTGGCGATTGCGCTGCTCAACTTCGATTACAGCCAGCCCCCAATTTTTGTTGTTTAAAATCACTTGATTGCACAAATGCTCATTGAGCTAATTTTATGTTGTTGCACACACACAACCCAACACACACACACGCACACATATGCGAATTAAAGACTGGCAACTTGAGCCACGTTTACATTTGATGGGATTCCATTGGCATATGCAAAAACAAAAAAAAAAAAGGACCAAAGACAAAGGCAAATCCATAGTGAAAGTCAAAGTTAAAGCCAAGGGCTGAGCTAAGAAGCCCTCGGCCAGGCCAGTTTTACCTGTCCGCAAAACTTATTAGCCCCATCAGAATGAATGCTCGACTTGCTGGCAAAATGTGTGTTGATGCGAACTGCCCCCGACCCCGCCCCTTTCCATGCCACGCCCCTGGCCCACTAGTAAAACAACAACACCAACAACAACGACGACGGAAAAAGGTGAATGAAAGAAGGAAACACTGATCAAATTACCAGACAACTTTGATTCACTTGATTCCGCATCGTGGTCCTCCACTTTGCGACTAATTTGAACATGGTTTACTTAAATTAATTACATTGCATGAGTCCACGCTCTGCACAATGGACACCCAGAGAATAACTCAAAGCGACCAATTCATTTGCGAGCACTCGAAAATCATCAACAACAGCAACAACAACAACCAGAACTACAAAGGCAACGATCAGAAGTAACAGGTAACAGGTTACAGGAGGTAATACAATCACTTTTGGTACTCTATTCAATTGCTCTTTTGTTCGCACATTCATACAATGCCAATGCGCAATATTTTCCAATTGTTAATTGACATTCATTTAACATTAATTTCACTGAGTTTTGCTACACCCGAATATCAAAAGAGACAACATTAATTGGTGAACTTCTAATGTGTTTGTTTCTACCGCTATCCATAGGATAGAAGAGTATTATAACTTTGTGCCTACAGAAAATGTATATAACAGACAGAAGGATGAATCTCTGAGCTCATAATATATATTCTTGATCGGTGTCCGTTTGAACACAGCATATTGTCATGTGTTAGTATATTGACATACCAAATTTAGAATTTGGTATATATTGTCATCATATTAATATGGTATTTCTTTCGGTATATTTACAGTATACTAATTTGGTATTTTTAAAAGTAATACCGCATTATTGCATTTAACTTTTATTTTATACCAAATGTAGCCTTTCGTATTTTTAGAATTTTTCCTTAATAGTAATGCCGCATTATTTTATTGTTTATATCAAACAGTTTTTGATATATTTAAGTATTTCTTCAGTATATTAAATTGGCCTTTTTGAAGAACAATACCGTATTATTTTACTGTTTTTGAAAATAGATAGCGGGTATCTGACAGTCGACCACACTCGGCTGTAGCTTTCCTACTTATTTTCTTCTGCAACTAAACAACATTTTATTCTTCACATTATTTCCACAATTAACATTGTTTTCCCAGTGCTAAAGAGATTTAAGCAGATGCATTGACATACTAAAAAGTTATTCAACGTATGCTGAGCCTAACTTAAGTCTATTTCGACATATATTCAAGACTTGCCATCATCATTTTTTAATTAAGAGTTGCCCATTGAATCGCTCTTTAAATAAGTTTGAAATCGAGGTCGAAAATAAATGTCTATTTTTATATCCCAATTTGATTTAGGAAAAAATAAGGCAGATATTAGTTTATATTGGGTCTGCAATCGCTTTTGCTTTCAAGTCGTTGTATTTATTTGTATTTTTAATGCGATCTCATTAGCTAATTCATTGAAGCAGTTAACTGTAAAATGAACACTCAGAGTGTAATCCCTCTCACCTCTCCCCTCCATTGCCATTGTCAGCATCCGCATCAGCATCTCTTTGGCATTTTGGCAATTAAATCATTTCGGTCATAAATCGAATTTCACTTCACCCACATACACACAAACACAGCACGCACATCTCTGCAGTGTTAATCCAATTAACTGGCTTCAAACACATTCCATTCTACCTACAACATAAAAAACAACTAAAAGAAGAAGACAGACAGCAAAACAACACGAAAAAAACAACTAAAAACAGTTTCAAAGAAACTCAAACTTCAAGTTTTATAGTTTGTTTTGAGGCTGTTACAAATTTCATACGAAACTTGGCTCAAAACTTTTCGACGGCATTTCATTGGAACAGCTCCAAAAGCACACACACACACATATGCGATCAGGGGATCAGGGTGTGGGCGGGGGGCGTGGTGCTCCCTTATAGACAGATTGGCAAAAGGTGGCAGCGGCTGCCCGAAAATGTTTTCATTGATTTTTACGAGCATCAAACGAATCAAATAAATTCATTTTTTCCTCTCTCACTCTCTTGTTCGCTTTTCATTTTTATGCACGATGCTTGGCGCCCAACGTGTGGGGGCTTCTCCCACTATACCAAACGTACATATATATTTCATTTTTTCCCCGGTTTTCTATTTTTTTTTTTTTGGCTGTTTTTTAACAATTTGCATGTTTTGCAATCACGACAATAACAACAAAATGATCAACAACAAGCGTTCCGTCTGTCCGTCCGTCCGTCGGTCGGTCGCACTATTATTTTAGCTCGACACCCGTTAGTTTTACGACTCCTCCCCTTCCCACCCTGGCCCCCTTTAACGATGCTGTGCTTTCTGCTGTCTGCCACGTTCAATGTTCCCTCCTCCTCTGCCTAGGCACGTGTACGTGTCCTGTGACGTGTCGTAAACGCATCATAAACAGCTGGCACTCCTACAAGTACCGACAGCTAGACAGACAGACAGACGGACGGACGGACGGGCAGACAGATATGCATATATACACACAAATCAACATGTATACAAACACATGCCGTTACTTTTGCTTTTGCTGTGGCTGCTGCATTATCATCAACATGAAAAAATGCTCATATTTTTTTCACTTTACGCTTTTTTAAACAGTTTTTCCACTGTGCCGCATTATGTTGCAGTCTCAACAATGCTGAATAAATTAAGCGCAAAAACTTCACACAAATTCAACCGAATAAATAACAAAAAACAAAACTTTGTTGAAATATGTGCACAAAAGAATAATCCTTAAAATTAAAAAATATTTATATATATTGTCTATATATAAAAAAACTTTTAATGGCTGAAATCATTTCTCTAGCGCTATATCTGCATATAGTATAGATACATTTTTAAATTTAAATTGTGTTGATCTAGCAGTGTTTTTGTAGTAATTGATATTAAGTAATATTACATCTCTAACTAGCAAATTTTATCTTAATAAACAATTTTACTATTAAATTTGTGATTTAGTTTTAATATTCTCCTAAAACCTATTTGGAGACTATAAAAACTAGATCAATAGTCTAAAAATCTATCAATAATATATTTTCATCTACCAAACTTGATATTCCCGCGCTAGAACTTATTATGATATCCAAATTGTCTTAATATGACACAGTTTTTAAAGCTAACAACCTTGATATGCAGTTGATATAAGTATTATATGCAAATTGTGTTAAGCATTTCTAGTCTCAATAATATCCAAATTATTTTCTTTGTCATTCAACAAACAAAAAAACAGTAATTTTGTAGCACTTTGAATGGTATTTTGTATTTTATTTAATTTGGTCACAATTATTGATTGCTCTTTAGTTGCGTCCTTAAGCTGTTTGTGAATCATAAGTTTTAGATTTCAATATTAACCAAATACTTTAAATTTTGAAATTCTCACTTGTTTTGTTTTGCTGGGTATCAAAAAATGCCAAAAAAAATGTACAAAAACACTTGTTGGAAATCGAAGCGATACTTTGTGGAAGTTAACGCTCTTTTGTCTTCTGTCTGCTGCAGACACAGTGGAAACGCTTTATTTTCTATCAGTCACTGTCGCTGTTTGTTGTTTGCCGTTTGCTGTTGACGCTGCTGTTGCTTTTGCTGTTGTTGTTGTTATTGCTGTTGCTGTTGCTTTTGCCGTTTGTTGGCATTGCTGGTGTCTGTGGCAAAGGTTTGATTAGCCATAAAAACGCGCATTTGGTGTCGACGTAGTAAGTACTTGTTTCTATGATTGTTGGTTGCCTGGCATTTTATGTCAATGCTGCCCCCTCTCTCTCTCTCTCCTCTTTCCTCTCCATCGCAGTCCTGCCCCTGCCACATGCCAGCAATTCGTGCCACATTTTTTATGAGCTTTCGTATTTGAAAGTCATAAAATGCATTTTAACAGCTCGCAGCCTCGCTTTCGCTCGCTCCTCCCTCTCTCTCTCTTTCTCTCTCTCTCCCTCTCTGACAGCTGCATGTTTTTCATGTTGTATTAAGAGAGGGCTGCGTCTCCTCATCCTCATCCCCCTGCCAACGTTTCTCTGGTCATTGTGTTGTTGTTATCACATTGGATTGTTATTGTTAGTGTTATTGTTTTGTTTTTGGGAGCATTAAGTTATTATGGTTATGGCCGCTGTGAACTTTAACCCTTGAGGCAGTCACTTGCCCCAGCTGAGCGATGAAGATCTTGGCTGCATCTGCATCTCCATCTACATCTGCAGCTTCCACTTCCAGTTCGCAGTTGCCTTGTTGCTAGTTGCCAGTTGCCAAAGTGCAGCCCAATAAAATGTAATTAATTTGCAAAAGTTTTGGCTGAGCCAATAAAGCAAACAGCAGCCGGAGACAGAAGTTGACTTGCAGTCGAACTACGAAGTGCAAGTGAAGATGGAGATGGAGATGGAGACAGAGATGAAGATGAAGATGTGAATGTGAATGTGGATGGCGATGCAGCAGCTGTAGCTGAAACATTTGCATGCCAAGGATGAGCCAAAAGCCACCAAAAATGCCACAGCAAACTGTGGAAGGCAAACCAAGGGTGGCAAGTTGGAATTGTGGCAAGCAGGCAGGCAGCAGGCAGAGATCAAGGAGCAAAAGCTGTTGCAGGAAACGGAGCTGAGCTCAGCAGCTGCTAGACATGAACTTATAAAAGCTAGCAAAACTCTTGCAGCAGATAAGAGAAGAGAGGCCAGAGGATAGGGGGTAGAGGATAGAGGGGCAACTGCGCTGCATTAAAAAGTTAATAAAAGTGGAGCATGCCACAAGTCGTGCCGCAATTTGCGGCAGCTGCCGCTGCAGCTGCAGCTGGCACACAAGGCGCAAGGATATGGATATGAATATAAGTACATAAGTACATACATAATCTGCCACACACTCTGTCTCTGTGTGTGTGTGTGTGTGTGTGTGTGTGTGTGTGTGTGTGTGTGTGTGTGTGTGTGTGTGTGTGTGTGTGTGTGTGTGTGTGTGGCACGTTATGTGCCGCTGCGGCTGCTAAAAGCTTTGACTAACAGCAGAGAAGGAGAACGAGAGAGAGAGAGAGAGAGAGGTGAAAATAAAAGGAAGCTGGAGCTAAAGGAAACTTGTTGCGCAAGGTGCCATAAGCTGCGACTTTGACTTACCATTTCCCACTTGCCACTTGCTACTTGTGCACGCCCCCTTTCGCCTCCTTCTCCTCCTCCTCCTCCTTCGCCTTATTAAACACTCCACTCTCCAGCAGCCCTTCCGGTTGCGGTTGCCTTCCGCCTGCTGCTGCTGCTGCTTACCCAACCAAGTGGCAAACAATTAAAACGCTCAACATTGAACGAAGCTGCGGATTTATCGAGATGTGTGTGTAAGCACATGTATGCCACTGTAGCTGTAACTGTAACTGTAACTGTAGCTGCGTAGCTGCAACTGCTGCCAAGTGGCGCCACACTTGTGGTTTAAGGGCATTCCACGTTGCACTTGCTGCTGCTGCTGCTGCTGCTTCGACTTCATCTCAAGTAATGCGGCCAATTGAAAATGTCGAACAAGTGCCACAACTTCAACTAAAGCAGCAGCTCTCTCCCCCTCACTCTTTCTCTCACGTCTCCCCCCAACGACAGAAGCTAATTAAGAACGCATTAAAAACGATTTGCAGTTCAAGACAGAAAGTGCGAGAGCAATTTGTTCAAACTCAAACAGCGCAGGGAGCAACTCAATTGTACTCGATCTACTCGATACATATAGCACTATATACATGCATGTGTGTGTGTGTGTGTGTGTGCAAGTATCGATGCCAAGTTGCTAAACTTTACGGTACGCTAAACATAAATCAATAGCAACAATAATGGCAACAAGTCAATTAAAACTTTTCCTAAATAATCTCTGTGGCACTCTACAAAAGTTTCCCTGTTGCCGAGGTAAGACTGTAACAGCGATTAAATGATTTAAATGCGAGTTTTTGCAACAATCAAACTACAATATTACAATGTTTGACAAGTCACAGATAATCGACAATTGCAATTCTAAAAGTCAAAGATAGAAAATGACATAGTTCAATAATTGGAATTCATTCGGCAAATAAAATAGCATCACATCATAACAAAAATAATTGTTAAAAAATGATAATTAAATGATTGTAAATATATTTGGCATAATATATGAGATACTTTATGAGAAAGAAGACAATTCTCTTATATAAAAGGAACGGGTTAATAAGACAGTTTAAATTAGTTTAAGACAATTTCAATAAATCATAATGAATTCTGAATTAACGAATATTAAAAGTAGGCACTTAGAGCATAAATGCTACTGAAAAGTCAACTAATTACAAATTCAGCTGCCTTGAAACAAAATATGATATATTTCTGTGAAAATGAAGATAATTTTTTGTCATTAGATTTTGACATTATTTTGCTCAAAAGGCAGCTTAAGGAATACACAGAAAAAAGGAGCAGATTGATGGCATGCCAGGAGGCGAACACAGCGAACAGCTTGAATAAGAAATAGTTATAAGTAAATGAGATAATCGTTGAGCCTTTTTTCTCATGCCACTGCCACTTGCAACGTTCAACGTCCAAGCGCAGTGGCAATTAAATAAAGAGACGGAAAGCCATTAAAAATTGAGCGGCCATTTGGCGAAATGTCCTGCTGTCCCCCCTTTCCTGCTTCTCCCTCTCTCCCATTCTCTTCTTGTTGCTGCTGTCGCCGTCTCAATCTTGTTCTGGGGCAACTGACTTTAGCAGGCCGTCGGCCAGAAAAAAAAATGAAAGAAAACTATGGGCAAAAGTACAAGGAAAACTTAGCGGCAACTTTTCTCTGCGTGTGTGTGTGTGTGTGTGTATGAGTGTGTGTGAGAGTAAGTGCGCACAAATATTTTCAATTACAAATTGTATTTTTCCGTTTAGATAAGCAAAATTTATGGCAGCTTCAGCAGCGGACAACTGCTTGCTCCCCCTTTTGGACCTGCTTCGATCGTCCAGCGTCCTGTGTCCTGCGGCAACAAACACTTTTTGCGCTTGGCCGGCGACGCAGTTGTAAACAAGGCGGCAATGAAAAGAGAAACGCAAAACCAAAAAAAAAAAAAGTGAACCAGACGAAGACGTTGAGAATGAAAATGAAACAGGATGAGGACGAAGGACGAAGGACGAGCCCGAGAAGGCAAAGTCAAAGTCTGGGCAACCTTGCAAGACCAAAAGACGCCAGCGAGCAAAAACTAAAGTTGGGTGAACGAAAAAAAAGCGAAACGAAATGACGTACAGATTTACAGAGTATTTTCTTTTACGTGCTTTTGTGGCGCCGCCAAATGTCACGTACGTCGACCGAGACGGAGACGGAGACGTGGGCGCAGGTGTGTGTGGGGGGAAGAAGGTGGAGAGGAAGGCGTATAAATGCAGAATTGAAGGCGATGCCCCTCGTTACGAGATTGCACATTTTATTTTCGGTCAGTCTGCAGACAGAGAGAGAGAGAGAGGAATGCAAGAAATGGTCAGACAACTTATTACAAATGAAAGACTCGACAAGGCCACGTAACAACCACAAAAGTCGACTGCCTCTTGCTGCTGCTGCTGCTGCATTACTGCTGCCACGCCCACTGTCCAGTGGTCAACCGTGGCAGAAAACTTTTCACTTGCCACTCATGCCACTTCCAATTGAATTAGAGTGGAATTTTCGCCGACTACGTTGGCACCTGACAGACAACTGCACACCTCCATTATCATGTCAGCAGCGAGGTGCAAAGTTTTGCGCCTCCAACATTCTGGGCGACACATTCAAAGCGCGCTGCAAACTCGCATTTTAAATCAATGTCTGAGGTCGGAGATTGACTCATTTAAACCACCAGACAGACTGTGTTGAAGGTGTTGCCAAGACGTGGGCGTGGCAGCGGCATTTTCATGCCATTGAACGCACGTTTCTCGCTCTCATTATTTGCTTTTCATGAGCTTTTTTCTGTTCGTCTGCTGTTTCATTTTCCCCTTATCGATAAATGTTCGACTCCCCGATATGCGTATATATGATCTATATGTATGTTGCATATGTTTGTCTTCAAATTTCCATGCACGTGCTTGCGACGGAAATGACGAGCAGACAGACAGACGGACGGACAGACAGACAGACAGACGGGCAGACGGACGGACAGACAGACAGACGGACCGAGTGAGAGCTTAAGAAAACAATGAGATAGCAAACGCTTAAGATATTTATTTGTCAGCTCTCCAAAACTTAAGAGCAATTCACACATTAATTAAGTTGTGAATTAAACAGCAATTATATATACATATATCGTATTTTATATAAATTCGCAAAGAATTAAAAAAAAATTATAAATTGCCCAATGTTTTTTATTAAATATATTAATATATAAATATATATATTAAAATATAATTTGCAATCATACATTTTAGAATTAATATTCGTACATATTTTCCTTTAAAACTTTGCCAAAATCCTTTTTTAAAACCAATTAAATCAATATACAAATATATTTACATTTTTTAGTGTTATTTAAAAGTTGAATGTTCAGATTTTCCATTGAAAACAAAGGCTTCAGAATTTAATATAAAAATACATGCATTCTATTTGTATGTAAAACTTTGTTCGTCTAATACCAATAAACATTTAATTAATGTAATATGTAAATATTTAGTAATAGCTTCAGTAGCAATAATAAAAATCGTAAATTTTAAATGCCTAGTGTTTTTTTTTAATGTTTAAAATATAGTTGGCAATTTAAAATTTTATAACTTCATTATACACATTATATTTTCTTTTAAAACTTTGCCAAGTTACTCGCCTAATAATCATTAAATAATTATTTTATTTGTTCTAATTTCTTAATAATAAATAATACTTATATTTGCTAAGAAGCAATAACAATAAAAATAAGCCAGTAGGCCTCAGTCGCTCTGACTCATTGCATTGCAATAAGGAAATGTATTCGGTATTACAATAAAAAGAGTAAGAAAGTTACAGTCGAGTATGCTCGACTATGAGATATCTGCTAACCATTTTTGAATGTGGTATTAATTTTAAAATATACCGAATTGACATACAGGAAAATACTTCAAATATACCAACGATTGCATTTGGTACACTGATATATTACTACATGTAAAATATACCATAGAGTGCCAAATATACCAGACTATCAGCCAAGACACTTAAGACTCGATTGAAGTAGGCGTTTTTGTGCTCATTGAATTGAAGCAAAGTTGATCAATCAAACAGTAAGTATTGTACATTTTGTCGGAAAATAAGAATGATTGAATTTGCAAATAAACATTAATAATAACCATAAAACTTAGGTGCCTAATGTTATATAAAATTTAAAAATAATATTTGACATTGAAGAACTTTAATTGTACGTTGTTTTGTTTGCCTGTAATTCCAAATAAATAATATTCATTTATATGAGATATATAAATAATGTAGTTTGCAAATCATATTTACCAATCATAAAAAATAATTTTATGTTTACTAAAAAGAATTTGCAGCTAAAGACTTTTCTATTAATTTGTATTTAATGCTTTGTGTGATGTGGTTTCGATTTGGTTTCGGTTTCGGTCTAGTTCATAAAAGTTGCTCGTTTATCGATAAGCTAAATGGTGGTTACAATAACATGCGCCACGCTTGACAACCCTGGACAAGCCTATTCATAAATGGAGCCCAAGCTGGAGCTGGAGCTGGAGCTGGAAGTCTGCCATTAAATGCGAAGGCGGCTCGCGTGTCTCACAAATAGAATTGACACGCTCGCAGTCGCAGTCGCAGTCGCTGTTGACGTCGCTGTTGCTGTTGGCTTCGTCTTGTGCACGCCAACGTCAACGTCAGCATTTAACAATGGCAACAACAAGAGAATGGAGGAGGGGGGCAACAAGACGGGGGCCCCACATCAGATGTGAAGCAGGCGGCCTGGACGTCGTCTTATCATAATGATGACGTTTACATTTCAATTAACGAAGAACAACATAATTGCAGCAGTCAAATTATATAATTATACACAAACACAACACACACACACACACGTATATCCATATATAGATACATATATATGTATGTACTTGTATTCTCTTTCCCCATCGACATCAACATCGACATCGACAACGACAGCATTTCATGCATATTGAAGGCGGGCTCTTTGGCATCGGATCTGTGGCAGCTGCAAGCACCGAGCACCAAGCAGCGAGCAGCAGAGCCATCAAATGCGATGCAGGTGTTGCCTCATGTGTCAAAAAATAATCATTTTGAAATCACTTCACAGCAGCAGCAGCGGCCAAGCGGAGAGATGAAAAATGCGTTCGTTAAATGCACCCGGAACGGAACCAAACAGAGATGCTGGAGTAGGAGCGAGGAGGATGGAGGGAGGATGGAGTAGGGAAGAGCGAGGAGGGAGGGCAGAGATCTGTGTCTGGGCCTGTCAAGTGTTTGCCCGGACAGAGCCCATAATTTTTGTGTATAAAACGTTGTCTGTCTTATAATTCCATTTCAACATTCAATTCAATGAACGACTTGAAGCAGTTCTCAGTCAGTCAGTCAGTCTCTGACACGCCAATGGATCGCAGCTGCGTAGAGCTGCACTCAACAAAATAATGGGTTATATATGTATTTTTGTATATAGCGTATCGCAAGAAAAGCCTACGATGTTGAAATTTGAGCCTTATCGAACATGACAGAAATATGCAATGAGTAAGAGATGAAAGGGTATTTCTTGCAACACGAATATTTCTCCCTATCTAATTCATCAGAGTGACTTGAGTCTAATTTCAGTTTACTCTATCACAAACTTCAGCTTTAACTTGCAATCTTTTTACCTTCGAATTTAGTGACAAACATGATTCATTCATTCCTAGTTTGACAATTGCACAAAAATTTGTGCATTTTTATAAGTACTATTTTATTTTATGACTTTGAGCCAGAATGCGGAAATAGGGCATTTTTGATTCCAGCATAAACAGCCCAGTCCATTGACAAAAAAATTATCTGTAGAACTATTAATTTATTACTCCGATGTATTTTATTTTCAAATTTTCTACAATTCAGAAAAATCCTGAACAATTTTTATATATTTTTTTTTCAAATCAATTTATGTTTAACTTAAGAAGTTCTTAATCCAATCATGTAAAATTTGGTATGAATCAGACCAGCAGACCCATTAATATTTGAAAGACAGTTTACCAAAGATATTGAAAATTATAAAAGCCATTTGTATTTGTTTTTTTCCTTTTTTTTTTGCATTTCATTTTTTCACAATCAAAGTAGTCTAGAATTTTTCTAGCATACGCGAGCATCTAAAGCAAATAGATGCTTTGGAACTCATTCGTAAATTTCTATTTAAAATAGTAGGAACATTTATTTTGTGTTTCTTATTTTTTTTTTTATAGAGATTTTGCATTCTACATAATTCTGTACTTTCTTCGATATGGATCGATCTGTAATTAGTTTTTTGAAAGCCTGCCCACACTGTGCGCGCACTTTTAATTCAGATTCGCTGAAACGCCACGCTGCTGTATGTTTGAAGGCCTCGAAGAAACGAGAAGTTTTCGACTCGATCACACAGCGATGGAAAAACGACCAAGAAGGCTATAGATTTACGCGTGTTGAACAACCGATGGCACGTCCCAACAAGAAAAAGGAACAGGTGGTGGTGGAGCAAATGAAGGATAAGAAGGAGCCGAAGGTGGAAAATAATGTGGTGACACCAAGGCCTGAAGTTCAGAATAAGAAGAAGCAAGTGGCCAATAAGAAGGTGAAGCCTGCTAATCAGGATGGAAATAAACAAGAGGTGAAAATGAAGATGATCATGGTCCAATTACAAACGGTGCCATCCCAAAAGGATAAACGCGTGCAAACTTTGAGCAAGACATCGTTGCGATCTTCGCCTTTATCGGCGCGAGTTTCGCCGTTATCAATGGGATCGCCGCCATCGACGGATCGATCTTCAACGATATTCGTGCGATCATCGCCGTCAACAGAGCGATCTTCGCCGCCCAAGTCGGAGCTTCCGTTGGTCAGTCGCCGCTTTGTTCCAAACTTGTACAACAAAGCGTTACAAAGCTGCGTCCATTGCGGTCGCAGCTTCAATAGAAAGGCTTACGATTCACACGTGGCTTGGTGCACGGAGCAGTACAGCAGAACGAAATTTGATACAACTTTTCAAAAGATCGGCAATGAAGAGGCCAAGCAGCGCATGAATCGCCGCGTAAACTACAAGCCTCCAATGCCCAAGTGAGTGTGATAACGGTAATCAAACATATAGTTATAGCATACTACGCAACTTCCTTTCCTCTCTATAGATCGGCAAGAAATTAGAAAGCTTGCAACATTATTGCAACTTTCGCCAGAAATGCCTACAAAATTCCTAGTTTTGGTCTAAGGACAAATGCAACTATTTTATTTGATATTACTTGTTTTAATAAACCAAAATTTACGAAGCGCTCTCAGGTGAGTAGAAGTGGAAATGACATATGTATACATATACATATATTATTCATTTATATTTTTTGATTTATTACACATACATTTTTTGTATATTTTAGTATTTTTCGGTATATTAATTTCGTATTACTAAGAATAATACCAACTTATCTCTTTTCTCTCTTCTTATCTTTTTATTTCTCTCTTACTCTCAATATCACTTCTTGATTTGGACATTTTCTTAGTATTTTTTCGTTATATTATTTTATGATATTTTTAATTTTTATTATTTATTTATTTTTACAACTTATTTTTTTGTTTTCCATAAAAATTCTTGCAGAACATACTGAAGTCGACACGAAGTGAAGTTGCTACATGCCGCAAGTTGCGTTATCGTTGTCGTCTACACTATCATAAAGTGTGTGAATTTTAATTATATTCTGCTTTTCACTTGAGCCTCGCGTTCCTTTATGACACATGTCCAAAAGAGTCACAAAAATCGAAACCACGAAAGCGCAACCGACACCAAAAGGAGAAGGGAGAGACAAGCGATTGTGGTTGCCAGTAAAAGATGAAAATGGTTTTTTATAACGTGACATTTGAGAGCGCTTCACAAGGCGATGGATTCATTTACTAACTTTTCACATATGTATGTTACTTATATACTATATAGTATATTTATAAATATAGTAAATGTATAATGAACAATAAGCTAGCGCATAATTTATTAACATTTTTTCGCCCCGCCCTCTCCAATGACGCCTTTTGGCGGTTTCGCTTTCAACATTCAACGTTGCCCGATTGAAAGCAAATTGAAAGCCGAGACCGGCACCTGTCTGTGCATCAAAGAATGCAACTTGAGAGGGGGATCAGGTGAGAAGAAGAGGGGTGAAGGGGGGGAACTGCGGTTGACTATGGATCAATGTCTCAACCAAGGCAAAAATGCCCAACGCAGCTTGTTTGATGAGGCGCATTAAACAAATAACGCGCTGGCAATTTTTCATCAAGCGGAGATGTTGCACGCTGCCTCACAGGTGATGAGGAAGCGGAGGGTGGAGGGTGGAGGGAGAAGGAGCACAGTGGGGGGTGCTAATGCTACATTGGCGTGTGCGTTGCACTGCGGTGCATTGCGGTGCCATTTGATGCACTCCATACACCATTACACATCTGCTATTGTGTGGCAGATATTAAACGAGCTGTCTGTGCGCTGTTTCCCTCGCCTCACCTAATGAGCTCAGCCCCGTTTGCTAATGCAACAATGATGTTGCAAGTGCAAAAGAAAAGAAACAAACATAAGCTCGTTTCGTGTCATACTAAAGCTTTGCTTGCAATCGCATCTATCAGATTTACCTCTACTATGACTATGTACTCGTCTTATAGAAGGGGTTATTTATATATTATATTTAGTTTGTTTAAATTTAATTAGTTTGTTTTGTTCCACAAAGTTATAGCTTCAATGACCCACAAGTAGTGATGCCTTTCATTACTTATTTTTAGTGTTGTATAGTTCTTTTATTTAAGTGTTGCATAATGTGTAACTTTAAAATAGTTTAAGTATTGTATAATGTATAAAGGTTAAGGGAGAAGAAGAAAGCAACTCCTCAATGATAAATCACATTTGGCATAATTAAGCACAATCAAGTCTTCATTACTTTCTTATTTTAAGTGTTGTGTAATGCGTGACTTTAACTAAAATAAAAGCGAATAAGAAAGCTATTCTGCAATTATAATAAACCGCTGATAAATCTGTTTTCTGCATAATTATGCAAACAAAACACGGAAGTAATCATAAGCCAAATGAATAGCTAATCGATTAAACTAAAGTTCCATATATTAAATAATCTTTGTATATAGTACGAGTATATGTATGTATCTGCTCAGTCCATATATGGGAAAATGTCAGACACACTCCATTCTCCAGCTGTCAGTCTCGGAACATATTCTAATGTCTAACGAACTGCATAAATTAAGCTAACAAATAAATATTGCACAATGCAGTTGTCATTGCCATACGTTGTTTGTTTTTCATTCTTTGCTTTGTTCATTGCTGTTGTTTTTTCCCCTTTTTTTTATTGCTAATTTCTATTCTATTATGCGCTTTATGATATTGTTTTAATTTGGCAACAAATTTAGCTTTTGGCTTACAAAATGAATACAATGTTTTTCTTCGTAATTTGGACATTTTGTTGTCCAATTAATTTATATAATTATTTTGAATAGTTGTAATAATTGCCAAAAAAAGTCATATTTAATTTGTAACAATATATTATATATTAGCTATTAGAGTAATCATTTTATTGTGTCATAGTTATGTAAGTAGAATCAAGGCAAATAAGACATATCAATAGTTTAAGTTCTCAATCGATAGTAATCACAAACTATCGATAAATAAGAGATTGACAGTTCGAACAATCAAGAATGAGTGATATATCTTCTTTTATTTATATTTTGTTTTTTGTGAGACTAAATAAAACATCGATAGTTTAAGTTCTCAATCGATAGTAATCACAAACTATCGATAAATAAGAGATTGACAGTTCGAACAATCAAGAATGAGTGAGCAACGGTTTTACTTAATCCAGCGAACAAATTAAATTTGCCTGATTGCTGTGTGCATTTTTAATGATATGCGTTCGCTAATCGGCCAGTTGATATACATATATCACCATACATATATCTCCGTCTCTTTCTGCAACTACAACTCCATCTGTTGTGCAATAATAAATTAATAAAATTAATGTTTATTACTTCTATTTCATTTGTGTGGCTAATACTAAATACACATGCGTCTGTTGCGTGTAAACGTTAACGTTCTCTTCTCCTCTCCACCCGCTTGGATCAACACGTAAATGAAAATGCCTCAGCATTTCAATAAAAAATTTTATGTTATAATTATGGGGCCGAAACGACGAGGCAGACACAATCGGGAGGGGCAAGAAGAGCTGGAGCGAGGAATGCATATAAAAATTAAGGTTCCCCTGCTTCCACCGCTTCGTCTGCTGTTTTTCTATTAGGCGGAGCGGGGAGGAGGTTTTGTCATATGAGAGTGTAATAAATTTTATTAAAAACACATAGCCAAACATGAGAGAAGAGAAGAGGAGAGGAAGAGAGAAGGTGAAGCATGTGGCAAGGCAGCGAAGAACTCTAGTTGAGGAGTTAAAGTTGAGGTTGAGGTTGAAGGAGGTACACATTTGGGTCATCATACGTGACCAGCAACGGAATGTGCCCCCTGCACCCCGTCTCCCTCCCTTGTCTGACTCATGTTGCAGGCCCTCTCAACGTCCAGCTGAGCCAACACACATAAAAAGAAAACAAACAAAAAGGCAAAAACGAGAGACGTGTGGCCAAACCAAAGGCAAAGGCAAAGACGAAGTGCAACAAGCGCAGCTGACTGATGTAAGAGAAGGAGAAGGTGCGAGAGGAGGGGGGGGGGGTTGCAGAGGGGCATCACAGGGTGGCTTCAAGTGCGGCCAGTTTGAAGTGAAGTGTGGCCAAATTAATGGACGTTGAATGAAGTTGGAAGTTGACCGGCTGTCATAAGGCGCCATAATTACTTTTCACACCAGGCGGCGGCAATAACACACACAGCACACACACACACATACAGTAGACACACTCTTCACACACTTACTCCCCCCAAAAAGGGTGACTAACAGCACATTTGGATAGCTTTGAATAGCTGGAGCCGAACCCAAGACCAAGACCAGCCTATGTTTACCCAAAGCGGGGCGAGCAGAGAGAGAGAGAGAGAGGTTGAAGTCTAAGCACACTATCTCTATCTACTATCTACTATATCTATCTCTTTCTCACTGCTAACCACCCACGGGTCGTAAATTCAGAGAAAATCAAATTCAATAAAACACTCTGTGCGTAGGGGTTAAGCATATTGCACATTTATTTATTTATCGCCAAATGACAATAAAATTTAATAGCTTTGACACAATTTAATTAATTTCGATTTTTAATGACAAAAAACACACAAAAAATAAAACAAACACACACACACACACACGCATAATAAAAACGTAAAAGCAAATATTGAAAAACCCAAACGAATGCAATTTCTTTTCGCAACCGCCGAAAAGCAAATGATGAAAAAAAAAACCATTACAAAACAATAAAACCCAATAAAATGCTAAATGAAAAAAGTCAACAAAAATTGATGAAACACTTTCCGTGTGTCTCCGTGTGTGTGTATGCGTGTGTGTCTCTGTGCAAATATTGGAATTGTTTTATTTTATTCATAACGCATTTGCAAAACGGCTCTACAAATTAATGCAAAATTGCACTGCGAGGTTCGATTGTTCACATACATACATACATATATACTATAAATGCACACATACACATACACATGGTTTATAAATTTGATTTAGTTTGTGTTTTTTTTTTGTTGGTGCTTTTGCTGTGCAGCTAAATTAGTTTTGATTTGTTTTAGAGCAGCCTTTGACAATCGCACTTTGAGTTATTATTTGCATTTTCGGAATATCTGTTATGTGGTTAAAGTGATATCGTAATTAGAATGATATTCAATTCGTTCTTTATTATTTTTGTTGTTTTTTTTATTTTGAGCTTATCATAATATATTACAAATTTGAACAAAGGCGTTTTATTGTATTCGAGTCAAAGCAAAATATATCATTAAATAATATACATAAACATAGCATGATATTTAACGTCAATATATCTAAAAAATTTATAAATCAATATATATTTCTGATAAATTAGGTAATTTTGTACTCTACGGTAAATTTCCATTAGGTATAGTATATTAGTATATCGATATTCATAATAAATACCTTGATATATTATTGTTTTTAGTAAAATTCGGTATATTATTTAGTATAATTTTAGAAAAATACCGCACTATTTTGCTTTCATAGCAAGGTTTTATAAGTCTAATTACGATACGATTTGTAAATCGAAATTTATTTATCGAGTAACAATTTGGTATATTTTGTACTCAACAGTATATTTGCATTATGTGTAGTATATTAGTATATATATTTATATTTTTTGATATATTGGTTTATTATTTTTTAAGAAAAATACTGCAGCATGTTTTTTTATTCTAAATTGATAACTTTCTTACTCTTTGCCCTTGATTTATTTCTAATTTATATATAAATATACTTATGTACATACATAGTATGTCTATATCCTATCTATGTATAAACTGGGTATTCACTTTAAATATTCAATTTAGTACAATAAATTAATATATTTGGAATAAAAAATGTTCCACAAAGCCAATCTTGACATTTTGCATATTCCTTTCCTTTTTTGACTTCTTGTTGGAATATACATATATAATATTATAATAATAAATTTAATATAGCATCATAAAAAATACATTTCCAAGTATTTAACCTATTTCTGTCTATAAGCAGCATAAATAGATTGATTTAAAGAACTCTTTGGTACTATTGGCAATACTTGACTTTTGCAAATCATTTTCATGGCTTTACTTACAGCAATGTCCGAGCTTAAATCGCCAAGAGCAACAGCAACCGCTGGAGTCACCCACGCAATTTGTCAGCTCGTCACGTTGCTGTTGCTGTTGTTGTTGTTGTTGCTGTTACTGTTGCCGTCGTTGTGCACACACAAATTGACAGAGTTATTATAACATTTGTTGTGCGGAGTGAAAAACCGCAATTGAAATGCAAAATATTGTGCATATTTAAAAGTCAAAATGCAATCATTGAAAAAAGGTGCAGCCTGTGTCCATATTTATGTGTGGAGTTCCCTCAGGGAGAGAAGCCAGGTGAGAGGGGCAAGCAGAGGTGTAAGTGGAAGTGGAAGTGGAAGGGCGTGAGTAACAGTTGACTTTAATTCGGACAACATCAAATAATTGTTAAAGACCCAAATAACAATAAACGAAATGCATGACTCAAAAGCCGCAATCGTGGAACAGGAGGGAAGGGGGAAGGGTGTAAGGGGGAGAGAGCACTGTTAACTGGGGAGCTGGATGCAATTTATAGTGCGTGTAAATGAACTGCTGACCAAAAACCAAACCAAACCGAACTGAGCTGAACTGAACGGAACCGAGCGCAGGTCTATTGGGGAAATTGGCCATGCAAGTGCTTTTGCTTTTGATTGTATGCGTGCGTGTGCGTGTACGTGTGTGTGTGTGTGTGTGTGTGTGTGTTTGAAATTTATTGATTTCCATATATTTATTTGTGTAAAATGCCATAAATTACAATTATTTAACATGGGGCCGGACGGATGGGAACAGCGGACGAGGCCACAAAGTCAAAGCGAGTGGAGTGGATGATGATAAGAAGGGGGAATGCAGGGGAAGCGGAGGGAAGGATCTCCGGAGTTGGCAGTTGGGTCAGTAGAGCGCTATTTGTTGCTGTTGCTGTTGCTGCTCCTTTGTGTTGCCTTGTTGCTGTGTTGCATAATTTGTTAGCCAAATTGCAACTCAACAAGCCTAGCAACAACGTTGAGCCTGTTCAAAGTCCTGTACACACAGGTATTATACATACATATATATAGTGTGTATGCCAATACAAACATATGAGAGAGGGCGCACTCTAATGCATACTAGACTACAGAGATAGAGCAGAAGGCAGCTACGACTGGGCTGCAGCTCATTAAATATGCAAAATTTGCCAGTTTCAGCTCGAAACTCAAAGTTCGAACTCGAACTCGAGCTTGTGGCGCAATTTTGTGCTGATATTCCTGATACTCCCCAATCGACCGACCGCCAAGTCAAATCCCGTGACTGCAATCGGTGACTGTGACAAAAGCCCTCAAATGATGACAGCTTTCTCAGTTGTTTCTATACATCTAAACACATAAATTCTTAAGAATTCCATCTGATTAAGCAAAAATGATATTCTAAGCACCAAGTAGTTGTCGCTGTGGAAAATGCTAACGAATTTTACGTTAACTTTTCCGCTGAGAGCTAAAAGAGTTTTTCTAATTCTTACTATTTGAAAATATGTTTGAATTTTAGTTTAAGCAATCAAAAAGAATTTCGAATTCCTACAAAAAAAATGTAGATGATTTTTTAAAAGTTTGAAGTCCAAGAAGATTTGTAGTTGTAGATCTTACATTCATTTCTTTTATATAATATTTGTATATCTATTAGTAATAAAATATTATATTAAAATATTATGAACAAATATATAAATATTAAAGAAATAATATAATATTAAATATTATATTGAGATCTATAATAAAATATTTCGAATCTCTTATACTGTTAAACTTTCAAACGTAGAATGCAAAACTTAGAGTTCGCACTAGCAAAAATGCTTTTTTAAGAAATTGGATATATATTTTTATAGGAAAATGAACTTTATGAAATGTGAACTAGCAAAAGATTTGTAGATGGATCTTACATTCATTTCTCTAATATAATATTTGTGTACTTATCAATAATAAGATATTATATTATTATAATAAACAAATCTATAAGTATTGAAGAAATAATATTAAATATTATATTCTATATATCTCTCTCTCATCACTGTTGTACTTTCTGAACTGCGAATGCAAAGTGATGCATAACGTGATTGGTGTCGATGGGAACGCTTGATGCGCATCTCAATTCGCATAACATTGCAACGAACGTCACCCCTTGAGCACCCCATTGAACCATCCACCAATCAACCCTTGGCCCCACAAATGCAGTTCAATCGCCTGGCGATTTGTTGGCTTTGCATTTTGCACTATTATATCGGGGGCTTATTAACTGCCGACCTGGCTCTCTCTCTCTCTCATAAATGCAATGCAAATAAGCAAATTTGCAATCAAAAGAACGATTTTCATATTTAAGATGTCAAGTTGCAGTCAGATACACACACACAGACACACACACACACACGTACATACAGATACACACACACACACATACTATGATCAGATGTAGTTAAATGGAAATGAGCTTTCGATGGGTGGGAGGAAGTCAACTATGCACTTAATTTGGCAATTGTCTAAGACAACAACAAGAACATTCATGTCTCCGTGTGTGTGTTTAAGTGTGCGTATATATACATGTCTATGTGTGTGTGTATGTGTGTGTGTGTGTGTGTTTGTGTCTTGGCCAGCCTTTGTCATTAATATTAATTTCGCCTTTAATTTATTGTAATTTACGTGCATTTGATAAATCGTGTTATTATTATAAGCAGTTGCCTGTCTGACAACCGTAGCAAGAGGGAGGGGGATAGAAGGTGGAAGAGAGAGAGCAAATGTAGTGTTCTTTGCCAATAACAGAAACTTACCTCAAACAAAACACTTTAAGCTGCTTTAAGCCACACTCTGCAAGTAAAGAAGTGAGAGAAAATTTCATGATTAGTCTCTGGCAAAAAAACATTTGATCGAGTTGCATAATATTGACATTTGGCTTTTAAACCGGATGCTAATGAGAGTCTATTGCGATTGCATTTCGAGTGCTTTTGCGTAATTACACTTATAGCTCAATATATGTAATTCCAATTGCCAGCATCAAAAAAAAACAAAAACAAAAACATAAACAAATTGCTGCAGATACGTGCTGTAATTTATTAATTAATTAGGCATATTTATATGAGGGGGGGCATAAAACTGTAATAATTATAAAGAACTGCAAAAGTATTCGTTGTGGTTTTCTTTTCATTTAATTTGTAATAATTTGCACACTTAATTGCAATGAATGTTGTTTGTTTGCAACCGGTTTTTTTTTCATTTGTCGCCTCATCAATAGCATAATTATTTTTAAATTGTCAAGTAATCAAACGTCAAATATTATAAAATTGTTGGTGCTTATTAGTTAGTAACTAAATTAAATATATTCAGGCAGCGCGACTTTAATAATTGTTGAATAAATATTTATTAGCGAAATAAATACTGAATATTGAAGTATTAAAATGAATATTTGCGTATTTTTGTTGTTCGACAGAGCGACGCTTAAGGCGCTTATGAAAAAGTTCAAAAATCTCATTAAATACAAGAGCAGCCACAACAGCAACAGCAACAACAACAACAGCAACAGCAACAACAGCAACAACAGCTGTAAGGAGCAATAACAACAATGGCAATTGCAATATACTAAATATTTATGCCTTGTTGTAAAATTCTTTTGTTGTATCGCATTTGGCTCTCATATAAAAATTGTGTAAAATAATAAAAATAATTTCGCCCCTGCACACACATACAGAAACACACACACACACACATATTGTCGCCAGACGCCATTTTCTTTTGTTGCTTTTGCCGTTGTTGCGTGTAATGGACGCCGTTATGTGCATTGCCATCTCAATAGAGAGTGAGGGAGAGGAAGAGAGAGCGGGGGACTCCTTTGCATTACTTTGACTTGAATGCGTCTCGCAATGGCTGCGCAGCCGAACGCTTCCCACAGTTGTGCGCTTATAAACGACATAAATATAATTAAATTGTTATAAAAATGCATTCGACACAGCAACAACAACAGCAAGTTTATTGGCCGCACTTCGACTTCAACTATGAGTGCAGTCATCTATCTGTCTGTCTCTCCCTTTCATGCATTCGAAGTGCACTCGAAACGCACTTCAGTGTGGCTCTGGCCACTACACACACTACACACTACACACTGCACACACCACACACTACACAAATAACAACGTCAATGTTAAACCAAGTTGCGTCGTCTAAGCCTGACAGTCTTACCATTTGATGCCACACAAAGGCGCTGTGAGCTTTTAAGGCTCTTTGTCGCCAGCTTACGTGAATTGCTGACTCTCTCCTCCACCTCTAGCGAGAGAGAGAAAGAGAGAGAGAGAGAGAGCAGCACGAACCAGACAAGCTGTCAAATAATGTGTGCAAACATATCTAAGCACAATGTGTGTGTGTGTGTGCGGCTCTTAACGAGCTTATGCAGCTAATATCCAAGTGTTTTCATCAAATATCATCACAGAAAATACGCAATGAGAGCGCTTAAGTGTGGTATAACGAATAAAAGAAGTAAATTCAAATAATCAAAAATGTGTAAAATAAGTCATAATGAAATTTAGAATTCCATTTTATAACAATGAAATACATAAAAGTAATAGTAATAGTAATAGTAATAATAATAATAATAATAATAATAATAATAATAATAATAATAATAATAATAATAATAATAATAATAATAATAATAATAATAATAATAATAATAATAATAATAATAATAATAATAATAATAATATAATAATAATAATAATATAATAATAATAATAATAATAATAATAATAATAATAATAATAATAATAATAATAATAATAATAATAATAATAATAATAATAATAATAATAGATAATAGATAATAGATAATAGATAATAGATAATAGATAATAGATAATAGATAATAGATAATAGATAATAGATAATAGATAATAGATAATAGATAATAGATAATAGATAATAGATAATAGATAATAGATAATAGATAATAGATAATAGATATTAGATAATAGATAATAGATAATAGATAATTATAATGGTCTGTACTCTGTGACAACATACATAAAATATGCCAATTAAATAACAAATATTTTACTCAACATTAATTTCTTATATCTTCTTATCTGTAAGCACGTTTTGCTATCGTTTAATTCAACAGTTGCCCTTCTCTTTACATCACCCACGCATTTATATCACCTTAGTTTAGTTTCCAAAATGAAGAGCAAAGTTTTCGATATTTCACAACGTTTGACTTCATTTAATCGCTGGTGACTCGCTGAACTCAATCAACGGGCCACCCACGAGCAGCTCACAAGAATTATTGCAATAATCAAAAAAAAAAGATACATATATATATATATAAATATATTCCACACTTTATATAGTATATCGCCTGCCAAAAGGCATTATTTATAGAGTTCATTAGGCTGCACAGAAGTCACTGTTTACCACGCTGCGAAAACCAGTTTCGATTCTCCATCTGTCTCTATGTCTTGCAACTGTCTCTTCTCACAGTGCCGGAATTCCAGAGTGTTCGTTATGGTTTCGGTTGAAAAATGCTTTGTTTATAAATGCGTTTATCATTCGTTTCGTTCGATTCGATTTTGCTGTCTCTCTCTCTCTCTCGCAGCTCTGTCTGTTTAATGAGAACTAATGAACGCGTTGGCCGACTGACTTGATCGAAATCGCCATCGACATTGGTATCAACATCGACATCATCATCATCATCATCATCAGCATCAGCATCAGCATCACCATGACCATCAACATCAGCATCCTCATCATCATTCGAACTGCTGCCGGTTTTCAAATTTTTGGTGATCGTCGAAAAGAGTTCCCCAACAAAAACAAGAGCACAATAAAAATTAACCATAATATTTAAGAAAACAGAAAGCGTGCAATCAGAAAAGAAAGGGGAGCACAACCCACACAAGTTGATTGGATCGCATCGAAATGCAGCGTCGAGTGCAGTCCCAAGTCGCATCTCTTTCAATCCTCTCTCTGTCTCTCTCATTCTCCGAAAACAATGACAAATGGTTGCCAAGAGATACAACATCTTTGACTTGTATCTGTATCTGATTATGCTAAAAGGGCTGAAGGGTTTTGTCCACAGTTCCAAGGAAGAGTTTTGTAAGCGAAAGATTGATAACTCAACAAAATTGTAACTCGTAACTTTGTCAAGCTGTTTTGTAATCAGATTATAACGTAATAAACTTGAAGCGTCTTTAATAGATCTGTTTTGTAAACATCGTGCCATACTCCAAATGTGACAAAGACAAATGATCGACAGATGCAAGATGCTCGATAGCCGCTTCTTTACGAGTTATTCAAGCTTCACAGATTTTAATTAGAAAAAATGAAATTTGATACTTGTTTTGATGATTTGATTTCTTAAGATATTCAAAGGTCTTTTCCCCTCAATTGGCCAACGCTTAAATCTATCTTTAAGTTGGAATTAGCTGCACTTAGCTCGAGTTCAGAGGACAGTTAACCCAGTCAACCCTTGGCTTATACATACATTAATGTTGCTGTTATTGTTGTTCTTGCTTCCTCTTCCTTTTTTAACAAAACAAAACAAAAATTCCCTTTATGCGAAACAAGTAGGAAAAATATAGAAAATAAAATAAGTGTGGAAGCCAAAAAGTTGCAGAAAATTGCCAAAGTTTTGTTTGCTTTTGCCTTTGCCTTTCCTGTTACCTAAAACAAGCAGACGAGAGGGGAGAGCAGCGAGAAGACTTTATATATATACGATACGATACGATATGTACCATGTATACGTATATATAAAATTATGTCAGCAGTGCCAGCAATAACAACAATATGAATAACAACAGGAACAAGTCTGCCTTGGGCCAAGCGTGTAAATTATTTATGTGGCAACTGTCCTTGCCCCTTCTACGCTTGCCACACACTTGCCACACACACCACCCAACATCCAACATAATCCCAATGTGGCACGCATGGCTCCTGCTAGCTTCAGACTCTGTCTCTTGTTGTTGCTCGTCCTGCGCCGCAGTTTATAAATAAAAATCATTATTACTGATGCCGCCGCCTATGTGGCACTGCTGCTGCTGCTGCTGCGACGCTGTGGCACTGTGGCACTGTGGCAATGTGTGGTGGCACTTTGCGTAGGTGGGCAGCACCGCAGCGTTTTTCAGTCGCGCGACGCTCCAGAGTTTTTCGTTTGAAATTAGCACGCATTGTCCTTAATTGTTGGGGGCACATTTTTTGGGTTCTCATTGACGGGGACACGCGCTGCTTTCCACACAGTGGGGCAGCCCACAAATGGTGGAGGGGGATGGGGAGGGGGTACTGTGCTGCTCAAGCCAATGACTTTCCCTCTGGCTGCGTGTTTATTTATTTGACTTGTGCATGTCGCTTTTGGGTGTTAACTTTAATAATTAACGGCATTAATTGCCGCATATGTCACATGTTTGCTTTCGTTCTTGCCTCCCCCCGCCACATACACACACACCTTCCCCCCTCTCCCACCTGTGTGTGTGTACTGCATTTTGGGGCTCGAGAGTTTTTCAGTGTTTTAATTTGGACTCTTTGTATTATTTAAACGCTTATGTCATGCCAGCCAAAACCAAAAAAAAAATAAAGAACAAAAAAGAAGAAAAACAAGCAATACCCTCAATTGAGCATCCACTGCAAGCCCTCCCACCTCCCTCCCTCCCTCCCTCTCTGGTTACGCCCATAAAATTTGACCGCCCTGCTTTTTGTTGACAACTGCATAATTCATAAACGGTAAACGTTAATTATGCACATGGTTTAGGGGTTTGTTTCTTTATAGCCATTGCCCTCTCTCTCTCTCTCTCTCTTTTTCTCTTTCTCTCTCTCTCTCTCTGTCTCTCAAAGTAGGAAAACACACATAGCAAACGTTGCTCCCATTTTTTGATATGTGTGTTCAAAATACTTGCGTTGATTGCTGATATCGATCCAAGTGACTTTAAAGCAAATAAACGAGTTCAGCCAATATAAATAAACAATTGTGTAGATTTGAGTTAAAAGCTTAAAAAGGCGAAATTGATTGATAGATGCAACAAAAAATTGACGTAGCTAAAATACATAAATATAATTGCTGACATAGATAGTTGCATTCATAAATAGTTGATACTTAGATCAGAGATTGAAGAATATGTGAAAAAAAAACTCATTTCATATTTCTAGTTGATCTTTTGCGGTCAAATAACAAATAAGAAAGCTACAACTGAATGTTCTCTATCCATTTACAATTTAAAATATACCAAATTAATATACCAAAAAAGTACTAAAATATGCCAAATGATATGTTTGGTGGGGTCGAATAAAAAATACACGTCTTAAATTTAAATATACCAAATTCATATACTGAAACATACCAAATTATGGATTTCGTGTGCGTGTATGTGAACTAATCGTTACCCATTTTCAATAAAAAATATACCAAATTTAAATAACGAAAAAATACTTAACTATATCAAATGATATATTGACATAAAATATACCATAAAGTAACAAAAAGAAATTTAATATTAAATAAAGGAAATGATCATAAGTTATATATAAAAAAAATATATTAAATTTGTAGATACAATAAATAAATGTAAAATACAAAAAATTCAAAGATTTATTGACACTAAATGAACAAAGTAGATAAATAATTGAAAAATGTAAATTCAAAGTATAAATTGTAGATACATTAATTTAAATTCAAGATGTGTGAATTTAAATAATATGAAATAAAATAAATAAGTGATTCAAGGATTTACAAAGATAAATAAATTTGTGAATACAATGAATAAATAAATTAAAAATAATATAATTCCACAATTAGAAATTCGAAAAGTAAAAGCATATAAATACAAAATAAAATAAATTTTGTGTTCACTCGAATTTGATTTGATATTTGTTAACGTTGCAACAAGAACAATTAATTTCGATATGTTCCAATTAGCTAATTATATAGGCTACACTCTTCATTACACTCTTTGATAATCAAACTCAAATCTCGTTAAATAAAAGAATACAGAAATGACCACTGTTAATAGGTAATAAAATGTTCTACTTAAGTCGCCTTCACGATGTGCTCTTAAATTGAGGCAATTGGCAGTTGAATGCAAATGTTGATGGTGAGTGAGTGTATTGTGAATAAGTGAATAAGCTCACACATGAGCGCACTCAGAGGATACTCAATTAAAAAAACGTTTGGCTGTGGCAAATGCCTTGGCACTTAACTTGGCCCCTGACGATTATGAAACTGACAATGAGCAAGCAAGGCGAATGCGAATGTGAATTGTGAATGTGAGTTGTGAATGTGAGTTGTGAATGCGAATGAACGAGCAGTCCCAAGGATGACAAGCAGCTGGATGGCTCTGGACTTTTGCCTCTGTTTGTGCTGTGCTGAAGATTGGGATGAGCTTGAGGATGAAGAGCAGCTAAGCGCTGCTCTCTTGTAGCATATGATTTTCAATTTAAGCCACAAATCCATGGCCCAGACAGACGCCGCGGCGGGGCAAAAGTTCTGCTCTGTTTCCGTTTTTTTTTTTCCTGGTTGCTTTCGTTTCGGTCACAAGCTGGTGGCTCAACGCCTACATCGATAACGCGCGGGGGGGTGTGGCGAAGGGGGTGGCAAGTAGCAAGTGGCAAGTGGCAAGTGGCAATGGGGTCGTCACCATCATCGGCTTTGTCGTAGTCCTCCTCCCGTTTTTTGGCGGCCGTTGAGCGCCATTAGGCGGCCCGTGCAGACATTAAAAACAGCTGCCATTGTCGTTGTCGTTGTCATTGCTGTTGTTGTTGTTCTTGTTGTTGGTTGTTGCTCCTCCTCTTGTTGCTGCTGCTGCTGTTGTTGTTGTTTTGTTGCTGCTGTTGTGGCATTTTTGGAGCGGCGCACAAAAATTGCCTGTTTATATTCGCAGCGACAGCAAATTTTATTATTATTTTTGTTCTTGACAACGACAAAAGCAACAGCAACAGCAACAGCAACAGCAACAGCAACAGCAACAGCAATGGCAACAGCAGCAACCAAAGGAGGAAGCAGCAGCAGAGTATCCAAAAAGCGGCTGGCTTGTCGTTAGTTGTCTGTTTTGAGTTGATTTTGTTTTGCTGTGTTTCTGTGTTTCCATGTTTCTGTTTTTCCTTTTTTTTTTTTTTTTTTGCAAATTTTGCAACATTTTATTTTATTTTTTTGGTTGTGAAGCAGCCGGCGGCAGCAAATCAAAGTTGTTGTTGCCACTGTGCCGCATAGACACAATTCATATTGATGACAGCAGCAGGCGCAAGCCAAAAGAATGGGAATGGGAATGGGAATGGGGGCAATAGATAAGCTTGTGGAGTGGCAGCACCTAACAAATATTTCTTCTATGGTATGTTGTTTTTCTCTTTTTTCTACTTTATTTTTTGGGGCGCGCAGGCGCATGCCGCTTTAGAACGTCGTGGCTGCCAATTAAAGAATAATTCATTTCAATTGAAGTCAATCAAAAGAAATTATTTCACGCTTAATCAATTAAGTCTACACACTCCAACACACACACACACACATCTGAGATCTCTTTAGAGAGAGAGAGAAGAAGAAAGCAAACAAAGAACAGATTTTTTTTTTTGGGGCGAGATCAACATTCAACATCTTATATTATTCTTTTTTTGGGAATCTTTTTTTTTGTTGCGGATGCTCATCATTATGATATATGGGGAGATATGCGCGCACTTGAGCTTTGCTTTTGAACCCAACAAATTGATTTGACTGTCGAGAGTCGAGAGTCGTGTGTTGAAATGCTGCTGGCAAAGTGGCACTTGAGTGAGATTGGGCAGAATATACGTAAATATAAATATATGATCTGAAAAAGAGAAAACAGCATTACGCCAAAGTAGCTGCAATTGCATGAGAATAATAAAGATAATTTTATTTACTTAAGCCCTGATATCTCAACACACTTATCGAGCACTCTTTCGTAACCTCTCAAAGTACTTTTCCAAATTTTGTTGAAATTTTCAGCATCAAAGGATGCAGTGAAAAACTTCTTGTGTGCCAAAATGCAGCGATTTACTGGCTAGCAAAATGGCAACAAGAAATTTTCAAATCATAGCAAAACGAAAACATTGTCAATTTTAATGCCTCTGTCGACAGATGGCGCCACACACGAAACAGCATTTATTTTGTTGTTTGCTGTTGCTGTTGTTGTTGTTGTTCGTGTATTTATAGTTTGCAGCACGCATTGTCAGAAACAGTGTTTGCAACTTGCAACTTGCAACGCCCACCCAAATAGCAAGAGGGGCGTGGAGAGGGGAAACGAGACGAAACGAAGTGAAATGAAACGAAATGCCAACACCAAAGCCAAGCGTCGCATTAATTTGTCATTTGCGACTGTGACTGCGAATGCGAATGTGAATGTGAATGTGAAGGGGGCAAAAGCAGCGCCACATGAAAGGGCAACATCAAGTGGCAGCCACACACACACACATGCAGGCTCGTATAGCAAACTTTTGTTTTTGCTTACGCGTTGTAAAAAACTTTTCAGTTTTTTCTATTAAAATTCATTTTTTTGCATTGTTCCCTTTTTTTTCGTTTTACACCCGCTGCCTTTTTGACTTCTATTTCTGCTGCTGCCACACACACACACACACACACACACACACACACACACACACACACACACACACACACACACACACACACACACACACACACACACACACACACACGCAATTTGACTTTGAAAAGTGTAAAAAAAAAAGAAAACGAAAACAAAAATGCAAAAGAAGCGAGAAAAAGGCGATGCAAAAACTGTCACAAAACTTTTATGGAGACGCAGCTACAAGGCAAGTGGCAACTGGCAAGTGGCAAGTGGCAAGTGTGGAGTGTAAAGTGTGGAATGGTGGCCAGAAGCAGTGCAAAGTGGAGAGGAAAGGGAGTGCAAACATTGGGGGCTCATGTCGCTGATGGCGACACTCGCTGCTGTTGCTGCTTCTGCGGTGGCAGCCACTTCATTTGCTTGCTCATTAAAAGTTGCGACACATACAAATGCATGAACGGAGTCAACACGTTTGCCTGCATGTCAAGTGCCAGTCAGTTGGCAGTTTTTGGACCCCGGTAAAACGCCACTGCAACACATCACCATTTCACCACCATCGTCGTCGTCGTCGTCGTCGTCGTCGTCTCCATCGTTGTCGCACAATGAATGTCAAGAACGAGTAAAAATTTGCGCTTAAATGCAGCACACAAAACTAACAGGAGGCCAGCGACCTGACCCAACCTGCCTCACAGACAGACGGACAGACAGAAAGGAGAGTGAGAGAGGGTTGCGGCAAATGCACCAAAAAATTTGTCACTTCTTTTTTGTATGTCGCGAGTTTTGCCTGTCTGGTCATTATTATAATTTTTCATGTCTTGCACACAGCCGAGAGCAATCAACACACACACACACATTCACACAAGGGACACGGCTCAGCGATTTAGTGGAGCGCTTTGAGTGTGTCGCAAGGCAGGAGACAGCACACCTGAGACACACAGGTGAGACTGTCAACAAAAATTTACAAATGACTACAAGTTGCAGTCACAGATTCACATTCAGATTCACTAATCACAATAGGAGCTACGCTTGGCTGACCCTCAATGTGAAATGCTAAAAGCGAAAGCGAAAACGGAACGAGGAATTCAGGAATTGTCTAAACTATTGACCGCTCGCTGCGATTCTCATTAATTGATGTGTCAAAGCTCAGAAATTTTTGATGTACCAAACCGATTCAGTATCATCATCGATATGTTCATCACTACCAAAGTGTTCTTAAAATATATGAATTCACAAGAAAATAAAACTTCCATATCTCTAAAGCCTTGAAAAACCTTATGTGTAAAACAAAATTTTTCAAATGCTTTCCAAGTTATTTAAAAATTGTCAATTACAATTTTAGTAATGCTGCCTTTCTCAACGATTCTCATAATTAGAATTCTCATGAATACTTGTATTAATCGGCGATTTTCATAAATTGATATGATTTGGTATTTAAGAAGAATTGCCTTTCTCAGATTCTCATGAACACGTGCACCAAAGCATTATAAGCCTAAGAAATTTCGAAAACTCGAGCTTGTTTGGCGATTCTCATTAATAGTAAGTGTATCAAAATTTTTTAAGTTCCTACAGCAATACTCATAAATTTTATAAACTAGACCTTTCTCAGCGATTCTCATAATTAGATGTACCAAAGCGTTTATGTGTTCTCAACGATTCTTATAATCAATCATGTTTCAAAGCATATTAAGCTCCATAGACGATTCTCATAAATTGATTTGCTAAGGAAATTTCAGAAGATTTCTTGGCGATTCTTTTTTAAAACAAATTGCAAAGCATTAAAAGCTTCCACTTCGATTCTCATTAACAGATCGGCAATTAAAATTTCTCGTTGGTATATCACAATTCAATAGCAATTTGCAATGAACCTTCAAATGAAATTGGCAGCATATTTAAAATTCGTTTTAATTAGTTTGTTTTAACTACGTTTTAACTACGTTCCTGCAAAATGACTAATCAAATTGCATTGAGTGTTTAAGTTGAAATACCTCTTCGCTCTTCGCTTTTATGAACTGTCTCCCACACACACACAGAGACACACACACAGAGAGAGACACACACATCTTTGGCAAGAGATGTCGCCGAGTCGTTGTGTCGCCAACGTTGACCCCATAAATAAATGCGATTAGTTAGTATCTCCCAGTTTAGTTTCAGTATTGTCGCCGTGCCAAAAGAGCAAAGTCAACGAGAGACACACAGCAAGGGCAAATTCAACTGCTTCACATTGGCCGGGCGACAACCCTGAACACTAGCAGCAACTACTAAAGTCAACTCTACATACATACATACAAAACTTACTATCTTAATGCGTCGTCGTCGTCGTCGTCGTCTCTTGCTCATCATCAACTTGCGCGTCGCGACATTTTGCTAATTAAGCTGTGCGGGTCACGTTAAAAATTGTTGCAGCACTCTGTCTTCAACTCTAGCTATTAGCATTAGCATTTTATGAGAGACAGAGACAGAGACAGAGAAAAGTTGAGAGAAGAAGGCGAAACACTTGAGGTTTATCTGAACAGAGTTTATGTCTGACAGCGGTCACTACTTAGTCTGATTATTGTTATTATGGCGTCGCAGTTTTCATAAATTCCCAGCAAGTTATTTTCCCATAAATTTCGAGCGACCAGACAACAGCGCAACGCTGGACAACAGGCAACAGGACACACGGCTCGAACAGGTAAGTAGACGACAACGACAACGACAACGACAAAGGCAAAGGCAAAAGCAAAGATGGGATCAGAAGAAGAAGAAGAAGCGGAGCTGGCGGTGTCCTGAGCTTCTGTCAAGACGGCCAGCAGATGAGCAGCAAGTGGCAAAGCTTGTCTATGCCACAAAAATCAGTGAGTGGGGCAAGAGACGAAGACGACAACGACGACGACGACGAAGTCGAGACGAGCGAGTGGACATCATCAAGCAACCACCTGTCCCAGACTGTTTGTCCTTTGGGATACAATTTAAATTGGCATTCCACATGACGACGAAAAGAGATAGAGAGAAGTTCGCTGTGCAAGGACACGGACACGGACACGGACATGGACTCGGACATGGACACGGTACACAGACAGGACACAAAACTTTAGCTGTCATCCAATATCACCTGCTCGCCATGCACACAGCACAGCACAACGCAGCACAGCTCTTTGGCATTCTTAAGCTGGTTGTCTCTGCTCATCGTTGTCGTTGCTTATGCATTCCACATTGTTGTTGTCATTACTATTATTATTATTATTATCATGTATTCCTCTTTTTTTCTGAGTTCTCTTCTGTTCTGCTTTTTAGATTTTTAGCTTTTGCTTTTGCCTTTGCCTTTGCCGGGCAGAAATCATCATCAGGCAGCAACTCGTCTTATCTTGTCGCGCCCCATTGTCGTCTGTCCTCTGTCGTCTGTCGTCCGTCGTTCGCATAGTTCTCAGTCATTGGGCAGCGTCAACGCTTAGGTAAACAACCAGTAACAAGCAACACAACATGCAACAGCAAGTTGCAACAACGTAACGCCAACAATTTAGTGACGGTTCCGCTGTCTGCCTCACCTTCCCTTCTGTGCTGTTGTTGTTGTTTCTGCTTCTGTTGCCATCATCATTATTACATGCAACTCATGAGACTCTTATCTTGTTCATGTTGCAAACACGAATGCAACGCCGCATCGTTGCCTGCATTGCTGCTGCTGTTGCTGTTGCTGCTGCGGGGCAGCTATCAATTGGATATCATCTCAAAAGGTGCTGGCCTGATGGGCTATGATAGCCAAGCAAAGCGTAAGATATGAAACTAAATAGTTGCGACAGCAAATAAACAGACACGCCTTCGATGTGTCATTCGCAACGTGTGGAAGTGGCAGCCAAAGCAGCAGCAACCAAAGCAGCAGCAATAGCAACAGCATCTGCACTCGACTCAAGCCGACACATATCGTCTTTATTCCCCACCTTGTTTTCAACGGATTTATAGCAAATCAATTTCCATTATAACTTTAATTCGTTCAACTCGAGTACTCAAGGCAATTTCTTAACGTCTCTTCAATTTATGGCATTTCGATACTCAAGAGATCAAATCGATTTAATCGGGGCAAGAGCAAAATACGGAGAGGTATTATTTTGTGAAATATACCGAAACAATATACTAGAAATACTCAAATTTGCAGAAGTTTGCATTTCGTATATCACTATGCATTATGAAACGATGAAATTATTTTGAAAATATACCAACAAATACTAACATATAGCAAATATATGACCATGCTATGGTATATCACTATCCAGTTTCAATTAAAACAGTGCTGTATTATTTTTAAACATATGGCATATCTTTTAAATATGTCGAAATAATATACCTAAAAAATACTAAAAGTGTACCGAAAGTGAATATCCATTTTCAATAAAAGCAACACATTTCGGTATATTTTTTTATATATAATATATAAAAATAATATAATAAAAAAATACCAAATTATATGGAATCCCTTTTTAATATAAGAAAAACAGTGTTTTTTTTTTAATAGATCAAAAATTATACTAAAAAACACTAAAATATACCGAAGGTCGCTATCCATTTTCATTAAAAGCAAAACAGTGCGGTATTTTTATAAATTGACCATATTAATATACCACAAATCTATACCGAAGCCGATATTTGGTATTGACTCAACTATCTTAGTATCTACATTATTTTATTTTTATAATTCAGCTTTTTGATGCTATCGACAACTTCTCAAAAGCTTTTCCGCTCCCACTTAATATTTGCATTTGTTTAACTCTTGCGTTACTTATCAAAACTTTGCCGTGACTTTCTCCGCAATTAAAGTCACCAAGAATTAAAGCTCCGCTTAATATTCAGTCATAATTGCTGTTCTCTCTGTCTCTCTTAAAACTTCATTTAATTGCTTGCATTTTGGTTAAATGAATTCAACAATTGAATTGTTATTGTTGTGCCATAATTTTGAGTGCGCGTGTTTTTGGCCTTAATCATTTGTGGCCCCAACCAACATCAAGTGCTTGTCTTATCTAAGACTGTAAACTTGGCCAATGCTGTCGCTGCCGCTGCCAATTGTGATTCCCATGTGCAACATAATTTGTACTTTAATCGTGTAGCAAGCAAGCAAGCAAAGCAAAGATGGGGCAAGAAGCTTTAAGCTGCCACTAACAATGGGCTGAAACTGAGGCTGAGCTCACAGCTGACATCTTTTTGGCGTTGGGGACTCGACTTGAGTCTGTTGCGTGTGTTGTTGTTGCCTCCCTTTTGGTCTCCATCTGCCTCTCCATCTTCAGCTTCAGCTTCATCGTCATTTTCATCTCCATCTACGTCTAGTTGATTTTCATAAATACCACATTAAAGATGCTGTTGCTGGCGAGCAGCGGAGATCGCCAGCAGAACAAGATGTGGCATCAAATGACATTAGCTTGGACACACACACACACACACACACAAAGCAGAGATAAATACACGTCCTCAATGTATGTTTTTACGGCCGGTTTGCTGCGCATGGCTATTTTGCCAACTGGGAGAATGCAACTTGCAGCAACAGGGCGAGTCGCAACTTCCTATATAGATTCCTTGAGCTGCAGCCTGCTTGGGCTTGCCTTTAGTTGGCTTTTGCCAATTTATACAAAACGTTGATCACTTTATAAGTAAGTATATCATCATTTATACATGCAGCTTGCAATCGAGACGAGGCCCAAGTCCATCTCCATCTCCAACTCCAACTGCAGCTCCTTGTGGCCCTCTGGTGGCCATCAGTATCTGTAGCTATATAGCTATAGAGCTGGCTACTTAGCCATGTCGTTTTTACCGTTTTCGGTGCATGGGGTATGCCAAAAATGTTGTGAACGTCTCAGCGTTTTGTACAGTTTTGTTGTTGCTACTGCTGAGCTGCTGCTGCTGCTTTTCGTTCTGGTCATTTATATTGCTCTCTTCCTTATGTGTCAGTGTACGTGAGTGTGTGTGTGTGTGTGCATGTGTCAAGTGGACTTGTTTAATAATTTATGATGAGGCCAAAAACGTAGATCGTGCGTTGCGCATTGCCAGCCATTAATCATGCCGCCAGAGTTGGGACAACAGCCACTGAGGCAAGCGAGCAACCAACCAACCAACGAACCACAACGCTCAAGGAGAGGAGAGAGGAGAGGGGACAAGTCCAGAGAGAGAGCCACTGAGGAATCGGAGCGTTTGCTGCTGCTGCTGCTGCTGCTGTAGTAAAAGTTCAATTACCCGCCAAATCAAAATTCAATCTGCTGGCAACAAAAACGACACACACACAGCGAAAAACAAACACAGTAAGTAAAAAAAAAACGAGCGCTGGCCAACACAGTAGTCAATGTTGGCGGCAGCCAAGCAGAGAGTGGGGGGAAGGGAGGCAGCAAGCACTGCATATTGACTGCAGTCTGCAATGTGGCAAAATCAAAAATTCCAAACGCATACGACAGACAACCATGACGACGACGACGACGACGACGACGATGAAGACGAGGCACCAGAAGACGATGAAGAAGCAGCAGCAGCCATGTCATGGCGGGTGTATGTTCAAAGCGGTGGGAGGGTGAGGGAGGGGCCTGAAACGGGCCACTTAGCAACGCCAGAGATCAGATGACAGCAAGAAGACGTCGCCGACGTGGCAGGATAACAGGCATTCAGGCAGGCTGGCAAAAAGCGCCAAAAGCAACGAATCCAACCAAATCGCATATTCGTAACTGCGCCACTGCAAATGCTCTTACAGTCAAAGAGAACAAATCTTTCTTCTTGCTTTATAGCTGAAAATATTGTAAACAAATGTTTTGCTAGCTAAATCTGCGCTTACTTAATAACTTAAGCAATATCTCGTTTAGCGGCCACTTTAATTTACATAATTTTACCAGACACACTTCAATTGGTGAGAAAACTCATTAAGCCGTAACACGCATTAAAACAATTTTAATAAAATTTCATTGAAATGCCTAGCGTAATTTTGCACTTAAGGGCCACTCACTTATCAGTCACTGCCATAAAACAATAAAAATACTTATACAGAAAACGCTTTTCATACTTTTTGCGCACACAAAGATATGATTACGAAATTGCATATTTTTGCACTTAGCGGCATCACGACATTTATTACGATTACTAACAAAAAAAATGTATAGAAACCTTCCATTTTTTTGTTAGTATACATTTAATATTAAAACTAACTTAGTGGTAAAATTCATGAGGATTTCTTAACGTCTTTGCGCTTTTACTTCCATACCAGGCCATTAAGCGATAAACAATTGGCCACTAAGTTGAACCCTGTTTATATAATGAATATGTAAAGTGTCATTATATGGTAATTTTGCAAAAATGCAGCGTTCATGGGTCACTAAATGTAGTCAATAATGAAGCGTTTCATGCAATCGATAAGCGCATTATGCCTATCGATAGCAAGAAGTTGCAGCTAAGCACGATTGCAGGACTATTAGAGAAGAGTATGCAGGCGAGTTCTTAGCCTCTTCCAGCTTCAGCTGCCACAGTTCTTCTTCGCGTTTTGTTGTCTCCTCAGCCATATGTGTGTGCACAGTAGTGTCTGCCACTGTGTGTGTGTGTGTGTGTGTGTGTGTGTGTGTGTGTGTGTGTGTGTGTGTGTGTGTGTGTGTGTGTGTAGTATGTTTGCGTAGCGGCCACGTAGTAGGTGCAAGCATAAGCGCTACTAATCTGCTACTCAGTGGCGTATCAAGCTAAGCAGCATGCCACCGAGCAAACAAACAGACCGACAGACGGACTGCCGAGAGGGGTGGACAGTGGAGAGAGGGGGGAAGAGGAGGACAGATAAACAGACAGTCAGAGTGGAAAGACTGGTAGACGAATGGCAAACGGAGGCAGCAGCAGCAGCTGTGTGAGTGATCAGACAGCCGCAGATTACGTATACGCCGCGTTGTGTGCTTAACTTTTTGACTTTGGATGTGGCTTCTGTGGCAATAACAACGGCGGCAGCGTCAGCGGCAATGGCAGCAACAACAATAACAACTGCAAATCTTTCTCTGCGGCTGCTTAAAAAGTCCGCTCAGGTCTTGGCAGTGCCGCAGTCGCAGCCTTCATTTGTTATTCAAAAGTTTTTGGTAGCCTTTTTTTTGGTTGCTGCTGCTACTGCTGCTGTTGTTTCTGTTGCTGGTATTTTTGGCTCACGTACAGCTTCAGACTGCGACACACAAACACAAACAGAAACAGAGAAAAGGAATGTTTGGACGTACGTTAGTCCAGAGCGAGCAGGTTTAGCCTTGTGGCTAAATGAGCAGCAAATGCGTCCAGCAGCAGCAGCAGCAGCAGCAGCAGCAACTGATGCTGATGACTTTAATGCCCCTTTGACAATGATTTTGATTGAATGGCATTTTCCATACAAATTCCAATGACATCGCTTAATGCACTTAACGGTAATGGGAACGATTCGTGTGTGTCTGTGTGTGTGTGTCAACTTTACAAAACGAATTGCAAAAGTTGAAACTCGCATTTAATGTTTGTGTTTGATTTGGTTTGGTTTTTATTTCATTCGCTCGTTTGGTTCAATCGATAGCATTATCAATTTTTGCGTTACACTTTTGTAATGCAAAATAGCATTATTTATTTATTTATTTTCTGTGCGGTTCATAACTGTTCAATATGCGATTTGTTGATTTAGCGGCAAAGGCAAATTTCATAAAAATTTATCGGCTAAAGGAAAAAGGAAAAAAGCGAGAAAAAAAAACCGATGCGCAAAATTTATGGCAATATTTCGTGGTATTTATTTTCCAACAGTTATTGCTTTTATTTCCTTTCGGTGTGTCGTTTTTCTTTTTTTTGCTCTCTATTTTTGTTGGCTGTCTGAAAATTTGTTGTATTTGTTGCAAAAATAATGACTAACTTGATATGTGCTTCGAAGCTGACTGCAAGATAAACAATATCAATGACAAAACAACTAAAAGCGATTCAAATGAAATTATTATAAATAAAAAAGAAATGTATTTCTGCATAAATGTTTAACAGCCCTTTAATAGTTTATAGTATTGGTAATCGTAACCCTCGCTAATTAACTCTGCTTATTAACAATTACATGTAGCTGCTTTTCACTATTATTTCCAGCAAAAAGTGATGATGAAAAAATGTACTATAATGTAGAAAACTCTCGCTAAATATGTGTAAATATAAATTATGTTAATTATATTTTTTGGGCCTTTTGTGGGCGTGTTGACGCCTATCCCATTGTTGACGTTGATGTTGCTGTTGCTGCTGCCGCGTTGCAATTATGCTAATTGTATTTTCAATTATTATATGTTTATTTATTATTATTTCTCTGTCGCTTCTGCTGCCGTCTCTCGCATTGTTGTTGCTGATGATTAAAATTATACAACGACCGTCGATTTATGAAAAACGTTGCATGAATTTTAAGATGATTTCATTTCCATCAACATTAAATTGATTTTCCCCGCTTTTTTTGTATTTTTTTGTTGTGTGTTGCGTGCTGCTTTTTTGTACAATTTTTTACTCGCCAATTTACAACGCCCAAAGCGTATAATTATACACCCACATTTCACATACACACACACACACACACATACATGAACACACACACTGGGACACACATACGTATTCATTAAATAATTATGTCCATAATTAAAATCCAAGTAGACAGCTGCCCGAACTGGTTCTCTGACTCCAACTCCAACTCCAACTCCAACTCCAACTCCAACTTTGACCAACCAGTATGGAACAAGCTGTGGCCTGGCTTGCCTTGCATGCCCATAATTATATACCCTGGAATCCATGAGATAATCTTATTAAAGAGTAGCTCCATAGCTCCTCTGTGTAAGTGCATTTTATAGCAGCTCGTCTCCCCGTTTCGTTTCGTTTTTCATGAGCTGTTAAACACTGAAGAAGCCTCCATCCAGCATTCCATCCAACATTGCACCACAAGATCCCATTTCTCAGTAACTCTAACTGTAATACAATCTATCGAGTTGAGTCGACTCGTTGTCAAGGCCAGCCACTCTTTGTCTAGCTCAATAGACTTGACAGTTTTTCTTTGGAAATTCATTTCCTGCCATCGTCTCGTTAAATCTATTTTGTTTGATATTCAACTCGAGATTAAAGTGAACTAACATCGAACTAAGGATTGATTTTGAAGAAACAATGCAACGAATATGAAATATTTATATATTTTACATATTTTGTTTAAGTAGTGTATGAATTTTCTAAAATTGAAAAGCAATTTAAAAGATTACATATTCAACTTGAGATTAAAATGAAGCTAGATCAGACCAAAGATATTTTGAGCATCACAAAAGTAGAAACCCGATAACGCTTAACTGAGATAATACAAATAATAATGCTTTTAGTGTCAAACATGTAAGAAAGCTACAGTTGAGTGTGATTGACTTTGAGATACGCGTTTAAGAATTTGCAACCAAATATTAGAACTTCTCAACTGCAATTCAGGCAAGAATTTGTAAATATAAATTTATATTTCGTGATATTAGTCATTAAGTAATAGTAATTAGTCATTAATGTATAAATTTGTCAATTGCAATTCAAGCATAAATTCATAATCGCAAATTTCTATTTATTCTATTGAAAACTGCAAAAAGTGGAACATTTTGCAATACTTTGAAATTTAAATTTATATTTAGATTGCAGCTACACTTCAGATAATCAAAACATAATCTAAAGTAAGTTTGCCAACAGTAAATTAAATTTTAGATAAAAGTCAAGATAGATCGAACTATAGAATTTATTAAGATATTTAAAGTATTATTATACTTATAATATACAAAGAAATATTAGTATTTTTTAAACCAAATTTAAATAGCCCAATGCATTGAATATTTCAATTTGTCAATTGCAATTCAAGCATAAATTCATAATTGCAAATTTCTATGTATTTATTTGAAAACTGCAAAAATTGCATCTGCACTTTAGTTAATCATGAAATGAAAGATTACAGAGCATCGTCGACTCGACGTGGCGGTGTCAAGTAAAACATTTTTCATGGCGTTGTAATTTGTTTTATGCTTAAAAGGACTTTTGTTTATTAGCGCCTGCAACAACGTCGTCAGCAAACGTCTGCGCCCTCTGATAAATGATAACGTCTATCCGGTCCTTTCGCTCTGTGTGCTGGCCAGCGGTTATGCAATTGGCTTTAATCCCGAAAGTGAAACGAAAAAAACGCGAGGGAGAGAGAAAGATGAGAGGCAACAGCTCATAATTACGCATACTGTTGCTGGCAATCTGTGCCTGGAATTGGGTTTGAGATTCGGATTCGGATTGGGATTGGGATTGAGAGTGGGACGCGTTGCTTATATTGCTGCACATCGTTTTTGGTATGCCTGAATTGAATTGACGCCATTCGGCTTGGCATTTGTTTAATTAAAGTGATGCACAGGCCCCATTTCGCATTGCCGCATTCCCCTATCCACCATCCCCTCTCTCCTCTCTCCTCTCTCCTATCCTCTATCCCCATCACCTCTTCACCTCTTTTTGCAATTGGGAGAGCCACAAAATATTTTCGAAAAGCCGTTGGCATTATTTAAAATGCAACGCAATGCGACGCTCGAAATGCAATCAATGTGAATTAAATTCCCCGCTTGCAGCCAAAGAAATTGCAGTCACTACCAAAAAGAGACAGAACAACAGATAGACAGAGAGACAGAGAGAGAGAGAGAGACTAACCAGAAAGGCAGGTGGTGGGCGGTTGGGTTTTGTGAATTGGGCCAGGTGGGATGGCTGGCTAGCTGACTCGCTGCAGCTGGAAAAGCTCTGGTCAGATGGTCAGCTGTGGCATCTCCGACAGGTTGCGCTTTTTGACTGCGCTTGGGTCGACAGTTCTTCGCTGGGGTCAAACGGGGTGGCCGCAAAAATGTTGCACAAAAACTGGCAGGCAATTTAATTGAGCGTGAAATATGCGCCCTCATTCTAGCAATCGCCAGCCGATGGGCGTGGCCATAGTGCAGCACAAGCTGCAACTCCCTATGAGCCCTTCTTCTTTTTTTTTTTTTTGTTGGGTGGCAGTGGAGAGATCCGCAACAAATTCTTCAGCAAGTCAACAGAAGATTATTATTATATTTTTATATTTTGAGAAAGAGGAATTCCTAAAGGCATTTTCAATATTATAAAATGCAGCAATTGAATGCTCAGCATCAAATATAATGAAAATACATAAATTATGAATATGGTTAAGTTTATTATGGAGATATAGTTGTTTCTATGAAAGCATTACAGTTTAGGGTAAATAATTAGCAAGGGTTAAAAAGAAAAACAGCTAGATATTTAATGTATATCAGAAAATTAATTCAACTCTCGTTGTAAATAATTAAACATTTTACTCACTGAAGCCAATTGAATATCATAATAATCGAGTTTAACGTTATTATTTTACTTTCTGAATATCAAATGCTGTACAATTTTAAGAATCGTATGATCGCGGATTTTATTAATTCTAATGAAAAAATGTTGATTGATTGAAATATATATTACGTTTGCCCTATACTTAAAATGATCTATATCATTCTTCGAAGAAAACCTAGACATACACTCTCTATAGTTGCAAACTTTTGTAAACTATTAATTTGAAAAAAAATCTGTTTAAATAAACCTAATATAAGATCACAGTTCAACTTGCATTCTAAAGATAATAAAGTTATATACGTTTTTTAAAAATCTAAAAGAAGAAAATTTCATTATATAATACATATTCAAATACAAATTGCTGTTAATTTTATACCCACATACCAAATATAGTAGCTTCGGTATATTTTAAATATTTGTTAGTATGTTTTAAGAATAACCTCGCAATGGGAATCTTTCTTTCTTCTTTGAATTTTATAGGTTATAATTATCATATATGATTTGTTTTTATTAAAATGGGTATCCTCCTTATTTCTTCACTAGTTGTTAATAGGCGATATTAATTTAGTTTTGTATTTTATTTGTAATAAAAATATATTTTCTTATTGCAAGTATCTGCTGCTCAGTTCGTGGAAATAAAAAATCTTTTTTCCTGTAGCTTCCTCCCCGGAATCTCTTTCATTCTCTCTCGAGTTACCTGGATATTGAAAATGTGTGTAGCTCGCACCTCGTTTTCTGATGGTTTATTACCACAAAACAAGACCAAACAGATAGGATTGTGAGAGTGTGTTTGAGTGCATCGAAGTGGCTCATCTTACAGAAGGCGTTGCCTTTGGGTTTGGGTTTGGGTTTGCGCTTGAGCTTGGGTTTAGTGTTACCGTTACACAATCCTTGGCAGCTGGTGCGTGTCTTGGCTAATTGATCGCGCTGCGTTGCATTTGCGAAATCAGCTCTCGAGTCTGAGCACCTCTCGCCTCTTGGCCACCCTTGTGAGCAGACACCGTTTTGGGTTATTTATGCATGTTTATCTTGTTGTCGTTCCTACTGCTGTTGTTGTTGTTGTTGTTGTTACATTTAGCTCTGGCGAGGGCGCAGGTCACGGGGTATTGAGCTCAGTGCAGAGGCGGCAGCAACTGCATCCTGTGCCTGCTGTTTTTCCTCTTTCTTTTCTTTACATTAATTCTCTTCATTTTTTTGTTGTTTTTTAACTGATGCCGCACACATGTTTCGTCCCATCGACTGCTGCTGTTGCTGCTGTTGTTGCCTCGGTTCAATTACTTGTAATTTTAGCCGCAACAACAACAACAGCAACAGCAACTTGAAAGCGTTCCCTTTTTATGAGCGAGAGTGCAGTGAGGAACAGGTAAATGGGACGGCAGATCGCCTAGAGATGGTAACGTGATACTATCGCTGGCCAATCAATGTCTCTCTCTCTCTCTCTGTGTGGCTCGATTATTAGTTTAATGTCACACGAAATTAATGCCAAACACAGCATAAATAAACAACGCAGCGCAATCTTAGATGGTTTAATGTTTATTCAATCACAGACATGCTGTTATCAAACGTCCGACATGCTGCTATCACTGCGAAGTGTAATCGATTACTATCGATAGTATCAAATGGCGAAAGTATTACACAATGTGGCTCTACTCATTGTGTGTATCAATAACACTCCTTACTTCTTTGATATGTGCAACTTTTGTGAGCTATAGACTACATAAGGAGAATTCATAGAGTGTTATGCAATACTATCGATTGTATCAAATAAAGCAAGTATTATATAATGAGCCTTAACTTAATATCGATGTGTATCGATTATACTCTCTACTCTTTTGATATGTGCAACTATTAATAATTAATAATTATTAATAGATTACTGGATAAATAAGCGGAATATGCAAAGTGTGATGCATTACTATCGATAGTATCAAAAGAATGAGATATTATACATATGCGCTTTACTTTATGGGGAATGAATCTTGACGTGACTGTTTGATAAATACGATGAATAAGTAAAACCTACTTAACACTGTAAACATATTTAGAGTAATCGGAACAACTATCGATATTCTTTTTATACAGATATGACTTCATTTATCATTTAACGTTTTCTTTAGCAGTTAGTTAAGTATCTAAAATACTTCAACTCGAATACTTACTATATTTAAATAAAATAGTAAATAGCTAGTAATGCACGATCAGAGTGTCATCTCTAACTATCGGCTCATCCCTGCACGTATGGGGATGTGTGTGTGTGAAAGTGCATGTATGCGTGAATTCTCACCATTGGCAAAAGGGGCAAAAGAGGGGATGCGAGCTACGCCTCGGCACAATGTTTCATCCTTTGCCAGCGTTTTCCTGTCATTTGCTATCCTGCCAATTGCCAGCTATCTCGCTCTCCCTCTCTCTCTCTCTCTCTCTCTCTCTCTCGTGCTGTCTGCTGTCTTTATTTAATTTCAATACATTAAGGCTGCTACTGCTGCTGTATTTTGTTTGTTCTATAATGTGTTGTGTTGTTTTTTTCATTCTTTTGCTTCTCTTCTGTGTTTTGTTTTGTTAACGTTTTTCGCTTTAAATGTGATTTTCCTTGAAGTATCCTTAGGCTCATTATCCAGCCGCCGCCCTCATGTCGTAGTTGTTGTTGTTGTTGTTGTTGTTGTGCTTATCCTTTTTGCTCTTCTTGATGGTTGTATTTTTATTTCACGCTCAAGTTGTTGCAATTGAAGTGTATATTTTAACAGCTGTTTAATATGCATTAAAAGCTGAGCGACTTATTCGAATATGAATATGAATATGAATATGAATATGGGAATGTGAATGCGAATGCGAACATGTGAATAATGCAAATCGATAAAATGATTAAGACGCCGCAAGTTATCGACTTGCCACCAATTATTGGGCCGCAATTTGAACTCATTATGAAAACGAAGGACATCATCGTCGTCTCTGCTGTTGATTTTCCGCTGTTTTTCCAGCCGTCGCACATTCACACACTCACACACACACACACTCACACACACACACACACGCATATGGTAGATATGTGTTACTCTTCCTCTTCTCTTCAGTTGCGTTCTATTCGAATTTGTGTGTTTGTTTCTGTTTTGCATTCATCTGGCAAACAAGTCACGTAGCCCAAACGACAAAGAGGCGTTCTCAAAGTCTGGGGGCGTGTTAACATTTTGTAGGTGAAGCACACACACAAACACACACACACACACACACACACGAACAACAGGGGGAGGTCGAAGAACAAGAAAAATATGTGCATAAAACTTTTCTAATAATAAGGATAAGCAGCTGGCAATGGGCTCGTTTCGTCTAAGCACAAAAACTGAAGAGCATAAAGGATGGGGCAGCAAAAAGGACATGCCACACAATGCAGCGAGGGCAGCCACAAACGTAGCGTGCAAAATTAATTGCGTGACTGACCAAAAGACTGAGCAAAACAACAAGAAAAAAAAGAGAAAAGCGAAAGCACAAAGTCGAAGAACAGAAAAAAAAAACTCGTTGGATAAACACTTTTGTAGGCAATTTGCAAGGACTCGAGAGAACAACAATAACACAGCCATCAGAGTGGGGTTGGGGGTGGCAACCCTGGCACAAAAGTTGCGCATTTGTTCGGTTTCGCCAATCAATTCGCTAAGCGCTTTTATTGAAATCAATTTCAACTTGAAGTCATTCGCTGCTATACGGCAAAAATATCATTATAATTGTGAAATGAATTCTCAAATAAATAAAGTGCACAAATATTTTACAGCACAGCAAATTCAATTGAATATATTAAAATGATACGCAAATTTTAAAGAGAGCGGCAAAGTGCAGCAACAGCAACAGCAGCATATGTATAAATGCATAATGAATTTAATAAATAATAAATTTGTTTAATCAAATTTGCCTTACAGCTTATAAATATGTGAGCCGTTGTCCCCGCCCCGCATCGCCCCGCCCCCGTTTTTTTGGTGGCATGCCAAGCAGTCAGAAGAGGCTGACATCTTCAAGTCAGCGAAGCGTAGCCAAATCCCTGGGCATATGCTAAATAGCCTTGGACCGACAGACAGACAGACAGACAGACGAAGGAGTCAGAGACGGAGATAGGGGGAGAGACAGAGACAGAGACAGAGACAGCGATGTGGAGCAGAAAATCAGAAACAGATTTGTACTGTGTGCGTGTCTGTGTGTGTGTGTGTGTGTGTGTAGTTGGGGGCGCCTTTGAAGTGGCTGCCACAAATTGACAATGTTGAAGCCGGAAATGGCAGACGAAACCGGGCGACAGTCGTAGAACACAGAACACAGAACACAGAACAGACATGACCAATAAATTGAAATTGTTGCTAATTTTTGTCTTTTTCGAGAAAAAAGAGATTGGATAAAGTAAGAGAGAGAGAGATAGAGAGAGAGCGAAAGACAGACGAAATGTAAACTTATTTCTCACAGATTTCAAAGTAAATATGCAAAATATTTCCTCGTAGCACATTAATGCATCAGAAGAGAAGTTGCAGACTCGCTTGGCTGACTTGGCTTCGTACTCCGTTCTTCGCTCTTGGCTCTTCGCTTTTGGTCTGCCTCACTTGCAACGTATTGTGGCATAGGGGCCAGGTCGTCACTCACTCAGTTGTCGGTGGCAATGTGGCAATGTGGGCGCGCAGCTCAGCTAAAGCAAAAAAGAAGGCAAAAAAAACAAAAACAAAACAAAACCTATGCTATGCGAAAAGCGTGCAACAAACTATGCGTTCATCTCGCTCTCGCTCTCTCGCTCTTGCACTTGCCTTGCCCCCTTTCGCTCTTGCCACTGTCCGTCTGTGAGCCCGAGCCCGAGCCCGAGCTTAAATGTTGGCGGCATGTCATGGAAATAACATTAAAAACACATTAAATCCGCGAGTGTCTGGGCAGCACAACAAAAGCTAAACGATGTGAGAAGCCAGATAGTTGTGTGCGACAAAGATTGTGTTGCCTCTCGCTCGCTCCCTCCCAAGCTCTTGCCCCTTCTCCATCTCTCTCTCTCTTTGTTACTGTTACTGTTGTTGATGATGATGATGGCCAGAGCCCAAAACCCGAAAAAAGCGAAGCGTAGAGCGACAAATGTTGGCTCGACGTTTCATCTCTCCAGCTGCACTTACACACAACACTTTGCCGTTAATTTGGTTACAAACACACACACACACACACACACAAAGAAAGAGAATACTTACATGAAAATATTTGCGTAACTTTGTTGCTATGTTGTTTTATTTGTAACATACCTGCAAAGAGACAGAGAGAAAAGAGAAATAATCATGCGTTAATACAGTTGAGCTTCACAGTTTTCAGTTACAGTTACACATAGTTGCACACAAAGATACAAATCTGAAATACAAACATACGAGATGCAGATACAATGTTTATCTGCTGACTTAGCAAAAGCATATCAAATGGCTTCCGTTCGATTTGCCACTAATTGTTGCCAGATATCGGTTTATTGACTTGCAGGCAAAAAGACAAAGGCAATTAAGTGTTGTCACAATCCAATGAGAACTACGACTAGCTTTGTACTCTTTATAATCACCTCATTAATCATTGACTAAAGTCTACATGCATAATTGTTGCAATATTCATTTTGCATCAACACAAAGTCCGACGGTCTGCTCGCATATTTTAACAATATTATCTCAGGTATTTCAAAAGTTTGACTACAACATTTTGCGTAGAATATTTTATCCAGCGTTTGTTTGCAAATAAAGTTTGTTTTGCAATTTTTGGCGCTTATCGAAATACTGAACAAAATTTGAATATAAGCTACGATAATAATAACTATTTTAAAGTTTTCAAAATTCGCCCAAAACTAACAATAATTGTTTTTTTTATTGGTGGTAATAAAAACCCATAAAATAATTATCATAATTGCAGTTCATCTAGTTTCTACAGATTTATTAAGGTACCATATATTTATGGTACCATAAAACCGTATTTTATGAAACATATTTAGACCAAACCACAATTTCATATAATGAGAATATATGTATTTAAGAAAGCAAAAGAGTTTGGTATTATTTTTAAAGTATACCGAATTGATATACAAAAAAAATATACTATATGTATATAAGTATACATGAAAATAAATATTACAAAAATTAAGTAAGAAATAAAACGAAATACTCACTACCCATATTCAATAAAAGCCATAAAGTCCGGTATTAATAAATAAAAATATACCAAATCAATATACCAAATGTATATAAATACATAGATATATGGTAAGTATCGAAATATACTAAAGTACCAGTGGTCAATAATATACTTGAATACTGCTGTATTCTGAATATACCGTAGAGTATAAAATATACCAAATTGCGCATAAAAATCAAAAGATATCGAACAATTTAATGACAAAAGACAAAGTTGATGCCGAAAGGGTTAATAAAAATACTGTAATAGCAAGCGTATCCGGCATTTTGAAAAGTGCAATGCAAGTTAAATGACTTTATTCATTAATTGTGAGCAAATATGACTTATTTATTACTTATTTCCCAGAAAACTCACTACACTCACACACATACATTATTAAGATACCATATAAACTTATGGAATTTTAATATAAGCAAAACAGTGCTGTATTGTCCTTAAAATATACCGAATTATATACCAAACAAAACTTAAATACAACAAATGTATATAAATATGTATATATTTATATGGTATGTGCCAATACTCCAGTACATATATTTGTATACTACGCAATTCAAAATATACCATAGAGTATGAAATATACCAGATTATTACCAGTAACAACAATACATTAAAGGGCTAATAAAAATTCTGTAATAGCAAGCGTATCCGGCACTGTGAAAAGTGCAATGCAAGTGAAATGACTTATCTCATTAATTGTGAGCAAGTATGACTTATTTATTACTCATTTCCCAGCACACTCACCACACACTCACCACACACACACACACACGCACACACACTTGCACACACCTCAGTACGTGCCTTTGAAATGTTGTCATAAAAATTGCGTTATTTAGCGTGTCAAGTTGACGAAATCTGTGCGGCAAGTTAAAAAGGTTATCAGCGAGTGCCGATGCACTATGCTAAGCAGCAACAGCAACAACAACAACAACACTTGGACAAGGCTTAATCAATTTGAGCAGCGCTTAGAGGGGAGGAGAAGTGGGAGGGAAGAGAGCTGATAGCTGTTGGCAACGAAACTGAAACTGAGACTGGGACTGGGACTGTGAGCAATGACTTGCTTAGTAAAAGTTTTGCCACGCGACACGAGCCATGAATGGATATCAAATACACACCAACTCACACACACACACACACACACACACACACACACACACACGTATAAAATATAATATATTTTTGGTATATGTTGTATATTGTGTTTGGTTTATGATTGATGATGCCATTGATTGATGCATGACGCGCTTCGTTGTCGTTTGCCGTTTGCCGTTTGCTGTTTGCTGTTTGCCGTTGTTCAATGTTGTTGCTGCGTTTTAATTGAATTTTCAAAGCTGCCACTGAACTTTTTGCATGCTTATCAGCGGCACAACACTCCCCCCCCCCTAGCCGCCGGCAAAGCAGAAAACTGTGAGCTGGAGGCGAAAATTTATGCGTTGGCGTTGAGGCAAAATGCGCCGCATAATCGCCGTCATCAACACATTTTATTGCAACATCATTGGCAGCAGCAATACAAAAAGAAGAAGAGCAGCAGCAGCAGCAGCAGCAGCAGCAGCAGCAGGAGCAGGAGCAACCACCCAAGTGTAAAGCATATTTGTCATTTGCTTTATGCCTTTCCTTACTCGCTGGTCGCTGTTGTCGTTGTCGTTGTTGTGGCATCTTCCAGTGAGATGGCAGCTTTGTGGCCCAAAAGTGAAAAATGGCCAAAAAGCGCGAGAAATTGCCCCTAGAAAATTGCCTTCGATGTCTGTTTTTTATGGTCCCCCTTCCCCTTCCCCTTCTCCTTCTCCGTCTTCCTCCACCTCTGCATTCTAACTGCTGCTCCACTTGTTGTTGATAAATGGCCAGGCCAATCAAAATTGTTTATAATTGTCATTACAGCGAGAACCGACAACGACGACGTTGGCTTCAGCTTCGGCTTCAACTTCAGCTTTGGCTTTGGCTTTGGCGTTGGGCCTGACGACTAATGCGGCACCTTGGAATGGTCATGGCGTGCGTTGGGCAATTTCAATTAAACACACTGTCGACTGCCGACTGCTGACTGCCGACTGCTGACTGTTGGCCATGGCCATAATCACAGCCACTTTGTCACCCACCCAGTTTGTGTGTGTGTGTGTTTGACTGTGGTGGGTCCTCCTCCTGCTTTTCTGTGTTTTTTTTCGCCTACTTCAAAATGGCCAAGCCCGATGCCGCAGCTTAATGCAGCTGCCACACGCAAGTGGCGCATAAAAACAAAATGTTTTCGTTGCCAAGCACAAGAGAGAAGTGAGCGGAGAGTAGAGAGCGAGGCAGAGCGGACTGGAGCGGAGCGGGGTCTGAAGGAAGTTGTTGGCCTCGAGCTGTTGCCGGAAATGAAGATGATGCAGCACAAAAACTATGAAATAAATAAACTACACGCCACACAGTTGAACTACGACTTCGACACCCTCCACTCCACTTCACTCCACTCCACTCCCATTACAAATACGATATGAGTATATATTCGATGTATGTATATACACAAAGTAATGTGTGCATAATGGTTCATCCGATCCGAAGCCGCTTTTAAAATTGCCAACAAAATGTTTGCAACCTTTCTCACTCACTTGACTGCGACTCCGACTCCGACTGCCGCTGCTGTTGTCTCTATCTCTGCTGGCTGTGTGCAGTACATTGACATTTTTGTTGTGTAAAAATAAATGTTGGCATGCCCCAAAATGTGGGCGAGCGCTGGCAAAGAGTGGGAACAGGAAAGGAAAGGGATGGGAATCAGAATCAGAATCGGAATGGGTTGGGAGACGACAGCAAAGGGTCAAGGCATTCGCATTTTGGGATTGGAATTGCGGTTGCCTCTCGGTAGCCTATCAATGGATCTTTACTGCCGCTCACTCTCTTTCTCCCTCCCACACACACTCTATCTCTTTCTCACCCTCTGCTTGGCGACAAGTGGCAATTGGCAATGTGAATACGAATACGAATACGTATTCGAATACAAATACGAATGGGAATGTGAATTCGAATGCGTCTGCGAATGGAAATCGAAATGGAATCTGTGATAGTCAATCGCCTGCTTTTGATTGTAGTTTATGTCAGATTCACAGTTATTTCAAATGCGCAATCCCAAAACTGTTGAATTCTCATGAAATAAGCTGATACGAGTGTTTTTTTCTTCTTCTTCTTTTTTTTTTTTTGGAAGTCTATTCACCCTAACCTATTTTTTTTGTTTTTAGTGTTTTTGGTTTTTTGACTTGCACTTCATTTCGATTGTGATTTGTGTGTTTTCATCTCTCTTCGTTCAAATCAAATTTCAAACAATTTTCTAGCATAAAGTCGCATAGTTAATTACATTTTCATTTACAACATTTTGCATTTCATTTCGTTTTTCGTTTCGTTTTGTTTTAGATTTCTTCTTTGCATCTCTTGTATTTGGATTTTTATTTGCATTTATGTGTTGTGCTTTAGCTTTCTTTCGGTTTGTTTCTTTACCTTTTGCTCATACATAATTAATTTCATAAAATAATTTATTTAATTGAAGTTCTGTATGAGTTTCGACTACGTCAAGCAACTGACGTCAGCGTTGACTTCAAGTCAACTCACATTGAGTCGCTCAGATTTTAAATGCCAAAAGACAAGAATGAACACTTGAAAATGTGTTGAAATTAAAGCAAAAATATTCTGTATTCAATGCCCAAATAATAGGCCCAAAAATAATATGAAGTTAATAGAAAATCTTTATTTTTCCATAGGAATTGTCCATAAGACTTCCATGCAGTTTTCCTATGGAATTGGATGATTTTCAACTCAGCAAGAATGATTTTTTAAAATTGTACATGGTTTTGGCATTTATATAAAGTTAATAAAAAATCGTTACTTTTCCATAAGAATTCCATGCAGTTTTCCTATGGAGTTGTATGATTTTCAAATATGTTTTCAATTGCACATGATTCTAGCAATAATATTCAATTAATAGAAAAAATTGTATTTTCCATAGGAATTCCATGCAGTTTTCCTATGGACTTGGATGATTTTGGATTCAGCCAAAATATTCTGTACGATTCTCACAATAATATTAAAATAACATAGAAAAATTTATGATTTTCAATGGGAATTCCATGCAGTTTTCTTATGGAAATGAAAGATTTTCATATAAAAAAGTTTTCAACACTTAATTTCATATTTGTGAGTGACATTATTTTGTATTTTATGCATTTTCTCTCCACTGTGCGCAGAGGCAACATCGCTGTTTGTTGTGTTTGTCTTTTATGCAATGTCAGAGTTACAGTTGTGTTGTTTTGTTCACATTGTGCGATGGAGGAGGGAACGGAGAGGAGGCGGGCAATGGTAAAAGTTTGTGCTATGTTGCAGCTTTTAAGCTAATTAAGCCAAATGCAAACATTGTAAAATGTTTCGTAAATTGTATTTACTTCACTCAATTTCCCTTTTTGTTTTTTTATTGCCATTTGCACTTCCATTTCCATGGCATTATTTTATTTAATTTTGGTTAAATTAATTTCACTTTAAAGCAGAATCGCCTTCTAACCACTTCTTGTAGCCATCTCTCTATCTCTCTCTGTCTCTCTCTCTTTCTCTCGCTCGCTCGCTCGCATCGCTTCATCTCCATAATCATCAAGTGTTCCCCGACTGCCATCCACCTGCAGGGGCATTCAATCATAACGACAGCGACAAAGTCATAAAAAAAGGGACTCCAAATTGATGAGGTGTGGCACTGACTGTCGCCTCTTCCACTCTCCCACTCTCCCGCTCTCTCACTCCCCCGCACACTCACTTGTCAGGGCAGGCAGCAGAAGCAGCACCTTTCCGCCCCTTTCAGCCCATTTAAAAGAAAATTAATTAGCGCCTGGTCGCTTGGCCTGCCACCAAAAGTCACCAAAAAAGAAAAAGAAAAAAAGTGAGGGGAAAAAAATGAAGACGGAAAGAAAGATGTTGGGCAACGTTCAAGAATGAAGAATGAGCGAGGCAAAGGCAAAGTGGCGAGGAGAAATTGAGAATTCCGAATTGAGAATGTTGCCCCATGTAGCATATAGCATGTAGCATGCAGCATGTGGCTTGTGTGGCAGCGACAAGACAGCATTACCAAACTGTGGGCGTCGCATGTCGCGTGGGTCTTCTTCCATCAACTGCGTCGCAGTTGCCTCATCGTTGATGTTGTTGTTGTTTTTGTTTTGGTTTTTGTTTATGCTCGATGGCAAAGTGTCATCCGAAATTAATTGCTAAACAAATGTCTAATCTTTGCCATTTAAAAAGCGCATAAATCAAGCGCAAATCAAACACTATAAGCACAACAGAGCGGCGAGCACATAAAAATGCTCAGATATCCACAAAACAGTAGCAACTCTGAAATACCCTGTAAACAAACCTAAACTTAAAATTTACTGAATATCAATTTTAAACAAAAAGGTTAACTTGCAGAATATAAAGATTCAACTGAATTTGAGAATGAAATAAAATGCTTCACAAAATAATCATTTCTATATATGTATATATGATAGCAACTGTGAGATACCCTGTAAGACAATTGATGTGATGCTCCTAGAATATGAAGATTTAACTAAAATAGAGAATGATATTTTCTGATTAAATAAATATAATATGCAACCAAAAATAATCATGTTTTTATATATACAATAGCAACTGTAAGATACCCCCTAAAATCAATTAATGCAAAGCTTTCAGAATATGTAAATAAAACTAAAATAGTGATGTGTATTTACTTTTAAAACTTTCAAAAAAAAAAAATAATTACTATATATATATATAATATATAGTATCAACTGTGAGATATCCTGTAAACCAATTGATATGACACTTTCAGAATATAAACATTAAATTTAACTTGTGAATGCTATTTACTTTTGAAGGCGTTAAATATTATATAAGATATATATATATATATATTATATGTATATATAATATCAACTATGATATAATCTGTTAGCCAATTGATTCATAATATATATAATTCATTCAGAATATAAAGATTGAACAACAATTTGTGAATGAGATTCACTGATTAAATAAATTCAAATAAAATAATGTAGTAAAAAATTCTAGCTCTCTCAAATTATTTATGGAAATCCGTGACGCAATATTTGAGACTCAAATTTTCAGCTGACAATTTGCTATCAGTTCAGTAGAAAAGTCGAGAGCATTGACAGCTTAAATGCAGTATTAGCAGCTTAGCAAGCTTGAGCTTACACTGAAGTTTTTTTGCCAAATCTAAAACGCAATTGATAAAATAAGTCTTGCAACTTACAGTTGGCATTAAAAACTCAACTTGCACGGAGGAAAGACTGAAAGCGTCACATGAAATATGCATTTCACTCACGCTCAACAATTCTCTGTTTTATTTTTGCTGCATATACATACTATATATAGTATAAATATTTTTCGTTTTTTAGCTTTATGCATACGTAAAATGTATTTGCAAAAAAAAAAACAGAAGAAGAAAAAAATCAAATCAAATCAAATGAAATCAAATAAATATGAGAGAGCGAAAGCTTCGTTATATTACATAAATGCGGGGCCATAAATGTCAGTTGAGTTTTGTGAGCTCTCCTCAACGACGAGCAGCGAGCAACGAGCAACGAGCAACGAGCTTTGCTGCTGCTTTACGTACTAACTCAATTCGCAGTTTGCAGTCCTTGGCTGCAGTCCTTGACCCTCCCTCTCCGATGTCCCCTCTCTTTCCCCTTTGAAAAATGCTGGCTCTGGACGTCTGGCTGCCTTTGGCAATGCCTTTATGATTTACTTTTTGCTCTTTTGGCATTCACAACGCCTCCTCTGGACTCTGGGACGGTCAGTTGCACTTATAGCCAACTTTGTTTGCCAGCACTTTGCACATGGCCCACAAGAGAAGATGCCATCCGCTCTCCTCCCCTCTCCTCTTCCCCCTTGTGCCACCGTCTGCAGTTCCTTTCAGAGTTGCATCGCATCGCATTGCGTCGTCGTCGCGTTGCATCCCCCAGTTTTGTTTCGTTTACTTTTGCAGCTCGCTCGACTCGTTCATTTTTATGTCACTGGACAAATGTTCAACAATTCTGCATAGGCAGTGCTTTACCACCCCTTCCCCCAACCCTTAGCTGCAGCTATCGACACGAAGTCCACGATGGAGGCACCTGCTGAAAATTTGGCTTTACTACCCATATATATTTTTTTGGTTGGTTGGTTGTTGCCTCTTTTTTGGCACTTTCTCCTGCCCAGTTTGCCGCTTGACCGGCGCCGCCTCCCCCTTTAGCCATCCATTAGCAACCCCATTACCAACCCCCACACCCTTTCTCCACCTTTGCGCATTCATCGTCCGAGTTTATGGCACTTTTGGTCTATTTCGAAAATATTTATTTGACAATTTTCATTGCATTGTATCGCAAAAGTTCTTGAGCCAAATTCTCGTCACGCCCTTTTGACCATGCCACGCCCCCTACTCCCACTCCCACTCTCACTCCCACTCACTCTCACGCCCCCTTCGCCAGTGTTGTGTCGTTCTTCATTTGGGATTTTGTACTTCTGGCTAAAGTTGCATGCGTCTTGTGCACAATTTTAACACTTCTTGTGCAAATTTTATGCAGTTTTCTTTTTGAAGTCTTCTTTTTTTTCCACGCTGTTGTTGTTAACTTTGCCAACAGTAGTGCTGCTTCTTGTTATTGTTGTTGTTGTTGGTGTTGTTGACTGTTTGTAAAAATTTGCATACTCTTTTCCTCTTTCTCGCTGCTCTGTCGCTACTTTCATGTCTGCGTAGCCACAATTAAACTTTACGACTGCAATTTTCATAGCGTGCTTTCTTTATTTACATTTACATTTACATTTACATTTACATTTATTTTTATTTTTTTCACTTTTATTATTATTTTTGTATATACACAATATATGTACCATAAATAGATTTGTTTCTCTTTTTTTGGCAAAAGTTTCTTAAAATTTAAAGCGTTTGTTTGGCATGCTAAGTTTTTTGCGGGCAGGCGCATAATCAACACAGTTGCCACCTCTTTAACACTTAATACTTCGACGACGACGACGACGACGGCAAAAGTTTCGCATCGCGGTGGAAAATTCAAGTGCGAGTCATGAGGAAATTCACTACTTCGATTGCGACATATGGAAAGTTGTACGAGTATTGAAGACACATGGGGCAAATTGACAGACGCTTCCGCCTGAGGCAGAGACCGAAAGAGATTGGGTTAGGAAGACAAAAAGCTGCCGCTGGGCAAACCAAATGCTGTGGCAAGGCTTTGCTTTTATTTTATTTTATTTCTTTTTGTTTTCGGGGGGCTGTCTCAATGCTAGTTAGGCTCGGGGCCTAATTAGCTGATGCGGAGAGCAGAGGCAGAGACGCTTGGTTAAAAGCAGAATGGAGTAGAGTGGAGAGGAGTGGAGTGGAGGGAAGGGGAGGAAGGGTGGATCCCTTTTCATTGATATTTGATTACGTGGGCCATATGGCAAAACAATGAGCCTTTTGTCAAAGCGACTCTCGCTCCTCTTCTTCCTCTTCTTCCTCTTCTTCCCAGCCTGGCCTTTTATTTTGTGTGATTTTTCTCTACTATTTTGTTGCCCCCTCCTGTGCTTTGCTTTCTTTCCTCCTCTCTACTCTTCTTTTCTTCTTCATACTTTTTTTTTTTTTGGTCTCGGCGTTTTGGGAGAAAAGAAAAAAGGCCGCGGGCGGTTTGTTGCGGCGTCTGTCGCTTGACATTTGATGTCGCTTTGAAGCTGCAGCGTTTTGCCTCAGATTTCAATGAGTGCCACACCACACACTGACAATGAGCCGCTGCTTGCTCAAAATATGTGGCAGCCACTTGATCAAAAGATGGCAACAAGAGAGGTAGACTTTGAGTCTCAGTCTCAGTCTCAGTCCGCAGAAATAGTCGGACGATTTGCTTATGCTTATGCCAACGGCAACGACAACGGCAATGGTTAACTGCCATTTGATACGCTGATGGTAGTCAGGTAGTCAGCGATGCGTGGGAGAGCAGAGAAAGATACTCGCAACATACGAAATTGTTAATGAAGCATTAAGCATTGGCCTCAAGGATGAGACTGACACTGAGACTGAGACTGAGAGGATGCGGATGCGGCACCACAGCAACAGCAGCAGCAGCAGCAACAACAACATTAACAACTTCACATTGAGATACACAGTCACAGCTACAGCTAGAGATACAAAGATAAAGATACACTTACAAACAGTTCGTTCGCTCGGCCTGTGAACGGAAATTGCGCTAAGTGCCCTGGCACGCAAAATAAACATTGGCTCGCCGTTCGTCTGCGAGCTGCAAACTATAGTTTGCTAGCCTTTAATATGAGTCCTGTTTGCCACTCTCCCCCCTCTCTTTCTCTTCCTCGCTCTTTCTGCCTGCCTGCTGTTTTTGCTCTTTAGCAGCAAGGGGCGCTGCCATTTTGGGTGCAACACACTTTCAAGTACTCGAACTGACTCAAAGCGGCAGCTATATAATTCCCCTTTACCTTTCCTCCCATTCTCTTTCCCGTTCCCATTCCCATTCCCTTTCCCTTTCTCGTTGCCTTGCCCTTCTTACATTGCTTCTTCTTTACAGCTGTTGTTGTTGCTATTTTTTTTTCGCTTTTTTTGGGAGGGTGCAGTGCATTAACCCCACTGAATGGGGGGCTAACAAAGCGACCACAAGGACTGTCAAAGGACTCGTTTTGCACAACGCACTTTGGTTGCTCTCTCTCTCTCTCTCTGTCTCTCTCCTCCTTCTCTCTTTGTGTTCTTCGTACTATTCATTTTCTAAGGAATATATGAATCTTTACTCTACTCTAAAATCCTGTGCTATCAATAATATTTAAATAAGATATATATCTTAAAATATACTTTAAATATTAATAACACGGATGGAATAATTTATAATATTTTAGTTTTCATTCATGGTTTATCTTATAAATTATTTGATGTGAAGATTTAGTTTTTCTTGCATATAACACAACATACAGCTATGTTCATATGTAATGTGTTACATATGTACATATATAATCCCCTAAATCGTTTGATATTTATTACTTGTAAAATATTTGATACTCATAAAATACTTTATACATGTAGAGCACATGATAGTCATAAAATACTTTAAAATCATAAAAGTTTTCATACTCATAAAATACTTTATACCCATAAAATAATTTATACTCATAAAATACTTTACACCTATAAAATACTTTATACTCATAAAACATTTTATATTTATGAAATAGTTTGTAATTATAAAATAATTTATACTCATAAAATACTTTATACCTATAAAATACTATATAACTATAAAATACTTTATACTCATAAAATATTTGTTGAACTTATAAAATACTTTGTATTTATGAAATACTTTACAGTTTATTTCATAAAATAAAATAAAATATTATTTTGATCTAAGTTGTTTCCAATTTGTAATTAGAAAGTAAACGCTTCGAGTAATACAATTATTGTATGCAAGTTTCTTCAGATATTAGAATTATCATAAAAATAATAATGTGTACAGTTGTTAAGCTTTCAAGATTCATTTAAACTTTAAGCAAGTAAAGGATAAATGCATATGTCGATCACAAAATCGATTTCATAGCTTAGCAAATGCAACATAAAGATGAAGAAACTGGCGTTTCTTCAAAAATGTCATCGCACTGTTAAAAAGGAGTTATAGATGATGTTAGCAGAGATTTGTCCGTTGCATGAAATCAAAGCTGACTCTGTTCTCTCCACATGCCACTTGCCTCTTGCCACTTGTCACTTGCCTCTTGCCTCTTGCGTTGTGTGCATTTTTGCAGCTGCTGCTGCTGCCTGACACCATCATAATACCCAACCGGGGGCTATAAAAAGGGCCAACAACCGCAGTTGCAGGTCTCTTCGCTAGTTTCCCTTCTTTATTTCGGGTTTTGTGCTTTACTTTTCTTTTTTTTTGCCATTTCACTCCAACTCTCGGTATGTGCGTTGTTTTTTTTTGTTTTTGTATTTTGTTGTTTCACTTTGGGGGAGAGCCCAAAGTCGTGGCTTTGATTGAGAGGCAACAGCAACAGCAGCCAGAACCAGAACTAGAGTCAGAGTCAGAGTCAGAGTGAGAGTCACAGTCAGTCAGCCCCAGCACAAAAGCTGGGGAAACCTGTGACTCGGCTGCTGCTGCTTCAGCTTTGGGGTCCCGGACTCAAGTCATTAGGCTCGCAATGTACGGATAGTCCTTCCTAGTCGTCCTTTGTTTGACAATTTTGTGCCCGAAAAAAGCGAAAAAAAAAGCGAAAACATCAACAACATGAAACAAGAAAGCGAAACGAAACGAAACCAAACGAAACCGTGCAGTCATTGTGTGTGTCTTAACCTGGCCAAAAAGGGGAGTATGTGTAGTTGTCGGCGTGGGCGTGGCCAGGAAGCAAATGTCAGCGCGCTTAATTTTGTGTGCATGCGAGAACGCCAGCTGAAAGGAGCCAAAGTCGCGAGCCACCGAGAAGTCGGGGGGAGAATTACATAAAAAATATTATAATAAATTCAAAAAAAAAAAAAAAGTAGTAAAAATAGAAAAACTCGAAAGAGAGGAGAAACATAGAAATACTTGGCGCAAAGGGCGCGGTTGCCAAACACACACACACATACACACACATATTTACTATGTGTGCTGCAAGTGGCAAAGGCAAAAGTTGCAAGTCGTTGCCTTGCAGCAAGCACACACACACACACACACACACACGATATTATTATGACGACGACAAGTTCCGGGTAATATAGAAAGAGAGAGTGAGAGAGAGAGAGAGAGGGCAACTGTTTTGCCAACTTGTCTACTTAATCCAATGTGGGGGAGTTAACACCAAGGCACAAACTTAAAGGGTCATTCATTTTAATATGCCACACGATGCACGCATGGCCAGCAAACAGCAGCAGCAGCAGCACCCCAACAGCCAACAGCAACGGCAGCAACACCACAAAGCAATTGGCCCGTGTTTCATTACGTTGCTTCCCGCTTTCCCCCCTCTCTCGCTCTCTCTCTCTGTTGCTCTCTCCACCTGCAACACATTGGAATATTTGCATAAATTAATTACAAAACGCTGCCGCAGTCGCTGCCAGCATTAACTGCGTCCAAGTCCAAATGTGCGTAACTGGCAGCGGTAAAAGCGGAATTGGATATCGGATGGGGCACCACACCGTCCATTCAGGGGTGGGGGCAGGGGCAGGTGCGGGAGGGGCAGCATTTGTATTTGTATGGGTTATGCTGGGGGATTTGCGAGCATTGGGGTTGTCAAGGTAAACTTTTTTAATTATGAAAATTAAGTGCAGCGACTACTGCAATGAGAGGGAAACTTTGTCAACGCCCGCACATGAGTGTGTGTGTGTGTGTGTGTGTGTGTGTGTGTGTGTGTGTGTGTGTGTGTGTGTGTGTGTGTGTGTGTGTGTGTGTGTGTATACCTTTAGTGTACATGTGTGTGTGTGTGTGCACACGACCCAAACGTAGCGCAAAAGCTTCGCTCAGTCCCCGAAATTGAAAGCTGTTTTCTAAATTGGCAACAACAGATGTTGACATTAATTGGAGTCCATTGTTAATGAATGTGAATGTGAATGTGAATGAACGTGAATGCACGACTCGTATGAATGTTAATGAGTGCGCTACACTATTCACACGCCACACACACACCGCATTACAGCCAAAAAAAAAAAACAGGAAAAAAAAGCCAAAAATAAAAATGTAGAAAATACTTGTGGCAAATATTGCAAGCACATTAAATAAAAGTTATACAATTCTTTACAACAAATTGTATAGAAAATGTGATGTGAATGCATATGAATACAAATGTATTCGTCTCATTAATTAATAATTGTCGAATACGCTAAAAGTGTAAATTAGAAATCTCTTGTGGAAAATAATCTAGTGCGGATGCCATAAATATTTTGTGTACTATTTGTGACATTATTAATAAATATTATTTGGAAAATTCTTGTGTCAAAATAAGTATTTGTCTTGTCTCAATAAAGTTTATAATTTTTGTAAAATATTTTACTTTAAAGAAATTTATATGAATAACAATTTATTAATTGTAAATCAGAAATCTCTTGTATAATAATAAACAATTGTCCTAAATATTTTGTATGATTTTCATACATAAAAAAAAGAATTAAATATTATATAAAACTTTTATAACTTTTATATATATATATTGAACCAATTTCTTAAGATAAATTGAATAAAATAATGTAAAGCTAAAATGCTTGAAAATAAATTGAATAAAATTGTATTTGACATCCATATTCACATAATTAGTTGTATTCTTCATATTAGAAATAATTATTCTATATACTGATAATATAAACTGGAAAAATCATTTTCAACTATTCGCCACATTAAATGAAATTCAAAAACAAAAAATTTTTTAAAATAAATTGCATAAAATTGCAATCTGAATTTATTGTGTTTGTCTCAAAGCTTGAAAATTGAAATTAATTAAAAGAATTTTGAAGTACACATAAAGTATAACTTATGTGACTTTAATGTATTCGTTATTAATGATTATGAATTGCTTTAAGCTAATTGCCATGCTATGAATGCGTATGAATGAAATTGAGTCAAAATATTCAAGATATATTCAGTGATCTGAATGCGAATAGCATTTAAATCAAATGCATGAAATGACCAAAAATTTGCATTTGGCTTGAATACAAAATGTATTCATACTTGACATGCATGAATCTAACAAATAAATAAATGAATATTTGTATGTTGTGTTGCCTGTTGTTCGTTGTGTGTGATGTCATTAAAATCCAATCTACTGTAACAAATGATGCATATTTTATTCATTATTCACTTCGCTTACAATTGTGAGTCACTTTTAAATATACTACAACTTTAACTACCATTCATATTAATGGGTACCCGCATTACTCAAAAAGCATTCACTCCCCCCAAAAAGCGAATAGTTTTGACTTTGTCCCTCCACCTGACTGAGTCGAAGTTGGAGGCTGACTCGGAGTCTGAGTTGGAGTTGGAGTTGGAGTCTGAAATGTGAGTCACTTGTTTGGCTACTTTCTCGTGGCGCAACTATTCATGCACTGGACCAGAAAGAGGGGGACAGCAAGATAAATGGTTAGATAAAAATAAAGACAGAGAGCGAGAGAGGAAGAAGCAAGGCAACGCCTCCGCCTTCGCCTCTACCTTCGTCTCCATCTCCATCTCCGCCTTAACAATTCCAGAGTAAATCACGCCAATCACTCGACAAAAGTTTTGCATAACAAAAACAAAAGCACAAAAGCACAGGAAACACACGAAAAAAAATACACACACACACACACAATGAAACGAAATGATAGATAAAAAAGTAATGGCCAATAAGTGAGTCGAGTGGATAGGAGAGGATAGAGAGAAAGAGACAAAAAGATGAAGCAGAAGGACGAGGTAAGTGGAGCGAGGCAATGTTAATGAGTCTTTGTCATTGTTTTTGGGGAGGAGGAAAAACGTCGCTTTCCATTCATAATTCGATACAGATGCCATCATAAACTGTGCAACGAGCTGAGAGGGATTCGACCAGACCTAAACACACTATAGTTGGCTCCTATCTCCATCCACTCTCTCTCTCTCTCTCTCTCAGTCTCTCTCTGTCTTCTTCTATCTGCTCTGTCGGACTGTGTAAAAAGTATTTTCAACTTTTGGCCACATGCTTCATTTATCACAAATTCATTTATCATTTGTCGTCACACACACACACACACACACACAAACAGTAGCAATGTGAATTTGAATCGCAATGTGAGTGTGAATGCGAGTATGTGTCCCAAACAGTAGCAGCAGCAGCAAAAGGAAGTCGCCACGAAATAAGCCCTAAAAAAAACTGGGAGGCAGACGAAGAAAAATGATAAAGCAACAGCCCAACCAACATTGCATTGCAAGGGGATGATGGAGCGGCTCTATTTCGCATAGCTCGATAAAAATGTTGGCGGAAAAGCAAGAGCACCCAATCCCAAGCCAACAGCAAATGCAAGCCAAAATAAAAATACATTAAAAAAAACGTCAAACGACAAGAAAACAAGTAGGAAAAAGTCAGAAAACTTCATTGAAGTGTGCTCGACTGCGAGATACCCGCTACTCATTTACAATAAAAGATCTACAGTGCGGTATTATCAATTAAATATACCAACAAATACTGAAATATACGAGAAGCTTCTAGCATATTTATATCTTAATAAAGCCAAACAGTTCGTAATAATCGTGAAAATATACCGAATAAATATACCAAACAAATACTGAAATATACCAAAAAATTTATTTCGCATTTCAATATTGCAATCAACGAAAAACTGTGTGGTATTATCGTGTAAATATACCGTAATAATACTAAAATATATCAAAAAAATATATTTCAAACATTTAAATCTTAATGAGGCCAAACAGTCTGGTATTAGCGTGAAAATATACCAAAATATTATACCAAATATATACTGAAATGTACGAAAAACTATTTTTCGAAGATTTAAATCCAAATAAAGACAAACAGTTCGGTATTATCGTGAAAATATATCAAACTAGTATGTCACAAAAATACTGAATTTTTTTGAATTTTGACATACTACTGCATTCAAAATATACCATAGAATACCAAACCAATGAAGACCCGACAGCTGCAGACGGTTTTTGTCATTCAAAAGTAAAAGGTATTTGTTGAATATCATCTCAAGTGTTGGTGCAAAGTTATTATACCCTTCTACCCTATGGGTTGTTAGTATAAAGAGCAAGCACAGAAATTTCAAAAGTTCTGATACCCTTGTGTATCAATCGCAGGTTGAACTGCAAGTAACAAAAGAAAACTTGAAAAACTGCACAGCTTACAAAAAGATTTTCTCAAGTTCTCAGCACAAAAAAAAGACGAATACCATATAAAAATTGAAGTTGCAAAATCAACAACTAAATCAAATTCATGCACAATTATTTTGGACAGCGTTTAGGGACGACAATTAATGTGGACAGCACATTAAATTGCAATTACTTGCGTAATAGTAATTAAAAAATATATGCAATTACCGGTAATAAGTTTTTAATTCTCATTTAATTATGTGTGCAAACATCTTTATAAAGTTATTGTGCCCCTCTCTCTTTCTCTCTCCCGTCATGCGCGACTTGTTCGTGTTGCTAATACAAAACGAGTAGAGCAAAAGAAAAAAAAAAATACAACATCAAAAATACGGGGCAAAAAGAAAAAAAAAGCAAATCAAATAAAGAAAAAGGTCAGGAAAAGCTTCGAAAACACAGTCGAAAAGTGGGCGAAAAAAAAGCAGGCAAAGAAAAACCGAAACCGAAATATATCCCAACGAAACGAAGCGAAAATAAAATTTCCAGCTAATGACAAAAATTTCCGGTTTCGGCAACAGCCAACAGCAACAACAGCAACAACAGCAACAACAACGGCAACGGCAAATGGCAATTTTGTTGGCGCTGGGCGCAGGAAGAGACAAGCGTATCAGCCAAAAGAGACAGAGACAGGGAGCCAAAAAAAAAAAAAAAAAAAAAGAAGAAAAACACGGCCAAAATGCGCGCGACTAATGATAAACTTCGCATACGGAACAACAACAAAAGTGAAAGTGCGCAATTTATGGCCTGACAGCGACTGCAAGACGGCAAAGGATATAATCGCAAGAAGTTGAGGGGAAGGGGGAGGGGAATGGAAGGGGCAAGTGATTCGCTTGGCACACAAATCAGTTGGCGATTAAAAACGCCAGCAAGTCGCTGGCAAAGTTGACAGACACCAACTCATTACCCATTAATTACTCGATCGCCACACTGCGCTCCCTAGTGTAATGCTCACAGCTCTGCTCATCGTATATGGTATATGGTTATTTATCCTGGTTCAATTACAGCGCTATACGAGTGTATTCAATACACTCGTGGGTATTCATTCACATTTTCTCACACTTCATTTGCCGCTAATTAGCGAGCTCAACTCGAATCGAGAGAGCGAATGCGAGTGCGAGAGAATCTATGGAATTTCAAAAGCTTTTTGCCCAGATACGATCCATTCAAACACACACACTCACACACACACACTTGAGTGTATTTGAGTGTATTCATATATATACATATATATTTATTGGCAGAGTGGAAAACCCTTTTTGCGATTTGGTGCGCGTGCGTCGCACGTTTGACGGCACATTTTGCGGCGGATTGGAATGTTAAGTGCTTCGACTGTTCGCTCAAAAGGTGTTGCCCAAGGTGTTGCACCTCCCTCTCTGCTCCCTCCCACTCGCACTCGATGAAAAAAACAACGAAATACAACTGAAACCATAACATAAACCGAGTGCGAAATTTGATGAGGGGCGCGGCAGACACTTGAACTGAAGCGTGCAGCGCTAAATCCACGTAGGTAATAAGGTAATGGCAATGCTAATGGGTAATGGGTATGCTGTAATGGGTAATGGGTAATGGTTAATGGCCAAATGGCCAAGCGATGGGCATTGAGTAATTCAAGCCAAGCCAAGCCAAGTCAAGTCATGCGTCTGCCTCTTTTTTAAGTGGTTTTTTGTTGTTTTGGCTTTTGGTTTTTGGTTAAAATTGCTTTCATTTTGTGGCCAACATTCCGCGAATCGCAAATGCAGTTTGTGTGGGCGGTTGTGGGCGTGGCAGAGCGTTAGCGGTTTGTATTGTGTCTCAAAAACATTCAAGTACTATTTGTACTTTGTGAATTGAATGCAAGTCAATGTTTGGAAAACTTACGCAAAAATACGGATTTTCATTTTCCTTTTAGTGTATTTATTCATGTTGCTATTCGTTATGAACAAACTGTGAATACTCTAGAAATTCATAACAAGTATTTCGATAAAAGCAAATATATCAAATGAATACGAAAATATATCAAAAGTTATAATTGGTATATCTATATACAAGTCGAGTTCGAAAAGGTTTGTGCAGTACAGTGCGGTTTTATTCTAAAAAAATATACTAAATAAATATACCAAGAAAATACCGAAAATATATCAAACGATATACCCTATATCAATATACTAGTCTAGTTCAAAAATGTTGGTGCAAAACAATGCGTTGGTATTCTTCAAAAATACCATAGCAATACGAAAATATACCAAGAATTCTAACTGGTATATCGATATATGAGTCAAGTTTGAAAAGGTGTGTCGAAACAGTACGGTATTATTCTAAAAAAATATAACTATATTATTATACAAAAAAATGCAATATGATACCAAAGGCTACATTTGGTATATCGATATACTAGTCAAGTTGGAAAAAAATCGCTTAAAACGTTAACACTTCAATTACGCTAGCGATTTCTGTGGCATTCCTTCTACTCTATTTGAAGCGGGTATAACAAAAAAAAACATTTAAGCAGTCGCTGCTACATTTTTCTCTTGTTTGATTTTTAAGAAATGTTGCAAAAATAGTTTTAATGTCGCATTAGCGCATTCATTGATTCATTTATAACCCATTTTGTTATGCTTTGTGCTACTATTTAATGCTGTGAATAAACTAGAAATTCCTCGAAAACACAAACATTTAAATACATGAATGAGCTGTGAATGCATCCACAAGTGCACTCGCATTATTCATGAGTGCACTCAACGAAATGTAGTGTGCAGCACAATCGAACAAACGAACGAACGAACGAATAAATGAACGAATGAACCAACTAATACGCTAGTACCCTAGTTGCAATCAATGTGCCAAACAAAAATTAAAGAGACACAAAATAAAAGTGAAGTGCACTCACTTCGCACACTCACGAGTGACAGACAGACAGACAGACAGACAGAGAGACAGCTAAGTAATTGGGCCATCCATTTGGGTACTCGTTGGCCCATTCAATCGCAATTATTTGGCAAATTCGGTTTAAATCAAAAGCATTAAACATACTGAGTACATGAACATGTATGTACGAGTATGTACATATATCAAACCAATTGCAGCAATGCGATTCATTGAATCAAGTTGTTCAATGCCTTTTAGCCAAACTCCATGATTTGGTCTAGACAGTCTCAAGATGCCCACGAGTGTGTGTTCGAGTGTGTCGAAAAGGTTTGTGTGTATGTGTGTGCGTGTGTTTCGAGTGTGTTTATAAATCTACTCAATACTCGCTCGCTCGTCGCATATGAATTTGTTTTGTTGGCATGTTGTTATGCTGTTTGTATGTGCGAGTTTGTATGTAAATCAACGCACATTTTCCCACGTCGTTTCAACAAAAAAGCCAAAACTCATTTATCAGCGGCATTTCAACAACAAACAACAAACAACAAAAGCGGCCCACATACAACAGCCAACAGCCAACAGCCAACAACAACAACCAACCAACCAACAAGCAACAACCAATAACAACAACTACAACAAACTACGCGTCAATGCACAAGAAATGAGCAGCATCATCATTTATAGAGAGCATAGGCTCAACCTCAACATCCATATCCACATCGACATCAAGCACACACACACACACACACACACATTTGTATTAAACTTTATTTTTCGATGTATATGTTATATGTAGATGATGATTATATAGTGCGCTATTTGGCCATGGGCGACATGCTTATTATCGACTCCGGTTTTTGGCGTTTTCAGCGAGTTTTTTTTTCGTTTTTTCTTGTGTTCTGTGCTGTGTTTTTTATACCCTCACCAATTAGAGTATTATCAATTGATCTAATAAAGGGGTAACGCCTGAGCAATATCAAGTTTTCACATCATTAACAACAAAATGTGTTGCACTTATTAACCATAGAACATTAGTCAAAATCACTGAATATAACTATGCGAACTAGGCTTTCTGTGAAGTAAACGCACTGAAATTTGTTTAAGTAATTGCATACTATAAACATTTAATTATACATGCAGCAGATCAAAGATTAACAACATAGAAATGCTCGGTTAAGCATAATATAATTTAGCATTGCGTTGTCCATATTCAACTTACTACAAAATATGTTAGAAATGGAATTTAAGCTTTTACAAAGAATTTGGAGTTTTCTTTTAATTTATTCCCAGAATATACACAATAAATTGGTTTAAACTTGTTTTATAACAATCTTTAACTAGGAAGAATATAATTGCATTAAAAACATATTCAAATTTTAAATATTTTGGTTTCAATATTATTTTATTTCTTATCAGAATAAACACATATAATAAATCATTTGAGCTAGTATTTTAAGTAGAATAAAATTGCATACGAACACTTTATTCAACTTTTAAGTATTTCATTTCAAATATCATTTCAACTTATGCAACTAAATTAAAATTTCTTTAAATCTTTTCAGAATATGAATAAGGAATAAAGAATCTTTTTGAGCTACTTTCATCCTAAAATTTTTAATACAAAGAAAAGTAAATGGTGATTTATTGGCATCAATTTGAAGAGTATTTTGACTTCTCCATCAGCAGCAGCTTTGTTTCATTTATTGTTCTTTTTTTGTGTGTGTTTTTTCATTGCTTATTTGCTATTTATTTATTGTTGACCCAGACGCCATATAATTTATGGCCAACATTTAATTGCAAATTTGTCCTTTCAAGAAGAAATTGGCACAGATGCGCGACGAGCCTAAAAAACATTGCATATTTTAGAGTATTTACACATGTATGAAGTGTGTGTGTGTGTGTTGGTGTGTGTGTGGGGCCTATATATTACATTTAATGACTACAAAATTGTCATTAGACACGGCGCATAAACTTCAACAACATCAACAACAACAACAACAATAACAAAAAGAACAGCGACCACAACAATGAGAGCAAACAGAGCGCATAGTTCTTTTATGCTTCGAACATTCTTTTATAATGTTGTTCGTGTATGCTTATTTTGTTGTTGTTGTGTGTTTTTTTGTTTTTTTTTGTCATTCTTGATTCTTGGCTCATCATATTTCATAATTTGTACAGCACTTATGAGCGAAAAGGAAGCAGCTATCGATGGTCATCGATTTATGAGGCCCCCATTTAATTGATTTTACAACTTGACTGGTTCGCGCGAGACAAAAAGAGAGAGAGAGAGAGAGAGAGAGAGAGAGGGGGAGTTGAATCGTCTTCGTGCCTATAACCACTTTGAAATTCAAATCATGAAAGTGTTAAGAAAGCGAACAGGCCCAGGCCAGGCGAGGCCCAGTCAAGCGACCAAGCCAAACAGGCAAAAAGAATAAGAATACACAAACATACATATGTATACGAGTATGTGTATATAAAACCCTAGAGAACCGGACTCTAAACAGGTTCTGTCAGCGAACTGTGAAGAATTTTTAACCTGCCTTTTGCCTGCCTCAAACACACACAAAAAAAAAAAGAAGTCCGAGAGTCGGGAGTTCGCTCGATGGTGTGTAAAAAGGCAGCAAAAGAAACCAGTTCTCAATAATAAAAACTAATTTATTTACTAGGTGTAGTAAGGTACAAAACACACATATGTAAGTAGAAAATGACAGACACAAAAAAAAAAACATACAAACATAATACGAACCCGAAAAGAACTGAGCCGAGGGAGATGAAAAGAAAGAACCTCAACATCAACCTCAACCTCAAGCATGGGCGACAAAACAGTTGATCAGAAACTGCGTGTGTGGCTAATCAGAATCAAATTGATTTAAATTTGAATGGTTCGATGAGTAAAGTGCGCGGCAGTCGAAGCAGAGAGAGAGAGAGAGAGAGAGAGAGAGAGGAGAAGAGTCGGAAAAGTGAGAAAAGCGATAAGCAGGGGCAGCCAATTGTTTGTTTGTGTGTTTGGACTATTTGGAAAGAAATAAAGGTAGATATCTGATGCATATTTGCATAACATTTAACAAAACAAAATCGAAGGACAGAGACAGGTAGAGCCAAAGAGATATACTATATGTAGATATAGGTGGGTGAGAAACTAACCATACCATAAAAAGTTGCGATGGCATAAATCATTTCAAGCGTATTACTGTTATTCATACCCCGCGCTCACTTTGCAACAAGTTGGCAGCACCGTCGTCCGTCGTCCGTCGTTTAGTTATTTAAACACGAAATTCACATCATTTTATCCGTATGTAAATATCCGTATGTAAATCACGGAAAAACTGCTGCTCGCATTGTTATGAAAAAAACGAAAAACGAAAAACGAACGGAAAAATAAATACAATTCGAGAATCGAAAATCGAAATATAAGTGAAATTTCCATATAATTTGTAGGGTCTTTCGGTTGGAAACACACACATTTTCCATAACATGCACATGCTAATTGCCGCTGGCTCCGTTGACACCTACTCCATAAGTACTACAATATATGTGTATTTTCATCGCTCAAATAATTGAGGTAATTCTTCAGTCGCGTCGGAATAATTCCAGCTTCCAGATTGTTAGATCAGAGTTCAGAGTTGAGTTTGAGTTTGACTTTGCCATTTGCCATTTGCCTGTTGAGTGGTTGCTGCTGCATTCTCCAAAAAAGGTCAGCTTTGTGCTGCTTTTTGACCATCAACTGAACAACAAACGACATGGAATCCTTTTGAGTGATATGCAAATGGGAAAACAGTTCCCAAGCCAAAACAATCAAACTGAACACAACAGAACAGAAGAATGATTTTGTCGAATGAAATCAGAAGTAATTTGTACGCTGGCATTTAACTGAAATCAAAATAAATAATTAATGATCAAGTTGCTTGCTGAAATCATAAAATCAACTGACAACAACATCAACAAAATGCTAGAGATGCAAAGTTACGATGGAACAAAAGAGAACAACAAAAAAACAGAAAAAAAAAGAAGAGCAGCTGCAGAGAAAAGTTCAGTTGGATGCAGACACGGGGCGAACCACAAAAGTAACTTAAAGATACAAAATCTGTGTAGCCACCGAAACACAAGCGAACGGATGTCAGCAGCGGCCCATTTAACAGCAAAAGAAATAAGAAGACGCCAAGACGCTGAGACGCTGAGAACGAGAACGCGAACGCGAACGCTGCGAACAAGTTGAAGCGCAAACTTTTGCGCTCACTTTTGACGTGTGCTTAGCCCCGGCCATTAGATAGACCCCGCAGCAAACAAAGCGGCGCCAAAGATACTAAAAACACCAAACGAAGATACACAGCGAGCCAACTGCCAACTGCCAACTTCCAACAGCAGCAGCAGCAACAACAACAACAACTGGCAAGAAAACTGACAAGTAGCAGCAACTGGGCAACCGGGCAACGGGGCAACGGGGCAACTGGCAAAAGCTGGCAACACGAGCAAAACTGGTAAGTGGCAAATGGCAATGGCAAATGGCGGCGCCCCCGTCGCTGGTTGACAACAGGTGGCAATTCTAAACAGACTCAAGATATCAGACCACCTGCCCACTGTCCACTTACCTTTGGCTGCTGCAAATGAGTTTCTCTCCCTCTCTCACTTCTCCTTTCCTTTTCTTTCCCCTAGCTTAGGTTTTCGTTTTCTTTTCTTAGTTTAGTTTTTTGTGTTGCTGTTGATCAAATTACCTGCAAGATGAAAGAAAAATAGATGCACTTTTAGCTTGAAATGTAACTTGACATTTTCTGTTAAGCTTATGTCTAAAATAAATGAAAAGCGTCAAGAAATTGTGAGAACAATTTGCGGAAATATATTACCAAAAAATGTTTCACAACTAAAATATAATATATTATCATCACATAGTAAACATAAAATAAATAAATATAGTTAATATAGGAGTAGAAACATATTAGCTATTTTTCAGAAAATAATTTCAATATAAATATTCAATTGTGAGAACAATTTGCGGAAATTTATTAGCATATTATACTAGTATATTATTATAATAAATAAGTATTATAATAAGTAATATGTAATTAATAAATATAGGAGCAGAAATATATTAGTTCTCAATGCTTCCAAAAAAGTTTCAAGAAACAATTCTAATAAAATAAAAGCTTTTGTGAAAGTGAATCATTTAAAAAAAAAGTTGAATTTATTTTAATTTTCTTCGGCTATTCTAAATATTTAAGCACTTTTCCACATAATCTATTAAGAACTAATTTATATCAAAATATTTCAAATTTATTCGTAATATAGTTTTTGTTCTCTCAACGCCTCTCTTTTATACAATCTTTATTATTATTATTATTACAAATAAGTGATAAATACATAAGGTATAATTTCGTATGCAAATTATTTACATAAGTGTAATATTTTCTCAATTCTCTGTTAGTTATACAAATCAAATTTATTTCCGCTGGATCGTTTATCAAAATTATTGAGTTCTCTTTTCCAAGAAACTTTTCGGGGCTCGAAATTAAATTTGTTCTCTTTCTCTCTTATTCTCTGACTTGCTGGAATTCGCCAATATTTCCATCTATTCTCATTTTTTTTTGGGGGCCGAATAGTTTCAGTATCACAATGTTCGAAAGCAAACGCTGTGACGGGGATAAGAATGCCCATTTGACCCATGACTTTTGTGTGAAACAAATAAAATAAACTAAGCAACAACGCAAAAAAAAAAAGCAGAAAGAAAAAAATGCAGAAAAAACTTCAAGTTCAATTTCTTTGTTCGTGTTTTAATCCATTTAAAAAATGAAGAAAAGAAGCAGGCAAGAACGAAAAAAAAAAACTACAAAATAAAGTTGAAACTTTTGCTAGCCTTGCGAAAATTTCCAAACTCGTAGCGCAAAAAAAAAAGAAACGAAATATATAATACGATATATAAAAAAGAAGAGAGAAGAAAAAAAGCCACAAGAGAGGAAGGAGGAGGAGGATGAGGAGAGAAAACAGTCCAAAAGATACTCAATCGAATTAAAATGCATTCGAGTAGCAATGACACTGACACTGCCAAAAAGAAATTTGTGTGCGTGGCCAAGGCGGCAAGGCTGGCAAGGCTGGCAAGGGGCGTGGCAAGGGGCATTGGGGCAGATACACAGATACAAGATACGCAGCCCGACATGGTGGCAGCAATGGCAACTGCGACAGCGACAGCGGCTTAAACTGTGGCAAAAGTTATTGTAACTTTGCCCGCAGCTGCGACGACAATGTTGGCTTGACAGGGAGTGAGGAGTGAGGAGTGAGCGGTACTATCATGCCGGGGGGCGGGTTCAGACTTGGACATGGACGGAAGGGAGGAGGTGGCACAGGCAGATGAATGTTTTTAGGAGACGCACGACACGCGCCTACTGACTGCCACGCATTTCCTTTCTGACCTCAATCGTTCGTTGGTCGCAACTCCCGAAAATACAAATCGAGCTGGCTTTCTTTGTTGCAGCACTGCGAGGGGAAGGGGAGGGAAGGGGAGGGGACCACCCCTGGTAGAATGCGGCTGCCCTTTCCGTGTTTAAAAAGCATTTCTGTTCCAGATCAAGACGCAGCTTCTTGTCCGCTTTGCTTTGAACATTCATTCGCCGCGTTTTGTTTTTTTCTGCTGCTGCTTTTTTTGCTTCATATATTTACTCGCTCGATTCTTTTTGCTTTTTTAGCTTTTTTTCCCGGCCAGTTTTTGGCTCTTGGCTTACAAAGATGCTTTTAAATGATTAAACGCTGTGATTTCTTATGTTACCAGGGTCGGGCATGGCACTTTATACAATTTATTTTTTTTATTACATTCAGAGTTCGTTTGGCGTCGCTTTTGCTTTGCTTTGCTTTTCTTTTGTTTCATTTTTTTTTTCTCTGTGATTTCACATGGGTGACATTTTTAAGCATACGCTGATTCATTTTGCCATCGCACAGCATCAACTTCATCATCATCATCATCATCATCATCATCATCATCAGCATAAAGATGTTAATAAGCGTTATACATGCTTTGATATGGCCATTTAGCTAATCGATAGATTTATATTTGAATGGCTGCGGCTTTTGTTCGCGTTGAGATAAAATCACAAAACAATTCATAAGAATTCATCGAAAATTTGACTACAAAATTAATTTAAAAGCGCAACAAATTCTCTTCGCTCTCTTCTTCATATAGTCTTTTACAGTTTGATTTCTTTTTTGTTCAGCCAAACGATATCAGCTTTTAAGTTATTTGAATTGCGTTTAACTAATTTGATTAAAGAAAAGAATACGAAATTTAATACGAAATCAATCATAAAATGAATTGCAATTATTTTCAACATGTTCTAAATACATTTATTATATTTTCTACGCTTTATCTAGAAATCAAAAGTAAACTTTTATTAAATTTATGGCCATAAGAAATACATTTTCTATATTTGTAGCGCATATTTTCAAAGCTAAACTCATGCCACAACTTGAACTTAAGGAACGTTGTTAATCTATTAAATTTTCCCAGGAATTATGCCGCTCTCTTGTTAAAATTTCGCTTTCGAACAGTGATGATTGCATAAAATGAGATGCCATGAGTACAAGTATTTTCTTAAATGACTTTCGCATAAACAACTCAACAGAATGTCTATTTGTTCAACGGGGCGTTTCAAGTTTCCTGTCAACGCAACGAGATGGTGGGAGCAGATCCTGCTTTGCTTGTCATTGAATACGACATTGACATTTATTTAACTTTAGCGACCGCAGATGCGTTGCCAACTCGATGACAAACTTATTATGCCATCAACATAGAAAACACACACAATGGAGGACAACAACAGTAACAAGGGAAAATGCTTTGGTCAAGTGTCTGGCAGTGAATTGGCAAAAAAAAAGAAAAAAATTATATATAAGATATGAGAGTGAGAATGAGAACGAGAGGGGGGAGTGAAAGATGACAAAACTCTTTTGTGGGCAGCCAAGCATGCAGCAACTTTGCCACCAAACAATTTGTCGAGCCTTTTTCAGTTGAAAATTTCAACGGTTTGTGTTATCAGCAATCAAAGCCAACTCACTTCCCATCCAGACAATGCACAAGCAATCTCTGCTCTATAATCTTGCCAGACTGATTGAAAAATCATTTGAAATGTAATATCCGTCGTTCGTAATGTCCGTAATAAGCCAAGTCCGCTCAATTAAAAGGATAAACTGCAGCTAACTGGCATTCAAACAAATACTTTACCCTTTTTTTTGTTTTCCCCCCTCGTTTTCCATCCAACTTCTCTAACAACTACCCTCTCGCTACCCTCTTGCCTGTTTTGTTGCCAAGGGCAGCTGCAAATCGAGCTGCCTTTTGCCTTTTGGGCCAAGCTACTTGCAATTGTGGCACTAAAATAGTGACATCAAATCAAAACCAATTATTGTGCCACTTAAAGTAAAACTACGAATGATAGAAGTCGCTTGTCATAAGCTCCTTAAAGGATTGCACTTGAACCGGTTCAACTCCGGGAGGAGTTTGCTTTGTTGTCCATTCTCTTAAGTCAAGTGACTTGAAATTAAAGTCAATTGCTTGTGGAAGTGCCTTCGAACCGGTACAGAAAAACGGTTCACCGCAATAATCCGAATCGGAGAAAGTAAATGAAAACACATTTACAAGTAAGTGACATTTTTAGTTTATCATAAGGTTTTAGAAGTTAAAATATTTCCAGAATTATTTATCGAAATATTTTTGAACCGGTTTAGAAAATTGGTTCACAGCTTTAGTCCGAATTAGAGAAAGCAAATGTAAACACATAAGTTAACAACACTTTTAGTTTATCATAGGATTTTAGAAGTTCAAATATTTCCAGAATTATTTATCGAAATATTTTTGAACCGGTTTCGGAAATTGGTTCACTGCTATAATTTGAATATATGTAGTTCTACAAAAAATAATTCTGTAATAACATTTATAAGTCGGTAATTTTTTTTAGTTATTCATAAAATTGTTCATCTCTTTGCATTTGAGCGAATGCAGCTCTAATCTTTATATAACTCTAGTAAACACACTTCAGGACGCACATTTTGCACCAATCGCATATACTCCATTGCCCAAAAGGGTATTTAAAATGGATGGCGCTTTTAATTCTTCATAAAATGACATAAATAGAGAATTTTTAGTTTGTCGCACGCGGCGCTGGGTAATAAAAGTTGGATAAACAGTCGTTAGTCGTTAAGCGGAAGGAAAAGCAGTAGACAAAAATAACACGAAAATGAAAGAGGAGAAGAAGCGCAACAACAAGAACAACAACAACAACAACAAAATTATATATAGAAATATCAACTGAAAAGAAGTTAAATTGCAGCTGAAATTGAGCTGGGCCCACAGTGAAGACCGAGTAAAAGGGCCAGAAAGTGGAAGGGAAACGGGAGCGAGAGCGAGAGCGAGAGAGAGCAGAGCTAAGGGATGCGATGATGGCAAGAAGATTCTACGAGAGTGAAATATAAGCTGAGCATCTTTTGGTAGCTAATGAGCAGCAAAGTTTCCGGCAAGCGACTCAATTCCGAGTAATTGGAAATCTCAATAAATTTCTAAATGATTTGTAATCTTTAAAAACACAAAAAAAGAAAACCATATTTCTGAAACTGTTTTCAAGTCAACGGAAACAACGAGTAATGAAATAAAGTTCAAAAAGCGCTTAGCAAATAAGTAAAAAGAAGACAACAGAAAGAACACAACGGGAAAATACGTAAACAAATAAGTCGATGCAAGAAGTCTTATGAGAACTGTAAGCTGGAAAAGTAACTGTAATAAAAAGCTGCTAGCCGTATGGTATTGGATGCTTTGAAGCCCTATTTAAATAAATTCATTCTCTCTTTTTATTTTTGGATTAAATAGCAAAAATCGTGTAGCCCAAAAAACCGCAGGGAAAAAACTCAAACTCTCGATATTGAAACTAAAACCGAACCACATTATGTGCCACTAAAATTGAAGTTTTTTTTTTTTTTTTTAGCAGCACTTGAAATGCATCGGCTCATTACGAGTAAACCCCCAATCCCCTGAGGCCCCAAGAGCCCTCTCCCTCGCAACAAACACACACACACACACATGCAAGGCACTTAACATTGTCAAACGCTTGTATCCCCCTCCCCTCCCTCTAATTCGTCCCAGAGAGAAACATTAAAATGTCATGCACTTGGCGCGGCTAAAAACTAAAACCAATTTTCCAATGCTGCAAAACTGCCAAAAACACCGTTAAAAAGCGCGTATGTATTCGCGTGTGTGTGCATGTGAGTGCAGCTACACTGAACTAGCGAGTGAGCGAGATAGATAGTGTTATTGGCCTGACGCTCAATTACAGAGCATAGAAAATACAGTGAATATAGTTTAAAGACAACAGCAAAAATGAGGCAAGCATTGCAAATGTTTAAGCATTGTATAACAATTAAATAATTAAATAATAAGCAATTAGTGTTTAATGTTAATAACCGCTTAACTCATAAAATATTTATAATGCGACTGAATATTTCTTATTCATTATACATATGTATTTGCCACTATTCACTGTACTAGCATTTGCCTTTTCTATTGCTGTTGTTGTTGCTATTGTAATTGCTGTGTTTGTCGTGGTTGCTGCAGTTGTTGTTCTTGTTGTTGTTATTTCCAAAGGGGCTGCAGCGAAAACCACGAAACAGCAGCAACAGCAAGAAAAACAAGAACACAAATGATATATTGTAATGACAATATGATAATACCGACGCTTAACATGAACTGATCGCCACACTCACACACACACAATCACACAGCCTCACAGTTGCACAGCACAGCGTGAGTGCAATAGGAGAGAAAGAGCCTGATGGGCTCAGGTAACTGCAGCTCACTTGCTATTGCTTTTACTCTAGCTGTTGTTCTTGTTGTTGTTCATTGCCCACGCAAAGTGAATGAGCAGCAACAACAGTTAGAAATTGCATTTTGCTTTTACCTTTTCTTTTCGTTTTGTGCGTGCGTGCTTCTTCCTTGCTGTTGTTGTGTTTGATTTCTGGTACTTTTTGCCTTTACTTTTAATTCACACTCCTATTTGTTTGTTGTTTTTTTTTCTTTTGTTGTTTCGTTTACTTGGTCTGTTTGTGTTTTTGTAATTCACATGTTTTGCATTTGTTATATTTGCATTTGACTCTTTGCTCTCTTTATTTTTCTTTTACAAACTTGACTTCTTGATTTGCAATTTAATTTTTTTTTTTATGCGCTTTTTGCTTTTGGCTTTTGCCTTGCTTCAACTTTTTGACTCTTGATTTGATTTTTTTTTTTACACTGGCAATTTCATTTAGAAAAAACACACACACACCAGAAAAAAATATTTGTGGATCTTTTTACCGATTAAACGATGCGCGATTTTGTTGATTTTGATTTTAGATTTCGATTCGATTCTTTCAATATATCGCTAGCGATCCTTGGCGTGGGAGTCAACGCACACACATACACTTTCACAAACACACTCGCAGACGGTCCGAAAATGTGTAAATAAATGAATTTCTTTTCTTTGTGGTTGTTGGTGTTGTTGCTGCTGCTGCTGCTGCAGTTGGGACGAAAAAAAAGGCGTCGCGGCAGAATAAACCGGTTTTTACATGGACAGCAGCGAGACCGGCATTTATTACAATTGCACCGACGACGAATTCGAATTCAGTTTCGTTGCGTGTGTACAAAACAAAAAAACAAAAAGAACGATATGAGAATCTTTCACATCAACAACTAACTCTCTCTCACTTTTTGGGAAACTTCTTTTTTCAATAACCGCACCGCGTCCGTTTCACACGACCGCCTCGTTCGGCTTTGCTTTTGCTTCTGCTCGCGCCGCGTTAACAGTTGTGCTGTTGAGCGGCGTCGCTTGGCGCTGTTAAGCCGCTGTTGTTGCGGTTTGAATGCGTTCGCTTCGAACGTGGCGACGCTGTTAACGCAGCGAACGCAACAAAATACTAAGCAGGCGGCTCGTTTGTTCGAGTTCGCTGTGGAACATGAGTGTGTGGATGTCAAACATGTTGTGGCAAGTGGCATAAAAATAGTGCTTGTAAATTGCACGTTTATTATTTTAATATATTTAAGAAACATTCAATTATGAAAATGTTAGAGGCAGCATCGCATGCTTTCTCTCTCTTTCTTTCACATCTTTGGCTAGGAGTTTGTGTAGAATGTGGGCGCCGTGTTTGAGGCTAAAACTGAACCGGTTCAACAGGATGCAAGCTGATAGAAGGAAACAAGGGAGAGAGAGAGAGAGCAGGAGCAAGAGTGAGAGTGAGAGCGAGATAGACTGCAAAATATGCTACCAAAACAAAAGACGAAAATATAGCAACCATAACAACAATAACAACAACGGCAGCAATTGCAGAGTTCTTTTAATTTTTATTCGGGTTTTCGAAGTGAAGTAACCGGGCAACAATTTTTTGCTCTGCGAAAATGGCAACGCTGCGACTGCGGCTGCGACGGCGGCTGGAAAAACCGGTTCACACGCAGCCCAGGAATGTACAAAATACCGAAAGCAATAACAACCACAACAACAACTACAACTACAACGGGAGCAATGCAATGCAACTAAACCGAAAACGGACAAACAAACAAAGCAACAACAACAACAACAAGCAAACAGAAAAACAAACAAAAATCAAAGAGTTTGCAAACTCGCAACTGGAAGTTGTAACTGGAAAACGGCTACGAGCTTTGCTTGTGGATGTTGTGGAATCTGGATGTTGGGACCTAAGTGGCTTCTGTTGTGTTGTTGCTGTTGCTGTTGTTGTTTTCGTTGTTGCTGTTGTTGTTGCCTAAATGACATAAATCTGCGTGGCAAACAAAAGACTTAAGCGACGAACGTGGCGCTGCTGCAGCATGTTTGCAGCAGCGACTGCAACTGGATTACTGTTACACCAGGCCAGGCCAAATGGCAACTGCCAACTACCAACTACCAACTACCAACCACGAACTACCAACTAGCGACCATAACGGTACCAAGTATCATTGCCCAAAACAAAAGGGTCAGCTGAAGGCAATTGGGCAGCACTTTTATTTCTCTTCTCTAAGGATTGAATTTTTCACAGTTGGTTGGAAGTATTTATTTATATACATATTCATTTTACTATTTTTCATTTACCATCATTTATTTATGTATTATTATTATTATTACTTAAATAGAATAAAAGACTAAACTTCTTCCGTTTTTATTTTAATAGCTTACTTGTTATTTCAATATTTTTAAATTTTTGGATTAAGTATTAAACATAAAACTTATTCCATTGCCTTTTAAATTCCTTGATGTATGCATATTTTTATAATTCAAAAAATATTTCACATTTTTAAAGCAGTCTAATCATCATCATACTTATATTTTTATATTTTTCTTCGATATTTTGAATAAGAATAATATATACAATTCTTTTCTTTTCTTTTCATTTTATTTTATTCGTAATTTCTTGTGCGATATTTTGATATTTCACTAAATATTTAAAATGTTCAGGAATCGCAAATGTAATGACTGCCTTCCAATTATAATTATTTATTATTATTTTATTAATTCCAATTCTATTTATGATTAAGAATAATATATAACTTTTTTTTATATCTTTATTGTTTGATGAATATATTCATAGTGCAGCAAATAGTTTACATTACGAAGAGATGAAGATATACATATATTTAAACTATGATAGCTTTCCCAATATATTATATTTTATTATACAAATTGAATGATATTTGCTTGGTAACAAATTACAAATCTTTGGTTCCACGCTGCACACAAAATTTACTTATTATATTTAAAAAAAATTTATAATAAATTATTTCGTAATAAAACTTATCAAAACCAAAAAGGCAACAATGGGAAAATACTTTTGTCATTTTTCTATATATAACTGTGAATGTAATGTAATGAAATGTAATCATATATTTTATTAAAAAGCTACAGTTTAAATTTAAATTCATTTATAATAGAATTAATAATAATAAATAGAGCACTAGATACTATACTCTTTAACCCTCTAGTGTCCAAATTGAAAACAAAAAATGATTATTAAGGCTTGTTCTAGAAAAATTTTCGTGTTTTGTGTCCTTAAGAGTGTAATTTTGTTTCGAGCAACAAACTTCTTAACACATTAAAACAAAAATATATATTTTAAAATCTATGTTTTAATCGTTGATATAAGAAATTTATTTGAAAAAAAGTTAAACAATGCAAGAAGAAGGAAATATGTACACATAAAATTACATTAAACATCGCGTGAATCTGTGAAAAAAATAATATATACTATAAATCTTCAATTAAATGATCAAAGAGATCTGAAAAATTATTATTTTTATAATATTGAAAATGTGAAATAAAGAAAAACTACATTTACGGTTGCCAACTGATGAAATTGCCATTCAAAGTTCGACTAAAATGTGAGGCACTTAAATGCATTCTCATTCACAAACAGATTCAGATATATGTATATACATATATATGTATGTATAATCCATCGCTCTCTGGCGCGATCACTGATCACTGCAATTAGCTTAACAAACTTGGCCAGAGCGATAGATTAGATCAGCGTTGAGTCGAGTCAAGTCGAGTCGAGTTGCAAACATTTTGGTGGATCGACCCTGAGCTGTTCCTCTTACTATTTTCAGCTCGATAGATCTTCAGCTTCAACTTCAGCTTCAGTTTTGTTTTGTTCTCTTGCATTTTCATTTGACATGCGAACTTTGAACTTTTTTGTATTTTTTCAATTCGATTCTCTATTTTTTCGCTGTTGTTGTTGTTGTTGTTGTTGCTGGCTTGTTTATTTTTGTGATTTCAGTGTGCTGGGGCCTAGATTGGGTTTCTCATTGTTGCATTTTGCTGCCGTCTTGCCGCTGCTTAGAAACCGCACAACAAAACACTCGACCAGCAAAAATTTGACCCAAAAAAAAAAAAAAAAAAAAAAAAAATGTACGCGGCAAATAAAATAAACATTTTCTTGGAGTGCTGCGAAAATTATGCAAAGCGCAGACAAATGCGCAAATTTGAAAAAGCACAAAAAAAAAAAACATAAATGCCAGCAGCAACAATAAGAATGAGAAACACACAAATAAATTTAAAAAAAAAACCAAAAAAAAAAACCGAAAAAAAAAGATAACAATAACAACAGCTGTGCTTTTTTCCTACACCCAAGTGCGGGCGTTACTGGCGTCTAAAAGTCATTGGGAGAAACAAAACAAATTAAACAAAACGATATATACTATAAATTATATTAATCGAAATACCCTAAAGCCGCACTCTCAGCTCAAATGCAATATTTTGCCAATGCACAAATATTGATATGCATTTCAGTTTTCAGTTCGCTCATGGGCGTTGCTTCATAAATTACTTAATTTCTACCTTTAAAAAAGTTAATAGGAAATAGTTGAATATATGATTCTGACTATCAAAATATGTCTGGTGGTATATTTTAGTATATTGGTGGTATATTCATTTGGTACATTTTCTGTTGTTCACATTTTTGGTATTCTCATTTGGTATATTTTCTGTTTTTCACTCCTTGACGTTGCTTCATAAATTACTTAATAATAACCTTCAAAAAAGTTAATAGGAAATAGTTAAATATATGATGTCTGACTATCAAAATATGTCCTGCGGAATATTTTAGTATATTTTGGTGTACTCACTTGGTATATTTTTTGGTTTTCACTTTTTTGATATACTCATTTGGTATATTTTCTGGGTTTCTCTCATTTGCGTTGCTTCATAAATTACTTAATTTCTACCTTCAAAAAAGTTAATAGGAAATAGTTGAATATATGATGTCTGACTATCAAAGTATGTCTTGTAGTATATTTTAGTATATTGTTGGTATACTCATTTGGTAAATTTTCTGTTTTTCACTCATTTGCGTTGCTTCATAAATTACTTAATTTCTACCTTCAAAAAAGTTAATAGGAAATAGTTGAATATATGATGTCTGACTATCAAAGTATGTCTTGTAGTATATTTTAGTATATTGTTGGTATACTCATTTGGTAAATTTTCTGTTTTTCACTCATTGGCGTTGCTTCATAAATTACTTAATTTTTACCTTCAAAAAAGTTAATAGGAAATAGTTAAATATATGATGTCTGACTATCAAAATATGTCCTGCGGTATATTTTAGTATATTTTGGTGTACTCATTTGGTATATTTTTTGGTTTTCACTTTTTTGATATACTCATTTGGTATATTTTCTGGGTTTCTCTCATTTGCGTTGCTTCATAAATTACTTAATTTCTACTTTCAAAAAAGTTAATAGGAAATAGTTAAATATATGATGTCTGACTATCAAAATATGTTCTTCTGTATATTTTAGTAAATTTTAGCATCTTCGGTATATTCAATTGGTATATTGTCGGTCATGTTTCTACATAAATTACTTAATGTCCTTCGGTATATTTTAGAATATTTCAGTATTTTTGGTATTTTAAAATGATATATTTTTAGAAAATATTGAAATACTTTTCAGTTTTCCGCTCATGGGAGTTGCCACATACATAAATTACTTAATTTCGACCTTCAACAACTTTATATTAAAACTATTGGAAAATTAATCAAATTTGCCATATGAATTTCTTTCAAATTTAATGCGTTATTTTATTCAAGTATATCGATAAGTATTACATTCAAATGTATCAGACTGTCAGCCCAATTGCAGTAAGAGTTTTTTGCCACACAAAAGTATACAGAAAGAAAATAATTAGATTGAAGATTGTTAATTTTAATTTAACCTTTTTTTATTTTATTTTTGTTAGGTAAAATTATGAAAATATAAATATTTACTTGTATTAAATAGAATAAAATCGTCCATTATAAACTATCCATACATATATTAATATATTATTCGAATTTAACTTTTATTGCATTAAGAAAAAAACCAAATAATATATAAAAAATTGTTTTATTTTTTTAACTTTATTGCAATAATTAGTTAGTTAGTTAGATCACCAAAAAATAAATGCATTTTAATTATTCCAATTTATTCAAATGTTACATGTTAAAGAAATAACTAAATTATACATGCAAAAAAATAACTCTTTAAGAGTTCTTATTATAATAACAATTTGTTATATGATCACCAAAAAAATTTTAATAAAAATTTATGCTATTTTCGTTTTTGAAGCTGTTTTTTAATACCACAAAATTAGTTTTTGAAAAATATTTGATTTAAAAATTTTTTTTGAAATTCAATTTCTTTACTTAATGTTTATTGGGTATTGGAAATTTATTTCCATCTATTTCTTAACTGTTCGTGTGAGAAATTGTGTTTACTTATCTCTTAGCTTAAGACACGTATTTTGCTTTGTCGGTTGTTGCTTATGATTTTATTGTGCAGCATTTAGCTGATTGGTATTTTTATTATAAATATTGCAGAGCTAATGGAGCTTATTAATCTATGATTTATGCGTAGCTCAGACGTCGCAGCCAATCGCTTCCAATGAATGAATGAATGACTAATAATTTATGTAAAATTATTGCTCGATTGTCGCGTCGCACACACAAACATTGGCTAATAGCTAATATGCTTGGTCAGCAGCAAAAGCAACAGCAGCAACAGCAACAGCAGCAGCCCGCATATAAAACTCTCGAGAGCAGCAGAAATGAAAATCGAAAATTATAGTTTTTGGAGCCGTAAACAAATCGAAACGCGGCCGGCGCTCCAAAACTTGCTAATGGGCTAAAAACTAAATTCGAAAAAAAAAAAAAACTCGGTGCGGGCGGCGGCCTGACAAAAAAGGGCGTTGCTCATGTTGTTGTTGTTGTTGTTGCGGTTTGTGTAGTTGTTAAACAAATATTACTCATGGCCGGGCTTGAAGTGGAACTGGCCCGAAGCTTGGCCCCAGCCATGTTGTACAGCTTTGCTAACACCCAAGAACAACGTGACGACGAGCGAACCGAACCGAAACCAAAAACGAACCCACAAAAAAAAAAAAAAACTGAGAAAACTAAAAAATAACTGACAACTAAAAACTGAGAAAACGCGTCGAAAACGCAGCCGCTTTTTTGTTTCTGTATTTTTGTGTATACCCGATCTGCATATGATAGAAGGGTATTATAAGCAGGCATCTCCGATCCCAAAAAGTTTATGTATATTCTTGATTAGTCCAGACGATGTCCGACCGTCTGTCTGCCTGATTGTTTGATATACAAAATAAGTTCTTCGGTATATTTTAGTGTTTCTTCGGTATATTAATTTGGTATATTTTTAGAATAATATAGATTTTCCACTAAAGCACAATCGTCTTTCCGCATGAACACCTAGATATTCGATATTTAAGAGACAGTCTTCGGTATATTTTAGTATTTTTCGGGTATATTAATTTGGTATATTTTTAGTATTACTCTTCTTTTATTAAAAATGGGTTACGGTAACGTCTAAATCACCTAAATCTCGATATACAAAATATATATCTCAGTATATTTTAGTATTTTTATGATATACCAATCTGGTATATTTTTAGTATTACTGAAAATGGGTAACGGTAACGTGTGTGTGTATGCGTACCTAGATCTCCCACCTAGATCTCTCCCCTTTCGGTATATTTTAGTATTTTTTGGTATATTAATTTAGTAGTCCGTTTGTCCATATGAATACGTAGATGTTGATATACACAATAAACCATTCGAAATATTTTAGTATTTATTTGGTATATCACTTTTGTATACTCGTAGAATAACACCGCACATTTATTAAAGTCGAGCGTTCTTGTCTTTGGTATGAACAAAATATACCCTTCGATGAACAAATATACGCTTCGGTTTTTGATTTTTGTATATTTTTTGGTATATTAATTTGGTATGTTCTTAGTATTCTTCATGTAAAACTTAAATTGAGTAGCGGGTATCTCACAATCGAGCACACTCGACTGTAGCTTTCTTACTTGCTGTTTTTTTTTTGACTGATTGTCACGGCACGATAATGAAATAAGCTTGTTGCTGTGGCAGTTGCAGTTGCAGTTGCGGTTGCATTTAGACCGAGGGAGGGAGCGAGGGAAGCAGGTCATAAAGTTATTGAGGGTGCCTGGCATAGTTCTTATTGTCGTTGTTGCTGCTGTGGCAAATGCGGCGTGCAACGTGCAGCATGCAACAACAAACGCGCAGCGCATTCCTTTTGTCAAACGACTCCAAACTTCGATCCGACTTCTCACTGCGAGATCTTTTTAGAATGCCAACAACGCAACTTTTGTTGTTGTTGTTGTTGTTGTTGTTATTGCTTTTGCTGTTGGTGCTCTTTCTCATATTTATCCTCATGCCACATACAATATAAAGCGAAGTATTCACATGCGCATGCGCAAAATGTTTTCAGTCAACATCGTCATCATCATCTTCATCATGTTCGTCGTCATCATTATCATCGAGTGCTGTCCACGGCAAAAAACCAAACGTATCATAATCATATTATTTATGATTGTATTTGTTTTCAGACGCCGACGAGCAAAAGACAAGCGAGGTAGAGGGAAAGGAGAAGAGGGGAGAGGAGAGAAGAACGGTCAAGTTTTGGAGACGTGGAGACATTGCCACGTCTCGACGTAATTGCCGTTTTGTGGCTTGGCTGCCAGGCTGCCGCTTTTGTGCTCCACTCGATTTACCCCGCTTCCCGCTTTCCGCTCCCCGACAAACTTAATACTCGATCCACTCTATACACCACCGCCACCGCCACCGCACTCAACGCAACTCAACTCCACTTCGCAAAGCGAGCACAAAAGAAAAGCAAAACAAAACAAAACACAAAATACGAAATACGAAAAGCAACAACAACAACAACAAAAAAAAACGAGGAGCATGTGTTTTTGCCATTTTCAAGGGCACTTTGTGCAACTGCCACAGGCTGTGGCAAGGCACAGTGGCAACAAGCTCTACAGTAATTTCAAACAATCAATTTATGGCGCTCACACTTAATACTTATTTACCTAAAATTGAATTTCACTCAAATTTACATTTTAGTTTATTACTTCAATTTAATTCAACAACCTTCGTTCAAACATTAATTTTGTTGTTATACAAATAATTGTTAAGTAAAATGTAAAAAACAATACATTATTCAAGTAGTTTTATTTATTCTACGCATATCCATAAGACACATACAAATCAATAGTGTTAGAAACTAGTTTAAAATCTGTTTGGTACTTATAAATATGTACCAAATATAGTCTTTGGTATATTTTTATTATTTTATTTATAATAATTTACATAAAACTAAGTACCAATTACTTTTTTTTGTAGGGTTAACTTCAAAATAAATTATTATCTTTTATTTTAAAATATAGAATTTTAAAGAAACGAATAAATTGTCAAGTTAATATTCTTAATATAATAAATTTGGAAATGTATAACATAATTTAATTTAATTGCTTTTATTTTTTATTGATCAAAATAGGTGTTCCTATAATTTTTCCTCTATTTTATATTTAAAAAAAACTTTAATTTATATTTATACGGATTAAAAAAAAAAAATATGTGGCTAAGTATTTTACCATTATTTCGACATTCAAATTTATTTTATTTTGTATATTATAGTATATTCTATATAGTGTAGTATTTATGTTTATAGTATTAAACATTGTAATCATATACATTTATAATTTCGTATTATATAATATTAAGTTATATCATTTGTTTCCCAATTTTATATCCAACTTCTAATTGTGTTTGCTTTTATATATTTCTATTTTTGACACTAATATGGTATATTTTCAGAGTACTACCGACCTGTTCAATATGGTATATTTTCAGACAAATGACGCTCTATTTATTTCGGTAAGTTTTCATAATATTACCGCTCTTCTAATTTCGGCATATTTTACAATAATACCGCACTTTTAATTTGGAATATATTTAGAATAACACCAATCTGTTAGTTTACGGTATATTATTAGAATAACACCGTTCATTTTGGTATATTTTTAGAACACTTTTACCCTGATCAATATGGTATATTTTCAGAATAAGACCGCTATGTTTAATTTGGTATATTTGTAGAATATCACCTCTCTTCTAATTTCGGTTTATTTTTAAAACAATACTGCACCTTTTTAATTTGGTATATTTTCAGAGCAATACCGTTCTGTTTTAATGTGCTATAATTTTAGAATATCATCGCCTTTTTTAATATGGTATATTTTTAGAGCAATACCACTCCATTTATTTCGGTAAATTTTTTATAATAATACCGTTCCGTTTGATGCGGTTTATTTTTTAGAATAATACCGCACTTGTTACTTTGTTATATTTTTCTTAAGAATACCGCACTGCTTGGCTTTTCTTGAAAATGGATTCTAACTTGCTTACAATTATTATTATTATTCAATCTTTGTTATACATACATACATAAATCACAAATGTAAGTATAGAAATAATAGAACTTGTTTGAAGTTCCTAGTCTTCTTCCAATGAACTGAGCTGAAGAACTGAGAACTGAGAAGATTATTATTATTGAAGCCTTTGTGAATGGACTGTGAGTCAGAGTGCGCCTATGATACTGAATGCTTGTCGAATCGCTTATCGGCAGCCCTATGAATCATTTGCCAACTGCTTTTGAGTGTTTTTGATTGTTGTTGTTTCATTTTTTCCTTCCTCTGCAGCAATATTTCTGTATTTTTGTTGTGATTTGCAATTCGATTTCAATTCAGATTCAGATTCGGAATCCAAATTCGAATATTTCTTTTTGTTCGTTTATGTTTTTTGTGTTTTTTTTGTTTTGGTTTGGGTGCAAATAGTCATAGAGAGGCGGCCGTCATTTGATTTTTGTAAGTCGCTCCGGGGGGCGTTTGGGCTGCACTTTCAAAACTATTCGAATTGGAATTGTGGATTGTGAATTGTGAATGTCGGTGGGTGTGAATAAGTGCATTTAATGTGAGTAGTTGGATGAATAATCAGGCAATCATTAGGCGAAAATTTCATATAACAAAATCGGTTGCAACCCAAACTTTGCCCTTAAAGGGCAGTCTTTAGGAATGTGGCAACAGGATGACAGAGAGGAGAAGAGGGGGCAAGGGAGAGGCAGTTATAGTTATGCAAATATGCCAGCAAGATAACGGTGCGACAGCGAGGCAACGACTGGCAACACAAGACAACAGAAGACAAGACAAGACAAGGCCAGACCAAAAAGCCGTTGCCAGGTTGTCAGGTTGTGGTTGTTGCTTGAGGTTGAGGTTGAAGCCGCAGCTTGCAGCTCGCAGCTCGGAGTCGGGGAAGGAGCGAGGTGCTCAGCTCAGGTCACAGTTGTATTTGCCTTCGCTTTGCGCACAATTCATAGACTGAAGGCCAGAGCAAATGCACAGATAACAAATGCTTCAACTCCAGCTTTAGTTTGAGTCCCAGTCTCAGTCTCAGTCTCAGGCCAACTGGCAAATGGTCGGCAGCTTTTGACCATGGTCGAGTCCGCTGATGGCATCACGCTGTTCACAGCAGCAGCTGTATAGACTAACAACAACAACAACAACAACAACAACAATAAAGAGTGCAATGCAATGCCAACAACAACAACAACAAGAACAACAACAACCACAACACATACTCTAAATACGCCAGAGCGACAAAAGCATTTCCATTTCCATCAATGCTTGCTTTCGACATTGCTTTTGAGCTCCGCGCAACTTTGAATATGAAAACAAGTTAGTCAACACCCCCGTGGACTATGATCGCTGGCCAAACACCCTGTAAAATCACAATTAAATTCATTTATTTTCAAACTCTATAATCAAGCCATGTATTATAATTTATATACCAATTAAAATGACCGTAAAAATACTAAAATGTATATTTGGTATATTTATATAATTAGTGCTTTCAAATACAATTTTACTTTATCTTTTAGCTTTATCTTTTTTCTGAGATCTAAATAGTGGGCATAATAGTTTCACAAATAGTTGCTATTTGATCTTTCCTTTTCTTTTTTTAATTCATTTAAAAAACATTTCACTCAAATTCAATTACTTTTAATTTTCAATTAGTTTTAAAAATCTATTTCACAAATTTTAATTCGTTTTGTTATTTCTACTAAATTTAAATTTGAAGTATCGTTCACAAATAAAACACAAAAACATTGAATAAAATCTTTTGTACATACTTCGTATTCTATTTTCATTTCATATTAGCTTTTATTTTTCAATTTCACTTTTGTTATATTCTTGAAGTCTTCAAGTTTTATTTTTTTATATAAAACTATGAGGTACATAGAATATTTCTTTTTTAATTTAATTCAATTTACCTATTTTAATTATAAAATTTATCTATTATAAAATGAGATAGAAGTATACTTTTAATAATTTTGAGATATTTAGTTCACCTCTTTTCAAAGTATAAAACTCTTCTTTGGAGAAATCTCACTATACATCTGCCGCATAAAACAAAAACTCATCTAGAATGTCAAGAATTTCCTCACCATTTAATATTGCATTCCTTGTTGATATTGTGTTTTAAACTCTTTGGGTCACTCACAGCATGCGCACTTTTCCTTTTGTTTGATCATGAATCCTGAATCCTGCGGCTTTCTTAATGAAAAACATTGCTATTATATGAATAGTAATTAAAAAATTCATCGCATATATAAAGATTTACAAAATAAACGCGTTGATCACATAAAAGTATTTTTGCCTGACTAAATATTTTGTAAATTATAAAGTAAAGGTATTTTACAATTTTCAATAATAACAAAACAGTGTGATATTATCGTATAAATATACCAAATGAAAATACTGTAAGAATACAGAATTACAATTTATTAATAAATTAACTAACTAAGTTCCAAGTTTTTAATTAAATAAATAAAAATAACGTAGTCAATTAGTAAAAATTTACGTAAATAAAATTATATGAGATTGAAATATATGTACTTTAAATATTATAAACTAAACAGTTCATAGATTATATGAATCATATAAAATTTGTTTCAAAATATAAAAATACTTTCAATACTATTTGAAAATGTTTTTGTTTCTTGTATTTTCGAATACCACTGGCATTTAACATATAAGAAGACAATAGTCAAGAGCGGTATTATCTTTTATATATGCTAAATATACCTAAAAATACTAAAGTATACTGAAATGTATGTTTAATATATACATATTCAGTATATTAAAATGTATGTTTAATATATATTGAATATATTTATATAATAATAATAATAAATACAAATTTCAAAATAAAATAAATACCAAATTTCTTTCAATATTTTTTTGTAAATGATTTTTTTTTTTTTGACATTTTGACAATACCACAGTTTTATAATATTGTATATTAATAAACCTAAAAAATACTAAAACTAACTGATGATTTTTTTTCGAATACGAAATTTTAATAATATTGTATAAACATAAAATATGTTAAAATATACTGAAATGTATATTTGGTATGTATTTAGTTTATTGACAAATTAAGTTCTTTAAAATAAAGCTTTACTTCTACGTTTTCTACTGTCTGGTTGACACTGAAGTAGAAAATTGACACAAAAAAAAAATAGAAATAAAAATACAGAAGCAAATAACTAGAGTTTGCTGGTTGATTGCGGCAGTGATCTTGACAGCCAGCGTTTTGGGTACCTGTTGATGCCACAAAGCACAAAGCATGGGGCACAAAGCATGGGGCAAAGCGATGAAGCGATGGGGCATCATCGCATCAGGTGGCGCACTTGTGGCTGCCATTTCCGTTGCACTGACAGACTAAACGATCTGTGAATGTCTGACCGCGGGGCCAACGCCCAACTGAATGCATGCATGAATATCTGAGTGCATTCACATACATATTCACGTACTTTAAGCAGACATGTTCAGGCTTCTCTGTGTACATACTTGTATATATATAAAAACTATTTATAAATTCAAATTTCGTTCTCAAACTCAGTAGTTGTACTTTGTGTTTGCTGTTTACACGTTCACACTGCCAACAACAACAACAACAACAGCTACAATAACAACATATAATAGTCACATCACAGAAACAACAGCAACAACAAGCTGAAGAAGTTGTGAGTTGCCGCTCTTGTCATTAGTTTGCTGTTTCAATTATGCGTCTGCCTTTTGTTTTTATACCCGTTACCAATAGCGTAGAAGGTTATTTTCCAACATCATAAAGTATATATATTCAGTATTTTTGGTACATCTAATAACAATAAAAGTATTTTTTAGTTTCATTAAGATAAATTAAAATTTAAGAGATAATTTTGTATTCTCAAAAAACGTCTGATAGTATATTGATATACCAAATATAATCTTCCATATATTTTAGAATTTGTTGGTATATTAATTTGGTATATTTGAGGTATCATAATGATTTGCTTTTATTAATTTTATATGGCTTAAAATGGATGTTAGCATATCAATATACCAAATACAAACTTCGGTATATTTTTGTATTTTTGGTATATTTTAGGAATCATAACGCATTGTTTGGATTTTATTAAAATTTGTTGAGGGTATCTCGTCGAGTACCCTCAACGGCTGATAGTATATTGATATACCAAATATAATCTTCGTCATTTTTTAGAATTTGTTGCTATATGTAACATATTTAGTATATTTTGGGAATCATAAAGATATATTTTGCTTTTATTAAATTTATATGCCAAAAAACGGCTGCTAGTACATCGATATACCAAACATAATATCCAGTATTTTTTCGGTATATTTTAGGAATCATAACGCAATGTTTTGGTTATATTAAAATAGGTGTCGGGTATATCGCAGTCGAGCACCCTTGACTGTAGCTTATTTGTTTTATTTTGTTGCGGTTGCTGTTGCATTTTCGCTTAGTGGCATTCACTAAATTTAGTCGCAGTCATTTGGAGCACTTGTTAAATGACAACTGCTAAAAATTGCCCACAGCTGCTTTATAAGGCATTCAATGGAGCGTGTTGTCGACTCATTTTTGGAGCTGGCAAAGCAATTAACAATTTAAGTAAAGTGAGCGACGACAAAACGGTAGTCGAGAGTTCGACTATAATCACCGTTTATACATTCGATTAAATATCGATTAATATACTATTGAAATGGATATCGATAGCTAATTAATGAAGCGATAAAATTCGATATGAGATGATAGATTATTGTAGATTTTATCAGGCGACATTCCATGAGAGCTACGATCAACGATACAACAATTACTAAATAACGATAAATACGTGATCGATACTAGAAATATATAATAATAAGTTGGAATCGAAAATCAATAGCCCGAACTATTTCTAATTCAATTGCACCACTTTTAAATTACAAGCAATGTAATTATCTATAAAGGGCACTAAAAAAAATAAAATTAGAAATAGGATTGTATGATTTTTAATTTAATCTTAATCATACAATAATTTTTGTCGGGCTCATAAATTGTAGAAATTGATGAAAATACAAATAAATAAATTATGATTGATACTTTTATTTTGAATGCTCATAACAGCATATGTGCATTTAACTTTTGATTGCGAAAATATGTATTTTTTTCTTTGCAATTAAGTGAGTATTTCTTAAGAAACATAAAAATTCGGATGCTTCAAAACAAATGGGGAATTAAATTAAAAATGAAAACATAATTAACATTATTTTTATTTCAATTTAGTAGAACGATTGTACAATAATTTATGTGGGGCTAATAAATGGTAGAAATTGATAAGAAAAAAAAATATAAAAAAAATAAAAAATAAGAATACTTTTAATCATATTTTTAGTTTAAATGTTCAGAACTCCAGATGTTAATTTTACTTTACATTACAAAAATAGCAATCATATTTTTTTTTAATTAAACAAGTATTATGCGATTAAGTATTTCTGAGGCAAAACAGAAAATTGGAACTTTTCAAACAAAAAATATGCAATAATCCGAAATATGCAGTTATATGCAATGCATTTAAGTTAAATTTAGCAATTATATTGAATGAGCGTTTAAATGTGTCTTACGTTGTACAATAAAGTTGAAAGAGAAACGTGTTAAAAGATTTAATACAAAAATTCAAAGACATACTTTTAATAATGAATAAAATTGTAAACAGTCTAAATAAATGAATAATTTGCATAAAATGTGCAAATGCATATTTTGCATAAGGAATGAAATGAAATTGTGGCAGCAGGACAACAGAGTGAAGAGGAGTGAAGAAGAAGAAGAAGAAGAAGTAGAAGGGACTAAGGAGGAAAATGAAAGGGACAATCTGTTTAATTAGATACTCGCATCGGCATTCCCATTACGGCAGCCTTTGGGTCTCCTTAACTGCCACTTGGTTGCTTGATTATGCCAATTGCCACAGCGTCGCTTAATTGCAACTCAGTGCGGCAGTTGCTGTTGCTGTTGCCAGTTGCCAGTTGCCAATTTGCCACACCGCGAGCGCGCCCGCGCATTACTGTGGCAGCAAAACAATTGTGCCCATAGTTGGGTACCGCAGTCGTTGTTGCTGTTGCAGTTGCTGTTGCTGTGTTGCTCTGTTGCAGTGGCAGTTGTCTAAATTTGACAGTCGTATGAGATTTATGACGCCGCACACTCGATCATATTTGACTTAATTGACAGCGCCAGCCACGACAAAACTGCCACCAGAGTCACTCAAAACAGCGACTCGAGTCTCGAGACTTCGAGACTTCGAGACTTGGGCAAAGTCACAGCAATCGAGAGAGTCGCGTCTGGAGGCGGCGGTTATTAGGCCTGGCATTAAAAGCATCTCTCGAATGGCGCGACATGAATAGCTTTTTACACCTCTCTGACATCTCGAAGCATTGCCGGCCTTTTGCCTAGGCTGGGCTGCCAATACATATGTGTGTGTGTGTGTGTGTGTGTGGGTGGGCCGCCCTCTTAAGGTACACGCCCACTCATAATAACCGCCCACTCAGCCATAGAGCCTCCTAATCCCAGTTTAGATACAAACTAAACGATATGTCAAATTCATCATTCAATCACTCGCTTTTAATCGCAGTATTAAGTCGCTAACAGCGCTCTGTTAAGCTCAATATTTGTCAAAGTTAACAGAAGCATAATTTTACTATTCAATCACCAGCTAACAATGCTCTGTTAACATTAGTCCAAGTTAACAGCAACTTCATCTGCAAGCATTCAATCACTAGCTGTTACGCTGCTAACAGCGCTCTGTTAGTTTTAACATTATTGTAAGTTAACACCAGCTTCATTAAAGCATTCAAACACTTGCTGTTAGCCGCCGTATTAAGCCGCTAACAGCGCTCTGTAAAACGTTATTTTATGCCAAGTTAACAGTAGCTTTAATTTATTTGAATATCTTTAGTATAAGATGCATTTATTTATTTGAATAATTTATTAAACTAGTTTTTTTTTTTTTTAACGCTTAAATGCTTTGAAAGCAAGACTATTATAGGAAAATTTAATAGCATCCAAGTATATTCTGTTATTAAGTTATCAAGTATCTACTGAAATAATGTAAACTTACTTACAAAAATTGTTTTCTTGTTTGCTACCTTTTTATTAACCTTAAATAAACGAAAATTTGAATTTTAATAAAAAAATTGTTTTGTATTTTATGTTTTAAATTTGGGAAAAAGAATCTGCATATTTGTTTTTCTTAACAAGTTCTGAAAATTTGAAAATGTAAATAAACTATACAGTTCTGGCAAATAATATTAAACGTTTATACTTTTTAAGATGCTTTTAAAAGTTAATTATTGGGGATTTGTTATAGTTATTGAATACAGATATACCGAAAATATATTAAAATTTGTTTAAAGAACAAGTTACCTTTGACATCAAAAGTTTATGATTTACAATTTAAAGCATAAAAGTTAACTCAGGCACTTTAATGTTTTGCTAAAGTGCAAAATTGAGCAGATAAATGATGTTGAAATATTATTCGGTTCTTTTTAAGAAACTCTCTCCCTTTGTATATTCTTTATAGTATTATATTTGGCTGATGTTGTAGCCAAATTTTGATATGAAATCTTTGGTAATCCAGCAGCCGAAAAATGGCAGCAAAAATAACTCATAAAATTGATGGCCAGCACAATATAGCCAATATATGGTTATCTGTGGCGATATTAAGGCTCTTGTGCCAAATAAAAAAGAGAAAAGCAGAGAGAAGCAGAGAGAAGAGAAGAGTAAAGTGTGTGTGTACTTAGTTATACCAACAGATTAGAATGAGTGACTAACTGAGGGCGTTGCGTCAACGCTCAATTACCCAGGAGGAGTCGTGTTATCTATCTCGCTCTTTGTCTCTCTCTCTCTCACTCTCTCTTTCACACTGTCGCTGTCTGTGTTACTTTGGCAGAGGCCGCTGAATAGACAACAGCACATTAGCTGCCGTTTGTAGCCTGTGAGTTGAGAGTTGGAGTCAAGTCTGCGATGCGATGCAAGAGTGTATGTATCATATATACATATATTGATGTGTATGTCTGTGTGTGTGTGTGTGTGCGAGTGTATGTGTCATTTGAGCAGCATTTATGCGCCACATTCAACATTATCAGCATTTATTCTTCTTGGTTTTTATTTCGCTATTTTCCAGCGTAATTTCATAGCCGCCACAGCCAGTTAAGCGTTGGCAGCAAAGGGAGCGGGGAGAGGGGAGAGGGGAATGGGGAAGGGAATGGGGGAGAAGAAGGGAGAGCAGTCGCAGCCAGAATCAGAATCGGAGTTGGAAGTCCAAGCAGGAGCCTCTGAGTAGGAGTTGCAGTCGCAGACGTTGTTGTTGTCAACGCTGATAACAATGTTGATGATGAAAGCCATTGATGTGAGCTGTGATGATGTCGCTGTGTGTGTGTGTCCAACACACACACACACACACTCACACATGTGGAACAGCTTCATATAAAACATATAAAGTTGCGCTTTATCAACAATGTGTCCAATTTATGGGAATGGTTCTGGCTACGGCTCAGACTGTTGCTCTGTTCCTGCCACTTTGTTCCCTCTCTCCTTCTCTCTCTCTTTCGCTCTCTCTCTCTCTCTCTCGCTCTCGCTCTTCGTTTTTTATTACTTTTATTACTTGCCGCGGACGCACTTAGGCAAAGTGCAGTCAACCCGGCTCGTCTCTACTCTTTGCGGCAGCTGCTTCATTTGTCACGTGCATTGGGCGACCCAAAAAGATAACGGCAAAGATTTCATCGTAATTGATTTCAATGCAGTCTCCCTTTTTGCCTCTCCCTCCCCCCTCTCGGCACGGCCACTGCAAGCATTTCACACCTTTCACAGATGCGAATGCAATGCAATCCAATGCGATGCGATGCGATGCGGCACTTGCAACAATAATTCTCGTAATTGTTGTAATTGTACACTCACTCCACACTCCACAATCAACACACACACTTCGTACTCCGCACTCCGCACTCTTCACTCCTCATTCCGCACTCTGCGAGAGTTCTCAACTGTTATTCTGATCGATAAAGTGCAACAAGGGGAAACGAAACTCGATTGTTTTCAAAACTGGTTTCCTCCCATCAGGAACATCAGCAACATTTTGCTCTAATTGCCTAAGGAAACACGAAAACTAATAAAAACAAAATCAAATCGAATCAAAAAATACATGCTTAAACGATTTGTTCACCAAGTGCTGCAAATGTTTTATATCGAATTTTATGTTCAAGTGCAAATAAATGTATTTTAGTTGTGAAAAAATTGCAGTTTTGAATAAATTCTCAAGTATAATTCAATATTGGATATAGCATATATAATATATAAGCTTCAGTATATATTGTGGTATATTCAAATTAACATAATTCAGAACTCAAAGAAGAAAGCCAAAGGCCTTTTACAAATATGTTAGTGTTAATTTTAATTATACAGAACTTTTTTAAATAAATAAAGTTACTTAATTTTTTTGTCAATATGTTATATTTTGTATTCTATGCCATATTTTTAATGTAACAGTATATTTATATACCAAATATAGCATTCTTTATAATTAAGTATTTTTCAATATATTCAGTATACTACTGTGGGCAAAAAGTAAGGTGAATTTGTTTATAAAATGAAAAATCTTTATTTATTCTTGTAAATCTATTTCATCCCCCTCAAAGTAATCCCCTCCCGATAAAATGCACTTATGCCAACGTTTTTTCCAATCCTCGAAACATGTCAAATAGTCCATTTCCGGTATGGCCATCAGCGCCTTCTTCGATTCAGCTATTATCTCCTCAATCGACTCGAAACGTGTTCCCCGAAGTGGTCTTTTGAGTTTTGGGAATAGCCAGAAGTCACACGGAGCCAAATCAGGTGAATACGGTGGTTGTGGAACGATATGACTCGAATTTTTGGCGAAATGGTCAAGAAAAACGTATACAGAAATTGGTCGTTTTTGGTACCAAACGAGATTTGACTTTTCGTAGGCCCAAATGGTCTTTCAAAATGGTTTTCACAGATCTTTCTGATATTCCGATCATATCAGTAAGGTCTCTAATAGTCAACCGACGATTTTTGAATCCACTTTATTGACGTGTTGGTCATGTGTTGACGTCGATTGTCGTCCGGAGCGCTCCAAGTCATCAGCACGTTCTCTACCCTCTTTGAAGTCTTTATACCACTTAAAAACATTTTTTTTTGTGACATGGTAGAATCACCAAAGGTCTTCCGCAACATCCTCAACGTTTCCGCAGCCGAAATTTCATTCGGCAAACAAAATTTGATGGCACTTCTCATTCAGACATTGTAAAAAATCGAAAAATGCACTCTTGGTCGTTTGGAAAACACAAGCGTAAATATATTTCTGATAATGACATTCATATGAAATTTTGCCCAGATATCATCAACAGTCTTGCCAACTTAAGAAAAAAAGAATTAGGCCGAATTGTTAGGCCCGTGAAGTTTAAATTGAAAATTCACCTTACTTTTTGCCCACAGTAGTATGTTTTAAGAATAATGCCACACTTTTTTGCTTTTTTTTAAAAATGGGTGTCGGGATATCTCACAGTCGAGTACACTCGATTGTTGTTTTCTTGCTTCTTTATTTAAAAAACTTTACCTAATATACTAATCAACACATTAATTTAAATTAATAATGTGGACTATTAAACTTATATTATTAAATATAATTAAAAAGGATTTTTCTGTATTTGCAATGAGTAGAATAACTAAATAAATTTAAATGTAAATGAATATAAATATATAAAATTAATGTAGTATTATTATTATAATTATATAGTTGATTACCTTTCCAAATAATCTATTAAGAATATTTGAAATTGATTTCAAATAAAGCAAGTAAGTAGGCTTCAGTCGAGTATGCTCGACTGTAAGATAGCCGCTACCCATTTTGAATAAAAGCAAAATTATGCGGTAATAATTTTAAAATATACCAAAATAATATACTACAAAAATATTAAACATATACCAAATGGTATATTTGGTATATTGATATGGTACTACATTCAAGGTATACTAAAGAGTGCAAAATATACCAGATTGTCAGCCAAAGCAACTAGGACCCCAAATAAGTAATAACTTCGACAATTTTTATCTGATCGCAACCAAATTTTCAGGAATCACTAAGACTATAGTTATTATTGTATATACCAAAATTCTAGCTTTAAAATGTTATTCGAGTTATGTCGATTTGCGGGGGCGGATGTGGGCGTGACAAAGGTTTGAAATAATTTTAGCTTTATCTTTTATAGTCTCTGAGATCCAGTGCTTCATACGGACGGACGGACAGACTGACAGACGGACATGGTTAGATCGTCTCGGCTGCTGACGCTGATCAAGAATACTATATTATGTATACTTTATGGGATCGGAGATGCCTCCTTCTACCTGTTACATACATTTCATTCCGGCACAAAGTTATAATACCCTTCTACCCTATGGGTAGCGAGTATAAACATGCATTGGTCAGCAAAATGTAAATTCATAAATGTAAATTAAAGTAATTTTACACCAAAAATATATTTAACATTAACATTATTTTTTCATTAAACTTCTAAGAATTTACTATATCATATTTAGACTAAGTAGCAATACAAATAAGATTTTAATGATTAAAAGTTCGTTTAATTCTTATTTTGATTGATACAAAATATATTAAAATAATTGGTGACATTATATTGGTAATCAGGATGAAAAATTACACTCTCAATTGTTTTTTAGAGCCACAATTATGAATATATTTTTCCTAAATATTTTTGATGTGTGATAAGTTTACTTTTTTATTATTTAAACGAACTACTAAAACATAAGCAAGCTCAACAAATTATGATTAATTACTAAATTCTTTTAAGGTATCCATGAGAATATGCAGAAACTTGCTTCCAAACTGGGCAAGAAGTTTCAAATTGTTAAAGTTAACGACCAAAAAAAATGTCAGCTATTGTTAGTAAAAACTACTCTATAAAGTCTCTAGTAAATGAGCAAGTTGAAAAAGCATCTCAACCTGATCTGAAGCATGGCAAAGAAAAAAAAAAAAAGTACAATGCCCCCTACGAAGTTTAGTCCATAAATATTGGCATTCGATAAACGCAAAACAAAACAGAACTACACAAAAACAACAACAAAGAAAAAAAAGAGCAACATTTTGAACATGACATACACATCAATGAACCGCTCCTTAAATTTGTTGTGTTATTTTGCTTGGAATATTTGGGGATTTATTATTATGTATTTGACTGCGGGCAGAGCAGGTGCTCTTGCTCTTCATAATAAAAATCAAAATCGAAATCCAAATAAAAGAGTTACGCTCTTTTTTGTCTTTTTGATCCGTTCAAATTGGGCTTTAATCCGTTGCGAGTGGCTTAGAGTGAGTAACAAAAAGCTCGAAATGAATAATATTCATAATATTTTCGAATATTTTGTTAATTTAATCTTGTATTCGTTTGTTTATTGCGCATTTTTTACACACACACACACACACACACAGAGAAAACGGCAACAAAATTGAACAAGTATTTATTATTTAGCTCAATAAGCTGACCATATTCTTTGCGCATTAATCCCTTTATTTTTGGCATTTATTTAATTGGTAAATTTGTCACACACACACACACACACACACACACAAACACACACACACACACGTAGACAGATTGTGGGGCAAGCAACGTGAAGCGTGCTTGTGCTGTGGCACGTTTAAAACAAATTGTAATGGCCGGTTTTTCCTCGGTTTTTTTTTTCGTTTATTAATATTTACATAAATCCATTTGTCCGCCACAATTTAAATACCCTTCAAAATCATAAACTGATCACGGCATGTTCAATTTCAACCGAATCTTGAATTCCATGTTAAGAAATTTGAGCTTAAGCCTAAAATTTATTTCTATTGAAATTACAGATTTCAATTAAAGATTGTAGAATAAAAAATAATGAATATTTGCTTTTATTTTTAATTTATAACAAGTACTTTTACTTTAATTGAAATTCAATATATAATTATTTAATGAATCGTTTTAAATTGACTAAAAATATTCTCTTTTTTTTGTAGATTATAGTTAAATTATTTTAAAGAAGTAAAAAAGCTACAGTCAAGAATGTTCATTTTTAGTTAACGCAAAATAGTTCGGTAATGATTTTAAAAGATACCAAATTAATATACCACAAAAATACTAAAAATAAATCAAATTCTATATTTGGTATATTAAAAATATACCATAGAGTGCAAAATATACCAGATTTTCCCCATACAAAACTATTTCTTATATATCTTCTACAAATTTTCAGGAATCATAAAAAATATATTTATTATTTTTGACTTAATAATATGTATGAAATTCAATCCAATCCAATTAAATTATTTAAAATGTAAATTATTTATTCATTTACTTCATTATTCATTAATTTAAAAAAAGAACAATAAAACTATTTCTAAGAATTTATTATTATATTTAACCCAATTCTAAACTTCACTTATTGAATTGTTTTAACGGCACCGAAAATAAATAAATAGATTTTAAATTGTTTTAATTTATTGATTTATTATTTATTAATTCATATTTAAGAATATAATCACATACACATAAAAAAAAACAATAATTTAAATATAAAATATGCTATTCGAGTTAAAAAAAATAAAGTTTGAATGCTTTTGTTTGCATTTAATAATATTTCAAATGGATTCAAAAACATTGTATTTGGATTTTATTTTTATTTTACAACCCAGAACCCAAATACCAATTTTAAGCTAAACAAAAATCAAGCGCCAAACAAAGTTTTGTTTTTAAGTCTGCAATGCAATATATATATATATTTTTTTTAATTTTTAATTTGAAATTAAATTATAAAAAGTCTTAAGAAATTGTTATATGTATGTATGTAATTATATGTATTTTTAAAATGTTATACCAAAAAAATAAAAATCAAAGTCAAATATATTTTCGACAAAAATTGCTTAATGAACTTTTCTAATGTTTACTCTAATATTAAATTAGTACTACACTCTATACAACTCGTTGTACAGGGTATAAGCTAGTCAATCACTTTTGACATGCGCTGCGTTTTTTATTCATTTTTAATATGCTGTGCATTTTGTGCTTTCTATTTGTTGTTGCTGTTGTATTTTGTGTATTTTCGTGAATTGTTTCACGCGTTTTTTTCGGGTGGCGGGCTTTGAAAGCGTTTCCCCCGCCCCCACCCCCAGTGGATGTGTGTTGTTGCTGCTGTTGCATGTGGCAGCTTCCTTGTGGTTTGTCTGCAGGCGTTTTGCCTCTTGATAGATTGCAGCTGGCCCCGCTCTTTGGGTTCTCGCGTTTCAAACTTGCGACTTGCCGCACATGCAAAAACATTTAACGAGCCATTGCACATTGGGATGAAAGGCCTTTATTTTGGCAAAAACCTAAAAAGTTCATGTTAATATATCAATAATGTTGCAATTATTTCAAGCTTAGAAATGTCCCTAGACATCGAAAATATTTAATTTGAATTTTATTGCGCAGCCTTCGTCTTGCACCAGCTGTTTAAAGTCAGCTGTTCTTGCCACGTTGTGCGTGCAAGCTTGCTGACTAGTAAAATTTCTTAATTTTGGCGTTGTCGTATTTTTAAACAGTTTGACTTATTAAAATACCTTAAATTGGAAAATGTTCTTCATGGTATGTAGAAAATATTTGTATAAGTTTTTAATTATATTTGTTTTTGTGTTGTCATGTTTTTAATGAAATACGTAGGCATTAGTTTTGTTGGTTCTAACCTTAAAATATTTGTGTTTCGTGGAGCATATCTAGCAAGAAACAACAGACAACAAATAACAACTTATGTGGTAGTATGAGTTATTATGTGTATATTCAGGTAGCATTTAATTAATTTGCGGGAATTTGCGGGGGGGTTAAATATATCAATAGATACAAGCAAGGTTTCTCTTCGTCGGGGTGACTAACTAAAAATTTGGCTGGATTCAAATCGCAATGTCAAGGCCTCTTTTGACTGGGTAATTCCAAATGATTTTTCGGAAAACGATTTAGAGGTGATTAAAAAAAAAAAAAATCCGAAATTCACAAATAATATAAGCAGCAAATTCTCCAAGTTTCAACTTTCTAGCTTTAAAATTACGGTTATGGCCAAAATAAAGGCATTTCATCCCAATGTGCATTGGCCGCGTTGTTGTTGCTGTTGTTGTTGCTGTTGCTGCTGTTGTTATTTTTCCGTATGCGTTTGTCGACAATTTTTCATGCGTGTGTACGAATGTGTGTGTGTGTGTCCAGCTAATGGCTATTAAGGCAACATGCAATTCCGACTTCAACTTCAACTTCGACTTGGAGTTGAGAGAGTCGCGTTTTTTTCCTCAGCTAAATTGCATTTACAGTTTTTGGGCTAATTTATTATTGAAATGGCAGCGAGGAAGGAGGAAGAGGGACAGATATTGTCTTGTCGTGCTGTCTCGCTCACTCGCTGGCTGGCAGTCGAGCTCATCTGTCAAACGAGCTGTCAAATTATTAAGCGCTGCCAGGCATGTGAAATATGTTCCGCAAAGCAGCAGAGAGAGTAAGAGAGACATAAAGAGAGAGAGTGAGAGTGTGCGGGAGAGGGAGAGGGAGAGGTGTGGAGAGAGGGAGAGTAATGCAAGCTCTCAAGATTGATCACCATTAGCGTCTTTGCTCCGCTGCCCCTCACTCGACCCTTGGCTGCACTCTTTCTCTCTCTCTCGTTTGTTGTTTTTTTTTTTTTGGCTGCACTTCACATTTCAGGGGCAACACAGCAATTCGTCACTCTAAGCGACCAGCGGGGCATGTGGAGTGGAGGGGGACAAGATAGGAGGTGAGTGCTAGGCAGAGGGGTGCGATGCATACACTCACACACACACACACACACACACATTGCTGAGTGTTGTGGTGGCCACTTGACCAAGTCTCTCACTCTCGTTTGCCTCGCTTCAAGTAATTCATCAGCCACGCACTCTCATTGTTCAATTTCCACGTCTTCCCCATTCCCCATTCCCATTTTCCCTATTTTATTCGCTGACGCATGACACCCTCAGACCTCTGTCTCAGTCTCTTCTCGTCTCCTTCTCCTTCATTTCTCGCACCTCTTTCTTTGGCAGCTGCGGATGTTGATGCGGATGCACTAGATGCGTATGCGGAACACGCATTTGCCTCGATTTGCTTAATTGCCAAAGTGTAAGATGAAACTCAGTCCACTCTCCCGGCCCACGGGGCATCTGCAGTCCACAGTCCACAGTCTACAGTCTAGAGTCTAGAGTCTCCACAGTCTTTGCTCTACGGTCTAGAGAAAACAATGGAAGCGAGTCACAATGCAATGCACTTGCAGGCAGTCAAAGAATTCTGTTCCTAGTTGACTAAATGAGTATGAAATTAGATTTAGCATTACTATTTGCATTAGCATTAAGATCAATAACAATAAAAATAATAAATAAAGTTTGGAGCATTCCAATTAGATTCAGCATTACTATTTGCATTAGAATTTTTGCCCATGCAAAAGTTTTCTTAAATAACTTCCACAATTTTTATTTGACCGCAACCAAATTTTCAGGAATCATAACTACTATAGTAATTATAGTATATACCAAAATTCGCAGCTCTAGCTTAGGCGTGTTATTAAATTTTTTTGATTTGCGGGGGCGGAAGTGGGCGTGGCAAAAATTTGAAACAAACTTGATCTGCGTGCAAACACAACAAATGCTGTCGAAAAAAAAATTATAGCTCTATCTCTTATAGTCTATGAGATCCAGTGTTTCATACGGACGGACGGACAGACGGACAAATTAGGTTTAGGCGATGTTTTAAGTGTTGAATTGTGTAATCTTTTCTATTTCCTTTGATTCATAAAAATATTACAATAAACAAAAAATAAATGTAAAATAATCTATAATTATTTTGTTCTGTACATCTTGGGTTAAAACTCTAATTAATTTGCTTTATTAAATTTTGCTTTCGCAACATAATGATCAATAATATTTGTATTAATATTAGCATTAATTTTAAGATTACGTAGTACATGAGTTAATCCAACTTTATATGACTTTGCATTACTTATTTATATTTCTTTTGAATGGATCATTATTACCATAACAAAATGTTCCCACATTTTTGGCATCTTGGGTTATGATTATCACCCCAAATCAGTCGAATAAAATCATAGCACTTGCCTCTGAACTTAAGACAGTGTGTTCATTAGAGTCAACACTCTAGTTAATTAACAGGCAATATAAAGCAATCTTGTTGTTGTGTGTTTTTTGGGATCATGTCATCGTGGAATACAAAGTATTAAAATAGGAAAATGGAAAATAATTAACTGTGTAGTTAAGAGGTCATTACAACTGTGGGCAGTCGTTGAATTTAGATTTCGATTTAATTTGTGAGACGCGCTTTTTACGAGCGCGTCTCTCTTATCAAGACTTTGGCGCTGTCGTCAATCAAAATGCGTTGACTTGAATCGACTTTGCGTGGGTCTCACTTTCCCCTCTCTCTCTCCGCCTTGTTTCCCTACTCAATTCACACCAACTTGCAACCTTTTTCCCCCTGCTGCTTCCTCTCTCTCTCTCTCTATCTGCCACGTTATCTAAACCATTTGATTCGTTCAGCTTTTGCTTTGGGCGCTGACCAAAGGAGACAGCGACAACGACAACGACAGAGACAGAGACAGAGGTGCGTGTGAAGTTTTTAATTTCCAACTTTAATTTAGACAATTCTTCTATTTCGCACGCTGGCGCACAAGCGACGAAGCGTGGCGACTCCAAAAAAAAACACACACAAAGCGAAAGAACAACAATAATAAAAGACGAGCGAGAATAAATAGTTAGTTAAAACGGGGCAAAATGAAAACCACAAAATGTCAGGCTCGGAAAATCAACAAAGTGTCGGGCGGAGCAAGCATAATGAGCTCTAATGGTTGCAACTTGAGACTTGCAACTGCCACACACAAGCACTAAAATATATACGAGTATAGTAGGACTCTTTATATATATATACCACTATAAATTGAGAGGACTTGAGTTGAAGCTGCTGTTGCGTCGGCGCAGTAAATTGAAGGTGTCAGCAGGCTGATCTTGGAGCAGCTTCTCAGCAATTGACGTGGCAGCAACAACAGCAACAACAGCAACAGCAGCAGCAACCGCTTTCATGCAACTGCTGTGCGTGCCATGTTCTCTGGCTGTGGCAATTTGCTGTGGGGCGTGGCTGCAATTTGGCCAAGATGCTGCAACAGCAGCAGCAGCAGGTATCAGAAGCCGACGAGCTTCACTCTGATCTGTTCTTCTCTTCGCTTTGCTTTACAAGTTTGGCCAGCAGGCACGTGGCTGTTGTTGTTGCTGTTGCTGTTGCTGAGGTCAATGCCTGCCACTTGCAACATGCGACTGCTGTGTGCGGCAGCCATAAATGCCATCACATATGCCAATATTAATCCACAGATGAGAGAAGTATTTTCCCGCATTATTTAATTTTCGAGCTTATATTTTGCAATCAATTGAAATTGCTTTTTACGAGTAGATGTTGCAGTTGTTGCAGTTGTTGTTGATCGTTGAGAGCTTTTTTGAAAGCTCAACTCCAAATGCCAATCGAATGCGGGTTGCTTTGCTAATGGCGCTGTAAAGTCGCAGATACAAATGTATCTCAAAGATGCTTTTGCGTGAACTGTGCGCCGGAAATCGAAGCTTACCAGCAAAGCCAGCAACACAAGCACACTCACTGCAACAGCCACAGCAACAACAGCAACAATAGAGTCTACAACACCAGCAACAACAACAACAACAACAACAATGCAGACAACGCCACAACGATTGAACTTCGAAAAACGAAACCCAAAACTCGTTGTGCATTTTTTTATATCGTTTTCGTTTTTCTTGTTGTTTTTGTTTTTGTTTTTGTTTTTGTTTTTGTTTTTGTTGTCGTTCACTCCATGGCAAAAGTCTGCTTCATATCAGCTTCAGCTTTGTTTCAATAGCAGCAACCAGCAACCAAAGCCGGATACATTGAATATGTGCAGCGATTTGTTTTGCCCATTGTCAGACTAACAAACTAGTCAACGAATTTCGATACTCCATCCATCGGCTTACTCAATTTGGGGAAATAGATACATCTGCATCCAGAAATTCCAGTTAACTTTTTTGTTCCCCTCTGTGTGTTTTCAGATGAAATATTGTTGGCCACAAGAACAGCTGCTTTTAAATTGATTCATTAATATTTTTATTCTTGAAAATGTGCAATAATTGTTAATCATTTGCTTAATTTATATATTTATAGAAACTCTTCTTCAGCTACATTTGTAGTACAACAAAAAATATATACAATTATAAATTTAGTACAGTAATTGTTTATTGTTGTTTGAAAAAAAAAAAAATTAATATATTTTATAAAACTCTTTTTTGACAATGCGTTGAATAGATTTTATGCATATGGACAATTCTCTGGAAAAAATATCTAAAGTGAAAGTGAGTAAAAATTAATCTTACAGCTCTTGATTAGGACTTTAAATATACCTAAGAATGATTTTGGAATTTGTTTCTGACAAAGGGCAAAACGTAAAAAAATTAACCCAATTTATATACTACAATACATAGTATTGAAAAGTGAAATAGAAAAAATTCCTAAAATCAATCTTAGTTCTAAATAATAAACAATCCAGAGCTACGCGAATAAGCTTTACTTATTTTTAATATTATTTCAGTTTATGTTTTAGTTTAGTTTAGTTTTTTGTTAGCATTCTTAATTATATTAGTCTTTCAGAAATTCTTTGGAAATATCAAACATTGAAACTTTCCATATAATTTGTTTGCGTTGAATTTATAATTGATACTTTAATTATTTTTAATAGCATGACCTGTAAATAATGTTTATTTAAATTTTTATGTAATAAAGAAATCATTGACATAAAAATATTGCAACAAAGGCAATTACAATATTTCGTTATATTAGATGATGAATTTCAAAATTATGAAGCACTTTTAAGCTTTTATTTCAAGATCCAAATATAAGGAAAATAATAAATATTTGTGAATTTTGTTGCTTAAAAAAAAAATCTGTGGCATAAATTACGGATTTTCGGTGCTATTAAATTTCCATTTTTTTTTGGCGCTCTTAATGGATATTTAAATTAAATGACAAATTTAATTAATTATTAATTAATATTGAATAGTATGTACTTTAATATATTTTTAATTTTTATGTGACAGGAAATATATATGTATAGTATATGTATAATTTATAAAAAAAAAATTAAATAATATTTACATATTTTGAATAGCGTTATCTAAGTTCGAAATTGATTTATCGACCTAAAGTTCCCACATAAATAATATTACTTTTTTTTATTAAAATAACTAAATTTGAAAGCTTTAAAAAGTTCCTTTTATGCAGAATATTGAATTAAAGACTTTAAATCGTAAAATATACAAATTATTGGTTTTAAATTGCAGAATTTAATAAATATTGAGAATTTACTGAGTTGAATCTCTGTGTACATATATAATACTTATCCACTTGCTAATGAAAAATGAACCACTTTGTTCAACTGTCCTCCACCTATGTTATATATGTATATATATATATATTATATGTATGTACATATATGATTTATTATTCTTATTATATTCAAACATTGCATTCCAAATTATAGTTGGAGATCTAAATCTTGTTATAATTTTTACAATCTGGAATTTCTGGAAAATTGAAAAGTTCTTGAAATCAAAATCGACTTTTCCTCCCAGATTTTTGTTCTCTGTATGCTATTGTATTTATAAATAAATCAATTATAATCACAAATCAGCTTAAATGAAGGGCTTGCCAATGATTTTGCAGTGCATTTGAAATTCGTTTTGGTGCATAACTTATTTGGCTGCCAGTTGCTGTTGCTATTGCTGTTGCTGCTGGGCTGTCAAACTCACAGCGGCTGTCTGGCTGGCTGACAGTCTGACTGTCTCTTCGTCTCTCCGTCTGTCTGTCTGTCTGGCTGGTTGGCTTCCTGGATCTGTGCTGGCATTGCACGAGACTCAAGAGCTGGGCGCTGGGAGCTGGAAGCTGCAAGTTGAGAGCTGTTGCCTATTGGCTGCCCAAAGCCAGAGCCAGAGCCACAGCCAAAGCCAAAGCATGAGCAAGAGCCAGACACAGGCAACAGCAAAACGTCAGCGACAAACGGCTTCAGCTTCAGCTTCAGCAACAGCTTCAGCTTCGACTGCGGCTGCGGCTCCATCTCTATAGCCAGACATCCGACCCAGTCGCATCTGCAACTTTGCTGTTGCCGTCGCCTTCTCTGTCCTCATTCAATCGAGCTTGCTATCTGGCTGTAGATTTATTGTGTGAATTGGCATTGACAAAGTGCATTTATTGGCGCTCGTTGCTTTTTATAATGTGTTTTGATAACAATTCCATTAAAGTGAAGAAGTTTATAATAATTTGAACTGCCAGGACAGAAAGAAAGACAGAGTGAGAGAGCGAGAGAGAGAGAGAGAGAGAGCAGATGTGATGCCAATGTAACTCGCATTCCCAATTCCAAACTCGAACTCAAACTCAAACTCAAACCCAAAACCCAATCTCAATCCCAATCCCAGGCAAGTTCTGTTGCATTCTCGTTCATGATGATGATGATGATAATGATGATGATGATGATGATGATGATGATGATGATGATGATGATGATGATGATGATGATGATGATGATGATGATGATGATGATGATGATGATGATGATGATGATGCTTTGGCAGCTCAGTTTTCTGTTGCTTCGGCGCATTCAGATGCCAAACTGCATTGATTTTTCGATTTTAATTGATTGTTGTCAGTCAATCACATTGTTAATGCACATGCCCAGCATACTATAGTATACTATATAAAACATACACACACACACACACACACCAGACTATGTGTGTGTGTGTGCTTTATTGCATTCAATTTGCTGTTGTTTGTCAATTAGTCGCTCGGTATACGCTCGCCCTGCCCGTATGAATGGTAGGTGTTGTTGCTGTTGTTGTTACTGTTGCTGTTGCTGTTGTTGTTGCTGGTGTTGTTGTTACTGGTGTTGCCTGTGCGTGCGAAGCAAACAGCCAAAGTTTTAATTGGCTGCATTATTTATTGTTTTTCACTTCGTCGAACTGCCAACGGCGACCACACATCCCTCTCTTCACCCCTCCCCACTCACACTCCACCTCCTCCCCACCTTCTTCCTCCTTGCTGCTGCTGCTGCTGTTCGTTGCACTTCGCAAAAATCACATTTTATATTTGCGCACTAAGCCAGCTTCGGTGTTGCAGGTCAGCAACACGTGCGAAATTTACCTACTAAACTCTTACTCAAAATACTGAGTGCAACATGCCACATGCAACATGCCACATGCCACCGACAACCGATTCCTTGCTCTCAAGTATCATGCAATAATATTAACCATATAATAGTCATAGTAAAAATAGTATTTGTTTTATTATTATCCAAGTGAAGAACCTATACAACTTAAAAAATATCTTAACAACACAGGGATAGTAAATATTACTAGCTTTAATAGCTTTACACATAAAAAACTACAAGTTTAAGAAAAAAGATCCTTAAAATTCTACAATAATTCTAGATTCATCATTCGACAAATTATAAAAAATATTTTCATTTAAATAATATTATAGTGTGAAGACTTAATTAATAACAAATTATCGAAAATCAAGATCAAAGATTTGAAGACTCAAATTTGATAAAAATAAATAATAGTTGCGTGTTTCACTTTTTAAATGTGTTTATATAGTAACATTGCAAAATGATAAAAAAAAAAATATATCCCCACCTCTAACCAACTCCTCACAGAGGTGAACCCAAAACAAAGTGTAAACGAATTTATTAAACTTACAAATAAGAAAATGGGCTGAACAAAACCAGACTGAAGACCTCAATTGCTCTGGCTAAATAGAATTAATTTTAAGCTACAATTAATAATAAATAAATATAGCAACATTTTCCTCATGTCAGTTACGTTGTTGAAGATCGAAATCTAGTTGCAAGATTTTTTCATTTTTAAATGTTTACTTAACAAAATTTTTTTTAGATCCATAAGTTCTCTTAAGATTTTTTTCGAATATAATTTATTTTCATTGTGCATTATTTAGAAATAAAAAGAAACAGCTCACATGATAGAATCGTTTTAAATTTGCAATTATGAGAAATTAGACAACAACTTTGAGAACTACTTGAAAAAAAACAAAAAAATACAGTAGAGTGTGCTCGAACATGAGGTACCCGTTACCCATTATAATATAATCAAAACGACAGCAAAAAAAACTAAATTATACCGAATATATCGATGTACTATTACATTTAGAATATTTCATAGAGTACATAAAAAAAACAAAATATATTCAATGGTGTCGGAGATGACTCCTTCTTCCAAACATTTCCTGCTGGCCCAAAGTTATTATACCTTTCTAGCCTATGGGTAGCGGGTATATACTCGCTATAATCATTTGGTTGCGATCCCATAAAAATTGTCGACAACATTTAAGAAATACTTTTGTATAGGCAAAAACACAAATTTACTAAGTTTCTTAGTTACTTTGGCTGAAAATCTGGTATACTTTGCACTCTAGGTATATTTTGAAAGTAGTTCTGCATGTGCATACCTAATATACGTTCGGTATATCTTTAGTATTTTTGAGGTATATTATTTCGGTATATTTTAAAATTAATATCGCACTATTTTGCTTTATTTAATTAACATTTCGAAACGTAGAAATAATCTTTAGCACAAAGTGTTTCTATTGCAATAAAAATAATAATTATTATGATTATTCTGCTTATTGTGTTCCATACATCGTATAAATAAACGCTTTACAACTGTCATAAATTGTCGCAAAAATTGGCATATTAATTTGTTTATTGGTCTGAGCTCCTTGGGCTCTTTTGGTCTCTCGCACTCTGTTTAAGTTTCAGTCGCCCAATAAACGGCATAATTTATGTGCTCGTATCTTTGTATCTGCTGCTGGTTGCTGGTTGCTGATTGCTGTTGCAGTAGCTTGTTTCTCTTCATCTCTCTCGCTGTGTATCTGTATCAGAATCCACGCACTGAGTCAGCATTCAGTTTGACAGATGAAAGAACTGTAAATAGATTTAATGCAAATTGCAGTTCATTTTCAACATTGAATACTCTCGCACTCGTATTCATAGATTCACACCATAGACATAAGAGCTATTGCCAGATACAATTCACGACTTTTAACTAACATTTAATGAACTCACTCGACACTGCCTTAAAAACATAAACATCAAAAAAGATTGTTTTAGTGTCAAAATTGAACGAAGAAGGTTTATTCTTAAATCAATATCGAAAATCTACAAAAAATCTAGATTGCCAAATATTCAAATTCAAGATTATAATATTGTTTTAAGAATGAAAAAATCTTAAAATTGAACCAAGAAGAAATCAAACATTCTTAAATTTAGATTGTTTGAAATAAAATAAACAAAAAATATATAACGTATTTTTTATACACATTTTTTTGTATGCTCTCCATTTTTTTTTTTTTTTTTTTTTTGTACATTAGTTACAATAGTTATAACTTTTACTCCTTTCTAATGATATACGAATCGAGTAGAGTTGGAACATGTGGCCTAATTTTAAAGGATTGTTTAATCTGTTTATGAAATAATTTTAATTTGTTTTAAGAAACCAAAAACAAAATTCCCTTTTTTTTGTTAAAATAATTTTTAGTCGTGATTTGCAATCTCCTTTTCATTTTAGAAGAAAACATTTTTGAATCAAGATTTTAATCTTAAAATAAAATGTTTTTAATCTTAAAATGCAAATTTAGTATAAGATTTCACGATTCATGCGCGATTGTTCAGCATTTTTCACCGATTTTGAAGCGATCATTCCGGGTAATAATTGCGGAAGGATCGTGCGACGATTGCGGTAAATTACAGAAGGATCGCAGAACAATCGTGGTAGGCAAAAATCGCGCAAAACTCGCGTAAGGATCGCAAAACAATCGCGGAGTCCATACAAAAGTATTTCTTTAATAACTTGATAAATTCTCATCCTTAACCAAATTTTCTGGAATTATAATTACTGTTGTTAATATTAAAGCTTGCTGTTCGATTTTATTTGATTTGCGTGGAAAGAAGGGAACGTCTCGAGAATTTGAGATCTACGTTGAAACAAAGAAAGTGTTGTAGAAAATCTCTATCGCTTACAGTCTGTGAAATCTAGGTGTTCATACGGGCATGGACGGACATGGCTATCAACTGATCAACAAAATATGTAATTTATAGGAAGAGATCCCTCCTTCTGCCTGTTACATATTATATATTTCCTGCTGACACAAAGTTATAATACCCTTCTACCCTATGGGTAGCGGGTATAAAAACGCCTACAACCATGAGGTCTATTTGTTTTGCTGACCATCTGGTACATTTTGAATGTATATATACCAAATGTATCCATCGGTAATCTTCAGTATTTTTATTTCTGGTAGATTCATTTTGTATATTGCTATTTTACAATATGGTTATATTATTCAGTGTTATTCAGTAGCGAGCATCTCACAGTCAAGCTTACTCGACTGTAGATTTCCTATTTGTTTTGTTAGCACTCCTTGAAATTTCGAATCCTTGTATTTATAAGCGGATTTAAAATTTGTAAAAGGTATTTAAGAAATACTTTCGTATGAAAAAAACTTCTACTGCAATGGATCTTCCTTTCGTTGGCTGACAATCTGGTATATTTTAACCTATGTACATGGATGCTGTAATATTTAAATATACCAAATATAGTCTCTATTATATTTTTAGTATGTTTACGGTATATTAATTTGGTATATACTAATACCAGATTTTTTTACTTTCATTTACAATGGGTAGCGAGTATCTCACAGTCGTCAGTAGCTTTCTTATATGTTTTAAATACTTACATAGTAAGTTTTCTATCCCCTTCTCTGTATGTTATTTGTAATGTTGCTATTTACATTTATAATTTGTATGCATTTTATTACTTCAGATGGGTTACTAAGCCATACTTAACTGTACTAACATAATATTTGTTTGATCTTTTGGTCTTTAGTTATTATGTAACATTCGAGAAAAGAAAACCCTTCTCTACCTTGATGCAATTAGTAGCATTAAGCTTGATGAAATTCGTGCACCAATTGGCGTGGCACTTGCCACTTGCCACTTGCCACTTGGCACCTGGCATTTGGCTGCGCCCATATAAAACAACGAGAATATCCTGAATGCTGTCCCCCCATCAACTGCGCGACAAATGCGCGTTATCCTCTTGTTACGAATGTTATATCATATATGTATGTGTGTGTGTGAGTGTGGTTGTGTGTGTGTGTATAGTATTACAGTGTGTTACGGCGGATACTTGCAACGTATTTGCATTGCCATTAACCTGGCTAAGAGTACACCCCCAAGAGAGAGAGGGCTTTGATGGTCTCCCCCGGTCGCAGCTGTTTGTTGGCCACCCGTCAACTATTTGAACTGAGCCAAAGGACATTTCGAAAGGGTAGTTTCCACAGTCTCGAGAGGGGGAAGAGATGAGCGTGAGCGTGTGTGTGTGTTGTGATGGGAGTGATGGGAGTGATGGGTGTGCGAGTGTGTGTGTGTGTGTACTTATTATTTAACTCTTTTGCATGCGTTCTGGGTTTCTGTTTCGTGTCTGCCCGCGTCCATTTAGCGCAGATGAAGATTAATTACAGGGAAATTCGTAACATTTTTCATGCTTAATCTTGGCGCGCATCAACACTCCTTCTCCAACTTCTCCTCCCCTCCTTCTCCTCACCACTCTTGACAGGCGTCTGGCGCACGTGAACTAAAACTAACTTATTAATAATAATAATTGTTTCATGTGCGTCCTCGCATTGTGTGCTCAGCACCCAGAGCCCGAGGGCAACTCGTCTAAATAGTATTTGCCAGCCGGAACATGTGTCACAGTTGGGGGATCACTCCGAGACGCTTCTCCGACTCCAACTCCCTTCCACTCGCATCGGGGCTTGAATGTGTGTTTTTGAAAAATGATTTTTAGCAGCTTAAAACGATGAATTCAGCGCAACGCAACTCGATTCGAGGAAACCTGGGAAAACAACGATGCCAACCCCTCCAAAAACCAAAAAAAAAACCAAATATATACAAAACAAAAATAAACTGAAACTAGTTTGCGCTGCTGGACGCCTTTGCCATTTGACCAGATATAACAAAAAAAAGTACTGCACATACTCTATAAATACATCGAGTTCAATGACTATTGTTTCTTTTTGCAGGATTTTTAATTTGGCGCAAAACTTAAGAGATTAACTCAACGAATTATTAGAATTTTTATTAAAAAGCTATCATGATATATTTACGTAAATATGATGTCTAAAAATAATAATTTAATTTGATAATCATTAATCTAGAAAAGAGAAAAATCCATATTAAATAAATCTTGATTTAAGATTTTTTCGATCTTAAAAATAACAATCTTTAATTAAACCATTTGTAAATTAATATTTTTATGCTACATTTTAAGATTAAAACTATCTTATATTTAAATTAAAATCTTGATTGAAGAAAGTTTTTTTTTAGATTTTTTTGTTTAATTTTGACATACCAACAATCTTGACTCGAGATTTTATTCACGTTTTTTCTGTCTGTGAATTTGTTAATCATAAATCATAATCTATTATTTATACAATATTTGAAACGAATATTTCAATTTAACGTATATCAGCAAATGGTTATACTATCTCAATATTAAAACCCCATTCAAAATTCTACACTTATTAAGAAAAATCTTAATAAAATCACGTGTTTTTAAATACCAAAAAAAAAATATAAATAAGAATGAATTTAATAGACTTTTAAACACAACCTCAATATAACTGGAATATAAAACCAATTCAAAGATTTATAATATTTATTATTTAAAATTATTTAAAATAATGAAACAAATAAATGGTACTTAATATAAATATAAATACATCAGCATATAAGTTAATAACTTAGGACGTCAAATTTGACAATGTATTGCGATACAGTATCATAAACAGACATCGTAAATTGGTGGTAATCATTTGGTAATCAATTCGAGTAAGAAAGTGGCCACTAAAGTTGTGATTTATAAACAATGTTTGGAAATTTAACTAGGCGACCATGATATTATAGTAAACGGACTGTGGATGTGATCAAGCAGAGTTTCACACAAATTTCCCAGCTGTCAGAGTTAATTGCTGCTAATCATTTAGTAAGCAACTTGCTGCTGTTCTAATAATCAAATAAAGCTGCAACAAATGTCAAAAGATTTTGCAGATATTCGCTGATATAATTAGCAATAAAATGTTTCTGCCTTATTGATTAGGTTTAGCTTTAGGTACCGTCTGTATTTTTATTAATTTCATATAAAAAAATATAAAAATAATATGCAAACGACAAGGTAAGTTAAGTTCATTGCTAGCTGAGTCATCCAAGCATTTACTAGAAAGATCCAATTTTTGTGTTAATAATGTAAAAAATCTTCGTTGTAGAGTTGCGCACAATATTGATCCTTTGGCTGTCTTCTGTGTAGTGTATACAGAATGCGGCTACTTCTCATCGCCTCGCATTCGCTCGCTTTAGTTGTTGTTATTGTTTTGTTGTTTTGCTGTTTAACGACGACTTACGACAGCTACCTGTTCAGTTGTTCGGTTGTTTTCGGTTGTTGAGTTGCTCGATTGTTCCGTGTGTGTTAGGAGCTGGCTTAAGTGCCCGCTGTTTCAGGCCAAAATTCCGCCGGAGACATTAATTTTATTGTTTAGACTGCGCGCGCGAGATCGAAATCTTGAATCTTGAGTGTGTTCTTGTGGCGTAGTTATTGATAGTTTTAAATTAGGGTCAACTATGCGGTGGAGCGAACGAGTGAACGCTCCTCGCTCCTCATTCCACATTTTGAACAGTGACTTTAACCAGCTCTCGGCATGCATTCTCAGGTAGCAATTTCTTTTAATTACAAGCTCGGCTTTTAGCCACAACACACACACAGAGTCTGTCTCAATCTCTCTCCCTCTCTCTTTCATTTCTTGCTCTCTTTCTGTGCTGATAACCAGTCGATGCCGCTGCAGGTGTTGCCAGGCAGTTAGCAGGCGCAACTAATGTCTAGATAATGGCCCCACTGACCCCGACCCCGACTCCGACTCCGACTCTGACTTCGAGCCCGAACCCGACCCCGACACCGACACCATGCCCAAACACTGAGCTCGACCCCGACACACACTGCGACTCCTGGCACCATCAACACTTTGCCCCTGCCCCTGCCACAGACTCAGACACACACACGTGCAACCTCAACAGCAATTGAATTTACAGTGGCAATTTGTAAGTATGGACTACAAATTTTTAAGCGTTTCCCTCAGCTGGTGGCGGAAACTGAGGAATACTCGTATTTACAGTACAGTGTGTGGAGCACTCGTTACGTCTACTTCACTGTCTTGATGGGTTATTAAAAATAATGTTCCCTAATGTGCTGTTATTCTTAATGCCGAAGCAATCAAAATTTTGTTGTAATTATCCTCGCTGCATGCGAGTGAGAAACACCTTGACAACCCCTTTTTTTCTTCCCCCTCCCCATATCACCAACAACCTCGTTTCGCTGCTCTTCTCTGCATCTGCTAATTTTCAACTGACTGGCAAACAGAAGCACAAATAAATTATTAATTTGTGTGTTTTCCTCAAGGTCGAAGTCACAAGGCATGGAAATAATATTAAAGTAGCCAAAGTTAATTATATACTAAATGCATTAATGAATTTAAATAACAGAGGAAACCCTCTTAAGAATTATGTTGAATAAATATTGGAAAAACCAATTGTTAAATAAGTGTGTAGTGGGAAAGGTAGAGCTTAACATATTTCTAAATGAATACAAAATAAATTATTCTTTTCAATATTTTATAAAATATACATAATATTCACTTAGTAAGAAAAGTTGACTAAAGTTTTGAATTGAATATAAAATATAATTACATAAAATAGTTATTAAAAATACATAATTTTTCATTACGCGAAAAATTATTAATGCTCCTTTTTACGTATCTAATGCAAATATTCACAAAGATCTTAGTATTTCAACCATTGATAGATTCCATAGCCACGAAAATAATTTAGCCTTAAATCTAATAGACAACAATATAATCTAAGAATCTAAGAAATGTTGTCAAAATTAATTTAAACAAGTAAGAAAGCTACAGTCGAGTGTACTCGACTGTGAGATACCCGCTACCCATTTCGAATAAAAGCAATATATTTTGCGGTATTATTCTCAAAATATACCAAATATACTGCAAAAATACTAAAAATATACGAAATATACGATATAGTACCGCATTCAAAATATACCATAGACGGCCCAATATACCAGATTGTCAGCCAAAGCAACTAAGACCCCTAGTAAGTTGGCGTTTTTGCCCATACAAACGTATTTCTTTAATAACTTCGACAATTTTTATCTGATTGCAACTAAATTTTCAGGAATCATAACTACTTTAGTTATTATTGTATATATGTATATGTATGTATATTGATTTGCGGGGGCGGAAGTGGGCGTGGCAAAAATTTGAAACAAACTTGATCTGCGTGCAAACATATCAAATGCTGTCGAAAAAAAATTATAGCTCTATCTCTTATAGTCTCTGAGATCTAGGTGTTCATACGGACAGACGGATCGTCTAGGATGTTGACGCTGATCAAGAACATATATACTTTATAGGGTCGGAGATGCCTCCTTCTACCTGTTACATACATTTCCTGTCAGCACAAAGTTATTATACCCTTCTACCCTATGGGTAGCGGGTATGGGTGAAGAAATGATCCATAAATTGTAGCAACTGAATTATATAAAAAAAAAAATTTTTAAAATTTAAATTTAAAGAGCAAACATTATTATTTTTAACTAGAAAATATAACTAATTGTTTATTATTATAATGAAACGATTTAGGCAAAGTTTTCAACAGAAAATATTTTTCTGAAAATAAAAAATTTTTTTCGAACAGATATAATTAATTAATTAGAAAAACCCTGAAGTAAGACTTTTTGGTGGAAGACATTTTAATCAAGATTGTGATAAATTTGCATTTTAATATTAACAAGTAAAAAAGCTACAGTCGAGTGTGCTCAACGTTGAAATACCGCGACCCATTTTGAATAAACAAAGTTCGGGTTATAAAATATACATATATAGAATTACTCCACCGTAAAAATACTAAAAAATATATAACAAAAGCTATATTGGGTATATTGATATAGTGACACTTTCAAAATATACCATAGAGTTCAAAATACATACCAGATTGACAGTCTAAGTATTTCTAACATAGAGTTCAAAATACATACCAGATTGACAGTCTAAGTATTTCTAACATAGAGTTCAAAATATATACCAGATTGACAGTCTAAGTATTTCTTAAATTACTTCTACAATTTTTGTTTGATTGCAACCAAACTTTCAGGATTCTTAAATCCTTTAGTGATTATTGTATGTTTCAAAAATCTTTCTAGCTCTATCTTCAAAAATACACTTGTTGATTGTTTTTTGTCGATTTCCCAGGGGGAAGTGGGCGTGGTAAAACTTTTTAACAAACTTGATCTGGGTGCAAACACAACAAATGTTCTCTAAATATTATAGATCTATCTCTTACAGTCTGCTGACGCTGGTCAAGAATATACATATGTATATGGGTAATTCCATGACGGAATTTGTTCCGTGCTAGACCCTTTACAATGAAAAAAACATAAACTAAAACAATTTTAAAAATAAGTAAAAGTTATTTACATACTGAGAAACGTTATGAACAATAATTTTTAAAAAACATATAATAGGAAATACATATGATCAACATTTCTTTTGATAATATGGAAATGATCCACATAATTGTAGAAGCTAAATTATATAGTGAGGAAAACTGAGAACATATTAAGTAAAACAGACAAAAAAAAAGTTATAAAGAAACTATGTAGTCAAGATTTTCAACAGAAAATAGTTTTTAAAAATTAAACTTAAATAAATAATAGAAATATTTATTTGAAAAAAATGAATGTAAAAAATATAACGGGTAAAATTGGTTTTACGTTTCTGAACAAATAACAGAAAATATTCTTTTCAAAAAGAGTAGTATAAAAACAGAAATATGTTTATATAGAATTGTTAATCCGAATCTATAACGGGAAATAACAAAAAATAAGCTTTACACAAGCTTGAGAATATTTAATTTTAAGTTCAGTCAAAAAGAATGAAACCTTTTTTAGGAACTTCCTGAACAATATTAGTTTTGCACTACATTAGCGATAATGGGAGCGATATTCCATATTAATTAATTACTGTGTCTCATGATTCATTCATTTGCCAAGAAGATGAAAAGCAATTCTCTATTTCCTGACTGAAATTGATTATTATATCTGCATAAGGCAAACATAACAAACTTAATCTCTAAGCAGCGGGTGCCAAACCATAATATAAAAAAGATCACAATAAATTTTCAATGTTTTATAGTTTTGGTTTTTATTAATCACTTTTTAGAGACAATTTTTGGTTTTTAGTTTAGTTTTTTTTTTTTTTTTTTTTTTTCTTGGTTTTTTGCTCATACATGTTCTAGAAAATATGAATTTGGTGTTTTGTTTTATTTTTATTTTTTGTTTTTTGTATTTACTTTAATGTTTTGTTCGTTTGCCGATTGCATCTTATTGATGTTGTTGCTGTTTGTTTGTTGTTGATCTCTTTGTTTGTTGTGAAGTTAGCTTTGCTATTTCATTGTACAATAGTTGAATATACATGTAGTTGTATATATATGCATGTATATATAAGTACATATAATATATATATATATATATAGGGGGTGTATATAACGCAGCTTGTATATACGTATCATACAATACACGGTTTTCTTCATATATATATACTTTAATGTTTCTTTTTTTATATATATATCAGTTTATACATCTATGTAGATATAAGGTCAATATATAGTACATATATACCAATATATATGATATATAGTATATGTATATTAGTATCTCACTTGTGTTCTATACATTGTTTCATTGTGTGTTGTTCTTGTTGGTTTTGGTTTTGGTTTTTTGTTCTTCAGCTCATCTTAAACGCCTAAGTACATATACATATACATATGTATATGTATGTAGTATATAGTATGATCTTAACTATATAGATGTACGATTGGGTAGAAGAGATGAACCACAATTCGAAAGAGTTTCTTGGTTTTTGATTTTTCGTTTTTCGCATACAAAAAAAGTCATTTCATAGGAATACATATATAAAGACGTATGCATATATATGTATGTATGTATGTGTGTATACATTAATCATATGGTTAAATGTCAGCTCGATTACGTTCTCATCTTAATTTTGTTTTTGTTTTTGTTTTTGCTTTGTTGTAGTTATTGTTGTTGTTGGTGTAACGCCTAGGTCGCTATGTATCGCTGTGGAGTTTCTCTAGTGTAACTTGATTCCCACTAAATGGAAGTATGGCCGATTCTATATATAACTATACATATATATCTAGTTGCCATGATTATACAGTTGATCAGTTGAACAGTTTTGTTTTGTATTTTGAAATGTTTTCTTTATTATTTTCGGTTCTTTTGCAGAAGACCAAGTTACCTTTAAGTCGTTAGCTTTTTCATTATAAATAGTTTAGAACAACGCTTTTTTGTGGTCTATATATGTGTGTGTGTTTGTGTGTGTGTGGGATATATATTTATTTGTGTGTGTGTGTGTGTGTGTGTCAACGTTTAATATCAAGACAAATCACGTATTCGTCGTATACGTTATATTTGTGTTTCTCTCTCGCTCTTATTCAGTACTATAGTGTTTGTGTGTGTGTAATTGTGTTTATCTTTGGTTGTGTGTGTGTTGGGAGGGGGAGTTTGTTAGTTTGTTTTGAGTGGGATGGGGCAGGGGTAGGGCGTAGGGCGTAGGGGGGTGGCTTAATAGGGATAAAGATTCTTGCGCTTCAGCTCCATATCGAGATCGGCGAGCTGCTGAAGGAAGCCATCGTTTGGTCGAATTTCACGGCGCATCCGAACCGTGCGTATCGCATCTACGGCGGACATTTTACGGCAAATCATCAGATAAGCCAGAACGCAGGTGGCCGATCGCGACATTCCCACCAGGCAATGCACCAGCACTTTACCTAAGGAAGAGAGAGAGAGAGAAAGTTCATTAATGTGAAAAGGCAGTAAGTAGACTAGTTCAACTACTCACCGCCGCTGCTGATGGCGCTGTCGATGAACTTGGATGCCACATAGAAGTAACGGGAAATGTCTGTCGTGGGCGCATCGATCATGGGGAATCCCATATATCTAAAAAAGCAATCCTTATGTTGGCGTCTGTACACACAAACAATACAACAACCACCACCACAGCAACAACAACAGCAAATGACCCACACAGTGTGAAAGATAATGCATTGAATGTTTGTGTTTTTGTGAATGAAACATTATATACAAGGTGTGTGTGTGTGTGTGGATTTTGAAGAGAACGAAACGAAAAAAAAAGAAGAGGTGAAAAAATGTCATCAAAATTTTGTTAGCAACCGCCATCGAATCAAAAGTGCCAAAGAAAGAAATAATAATAATAATAATCAAAATAAATATGTGAGTTTAAGAAACTAAAGTTGAATCAATAATTAATGTGCGCCAAATGATGCCCCGCATTGATTATGATCATAAATTCAATTTCTTCTTCTTCTTCTCCACGCACCTAACGCTGGGCATATCCCGATAGTAACTGTGTCCAGTGTCCACTTGGCCATAGCGACAACCTTCCGCCGCATTCAACACGTGCGTAATGCCCATCAGCCTCAAGTATGTTTTGTTTTTAGCCGCCGCACTTCAAAGAGAGAGAGAGAGAAAAACTTAGTTATCTGTGAGTGAGAAAGAGAACACAAACTTACGCATCGCCTATGTAAATGCCCGGATAGACTTCATCACAGTCAACATCGTGTATGGCGCACTCGGCGCGTCTCAGACCCGGCAAACTGCGGCAAGGAGCCATCGAATAGTGCAGCACACGTTGCAGCTGGCGTCCTGTGGTCTGTTCTGAGGTTTCCAGGCGGCTGGGCGACTGCAAAACGAAAAGTGTTTGTCACAATTAATACAAGTTCACACACAATATAATGATTATAAACAAGCCACAAAATGTATAAATCTTTCAAAAATGCTCCATTCTCCAAAGTCAAACTTTTTTACTTTTTACTCACTTTCTGATATTCGAATAATTTTATAAAATTTAGAATTCAAGTTATTGAAATAATTGTAGCGAAACTTTATGCTTTCTTTTTTTCAAATTCAAGTTATATTAAATAAGTGAAACTTTATATTTTGTTCGAAAGGCTTTCAATTTATTGTCGAATACTTATTCGAATACTTTTTCGAATTGGAAATTCAATTTATTTTTTTTATAATATTTGGAGTGATTTTTTTTGTTTTTTTTGAATAACTTTTTAAATTAATATTTAGACAGAAACTTTGTTTTTTTTTTGAGTAACTGTTGAAAACAATATTTTGAGTGAAACTTTATGTTTTTTGAATAGGTTTCTAAATTGTTTTTTTTTTTCATTTTTAAATATGTTTGTCCAATCTTAAAATTGAGAATTTAAGTTTTTTAAATAATTGTAGTTAAGCTTTATATTTTGTTGTACTTTGTTTGAGAATGTTTCATAAGATAAAGTAATATGTTTCCTCTATAAATATAAATATATATTGTAGTTATGCCTGACATTGTTTTCGTATCGTTATGTTAAATTGTTTAAATCTTATTTTTCTTCACTTTCAATAAGTTAAGTCGTCTTCATTCTTTCTATACTAGACTCTTCAAGAACTATTAAAAAACTTAATTTTTTCGAAAACTAGAGCTACTTCAAAAGCAAACCGGTTTTTTTCGAACGTCTTCGAAAGTTTCAAGTAAATATAATACATAATATAATATAATGTTACATTAAAATTTAAAATGTAGATAAATTTGAATAAATTCTAAAGTAAAGCGATTATCTTTACAAAATTTATATTATTCAACAACCTAATTTGCATCCAGTTTCCAATCATTCATAACCAAAAATGTTTTGAACACATTATCAGATTTCAAGTTAAACAAGTGATAGTAAAACATATTTTTGAAGGTTTACTTTACAACACAAAGTTTATTAATTTGAGAAATAAAGATTCGATATCTCCTTCGTTAATCATAAACCTGGCAAACAATCTTTAAATATATTTTGATTACTAAACAAAACTGCGTTTGTTCCATGGTATTTAATTGCAATCGTCTCTAAGAACAATCAGTGTTAATCCCTAAGCAAATTCAAGGCATCAGCAGTGTTAGTAAGAACGCTTAATTCCACAAATCTCAACAAGAATTAAGAAAATTGCGCACTGACAATACATTTTAGTGGTGACCATGCAAAGCAACGTTTATGAGCTCATCACAATAATAATACACTTAAGACAACGACGACAAAGGCAACAGAGGAAAATCCCAAAAGTAAAAAAAGAAATCAGCAAAAAAAAAAAAAGGAAATATGAAGGAAGGATGCTCTGCATTGCTCTGCATGGCTCTGCTGCTGTGTTTGACAGCGAATATGGCATAATTTGTGCCGCTTGTCACTTGAGCTGGCTTCTTGGAGCTGAGTCGAAAGTCTATCTCTGTAGGCGATTTGTAAATGATTTCGCGTTGCGGATATGTAAATGTTGTTGTATGTTTTGGCAGTTGGCAATTATTTATGGGCATCAAGTTTGTGCCTAGGCGACAATTGAGCTTCAGTTTCAGCTTGCCAAAAGCTCGGCCAGCCAAAATTTATGGGCAAAGGCGAAGGTCGCCCCAAAATACAGACAAAACACAAACAGTGAAACAGTGTGACGGGCAGAAAGAGGGAAAGGGGAGGGGGTAAAGGGACGCCCCTCGAGCCACGTCCTTGTTGGGGTTTTGTCAATTTCAGGGACAGTAGCCAAAGTCAATGGGAAAGTGAAACTGTATTTTCTGTTTTGCTTTCTTTTCCCTTTTCGATTTTCATTTATTATTTTCGTTTTCGTTTTTTTTTTTTTTTGCTTGTGTTGTTTTTAGTTTAGTTTTGCTTATCGGTTGTCTGCTTTGTCATAACATATTCAAATAAAATCAGCGACAGCGAGGCGTCGCAAGGAGGAAGGAAAAGAGAGAGAGAGAGAGACGAAAGAACTGAAAAGAGACGAACGAAGCGAAGCGAAAACTTTTGCTTTTTGTCGCGGCATTCGACCCTGAGAAGCCAAAAAGAAATCGCAAACATCATCGCAGGCAAAAGTTCTTTCACTTTTCTGTCTTCTGATTTTGATCTATTGTGACTGATCTGATGGGCATTATACACTATACATACTGTGTATGTTTGTGTGTCGAAACACACGACAACTTATCGCTATATATATAATATATGCACATACATAAACATTTGCATATTTCTTGTCTCGAATTAAATTCGTGTTTGCCTGACGACGACGACGACGATTTATTGGCACATCTATGGAGATTGCCTTGACGGCATGAATTTGCTGTTTACATTTAAGCATTAATTTTAGCTGATTTTAGTGGAAGCCTTAGCTAATATGAACAATTCGATTTGCTTGGTTAATAAGCTGCATTTTACGATTCATTAAATATTATTTAATGCATTCGAATAACACGAGAAGGGCGCGCATGCATTGCATCGATACAACGATAACCATAACGATAACGATAACGATTACGATCTCTGACAAACCTGATAATAGTGCGGACTATATCTATCGCCAATGCTGCTGCTGTATCTGTCGACTAGCTGCAAAAAGTGATGAATAATAAAATCGTAAATCAAATGCAAAAATAGTTCCACAATAATAATAATAAATAATGTAAATAAACATACAAATTAAATAGAGACACCGAACATTATACGCATTATAAAATAGTTCACAATAGTAATAGTAATTTGAAAATATACTGTTTAATTATGCAATACAAATAATTCAAACAATTTTGATTAAAAAAAACATACATATCAAAATATATATATATTAAGCTTGATTTGAAAAACTTAAAAAGAAATTGAAATTAATTGGAATAGAAATTCGAAGTTCTAAACAAGTAAGATGTGTTAGCTGTAGTGGAATGAGATACCCGCTAAAAATAAATAAATTAATATACCGAAAATATTAAAAAAAAATACCGACGACTATATTTGGTATATTGATATACTCTTGCACTCACACTATACCATAGATGTCACAATATGCCATATTGTTAACCAAAATACTGAAAAATACTGTCATATTCGAAAATATACCGTAGAGTATAAAATATACCGTATTTTTAACCAAAAATACTGAAAAATACTAAAGACTATATGTGGTATAAAGATTTACTATCCCATTCGAAAATATACCGTAGAATACAAAATATACAAAATTTTTAACCAAAGCAAAGGTTTTTTACCATACAAAATTACTTTTTAAATAAATACTTCAATTTTTATAAGTAGTCATAAATATAATAGATATTATTGTATGTAAAAATATAAAATTAAAAATAAATGTATTGAAATAATAATACAAGAATTACTTATGCATTGTAATAAGTGCAATTTCTGATGCCTCATTTAAATTTGAATATCCTGAATATTCTGCTCGAATTCATTTTGCAAAAAGAATTTTGAAAAGTGCAAATCGAGTTAAAGAAATGAAAACTAAGAGCAAGAGAGTGCAACAACTAATTAAGTGTCATTCAAAGAGCTAATTGATGACACTCCGGGCTAAAATCCTGTGTAATCGTATCAAGTTGAAATCACTTGACTATAAATAGAAATCAGTGTCGTCGCGTTTGAATTAAAAAAAGTGAAGAGCATTGTGTCTGAGCAGTTCCCCTAGGCAACAGCGGGTCGCCAGCCCCAGCCCGAGGCGGCTAAGTAGAACTTTAGTAATTGCCTGTGATATACGCGCATACATGAGTTTATACATAAAAATGTTAAATGTATATTTAGCGACAATTTCGATTATTTATTTCTATTTCTGCGTATACGTAATATAATATTTAAAATCTCTTTGAGGCCATTTTGCAGGTGGGTTGGCGACTAACACACACCCACACAGTGACGAGGTGGGAAGGGGAATAGCGGGGTTGGGGGGCGGATAACAAAGTTGCCTTCAGGTGCAAGCGAAAAGGCGTCGGCGTTGGCGTTGGCCATTTGATGTTGTTGCCTCATGGCTGATGTTGTTGACGTTAGTGGTTTTTGGCCACTGTCGACGCCTTGACCTTGTTCCGCTACACACAGATCTACACTACACCAATACATATATGTACATATGTACATACATATATACGTACTTTTAGTTGTTTAGTGTGTGCATCTAAAAATACACAGTGGCACATGCATTAAATGCTGTGAAAAGCACGCTGCAAACCGAAAATCGCTCGCACATCGCCGCCCCAAACTTTCGACACATTCCTTTTGACGTTGGAAATTATTCGAGATCGCGGCAAAATAAATTGGAAAACTGTACGAACAACTGAAAACATGATGGCAAACCAGAAACTAGAAACCAGAAGAAAACAAAAGCTCAACCGATGAGTCAGTCAGTTGGGATGTTTTGCCTCTGATTTTGCCCGCATGCCAAAGCAATTAGCTCTGGAAGACAACAAAGAATCGTATAGAATGTGTGTGTGTGTGTGTGAGTGTTTTTGACTTGGATTAAATGCTAAATCAGTTGAACTTAATCATCGACATTACGCTCTATCTATTTCTGTGTATATCGCACATACACCACACAATTCATTGGCACGACATTTTTATTTGCCTCGAGGCAAGGTGTTTTTCTCTCCCTCTCTCTTTCACTGCCTTTTAATAGACACCCACAGTGCCAAGAACTGCGTCTGACGATCGCATTGTTGCATCCACTGTTTATTAGTCAGAGTCAGATACACTCATTGGCGCTTTCAGTGTGTCCAACTGACACCATTTTCATTTCGATTTCCATTTCCATTTCTATTTCCCCCTTCACACAGAGAGAGAGAAACAATTTCAATTGAATTGAATTCAATTCCATTGCAGAGCTCAACACTTCCTGCACATGAAAACGATACCAAAATCGAAACTGCAACTGAAACTGAAACACAAACTGCAAAAACTATGTCAACCCAGCTCAGCTCAGCTAAGCTATAGGCCAGGTCAAGCATTGACCACTCAACAAACAGCCAGCCAGCCAGCCAGCCAGCCAGCCAGCCAGCCAGCTAGCTAGATAAATGCAGCTTGTGTTTCAAACTGTTGCCCGTGCCCTTTGGAAGTCATCCAAACGAGCTGACAATGTGCCGCAGACGTGTCACGTTTGTGCAACCTGTCACACACACACACACAGACACATACTCTGAGTACTTGCCCCCAACCGACACTAACTAACGACCTCCGTCTATCTGGTTTTGTGTGATAAATACGTGAACTAAATCATTCACATTCTTTGTAACTAGATCATTCAAATTACAATTAAATTATTAGTAATTAAGAAAAAGAAAATCAACTACAAGTTGTTCAACTTATTTATCAGATTATTAAAATAAATTAAATTTGTGTTTAGCCAAGCACATATTTTAAGCGAAGTAGTTCATCAGATTAAGGTGGATTAATTCCAAACAAACTGCGAGAATTCCACATTAATGAAAACATATTTTCTAAGACTGAACTACTTTTTAATTCGGTAAATTTACTTTAGGCAAAGATGTTAACATAAAGATGTAACATAACACTTAGGATGAATTATTTATAATTGCAGCTTTGCAAACTACTTAACTAGTTACTACTTGATATTTTGTGATCAGAATTTCGAATTAGCTTTGCTATTGATAATTCATATGTGAGCTGCTTACACAGAGAGCAATATAAGCAAAACAGTGCGGTATAATTTATAAATTGTAGGGAATGAATATACCGAAAAAATACTAAGATATATCAAAGCATATATTTGGTATTTCCACATATACTACTACTATATTGCAATTGCAGCTTTGCAAACAAAGTTCACTATTTAGGGAATTAATGTACCGATAAGATACTAAACCCCCAAAGACTATATTTGATATATCGATATACTTGAATTAGCTTTGCCATACAACATTCATATGTGAGCTTCTGGATCAGAGATCAGCAAAACAGTGCAAAAAAAATCCAACTTTTTTGGGAATTAATATACCTAAAAAATACTGAAATATACCTAAGACCATATATATTTGTATATCGATGTACACGAATTATCTTTGCTATAGATAGATATTGGAAACAGTGTGGTAATATACCGAACAAATACTAAACTATAAACAGCTGGAAATGTATTCACTATAAGCAAAGCAAAGCGGGATAATTTTTAGAATTTTGAAATTAATATACCGAAAAATACTAAACTATACCAAAGAGTATATTTGGTATATTAATATACTATTAAACTAAAATTACTTATAATTAAGGCTTTGCAAATTACTTCACTAATTACTGATCAGTTGTCTGATCAGAATTTCGAATTAGCTTTTCTATTGATAATTCATTTGCGAGCTGCTGGAACAAAGTGCATTATAGCATTAGCAATCGATTTGAACTCATTAAACAAAAATACGCAATAGGCAGCCGAGTGAGCTGCCAAAGCGAAGCAAATATTTTGAGATACTCGTAGTAATGTGGAACCAATAAATTATGAAATCAGTTCGTTGCCACTCAAAAGCACTCACTTAATACATAAGTGAGAACGCACACACACTGACACACATACATGGAATGTGAATATGAATATTACGTATACGTATTTATTGTTATTGGCCTTGTACATTGAGAACAACAACGACGAGATATTCACAGAAAAACGCAAATAGGAAAATACTGAAAAACGATTATCAAAAATGCTTAACAAGTGTGAAAAATTTGCGAGGCATGCTGAAAATTATAGACACAACAAAATATCTGTGAACAATTGAAATATTTTGTGCTGTAGTCTATGGCAAAAGGCGATAAACAAAAGCGTTTTCCTATCGATAAAATCCGCCTAAGGATAGATACGTAAACGGGGGAAAGGTTTAACTGCAGATTGCAGAATACCCTGTAAGAAAAAAACATCATAGATTGCTGTCTAAGACAGTCGACTGATGAATTAGAATATATTACTATTCACATATTTGCATTGACTCTAAGGCAAATCGGGCTATCAAATTCCCTACAATTCAAGACTTCCTACAGATGAAGAAAACTCCGCTGACTCTATCGCAATGAACTACTTTACCCCACTTATGTTTATGGCGCATACCCTGTAGAAATAATAAAAAAAAAGAAGGAAGACAACCGAAATGCATTGACATGCAAGCAGCCTGCAGACAATTGTATTGATTTAACAGTCTGCCAAAAACACAAAACGAAACAAAATAAAAAAGCAACAAGAAACAGGAAAAGTAAATAAAGTAGACAAAACAAAAATTATTAAAGAATTTTGACTGTGACAGAGATTGTTAATGCGCTTCGGCATCACGTGCTGAAACGAATCCACCACAAAATAAATGTATATACGTATATACATATATTTTTTATTCGTATGTGTATTTGTATTTGTATTTGTATTTGTATTGAATGACTGACTCAAAAGGAAAAGCCAAACAGCAATAAATAAAATGAGACTAAATGAAAATTGCGCAAATTAAATGCGCAGTAGTTTTTAATTTGCCATTTAAGGTGTGCACTTTGGCAGTGACTGTAACAACAACAACAACAACAACAACTACAGAGCACATCATCACAGACAAGTCTCATTTAGTTTGTGTTAACAATATGTATATGCAGCCAATGCAAATGATCACTCAAGGTTGGCTATAGGGTGCCCGAAATGGGGCGCGCTTCAAACGGACAATGTTTCTAACAAACACGAGCGAGTATTCAAATCGCTAGCGATGAGCACGTGATGCGATCGTAAACGAAAAGCTCCAAAGTCGTGACTAACTCTATAAATATTGGTTAGACGCATCGTAGTCACGACTGACGCTATACCCTGTAATTGAAACTGAGGAGTATGTTATTTAAATGGCACGATTTTTAAATGATGAACGTATTTTTGAACACATCAAAAGGGGGTTTTATTGATAGGGTGGAAGAGAACTATGAAATAGAAACAAAAATAAATATGAAAACAGTGGATCAGCTAAAGTTTTAATATTCTTTTAGATTGCCACAAATAGTTATACTCATCGAGTAAAAACAAACTTGAGATACCCAAAATATTTTTAATAAAAGCAGTGTGCAGTATTACTTTTAAAATATACGAAATTTATATAACGAAAACAATACTGAAATATGCCAAAGACTAGATTTATATACTATGAGGATATACTATTACATTTCAAATATACCATATAGTATTATTATACCGGAAATAATAAAATATACTAAAAATTATATTTGGTATATGGATATTCTATTACATTTCAAATATATATATAGAATATATATAGAATTAAAAATGATATTTGGTATATGGATATACTATTATATTAAATTTCAAATCAAATATCATACCAAAAAAAATACTAAAATATACAAAAAAAATATAAATGGTAATTGGTAAATGTATTACTATTACATATCAAATATACCAATAAATAAAGAGTATTAATATACCAAATATATTAAGATATACCAAAGACTATATATAGTACATGGATATACTATTATAAGTATTTCAAATGTACCGTAGAGTACAATATATAACAGATTCCCTATAGATAGCAGTATGAGACAAATCGAAAATTATTTTCTGATCGACTGCTATACATCCTGTAAATATTTAATATTGAATACAATAAGCAATTTATGTTTAGCAAAAATAAGCCATAGACAAGATGATATCTCGAATAAATTCTATCTTCTTATGTATATACATTTTTGAATAGTTGAATAGCATTTAAATTGATATTAGAATAAATTGAGTTAATCATAGCCAATGAGCATGCTCGATAGGCAGCACTTCAGTCCCAAGTAATACATTACATTTTTGGTGATAATTGTTATTTGAGTTGTTAAACAATGGAACTGCAACAACAATAGCGACAGCAAATTCTCTTTTAAGTGGCCGCTCAGGTAGTTTGTCGTATTGTTATTGTTGCTTTTGCTGCCTTTCGCTTTTGCTCAATGAGGCGCAACAGCTGCCAATCGACGACGACAACGACGACGACGACGACGAGTGTTTGTTGTCTATAGACACACACGCCCACACGCCTTTACGCCCACTCACACATTGAGAGGGAATGTTCGCATAATTGTTAAGTGTGCTCGTCGTTCTATATATAGGCCATATATAGGCAATATATGGGCCATATATAGGCCAGACCATATATCGGAGATGTACAACGCTCTATCGATCGTTCAATTAGCGCCAACAATAATAACAACAACAACAACAACAACAACAGCGACTACTATAAATGACAGCCAGCACTGACATTGACATTTTAGCTAAGCTATTGGGCTTTGTGTTTCATTATTTTCGCTGTGTGTGTGTGTGAGTGTGTTGGTTTTTCTCTGCCTTCTTTTTTTTTGTTTTTGTTTTACAATTTTGTAATGCACATTACACGGAAGCTAGCGAGCTTGGCTGCCTGGCCAATTAAATGCACGCCCCTGGGGGCGCTTGGTTCACTTCAGTGGTTACGCCACTCCCGCTTCCCCCTCCCCTTCCCCACCCACTTGCGCCTACTGCACAACACTCCACTCTGCACACCTTGCCACCAAAAGTGGCAGAGCTCACACCCCACCGAAAAAAAAAAATTAAATAAAATAAACAAAATTTGAAAGCAATCGCTGTGACATTGACTCAGCAATTTAATTAATTTTGCATTCAGCTGAGTTGCTCCCTCTTCCTCGCCCTCTCCCACATCTACATCCCCAAAACTCAAGTTCAATAGATGAGAGATTAGCCTTGAGGCGAAAATGGGAAAATGGGGTGTGCAAGCCCTTTTCCGCGAAATAAAACAACAACAACAAAAAACAAATTACGTTTATAGTTAAGTTAATTGGCCCACGCGACGTATGAGTAATCTGCTTAAGTTTAGCCCCAAAAGCCTATTACATTTATCCATTTTAGGGTCAGGCGACAACTGCAATACTTGTAATGCAGTCCTCCAACCATCCATCCATCCCCATGGCACCCTTGCTTTGGCCAAATTGAGCTGTAATTGTGGCACAGCCCACGTTGGGCGCCAAGCAAATTCAATGCGCAAAAGTGGGACACACGAACAAAATTGGAGTATTATTACATTAGCCAGCGTTGTGAAGTACTCGGCTATATTTAGGTAACCGCACAATAATGAAAGGCAGATGATATGCTTTTGCCTTTTCGATTACCGCATAGTCATATCAATTCACTCCCTCCGCTTCAGGCCTGCACATAATGATGTTGCCTTTGGTCTTATGGAAGCGAAACTTTTGCTGATTACAGCAAAAGGTAGCAAACTCCCACCACACGTTGGGCGCCAAAATGCTAAGGATGCCGTTAAATGCAGAGCTATCGCATAATAATGACGAGTTATTAATAGCAACGAAATAAACTTGAAGCTTTTGGAAGCTTCAAATTTGGTTTTCCTTTTTTTGGGGGCAATGCAATGAAATTGTTTTGCATTAACTGTGCACAACAACAGAACAGACAAATGTCGTATTGTTGTTCTTGGATACGACCTATATGGGCACGTGTGTGTGAGTGTCTAAGTACGTATGTGTATGTGTGTGTGTGTGTGTGCCAGCCAACATTGTGCAAAAGGCACTTGAACTTTGCTTTGGCCATAGAGAGCATTTGCATTTACGAGCAAAGGCCTTGTGTGGATGCATGGATGGAGGGTGATGGTGACGGTGACGGAGAAGAAGAAGAGACGGGGGATAACGGAGATGTATTAGGGGTAGTGCAGGGTTGCAGGTTGAGTGGTTTGGCTTGGGTGTGTGCCAAGGCTTCTCAGCTGCAGCTCGAAAATGGCACACACACACAGACACAAATACAGGTAAAGTGTCATTGCAACCAAACCAAACCAACAAAAAAAAAAAACCAAACACACACACACGGAGCCTCAAATTAGGTCAGTCTCAAGCGCGCACATGCATTCAAGGTCACGTTAGTTGGCGCTATCACCAGCCTCAGCATCAGCCACAGCGACAGTCCCAGCAGCTGCATCTTATCATCAGCTGTGGCCCAAAACCAAAACTACGACAAAAAAAAGTGTGACCAGCGCAAGCCGAGTCCTTGAAGCAATCAGTTGTTGACACTCACCGCATATCTCCATGACATCTTTGTAAATTTGTGTGCTTTGCTTCCTTCTTCTTAAACTTCCTCAGCTGCTCCTTCTACTTCTGTTTCTTCTTCTGCTGCTGCTCCTGGCGTTCGTTGCTCCCGTAACGCGTTGCTGTGGCTACCTTTGTGTTTGTTTTGTGTTCAGGGTGTTGAGTAAATATAAATAATAGATGAATTACAGCGACAAGAACAAACGACAACAAAAACAAGAACAACAACAACAACAGCGCAGCAACAGTAACAGTTACAGCAACAAATGCAACAGCAGCGTTGCACTTGCTTTGCTTTGCTTCCTTTTTTTGTTTGTTTTGTGAGGATGACAACAAATCTATTCAAGCTTTTTTTGCACACACTTTGAAAACAACGAAAAAAAAAAGGTTTGTTGTACATTGATAGCTGAGCCTTCCCACACACACCTTTTGCAATAAACCACGTTTAGTTTGATACGCTTTGCGCTGCCTTTTTATTTTCTCTTTGAATAATAAAAATTACTTTTATTATGATTTTGATTTCTATTTATTTATTTATCTATTTTTTTTTTTTTGTGTGTGGTATTTCGTTTGTTGTTGGTTGGTTAGAAAATCTTTATTTTCTTTTTGATTTTGCAGCGTGCCAGGTCTCTCGGTTTTGCGTTCTGGCGACGTACTTTTTGCGACTGATTTGCAAAGCGGCTTTTGCTTTGGGGTTGGTTTTTGTAGGCGTCCGAAAGCTCTGCAATCGGTTCGGGCCACCTCCGGTGCGTCGGTGACGTACGCCGAAAAGCTTTTCCCGCTCAGCTTTGATTTCGCTTTGCTGTTTGCCGTTGCCGTTTGCCTTTTGCTGCCATCGCCGTCGCCGTCGCTAGCGCTGCACGTGGTGACGCGCTTTACGGCTCCCTAGACTAACACACCCACTCACCTACACAGACACAGACACACACACACACACACACATATAGAGACAGACAGCGACAAACACATGCAGGGAACCTCGTGCATTTACGCATATGTAAATATTTTTGTGCGCGTTTATTTATTTACTCACGACCAAAACGAAGAGAGCGAAACTGGCAAGGGAGAGCGCCAAACCGCCAAAGGGAGAGTAAGCGAAATGGCAAGCTGTTGACACTGAGCACAACAACAATAACAACAAGAACAACGGTGTGTTAGAAGAGCAAAGCTTTAAGCTGTCGTAGGTTAAGCTAAAAGTTCCGCCATCGAATTTCAAGATCATCCCACATGTGATTCATATTTGAAAGCTTTAGCGAGCACACAATTTGCACTTACTCGTATTGAGAGCATTTATTAATATCCGAATATCTGTTGAATTATTTGTTATGTGTATCAATTAATTACTGCACAATGCGAAAATAGAATTCCGAGCGGAATAGAGAAACGAACGAATGCTTTCGGCACTGTCTAAATTGAAACATTTCAGTCAAATGATTCACTTCACATTTCAATCTCTTGTAATCCTTGAATATTCAAGGGCTTCCGCTATGTTCTTGTTCTTCATTTGCTACCGCTTCCAAAATAGAATCGAGAGGGCGTGGAATCGTATGGAATGACACTCTTAAGCTAACGCATCTCTTTAATCCCGCAACCAAATGATTAATTTAGAAATTCAACAAAAGAATAAAGATTTATTTCTCTTCTAGCAAAACATCATCTACCTATACATATACATACATACATATATGTATCTGAATCTGTTCAGAAAATTCTAAAACGTTTTTTGTCCGTAACTTATTTATTAAAAGTTTACTATTTATTTATTATTATTGTTTAATTTAAACAATTCCAGTAATTTATAAAGGCAATTCAAAATGTTGATTCTAAGTAGTAAATAATAAAGTGCAAGTATTTAAAATAAAAGTAGTATATAATAAAGCTGATGTTTATTTAAAATAAAAGTATTTTATACATTTCATTTTACACTTTCACATTTTGAATTTTCGATTTCTTTCAAATATTGAAATATTTCAAACTATATTAATTGAAAAGTCTTTCGATTTCATTGCACATTTTTTAATTATCGAACATGTTTAACAAATGTTAGGTTGTGTGTTTTATTTTTAGTTTAGAATACAATTTCCAATTGTAAAATCAAATTCATAAATTTTGACGTGTTTCCCTACATTATTTAGTGAACGGTTCAATGCATTTAAGATAAACAGATTCTATAAGAACAGTTTGAAATAGTGGAGGACAGCACCGAATTGTGAAGATTAAAGTAGTTCACAGTCGTATACAGAAGTGTGGAGTAGTTGACGGTAGTGTAGAGTAAAGCGAGTAGTGTAGAGAAGTGTACAATCGTGTAGAATATAGGCAACGAATGTAGTTTCGTGTAGAGTTGCTTGATGTGTAGAATGCAGACGATGGAAAAATAATCTCGAACAGTGTAGATCAGTCAAATCTAATGTAAAAATGTATTGTAGACTTGTAGAGTGGAGAGAGTAAAATGAAAACTTGCGTTTAACCCGACGTCGGGAACATTTGATCAGTCTGCATTTTCGGTGGCGGCTTCTTCTTCATGCCAGCCAGCATCTGCTTCAGCGAGATGATAGCCTTGGCCGGATTGAGATTCTTCGGGCACGTATTGGTGCAATTGAGTATGGTGTGGCAGCGATATAGCTTATAGGGATCGATTAGCTGGCACAGCCGATGTTCAGAGGCCTCGTCACGTGAATCGATAATCCAGCGGAAGGCCTGCATGAGGACGGCAGGTCCCAGATACTTTTCGCTGTTCCACCAGTAGGATGGACACGAGGTCTGGCAGCAGGCGCACAGAATACACTCGTAGAGACCATCGAGCTTATCGCGATCCTCGAGAGCCTGCAGATATTGCGCCTTGCCGATCTCGCGATCGAGATTCTTGCGCTGCAGCCATGGTTGAATCGAACGGTATTGATCGTAGAATTGCGACAAATCCGGCACCAGATCACGCTTCACATACAGATGTGGCAGTGGATAAATGCGACAAGGCTTACCCACATTCGTATCGATGGCCGTGATGCACGACAACGTATTGATGCCATCGATATTCATCGCACACGAGCCGCAGATGCCTTCGCGGCACGATCGACGAAAGGTCAGCGTGGCGTCCATTTCATTCTTGATCTTAATGAGGGCATCGAGCACCATGGCACCGCAATCATTGAGATCGATGCGATAGGTTTGCATCGAGGGCTCATCGCCTGGCTTCCAGCGATAGATTTCGAAGGACTTGAAGCGTTCCTCCTTAGCCTTTGGCTTGGCTGGTGGCGATTTTGGTGGCTCCTTGGCACCATCGCCACCCGCTGACTTGCCTGCCTTCCCCTTTTCCACCGCCTTCTTGCCCTTATCCTTGGCTTCAGCGGTGACCTCATCAACCATTTCCTGAGCATCTTCCTTGGCACTCGCCATCTTCAGCTCCAACGCTTCGCTGTAGCTGCGTCCAATAATCTTCTCACTCGACAGTTTTTCCTCATCTAGCTTTGACGATTGCTTCTGCTCCAACGGCATCGAGCGATTCGGCAATACGGCAGCCAATGCGGAGCCGTAGCTCCTGGCCATCAAACGACGCACCGACAGCGCATCGATGCAGCGCACAATGGACCCGAGTCGAAACATTTGTTCCCCGAAAAAGAAATATATATTTTAATTATTATTATCGTACAATTTTGAGTTTTGTATTTTATGTTTCCCGAAGTTGTTTCCCGTACGAGTTTAGAACTAAGACTGACTAAAGCTAGGCGGGATCTGCCTTCCAGCTTGACAAGATTCTGCCAAGATTTCCCTGGCTAACTAGATTATAGTTTTTTCTTTGTAAAAAATAAAATTGAAAATATAAGGCATTGAGAATTAATAAAATAAAACCTTGGAGCATATATTGTAATGATATTCTGATTAAATATTTTATTTAATAAATCGTTTATACATTAAAAGCTATTGAATATTATTATTTTCAATGGAGTCAGGACTGTTGAACAAGTTTAACTAAAACAATCACACAAACTTATTTCAACTATGAAAAATTGTGCAAATAATACACTTTAATTATTAAATACTAGAAATTCATAATTATACCATAGGCTGAAACAATTTTAAGAATAAGTAAGTTTCTTACTATTTAGAGCACAGTTTAATATTAGGAACTTTTTCTGTCTTACGATAAAATTCTTTTTTCTTTCTTTCCTTTTTTCGTACGAATTTGTTCCTTTATGCAATTATCTTAAAACAGAAGACCATTGCAAAATCATTCTTAACTCTAATAAATGCACTAATCGAGAGCTATTAAATTCATCTTTATTTAAAATAAAAAAAATGTTTTGGTATATGTTTTTTTACTCTAAATACCGATATGCAAAAAAAGTAAAATAATATTTTTATGATATACATACATGCATCACTAACATGAAACTATTTCAAAATTAAATCACAGTTTGAAGAAATTATAGAAAAACTTCCAAATGCGGACCACTTTTGGAAATAAATGTGTAAAATAACATTTTTTTTTAGTCGGAAAAGAAAATTTAATAGTTTTTTCACATTTTCGTCAAAGCCAGTTTACATTCTTATTTTCCAGAAAAGTCCAAACTAAAAAGTAGACATAAATGGCTACAGATTTAAGATAAAACGAAACTTTAGCAAATTTGACTCGAAGCCATTTTTCTTAATGGGAAATAGGCGAAAGCTCTGCAATTATGAACTCTGAGTTCTGGCAATTATTTATGCAGTAAAAGTAAAAGCCGTGGAAAAGTTCATTTTCAAGTTTGCAGCTCGAACTGTGAGCTGTCAAATCAATTAGTCAACCAGTAAAGCATTCAGTCAATGAGTCATTCATTCAGCAATAGAACTTGAAGCAACGCACTCAACTCAACTGAGCTCTATGTTATTGGTTGTTTGTTATTTATTATTTATGTTGAGTTGGCTTTTTATTTGCTTTTGAAAAACTGTTGAGCATTGGATATCAACGGATCAACAAACAGATCAAATTGAATGTTTGTAATTTTCGAATTAAACGCAATTAAATGAAAATATGTTGCACAAGTGGAAAGAAAAGCGGATGGAAAACACAAGGGGCGGCACACACATGCTAAAGATCAGGGAACGGGCGCAGTGAACGAAGCCAACTGTGAAAATGGTCTCAGGGCCAGGTCTATAAATACACGATATCTTCCTCCAATTGTTCTGGAATGGTGGCTTCCTCTCTCTGTCTCCTCTCCCTCTATCATTCTCTCCGCATCTTTCGCTGGCAGTCTTTTAAAACAAAACGCAAAAAGACGCTGTCAGCAGCAACAACTGCAGTCGCGTTTAGGATCAGCACCTCGTGTATGCGAAATAAGAATGTTGTCACTTGGCAGCCACTCCTCCCCGCTTGCCTCCCCCGTCCCCGCACCCAACTTGTGTAGTCTTTTTTTGGAAGCAAGCACACAGCATGAAGTGGAGTGGACTGAAGTGGAGTGGAGTGGAGTGTCGTGTGGCCATGCTTATAGTAGATCATAGCATCCGATGTCTCCGATGCGGAGAACAGGAAAAGCGCCCGCTAAGCCTGCCTAGATTAACTGCATCAGCTTTTATGCCATCACGGACTCAACTCAACTCAACTCAACTCGACTCATCTTGTCTCATCTCAAACTCAGCAGCAGAACATCAAAAGCCCCCAAAGACAATTAAAACGTAATTCCAGCTATGCGCCTGTTTGCACCTGCCGTCTGGACATCACCGGGAATCTTGTCAACGCTCAACGCTCAAAGCAAAACACTGGGCAACATGGTAATATTTTTGAGTTTTTTGCTTGAAAACTCTCTTAGTAATCGCGTTTAAAAATGTCGAATTTTTTGCACTTCTTTAAAACACAACAATTCACTTTAAATACATTTTAAACAATTCGGTGTAAACATTATATTGGAGCACAAAAATATAAAACACAAGTAAGAAAGCTACATGTTGAATAAAATCAAAATATTGGGTATAATTCTCAAAATATACCGAAATAATGTACCACATAAATATTTAAAATATACCAAGTGGTATATTTTGTATATTGATATGGTACCAAATTCAATATACATATACTATAGAGTGCAAAATATACCAGATTGTCAGCCAAAGCAGCTAAGACCCCCAGTAAGTAGGCGGAAGTGGGCGTGGCAAAAATTTGAAACAAACTTGATCTGCCTGGAAACATAAGCAGTGATGTCGAAAAAAATGAATAGCTCTATCTCTTATAGTCTCTAAGATCTAGGTGTTCATACTGACGGACGGACAGACAGACACATGGACTAGCCATATGTCCATATGTCCATATCGTCTCGCTGATCAAGAATATATATACTTTATAGGGTCGGAGATGCTTCCTTTTGACTCTTACATACATTTCCTGCCGACACAAAGTTATAATACCCTTCTTTCATTTGGTAGGGAATATAAAAATAAATAAATAAATAAAAATAAAAAAAAAACTACAATAATGAGTATAAGCCAGTTAAAAAAATATGATATTACAATATATTATATATTTCTACAATAATAAAATTCAGTAAGCATGTTTATATTTAAAAAAAAAAAAATTCACATTAAAAAAATTTTCATTTTGTGAATACATTTTTTTTTAATTTTGAAATTGTTTATATAATCTTTGAAACTTGTCATATAAAGGATGATATTATTTCTGGCTTTGTCTTATTCTCAAACAACTTTTTAATTTAATGTCATAATCAGATTTTATTTTTTAAATATTGTAAGAGTACATACTGAAAAAGTAGATTGCATAGTCTGATTTTAAATTTTTAAATAAATTAGAATACATTTTAAGTTATTAAATAAACTATACAAAAAATAAATTTACTTCTTTTATGTGAAGCAAAATTGTTAAAACCGTACAGGATTACCTTAATTAGTTATGGGAACATTTACAATCATGTTAGATAATTTTTGTTTAACTTTTAATATTTTACTAAGTTTCAAGTTTTCATTATTATTCTATTAATTATTTGGTATTACATATTTATATAATTTGTTTTTTTTCTAGCATTTTGTTGTGCAGTGTTATTAAAAATAAATTCATCACACACAAATACTTGAGGCAAATTATGTTGGCTAAGTTGTTTGTCGCTACCAAGGTGTTGACGCTGTTGACAATCTGGAGCAGCGTTTCCATCTCTTTCTCTTTCGCAGACACCACAGACTGCGTCTGCGTTTCTCTGTCTCGTTTTTGCTGCTGCTGCTCGTTGCGTCATTTAAGCTGTTAAGCCGCCACTGACGTCTGACAGGTGCCATGATGATGTAGGCATTTGTATTTGTTGCGTACATTTCGTCATACATAGTTAGGAGAGACGCGTGCTGGAATTAGCTTTGCCATGTTCGGAGACAAGATGTGTGATACTCCCCAACCCAACCCAAAGAGATGTCAGATATGCGAGATCCCAATCCAAGTTGCAGGCAGCACACATTCATTCATTGCCATTGCCATCATCTCCATCTCCATCTCCATCTCCATCTCCATTGACGATCAACGAACTTAACCGAACCGGAATGTGTCTTCCTGTTGTTGGATCAGTTGATTTGTTCATTTGATGGCCATGCTGCGCAGTGCAATATAAAAACATAAGATTTATGGCTTTTAAATTTCATTCATGTACACTCTGATTCTTGCAGAGTACGAATACGAGTATGAGTATGAGTTCGAGTGCGAGTGCGAATGCTTGGCGAGTGCAGCAATAATAATAATATGGCAAGCGGATGCACAAATCAATTACATTGCTCATACCATGGGAATCTTAACTGCTGTCGCTGACCAAAGATCACGCCAAAAACCAATTATAAAGGTGCCTCTTCACTACATTCATTTATTACAACTGCAGCGACAACAACAACAATGCAACAATGCTTCGTCACGACTTTTGCATAGAACGGGGCATTTGATCATCAGGTCAGGTTCTCTAGCTAAAGTCACTTCATGAGGTTATAACCTTAGCTATTAAATATTGTATTCCACAAAAAGCGCATAACGTTAGTTTAGCTGCTTGAATGTGACTAAAACACAAGTATTAAGGTTAGCTATTAAATATCCTATTACTTAGCTAAGTAAAAATCTCTATTGTTTTATCAGAATTCAATACAGCACTATTTGCAATTAAAATAAATACAATTTAATTCATTTGTTTTATTTTCATTTATATTTCACATATATTCAAATTTTGCATAACATTTATTCTTTAATTAAATTGTATAACAATTCAATTACGATTATAATTGCTTACCTTGAAATTTAAAAAATGCGCCGTTTGTGCTATCGATAGCATTACTTTCGCTCAGTAAAAGTATCGCGCAACTCCACACTTTTCATGCCTATCGAACTATCGCTGCCTGTTTCGATATCCTTGTTTACGTTTGGCTGCAAGACGCAACAAAACAAATTTAAAGCACAAAATGAAGCGAATACAAAGTAATTACTTATTACAACAACTAGGATAAACAAAATGATGCTCTTGCAATGGATTTGTAATCGTTTTGTATCTTTATTTGGCATCGCCAGCTTGCTGATTGCAATTTATTACTATGGACAGCTCGAGAACCGCGGTAAGTTGGCAAAGTAAGACAAGTGCACAACAAATGCGCAACATATAATCATTGTTTAGGTAAACGACATGTGGCAAGAACACTGCCAAATCCAGAGATGCCGCTGCCACCATCCAGCTCCCAGAAGCAACATTTCAAACAATCTGCAATTTGCTCAGACAACGCCGAATGCAGCTTGATAGCAAGGTAAGTCAACACTTCACAAGAGCGTTTTAAATGAAATGATTAGTAAATTGAGGAATATCACAGAGATGTTGTGCAACGTGGTGGCAGCGCGGTGGATGCAGCACTTGCCGCACTGCTATGTAACGGATTGTTGGGCATCCAGAGCATGGGATTGGGAGGCGGCATGTTGATGAACATTTATCTGCACAACGAGCGGCGAGCAGTTAGCATCTTGAGTCGAGAGATGGCGCCACAGTCGCGCAGCGCCTTGGACTATGCGAAATTCCAGAATGAACAGCAACTGCAACAATCGAGCTGGTCCATCGCTGTGCCCACCGAGCTCTTGGGCTATGCTGTGGCCCACGAGCGTTACGGTCGCCTGCCGTGGCACGAGTTGGTGGCACCCACATTGGCATTGTGCCACTCCGGCTATGCACTGTACAAACATCAATTGGATGCGCTGCTCATCAATGACGCAATGATCAAATCCGATTCGCTGTTGAGCCGCATGTTTGTGAATCCCGAAACGGGAGATTTTTGGCGTCTCGGCAGCCACATACAACCGCCGAAGCAATTGTGTGCCACATACGAAACCATCGCTAGCGAGGGACCGCGTAGCTTCTACAATGGCTCATTGATGGGGCAAGTTTATGCCGATCTACGGGACATCAACAGCGGAATTACACGCGAGGATCTGGTGAACGCACAAGTGCAGCTGGCAGAGTCGCTAGTTGTGCCACTGGATGAGCTGGACTTGCATTTGGTGCCACCGCCTGGAAGCGGACACATTGTTGCATTCATCATGAACATTTTGCGCGAGTTTCGCAGCGATTTTGAGGCAACGGGCAAATTGGGCGCCCTGGAAATCCATCGCATTGTTGAGGCCATGAAGTTTGGTTTCGTGCAACGCTGGCAACTGGATGATGCAGCTAACGAGCAGGTTCGATATACATAGATGCTCTCTCTCTCTGTCCCTCTCTTTTGCAGCGTAATGACTATCTCAGCTCTTTTCATGTGCTTGCGCAAAATACGAGACTATTTTCTTGAATTTAAATGGGGCATATATCAACTTCAAATACTATTCAATCGCAATAGAAAATCTAGTTCTAGCTCTAACTAAATAATAGCATACATTATTTATTTCAAATTACCATTCAATACGCAATAAAAAATAAGTTTCAATAGATTAATTTAGGATAAGCTAATAGTAACTGCTCTAAAGAACATATGTGAAGATTCGGCTCTCTCAAAACTGACCACATCCCTTCCCAGTCATATCAAACCAGGATGAGTCTCAGAGTGACTGAGAGTCTGGGTTATCAAATAGCTCAGTTGTGAACAGTGTGCTCAGGCAAATGGCGTCCGTCTATTTTTCTAGCCTTTCCGGTAACGCAAACCTCTACTAGGAATAACCGTAGCTTGTCGTATACTTGTATGAATAAAAAGAAATAGGAAAACAAGCTAAGAGCTAAGACAGCCTTGGCCGTTCACCAAATCACATCTTTAGTTAGAACACCAATAAAGTATAAAACTAACGTAAGCATTTCCCCAAAGCATGTCCTATATTGGCCTATTTGAATTCCTGCCCCTGGATTGCATTCCTATAGTATACAAGTAGTACTATACACATAGCAAAATGAAACCTCCGCCAGTTTCTGAAAGTGTTAAAGGCTACTCCCTCTTCATAATATTGAGTATTTAAAAGTAATTGAATGCCAATTACATTTAAATGTCACAACGTCAGAATTTGTATTTTTATAGGCATCTATTTTCATTCAAATTGCATTTGTTTCTAACGATGAATTCTTTTCTGCACCGCATAAGATTAATAGTTGAGATGCAATTGAGTACAAACTATATTTAAATGCCTCAACTATTTGTTTATGGGCAACTAAATTGTATCTAATACAATTTCCTCTTTGAGTTAAATTCTTCTGCAGATTGATTAACAAGATCGAGATCAAATTATATTTAAGTGCCATAACTATTTATTTCTAGGCAACTGATTTGTGTCCAATTAATCTTCTACTTTCCGTTGAATTCTTTCTTCTGCAGCTCATAAGATTGAGAGTGGAGTAATTGAATAGAAATTGTTTGTTGACAACTAAGTTTTATCTAACTAAAATAGTCGGTACTTGAATACTTTTTCATTAAACACTGTATGTATTGCTGATTTCTGTATTTTCTAATTTCATTTCGGTATTTCTCTTCCTCAGCTCCTGGCGAATCTCACCAGTCCCGAATTGGCAGCTCGCATCGCGCAATTGATTGACGATGCAGAAACCTTCAACAGCTCGTCGCATTATGGGGCGAGTGGAGGACTCGAAGCACGCGATGAACACGGCACAGCGCACATCTCGGTGCTGCACAATGGCGACGCTGTGTCCGTGACCAGTTCGATCAACTTTTAGTAAGTTGACAGACAGCATAAACTTTCGACTATATGTTGACACTTTGTTTTCCGTTTAGTTTCGGCAGCGGAAGGATGGGCAAACGCTCAGGAGTGTTGTTCAATAATGCGATGTCTGACTATTCGTTGCGTCACTTGAGGAACTATTTTGATCTGCCGTTTATCGATGGCAAGAATGCGATTGGTGTCGCCCCACGGCCCATGTCCTCAATGTGCCCCATTATCGTGACCGAACGTGAGAGCGGCAAGGTGCGTTTGGTTGTTGGTGCCGCCGGTGGCACGAAAATCATAACAGCTCTGGCCCCGTTGCTGGTGCGCATGTTGTGGCAACGGGCGGACATTAAGAGTGCCATCGATGCGGCACGTTTCCACCATCAGATGCTGCCCAATGTGCTGCAATATGAGTACGGCATGCTGCAAGCGGATGTCAACAGTCTGCAGGCCAAGGGACATCAATGTGAGCGGTATCGTCATCGTGGTTCGGTCATTTGTGGCATATCAAATGGCTTGAATGATGCTGGCATTGCGGTCAATTCGGATTATCGCAAGTTGGGGGGGGTGGCAGGAATTTAGCTATATATATATAAGATATATATATATATATATGTATGTACTATAAATCACAAAAGAGTTATTAGCCAATTTATGAAATATCAATTTATTTAAATGTAATAATTGAGTTTGTTTTTTGTCTTTTCTTTAGCTATGCTCATGCAATTTGAATATAGTAATGTTGTATATATAGTATGTTATCTTCTTGAACTATATGTGGAATGTATTCAAAATTTATGTTTTAGGTTGTGCGTAACGTGTGTGTGTGTGTGTGTGTGTGTTTGTGTGTGAATTTACTATCATTGTTGTCTCTCATCGTTGTTTAATTGTTAGGATCGAGGATGCACTCTAGGAATTCGTAGTAAGCTCTATTTGTTCTATGCCATTATATAGTATACTATAACTATATATAGTATGTATGTATATGTTTTATGTTTATGCTCGTGTATGTATATAAGATAGTAGGTAATAGTAGTATTCGTAGTTTTAGTAGTTGTGCGTGTCAAGAGTTGAGAGTTGAGAGAAGGAACCGTTTTTCAGTGAGTGTGTCAGTGTCAGTGTGAGAGTTGAGTTGGAGTAAAGCTACAATTAATTGAGCAATAAACGTTACAATATTGCGTAACGCATTATACTATTCAGTATATCTATATGTATGTATATATATCAACTATTTGTTACCGAGTACACAGTATAGTATATAATATGTATAAAAAATGCAAACAACAATATCAGTCCGTTGTAGATAAGCGACCAACACAACATCATCTCGCTCGCTTTGTCGCTTTTTCGCTCTGTCGCTTAGGGCCAGGCAAAGTTAATGCCAGTCAATTGATAAAACTTATTATTAAATGGCCGATAGAATTCTCTCAGACGCTCAATGGCATTGGCATCGATATGCGGATGATTTCTGCCCTTCGTTTTGCCCAAACAATGCGGCGTCGAACGTGCCTCCGATTTGAAGAGGCACGGAAATCCCTTCGTTGCATTGAAATAGAAATGCTTCTCGGTGACGACACGTTTCAGACCCAAGAAATCCTGAACACGTCCAATCTCATACGCCGGATCCATAATCAAACGCTCGCCGCTAATGAAGAGCAGCTGCGACAGTGGAAAGAAGTGCAGCCAACGCTCCAAATATCGCGCGTAAACACCGATCTTAACCGGTCCCCAATTGGTGTCCACCACCGCATAGCTGCCATTAACAAAGGCCAGCTGCTCGAAGCGTTTCATGTCCGACTTCTTGCTGGCCGCCTGCGTATAATCGGATATGGCACGCGTCACCGGATCCCGCACCACAATCAGGAGTCTGCAAAACAGGCGAGAAGTGTATTAATTATAATGTCGATAATTGCACATTTGTGTATTAAAGTGCACATTGAAGATAATTGCACAACATTTTAAGAGGCATTCGATTTTGGATTTGTTACAACATATTTACAGTTTAATGACACCGCAAATCGGTACTACAAACAAATTCTACAATTATAAGTTGCAGCTAAACGCACAACTGCACTTATATTACATCATTCATAAGGAGAGCATAAATTTTATATGATCGCTCTGAATTTCAAATATGCATTTCAAATAAAATGTGAGCCAAATAATTTTGGTTTTAAATGCATCAAATTTAATGCACTTCGCAAAAAGCCGATATAATTTAAATGCATTGCACATAAGTGCACATATCGGATTATTGCTCAATTTTTTAAAATTTTCTGATTATTATTTATGTTTGAAACATTTGCACACACAGTAACTGTTAAATATGCTACAAATTATGTTCTATGAAAATGTGCAGTTCAACGTACAACTGAAGTTATATTAAACCATTCATTAAATGCATTGCACATAATTGCACCTATCGGATTATTACATAATTTTCAAAGGCAACCTTTTTTTCTAATGTATTAATTGTTTGTACAACTGTTAAATATTGTAAAAAGGATTTTAAATGATTTACAGTGGCAGTTAAACGCACAACTGCCGCTAAGTACCACAGATTGTCAGGCAAGCGAAAACATTATTCAAACGCAATGATATTGAAACCTGCGTTTCAAATCAAAATGAGTGTCATACTATGTTTAACTTAATTGCACATTGCAGATAAGTGCAATTATTAAGATAAGCACTTTTTATTGATGTTTAAAATATTTGTAGAACTGTCAAATATTGTAAGAATGATTTATTATGAAATGGTGCAGTTAAACGCACAACTGCCACTAAGTTACACCAATTGTTAACTAACCAAAAATTTTATTCGATAACTGTGACTTTGAAGTCTGCGTTTCATATCAAAATGAGTGTCATGCTATGTTTAACTTAATTGCACATTGCAGATAAGTGCAAGAATCTCAATATTATTGCAAATTTCACTCACTTGGTGGCCGTGTTCATGTGATAGACACGCTGCGGCACCTCCTTGGTCACAAAGTAGCTGGGCGTCTTCTCCATCGTGATCTGCCCCTCGATGGTGTAGGGCATGTGGTGGCGATACCAACGCAGCCCGCGCTGATAGTGCCGATCAAAGAAGTGCACCTCGGAGCCGGCGGCACGCACGTCCGGATGCAGGCGGATGAACTCCAAGAGGGCGCGAGTGCCGCTCTTCTTCACGCCAATGATGAGCGTGTCGGGCAGATGGCGAGAGGGACGCAATCCCTGTTGGCGCAGCATTTGATATTTGGGTGCACCATCGATGCTGGGCAACGGCTGAGCAGCCGGGTGGGTGGGTGGTGTCGTTGTTGCATTGGTTGTCGATGGCGTTGCCGTTGTACTTGCATCTGCGTTGTTGCTGCTGCTGCTGCTGCTGCTGCTTGTGTCATTGCGTTGCGGCAGCGTCAGCAAATTGCGCAAGTTGCTCTGGAATGAGAAGTGCAAGAAGAGGAGATGTGTGTTTGGCAAGTGTGGCAAGCAGTTGTTAGTGTTGACTTTTACCTGCTGCAACGTGCGCGAGAGACTGGCAAAGAGGCAGGCATTGAAGCTGTAGGAGAAATAGACGAGCGTCACACAGGCCACCAGGGCAATGGCCAGGCTGCGGCTACTCAGATTCAGATTGTGACACCAAATGCTCATATACATCTCGCTTACACACACTCACACACACACACTTGCCAGTTGTCAGTTGTGCGTGTGTGTGTGTGTGGAGTTGTTTGCTCCAAGCCAGCCGGCGATTTGTGATTGCTGCGTCCGTCTACAACATCGCTTTAATTATCCTTCATCCGCCAGCTTCTTCAGCTTCTGTTCTGTTCTGTTCTGTTTGCTGCCCAGTCGCTGCCTTGTTGTTGTGCACTCGCCAAATAAATTCCGGAAGTAATCGCCGTCCAAAGGCAACACAATCCAACACAGTCCTGGCTCTCCCTCTCACTCGCTCTCTCTTTCTGTCTTTCTCTTGGTTACTGGGTCGCTCTTGGGTCACAGGCGCAAGCTCTCTCTTCCGTCGTCGCTCGCCGTCTCGCTCTACCGCACTGACATTTACACCCTCTGTGCGACGCTCTCCCGAGACTCAAAGTGCGGCTTACGCAATGGCTCATTCGATGCCCCGAAAGGTAGGCAACACCTTTTTCCTTAACAACGCTCCGTGTGACGTCACAAAGTGCGTCCTCACCTTAGAAGCAATAAATAAATCATAAAATTTAATCATATATCAAATGCTGTAAGTTATTACAAGCTATTTTTTATTATCTTCGTCAAAATTCGATTCAGATTGTATATACATTTTTTGAAATTATTTATTTTGATGTAAATATTGTATTTCTTTATTTTACTACGCTAAAATTAATAGCGTAATGAAATAACAGCTTAAAAAAAAATATATATAAATAAAAGTATGAAATCATTATTTGAAATGTTTTGCTTTGCACTTATTAAGTTAGACACTAATATTAATGTGCAATGAAGATGTTTTTTTATTTATTTATTTCTTTTTATTTTATTATAATATTATGTATTTTTATTATATTATTTTTTTTATTACGTAACTTAAAATATATATAAAAAATATATATATTATGCTAATAAAGAAATACCCAAAAATTTCTATAACATATACTAATTAAATATAACAAACACACATTTTATTTATTCCGTACGGATTTTCCAATTAAAAAAAGATTATAACTTTAAATAAGAATAAAACGTTTTTAGTTAAATTCTATTAAATGCTAATAAATGTTATAATCATTAATTTTAGTAAATTTTCGATCAGAAAAAACTAAATTATTATTAATTTTAAACATTTGACTACGCAAATAATTGCTAAAATTATTAAAAGTAAGAATGCTCTCTAGAAATAGTTTTGAATAATATTGTACCATCATAAAGAAACTTCTAAAACTATTTAAAATAAAAATGAATGTAATGTGCAAAAAATCAATATTTAAAATTTAGTAATTTCATTACCCCATTGAATCAATTTGTCATCAATAAATAGCTTAATCGATTTGTAAGAACGATTCGAGAGAGCACTTCGAATTGTCAGCAACCTTGTGTGTGGCATGCCGCATGGCTGCGCCACAACCCTATAAATGCGAAAGTCAACTCAAAGGTAAACAAAGTCTTGGCCCGATTGTCTCCCCCGCCAACCGCCAAGTTTTGTGTGTGTGTGTGTGTGTGTGTGCAGATGCAAAGATGCAAAGTGACAGGCGAATGTTTGTTCCACTTAAGCAGCGTTCACTTTAGACGCTCCCCGGGGAGCTTTTAGCCGTTAGCTGCCTTTGGCTTAAGACGCACATTATCAACATCAACACAACTGGCGTAACAATGAGATTAGCTTTATTATCAGCCAGCGAGTGACTGTGAGAGGAAGTGGGAGAGAAAGTCAGAGTCAGAGAATCTAAATTGATTGGAGTGGAGTCTCATTGAATTTGAATTTGAATTCCCTTTTCTGGCGCGGCGACTTATCATGCTTATCAGGCTTTTTTTGCTATTGCTGTTATTTTTTTTTTTTTTTTGAGGCGGGCATCCGCATATATCTGTACTATATAGCCCAGATTAGTCATCATGCAGGTGCTGGCTGGCTGGTTGGCTACCTGGTTATCTTATCTAAGTACTGCGACTGCCAACTTGGACACTAAAGTATACGCAATCTTTGCTCGCATTGCTGGCTCATCAGTCAACCCCATGAGTTGGTTTCCCCCTAACATAAAGCTCAAATAATAAGTATTATTAACAATTAATTAATTCGCGACAATGCATTAGAGACACACACACACACAACGAAACAATCACAACAACCAATCAAACTGAGTCAAAATAAACCATGTCGAATTTATGGGGCAAATGTGTGATCAAGTTCTTTAAATATGCACCCAGCTATGTGGGTAAGTTTCGAATCCAATGGAATCGAATTGAATGAAAGCAAAAGAAAAAGACAGCAGCTTTAATTGTCTCTCTCTCTCTCTTTCACTCTCAGTTTGCTTGTGCTTTCTGCCCGCTGGCTTCATCTTTGGCTACACGATTTGTGCGTTCATCGCTGAGCGACATCTCGCTGCCAATCTCATTGACTATGGACCGTTGATCTTGGGTGCCAGCTTGACTCTGTTCACAGCTCTTTGCTTTCTGCTGCTCAAGTATCTGAAGAAATGCATCGTCTACTGGCAGCCACTGTTGCTCATTGGCACTGGAGTCTTCAATCTGATTGCCAGCTGCTTCTACTTTGCCGATGGATATGGTAAGATTTCTACAAATAAACCATCTTTCTAGTAATACTTCCTTTGCTCTGATGAGTGTTAAGCTTGTGAGGAAATGCGGATTAATCGAACAACACTCAGATAGAGAAACTAGAGTGGCTTTTGTTAACATTATCTGACATTATAAGGCCTCGTCTATAATATGCTAATTTTGAATAATCCTTCACCTATTTAATTAATCCCTTTCAGTTCACACTTTTATTGCCTATACTATATTAATTCTTCACCTATGGAATCCCTTTTTAGTATCGATTAGAAATCCTCTTTAGCTTCTACATTTATTATTAAAACTAAGACACTTTCCTATCCTCAAATGTACGACACAAATTTTAACAATTTTTATACACTAAGAGCTTTAGAAAGCTGCTGTTTTCCATCCCAAAATTGTGTTATTTACCTGTGTTATCAGCACACGCTTTTCTATTTCAAAAGATAGCTATTTAAATTGAAAGACTTTTTTGTTTGCTTCGCTTTGAAACTGGACAACAAAATGCAGCTACAAACTACAATTCATTTGGAATTATTCAAAATACTAATCTTCAGATGAGATGCTATACAAGAAAGATCAACAAAGCTCCACGCTAAGCGAGCTTAAAGCTTCTCATTTGCAGCAGATAAGAATATTAATAGGATGACATGCAAAAAACTGAATCGTTCCCCGCTCTATCTTCACACTCAATTAAAAATGTATCTTTCTATCTAATTCGCCTTTTCTCCTCTCTTTCTCCATTTCTCGCCACAGATCACGTGGGCGCCTATATGTCGTATGTGGCGCACAGTCTGACCTTCGTTGCCGGCTATGGATTCCTGCTCACGATCAGCTCAAAGGACAGTCGCGCTCTGCTCATCTCCGGCTGCTGCAGCTGCTATCTGATGGGCATGGCCTCGGCTGTGAGTTTGATTGGCGCCGCCTATGTGCAGAATCTGGAGGAGAACGCGGGAGAAACGGTGACGCCGGAGCAGGCCATCGATGGCATCTATGTGAACTTTGCTGCCACATATCTCTCCATCTCGGCCGTGATGCTGGCCATCGTCATTGGCCTCAAAGTGCTGCATGTCCTGGGCACTGTGGACACCAGCAATAGTCTGGACAATGACCTGCGCATTGCCAATGCCAATGGCAGCATATTTGAGTCGCGTGCCGATGTCATCAAGCGGCTGCAGTTCTTCTACGTGACCAAGAATCAGCAGTGGCACGTCACGTTCCTGCTTCTCTTCACCGAGGCCATTCAATTCGCTCTGTTCATCTATTTGGTCTTCTGGTTTGCGTTGAACGATGCCGTGCGCTTGAATGATTTGGCCCATGTGGATGCCATGTTTTGGGTGATCTTCGGAGGCAGCGTCTTGGCGCTCATTTGTCTGCGCTTCGTCTCCGCCAAGGTGCAATTTGTGAGCACACAGCTGCTGATGCTGCTGATCACGGTGCTGGGCATGATCATCTATGGGACGACGGGGTCGAAAGTGACATTCTGGTTTCTGCTCGTGCTCTTCGGCCTCGCGTACTCCAGCCAGCAGATTGTGCTGCTCGAGGTGACGCATCTGCGCTTCACGGAGTGCATCATCTTTGCCTCCTACACGCTCAAGTTGGTCAGCACCAGTGTTGTGTATTATTATTTTGTGGCCAACACGAGCAACTCGTATTTCTATGCCCGCGATGAGAACACGCTGATGGCCCAGGGATTTGTGTTCATGATCATCACGGCCCTGGTCGCGTTGGTGGTGGGCATGAAGGTGCCGCGGACGCATCGCATCAAGTTGCTGGACATACAGTATGAGGTGTATGGCATTATCTTCATGAAGCATCAGATTGAGCAGCTAAATGTGCGTTGGCTTAACGATGGCACCATACCGACCATTAGCCAATGATCGGCATTGCATTGAGTTGTTATTTGTGTTTGTTTTCTTGTTTAGTTTAGTGTTTTTTTTTTTCGTTTTTTTGTCTTTGTTTTGTTTGTAAGTAATACACTTGTAAACCTCGTTTAACGGTCACAATTTTCGAGTGAAGCAAAAGAGAATTTTTGCAGTGTTTTCTATGTTTTCTTTAAAGTGCGCCCAAGTGGCCACTAAATGCTATGTGGCCGCTAAGCGAGGTTTGCGTGTATTAGTTGGCTAACGTTTAATGCACACGATTTGCACAGCAGCCGTGTGATCCCGACAAAAGTGGCTAGCACAAGCCGACACATTGGCGCACGGCGTCACCTGATAATGATGCTCCTCTACAAATAAATCAAATAAATCATTAGAAATACAAACGAAATGCGAAATTCGAAAGTTCAGCTAACTCACCCAGCTTCACCATGAACTTGTGCAGCGTGTCCACGTTGCGCACTGTGCTGGCCAACAGCATTTGACACCGATTCTGGGCCAGATCAAAGATGTAATCCAGCGCCTGCAGCAGCCACTCGAACTGCGTCTCATCGTAGACGACATCGGCGGCCAGCAGAAGATCGGGTATCGCATACTTGGACCACTCAAACTGTGCCACGCGATTCCAGCGCAATTCAGCGCACTGCGGCGTAGCGACCACATCGTCCACATCCTTAAAATTCAACGCAATGTTGTGGCGCATCAGCTGGACGCAAGGAGCGCTGCCATCGGTGAGCAGCACTTGACCCACCTGGAGTTGCAGCGAGCGATGCTTCAGCAGTATGCCCAACAATCCAGCGCCAGCGCCCAACTCCAGCACGTGTTTGCCTGCCAACAGATTGGCATGTTGCAGCAGATAATCGGCGAGAGCTAAAGCTGCCTCCCAGGTGCAGAGTCCCGTGGTGCCTTCGCTGACAAAGCTGTTGGATTCCCGCAGCGTGATGTGTTGTCCCGGCTGCAGCACATAATGTTTGTAGGCATAGCTGGAGGTGGTCGTTGAACTGGAAGTGCCATCGCTGACAGCATCGTCTAGACTCGCTTTCGCCAGCTGACCGCACATGCTGTCGAAGATGTCGTCGTGCAGATCCTCGTGATCCTTGAGCAGCTGCAGCAGCCGCTTCACAAACGCTTCCTGGTAGCTGCGTCGCACCGGGAAGAACTGGTTCAACTCGTGTCCGCAGGTCGCCGCAATTAGAGCACGTTGTTCCTCCAGCTCCATTGGCAGTTTCAGTGTCTGCAGCAAATTACAATATTTATATATGCGGCACATGTAATGCAAGTTGCACTTACCGACCAGGCCATTTTGTTGATCGGATAACAGCAGAGAAACTGCTGATGTAGTTTGGCAAACTTGTTGCTGTCCTCCATTGTCTCCGTCCTATGAATGAAAGTCACACACTACATTGTGTGAGCGGGGCGAGCCCACTTGGCGATGATCTGGCAACGCTGTCACCTTTTATCAGCTGTGCTGTAGTAAGTGCGTTGCCACCTTGTTGAAATGACTCTGGGTACATTTCCTTGCAATTCGAAATGGTACATTTGTTGCTCTTCAAAAAAGGTACTTTCTTCGCTAAGTATGGTTTTCATTTTTATTTTTTTTATAAAGCTTTAATTTGATTTTCAAAATTAATTATGCCCGTTTTTTATGAGCAACTATCTGTAAAGATAGTTTTTATCATATACATATGTTAAGCATATTGCATTATTCTGACTCACTTTATTAAAAAATTGATTAATAGCACAAATTAGTATGTAACATTATCTTATATAGTATGACGTCATAGCAAAAGCTATATCTTGAATTTGCGCAATTACTTTAAAAATAAAAAATTGAATAATTTAAAGAAAAAATAAAATAATTTATTTCATAAACAAGTTACTACACCTACATAATACATTGTATTACATGATGCTTATACTCGTAAACACATGTAATTAATATTATGTTATATGTCTGTATGCTTACTAGTTTTAATACAATACATTTTTTATGTAATTAAATATTCTGCATAATATATTTTTGTGGCATTCCAAAAACATTGAATTTTATAGTCACACATTATCAACTTGCTCTGATAAAAACAAATCTTATCCATTTAGTGACGATTAGTGCATGATTTTAACTAATTACTTACTTATCTAGAATGAAGCTAACTAAATACTTATAGCATGTTTACTAGGTGGGTTGCAACTGATGATTGGCGATAAGACATGTGTGAAATCCGTGACCGAATCTAGCACAAGCCCAGCTCAACAAGTTCTATTAGCGATTAAAGCGTATACGTATGTACATATAAGATAAGAAATACTAATACATATAGCATTATGCATAGTACAACTGTACTTTGTAGTTCCACATCGTTCACAAAGCGAAAGGCAATTCAATGGCCTTAAGAAAAGTGCAGATAATTGAACGCTGCAGACCCATAGATGGCGCTAGTTGACCTTTAATAACTGCAACTGGCGTCCAACAAAAAGCTTTGCCCAAAACTCACACCAACACACATACTTACACATGCATAGGTTGTTGATACCGCAGCAACGTTTGACGTTTTGCGGCAACTGTACACTCACCCAACCGTATCTAATACAAAGTCAAATTGTTTTGTATTTTTTGGTTTTTTCTCTAGAAAAAACCGTTTATTTAATTTTTTGTATTTTTTTTAGGGATTTTTGTCTGCATGTTCTATTGAAGATGGATTTCAATGTTACAGCAATTTTTTTTGTTTTTTTTTTTTCGTTTTTCTTCATTTTTGTTGTATGTTGTTGAATGCAACAAAACAATGTAAATCTCTGTACTTTTGGTTTATTATTATTGGAGGGGTTATTTGTCAAGTTAATATATCGTATGAATTACTTGTGTGTATTACAATATATATATTGAATAGATACAGATGATCTCACATCGAATCGTGTTTCACATTTTGAATATATTATTTTAAGTGAATTCTATTACAAGTTGTTTTCATTGAGATGATGGTTTGATTTTAAGTTCTATTCTCAAAAATGTGCTTTGCATTTTTTGTATTACTTTTTTTTCTCTTGTTGTATATATTGATTGTTTTTTAATGTTGTTGTTGTTGTGGTTATAATCTTGTCTAAACGTATAAAATGCATTTAAATCTAAAACTTATTTAATCAACTACCACGGCCCCAGATGGGCCCAATCCAAATGGTTTTTTTTTTCTTCATATCTTCTTCCGTTACATTTATATATATATTTTTAGTATTATATGTTAAGTTGTGTGTGTGTGTGTTTACTCAAAAATTATGTTAGATTAAGTGGAAAAAAAAGATGTAATAATAGTAAAAATAATAATAATATATATAGATATATATAGATGCAGCTTTCTTCTTTTTCGCTTTTTATGTGTACTCATTTCTGATGTTTTTTTTTTCGCTGTTTGTTGGCCAATTTGGACGGAGATGTTGTTGTCTGATCAGCCTGGCCGCCCGCTGTTGGCGTTGCGTCTTGTGGCAAGCAAACGTGAATCCAAATTTTGTTTGCGTTACACGTAACTTGGCGGTCTGCGCTGCCACACAGTGGCTTCATTCGGGTGTTTGTTTGACCATTGTGCCGTATACAGTTAAAGCGCAACTCTTCTAATGGCAACTCGTTGCACGTGGCACGTGATTCAAAATGCAAGGCGAGCAGCGGGCGACACACAAACTTATGAACTAATATACATATTTATAATAGCAATAATAATAATAATGATAAGAATTACAGTTATTAATTATAATATTCATATATAGATTATGTTGTTTTTGCCTTCGCACGCGCGCTTTTCTATAAGCCTATATGATCTGGATATACACACAAATATATTCAGCATATATACAGTGATGCATTTTTAAAACAAATTATCTGTTTTACAACTGCATAACTACATATGACTACATTATATAGTCGGAAATACATTTAGGTATATATTTAGACATATGAATGTTACACATAACGCTGGCGAAAGTTATAATGAAATCAAGCTTAAATTGACAAATATTGTTAAATTGTTGATGTTGTGTTTTTCTGCTTCATTTTGATGTTGTGCTTTTCGAACCTTGCGACAAACTTGTTGTAAGCACAAGAATTGATGTAATATATGAAGAATGTGATTTGTTTTGAGTGTTGTGGTTGTAATTGTTGTGTTTTTTTGTGTTTTAACGATATAACCTCCTCCTTAAGCACGCTCGCCACGAATGCGACGCGCCAACTGAATATCCTTGGGCATAATGGTCACACGCTTGGCGTGAATAGCGCACAAGTTGGTGTCCTCAAACAAGCCAACCAAATAGGCCTCAGATGCTTCCTGTAATTGCATACAATAATAGAAATATAGTATGTATGTTGCATGCCACACAGAGTGTTTGTGTGTGTAGAACAGTAACTCACCTGCAGGGCGCCAATGGCAGCCGACTGGAAACGCAAATCGGTCTTGAAATCCTGGGCGATTTCACGCACCAAACGCTGGAAGGGCAGCTTGCGGATGAGCAACTCAGTGGACTTCTGGTAACGACGGATCTCACGAAGAGCGACGGTACCAGGACGATAACGATGGGGCTTCTTAACTCCACCGCTAGATGGCGCCGACTTACGGGCAGCCTTGGTAGCCAGCTGCTTGCGAGGAGCTTTGCCTCCAGTGGATTTACGAGCAGTCTGCTTGGTACGAGCCATTCTACTTCTTGTTGATCAGAGCTGCAAGTGAAGGATGTATTTGACTTTAGATGTGATTATAGAGAACACTTTGAATGCGACGCTTAGCGCCGCAGCGCTGGCGTGCAACTGATTCGTTTGTGGCAACTGTGGCTTTAAAGAAAGCAACAGCAGCAGCGCAAGACGAGAATGAGAATGAGGGTTGAAATCTTGAGATCTCTCGTAGCAGCTGCTGCTGCAGCAATTTTCCTTTTGTGCGTTTTTCCTTAGCTATTTTGGCCTGAACTCGGCTGCTCTTGGTTTCTGGGAACACTTCAGCTTCCACTTCAATTGCGACGAGTCGTCGCCGTCTGTGGCAAGCAGCAAGCGGCAAGCTTCGAGTGCCCTCTTGAGCCATTGTGTGTGAGTGCATAAACTTTTTTCTTTCTTTTCTTTTCTGTACGTCGTGAATCGCATTTTTGCTTTTTTGTTTTGTTTTTGCTTTTTGTTGATGCCTTTCTTTTGCTAGCCCCGCTGAATCAATCATGTTGAAGTAATGAGTTGTAGGTTTCTTAGTTTTAGATCAGCTCACACACACATACATACACTGTACATGCAGTTTATGCGGCAGACTTTCTATGCAGACGAAGAATGCGAAGCCAAAGAACAACAACAAATCGAGCGCCACTCGAGTAAACACAAACAAAAGCAGCACACACACTCACACACATTCATTTGAGAGAGAAGCTTTTGCAATGAAGCAAAAGCTTGCATACCCTTGCATGACATAGTACATATCATCGATAAATGTGCATTAGCAACGAAAACCAAAGTCGATAACAATATAGTTATGCTTATTAAAATGTGTCCTATGTCTAATGTCCAATTTCAATAAGAAAAAACAAAATAAGACAAAAGATAACGTTTAATGGGTTGGCAATTTGAAAAAATTCATGAAATGTATGTACATGTTTTCGGATAATAAACAGAAAAACAATCTACTCTTATGTTTGATCACCACTAAAAGACACATACATGCATTTATATGTATTTGCCAATTTGTTTCCTTTTGTGCATTTGCACATTATTTCATATCAATATTTACATGTATGAAGAAAAACAAACGAAATTTTAGCTTGGTGCTCCATTAAAATGCCGCTTGTGCAAGCAGGCTAGCAATAGAGCATCACACACAAAGCCCAAACATTGCGGCAATAGCAATAGATAATTAGTGTGACAGAGAGCAATGTAGTGAGAGGCGCGCGAATTGAGCGAAAGGTGTCCAACCAACCAACAAAAATTGCGTCGTTCGCATTTAGCGCGCGTAAAGCAATAACGCAGCTGTGCGTGTGTGTGTGCGTTTTGTATTGAACAGCTGCAAGACATCACAATTACAACATGCACAGGCTTGTATGTGTGCCGCTCTTTACCATATACCAAATTTTGGGCAAAGGAGCTCAACTGCAGAACTGCAGTAGTGAAGTCACTGTGCGCTGAATAGAGAACGAACTAGAAGAACAACAATGCACACACACAATTACACAAACGCATACTAAAAACTTGATGCGCATGTGTCATTGCCAATGCGTGTACGTGACTGTGTCAGTGTGTGCGTGAGGTTGAGCGCCAGTATACATACATACACAATTACACAAAACCAAAATAACAATAATGCTGCTGTCCAGAATATCAGAATATGATACTCATATTATTTTTGTGTGTGGCTATATTAATAATTGAACAATACCATAAGCAAATTGGCGCGCTTTTTTTTTAGCATTAGTATTAGCATTATTGTCAAACTTAGTAGCCATAATTTGCCAATTGTTATAAACTTTGCCTTCGACTTGTCGTCTGCAGTGGCCACCATTTTGAAAACGCAACAAAAACAACAAATACACCACACTAAAGTGTGCCCATGCATCGCATCCGACGTGCAAACGAAGTCACCATCAACCGCCGTCGTCGACGTTGCCTTCGCGCAATATGTGTGTGTATCCATCAAAAAGCTATGCTAGCTAGCTTACGAAAAGTGGTGCTCCGCCGGCCGTCCAGCGGAGCCCCTCACAAGTCACAAAACAAAAACAATTAACTCTTGCACAAAACTATGACAACGGAGTTGACTATTAGCCACTGCACTTTCACCGTATTTCATTTTTGAACGCAGTAACAGGGTCCCACAATATTTAATTTAACTATAATTATAAAAAAAAAAAAAGAAAAACACTCACCGTGACGAAAAGAAACAATTGAAAATTTAATTTTTCGAATACTTTTCACAGAGACACGGACTACTATTTCTCTCGAGAGACGATTTCACAATGAAGCAGAGACAACAAGAGCTGAAGGAACGTCGATGGAACTATCGATGTATCGTTTATTTTGCTTAGCCTTATCGTCGATTTTAACCGCAAACATCGATAATTTTATTAAAGCGATTTTATGTAAATGTTATGAAGTATTAACTTTTAATTGTCTATATATTATTTTTTAATAAATTAGTTTAAAATTTATATTTTTTCTTTAAAGATATTCAAATTATTTCTTTCTTAAGAGTGGATAAGAAACATCTTAATATTAATACATTAGATATCGTATAAGTTCGATATTTTCAGCAAAAGATGCTGCCCATAAGAAAATATACGATTTAAAGAGTTGTGTCATTTATAAAACCCATGGCTTCATGAACAATTTGATTGCGTTTTCTAAATGAAGTGTAGGAACATCTATGGAAATTCAGAAATATGTATATCATAAGTAATTTCATTGTAATTTTGCTATTTCCAATGAAAATCTGGTAAAGGCGAACATTCAAAGCAGTCCGCAAGTGTAACCAGCTGGGTTTTTGCATTTTGGTATATCTCATCAGTGTTTAATGATATATTTTCAAGATTTGGCAAGTGGTCACACCACAACACATGTGTTCAATAGAACAGCTTTGGGAAAGCTCTTAATTGTCGGTTACACTTTCCGCGGGTCGGTTGTGTTTGTTGTTTTGTTGCTCACAGTCGAGTAGGTATTTTAAAAAACAAAGTGCAACGGATATACATAGTTAACATTATTTATTTATTTATTTTTTTTTTTGTTTACTCAAATAGTGTGTGATTTCAGAAAATTGTTTTAGAATATTTGTGGAGAGTGTATGTGTATGATTGTGCAGGCTGAGCTCATTTGTTATGCTGTTTGTGTAGGTCAAGGTGAAGCCGACGTCGCAGCAGCCAGCAACAGCACGGCAGTGAAACAGCTGCCCGCTGTACCATTAGATTACTGTTGTTGAGTTCTGCATGCAGTTTTTGCTTTCTCTCTTTTTCTACCCTGTTGAACGAAATTCTTTTTCAATTACGTATAAAAGGAGGGAGAAGAAGAAACGATGTCAGCAGGACAGAAGCAGTGCACACTGAATTAGGGCTGATGTGGTGCGTGTGTCTGTGTGTGTGAGCTTGTGTGAGTGTGCATTGCAAATACATATGCATTTTTTTGTGCTTCCTTCACTTACGCTTTCGCGACACTTCTATTTGCAAAAGCCACACTCACACATACACATTAACTCACCCACGGACTTAATGCATAATAAAAATACCTTTGTGTTTATCTCGGTTGCTTGATAAGCGCCTAGAATCAACAATAAACAATTAACTATTGCCGCACCAACGACAGCAACAAAAAACAATAACTGCGACAAATAGCATCAATTTTACACAATAGCAATAACAACAATAAATATAATTACAACTACAACTACTTGAGAATCAAAGGCAGACAAAACGGCGTTTTTACCGCAGCGTCGACTATTCAGCGGCGGCGGCGTTGGCGTCGGCGTCTTGGGCGGCAGCGGCCCAATGAAGCAACAACAGTCAACGCCGCCTCCGCTGCCGCAGTCGCAGCCGCCGTCGCTGTCGCAAGCAGGAGGAGCAGCAGCAGCTGAGGGCAGCGTCGTGGCCAATGCGATCAGCAATCTCAATGGCACCAACAATAACAACAACAGCATTGATGCAACAACAAAAACACGGCCACCCCTTTATCCCAAACGTAAGTAAAAAAAAAACTTTTTCTATTTTTTTTTTTTCAATTTGTGAATCACAAGACAACTCTATGGGTATATTCAATAATTCATTTAGCTAGAGAGTAGCTTCATAAAAATCAAACGATTCCGATTCCAGTTCAATTCTCTGGAAATTGTTATCAAAACAGATATGTTTATGAGAAATTTGTCATTCACAAAACGAGTGTTGCGAGTGTATTCAATTAAGTCAAGCGAATTAAACACTAGCAGCTGTGATGAACAACATTTAATTGATATGAATCAAGACAAAATGAGTGTGTTAAATAACGCTGTTCTAATGGAAAAGCAATTGAAAGAGCTTTTAATGTGCTTGTTTTGTTTTTGGGACTAATTATTATGTCTTGAAAACATAAGCTTTCACTGAAGATTATAGTACAGTTAATTTATATGAATCATTACTAAATTAACATTATTAATGACGCTGTTTTAATTCAAAGACAACTGCGCAGCTTTTAATGTGCTTGCTGTTTTAATAATACAGCTCTTCAGAAACATGATCAACACTTAAGTAGTTCTTAACATTTAGGCTGACTATTTTATAGAACTATCAAAATAAAATCTGAAGTGGTGTATATATAATGGAAAGCTTTAACGCTAAACTGCAGAGCTTTTCCAAAGCTGTTTTTTTTTGCTATTTATTGGGCTTAGAATCAGTTTACCCTAAATCATATTTACTATGATTATAAGTTTAAAGAGAAGTGTAAAATTAAAAAAAGTAAAAAGAAGTGTAAAGTAAAGAAGTATTTGATTTTCAAAAGATGTGGTTTCTGCTATCAGCGTTAATTATAAAAGAGGAAATATGTGTTTTTTAAACAAATCTTATAGAAGAATAAACGATTTATCTTATTTCAATCAGGGCAAGAGTTTTGCACAATTTGTGGTTCCTTTCTCAATATATCTTTAACCCACAAACTAATTATAAAGAAATTCGCAACCTTTACGTTGTGATTAATAAATATTTATGGAAGTATTTTGATAACAAACTAACTGTGAAGTTGTTAATATGAGGTTAAAACTAAATAATAACTTTAGCAGTTCTATCGTCTTCAAAAGTCTACTACTTTAAAATACGCTGCAATTTGTTCGTCTTTAAAGTAATTGTAACGAGGTCGCCTCTATATAAGGATCGTATAACATTTTCGTTGTAAGCTAGACGAGCTTGGACAACTTGTTGTTGTTGTTGTTGTTGACTACTGTTATGTAAATGCTAAAGTTGCTGGCATGCATATGATTACTTTTTGCGCGCAGTGTAGCCCCAAAAAGCAATTGAAAGCTGCATGGTTCTTAATAGAGTTTTGTAGATGGACTTGGACTATTGTTGCCTTTTCTTTAGCTGTTGTTGCTTCTCTTCTTCTGTTATTTTCTTTTCTCTTCTGTTCCCTTCCTTTCATTTCTTTCGAGCTGTTCTCATTTTGGCACAGCAACAACGACAACAACAACAACAACAACAACGACAAGAACAACAGCACAACTTTTGCGGTCTCAGCCGCTTTCGCTCCGGGTTCGGGCTCGGGCCCAACAATGCGTTGCGGTTTCTGTTTGCCTGTCCATTTTTGGTGGGTGGAGCAGGCCGCATGCCACATGCCACTACTCTACCCCCCTTCAACAGCATGTTGTGACTATTTTCAGAGTGCATTTTCAGAGTGTACACATTGCAGCAGCAGAGAGCTTCAGGGCCATGGCAAAGACAACGTGACCGCAGCTAACAGTAGTTGACATGTTGTTAGCATTCGCTTCGCTCGTCTTGGCCTTATAAAGGGGCTGCCCAGGTCGACTGGGGCATTTGATACGCTGCTTTGGGGCAATGCCGTAGTAACAACAAGCCAACAACAACGACAACAATTACAATTAGTATGAATGATAAGATAAGTATTGTCTAGAGAGTTGCGCTATCAATACATCAATATACCACACATAATGTATTGTTGTGTGTATGATCTAATACTTAACTTACTCATCATGCCCCTGACTGAATGTGTGTGGGCATTGCTTAAAATATGCATTTGTATTTAGTACGTAGACACTAACTAACTGTTCTCGTTGTGCAAGTTGCTTTTTCCCCACATCTCTGTTAATTTTTTGCGCTCTGTTTAAGTTAGCAAAGATCGCAAAAGCAAAGCGTATGTGTCAAGCTATAGAATTCAGTTTTGGGCGTGCTCAAATCGTTGACACTATTTGGAATATTTTGAAAATTTTAAAATATGCAAGCAAATGAATTGAAAATGTGTGGGGAAATCTCTAAAATTGCATTTAATTTAACAGCGTATTTGATAGTCGCATTACTTAAACTACAATTTATATTTTTTATAACTTTGTGCCGCCAGGAAAGAAGAAGGCATCTTCGACCCCATAAGGAAATATATATGCGGAGACAATAAAGCAATGTTCGTCTGTCTGTCTGTCCATATGAACACCTTGATAGACTATAAAAGATAGAGCTCTAAAATGGTTCAACCACACTTGTTATTGTAGCATGCATAACAAATTTGTGCCACGCCCACTTCCGCTCGAAATAATCGAGCGTAATTCGAAAGCTATCGTAGCTAGTAGTAAAATACATATATAGTATCTATAGTATATTTATAGTATTTACAATTTCTGAATCGTCGAAATTATTTCAAAAACAATTTTAAATGGCAAAAAAAAAAACAGCGGCAGTATGTTTTTTCAGTTAATAATTTGGTATATTTTATACTTTATGGTATACTTTAAATGTAATAGTATATGTTAGTATTATTTGGCGTATGTATTCGGTATATTTTAAGAATTATACCGCACCGTTTTTATTGAAAATGAGTAGCAGGTGTCTTGTAGTCGAGCATACTCGATTTTAGCTTTCATACGTGTTTTTTTTTTTTGCTAATTTATGACTAAAATGAACATTTAAAGCAATTTGCTATATATATTTTTTGTGGCTGCTTTGTTTTTTGTACTCTCTTTCTCTCCATTCCACTCTCTGTTAATCTTTCTAATTGCTATTGCTAATCTACCCCTCCCCTTACTCTCTCCCTCTCCCTCTCCCTCTCTCTTTCTCTGTGGTAAATGCAGCGTTTGAGAAGTCATTAAAAATACTTCATTGTTGTTTGTAACGAGTCGTTGTTGCCGCTGTGGCAGCTGGCAAATGATTACACATGTTATTGTTGTATCTTTTGCATTGTCTAAATGAGGGGCGTCTATGGCTGCCTGCAAAAGTGGGCGGCAGCAAAGGGAAGGGCGTGTGCATCAACCCGTTAGTGGTCGCTAGAATAGAGAATAGAAGAGGAGCTGAATAAGGGAAAATGTCGCTGCAATTGGAGCGGAAATCAGCGCAAAGCGCAAAGCACAAACAAAAAACTACAAGCTGTCAACTATTTGCTAAGGAAAATCCAAAAGAAAATTCTTGTGCATTTAGAAGTACTTAAAGTAGTCACTTAAGCGAGCTTCATCATAAAACTCGGATTTAATAAAAGCGAGAGCTACTAAATTCGGTGACATCATTCTCACAGAATGTGCGCAAATCGTGCCCCTTCAACCTAGGCATCATGTCATAAATGATTGTAATGAAATTAATAAGATAACATTACATTTTCTTTTTGTTGTTTCAAGAGTCATGTAGGTTAGAAGCTACGATCATAATATTTCAATAATAATAATCTATAATTCCAGTAAAATCTATAATTAAGTAAATCATTTTATCTCTAATATCGTTTACAATGTTCCTTACATTTTTAGACCCTTTACTTTACAAAAAAAGTAGAAAAGGTTCTTCAACGAAATTAACATAGAAGTTAGAAGAAATCATTTTACTAGTGTGTCAGCAATTTTCCTTATTATTTTAATTATAAAGCGCTTAATAAATAAAAAATTATTTAAAAATAAAAATTCATAAATAATAAAAATGTGGAAAGAAAAGGGCCTATTATAGTTAATATGTGTGCAAATTTCTTACTTATTCTTAATTCATTTGAAGCCTGTATCCTTTTTCATGTATATTTTAGAACACATTCACTTTCTATCCATAGCGTAGAAGGGTATTATAGTTTTTTGGTACATGCAATAATAACTACAGTGTTTATGATTCACGAAAATTTAGTTGGTTTCAGACAAAATCTGTCGAAGTTATTAAAGAAATACTTAATAGAGATCTTAGTTGTTTTGGCTGACAATCTGTAATATTTTGAATGTGGTACTATATATTGTATATATACCGAATATACTATGTGGTATATTTTTAGTATTTTGCGGTATATTTTGATATATTAATAAAATGCCACGCTGTTTTGCTTTTATTTAAAATGGGTAGCGAGTATCTCACAGTTGAGTACGCTCGATTGTTGCTTGCTTTTATTATTCTAATAAAGTGTTCTTATTATCATCATCGTCAACATTTGTGGAGCACTTTTAACACCAAAAACTAAGCCACGACAGTAGATGCAATAAAATGCAGCAACTAATGACCAATAAATCGTCTAGTGCTTCGTTATTGACGGGTAATGATTATCGTAGATCAACAGCTGCATAAAAGTGAGTTTACATTATCATTTGATTGTACGATTCGAGCATAATTTATGTGATTTTCATGCTAAACGTTTATGTACTCAATATAAACAGTTTTGGTTTGCCTAAGGCGAACAAAAATGAAAAGAAAAAAAAAACTAGAAAACTAAAAATATTTCAATGGATTGAATGGAATGGCATGTCTTTTATCCAAATGAAATGTGTGGAAAAATGCAAGAAGTAGAATGAAATTTCACATGAAATTTTCTAGATAGGCAGGAATCGATGAGGAGGCTGAGTTGAAAGTGGAGAGTGGAGAGTGGGGAGTGGAGAGTGGAGAGAGAGAGAGAGGGGGGGGCAGGAGTTAAAGGTAGCATTGGGGCAGCTACTTCAAACGCGCGTCAATTGTTTGAAAAAGCGAACGATTGGAATTTCAACGTGCCAAGCGTTGCTGCAACTCTATTTATGGAACATTGGGAGCGCATCGAGTGGCCCTTGGTTGGCGGTGCGATCTGCGGTGGTTGCTTGTGCTGCTGCTGCTGATGTTGCTGTTGCTGTTGCCACTGCTGCTGCTGCTGTTGGCTTTTGTTTGTTTACGCGATGCCTTTGAGGCAACAAGAAACCGAACCCGATGCCGTTCCCGTTGCCTTTGTTCAATGGCTGGCTAAAGCAATTCATGTCGATGCCTCTGAGATGGAGATCGAGTTGGAGTTGGAATTGAAGTTGGAGTTGGAGACTTAAGATGTCGAAGTCGGCTGCGTTGGCGGCAGAGGTGAAGCATTTGCACTCGTGCGTTCACAAAAACATACTATAAAGAAAAAAAAAATAGCAAGGCACTCGAACAACAGTTGCCAGTTGGCTGTTGCAAAGACGTCGCTAGTTGCAAGTTGCAAGAACCAGCTCGAATTGAACTTAATTGCATGAAATTGAGACACGAGACATGGTTACATGAGACGAGAGGCCAGACCGACGCGACGCTACGATCGACAATCGGACCAGCGACAGAATCAGAGTCGAATCGCTGAGATTCATTCGCTGCCGTCTTCAATTGGGAATTCTCTGTACTATATGTATGTATGTGTTTGCCTCGTAAGTATTTGTTGTGTTTGTTAAGTGCGCCATCAAATGAGCTGTCATAATGATGATATCGTCGTATCGTTGACATATTGGTAGGGGGCAGCTTTTTAGCTAGAAGTGTCAGCGGGTTATAGTTCACATTCTCAGCGACAAACTTGCGAGGAAACCAGCCCAAAAAGTAGGAGATTTTGAGAAACTTTAACAAACTTATTTGTGTAATACTATGTATACTGTCACTGCATTACAAATAATGTCAATACGTATTGAGGAAGTAATGTTATATGACATAAAACGGATGCAGCTGTCGGGCATACTTAGGTATGGTCTAGGCTTACGATATAGTATATTTTGTTCTGTATGGTATATTTTGAATGTAGCTGAAAAGCGATATACAGTTTTTGTAATGCTTTAGATTTTCTTAAGATTTGAATTTGCATATACCAAATATAGTTTTTGGTATTTTTATATAATGTAATTTCATTATATTTCAGTATTTTTCATTATTTTGATTTGATATATTGTTATTATTATTGGTATATTGTAATTATATTATATTTCAATATTTTTCGGTGATTTATTTCTGGTATATTGTAATGTTATGTTCTAATAGAATCTCTATTGATAGCTTTCAGAAAGTTGCAATCAATTATTCTACCCTACAACATTTTAATATATTTCCAAAAAAAACGTACAACTGAGATAAAAATTAAAAATTAATTAAAATTGAAGCTTATCTACATTTATAAAGCAAGAGAGATAAGAATAGTTAAATATTCTTTTCAGTCCAGGGAGACTCTATATTTTTTTTGATGTGCGTGATGTGAGCAAGTGTTTTGGTGTTGCATTAAGTCTGATTTGAAATTTCCTCCACTTCGATCTCTCGTTTGCCCAAAATTCTCACAGATTCTTTCCCTTCGCTGCCATCTCTAGGCAACTCAGCGCGTGTCACGCTGCCATCACTGCCAAGTACAAACGAGACACACACGCTCCCCATTTGCATAGATGGCATGCTGTGAAGTTATATGTTGAGCCCCCATTTGGGGGCCACAGTGTTCAAGTGGTTGACACCCGTGAACTCCAGCAAATGTGTGTCTAACAGCAAATGTAACGCTGCCATTAGCGATGAGAATGTTTCCTACATGCCCCCTCACTTCCTCCCCACATTTCTCTACTTCGACTTCTTCGACTCGCATATTGTTGTTAGTCTTCGAACTTCTCTCGATGATGACAAAGTCTAGCCAATGAACTGTGAATGCATTTTTGAAGGGGCCACCAGGAACAACCACATAAACATGTCAAAAGCGTGGTAAAGCGGCAAGACAGGGCAAGAGTTGTGAAGAGTGCAGGAGGGAGGGGAGGAGAGATTGTGGGAGGAAGAAGAGTGGAGAGCAGCAACAAAAAAAAGCACAGCAATCGCCTACACAAAGCAAAAGATAAAGATCTTGAGACTGTGAGTTGATTTTCGAATTAGGCCCGAGATTCTTTATGGCACTTGAATGCGGTTGAATGGTGATGAATGAATGTGAATGCGCGTATGAGTACGAGTACGAGTGTGACTGTGAGTGTGAGTGTGAGTGTCAATGTGCATTCGGCTTAGCTTTGACCAGTTTCAATTCCACTTTGCTTTCTCACATATGAGCAAAGTTGACACTTGGATTCGCATATTTGTTCATATTAATCAGTCTTTGCACATTTATCTGACAGATGCAGAAACAAACTTCAGATACAGATACAGATACTCTCCGGTCATAACTACAGCAGCAGCTATAGCCACAGTCTTCTCTTTCGCTTGAGTCTTTAGTAAACAACGCTCGTCTTTTATGTTGTTGTTGTTGGGACTTTTATCTGTTTATTTACACCCGAATATCGCAACAATTCTGCAAATTGCGAGAAGCACCGCACAGACTTAATGCTCTCGTGATATCTTTATGAAACTCTGGATATAACATTTTTATTTTAATTCTATAACTCTGTTGAAATTTTCAATTAGCTAATGCTCCACTTCACATTCCCCAAGCTCATGAAACTCTGGACATAAATTGAATATTATTACCGAAATTTTCAATTGGTTATTCCAAAGGTTTCTTTTCGAAACAAATCTTAGTGCCTATCACTTTTTTCAAATTGAAACGAACTTTATTTGGTTTATTCTGAACTGACATCAATTTCTGATTAATACTTACATCTCTAATTGACATGCTCATCTCTATTTGCAAGTGTCATCTCAATTGAATGCAATCGATATTTCTAACGCCTTTTTGAAATCTTCACTTGAGCATACATCTCAATTCAATTGAATCAATTGCCAGTCATCACTTTAAATCTCCCCCATGGCAGTGCAAATTTGTAAACAAGATAATGAAATTTCTTGGAAACACATTGTTGCAAGATTTCCTTTGGCTAATTGTCAGCTGCTCTCGATGGCAGAGAAGCACTGTGGTGTGGAGTTGCGCTTTGATTTCCGGTTGCGTGTGAGTTTATGGCTCGACTTGTTATCGATAAGTGCGCCGAGCAGTGTTTAGGGGTTGCAAACTATACAATGACCAGCTAAGGGGCAGAAGAAGCCAGCCTGACGCACGCGTGCGATTTTCTTAAAAGGGGGCCACACAGTGATGAAGTTTGTGGACACTGCCCAAAGGATTTGCCTACTTAACGTGTCTAAACTCGATTAAATGCTTGGCGCACATGACAAACGACACCACACCACGGTGTGCCAGGATGAGAACGCAATTGAAGTTGAGCACAATGTTGCAACATTGTTGTCGTTGTGCTCACCCTTAGCTACGCGTCTCGCAACTTGCAGCGGGGTGGGTGGTTGTGAATGTCTGCGTGTAATATAATCCGTTAACGGCGTTGCCATATCGTCAGTAATCTTCATATCGATAGCCCTGTCTCGATAGTATTGAGCGATAGTATTTGTTTTGTCGTACCAATAGAGACATGTTAAATTAAAGTAGATTTACATACAATACAAATGAATTAATAAATAATAATAATAATACAAGAAATAAACAACTAGATATTACAAACTGAAAACGTTTTCAAATGATTTAACGAACAAATGATTCAGTGCAGAAGTTTTTTTCATCGATACAATTAACGATAGTATTTTGTAATACATTTCTTTCGTTTATAGTTGTCGTTCATCATCTAGAGAAATTTTTAACTTAGCGGTTATTTATTTTATTTATTTATTCATTTAAGAGAATGTTAGCTTAGAATTAAATGCTGTAGTACAATAGTATATTCAGACAAGACTAAATCCTAAGGAACTGTGACTGTTGTTCTTCTTCTAGCTTAAACACATCTTTCACTACAAAAATAAATATATACAGGGTGCGCCATCTAGACAGGGCCTATTGAAATGTTTAATAACTCCGCCATTTTTCAGCCTATTTTGACAAGCCAGCCAGATTCTGAAACGTCAGCCTATGCCATTTTAAACATGGATCGACTCACAGCAAAAAAATCGGGCTGAAATTGTAGCGCTGTACATCGAAAGCAATCGTTCAATTGCAGAGCAAGTTCCCGGGACGCGTTGTGTCAAAAAAGGGTGATTTGGAGTGGCCTCCTCGTACGCCGGATTTGACGGCACCGGACTTTTTTCTGTGGGTCTACTTGAAGAGTAAGGTGTATGTCAGCAAACCGAAGACTATTGAACAACTCAAAGCTAATATCAAAGCGGAAACTGCTATTACGCCCGAAATGTTGTCAAATACAATGCGAAATGCCAAAAAAAGGGCCGCTTTTTGTGTTTCTAATGAAGGCGGTCATTTGATCGATATTGTATTCTGAGTGAATTGTCAATAAATGGCATTCTATACCGTAAATGAATCTAGTTTATTTTCTAAAATGGGCTAAAAAATGGAGGAGTTATTCAACATTTCATTAGGTCCTGTCTATATGGCGCACCCTGTATATATTCAGACCAGCTTTTGGCGAAGAGTATTTATTATTATTATTTAATTAAAGTAGCGAATAGAATTTCTTTATTACAATAATATGAGCCAGAGTGACTTAGCGATTTATATTAATCGAATGTATAGCTTCATGGACGCGAATAAAGTTATTATTAGAATTACATATAAAAATATTTGTTACTATTCGAAGTGCAGTATTTATTAATATAAAATAAATTTGATATATTATATATAAATATTTGTACAGATACACTTTCAAAGCATATTTTATTAAGTTCATGCCGTAAATTACTTGGAAGTCTTTGTTATCGTTTACTATTTCATCGGAGCAAACATGGTTTATAATTTCGAATACACCTTGACTTAGGTTATTGCCACCATCTGGCAACGCTACGCAGCCACTTGCAACCCCTGTGCTGACATATTGTCGCCACCTTTTGGCATAGATTTTGCGTAGCCAGCGCGCCCCCGCAACACCTCCGTTGGAACTTTGGGCGCAGGCGCTGAGAGCGAAGCGCACCCGGGTGTGTTATCCTTTTGAACTTTTGAAGAGCAAGGTAGCGAGCGAGCGAGAGAGCACAAGTGCGGCGAGTAGAGTGTGAGAGCGAGATGGCAAGCGGCAGAGAGAGAGAGAGAGTAGCCAAAGTGGCCCATTAATATTTCATGGGTTGTTCTTTTCTTCTTCCTTTGGACGAAAGTTTTTTCTGTTGTACTGTTGTTGTTGGTGTTTTGGGCATGTTTTGCTTGGCGAGTTCGCTGCACGACTCTGTTCAGCTCCGTGGCTTGAAGCGTGCTGAAGCTGTTCCACTCGAAAACAACGTAGTAGTAACAACAAATCAACAACAACGACGACGACGATAACATAAGCAGCATTAAACAACAACAATAAAGTGTTCAATAAACTCAACTCGGGGATTTTTATAAAGCAAATATCAATGTTATAAATATAATAAACAAATCGATACATAAACTACATAACTGAAGAAGGCCAACTGGCAACTGTTCAACTGTTCAACTGACAGCGGGCAACTTGGCCTATTAGATACTGAAGTAGGCGGCGTTGTGTAGATACACACAACAACAACAGGCGAAAACACACAGAAGAAACCTTCTCAGCTCAGCGCACACACACAACATTCGTCATGTGTAAGTAGCAGATGCAGATGCAGATGCAGGTTGCCACCACAAAGAGGTGGGGGGGGGGGGACACACTTGGGCTTGATGCACTGAAGTGGCTTGTTTGTTGCCACTCGAGCTAAGCGGCCCAGCAATGTGTTTGTTTTGCGCTAATGAGCAAATGGAGCTGCCACTCAACACTCCACAGCGGGAGTGCTTTCCTTTCTTTTGCTCCCTTTTTTTTATTATGCGACATCACAGCAAACGCTTGCTCTAATTTACCAAAAATTGCCTTTTTTCCCCTCTCGTTTTGCAGCAAAGACACCGTCATTTGACAAGGATCGGGATTACATTGGCTTTGCCACGCTGCCAGAGCAAGTGCATCGCAAGTCGGTGAAGCGTGGCTTCGAGTTCACACTGATGGTCGTCGGAGAGTCCGGACTGGGCAAATCGACGCTCATCAACAGCCTGTTCCTCGGGGATCTGTACAAGAACCGTCAGATGCCCAATGTGGAGGAGCGCATCGAGAAGACAACACGTGTCGAAAAGAAGACCATGGACATCGAGGAGCGTGGCGTACGATTGCGTCTTACGGTCGTCGATACACCTGGCTTTGGGGATGCCATCAATTGTGAGGATAGCTGGCGTGTCTGCACGCAGTACATCGATGAGCAGTTCCGTCAGTATTTCACCGATGAGAGCGGCCTCAATCGCCGCAACATCCAGGACAATCGTGTCCATTGCTGCCTCTACTTTGTCCCTCCCTGGGGTCACAGGTAAGTCAAGCTTCCTCAATATCAATACGCATTTAATACAATGAACAAATCATTTTGCAGCTTGCGGCAAATGGACTTGGATCTGATTAGGCGACTGCATCGCAAGGTGAACATTGTGCTGGTCATTGGCAAGGCGGATTGTCTGAACAAAACGGAGGTGCGCAAGCTGAAGGAGCGCATACTGCAGGATCTCGAGGACAATCACATACAGTTGTATCAGTTTCCCGAATGCGATTCCGATGAGGATGACGATTTCAAGCAGCAGGACCGCGAGCTCAAGGCATCGATACCCTTTGCTGTTGTCGGCAGCAATACCATACTCGAGGTGGCTGGCAAGAAGGTGCGCGGACGTCAATATCCTTGGGGCGTTGTCAATGTCGAGGATGCCGAGCACAGTGATTTTATCAAGCTGCGCACATTCCTTATATCCACGCACATGCAGGACCTCAAGGACACTACACAGGTAAGAGCTACACATTCTTGCTATATAATCGATGATATTCAAGCATCCTCTCACTCTCTCTCTCTCTCTCTCTGTCTTTCAGGATGTGCACTACGAGAACTTTCGGGCACAGTGCATCTCACAAATATCGCAGCATGCGCTGCGTGAACGTGGCAAGTTGAAGCGCGATTCGATTAGCTCAACGAATGGATTCGATGCGGCCATTTCGGAAACGGATCGCTTGCTCTTGCAGAAGGACGAGGAGATCCGACGCATGCAGGACATGCTCACGCAAATGCAGGAGAAGCTCAAGCAGACGCATCTCATGGAGATGAAGAAGAATGATAGCGTCATCGATGTCTAAATTGCGACAAGATAAAGTTGCGTGTTCAATTTTGCACCTTGATATCTATATATATATAAATAATATATATATATACATGCATATATATTATATATATAAATACTTATATAGACTTCTCCTTCTCTCCCCAAAAAAAACGCACACACACTTACCAATACAAAACACACAGACACACGCCTCTAAATAGGCGCACAACCACCAAAAAAATAATACGTTTTTAAGATTAGCACAGTTTCCAGTTATACAAATTTTGTTCTTAAGCTTTTTGTAGTTTCCCAAAGTAAGAGTCAAATTTAACAGCCGTATTTACGTTCTAGATATATATTTCAATACACAAACTGACCAAATTATTTCATATACCTACAATTTGTCAACAATTTACTCGAACAAAATTGATAACTAGAGGCAGATTTTTAATGAAGTAGCAGTGCAATTAATCATCTAGGAACATGCCTGTTGAATTCGCTTTCGCTTCCAATTCGCCAATTTTTCTTATAAGAACTCAATTCAAATTTCAATTGTTAAACGTAGATTTAATAATATTTGACAGCATAATTGCTATATAATTAGATTCATGTACGTATTGGCTAAGAAAACGAATTCCAGAACATCATTCATCGATGATACACAACATTATAAAATACCAAAGTCAAATCAAGTTTACAAAACTGAATGAAACAACTGCATTACAAACTCATAACAAGCGAAGAGTTAATCTGAATTGAATCCCCACAATGTTAGAACATCTAACTTATATTTATTTTCCATTGTTTTATTTTTTCTTTTTTTTTGTGGCTTAATAGCGAATTTTCCTTGGATTAAAGAGGAAAATGCAGAAATACATTTCTAATTTGTTGGAACGGATTGTTAATGAATTTATTTTATAAAATATTAGTTAAGTGGCATACAACAACATAATTAAATGAAAATTATAGTGGACAAATTATATACACATAAATAATAATAATAAAAACATTCAACATAAAAAAACCAAAATCAACTATTTAAAAATAAACATAATTATGAACAATTACCATAAATTGCTCAAACACTTATTGGTAGGAATTTCATGGCTAATCAAATTATGAAATAGCCTAAGATGATGTGTTAATAATACATTAAATAATATTATGCATTATATTAGATGCACGTGAGTGAGCACAACTAATTATGGCTTTGCTCGGTTTCTAGATTGCAATTTTAACATTGCATATTAATTCGACATGTTTAAATTTTCTAGAATATATATAGTAACATATAACTTAGTTCCGTTGTACTTGGTTCCGCCATCAACTTCTTGAGAACAAACTTAAACCGCTAATCAACGAATACATATATGAGTAAAACAAAAGCAAAAGTAATAATATCACAATCTTATAAGGCTTCTGGAAGCGAGAAGTTGTCATTTATTGCCTGAGGTACAAACAATTTTTCGTATTCATAAAACTTATATCAAGGGACTAAGTATTGGAAAATTACATAAATTTAAAAAATCCATAGAATCTCTGTAATTTGAAGGATGATTTTGAATACTTAGGCACACTTTAATATTTGCACATTCTTGGCCACATTCTGTCTGTTTCTTTGGAGCCCAGTGTCAAGCGAAGTGCATTCTCTAGAACTTCTACGGTCCCGGACTGACCCCATATTTTCTTATGTCAATCGATAGATTTCCATGCTTAAAATCTGGAATTTTGTAATGTCTAATTTGTAATAAATAACGCAGTTCTAATGAATTTTATTATAGCATACTTTTGGGAGAAGCCCAATTTGTTAATAGGAAGCCAATGTGCAATATTTTGTAGCATACTTTCGGGCTGCAACAATTTAAATCGTCGTTGCGAAATCTAACCATAGATGGCGCTGCTAAGTCCGCAGGAGACTGTTTTCCTTGTTGCTGACTTTTGTACGCCTGGTATTTTTAACCTAATTTGGCATTACTTGAAGAAGCCCTGTGGGCCATTTCAAATATCAGGGGAACATGTTAGAATAGCAAGAGGATTAACACTTCTTTCGTTTTCATTAATAAGCACTTGTCGCAAGTTTTTCTTCGCCTCGTGTTTTATGTGATAATCTGACGTTTTTTAGTCGTTCGTGCCGTCTTCAGTAGCCAACAGCAATCTTTTAAGAAATCTTTATACAATTCATTACAAACTTTCCGTGCCACAGCAGATAAGCCCAGGCGAACATAGTAGAGTAGCATATGTAAAAAGACCAAACACAAAAAAAGTTATAAGAAATGTGCAGCAAATAATTTTAATGGCGTCAATAAACCATAAAGAGATAGTGTCACACAAAATAGGAGTATTTGATTGAACTATTTTCACTTGGGGTATTTTCGAAAGGGCTATCGACTTGTTGAAGGACATGCAAATATTCTTTGATTTTTAGTTGAGTGTCTTATGGTTATCTATAAAGTTATGTAAATGATAAAGTATGGAAAAAATCATATATATGATATCACCTTTCCATTTTGTGATTGTTTTCACATCTAGGTTTTGAAAGAACAACAAAGTTTTTGAACAACTTTTCAACTGTTTGGAATGTAAAGATTTCCCAATTTTTCGTCTTAAACTAATTCCGTTAGTAAATTAATTCGTGTTGTGGCTTGCGACACAAAAATATAAGATAACTTAGCAAACACATACACTCGAAAGCTCCGATCCAGCAGAAGTTTGAATTATAATTTGAAAATCTGAGCATTATTGCACTATCAAACTTCGCAATCCATATTGAGTCTTTCCTGCAGTCAGGACAACAAATATTGTGTTGCAACTTGCAACCTAAAAGCATGCTCGAAATAGTCTAGCGCCATCTATGTGTAGATGTGTGGCGTCATCTGTTGAACCGACAACAGTTGTTATAACTCCACTTTTGGTGTAGCCATCTATGAGGCAACTGTACAACTTCAGTTTGCTGGCGTCCTCTTGGAGTCACTTGCAAACAGAAATTGCGGAAATGTGAAATCCTTCATTGAACAAAAGATGACGGCACTTGGCCCGTTTTATGACCTGCTTTAAGTGATGGTTGCAATTATGCTTAAGTGGCATCCGCCGCATTACGCAATAATAAAACAGTGTGTGATGCGGGCGACACAAACAACAAATCCGCATGCCTGATGTTGGACATCAGGTATGTATGTGCGTCGGACAGGCAATAAAACAGGTAGAAACACACGAAAACCGTCAACTGAATCAATGAGCAGAAATTCCTAGGGATTTCCAGGCGAGGTTGTCATTCATGAAATGTGCCATCGTCGCGTCGTCGCATTCATTGCGCACATGTGTTGTCAATTACCTAGTCATAAGTTGGTTGGTTTTACCTGTCAGTTAAACAATCCTGGCGCCTAAATCTCTTTTTTATCAGGTAATCCCATCGGGCAGGGATTTTCCTAGCGACAACGCTAACGAATGAATGAATCTCTCTTGCGGGTATAAAATCAACTGCACATTGTCAAAGGCCATTTAGAAGCCAAGGCAACGTTGTCGCAAACAGTTCTCTCCGCCATGAACACCTCCGTCTCGTCTCGTCGTCCAACCGCAAGCGTAAACGCAACTCTTTTGCTCCGCATCAGTTGCCTCATCTGGTTGCTAGCCATCGATGTGAATGCCGCTGTCAGTGCCAATGCGCTGAGCGCCAACAGATTGCTAAAGGAGCCCCTGCCGCTGGCACTTCAAGTGAGGATTCGACAGTGTCGCCAGCGTTGCTATCAACAGACTCTAGCGGTGCAAACGCCGCCAGCTTTGTGCCGCAGTCGCCCCGATTGCTACATGTGCCACGACTACTGCCGTGTCCTGGTCATCGCCGAGTGGAGTCTGGCCGCCGCCATGTGTGCCGATCGCAACTTCTGCAGCCGTGGATGCCGCACCGCCTGCCAATTCCATCGTCACTTTACGACGTCGAAGGGCGGCGAATAGATTGAGTTACTCGTAACTAAGTAACATAATTGTAGAATGTACATAGATGTAAATAGTGAACGTTGTAAATAGTGACTAAGCTCTAAGTTGATATGGCTAATAAATGATCAAAATTAAAAGCACATTTGTTGTACACACTTTATTCGATCCTCCCTTCAAATCGGGCTGCACAAATTGGCCAAGCTGTTGCTGTTGCTGTTGCTGTTACTGCGGCAGCAGCTGTTGCTGGCTGGCTGGCTGGCTAGCTTTATTAATCAGCAACGATGATGACGACCACGACCATCTCCTGACCCTGTCACAAATAATTCAAGTCTTGCAAAAGTGAGCAGCACAATGAAGACATTAAATACAAAATGTTGAGCGCGCATAGAAAAGCATGCAACAGGTGGCCGCCAGTCCATGCAACCGTCTCTGGGAGTTTCTTCGTTTCTTTCTTTACTTTTTACTTTTTCGAGCTTCAGTTTCAGTTTTTTTTTATTATTACTTTTCGTTTTGGCCGGATATTGGCTGCGCCTTTTCGAGCGCAGCATATGGTCCCTCGATGCCAGCATATCGATAAGATCCTCCTCCTCCTCCTCTTCCACCTCCACCTTCAACTTGGTTAGCTCCTCCCGCCATTCGTTCACTCTCCACTCTAACGGTTCGCTGTGTGCCACAGCAGCCAAATGCATAAATATTTGTGTCTCTCTTGTTTGCCTTAACACCTAATTACATAATTGGAGGCAGCTTCGCCCCTTCTCTGACTGTGACTGTGACTGTGACTGTGGCAGACACCCCGCCGTTTCAGTTGTCACATAAAGCAGCGGCGAGCGCATAAAAACCCAGCGATGATCGTAAAAAAATCGATTTGAAGTCTATAAAAATCATATCATACAAATTTTTATATGCCATGCGCATTTAAAAATGTCACAAAACCAAGGAGACAAACTGGCAGCCAAAAGACCTACATTAAGAAAGACTCAACGAGAGGGAGAAAACGTGTCTTCAGAGGAGTGCACGAGGAGAGAAGAGGAGAAGCCTAAACGGAAAGCGTCAACTCTATTCACAAAAGACAACAAAAGCGACGATAACAAGCCAACGAAGCCAGAGACAACATTTAGTTACGCTAACCTATGTAATACCCTAAGTAGAAGATGAAAACTATTCGCTAAGATATATACTCTGGATATTTCGAAAATACATTTTTATTTAACTAACTCGAACTAGAAGATACTAAATTTACGAAGATACTAAATATTTTGCTCAATTAACTTGAACTAGATATACTTGTAGAAAGCTATTCGCTAAGTTAATGCCAGTGCATTTATATAGTATTTCACTATCCATTTTCAAATAAAATACAAATATTTATACTAATAGATATTCCAAAAATAATAATAAAATAAAAAATAAAGCTATTCGTTTAAATATTGTTTCTATTTGCTGGTTAATTTATGTAGAATTTAACAGTTAAATAACAGAATCAAATATTTATTTACTTTATATCACAGTGTCTAGTTAACAACTTAAAATACAAAATATTTATATTAAAACGTTTGTAAGAAATACATTTCTATTTACTACAAAGTGCAGCCATATAAAATAAAAATATTTATACTAACAAATAATCGAGTTAGGAAGAGAACTATTTGTTAAAATTGTTGATTTACTATACTAAATAAAATATCACAATTCCCTAACTGAAAAAAACCTGCTAAAATTAATAATAAAATCTTGAATCTTTAATCTTAAAATGCAAATTGTAAATAATAATTTTGATTTTATGGTATATCTTATTTCAAGTGTTTTTATTCAAGATCCTAAAAGTCTTAAATCAAGAATTGTAATCTAATTTAAATTCAAAACTATACGAAGAGAAAAAAATGTAAATTGCAAATCTTGATTTTAGATATAGATCTGTTTCGAAAATAAGTGTACTATGTATATACAATACAAAAATATATTACTTGATAATTGAAAATAACTTTTTATTGTAGCTATAAAACCATAAATCATTTAAAAATTGCGTGTATTTATTAGTTTAATTTATACTCTATTTTATAGTGTCTAGAAAACCATTTACATTAAACAATTTCTATTAAAAAGTATTTCAGAAACAAATATTTATTTACTCTAAAAATATTTATATATATGAGTAATATTTCTATCTGATATTTTAATGTATTGCCTCACAGTTAATTACTATTAAATTCATTTGGTCAGCGATTTATTAGTGTAATGTACAACTTATTTATTAAAAGCTATTTTAAAATATAATTTATTATTCACTATTAATTTAGAGGTATTTTCAACAATATTCATTCATTCATTCATTCAATTCATTCTTTAATTTCAGTAGAATTCATTAGCTCAAATAATATTAATAACTATATTATAAATAATTTTTTATTTTATATTTCATACAAATTAATTTCTATTAATATTATATTTGTGTTCCATTTTAATTCTTCTTAATGGAATACTATATTTAACCTATGTAAATTGCTAGAAATATAAATATATTTTATTAATTGCTGCTTTGAAACATATTTTCGATTTACACAAAGAGATCATAAACTTTATAGCTCTCTATTATATGTTTAATGTGACTTATATTATTCCGAATAAGTTCGTGTTGTTTTACTATTCATAAATAGACTGCTCGATAAATGTAACAACTCTTTTAAAATAGCATTATCTAAATTGAAGTACGAAATTAGTATTCGAAGTTAACGATTCTTTTGTAAGTAAACGTCAAGATCATCTGATGTGAAACTCTGTTTCTTTTGGTCGAAATGTATGACAAAGTGAGTGAGCTTGCTTCTCAGAGAAAGAGAGAGAGAGAGAGAGAGAGAGAGAGAGAGAGAGAGAGAGAGAGAGAGAAAGGTTGTAGGGTCGCAAAGGGCAAGCAAGGTGAGGGAGCAACACTGAGTAAAATAGAAGAAGAAAGCATTTGGTGAAGTGAAAAAGACTAAGCTGGCTTTTTGAAAGCAAATTAAAAGCCACGACAAATGGCCTAAGAGAGATGACAAATAAATTTCCCATTGTGCAACAGGTGCTTAAATATGCAGTTAGTTTGTCTAGTCCAGTCCAGTCCAGTCCAGTCCGATCCGTCTGTCTGTCTGTCTGTCCGTAGGAAGAATTGAAAAGTTTCCCGATGATGCAATAAATTCACAGATAAATTTTTATTTACGATTGAGCAGAGAGGAAGACACGATACTAGAGATGGCGATACTCGTAGATAGATTGAGACAGACTGTCTAGTCGCGCTCTAGACTGTGCCGCCGCATTGGGGCATGCAACGCGCGACTGCGAGCGGGGGGCAGCTCTTTATTGAAATACTTTTGCGAGTGATGATGATGATGTTGCGGGCGTGTGGATCACGACTGTCTGAGAGAGGGAGGCGACCAACTCGACCGATATATATTAATTAATTATAAAGCAAGCAGAGAAGGGAGACAAGACCAAAAGAAGACAAAGAAGACGACGTTGAGAAGAGGGGCATAACGTGCACGAAGGTGAGAAATCAATTTTCAGTATCTCGCTTTGTGCTTAATACTTTTTCCAGTGAAATGCGCCGCTGCGTTCAAGGAGCAGGACCAGCAGGAGGCAACCGCAGAGAGAGACAAAGAGAGAGAGAGAGAGAGAGAGATGAGCAGCGCCTGGGGCCATCAACAGGCAGCCAAGGCAGCTCAGTGTCGTCAAGAGCGAGAACCCGAAACCGACCTCAACTCGAAGTTGAAGCTGAAGTTGAAGCTGAAGCTGAAGCCTGGGCAGCCCCGGCACGTAAATTAGGATAACAACGTGAAACATAATTATTACTTTGGACAGATATGGCAACCTCCAATGCGCCTGCGCTTCTCAACTTCAACTTCGACTTCGACTTCGACTGCGACTGCGACTTCAAGTTGAAGTTGAGCCGCGTTTTTATTTTGCTTTTGTGGCCCAAATAAATGTATTAAAGTTGGTTAACGCCTTCATTTTTTGTTGCCAGCAGAGCAGAGCGATCCATGGGGCATCCAGTCAGTGATCCAGGCAACAACAACGTGCCTCAAAGTAGGTGTAATAAAAAATATGAATTGTTGTTGTCTTAAGCTGCAACAAGAGAAGCAGCAGCAACAACATCATCAACAACAACAACAACAACAGGTTGCAGCCGAAAATCATTCAGCGCTTTTTACGAGCTGAAAGTTTTTGCAGCCGACTCGACTATTCGTATTCATATTCACACTGAAAAACTGACACTGACACTCACATAATCGCATTCACATATTCACAGTGGCATTCAACAGCGTGTGAATCACTTCGGACTGACATTTGGCCAAATTGAATGAGTCGCAATAAGTGCAGACTGCGAGAGAGCGAGAGAGAAAGAGAGAGAGCGACATTCATTCACTTGCGTGTGCAGCTAATTGAATATTAAATGAATAACAACTGAATAACTGACTGAATAACAGAAGAAAACAGCAAGAGCGGAAAAGAGAGAATGATAACTCGATTTAATTAGCTGAAATTTATGACTGTATATTCGTGAGTGCACTCATGGATTCATGTATTCACAAATTCGCTAATCTGATTAAGAGACGAATGTATTCGTGCGCTTGTTAAATCATTTGTGAGTGCGAAGGCGTGTTTTTCTAAATATTTGTGAAATACTTATGAATGTTTATACCCGAATTAATAACGTATATATATTCTTGATCAGCGTCGACAGACTAGATGATATACATATATCCGTATCTCAGAGACTATAAGTAAAAGAGTTAACATTTTTTGTAATGTTTGCACTCAGATCAAGTTTGCTTTAGATTATCGGTATATTTAGGATGAAATGGTATATGGATATACCAGAAATAGCTTTCGGTATAATTTAGTATTTTAAAAATATATATATTTTAAAAATAATACCCAGCCTTTTTTGTTTTTGATACCCGCTACTCGTAGGGTAGAAGGATATTATTATATAACTTTGTGCCTCCAGGAAATATATGTAACAACTGTACGAACAACTTGATCTCATAGACTAACATATAAGAAACAGAGGTGGAAATTTGTTTAGATTTTTGATAAGATTTTCGGTATATTTAGAATGAAATGGTATATTGATATACCAGAAATAGCTTTCGATATATTTTAGTATTTTAAATATATATATATTAAGAATAATACCCAGCCTTTTTTGTTTTTGATACCCGCTACTCATAGGGTAGAAGGGTATTATAACTTTGTGCCTCCCGAAAATATACATATGTAACAGGCAGAAAGAGGCATCTCCAATCTCATAAAATTTATACATTCTTGATGAGCATCAGAAGACTCGACAATCCGTGCCTTTTGAAAATTGTTGATTAGATTTTTGGTATAATTTTAATGAAATAGTATATTGATATACTAGAAATAGCTTTTGACATATTTTAGTATTTCATATATTTTTATAATGTTTATATATTCTTGATTAGCGTCAGAAGACTAGACAATATACATATATGTACATGCCTGTATGTCCGTACAAACAACTTGATCTCATAGACTAACATATTAAATAAGAAATAGAGTTGAAAATTGTTGTTTAGATTATTGGTATATTTTTAATTATATGGTATATTGATATACTAAAAATAGCTTTCAGCATATTTTAATATTTTTGGTATTTTAAAGAATAATAAATATGTCTAGCGGGTCTCTCACAGTCGAGCACACTCGCCTGTTGCTTTATTACTCGTTTTTATGTGAGTGTATTCATGTATTCAATAATTACTGAGTGGATGAGTTTATTTATTGAACAAAATTATTAAATAATGTATTTAATAATTATTTTAGTTTGATACAAATTCAAATATGTCAAAGAAAATTAAATTATACTGTAAAATAAATTTAGAAATAAAAAAAGTGAATGTATTCGTGAGTGATGCAATTAATAACACGCTTTTGTTGAATTGATTGAATTCGGCATAAAAGAAAACAAGGACGCGCGTCGCAAATTGGCATTTGATCCTTGGGCTCATCGGGTAATTAACGCGCAGCGCATTGCAACAACAACAACAACAACAATAACAACAATAACAAGGAGGACTTGCAACCGTGTGGCAAGACAACATACAAAGCTGGAGGCTGGAAGCTGGCGGGGTGCCCCGAACTCGCATACTACCATACCACGAAATTGAAAATGCAAAACGAAATTGGCAACTGGCATTGGGCAACGGGTAAGAGGCAACGTGCAACAAGGAGGCAGCAAACGGAGTGAAGCGGAAACGTAGGCCGTGCGTAATGAAGACGTTAAGCTGGAGCTGAAGACAGAGGCTGCAACTCGAACTGTGTTTTGGGATTGCGAGCGAGACTCGAAATGAGACTTGAGCTTGGGGACTGCGTCTTCGACTCCAACTCCAACTCCATCTCCAACTTCGACTCTGACTCTGACTCCGACTGGGGCTGCGAGGCATGCGTCTTATTGCAGGCTGCGTAACTCTTTTAGCGGCGGCTCGTTTTGGTTCCGCTTGCATGTTAACTGAAAATTCGTATGAAGGCGAGAAATTAATGAATCATTCACACCTGCATGACGGATTGTCGGCATTACTCTCTCGCTCCTTCTCCTTTCCCGTCTCTTCCTTCCTCTCTCTTTCTCCCGCTCTCTCTCTCTCTCTCTCTTTCTGAGTCGTCCTCAGCCAGTTGAGTCGGAGGGCGCGTCGCTCCTGACGCTTCTGCCGAAGGAGTTGCCTTCTAATTTATTTGCCTGATGTGTGTATTACATTTGTGGCAAGTCTCCTCTGCCCTGCCTCTCATGCCTGCTGTCCCTGTTTCTTCTGGCTCTTCTCTCCCCGCTGAGACCATGCTGATCGCACAGTTCCCAGTTGCACTCGCAGTCCCAGTTTCACTCGCAATGTTGCACGTTCTTCCACCGATCCCGGGACGTGTTGCATTTCGTTAAATTGCCTCTCGGCAATGCAGGTCGATGAGGCACACAACACAGCACAACACGATGACTGTGATGGTGACGCTGACGCTGAAGCTGAAGCTGACGGTGCTGCTGCCTGATGATGCGTTCAGCTGAAGAAAATATCTGTAAGATACAGTTGCCCGTTTGGCCAGGCACAATGGCCGAAATTCGAAAGTGCCACAGCGAAAATCATCATCACATTCATTGCTGGGTCGCACGTGTCAGAGCAGTGCTCACCTCCTTTTCCCTCCCCTTGGACACCTCAACATCGTTTGCACCTTGAGCATCGGACAGCCCTCGACACCTCGACTTAACCTTTAGCCCATTAATAATAAAGGGTCGTGATCCCAGAGCGAGTGTGGATTGTGGATTTGTGGTAAATGACAGTCCACAAATACAGATTAACACTTGCTTAATTCTAGTGCAGTTATACTATCGATTAAGAGTTGAGTGTTTATCGATATGTTTACAATCGTCAAGATAGTTAATATGTGAAATACTATCCATGAAAGTTGTATATTTATCGAAATGTATGTAATAGTAAAGATAGTAAAGCTAGTAAGTCGTATATTTATCGATATGTATGAGATAGTAAGAATGGCTATTAGAGTCGATATGTATGCGATAGTAAGAATGGCTATTAGAGTCGCGTATTTATCAATATGTATAAAATAGTAAGGATAGCTGATATGTGAAATATTGTCGATGAAAGCTGTGTATTTATCGATATGTATGTGATAGTAAGGATAGAAAAGTTTGTAAGTCGTGTATTTATCGATATGTATGCAAGGGTAGGGATAGCTATTAGAGTCCTGTGTATATCTTTATGTGTGCAATATTAAGGATATAAAATATATAATATGTATACTATGTATCAGTAAAAGTCCTGTATTTATTGATAAGTATGCAATAGTAAAGATAGTTAAAATTTGATATTCTATCGATTAAAGCCTTGTATTTTTCGATTTGTTTTCAATAGTAAATATAGCAAAAACATGTAAAAGTCGTGAGCTTATCGATGAGCAAGCAATATAAATAAATAATGAAAAGTAATATTACAGTGCTATACAATAGATATGCATGCAATAGTAAGGTTAGTTATTTTTGCTAAACTTCATCCATAAAGTTTTGTTATGCCTGCAAAACTTTGGTAATATGTGCTAAAGAGTAATGTGTTTAACTGACTTACACTATTAAAGCATTTACCTTAACATTCAATTAACCTTATTCAATGAAATAAAATAATTACTGCAGACAAAACAGCCTAGACGATTCTGACATATTTAAATCGGCATCCTCGTTATATATTGCGTGCAGTTGCGTTTTATTGAACCACATTCACAGAAGACATATAAAGACACCTTTTCCCGATTATTTTTGTCATGTTCAGATGATAATGATTTCTATAACCTTCCGATCTAAATGATTCCAGTTATGTATTGTTTTAGATGTTTTCTCATTGAAGATAGCGTACCTTTTTGATACTAATTTTATAATTTTAATGTTTTGTTTTTAGAAATCGTTTTTCTCTGTTCCTTTAAGCAATAAGTAAGTAAATTGTATAATTCATATTAAATTAACATAAATAGGATTTTTCCAATAAGCCTTGCTTTTTAGACATGTACATATAATGAATGAATCGATTAATTATCTAAATTCCCTTATATGTATCGAAGTGTTATCGAAGGAAGTTGCTCAATGTATTCGCTGATTGCACAATGCACCCCATGGTTGGTGGCAAGCATTTTTTGGTTGCTTTGGGGGCTTCAGATTGCGGTCCAGCTACAGTACGAGTGCATTGCGTGCTGCGTGTGAACTTGATGGATGCACTGCCTTCGCCTTCGCCTTCGCCTTCACCTTCGCCTTCACCTTCGCCTTCACCTTCTGCTGCATCGCCTCTTCTTTGCCATGTTGCACTGTTGCACTGCTGCAGACGCTGGGGGCACTTTGCTGGAATTAAAATGCAAACACATTCTTCGCACTCGCATTCACCAAAGAACAAAAAAAAAAACAACCAAGAAAAAAATGCAGAATTTTTCATCTGTTTCTTCTTGGATATTTTTGGAGGAGGAAAGAAATTTCAACTAACTGTCAATTCAATAAAAAATGTGACAGTTTCGCTTTATTTTTCACAGTACAGGGAAAAATACCTGCCTAATTTTAAATTTAATCAAAATAAATCGCAAAAAATGCTTAAATTATGTACTATTTGTTTTAGTTTAGCAGATTGTTAATCAAAATGAAAAAAAAACTATTATAAAATGAGTATAAAGAAGGTGGAATAATTGAGAGTAAGTAAGTTTTTAAACAAAATATAAATTTGGTTTTTTGATGAAAAACTTTATCGGGTTATTGAATTGTTGAGAGAGTTTTTTTTATCGGAATTTAGTTTACCGTTTTCATTGTTTTTATGCTCGTTACGCATAGAGTAGATGGGTTGACAATATATTTTGTCCTCTATGGTATATTTTGAATGTTATATCGATATACAAAATATAACCTTCCACATTTTCAGTATTCAGTATTTTTTCGGTATATAAATGTTAAAAATTATATGCAAATTTTGAATGTTATATCAATATACCAAATATAGCCTTCGGTATTTTTTCATTTTATATTTTTTGTATATTTTAAGAAAAATACCGCACTGTTTTAACTTTTATTAAAAAAATGATCAGATATCTCACAGCTTTCTAACTCGTTTTTTTAAAAATATTTTTCTCGTTTTACTTAAAATTTTTAATATGAGAGAAAAATTCCATGTTGATGACGTTTTTGCAGAAAGCTAAATAAAAGATTTGTTATTCTGTTTTGGGTTGGGATTAAAAACACTGCTTGCGATAAAAATATATAGTAAATTTTATTGATAGGCTCGGAGAATAGTTTCTTCAGCGCCATTTAATCGTAGGCCTGCCTCCACGCTTCAAAGTGACTAATTCGATGCAAGAAAAAAAAACCTTATATTAATATTAAATATAGTTCTGTTGACGATGTTTTTGCTATGTGCCGAGCAAGGATTCAATGCTGAAAGAGGAATTGTAGTGTCCTTTGTGCTGTGACGGAGGCTTGGAAATTTCAGCGGGTGATTCCAGCGGCTCCACTTTTATCACAGCATCCTCAATCTCATTCCCATTCCCGTTGCCATCGCAGCTATCTTCGTGACAGCTTCTTTGGTTTGTCTGCGGCGTCAATGTGGCAAACGTGGAGCTAAGCGAGTGCGAGTTGTCCAAGCTGTCGCTGCACTCGCCCACTACATCGATGGGCAACTCATCGTCGTCTCTGCACCCAGCACTCAGCTGATCCACATCCTTGTGCGTCGCCAGATAGTCAGCCTGAAGCTGCGTCATGTCCACCTCGATGCCCTTCAGACGCAGTTTGCGTGCCTGCCGATCGATGGCTTTGGCAATGCGTTTGCTGCGCTGTGCCCTGTGCTCGAGAGAGGATTACGATTAGCTTAGTAACAGCTTGAGGTTCGCTCACTTACTGCTCCCGGGCTCGCAGTTCGGGCAGCGGAATCGGTGCTCCGCTGCAGCTCTGCGGCTGAGCGTTGTGCGCCGGCCGGCCAGGACCCTTTTTTGTGTGCTCCTTCTTGCGCCACTTGGCCCGACGATTTTGGAACCAGACCTGCGAGCGAATCGATTATGATATGCAAAACATATTATATTTATTTCATTTAATTTGAAGGTAACTAAAACTAAGTAAAAGGAATTCGGTTTTTGTAGTTGTAAAGTGTGAAATATTAAAATTTAAAACAAAAAAATATATTAAAATGTTGCTAAGATGAGTCGAATAAACGGTAATTTAAATTTACATAGATAATTATATAATAGATCGCACCTTATAATAGAAAATTGTGAAACGATAAAGATATAATCTTTTTAGTTAAGTTAGTATAGTTAATGATATTTTTTCTTATCCAAGTATTAGCTCGAAGTCAATAGCGAAATCATTCCTCGTTAAATTCGATGTTTAATTTCGATACTAGCCAATTGAACCCGAATTAATATTGTATTATAAGGTTGCTTCTAAACTGCAATTATCTCTATCATTACACCATTGACAAATTCAAATAAAAATTAAAATAAAAAAGTATGTTTATTGTATTCAAAAGTTTATTTTCTTGTGTGCGCAAAATAGAGAAGCAACCAAATCTAATATGAACGGCATATTCCAAATGGAATATATCCATCGATTATCCCAATTGGGTTTTACAAGCATACAATCACCAAAAAAAAACACAGGTCATGACAAAATTCGTAAATTTCTTTCTGGACAATGAGTTTGAGTGCGAGCGAGTGCGCGATAGTCTATTGCCAAAGCTAGCATTCGTTGATCCTTTCTGTCACACACACTCATTCACATATTGCAGTAAGATGTTCCATCTGCATTTGCAAAAAGAAAGAGCAAATCTCAACAACAACTATGTTTGTGAGTGCAAGCGAGTGAGCGATAGTCGATTGCCAAAGCAAACGCTCGCTGATCGTTTCTAACACGCACATGCATTTGCATTTGCATATGTATTGAAGTGCAAGAAAATAGCAAATCTCAACCAAAACTTGCCTGTTGGTGACAGTAGGGGAGTGAATGCGATAGAGCTATATTCTTACTAATCGCACACTTAACGGTGTAAGTGTTTGCATATTTGTGTATGTATTGTGTGTGAGCTCTTAAGTGTTGTTTTTTGTTGCGTAGGTTTAATTAATCGACATTTAACCATAATTAGATAGATAAACACTTGTAGATAGAATTCTGTAAAATGAACTTATGGAACTCTTTTCAATTTATTGCAAAGGAATTAATTTAGGTGAAAGAATTTTATTTATATTTAGATTCTTATAAGCAAAAGCTATAAATGCGAATGAATAATCATATCTTTTGATAAAATACAAAATGCCAATGTTTGAATATCCAATTGATAGATTGTAAAGTAATTTAATTGATTCATGCATGATGCTTTCTTATCTTTTTAAACATTAATTTGTAATTATATATATAGAAACTGAAATGAATAAATTATTAAAGCAAAGAAATAAAATTTGTTCGTAAATTTCTGTTAAGAGCGCTGAGTATCTATCTGAGTTTATCTATCTGTATTTCGTTTGCTCTCATTCAATTTGCATGCGGCTGTGCTGTGATTCGTTTGGCTGGAGCTGAAGCCAAGGTTGATTGGGCAACTTGAGCTCAGCTCATCATGAGCTGAATAATAATCGTAATTATAATATCGTTATCGGCAGTTAAATATGATTGACGGACGTGGCGCTCTTGTTATTGTTATTGTTATTGCTGTTCCAAGTGGAGTGGGAGGATTATTCATTCGTATGAGTATGAGTATTCGAACTCGTATTCGATATGCACTCGTTGTTATTCATGGGGTTAGACTGGAGAGACGCGCACCGTAAACAAAATGGCGTCTCTAATTGAGGGCCAGTTTGTTGAGCGACTCAAGCGCAACGCAACGCAACGCAACACAACACAACGCATTTCGCGTGGGCGTCACTGTGACACTGTACAACACTGTAAACGTGTCTGTGTGTGTGTGAGTGTGTGAGTATGTCGGTGTGTCACTTCAATTTGAAGTCATTTGCATGCATTGTGCATTTTTTAATGTACAGCAAATTGTTTTTGAGTAGCTGCATGCGATGTTCGTTTGCAATGCCTGCGCTTTGACTCCTCCTCCCTCCCTCTCCCCCTCTACCTTTACCCTTTACCTTTACCTCCCCCCCTCCACCACTCCACCACTCCACCCATCACAGACAGCTGTCTCTCTGTCTGTTTCTGTCTCAGCAGTGTGCTGCATTCACCTCAGCTCGGTCTGGTTTTTGCATTGACAAATTGATATGTCATGTCAAGAAACAATTTCAGGCAAAAGCGTAGACGAATTGTCCCAGAGAGTTGCCAGTTGCCAAACTTGCAGCACACAACACACAGCACAAACACAACAAAACACAGCACAGCAGAGCACAGTAAAAACCGACGACGATAATCACACGCCTGACATGCAAGTCAATGGCCAATGGCAGCGCCATCGTCGGTGTTGTTGTTGTTGGGCACAAAGGGGTTAAGTCAAGTCTTTTGGATGCAATTGAAATCATTACAACAACAAGCGACACGAAATGCAATTGGAAATGAAATAAAATGAATTATAATGAATAAAAATAGTCAGGTAATTGGTTTTATTGAGTAATTGAGTTGCAGTTGCCGTCAAATTGTTTTACAATGTATCGCACGCAAATGCTGCAGTCCGCACATTAGTACGGCGATATCAATAACGATAACGATGACGATGACGACGACGACGATGACGACGCTTACAGCTGCAACTGCAACTGCAACTGCAGATTCGGTTATGAATAGCTCAATTGCTTAAATGGATTGATTAGTGTTCCAATTACAATTGCGTGCGGTTAATTTACTATCGACACATATATCGATCACACAATTGATCGATAACGGTTTATGAAGATAGAACATTCTGCAACTGCAGAATTGGTTTCAGGTAAATCAATTGCTCAACTGAATGCATGTTGTTAATCAACTATCGATATATCTATCGAATATAAAATTGATCGATAACGGTTCATGTAAATAGAATATAAGCTAAAATATGTTCTAGCTGCAGATTGGCTTTCAAGTAAAACAATTGCTTATATGGATCGATTAGTATTACAATTTTGAATGCCTGTCGCTAATTTACAATCGATATACATATCTATCGAAATATGAAATTGATCGAGACCGTTTTATAGCGATTGTAAACTAGCTTAAATATAGTGCAAAGAATATCGATGGACAACTTTTTTATTTAAATAATTAATTACGCTCTAAAAATAAGCTATATTGCGAACTATCGATAGTACGCGTTGGACGATAAATGATTATATGAAATGAATAAGCTGCATTGCAATTTATTCTTTAATTATTTCGAGTACTTTACATGCAATATATTCCAATATCAACTTAACCAAAACAATTGTACTGTGTCATTTTGTTATCGATAGTGATTGGGAGGTAACAACGCGATTCGTAAGGTGAGTTGGTAGCGCAATGTGCTAATCAATAATCGATAGGAGTGTTGAGTGGTTGGTTATACTCGTATATCAATATCAAGCGCACATTTCGCATGTCACTTAACATGTTTTGCAATTAATTGCATACTATCGATAACAATCGATAATTGTGTCGGCTAATGAACTTACCGCAATGCGCCCCTCCTTCAGCTCCAGTCGCATGGCCAGCGCCTCGCGCATAAACACATCCGGATAGTGGCTGCCAAGAAACGCTCGCTCCAGCTCCTCCAGCTGCCAGGTGTTGAAATTGGTGCGTCTGCGTCGATGCTTTGCAGCGGCAGCTGAGGCAGTTGAGGCAGCGCCGCTCTCGCTGGCCGTTGTGCCATCATCGTCGTGGGCGGAGGCTTCGACGTCGGGTGAGGAGACTGCAAAAAGTCGATAAGTCGTTGGCATTAGTTGGGCTCCACTGTAGCCAACAAGCGAGCATAATTAACTGTGTGCTAGTGTGTGTGTGTGTGTGTGTGTGTGTGTGTGATATGGGATCTGTTGTCTGCCTGTCTGCCTGTCTATGCCTTTTGGTTTCGTTTACGCTCGCCTCGCATTATAATTGCAAACAATTAAAGTCTATTTATGTAAATTTCCAAGATATGCAAACGGCAGGCAGGCAGGCAGGAACACAGGAGCCCAGGAGCACAACCAGACCAGACCAGACCGTGCCACGCCCAACATTCAGTTGCATAGTTGCAGAGAGTCCTCAAAGCCCCGTCGAGTCGGTGCCCTTGTTGTTGTTGTTGCCTGCCTTCGCTTACGCTGCCGTCGTTTGTCTTTCTAATTTATAGCAGCGCAAATTGGTTTTCACAATTAGGAAGTGGTGGGTGTTGCCTGGGCCTGGTGCCTCGGATATGTTTAAAACGCCGCTGCGGAAGTAAATTACATTGTAACGCAGCCCCAATTCCAAGTTGCGCCTTGCGCCTAATCCCTCGCCTCGCCTCTCCCCCTTTTCTCCGTCACTCTCCGTGTTTAGTTGCAGTTTTAAGTGAAATTTAATTGCAGAATTTGCTGGCTAACCAATTAGAAGTGGCGCGGCCATGGGGCAAGCATTTAACAAGCCCTTAGTCGCAGTCACTAAACACTAAAACCACCGCACGAAGTGAAAGAGAGTGAGAGAGAGAGAGAGAGCAACAGGGAAAGAAAGAAAGAATCATTCAGTGAGGATTTTTATTTGATTTGCACGCAGCTTCACGTAATGATGACAATGATGCGGCAGACCCCAAAAGAAATATCTGTGTATACCTCTGGTACACACTCCTCTTCCCCCACCACCGTTGGATTGGGTGCTACGTGATTTTCATATGTTCAAATGCACACAGATTTCAACAATTTATAAACACATCTGCTACCAAATCGAAGGAGTGTCTCGAGGCCCGCTTCAACCCTCACTTGCCGGCAGGACCAAGAGCCATTCAGACCTTGGCAGACACTTCATACTAGAGTTCATGTTGAACAACAACAGCAACAACTACTATATAACAAAAGGGGGCAGATCCTTGGCAGGTCTCAGCATGTCCATTTGAGTTGAGTTCAGTTGAGTCGAGTCGAGTCGAGTTGAGTCGAGTCTCGGCTCAGCGGCCTCATCATCACACTTGAAAGAGTAAATAAAATATAATTCCTCAAGGGTGTTATAAATAAAATTATCTGAATTATGGTTTTTGTTGACTTTCTGACTTGTTGTTTCCCCCTTTCTATCCCGCTCTCTCTCTCTCTATCTTTTTTTGCTCTTTGGGTTGTGGCAAGTTGTTGTGGCATAGTTTTGCTGCCGCTGCTGGGGATTTTTGTGCCCCTAATTTGCTACAAGGCGACGCACGAAAGCGCCTTCATATGTTAACTGAAATCGATATACACAATGTGTGTTTGCGGGCGGCGAGGCGTGGCAGCAACAACAACAACAGCAACAACGAAAATCCAACGAAACAAAAAGGAGGCTGGCACTAAATCAGATAATAGCCAGCCATTTGATAAGCACATAAAGAGCACAAGAGGCCACCGATATAATATTATGACAGCTTATGAGGAAACCAGCGAAAGATTCAACGAAACCAAACGCTAATCCGACATGAGAATCTTGAAGAAATAATTATAAAAAATTGATTATAAAGACGTTGATTTCGAATTGATAATTACGGAGGGAGCCTCAGCCTGAGCCTGATAATATTATAAGGAAACCAAAATATCCAGCAAACATTTTGGAAATAAATTAATCTGGCAATTGTGCGAATTGTTATTGGCCCTAATCTCCATAAATAAAATGTTTCAACTGAAAATTGAAATCATGTTTATATTAGTTGTTTGTAAGTTTTTATTTTTATTATTTATTATTATAAATATTATAACTACTATTATTATTATTATTATTATTATTATTATTATTATTATTATTATTATTATTATTATTATTATTATTATTATTATTATTATTATTATTATTATTATTATTATTATTATTATTATTTTTTTTTTTTTTTTCGATATCTCATATTGTACATTATTAATTGGATTCTTCTATCTTCTATATATTTCAATATTTTCTTTGATTTCTAATACTTTCTTAAAGTATTTGGAGTATTGGAATATTCATCTGGGTATGTTTTCAGATTCAACTTCCCTTTTTGAAACATTTTTAACAATTTCAATAATTACATACTCATTTATTCATGTAGTTGTTTATCTATTCATTTAATTATTTTTTTCTACATCAACTCTCAGAGTTTTCCCCCTTCTCTAGACCTGTGTCGTTCCCTGTGTTCTGTGTTTAGGCTAATTAAAAACGGTAGCCCAATTTTAATTAGGCCAGGCAAATGCTGCACAGACATGTTTTGGCCCAAGGGGGTGAGGTGGACGGGTAGCGGGGTTCGCTGCTTGGCTGGGCAAAATTTGCATATAAACAGTATAAATTGTTATTATTGTTGGCTGCTTCGGCTCGAGACTCCGAGACCCTGTGGACAGTGTCTAATCTACGGGCTGCTGCATTGGGTCAACATCCACATTCACATCCACATTCACATTCACATCCTCAGCGTCAGCCTCAGTTTCAAACTCAGCCTCAACCTTCATTCTCAACCTCATCCTCATCCTCATTCGCGTCTAACGCCTATTGCCCCTTAGTTTTGCCTAATTTCAAAGGTCGTTAAGCAAACAAACTCAAGTGGAACAAAATGCAGCGAGACTGAGAGAAAGAGAGAGATACCCAGACCCAGACCCAGAGAAAGGTAGAGAACAGAGAATCTAAGGCTGGAATTGGGCTGCTTTTGGGCCCGCCGGGAAAAGGCTCGTGACCATAACGATGAGCGGACCAAAACTACCCGCCCGAAGCATTTGAATGCGAATCAAATCTGCAGCATCCCAAGATCACACAGCATCGGAGCATCGTCCCAACGGTGGCCCACCCAACAAAAATAGCCCAAAAAATCACCATAAAAATCTATAAAAAAAATTAACTGGCAAACTGAAAAAAAAAAGAAATGTAGGTTAAAAGTACGAAAGTAACCAAAAAAATGAGGAGTATAAACGTTGAGCTCATTAGCATTTATAGGCCACACAAATGCCAGACGGTGACGATGATGACGATGATGAGGATGACGATGGCTGGGTTGGTTGTTAAAGTCTGAGTCTGAGTCAGAGTCAGAGTCAGAGTCGTGGCACCTTTTGAGGTTCATTAGAAACTTGTCACATGATTTGATTTGCCTCGTTTTCGTTTTTTTTTTTGTGTGTTTTGTGTTGACCCAAAATACACCAAAAAAATTGCGTCGAGTCAGCAAAATAAAAAAAAAAAAAAAAATCAAGTCAAATACGTATAAAAAATCAACGTCAGCTATTAGGGTTTAGGGCTGCTAATTATATGTGACTTTCAATCACAACCCCCAGAATGCACCCAAAAACAGAAAAAAAAACAGAGGAACTAAAAAACAAGGCGTTAAGTCTGACACGCGCCCTTTGATGCAGCGACTGCTGCTCCTTTTTTTTTCTTCTTGTTTTGCCGAGTTAGTTTTTCTTTTTTCCCTGTTTGTTTTTTTGTTTTTGTTTTTTATTTTGAACCCCTTTCCCTCGACACTTTTCATTGCCTGTCAAAGTCGTTTAGCTGCTTGTTTCTGTTGGTGTTGTTGCTGCTGTCTCGACGATTTGATGAATTGTTGTCCGACTGAGTGTCCAATTGCGTCCTGTGACTTTGTTGGAGTGTGTTAAATCGTTAGTGAACCGCACGCTAAACGTTCTCGAACCTCATGAGAATCATTGTAGAAACGTGGGAATTTCTCTGGGTAGTTCTTTGATCTGATCGAAAAAGAATAGGAGCTACAATTTACTCTTTGTTAACTCTAAGCTTTCTTTCTTCTTTCAAATCTATATAATAAGTGCACAAAATATTTAATATATTTATCTCGAGAATCGAGAATTCCTTTTCAGTCACTTGTAATTTCTAAAATTATAATTTTTGCACTATTCATAAATGCTTTTCTTAAACAATTACTGTTTATAGATTTGAAGACGCGAATCTGAAGAACTCTCAAATTTGTGCAAAGATTTTTTTTTAAAGAAACGATAAAATATTTTTAAGTTCCTTGAACTGATTCATAATTGATTGATTGTAGCTAAAACTAATGCTATCTAACTCTAATTCTCATTCTTTTAAAATCATACTTTCTTCTTATAGATCTAAGTCAATGGCTATTAATATTATTAAATTGTTATTAAAATTTTTCTTAATATCAATGAATTTCATTTTAGTCACTTATAACATTTATATTTGTGTGCTTTTCTGATCGAATACTTTTCAAAAGAGAGTTGAAAACCCAAAGCCGACATTTTTGTTATTTTTTAAAGAAATGCTAATTCTCATTATCCTATAAACAGCATTCATTAATCTTTTAGATCCATGTAAATGAGCTCTGGATTGCTGTCAGTGTAAACTTAAGAATTTCTAGATAGCTCCTTGAACATTGGAGCTACTACTAACACTGGAAATAGAGTTAAAGTATAGTATAGGATTTTAGCTTGTTTTTTTTAAATAATTAGTTTATTATATTATTCTTTAAATCACCGAATTACTTCTCAGTTTTCTTTCTTTTGCTTTTCCGAAACGTTCTTGTTAATCGAATTCGTTTTGATTTTGGTGATTCTCAAAAAGTTTCTCTGCCCTGTTTTGCTTGTTATACTCATTCTTCGGTGAAATTTGCCAGCAGCTTTTTAGTTTTACTTATTCCGCTTTAGGCGATATTCGTAAACGTTTTGTGCTCACATTAGTGCACTGGTATTAGTATGCAACACTAAAGCGTAAACGAAGCTGTAATTAAACCAAGACTAGCTTGTAATTTGCCAAGTTAAACAAGCATTGCAAGTGCTTATGAGGGGTGTTGCAATCCACTCGAAAAGACAAACGATTGCGTTGCGCTGCGTTCCGTTGCGCCTAAGCCAAGGGCCTCCGCATCACCATCAGCAGGAAGAAGGGTCTAAGAGGCCGCTCAATGGGCTACAAATGTGTGGCACTTAAATTAATGAATTTCTTTGCACTTTGCACGACGGTAATTGGAGAGGCCGACCGAATTGAGTGACTGACCTGAGACTGACTGACTATACGTCTATACATATCTACAGACATACATATGTATGTGTATGTTATGTATCTGGGTAATGGGCATAAAACCGCATTCAGGGCACTCTTCAATCTGCCGATCTGACGACGATCTGTCGATCTGGCGTCGAGTTGAGGTTGAGTTTGCCAATTGAACGCTGCTGTCTGCTGCCAACTTTGCACATGAATTTATATGAGTTGTTTGCATTAAAATGAATTGATCGACACGACGAGCAACGGCTGCAATAGCCCCCCTCTGTCCCTCTCCTTTTCTGGAGAGTGAAGCTGATCGGGTGCCGGGTCATTGCTCATCTGCAACGCCAGGCACGTCAACGCAGCAAATTACTTGCCGCTGTTGCGATGCAAAATTGAAAATATTCAAGTGGTTAACTTGGCAACATGTTGCCCGTTTGTTCCTTGTCCGTTGTTACCAACGGCAGCAGTTCTTTTCTCTCTCTCTCTCTCTCTCTCGCTCGCTGCTCTCGTGCTGCATGTTATGATTAAATTTTGATAGCCAACAACAATCAAGTCAGGGAAAATCAATAATTTTTACGCATCTTGTTACGTTGTGCTGGCCACAACAGAACAAGCCCGAGCCAGGCCTTAGGAGCTGGAGTCCAGCTTCAGAGTCCAGAGTCAGAGCCAGAGTCAGAGTCTGTGGAATCTTTCTTTCTTTTTTTGTCTGGTCTCTTTGGCCCATGACGAAAAGCTCTCAAACGCGATCGTTGCCTGCGATCGACATCGACATCGACTTCGACGGCGACGTCGAGTTGCCAAAGCGGCGCATAAATGTTTTGTTGTTTTAATGAAGACGTCCGACTGCAGCCCGAAGAACTTGCGAAGAAGACATCAAGGCGTTGCATGCCAGCAAAAATGTTTCTTTCCTCTTTGCCTTTTTTTTTTGCCTTCTTATTTTTTTCTTTGCGCTCTCGCTCTCTGCGCTTTGTTTCGTTTTGCGAACGAGGGGCGCGTCAGCGTCAGCGTCAGCGTCTACGTCGTCTGCACGCCATGACGATATCGCTCTCTTGCTCACTCTCCTTCTGTGGCGTTGCAGCCTTTGCGGCTGCATTACGAATAGGGTCTAATTATTGTGGCAAGCCCCTGAGCTATAATTTGCCTGATTGATTTACATAACGATCGAAAATGATCAAGACATTAATTTCTTATTAACGTCGTTCGTCCGTTCGTTCGTTCGCTCGCTCGCTCGCTCGCTTGTTCAATCGTTCGCCTCGTTCGCCTCGTTCGCCTCGTTCGTTCGTTTTGCTGCTCGGCTCCACTCGAGCCCCATTCGGCCTACCACCAGTTGCAGTTCGTATGCCAATTCCAACATTGTTGCTCTCTCTCGCCTGAAGCTGTGCGCTGCTGTGGAATTTGTTGCGCCTGTGCGCAATGCGCATCTTGCCCGAGACTGTGGGGCGTAACTCTGTAGCAACATTTGCTTACTGCGCGCACTGTGCACTTTAGAAACGTCAAGTTTCGAACTGAACTGGACAGAGCTGAGCTGAGCTGAGCTGCCTGCCATCTTGTTGGCCCTTTACTTTTCAATTTCTTCATTTTACTGCCCATTTGACTTTTGGGTGCATCAGTGCTGGCCAATTTAAGCGATAGAGGGCGCCACATACAAATGCACTAGGCAAATTAACAGTGACAATTGTTATCCCGTTCTCTCGCTCTCTCACTCTTTGCTCCCTTAAAAGCTTTGTTGCTGGGCCGCGGCAGTTTTTTGTTGTTTTGGGCAATTTGACTTGCTTTCGTTTGCGCCGTGTTTTTGCGTCTTTGTCTTTGTCTGCTCTCTTCGCTGATCGTTTTGTTCGTTTCGGACATAATTAATGTTAGTTTTAGCGCTGCTTGAAAATGTTATTTCCCTTGATTATAGCAGGGCACATCGGACAACGGCTGCCGTAGCGGCTGTTGTTGCTGTTGTTGTTGCTGTTTACTGCCGCTGATTGTTGGGTCTTGGTGTTTGGCCAGTTGCTCCCTTGCCATGGCCTGCCTTGCCTGGTTTGCTGTAGGCAGTCATGGGGAAACATTTTATGACGATTACTGTAATTCGTTGCCGCAAACAATAATTACTTTCCATTACGAAAATGGCGGGCATATTATCACCTGAATATCACACACACACACATACACACACACACACACATAGATGGCGACAGCGCAGCAACAACGAACACAGGTGTTAAGCGTATGTGCCGATTGTGTGCAGTCAACGTCTCTGCGCTTGCGCCTGCGCCGTCAGCAGCGGCGTCAGCAGCGAGCAGCGAGCAGCGTCGTCGCCGACAATCGCAATTCGCCACGGCAAATGAAACGTTTCGCTGCGGTTGCGAGTCAAAGTCGTTGTGGCGTTGTCTAAAATTTTCGGTAATAAAATATGACAACTCAATCAAGGCCCATAAAAGCCAAGGTATACGGCAACAACAGCAACAGCAACAACAACAACAACAACGACTGATGATCTGGGCGGGTCTCGGCTCTTGGGTCTTGGGCAAAAGCTCAGTAATTTGCAGAGGATGCAAAGACGATCAAAATTTACGATCATTTTGTTTTCAAAATCAATTTAGAAAGGAAGCGCGGCAAAGATCAGCAAGCGCACGACAGATGCTCAACACCAGAGAGGCGAAAGAGGAAAGACGCTAGTGAGAGAGAGAGAGAGAGAGACAGAGCGAGAGCGAGAGCTTTAAGCTTTGGCTGTGAAGCAGACAGAGTCTTCAAATTGAGTTCTTAACTCTTGACTGCGTTTCGTGTTCGCTTCGCTTTGCTTTGCTTTGCCTTTGCTTCGCTTTGTCTCCTTTCACTGCACAAAACAGATCGCACGATCAGTTCTGCATTTCAGGTTCGAGGTTGCGCAGATCGAGTTCGAGTGAGAGATAGAGAGAGAGGGAGCGATAGCGATGGCGAACGAGGGTTAAGCGAGTATATGGAACTTTTGCTTTTCGGCAGTTATTAGCCTGGAAAAACACGAGTCTTGCACATTTGAGAGCTTGTAATTTACTTAATTTGATTACGAACGACGTCCTCCTCGACGTGGGCGTGTCCCAAGTCCAACTCCAACTTCAAATCTCTCTCTCACCTCTCCACTTCTTCTCCTCAACCCCTCAAATGAATCTCAGCTTCAATCGGTTTTGCGCATTTTGTGAAACAGCTGCAGGTGCAATGCAAAGTTGAGCTTAGGCAAATATGCAATTTTAGTGGGTGGATGCTATTTGATTGGATCCAAGTTCGATAGGACTTCGATATATGAATCTACCACTGAGAATGCAGTTTAAGGAAGCTACGAATTTTTTAATCTTTTCTGTTTTTTAGCCATAGACAATTTGATATTATTATTGTAAATAGTAAGTAATTTTAATTTTATTAGCTATCATTACAAGCTCGCAAATTAAAATTTTTCGATATAAGAAATAAGTATTAAAGATTTGGTTTTATGATGTCATATGGGTAATTCTCTGGTAAATGTCGCGTGCGAAAAACATAAACTAAAACAATTTTAAAAATAAGTGAAGTTTATTCCTAAAGCCTTGGATTAGCACTATTTTTAGAGCTAAGATTGATTTTAGAAACTTGTTCTGTTTTACGATAAAATATATAAATTTGTTAATTTTTTGGTTTTGCGTACGAATTTGTTAATTTTTGCAATTATCAGAACAGAAAACAAAACAGAAAAAAAATTTAAAACCATTCCATTAATGTATTAATCTAGAGCTATAAAAATTACCTTTTCTTATTTTTAAAATTTAATCAGATTATGTTTTTTTGGCCAAAGTAAAGATGGCCGCACGCGATATCCCTCAGAGAATCACCCATATACATAACATTATAAAAAAAGTAAATATTTAGATAACTGTATCGGAATAGCTTTATTTAAAACAAATAAAATAATAAAAGACATTTTTTTGTTAAGTTATTTTTTTCAAGTTTTATTCATACGAGCGAAAATATGCGCGCATAAATTTTTATTTTTCAGAAAATATTTTTCTATCAAATAAATAATAATAATAAAATAAAATAATAATGAAATATGTACATAATTCAGTTCACAAAATGGAATTCATGTTTTCGTTCGAAGCCTAAACATTTTCTATTTTATTTAGAAATTTAATTTCAATTATTCTAACTATATAAAATTATTTTCAATAACTTGAATTGTAACCTTGAATGTAACCTTAGTGAATTTTGGATTATTTTTGTTCTTTTTGACAACAATTGATTCGTTTCAGTTCCAATAAAATAGTAACTAGTTCACTGAACTATTTTGTGCAGAGCTGAGAATAAATTGTCTATCATTTCGGTGGATTGTTTTTGTAGCGCTTTTTTTTTATTTTACATTTTAGTGTTTCACACATACAAGCTACACGAAATTAATTGTGCAAACAAATTTAATTTATGAGCAGCGTGCGAAGCGCAGCAACGAAAGTCTATTAATATAAACAATAGTTTATTAATTGAAAGTTATGTCTGGCTGCGGCTTATGATTTATGCTTAACCCCAACAACAAAGCGGGCAAAGCGACTGAAAGAGGAATAATAACAGGAACAACAACAACAACAACAAGAGCAGAAACAACAACTACAACGACAACAAATTCAAAGCAAAAGCGCAAAAATAAAGCTCAGCATAAAAATTGATTTCTGCTGCTGCTTTAATGAATTCTCAGTCGCCGTTGTTGTTGTTGTAGTTGTTGTTGTTGCTGTTGTTATTGGCCCGAGCCAGAGCCAAAGACAGAGCAACAACAAGAACAACAAGAACAACAAGAACAACAACAACACAATCTCAATCAATTTCAAGTCGCACATCACATCAAAACAAATTACCAAGGAATTAATTTGCCATCAGAATCACGCAAGCGCAGAGACTGAAACTGAAACTCAGACGGAAGCGACGTCAACGTCGACAGCGACTGCGACGCGACTGAGGACTTCGGACTGAGGAGAGCAGAGAGCTCAACGCAGATGAGAGATGCCAGGACGTTGTTGTTGTTGTTGTTGCTGTTCTTGTTTTTGGTGCGATGGCGATTAATAGAGCGTCATGAAGGTCCCACAGGGGAACTGTGGGAGCGGGAGCGGGAGCGGAAGAGAGGGGTGGGGGGAGGGGAGGTAGGTGCCGTGATTAATACATGAGGATTTAATTAACTTGCCATGATGCGCGCGTGCGCTGTCTCGCTCACACTTGCACACACCACCGCCCACTTTGCTCTCCCGCTCATTGTCCACGTCGCTCTCTCTCACTCACTCTCTCTCTCTCTCTCTCTCTTCGCTTTGCGTCGCTTGAGTGCACAAACTATGGCGACGCGTCACAACGTCAACGTTGACTGCGACGCTGCTGTCACTCTGTTTTAGCTTTTGCCTGGACACAGCGCAACAGAGAGAGAGAGAGAGAGAGCGAGAGCGAGATAGAGAGAGTGAAGAAAAGAGCTGGCAACTTGTTGTAAATAGCAAATACCCTGTATTTTTAATTGATTAATAGTCTAGATATGGCTTGTTAGAATTTCTAAATTTATATTGTATACTCTTGATTGGCATTTTATAATGTTGCAAATACAAAGCTCAAGCGAGGGAGCAACGCAACTGTATCTGTGTGTGTGTGTGTGTGTGTGTGCGTTTAATTGAAACGTGTTTTTGTTGCTGTTGTTGTTGTGGCTGCTGTTGAACGCCTGCAGCGCGAAAATCGGTGGCATGTATAATTTTTATCACCTTTAATTAACTTTTCAATTAATAAAAAAAAACGTAGCAGTAGCAGCAATAACAACAACAACAACAACAACAGTAACTCAAGAGTCGCAGCTGCCGTTGTTGTTCTACTCGTTGTTGTTGTTGTTGTTGCTCGTGACGTTGCTGGCCAATAAAATGCCGACGGCATCTGAATTACCTTTTTCAGTGTTCGCGCAAATTTATGCGGAAGCAGGCAAAATTTCAAAGAGGGGGAGGACGGTGGCGGGGGCGGGGGGCTATGGCGCATAACAAAAGCCTTGCAGACAACAAGGCGCTAAATATGATAACGGGAATGAAGCGTTCATCAACTACCGTTAAATTACCGCCAAGTTCGAGGTTATGTAATTGAGCTGTAAACTTGTGTATTTCATATTGAGACACTTGAATTATTTATCATTCATTTGCCCTCGCTTCATTAATTACTGAAATTAAAAACTATTTAAATTCCTAATGAACCAATATTGTATGAGTAAAAATATTATCTGTCTCTCTCTCTCTCTCTCTCTTCTGTAAACATAAATTTTAAAACCAATAATTTGTATGACAAATAGTGAAGTAGTAACTTATATTTTATTATTATTTTTTAAAATAATTTAAAAGAAGTTGATAACTAAATTAATAATTTTGCCACAACAAATAGCATTATATCGAAGATTTGATCAACAAGTTATCGATAGTAAAGACAAAAATGAATTTAATAATACAAAAAATTGTTCATATGGAACTTTATGATACATTTTCATTATTTATTCGAGGATAAGAATTAAGTTCAGTCTGAATTTGCCACACAAACTGATTTTAAATCGAAATTTTGATCAACATGTTATCGATAGTAAATAAAAACTTAATTAAACAACAATTAAATTCATGCATATGGAATTTCCTAATCAGTTTTCATTATTTGAATCGAAATTGACAAACCTAAGATAAGGTATTTAACTTCCGTCCGGCTCAATAAATAGTATTTTATCGATAGTGATAATTTAATGATGTTATCGATAGTGAAAAGACTGATTAATAAACAATTATTTAATATTTCCTAATTAGCACTTCATCATAAATATATAAGCATATGAAGTTATCGATAAATAAGCTAACACAAATCGATAATGCAAAAAAATTCACAAAGTCTTCGATAGTAATGAAAATATTAGTGAAATATTAATGCAATAATGCAATAAATTTTCATTAGTCGCTAATTAAATTTAGCAGAAATAATTAAGCTTCGTCTGACACAATAAATAGTATTATATCGATAATGATAATTTGATTATGTTATCGATAATAAGAATAGCGATTAATTAAATATCATTAAATATAATACACAATGTGCAGTTTATCAAAAATATTGCACATATACAGTTATCGATAACTCAAGGAATACTAATCGATAATGCAAAAAAGAAATGTCAATTCAATTTGTGGTGCTCAAATTAGGAAAACATATTTACACTCGAAATGTAAATGTCAGAAATGTTTGAGAACAATTGATTAAAACCCGCAAGCAGCGAACGACACAACACAACACAACACAACACAACACAAAGAATGTGCCACAAAGAACAGAACAATATTCAATGGCAACGGAAACGGAAATGGGAGTGAGATTGAGAGAGTGAAAGAGTGAGACGGCAAGCAAAATGGCTACAAAGTCAGCTAAAAGTGTCATTACAACTCACAAAAATCCAACAAAAGTTCAGCCAAAAAACAAAGCTCAACAAAAGTTTCAGGGACGTCTGAGTTGCTGTTGTTGTTGTTGCTGCTGTTGTTGTTGTTGCTGTTGCTGTTGTTGCTGTTGTTGCTGGGGCATACGGCTCAATTCAATTTTATCGTTTCAATATTAACCCAAAACAACCCCACAATATTGCCTTCATTTAAGGTTTATTAGATACAACGACGACGAAGACGACGACGACGACGACGACGACGTGGAGAGAAGGGGAGGCGTGGCGGGGGAGCGATGTCGGGCGCAACGAGCGGAACGCCAAGCGTTGGATATAAGAAATATGTAGCAACAACAACGACAACAACAACAAAAGCAGCAAGCAAAAGCAAAAATTTTCCAATTTACAAACGTCGCCAAAAGCCAACGAGGCAAGCTTTTTGTTGTGCTTCTTCTTCTTGCTCAAGTGTGCAGGATGTGTGTGTGTGTGTGTATGTGTGTGTGTGTGTATGTGTGTGTGTGTGTGTGTGTGTGTGCATGTGTGTGTGGGTCGTGTAACAAGGATAAATGCCGCGCCGTGATTGTGTGCGTGTGTAAGGGCATAAACATTGATCCAACCGTAAAACTGGCTGACAATCGCGACCGCTTCACCGCCCCAGCCCCAGCCCCGCCACGCCCCCTTCCCCCCTTGGCTTGCCACCCCGCTTGTCTCGACTGCCGCCACAGGAAAGGAGAGAGACTCCAGCAGTCCAGGCGTGGCACTGAGCCAAACCGAAACGACGCCAAGCCAAGTGTATAAATTGTATTAGCCCCGAAGTGTCGTGCGGCATTTTGATGGGGCATGCGGCATGTGGCAAGCACCAAAAATGGGGAGGCACAGTCCGGGCACACATAGGCAATTGCTGTGGGGCGAGTGTGTGTGTGTTGTTGTTGTTTGTCCTGCTGCTTTGGTGGTTGCTGCGCATCGCACGCACAACGAACGCATGAAGAGGCCCAACATGGCCGCCACCTTGGACAGCGAGTGCAAGAGCGAGAGCGAGCTAGAGTGAAAGAGAGAGAGAGCGAGAGAGAGCGCAGAGGAGAGACCCGAACACTCACAACAAGTGTCATTTGCAGCAAATTGCAAACCGCAACAATTTCACAAAGGACACAACACACAGCAGACAACGACAACGACGACGACAACAACGAGAGCGAGAACAAGCAGCGAGTGAAGAGAGGGAGAGAAGATTGAGAGGGAAGATATAGAGAGGAGAGGTGGGGAGGGGGTGGCTCTGGTGGAGCAATCTGTTTCAATATAAACGCACATGAGGCATTTACGAGCGCCAACAAGCTCTCTGCTCTCGTGGGCGGATGGCTGCCTCGATAGCAAAAGGACATGCTTCGTTGCTTGCGTGTGTGTGTGTGTGTGTGTGTGTATGTGTGTGTGTGGGATGCCACTTAAATGCCTCATGATGTAGTTTTAGTTTAGATTTGATTTCTGCTGCGCATACCCTGCACTCATAAAATGTCCACGCAGGGAATGCTCGATTGAGTCAAAGCAAAAGCTGCAGCTTCGATAATAAACATAGTTGAATTCAAATGATCACAACTAGCGAGTAGCCAACTTACTCGTTACTTTAGCGATTACTTTATCCCTTTGTAGAGTATCTCTTTGCTTATCCATGGTTTAACTCGACTTGAATTTACCGAGTTTGGGGACTTCTGGTTGCGGCAAACATTCGACTATATTCGGGTATTCCCATTATGAGCGAGTTACAACTAAAATTGCATTTCCTTCAGGAATTGTGCTTGAAATTAATATTTTCATATTTACATTTTATGTTTCAATAGTCGCTTGTTTCTGCTTTTATTTACTTTTTGTATTTTGTATTACTTTTTGTGTGGATCTGATTGAATTCTTTACTTTTATTACACACAGTTTAGGTAGTTAATTCGTTACTCGCTACTCGTTATGAATTTTTTTTTTGTGCGCTCCTTGTTAATCGCAATTTTTAAGGCATTTCAATGGTGGTTCAATTATCATTAGTTACACTTTCTAATTCACTTTCACTCGTTACTCGTCGTCTTCCACTCGTTTTGACTTACTCGATAGATTTTTAGCTTTTCTGACAAGCTTCTTTTTGTTAGAATATTTATTGTTGGTCATTCGAAAATTGTTACTCGTTTCAATTCGATTTTTTATCTCGTTACTCGCTACTCGTTACAGGAAAATGACTGCATTCCATTCGTAATCAGTAACTCTTCCCCTTTCTCAGTATTGCTTATTACTTATTAATTGCCTTTTGTAAAAGTGTTTATAGGTGGTAATTCGTTACTCGCTACTCGTTACAGGAAAATTGCTGAATTACCCTCGTGATGACAAGCTCGTTACGTTTTTTTAGTATTGCTTTTTTAACGCCTATTTATTGCATTATGTAAAAGTGTTTATTACTCGTTAGTCGCTACTCTTTACACATAAATTGCAACTTTCCATTCGTTACTCGTTACATTTTGTAGCACATATTCTATACTTACTACAAAAGCGATTTAAAGAATTAATTGTTAATTCTTAATATTTCGTTACTTTTTCATTATAGATTATTTTATTCGTTTCTCGCTACACTTGCTTTCCACTCGTTGTTAGTCACTTACAAGCACTTTTATAGAGCACTCAGTATTCGCTTAACCTTAACACGTTGGCTATTTATATGGCTTTTTGCATTTTTTCCAGGGTTGTTTGCCCAGCAACAGAAAACAACAACGACAAGTAGTGAGTCCTGTATATCCTGTACTGTTGCTGTTACTGCGATTGTTGTTGTTGTGATGTTTGCTTGTTTTATTCACTGTTGCGCTTTACACACATCTTCGTCCCTTGGGTGTCATAATTCTTGACGAGCTCATCTTTTACTTAAGTTTTACATAATTTTCATGTCGTTGCCCGCTCTGAGGCTGATTCTGAAGCTGTGGGTGGCAAAGTGGGAGGGAGGGTGGTGGCAGAGAAGTAGGGGGATGGGGATGGGGATGGAGATGGAGATGGGGAGGTTTGCTTGTTCTGAGTTGAGGCGTATCACTTGGTAAATCCCATGGAGATAACATAAAATCGAAACGTGTGCGGTTCTACCAGCCACAACCAAAAGGACGACATAACGATTGGAGCTGCAAAAGCAAAAGCCGAAGCAGAAACAGACCAAGGACAGAGGGAGTTGGCTTTCGGAGAGAGAGAGAGGGGGGAAGGGCGGTTTTGTGGTAAAACGTTCAACTCTACGTGTCTGCGGCTTTTTGCTTGGCTTTTCCTTGGCTTCGACTTCACGTATCGAAGGAGCACAGGACTCTGAGGTTTGGGTGGAGAAACAGTTTTGTATTCAGTTCACTTTAAGTGCTCAGAAATCGACAATATCGAGCAGCCTCCTCTATAAGTTGTTGATTAATGTGTGCAGTCTATGTACATAAGCGGTAATATATTTCGTAAGTATCTTGCAGATACTTTTAAATACGCCAACGGAGAACATATTTCAACACATTGAAAGCAAAATCATATTGCTAGTTTTCACCAATCTTATGTTCGCTATCATACTACATATATCATTTATTTAGAGACGAGTTTTAATTTGTTGTTCTCTTTTAATTCAATTAACTTTTATCGCTTAAACATCTGTTACAATATATGAAAGCTTCTGTTGTGTTGTGAAGCAAATATTTTTACACAAGGAATAAAATATTTGAAATATAATTATTTGAGCTTGAATTTATATGTTGGAATAAAATATTTGAAATATAATTATTTGAGCTTGAATTTATATGTTTGAATAAAATATTTTTTAATGTTAAATTTAAAGAAATAATAGAATTTACTTATTATCTTTATATAGATTGATTGAAAATAAATAAAGAATATACAAAAAATATATATATTTAATGAAATATTTTGCTACGTCGTTGCGAACAATATTTTTTTATAAATATTATATTTAGTCCAAATAAAAATAAAATATTTAAGGTATTATACCAAAATGAATTTCGATAAATATTCTCCACATTTAATATAATCTAGCAAATTATTTAGGTTATTAATTAAAGCACTTGGAAATTGAATAAAGGAAAACGATAAAAATCTATTTAGACATCTCTTCATTACTTTTTTTTGTTGTATGCCAAAAGTCGTTTCTCTAATTAAGTTTTGAGGTTATGTTGACGTTAATATAGAAGAAGAAGAAGATGGAGCAGACGAAGAGCAAAAAAGACAATTTGCTTGGCATTAGAGCCAACAACAAGCACTTTTGCCTTCTCCCCTTAGATTAAAGTTTCCACTTCTGTGCACTCGCCAAGCAAATTATGGAAAACACCAAAAAGACAAAAAAAACAAATACCAAACTGACAACAAGGAAAGCACAAAAGACAACGAGTGGGAGTGGGGGAGAGAGAGAAATAGGGGCAGGAAAAATGGGTGAGAAATTCAGTGAATTCATTTGCAATCCTTCTGCTTAATGGCACTTCTAAACGGCTAATCTCAAATGGCCTGGCCAATTTAGCTGCCAACTTATTGGCCATTTGTTAAGTGGAGAGTGAAGTGGTCGCGCATAGCGCGAGGGGGTAACATTGGGGTGGCATGGGCGTGGCTGTTTAAGAAAAAATTACGCCTCAAAAGTGTAACTGCAAATGGGCAACAACAACGCGACGAGAAATAGAAACAAAAGCACAAAAAGCTTTGAGTGCCATCCTCACCTCACCTCACCCCTTCCCCCACCCCTCACCACCCCTCGCAGACTTCATCGCTTGTGCTGAAAGGCCGCCAAATATTTGGCTGCTGTTGTTGTTGTTTTTATTTTCGGCAAATTTCATTATCTAGAGCCGCCATCTTTGTGCTAAAAGGCACAACACACACACACACACACACATAGAGGCAGACAGACAGACACTATGAGAGCGGCTGATGTAGATAGCAAAGAGAGAGCGACTGACTAAGAGAGCGGGGCAGTAAGTAAAGCAGTCGTGAAAGAGCATAATAGAAGGGGGAGTGGGAGGGGGAGGCGGCGGCGGACTTATTTGGGGCTGTATTTTACCTAAGCCAAATCCGCCCCTTGAAGTGTTTATCCTTTTTTTTTGTCGTTGTTGCTGTTGTTGTTTTCGCTCAAGTGTTTTCAATTTAAGTTTAGCGAACAAAACGCCTTTTGATTTTTATTAGCCGCATTGCTTCACACGCCTCTTCTCTTCTTCTTCTTGTGGTGTGTGTGTGTGTGTGTGGGTGGGAGGGAGAGAGCAAATGGTGAATGGATTAGTCAAGTGGCCAAAGAGCGGGTGTGGGAGGGAGATGGGCGATTGCTGCTGCTTTGCCAAAAATAAAAGAATGGACACAAAAAAAATACCAAATTGCACTTGGCTAATGTCCAAGTGAATTTATGGGCCTCAGCCAGGGTTGTCGCCCTCGTAAATTATGCAAAATGATTTCAGCTCCACTTTGCAGCTGTTTCAATGTTGTTTTTAGCTTGTTTTCATCGGTTCTTCATGTGTTTTTTTTTTTTTTTTGTATTTGTTTTTTTGAGAGCTAAATGAGAGTCACTTAAATAATTATCATTTCCCGAGGCAAAACGCTCGTCAAAAGCTCATTTGGAGCGAATACGAAGACGAAGACGATCGACCAATTAGCCAACGAGACGAATGACGTCCAAGCTGATGTTTCACTCTCTGCTCAGCGGTTTATTAATTAGGGGAAAATCAGTGGAAATCGGACCAAACCAAGATCTCTTAACTCATCTCATCTCATCTCGCATTAGTCGTTGATGTTGATGGCTCCGCGTGCTTCCAGTCTTGTTTTTGGGCTACTCTGGTTACCCTAAAACCAAAGAGTTGCCTCACAACATCATCGAGTTGAACTGCATCAATTAAATGGGCATTTCATTAATTGCTTACATTTGTGAAGCTTTTCAAATTGCTGTGCAATCAAAGGCAGTAAAACGTTAAAGTGTGCTGAGAAATCAAATGGGAGAACAACAATTGGCAAATCTATTTTATTTGAATAGCTTTCATTTCAATTGTGAGTTAAGCAAAGCTTAAGTTTATTAAGAAAAGCCAAACCAATTGTAAGACAATATTTCTTTAAGTCACAGTCAGGTGAGAAACCTGTGAAACGTTTACGAATATCATGGACTGCTGAAAGTTCTTCTATTCCATTTAACACAGCCAGTGAAACGTTTAAGTTTACAAACTTCTTTTAGAGGATAGAGCAAAGAACAAGTCTTAAAAAAGAGTCTCTCAATAAGCCTTTTTTTGAAGCTAAGCAAAGCCAGGGAAACGTTTAAGTTTACTAAAGAATACAAAAAGTTGAGTATACCAATCAACTATTAAGTCCGACTGCGGAACATTGAAAATGTATATAATCAAATTCCATTTCAAAAGTTTTACTCCAGTGAAACGTTTAAGTTTAGTAATGAGAGCAAAATCAACTAATAAAGCAAAGTTGAATGTCTGTTAAACGTTTATGTATGTCAAACAACGCTTAGAGCTCTCTTAAATTGAATTTGCTCTCATGTGAGAGTTAAATTGTAAAATGAGGAGTTCTCTTAAATTAAATTCAGTTGAAATATGAAAGTGTATTTGATCGTCGCTGTGCCAAGTATCGGATTTCAGACCGCAGTAACGTTCTCAACGCATCAATCCAATTGAGTTAGGTGCCTTCCCCTGCTCCACTGCTCCTTTGCCTCCTCGCTGCCTACTCCACTTGGCGCAGAGTTCAGTTTACATCACTACACACAATTAATCTATGGTCTAGGTAGCGTCCATAGAATAGAAATGATGGCAATTACCAGACGCGCTCGCGGTCGGCCGAGGCTAATGAGCAGTAGGAGATCAGCTCAATTCATTCATCACTGATGATCACTGATGATGATCAGAGCAACAGCATGAGCAGTGAGAGGTGAGCAGCAAGTAACTTTGCAACAAGATGTGGAATAGTTATAAAATAGGGTTTCGTTGTTTTCTTTTGGGGCAAGGGGCAAGGGCAACTCTGGCTCGTCGAGTTTGAACTCGAAGCGAAGCGTTTTCGGGGCGTGCCAATGGCGTTCTTATTAATTTGCTCAATTGCCAAGCGAGAGAGAGAGAGAGAGAGAGAGAGAGAGAGAAGGGAAAGGCCAAAGTCAAAAGGAAAAACAAAACGAAATGAAAAGAAAAACTTAATTAAAATGTCGTAAACGAAAATTGTATGTTTGTTGTCGACTCTCGGCTTGTCGATTGCTGGTTTTGTTGTTGTGGTTGGGCACTGGCAGAGGCGGGGCAGAGACAGGGGCAGGGGAGGGGCAGAAGGCGATTAGCTCCCAAAATAATTAAGACATTTCACTTCGGACCTTCGGCCAAATGGAAAAATTGTTAATACAAATTGTTTGTTGCCCAATTTCGGTTGTAGCATGTTTTTCCTCATCCATTGTTGATGTTGCTGCTGCCGCTACTTGTTGTGTTGCCCCTTGTTGCCTCTTGTTTACCGCGCCGCACAACCGAAAACAATAAAAAATGACTAATGGCAGCTAATTTCCCGTCGTCAGTGGCAAGAATGGTGAAGGAGACGAAGGCGAAAACGAAGACCAAGACGAAGACGAGGGCGGAGAAGAAGTCACAGACCCAGAGTACAGTTCACTTTTCACAATTTGGGCCACTTGCTGCCCCGTTTACCCAACAGCAACAGCAACAAGAGCAACAATTTGTAGGCGGCTCGTTCGCTGCTGACTTTGCGGGGGCGTTGCCTAATGGCCGTCACATGAGCCGTACTGTGGGTTGCTCTTAGCTCTCTTCCTGTGCTTCAGTTCCTTTCACCTGCCAGATGTTAGATGTTGTTGCTGCTCTTATTCCAAATTACCACGCTCCACTCTTAATTAAGTGGCAAGATTTCGAAATTGATGCGCACTACAAATTCATAACAAAATATGCAAATGTAAATGCAAATGCAAAATAAAAAACAGCTGCTCCTCTCTTAGCAGCTGATCGCTCTCTTCAACTGCCCAAAATTCTGTTGCTTTGCACTTGTGCACACACAAATTTATGAGTACTTTAAATGCACAAGAAATATGCATATGAAAAATAAAAGAGAACACACATAATATAAAGTACATGCTCTTCACTTAGCACAACTTTCAGATCGCTCTCTTTAGCTGCCTAAAATTCATTTGCTTCGCAATTGTGTACAAATGCAAAGGGCATAAATTGATGCGAACTTCAAACGCACAAGAAATATGCATATGAAAAATAAAAGAGAACACACATAATACAACTTTCAGATCGCTCTCTTTAGCTGCCGAAATTCTTCTAATTTGCATTTGTGCACATGTAAATGCAAAGCGCATAAAGAGAGAGCAAGTGCGGGTGGATCACTCGCTCTTCAACTTTGTCACATTATTCTGTTCTCGCTCTCTCTCTATGCCACTCTTCATGTGTTTGTACTTTTCAATTGTCTGGCCACAAATACAACGCATAACATAGTTTTGCTAAATTTAATTACACATGTGCAAAAGCAACAACAAACACAACAGTTACAAACGCACCAAGAGAGAGGCAGCAATAGCAATAGCAATAGCAATAGCAACAACAACAACAACAACAAAAGCGATTGTCACAAATGGCCGCTGCAGGCGTAACAGCGACTGCGACATTGTTGTTGTTGATTAAAAATTGATCAAAAAACATAACAACACACAAATTATGCATGTCTGTGTGCGTGTCGCAGCGAATTGATTAAAAAGAGCAATGCGATTGAAATTTTATTGGTAAATTGAATAAAGTGCGCGCCAGGGCGCCAACAAAACTTGATTCGCTTTTTTGCTGCCGCCGCCACCGCTGCTGCTGCTGCTGCTGCTGCTGACGGCAGAGCAGAGCAGCAAAGCAGCGTTGGTTGTTTTTCGTTTTCGTTTTGGTTTTGTGTTTTTGCTTTTACTTTGGTGCTTTGCGTCGCCGGCGTCGACGGCGCTGCCAAAATGTTTGCTATAAATTAATGAGTCTGCATATTGCTCGTCTGCCTGCGTGCGCGTGAGTGCGAGTGAATAAGCATGCTTGCGATTGGTTTGTTGGGCAATTGACTTTTGCGAGAGCGAGATAATTCAATTAGCGACTGCATTTGCAACGCATGCAGAGTTCATGAATACGCATTTCATTTGCATTTACTAATGACTTATTTACTCGCACTTTAATTAATTAAGCAAAAAGCGAGTTCGCTTAAACTGTCAATTGATAAGAGTTGTAATTTGAATTGAGCTCTGTGCAATAAATGATTTTCGTCTTCTTCTTGCTTACCTCCGTTGACTTTGGTTTGTTCCAATTCTTCCACTTCCACTTCCAGTTCCTCGTCGTCTTGCTCTTCTTCCGCCTCTGCCTCTGCCTCCGCCACCAACTGCTGCTCTTTAACCTCCTGCTGCTCTCTGAAGCGCTGCAGCAGCGCCATGTGACGCAACATGTGGGCAGAGGCTGAGGCTGAGGCAGAGCGATAATTGGAGTTGGAGTTGCCAGCGGAGCTGTTGAGCGGATTTAACCCCAAAAATGGCGCCCAGCCTGCGGCAGCTGCATATAGATGCAGCGAGCCTGGCAACCCAGGCAACCCAGGCAACGTTGGTAACCCTGGCTGGCCCAACTGCTGTTGTGTGTGCGCCTGCGCAGCAGCCGCCAGCTGCTTGAGCAGTTGATCCATGTGAGGGCGGGCAGAGGGCGTATTGCATCACACAACAGAGAAACACAAAGAACACACACAAACAAACGAATGAGCGAACACACAGAACAAAAGAGAACAAAAAGGATATGCCAGACACTTGGGAGTCGCGACTGCAGCTTCAGCTTCAGCTTCAACTTCAGCTTGAGCTGAGAGACCCGTCGGATGGCGACCCACTGTGCGGCGGCCGCGGCGGCGACAAACAAATTGATTCGAATTAAAATGACGCTCAAAGCTCTGTGCGCTGATTTACGCGAGGTGCGAACGAGCGCGCAACACACACACACACACCGCACAATGATGAGAGAAAGAGTGAGAGAGTGAGAGTGAGAGCAGAGACAAAGCGACGATGCTTCAAAGTTGACGTCTAAATGAAAATGGCAAATGCGAGACCGCAGACGACGTTGACAACGACAAATGCTGCATGTGTGTGAGTGAGTGTGTGTGAGTGCGAGTATTTGCTTAATAATTGCACATAAAGCAACAACGAAAACTGTCACAGCTGCGCCAGTCTTTGCCTTGGTATTGGTTGCGTTTGTGTCCATGATCAAAAGTGAGATGGCTAGCGACACCTGCAAAGCGACAACAACAACAACAACAACAAAAGCAACTACAGCAATAAGAAAAAGCATTTTCAACACTTGCTTTTACTTCAAGTTGTTGTTGTTGTTGTTGTCGGTCGCATGCGCGACTGCAAGCAAAAATCATTAACGTTCAAATTTATGTGCGCCAAAGCGAGAAATAACAAAACGAATGCAGCGACAGCGACAGCGCTGCCAGCGACAACGACAACGACAGCGACGCAACGCTTCGCTGCTGCAATAAAAAGAAAAATGGTTTCACTTAACAAACACGCCAAGGCGCTGCTGCTGCTGTCTCCCCACTCTCTTTCTCACTCACTCGCGCGCACACTGCCCACACTCTCTTACGTGCTCACACAAGCACACACACACACACATAAGCACACATGCAGACGGGCACACGCAATGGCACATAATAATGGTATTTTTCTGGCTCAGTGCGCGCATGCCGAAGAAGAGAGCGCAAAGCAACAAGGCAAGGTGCGAGCAACATAGCAAGAGAGCGCCAGACCACGCATAGGCGCGACAGAGAGCGAGAGAGTGTGAGAGAGCGAGTGAGTTGTTAGCAGCGAGTCAGAGCGAGTGAGGCGCAACAGTCAACGACGACGACGTCGTGAAAATGAAATGAAAAACGCTAAAAAAATTGATTTAAAGTGAATTTGTGTGTGTTGCTGCCTCAGTATATATGTGTGTGTGTGTGTGTGTGTGTGTTTGCCATTGTGCCAGAGCAGCGCATGGCAGAGTGAGACAGCGCTATAGGCGAGCACAGGCGTGGCCAAGCGTCAAGCGAGAAAATACTGGGAAATTCTTCAAACCCACTGCTGCCGACGATGATGGCCAAGCAGCAGCAACAACGACATCGACGACGACGACAGCGACGTCGACTGCGCTGCCAGAAAACAACGCTGCCTTCGCCGCACACAGCCAACTGAAATTTTATTGATTGTTTTATGCGATTATAATGTAATAATGTCTTAAATATGCAGCGGCTGGGGCCAACACCCCCCACCAACTCCCCTCTCTACTCCACTCCCCAATGTGTTGCTTCTGCTGCTTTTGGTCCCAGCGCACTGCGCAGCTGCGACTTTTGCGTCTTTTAAATGAATTATGCACACTCACACACACAGAGAGAAGTGTGATAGGTGAGTAGGGGAAGGGGAAGGGGAGTGGAAAATTGCCGCCCTCGCTGCTGACCATTTGCTGGGCTGCAGCTGCTTTTGCGGCAGTCTTGTGATTGGCAAAAAAGAAAATACCATTCACATTTCATGCTGCACTCTTCACAATTTCCTTCTGTTCATCCTCTCTCTTTCTCTCTCTCTCGCTCGCTCTCTCTCCTTCGTTCTCCTGCTTCCACTTCCTTTCTCTTTCTGTGTTGCTGCTGCTTGTTGTTTTTATCGGCACGCAAAAATCTATAAACGGGCAGCGGCCGCCGCACTCAACTCAATTCAATTAATTTTCACTTGATTTTTCCACACACAAACAAATTTTCATTTAATTTGCTGCGGGGCGTTTTTCTTTGCCTTTTTCTCTTTCTCTGCTTCGTCTACTTTTCCTGCTTGGCGTCTTCCTTTATTTTTTTCGATGTTGTTGTTGTTGTTGCTGTTGTTTTGCTTATCGGACGCCATTTTCTTGCGCTTGATTTTCTATTAGGTTTCTCGCTTGTCTCCCCATTTCCTCATTTTCCTATTTCCCACTTCGCCCCCAAATTTGTGCACAAATCTCTTGTGACAGTTCTCTCTTTCTCTCTCTCTCTCTCTCTCTGTCTTTCTCTTTTGTTCGCATTCTCTCTCTCTTTCGCTAGCTGTCATTATATGTGATAAAATAATAGGTATTATCATTATTTTGTTTATTGTTATTCATTTATTTGGCTCTTATGATGAAATTTGCATTTGCATTTTCATTTCACTCTGCTCTCATTTCCCAATGTTTGTGTCAATGATAAGCGTAATTAAAAATAAATCAAAAATATATACATACATATATGAGCGAATATCTCCATAATTTCTCTTCATAATATTTATGAATACACAAAATCAATTCTGGAAATATTTCCAAAAACTATGCAGAAATCTTGCTAAAACATATTGATATGAAGACTTTAAGCAATGTGAACATTAATTCGATGTTAATATAAAATATGATATTGTCTTAAGGAAAACGAGCTAACTCTTTTATTTTGTTTATACTCTTTGTTCGTAAGAATTTAATTATTTATTGATGAAATCCATCACGTAAATTTGAAATAAATGCTGGAAACATTATTAAGTGAAATTATATTATTTTATGTATAAAATAATAATAATAATGAAATGAAGAATTTAAGCAAAATTACATTAATTTTGTGCTTATAAAAAATGTGATAAAACATTATATTATACTAAGGGAAAGGAACTATAAAAAGTATTCTCTTATTTGCAAAAATATATTATATTTCTTTTGTAAGAATTCAATATGTAAATTATGTTAATTAGCATTGAAATTGAAATTCTTCCAACAAACTTAATTTTATGTGAAAATCAATTAAAATATAATGAAGACGCTAACTTTGAGAATTCATTATTTCCGTATCACAAAATCAATGCTGGAAAAGTTCCAACAAACTTTGAAGAATTTTATGTAAAATTCAATTACAACACAAAATATACCTTAACATTGAAAGATCATTATTTTAGTGATTATAAAAAATGTGATATAAGGAACTATGAAAAATATTGTCAAAATTTCATTTACAAGAATTCAATGAATAAATTGTTTAGTATTGAAATTAACATTTAAATTTCACTTCACTGCATTGAAGTATTACATCATATGGCAAAGTTTAATATAGCATTAATGAATTTCAGATCGGGTTGATTAGTCTGCAGTAATTTGTATTGTCAGCTTGGAACATCGCCCCAAAGAGTGATAAACAAATGAATTACCATCGGAATGTGAACAATACTTGATAATAATGAACACGTAAGTTGAAGTTATATATATACTCAAATATATATATGTATCTATATATACAGATCCAGCAGATATATGGCTGAAGAGATAGGCGTAGTTAATGCGCTGGCGATTGAAGCTGGCGTCATTTGTGTTGTCCTTCAGTGGGTTCAGTTCATGTTTTCGTTTTCCATGTTTTCGTTTATCAAATTGCTGCAATCAGGAATCAATTATTATTAAAAGCGCATTAAAAACAATAAAAATCACATTAAAATAAAAGCGGACAAAACTAAATGAATGCACACAAGGGCGACGATGTGTGTGTAAATAAAAAAAAAAAACAATAACAACGAGTAAAGTTCTTAATCATTTTACATGCGAATCAAGTTGCGAGTTGCGCTCTTATCAACGATGGATCCATATCAAGCAGCCACCTACCTCCCTTCCCCCTCCCTCTCTGTCCAATTATGGCTGTGATTTTTATTACACTTTATTATTATTTACCTACTGTCGACTAATTTGTTTTTAATTTGTGCTGATAAAATTGATGAATAAATAAAACGCACGTCGAGCAAATAATGAAATTAATAAGTGACTCGTATCAATGCAGGGAGGGGAAGGGGAGACAACTAAAGCCTGGTAAATAAAACAACTAAACGATAAACATGCCACACAATAATAATTACAATAACAAATAACAAATAATGCCAGCCAAATAATGACATTGCTCGTCGTAGTTTTGTTTTGCTTTGCTTTGTTTGCTGCCTTTGCCCCTTGCGATTGATTTGTCACATCTGAATTATTCGAATTCGATTCGATTTGATTCGAATTGGAGCGCACTCTGATATGCCACTCCCCCCACCCCCCTCTCTCAGTTGATGGAGCTGCCATGGAGAGTGCGGAGTGGGAGAAGTAACAGAAGCCGCTTCGTAATGGGTTAGAACAATTGTTCCAGTCGGCTCTGACGACTCGCGAAAGACACTACCATTGAAGAACATTTTAATTATCGAGATAAATACAAAATAAATGAAATGAAATATAAATGAAAATAAAAATAAATTAGTATTATGAAAATATTATAAATTGATATAAAGAAGATACATTCATGAGCATAAATAAATATACATTTGCTTGTATTTATTTAAGCTCATTAATGTATCTTCTTTATATCAATTTATAATATTTATATTAATTAATGTATCTTCTTTATATCAATTTATAATATTTTCATAATATTATTATCATTTGGACAAAACTACGTAAATAAAATGTAAAGAAAAATGTATACACATGAAGGGATATTTATAAAGCAAAGAAAGCAAAAGAAAGCAGACAAATATGTCCATATTAAATGAATACAAATAAAAAGTAGAGAAGCGGCAGTTGAGTATGCTGGACTGTGAGATACCCGATCAACATACCGAAATGTTGATTTGGTACATCAATATACTATACATACATTAAAACTATAAGAATTAAATTATTTAGTATTTATATTTCACTTTGCCTTTGAAATAATATTATTCTATATATAACATAATAATTATAATGAAAGACTTCACTACGACAACATTCATTCTGTGTGTGTTTTTTTTTAATTATAATAGTATTTTAAGGAAAAGGAAATATAAGAAGTATTCTCTCATTTGCAATGTGATATTCTGTTACGTTTGTAAAAAAAAATATAGTATACTCTAGTAATATGCCAAAAAATACTGTAATATACCGTAGGCTATATTTTGTAGATCGATAGAGAAACATTGAAAATATATCATGAAGTACAAAATATACCAAAATTGTTATTTGGTATATCGATATACTTTTACATTTAATATACATCTCATAGAGCGACCGTTGAATATGCTCGGCTGTGAGATACCAGCTAATCATTTTTTATAGAGCAAATCGTAGCAGTATTAAAAAAATATACCTTCAAAAACATTACTACCGAAGGTTATATTTGGCAGATCGCTATCCCATCATTGAAAATATACCATAGAGTACAAAACATACTTATATACATAAATCATTGCATTAAAAATATACCATAAAGTATAAAATATACCAGATTGTTATCAAAACCAACTAAGACTGGACTTTTTCATATTCATTTTGTCTCGACTGTTGATGCTGTTCACAAATATATTTACTTAATGGGGCCCTTCTGCCTGTTAGATACATTTCCTGACAATACAAAGGTATTACACGCTTTTATATTTAAAATGAACTAAATTGATGCTATGCATAGTTTTATGTTATTATATTAAATCTAGTATTTAATACTACATTTAAAAGAGAAGAGAGTACTGTCTACTGCGGCCTTCGACTCGAAAAAAGTATTTGTACTTATTATACCTTAAATTTAGTTTTCATTATAAAATTGTACATATTCATATTCTATTATCATTTGAAGGGGTTTGTAAGTGGTGTGATGGCACCTGGGTACTAGTGCTGAAATGCCTCAAAAAACGGTATGAAATAAAACGATTGTAGGGTGCACATGAACTACTTCCAAATAATGAAATAATGCGTGTGTTTGCTATCATAGAAAAGTCTCTGCAATTGGCAGCGGTTGGGGAACATAATGACTTTATTAGCTAAGCACAACTCATAAATGTGACAGTGAGAGCAAATAGGAGATAGTTGTCAGGGGCGAGGAGTGGGAGAGAGAGGGAGAAGAAGGAAGGGGAAGAGGAAGAGGAAGAGGGGGGTTGCCAGACATTTGTCTGTGGCGAGATTTAGCTTTGGCGAAACCTCAAAAAAACAAAAAGGGAAGTCAGCTAGCGATCAGGTGTGTATGTGTGTATGTGTTAAGGTGTGTGTATGAAAAGGTATAAGTGTGTGTGCGCGTGCGGGGGGAGCAGTTCAGACAGCAGCGGAGGGGTTGGTTGATTTGTTGATTTGTTTTATGCGATAAGCACTTAAATTAAGTCTTAATTCCTAATGCCTCTTGTTGCACACGTGTCGCCTGCCACACAGTGTGGCAGGAGCGGAGGCAGCGGAAGAGGCAGAGACAGAGAGAGACAGAGAGAGAGAGAGAGAGAGAGAGAGAGAGAGAGAGATAGAGAGTGCTGGCGGTGTCGCCCTGTGAAATGGACATTTAATTATTTGCTGTGATTAAACACACACACATAAAGTGAGCAGTCGCTTCCCCCTCCTTCCGCCTTCATTCCGTTTGTGCCACACGACGTGTGTCAATTCTCTAGGAAGGGGGCAAGGGAATGGCAGGGAAGGGAGATTTGCGGGCACTGCCAGCTTCATATTCCAATTATTTATCTTATCAGCGTATCAAACAGTTTTGATTTTCCTGCAGTCCACACACACTTCCTCCTCCTCCTCCTCCTCCTTGTCCTCCTCATTCTTCCGCCCCTCGCATCCCTTTGCTTAGCTGACAATCCCTTGTTGCACTGGACTTTTGACAGTTGACAGTTGCATCAACGCAGCTCGAGCTCGAGCTGCGGTATCTTTGGCATCTTTTTGGCAGCAGCGGCTCTAATTTTGTATCTGTGAGATACATTTGTATCTAGCGCACTCTTCCTCATTGTATTATGAAAATATTTATCTTTCCCAGCTGGGAAATTTGAGCGCCCCACTCCTCTCTCCCTCTCTGTCTAGTGTGCAAAGTGTGCGCTCAAGTGGTGTGCGGTGTTGTGTGCGGTGTGCGCAACGCTTGTCAAATTAATGAGATTTCGAGTTTTGATTTCTGATCGATCGACTGCGATAAGAAATGCGACCACAAAATGGCTCTAAGTCGATGATTAAAGCACACACAAGGAAACTGGAAAATAGCCAAACTTCATAGACGAGCGAGCGAGGGAGAGAGATAGAGAGAGAGAGAGAAAGTAAGGGGGGGAAATGTAAAAAGGGAAATTAATCGGCTGAGGAATATGATCAGCTTTTGGTTTCGGCTTAAGATGATTTGCTCATTAACTTAATTGAGAGTTTAAGAGAGTTGAAATTTATTGCTGTATTTTGTATCTAGTCATTTATTTTAAATAATAAACTGAACAATAATACTACAAAATTCAACAGATGAACCTAAGTTAATGCTGAATTTTTAAGCATGTTGAATTTTGTTAAATTTACGCTTCGTGCTTTAAGCAACAGCATTTAAAATATTCCATAAAGAGCTAAAAAATGTTACTATTACATTCAAAATATGTATAATACATTTTACCTAATAAAAAATATATATATATACTTTTTATACCCGCTACCCATAGGGTAGAAGGGTATTATAACTTTGTGCCGGCAGGAAATGTATATAACAGGTAGAAGGAGGCATCTCCGACCCTATAAAGTATATATATTCTTGATCAGCGTCAACAGCCGAGACGATCTAGCCATGTCCATCTGTCCGTCTGTGTGTCTTGATTTATTGATTAAGAATACCATGGCAGCAGCCATTATTGCCCTATAAAATAAATTCTTACATAACTTATACGATTATCCGATCGCCACCAAACTCAAAATTCATAAGGACTGTCCAAAAATTGTGACTGTAGCTTTAAAATTGGCAATTTGCGATTGTAATTTATCATAAAAAAATATTTTTTTTATTATTCGCTATCTAGTAAATTTTTGCAATAAATATATTAAAATTATTATATAAGAAATAAATAATCCTACAATAATATACAAAACAAGCAAACTTCATATGAACTCAGTCTCCGGATAAACGATTTTCGTTGAAATTTTACCAGAACAATAAAAATTAATAATTAAAGAATTTAATTTTGTATGTAAACATAAAAAGGTATACATATGTAATTATGCATCGCTGACCTAGTTATCTGCAGGACTGTGATAATTAACCTGAGATCGAATATTATATTCAAGTATTTATATAAATACATAATAATTAACTATTCACTGCGTACATGGGAACTTGATGCATATCAATTAATATATATCATATCAATGAATTCTAAACGGAATTTTCTGTAAATAATTGCGACTAAATGAAACTACTAAGTGTTAACAATTGGATTCTGGTTCAATATCAAAACATCAGTCATCAGCCAGTGCAAATTTTATAGCTAATAGGAATGGTGATACAACTTTTATTTAAACTTGTTTTGTATACTGCTCCTCGATTTACTATTTAAATTTCACTTATCTTTACAAAATGTGTTAATCAAGTAGTCAGGCTGAAAGTCAAGTCAAACTTACATTTGTATTATATTTTAGTGTCTTTACTAAACTCATAAGCATAACATTCAGATTTCATTATGGACATCTTCGGAACACCCACCGAAATCAAGATTAGTGTTATGAAGGCGATCGCTGAACTACAGAACCCAGCTTCTGATATTTTTGTGTACGATAAGAAGATCTGCGATCATGTGGAGTACGACGAAACTGATAAAAAGTTACTTGTTAAGCAGACTCTATTTGATTTAACTTTTTTGGGAGTATTAGCGCGAACTGGATCGTCGTTTGCCTTGCGTCAAAATTTAATCGTACAAGTTCCATCGGAGGCAAGTGCAATTCCATGGATTGACCCTCGAAACCAAAATGAGGTAAGTGTAAAAGATTCGTCCATAAATCCACTACATTTACATCCATTTACAACTTAGAATCTTAAACGTGCCTTTGAACTGAAACAAAAGAAAAAAGTTTTGGGAAATGTGAACTCAAAGGTTAAATACACAAATCACAAAAAGAAACAAAATTTTGAAGATAAAGAGAAAATAGAAACAGAAATAGATTCGCTATTTGCCTTCTATTTTGAAGAATTTAAGAACATCAAAACTATAAATAATCCAGAGAGCTCTAAAGCAAGAACTCCTTCGAGACTTGGGTCGACAGGACTGGACGATGATAACATTATTTTACATGTCAGTGCACCTATCAATGATCAGACCTCTAAACCAATGGAGAATGTGGTAGAAAATGTGCAATCAAAGCGTAAAATTACAATGGCTAAAGAGATAGGTAATTTTAAAGCCATGAAAAAAAGTTATTCCTGTCCAGAACTCAATTTTTTGTTTGCTTTGAAAAATATAGGAGATAATCCAAATGTGTATGTATCAAAACGTGGATCGATACTCGCTCCATCGGGACCGATTGCAATACCATCGATCGACCGTCGAAACCAAAATAAGGTAAGTGTAAAAGATTCGTCCATAAATCCACAACATTTACATCCATTTACAACTTAGAATCTTAAACGTCGCCTTGAACTGAATCAATATTATGCAGCTAAAAAGAAAAGATATGCCGAAATTCCTGAAAACCCTGAAATAAATACAGGACCGGAGGATACAACCAAAATGTTGCCACCTAATGCTCTTCTTGAGGAGCAAGTTTTGGGAAATGTGAAATCAAAGGTCAAATACACAAATCACAAAAAGAAACGAAATTTTGAAGATAAAAAGAAAACATATTCCCCCGAAAAAATAGATTCGCTTTTTGCCTACTATTTTGAAAAATATAAGAACATCAAAACTATAAATAATCCAGAGAACTCTGAAGAAAGAACTCTTGAGTCGACAGGACTGGACGATGATAACATTATTTTACATGTCAGTGCACCTATCAATGATCAGACCTCTAAACCAATGGAGAATGTGGTAAAAAATGTGCAATCAAAGCGTAAAATTAGAATGGCTAAAGAGATAGGTAATTTTAAAGCCATGAAAAAAAGTTATTCCTGTCCAGAACTCAATTTTTTGTATATATAGGAGGTAATCCAAACGTGTATGTATCAAAAGGTGGATCGATATTAGGATCACTTGGACTGAAAAAAGCAAACAATATTATGTCAATAAATGCCCTTAAGGATCAAGAGTACTCCAGTCGTTGGAAATTTACAGATCCATTAGTTATTTAATAAATTTTCTTTATTGTTTACAGTTTTTATTTGGTTCAATGCTTGTTAATAAATTTTAATTTAAGTGAACTCTTCTATATTATAATTGAGTGTCGAGTAATTCGATATATTATTACTGATTTTTGTAACTCCAATTTAAGCATTGGATTTGTATTTTTATATAAGGAGCATAAAGATTTTACTTTTGATTTCTGCGATGCAAAGTCGAATGGGTGATGAAAAAACTGACAGAAAAGGCTGCAAATAAATTTTAAATATTACCAAATGATTTTATATGCAAGTTTAGTTAAACTCAGTTTAGCCCTTTTTAGGAATTCGACTTAATAAAAGAAATTTCTCTTCTATATACAATTAATACAATTTTGAAAATTTTTCTCAATCTTGAAAATTTATGTTTTATAGTTAACAAAAATAAATCATTTATAAAACTTAAAGTATGGAAATAATGTAATAAGAAAGTTGGAGAAATGGGGGAAGAATTCCTTAACTAAATCTTGATGATGTCGAGAATACCAATGAGAGAACATTGGATAACCCTTAGCAAAATGCTGACACTGTCCCAATTAGTAAAGAGACATTCTAATAACCCCTTTACAATATATATTGCTATATTTGCTACGAACAAATAAAGAAACTGCGAATCAAGACGATGTCGAATGATGCAGCTGCTGGCCCAGAAAATGGCCCCCAAAGGTAATTACCAGAATGAATCCACTTAAGCGACAACCAAGGAGACCTCAACTGAACCCCTTCGCGATGTCAACTCAGCTCGCCTTCGAAAAGAGTGGAGAAGGGAAGGGCAAGGGGAAGGGGAAGGGGGTGGCGGTGGTGGCAACTTGTAAATATGCAAATGCATATGTTAAATAGATGACCTTTTATTGTATTGTTTTTGGCGTAAGCAAGAGAGACAATCATAACAAAAGTGTAAAAGTTGCCACATAGTCCAAAGAAGCCCCCGCAAGGGCCTGTCGGGGGGAGTGGGGGGCAACTCAAATTGACTTCTAAAAGCAGCAAAATCAGCAAAAAATTTGCATTTCAATAAACGATTATCGTAACTTTGCGTACGGTTTTTGGTTACGGTTTACGGTTTACGCTTTTCGCTTTACGGCGCCTTTTCCCCTTTCCCCCCACTGTCTGGGGGTTGGGGGTGGCTTAGGGGTCGCCATTTTGTGCGAGTGTGTGGGTTAGGGGTCGCAAAAAGGTTGCCATAGGCAGAAAAATCGGTTAGGTTCGTTTGCTGACGAGGGTGCTCAAATATGCTGATGATGGTGGGCGAGGGGGAGCTCTAGATGACGGGGAAGGGGGTGAGTAGGGGGTGCCGTCGGTTTACGACAGTCAACGGGCAAATTGTCGTTGTAAAAGTCAAATGTGGAAAATTTATTTTATATTTTTAGCTTTTAAATTAAATAAAGTTTTTGTCGCCGTCGTTTTATTTGCATTGGCATTTTGTCACCTTTGAACCGCCGCACCGCACCGCACCGCATCGCATCGCACCTCTCCCCCTCGCCTAGATATAAACCTGCTCCCAATTTCCACTCACGTTCTAAGCCAAAGCTTTAACTTCTCCCCGCATCGCTTTGCGTTGTTCTCTTCCTATGTGTGTTTATTGTTTAGGCTTTTTACGCTTTGTTTCGGTTTTTGTGTGTTTCGACTTCTGAGCGGGGGTGTTTGCTTTGAGGGGATCGAGAAGGGGATGGAGAAGGGTAGGGGAAGGGGAGCCTTTCAGGATGGCATCACCACAAATCACAGCTCACGTACGACGCTTAAATATGGCGCTCGTTTCATGTCCGTGTCCGGCAAAGCACAAAAATAACAATAATAATAACAGCAGCAACACACACACACACACACACGCACACACACTTACTGAGTGCAACAAAGACAGCAACAATGACTGAGAAAGGGAGAGCAAGAGCAAGAGAAATGACCAGTGTAACCCATTCCGTCCAAGCTGTCCATTCTGCATGCAAACGCAATTTGATAACGAGCGAACGTATTAATATCATTGAGCTCCATTATTTCACTACCAGCTACCCCCACCTTTTCCCCTCTTTGCCTCTTTGCCAAGCATTCCCAGTGGCTTCGCCCCAAAAAAAATGATGCTCATTTTGCTGGCGCAACAAAACAACTCAGTAAACATGACAAGCGAGCAGCGATGAAGAACATTGGGAGGAAGAACGGTGAACGGGAGGGGGTGGTCGAGGGGAGAGGGTGGTGGAAAATTGCTGTCAGAATGCGCTTCTGTCGGCAATATTACGGACGGATGATATATCAGGGGGATATTGCCAATTTGTACTCAATAAAGTGGGCAGAGTACTGGCAGCAAAGCAAACAAATTCCAAAAATGTCGAATATAAAAGTTAACGCTGCAAGTAGTTAATGCTTTCATCACAAGTTCGGGATAATACCAAATTAATATACCAGAAAATACATACTACTATATACTTAATAAAAGTTAACGCTGCAAGTAGTAAATGCTTTCATCACAAGTTCGGGATTATACCAAATTAATATACCTGAAAAATACTAAAATACTACTATATTCTTTATAAAAGTTAACGCTGCAAGTAGTTAATGCTTTCATCACAAGTTCGGGATTATACCAAATTAATATACCTGAAAAATACTAAAATACTACTATATTCTTTATAAAAGTTAACGCTGCAAGTAGTTAATGCTTTCATCACAAGTTCGGGATAATACCAAATTAATATACCAGAAAATACATACTACTATATACTTAATAAAAGTTAACGCTGCAAGTAGTAAATGCTTTCTTCACAAGTTCGGGATTATACAAAATTAATATACCTGAAAAATACTAAAATACTACTATATACTTAATAAAAGTTAACGCTGCAAGTAGTTAATGCTTTCTTCCATGATACAAGTTATTTACAATAAAAGTAAACCATTCCAATATTATATAAAATAAACATAAACAAAAAATACTAAAATATATTGATAGTATATTAAAATACTACTATATTCGAAGTATTTTATGGTAGTACAAAATATGCCAGATTGCCAACAACAACAACTAAGCCCCGATAGCACCAGCACTTTTTATAGCCGCTACCCATAAGGTAGAAGGGTACTATAACTTTGTGCTGGTAGGAAATGTATGTACCAGGCATAAGGAGGCATCTTCGACTCAATAAAGTATATATATATATTCTTGATCAGCGTCAACAGCCGAGACGATCGAGCCATGTCCGTCTGTCCGTATGACCACCTAGATCTCAGAGACTATACGAGATAAAGCTTTTCGATAGCATTTGTTATGTTTGCACGCAGATCAAGTCCGTTTAACATTTTTGAAACGCCCGCTAATTGACAAAACAAACGTAATTTTAAAGCTAGCTCCGAACATTGGTATATACAATAATGAATATATTAATTGTGACTCCCGAAAATTTGGTGGCGATCAGATAAAAATTGTCAAAGTTATTAAAGAAATACTTTTGTATGGGCAAAAACGCCTACTCACTATGTAACATATGTTAGTTACTTGGTTGCTTTGGCTGACAATCTGGTATATTTTGCACTCTATAGTATATATTGAGTGTAGTACCATATCAATATACCAAATATACAATTTATTATAATTTTGGTATTTTTGTGGTATATTATTTTAGTATATTTAAAAAAAAACATAACGAAATATTTTGCTTTTATTCAAAATGGGTAGCGGGTATCTCACAGTCGAGTGTGCTCGACTAGCTCGATAGCTTTTTTACTTGTTTGCCATTTATTTTTTAAAATTTTAAATTTCGCTTGATATTCCATTTTTCGTTAGTATTTGCAAGTATTCAATTTTTTTTGTTAAATCGAAAACAAGTAAGAGTATTGTAGAGTACTTGGTACCCATCTTCAATAAAGGCAGACCAGTGCTAATACCGCACTAAAAATATTCCAAATATACCACAAAAATACTAAAATATACCGGAGGTCATATTTGGTATATCGATGAAGTACTGCAAAGATATTATACCCTTCTACTCTATGAGTAGCTGGCACAATAAAGAACATTGTTTTGGATGGTAACATATATGTATATAAAAGAATTTATTCGTTATGCCTTTTTGGCAAAAAATGAGTTTACAATACAAATTAAGGCTTATATTCCTTTGATTGGCTAAACATGAAATTCATCGTTGTGTGTATTTCAATAACCCTCATTGATAGAAATTTTCCGTTCCTATTCGAAGTTATATTAAATTTAAGCCGATGGATAGTTGAAGAAGGTTAGTATTTATTATTCCCATTTATTATTCATAATGATTTCTCGGATTTTTTCACTTTTGGCGATATGAAATGAAAATCCCAAAGGCCATACACCATCTTTTTCTATATATCAATTAAAATACTTTTATCTAATTCGAATATCGACAACACATAGAATATAAAACATTATACGAGTAGTACTAAACAAAACGATAAATTTTTAAATTTTTTGTTAATTGAATTTTTGTTTTGGCTCCATGGACCTTTTTTTTTATTTGGCTATTAAAAAACTTCCATTATTAGCAAACAACTTTTAGAATGATCAAATACTCTCCTGAGTATAGCTCCATGCATTCAACTTGTGTGCAGAAAAAATGAAGATAGGCATATTAATTGCATTCATATTGCGATGTGCGGAATCAATTCGACGAATCGCGACGCAATCGACAAAGTTGACAATGTGTCAGCTTCATTTAAGTTTCGGCATTTTTGCACCTCACTTTTTGTTTTTTTTTGCGAGTTGACAGTTGATGGGCGAGTATTTCGGTTATGCGGAATGCTTGAAGCTGCTCGCGAGATAACTTGCAACGTGCAACCAAAATGCGGCATGTCTTCCATGCAAAAACACGTCACAAATTTTCAAGTGCGAGGTGAGAGATGCGAGTTGGCAGTTTGGCGTTTGGCGTTTGCTTATCGGCGCGGCGCCCGTGTGCAACATACGAGTATTGCCACAATTCGTTGCTGCCTGCCCCGTGTTGCAATTGTGACGGATGGCCAATAAATTTGTACATTCATGCACTGGACATGTTCGTTGGGGGCTTCTACAGATAGGCCCCAAAACGGACTCGGATTGGGGGTTGGCAGTAGGGTGCGTTACATGTCGATTTCTTTATGTGAATGCTGCTTATTAAATAAATCACACAAAAAACAAGCTGAACGCTTACGAGTAACAAGCGAGCTGCAGCATACCGAATACTCTACACACTTATAGTACAAAGTTAAGTTTCATTTCAATGTATATCAGCTAAAGAATGTGTTTTATTGATTTTTATTTATTTCAAAATTCATTTAAATGTAACAATATAGCCTTAAGTTTATTTAGGTTCTTATTTTATAAATTTGTTTAGTATAGAAATTTAATAATTGTTTTTATGGTAGCAGTAAGTTCTAACTAATTTTTCAATTTTATACATTTATTATAAAATAAATACAAAATAGGAACATAATTGAATTTTTTTAATTTTCAAGATAATAACAATAACAATTTTCCATATTGAAACCTTAAATTTCTTCATTCAAAACTAGTATATTTGTATGTAGTATATCATATATAATATCTTTGGTATATAGTACATAAAGTATACTACTACTATAGAAATACAGAAATGTAAGGTTCCCCTCTCTGGAAAATTGTACATATATGGTGCATATATATAGTATATATTTTTATATACTATATATATATAGTATATAGTATGAAACATGCTACTAATCTATACCGAAAAATACACCTTCGACTATATTTGGTATATCGATATACTATTACATTTCAAATATTGTGCCTACAAAATAATCGACTTGAAACGTTGCTTAAACTGTGTGATATTTAAAGTGCTCTTCAAAAGAGTATAAAGTGGCAGCAGATATGCAGGGAGGAGCAGAGGCAGGGATAGGATCAGAGGCAGGGGCAATGGGTTACCATGGTGGCCACTTGTCACTGCCAGCGCATGGCGCAGCGCTCCATAAATTCATGTACCCAATTATCTCATTTGTCTACGCACAACGGAAATGTGAGCCAGTAACTGATAGGAAGAGAGCAGAGGAGGAGAGGGAATCGCATGGAATTCAGTCGATGCGACGATCTCTCGATGCTCTCGATCCTCACAGACAAATTCATTTGATTGCGTTTGGCATTTCAATTTCTCAGTTGGCAGTTGGCAGTCAGCAGCCAGCAGCAAGGTTAGAGTTCAACTCGATCCCCAGGGGGGAGTTGAGATGTCAGAGGAAGCAAAAGCAGAAGCAGAAGCAGCAGAGCCCAAGACAAGGCAACAACAGAAAGCAGCGCTTGTTTCCAGCTCCAGCTCCAGCTCCATTTTCATTTGGCTTTCGATTTCCATCTCTCCTCCCGCGCTGCTATCAGCATCGCGTTCTCTTATCAACGAAACTGCCAGCAAGGCATAAAATATACTCGACAAACGTTCAAGGAAATGGAGAAGGAGGAGGCGGAGGCGGAGGCAGAGTAAGGTCAGACAGTCAGCGAGTCGCGATAGAAATTCTCAGTTCTCTTTCGACGGCCGACAATAATAATTTGGCCATGACTAATTGGATTTATTGGAATCGAATTTATTATGTTATGCTTATTTAATATTAAATTTATGCGCTGTTTATTTTTTGTCTCTGCCATTCGATTCGATTCGATTCAATGGGAACTACGAGAGGCAGGATGGGGAAGGGGTGTGGCAAGTGTTTATAAGAGTCGTTGGTATAAACTATTAGCTAATCATTGTCAAGCAGTAGCAGCTGCAAAGTGTATTTTGTTGTCAGACAGTTCACAACTTGCAATTCAATGCAGAACTCATTCATCAAGCCACATTGATATACGATTTAATAATCATTTTTTTTAAAGGGGCAATTAAAATGGTCATCGAGCTGAGTGAACTGAAAAAAAAAAATATACTTATAACAATAAATAATACAATTATTTTGCATTATGCGAATACATTTCTTTCCATATACTCGTATGTATTTTTTCTTTATCAATTTCAATGAATACAATTTCACTTTTTTTGAGCGGTTTTTCAAATGAACTATTTTTTTTTTAAGTGGATGGCTTATGGTATTTTTGTAGAATTATAATAAGTATTTTAGTATCAAAAATTATACTATTATAATATATATACTAATGTAATTATAGCATCAGATAGCGATAGTGTCATGCGAACTTTTTCTCCATTGACAGAGTAAGCTGATGGTAATTATTTGGTCATCGATTCGTTTGACTGCCCAAGCTCTGCTCAAACTGTAAATATTTCAGGCTTTGAAAAGTTATAAAACATTGAGAAAATCAAATTATTTCGTGCTGTGTAAAAAATGAATTATTAATTTACTCTACTAGTTTATAGTTATATTAAATTTTTTGATTCAATAACTGAACTCTCAATGCAAAGAAGGCAATTTGTTCACAATTTCAATCGAAGCATTCCAAAAGAACAACTTCAAAGATCTATTTTAATATTTGTATGTATGTAAATTGCGAGAACTGTTAGAGAAACTTTATTAAATATAATCAAACTAAGGAACATAACTGTTGAGAAATTTATATCTAAGGAAAAATATTTTCAATTTCGGACTATTAAAATATTTACAAATTTTAGAACATTATAAGAAAAATTATTAGTTTTGTAAATTAATGTATATTTGAAAATCGCAGCTATAAAAAATTCTTCAAATTAAATATATAAATTTGGAATTTCGATTGTATAACTTCACTACATTATCACTCTGCGATTTGTTAATAAAAAACATTTATCTTCAAAGCTACTTTAAATATTTGTAAAATGTAGAACATTATAAGAAATATAATAATTTTGCATTTCCGTATAGTTTTGTAAAAAAAACTTTTTATGTCGGCTGCTTAAAATATTATAATTACTCAGTGACGTATAGCTCTTTAATTTTGTATATCTATATTCATCTATCAAAACTGTAATAACTCCTCCAAATTAAAGTCAATTGTTTGGCCCTTAAAGTAAATAACAATTTAAATGGCAATATTAAAGTGCTTAAGCAACCTATTTAGCTGCTTGCTTGCGATATCTGCATGTTGAATCGTTGAATCATGCCCCATGCGAATGATGATGATCTATTAGCGTATTCTGATATGATAAAGTTGCCTTTTACGCTCCCTAATATTGCCTGTGCTCCTTCCTCCATCCGGCTTCCTCCTCCTCGTCATTGACTGACAACTTCAGTCACGCCCCTGAAAAAGGAAAAGAGGCCTCAACTCCATTTGTGGCAAGTGTGGCAGTAGTGAAGGGAATGGGGATGGGGAAGGGGAAGGGAGGGTGTCAGCAGGCACCTGTCAGTGTTGGTCAGGCACATCCTTGGGCTCCATTTACAGTTACACTTACACTTACGCTTACACTTACACTTACACTTACAGTTGCAGGTTCTATTATTCGCGGCAAGTGCTGGCCGAAAAAGGAAATGGCAAATGGGAAAATGCTAAAATGGTGAAATGGGAAAATGCTAAAATGGGCCGTGGCAGCAACAGCAGCGTCTGAGGCGCCGCTAATGACCCTAATAAACAGTTTTGTGGGCGCTACGCATACTAATGAGCATCCGGACTGGAGGCAGTTACACATCCACATCCACAACACAACAGAGCACCGCAAGGAGCAACATCCAAAACAACAACAATGCAAAGTGCAGAACGTCAACACCTTGCACAGCTCTCGTTCTTCTAGTCTGTCTCTTTCTCCAGTGCTCTCTCTCTCTCTCTCTCTCTCTCCTATCTGTTTCTCTCGCGTTCTCTTGCCACCCGGCAGCATAATGAGCAATCCATCTGCACAACACCCGCACGTAGTTTAGTGAAATTTGTTGATTTACATGACTCAAACTACACCCACACACACACACACACACACACACACACACACACACACACACACACACACACATCGCACCCTCCACTTCCTCTTCCACCTCCTTCTCCTCCTCCCGGTGCTGCCTTCTCCTCTATCTATCTCCTCTGGCCATCCCTCCATCCCTTTGCTTATTGCCCGAGCATGTGTGAGTCGTCCTCGCAGCTTAATAAATTGTTTGCCATTAATAACAATAAAAATAGATAATCTCCGTATAACAAATTAATGATGTGCGCACCAAACGGACACAAATGCAAAAGACCCCAAGAGAGCGCGAGAGAGAGCGACACAATGACAGGAGCAATAGCAATAGAGAGCGAGCGAGAGAGAGATAGATATAGAGATAGCAATAGAGGGAGAAAATAGCACAGCAGAGTGCAAGCAAGATGCAGACAGCTTTAGAGTGGGAGGAAGTATGTTTTAGGAAATATGAAAACTTCAGCAGCTTATTACACACACCAACAAAACTCAGTTATCAATATAAAATATAGTATGTCGATTTATCCTTCAATGCAAGATTAAAAGATCTCTAAATTCTATAAACAACAAAATAAAAATCTTGGAATTTCGAACACAATTCAATCATAGTTAGTTTAGAATTTACGACTATATAAATTGGATTTTGTTTTTGGAAAACTAATATAATTAGTATATAATAATAATATAAGCATAAATATATGAAATAATTAAAACGATGAACATATCAATGATATAGAAAGAAAGATAATAATAATAATAATAATAATAATAATAATAATAATAATAATAATAATAATAATAATAATAATAATAATAATAATAATAATAATAATAATAATAATAATAATAATAATAATAATAATAATAATAATAATAATAATAATAATAATATATAATAATAATAATAATAATAATAATAATAATAATAATAATAATAATAAAAATAATAACAGCAAACAGCAAAAATGGCAAAGCGTTATCGAAATATCAAGAAAAAACACAAGAAATAATTACTTTCATAATAATAATAATTTCAATATTTCCAAATATTTTCAAACAAATCTTTTCACCAAAAACTCTAGAAATAATAATATGAAAGTTTTTTTTCTAAAATCTAATTAAAAAAATGTATAAATATTAAAAAAAAGAGTGTAAAAATTTACGGATTATCAAAATTAAGCAACAAAATGAATTGGCAATTAGCTTGAAGCAAGTGCAGATATTGAAATGTTGTTGACTAGTGTAGTTTTGGGCTGACAGAACATGTTGGTGGTTGCAGCGACGGCCGCGCGAAAGTCAAAAGTCGTCAGGCAAACGTCGAGGACAAGCAAGCGGCAGAGATAGCGGTAGAGACTGTGGCAGAGCGAGGTGGTATGTATGTATGTACATATGTATGTGGCAGCATGCAGCATGTACTTGTATGAACGTGCCACTTGCCACAGGAACAACTCCCCCGGGGGCCATGTAGTTGAGTACGGATTTGAAGTAAATTAAAAGTCACTCACACCCGGCAGGGGCAAGGCGCAAGGGGTCGAGGAGGGTTGTACTTCACCCCCCTGCTTCTCTGCCTCATCCTTCCCCCGGTGGCTGTCCGCATCGCTGTTGTCATCCTGCGTCCTGCGCTGCGTACGCACTTGAGTTCATTATTATGATATTTGGTGTCAGCGCCATCTCCCCGCAACCGTCCCCGCAACCGTCTCCGCCCCCTCCAACGTTCTCTGTGGCTGCTCTGCGGCTGCTTAGGGGCGTGGCAGCATGTGGGCTGAAACTCAATTATAACAATATGCTCAGATTTTCAAGTTGCCCAAGCTGCTTGGGCTTTCGGTTATGGGTTATTCAATTTGTTCGCGCTACCTGCACACACACAACACAACAACACAACAACACAACAACACCAAAAATAGCCGACGAGCCATAAAAATTGTGAGTCCATAAACTATGCTGACTACTCGTTTGGCCATAACTATGCAGCTAATAAGCAGCGGACGCATCGGACGCTAACAAAACTATAAAAATCCGACAAAATCAAAATCAAAATCAAATTCCAAAACTCAAAACAAAGAAAGTGGAGCAAAAGCAGCTGCAGCTCCATCTTCAGCTCCAATTCGAATTCGAATTCAAGCTCAGAGTTCGCTAAAGAAATGCCTGCTAATCATCGTACAATGAAATAAATTACAAACATTGTTCGGAACAGCGATCGCTGATCATGATGGGAGCCAGCTCCCATGCCCCATTCTCGAACCCGCTGTGAAAATTGAAAAGCGCTCGAAAGTAAATAGAAAACGCTCGACTCTGAAAAGGGAGGAAGAGAAAAAAAAAACACTGAGGCGCAAAGATTAACACTCCACACTCCAGCTTCATCTCCAGCTCCAGCTCCAGGGCCAGTTTGAAGCTTCAATTTCTCGCAGAGTGTGAATAAATTAAGGCATCAAGATCATAATACAAACGATCTTCCACGATAAACACTTTGATTAGCAATCTGTTGTGTGTCTACGATTCTTTCTCTGTGTTTGTGTCTGTGTGTGTGTGAGTGGCAACTCCCGCTGCGAAATTGAAATGGAAGCAGCAGCAAAACGAGCCAGCAACAACAGCAACAACAACAAAAGGAACCTCAACTCACAGCGATCTCAAGTCGAAGTCAAAGACGAAATCGAAGTCCGAGCTCGAGTCCAAGTCAAAGTTGGTTAAGAGAGCGGCAAACACCAAAATGCCCATAATTATGACAATCAGTTGTTATCGTTATTGTTGTTGTTGTTCTCGTTGTTGTTGGCCGTGTTGCTGTTGATGTTGCTGTTGCTGTTGCTATTGTTGTTGCCATGTTTATGATGAAGCGTTAATCCGCATTGTTGCTACGTTATTATTCAGTTGTTGGCTTAAGAATCTGTTACAGAAAACTTAAAAGCGTCGCTTTAATAACTTTATTGATTTCGATTAAGCGCTATAACGTAGGGTACAACATCGAGCATATCGATGTCGCATATCAACTTGAGACAGCACTTTACTATCCCCAATTCTACTACATTTTTTTACAAACTCTTGAAGAGTGGATTGTCAATGAAATCATGCAATTAATTTAAGTTCAAGTAATTTGTAAACATTTTTATAGATACAACATTTTTGCATCCGCTACTCGCTATGGCAAAAAAATACGGCTGTCGCTGTCGGGACTTATTTGCTGTGGTCGACCATTTGGTATATTTTGCACTATGTGGTATATTTTAGTATCTTGATAAGCAAAATATTATATATAGTCTGGTATATTTTTTTGCATTTTAATGCGTTGCTTTCATTCAAAAGACTTGATATACTTTGCACATTATGGTATATTTTAATATATTAATATACCAAAATTACAGTTTGGTATATTTTTTGTATGTTTTTTTCTTTTTGTATAATTTTTTGCTTATATTCAAAATGGATAAAGGTCCATCGAGCACACTCGACTTTCTAACTGAATTCTATAATTGTTTTTAGATTTATAATAGCGTATTAATAACAATTAATATAATCATTACAATGTTTTAATAAAGAAACTACCGAATTAATTTGAATTTTTTATAATTAATGTAAATCTTAATTTTTAAATGGTATTCATATTTAATGTAGGATTTTGGATTACTTTGTAAATTTCTAAAATTAAATTTAAAGATTTGTGAATTCGATCATTTCATTTTTAGATTTATAATTACAATTATAAGATTAATACATTAAATTTAAAGTTGAAAAAATATAAATATAGATAAACATTATTTTAATTTAAACTTATATCTTTGATATACTATGTCTATATTGCTATAGAAGTTTTTTTGTTTTGTGTGATTCAAAAATAAGTCAACAATGTTTAGTGTTAGTAAAATCTTCTATTCAGAACAAATGTTTTTTTTTTTTGCTATGAAACAGATTTGAGTGTCGTGTTTGCCGATTGTAGGGCACAGCCAATAAACAATAATTCATGAACAATAAGGCAAACAAAAATATATTTTGAGCTCTATAAAAAGTCATTTACAATGCCCAAACTCAGGCTCACACACACACACACACACACACACACACACACATACAAATACAGATACAGATACTGAAAGATGCAGATAGAGGAAGAGTTCGAGATACAGATACAAATACACGAGACGAAGACGAAGACGAAGCTGAAAAGGTGAATCCGTAAAATTATGAGCCAAAGCAGAGTCTGTTCTTTGTTGTTGCTGCTGTTGCTGTTGTTGCTGTATGGTCAAGAGACTTAAAGAGGCAATCGAAAAGGCAAGAGAAAAAAGAAGAAGGAAAATAATAATAATAATTTAATGAAAAACGTGTGAAGAATAGTTAAAAGCGACCAATTTGATTTGCATCGAAAAGTAATTGAGCCACAAAAGTTATGGACGCGCGACGGGGGCACACGACCACGAAGCGAATGGGCGAATGAAGAGCACAACAACTGTAAGTGAGGAGGATAGAGAGAGAGAGGGAGTGGAGAAGAAGTGGAGCGAGAGCGAGAGGCAAATGCGAGCCACAACAACAAAAAGGGGCAGCTGAAACTGAAGGCAGCTGAAAGCTGCTCGAGAAACCTACAAATACACGCACATTCGTTCCCTCTATCTCCCTTCCACTATGTGTCTTTCTCTCTCTCTCTCTCTCTCTCTCTCTGCGAGACGCAGAGAAAATCTTTCAAATCATGCACAATTATTAAAATACATAAACGTAATAATCATATCAACAGGGCAGCATCGACACAGCCACAAAAGGGGGGCAGCAAACACGCGGAATCATTAACAGCATGCAGCAGCGGCACAAACAATAACAACACCAACAGCAACAACAACAACAACAATGAGAGCACGAACAACAACAAAAGCAACAACAACAACAATAGCAGCGACAGCAACAAGCAAAGCGCGAACACTGAAAAATTAATAAGCAATAAAATTGCCATGAAATGAACTCCACAAATTCCCATGAAAGCGCTTGCCGCAGTCAACGTCAGCGTCGACGTCGCAGTCGCAGTCGCAGTCGCTGTCGACGTCACGCTGTGTAGCAGCAAAGGCAACAGCAACAACACCAACGACAACCAGTTAAACTAACCGGGCTTAAAGTTTAAACGGTTAATTGTGCCATACCGCAACCTGGGCCCAAAACTGTATGCAAATTCAATTGCCACTCTTTTGTGTGACGTTGTCGCTGTCGTTGTCGCTGTAGCTGTTGTGTTTGTTGCATGCCACATTCATTGAGTGGCACCTTTAGCCAAAGCCGCAAAGCGGCTTCGCTCAGCCTGCCGATCAGCTGCGATTTACGATTCAGACAGCACGCGCGCCTATTCTAAGCAGTTAAGCTCACAACTCTCGCTGGCATTGATCTCCTAACTACTCGCAATTTTCTCCTTTTTGGCGAAAAATATATACATATATATATAATTAGATTATAAAAATAGGAAAGATAAAAAAAAATAATATATGTTGGATAGCGGAAAGCATTATTATCGAGTCAATTAAGAGAAGTTCTCGTGCTGTTCTCCAATGAGTTTTTGTAAATTTCATAAATATATTCAAATATTTGTTAATCCAGATTCTTTGGATTCTTTACTTTAAAGATTATCTGACAAGACACCACAGAATCTGCCATCCAAAATCAATTCAAAAAATATAGCAATTATAATAAGCTAATATGTTCAATTCCTGTTTTTTTTTTTTTATGATATGGCAATAGTTTTAGTCTTCAATATAAATGTTGTAAATATATAATTAGTAAATGTTGATAATACATAGATTCTAATTTGCTTCACGATATAACAAGTGAGTATTAATTAAAAATCATTACCTAAGGCTGTATTTGGTATATCGATATACTTTTACATTTCAAATATACCAAAATATACATCCCAAAAATCGTGACTCTAGCTTCACAATTCGTGTATTTTTTCGATTCACAGGAAAGGGGCATTGCAAACATCTTCAACAAACTTAATTTGCGCACAATTACAATTACAATAGCTACCGCATGGGTAACCCATATAAAAAAAAGTTGCAGAATTTGCTGTAAATTTAATAGTTTTAAAGAATGTAGAATATGTTTCCAGTTTAGACTGATATAAATATTGATAGTTTGCAAGCGACTTAAAACTAAATCCATAAAATAATATTTTAAAAAACTACTTCAAATATATTGAAGGCAATATTTCGAATTTTGATGAAGTACTACGTTCGAAATATACTATAGAGGTCAAAATATACCAGATTTCAAACCAAACCAGCTAAGACCTGATTGCAGTAGACGTAATTTGCCATACAGAGTGATTTCTTAAATAACTTCTACCATTTTTTATCCAATCACAATAACGTTATAAAGGAATCATAATCTTGAAGCTTGAGTCGCGAATATAGTAAAGTAAGTATGTTACTATATTCGATCCTTGTAGTATTTCGGGAGCGGAAATAGGCGTCCAAATATTCGAAATAAACTTAATTTGCGTGCAAATATTACAATTGCTGTCAAATAACAATTATTGCTCTATCTCTGAGATTTAATTGTTCTTACGGACAGACGGACATGACGTGATCGTCTCGGCTGATAACGTCGATCAAGAATATATTCACTTTAGAGGGTCGGAGATGCCTCCTTATGCCTGGTACATACATTTCCTGCCAGAACAATGTTATAATACCCTTCTACCCTATGGGTAGCGGGTATAAAAATACAAAATAATGCTACAATAATCAATAGTAATATATCGAATTAATCGAAGCTCAATTATAATAAAGAAGAGTGCACTTAAATTAAAATTTATTAAAATGCATTGAAGCAAATAAAAACAGTCGAAAATGTATTAAATAACTAATGGATCTGTAAATTGCCAACGACTGAAGTACTCTTGATCCTTAAGGCCATTTATTGACAAAATATTGTTTGCTTTTTTCAGTCCAAGTGATCCTAAAATCGATCCACGTTTTGATACATACACGTTTGGATTATCTCTTATATTTTTCAAAGCAAACAAAAAATTGAGTTCTGGACAGGAATAACTTTTTTTCATGGCTTTAAAATTACCTATCTCTTTAGCCATTCTAATTTTACGCTTTGATTGCACATTTTCTACCACATTCTCCATTGGTTTAGAGGTCTGATCATTGATAGGTGCACTGACTTGTAAAATAATGTTATCAACGTCGAGTCCTGTCGACTCAAGAGTTCTTTCTTCAGAGTTCTCTGGATTATTTATAGTTTTGATGTTCTTATATTTTTCAAAATAGAATGCAAAAAGCGAATCTATTATTTCGGGGGAATATGTTTTCTTTTTATCTTCAAAATTTCGTTTCTTTTTGTGATTTGTGTATTTAACCTTTGAGTTCACATTTCCCAAAACTTGCTCCTCAAGAAGAGCATTAGGTGGCAACATTTTGGTTGTATCCTCCGGTCCTGTATTTATTTCAGGGTTTTCAGGAATTTCGGCATATCTTTTTTTTTTAGCTGCATAATATTGATTCAGTTCAAGGCGACGTTTAAGATTCTAAGTTGTAAATGGATGTAAATGTTGTGGATTTATGGACGAATCTTTTACACTTACCTTATTTTGGTTTCGACGGTCGATCGATGGTATTGCAATCGGTCCCGATGGAGCGAGTATCGATCCACGTTTTGATACATACACATTTGGATTATCTCCTATATTTTTCAAAGCAAACAAAAAATTGAGTTCTGGACAGGAATAACTTTTTTTCATGGCTTTAAAATTACCTATCTCTTTAGCCATTGTAATTTTACGCTTTGATTGCACATTTTCAAGAGTTCTTTCTTTAGAGTTCTCTGGATTATTTATAGTTTTGATGTTCTTATATTTTTCAAAATAGTAGGCAAAAAGCGAATCTATTATTTCGGGGGAATATGTTTTCTTTTTATCTTCAAAATTTCGTTTCTTTTTGTGATTTGTGTATTTAACCTTTGAGTTCACATTTCCTAAAACTTGCTCCTCAAGAAGAGCATTAGGTGGCAACATATCGGTTGTATCCTCCGGTCCTGTATTTATTTCAGGGGTTTCAGGAATTTCGTTGGCTTTCATGTTTTTGTAGATTTCAAAATATTTGGTAAAATACGAATCTATTTTTGCGGCATATTTTTTCTTTTTAGCTGCTGAACGTCGTTTCATTTCAGCGACACGTTTATGATTCTAAATTGTAAATGGATGTTAATGTATGGATGTAAATGTATGGCTGTAAATGTATGGAAGTATGGACGAATCTTTTACACTTACCTTATTTTGGTTTCGAGGGTCGATCCATGGTATTGCACTCGCTCCCGATGGAAATCGTAGATTTTGTCGCAAGGCAAATGACGATCCACATCGCACCAATACTTCCAAAAAAGTTAAATTATTTAGAGACTGACTAACAAGCCAATCCTTATCAGTTTCGTTGTACACCACATGATCGCAGATCTTTTTTTCGGACACAAAACCATCAGGTGCTGTGTTCTCTAGTTCAGCGATCGCCTTCATAACACCTACGTTGATCTCTGTGGGTATTCCGAAGTTGTCCATAATGAAATCTGAATGTGAATTTTTGAATGTGTGCTTATGAGTTTAGTGACGACACTAAAATATAATACAAATGTAACTTTGACTTGGCTTTCAGCTTGACTACTTGATTAATACATTTTGTAAAGAGAAGTGAAATTTTTAATAGTAAATCGAGGAGCAGTATAAAAACAAGTAAGAAAGTTATAGTCGAATGTGGTCGACTGTGAGATACCCACTATCCATTTTAAATAAAAGCAAAATAGTGCGGTATTATTCTTAAAATATATCAAACTAATGTACCGTAAAAGTACTAAAAGAAATGTACCAAAGGCCACATTTGGCTATATTTTTTTTTGTTAATTTGCGGGGGCGGCAGCGTGAGTTAAAAAAATTGTAAACTAACTTGATATCTGTGCAAACATAGCAAGTGCTATCGAAAAAAAACTTTTGTTTTATTTTGTATAGTCTCTGAGATCTAGGTACTCATACAGTCAGACGGACAGACAGACAGATGCACATGGCTAGATCGTCTCGGCTGTTGACGCTGATCAAGAATATATATATTTTATAGGGTCGAAGATGCCTCCCTATGCCTGGTACATACAATTCCTGCCGGCACAAATTTATAATAGCCTTCCCTATCGGAAGCGGGTATAAAAATATAACGATTCTATAAAAAAATAAATTAAAAATAGAATACAAATCTTAAAATAATATATCATATCGTACATATCATAATTTACATTGTAGTCTTTTTCGCTAAGATAATAATTTTCCAATATTCCAATATGTAAATATTTCAATTTACAATAAAATAAGTTAGTACAAAAAAGTAAGTCGAAAGGTCAATAAAGTAAATTCATTAAATTTTAAGTGAATTTAAACTTACCATATTTTTGTAACCACAACTCTGGATGTATAATAAATAAATAAATGGATCGAACAAATCTGAATGTTGCTGAAATAAATATAATACTATCAAAATATATAAATGGCCTGAACAGACAATCATTAAAATATCATCAAGTGCAGATAAATTTTTTTGTTTATGGTGTAAACTGCTTTAAAGAAGCACATTAAATTGTTAAGTGTATTTTTTCAGGGTTTCCGCTAAACAAAAAAGCTTTAAAAATAAAGAGCAATTATGTTGGAGATATTTTGAAGATTTCTATTTTGATTTCGTCCGCTTGATGTGTTCGTCAAATTGATGCCAAACACTTTTGATTTCCGTTTTTACAGCTGGCAATTGATTTGTTTATCCATATTTTTATGATCTATGCGAAATCGCATTCGCACACGATTTTTTTGAATAGCACGCATAAAAATCTCCAAATAAAGTCAGCCCATTAACGCGGCATTTGGACGAGAGTTCGCAAACCCATTCTCGAGGCCCTAAAGAGCAGCTCAAAAGAGACTCATTTATGCGTGATATTATTTTTTGATGCCATTTAAATTGTTGTTTATTGAACGCCACAAAAAATGTTGTTGGCCATTTTATTTGAACCAAATAAAAACAAACAAGTTGAGAGTATTTTGCTGTTTACATTTCGTTTTTATTTTTGTTGGACAATATTTTGCTTTATTTTTGTTTTTGTTTTTTTTCATAATTTGTTTTTGTTTTTTAAATACAATATATGTTCTTTGCATTCTATTTGTAATATTTTTTCCGTGTGTCGCATATTTATGCGTTATATGTTATATGTTTCTTCTTTATCGTCTCCGTCGCCGACAATTTCTTTCACAAGACCAAAAAAAAATAGCTTAAGTTTGTAATTTTTGTTATTCTGCTTCTGCTGTTTTTACTTTTTTGCTCTTTTTTTGCTAGTTTAAATTACATTTTTACACTCACTCACAAACACACACACACACACACTCGCACACTCAGTCATACGGCACAAAAAAAAACTTATATCGTATTTTTTATATTTATTATTATATTTATCGTAAGTTTTACCATTTCTTATAAGCATTGCTTTGCGTTTAAAAATTATACGTCTAAAAAAAAAACCAAAAAAAAAATCCATATAATAGGTGCTTAAAAATAGAAAAAAAAAATGCAAAACTACGGGCTAATTTTAGTCTCTCTTGGAACAATAAAAATTACAAAAAAAAATACACTGGAATAAATAAAATCACTTAGCTATAATTAAGCTCGGAGCCGATAAGAATAAAGAAAATACAAAAATGGGAAAAGGGAAAACAAATGCTTACAATAGATTGATTATATTTTGAGATAAGTACAGTTTAAGGAAAAGGAACCCGAACAAAATAAACACGAATTGAGCAAAAAACATTTAGGAACTCATAATTCAAATGACAAGGAAATAAGAGACGATCCGGATCCGGATCTAAGGAATTAAGCTGAGCTGATCAACTGGAGATGGGGGCTGCCTCACGTATTGTTGAACAGCAGCGACTCGATGCTGAACGGATTGCTGCGTCGCATGCTGATCGGCGAGGTCTGATGCACAAGGTTCGCAGCAGCTGCCACAGCGGCAGCCGTTGCCGTCGCTGCCACCGCGCTGTGATGCTGTGTGTTCTGCAGGTTGAGTTGATGGAACGCCTTGGCCGGAAAGAGCAGCGCCTTGGGTGATCCCGACTCGCCGCGCATTCCAACCGCCGCCGCCTCTCGCACATCATCCGCCTCACCGCCATCGCTTGGCTCGCCGCCGTGCATATAACCCCCGGGACCGCCGTTGCCCCCACCCACTCCGCCAGCCCCATTGCTGGCGCTGGTGTGGAGCGTCGAGGGTGGCACCGTCGAGCTGGGGCTGCCCAGACTGCCGCCGCCGCCAATGTAGCTGCCGGCTCTAGAGCTGTCGCCATCGCCATCGAGTCCGCCGCAGTGCTGGAGGCCATGATGACCACCTCCACCGCCGCCACCGGCGCCGAGGCGAGCGGGACTCACGGCATCGCTGTCGAGCTCGTCGTCGCTGTCGGTGCCGCCGACGACATCGATCTGTATGCCATCGTCCTCCAGGTCGGAGTCGGAGAACGTCCCATTCGCCTTGTGCTGTGATATGTACTCGGCCTTGAGGGCCTCCAGGTCAACGGTGATGCCCTTGGCCTGCAGCTTGCGCGCCTGCCGATCGATCGCCTTGGCCAGCTTCTTGCGTCGTCGCGCCCTGCAAAGGAGCCAAGAGCAAATGGAATATGCCAAGCACATGTTTAATACGAGTAGTGTGCCAATTAAAGGGGAAGCCTCTCTTTTCCTATACCTTGTTTTGAAACTTTGAACTATTTCAATGCTACCAACTTATTGAAAATGGAAGTGGAACTTATAGCTCTTTATTTTGTTTTGCAAATTATTCCTTAATCATTATCATATTATTATCATAATTTCAAATAAATAAAAAGGGTTTTTTTTTTCATTTTTTGAAATAATTGATTTTCACTCTCATTTCCAATATAAAATTTCGGAACTTGTCAATACATAAATATTTTTTTGTATTTTTGAAGTAATTCCGGAAAATAAGACAATCATATAATATTGTATTGTGAAATATGCTTTACAGCGATGTATATATAGGTGTAAGACTTTACAAATATTTCCAACAGACAATTAAAAAAAATAGCACCACTTTATTGCATTAAATTTAATACAATACTAATAATATATTGTATAAAATATAATGAAAATAAAATTAGACATATATCTTATGTAGGAAACTGTTTTATTTTATGATATAGTTTTTTAAAGAAAGAATTTGAAACGGAGCTTGCTGATTATTAATTATTTACTCCCATTTTGATACTAATACTTTCTTAGGTTCAACACTGTCAATAAATAAAAAAGAGCAACCAACTTGCTAATTTTCTTTATTTCCATTTATATACTAACATGAATTAAGTTTGTATAAAACCGAGCAGTCAATTTGTTAGATACAAATTCTTCCCTCCAATTTGAATACCAACATAAATTAACTTTGTCTAAATTCAAAACTGTTAAACATAAATAGTCTTCACTTTCATTTTAATATGATGCTCACAAAAAATAACTTTTTTAGAAATTCAAATGGCTGATTACTTATTGCCATTACTTATCTATTTGACCCACATAACAAAATCTATCGCGAGTGCTGCCAACTTATTTGTATCAATTGACAAATGTGAAGCTGTCAACTTACCGTTCCTTGGCTTTGAGCTCGTTGGGAGGAATCGGTTCGCCGCTGCACGTCTGCGGCTGGGCATTGTGAGCTGGCCGACCGGGACCCTTTTTGGTGTGCTCACGCTTCCGCACCTTGGCACGTCGATTCTGGAACCATACCTATCTGGAACAAAGCGTATAATCTCAGCAAAGGTGCCAAAAGAGGGGCGACAAGGAAAGTGCTAGCCAAAGGCAAATGATTGCAACTAAACTCACCGCAACTCGCGATTCCTTGAGATCGAGACGCATGGCAAGCGCCTCGCGCATGAAGATATCCGGATAATGGCTGGCGGAGAAGGCGCGCTCCAGCTCCTCCAGCTGCCACGAGTTGAAGTTGGTGCGCGAGCGACGTCGCTTGGCCGCGCTGCTGTCGTCGTCACCATCGCCGGGAAACCCTGAGAATGAAATCAAAAAATAGTTTTTTTTTTAATTAAAACAAATGAGGGTTAAGCAAAGGGAGCTAACTAACTACAACTAACAATCTCCCAAAGGACTCGAGATACGAACTGGAATTATACATACATATTATTATGCCTAATGACAAACGCTTTGTTAGCACACCAAAAGAGCCTTCATAATTAAGTGTTGGAGTGTAATTAAAATTAGGCAAAACAATGCACACACTCAGAACTCAGTGAGTGTTTGAAAACACTCGTGTAAAATACATTCGTGAAATGCATAAATATTCATAATCATATATTTCAATTACAACGCCCCCCCAACAGACGTGGCTAATGTTCGATGCCAACCCCCTGCCAGTTACCCCTCTGCCCACCCCTGTCTCTCCACTTCTCTACACACACTGCTCGCTTGGTTCAAGCCAAATCCAATGGCCATATCCTGGCCTGCAGTTTTGCCGACGGCCAACAATAAAAACCAAAACAATTTAATTACGTTTCGACTATTTTGTGTGTTGTGTTGTTGTTTGTTGGTTGTTGGGCAGGCAGGCTGGCTGACTGGCTGGCTGGCTGGGAGGGGGCGTGGCAGTTGCTCCGAAACGCATGCAAAAGCTTTGCAATTTATCAAATTAACTGCGATCGGGCCAAAGAGGAGAATCGCCGAGAAATGCCGACAAAAGGCCAAAAAAGGTGTTTTTGCGCTCGACTACGACTTCAACTCCGACTCCGACACAGTGCTGGCCATGCAAATAGAGTATCTTTGGGATAAATCATCTCAAGACAGAGAGTGAGAAGCGGAGGTAAGGTAAGGTAATAAATATTGATTAGCAGCTGTTAAATGCACGCACTATTCATACGAATGAGTGCATTCACTTGATGAATACCTTGGCCATGCATTTGCATATATGCGAACTCTAACTGTATTATAAATACCCGTAAATACATTCATTATGATATTCACTTTTGAGTCTGCCGTCGTCGCGCAAATGTGAATACGCTCTCTCATACATATTATTCATGCAACGATGAATACACCTCATGTGCATGCCGCATATTACCACTTTGTAAACACGAGTATCCTTTTCTATGCGGCACCTGAAGTTAAACCTGGCCCAAAAGTCCCGCCTCCTCTCATCCCTCCTCAGCTGAACTGGAGCACGCCCCTAATGAATGGTTAGTGCTGTTTGCTGTTAAGTGTATCTAATTATGCGGCAGGCGCTGTTTTGTTACGTTTCTTCCCGCTGCCGCCGCCGCCGCCGCCGCTGCTGCGAAAAGCGACAAAAAACTCGTTTGTTTTAAACGACGCGACGTCGCCTCAACGGTCAGTGAATGAGTGTGAGAGTGTGTGAGTGTTTTAATAACTCAATAACAACGTCAAATACACAAGAATAATAGAGACATTAAGAGCAAAGCGACAAACAAAACGCTTTGGCCAGAGACCGAAGCCAAAAGGGCAGCGCATTGTTGCCACATTTCAGTGCGTATGCTTGTGTGTGTGTGTGTGTGTGTGTGAGTGCGTTTCATAGGGCGTTCTTGCATGCACACAAAGTGCATTCAAATGACTTAATAATAACAGTCCACATTGAATGTGCGAGTATGAGTGCCAAAGCCACATAATTCATGCTATTCACTTGCCTTCCTTTTCACTCCCACTCTTGCTCTCTCTCTCTCTCTGTCGCACTCGCACAGTCGCTGCAAGGCGGTCTTTGGGATTTGTGATTTGTGCTGTGGCACAAAATGCAAACGATAATTGAAATTTATTATGATTATTGCGCCCACCGTGTGCCAAGTGCCATGTGCCATGTGCAGCAAGCAATGTGCAGCAAACGCTAGGTGGCAGCCCCCATCTGCAATTTGGCAACAGTGCAAAACGTTGCCCTAACCTCAAACGCAAGCCAAAGGCAAAAGCAAAGGCAAATCAAAGAAAAACGAGTTGTGTGCATGCCACAATCACATTCCGTGGCATGTTATGTTTCGTTTAGAGCGCGCGTCAGCTAAGCAATATAACAGTTATGGTTATTCTCCCTTTACCAAACGCCCCCAACCGCACCCTCTCTCTCTCTCTCTCTCTCTTACTTTCTTTCTCTCGCCACACTTAAGTCATAAAAATCGAGTCAAAGAAATGGCGAAAACAAGCGAGAACTCTTTTTGACCCGTCCAGGTTCAACTGAAATCCATGTTCTTGCCTCCTTTTATTACTATATTTTTTTTTTCTTCTTGTGTTTGTTGTGTTTTTTCGTAGGTGTGTTTTGCCAGTTGTGGGGGTGGCTCAGGAATTGGTTAGGGGGTTCACAAATTGCCTTTTTTATGGGGCTAAAAACTTAATTGCAGGCAATTGCGAATTGTGTAGAACGAAACTTGAATCATGTTAATCAAAGCACGCCAATTGATTCGGGTATTCACATGCATTCACTTAAATCAGTTGAATAACGCACGTCCAGATTAAATCATTTCATGTTGGAGTTGTTAGTTCATAGCCCATTCATGGTGTTTATTCACTTTACTGTGTCCATATATTCACTTTACACTCGATTTTGGCAGTTATATTCAATTGGCATTTACTTGATTGATTTAAATAGCTAGATTCTAGGCTTTAGGCTTTAACAACTCTATTTTATTACGCCTTACATTTTTTTTTAAGTTTTTTGCAGCATAAATATTTTAAACATTAAAAACAAAAATATAAATAAGAAGAATTTTTGTTCAATTTTAATGTTTAATTATTTTTAAATACGAACAAATGACGGCTAGTTGTTTCGTACATTTAGTTTTTGAAAACATGATTTGAATATATTATATTTTTTCACACTTTTAATATAATATGAACTCTATTGGATAATCCTTCAAATTCCTGTAGATATATGTATGTAGTTTGTAATTTAAAAGAACAACATTTTAAATAAGAATGAAGAAGAATGTAATATTTGAGTTTAAAGCTATTTTCGTAAACTTGAAATATTAATTTCAAACTATTAGTTGAAATATTTTCTTAGTTTTGTTCGAATTACAAATTTATATGTTGTTTATTTTTAAATCAATACAAAGTAAATATATATCATTTATCTTGTTAATTTTTGCATTATGTAAATTCACGTTTAATTAGCGTTATTCAATATATATGTATATATTTACATTTGGTTATCACTTTGTGTTAATCACTTTGCTAATTCAATTAGTGAAATCAATTTGAATCAGAGCTACAATATAGTATGTATACTATATTTTTGCTATTTTCTAGAACTACTTTTGCGTTCTTGTCAATCATGTAATATTAAGATTAGAATCATACATTTTAAAGTGAATTTTCTATGACTATTGCGCCATAATTAGAAATCTGCTCTTTTCCTGCTTGTTCCCTTTCATGCTTTATTCTTTTTCTTGTCCATCAACCTAAGCTGGAAAATTAAGCGATTCTATGATGATGTGGGTGTTGCGATTGCAATTTTTGGGGTCGTGGCAACCCTTTTGCTTGACACAAAATTTCATTATGAGACGGAAATGCTTAAAGAATTGAAATCAAATCTATTTGGCCAAAAAACGATTCATCATCATCTCATATCGGATCCGGGTTCTGGTTCTGGTTGGTGTTCGTGTTCGTGTTCGTGTGTCGGGACGTGTCACGACCTGCACGAACACGTATCGTATGTCAGTTGTCAGATGGACCTGCTCTTTACAAGGCGGAAGTGCTGTTCTGTGTTGTGTTCCTTTACCTCATTTCAAATTCATTACGAGAAACAAATAGAACAACACTCACACACACTCTCACTCACACACACACGAGCAAAGAGAAACAAAATGGCGGGCGGCAAGTAAAAATCGCATGATAAATGATTTCGATCGTTTTATGACAGTTTCTTCATTTCCGGCGTGAAATGAGCAAAAAAGCTAAAAGAAAACGGAGCATGGCCATGTGACTGATGGCGATGCCCCCGTTAGCCCTTCCCACTTCCCCTCCTCCCCTTTGCGAGTTCTACACCCCCGCACACCCCGCTTCGACGCTGCTTACAAGACTCTTTTTCGTTTCGTTTCTTTTTTTTTCTTTTTTTTCAGTCTCTGTGACGCGCCGCAAAATGATTAATGAGCATTGGCAACGACACAAGCGAGCACTGGCAACTTATGCTTTCTCCCCTCCTCCCCTCCTCACGCTCTTCTCTATGTACAGCTATGACGAGCCCAAAACACCCACCAGCGGCAGCCACGCCCACACGAGAAGTGGGCGCCTACATTTGGGGACTTACAGCAACTGCAACTTGCAACTTGCAACAGAGCGGCGACTATCTGCCATCGCGCGTTGGCTAATCAAATTGAATCAAATCAAATTAATAATTACTTTTTAAAATGGCGACGCAGGAAGTGGGCGCCCCCCCCCCCCCTCTCCACACTCTCCGTTTCCCTCTCTCACAGCTCTCTCCCTATGGAGCTGGCAATTAATTAAACGTTTCCCTCGTTGCAACTTCAACTTTCAGCGTTGTCTTTGGCTGCGACTGCGACTGCGGTTGCGGTTGCTGTTGCTTCTGCCGCGCGCCTTTTTAGCCACGCCCTGCACCAACGCCCCCAGTGCTGTGTGTCTGTGTGTGTGTGTGAGAGTGTTGCACACTCGAGTCGGGTATCAGCGCATTGGATATATGCATTATGGCCATAATTACACCAACTAGCCATCATTTGTTAATGCTAATTGGCCAATGAGTCGTCGTTGCCGTTGCAGGAACGTGAGCGTGAGCGGGAATGGGAATGGGAATGGAATCGAGTCTTGGCCAAGCATTATTGGCCCGCTTTAGCCGCAATCAAAAAGCGCAGCTAACACAATTGTCTCGAATGAGCTCATCAATTTACGGGGGCCCAATGATTGCGGGCCAACAAATGCCATGGGCCAAGAAAGTGCCAGCCAGAGAGACAGCAATGGCTAAAACTGATCCAATTGGAGCTGGGCAAATAGAGCGGCAATTATCGATAATAATAGTTATCGATTAATATGACGTCTACTTTAGCCAGAGTTTAATCAAATTTCCATAGAAAACGCCAACTAATGTCCCTGCATTTATCGACAAAAGGCAATAATACTATTTGTAGTAAACAATCGAGAGATGGAGAGAGAAAGTAGCAATTATCGATAGTAAGTATTAGATATTTGATTTGGAGAATTTGTTAACACGCCGCAAAGGCAATAAAGTATTTGATTTCAGAAATTTGTATACATAACTCAAAGGCATAATAAATGTATTTATAAATTTATTATGTGCATTTATGCTACTCATCTGTACTTTAATTTTCAATATTTTCGTGTGTTACTATCGATATCAACAGAAAAACGTTAGGTCTTTCTATGTGTAGTTATTTACTACAAGAAAATCAAACTGAAGTATGGATACTAAAATAAATCTCATTATAGAGCAATATGTTAATCACAATATGTGGATAATTTTTCGGTTAGTAAATTAACAAATTGAATTGTGATCGATAAGTGAAATTAATAGAACTTATCGAAAATACATGTGCCAAGGCGTAGCTGTACTTTTTGAAAAGTTTGTGGCACCAACAAATGAAGATTCAAATATACACTTTTATGATATCATATATGTATGTTATATCGATATAGTGAGGAACGTTTTATGGCTATAAAATATGTGGAAATCGCACACGCCATATAAGTAAGTGTTAAACAATAATTGCAACAATAACACCAACATATTTATTATATGGTGTACAATATAATGCAAAGCTGCTTCAAAGCGTTGGCTTAATCCACACAAATTCGAGTTAAGATTAAACACGAACGAGCAACGAATGTATAACAATAGAAATATTCGAGATTCTTTTCAATGGAAATGAGACGTGGCCTAATGATGATCATGAATTTATTAGTTATGACGACTACTGTCATTCAGCTAGAGGGTTTGAGGCTTGAGCCTGAGATTCATATTCACATATTTACGCATTCACATGCTTATCAAGTGAATAGCGAGCGAAGTTCGATTATGATGCGACCTTCGTTGAGCTCACAGCTCACAGCAGGCAACTGTTTAGGTTCCCGGAATGATACCCCGAAAAAGGGAGCGAGAGGGGAAGCAGCTACTTTGTATGCAAAAATCAATCGAACTTTACATAATAAACGATCGCTGATTAGCTAAATCAATAAATATGCTTTGTAGGTAGCAAAAGTCAAATGCGACTGGCAAAACTGACTGACAATCCGAAAGCATTTAGCACACGGCTAATTGAATGAATTAACATATTCACTCTATATACTCTCTCTCTGTCTCTCTTTCGTTCTCTGATTATAAGCTTCTAGTTCTCTAGCTGGCTGGCGCTTTTAAGACTGACCTCTATGCAGTCAAATGCATTGAATGATAGCTCATTAGGCATGTGAATCTGATGTGAATGATGATGATCATTCAATTCCAATTTGCACAGCCCAAAAATTAATACTGCCGATGACCAAACAAATTGATTTCTGGGTCTTTCCAATCTTTAAAATGGCTCAAATTTCAAAGCGATGCGAATAGCAGATTCACAAGTTTGACATTAATGAATATATGAATATATATCGAGATATTCATTTCAATGGTAGCTAAGTGAATGAAGGTGTTAACTAAGAGTTTAGCATTCATTTCAAATCTACATGGTTGGGAACCTTTTTTTTCTTTCTTAACATTTTAATCTGTGAACGATACAATTTCATGGAGCTCTCGAAATTATTGAATATCGCTGAATAGATAAATTATTAAGCAATTTGTATTTGATGAAGCCTTTAATAAATTTATTTCCTTGAAGTGTGACAATAGGCTATCGCATAAATAGTTGAAAGTATTTTCGATTTGAACGTAAAACTTAACGGGTTCTCATCCATTTGATTTGTTGCAATTGTTTTTAATTCATAGGTCGATTTTTATAAGTCATATAAACACAAACTTAAAGGCAATTGATTATATTTTAAACTGCTTCTTCCTGTATTTTCTTGCCATCCTTTCATTTCAAAATATTCCTTGAGTTATTAAGAAGATTATTAATTATAACTTTTTTATGAGTATCACAAGTTTCAATTATTGCAGTTAGCATTGCATTAAGAAAGCCTAATAAAAGCTACTCTTTAGCTTGCATAATACATAGTTTTAGCTTTATAACTATTGTTACTCAGTGTCTGAATAACAATGTGACGAAATATTTAAAAAAGTATAATTATGCTTTATTTCTACCTCTATAATCCATGTACTACGATATTTTTCTCTACCAGTTAAAGCAAAAATAAGTTTTCTTAGTAAGAAACTTACATTATTTTGAATTCATTTTTAAAGTCAACTCCAACTAAACTTTTCCATGTAGCGAATATCTAATATACATACAATTACAAGTATGCTTAATAAAGATCTCTTATCTTTTTCTACTTTTTTCTCCAACTATTTTTTTAGTGAATTAAGGCAAGTAAAAAATTGTATGCTCTAAATTGTAAAAAAATCGAACTATATTTTTTTCTGGGATGTGCTCTAGATAAAGATCTCTTATATTGACTATACTATATTTTTGGAGGCATTATTATTCCAAATATAAAATATATTATATATTACAAATGTAGATCTTCTGATATACTGTGCAAAAAATGCCTTCTTTCAAATATAAGTTATACTAATGAGTATAGAATTTACACTGAAATATAAAACCAACTTCTGAATCCCTTAACAATTGTGTTCTGCGTTCTTAAAATAAGAAGAACCAATTCTTAAAATTAAGAACACTGCCTAAAAATGCCAAATTTTCAAAACAGGACCAAAAACACCAGATTCAAGTTGCAAATTTTTGTAATCCATCGAAATTTCTATCAAGTTTTTTCTAGCTTTGAGTGTTTTCGTTCATTGCAGTCTAAGAGATGAGATCCTGGTCTCAAATTTTTCATGTTCTTGATGCAATTTTTACACGAAAATTCTTAGTATTAGGACAAAAATCTTGATTTTGGAAAAAAATTGTATTTCGATTATGTTTATCCAAATAGAAATATGCTTTATGAAAATTTATATAATGTATATTTATATATGTATATATATATATGTACATATATCTTACTATATTTTGATGTGAAAATATTCTTGCAATAACTCTTTTTAAATATGTATCACAGATCTGCATCTATATTTTTTTTTGTGACATTAAAATAGGAGTTGCTTGTTATAGATCTCTGGGATGAAAATATTCTTGCTATAAAAGTCCACCACTTTTATGGGGTATTATAAAATGTGAAGTATATGATACATATCCAACTATTACTTGAAGCCATTCTACTATAGAAGAACACCCTGTCATCGTTTCTTTTTAGTCATATGCCTCACACTTCGTTAGTTATATCTTCTAATCTTTAAATCTTCAAATCTGTTCCTAATGTGAAGTATATTATACATATCCAGCTATTACTTAAAGTCATTTAACTAACACAGAAGTACGTTTAATATAGAATATCTCCAACACCTTTTCATCATGTCTTTTTATTCGTATGTCTCACATTTCGTTAGTTATATCTTCTAATCTCCGAATCTGTCCCTCATTTAGAGCAATTGCTGACACTTACCGCCATCCTCGTTGGATCCCTCGCTCGGTGGTCCCGCCGGCGGCAAACTCTGTCGGTTGCCAATCATGAGGCGATGCTGTATGGTTGCCACGGTGCTGGCAACGGCAGCGACGGCCGTCGTCTGGGCGGCACTCACATTGCGCAGCGCCGCAGCGCTGAGGCCGGTGAGATTGGCGAAGGCATTGCTGACATTGACCGCCGCCATTTGAGTGGCGGCCGCAGCCGCTGCCGCTGTGGTGGGATGTCCGCCGGCCGTCGCCTCGAAGCGCGGTCTGCCGAGGAAGGGGCCATTGGGGCCAAAGACGCCGGGCACGCCGAACTGCAAAAAGGGTCCCCAAGGCGGGACACGAACGCCGCCGGGCGCCAATTGGGCGGCTGCCGCATACAGCTGAAGTGCAGCCGTCGGATGCAATCCCTCCGACGGCATGTTGTTGCCGCTGCTGCAGTTGCTGTTGCTATTGCTGTTGCTGTTGCTATTGCTAGCGGTCGCTGTGGCTGTGGCTGCCGCGGCTGCTGCTGCTGCTGCTGCGGCGGCGGCGGCTGCACTCAAACGTTGTTGTTGCTGCTGCAGTTGAGGCGGCGTGGCTGCCAAATGGCTATGCAGATGAGCGTGATTGTGATTGAGAGCGTGACTGTGAGCGTGATTATGATTGTGAGCGTGACTCTGACTGTGACTGTGACTCTGACTGTGACTGTGACTCGAACTGGAGCTGTGAGTTGTCCTTTGACGCTTGATGTCTGTCGTCGTCTCTTGAATCTCTTGAGTCTCCTGCTTGAAGCTGAAGTTGTTGATGCTGTTGATGCTGTTGTTGTTGTTGTTGAGATTGATGAGCTTCTTGCTCTCGCCAAGTGTGAGTGTTGCTGCGGTTGTTGATGTTGTGCTTGTTGTTGTCAGTGTTGTGGTAGTTTGTTGTTGTTGTTGCTGTTGTTGCTCCAGTACCATTATGGCCCACTGTGCTGCTGTTGTTGCTGCTCAGGCCATGGAACGCCTTAGAGTTCTCAATCATATACGATTTATATAAGTTATAAGTTATGTAGATGTTTGTTTATCGAGGATCACTTTATACACTCGCGCACTTTTGAACAGCACTCGACTGGTGGGGGGTTGGTTGGTTGGGTGGTGTTGATAGTGTTGGTGGTGGGGGGGCGTTGTTTGTTTCGGGGGCGGGGGCGTGACACACACGAATTTGCACACAGTGCCGCTTTTAGTTTTAACGTGCTCAAAAAAAATATTTGGATAGATATAAAGTTGTTGCTTTGCCGTCGGCCGGCAAAATGCACAATGCACAATGCACAATGCACAGTGGCAAAAAGAAAACACACACTGCACACACCACAAAATTGTACACTGCACAAAAAGCACAGAGCGCGAACTTCACTTTTCACGCTTTCTATGTAACTGTGTGTGTGTGTGTGTCTGTCTGTATATATGTATTTATGTATATATATGTGTGTGTGTGTGCGACAGGCAGCAACAGCAGACAGACGCAGACAACGCAAGCGCTCGCAATGAAAATTCAATTTGAACTGAGCGCCGATGACGACGCGCCAAGCGAGGAAACCAAAAGTCCCAATAAAACAAACCCAAACAGAACGGCAGCAAAAAGCAACAACAACGTAGACGAAAACGTAGCAACAGCGCAGCGACGTCAACGTCAACGTCGTCCAACCTGACTGCGCCCAACCAGAGAGCGAGAGCGCGCTCTCACCCCGCATAGCACAAGAAGAGAGCGAACGAACGAAGGAGCGAACAAGCGAGCGAGTGAGCGAGTGAGCGAGAACGAGAGACTGGCAAGCAAGCCAGACAGTTTGTTCGGCTTCGGTTCGGCTCATGGCTTGAACCACCGCACCAATACCAATGCGCAGCAACGACAGCGACGTCGCACAGATTGTTGCCATGTTGTTGCGGTCGCCCTGCGTGTGTATGTGTGTGTGTGTGTGTACGTGTGCGTGCGAGCGAGCTGGAAATTCATCAAAAAGCAACAACCACTTAATTTTTATATGCGCAGCGTCGCCTGTTTCAATTTTGATCAACTTGCTGCCGCCGCTGTCGACGTCGACGTCGTCCCAGGGTAATTCATTTAAAAGAAATGTGTTCGTCTCTCTGTCCACGTGTGTGTGTCTGTTTGTGTGTGTGTGCGAGTGTGGCCATTTTCAATATGGAGTCGCCTGGCCTGACTTGCCGCAGAAGAGCGAGCGAGACAAACAGCTAGCGTCTGGGCACTTTCATTGGCTGTCTGCAGCTTTATGAATACTGGGAATTTTGTGCAGCGACTTTTCGCTGAGGCGCCATTGCCAAAAACGACTTGAAGAGTTTTCAATTTTCTTTGCTGTGTATGTATGTTTGTGTGTGTGTGTGTGTGTGCAACTTTTCCAAGGGCGGAGTTATGCAGCATTTTTCAATTTGCGCCACATCAAATTATTATGCTCCACTCCTGCTGCTGCTGCTGCCAGCGCCGACGCAGCGTCAACGCGACGCGACGCAACGCAACGCAACGCAGCTGCTTCAGCTCTCAACGCATTTATCCATTCTGCCTCGCCCAATAACCATAAATGGCAATTTCGCCAGCGCCAAATAGAAAATGAAAATTCGTTAACAATTAATTAGCAAACGATTGAGCACTCTCCACTCTTCACTATCCCCCTCAAATCCCAATTCCCCTAACTCTCCACTCCACAGCTAGCGGGCGAGAAATGCCAGAGAAACGCGTTCGTTTTGTGAGCGTTTTTCTTCTATGTATGCTTGCGCGTTTCTTTGCGCTCTCTCAGTGTGTGCGTGTGTCTCAGTGTTTTTTATTTTCTGTTTTCAATTAAAATATCGACGCTGCAACCTGTGAGTGTGAGAGAGATGGCACTAGCTCAACAGCAGACACAACGGCGACCAATTTGCTTTTAATTTGTTAACATAAACGCCTCGTCCTGCTGCTGCTGCTGTTGCTGTTGCTGTTGCTGCTTCGACTCCAACTTCGGCAGCAGCTTCAAGTCATGTGTGTGTGTGTGTTGGTGTGTGTGGAATGCGCATGAATCATTCATTTTATTAGTGTTGTTTGCTGCGACGCCAACTGCAGCAGCAGCAGCAGCGGCAGCATCCAAAGCGCCACTCCACTTAACCCAATTGGCCCCCACTTCAGCTTCCCGCTCTCTCTCCCGCGCCCACCTCTAAGGCTCTCTCTTTCTCGTTCTCGCTCTCGCTCTCGCTGCGGTCAGTCAACCAGCCAGGCAAGCAAAGCTGACTAAAAGCTGAGCAATCAATGTCATTGTTGCGGAGGCGTCTATAAAGCATGTTTTTTCGTCATCCCCCTCCCCACAGGAATTGCCACACCCCCTCGGACCTCCACCTCCCACTCCACCATCAGTGCAGTTCCCTACCTCACCCCTCGTTGTGCAGTGTCAACTGTTTTGTTGGCAGCTTACTTAATTGCTCTGCTCTCTGCCATTTCCCTTCTTCTCCCACTCCCACTCCCTCTCCCTTAACCTCCCCCCTCTTCACCATCCCTCCCTTGGGGTCACATGTGCGTCGTTGTTGCTCGGTGTTAATTTTATTAATGACATACAGCGCCAGTGGCCGACAATCTACACAAACCTGCCACGGCCCCTCCCCCCTATCCCCCCTCTGGCAGCGAGCAAATGACGAGCGTTGTTAATAAAATTTTCATGCGTACGAAAACTTAATTAATTCTGCTTCAGTTTGTTGCAAAAAAGTTTTCCTTTTTTCCCCTCTTGTTTTTGTATTACGTTTTCCCTTTTGCTTTGCTTTGCCTCCAACAACAAAAATGGCCGTCAGTTGCGGAGCGGGAGTAGGAGGAGGTGGAGGAGGAGGAGGAGTAGGTGGGGAAAAGCTTGGCTTAGCAAAGCGGAAGTTTTACCTTGTCAACCCGGCACTCCACTCTCTCCTCCCCTGTTGAGATTTCCAGCGCCTTCAGCAAATCAAATGAATGAATTTTAATTATTTTTGTGGTAGCCCTCCCCCTCAGACCCGTACCTCATTGCTCGCCCCCACAAAGCTCATCCAACTGCATACCAAAAAGAGATAGAGAGAAAGAGAGAGAGAGAAGAAAGAGAAGAGGAGAAGCACACACACGGAAACAGCAGCTAGAGAGATGAAGAAAAGTTTTTGGTAAAGCGAAAAGTTTTTGGAGCAGGTAGCTTGAAAAGTTTTGCAGACAAGCCCGGAAACAGGAACACAAGCCCCCGAGAGAGAGAGAGACTTTCCTGCATGCCACAAAAGCGGAAATAATATGAAAAATAATCGCAAACAACAACAACAAACATAGGCAAGAGCAACAACACAAAATAGGAAAACAGCAAAAAGGAAAGCACAATTGGGAATCATATCATACTTGGACTATTGGATCAGATATACTGATAGATGAAAGCATAGAAGTTTATCACTATCACTACTAAAGTAAAAGAATAATAATAATAATAATAATAATAATAATAATAATAATAATAATAATAATAATAATAATAATAATAATAATAATAATAATAATAATAATAATAATAATAATAATAATAATAATAATAATAATAATAATAATAATAATAATAATAATAATAATAATAATAATAATAATAATAATATATTTTTATTTAATTTTTTCTAATTAGCTTCTTTATTTAAGTATCGAAATAATAATAATAACTTTAATTTTAAAAACCAATTTACTACAGCTATTGCAGTCATTAAAATTTAATTTGGATTCAAGTTTGTTAAATTAAGAAATGCTTCATAAATAATATAGAAATATTTTCAATAAAAAAAAATTTAGAAGCAACTATTGAAATTGGAAATTTCATTTTAATATTATTTATGATTAAGTGAATTATCACAACATTTGTAGTTTCCTTCGAATTGTGTATTATGTATAAACCAAATAAATATAGTTTGACAACATTTTTATTGAATATTCAATTCTAAGCTCAATGCACAAAAAATAAGTTATTAATTTTATTGATAATGCAATATAGAAAACCAATAAAATCGTTTAGTAAACATTCAAGCATTAACGATGTATTTTAGACATAAAGCGGCACATTGCACTCGAAGTATTTCAGCAATACAGGGAAATTTTCGTGAGATGAAATACTGGGTAATTCGACGGCTTAGCCTGAAATTATTATTTGATTGTCACTTCACGTGTGCCAAAGGAACGACAATTAAATATTTATGTTTTATTGAACATCAATGAAGGATTGACATATAAAATGAAATGTGAAGTAAATTCCAGTTTTAATAACTAAGAGGATATATGATATTTCATATATATACATATATTTGAAATATATTTATTTCAAATTTTTGATGTACGATTTTTCTCAAGCTTTGTTGAGAATCTATTATTTTTAATTTAAAGGATTGATATTAGAATTTAAGATTTAGGAACTAGGATGAAATGATAAATCATTTTTATATTATTTAGGTTTAAGATTGAATACATATTTTGGAACTCTCCTAATTAACGTGTTTTTTCTTAAAATTTAACAACTAAAATACAATATATAATACATTTCAGAATTATAGTATAAAATATAATTTGGATGATTGAACAACTAAAATGAAATATATAAGAAATTCTAGATTTACGTTTCAATATATAGTTTGGAACATATTAATAATCTGTATAATCTTGAATTTAAAAAAAATGATATTTGAATTTAAGATTTGGGAACTAAGATGAAATGTGGAATAAATTTGGGTTATTTTCGATTTAAAATTGAATATATATTTTTCCCAATTAACTCATATTTTATTTAAGATTCCAGACTTACAATTTAATATATTATTACTAAACTAAATATATAATAAATTTCAGATAAAAAATATATATATTTAAAAGGATTGATATTTAAATTAAAGATCGAACAACTAAATACATTTCAGATCTTAGATTTAAGGGTCAGTGATTTAATTTGGAATATATTTTGCTCTCCACAATTAGCTCATCTCTGCTATCTTCCCGCCTTTCTCCCCCTCACCACTTTCTCTCTGTCTCTTTGTGGGCGACAATTGTAACAGTTGGACTTTCAATTAAAGATTAGACCTAATCGCCGTGTTAATTGCTTGTCAACGGAGCAGGGAACAGATAAAGCATAACCATAACTATAATGTAACCGCACGCAGGCCATCAAAAGTCAACTGCCACGCCCACTTGACACACTTGGCATGCCACACATCAACATCAACAGATGCAGCGCAACATTTTCGCTCGCTGCTGCTTCTTCGCATTGTTATGATTATTATTGTTAGAGGCATTTATTCATTTTTATTTATCATATATATGTATGAATATATTCTTTTTTTTTTTTGGCCACACAGTGCAAAACAAAACACATGTGTTGCTAATTTGAAGCGGATTCTGTGGCACGCCCACTTTGCTTGCCTTTTACACAGCATCAAGGGGCAGCAAGTTGCAGCAATCAGTCGTAAAAAATCGTTTGTCGTTTGACTGCAAGCCAGGACAACCCTCGGCTCAACTCTGCCCCCTGCAACGTGCCCCGCGCCTCGTGCCACGTATTGTTGCTGTTGTTGCTGCTGTTGTTTGCGGTCTCATTGCTGCAGCCACAGCCACAGCCACAGCCAGAGCAAAGCCAAAGTCAAGTCACACGAAATTATGGCAATTACGTTAAGCAGCCATTTATTTTTATGAGCCCACGAATTATGAATAATTGCGCCTCATGCGGCAACAACAACAACAGCAACAACACACACAGTTAGTTGCCGCAACTAGAAAGTGTGATTTTTGGCCAACAAGGCGAAGCCAAAGGGCAGCGGGTAGCGGGTAGCGGGTAGCGAGCAGATGCGGGGGGAGTATGTATGATGTTGAATGGGGGAGGGGGGCAAAGCCAATGCCAATGCATGTCAACAATATCGTTAGCACACAAGTTCGAAAATCCATTTGACACTTGATTGTCACATAATGAACATGTCCGCTGTGCATTAATCAAGTGCACAACACCACAGATACCCTGTAAAGGCATTCAAGTCAAATAGTAGTCCATATTATGCCGGCTTATGCTGTGCAGGAAGGAGTATTCCAAAATCATTTTAAGCAGATAATCTAGCAAATGCTTCAAACTATTTATAAAGACTAACTAACCGAACTACACTGAAAACAAAATCAAATAGTGAGAAATGCTACATTTAAGAAATTTCTTAAAGTCTTGCCTAATTTTAATTAGTTATTTTCAATTATATACTTCTTTATTTAAAAATGCTGGTCTAATTATAAAAAATAAATTACAAAAATGTATACTTTTTCTTAAGAAAACAAATTGTATTGCTTTTTTATGAGCATACAAATAAATTTTTAAAATGGTAAATGCAAGGAAGTTGCAATTTTTTATGGAATATACTCTGCATCATTTGATGCAATAAGGCTTAAGAACTTAAAACTCAAGTTAAGACGAAAATTTATTTTCAATTATATTTTAAATTGTTTCATGGCACTTTGTTCAAAGTGTGTTGTGTAATGTGTAATTATAGCATACAATTCGCTGCAACTGCATAAATAATTTACAATATTATTTTACAAGTATAAATGACAGTAAAATATGCCTTTTAAAAATAATATTTAAAATCAATAACTGATATTTAGTTCATAATTCAGCTTTAAAATTATACAAAATGAGGCATTTTTAAGCTTAATTGTGTTTCTAACTAAATTGCATATTTTGATTTTCGGTAATATTTTTAAAAAGTAAAAGTAATTAAAGAAATATGGGTTGCTCTGAAGTTTATTCAGTTTTTATATTTGTTTATTCTTTCATGCATTTATCTTTCATTTGCTTATTTATTAGTTCTTTTCATCTTTCATTATTTTTTATGGGTGTTTTTATATATTCATTTTATGCATTCATTGTTTCATTTATTTATACCCTAACACTATAATATAAAGCATTAATATTATCTATGTTTTAATGTATTTATTTTTAATTCACTTTTATTTGATTTTTGTTTTTTCATTATTTGCTGTCACTACAATACAAATCGTTAAATTGACTAATTTTTAATTTACTTCCTCTTTCTCTTTATTTTCTTTCATTGTGCAATGTATATCCTTTATGTAATTACTAATTTATTGCTTAATTTACCTTTATTTGTTTCTAGAACTACAATGCAAACCTTTTTAATTATGATGTCAATTACTAACTTTTTATTTTACAATTTATAAAATGCAATATTTTTTCAAAATGTTCTATATTTTATTTATAATAATGAATCCTATAATATAATTGAATTTATTATTATTTATTAATATTCATGCTCACACTTGCCTCACTAATATACCTCTTAGAATTTTCCCCGCAAGTTGCGTCTCACATTACTTTTGTTAGGGAAATCGAAGGGGGAAGGAGAACGGGAATAGAACATAGAGGGATAGAAAATGGTCATGAACGAGATGTCAAACTGTTCAGACGCTCTGCTCTCATCATCAAAGCGACATCCTGTCCGATCCGAGGGTGTGAATGGATATTCGTCATTAGGCTCATAAAATTGCAATGATTCCGGCACAGAGAATCAAAAAAGTAAAGTATCTAAACCAAAATAGAAGAGAAAAACTTCAAAGAACAGGAATCTAAATACAGCTAGTGAATACACTACACCAAATGCTGTGAACGAAATGAATGAGTTTCGTGGTCAGGCTCGATTTGTTTGTTAGGGCAGAAAGCAAAGCATCGTAAGATGGTTTTCTGCTTGGGCGCAGACAACGATGACAACAATTGACATTCATTGGCCAGTTTGATGGTCCAGGCCAAACGACTTTGCCTCTCCCTTCCTCCCTCTCTGCCTCTCTCTCTCTCTATCTCTCTCTCTGCCTTGGCTAAAACTTTCGCGCCATTGTCTCAGTTCTCAGTTTCGCAGTCTCATTTTCATCGTTGTCTTCTCTCTGTCGCTGTCGCAGTCGCTGTCGCGATTGATTTTCTCTAACGCCGAATAACTTTGGGGGTATCCTTTGTGCTCGTCCTCGTCCTCAGCTTCATCCTTGACTGCGTCTCTATATAGCATCTATGGCTGAAATTTCTCGTACTCGCGACGCTGGCGGCAAATAAATTACATTGTAATTTGTGTGTCCCCATCGCTGTCGTTGCCGTTGTCGTTGTCGTTATTATTGCTGTTGTTGTCCTGGCTAGACCGCGTCCAACCCTCAAAATGGGGGGCGTCGACTACAACGACGACAACGACGACGATGAGGAGTCCTTGTAGCTGTTGCTGTTTGCTCTTCTGGCTTTAGTGTGGGCTCGTAATTTGATTTCGAGTGCCTTTTGCCCATCCGCCCATCCGCCCACCGTTTTGGCATTGCTCATTTTTAGCTTGGCGACGTGCCCAGCAGCCCTCTGGCTGCGAGTCCTGGCGAGTCCTTCCGACTCACCCATCACCACCCTGCACTCTGCTCTGCTCTGCTCTGCTGTGAGCTCATTTAAAGTTGATGGTGTGTGAAAAAAATGTGAACAGATTGTTATGTAATTGAGTTTTTAGGCAGCCGTTTTGAGGTCGCCTTTTGTGGCTGACTCGTTGGCTGCCTGCCCGATGTCCTTGCTGCTCTTTCCTCTTTCCTTCCTTGTCTTGGGTTGTGTTCTGTTCTGTTGTGTTGTTGTCGTATTTGTTACATTTATTTGTCGCTTGATTTGATTTCGTTTCCTGCACTCCCCGCCTCCCTTGGCACATCCTTCCTTCCTTCTCAGCCCCTTTGCGGTTTATTTGGCATCAGCACACTTGGCTCACAGCATTAGCTGCCCAATTTGTGGGTCGTATTTTAAGTTGTACAATGTACATGGTTAAGTGATTGTATATTAAGCATGCCTACAATCCTAACTGACTGATAAAACCCAATTAGGCTGCTGATAATTATAAACAGCCCAGCGAAAAACAAATCTATACTTGAAAGACGAATGCAAATCTTCATTTTAAGAGCTCTTCCATCTTAATAATAAATTCTTGAAACAAGAATTCTTACTTGAAAAATTCTTAAGACAAGATTTCATTCTTTCTCGTTTTAAGATAGAATAGTTCCCAACTAGTAGAGACTCATTGTGTAGGCGTGGTCGTTGATCAATAAAAATTTAACAAACGACAAAGCTATAGTTGAGTGTGCTCATCGGTGAAATACCCGTTACGCATTTTCCATGAAAGCAAAACATTGTGGCACTCTTGTTAAAATATACCAAACCTCTCGAAATTATCCTTATTATTCGATTTATATCGATATGCGGGGGCGAAAGTGGGAGTGGCAAAAATTTGAAACTAATTTCATCGGCGTGAAAACATAACAAGGGCTGTCGAAAAATTAAAATTTCGATCTCTTATAGTCTCTAAGATCTAGGTGTTCATAGTGACGGACGGACGGACAGACAGACAGATAGACGAATATGGCTACATCGTCTCGGCTGTAGATGATCGAGAATATATATGCTTTATAGGGTCGGAGATGCCTCCTTCTACCTGTTAGATACATTTGATGGGGACACAAAGATATAATACTCCTATACTCCTATGGGTAGCGGATATAAAAACAATACTTCATATTAACCAATCAAGAAATAATAACATTTCACCTTGATTTCCGATTTTGCTTTCTTGTTTGAATGTTGAAAATTTTGAATTCTTTAATTAGAAATTGATTCTTGAGTTTCAAGAACTTTGTCGAGTTCAAGTATATTTTCTGGTATATTTTGCACTCTAATGGTATACCGAGGATATCGAATATTGCTTTCAGTATATTTTAGAACTTTGTCAATGTATTAATATGGTATATTTTAGAAAAGAAACCCAAAATAGTGCAGTATTATTATTCTTAGGTGTTATTCTTGATTTTAGCATTGTTTTCTTTCAGTGTATATGCATGTATTGAATTAATATGTTAAACGCTGCAAATTCGATTAATTCCAAGCTTAGCTTTAATGAAGTGAATGCATAATCACAAGGCATATGCTTTATTTATACGATTAGCTGATTGAACATAAGTTTTTCAGCTGCTACAAATGTGTTTCCACACCCTGAGCTCATTAAGCGTCTGAAGAAGACATCTCTGAAGAAGCTCTCAAAGTTGCAGCACAACATGTGTCCATGTCCATCCATCCATCCATCCAACCATCTGAGATTGTGAAAGATAGCATTTGGTATTATGTTTAATAGACGCAGTTTAAGGCTGCTTTACATTCTCAATGTCGCGCCCACTTCCACTTCCCATGCAATGCATTAAGAAACTAAATTAAAAATCCAAATAATTAATCGCTGTTCGGCGTGTGCACATTTTATTAAGATCTCTCTCTTTCTCTCGCTCTCGCTCTCGCCATTATGATGGCTTAATTAACAAGGAAGCTAAGGAAGATGCAACGGCAATTAGTATAAAATAGTCAGAATGTGAAACGATAATCTTAATGTCGATATCAGTTGAGCTGAAAGTTAAATTGAAAGTCAAATAAAACTGTTTTGCAGTTCGATTATATCAATAAAAGATGCAACACTTAAATTTATTATTGTTATTGCTGTTTTTGTTGTTGTTGTTGTTATTATTTCTGTTGTTGTTGCATTCAGCATTTAACAATGCCAATATGAATATTCACATTGTGTTCAGCGTTTTCTTTTGTGTCGAATTTCGGAACCAGCCATAAAAAAAAACATAAATGAAAGAAAAGGAAAAAGAATGCAACGCTGCACGCAGAATTCGACATGGTTGTCTCGTCGATTGTCGGTTGTTGGTTGTCGGTTGCATGCAACGATCACGCATAACACCCCGAGATGTGGGACTCTCGTTTATGTGCGCAGGTTGCATGCCCCATCTACCAGAGAGCATTCCCTGCTGCCTTTGCCGTTCCCGTTCTTATTAGCTTGCATTTAAAACCCAGCAGGGTTTTCACACCTTTTGCGCCCCACTGCGTCTGTCTAGCTATCTCACTCTCGCACTCCAGCTCTCCGTCTCCGTCTCTCACTTGCAAAGTGCCGACAATGCGGCAAGAGGATCGGACTGTGGCTGCAACACAGCGCACGCGCGGCACAATCAAATTCAAATCACTTTGCATCTTTGAGATCTCAATAAAAATCTCGTTCTTGTTGCTGTTGCTGTTGCTTTTGCTGTTGGAGTTGGAGTTGCTGTGGTTTTGTTGTTGCCGTTGACTTTAATTGTTGCCGCAGGAGCATTGCTCAAATATTAATTGGTTTTGTCGGAGGATTTCTGGCTAAAGATGCTGACGCCTCTGCTGACGTCGCAGTCGCAGTCGCCGTCTCTGCTTCGGTTTCGGTTTCGGTTTCTGCCTCATGTCGGTTTGCCTTTTGAGTTTTCAGTTTTGAGTTTGTGTTGCGGCTGCAAAAATTAATTACGATATCATGATTTACAAAATTAGCCGCAAATGGCGCGGCCTTTTTTTCCTCTGTCTGTCTTTCAGTCCCTTGCTCTCCCTCTCTCTCTCTCTCTCTCTTTCTTTTCTTTGTGGCCAATTCGAGACAGAGGCGTCACATTGAGGGCATGGTCTTGCTTATGTTTTGCTACCCTTTAAACGTTAACCCACCGAATAGTTGATATCTTTAACTTCGACTCATATTTGCCAGTCATACTTAAGAGGCGTCAATTTCACACTACGAGTAGTCAACATGCATATTTAAAAGAATTGATGTTACTCTTAATCCTATTCGTGAACTTGTAAAAAACAAATAACATAATATAAAAACATTCAGCGAAAAAATCATTTTGAATTGTACGAATTCTGCACATGAATAAATACGTAAATAAACACAACAAGCAAAAAGTGCTAAAATGAAGAATAAAATCTTGAATCAAAATTATTTGATGTCCAAGTTGAAATAAGAAAGTTTAATCTTAAATCATGATGAAAATTCTTTAAAAAAATTCTAGATTGCTCATTCTTGAAATTGAAGATTTTAATATTGTTTTAAGAATAGAAAAATCTCAAAATTGATTCTTAAATTGAAATCAAACTTTCTAAAATTTTGATTGTTTAAATTTTATAGAAAGAGAAATTCTTAAATTTGAAAGCATATCGATCTCAAAATAAGATTTTTTAATTTTAATGATTGAAGAGCAAAATCTTAATTTAAGACTTTTTTTTAACCCAAGACTCTTGTTTCGAGATTTTTTTTTGTGATGGAAAAAGTTTTAAATCAAGATTTGCAATTTACTTTTCAATCTTGATTTTATTTGTATAACGTACATAACATATATAAGACAAATTCAATACGTTCTCATTATATAAGTTAGAGATTTGTCACGAATAATATAACTCAGGTATTATGTTACTGTTCTACTTGTTCAATTACATCATAAATCTTTAGATAAATTCATAATTCTTTAAATAAAAAATATACAATGAACGTTAAAAAACATTGCTCTACACAAATTCTGAGCAGCGGAAAATCACTTGGTCATCATTTGAATTAAGTTAATTCAGAGAAATACTGTTTAATTGCAGGCAATGAACGTAATTCAATAAAGACAAAAAAAAAACAAGCAACCAAAAATTGAAGGTAATGAAATTAAAATATAATTTCCATAATAATTTATTTTATTTTGACAATTTTGCGGGTAAACGGCGAAGACTTCTTTCAGGTAAATTGATAACGATAATATCAATCAATCAGAAAGCAAAGAGAAGTTCAAGGCCATTATAAATATGGTGGTAATTAGGTGAAATTGATTAAAAATGCTATATATACATATGTCTATTGTATTTCTGTGAGAGAATGAAAAATGTGTCTTTCAAAATGAGGATTTAATAGGTTCGGTAAAATGGGAATCACGAAACAATATGGCATATGTATGTCGAAATTTTTTATCAAGTTAGAAACCTACAGATATGTCTACTGTAAAGATATAACAAAATTCTAAAATAAAGAAACAAAGAAAGTACATTTTGTATGATCCATGTAAACAATGAGGTATGTAGTTATTTATATGAAATAGAAATTAACATCCTAAGAGTAATTAATTTATTCAATAATAATATGAATTCAAACTGGTAAGATAGCAACTATCGAGTGTGCTCGACTATGAGATACACGGTACCCATTTTGTATAAAAATAAAACAGTACGGTGTTATTCTTATAAATGTACCAAATAATATATAGCATAAATACATATTTGATATATCGATGAAGCACTACATTAGAAATATGTATATCATAGAGGTGAAGATATACGAGATTGTCAGCCAAATCAATTAAGACCCGTTGTGAGTAGGCGTAATTTAGTATTCATTAAATAACTTAAAAATAATGTAGTTATTATTGTTTGTATCAAAATTCAAGACTCCAGCCTCAAAATTATGTTTGTTAATTGATTTTCGTGGCAACAATTTTCAACAAACTTGATCAACGTGCAAGCATATCATCTACATCTGAGAGTCTCAAGGACGGACAGACTAATAGACGGGCATGACTATATCGGCTATTGTATGTTGACTCTGATCAACAATATATAATATACTCATTTTATTCATTTTGCCTGTTACATACATTTCCTGCAAGCACAATGTTATAATACCCATATGGCGGGTATAACAAATATCTAATCGTAGATAATCGTATTAGTAAACAGTATTGTCAGATATATTACTGTATACGCTGTCTAATTGTCGAAGATATTCCTACTGAATTCCAAAATTAGTGATCATGATTACTGATCAGTATGTGCACAAAGTCTACAGCTTTCATAGTTGCTTAGATCTAAGTGGCGATACTGGACACACGGACATCGATTCGGCTATTGATGTTTTAGTATATTTTAGTTTTTTATCAGAATATTCATTTAATATATTCGCGGAGTTATACCGCAATGTTTTGCTTTTATTGAAGGTGAGCAGCGATTGTAAATTTCTTACTTGTTTTAAAAGGCTGACGCCAACAAATTATTAGAACATTGAATCGTAAATAGGTATAAATGGTAAATATGTTACATCTAGCCTTTGAACTGTTAACGCGGCTGCGAAGAACTAACTCAAAAGTTTATTGTTACATAATAGGAGCAAAGATTTTATATCTCGCCAAGTTAATAAGTTAAACAATAAAATGTTTTTCCTCGCTATCTACAAGCTTGTGAAGCCAAGACTCGTGATTGAAAGCGTGTCTTGTGCATAATTCGGAAAGCACACAAATCGAGGGCAATCTAAGCAACAGCATCGCTGGCAAACGCTCAAGTTGTGAGCTTGTGCCAACTAACGCCCACAATTCAAAGCGTTTGCCAAATGATTGCGCTATTTTTATACCCGGTTCCCATGGGGAAGAAGAATATTATAATATTGTGCCTACACGAAATGTATGTAACATTCATCTCCATCTCTATAGAATATATATTCTTCAACATTCTAGATTTTGCATGACAGTCGGATCTTGGGTATACCAAATATAGGTTTTGGTATAATATAGTATTTTTCATGCATTTACTCGTACACTTCTTGTTTGCCTTAGACAATAACGTAATAGTAAGAGAATGTATAAATATATCGATGTACCAAATTCAGCGCTTGTTATAATTTAGTATTTATTTTGGTATTTTTATATTTTGTAGCAGGTATCTTACCTAGGAAAAGAACATAATAGTATATCTATGTACCAAATATATTCCTTGGTATAATTTAGTTTTTTTTTTATGGTATATTTCAATTACTTTTTGGCTTTGATAAAAAATGTGTAGCAGGTATCCCACAGTCGAGCACACTCTATGAATAGAACGTAATGGTATATCTATGTACCAAATACATATAATAATTGGTATAATTTATTTTTATTTTTTTTTTTTGACTTCGATAAAAAAAATGGGCAGCGGGTATCCCAGAGTCGAGCACACTCGACTGTAGCTTTCTCGCTTGTTTTGTTTTCAAAGGAGGGGACTCAAATCATTTGGCAGTCGGCCTACGCAAAGGACACGTTATTGCCATAGCAAACCAGTCGTCCGTCATTCCTGCTCTCAGTCAGTCAGTCAGTTAGTCAGCCTGGCAGTCTGGCAGTTAGTCAGTCTGGCAGCCACATTGATGGACGACACGTAGAAGTCATCAGTGGCGTTCATTAGGTTAGCGAGAGGAGGGGAAAGGAAAATCTCTGTGGCATGCCACAAATTGTGGCCTCATTCATTTTCATAAGCACTAAGCTGCATCGGGAAAGAGAAGAATTTGCTTCTCAGCTTCTCAGCCATTCGCTCAGCTCAGCTCAGCTCAGCTTCCCAGCCGGCAGAAGGGCAATTAATGCGCCCAGAGTGTCCCAGTGAGTAGTTAGTTCACCTGATCGGCCTTGGGCCGTTTCCGCGTGATGCTCCACATACGGCGGCAGTGGCAACTTATTCTTCTTGTGGCTGCAACTTCAAGTGCCGCCATGCAGCTGCCCCGAAAGATTTGTGCACACGCCCCCCCGTGCTGAAAATGGGGGGCCGCAGGCGTTGCCACTGTTACAATTTTGTCGCTTTTGCGCTTTGGTAATTAACATTGTTGCACGACGATGTTGTTGCACGTTGCACAGTTGCACGTTGCATTTGCTCCGCTTTTTGTTTTTGTTTTTTTCTTTTTTGTTTTTTTGTTGTCTTGCGTGCGCGCGCGCGTTTTTATTTCATTTTTGCATATGCCCTTTTTGCGTTTATTAATGTCATCAACGCCTCGAGACACGCCCCGCCCCTGTCCGTCCGTCCGTCCGTCCGTCCGTCCGTCCGTCCGTCCGCCTTTCCGTCCGTCTGACCGCCAGTTGACAACTCAATTGTTTGGGGCCGTCGTCATTAAAATGATTTCTGCAATCGCCTCGACAAAAACACAAAAACAAGTCACCTAACAGCAGCAGCCAAGGGCCAAAAGCAGCAGTAAAAAAATTGGAGCTAATTTGATTAATATGCAACGCACAGAGAGCTTAACCCATCGCCCTCCTCTCTCTCTCTCTCTCTCTCCCTCTCTATTGGTGGCTCCCTAATGATGGGAAGTGCGAATGCGTTTTGGCTCCCAAGCTACTTCTGTTGCCTTTGCTGTTGCTGTTGCTGTTGCGGACGCGGAACCCGCAATTCGCACGACGCGTAATTGCAATTGTAATTAGTGCAAGTGTTCAATGCGGCAACTCGAGCAATCACAAACGTTGCCCTCACCTCCTCTCTCCTCTCTCTTCCCTCTTCATCCTCCTTATTCTGCTGCTGTTGCACGCTGTGGTCTATATCCTGGGCTAGCTTATAGCTGCCACATCCTGTATCCTCAGCCACTTTTCACTCGCTCTCTGCCTCACTCTATAATCTGCAACAGCCTTTGCTCTACGCCCATATCCCATTCACTGCTCCACATCCTCGCAGCACCCAGCACCCAGCACCCAATACCCTACACTCTACTCTCCAGACAGCACACGCTTCACTACTCTACATTGCAATCGCACTCTTCCTGAGCTTGTCTTAACTCTTTGACCTTTTCTACACGATTTATAAATTAAAAATAATTAATTTGACATTTTTCAGCCTAGTGTTCATAGTTTTAGGAATTCGTTTTGTAACGTGATCTTATTTTAAGAACAACATTTTTAAGACGTATGTTCTTGATCTTAGAAACTTTATTCTTAAACTAATTCTTAAAACTATGAACATTGGTCTTAAAAATTGAAAAATTTCGAAAATAAGACCAAAACCACAAAGAAAACTGAAGTCCAGTGTGTTCGATTGTGAGATACCCGCTACCTATTTTGAATAAAAGCAAAACAGCGCAACATTATTCTTAAAATATAGCAAAAATATATTAGAAAAATAGTGAAAATATACATAATGATTTATTAGAATATGCCTAAAATATATCACAAAATACTAAAAATATAGCGGATGGTATATTTGGTATATTAGTATGGTACATCAGTCAATATATATATATCAATACATAGAGTACTAAAGTATACCAGATTGCCAGCCAGGGCAACTGAAATCCCTAGTAAGTAGACGTTTTTATCCATACAAAATAAATAAACTTCTAAAATTTGTATCTCATCGTAACCAAATTTTCAGGAATCATAAAGATAATAGTTATTTATTGTATTTAGAAAAAATTTCGATTCGAAATTTACGATTGTTATTCGTTTTTAATAATTTTGCAGGGGAAGTGAGTGTAGGAAAAATTTGAAACAAACTTGATCAGCGTGCAAGCATGTCGTCGAAAAATTAATATGTCTCTATCTCTTATAGTCTCTGAGATCTTGATGTTCATACTGACGGACGGACGGACAGACAGACAGAAGGACGTGGCTATATCGTCTTCACTGTTGACGCTATTCAAGAATATATGTATGTATATACTTTATAGTGTCAGATATGTCTCATTCTGCCTGTTATATTACCCTTCTTACCTACCTTAAGTCAAAATTGATGCTAAAATGCTAACTAAAGCTTCAGCGATTAGCACAGGGAATGGGAATTAAGAACAATAGATATGTAAGTGCCATACACTAATAGAATTATTACATTTCTGTATTATTCTACATAAATGAGCCTCGACTCTGCTCACGCTATACTCTCCAAGCTGCACTTAGAAGTCTTTACTACGTTTCGTATTTATAAGTAAACATTCTTTGGCACACAGACCTTTAGCTAACTTAAGAATTATTAAAAGAAACACTTAGACTCTCAGTTTTTGAATTACTAAATTAATCGCAATTAATCGATATGTTCTCTAAATGTTTGTCTGTTTTATCTCAACGTTAAGACTAAGCAAGGATTTTGCTCTCTTCACCCAGAGAGAATCTAACGCAATACCTTAACTCTGCATTGAGCCTAGCACCTAATTCGAAAGCTCTAAAATATGTGAGTAGACTGACCCATTCTCCATTCTCCAATCGCAGCAATCGCAGCAATCCCAGCCAGCATCCTTTCACCCTAGACCACATGCGATGCGTGTAAGCCTCAAACAAATCGAGTCTGCTCAAAATTTGCCTAATCCTGGCCACATGCACGGCATCGATTTCACGGCAAAACAACCGCAGGCAAAGCAGAGCAGAGCAGAGCAGAGTCTAGTGCTCCACAGGGACTTGGGAGCTGGTTGCCGGGTTGCTCGGTTACTCGGTTGCATGCAACCAGCTAAGCAGCCCACAAGCTGCTGCAGGTCACAAAGCGACGCGCGCGTCGAGGCTTTGCCACTTCGACACGGACAAATTTCACGCCTCCTTTTTGGCGAAATATGTTTGGGAAAACTGAGAACTGAATGGGAAATCGAAATGCGAAATGGTGGAAGCAACCACCAAACCGAACGAACTGGGCCCAGATTAGGATATGACAAATTTCACGCACCTTCGCAAAGGACTAAGGTGGACGTCGCCAGCGGCTTAGCTTTTGCTCTTGCTCTCTATCTCTCTGAGAGAACGTTGGCCAAAAAAATGTCGAAAAGCCGATAATGAAGTCAAGATTGCAATCGAGCAAAGCGGTTGGTGGTTGAACCAACAACCAACAACCAACAACAGCGGCAGCGGCAGGACGCACTTTAATCAATCGCAACCGATTTGTCGGCTTAACATGTACAACATGACGTAAATAGTGGCAATGTAGCAAAAGGGAATCTTTTTGAGAATGCGAATGGGAATGGCATTGGTTATGGCCTGTGGATGTGGATGTGGATGTGGGCTCGACAAGGACAAGGACACGGCACAAAGCCTTGCAGGGTGTCGGGCATTAAAGTGAGCAATCGACAAGGATTTGTCCCGTCTCTGGAGGCGGCCACAAAGCGCCCTCGTCGTCGAATGAGTAGCGCATTTGTGTTGTTGTGTTTGTGTTTGTGTTTGTGTTTTTGTTATGTTCGGCGGCTTCTTCGGGATTAGCGCCCAGTTTTGTCTGTCTAAAGTGGCCAACTAATAGTTGTTGCTCTTGCTGTTGTCGCGGACAGAGCGTGAGAAGCTGAGGCGGACTTAACAGAGCGTAAAATATAGAAAATAGATGGGAAAAAGCAGCTAGAGAGTTGGGAAATTTGAATAGCATATAGCGAAAGATTGAGAAATACTAAATGAGATGCGTAATAGATAAAAATTGAGTTGAGCAGCTTTTATTATGAAAAAAAAGAACGTAGAAATAATTTTGAGATACAACAGTAATTATTGAAAACTATTTCAAAAGTAGAGAACAATGTATTTTAAAGGTAAACAAATTAATTGTATTTTATTTATACTCGTAATTGATGGTAAATTCTAACACAAAATAAACTAATATATGGAAATAAAATGGAATTTAAATTACTGTAACACAGAAGAGAAATAAATGAAATATCTTAAAATATTTATAGATAAGTATACATTTTATGGAAAATACAATTTTAATTTTAATTTTAATTGAAAATAAAATATATAGAAAGAAAAAAAAACTTATTTAAATAATAAAAGTAATAAATAAATTGATTTTTTAGAATAATTAAAATAAAAATGAATTGTAACTTGACTTAATAATTATTAATTAAGTGGAAAGAATATTATACCGCAAATTAAATTAAATATTAATTTTTCTTTGAGAAAGCTACATAAAAATAAATAGATTGAAAGAAATGTTAATTTAATATTACTTAAACGGAAAAAGAAAAAATGTCATAAAAAATGATAAAAAATGTATTTAAATACAATTTGAAATTACTTAATTAATTGTACATAATTCCCCTCAATTGAATTCCAATGCAATGAATATATAAAAAAAAAAACAAATATATAGTTTAAATTTATAAACAAGTAAGAAAGCTACATACAGTCGAGTGTGCCCAACTATAAAATACTCGATACTCGTTTTCAATAAAACCACATTCTAAAAATGTACCAAATTAGTATATCGGAAAAACATTAATATACACTGAAAACTATATTTGGTATATTGATTTATATTACATTCAAAATATACCATAGAATATAAAATATACCAGAAATCAATACAAATTCTTGAGTTGAGCAGTTTCAAAGAAGATACTGAACATAGCAGATAGCTTTATAAAATAGATGCTTAATCTATGCTAAGCACAACAATTCCAAGCAATATAGCAAAAATATGATATGTGAAAATGAAATAAACATAAATATGGCAAGTCAAATGAATTTCAGTGAGACTGAGATGAAGATAACATGATAAAGATACTGTTATTAAAATATTAACAAATGAAATGGCTGCAGATAAATGCGAGACCAAGTCTGATATGAAGATAAATTCAAGAAAATATGAACTTGGTTGGGCTTATTAAGAGGCAAAGGATGGACACATGAAGATGGACATAAATGCAGATGAAGATATAATGGTTTAAATGCGACTATTATAACTAATCGGAAGTTAGGATCAATTGGCATCGAGAAGAGCAGAGCAGAGCAGAGGAGAGGAGAGGAGAAAGAGCCAACACAACACAACACAACTGACAACCCCTCTTCAATACGCCCCCCTCTCAGAGATGGACCCTTGACAATGGCTCAATTTTTATGCGATTTAGTTGTTGTGATAAGACATTCATCGTCATCGTCGTCGTCGTCGTCTCGTCTCGTGTCGTGTCGTGTCAAACGACACCCTGGACAAGTCGAAATCAAAATGCGAAATCAAATTCCATTGGCAACCCCGAAAGAGCTGAGCTGCTGGAAAGAGCTGGAAATAATTTGAAAATTACTTTTGTGCCAAAGAGGGCAACATTTTTATGAAGGTCGCGTGCGGTTTTTGCGTTCCTCCGATCGTTTGTCGCTGATAAGCCGAAAGAGTGTATAAATCATTCAAATCTCCATATTGTGTTAGTAGTAGAAAAGTCCTTCCTAACCCCCGTAATACGTAATACGCGACACCCTTGAGGGTCTGTCTGTATTTGTATTTGTTGTCTTTGTTCTTGTTCTTGTTCTCTATAAACTTGGGTTTTGCTTTATTGTTTGATAAGTATTTTGATAATATTTTGAGTGCTGTGCGAAAACAATGGGAGTGTATGGAGCGTTTAACACCCCGCTGCGGCTGCAGCCAAACAGGTTTCTCATTATTAAATTGAGATTTATGACAAGACTTGGCCACACTATCTACCCCTCTCTCTCTCACTCTCTCTCTCTCTCTCTCTCACGGGTTGTCCTCCCATTTTAGCCAGCTGGCATTTGGCAGGAAGGCACAGGAAGAGGCAAGAAGGTAAAGGACAGGTAATGAGCACCTTGGCGTGCCAAAATGACAACCTGCGCGCAAATTGGATTACTTCATTGCAACGCGGTCAGATAAGAGACGAGACGTGGCAGCCACAGCAGCAGCCACAGCCAAAGCCACAGCCAAAGCCACAGCAACGGACACAGCAACGGACACAGCAACAGACACAGCAGCAGCAACGTCGGCTAAGATCAAGCCAGCGGCCAAGTTAAAGTCCAACTTAAAGTCCAAGTCGAAAAGGATCTCTCTGCGAAATAAATAAATAAATACAATTTTGCAACCAGGCATTTGGCCGATTGATTTCTCCAGCACGAAAAATGGCAACTGGCAGCAGCAGGAGAAGAAAGGGAGAGAGGGGAGATGAGGAGCGAAGGAGCAGGCAACTCGCTTCGCAGCTCGCAAATTGCCGCATATTTGTTGAGTAATTACGCTTTAACTTGTAATAAAGAAGACAAACAATAAAACGAGGACCTGGCCATGGATCCCAAGCTAAGGATGGAGTTAAGCCATCGCAAAGCAGTGAATCCGAGGCAGAGAGGGGAGCAAGAGGGAAGAGGTGAGGGGCAGACATCTGGCGGCGCGTTCTCAATTGAAAAGCGTGAATAACAAACGTGAACGGGCCGCAAACGCGCAAATTGGCTAAGAAGAAGTCAGTCAGAAGACACGTCTCATCCCAGTGTTGAGCAACTAATTCGATTCGTTTATGCGTAAACGCATATTGTGATTAGACTGAAACTGAAACTGGAACTGAATCCGAAGAGTTTCGTTAATAAGCATTAATATTTGAATTCAAGATTGTTCTAAAGTTAGATACACATAACATGGTATAATCATATTGATATGTATGGTATATAGATGAAATACTCTACAAGTATGTATATAGATTAAGAATAATATGAATTTGAAAACAATGTCGCAATTTATAATTCGTTGTTTACAACATAGTTTAACTATAATGCGACAATATCTTTATCTACTTGCATATTTTTTTCATTACAGCTTCAAGTTTTATGTCAATCTCTAGGCTCTTTTAGATCATATATACATACTATATGCATATATCTATTTCTATATATATCTTCTTGATTCGAACTGATCCATACTTTTGTGTATTTTTTCCTCGATCATTTGCATTTGATCTGCATCGATCTTCGTCTCATGCTGTAGCTTCTTTCATACATTATCTTCCTGTCCTAACACACTTTCGAATTTCCTTCCTCAACCTTTTTTGTAGTTTATATACATTCAATTCTTCCTATTCTTTTCATCTTTTTGGTTTTGTTTACTATTATTGTTGACAACTTTTTCTTATTTTGTATTTTCTGTTTGTCTTTTTCTTTGCCCTCGCTCATCTCTTAAATATTTCATTACCTTCATCAACCAAAGCTTATAAAGATTTCTTTATTTTAACTTGAACTGACGATGATAATACTCGATTACATACTCGATTTATTTTCAGTTCATACCGTTTTTTATTTCTTATTTTACATTTTTTATTTATATTTTCTGTTATATTGTATTTTCAGCTATACTCGTTCAATCTTTTATTTATTTTTTTGTTAGTTCATAGTTTTTTTTAAAGGTTAGAGCTAATTTAATGTATAATAATAATAATCTTAAATAGTATAATATATTATTTATTTTCTCACATAATAATATTTTATTTTCTAGCAACTTTTTCTTCATCTTGTGTTTGCTTCTCATTTTTCTTAATCTCTATTTATTTTCCGATTTATGTTTTTCTTCATCCTTTTTGCCTGCTTTGCTGTAGCTTCTTTTCTCTGTCATCGATTGTTCGCAATAAGGTTGCACGCATGAACCTCATCAGTTTTGTCGACTCTCACAGCTTTGATTCATCAGTTGCTCTCTCGTTCGGTCGCTTTCTCTGTTGCTCTCGCGACTTGCGACTTGCGACTTGCGATTTGCGATTTGCTCTCTTCGCGGTTAAGCACAAAACAAATCTTTGCACTAAGCAGGCAGTGAAGCAAGCCAAAGAGGGAAACGTAGCAACGCTTAATTTGCTGTTGAGGATTGTGAGACGGAAACGGCAAAGGAGTCACTCAGTCCGGCAACGGGCAACGGGCAACGGACAATGGGAGATGAAAGATGGAAGGCTGAAGACTGAAGACTGAAGATGCAAGATGGGAGACCCAACTGGCCGAGAGTCAAAGTCGAACTCGAAGTCGAAACTTGAGAGCTGGCAGATTGGGAGACTGGTTGCTTGGTTGGTTACTTCGACTGGCAAACCATAAAATGCATTATTATGCTAAATGACTATAAAAATCACGTTTACAATCCATTTATGCCTGGGATAATAACCCATCTCTTTTGAGCAGCGGCAGCGGCAGCGGCGGCGGCGCAAGGAAGAAGCTGCTACGATGCATCGTAGCCATATACACTTTTGGGCCAGTTCTCAGTGCTCGATAGTTGTCCAAAGAGCGGAGAGCAGAGAAGCGCAGAGAAGAGAGAGTGAAACCCTGAAAGGCAGCATTTGTTTACGCCGCGAATAATTGAGTTATCTGATCCCTGCTAGCCACAAGACAGACACGAAACATGGCAACAGAACACAACTCAGAACAGAGCTCGGAATGAAAGAGACAGCCTCTAAATGGGGGCCCAGAGCAAACGAGACTCTAGCCCAACTCTAGCTGGGAGGAGGATGTTGCAATGCAATGCAATGCAATGCAATGCAATGCGACCGCGACTGCGACCGCGGCGGCGGCGGCAGCGTTGCATGCGGCATGCTGCATGTTGCATGTTTGGCAGCAGGTAGGTGTGGCCGGCCTACGTAGCAAATTGCTGGGGCGCATTAGAAGGCAACAACGCCCAGTTGAAGTCGCAAGTTGCCTGTCCAAGACTTTGGCTCGCTCCCAGTTGGTAATGACTTTATTTGGTTGCTGCGTTAATGGGGCCCTGCTTCGGTCGCTGTCGCTGTCGACGCTGACGCTGACGTCAACGCAGGCAGCGCAAATTGAAAGCGCATTTCAAAATTTTTCACACCTGAAAATTGTTTCGTTTCAAGATGTTTTTTTTTTTTGACAGACGCTCGCTCGCCACAGGGAAGGGAAGGGAAGGTAAGGGAAAGAGGAAGGGGAAGGGGAAGGGGGCGGGGTGAGCTGGGCAAGTGGCAAGTGCAGCGAATTTCATGCGGCCTGGAAACACTTTTCACGTAGCGCCGCTGACGTCGCTGCAGCCAAAGCCAAAAGGTGCCGACCGTCGGCTGCAATTAATCAAAATTTAATTTCAAAAAAGCGACGTCGACAGCGGCAGCGACGGCGACGGCGACGGCCACGGCGACTGCGAAGGCGACTGTTGACTGCACTTGAAGCAGCCGAAAAAATTGAAAAGGCTAAAGAGAAAACTGGCAAAAGAAAATGTAATTAATCACCAGGCGTTTGTTGTAGCTGCTCAAGTTGTTGTTGTTGTTGTGCAAGTTGTTGTTGTTATTCGCCGCTTCTTGTCTCGTTGTTGGGAACAAAATGAAAAGCCGCAGAAGCAACAAAAGCATCGAGACAAATAACGCCAGCCACATCATTGAAAAGGCGCTCCCCCTCCCAACTCCTAACTCCCCTCCCTTTTCCCCTTTCCCCTTTCCCACCTTCGCTTTTATCGAGTGAGTGGAAACCGTTAGCAGAGCATAATACTTTATTGACTTGATATGCGTTCGCTCGCATCGAAAGCCAAAATAATCATAATCACATAATTCAGAGCAGCAAACAAAGGCAATTAAATACGTACTTATGACTGCATCTGATTCGATTATTCCAATAATGATACTCTTCATAAAATATCCATTTCTATTATGCAGTTGTTTTTTCCTTCTCCTTTCTTCTCTTCTCTTCTCTTTTCTTTCTTTTGTTAAGTTCGTGATGCATTCCTCACTTATTATTATGCAAATTCTGTTGTTCTTCCGTTTGCTGCATGTTTGTTTCATTTCAGCTGAGAAATTTCACTTATTCTGAACAAAAACAAGAATATTATATTATTTCGATATTAATGTACGTATTACCATATTAACTTCTTTTTTCCCATATACGTGTATTTTGAACCTTCAGATGCATTTTTTATTATTGTTTTGTTGCTGCCATTTAAATTAAATATTATATACAATTTAATGATTTGTAGAAAAACTTTGTAAAATATATAGGATAATAAAAAATATGTTCACGTGGAGTACATTTAAAAAATAAGAAACCCCAAAAATACTCACTTTATTTTCAAAAAAGAAATAAAACAATCATCACTCCTAGATGGCGCTGTTGTCCGTTTTATGAAGTTGCAAGACACGCAACAATTACAACAGATGGCGCTGTCAACGCAACAGCAATTGCTAATCCAACGTATAAGATCAAACTCTTATACGCTGCCATTACGTGTAGAAGACGAATAAAACATAAGCGTAGCAACAATTTCGTTTAATTTTTATTATTAAAAATTTGTTATATTGCCTTTCCATTGCTCATTTGCTGTGACCATTCATTATTTTTTATTTTTTTTTTTAATTTTTCTGGTCATTTTGTTATTGTTTTTATTGTATTTTGTTTCTGTTTTTATAATTAATTTTGTATTTTGTTCTATTGCTTTATTCATTTCCATAGACAGGGAAACACACTATGCATCGCGTAGAATGTAACAAAATTGAAAGGGTTTCTCAAATTTGTTGCACAGTGTATTTTATTTTGCATTTGTTGTGTATTTCGCTGTTTTGTTTGTTTGTTGTTTGGCTTAAAAAGGAAACATGATTCGGTTTTTGCTTGTTGTTCACATTTGCATGTATGACAGACAGACATATATATATATTAATTATAAATTTATCAAAATAAATATTTACAACATTTTTGGGATAGTTCAATACAATACAAAATAAAATTAAAAACAAGTATGAAAAATAAAATGTGGGATACAAAAAAAAAAGTCGAAATGAGCCTAAAACATAAATAACAAATAAGTACAAAACAAATATGGTTTAACAATCGATCCGTAAATTAATTAATTCATAAAAATCAATGTACATATTGCGTTTGGCAAGCGAATTCTCGTCGTTTGCAACAGCCATCCACATTCCGCTCCTAATTCTTCAACTAATTAAATACATAATAATTATATTTCATATATAATTCATAAATACCATCAACATTTATGCTTTTGCTATCTGATCTTTCACATTGTTTTTACTTCTTTTCAATATCAATATGCATATTGCGCAAACACTTCGTTTCCTGTCGATTTCATTAACTTAACTTGTTTTTATAAGTTTTATGGGTTTTTTTGCTGCCAAGACTTTCCACTCTGAGCACGATTTTCTGTATTTATATTGAGAGCGATGTATCGATGAAGATTGTAATTACAACACAAAAATTCAATATCAATTTGTGTGAACAAGGAGCGACAAATATTTGTTGAGCAATTTCTGTTTGTTCTTGAGTATTTCTCATCATCATCATCATCTTCATGATCAGACCATAATTTGCAAAAGATTCATAAATTACATAAACTAACAGTATATGTGTAGATAGACAATTATGTTTCATGTTATGTGTTGCTTCGTTGTATCGTTGATTATTCCTTGAGCAAATTGAAAACTTTTAACAAACCGCTTAACATACAAAATTGAAGCATTTGCAAATTCAGAAAAACACTCTCTACAATCTTAAACTTATCTTATAATAATACATCCATCTCGTTCTTTTTCATGTTCTCCTTGTTTCTCTTTCTCTCTCTCTCTTCCTATCTGCACATTAGATTTTTGTTTTTTTTCGTATGTGGGGAAATCACAGCTAAAAGGCAAGCATTAAAGTTATACAATTCTAGAATTTCATCTCGCTCAAAATGTCGTGCACAAAGTGTAGAGCTGGCTGTGTGTTTGTTGTCATTTGTTATCTATTAGATTTCGTTATTAGTTATGCATAATTATATACATCTATTGTTTATTTGTGTTGTGTTGCTATTGTTTGTTGTTGGTTTTGTCGTTGTTTTTACTTGACTACGCATAATCCATATCAATTTATATAATATTTTCTTTTGTTTTTCGTTTTCGTTTACGTTTTTGTGTTTTGTTTTTTTTTTTTTTTTTTGCGTTTACTTTTCATTAATTAGTTAATATTTATAGTATAGCACCGAGTACAAAAAATTATCAATAAACAGAGTTTTGAATTTTGTTTTTTCTTTTTCTTTGTCGTGTTTGTTTTTGGTTTTTTTTTTTTCTTAACAACTCTTTGCTGCATTGCTTTGCATTCTTGTTCTTTCCGCGAACGTTTTAAATGCCATTGCTCTTGCTGTTTGCTGTATCATTTGTTTATCTGTTTTTGTTTGTTTTAAATTCTACTACTTATATAATGTAATAATTTCTGTTTGCTTTCGCTTATGTCGACGCAGCATACTGTTCCTGTTCGTGTCCCAAATTAATTATCATCCTCCATTCATTCACCGAATTTTACATGGATCCATCGCCAGAAATCTATCAAGAGATACGAGTATTAGTTTAAAGTAGTTTACGTGGATAAGCAGCTTGCCACTGCACACTCACCTGCGAGTGAGAACTATCGCTCTCCACCTGCTCGGAGTAGCAATGCTTATAGTTAAGATAGTCTAGAAGTCTTCTGGGTAATGGCAATGTCTGTATTAGATCTTTTCGTATAACCGCCTTTAGTATAACAAATCTGGAAGCAGAAAATATATATGAGTTTCAACATATTCTGAGCTGCACTTCACTTCATTCAACTCACCTGCACATATGCTGCAAGCTTTGTACATGCTTAAATCTAGATACGGGATTGGTTAATTGCACACGCATTGGTCCATGCTCTGGCCGACGATGCAGAAAGAATAAATATCTGCAAAAAGAGTTGTTCCCAATATCAATTCAATTCGATGCGAACCAAGAAGTTCAGCTTTTAATTCGTTTACCTGCCGCTACGCGAATGCTCGACGGCCTTCTCAATGAACTCGGTTATAGTTTGGGATTTGAACTTGGCATACGAACCAAACGAGAATGTGCCTGTGGAACGAAAGGAAGAGAAAGCAAGGTCAATAAGTTAGCCAGACACAAGACAAGACTGATCACTATCAAAGAAATCTTTACAAAGCTATGTCAGAAGAAGTTGAGCTACACATTTGGTAGCTATTCTCTTTCTCTTTGCACTCTTATCAAATTAGTTTCTCGATTTTGAATCTATTCTCAATAAAAAATACAGAAATACAGAATGTACGAATATTACGAATAGTCTAACGTATATTACTAACAAATTAGGTTCATAATTTCGGTTTAAGCATATACATGAAGACATACCGTTTTAGCCTAAAACTATCTCCTTAAATTCGGAAATTATTTATAGATCATAAAACCGCATCTACACGGGCAAAATTTGAAATATCGTTATTCTGTCATTATTGCTTTTTGTCCTCATTCATGGTTTTTCCAAGTCAGAGACCCAAAAATGTTTTTCGATGCGTTTGTAATAGATATCCGAGCTTTTTCATCTCTGTCGTTTGCAGTCAAAAATTGTGCAATTAGAAAATAATAATTTTGGCAAAAACGCAATCTAAACATATTGTTTTAATATTTGAAGAAGCTTGTTGATCGAAACAAAATTACTGTCATGTTGCGGAAAGTCTCTAGGACCCAAAACATGAAACCCACACCAAAAAAAAAGTTTTTGTTAGCTTCTTGTTGCTTTTATAAGGTCTAGGCTGTCCAAGATTTTTGTCCTATAAATCTCAATCCCAGCAAACGAGATAAGGAAAGCAAAAGAGATTAATTTGTTTTATAATTGGGCACTAGAGGGTTAAATCTGCGTAAATGCACTGCGTTGAACCGTGTGACAAAAAAATAACCCATTAAATATTGTAGAAGATATGGAAATTAATCGTATTTAGATATTAAAAGATGCCCTCTACACCACAAGAGAGAGTCCATTCAATACTAAATTTGAAGGGTTCCTCTAAAATTGGGAGTTCCGTGAAAGACAATAAATGTTGATAAGCTAGGTCTTAGGATTTTAAGGAATAAACGTCAGTTGTCGAACAGAATGCACCCGAGTCGTTGTGTCTATACAACTCAGTTAATTTGTCAATTATTTATGTTCACAACTTTTCATTCCGTAGACAGATGATTACGACTCACCCTGGTCCTGTTCGATGCGCACATGGCGCACGCAGTTGTTTAGCTTGAAGCTCAACGAGAATATGTAATGATCATCGGAGCTGTCGCGCACTATGAACGATCCATCCGGCTCATTGGAGAGCACCTTCTCGGCCGCCTCACTGGACAGTGGACCCCAGTACCAGCCATACTGAAAATGGGAGAAGTGAAGAGTTTAACAACGAGTAACGAGTAACGAGTGACAAATTATCGAATTGCAAACTTACGTCCTTGACCTTCTCAATACTGGAGGTAAACTGCAGCGCACGCGGCTCTTGGGCAACGTTGCTTTTCTTTGGATCCTCAGTCTCCGTTTCGGCGGCATCAATGGCATAAGCTGCAAATGTTATTGCAAAATATAGAATTAGTTTCCGATGCATGGATGGATATGGATTTGCATGCACTCACCCTTTTTTGGCAATGGCGGCAAGGCGCGCGATTGAAACTTTTTGCGCAGATCGGCATTCGTTTCGTTGCGCTGCTCTGCATCGACATCTGTGGCATTTGCCGCACAACCGGCGGGCGTTGACGACGACGTCGACGATGAGGCAGCTGCCAATGCTGCTGCTGACGCGGCAGCTGCTGTCACATTGGCTGCTGCAGTTGTCGCACTGCTCGCATTGCTGCGATTGCAATTGCGATTGTGATTGCTGCTGCGGCGAAAGCGAAAAATGCTGCAAAACTTTTGCTTCAGATTCAGCGAGAACTGCGATTTCTTCTCCGTGTGCAGCACGTGCTTGTTGTTCGTCTGCTGCTCGCTTGGGGCAAGCAGCTTGTCCGATGAGGTGGGCAATGCGGCTGCAGGCGTCTGTTGTTGTTGCTGCTGCTGCTGTTGTTGGGCGTAATTGTTGCTGCTGCTGCTGCTGTTGTTGATGTTATTGATGTTGTTGTTGTTGTTATTGTTGAGCTTATCATTGTCAATGTTGTGCTGTTTGTTCTGCTTGCTCAGATATTTGGCGCTGCTCTCGCCACTATTTGCCCCACCACCGACACCGCCACCTGCTCCGCTGGTTCGTGTGGTGCCGATGCTGCTGCGCGTGCGTGCCGTCGTTGTGGTCGTGTTTGTTGTGCTTGTCGCACTCGTCGACACGCTCCAGATCGTCTCGTTGCTCGACTTGACGCCCATCCCCTTTGTTGCCTTTGTTGTTGTCGCTCCTCCACCTCCACCTCCACCTCCTCCTCCGCCGACGCCACCGCCACTTGCAGCACCACTGCACCAAGAGGATTTGCCAGCATCCGAGTAGAGTGTGTGATAGAACTGCTTCACCTCGTCCAGCGTCATGTGCAGCGGTTCCGTCTCACTCTGCATCACAGGCGTACGATATTTGCCATGCTTGCCACCGCCACCGCCGCCTCCTCCTCCTCCTCCTCCACCGCCACCGCCACCGCAATCGTCGCTCGTCTCGGCCGCCGTCGTCGTGGTCGCCGCACCCGAAGCATAGCGTTGCTTGCGTTTATTGCGCTTGTTGCGTCTACTCGCTGCCTTGTGGTAAGCCGGCTGCTGTTTGCTTCCAACTCCATTCAACTCCAGTTGCTGCTGCTGCTGCTGCTGCTGTTCGAGCTTCTGCTTGTCGAGCAACTGCTGCTTCTCGAGCAGCTGCTGCTGCTGCTCAATCATGTCGACGGGAAAGGCATAGATATCCGAATCGATGGGCACATTATAGAAATCGGAGATCTCACGCGTGAATAGCGCATCGTGCGACATCGCTTGCGTTATAAAGATCGAATCATCCGGCTTATTGGCCGACGACACGTTCAGCGAATTGTGCGAACTGCTCAGGCGACTGTTGAGCGAGTTGCGCGAATTGGGACGCTGGCCATGATGATGCTGATGATGGTGATGATGGTGGTGGCCATAGTGCTGATGCGGATGGTGATTGTAGTGCGAATGATAGTGACAGTGGCTCGTGTGACCCAGCGGACTGTAAAGCAGCTGTCTCCGCTGCAAGCTGCTGTTGTTATCCGTTTGTTGTTGCTGCTGCTGCTGCTGCTGAGTCTGCGTCTGAGTCTGAGTCTGGGATTGCCGACTGCGCGCTCCGTAGTACAGATCGTAGTCGTGAATCTCCGAGAGACCAGCGCTGTTGAAACGCTGCTGTGCAGCCGCCGCCTTCGCACTGGCAATGCTATCCTGCTCCGTGGGTATGGCCTTAAAGTAGCGCGTGTGATCCTGATAGTAGGGACACAGCGTCTGCTTAATCTTAATGATCGAAACGGGCGGCGGCGGTGATGGCAACGATGGCGAACAACTGCTCTGCTCCGAGGCCTCGGCCTCCTCCTCCTCTTCCTCCTCATCCTCGTCATCGTCTTCGTCCTCATCGAGCAGATCAATGCTGTTGCCCAGCGAGCTGCTTATGATATTATTGGGCTCATCGTAAATGTTATCCGTATGGCTATTGAGTATCGAATCACTTGAGTACAGATGCTTATTGAGGGCATACGATTCCTTGAGCGTACGCTCAGCGCCGCACAGCAATTGTGTGGTTGCCGCATTGCTGCTGCCGCCGCCGCCTCCGCCGTGGTTGCTGCTGCTGTTGCCACCTGGCAACATTGTTGCTGCTGTTGTTGTTGCTGCTCCTGCTGCTGTCGCTGTGATTGTGCTGTGGTTGTGGTTGCTGTTGTAGTTGCTGTTGTGGTTGCTACTGCTGCCGCCGTTGTCTTGACAGCTGGGCTTGGCCAGCAACAGCATCAGCTCCTGGCTGTTGGCCGCCGCAGCAGCACCACTGACCATGGTCACATCATCCTTCAGATGCTCGAACGATGATTGCGACGATGTCCAACGGCGCAGGCTATTCACAATGTTCTTCGAGATGGAACGCACCAGCGTGGTCTGTGGCGAATCCTGGAATTCGGGCGGCGGATCAATGGGTGCCAAAGGACCCTTTTTCAGTGTGTTAAAGTTCTCGGCACTCATGCCGCCCTCCGAGCAATTGTCCAGTGAATCGAATTGCGACACCTCGCCATCGCTTTCCACCATCTAGAATAAGTTGGTGAATAATTAGTTAGTTAGAGGAATAAGGATCAACAAACAGAGTCGCTCACCTCGATTTCAAACTTGCACATGCCAATGCGATAGGAGTCGCCGCTGGAAATGGAACTGTTGGTGGTCAAAGGGACGCCGCTGTCATCGCTCAGCGATGCCGCCGCATTCAGTTCGATGCTGTTGGCGCTGACGAGTTCGTGGTCACGTGGCGTTGCAGCTGCAGCTCCCGTTGCTGCCCCCGTTGGTGGCATCATGCTGCTAAAGCTATCGCTGCTGCAAATGCCAACTGCAGTTGTGCTGCTTGAACCCGTTGAACCATTGCAGCAGAGTTGGATCGCATTTTGATTCCCATTCGAGTTGTTGCTGTTGCTGTTGCTGTTACTGTTGCTCTCCTTAAGCTTAATGGACGATTCCATGTTCTGTATCTAGATGTGTGTGTGTGTGTGTGTGTGTGTGTGCTGCAAATTGAAAACGTATCGCAAATTAATTGATGGATCACATGCACAAAACCGGTTTGCAAGCGAACCGGTTCAAATGGCAAAGTGTGTGTTATGAATGATAAGTTGATTAATTGATTGATTAATTGATGACACACATCGACATTGCAACGCAGTGTGTGCGGCACACATCACATGACCTTTGGGTGCGGCGAAGTTGCCACTACTGCTGCTGCTGCTGCTGTTGCAAAGACGATTGCAAGCGAATGCAACGAATTGAAGGTCAATGACAGTTGCGTGCGCCTCAATTTACCACCCCACCCTCCTCCTCCACCTCCTCATCCGCCCACACTCAGCACAAGAGCCCCAAAAACCGAACCACAACGAAGCGAACCGAACTGAACTGAAGTGAACCGTTTCGTTCAGCATTTTGCTTGTGCGCAGAAATTGCTTGGCGAATTTTTTAGTAGTAGATTTTGGGCGTAGATTTTTTGCTACATTTTTAACCAACAAAAAAAGGTAAAGCAAAGAATGCGCTGAAAATGCACACATATAAAACACACACACACACACACTTGCACGCACACTGTCATGCACCCACACACTCTCACCTGCATACACCCACACAGTTACACACAGTAGCGTATACCAACACAAGACCAAAACATTTGAGTGCGTAAAAAATGCTGCGCTGTTGTGTAGTACGCTAACTCACACATACACACGGGACAACACACACACGCACACACACACACTTATACACATGCAGCACCGCCCCAAAAGGAGTAGCCGGGAAATGCGACGCTGCTGCGCTGCTCGCTGCCACTGCCGACGTCGCAGTCATCATAGCTTTCGTAGTAAGTCGTGCGCCTGTAGTAATTTTTTTTTTGATGCCGCTGCCGCTATTTTAATGCGAATACGACGTCGACTGCGAATGCAATTCGCTTTATGTATGTATGTGTGTGGAAGCGAGAAGGCACGATAGTGATAACAAATATTCTTATTAGAATTTTTGTCACTTTGTATATACACAACTTGGGCACCCATATACTTGCATACACACACACACACTTACGAAGGGGGGCTTATGTGTATGTTGGAAGCGACGCAGCGGCCGCGGGATAGAGGCAGCGACAGTAGCTGACATGCACGTAACACCTTTGCTTAATTTAATTATTGCTCTCCTGGCTCTCGCGTACTCACTGCCAGACACTAATACACACGCACTCATGCACCACACATATATGTATGTACATTTTTACATTTCTACGTGTGTCGCACACTTTTACACACAAACACACACACATACGCACACTATCAAACACACAGTCGTACAGATAAAATGCATTAGCATTCATTACAATTCCACGGCGCATACAATTTTCATTGCACTTGCCTTGCTCTTCTGGCTTGTGGCTCTCTTTTGAGCCTCGGCTGGCTGACTGGTTGGTGTTTTCTCTCTCTCTCTCTCACACCCAACGCCTACAGATCGCACTTTTTGCTTAACACACGCACTTTGTTAATAACACACATATTGATTATTGCTTGCATTTGCACACATTGCAATTGTTTTTCGGCTGCTGCTTTCAATTTCAGCATTATATTTTATTTGTCCAAAAACTCCCGACGTCGTTTCAGCGTCGTTTCCAGCAGCGTGACCGCAAACTGAAAATTTTCTACTTGCTATTTAATACCACAAAATATACCATTCATATACCACTGCCCTAACTATTGAGCTGGCTACACTTTATATGCAGTCACAAAAGCTGAATTATTTTAAAAGCTTTTTTGATGCTTCTTTTGTAAAAACCATAAATAAAATAATTAGCAACAAGATTTTTAAATTAAAATAACAATCTCTGTGTACAATTACCTATTATTTTGCAAGGACTGTAAATAATAATTAACTTATAGCATTATAATATAAAGTAAAAAAGCTTTTAATTATAGATCGAGTAGATACCTCAATGTATTATTTTGTATAACCTATTCTATTTTATTATTGTATTAATTTATAAGCTAAAAATAGTACAAAATTAAATATAAAGTAATAGCAAAAATACCATTAATGGAGGCTCTAGTACCAGTGTTACCCCAATTGCTAGTGATCGATAACATTTGTTTTGAAGATGTAATTTTAAAAAGTTTATTCTGAACATTTCAATTTGTTTAATGCAAACACAATCAACTTATTTACTACAAGCCCATGGCTCCTATTTTCTTCTCTCATTTAAATGCAATCCTGATTCTGAGCGAGTGAGGAAAGGAATCCCAACGATTCAACATTCTAGGGCATCATACGCAAGGCACCATCCAGGCGAATAACTTCGCCATTGAGTAGCGGATTCTCGTAGATGGCCTGCACCAGCTGAGCATACTCGCTGGGCTCGCCCAGACGCTGTGGGAACGGTATCGACTTGGCCAGGAACGTGCGCACCTTCTCTGGCAACGCAGCCAACATGGGAGTGTTGAACAGACCCGGCGCAATCGTGCAAATGCGAATGCCCTGAGTGCTCAGATCCCGAGCAATGGGCAGCGTCATGCCCACCACAGCAGCCTTGGAGGCGGAGTAGGCAGCTTGGCCAATCTGTCCATCGAAAGCAGCAACGGAGGCGGTGTTAACGATGACACCACGTTGACCATCCTGATTGGGGGCATTGGCGCCCATCAGACCAGCGGACAGGCGAATCACATTGAATGTGCCCACGGTATTAATGTTGATCACACGCTGGAAATCCTCCAGTTTATGGGCGACATTCTTGTTGAAGTTAAATGTCTTGACAGCCGTTGCTGTGCCGGCACAATTCACCGTCAAATCGAGGCGACCAAACTTATCCTTGGCCGTCTGCAGCGCTGCACTCACATCCTGCTCAGAGGTGACGTCAACGGGCACAAAGACTACTTTGTCTCCCAGTTCCTTGGCCACTTCGTTGCCCTTGGATGAGGGAAGATCGGCGAGCACAACGCTGGCTCCTTGCTTCGCCAGACGCTCAGCTGTGGCACGGCCCAGGCCTGAGGCACCGCCAGTCACAAGAGAGACAACGTTCTGGGGGGTGAGAGAGAGGGGGAAGGTTGTGTAATAACAATAATTTTGCATGTACGGTACAAGGTACAAAGACAGAGAGAGAGACAAACAAGACACAGTTATTCTTAGCAGACATTCCAATTGGACTTTGTACCCCCAACGAATTGTCCACAATTATTATCAGCACTCGTAGTAAAAACAAACAATGCTTCAGCCAGTTCAATGTACTATGTACTTACTTTGATCATAATGCTGCTTGTGGGTTAAATCAAATAAAATGAAATGACTAAAAACAACTGATTGAACAACTGTGAACTGGAAGAAAGCTGCAAGAGACTGCACGAAAACACCGGTTGCTGTTTTTGCCGCTAGAGTGACGACTTGCTGTAACGCGGCTGGTCATACTGCTGGCGTCGAGGGCTACAGCACAGTAAATAATAAGCCGTTACGTTACGCAGCATTACGACGCCACGTAACTACTGCACGTCACATGTATTTTTATTTAAATCTGTCATAAGCCTACAATATAAGCCCTTCAGCAAAGCTGAGTATCATATGAAGTATATATTTTAGGTACTCTACTTAAAAAAATGATAGCTTCTTAATACCAAGTCAATTGGCAATAACTAATAAATAAATAGTAGTAGTTGTCGAAAAGTAAATTGATAAATCACTGTTACAATAACTTTAAGTGAGAATTACCGAGTTTTAAGTAAAATTCGTATATATGCCAGTGTTTTCATTTTATTAATATTTATTTTTAAGATAACGACCGCTCAAAGCAAATTATGACAGTAGCTGACTTTAGTATATTTTTACATATAAATCTAAAATTATGCATGCGGTCACACTGGCTGCAGTAAACAGCTGTGAATTGATCCTATTCGCAGTGTTATTTATCCGAAATTTTACCGTTGTTCATTAATATAGTTTTTGGTTCTATGAGACGCAAGAGGAAACGCTTTAAATTGGAAAAATGGAAAGAAAATTACAAGCTAACGCTAATGACGTGAAAAGAACATCAGATAAAGCCAGTGATGATGATAAAATTCAAAATCTTATAATCATCAATATGCGTCAACGTCAATGTAAGTGAAGTCGTTAAGAAAACAAACAATTCCATTAGTTAAACATCATGTTTTTAGCACGTCGCTTCGAAGCACCAGCTCAGGAACGTCTCGAGCGTCTGCAGTTGAAGCTCAAAAGTGGTCGCATCACTAAGGAGAAACATGTCCCCAAAAGACCCACAAGAAGCGCCACTAGCTCCGGATCCAGCAACCACATGGAACGCAATACTGGCAAGTCCAGTTCATCGCTGCGTAATTTATTGTTAAGCGAAAGTTTGCAATGCGCTGTTGCTACATCACCTTCCCCAAGCAGCAGCTCCAATTCTCGTCGCTCGTTGCCAACGAATCCATTTGCCAAGTCAACTGAGAGCAACAGAATCACCGAAAGCAGCGGCGGCATAAGAAGTGCATGGGCCAAGCCCAAGGCGCTGATTGATGCCAGCAATAGGCTGCACCACAATCGTCCTCTTATAAGCGGTAAATACCCGATTTAATAATCAAATACACGAAGGGAAAAATAAGATTACAAGTCCCTATAGCCATCGCAGTCTAACCATTTTCTTTTAAATTTGCACATATGTAGTTAAATTTTCTTTTTAGAAATTAAGATCTTAGTGCTGTGTTTTATACATTATTAGCGATAATATTAATTCTGAAAATGTTCTTGCAATCGGTTAAGAAACTAAAAAAGCTTTAGACTGCAGTTGCAGTGTATTATTTGTTAATGTATTCTTAACAGTCTTAGATATTCTGCTCATTTTTTGAATATTATCTTCACCATAATTTTTTTCGAGCACTCCGAATAATCACCTGGTAACAATTGTTTTTTTGTGTATTCTTATGCCACAGCCAACTGCCGTCTAGCTTTGCTACGATCATCGCTACAGGAGACGCAACGCAACGATAACGACAATAATAATAACAATGTGCTGCCAAATAACGCAATGACCGATGATGATGAACCCATGGAAATTGAATCCATGGATATAGATCCAGAGCCGGAGGAGGAGCAGTCAGCAGTCGTTGATGATAATTATGAGGTTAGATTTAACTAGCTTCCTCGATTTTACCACTTAACTAATCACTCTATTTTTGGCACTTTAGAAACCCAAACTGGATAATGCGGTTGCGGATGTTGTGGACAAGAAAGCTAGTGAAGAGCTGCCCAAGCGAATGGTTGATCACATGTACTACGTGCTGGACACTAATATACTTATGGAGAATCTATCGTTTGTCGACGATCTCAGTCATTTGGCGTTGGGCGATAGCAAAGGCAGCATGCTCTTTATACCGTATGTTGTCATTAAGGAGCTGGACAGGATCAAGGATAGACGTAGCGAGGATGACGCAAGCAAGCGTTCGGCTGCCAGAAAAGCTATACGTTATCTCAACGATAAGTTCGACAAAAGTCTAAGAATTCAGGGTATATAGCTCAGTTATACATATGTAGATATCAAGTAATCAAGTAACATCTTTATTATTTTGTCTTTCATCTAGGTCAATCTGCGGTGGAGGATGCAGAGCACCTGATTGAGGTTGATGGTGGAGATGATAGCGTTGTGAATTGCTGCGTCCAGCTAAGCGCTCAAGTGCCGAAGTTGACGCTGCTCACCAACGATGCCAATTTGCGACTCAAAGCAAAGACATCGTCAATCGCAGTTGCCTCGAGCTCAGATTTATTAAGTCGATATCACAAGGACTTTGGCGGCTTGCAGTCATAACAAATAATGTGCTATTGTTTGAGACTAAGACTGCATCTGTGATACGATGTTTTTTTCAGATGGAAGTTGAGAGTGAGACAGGCAGACAGAGAGAGAGAGAGAGTGTAGATACAGACAGAAAGAGAGAGATGGAGTGAATAAACCATTGCACCGCGGCCAATATGAAGTACAATCGCATCTGATCAAACAGCATACATACATAGAGTATATGTTATATAGAAATGTATTTTGAAAGACATCACTCTAAATTGTATATAAAAGTTTACTATTATCATAGTTACCCTCCCTTACCCAAATGTAAATACACACTTACATTTCCATAAAGATCAAGCAGTCAAATCGTAGGCTGAATTATAAGCTACGACGTTTATATTGTACATAATATAATACGATACATATTTGCATTTTGATAAGCCACCAAATGCCCAACTTTTCTAGGGTCCCAGAAGATTGTTAACATTGTTGCGGTGGCAAATTAATTGTAACAAAAATAAAGCAATATAAATATGTTATTAAGCGAATTACTGTATAGAAATGGAGGCTTATTTGTTGTCCAGATATTTAAGCAGTTTATTCTACAAGACGAATGGACATAGTTTTGTCTCTACGATTCAAGTAGAGTATTTGCAGTGCGTTGTGCTTGCTACGCTGTGAAATCTTTGTCATTTCTTTTGTATTTCCTATTGTTTAATTTTAATTAAGAGCAAACCGGAGACGCCGCATACTGCCAGCGACTTTGGCAGCCTTATCGAAGGGTAAATAACATTTTTGGGAAACGTTTTGGTGCCGCTTCCTCTGGCCAACTCTGGATGCAGTTCGTCGCCATTCAAAGCGCACTGAACGCTCGTGTGGTGCGGTGGTGTTTTCAATTCAAACGATAGTATAAAATAAAGTTAAGAGGAAAGCGAGTTTCTTTCTGGGTGACAGCGACAACTTTATTGCCTGGCACAATCGACTTAAGCTATATAAAAATTGTATGTATATGAACTAGTAGATGTATATATATGATTTATATATAGATAAGTATTAATATTATTATGTCTCTATATAGTATATATATGCCAAACTGGCGAGTTGAAGTTTTAAAGTGATTATTATGATTCTGCTGTTTTTTTCTGTTTCTGTTTTGTTTGTTTTATACACATTGCAATTGCAAACTGATATCGGTCCATTTATCGTTGTGACGCTCCCACTGCTGCAGCTGTTGCTGCCACAACAGTGCCGCCCGATGCAGCGCCATTAATTGACGCCAGCTCCAGGCCAAGCTCCTGTCCTACAACTTGCCATCGACGCCGGCGCCTCCAGCGCCCAAGAGCTGCATGCGCTCCAGCTGTTCGGCAAGCGAACGCTGCTCGTTGGTTAGCCGCAATATCTCCTGCTTCTCCTCGCTGGTGTGTCCCTTGCGCTTCGCACGGTACTGCAGCATCCGCTTGTAGCACTCGAGGATCTCTTGATCAATCGTGTCCAGCTTACGCTTCAGTTCAATGCGTTTGATCTCCTCGCTGGCAGCGGCACGCAAACGCTTCAACTCTTCGCTGTTGAATTGCGCCACTGTGCTTATTTCCGCCGTGACCCGTTTGATCTCCAGCATCACTTCGTCCACATCGTCGTGGGCAGCAGCGGCAGCGGCCAGCTCATTGGCATCCAACAGTCCGCTGTCGACGAGCTCCTTTTTCAGGCGCTGCTCAATGCCCACGCCATGCTTGAGCAGCGCCAGCGAACGGAAATTGCTCGAGCTGTGGGTGTTCTCATTGCTGCTGCTGTTGCTGCTGTGCTCACCAATGGCCGCCTGTTCGCTGGGCAGCGATTCATCCATCAGCGCTGAGACCAAACGTTGTGTCAACGGTCCCGTGATGCTCTCCTGCAGCATGCCATCGGCCTTCTTCAACATGCCTGCCGCATTCGCTGTCTTCTGACGTGCGCCGCCCGGTTGCAAGGATTTCATGTCCTCCTGCGCCCAAACGGTGGCGTAGTGCGGTCCCAGCGTGGGCACCGGCGGCACAAGGGGGCCGCGATACTGCTCGAGCAGATCGTCAATCAGACGGAGATCCTCGTTGGTCAGTGGCATGCAATATGGCTCAATCGATAGCCAAAACTTGTTCGGCATATCGTTTTTGGGCATGCTTACTTTCGGCAGTTGTTGCTGTTGCTGGTGTGCATGTTGCTGTTGTGCGTGTTGCTGCTGGGCGTGCTGTTGCTGTGGGTGCTGCTGCAGCGTGGTGGGCAGTGAAATGTAATCCATGCTGTCATCCGTGTGCACAGCCATCGGACTGTTCTTGTTCAGCTGCTTGGCAACGCCGCCTTGGAGTTGCTGCTGCTGCTTCAGTATCGTCATCGACGAATGCTTCTTGCGCACTCCAGTTGGTTCATCGCGCAACTTCCTTTTTGAGGAATTGCCCGCTCCATGCGCTGGACTGCCGATTCCGCTGCCCAGATTGCCAGCAGCGCCAGCGTTGCCCGCTCCAGCCAAGCCACCAACACCAGCGACATTGCCAGCTAGAATGCCATTGAGCAGGCCGTGATTAACAGGCGGCGAGCCGGGCGGCAACCGATCGAGCTTTCGACGATCCTGACGCTTCTCATCCTTGTCCAGGCTGTCGTATTCGGCTTTGAGCACACGCGCACGTAAGGCCACATTGGAGAGCATTAGCTCGAGTTCCAGCTGCACGGCGTCCAAGTCTTCGGCGGCTAAATAATCGTCGGCGGGATGCTGCAGCGCTGCTGCCAATGTGGGCAGCTGTTTAGCAACATCGCGACTGCGTATTAACGGTATTATGGCGCCACTTAGCATCGCCAGCACATCGTTGTCCGCTGTCGACGCTTGCTGTTGTTGCTGTTTGTTATTGTTATTGCTGCTGCCTGCAGCTCCTGTCGTGCTGCCTGCTCCGCCACCGGTGCCTGCGGCGCTGCTGCTGCCATTAGTGTTGCTGTTGTTTGTCAGCAGTTTACCAGCTGAGATGCCAAAGCCAGCGCCACCGCCACCACCAAAGTGGTTCATTTTAACATTCTTTAGATTTGTACTCATCTCCCAGCCAGTAGCAGCAACTACGCAGTTATGCGTCTTGCTGTTTTTCGCGTTTTTCTTTTTTTTTCTTTGTGTGTGCAAACAAATACACAATATATATTTGCAAGAAAAATGAACGAGCGTCGTTTGCTTTACTTGCGATTACCACGATAGCAGCGAGACCGCAAAATAGAGGTGACACTATCGATGTATCGATATTTTCACGCATTTATACATATGTAGATTGGGTAAATTGAAAAATTCATTTAATAGAGATAAGATAATAGTAAAACATATCCACATATTAATTACTTTTACGACATCTATTTTTTTTTTTTGTAAACTTTTCCGGAAAATACATCTATTTATAAGACTTCTTTTTTTTTATGCATTGCTTGCAAAATTGGCGACACTTAATTCGTGCCATCTTTAAATATGGTAATACGTAGTTATAACCTTTAACTCTATTTATCTGCTAGAAATGAGCATTTCAACAGGCATTTATTAACTTTGATTACAAAAACAAAAAGCATTTTTCAAAGTGAGCTCGTTTTTTTCTTAAAATACGCAGTTGGCAGCACTGTTTATATACCGAATGCTTATCGATAATTGTGCTTAGCGATAGCTGCGCCAGGGCACTGTTTTGTAATTAAATTAGCCCAAACAAAGAACGGATGCGCGCAGTAATTGTTTTCAAATTGTTGATACTGTTTCGTTATTATTTACCAGCTGTAAACATGAAATAAATATTAAATATTGACAGTACTGATAAGGCGATAAGAACAAAAACTTGCGATCGGTTTTAAGCGCGCATTTACCAATACTGTTCTCTCGATAAGTAGAGCGCAGTGTACAATGGTAGCCCTGGTATTTTGTTTCGTTTGCATTTTCGGTTCTTTGTTGTCCCGTGTGCGCGGCGATATATTCTGTGATAAAGCGTACTTAACCAATTCGTTAATGTTATCAATTTAGTAATGCTTGGGTGGTGGGCTAACCGCATACCTGTTAACGTGTGCGCGTAACACAATATTATAAACGTGCCACCAAACAAACGACAACAAACATCATCAACATAACAACACCAATAGAAAGAAAACAACACAAGAAGATAGCAGCGGACACAGACAACAAAAACAGAACAAGGAAGGAGGAGAGGAGCAGCGCTGCAGTCAGCTTTTGTATGTCGTCGATGAGAGCGAGAGAGAGGGAGATGTGTAATTTTATGTAATTGAAAAGCAATTTCAAATCAAGCAAGCAGCAGCGAGTCAGTTAAACTTTAATCTCGTGATGCCTTCAATTAATTGGGCTATCCAATCACAAGACGCAGTCGCAGTCGCAGTCGCAATCATTACAATCACAATCGCAATTGATTGACAGCAGCTTAACAACAAAAGCAACAGCAACACCAAGAATAAGAACTTATCTGTCGCCTTCTGCAGTTTTGCTGCTGCTTTCATTTCGCCAGAATTTTTACTCTGAGTCAGAAGAACAAACAGCAGCGACCAAAGGCGCGCTTTGCATTTCTTTGGCTCTTTGGCAGCTTTATTGATCAAATATTTAACATACATACATATGTATGTATGTATGTACATGTGAGTGTGTATTGGTATTTGTCGAAAGTGTTGTTTAGTTTGTTATTGTTACTGTTGCTGTGTTAGTTGTTGTCAGTTAGTTGCTTTATCAGCTGCTTATTTAAGCCCAGCAGACAAAATCACGACACACTGAGCGACGCAGAGCAATTGTGACTGCACTGATAAGAGCAACAACGCAGGCAACAAGTGTTTTACTGCTGCTACTGTTGCTGTCGCTGCTGCAGCAACGAAACACAGTCGATCAATTATTTATGTATGTTCAGTTTGAGTGGCAACAATCCATCAAACTGGCAGACGGACGGACGGACGGCTGAAAAGATGGATGACGAATAGAGACGGGCAGACAGACGATTAGTTGGAGGTATAGAGGTACGAAAAATATATGGATAGACGAAAGGACTGATCGAGAAAAGTACGGATAAATACGCGTTTAGACGGAAAGATAATTGACTAGACGGTTAAACAAGTGTACAGGCGGATTGAAGTACGTCAAAATAAACAGCCAGACGATTAGATGAACTGTAGAACGGACAGAAATGAAAAAAAAATATGAATATGAACGGACAGACAGACGGATTTGCAAAGGACGGACAAATGAAGGGATGAACGGAAGAACTGATGAAAAAGAAGGTTAACACAAAGAAGCACGGACGGATAGACAGTCGATATGGCGGAGTGGCAGATGGAATGAAGGATCAATGAATGACAGAAATACGAACAAACAGACAGACAGATGTCTAAGAGATGACAAACAAGTAAACAAACAGACAAGTGATTAGGGAGACAGACATACTATAGGGATGGTGGATGGATTATCGGACAGACTGATATACGAGTATGTACATACGATAAGCCTATAGCAATACAAGCAGTCAGACGGACGGACATTCGATTGAACAGGTTTAAGGTCTATATTTAGGCTCTATAATGCTGACGTTAATTGAATGAACGATTTCATTTGACATATTGACGCTGAATCAATTATCACCTGTGGGTGTCTGCTCTCTCCCTCGGGGTGTGTGTTTATGACTGTGTTGTATCTATGTTATATGTGCAAGGTCTATGCCTATTTATAGCGCATTTATATCCTGAGAACGGAAGTCAGGCAAGGGTAAAAAGCGACTCAAGAGTTTGTTGGCAAGTTAGTAATTGTAGCTGCTGTTGCTACTGCCACCGTCTTTGGAATTGTGTGTCGTGCGTCTTGGTAAATATTTGTGCAATTAATTGATTAAAAATGCCAATGGTTTTGTTTACACAGCGCACGACAACGACAACGAAAACGACGACAAAATTTTCCAATTTGCTTAGCTTATTATGCGAAACGCGCTAATGAAAATAAACAAAATTCAAAGTAAAGGCCAAGAAAAAAAAAAGAAACGAACAACAAAAAAAGAAACTCATTTCATGGCCTTCTTATCAGCGACGCGCCTACAAGTGTTGTAACTGCCCTCTCCACCCACAGCTTGTTTAGCGAGGGGATCGGTTCAGATCGGTGGTGGGTGGGAAATTAGCTAAAGCAGCCATGCATTAAATTGACCAAACTCAATTTACTCATTTGCGCACTTCCGATGTCGAATAATTCCAGTCAAAACACCTAAGAAGCGAGCCAGGGGCACAGCTATAACGACGACGACAACGACGGCGACGAGGAGGAGGAAGAGCACTTCGACTTCGACTTCGAATTCGACGATAGCAACGTCACGATGAAGTTCGCCGAGCATCTGTCGGCGCACATAACGCCCGAGTGGCGCAAGCAGTATATCAACTATGAGGTAAGACAGTTCCTGTCACTGTTGTAATCCCCCAAAACCTGAAGATCATATCAGTTCCCACACCTCCAAAGCAGATACATACATATGTATGTATGTTTGTCTGTATGTCTTTGAGATGCTAGCGATGACACTTGGTCACGATTTGAATTAATTCGTTGTGCTCGACTTTTTGTATTTTATTTGATCAATCAATTTAACCTAAAATCACATTACGACAAGTGCTATTTATAAATCGTTGTGAATATCGCACAGTAATACGATAAGCTTACAATCAATATTAGAGATGGGAGTTTGTCACGAAAATTATTGCAAATAATTGTGAATATTTCCTATCATAAACATTTGTCGTAAAAAGTTTAATTTTGCGACAGTAATAATATAAAATAACATCTTTGTTGCTATATTCAATTTTAGAAATAGGAGTTTCTCCCAAATTCTCCCGTATTGATCGTGTGAAGTTCAAAGATCAAAAATCTTACAAATTATATTTGATTTTTTATACACTCGATGTTCATTAGTTTCATTATTTTTGTGTATATTTTATTTGGTACACATTCAAAGAAAGACAGCTGGTCACGAGATTGACAATAAAACTGTTTGAATAGCGTGAAATTTGACAATATTCTTAAATTAAATAGGTCTGATTAGAAATATAATTAATGAGTAAATCGTGTTTTTTTCGGTTGACCTACAGATAAGAACTAATCACGTGCCTAGTTCAGACATTTATAATTGTCGTCTGAGTATTTTGTTGGACTTGCAGACTATAGCGACTATAGTATTTGCCTTGATATGCCGATCTTTCTGATAAAAGAAATCAATAGGCCACGCTAAAAATAAATCAAATAAACCAATTGAAATGATCCAAAGAATAGTTTTAAGACTTTGATCTTCACAATATGTATTTCGATATTAAATCTCTGACAAACTTTGTAGGAAATGAAAGCAATGCTCTATTTGGCCGTTGAGGAGGCACCTTCGGTGGACAGCGTGGAGGATGAGGTGCTAAAGCGACACTTTGCCAACTTTGATGAGAATTTCTTTCACTATTGCGACAAAGAGCTGAAGAAGATCAATACGTTCTACTCTGAAAAGTTGGCAGAGGCAACGCGTAAATTTGCCACGCTCAATGCAGAGCTCAAGTCGAGCATTGAGGAATCGGAGAGGACGGCGAAAAAGTCCAAGGGGCAAAAGCGGCATGCAGCGTTGCCCGATCGCAAAGCACGCGAATTGAAATTGGCCTTCAGTGAGTTCTACTTGAGTCTGATTCTCTTGCAGAACTATCAGAATCTGAATCATACGGGTTTTCGCAAAATACTCAAGAAACACGATAAGGTAAACAAAACACAATCGAATAATTTGTAATTGAAATTGCGTTTGAAAATGTTTTAATTAATGCCAATCATTATCAATGAATTTTGCTTTTTTAGTTGCTGCGAGTGGACAGCGGTGCAAAGTGGCGGCAAGAATATGTGGAGGCATCGCATTTCTTTATCAACAAAGATATTGACAACATTATCAATGAGACCGAAACGACGGTAACCGGTGAGCTGGAGGGCGGCGATCGACAGCGGGCAATGAAAAGATTGCGTGTCCCTCCGCTGGGTGAACAGCAGAGCCCGTGGACAACATTCAAAGTGGGCCTCTTCTCGGGCAGCTTTATTGTGCTCGGCATCGTTGTGGTGCTCTCGGCGATATTCCATGATATAAGCGGCGAGAATCTAAAGGTCGCATTTCGTTTATATCGCGGCCCATTGCTGATCATTGAGTTCATCTTTTTGATTGGCGTCAACATCTACGGCTGGCGTTCGTCGGGCGTCAATCATGTGCTAATCTTTGAACTGGACCCGCGGAATCATCTCTCCGAACAGCATCTCATGGAGCTGGCGGCCATTTTCGGTGTCGTGTGGACACTGAGCATGCTCAGCTTCCTCTACCACACCAGCCTTAGCATACCGCCGTTTATCAATCCGCTAACACTCACGCTGATTATGGTACTATTCCTGGCCAATCCGTTTCATGTGCTGCATCACGATGCACGTTTTTGGTTGATGCGCATCACCGGCCGTTGCTTGGCAGCGCCATTCTTTCATGTGGGCTTCGCGGATTTCTGGCTGGGCGATCAATTGAATTCGCTGGCCACCGCCATACTGGACTTTGAGTATCTCATCTGCTTTTATTTCACCAATGGCAATTGGTCACAGGCAACGGATGCATCAATCTGCATGGAAAAGGATTTCATAGTCCGACCCATTGTCAATTGTCTGCCAGCCTGGTTTCGTTTTGCGCAATGTCTGCGACGTTATCGTGACTCGCGAGAGGCTTTTCCCCATCTCGTCAACGCGGGCAAATATTCCACGACCTTTATGGTGGTCATCTTTGCCACACTCAAGAATTTCAACAGTCGTAAGTTGTGTGTCTCTCTTGCTCGCCATCGCAAAAGCATACTCATCTCTCTTTCTCTTTTGTGACGACCAAAGCCAATTATGCGAGCACTTTTGATAATCCCTATACTTGGTTGTGGATAATTGCATCTATTGTGTCGTCCTGCTACTCCTACACCTGGGACATCAAGATGGATTGGGGTCTCTTCGACAAGAATGCCGGCGAGAACACATTCCTACGCGAGGAGGTCGTCTACTCATCCACGGTGCGTGTTTGCCATCACAATATCAAATAATTTCCTTATAATTATCATTTTTGTTTCTTTGAGCAGGGCTTCTACTACTTTGCCATACTCGAAGATTTGGCATTGCGGTTCATTTGGGCCTTGTCCTTCTATCTGACCGAAATGAAGATTGTCAGCGGCGACATTATGACATCCATCACTGGCATCCTGGAAGTCTTTCGGTAAATTTATCATCATTCTCGTGTTCTCGTGTGGTCAAGGTCAAATTGTAATTGTAATTGCCTTTTTAGTCGGTTCGTTTGGAACTTCTTTCGGCTGGAGAACGAGCATCTCAACAATTGCGGCAAGTTCCGTGCCGTGCGCGATATTTCTATAGCGCCGCTCGACTCGTCCGATCAGACACTGATACTGCGCATGATGGATGAAACGGATGGCGTAATTAATCGCTATACGAAAACGAATCGACCCAAGCCCAAGAAGGTCAAGGATCCCGAGAAGCGCAGTCTGCTGCATACGCGTGGTTCGCTGCAGGATCTGAGCATTGATATCGATGGCAGCAAAAAGCTTTAAGACTCGCAACAAACTCCGAAACCGAATCCGAAACTGTAAACTGTAAAACCCTTAATCCATTCCTCAATTTGTTCTCTCAGCAAGCTTCCTAGCAAACAGATTTGGTTTATTATTATTATTTTTTTTGTCGAACGCGTTTAAAAATTAATTTTGTTCTTGTCACGATTATTAAGAATAATTGTAGGGTTTTTTTTCGCGTGTTTAGTTAATGTTTACAACTAGTTACTTAAGTACTTAAAAACACATTTTTTTTTGAAATGCCAGCCCCCGATTCCAGCAATAATTATAACTTAAGTTTTGAATACATACTAAATTAGCATTCCATTAGCGCATCTAACAAAAGGAATTGGACCGAAAGGAACCTCCCCTCTTTCCTCCCTAAGTCAAAATAATTCTTAGAGCGGCAGTATTACTTAGAAAGGCAAAAACCAAAACCCCATCCCATAGATAGAGACTTGAAAAGAGACCGAACGAAACATTGGCAATACCCTATAGCAAAAAACAACAAAATAATCACATTCCTCTTGATAGCTAAACATAATGAAACCTTAATTAAGCATTAGTCAATTAGGTGAATTGCCTTCTCTTTTATTTTTGTAAATGTTTGCAATTTTTGTACAACACTGTACTTAGCATATTATTATAGAGTTGTGCTGTTTAGTTCAATTTATTTATGTGTGTGTGTGAGTGCCTGATTCTCAGATATCGTAGAAGATTGACAGCACGTATTTCGTCGTTTCGTTTGTTTTTGAGCAATTTCAATGTAATCGAACAGACTTTGAACGTCTAACGTTAGCAATGTACCAAGTATAAAAAGTAGAAAGTTTAATGAGTAGCAAGATTGTAGAGAGCGGCCTTGTCTTGTCAACCCTTCACCCCACCCCAAATCCCTTACGATTTTTTTTGTTTGTTATACAATTTTGTACATAATACGATTCATACAATACTTATATACAAAAAATATATATGCGATATATACATCTATACTTGTAATCGATCAGAACTGAATCAAGGACTGTCACAGAACTCTAGGAACAACTCTATATATATACATATATATACGATATACCATATACCATATACGATATACAGATATGTAACTATATGCTTTATGAACAGAAGAACCGATCGATATGATTAACATAAATAACATAAATTATACACACCTATATACCATACATACATATATTACGATTAAATTGTCTTAGCGGCGTAGCCCCGACACAGAATTGAAACGAATTGTACGAAAATAAATATTAACTACCAAACATGCAACCTTTTTTTCGAGATGTTCTCTGAAGTCTAGGAGACATTCTCGAGCACCGCACAAACGAGCGCCGTGCCACGCATAATCCAGAATTCAGGATCGTTCTTGCTGCGCAACAGAATCGAGAGCACAAAGTTCGTCGAGTGTCCCGTGGTAGAGAGAACGCCCGAGCGTTGTTGCGTCTTATAGAGCGGCGCCTCGTAGCGTAAAATGGGACTGACCTCCAGGCAGGGCATGAAGCGGACGACAGGCATGCGTGTGTAGAGCTCACCGAACTTGGCGTCGCAGAGACCGCCTTTGGTGAGATCCCAGCGAGCAGCCTCCACAAAAATGCCATGCACATTAATCAGGGCATCGGTGCACTCCTCCAAATTGCCATAGAGACGTTGATCCTGCATGAAAAAATATTGCAATAGCAAGTGATGGACTGGAGGAGAAGGGAAATTTAACTACTTACACTGTGATTGGCATTGTGCAGCTCAAAGAAATCCTGTTGCGTTAGCTCCATTTCGATGACCTGGAAGTCGATTTTCAACGAGTCAATGGGCAGCACACGACGTCGCGCGTATGTTTGCAGCACGCCGGTGAGAAAGGATTGCGGAAAGAAGAAGCCACTGATCCAATACGATCGTGGTGCGCCATTCTCGGCCCAGTGTTGAATGAAATCGATGCGTCGTTGAAAGTCCACAATGTAGTTGGGCAGCGGCTTGATGGAGAGGAAACTGCGCTTCGCCCACATTGCAGGCACCAGATTGGCAAGGAGAGCGCGAAATACCATCTCTAGATCCTCCGACATAACAACGAGACCCTTGATGGCCTTGGCCAGATTGCCGAGACTGTCGTGAATGATGCCCAATGCAATGTTGAAGCGATCGATCTCCTGCACCAGCACAGTGGTCAACGAAGGCATCTGTCCCTTGCTGTCCAGCTGGCAAGCGAGATTAGATTACATTAATAACTAGGACTCAAGTTATACTCTTGCATTTAACTTACCACTGTGAGTGTGTCGTGGATGGGCTCTCGTTGGATTTTGTAGGTAAGCACCGATTGAATGCGCTCAATTATTTGCTGGCACAGCTCGTTCTCCATCGCCTGACCTTCGTCCGCCGAGGAACGCGGCTGGCCTAGCAGCAGTGTGCTAATAAAGAACTCAGTTTCCTTGGTCTGGAACACAATGTTTGCATTCTGATTCATGCCAAAGATTTCGGGATCCTCGAGCACTGGGAAACCTTGGACAAATGTCGCATACTCCTTAAGCGTGGCGCCCTGTGGATCACGATAGTACGAGTCCCCACGACAATATTTGTAATCCGGTTGAATGATCCGTTCCGACGAGAAGATCGTTAGGATTGTGCGCAGACAGCGCAGATCCCAATAGTCGGTGACTCGACCTCCCCAAGTGATCTCGCCATTGATATAGAGTATGGCCTCCCAGGGTATTGACTCCATCACCTGACGATTGATAAAGAAATCGAGTGTCTTCAGGCCGCACTCACGATCACTCTCATTGAACTCGTACGTAATGTTCCAGCCCAGTGGACCGAACTTGCGACGCTCCAGGAGGACGGCATGAAACATACAGAGGCCAAAGACAATCGCACGCCATTTGTTGGTCTGAATGTGCTCCTCGAAGAATTCGACTTTCAGGTCACTCAGCGCACCAATCACATTCGCCTTGATGCCCTTGGGCGGTTCGTTTGTGATCTTCACCGAATTCTGCAGCACGCTGATGGGAAATGATTGCGTAGGCATCGATGACAGATACAATCGGAACTCGGGATTCGCTTTGGTTATTCCCAGTGTCAAATTGCGCACAATTGTTTCGAGCACTCGCATCCAGGAGGTGGCCAAGTGACAGTTTTGCAAAAACACCCAGTGACCCATGCGCAGACTCTTGTCGATCAAGCTTTCGGCTAGCGGTCCCTGGCCCTGACCCAACGATATCGAGTAGTACTTGTCCGTGAACTTCATTTCGTTGGTGAACTTGAGGAAACCCGACATGGGATCGGATCCCGTGGATAGCACAAAGATCAGCGGCGTCACAGCCGAAGTGTCCAGATAGCTGAAGAGTTATTTTATTTTAATTTTCAATAAAATTGTTAGTGATAAAATGATTGTTACTGAAGATGCGATACAAAGAATTTAAATAAGAATTGAAAATAAAAAATCACTTTAACTTAAACTTAATAAATATTTGAATATTCTCAGAACCACATTTAAATATTATTATAAATACGAAATTTATGAAACAAAAACATAATTTAATTTGTTTTTAATAAATTATTAAATTACTAAATAAATTGAGAAATTATAAAAGCTCAAGAGAGAAAATAAATCATTATAAGTAAATAGTTGAACATAGGAAAATTTTCGATATGAAACAAAATATAAATTAAAATAATTAATTTAGAAGTTATTAAAACTGAATACAGACGAGTGTGTTGGACTGTGAGATACCCGCTACCTATTTTGAAGCAGTGCAGTGCGACATATTCTTAAAATATACCAAATTAATATACCACAAAAATATTTAAATATACCAAAGTATATTGATATAGCCTTTGCGGATAACAGGAGATGCCTCCTTGTGCCTGTGACAAACATTTCATGCAGAGGCAACTTTAAAGTACACTTCAACCCTGTGTTACGGGTATAAAAAAAGAAATGAAATAAATAATAATACAAATTATTATATTTATTGACAGCGGAATCTATTCCCCTTGACACTCCTGAATTATTAGTAAGTATTAGAACAAAGGGAAATTATTAATATGGTCATACACTTTGATACTATATGTTAGAAAATGCAAGAAATTTGAGTAAGGTGTTCATGGGCATGGTATGTATACTTAATATGAAGTATACGACACGTGCTTTTTTTGTAAGTCTTATAAATACATTGGTCGTATTATTAAAATAAAAAAATTAAAATAATTTAGAAATCTAAAGTTTAAAAAGAAAGACGACTAAGACTAATACGCTACTCTGCCCACAATAATAAAATGTTAATAGGAGGACTAACAGTAATTATATGTTATACATAGTTCTACTTACACTGTGCTCAGTTGTGTGCCACCAGCAGATGCCTCGGTGAAATACTTGCCCACAGTGGCATGCAGATAGCTGACCACATTGAGCAGGAAACGTGGCTTGCGGAAAGTGGCAATAAACATGAGTTTGTGGAAGATGCGCAATCGCTTGTCCCATTTGTCGGTGGGCTCCGCTTTCGTTCGGGCAAAGTCAAAGATCTCCTTGTTGTCTTGTAACTGAAGGAAGAAGGGCTTGTCCATTTCATTGGTGAAGCCCGCAAAGGTGTCCTTAAAATTGTCCTCCAAAAAGATGGCAGCATCCCATTCCATTTGGCTGAGCTTGAGATTCGTAGGCATCGCCTTTGCACGCACTGTGCCGACAGCGCCGCGGGTGAGAAAACCAAATTCTTCGGCTGAGACGCGTCCCTCCTGACGCTCCACCGACAGCGCCAGCAGAAAGCTAAAGATGAGTTTGTGATTCTCGAAGAGACCACGCGAAATATTATCGTAGATGGCCTTCAGTTCGTCCACCATTAGTGTGGAGATGCGCACCTCAACGGCCATGGCCGGATGATCGAGTCGCAGGACATTGCAAAAGACCTGTGTGAAATACTTGAGACTGTACTGATACATGGGATCAATCTCCGCGAGGCCGGCGACGACAAAGTAGAGAATTGCACCACGTGACGACAGAATTCGATAACGTTCTCGCGACGCTGTAATTATCTTCTCCGTCTCCTCGGTGTCAATCAGACGAGCGGCAATGATCAGAGAAGTTTCCTAGGCAGAGAAGAATTAAAAAGGGATGAACTTACTTTCAGTTGAACTCACCTTGGCATCATTTAACGTTTCAACGAGCTCCTCATCGTCCAGTATATTGCCCTCGGAGTTGAAGAGCAACTTCAGCACCTTATCCTCCAGCGACAGCAACTGCTGCTTGTCCGCGTTTATTTTGACAACCAGATCATTGCGTTGCGCCTCCATGGCGGGTAGCTCAATAGCAACAATATCGCTGCAAAAATAAAACAAAATCAATTAAGATTTCAATAAAAAACAGTTCGGTAATTTCGATTAAGTATACCAAAACAATATACCATAAAATGCTACATCGTTAGACTACATTCAAACCACCATATTATCAACCAATCAATTAAGTTGCGACAGAAACAGTTTTTTTTTCTTGAATAACTTCTAAGATCTACAACTGATCGCAAACACATATACAGAAATCTAAAAGACCTGTAGGTTTTATGATGTGTATCAAAAAGCGTGGGCGAAAATGTTCGTGACAGAAATCTAAATCAAACTTAATCCGTGGGCAGCAATAACTATTGTAAACTAAGTGTTCCAACTGTGAGATACCTATTTTTGATGAACGCGAAACAGTGCGGTATTGGTGTATTGATATAGTAGTATATGCAAAATATACCAACGTGCGCAAAATCTATCAGATTGTTAGCCGATTGCAACCGAATTTTCAGGCATCGCGCTTGTTATTACATTTTTATCGATTGCGGAGAAAGAAGCGGCCATGAACAAATTTTATGTGCAAACATATCAAGTGCTCTCGAAGAAGATTATATCTCTATCGCTTATAGTTTCTGAGATCTAGATGTTCATACGGACAGACGGACATATCTATGTATTATATATCGTTTTGGATGTTGAATCTGATTAAAAAATGTATACTTTATGGAGTCAGAAAAGGCTCTAAGTTATAATACCCTACTGTCAGCGGTTATAAACAATAAAAATTCGCATTGCTGTAGCAAGTTATCTACTGGAAGAGAAGAAACTTACGCCAACAGCTGATCCTCTAGGCCACTTTCGGTGACTAGGAAATTGACGAGTGTTACATTGATGCACACCTCGGGCAAATAATGCGGATTGGGTAACTTGGTTGTCATGTAGAGCTTAAAGTTATTATCATAATCGATGACCTGATCGCCCAACTTCAAATAGATGCGACCCTCCGATTTGTACGTCTCCCGCTGCAGAATGGGACGTAGCGAGGGATCGATGGTCTCATCTAGCTCTTCGAGCAATACGGGATAGCCCTGACGCACACTGTTCTCGAGGATACGCATCATCGATGAGTCTGTCATTTTGATCACTTGCAAATTGTTGGCCTTCTCCATGTTGCGTATCCAACGATTCGCCTGCTCCTGCGGATCGATCATGAGAGCCCAGCGCAGGGCGCGTGTGGCATAAATGCCATTCTCAATCGATATGTTATCCTTGGGCAGGCCATCGACATTCCATTGTCGCATCTCATACGCATCGCCCAGCACCTTGAGCAGATTGAACTCCTTGCTCGATGGTATGTTGTATTCGCGGCACTTGTCGACCCAATGCTGACTCATATCGCGACGATATTCATTGGAGAATGCGCCCAAGTAGGCGACACAGGCAGCTGCCACAAGGACATCGCCTGGCACACAGGCCAAGTCAGCGGTCAGCGATTTAACAGTATCGCGCCAACGAATCTGTTCATCGGCCAGCGCAGAAGTTAATCGACCAGCTCGATTGATGCGCCCATATGTGAGATCCACATTGTCCTGTATCACCTGGAATTCACGTTGCTTCTCCTCGAGGCTGTCGCGCAACGATTGAATTTTTGCCTCGACCGCAGCAAGTTCCTTTTGCTTTTGCCGCAGCACCTTCATCACATCCTTGAGCTCCGCCTCGGCGGCTTCCTTGCGCTTGATCTTTGGCTCTACAACTTTGTAGACCTTGGAAAATTTGTCCATGGCAATCACCCACATGCTCACTGATTTGGCTACCTTGGAGACTTTCTCGAATTTCTGCGAATTTTATAAGACGATAAAGTTTTTAGTATACGGGTGTTTTTGTGGGTATTTTAAATATCAAATAAGTAGAATTCATACAAAAGAAAAAACAATTTGTTATAAATTAAACGCATTTCTGAAACATATCGGAATTAACTCAATCTAAACAGTCGATTGATTATTCTTAAAATATATCATATAAACATATTAACGAAAAATACTAATATATACCGAAAGCTTTGTTTCGAAATTCGTTTATATATATATATATATATTTATATCGTTTCTAATAGTTTTCTTAAATCTAATGAGTTTGTATATTTACTTAATCAGCATTTAACAAATCTCAATTAATTGCTTTTAAATTCCTTTTTAGGAGAGACATTTTAATAATTATATTTAATGCATATAAACGATCTTCAGTGTATTTTAAACTTTATACTTACAGCTGGCACAAAGTCCTTGTGGTCAATGTATTTCTTGACCTTCTTAAGCACGTCTTCCTTCATGTGCTCCTTGTCGTATTCAAAGAGTCGCTTAATGAAATTGATGTCAGCCATAATGGCTTTGGCTGACGCCCATGTGGGTCTATAGATTATAATGATCAATCGTGATACTTTCATTAAATTCACTTATGGTTACTCACTTGGCACCCAGCAGAATGCAAACGGCCTCCATGCAGAACTGTACTAAAGCTGGCGGCGTGGTAAAGGATTTTAGCTCGTTGATATCTGCCTTGGTGAGACCTTTGAGCGCTTCCTCGGATTCGCGTAGTGCTGGCATTGCGATCTCGAGATCTTTGCTGGCATCTTCGGAGATGGCCTGAGCAATGGCTGCCTTCTCCTTGGCATTCGCCTCGTCCTCCATGACGCCTTGCTTGACAGCATCGGCCTGTTTCGTTTCCTTTGTCAGATTATCCACGAGCGCCTTCATCATGGCCGATTTTTCATCCAGCTGTGGCACCATTACCTCCAATTCTTTCTGCATGACTGCAATCTATAATGTGAGTTTAGCAAAAAATAGTGTCCAGTTTTCACATTAAATTTACAAATAAAATAGAAATTAATCAAAAAACGTAATTTTTATAGATAGATAGATATAGATATAAACGAAAACAATGTTGAACTAAAAACGGAATATCAAATTTGAATCTTAAGCAAAAATAAATAAATAAATAATTTACAATTATATGTGAACTAAATTATAATTAATACATTTTGTATGTTTGCAGATGCAACAAAATTAATTATAAATAATTAGAAGTAAAAACAAGTAATAAAAGCTACAGTTGAGTGTGATCGGCTGTGAAATACCCGCTACCTATTTTTAATAAAAGTAAAACAGTTAAAATATACAAAATATATGGTATATAAACATAAATATATAATGAAATATAATACTAATATACCAAAAAAAAAAGATATATTGATATACTATTGCATTCAAAAGATACCAACGGGTAAAAAAAAATATACCAGATTGTCAACAACAACTTAAACGGCTTATTAAGTTAATCTAAGCTAGTTAAGTTATTTCTTACCACTTCATTGGTCTCCAGCAGCTTATTTAGACCGCTGGCAATGCGCTTACGCTTGGCAATAATCTCCTGAGTCTTGACCTTCAACAGACTCTGATAGAGCTTCAGCAGCTCCAGATAACTGCTGGGCGTGGTATAGTAATGCCGCTTCATCTCCTTGTAGAAACGCACCGAGGCATCCTCAACAGTCTGAAATTTGCATATCAAGTTGTGCTGTTTAAGAAATTGAAGGAATTCATACCTTGTGCATAAAGACTGTGGTGCTGGCCAGCGAGACGCGTTCGTTCATGTTGGGGGCAATCTTCGTGAGCAGTCCAAGGGCAACGGAGTAAAGGGCCTCGGTGGGCCAGCTGGTGAACCAATCGATGGTGGTGCAATTGACCAGAGAGGGGAACATGCGACAACGCCGGCGGAAGGCATCGCCCACGGGACTCATCGACATGACTACGTGCAGATTGTTGCGCACACGATTGATGAAGAACTTATAGATATCATCGCGTTGACAACCCTGAGGAGAGCAGAATTTAATCTAATTTAACCATACTAAAGCAAAGCAAGTAAGCTTACCCCATCTTTTTTGCTGGCATTACAGGCATCGCGAGCGTCAAGAATAACCTTCTCGTACTCGTCGCCCTCGAAGAGATTGGGCACTTCGCCCGAGTTCAAAATATTGTTAATATCCTCGAGAAACTCCTCCTCCACAATCTGGCTGTCGATAAGCAGAAATGTCACTGGCTGGTTATCAATCTACACAAGAAAATAAAGGATTAGATATAGCCCGAACAAAGCAGAGTATTGTCTACTAACCCCGCCGATGCGATAGAGCACTCGCAAATCCTCGTGGAAGGCATTCAGATCGTAGTTGCGTCGCATTTCGATTTGCCAGCAATTGTACTCGTTGACATGGGACGCCAGTCGGGTCAGGGACTGTTTACCCATGCCGGCCACGCCCACTAGCAGACCATTGCCACGATCGCTGCGCAGGAGGCGGGCTAAACGTACCGTATGCTCCATGGCATCTTGGAATAAAATCAATTTCATTTGCTTGCCCACGGCCATCGAATTGTAATCGACAATGTAATCGTTGAGCACGCTTTCCAGCTTACTCTGATCCCTGATCTCGTCGTACACACGCTCGTTCTTCGGCTTGCCAAATATCATGAAGTCACCGAAGAGCACTTCGGGCTCGTCGGGCTGCACAACATCGCGATTGAAGTGATCGCGACATACATCGTTCATCAACGTCTTGAAGATCACCTTGTCCTCCGCATTGATGAGGCGATCGTGAAAGACGCGTGTTGTCTCGTGATAGAACAAACGCAATATCTGATTCTCCATGTTGTAGTACATGTTGTTGGCCTGCAATATGCCCTGAATGCACTTGGACAGATCGCGCAAATTGAATATGTAATGCGATCGATCCGGCGTGGGCAGCATTACCTTGGCCACACGCATATAGACATCGACACAGGCGTGCACCATGGGCTCGGAGAGCGATCGAATGGCCGAGGAGAATGTCTCTAGAAAGCCGAAGAGAATGCCGTTGAAGATCTGTGTGAGCGTCTCCTCATTGGGCTTGGGCAGCGAGAAGAGCGCAAAGTGGCGCACAAAGCGCGGCGTGAGTGGATTGCGACCACCTCCTGGAGGTGCACATGCGCAGCCCAGTACCACATCGAGGATGTCCTTCCAGAAGAGTTTCTCGCGATCATAGAAGCCCTTAAAGTCCAGGAATTGTCTACAAGTACGTTGCAAAGGGTCAAGTACAATATATTATGTATACGTCTGGTGTATCACAAACCTGAGCAGCTCGATTGCCGGTTGACTGCCGTATGTGTCCAATTTGGGCATGTTCACGTCATCAATGAATATGATGACGGTCTTGCCCACTGGGGCACCGAGTTGGGTCCGCTTGCGCTTCTCCAGCGGTCCCTCAATCATCTCCTGGGTGCGCAAGCTGCTCGTTTGGGCCGAAAAGTTCAGCACAATCGGAATTACTTTGCCTTCGGACAGACGTTTCATGCAGCTGACGGCGAGCACGGTTTTGCCCACGCCTGTTTCACCTGTGAACATGACCGGAAAATCGCGCTTGAAGAGCAAATCTGCTACATAACTGCAAGCAAGACAACAAAAATCAGAATGGGGTATATTTTTAATTTAAAATGTAATTAATTTAAATAATGCTACCATATTCTTAAAGTAGTCTCAGTTTAATATTTTTAAATTTAATTTCAGATAATTTTTAAACATTGACCTTTCAAATAGTAAGAATCAATGTTAAGATACTCGTTAAGTATTTCTAGATGCATTATGCATTATGTTAGCATCTTTTAAATAGTGAGAATTGAGAATGATCGAATGCGGAGAGAGTCGCAAAACGTTTTTTGTATCATTTAATTTAACTTAGCATATTGTCGAAAAAGGTAGAATGGAATTTGGGATATAATTAATTTATGTTTTATAAATTTAATTTTATGTTAGTTATTTTTAAACATTCAGTTCATTCAAAAAGATAGAATCGAATTTCTATAATATATTCGAGATAATCTTGGCATATTTTAAATAGTCTGATTCGAATGTGAGATAAATGATAAATTAAAGTGTTCAGTAATGGCATTTTTTTTTAAATAGTCAGTAATGATAACATTTAAATTATTATTATTTCAGTCAAGATTTTCATCTTTAAATTAGTATCGTTGGAACTTCAGAGAACTTGCAATATTAACAGTCGAATGTTATACTTTTAGCTGTTAATAACTGTACTACACACTAATGTAACGACACATTAAAAGTACTTCATGATATCGTAGTTACATCACCCTGTTGGAGCATTCCATTGACTTTTTCATTAATTTTATGATGAAATGAAAGTCTGATCTAAATTGTATCTTACCCATATTTAGTGGTATCCACGGTGGGCACCTGCATATCGTAGTAGGACACCTCGGAGCTATAGATAAACTTTGGCATAATTTCGTTCCAGTTGCCCCAATCGTTGGTATCCAGGTTCACGCGATAATTCCACATGGATCGCTCCGGCATGCTATACAAAAAATTAACACAAAATCAAATCAAAAGCTGAGAGTTTGCTGAATACTTTAAGCACTTACTCCATATTTGGATGCACGGCCATGGCTCGGCCCCAAAAGTCCTCAAAGGATAGTTTCTCCGCATCTCGCAAATTTGAGGCAAGTGCCCAGAGCACACACCATGTAAATATTTTGGTTAGCAAATTCTTGGCCTCCTCTTCAGGCAAGGTCGACCAGCGTGTCACCTCCAACTGTGATGAGATGAGAGCACAGCACAAACGCACCTTGGAGCCCAACACTTGATGTATTGTGTAGGAGGCACGTTTGCGTTCGATCTTCAATGCCTTCTCAAAGTAACCAATGAACAATTGATAGAGAAATTCAGCCAACTTTGGCGGCAATTTGTGTGACATGTCCAGCTCCCGCCACGTATCCACCAAAGGTATCCAGCCAAGGTCCCCGGGATCCACATAGACCATGCCGCAACGTGAGACGGTGGCCGGAGAGGCTTGCAGCAGATCCTGCACCTCGAAGAGCATGTGTATCCAGGCGGTTAGCTTGATGCGCTCCGAGTTGGCCAGACAAAGCATCTTGTTATCGTCGAGCACCGTGTTCAAGTTCTCAATCCACACGGCATCCACAGGACCATCGCACATAATCCACTGATGAATCTCATCTGACCAGAAACGGAAATATTTTCTTTTTAAGTTACCTGCTGATTGCCCCCCCGGAACTTACCCTCTACATTGACCGCAGTGCGCACTGCCAGACCGAGCAGTCCGTCCTGCCACTCCAGCGTCTTGGGGTCCACATAGCCGTACAGTTCATTCATATTGACTGCCTTTGGATTCATGGTCTGTATGACAACAGGACGGAAATTAGGATCCTGTACCTCGCTTTCAAAAAGATGCGCCAAGGCAAATTCTAACGCATGCAGAACGACCGACTTGCCACCGCCTGTGGGACCCACAGTCATGACACCCCAACGCACACACATTGTCTCGTAGAGCTGCAGACACTTGCGTATCGTTGTCGGCACCGGTTGAAGACTCTTTTGCCGCAGACCCAAGCGCAGACTTGCCTCCAGGTGGGGATGCTGCGAATCCGGCAGATCGACGCCCGGAAACAGATCGCTGAGTATACCGCGAAAGAGTATCGCATCGTCGGCCAAGAATTTTGGTATATTCGAGTCACGTAGTGCAGCAATCAGGGTGATATCCTCGCGTTGTTTGGGCGACGCACGCTTCAGGGCACCGGCCATGACCAGCACCGATTTGACGGCACGCATACCGAAATCATAATGATTCTGTTGGCTTAGCTGTTGACTGCACAACTGATACATTTGCACCATTTTGCGTGCCAAGATCTTGGGATCCTCGAAGCCCTCTGAGTAAAGAATCACCTCGGAGATGAGCGCATAATCGGGGACCATCATCGAGATGGGTCGAAACAGTGCCTTCAGATTGTCGGGCAGCTCGGTTCGACCTGCATATCCTGGATTCATTGTGATAAATACACAGCACGAATGGTTGATCTTAATTTCGCGACCCTCAAAGACAAACCTAAGAGAATATTTTCGATAAAAACAAACGTTCATTTGATTTAAATGCTTTCGCTCTCACCTCTTCACCTTCATCACCTTAGCTGTGCGTATGGTGATCAGTTGTTGGGCAATCACAGACAGCACCTCGATGTCAATGCGATTGAACTCATCGAAACAGCACCAGGCACCGCATTGTGCCAAACCCGAAAAGAAACGTCCCATCATCTTATAGTCGAGCCCATCTGAGCAATTAAACACAACACATTGTTTGGCCAACGCCTTAGCCAAATCCTTGGTGGTCTCTGTTTTGCCCGTCCCCGCAGGTCCAGCAGGTGCTCCACCCAAGTCCATCTGGAAGGCGCCCATCAGGCAGAGGTAACAGCGATCAGTCAGAGGCGTAAGCACCAGCACTCCACCAGCTCCCAGATATTCGTAGTAATACGGTATGTTGGCAGCGGCCATGCGGGAATAGACCGTCTCCGATTCGATGGCCCAATAGAAGCGCAGCATCTTTAGCCAGTTGAAGTCGGTGCTGAAATTAAAGCAGTATTTTAGTGCAAATTCAACATAGTTCGAAAGAGCTTTTAGATAAAAACTTAGCTGTGTCTAAGCTAAGCAAAACTTAATCCCTTAATCGAGAGAGGCCGTAGCCTGAAACAGAAATTTAGCTTTGCCTTGACAGATCTGCATATAAGGTTAGATAGAAAAATTATTATTATTTCTACTAAGCGAGGAAAAACAAGTAAGAAAGTTACAGTCGAGTGTGCTCGACTGTGAGATACCCGCTACCCATTTTGTAATAAAGGCAAAATATCTCGGTATTATTTTCAAAATATACCGAAAATACTAAAAATACCAGATGGTATTTTTGGTATATCGATATGGTACCGCATTCAAAATATACCATAGACAGCACAATATATCAGATTGTCAGCCAAAGCAACTAAGATCCCTAGTAAGTAGGCGTTTTTGCCCATATAAAAGTATTTCTTCAATAACTTCCACAATTTTTATCTGATCGCAACCACATTTTGCCAAAATTCGAAACTAGCTTTAAAATTACGCTTATTATTCGATTTTTTTGGATTTGCGGGGGCGGAAGTGGGCGTGGCAAAAATTTGAAACAAACTTGATCTGCGTGCAAACATAACAAATGCTGTCAAAAAAATTATAGCTCTATCTCTTATAGTCTCGGAGATCCAGTGCTTCATACGGACAGACGGACAGACGGACATGGCTAGATCGTCTCGGCTGTTGACGCTGATCAAGAATATATATACTTTATAGGGTCGGTGATGCCTCGTTCCACCTGTTACATACATTCCATGCCGGCACAAAGTTATAATACCCTTCTACCCTATGGGTAGCGGGTATAAAAACAGATATACGTTTTAGGCTGTTGCAGAAATTCACCATAGTTCAAGACAAATTTGAAGTGGAAGCCCAGTTTAACTTAGACAGAAATTCGTCTTAGTCGATGCGTGAATTCAGCTAAGCGAGGGTAAAAGCTTGTCTTAGGGTGTTGCATAAATTCGGTAAATCGGTGCTCAAAATAGATCGAGGATAAAAACTCAGTTTACCGTCAGCCTGAAACAAAACAAATTAGGTTTGACAGATCTGTGTATAAGCGAAAATATAACATCTCCCATTATTTCAGCTAAACGAGGATAACTTTCTGTCTTAGGCTGTTGCAGAAATTCACTAAAGCTTGAGAAAAATATGGAAATTTCGCTTAGATTGGACAGATCTTTGGCTAAGCTGTGGTAGAAATTTCCCTTAGCAAAGACAAAAGCTTGCGGATGCGGAAACTGAATTTATCCTAGTCAGAAAGTCATAAGCGAGGGTAAAAAAATTTAAATGCATAACCAAATTTCAAAGCCTTTTCGAGGTAGAAACTTAGCTTAGCCTAGACGGATCAGTGGTGGGGATACACCTTAGCCAAGACAAATGTCTTCTTGAGCCGATAGGGAAGTTCCTATATGAAGAATTTAGCTTGGGTACTTACGAGTTGTAGACACCCTTCTCGATGAGCATGTGCACCGAATCCTTAGCATGCACATCGATGGTAATCAGAGCACAAAGTATTTTTCTTAGCAGTGAGCTAATATTTTTTCGTGTTAGCGCCGCAAGTGCGCCCAAATCTTGCAGGCATTTCGCCTCGAACTTGGTCATCTTCTCGACAACGCCCATTTGGGTCTTCTCCTTGACGTCGAAGATGCGATGAATATCGGTTGCCCAATACACCTGCGATACGGTAATTACGACCTGATTGGGATGATCCTGGAACCATTCGTCACGTTCCTTGGCCGCATAGCATTGATAGCCAAAGCGCATGTATCGCTTGCAGGATACAAACATGGCATCCTCCACTTTGCTGAGCCATTCCTCGACTGCACCGCGTGCTTTGAGCCCTTTGCCAAATTGCAATTTTTCTCCCTCAGGCGATAGGAAGGCAATGATATCATTGGTAGGTATCATTTTGCCATCACCGCCCTCTTTCTGGCCAAACTCAAGGCGATAGATGGCATCGAAGCATTTGCGCAGATGCGGCTGCACAGCCTGAGGCACACGTGTTTGTGCCAATATCTCCAGCAACTCATCATTGGATAGAAAGTAGAATCTAGCAAAGAAGTTGTTGTTATCTATATATCACTAATGATGCAAGTTAGAAGAACTGTACCTGGGGAAAACCACACGCTTGACTTCCAAATAAGCTTCGAGGCCGCGTGATATCAAATCTAACAATCGGTTGTCTTCCTTGAGCATATCGTAGACCTCCACGCTGGACATGGTGGGCAAAGCCAGAGCGACTTTTTTCGCCTGTCGCACAATCTCTTTGAAGTTCTTGTCTACCTGATTGAACATCTTTGCCTCGTGGGGCAGCTGACGCTGTATGTCCGCCGAGGCAAAGATCGCCTCCAGATAGATCCAGGCGCCCTGGCAATCCATCCATGCCTCTTTTTAAACATATAAAGAATATATATTTCCATCGTATTTGTCGCAGTCAAACTTACCAAAGGTCTTGCCGAATTGATCTAGTGCCGCAATCCATTCATCTACGCGCGTCTTTATGGGTCCCACAAACTTGGATGCGGCTATGGTGTTGATATTGACATTAGCATCGTCCAGCACGGCCTGCAACTCTTCGGTGCCGGCCAGTATGAAGACGTCCTTCTGATCGTGATGCATTGCAATGGCCAGTTCGGTCTCCTTCCATATGGTTTCTATGCCCTTGAGCATATTTTCCAGCTGTGTTTCGCCTGTTGCCTGGGAGGATATTTGCATTAGAGCTTCCGCATTGCTCTCGTCATCGAAGGCATGCGACTCTTCGTAGGTGTTAATCCTTATGTCCTTCTCTTGGAAGAATTTTCTAGCCAACAACTCCTCAATCTCGCTCCAGTGACGCTGTCAAGCAAAGCAAAGTGTCACGAAGGAATTAGGGCTCGGAAATTCTGTAGCTTACCGCACGCAAATTCGGATTCCGTAAATATCCAAGAACGGGCAGTTTGTCTTTGAATTCCTCAGCAGATTTGTGCAGCACTGGCACAATATCATTGTCGGGCAAATATTTCTGGAACTGCAAGCAATTCTTTATGGTCCTGGCATTCAAATCGATCATATCGGCCACAACAAGCGTATTAAAGTCCGCGGCCAACCAGCTCGACAATGCTTCCTCCCAATCGATGAGGGTTTTGTAAAGATTCTGTCGCATGCGTATGTCGTAGAATCCCGAGGACATTTCGTCGTACATGGTCAGATCGATTCTAAACTCCTTTTGATAGCCAATCAGCTCGTCGGCTCTTTCACGGCATACATTCATGCGGTTCAAGAGCTCATCTAGCTTGTCATTCACTGCATTGCGATCGGAATTGCTCTAAAGGAAATGGAAAAGGCAAAAGCAGCTGATAGAGTGAACGAATCGAAGGATGCAGTACTCACCATCAGCAGCCAATTCTCGAGGGCTTCAACGGCTACTTCGTGTATATCCTCCTTGAGCCCCAGTATATCCTCCTGCATGGCCTCGTCCAACTGATTGACAAATTCTTGTCGCTTCTCCATAATCTCTGCGAGACTTTCCTTTGTGCGATTCAGATAATCCTCTGTATCCATGTAATCCTCTTTGCGTTCATCGTCGATGGGTATGTTAAAGTCCTTGATGATAAGCAACAGATCGTGCACATAGTCAACCGTTTTGAATAGCTCATCCAGTTCCTCGTGACAGTTATCCAGGAATCGTATGTGCTCAACCAACGGCAGTGTCGCTGTGGGCTCATAACCGATGCGTCCATAGAAATCCTGCGCGTCCTCATACAACTTGGTGGTCTCCTCCTCGGCCAGCTGTGGCAGATAGATGGCCAACACATTCTGCAGGCGCTGACACACCGGCGTAACTGCATCTTTAAAACCGCTCTGACCCAGCTTTAAAAGCCCAAGGAAAACGTGATCAAGAATGCCGTCCAAGGCGCGCAAATTGTTGCAGTAGCGATCGCAGTAGTTCCGCAAGGCAGTGAGGTCTAAGGGAGAATTAAGACAAAGATAAAGAATGGAAAGAAATAAGCAGAAGTTCAGAGAGAGAGAGAGAGATAGAGAGAAAGAGCGCGATATTTTGGCAATTAAATAGGGAAAGTAAGCTAGAAAATTCAAGTCTTTTTTTTTTCATAAATCCTTTTTTGTATATATATATAAGTTTCAATATTTTCTAGTATGTTATTTTTCCAGTTTTATATTAAAGAAAGTTATATTGTATTATATAATATTTATATATCAGAAATATGAAGATTAAGACACATCAACATGATTTAATTCTTTAATAAAAAAAATAAACCATTATCTACTGTATTGTAACATCTTACAATTGTCTTAATGCAATAATTTGGTTTATTTTGGGAATTTAGGGACTGGAACCATATTATTAATCTAATGTCTTGACTTACCTCTCTCGCTGCTGAGATCTTCGGGGTCTGTTGTCGCATCAATCTCGTAGTTCTCGCGAATGGCTCGAAAACGTGCCGTATACAAATGCGCCATCTCGTAGGCGCTATGCAGCAGGACAAAGATGTTCTTTCTGCAAGTGGAATCTAAATGAAATGTGTTCAAATAAAGTCACAACACACACACGTACCTATTGAAATTGAAGGAGGCATCCTGTTTCAGCAGAAAAGTCAAATCAGGTGCACTTTGATACAAGCACTCTTCTTGACGTCCCATGATCGAAGGTCTAACAATAGGTCAAAATTGAAATAAAGCATAGGAATGGAAATTCCAGTATATTTTTTGTCTTACTGAGTGAACTGCGTATACTCCGCATCTGTAGTAAAGGCTGGAATATCGAGCACAGTCTCCAGTATCAAGCCAGTGATGCGCTGAAAAATCAACTTGAGTACATCCTCCAGCGGCTCAACTTCAATGCGATCGGGCAGCAGACGCAAAGAGGCAAGGAAAAATGGTGACTGCGGTGCATTCGATGGGCGTGTCTTCTCTACTTTGGCATCCAAACGATCGTGACGGTTGATTTCCGCCTCTGTTGGTGCAACAATATGATGCTCGTTAAACGCATGATTGAGATCCTCGTAGCTCTGAATGGTGACGCGATAGAGCGCCTGGTAGAGCATCATGTCGCAGTAGCTCAAAAAGCTGGACAAGTAAGGAAAAGCCAAATGTATATAAGGAAATTGCATATGGATTGAAAAGAAAAAGAAAGGAAAGGAAGGGAAAGAAAATTAAAGGAAAGCAAAGCTAAACAACGAAAAGGTTGGGACGGGAAAGAACGGTACAAGAAACGACAAGAAGAGAAACGAAAGGAAAGCAAAGCAAAACAGGGTAAGGAAGGGACAGGAAGGAACAAGGCAAGAAACGACAGAGAAGGAAAGCAAAGTAGAAAAATCTTACTTAGTGAGCGTTTTGCAGAAGGCACGTTTGCGCGCACGATCCATAAAACTGTGCGCCTCCCGCATTTTCTTCACCGACGGATAGTAATTGATCTCATCATCGGGATAGAAGCCACGTGCCATAATAGCTTCCGTGCACGAACGATCTAAGGCGGGTTTAAAAGAAATTAGAATAACTTAATAATATCAAAGAATATAACTTACAGAGAGCTCTGCCCACATAGGAGCGGAATTCGTGAAAGACAAAATTGAGCTGCTCGTAAATGCGCATATGCAACTCAAGGAAATAAAACGGATGCCATTCCTCAATGTTTTCGATATTCACAAAGCTCAGACGTTCCAGGACAACGATATCGGAGCGCATACGCAATATCGCCTTGGCCAATTGCGGTATCGCAATGAAGAGATTGTTCTGCAGATGATTGCGAGCTGCATTCAATTTGCGCCACTTGATGGTCATCTCCCACACCTTGAAGCCCTTCCACAGCCGAAAGATGGAGAACGTTCGTATCTGTATGATGCTGAGGAACTGCTGGAATTCCTGTTGCCACTGATTGAGGGGTGTGAAAAAGTTCTCGGACACCCGCCAATAGGTAACGCCATGCCGTGTGACCGTGTAATATGGCTTATGAATATTCAGCTGGGCGAATTGAATTTCACGCAGACTGTAGGGTGTAAAGAATTCGCTGTCCTTGGGCAGCATATAGTCCAGATACACATAGCTATCGTCCTTCATGTTGCGCATACGATTGATAATCAGGTTCAAGTCCGGTATTAGCGATGCTCCAGTTTTGATCTGCAGCGTATTGTCGGCGCCCAGTTTATCGGGTCGTTCCTTAAATCCCGTTCGCACACTCTTCTTCGTGCTCGTCTTCCGGCTCGAACGACTCATCAAGGTGCTGCCCCCTTGAGCTGGTCTGTTGCTATCGCTGCCCCCATCCATGTTGGCCATCTCGTTCCCACTGTGCCGGTCCATGGACCCCTGACTGGTGGGCATCCTTAGGCTGTTGGGCTTCAGCTGTTGTGCTCCGCATACAACTTTGTCAATACCGGTCGAAATCTATCAAAATATATGGATAGGTGCTGAGTGAATCAATTTTGATGGACTTTGCTTGGCAACTGTTGATTTTATTTACTTCTCGATTTGCCAAGTAACCGTTACAAGCAAACCAGCTGGTGTCATAGCAGCCAACACAATTCGTCGAGAGCTTTTCAACTCCTCAGCTTTTGGGCTTTTCACAAAAGCTCCAATTAGAGTTAAAAAAATATAAAGTGCCATGAATGAAATTGATTTTGTTTCTTTATTTTTTATACATTCCTAAATTAAATTGAAAGAAGTAACACAAAATATATTTTTGTGCTACTACAAGAAAAATAATTAATATTTTTATTAAATTTAATTCATAATTGTAGTACCAAAATATAAAAATTTATATTGGTTAAATTCGAAAAGTTCGATTGGAAAAATTCGGTTATACCAAAAATAGTTATTTTCACCTTTGATAATTATTTTATTATTTTATCCTTTTTATTATTAAAATTTGATAATATTATAGTATTTTTAGAATAATTTAAATTGGAAGAGGTAACAGAATATGTATAATATTTTTATGCTAGTACAAGAAAAATAATTAAATTTTTTAATATTTATTAGTATTACAATATTTATTTAAAAATTCTAATTTTTTATTTTCTACTTGAATATTATACATAACAGTATTACAATATTTATTTAAAAATTCTAATTTTTTATTTTCTACTTGAATATTATACATATGTTATTTCAATTTATCATAATTTTTACTTAAACAAAAAATTGATAATTTTATATTGTATTTGAAAGAATTATTCATTTATTTTTAGATTGATTTACTGGTAATGCATTATTTTAAAAAATATACTATAAGTGTTAATTGTTATTTGTTTTTCATATGGGACTAAGACATTATATGACGATCTGGCTAATTTCTGTAAAAGTAAAAAGAATTTATTTAATTTCTCATAATTATTTGACAATTGTTAAAAATCATGTCGTACTAAAAAGCAATAGTTATATTTTTTATTCGTTTATTCTTTTATTGGTAAAAGTTCTCCATTCAACTCTTTGGCTGCTACTGCACATAGCTTTCAACTTGCGCTGCGCTGCAGCTTTTGCAGCAAGCTTTTCGCTTCAAATTTGTTGTGAATGGAATTGGAATTTCGAAATTGCGCTGCAGTCCGTTGCCGCGTTGCGTTGCCCCATTTATACAATACATAGAGTATGTAGTACTTCCCGTCCTTTTCGACACGCTGAAAGCTCGGCCGGCATTTTGGCACACTCTCGGTTGCTGCCATACTTCGCACACACTTGCAGCAGCGGCAACAGCTGGATTGTTGTGCTTTTCTAGCTCGAAAGCACACAGCACACAGAACAGCACAGTTGACCTTCAATTTGCGCTGTTGATTTTTTTATACCCTGGCACGCTGCGACGCGAGAGCTTTTTGGCGCCATAGGCATCGAAGCTTTCGAAGTCGAAAATGTACGACGACGACGAAAACGAAGAGAAGATGATGATGACGATGATGCTGCTAATCATGAAGCTGTAAATTCGCATTTGGATAAAAGTAAAAAAGCTCAAGGTGAAAGCATCATCATCAGCTGCGTCGTAGCGCTGCGACTGCGACATCAACAGCAACGTCGCGACAGCGACAGCGTCGTCGACGTCGACAGCGTTTGGCGACTGCGACTGCATTCGGATAACGAGTTCGGATGCCAATTTTGTCGGTTTCGGATTCGCTCAGCGTCCGTCGTGCGTTTGCCGAACCTGCAGCGCGGTCTCCAGCGTGTCCGCTGCGTCAGTGGCCAAATAGTCGTTGGGTATACGCCGCGATGTTCAGAGCCGCGAACGCGCAACGCAACGTAACGCAACGCAACGCCGCAACGCCAACGCAACGCAACGCCACGCAAAACACAGCAGCAGCAAATCGCAACCACAGCAACAGCAACAGCAACAGCAGCAGCAGCGAGCAGCATCGAGCAGCAGCCAGCTCTGAGCTGTCGAGCCGTTGAGCTTGAGCCGCAGTGCCGTCGAGCCTGAGCCTTAAAGCCTGTCGAGCCAATTGAGCCCATCAAGCCGTGCTCTCGCATCCGTTTTCTCTGCGTGTGTGTCTGTGTGTGTGTGTTTTATATTTTTTTTTCGTATGTTGTAGGTAGAGCTCACAGCAGCCAATCGCCGCCAAACACCGTCGCCGTTGCCGTCGCCGCGAGTCGCTCTTTTCCGCCTAACGCCGTCGCCATCGCCATCGCCATCGCGGTAGTCGTCGTCGTCGTCGTTGCCGTTGCTGCCCGTGGTCATTATCGTCGTGCAACAGAGCTTGCAACGCATGAGAAGCAAAGCTCATTTGCATAGCGCCTAACAGTTCATAAGAAAACTAACTAAAAGAGGAATCGAAAAAAAACCGAACCAAAAAAAAAAGAAAAATACAAAACAGAATCTTCTTTCTTTTCGATTTCCTCAATTTATGCGCATCTTTTTTTTCGGTGTATCTACAAAGATTTTAACTTTATGCTGCACTCAAGTCTATATCGCGCGCATCCTTAAACAATAGTTTTTTTTGTCATTTTTTGTTGAGAACGTCTGCTTGCTGTGCTCTATGAGGTAGGTGCCACAATCGAGTATTTATAAGCTATAATCTCGCCCCCAATATCATCTATTTTTTTTATTTGTGTATGTTTTTTTTTTTTTTTTTTGGCGGTCACACATTGGAATCACCGAAATCTGTTGTGTATTTCGATTTGCCTTTAATTAGTATTTAAAGAGCGATAAAACTTTTGTGACGTAAATCCAAAAATTCAAAAATTTTCAATGATTTTCGAAGGTGTCGTCGTCGTCGTCGCATCGTTAAAAGCTAATGTTTGTCATATTGAGGAACAATCTATATAGATTATGGACGTATAAAACATAGGCATAGTTCACAGTGTGTTTATGAGTGTTTCGATTTTATGACAATCAGATGTGAAATATTATAAAACAATTTTTTGTTTTTTTTTTGTTATTGTTTTTTTTTTATTTTCTGGTTTGGTCTATGAAGAAATTGCTGGCGTTTTGCGCAAAGCCATTTTGAAATGTCCTTGAAATTTGCTTATACTTACATGTGCGAACGTATGTGTGTGTGTGTGTGTATGTGAGTGTGTGTTTATGTTGGTGTTGGTGTTGGTGTGTGGCAAGCATCAGTCAAGTTCGCCATTTTGTTGCAGAGAGGCAATTATGAGACAAAAGGCAGGCGCAGATTTAATTTTAAATAATATATACGTATGTGTGTGATGCATTCGTATACATATGTATAATTTTTAAATTTTAAATTTGAGGTATGAGAACAAGGTCTTAAGATGCTGCAAGTAGTACATAGAGGAAGCAGAGGCAAGCAGAGACAAAAGTCAAGCTGAAGCTGAAGCTAAAGTCAAAGGCGTCTTTCCACCGCGGGGCTCCAGTTGAAATTTCACTTAAATTACGATACGAATTCTCAACCCGAGACAAAGAGAGGGAGAGCAATGCGAGAGATATTCGTTGAGTGTGCAAATTCGGCACAGTACTGATAACTGAGTATGGCTATAAGGAATGGGAGAAGGAAGAGGGGAAGGGGAGTACGCGGTGGTTGCTTTTGCTAGAATGTGCTGACAGTGTCAAGCCCGCAGGGCGAATTCAACTTACTTATATCAATATGCATGACAAGTTTAAAAGCCTTGTGAAGAACATTAAGCAAAAGAGCCAAGCTTCAGCAGGGGTAACTACAACAAGAAGAAGGGGAAGCAAAGAGAGCGATAGAGAAAGGAATAGCGAGAAATGTAGAAAAAGAGAGATGGAAGATGCTAAGCAAATGGAAAGTTCAACTACGACTGTTACTTAGGCAAAGGGCAAGCAAGTAAATTGGCTACACAAAAAAAAACGAAAATAAAATGAAAAACTATGCAAGAGAATGGTAAAAAGGATGCTCAAGGATCAGAACATGCTGTACATTTAATGCTTAACAAGGAACGAGACAAAACGAAATTGCAATAAAAAAGTAAAGAAAGTATGCACTCCAATCAAAGTCAATCTTAGCTAATGCAAATTAGCTGGCGTAATGCAAAAAATATTAAAAGAGTAAATAGTTTTAAATAACAGATGTGAATCGGGGAAATGGAAACAAAAGCCTCAGCTTTAGCTTCAGATTTAAATAAGAACAACAAACGGAAAACTGGCAAGAAAGTTGCAGCAAGAAGCAAAAAGTACAGCGAAAGTTTTAATGGCGAAAAGAGGGTAAACGAATATGGAAGAATAGGTAGAACAAATTGATAAGAAAAAGAGAATAGAAAAACAGAGAATTAAAGACCAAAAGTTATGCTAAATTGCTTAGAATGTGATTCGCAAGAGAAACAGAAGAACGAAGATATAAAAGTTTAGGAAACTTAGAAAGTTGGGAAGAACGAAGCTATACAAGTAAAGGATAGCGACAGAGAGATAGAGAAATAAAAAGAAGAAGGAAGCTTTAATAGTTAAGGATATCGAGGAAAAGGAAACAGAAGAACCAAGGTATAAAAGTTGAGGATAGCGAGAGAAACAGAAAGAGAAAGAAAAGAGATATCGAAGATATAAAAGTTGAGGATAGCGAGTGAAAAAGAAATTGAAAGAAACGGAAGAACGATGATATAAAAGGTAAGGATATCGAAAGAACGGAAAAAAATAAAAAATATATAAAAGATTGCGAGGAAAAGAAATAGAAAGAAACTGAAGAACGAAGCTATATAAGTTGAGGATAACGAGAGCGAGAGAGAGATAGAAAGCAAAGGAAAATTAAGCTATCAAATTTAAGAATGGCGAAAGAAAAGGAGTGAGAGAGACAGATTGTTCAAGAAGTGATGAGGAGTACCAAAAAGCAGCGTATGAAAATATTGAAAGAGAATTTAAAAAGCTTTTACAATCGGCACGACAACTCCGAGAAAAAAGGGGTTACATTTCTAAGCCAATTCGAAGCAATTTCGTATTCAGTTAAAAGGAATACAAAATTGAAAATGCGAACTTGAGAGGAACACAAAACAGCAACAAAGAAACCAAACCAAACGAAACGAAACGAAAAGGAGCTGGCGAATGCTTGAAAAGTTCTAATTAAAAAAGATACTTAAATTCAATTAAAAATGTGTACCTGAGGTGGGAGCCAGCAAGAAAGCGTCCTAGTCAAGGCCAGGAGGGGAGCTTGCTAAATGGGCAATTACTTACTTAGAATATCTATTTAAAAAAGAAATGTACATAGAACACAACTCTCACAAACATGTACAGCGAGAAGGAAGAGAGAGAGAGAGAGAGAGAGTGTGAGCGAATGTGTGAGATGAGAGAGTGTGAGAGAGGGAGAAATTATATCCGCGTGCACAATTTGCCTCATTTTGTTGCAAATTTATTGAAAAACCGATAAAACAAAAATTTCCGTTTTCCTTTTTTTCTACTCTCCGTTTGCCATTGCAGCATTTTGAAAACCACAAACGCGGCCCAGAGACAACTGAAAAAACGCTGATATCAAAGGCAAAGTCAAAGCCAAAGCCAAAGCCAGACGGAGCACAGTTTTTTGGGGTAAATGAGCTGGAAGAGCTGTCCGAGATAAGGATGAGGATGAGGACATTCACAGACAGGACAATCGCGATTAGCCAGCAAATGTAATTTGCAAATAAATAGTTGCAAATGATGATTAACGTCGCAGCAGCAGCAGCAGCAACAGCAACAACAACAAAAATCACATGATAATTGAGGAAAATATAATCGTAATCACCGCGAGTCTCGAATGCAATTCGATTACGTTTCCCAAATCAAATCGAATTCTAACGCAACAATTTCAAATTAAATATCGTGAACGCGAACGCGAACTCGCGCATGTCTTTGTATTGGTGTTCTCTGCGTGTGTGTGTGTGTGTGTGCCTTAAAGTGTGTGTGTGTGTGAATGAGTGAGCACCAATACATAGCCATAAGTATTTTTTTCAACATTTTTTTTACGTTGTTATTTGTGACGTGCAGCCAAAGAAATAATTGGAATAATCTGAATGCAAATGCAAATAATGCCGATGAAAATGATAATGAAGATGCTAATCTCGCCCACATCACAACAACAAGCAAAAGTCAAAGTGAAAACTAACTAATATCAAAGGAAAAGCACGACCCCTTCCCCTCAACAAAAAAGAAGAGAGCGCGCATCAAGATATATCGTGTATATAATATGATCTATAGATTCGCAATCGAAACTCTCTGTATACAATTTCCGTTTTCGTTCTTTATGCTATTCGAATCGAAACTTACTATATGCATACATATATAATTGATAACAGCTGGTAATACTTACCTAACACATACACACAAATAGCAATCTCTATATTATAGTAATATATTATTATATAACAAGCTACGAACGTCAACTACGTCACAACAATGCACTAAGGTGAGTACAAAGCTAACAAAGCTATTATTACTGGCTTTAATTTAGTTTAGAAATCGAACATTGTAACTTGAAATTAAATTTATTTCTTTTTCGCCATAAAATTGGCAAATTGCAGTTGTTATTTAAATGCGGCAATCATGAAGGTTAATTTAGTTTATAAATGCTTATCTCACTTAAGAAATCGAAAATCGTATCTTGAAATGAAAATCAAAACTCAATTAAGATTAAAGAACAGTTCAACAGTTATTATAGCTATTTTTATATTTCGTTTATTTTATATAAGTTAAGTAATAATATAAATTTATTAACTTAACTTTAGAGTAAAGTAAAGTACCGCTGACATCATGCACTGAAAAAAAAACCAGTTTCTAAAATCAAGAACATTCATCTTAAAAATGGTGTTACCTAAATAAGACCAATTTAAGATTAAATTCTTAAAGCTAAAAAAAAATAATCTCAAAAAAGACGTAATATACTAGATTTACATTACAGCATTTTCAAATCCATCGAAATTCTTATAAAGTATTTATATTTTGTTGTTCATAGCTCAGATAGCCAAGCTGAATACTGCGTTCAAAATAAACCAGAACGTAGTACTATACCGATATACTTTTTTAATATACCAAATATAGTCTTTGGTATATTATAAGTATTTGTCATATTTATATGTACATATATATATATATATATTATATATCACTTCGGTATATTTTACAAATGAATATCACGCTATATTGCATTTATTCAAAATGAGTATTATTAAATGAGTATTTCACAGTTGAACACACTCGACTGTAGATTTCTTAATTTTATCTTCTAATAAGATTTGTGGTCTTAAAAGTTTTTGATTTGGTTTTCTTATTAACAGGAACTAAGTTGTATATTAAATGTTCTTGAAATAAAGATATTGTTGCTGCAAAAAGGTTTCATGATTTTGTAGAGCACTAAAACACAAACTCTTCTTTTATTTTTATACAAAGTTCATAAATTGTTCTTATGTATATTATATAGTATATAAACTAGCCAGAGAGAAAGAAAGAGAGGGAGAGAGAGAGCTTAAAATACTGCGTGTTCTTCAGCGACGCCTAATATTCAATCGATCTATCGTTGGTTAACATAAAATACAGAAATAATTCTGTTGCATTACAGACGCTTACGATGTTGTACTCCATTTAATATTTGAAACTTTGATTAAGTATTTTTTAAAATATAAGAACATTTTTGGCGGCAACAAATATCTTTTTTTAACTTGAAGATGAAAATGCGAAATACTAAAACCAAAATCTTGATTTTAGAGCAATTGTTTTTTAGTGCGGGTCTCTGGCTAGATTGAAGTTATATAATAAGATTGAAGTTATATAATAATAATAATATAATGTGGAAGAAAGTGTACAGAATACGGATATTTCCCACTAAGAAATCGAACATCGTAACTAGAAATGAAGTCGAATTCTATTTATTCTTTCCTCTTCGATATAAGCTATTTAAATGTGGAAATTATATAGAATATGCTCATAATTGAGGCATCATCATCGTTGGCTAGTTTAATGTTGGGCTGCGGTACACCTTGTTGTATGCGTAATGTGTATAACATAATTAAGCATACGTCACGTGCTCGAAAGCGAAAAAGGAACGACAACAACAATGACAAAAAAATTCAATTTGCTTGCATTTTATGAGCCCAAAAGCAAATCATTGACAATAATAAAGAAGCAAAAGCCCCGGAGGCAATGTCGCTGCTTGGCCCATGGCCAACAAGAGGCGGATTGGATCTGTTTGGCGGTATCTGCTTGCCAGTTTGCCAGCTTGCTTTTCGGGGGCGGGGCGTGGAGGGCGTGCCTTAACGGGCGCGCACATTGTAGAAGCAACAGCCGCTCTGACTCCAGCTTCAGTCTCGAGCTCTCTCTCTCTCTGTCTTTGCTCTTCGCTCTTCGTTGCCGTCGTAAATGTGAATGATGTTGATGATGGGCGGACGGGGACCGCACAACAACGGACAGTGGCCAGCTAAAGTGCTCATAAACATTTTGTGTGTCCAGTTCACACACACACACACACACACACACACAGAGTGAGAGAGAGAGAGATACACTCACAGACAGAGACAGAAACTGGAATTCACATGTGAACAGTGGCTTTGCTTATGTTTTATGAAAGTCTCTTTGTGTGCAAATTTGTTGGGGCTACAAACATTGAAAGGAAAAAAAAAAGAAACCGACCTCCCCCCCCAAATCCATCCGTCGCAAAAGGAAGAAAACTGCAACAACATTTGGAAAATGTTTCCCTTTCTGTATTTTATTTTTCGGTTGTTTTGTTTTGGGGCTCGTTTCAAATTGTGCGAATTCTCTGAACAGTTGTGTCCTTTGCGCATTTCTTTTCTATTATTATATGTTATTTTGCTGCTGCCGCTCTCCTTGTTGTTGTTGTTATTGTTGTTGTCTTCGTTCGCCTTTATGCGCCTTCGCAAACTTCCTGTATTTAATTTGCCCCAACGCTCGTCGAGCTGTACGCTGCGCGCAGCTGGAGCCAGCCACCATCAGACAAGCTCCAGCTCCAGCTCCAGCTCCATTTACATCCTCAGATATAGCAACCAGCATCAACAGCCAGCAGCTAGCAGCCAGGCGAATCCAAAATACGACTCCAAAATCCCATTCCAATGCTATGTCAGTCTTGCCTTGCCTTGCCTTGCCTTAGCTGCTGCTGGCTCTACTCCTTCTCCCTTTACAGCTGCTGTTGCTTCCCTTTTCCCATTCCCATTCCCATTCAGCGACAAAGAGCAACAATAATAAGTTAGTAAAGTGTATTCAAGCGAGCACAACTCGACACGAAGATACGCTGGAAGGCAAGAAGAATAATAATCAAGAATCATTTTCTGCAGTTTGGGAATATTTATTTTGAGGCTCTCTAAATTTAAATTTACGGAAATGGTTTATTTGCCACTTAAGCAATATTTAATAATTTCAACACTTCTCACTTTCTTTTTAAAATTATGGTTTATCTAAATAGTAAGGCACATCTATTAAGATTTCTGTTTTGAACTCAATATCGTGTTATTTTGGAATAATCTTGAGATTTTATAGCACGTGTTTGCTTGAGATTAATGCTAATAATGTTAGACTATAGTTTTATGTGTAAAATACTATAATTTGTATTTATTTATTTATTTGCTCTACTATATTTCTATTTTGTATTCTATTCACTTGTTTTATTTATTTCATATTTTTTATTGTATTTTGATCATTTTCGTTTTTATTTGGTTTTAGTTCTTTTTTTATTTTCAATTGGTTTCCTTTTTTTTAAATATTATATTTATTTTCTTTCGATTTATTTCACATCATTTCATTTCAGTTCGTTTAATTTTAAATTATTTTAATTTCATGTTTTTGACTAATTTTTTTTTATAGTAATATTGAAATAATTTATTTCATTTCATTCCATTCTCTTTCATTTGATTTCATTTTATTTTATGTTGTTTTTATTTTATTTTGTTGTTTAGTTTTATTTTAATTTAGTTTATATAATTTTATATGTTTAATGTATTCTTTTTGATTACATTTTCTTGTATTTTATTTCATTTTGAAGTCTGTTGCAAGCGTGGCATATCCGTTCTTAGCAACATGTTTTTCTGTGGGGTATAACAAGCCCCGCTCGCACAGTTTTATGACCCGCTGGAGTCTTGCTGTCTCTCGGTCTTACGGTATTTCAGTGTTTCACTGTTTGGTTCTCATCGACATCGCCTGGCATCCTGCTGCCTGCTCCCTGCCTGCCTGCCTGCCTGGCTGCCAACTGCTTATTGTGTGTATGTGCCTGGAATTTTAGAGTAAGCATCCCAATGGCTGTGACTGTCAGTAGTAGTGTTCACGTCCCCACTCCAAGGCACTCCACTCCACTTCACTCCATTCTACTCCACTCCACTCCGTACACCCGCACACATGGAGAGGCAGCAGACGCACACACACACACACACACACACACACACACACACGCATATACACACACTTCTTCACAGAAGCGTTTCTACGCAGAGTTGCATGGAAGCTGCTTCGCATTGCTTAAACTCATCCTGTTCGAGTCATGTCGACAAGTGCCGACTGTTTCTTTTGCTAATAGCATTCGCGGTTGTTGCTGTTGTTGTTGTTGTTGTTATTACTGCTGCTGCTGCTGTTACTTCAGTTGTTGTTGTTGTTGTTGTTAGCTATGTCAATGGCAAAGACAACGACAAGTTGTTTGACTGTTGTGGCTTCAGTTGCTTACAGCGAAAAATATATGAACCAAACTCGGCTCGGCTCGTCTCACTCTCTCTCTCTCTCTCTCTCTCTCTTTCTCTTTCTGTGTGTGTTTGCTGTATGCTTTGTTAACTGGTTAAACAGTTAACCAGGTTAACAGCTAGCCAGTTGAGCATTTGACCCCAACTTGAAGTTCTCTGCATCTATTTCAATTTGGATTTTCGATATGGCTGCAAAAGAGTTGCAGAGTGGTTAAAATGCACTATTCAACTTGTTATTGTTGTCGCAGTCGTTGTTGTTGTCGTGGTTGTCCAAAAATAAAAAAACATTTTGGGAGCACTACGACATAATGACAGCCAATGCTGCCGTTTCTGTTGCCGCCGCCGCTTCTAAATTTATGTAAGTTTTATTTTTAATTTTATGGTTGTTGCTGCAGTTTCTGATGTTGCTGATGTTGCTGCCACGAAGTCACATCGCCAGCTGCATTCATTTCACTGCCTGCATTTTACACTATTTTCTATTTTTATTTGCATTCGAGTTTTTTATGTGCGAGAGTCGCGTTGTTTTTTGTCGTTTCGCATGCTTTCAATTTTCTTTTGCATACCCTGGCCCCATCAAATGGCACAAACTGGCTCTGATGAACCCATTGCAATCAATCTGCCAAGCTGGCGGAATAAATAAACTGGTGCGCATGACGTATACGCAATGTGCAGAGGGCATCCGCCAGTCGTGATGACTGCTGCTCTTGCTGCTGTGCACTTTTACTTGCTTTTGTGCATTTCGGTTAAAACAGCTAATTTATTTAACATAAAAACACAGAAAAAGGGGGAAGATACGAGTATATGCACAGATTTCGAGTGAAAGAGAAACAGAATCAGAAACAGAAACAGAAGCAGAAACAGAGGGTGAGAGATATAGGGCAAAGTAGGGTAAATAACATCAAAGATACATAACATGCATAAAAAAAGGTTGTCTAGGTGAGTCTAGTACATGTCTAGGGCATGTTAAGCAATGATCTTAGCATTTTCTATTTCAACTTAATTTTATTTCATTTACCGCATATTCAATTAAAATCAACGATTGACAAACTATCGATCTCAGATTGTATAAGATGCATTTGGCACTCAGACATGAGGTCGTTGATAAGGTTGAAGGTGAAACTCGAAGTAAACACGGCGATGTGGAAATAGATTATATACTATATGTTATATATTCACTAATTAATCAAGAATACATATTTGTACTAATTGCTGGCTAAACTTTAAAATCTAAAATGTTCCATTGCAAATTTCTATAAACACACACACACTTGCACACCTTTGCAAATTAAACAAACTTCTTCTGTTAGTTTGGCAACTGTTTTCTCTTCTTGCCATCGAGTATGTCTGCTACTGCACTCTACTATAAGTGATAACTAACAATAACTGCAGCTTGTCATATTTTGAACTGGAATTTCTTTCTGCTTAAAGTCTCTAGCGTCTCCTTGTAATCGATCAACGTCTTCTGCTATTATTTTAACATATGTACTAGCAACGTCTGTTAGTGATTACTATCCACTTATTCTATTATATGTACAAAATAATTCCATAGTAATTCAACGCCTTCTCTTAATGATGATTTACAACTACGTAGGATCAGAGTAAGGTTTTCTATTTTATAAAATCGAACCTAGCATTATTTTCTGTTATATGTACTTTGATGAGTAACTGCTTCGTTTGTAACTTAATCAGTAGCAAATTCTTCAGCTATACTCATATCGCTAAATAGCATCTGCTTCTGTCTTAAACTAGCATCGTCTTCCGTATAACATTACTCTGTCATACTTTAAACATATGTACATATGTATGTAAGCAACGTATGAGATTAACAGCAATTTTTTCTCTCTTATGTCTACTCCTATTGTAGCAATGTTTTCGAGCTTAGAACTTACAACAGCAGAAGTTAATAGCAATTTCATCTGTCTTATAATATCAAAACTAGCATCCTTTTCCGTTATATTTTTAGTAGTAATGCTTTGTTATACTATAAGTAGTAGCAACTTCTTCCGCTATACTCATATCGCTAAATAGCAACTGCATCTGCTTTACATCATCTCTAAACTCGCATTCTCTTTTATTTCACACTTCGAGCAACGTCTTCTGCTATACTTTTACTTGGGAAGCTTAACATACGCTGAACTAGCATCGTTTTCCGTTTAAGCAACTTCTTCCCTTATTCTTTAAACGGGACCACGAAGTGCAGCGCTATGTTATTGTGCGAGTGCAAGCGAGTGGGCGATAGTTGGTTGCCAAAGCAAGTGTTCGCTGATCGTGTCTATCGCATAGAGGCACTTGCTTATTTGTTAGAGTAGATGTTCCGATGTCTCAATGCGTTTGAATTTGTTGGGGTGGTTTGTGTACTTTTCTGTCGTTGTGTTGCCAAAGTGGGAGAGCGAGAAAGAATAAAATAAAATTGCAGTAAAACAACAACATGTATTTGAGAACAGAAGAAATTAAATTTAAACTTACTCAAATTGTGTGTGAATTTAATGCGCAATTCAATTAAAAGTCATAATTAAGTGCAATAGCAGATAACATTGAACTTTATTTTTATTGTGATATTCCATTGCAAATGACAAGTGTGGTAAATATGTTCAAAGTTTTTTTTTTGGCATTTCTCATCTGGGTATTGTAGCAGCAGCTGTTGGAAGTGGGCGTGGCAAAAATTTGAAACAAACTTGATCTGCGTGCAAACATAACAAATGCTGTCGAAAAAAAACTATAGCTCTATCTCTTATAGTCTCTGAGATCCTGTGTTTCATACGGACAGACGGACAGATCGTATCGCCTGTTGATACTGATCAATAATATACTTTACAGGGTCGGAGATGCCTCCTTCTACCTGTTACATACAAAGTTATTACACCCTTCTACCCTATGGGTAGCGTGTATGAAAAGGAAAAAAATAAAACGGTTAGTGTATTATTTTCGTATTGAGCAGCGAAGCATAAGCATAAATCATAATGAAGCAGGAAGGCAGAAATAACATATGAATTTATTTTATTTACTATTTATTTACCCACTGTGAAAATATGGAATGTGATTCAGCTGTTGATCAGAATCGCCAGCAAGCTGGACAATCTTTGTGAAGCTTTTCTGCTTCGCCATGTCAACTGAGCACATCCGACTACTTTAATTATAAGATCCTCCTAAACACATTCTTACACAACCACTTCGTAGATGATAATTATAGAAGAAGGCATCTCCAACTTCATAAACTATAGACATATATTATCGTCTGTCTGTCTGTCTATCAATCTGGTATGCTTTATACTCTATGGTAGCTTTCTTACTTTTTAGTAGCTTACTTTGTCAATCTTCACTTTAAAAGCTAAGACAAAAAATACTTTTATTTACAAATGTTTAAATTGTCAATGAATTCAATTAATTTGCGAATTCAAAAATAGACAATAAACATACACTAAACTTGAATGTACAAAGCTGTGTTAACTACTAACAAATCGACTAACAGTTCTTAATTTGTATTATGAATAATGGAATTACTAATTGGCATCTGTATTGTTGTAAATGCAATCATCAGAAATATGCTTGACGCTGCACTATTCAAATGCAATTAAATGATGTTGGAAGATTATTTACATTATTCACTTCGATGCTTGTTTTACTTTGAGCAGGGCAGATGTAAACACACAAATTGTTTTAGAGATTTCCAATTAAAATAGTTTTCAATTTATCATACCCAAATCATGTTTACTTAGTATTTATGCAATTTAATCAAAATAAGTGTTCAACGCTGTAGTTGGGGAATTTCTCACTATTCGATTCATTGGCTTTATGATCCGTTTTATTTGAATTTAAGGCGTATGACCGCAATTGTTGTCTTTTTGTGAATCATCAATATTACGCCCCCGCTGCGCAGCCGGCAGCTACCAGGTCGTATACTTTATGCTGAATTGTGCGGTTGTGTGTGGTTTTTAAACTGTGGCAACTCTGCATATTTAATAATTCGACGCTGCGGCAATGCGGCGATGCATAAAATGTCAGCAAGGCCCTACAAAAGCACACACACACACACACACACACTGAGGGGGAGTGTGTGTGGGGCGGAGGTTGTGATGTGCTTTAGTTTGGTGAAATCAAATTAACACACACCCACACACACACACGTCAGCATGTGTTTGTGTGCGCAAATGAAATGAAAATATTGCACTCTGCTTTCAGCATTCGAGTACGAGTATTTGCCAAGAGAATCAAACGAATGGGGCAAATGGAAAGAAGGAAGGCAGGGGAAAGTGACACTTTTTTTGTAATTCGTTTGCGGCTGCCATAGCAGCAGCATCAGTAGCAGCATGTTATCTCAAGCGGTGAGAGGATAAAACCATTAAGTATTATTTTTTTCATCATATTATTCGATTAATCCTATTAAAAGGCTTGCTCGCCAATTCCCAGCGAACAGATGCAATTTATATTGCTTTTACAAGTGCTGAACCTAGTTCGTTTTTTTAGATGCAAATTTCATTATACTTTGTCACTTGTGGCACGAGTTTTTTATTCTCAGTCAAATGACGATCATTTTATTTTATTGCTAGTGCGCTTAAATGCTTCAAATGCATACTAAATAAATACAGATTCAGCATAAATCGGAAATATTACTAAGGATAAACTTTATAAATAATATCATAGACTACTAAAAAAAGTTTATAAATAAACATAAAAATGTAGCCAAGTAACTGAAAGTTAATCAAAAAGCTGGTTCGCTTTTGTTTGCATTCATCGATTATGAAATATTAAATAAATACTGACTTGGCATAAATCAGAAAAAGTATAAAGAGTAAATAATTTCATAGACTAAAAAATTGTACAAATATATATCTAGAAATATAGTCAAGTATCTGACAATTGATGAAAAAAGATTTAAATACTAATTCAGCATAAATCAGAAATATTGTTAATGCTGAATTTTGGAAATATGAATTTTTAAGGTATATACATATATTTGGTATAAATGGTATATAAATATAAGTCAAAGAAGCCTATAAAATTTCGTTTCCATTCGTCCACATTTTTAATTACTAAATAAGTACTGATTCAGCATCAATCGAAAATATTTTAAATGGTAATTTGTGTAAATATAAATGGTATATATTAGGTATAAATCTAATATAAATATAAATCAAAGATGCCTGTAAAATTTCGTTTACTTTCGTAAATATTTGGAAGCACTATCGATCGAGTATATAATCAAATGTCAAGAACTGCATTAAGACACTGGGAGTTATGTAAACTTCACCTTAAACAGTGATAACTATATATAGAGAAACTGCTTGTGGGGTTTTCCCAGTACCACAGAAAACTACAACAAAATGTCGCTGACACAGTTGGCACTGAGTTGAATCGAACACATGTTCTTGTGTCTGAATGTCTATTTGATTCCACGGATCAGTGCGATTCACGAGTTTAGTTGCTCGACGCGTCGATGATATTCGAGGGCTCATTAATAAATATGCTCACGACCAAAAAAATGGGGTGTGGAATGAATGGCGAGTGGGCATATTAGCTAACTTAGGTGACATGGCATAATAATGAATTCGAATGAGTATAAGAACAAGTCGAAAATTGGCAACCGAAATCAAACAAATTGAAAATGGGCCGACGCCGATGCCGACGATGATGATCAAGCGTCTGACTTTGGTGTGTGTTGTATCGTATCGTATCTTATAGATACTATTTTATAGGCCCACGCGCATTAGATACACACTCGCACACACGCACACATATCGGACAAAAGACATGTTGATAAATCGTCAACGATATTTATAGGAGTTTAGTCGTCGTCGTCGCGCCCAAAATGCGAAGGACACACACATTCAAAAGTGCCTCGAGGGCCCTAACTCAACCAACAGCAGCAGCAGCAAAACAAACAGTAAACAAACAGCAACAACAACTGCAAACAAACAAACAACGACCATCGAACATTTCGCGAGATACATTTTATAGTAGGCGCGTGTCAATTGATAAACAGCAGCTCAAACGCTGACCTCTCTCTCTCTCTCCTCCCTCTCCCCTGCGAAACATCATAAAACTGTCGCAATAAATCGCGAAGCAACCAAAATAATTGTTGACAACTTTACCAACCAGACGAATGACCCAAACGAATGACTCAAACCCAGCTCAAATTGCCGAATGTACTCAAAAGTCCAAAATCTATTTTCATCTGTGACAACAAAAATAATGCATTAAGTGCGAACAATTTTTGCACTTGCCCTTTTTTCATTTCATCCACTAAAAAGCATTTCGACACTTTGAAATCTTCGGCTTTGATAATAATGCTTTACAAATCCCAAACGAAAAGAAAATAAAATGGTCAATGTATCGATTTCGTATTAAGCAGTAAAGCATAAACATAAATCATAATGAGGCAGGAAGGCAGAAATAATATATGAAATTATTTTATTTTCTATTTATTTATAGACAATGAAATTATGGAATGTGAAAGAAATGCAGATAAGAGCTTAATAGACATCATGTGAATCATAAACTATTTTACAAAGACATTTAAAAGAGTTGAGCTAAAATAATACAAGTAAGAAGGCTAGAGTCGAGTGAGTTCGACTGTGAGACACTCGCAACCCATTTGCAATGAAAGCAATACCGTGCGGTATTACTCTAAAAATATACCAAATTAATATACTGAAATATATAATATGGGTTATATTCGATACATCGATGTACATTCGAAATATACCACTGAGTCCGAAATATACCAGATTATCAAGAAAAGTAACTAAGGTGGCTTGCATATAAATAACAAATTATTCAAACTAAGATTTTTAAAAAAGGCAACAAGTAAGAAACAACTGTGATACACTCACAATCCATTTTTAATGAAAGCGATACATTGCGGTATTATTCTTAAAATATACCAAATTGATATACTGAAATAAGCTGTAAGCTATATTCGGTGTTTTAATTTACATTGAGTGCGCATTATACCAGATACCAGAAAAAATACCGAAATATATAATAATCTATATTTAGTATATTAATGTTCAGTATATTACATTAAAATTATATCATTGAGACCGAAATATACCAGATTGCCAGAGAAAAGTAACTAAGAAGGCAGCATTTGAATCACAAATTATTCAACTTAAACCTTTAACAAAGATAAACTAAAATAAAAGAAGCTACAGTCAAATAAAGGCAAAACAGAGTGGTATTATTCTTAAAATATACCAAATTTATAGACTGAAATGTCAAAATATACCGACGTTTATATTTCGTAAATATTACTATTACATTCAAATTATGCTATTGAGTCCGAAATATTCCAAATTGCCAAGCAAAGTAACAAATTAGGCATCATGTGAATCACAAACTATTTAAGTCAAATAAAAAAATACTGATCGGTTTTCTCATATTATATTTTCGTCACTTCGCGTATTAAACAATTTAATATGTTATATTGCGTAGCTATAATTTTCGATTCTGAGGGCGCATTTATTTTGTATTATATTTGTTATTTATAGAGTTCGAATGAGACGAGGTGGGTAACAAAAGCAACGCTACGAAAGCAGCGAGAGAAATGTTGGCGTCGTTTTAGTTGAATTAGAAAACGAGCAACAACAAGCAACAAAACAAATAAAATAAGCATTGAGTGCAAATTGCGAAAAATCGCATTTTTGTTGTTTTTTGGCTGGGTGCAATGTTTTAATTGGGGGAGTTTTAAGGTCAGATACACAGACACGCACAATCAATAAATCAATTGAAATTGGCACAAAAGAAAACGAAAAATGTTCGGCGCACACAGCAAAAAAAAAGAGAGGAGAGGAGAGGAGAGAAAACGTTGCGGAAGCGATTTGAAAGCGCGTCGATTATTCGTGCAACAACAGCAACAACACCGACAAAATTGCTGCTAATCAAAAGCTGCACGAATGTTGTAAACAGGGCCAACAGCAGCAACAGCAGCAGCAACATTAGCAACAACTATAACTAATCAAAAGTGAGCATTGTGGGTGGCATCACTAGTGAGTGGCGGGTGATCAAGCGAAGGGAAGGGAAGGGAAGGGAAGGTTTCTCTCTCTCACACACACACAAACACACACACCCAACTGGCAGCTGCAACAGTTGTTGGTGTTGTTGCCAGAATTCATTTTAAATTGAGAAAAATCGCAGCTACTGGCACGAAATCACGAAAAGTTTTAATTATTTTCTAACAGGCAAACACACGCAAAGTCTGAGAGAGAGAGAGTGAGAGAGAGAGTGAGTGAGAGCGAGTGAGTATAAGAGCAAGAGACAGTCTGTTGTTGTTGTTATTGTTGTTAGGGTTTGCTGAACTTTTCTAGGCACGCCATCGTGCCGAGTTAAGAATCGAGCCGCTTGTTCGACTTCATGCCACAGCGCTATGTGTGTGTGTGCTAGAAATTAAATACGTTAAATCGTTCAGCGAGTATCTATCTATCTCTCTCCCTTTGTACGTGTGTGGGTGTGTGTGTGTGTGTGAGCGCACATTGCGACGTCAATTTGTGGTCATTTCCTTTTCATCAGCTTGTGAAATTTTTCTGTTTTATTGCTCTTGCTCCTGCAACTCGAGCTGCGTACGTGCAGATGCTCAAATTACTCACACTCACACCTATGTGTGTACACACATACATACATACATACATACATACATATGCTTTGTGCCCTGGAATGTTTAGATTACAACAGCAGCAGCATCACACACAAACACACAGAGAAAGAGACATTCATGTCAGGCTGGCATAAATATGTTTTTTTTTTCGTTGCTCGCTTTTAAGAAGTTGCTTTGTACAAATATTTTCGGTAAGCAGCCGCAGCTGCCATTGCTGTTCCTTTTGCCACACACTCTCTCTCTCTCCTTCTCTCTCTTTCTGAGGTCAAGCCACGCCTCATTGCCCCACATTTCGTCAGCAGGAGCAGGTGCTCGCCATTTAACAGAATCTGCTGGAACACGTTAAATATACGCCCAGGTGAGGTTCGGCAGTTAAAGCACGCTTGTTCGCTCGTTCGCTCTGCAATCTCGTGCAGTCAAAGTATTTAAAGCGCGACCGCAACTTTCATTTCAATTAGTTTGCCAAACTTTGAGCTACCATTGTTCGATAGTTTCCACTCGAAAAGTATTAAGCAAATAACTCAAGAGCCAAGCCGAGAGCAGAGAGTATCAATGAACTGCCGAAACCAAGTCAATTGATAGTTGAACAATTCAAGCATCTTAAATTTGTAATAGTAAAAGCATTTTAATTGAATTTCTAGTCAAACTTTATTTTAACTTTTTTCCACCAGATTAAAGTGTTATTAGCAAGTTTTATGCATTTTATATGTATATAAAGTTGAATGTGGTTCAAGAGCTACAATGCAGACAATGATTTGGGTTTTCAAAATAAATAATATCTCAAATAAGTTCTTTAAACTAACTAACTAAAAAAATACCTACCAAAAACGTCCAAAGGATAACATGACGTTGAAATTCAAAAGAAGTACGCAAGATCTGAGGGTATAGCGTTAAATTGCCAGCTGTAATTTTAGTATTATAAGTTAATACAAAATTGATTATATTTAACTAATAGCTTTCGCATAATCTAAACAAGAATTTTCTTCTCTTCAACACTTGGGTTCAAGCAAGATCTTCTGAATCAGTAGTTGCAACGTCTTTAGATATACTCTTAGCGTTTACTAATGATTTTTTTCGCTTGCTTTCCTCCAATTGTAACAACGATGCAACAATGATCGCTTAATAGAAATTTTCTTCCATTTTATTGAATCCAAACTAGCATCTATTTCCGTTATACTTTTACCAGCAACTACTTCGCTATACCATAAGTAGTAGCAACTTCTTCCGCTATACTCATATCGCTAAATAGCAACTGTGTCTGCTCTACATCATCTCTGAACTCGCATTCTCTTTTGTTATACATTTACTTGCGAAGTCTTACGTACTCTCAACTAGCATCGTTTTCCGTTTAAGCAACTTCTTCCGCTATACTTTTAACGGGAACTCGAATTGCTCGGCAATGTTATTGTGCGAGTGCAAGCGAGTGCGCGATAGTTGGTTGCCAAAGCAAGTGTTCGCTGATCGTGTCTATCGCACAGAGGCACTTGCTTATTAGTTAGAGTAGATGTTCCGATGTCTCAATGCGTTTGAACTTGTTGGGGTGGTTTCTGAACTCTTTTTGATGTTGTTACCAAAGTGAGAGAGCGAGACTAAGAAAGATTGAATCTTTTCAATGCGATAGCATTAACATTGACTCACTCCTCATGCCAAAAGGAGACAACTTGTAAAGAGCATTCTCTTCCATGTAAAAAGAAGTTTGTGTTAGTGCTTTAAATGTATTTTTCATATAAATTTAGCTTAATTGACTAAATTAAATATTCAAAAGCTTTTCAGTCTCTTGCCATTTCTATTTATTTATTATTTATTAAAATAAAATGCTGTGCCTTGATTGTTAGTACTTCAGTTGCTTAATAAATACTCTGGAAAAAATGTATAAATAACTCGACAAATTTTTGGGTACACGTGTGAATTTATTTCATTAAATCGCTTGCGATTGTTTCCATCGCTTCCTTCCTGTGGGAAGTCGCCAATCAGTCAGCGAATTGTTGTTTTTGTCTACACACACACATATGTACATATATGTAGGTATATTTATATGTATGTACATATATAATACTGCACATGTGTACTATATGTTGTCGTACTTATCCGAACTTTTGCTCTTGCAGCTGCTCTGAGGAAGCTGCTCCTCTCTCCGTGCAACGAAATTTACAATCGCAGAGCAAATAATTCAAATGCAATGCATAAATTGTGGAATGCAATTAATAAACACACACACATGCACATGCACATGCACATATATTTCGAGCTCTGCTGTGTGCGGTCGCTTCCAAAATGAATGACAAACTTTTTGCAGCCGCTTAAACCTCGTGTGGGCGTGGTGGCTTCGCTTCCTCTCTCTCTGTGCTCCATTTGCATAAATATTGCCACCAGCACAGTGCACAGAGAGTCGTCGCAACAATCTGCCCCCGCCCCCGCCCTCGCCCTCGCCCTTCACCCTCTTACAACGGACGTCGCGACCCGCTTGGCTCCGCTTAGCTGCGTGTGCGGTCGCTAGGTGGCGCTGTAATCAACTGTGTCAAAATGCCAGCGTAGAAAGTCAAAAGTCGTCGGCGTCATCGTCGTCAAGAGGCAACTGCGACAGCAACAGCAACAGCAACAGCGACAGCGACAGCAGCAACAACAGCTTTGAAGGCAAGTCAAATTTGAGAACACACACACACACACTAATACAAACACAAACACATATATATATATATAAACATACACATACACATACGCACTGGCTTAGACGACACAAATTTGAAGGCAGGTGGCTGGCAGCATCCTAGGCGCAAAAGTGGAGGTTAAAAGCGAGGCAAAAGCTAAGAAGAACAACTAAAGAAAAAGCAAAACGAAAGCAAAGCTAAAATAAATGTGACTCAAACGAGTCTTGCCCGACTAGCTGCCACCCTGTAATACCCAAGAGAAGTTCACTAAGACTTAATTTGATAGCCTGCATTTATTATCAATGAGCAATAGATATATTTTATTTAAACATTTTTTCCGTATTCCTATTCTATTAGATAATATTTGATTTAAATTGTACTTTTTCTTATATGTTACTTAAATCATATTCATATTCCAATTTTAATTCAAACAACAAATGTGCCCAATATATATAAATACATATATGTAGATATATATTTTTTTTAATTTAATTTAAAATGTTACTGGTTAGTTTATAGCGGAGTTTTATTCAGAGAACATATTCTTTTATTCGCATTCTTTTATTTTTTTTTGTACAATCAAATTATATTTTAAACTTATTTATATTTAAATTTTAAACTCAAAAGTTAAATCAATATACATTTTTTAAATTGTAGTTTAGTCAGATTATTTCGTTGGAATCAAAATGACTTTTAATTTTTAATTTAATTAAATATGTTGCTTTTTTGTGTTCGATAGTTTATATCTGATATATGTTTAAAAAAAAATGTATATTTAAGTTACATATTTATATATGTTGAATTGAAATTTTAAATAAGATTAAGTCTCTGTCTCTTTGTCAGTGAATTTATAGTGTTGTCATATTATGATGCATATTTTTTTGTTTTATTTTTGTTGAATCCATGAAAAGTTTGTGACACTAAGCTACCCCACTGAGCAGCTGCTGCCTGCTCCAGAGTATTATATAAAGCGAAACGGAACGAAACGAAACGAAATGAAATGAAAAGCCAAAGCTGACAGCTTGACGAACGCTGACAGCTTTGGAAGCAGAGCAGAGAAGAGCAGAGCAGAGTCGAACAGAGGGTAGCTATACACACATGTGCTTCATAAGGATGTGTGTGTGTGTGTGTGTGTGTGTGTGTGTGTGAGTATGAGTGTCAGACTGGTGTTAAAGCGCTCCAAAAACAGTAGCAACAGCAGCAGCAAACGGCAGCAGTCGAAAGTGTTCGCCTTGTTTTGCTTGTTGTAATTGACACTTAAACTCGAAATTTGACGCAAATTGCAACAGCAACAACAAGGCAGACAACAATCACACATACCACATGTTGCCATACACACACACTCACGAATACATATGATGCCAAGAGCCAGCGGCAGCAACAACAACAACAATGCATTTCAAGTGTCGCTTGCGAGGCGGAAGTTCTCAAGCTGCAGCTGCCAAGTTGAAAGAGACTGAGAGACTGAGAGAGAGGGAGAGAGAGAGAGAGAGCGGACGATTGAGACAGAGATAGAAGGTGTACACGCACACTTAGCGCTGGGCGCATAATGAATTGTAATTTGAATAGACTTGACTGAGGGAAACCAGCCTCAAAAGTCGCTTGCTATTAACTTAAATTACGTTGCATACTTTTGTGCGCGTCGCATACGAATTTTATGCCAACGGCAATGGCAACGGCAACGGCAACGGCAACGGCAACGGCAACAAAAGCCGCGCATTAAATTCACCTGCTTTACCCCACACACAAACACACATGCAGACAATGCGAGGAGAAGGAAAAGGAGAAAGAGGAGCAGCAGCAGCAGCGGTGGCAAAAATTTATTGTTTGCGCCAGGCAACATTTTTAGTGCGGCAGCTGCCTTTGCCTTGATTAAAGTAAAAATTCACTCTGGCACACACTGTGTCACACACATACACACTGACACACACATAGATACAATGGCTAGAGTATATGCATAGTTATGTTTGTCATTTAACACATGTAATACTTGGCAATGGCTTTTGTTGTTGGTCGCCTGCTGTGAAAACGCGCGAATGTTTAATGCCAACAACAGCAAACAGCAAACAGCAGCCAGAGCCGCAGCCAGAGCGACTGGCAGCTGTGTAGCACAAGCACAACAACACAAGATGCTGATGCTGCTGCTGCTGCTGCTGGCTGTGTGGCATAGCATGGCATGGTATTATGCAAGTCTTGGATGCCGAGCTCAAGCTTAAGCTCAGAGCAAAAATCAGCTCTTGCAGCTTCGGCGTTTAAGTGGATGTAGCGTTACTTTTATGGCACTCTGTGCTCGTGTATGCTAATGCCACACGGTTTCTAATGTCTTTGCCCATTGTACAACTGTGCAACACACACTTACACTTACACTTACACTAACAGTTACAGTCAACACACTCGCATTCGCACTCACACACACACGTGTCTTCCGCCTCCTGGACTATAAATAACCGATAGCTGACAAGCGATCCGACAGCTGAGATAGTCGAGACTCTTGCCAGAAGTTATGAGCCGATAATTCTTTTCTTCTTTTTGTTTTGTGGTGGCCAATTGGAATATGCTAATTGCAATTAGTAAACGGAAAAGAATGTGCTTAAGCAGATTAAAGCTGAGCGATAGTAAACGAGTGAACGTTAAGGGAAATGATTAATAGTTGATGTGCACTTTTATAGTAAAATGTATAGCAGTTAAAACAGCTTAGATTTCATATGTTAAATTAGCTATCAGTTAGATACAAGATTAAATATATTGACGAAGAGATAAATGAATTTAAATAGTTGTAGCGAAACTCAAGGGAAAAAAAGCTACAGTCTAGTGTGCGAGAATAATTAAAAGCAAAATATTGCGGCATTACCTTGTTAATATACAGAAAAAATACTAACATACATATGTTGAATGCTATATATGGTATATTATTATACTATCGATATTCCATGGAGTACAAAATATACCAAATCTTAAACAATACCTTATTAATATATAATAAAAAAAATAAAATAACAATTTATACTGAAAGCTATATTTGGTATATTAACATACCACTATACTCAAAATATACCATCTCTTAAAATATACCTAATAAATATTCTTAAACACTCTAAACTATACTGAGGCTATATTTGGTATATCAATCAATGTAACTATGATGAGGCAGCCATATACATGCAATTATTTCATAAATAAATTTTATGATTTTTATGTGATTGACAAAAATATTTCCTTTTGCGTATTACATGCGTTTCATACTGGCATAAAGTTATAATACCACTCTACCCATACCACAATAATTACAGAAATTAAATTTAATGTAATATATCTTAAATGAAAAACGAAAGTTTAAATAATATTATACAACTTTGTGTCTTGTTGCCACAACTTACTTACCTTAGGTTCCTCATTTGAGGAAACATTTGAATATATCATTACATTTTCGCAACTAATTTGATTTCATTCATCAACTATAAGCTGCAAATACATATTGAAATGTATATAGTACTGTATACATATATCTTATTTTTCGGAATCTGTGCTGATTTCTTTATTATAATAACATCTGTCAAGCATGTAGTTCAAAGGTCTGTGATCACTATGTCAAACGATAAATTTATCGCTTTATATGCAGATGAGGCACATTTTGCTTACAACTCTATTGACAGGCTGCACACACATACACACATACACGCACACGCACACCCACGCAATCGTATCGTACATGTTAAATGTTCTGACTGGTAAATTAACATATTCAGAGCGAGTTATCCCTTAATGCGGCGTCCCTACTTTCAATTTCTTTCACTCAGCCGCCGCCGTCGCTGCCGCACGCTGCGTATACGCAATCTAATGTGTGCGCGTGTTTTGTGTTTGTGTGTGTATGGGTGTATGGGTGTATGGGTGTGTGCGTGTGTGAAGGTCACCGGCAACGTCAACGTTGGCGCCCAGCTGTCTGTGGCTCGACAAGCCTGCCCCACCTCCGTTGTCCGCCTCGACACGCTTCCCCCGCTCCCGGCTTACCCGCTTTTACAATTTGCCCGCGGCGCCTGTTTGTCTGCCGCTTGGGCTGTCGTTTGTTTTGTTAATGAGCGACTGGCATCACTGGCCCGTACCCAACCTAACATCCGCCTGCCCACATCTGTTCTCTGTTCTCTCGCTCTCGTTGCTATATATGAATAAATAATTAGAAAGTGTTTGTTCTTCTGGTTGAGCTAAGCAGCCGCAGCGGCCTCTCAGCAAAATCCCCAAATTGAATTCAATGCTAAACGCAACGCAAAACCGAAACCAAAAACCAAAAACGAAAACGAGAACGCTGCGCAAAATGTGAACAAACTGAAACAAAACACAACAAGATTTAGCATGTTTGCACGTTTCGCTCGACGCTGACACATTTAGCACTTAATTTTGAAATATTTTTCTTCATTTTCTCCTCGCCTCCCAATCTCTCTTTCTCTCTCTCTCTCTCTTTCCCTCTCGTTCGTTTTTCTGGGCCTGTGTGGTTTTATCTTCTGTTTGCTCTCGCTACTGCTGCTGCTGTTGTTGTCGTTGTTGCTGCTGTCAATGAGCATGCCCCGAACCGCATAACACAGTTGTGTGGTTGCCTGTTAAGAGCAGGTGGCAGATAGCAGATGCCAGGTGGCAGGCAACTCGCTGTGGGGCTGCGGTTGATTTGCGGCATATACATTTTTGTTTGTTGGCGAAGTGCAAGCTACGTTTCCGTTTCCGTTTTTGACACTTGCACACCCGCAAGCCGCAAACAAAATGAGCCAACAGCATTTTCAACACTGCCGCAGTCAGAAAGCAGCCAAATCGTCATTGCGATGATTGCAACAGCAGCCAATAATAACAAGTAAGAATGCTACATTCGAGTGTGATCGAATGTGAGATACCCGCCACCACTTTTTTAATAAGCTTTCAAATGTACTTAATAAATATACTAGAATCAGATATACACTAATATATATCGAAGTATATACCGAAAACAGACCAACATATAACGAAAATATATCGAAATACTATTACACTGAAAATATACCATAGAATATACAAGCATAACAGCACGGTATTATCCATAAAACATATTAAATTATTATACCGAAAATATACTGAAATATGCTGAAGTCTGTATTTCATATATACTCGTACTTTAAAAATGTAAAGTAGAGAACGTAATATACCAGATTTTTAACCAAAGAATTTTCCGAAAATATCGTGTTAAATTTGGTATTACTTTTATCCCTAACGTGTAATATACAAAAAAAAAAAAACTGAATCTAATACCTTAAAAATGTACCATGGATAACATAATATACCAAAAAATACTAAAATATACCAAAGGCAATACTTGGTATATCGATATATTATATTTAAAATATATATCAGACTGTCAACAAAAAAATGTTCCGAAAATACTATATCAAAAAATACCAACATTTATATTTGGTATTTCTCTTCTCCCTAACAGGTAATATACCGAAAGAAATTTGAAATATACTGTCTGTATTTGATATACGCTAATACCGTAAAAAATACTAAAATATACCAACCACAATATTTCGTATAACGATATAATATTATATTTAAAATATATAACAGATTGTCAACCAAAGATACTTAATAACATCGGATGGATGGACATGGCTATGCCGTTTCAGCTGTTGTCTCTGATTCAGAATATAATTTAAGAGATCGGAGATGCTCAATTGTGCTTCATAAAAAGCATGTAATAAAACATACTTTTGTTGCCCCCAACACACTTCTTCTACCTAACAGATAGCGAGTACAATAATAATTATAATATACGGAGCTAATTATGAATCAATCAAGCAAATATTTGAAGTTGCCAAGTAGAGTGCTTAATTTGCAAATATTATTAACAAATTATTGTCTGACCGCAAAATTGATTTATTGGCCAAAAAAAGGAAAAAAAGAAAAAAAAGATGTGCAGCTTTTCCAGCTGTGCAAATGACAATAGCTGCTTTTCAATTTTCCGGCTCATTCATACATAATGAGCTTACATGCTGGCATTTTCCGCTGCATGTGTGTGCGTGAGAGTCTGCGTTGTAAGCGTGTGTATATGTGTGTGTGTGTGTGTTTGGTATTCAGTATGAAAGTGAATATTATTGCTGCTTTTTGGCTAGTTGAAGTTAAATTGCGAGCTAATTCAGTTTTTGCCTAGCGTTGAATAAAAGGCTGCTGCCACGCCCATTAAATAGTTGTACATTTGACCTACACACACACACACATACATATACACTATTTGTGCCATTTTGAGCATTTGGACAGCTGGTCAGTTGGTTTGAAAAAAAAAAGTTGAAGCCGCTTAGCTGTCGGAGCATAAATTTTGTTAGCAGCTCGCCAGCAAAAATGCAAAATCGGAAAATATAAAAAAAAATCACAGAACAGAGAAAGAGTCTTATGTGTGTGTGTGTGTATGTGGATTTGCCTGTGTTGAACTCTGTCTAACATTTGCTTGGCTTTCATTTCATTTTGCATAAATTGTCGAGAGGGCTAAAATACGAGGACTCGGCCAACATTTTTGCCCATGTTGCCATATTTATTTTTATGCTTTAATTGAAAAGCTCAGCGAGGGTGTACTTTCTTTGTGTGTGTGTGCCGAGTGTGAGTGTGAGTGTGTGTGTGTGTGTGTGTGTGTGTGCCAATTGACACTCACTGTTGCAATCAACTTACTGACTTGGGCCCTCGCTCGCTGTTCTCTGTTCGCTCAGCCAACGTGGTCAAGTGCGGAGCAACTGTTGTAAACTTGTTCACAGATTTTTGAGTACTTTCGAATGAATAATTTTAACTGCTGACCCTCTCCCTCTCCCTCTGCCCTGCGTCAAAGGGCAGGCAGAGCTGTGCAAATAGTATTTTTGTATGATGTGGTAATAGCTATAATCGAAAGCTGTAAAATAAAGAGCGTTTCAATAACGATTCCGCTGCAAGTGAAAATGTGCTCGAGCTGCAGCCAATCAATCTTTATTAAAATTGCAGTATTTATAGTCTACAGGGATATCTGTAGTAACCGAGTAGAAATGCACACACTCACACACATACACACGCACATTGTACTGCAGAATTACGTCTCAATTATTCTGATTGGTTTGCGGTAATATTTATCGATCAGCTTTGCAAGCAACCATTCAAATGATGCTCTCTAAAATCAAGCAGTTTAATTAGACGCGAGGTTCGAAGACAAAGTTGGTGATTCATCCATTACAACTTCCTTAACCAAAGAATTCAACAATATTTGCTTGTCAAGACGCTGATTAAATAGACGCTGATTAAAGACAACTGTCTTATATTTGAGTAAACACATGCTTAAACATTCATAATGGTTCAAATCAAAATGTATACATCGGTCAAATATACTGAATAAGTTCGTTTGTTCTTTCTGATCAGCAAACTATATCGCAAGACTATCGCACTTATCCAAACTTTATATTTATATCCTAATTTAAATGTATTTCGCAACCTTTTAATAATTTCATCCTAGTAACACATCCAATTCCAATAGAACAACTAAATCAAAAAGACAACTATTAATGTTAACTTATTAAGTTCTTTTACTTTTCTGAATAGATCATTTTAGTTCGTTCATTTGCGATCCGACAATATCGCTCTAATCCTACCTTTATATTGACTTATTTATTTCCTCATCAAAGTGCAATTCGCACGCTTTTCAACTAACACAAACTGAGTGGCCTGATGCCCTTCAGAATGCTGGCCACATTATCCCTGAGTATGGGACTCATCGTGCGTTGCTTTTCCAAGCTCACAGGCTGAGCATGAGCCTGCGAGAGCTGATAGAGATCGGCATAGTATTCCATGCCTGCAATGCCCACCGCATTGAAGCTCGCCGAGACCTCGGTGCAGTCAATGATCGAGGTCTTCAGCGGCGTGACGAGCAGAGTGGAATAGTATGGCACTTTTTTGCCCTCGAGCAGCTCTCGAATCAGCAGGACAGCAGTGCGTGAACCCGCCAAGAGGTTCCACCGTGACCAGCTGAAATTATGCGAGAGGGCGAGCGTGGAAATGCAGGCATACGTATGCATCTCCATCACATAGTTCTTCTCGCACGATCCCTCCGTATAGCAGAAGGCATCCTCGTCTGGGAAAATGTCCACAGCTGAGAGAATGAGGGTCGCCTTCAGCTCCGACAGCGAAAGCGTCTTGCCAATCATTTCGGTAATGCCTTGAGTGCTGCCGCCCTGGAAATTGTTGACCGTGTAGCCCGCCTCTGTGATGGTCATGTCCAGGCTGATTAGCGACGCCGTGAAGCTAAAGAGTATTGTGCCGAGGCTAAGTAAAGGTAAAGTAAAGGTCGAGGAATGCATTACGTTTTCGTCATCCATAAGAGTGTGGATAGAGAGATACTTGCTTTTTCATGTCCGGTCGCAGATCCCAGGTTTGATATGGCATGTTGCTATATTTGTTCAGTGCAAAGCCAAAGATGCCTAAGCGGGGAATAAAACAGATAATCGATTAGGACTTGATTATTATATTTAAAAACGGAGTAATTGACTATAAAATGTATGGAGATTTGCTATAAAATTAGTTTAAAATAATGTTAATATAGTAAAATGCTTCGAATTGTGTATTGCTATACAGTTATGTATTGGACCTGGATTGGAAATGTTTAATTTGTCCCAAAAATGAGATATATTTAACAATTATTGAAGAACATGTTGAAAAAATAAACAAGTTTTCAACTGTTTAAAAAGAAAACCATTGTAAATCTTGACTAAAACTGCAATAATTCATTTCGATTTTACAGCAAACAAAATGATCGATTCGTTTAAAAGTTATTGAAATTCATGTGGTTACTTGGATTAGATTAATATAAGCTTTTCGAATTAGTTAAAGCAGGTTTGATTAGGGATTTTAAAATCTATGCAGCAAATATTTCTAATTGAAGTTCTTGTGTTCTTAAGGAATAGTTTGATTACAAATTGTAGAGCCAATTAGTTAATGATATGCAGCTTATAGATTCACTCACCCAATCTTCCTGTACGGAACTGTATTGACAACTTGTCCTCATTGAATTTAGTGTCATGGACATCGCGGGTGCTCCACTTGCCCTGCGTGATGGCTGCCGTGCTGCTCATCTTCTGCCTGCGCCTAAAAGGGAAATCGAGAGATAGATATAGCCATTGATATATATATATATAGATACATAGATATATATATAGAAATGTAAATATAGATATAGATATAGATATAGAGATAGATATAGATATAGATATAGATATAGATATAGATATAGATATAGATATAGATATAGATATAGATATAGATATAGATATAGATATAGATATAGATATAGATATAGATATAGATATAGATATAGATATAGATATAGATATAGATATAGATATAGATATAGATATAGATATAGATATAGATATAGATATAGATATAGATATAGATATAGATATAGATATAGATATAGATATAGATATAGATATAGATATAGATATAGATATAGATATAGATATAGATATAGATATAGATATAGATATAGATATAGATATAGATATAGATATAGATATAGATATAGATATAGATATAGATATAGATATAGATATAGATATAGATATAGATATAGATATAGATATAGATATAGATATAGATATAGATATAGATATAGATATAGATATAGATATAGATATAGATATAGATATAGATATAGATATAGATATAGATATAGATATAGATATAGATATAGATATAGATATAGATATAGATATAGATGATATAGATATAGATATAGATGGATATAGATACATATACATATAAATATAGAGATATATATATATATAGAAAGAACTATTTCGATTCGTACGCTTCACTGTCGCAGCTATCGTTGTTGCTGTTGCTGTTGTGACTGAGTCCCTGCTGCAGTGTGGCACCCGCCGAAGAATCATTGCCGGCGCCACCATCGAGCAGCTGCAGAATGCTGTCATCGTCGTCATCATCATCGTCATCGTCGCTGCTCTCTTGGCTGCCAGCTGACTTTGATGTCGACTCCGGCCCGATTGTCCAGGCAGCTGCGAGTCACGCACAAACGAGATGCCAGTGTAGTAGGCAAAGGCGGCAACCGCTGTCGCTGGCTGGAGCACCTCTTGGAGCTCCTGGCTCAGCGGACGCATGTCCTCGGGCAGCTCCTCGGTGACGTCGTGCTGCGAACCGCTGGGCGAGAGTTGCTCGGAGATTTGCTGCAGCAACTCCTCCTGTTGTTCGCGTGGCAATTGCAAATGCCACAGACGATCCATGTCCTCGATCAGCTGCGAGAACAAGTAGCACGAGCTCGACGTTATCGGCGGCGGACGCGCCTGGCTGCGAAACTTGAGCAGCTTGTCAAAGCAGAGCGGCGGAAAGAGTTCCGCGGGTTCATTGGTGTCCAGGAATTCATCGCCAATGCCACGCTGGGAATCACTTTGTGCCGCACTCGATGTGGCCATCGCAGCTGCTGCAACTGCGGCTGCTGTCACCTGAGCCACGTTGCCCAGTCGCACGTGCGCTTGGCGAGCGAGGAACATCACTTGACGCTGCGGTTGGCCGCTGCTCGATTGTGGTGTCGTCTGCTCGAGGCGCACACAAAAGCCTTGCGGCAGTCGCGGCACCACAAAATCCTTCACCAGCCCATAGAGATCCACATTGCTGGGTATCGCGCGCAGATCAAAGTCGCCAATCTCGTATAGCTTCTGGGCGCCGCCTTGTGCGCCAGCCAATTCGGACTTTTGGGAGCGCAGCTTGGCCGGACCGCGTGGCGAGCTCTTCAGCGGACTGGGCTGTGCGTTTGTCGAGAGCGGTGTGGCCTCTGTGGGCGTGGCAGTTGTCTCTGCCACAGCGCCACTTGCGGCTGCTGCATCGGTTGCTGCTGCTCCAACTGAAGCTGGTTTGACGCCATCCGCCAGCTGTGATTCAAGCGTCTCGGTATGCGTCTCCCAGCGACAGGCGATGGGTGGCTCAAACCAAATGACAGAGTCAGGCAATCTGCAATTAAATTCGAGAATGGACAATTAAGATTACATCGAATTACAAATCTTGCCAAAATTTCATTTGAATAGCCAGGCTTGATTTCATTTTCGACAACATTTAATCTAAACATCACTTGAAAGTCGAACTTCGTTAAACTTCGTTAGCAGATAAAGAAGTTCAAAAACAAGACTACGAACTTAAGAATCGATTAATTGATAGCTCGGGTTTGCTTACACTTTTCTTTCGCAGAGTAAAACTAAAAGAAATCTTGAGCTTGAGAGCTTTGTGTTCTTAAAGACATGCTCGACATAAAATTGTAATCTAATAAAGTTGTTTCAACAACATTTCATTCTTTATTCAACTCTTTGACATTAAAACAAAACTCGTTTTAAGATACAAAATTTAATTTTCCTGACACTTTTCTTACACAGAGTGAAAACCGAAGTTCGAAAAATTGAAATAAAAATCTTGAGCTTAAGAATTTTGCGATCTTAAAAACAAACGCCTGATATAAGATTTGAATCTATTTAAGTTGTTGAAACAAGATCTCAATCTTCATTCAATGTTTTGACATGAAAAGAAATTTTGTTGTCAGATACAGATTCTTGATTTGAATATATTATAAATTAAAGAGTGTTTGATTTAAGATTTTTCGTTGTGGGTTCGACATTTTTCGAATTTCAAGCAAAGAAACATTTATAATCATGGCGGAAATTTAATCTTGATTCGGAAATGTGTCTCCCACATTCAATTTTGGCATGTTTTCAATACGATTCAATATTTGTTATCTCTATTTAAAGAGCGTTGTTTTTTATTCTGCACTTATATCAACTTGTTCTATGATCCTTACAACAGTCTTTTCAAAACTCCGCTCCTAGCTTTCTCTATACTTACTGGAGAGTAACCAATGCCAGCTTGTCCAGCGCCGCCTCAATCATGCGCATCTCGGCCTCAATTTCCTCGGGCAGACGCCGCACACCGGGCAGCACTGGAGGCGGAGGATGATAGGTCTGATAGTATTCCTTGTGCATCAGACTGTTTGCAGCCGCAACTGCAATAAGAGTAGAGCGTCAATCAATGCTCAGTCAGAGTTCATTCATTCATGCTTGCTTGCCACACACTGGTGCGTATAAAGGAGCGTGCGTTGAGCTGTTTATCCTGCTGCGGCGTCTCGAGGAAATCAATGCAATAGACGCCGCCAATGATGCGATATTTGCGCAGATTCACATCCGTCTCCAGCATGCCATAGGCCTCGGGTCCGATGGCTCGACGCCGCGCCTTGTTCAGCTCATCCTCGTATTGAGCGTAGAGTTTGTCCACATCGTAGCTGCGCTCCTTGGGCGGCAGCGAGCTCGCCGAGTGCTGCTCCTGGGTGAGCTGCTCCAGCTCCGACAATGGTATCTCTCGTGCGCACTCGTCCAGCATCGATTGGAGTATCTCTTTGCGTTTGCGCCACTCCCGCTTCGTTTGTCGCAGAATCGCTGTGGAATAGCAGAACAGAACAAAAGCGACAGTTTAAGAATTTTGTTAATAGAGTGATAAACAAGTTTGAATTTAACAAGTGATACACAATACCAAAAATATACAGAACGCTAGGTTTGGTATTTTGGTATACTAATACACTTAAAATATACATATGTACCATAGAGTACAAAACACATCAATTGAAGAAACTTAATAGCATCGTCATTCGTAACTCATTTAAAGGTTAAGTATGCCAAAAAAAAAAACTGCGAAACTAAAATTAGCACCAATTTTTCAACCTTTTCGTGGTATTCACAAAACTAAAGGTTCTTGTAATACATATTTCGAAAACAATTGTTTTTATATATAATTTAGGTATTTTTTAATGTAACAAATTTAAATTACATAATCCTAATTTAACTTTGTTACATTAAAATAGGGTGGTTTTATAGTGAATTTATTTAGCAGAATAGATATTGACAGTTATGCTATTTCTAATTTCAAAATCTGAATCTAAAACAAGCTAAATATATTAAATAATTTTTCTACAAAACAAAAAGCAAAACTGTTTAATGACTTACTATTGTAAAATTAAATTAAATTAAACATTTTTATAGGTAGCTTTTGTTGTTAATCATATAACTAGCGGTAAGTTGTTTTCCTTTTTATTTTTAATTCAACAATTATTCCGTATTTATATTATGTTGAACTGTTTAATTTAGTGAACTCTTTTTAGCGAAAGAAGTTTTGAGAGTGCTATTATTTGAATGTGTGCAGCTTCATTTATTAATGTAATAGTATAAAAAAGTTGTTAAATCGGTTGAATAAATTTGTACTATGTATTTTCCAAACATAGAAACTACCTCTTCAAATGTTGAAATTAAAATGCAGAATAGAAACTTTGTAAAATGTTGAAATTTCCAAAAATCATTAAAGTGCACATACAAAGTTTTTAGTTTGCTTTTAACTTGATGCCAAAAATGTTGTTGATTTCATCGTTGTTGTTGTTGTTATAAATAAGATGGCTAAACAAGTTGAGCAGCTAAAGTACTACGATAAGTACGAGTGTGTAGCAAATGTTTTTGGTGATGGAAAACTTACTGGCATTTTCGGGCGTGCATGGCGCAGCTGGAAGCTGCTGCAATAGTCGCTGAAGTGGTCGTAATTGAGCCAAAGACCACGCAGTGCCGAGCTCTGCAGGCGCACAGTGGGTGGCAGTGAGATGTTCATCTCGATGGTGGGAAAATCGATCTCATTGTGGGCCGATTGTTCGCCAATGCGCGCCTTGGGATTAACAGCACTGTTGTTGAGTGTCCGTGTGTGTGTGTGTGTGTGGCATAAAGAAGGGAAAATTAGTTAAAGGCGATTAGGCGATTAATTGGGTTTCGTTGCGCACATTTGGGCATCCTTGGAGAAGGTCCAGATGAAGCTCTGAAACACATCGGAGCTGTATATGTGCTTCGAGACGCCAGGCCTATCGATTCTGCAAAGCGAATAGAAATTGTGATTGAGGAGAAGATTGAGAAGAGGGAGGCATACACGATGAACTTACTCCATGTCACGTTCAATGTGCGACATTGTCTTGTGGGTGAACTCGTCGAGATGCTGTTTGAGAAACACACGCATCTCAGTCTTCAACTTGGCCAAATCAATGGCAATGTGTGCCGAACGCTCTTTGGTGTACAGCAGCGACTCGTCCAGCTCGTTAAGTATCTGAGTGTAAGAATCGAAAGTTCAAGTTAAACGCCGACTCGCTTATTGGCCTCAATAATGGCCGTTAAGTTGAACGCATTACGTTATGCTGTTAATTCTTTGAGAGTGGAAAGTTAAAGTTTAATAAATGCTAGCTCGTTGAGTATCTATAAGATATACAATTTAAGCGCCAACTCACATAGCTGGAACTTATTGCGGCTAAAAAGTAGATTTACGCTAAAGGGAGCGAAAACATTTTGCTCTAATTCTTTCGCTGTGATTTTAGAAGAAAGTATTGAGACAAGAGAATTGTGGAATGTTTACGTATTTAGATGCTATAAGTGTGGAAAGTTAAACGCTAACTCCCTTAACGGCATCAAGAAAAAATGTAATAAGAAAGACATTAAGTGAAGCGACATTTTGCTGTAGCTTCCATTTTTGCTAATTAAGTATATGAGTGCAAAGTTAAAGTTAAAGTGGCCACTATAAGTGGTGTTGTTAAGCGAGATATGAATGGATTCAGGTGCAGGTTTCATTTTAGACGAAATTCAATCATCAATACTGTGTGGCCGTAAGGTGTAAGTGTGGCAGTTAGGTGTAAGTGTGAGCGTTAAGCATGATATGAGTGAATCTAAGCATCAGGGTATGTGCTTACACATAACGGCCATACAGAATGAAGAGTTGTATGGCCGTTATGTGTAAGCGTGGCCATTAAGCGAGAATGCACTTACGCCTAGAACTTCCTTAATGCGCTGTGCATAGACATCGCCCAGGTTGCCCTGCTGCTGACGCAGCGACGCACGCGTCAGATCCGAGACGTGGGCATCCTGGGTGAGGAGTGTCCGCTCATCGGTGCGCAGCAGCCAATTGCGTGCTTCGCTCTGGCGCCGGGCGATGTCCGCATGCCATTGATGAATGTATTTGCGCAAATCGCTGGCACTTGCCGCATTTGGCAGCCCATTGCATCGCATAAACTTATCCCAATCGCGCTCGTGCCGTTCTCCAGCCTTGATGGCCTCGATGGTGGTGTGAACGGCGTCAAAGAAACGCATGCTATCCTTGAGCTGGCCACGACGAAAGCGATTCTCGGTCACCTCCTGTTGCTGACGATGCTTGGCCTGCTCCATTTCCAGTTTCTTGCGCTGACGCGCCTCCTCGAGCTTCTTTAGTCTGTGAGGCAATAAAGTGAATATGGTGCATTTTAGTTTTATTCACATATTTTTTATTGATTCACATTCACATTCACATTCACACTCACTTCTCCTTCTCCATTTCGATGCGCAGCATCTCGGCCTGTTCGGCCTCGAGGCGTGCCTTCTCCTTTTTGGAGAGCTTCTTCTTGGGTGGCTGCAAGTGAATTGCATTATTTATTTAAATACGATTTAATGACGCGTTCTTTTTGCAAACACTAACCATGCTGGTCGCGACTGTACTTCCGTCTCTGTTTCCGTTTCCGCTACCGCTTCAGTTTCCGTTGTTGCCAATTTGCCAATTGCCAATTGCCGTTTGGCTGCAACTTTCTCTGCACTTTCCAGTTGGCCATCTGGCTAACCGGGCCGAGCCACCTGGCATTTATTGATCCAACGCAAAGCGCGCAGCTATGGCTACAACTTGTCGTTCTTTCTTGTTATTCTAGTTCTCATTGCTGCCGTTGTTGTTGTTGCTAAGCTTTGGACAGTCGCCTGGCTCCAACTTTAATCCCTTTGCTAACGGTCTCCTGGGCACCACAAAACATCAGTTTCAGCTACAGCCTCGACGGACGCAGCGGCATCAGCTTTTGGCTCTGGTTGCCTGGCTGGCAACCTCGACAACCTGGACAGGACAGGACAGGACAGGACAACACGCCATGGCAGTGGCGTCCCATAATTAAATATTCCATGGAAGCTTAGCGCCCACCAAAAATTTTTCACTTGCTTTCAACTCCCCAGGGTGCGCCCGGGCAGCAGCATGGATAGGATGACAACGGGGGGCACGCAGGCAGGCGGGCAGCTATAACTTGTGGTTAGTCTGCTGGTCACGAGGCGTCGTTGTATTTTGCACCTTCTGCCCTTGCGGCCAATGCTGCTTCGGGGATCAACGTGAAAGCTTTCATAGTTTTTTTCTCTGTTTTCCTACTTCCTTTCGCTCACTCGTGCTCTCAGTCTTGCTTGTGTTGTTGTTGTTGTTGTCGTAGTCCCACTGCGACACCTCGAAGGTGTCATAGCCCCTTGCCACGCCCATGCTCACGTGTACGCCTACTTCAAGACACGAAATTCGAATGTTAAAGTTGTTTGTAGTGATGACAAAATAATGTCACTAATCGATTATTCAAGTTAACGATGAGCTTGAGCCGTTCGATTATTAATCGTATAATCGATTAATCAAATGATTTGATGATCAATCAGCAATTTTTGTAATTTTTAAAGAAATTATTAATATTAATATCAATAATTTGTAAATATTTATTAGTTTTGTATTTATTCAGTGATGGATCAAAGACTATAACATGTTCTCATATTTTCTTATTTGCCTTGTTTTCAGTAGAACTTATCTATGAAAAATATCGCTTTGTTGTCTGTTTAGAGTGGGTTGCATCATAGAAATTTCCGTTAAGTGGAATCTTCCGCCACATCATTCAATGTGTGTAAGAGAGGGATAGCTAATGGAGCCGCATCATTGATCGGCAATGATTCTTCAAGTGTGGCCGTATTTTAGCTAATATTTTTGTGTATATATATCGAAAAAAGTGTAAATCAGCTGAGTTATATTAGCTTATACTTTTTATATATATTTTGTTATATAATCGATTAATCATTCAATTAATAGAAGCTCCTTCTTCACATCACTAAATGTGCAGCATCCTAACAATATTTAAATGGCAACAGTGATTTAATCAGGCTACGTCAGTCAATTGTTACCTGTCATTAATTTACACAACGATTAAAGCTAACAAGGCGATAATTACAGTGCACTGCAATTCAAATTATTAACAATTAAAGGCAAATTGCTATTGCTATTGCTATTGCTTTTAAAAAATGTATGAGAGGTGGACAATGTGGCAACTCCAAATTAAGTTGCCAGCTCTGGCGCAACGAGTTGTCAGCCGTATGTATGTATGTATGTTTGTAGGTATATCAAATATTTAGCATGTCTCTCAATTTGAATATGCTTTGGGACTACAGATGATGTGTCGCTGTGATAGAGTGCCTGTTAAAGTGTCTGTTATATTTGACAGAAGCATGAAAGCAAATGAATTTTGCCATTAATCATTCTGTTTAACTAATAAATTGTTTGTCACTTATGGAATTTGCAATCACAAAATGTATTTTTAATGCTTTTTCACGCGATTTCAAGGCATTTTCGTTGCGGCACAAAACTTTGTTCATCGCCCCAGAGCCACCACGAAAAAACGGAAACGGAGTAGCTACTAGCTACCTCAGAGGCGAGGCGAGTTTTGCTATTTTACGCCTAATTTAAACTTTTCTGTTTGCCATCATGTTGTTGTGCCGCCTGCTTCCCACACACACGCACACACACACACACACACACACTCAGAGTTTGTTGCTGTTGCCATTTTAGGTATAATACGATACGAGAAGGAGCACACAAGAAGTCGCTCGGTCGGGTGAATGTTACCTTGGCAGCGCACAAGGTGACAACGACGGTTAATTACCTGGCAATTTAAATAGCAGCTCAGATTCGCGGCAGATTCACACAGCACTCTTTATTTTCTATCTCTCTTTTGCTTTCGCTTTATCTCTGTGCGCCCTTGTTGCGCAGTAGCTGGGCTAATTGCCACACTCGGTGGCAAACCGTGGCAGCTAGAGCCGAGGCTTATCAATTTAATGTGCAACCAATGCGACCGATTGCAGCTGCAACTCGAGAGCACATGGCATTATGCTATCGCAACGTAATTGTAATTCACAATTACCATATTTAAGCGCTGCTCTCTCTCTTGCTCTCTAAATATTAAAGTCGTATGTAATTACAACAAATGTTAGTCCGTTTATCTGCTGTTTATTTTTGAATATAAAAAGGTTTCACATTTAGTATAACATGTGGAATTTCAATTGGATAAAAGTGAACAAAAATGTTAGAGACTACTTTTAAAGTGATTTTAAGCACAATGTAATTCGAGGTAATATTTTCGCTGTAGAAATTTATTTGCCGCGCAGCAGCAGAGCAGAGGAGCAGCGAAAGCGGGAATGGAAAATTGTAAAAAATGTTGGCGCATGTTAAAAAATTGCGCATTGTGTGTGCATTGTGCTATTAATTTGAACAGGAAAATTGCAGGGAAAATTTTATTTATTGCAGTCAGAGCTTGAACTGGGCTGCTGAGCTGCTCTTGCTGTTGGTGTTGCTGTTGCTGCTGGTTATGTGATAAATAAGTGTAAGTTAGGTCAGAGGATGAGGAGAAGGTGAAGGCGAAGGCGAAGGAGCAAAGGCGCTGCAGAGAGTGCGCATAATCCTCGCTGTAAGCTGACTGGCAGGCGGGCAACCTCGAATATATTTCGTGCACACACACACACACACACACGTTGCCATCTTGTACAAGCTGTAAGCAGGGATTGTTGTTGTCATGACAATAAATGATAAAGCCGCATGCGTAATTAGCTGCGTTTGGCACTCGAGAGCGTTTTGCTTGCTCTCTGCAAGCATTTTCATTAAATATTATTTCAATATTTTCTTATACATGTATGTATTTATTTTGTTCGCTTGTGTGTGCTTGCCACAAAGATGAGAGCTGACGAAGCGTAAGCTGCTTGAGCAAAGGGCAGCAGCAGCCGCTGCACAATAAAAATTTATCATACGCACCGTTGACGTTGACAGATCGTTGAGCTGAGGCAACGGCGACAGGCGACAAGCGACAAGTGAGAAGTGAGAAGCGAGAAGCGACAGGCAATAGGCGACGAGTGTGGAGCAACAAACGACAAAGGACCCAAGGACAAACGACAGCAGTTATAGCCATGAGGACAGCTGCGCTCCTTAACTCCGCTCTGAATGTGTGTGCTTTCTTTCTTCCACATGCCACTCTCTTACTGTTACTGTTACTGCCGCCCATCCACCGCTTATTCGCTTGAATGCGCCACGCTTGAGTGCACTTTGCAATATGACAAAAATTTGTGAATATGAATACTGTCCTCAATGGCTCCATGCAACTCAACGGAGCTCAGCTCCACTCAGCTCAACGCAACGCAACTGAGATGAGATAAGTCTCAGTCTCTGTTTTAGTCCCGGGCTTTAACCCATTGTGCGTTTTCTTAATGCTGCAACCAGCTTATTGAAAAGCACTACGATATGTCAAATATTTAGCAGCATATCAACAATTAATTCCTCAAATCATCTTGTTCACAATATGTCTGAAGTGCACTAAGTTTGATCAGCTGATGATAAGATAAGATGATCAGCTGTTATGTTTTTAACTGAAAGCCATGCCAATTGTCACATTTTGTTCGTCGCGATAAATTTTTTCATCTTTCCAATCTGTATATCGCACTGTCATTTTCAAAAATTTAAATACGATTTCCAAATTGAACACAGAAGACAAACTCTTTAAATGTAAAAACAACTCTATATACGAGTAAATTGCAAATTGTTGTAAAAAGCAAAACTATTTTAGTGTTACCAGCTTGCGTTTGGAATTGGTATTTTATCCATAGCAATATTAAAACGTTACGTTGCGAAAATTGCGAGTGAACAGTGTTAAACGTGCAATGAGTTGATATTGAGCGTTATGACAACTCTGGAAGAGCTGAGCACTGCGAGACTTCGGCTGATTTTGAAATTCGAAGTTCGAGTGTAGCGCCGAAAGACGAACACGAGCGCATTTGTATGTACATACATACATATGGAACGTGTTTCTGTTCTTGTCATTGTAGCATCATACAAAAATATGTATGTACATATATACATACACATTTGTATGTATATGCAGCGCCGAAAGACGAGCACGTGCGCATTTGTATATATGTATGTACATATATACATATAGGTGTGTTTCTGTCTTTGCCATTGTTGCAGCATCATACTAAAATATGAATATGTGCAAATATGTATATATGTATGTCCATATGTAAAAATCTAACGCTCCTATCAAATTAAACTATTCTTGCAGAAGTTGTTGCAGGCCGGTCGAAAAAAAGCTTCGAATTTTATTCAACGTTTGACTAGTTGCCTGTTGTATGTGTTTGTTGTATAAAGTGTATGTATGTGTATGTGTATAGTTATTAATGTGTGTGTGTGTATGTGTATAGTTATTAATGTGTGTGTGTGTGTATAATTTGTAATAAAATGTAGAATTGTATTGCTTTCTTCAATCTTCTTCCGGTGGTGAACGTTGTAGCTGCACGCTCAGCTCGTGGGGTTCAAGTAGTTGTCCCCGCTGGCCGACGAGCTTAACCTTCTTTTCCCCTGCCATCTGCAATGCAGCGAACAGAAATTGCGAAATATCACCAGGTGGCTGATTCTCCATCAGTTGAGCCATTGTCGCCTGTCCCTCAGCTTCTTCGCAGCCCTGCACGATTGTCTCATTTAAAGCATCCATGTTCATTGTTCGCTCCTGCACAGAGTTCATTCGGGCCGTCAATTCATGGATATCGTCCTCCTCGGAAATTCCTTTGCGAGGACAGGCTTCTGCGATGCCATATTCTTCATTGCTCGGCGATGCAGAGTCGCCCAGCTTAGAATCATCGAGATTATTCATTTTGAAAAAAAAAAGTTGAAAAAAAACTGAACAAGAGGAGCAAAGTAAACTTGTCACGTTGGCGTTCGACAATTAAAGAAGGAGATGACAATTAGAGATGGTCAAAGTTAATGTTACGTCATCTGCTAGAGATGAACTAGAGTACAGCATTAGTTTCTATTCATATAAAATAACTGAATACCCAATTTCAGTGCTGTAAAGTGCAAATTATCTTTGACTTTTTAGAATGCTCCTCTCCACGGAAATATTTAGCAAAGTAAAATATATTGAAACCATTTTAAATATGTACATATGCATTTTAAATCTCACTGTGAGTGAAGTTGTTCGCACATTTAATTGAGTTCATTGAGTTGTCCCGTTCTAACACATTATGCGCCTGCATAATTATGAATACATCTTGCTCGCTCTGTCGCACACCTGCTTCACTTGTCTAATTGGAGTGGATTCTAGCCCATTATTATTTCGAAGAAGGCATCTCCTTATACATACATATATACATATATGTATTCCTGATAGGCGCCAACAGCCGAGATGATGCAGCCCAGTCTGACTGCCTGACTATAAGAGATAGAGGATCTGACGGCTCTTGTTATTGTTGCTCGCAGATCAAGTTTTTTTTTGCCATTCGCACTTTTGCCCCACAAAGCGATGAAACAAACGAAGCGAAATTTAAAAGTTCCTGAGAATTTGGTTGCAATCAGATAAAAATTGAAAATATATTTAAGAATCATCTGTCGGAGCTTAGATACTTTGTTGTTGCTTCTATCATAAGTTAGACACGGTAGTGTGCAATCTGAAATGAATATCTGTACATATATACATACATATTCATATTTTTGTATGATGCTGCAACAATGGCAAGGACAGAAACACACGTACGTAGATATATACATACATACAAATGTATCTGATCTGCGAGTAACAATAACAAGAGCCGTCAGAACCTCTATCTCTTATAGTTTTATAGAGGCAGGCAGTCACACTGGGCTGCATCGAAAATATATATGTATATGTACATACATATGTATACGGAGATGCCTTCTAAATAATAATGGGATAGAATCTACAGAGAGCTTTCTCCAATTAGACAAGTGAAGCAGTTGTGCGACAGAGCGAGCAAGATGTAGGCATGGCATAATTAGGCATGGCGCATGTGTTAGAACGAGACAACTCGATGAACTCAATTAAATGTGCGAACAACTTCACTCACAGTGAGATTTAAAATACATATGTACATATTTAAAATGGTTTCAATATATTTTACTTTGCTAAATATTTCCGTGGAGAGAGCATTCTAAAAGTCAAAGATAATTTGCACTTTACAGCACTGAAATTGGGTATTCAGTTATTTTATATGAATAGAAACTAATGCTGTACTCTAGTTCATCTCTAGCAGATGACGTAACATTAACTTTGACCATCTCTAATTGTCATCTCCTTCTTTAATTGTCGAACGCCAACGTGACAAGTTTACTTTGCTCCTCTTGTTCAGTTTTTTTTCAACTTTTTTTTTTCAAAATGAATAATCTCGATGATTCTAAGCTGGGCGACTCTGCATCGCCGAGCAATGAAGAATATGGCATCGCAGAAGCCTGTCCTCGCAAAGGAATTTCCGAGGAGGACGATATCCATGAATTGACGGCCCGAATGAACTCTGTGCAGGAGCGAACAATGAACATGGATGCTTTAAATGAGACAATCGTGCAGGGCTGCGAAGAAGCTGAGGGACAGGCGACAATGGCTCAACTGATGGAGAATCAGCCACCTGGTGATATTTCGCAATTTCTGTTCGCTGCATTGCAGATGGCAGGGAAAAGAAGGTTAAGCTCGTCGGCCAGCGGGGACAACTACTTGAACCCCACGAGCTGAGCGTGCAGCTACAACGTCCACCACCGGAAGAAGATTGAAGAAAGCAATACAATTCTACATTTTATTACAAATTATACACACACACACACATTAATAACTATACACATACACATACATACACTTTATACAACAAACACATACAACAGGCAACTAGTCAAACGTTGAATAAAATTCGAAGCTTTTTTTTCGACCGGCCTGCAACAACTTCTGCAAGAATAGTTTAATTTGATAGGAGCGTTAGATTTTTACATATGTATGTACATATATACATACATATTTGTACATATTCATATTTTAGTATGATGCTGCAACAATGGCAAAGACAGAGACACACCTATATGTATGTATATATATATGTACATACATATATAGAAATGCGCACGTGCTCGTCTTTCGACGCTGCACATACATACATATATGTATGTATACACATACACTAAGCAGAAAAAGTCTGCGTACAAACTTAACGCGCAACTTTGATGTTAAATAAAAATAGTTGTATTGAAGATATTGACTTCATTTTTTTTTTAAATTAACAACATATCTTTTATGAAAAAATATAACCAGTCTTCATTTATTTCCATCAGCAACTTTTTTAATTAAAATCAAAAAACAAAAAATACATCTGTTTTCGAATCAGAAAAAGTCTGCGTACAAACTTAAATTAGTTTAAAAAAAAAAAGCCATTTATTGATAAAACATTACAAAAATTAGTATGAGGTAGGATAAATAGGAAGGTTTATTGTGCCAATCAAGCGTTTTGGCATTGATTAAACCAATTTTGGTGAATTCTGGTGGTATTTCGATCCACTCATCCAAAATGGCTCCCGAGGGAGGAAACCGTTCGTCAAACTGGACCAAAAAGGGAAATCTCAGCGGGAAATTGTCGAATTTGTTTTTAAAACGCATTCTATGATTAAAAAAGTCCAAAAAAATTGGAATCAAACCGGCACAGTTCAATCAAAGCCACATTCTGGTAGGCCTCCAAAGCTGACTGATCCTCAATGGCTCCATGCAACTCAACGGAGCTCAGCTCCACTCAGCTCAGCGCAACGCAACTGAGAGGAGATAAGTCTCAGTCTCTGTTTTAGTCCCGGGCTTTAACCCATTGTGTGTTTTCTTAATGCTGCAACCAGCTTATTGAAAAGCACTACGATATGTCAAATATTTAGCAGCATATCAACAATTAATTCCTCAAATCATCTTGTTCACAATATGTCTGAAGTGCACTAAGTTTGATCAGCTGATGATAAGATAAGATGATCAGCTGTTATGTTTTTAACTGAAAGTCATGCCAATTGTCACATTTTGTTCGTCGCGATAAATTTTTTCATCTTTCCAATCTGTATATCGCACTGTCATTTTCAAAAATTTAAATACGATTTCCAAATTGAACACAGAAGACAAACTCTTTAAATGTAAAAACAACTCTATATACGAGTAAATTGCAAATTGTTGTAAAAAGCAAAACTATTTTAGTGTTACCAGCTTGCGTTTGGAATTGGTATTTTATCCATAGCAATATTAAAACGTTACGTTGCGAAAATTGCGAGTGAACAGTGTTAAACGTGCAATGAGTTGATATTGAGCGTTATGACAACTCTGGAAGAGCTGAGCACTGCGAGACTTCGGCTGATTTTGAAATTCGAAGTTCGAGTGTAGCGCCGAAAGACGAACACGAGCGCATTTGTATGTACATACATACATATGGAACGTGTTTCTGTTCTTGTCATTGTAGCATCATACAAAAATATGTATGTGTATACATACATATATGTATGTATGTGCAGCGTCGAAAGACGAGCACGTGCGCATTTCTATATATGTATGTACATATATACATACATATAGGTGTGTCTCTGTCTTTGCCATTGTTGCAGCATCATACTAAAATATGAATATGTACAAATATGTATGTATATATGTACATACATATGTAAAAATCTAACGCTCCTATCAAATTAAACTATTCTTGCAGAAGTTGTTGCAGGCCGGTCGAAAAAAAGCTTCGAATTTTATTCAACGTTTGACTAGTTGCCTGTTGTATGTGTTTGTTGTATAAAGTGTATGTATGTGTATGTGTATAGTTATTAATGTGTGTGTGTGTGTATAATTTGTAATAAAATGTAGAATTGTATTGCTTTCTTCAATCTTCTTCCGGTGGTGAACGTTGTAGCTGCACGCTCAGCTCGTGGGGTTCAAGTAGTTGTCCCCGCTGGCCGACGAGCTTAACCTTCTTTTCCCCTGCCATCTGCAATGCAGCGAACAGAAATTGCGAAATATCACCAGGTGGCTGATTCTCCATCAGTTGAGCCATTGTCGCCTGTCCCTCAGCTTCTTCGCAGCCCTGCACGATTGTCTCATTTAAAGCATCCATGTTCATTGTTCGCTCCTGCACAGAGTTCATTCGGGCCGTCAATTCATGGATATCGTCCTCCTCGGAAATTCCTTTGCGAGGACAGGCTTCTGCGATGCCATATTCTTCATTGCTCGGCGATGCAGAGTCGCCCAGCTTAGAATCATCGAGATTATTCATTTTGAAAAAAAAAAAAAGTTGAAAAAAAACTGAACAAGAGGAGCAAAGTAAACTTGTCACGTTGGCGTTCGACAATTAAAGAAGGAGATGACAATTAGAGATGGTCAAAGTTAATGTTACGTCATCTGCTAGAGATGAACTAGAGTACAGCATTAGTTTCTATTCATATAAAATAACTGAATACCCAATTTCAGTGCTGTAAAGTGCAAATTATCTTTGACTTTTTTAGAATGCTCCTCTCCACGGAAATATTTAGCAAAGTAAAATATATTGAAACCATTTTAAATATGTACATATGCATTTTAAATCTCACTGTGAGTGAAGTTGTTCGCACATTTAATTGAGTTCATTGAGTTGTCCCGAAGTATATACCGAAAACAGACCAACATATAACGAAAATATATCGAAATACTATTACACTGAAAATATACCATAGAATATACAAGCATAACAGCACGGTATTATCCATAAAACATATTAAATTATTATACCGAAAATATACTGAAATATGCTGAAGTCTGTATTTCATATATACTCGTACTTTAAAAATGTAAAGTAGAGAACGTAATATACCAGATTTTTAACCAAAGAATTTTCCGAAAATATCGTGTTAAATTTGGTATTACTTTTATCCCTAACGTGTAATATACAAAAAAAAAAACTGAATCTAATACCTTAAAAATGTACCATGGATAACATAATATACCAAAAAATACTAAAATATACCAAAGGCAATACTTGGTATATCGATATATTATATTTAAAATATATATCAGACTGTCAACAAAAAATGTTCCGAAAATACTATATCAAAAATACCAACATTTATATTTGGTATTTCTCTTCTCCCTAACAGGTAATATACCGAAAGAAATTTGAAATATACTGTCTGTATTTGATATACGCTAATACCGTAAAAAATACTAAAATATACCAACCACAATATTTCGTATAACGATATAATATTATATTTAAAATATATAACAGATTGTCAACCAAAGATACTTAATAACATCGGATGGATGGACATGGCTATGCCGTTTCAGCTGTTGTCTCTGATTCAGAATATAATTTAAGAGATCGGAGATGCTCAATTGTGCTTCATAAAAAGCATGTAATAAAACATACTTTTGTTGCCCCCAACACACTTCTTCTACCTAACAGATAGCGAGTACAATAATAATTATAATATACGGAGCTAATTATGAATCAATCAAGCAAATATTTGAAGTTGCCAAGTAGAGTGCTTAATTTGCAAATATTATTAACAAATTATTGTCTGACCGCAAAATTGATTTATTGGCCAAAAAAAAGAAAAAAAGAAAAAAAAAGATGTGGAGCTTTTCCAGCTGTGCAATTGACAATAGCTGCTTTTCAATTTTCTGGCTCATTCATACATAATGAGCTTACATGCTGGCATTTTCCGCTGCATGTGTGTGCGTGAGAGTCTGCGTTGTAAGCGTGTGTGTGTGTGTGTGTGTGTGTGTGTGTGTGTGTTTGGTATTCAGTATGAAAGTGAATACTATTGCTGCTTTTTTGGCTAGTTGAAGTTAAATTGCGAGCTAATTCAGTTTTTGCCTAGCGTTGAATAAAAGGCTGCTGCCACGCCCATTAAATAGTTGTACTTGACCTACACACACACACACATACATATACACTATTTGTGCCATTTTGAGCATTTGGACAGCTGGTCAGTTGGTTTGAAAAAAAAAAGTTGAAGCCGCTTAGCTGTCGGAGCATAAATTTTGTTAGCAGCTCGCCAGCAAAAATGCAAAATCGGAAAATATAAAAAAAAAAATCACAGAACAGAGAAAGAGTCTTATGTGTGTGTGTGTGTGTGTGGATTTGCCTGTGTTGAACTCTGTCTAACATTTGCTTGGCTTTCATTTCATTTTGCATAAATTGTCGAGAGGGCTAAAATACGAGGACTCGGCCAACATTTTTGCCCATGTTGCCATATTTATTTTTATGCTTTAATTGAAAAGCTCAGCGAGGGTGTACTTTCTTTGTGTGTGTGTGCCGAGTGTGAGTGTGTGTGTGTGTGTGTGTGTGTGCCAATTGACACTCACTGTTGCAATCAACTTACTGACTTGGGCCCTCGCTCGCTGTTCTCTGTTCGCTCAGCCAACGTGGTCAAGTGCGGAGCAACTGTTGTAAACTTGTTCACAGATTTTTGAGTACTTTCGAATGAATAATTTTAACTGCTGACCCTCTCCCTCTCCCTCTGCCCTGCGTCAAAGGGCAGGCAGAGCTGTGCAAATAGTATTTTTGTATGATGTGGTAATAGCTATAATCGAAAGCTGTAAAATAAAGAGCGTTTCAATAACGATTCCGCTGCAAGTGAAAATGTGCTCGAGCTGCAGCCAATCAATCTTTATTAAAATTGCAGTATTTATAGTCTACAGGGATATCTGTAGTAACCGAGTAGAAATGCACACACTCACACACATACACACGCACATTGTACTGTAGAATTACGTCTCAATTATTCTGATTGGTTTGCGGTAATATTTATCGATCAGCTTTGCAAGCAACCATTCAAATGATGCTCTCTAAAATCAAGCAGTTTAATTAGACGCGAGGTTCGAAGACAAAGTTGGTGATTCATCCATTACAACTTCCTTAACCAAAGAATTCAACAATATTTGCTTGTCAAGACGCTGATTAAATAGACGCTGATTAAAGACAACTGTCTTATATTTGAGTAAACACATGCTTAAACATTCATAATGGTTCAAATCAAAATGTATACATCGGTCAAATATACTGAATAAGTTCGTTTGTTCTTTCTGATCAGCAAACTATATCGCAAGACTATCGCACTTATCCAAACTTTATATTTATATCCTAATTTAAATGTATTTCGCAACCTTTTAATAATTTCATCCTAGTAACACATCCAATTCCAATAGAACAACTAAATCAAAAAGACAACTATTAATGTTAACTTATTAAGTTCTTTTACTTTTCTGAATAGATCATTTTAGTTCGTTCATTTGCGATCCGACAATATCGCTCTAATCCTACCTTTATATTGACTTATTTATTTCCTCATCAAAGTGCAATTCGCACGCTTTTCAACTAACACAAACTGAGTGGCCTGATGCCCTTCAGAATGCTGGCCACATTATCCCTGAGTATGGGACTCATCGTGCGTTGCTTTTCCAAGCTCACAGGCTGAGAGATCGGCATAGTATTCCATGCCTGCAATGCCCACCGCATTGAAGCTCGCCGAGACCTCGGTGCAGTCAATGATCGAGGTCTTCAGCGGCGTGACGAGCAGAGTGGAATAGTATGGCACTTTTTTGCCCTCGAGCAGCTCTCGAATCAGCAGGACAGCAGTGCGTGAACCCGCCAAGAGGTTCCACCGTGACCAGCTGAAATTATGCGAGAGGGCGAGCGTGGAAATGCAGGCATACGTATGCATCTCCATCACATAGTTCTTCTCGCACGATCCCTCCGTATAGCAGAAGGCATCCTCGTCTGGGAAAATGTCCACAGCTGAGAGAATGAGGGTCGCCTTCAGCTCCGACAGCGAAAGCGTCTTGCCAATCATTTCGGTAATGCCTTGAGTGCTGCCGCCCTGGAAATTGTTGACCGTGTAGCCCGCCTCTGTGATGGTCATGTCCAGGCTGATTAGCGACGCCGTGAAGCTAAAGAGTATTGTGCCGAGGCTAAGTAAAGGTAAAGTAAAGGTCGAGGAATGCATTACGTTTTCGTCATCCATAAGAGTGTGGATAGAGAGATACTTGCTTTTTCATGTCCGGTCGCAGATCCCAGGTTTGATATGGCATGTTGCTATATTTGTTCAGTGCAAAGCCAAAGATGCCTAAGCGGGGAATAAAACAGATAATCGATTAGGACTTGATTATTATATTTAAAAAAACGGAGTAATTGACTATAAAATGTATGGAGATTTGCTATAAAATTAGTTTAAAATAATGTTAATATAGTAAAATGCTTCGAATTGTGTATTGCTATACAGTTATGTATTGGACCTGGATTGGAAATGTTTAATTTGTCCCAAAAATGAGATATATTTAACAATTATTGAAGAACATGTTGAAAAAATAAACAAGTTTTCAACTGTTTAAAAAGAAAACCATTGTAAATCTTGACTAAAACTGCAATAATTCATTTCGATTTTACAGCAAACAAAATGATCGATTCGTTTAAAAGTTATTGAAATTCATGTGGTTACTTGGATTAGATTAATATAAGCTTTTCGAATTAGTTAAAGCAGGTTTGATTAGGGATTTTAAAATCTATGCAGCAAATATTTCTAATTGAAGTTCTTGTGTTCTTAAGGAATAGTTTGATTACAAATTGTAGAGCCAATTAGTTAATGATATGCAGCTTATAGATTCACTCACCCAATCTTCCTGTACGGAACTGTATTGACAACTTGTCCTCATTGAATTTAGTGTCATGGACATCGCGGGTGCTCCACTTGCCCTGCGTGATGGCTGCCGTGCTGCTCATCTTCTGCCTGCGCCTAAAAGGGAAATCGAGAGATAGATATAGCCATTGATATATATATATATAGATACATAGATATATATATAGAAATGTAAATATAGATATAGATATAGATATAGATATATATATATATATATATATATATATATATATATATATATATATATATATAGATATAGATATAGATATAGATATAGATATAGATATAGATATAGATATAGATATAGATATAGATATAGATATAGATATAGATATAGATATAGATATAGATATAGATATAGATATAGATATAGATATAGATATAGATATAGATATAGATATAGATATAGATATAGATATAGATATAGATATAGATATAGATATAGATATAGATATAGATATAGATATAGATATAGATATAGATATAGATATAGATATAGATATAGATATAGATATAGATATAGATATAGATATAGATATAGATATAGATATAGATATAGATATAGATATAGATATAGATGGATATAGATACATATACATATAAATATAGAGATATATATATATATAGAAAGAACTATTTCGATTCGTACGCTTCACTGTCGCAGCTATCGTTGTTGCTGTTGCTGTTGTGACTGAGTCCCTGCTGCAGTGTGGCACCCGCCGAAGAATCATTGCCGGCGCCACCATCGAGCAGCTCCAGAATGCTGTCATCGTCGTCATCATCATCGTCATCGTCGCTGCTCTCTTGGCTGCCAGCTGACTTTGATGTCGACTCCGGCTCCGATTGTCCAGGCAGCTGCGAGTCACGCACAAACGAGATGCCAGTGTAGTAGGCAAAGGCGGCAACCGCTGTCGCTGGCTGGAGCACCTCTTGGAGCTCCTGGCTCAGCGGACGCATGTCCTCGGGCAGCTCCTCGGTGACGTCGTGCTGCGAACCGCTGGGCGAGAGTTGCTCGGAGATTTGCTGCAGCAACTCCTCCTGTTGTTCGCGTGGCAATTGCAAATGCCACAGACGATCCATGTCCTCGATCAGCTGCGAGAACAAGTAGCACGAGCTCGACGTTATCGGCGGCGGACGCGCCTGGCTGCGAAACTTGAGCAGCTTGTCAAAGCAGAGCGGCGGAAAGAGTTCCGCGGGTTCATTGGTGTCCAGGAATTCATCGCCAATGCCACGCTGGGAATCACTTTGTGCCGCACTCGATGTGGCCATCGCAGCTGCTGCAACTGCGGCTGCTGTCACCTGAGCCACGTTGCCCAGTCGCACGTGCGCTTGGCGAGCGAGGAACATCACATGACGCTGCGGTTGGCCGCTGCTCGATTGTGGTGTCGTCTGCTCGAGGCGCACACAAAAGCCTTGCGGCAGTCGCGGCACCACAAAATCCTTCACCAGCCCATAGAGATCCACATTGCTGGGTATCGCGCGCAGATCAAAGTCGCCAATCTCGTATAGCTTCTGGGCGCCGCCTTGTGCGCCAGCCAATTCGGACTTTTGGGAGCGCAGCTTGGCCGGACCGCGTGGCGAGCTCTTCAGCGGACTGGGCTGTGCGTTTGTCGAGAGCGGTGTGGCCTCTGTGGGCGTGGCAGTTGTCTCTGCCACAGCGCCACTTGCGGCTGCTGCATCGGTTGCTGCTGCTCCAACTGAAGCTGGTTTGACGCCATCCGCCAGCTGTGATTCAAGCGTCTCGGTATGCGTCTCCCAGCGACAGGCGATGGGTGGCTCAAACCAAATGACAGAGTCAGGCAATCTGCAATTAAATTCGAGAATGGACAATTAAGATTACATCGAATTACAATTACTTTTCTTTCGCAGAGTAAAACTAAAAGAAATCTTGAGCTTGAGAGCTTTGTGTTCTTAAAGACATGCTCGACATAAAATTGTAATCTAATAAAGTTGTTTCAACAACATTTCATTCTTTATTCAACTCTTTGACATTAAAACAAAACTCGTTTTAAGATACAAAATTTAATTTTCCTGACACTTTTCTTACACAGAGTGAAAACCGAAGTTCGAAAAATTGAAATAAAAATCTTGAGCTTAAGAATTTTGCGATCTTAAAAACAAACGCCTGATATAAGATTTGAATCTATTTAAGTTGTTGAAACAAGATCTCAATCTTCATTCAATGTTTTGACATGAAAAGAAATTTTGTTGTCAGATACAGATTCTTGATTTGAATATATTATAAATTAAAGAGTGTTTGATTTAAGATTTTTCGTTGTGGGTTCGACATTTTTCGAATTTCAAGCAAAGAAACATTTATAATCATGGCGGAAATTTAATCTTGATTCGGAAATGTGTCTCCCACATTCAATTTTGGCATGTTTTCAATACGATTCAATATTTGTTATCTCTATTTAAAGAGCGTTGTTTTTTATTCTGCACTTATGTCAACTTGTTCTATGATCCTTACAACAGTCTTTTCAAAACTCCGCTCCTAGCTTTCTCTATACTTACTGGAGAGTAACCAATGCCAGCTTGTCCAGCGCCGCCTCAATCATGCGCATCTCGGCCTCAATTTCCTCGGGCAGACGCCGCACACCGGGCAGCACTGGAGGCGGAGGATGATAGGTCTGATAGTATTCCTTGTGCATCAGACTGTTTGCAGCCGCAACTGCAATAAGAGTAGAGCGTCAATCAATGCTCAGTCAGAGTTCATTCATTCATGCTTGCTTGCCACACACTGGTGCGTATAAAGGAGCGTGCGTTGAGCTGTTTATCCTGCTGCGGCGTCTCGAGGAAATCAATGCAATAGACGCCGCCAATGATGCGATATTTGCGCAGATTCACATCCGTCTCCAGCATGCCATAGGCCTCGGGTCCGATGGCTCGACGCCGCGCCTTGTTCAGCTCATCCTCGTATTGAGCGTAGAGTTTGTCCACATCGTAGCTGCGCTCCTTGGGCGGCAGCGAGCTCGCCGAGTGCTGCTCCTGGGTGAGCTGCTCCAGCTCCGACAATGGTATCTCTCGTGCGCACTCGTCCAGCATCGATTGGAGTATCTCTTTGCGTTTGCGCCACTCCCGCTTCGTTTGTCGCAGAATCGCTGTGGAATAGCAGAACAGAACAAAAAAGACAGTTTAAGAATTTTGTTAATAGAGTGATAAACAAGTTTGAATTTAACAAGTGAGAAAGCTGAGTCATCCGCTATCTATTTCCAATAAAATCATATTCTACAACAATACCAAAAATATACCGAACGCTAGGTTTGGTATTTCGGTATACTAATACATTTAAAATATACATATGTACCATAGAGTACAAAACACATCAGATAGTCAATTGAAGAAACTTAATAGCATCGTCATTCGTAACTCATTTAAAGGTTAAGTATGCCAAAAAAAACTGCGAAACTAAAATTAGCACCAATTTTTCAACCTTTTCGTGGTAATCACAAAACTAAAGGTTCTTGTAATACATATTTCAAAAACAATTGTTTTTATATATAATTTAGGTATTTTTTAATGTAACAAATTTAAATTACATAATCCTAATTTTACTTTGTTACATTAAAATAGGGTGGTTTTATAGTGAATTTATTTAGCAGAAGAGATATTGACAGTTATGCTATTTCTAATTTCAAAATCTGAATCTAAAACAAGCTAAATATATTAAATAATTTTTCTACAAAACAAAAAGCAAAACTGTTTAATGACTTACTATTGTAAAATTAAATTAAATTAAACATTTTTATAGGTAGCTTTTGTTGTTAATCATATAACTAGCGGTAAGTTGTTTTCCTTTTTATTTTTAATTCAACAATTATTCCGTATTTATATTATGTTGAACTGTTTAATTTAGTGAACTCTTTTTAGCGAAAGAAGTTTTGAGAGTGCTATTATTTGAATGTGTGCAGCTTCATTTATTAATGTAATAGTATAAAAAAGTTGTTAAATCGGTTGAATAAATTTGTACTATGTATTTTCCAAACATAGAAACTACCTCTTCAAATGTTGAAATTAAAATGCAGAATAGAAACTTTGTAAAATGTTGAAATTTCCAAAAATCATTAAAGTGCACATACAAAGTTTTTAGTTTGCTTTTAACTTGATGCCAAAAATGTTGTTGATTTCATCGTTGTTGTTGTTGTTATAAATAAGATGGCTAAACAAGTTGAGCAGCTAAAGTACTACGATAAGTACGAGTGTGTAGCAAATGTTTTTGGTGATGGACAACTTACTGGCATTTTCGGAGCGTGCATGGCGCAGCTGGAAGCTGCTGCAATAGTCGCTGAAGTGGTCGTAATTGAGCCAAAGACCACGCAGTGCCGAGCTCTGCAGGCGCACAGTGGGTGGCAGTGAGATGTTCATCTCGATGGTGGGAAAATCGATCTCATTGTGGGCCGATTGTTCGCCAATGCGCGCCTTGGGATTAACAGCACTGTTGTTGAGTGTCCGTGTGTGTGTGTGTGTGTGGCATAAAGAAGGGAAAATTAGTTAAAGGCGATTAGGCGATTAATTGGGTTTCGTTGCGCACATTTGGGCATCCTTGGAGAAGGTCCAGATGAAGCTCTGAAACACATCGGAGCTGTATATGTGCTTCGAGACGCCAGGCCTATCGATTCTGCAAAGCGAATAGAAATTGTGATTGAGGAGAAGATTGAGAAGAGGGAGGCATACACGATGAACTTACTCCATGTCACGTTCAATGTGCGACATTGTCTTGTGGGTGAACTCGTCGAGATGCTGTTTGAGAAACACACGCATCTCAGTCTTCAACTTGGCCAAATCAATGGCAATGTGTGCCGAACGCTCTTTGGTGTACAGCAGCGACTCGTCCAGCTCGTTAAGTATCTGAGTGTAAGAATCGAAAGTTCAAGTTAAACGCCGACTCGCTTATTGGCCTCAATAATGGCCGTTAAGTTGAACGTATTACGTTATGCTGTTAATTCTTTGAGAGTGGAAAGTTAAAGTTTAATAAATGCTAGCTCGTTGAGTATCTATAAGATATACAATTTAAGCGCCAACTCACATAGCTGGAACTTATTGCGGCTAAAAAGTAGATTTACGCTAAAGGGAGCGAAAACATTTTGCTCTAATTCTTTCGCTGTGATTTTAGAAGAAAGTATTGAGACAAGAGAATTGTGGAATGTTTACGTATTTAGATGCTATAAGTGTGGAAAGTTAAACGCTAACTCCCTTAACGGCATCAAGAAAAAATGTAATAAGAAAGACATTAAGTGAAGCGACATTTTGCTGTAGCTTCCATTTTTGCTAATTAAGTATATGAGTGCAAAGTTAAAGTTAAAGTGGCCACTATAAGTGGTGTTGTTAAGCGAGATATGAATGGATTCAGGTGCAGGTTTCATTTTAGACGAAATTCAATCATCAATACTGTGTGGCCGTAAGGTGTAAGTGTGGCAGTTAGGTGTAAGTGTGAGCGTTAAGCATGATATGAGTGAATCTAAGCATCAGGGTATGTGCTTACACATAACGGCCATACAGAATGAAGAGTTGTATGGCCGTTATGTGTAAGCGTGGCCATTAAGCGAGAATGCACTTACGCCTAGAACTTCCTTAATGCGCTGTGCATAGACATCGCCCAGGTTGCCCTGCTGCTGACGCAGCGACGCACGCGTCAGATCCGAGACGTGGGCATCCTGGGTGAGGAGTGTCCGCTCATCGGTGCGCAGCAGCCAATTGCGTGCTTCGCTCTGGCGCCGGGCGATGTCCGCATGCCATTGATGAATGTATTTGCGCAAATCGCTGGCACTTGCCGCATTTGGCAGCCCATTGCATCGCATAAACTTATCCCAATCGCGCTCGTGCCGTTCTCCAGCCTTGATGGCCTCGATGGTGGTGTGAACGGCGTCAAAGAAACGCATGCTATCCTTGAGCTGGCCACGACGAAAGCGATTCTCGGTCACCTCCTGTTGCTGACGATGCTTGGCCTGCTCCATTTCCAGTTTCTTGCGCTGACGCGCCTCCTCGAGCTTCTTTAGTCTGTGAGGCAATAAAGTGAATATGGTGCATTTTAGTTTTATTCACATATTTTTTATTGATTCACATTCACATTCACATTCACATTCACACTCACTTCTCCTTCTCCATTTCGATGCGCAGCATCTCGGCCTGTTCGGCCTCGAGGCGTGCCTTCTCCTTTTTGGAGAGCTTCTTCTTGGGTGGCTGCAAGTGAATTGCATTATTTATTTAAATACGATTTAATGACGCGTTCTTTTTGCAAACACTAACCATGCTGGTCGCGACTGTACTTCCGTCTCTGTTTCCGTTTCCGCTACCGCTTCAGTTTCCGTTGTTGCCAATTTGCCAATTGCCAATTGCCGTTTGGCTGCAACTTTCTCTGCACTTTCCAGTTGGCCATCTGGCTAACCGGGCCGAGCCACCTGGCATTTATTGATCCAACGCAAAGCGCGCAGCTATGGCTACAACTTGTCGTTCTTTCTTGTTATTCTAGTTCTCATTGCTGCCGTTGTTGTTGTTGCTAAGCTTTGGACAGTCGCCTGGCTCCAACTTTAATCCCTTTGCTAACGGTCTCCTGGGCACCACAAAACATCAGTTTCAGCTACAGCCTCGACGGACGCAGCGGCATCAGCTTTTGGCTCTGGTTGCCTGGCTGGCAACCTCGACAACCTGGACAGGACAGGACAGGACAGGACAACACGCCATGGCAGTGGCGTCCCATAACTAAATATTCCATGGAAGCTTAGCGCCCACCAAAAATTTTTCACTTGCTTTCAACTCCCCAGGGTGCGCCCGGGCAGCAGCATGGATAGGATGGCAACGGGGGCACGCAGGCAGGCGGGCAGCTATAACTTGTGGTTAGTCTGCTGGTCACGAGGCGTCGTTGTATTTTGCACCTTCTGCCCTTGCGGCCAATGCTGCTTCGGGGATCAACGTGAAAGCTTTCATAGTTTTTTCTCTGTTTTCCTACTTCCTTTCGCTCACTCGTGCTCTCAGTCTTGCTTGTGTTGTTGTTGTTGTTGTCGTAGTCCCACTGCGACACCTCGAAGGTGTCATAGCCCCTTGCCACGCCCATGCTCATGTGTACGCCTACTTCAAGACACGAAATTCGAATGTTAAAGTTGTTTGTAGTGATGACAAAATAATGTCACTAATCGATTATTCAAGTTAACGATGAGCTTGAGCCGTACGATTATTAATCGTATAATCGATTAATCAAATGATTTGATGATCAATCAGCAATTTTTGTAATTTTTAAAGAAATTATTAATATTAATATCAATAATTTGTAAATATTTATTAGTTTTGTATTTATTCAGTGATGGATCAAAGACTATACATGTTCTCATATTTTCTTATTTGCCTTGTTTTCAGTAGAACTTATCTATGAAAAATATCGCTTTGTTGTCTGTTTAGAGTGGGTTGCAGCATAGAAATTTCCGTTAAGTGGAATCTTCCGCCACATCATTCAATGTGTGTAAGAGAGGGATAGCTAATGGAGCCGCATCATTGATCGGCAATGATTCTTCAAGTGTGGCCGTATTTTAGCTAATATTTTTGTGTATATATATCGAAAAAAGTGTAAATCAGCTGAGTTATATTAGCTTATACTTTTTATATATATTTTGTTATATAATCGATTAATCATTCAATTAATAGAAGCTCCTTCTTCACATCACTAAATGTGCAGCATCCTAACAATATTTAAATGGCAACAGTGATTTAATCAGGCTACGTCAGTCAATTGTTACCTGTCATTAATTTACACAACGATTAAAGCTAACAAGGCGATAATTACAGTGCACTGCAATTCAAATTATTAACAATTATTGCTCTGCTATTGCTTTTAAAAAATGTATGAGAGGTGGACAATGTGGCAACTCCAAATTAAGTTGCCAGCTCTGGCGCAACGAGTTGTCAGCCGTATGTATGTATGTATGTTTGTAGGTATATCAAATATTTAGCATGTCTCTCAATTTGAATATGCTTTGGGACTACAGATGATGTGTCGCTGTGATAGAGTGCCTGTTAAAGTGTCTGTTATATTTGACAGAAGCATGAAAGCAAATGAATTTTGCCATTAATCATTCTGTTTAACTAATAAATTGTTTGTCACTTATGGAATTTGCAATCACAAAATGTATTTTTAATGCTTTTTCACGCGATTTCAAGGCATTTTCGTTGCGGCACAAAACTTTGTTCATCGCCCCAGAGCCACCACGAAAAAACGGAAACGGAGTAGCTACTAGCTACCTCAGAGGCGAGGCGAGTTTTGCTATTTTACGCCTAATTTAAACTTTTCTGTTTGCCATCATGTTGTTGTGCCGCCTGCTTCCCACACACACGCACACACACACACACACACACTCAGAGTTTGTTGCTGTTGCCATTTTAGGTATAATACGATACGAGAAGGAGCACACAAGAAGTCGCTCGGTCGGGTGAATGTTACCTTGGCAGCGCACAAGGTGACAACGACGGTTAATTACCTGGCAATTTAAATAGCAGCTCAGATTCGCGGCAGATTCACACAGCACTCTTTATTTTCTATCTCTCTTTTGCTTTCGCTTTATCTCTGTGCGCCCTTGTTGCGCAGTAGCTGGGCTAATTGCCACACTCGGTGGCAAACCGTGGCAGCTAGAGCCGAGGCTTATCAATTTAATGTGCAACCAATGCGACCGATTGCAGCTGCAACTCGAGAGCACATGGCATTATGCTATCGCAACGTAATTGTAATTCACAATTACCATATTTAAGCGCTGCTCTCTCTCTTGCTCTCTAAATATTAAAGTCGTATGTAATTACAACAAATGTTAGTCCGTTTATCTGCTGTTTATTTTTGAATATAAAAAGGTTTCACATTTAGTATAACATGTGGAATTTCAATTGGATAAAAGTGAACAAAAATGTTAGAGACTACTTTTAAAGTGATTTTAAGCACAATGTAATTCGAGGTAATATTTTCGCTGTAGAAATTTATTTGCCGCGCAGCAGCAGAGCAGAGGAGCAGCGAAAGCGGGAATGGAAAATTGTAAAAAATGTTGGCGCATGTTAAAAAATTGCGCATTGTGTGTGCATTGTGCTATTAATTTGAACAGGAAAATTGCAGGGAAAATTTTATTTATTGCAGTCAGAGCTTGAACTGGGCTGCTGAGCTGCTCTTGCTGTTGGTGTTGCTGTTGCTGCTGGTTATGTGATAAATAAGTGTAAGTTAGGTCAGAGGATGAGGAGAAGGTGAAGGCGAAGGCGAAGGAGCAAAGGCGCTGCAGAGAGTGCGCATAATCCTCGCTGTAAGCTGACTGGCAGGCGGGCAACCTCGAATATATTTCGTGCACACACACACACACACACACGTTGCCATCTTGTACAAGCTGTAAGCAGGGATTGTTGTTGTCATGACAATAAATGATAAAGCCGCATGCGTAATTAGCTGCGTTTGGCACTCGAGAGCGTTTTGCTTGCTCTCTGCAAGCATTTTCATTAAATATTATTTCAATATTTTCTTATACATGTATGTATTTATTTTGTTCGCTTGTGTGTGCTTGCCACAAAGATGAGAGCTGACGAAGCGTAAGCTACTTGAGCAAAGGGCAGCAGCAGGCGCTGCACAATAAAAATTTATCATACGCACCGTTGACGTTGACAGATCGTTGAGCTGAGGCAACGGCGACAGGCGACAAGCGACAAGTGAGAAGTGAGAAGCGAGAAGCGACAGGCAATAGGCGACGAGTGTGGAGCAACAAACGACAAAGGACCCAAGGACAAACGACAGCAGTTATAGCCATGAGGACAGCTGCGCTCCTTAACTCCGCTCTGAATGTTTGTGCTTTCTCTCTTCCACATGCCACTCTCTTACTGTTACTGTTACTGCCGCCCATCCACCGCTTATTCGCTTGAATGCGCCACGCTTGAGTGCACTTTGCAATATGACAAAAATTTGTGAATATGAATACTGTCCTCAATGGCTCCATGCAACTCAACGGAGCTCAGCTCCACTCAGCTCAACGCAACGCAACTGAGATGAGATAAGTCTCAGTCTCTGTTTTAGTCCCGGGCTTTAACCCATTGTGTGTTTTCTTAATGCTGCAACCAGCTTATTGAAAAGCACTACGATATGTCAAATATTTAGCAGCATATCAACAATTAATTCCTCAAATCATCTTGTTCACAATATGTCTGAAGTGCACTAAGTTTGATCAGCTGATGATAAGATAAGATGATCAGCTGTTATGTTTTTAACTGAAAGCCATGCCAATTGTCACATTTTGTTCGTCGCGATAAATTTTTTCATCTTTCCAATCTGTATATCGCACTGTCATTTTCAAAAATTTAAATACGATTTCCAAATTGAACACAGAAGACAAACTCTTTAAATGTAAAAACAACTCTATATACGAGTAAATTGCAAATTGTTGTAAAAAGCAAAACTATTTTAGTGTTACCAGCTTGCGTTTGGAATTGGTATTTTATCCATAGCAATATTAAAACGTTACGTTGCGAAAATTGCGAGTGAACAGTGTTAAACGTGCAATGAGTTGATATTGAGCGTTATGACAACTCTGGAAGAGCTGAGCACTGCGAGACTTCGGCTGATTTTGAAATTCGAAGTTCGAGTGTAGCGCCGAAAGACGAGCACGTGCGCATTTGTATATATGTATGTACATATATACATATAGGTGTGTTTCTGTCTTTGCCATTGTTGCAGCATCATACTAAAATATGAATATGTGCAAATATGTATATATGTATGTCCATATGTAAAAATCTAACGCTACTATCAAATTAAACTATTCTTGCAGAAGTTGTTGCAGGCAGGTCGAAAAAAAGCTTCGAATTTTATTCAACGTTTGACTAGTTGCCTGTTGTATGTGTTTGTTGTATAAAGTGTATGTATGTGTATGTGTATAGTTATTAATGTGTGTGTGTGTGTGTGTGTATAATTTGTAATAAAATGTAGAATTGTATTGCTTTCTTCAATCTTCTTCCGGTGGTGGACGTTGTAGCTGCACGCTCAGCTCGTGGGGTTCAAGTAGTTGTCCCCGCTGGCCGACGAGCTTAACCTTCTTTTCCCCTGCCATCTGCAATGCAGCGAACAGAAATTGCGAAATATCACCAGGTGGCTGATTCTCCATCAGTTGAGCCATTGTCGCCTGTCCCTCAGCTTCTTCGCAGCCCTGCACGATTGTCTCATTTAAAGCATCCATGTTCATTGTTCGCTCCTGCACAGAGTTCATTCGGGCCGTCAATTCATGGATATCGTCCTCCTCGGAAATTCCTTTGCGAGGACAGGCTTCTGCGATGCCATATTCTTCATTGCTCGGCGATGCAGAGTCGCCCAGCTTAGAATCATCGAGATTATTCATTTTGAAAAAAGTTGAAAAAAAACTGAACAAGAGGAGCAAAGTAAACTTGTCACGTTGGCGTTCGACAATTAAAGAAGGAGATGACAATTAGAGATGGTCAAAGTTAATGTTACGTCATCTGCTAGAGATGAACTAGAGTACAGCATTAGTTTCTATTCATATAAAATAACTGAATACCCAATTTCAGTGCTGTAAAGTGCAAATTATCTTTGACTTTTTAGAATGCTCCTCTCCACGGAAATATTTAGCAAAGTAAAATATATTGAAACCATTTTAAATATGTACATATGTATTTTAAATCTCACTGTGAGTGAAGTTGTTCGCACATTTAATTGAGTTCATCGAGTTGTCTCGTTCTAACACATGCGCCATGCCTAATTATGCCATGCCTAGATCTTGCTCGCTCTGTCGCACAACTGCTTCACTTGTCTAATTGGAGAAAGCTCTCTGTAGATTCTATCCCATTATTATTTAGAAGGCATCTCCGTATACATATGTATGTATGTACATACATATACATATATATTTTTGATGCAGCCCAGTGTGACTGCCTGCCTCTATAAATCTATAAGAGATAGAAGTTCTGACGGCTCTTGTTATTGTTACTCGCAGATCAGATACATTTGTATGTATGTATATATCTACGTACGTGTGTTTCTGTCCTTGCCATTGTTGCAGCATCATACAAAAATATGAATATGTATGTATATATGTACATATATTCATTTCAGATTGCACACTACCGTGTCTAACTTATGATAGAAGCAACAACAAAGTATCTAAGCTCCGACAGATGATTCTTAAATATATTTTCAATTTTTATCTGATTGCAACCAAATTCTCAGGAATCATAAAAACTTTTAAATTTCGCTTCGTTTGTTTCATCGCTTTGTGGGGGCAAAAGTGCGAATGGCAAAAAAACACAAACTTGATCTGCGAGCAACAATAACAAGAGCCATCAGATCCTCTATCTCTTATAGTCAGGCAGTCAGACTGGGCTGCATCATCTCGGCTGTTGGCGCCTATCAGGAATACATATATGTATATATGTATGTATAAGGAGATGCCTTCTTCGAAATAATAATGGGCTAGAATCCACTCCAATTAGACAAGTGAAGCAGTTGTGTGACAGAGCGAGCAAGATGTATTCATAATTATGCAGGCGCATAATGTGTTAGAACGGGACAACTCAATGAACTCAATTAAATGTGCGAACAACTTCACTCACAGTGAGATTTAAAATGCATACATATTTAAAATGGTTGCAATATATTATATTTGGTTTTACTAAAGATTTCCGTGGAGATGAAGATAATTTGCACTTTACAGCACTGAAATTGGGTATTCAGTTATTTTATATGAATAGAAACTAATGCTGTACTCTAGTTCATCTCTAGCAGATGACGTAACATTAACTTTGACCATCTCTAATTGTCATCTCCTTCTTTAATTGTCGAACGCCAACGTGACAAGTTTACTTTGCTCCTCTTGTTCAGTTTTTTTTCAACTTTTTTCAAAATGAATAATCTCGATGATTCTAAGCTGGGCGACTCTGCATCGCCGAGCAATGAAGAATATGGCATCGCAGAAGCCTGTCCTCGCAAAGGAATTTCCGAGGAGGACGATATCCATGAATTGACGGCCCGAATGAACTCTGTGCAGGAGCGAACAATGAACATGGATGCTTTAAATGAGACAATCGTGCAGGGCTGCGAAGAAGCTGAGGGACAGGCGACAATGGCTCAACTGATGGAGAATCAGCCACCTGGTGATATTTCGCAATTTCTGTTCGCTGCATTGCAGATGGCAGGGGAAAAGAAGGTTAAGCTCGTCGGCCAGCGGGGACAACTACTTGAACCCCACGAGCTGAGCGTGCAGCTACAACGTTCACCACCGGAAGAAGATTGAAGAAAGCAATACAATTCTACATTTTATTACAAATTATACACACACACACACACACATTAATAACTATACACATACACATACATACACTTTATACAACAAACACATACAACAGGCAACTAGTCAAACGTTGAATAAAATTCGAAGCTTTTTTTCGACCTGCCTGCAACAACTTCTGCAAGACTAGTTTAATTTGATAGTAGCGTTAGATTTTTACATATGGACATACATACATATGTACAAGGTGCGTTCCAAAGTAAACAGGACTTTTTGAATTTAGCGCCCTCTGGTGGCGCCATATTTATGTCAACTGGTGCGTTAGAATGTGCTATCCTTTATCGACTTCCAGTAAAAATTTCATGATATTTCATCTATTGGAAGTGAAGTTATTGCGTTTTAAGTGTCAGTATGTTTTTGTCATCGGTGCGAAAATGAGCTTCGAACAAAAAGCCAACATTAAATTTTGTTTTAAAACTTTTACCGAAACGTTTCAATGGATGAAAAAAGTTTATGGCGATGGTTGCCTATCCCGTAGCAGAGTGCACGAGTGGTTTCAACGTTTTTAAAGTGATCGTGAGGACATAAATGACGATGAACATGTGGGCCAACCAAAATCCTTGATCACAGAAAATTCCATCGAAACTCTGCGTGAATTCATAAAAAATCAGCGGAAATCATCATTGAAATTAATGGAAATAGAATTTAACATCTCCAAAACATCGATTTATCGCATTTTGACCGAACATTTGGGTGTGTGCACGGTTTGTTCCGCACAAATTGACTGACGTCCAAAAATTGCTCAGAATTAAACATTCGAAGGACCGACTATTTGACCAAAAATCACATTTTAACCATCAACCACTCCCCGTATTCACCTGATATTGCACCGTGCGACTTCTACCTTTTCGGAAAAATGCATTTGCCGATGAAAGGAAAGCGTTATGCAGACGTCGAGGCCATTCAAAAGGCTTGCACCGGCATACTGGAGGCCATACCGGGCAACGAGCTAAAACACTCATTCGACTTGCTTTTGGACCGTGCAAAAAGCAGTATTAAAGCAGAAGGAGACTATTTTGAATAATATAAATTGATTTTGCCGAAAAAACTATTTGTTCTGTCTTTTTGTTAAAAATCCTGTTTACTTTGGAACGCACCTTGTATATGTAAATAAATGAACGTTGGAACTAACATGTGAATATCAATAACTGTAGAAATTAGTTGATCATTGATTATTTCTTATCAGGCTAGTAGAATTAATTTCTATCTTTTAGCAGTAGATTCTTTGCTTTCCGATTCCAACCAGCAGCTGTTATTTTTGTTTTAAGGTCTTAGATCGTTTTGCTGCCTGTAAATTCATCAGTTGAATCATCACATTATGACGAAGTTTCGTCGTCTGCGTCATTCGCGTCATCACTTGAAGATTTTCCCTCAGTCTTGTATGCTACAGCTTCGGTAATCAAATACATCTCTAAAAAATTATCCGGGAATGTTCTCTTAAAGCATGTATGTATATGTCTATAATTAGGTGGGACGTAGCGATTCGTATTACAATCTAGAATATTAGTGACAGATAAGGTTTATCAATTTTGAATGGAATAGGAATTTAATGTACTTCGCAGAGGGAGAGAGAAATGCTGACATCGCAATCGCAATTCAGTGAAAGCAATTAAAACTCTGAAATTTGTTTTAAAGAACTTTGCGACTTGGCTCAACTTGGTTCCTTGCTCGACTCGTCGCAGTTAGCTGCGGGCTTCAAGCCCAAATGAATCACATTGCGGGAGGACAAAGAGAACGTCGAGTGCTCGCTCGTACACACATGCGTTTGCAGTTACCCAAGCCCGATACGTTTTCATTTTTATGTAATGTTGCCTTTTATTTTAATTTTATCCGTTTATTTCTCGTGTTTCTGTTGTTTTTGTCAGCTGCCTTGACAAATTGCTGCTTCGCATGGTGTCCAGATGCTTCAGCTTCGAGGCTGGAAAATTGCCAGCCAGTTAAGCGAGCAACTTGCTAGCGACAGTCATTGCAGTCAGTGCACTATGGAAAATTTGATCTCTTTCCTTGGCATAAAGTCATTTAACCCAAGTATGCAAAGTTATTATATTTTGATGTTAACATTAAGAATAGATCAAAGTGTTCAGTTAAATAACAGAAATGTTAACTTAACATAAAAATAATACATGAAAGTGTTAAGGGACTAAATAACAGAAATGTTAACTTAACATAATAATAATACATGAAAGTGTTAAGGGACTTAACAGATAAGTTAACTTAACCTACTAAGACTAGATCAAACAGTTAAGTTATATAACAGAAAAGTTAATTTTGCATATTAAGAATAAATGAAAGTGTTACAACAGCAAAGTTAACTTAATATACTAAGAATAGATAAAACTGTTCAGTTTCATAACAGAAATGTTAACTTAACATAATAAGAATAAATTAAAGTGTTAAGGTACATAGCAGATAAGTTAACTTAACATACTAAGAATAGATCAAACTATTAAGTTATATAACAGAAATGTTAACTTTACATATTAAGAATCGATGAAAGTGTTAAGTTACATAACAGCAAAGATTTAATTACATAACAGAAATGTTAACCTAACGGTCCTGTCTTAACATATTGACTGTTAAAGTCAGCTGTTCCACATGCCATCATTGATGTCCATTTTGCAGGGCTTTTTCAAGTTAGTTTTTTGAAAGAAACTCAAATTTTGAGTAGTGTTACAGAAAGCTGTACACATTATCTTAGCGGGTGTCTATATACTACATTTTATCGAGTATTTAATTCCTAATTTTGAAAAATTTCTTTTTGAGAAATTCGATTTCTTAGTAAGCAACTTCTTCATTATCAGTTCAACTTTAGATGTAATGTGCTGTATAGAAACGTGATGTTAATCAGTTGCGTAGAGTGAGTTATGTACATACATATGTATTTCGTTTGAGCTATCATAACTATTGAAAGTTTTGAATTATTGAACGATTAAAATGAAAAAGACAGATAAGTGATCAAGTTTGACCGAAGTTCCAGACCCCAAATTTGTTGCTTAAGGGATATGCAAATCTAAAATTTGAAAAGACTAAAGAATAATAATTAACAAATTAAAATGTAATATGCTTTTGAAAGATTTTAAATTTATGAACTTTATTTTATAAATAATAGCAGGTTAATCTAATACTTTCGAAAATGAAATAGGGAAATAAAATAACACTAGATAAACTTGAGACAGTTGGAGTTATTAATTATAGCCACTAAAGTAGGTAAAATTCTCCATTGTGCATTGCACAGCACCACACAAACACACACAAAATGAGTTGATGGCAGTCTGCAAGAGAATATAAGACAAGTGCAAGTGTAACGATTATTAATTACTGTCAATTCACATGAATATGTATACATACATATGTATGTGTGTATGTATGTGTGTAAGTACGTATGTATATGTGTGTGTGTGTGAGCGCGCTGTCATGTGTTGACGTTGCCATCGAGCTGACAAGAGCTCCGCAGCAGAAGCAGCAGCTCTTGGCCCGATTTTATAATTATGTATTCTGAGACTTTGGGCCATCAACTGCCCAAAGGAATGTCGCACTCTCTCTCTATCTCTCTCTCACTCTTACTCACTGGCTCAATTCGAATATTCGGACGGGGCAAAATATGTGTGTCTGTGGGTGTGTGTGCTTTTGAGAATGTGCTTACAGCGACGTTAATAGCATTGCAAATGTCCACACAGCACAGCACTTGGTGTGGCACAAGACACACACACACACACATACACTCACACACACACTGACAGCTCTCGTCGTTGTTTCTTGTACGCATCCGTGGTCACAGTTGTGTGCTGTGGTCTTGTCTTCCTTTGTCTCACTTTTTAATGGAACTGTCAGCTTCAATTACCGCTTTAAGCACTGGCCCAAAAAAAAAAACAAGTAAGAAAGTTCCAGTCGAGTGTGCTCGACTGTGAGATACCCGCTACCCATTTTGCATAAGGGCAAAATAGTGCATTATTATTCTTAAAATGTACCAAGTTAATATACCCCTATAATATACCAAATTTCACAAATGGTATATTGACTTAGTACTACATTCAAAATATACCATCGAACACAAAATATAGTATACCAGATTGTCAGACAAAAACAGCCAAAAACCGGTAGCAGTAGGCGTGAAAGTAAAATTAAAAGTATTTTTTAAATAACTTCTACAATTTACTATAGTTATTATTGTGCGCACCAAAATTCGCAACTCTAGCTTTTTAGAATTACGCTTGTTATTAGATTTGTCGTTCAAACGTTACAAGTGCTGTCGAAAAAAATTATAGCTCTAAGTTTTATAGACTCTGAGATCTCTAGATCTTATACGGACAGACAGATGGACATGGTTATATTGTCTCGGCTGTTGACACTGATCAAAAATATATATACTTTTTGAGGTGCCTCCTCCTTCTGCACTTGATTTTCCTGGGGCAGTGTGCGGAGACTGGCTTCAAATGTATTCTTTCCCTTTATCCACATGCGATATTCCTTTTTTCTCATTTTTTCATAGAAACAAAAGTTGCATCACTTAACATAATATTCTATAATTCGCAAACTCATGATCCGACAAGCGTAAAATTTCTACAAACGTCTTTTCAAGAATAGGACTAAGTAGAAATCATCAGGGTTTGATTACAGGAGCACCATTTATGTGTCTTGCCGGGGTCTTTTTAATTGGCCTGTTACATTTTCTGTCGGCACAAAGTTATAATACCCGTCTACCCTCTGAGTAGCGGGTATAAAAATACATTTATTTTAAAGTAGCATATTAAAAGTAAGATTTAATTTGTCACATTTCAGATTGTCAATTAGTCGATATACTATAATTGCTTTTCTCTTCCTATTTCTTTCGTTTCAGCTGCTATTTACACCGGATATCATATTCATATCGCCTCCTTAGCAAACACTGGAAAAGGAAAAGGACTATGCGTCGAGTTATCAGCGTTGCAGCCACAAAATATTTAATGAATTTTTTGATATATAAACGATGCTACTACATATATAAACAATAAAACAGCTGGTCGCAATTTAGCTAGAGACATATGAACCAATTGAATAAAATTAATTCAATGAATAAAACAAAAAAGCAAAAAAACAAAAAATAAATGGAATGGATGAGTGAATGAATGAAATGAATACAACATATACAAATATCTAAAGCAAGGCAATAATAATTCATAAATTCAATAATAATATTTAATAATTATTTAATAATAAACAATTAATTATATGCATAACATTAAAAATACAAATTAGTTGTTATTGCAAAAAAAAAAACAAAAACAATAAAAAATTTTAATTATACGAACAGCAACACACTCAATATAAACATTTAACAATAATTAGCATTAAACGGTTAACAATATAAAATACAAGAAATTCAGCAAATTTGATAATTCATTTGCATTACCAAATAACAAAGAAACCAAACAATTTACGCCATTGTGATTCTTAATTTTAGACAATTATGCGAACAAACGCAAATAAGGCTTAAACCAAACCAAACCAAACCAAAACAAAAAATGAAAATGCATCTAAAAATAAAGCTTTAAGTAAAGGTAACAAAAAAACAAAAGCCAACAAACACACGACAAGAAGAGCTGAAAGACGAGCAACTGAACGCAGCAGCAACCACAAATCGAGCCATAAACGACCAAAAGCCGCAAAAGTTGAGAAGAAATAACAAAGAAAATACGAAATTACATACATATACATATAGTAGGCAACAAGCACAACCCAAGCCAAGCCAAATAAAATCAAACAAAAATCCAGAAACCAAACAAAATAAATAATTTAATAAATAAACAAACAACAAGCAGAACGCAACGCCAGCCGCCCAAGAAGAAGAAGAACAGAAAAATTTATGAATTACATTACATTAGAACACAGAGAGCAACAAAAACCGCAATAAATTCTTAGTTCAAGTCCATCCAGAAGAAGAAAAATACAATTTTAATGAACCGCCTAAACGTATGCAACATAAATTTTTTGGTCAGCGCAACCGAAATTTTCGAATGAAGCTAACGTTGCTGTTTCCCTTTACGTTTACGTTTACGTTGCCACTGCTCCCTTTGAACAACTGATTGTGTTCTGTACTCTGTACTCTGTACTCTGCGCGTAAACTCTGCACAACTCTTCAATTCAACTTTTGAAAACGTGAAACGCTATAACTAGAGATTAACCAATACAAAGCAAACGACAAACCCTATGCAATTAACATCGGACGATCGAATCGGTCAGTTTTATAAGCAACTCGTTCGTTTTGGATAAGCTGCCACTGCCAGTGCCACTGCGACGCCCAAGCTGCCAAGATGACGATGTGGCAGAGTGGCGGCATGGGAGGCCATGGCTCCCAAAACAATCCATGGATGAAACTGATGGGCATTGTGCACAAGGAGCGTCGCCACACGGACAACGTGCAGAGCCAGAGCGGTTCCAACGAGCGCAACTTGAATCAGTAAGTACACTGAATACACATTTGCATAGATCAAACCAGATCAGATTAAGTCTAATGTGCGCAAATGTAATATCATATTTTTATATGTTCCTGATAGGGTAGAAGTGTATTATAGCATTGGCAGGGAGGCATTTCCGACACCGTAAAGTATATTTATTTCTGAAATGAAATACCCAAATCCGAATGTTTTCCTATATGAGTACAGATCTATATATTATATAAGAGCGAGAGCTACAGCTTTTGGACTACAATTATTTTTAAAAACGAATATCAACTGTAATTTCACAGTTAGAGATTTTTGTTACATGATTTAGGTTTCCTAAAGATTTAAGTGCTATCAAATACACATTTTAGAAGATATTTATGAAATATTTTGGCTGTCGGTTCTCAATTGCTTTAGCTTACTCTGTGGTATATTTTAAATGTCTTAGTATATCGAAGTGTTTTGGTTGACAATCTGTTATATTTTGTACTCTCTGGTATATTTTGAGTGACGTAGTGTATCAAATTCCTTAGGTTGACAATGTGGTATATTTTGTATATATTTTGTATGTATGTATAAATGTATATGATATATTTTGAATGACGTACATAGTACGTCAAATTGCTTTGGCTGACTATCAGGTATTTTTATATTCTATAGTGTATATTTTGTACTCTATATAGCGTATTCTGTATGTAGTAGTATATCGTTATACCATAAATATATTATATATATTTTAGAATTTTTTTTTGTCTATTTTGTATATTTTAATGATTATACCTCGCGGCTAGCGTGTATCTCACAGTCGAGCTGTCCTGCTTCTTTTGATCGAACGATAGAGTTGTGAAGCACGTTCACTATTTGAAATACTAAATTGTAATATTAGCTGCCACTGATAAGCAACATTTTGCATAACTGAATGCGTGTATTAAGTGCTTTAAAAGGGATACGTGCCAGCACGCGTCTGTTTGGCCAGCTTGCGCAGCAAAGTATGCAACGTTTTGTGTCTTGTGTGTGGGAGGAGAAAAAGGGAAACCATGGGAAGTCATGAATATGGTATACAAGTGAATACAGTGAGTACTCGTAAACCATGCGGCAATTGCGCAATTAAATGACAACCCCCCAACGGTAAAAGTGTACTCTATGCAGTATAGTTGTGTGTATATACGCGTATTGAATTGTAACTGCGCTTCGCTGCCTCCATATGCCGCACACACAAATCAGTGGCAGCTGTCCCGCCACCTGACCAAACGTTGGCCAAGAGTGCAGTGTAGCGCCTCTTTGGGCCTCTCAAAATTGGCTATAAATGCGCTGAAGCATAAATGGATTTACACACATGCAGCTTGTTGCTGCCATTCCATTACCATTCCGCATTCCCATTCCGCAATCCCATTCGCATTCGCATTCACATTCGCATTCGTATATCCATTTCCCATTGCCATGTTGCATGCAATAACAAGCAAAAGTTGTCCTTTCGTGCCACGCCCCACAGTCCACAGTCCACAGCCTACATTAAACATGGCACAACTCTGCAGTAGGCAGTAAACAGACAAAAATAGTGCACAGTACTCACCAGTCAGTCACTGAGTAGAAACATTTCGAAGTACACTGAGTACTCAGTAAATTATAAATTTCTGCCTACAGGAATTGCATATAGAAGGCAGAAGAAGGTATCTCTGACTCCATAAAGAATATGTATATTCTTGATCAGTGTCAACAGCCTAGACGATATAGTCATGTTCGTATAAAAACACTGAATATTAGAGACTATAAGAAAGAGAGAGAGAAACTTTCCGCAAATCGGAAAAAATGAAAAGCAAGCTTTATTTGGAGCTTAAAGTTGCGATTTTTGATGCTTACAATAATAACTACAGTATATATCATTTTTAAAAATGTTGTACCGACCAGATAATAAAAATAATAAAAAAATAAATCATTTTATCATATATGGATGTCAAAAAAGTCTGTTGCTCCCACGTCTTAGTTGCTTTTGTTGGTCTATTTTGTACTCAATAGTATATTTTCACTATCAATTCTAGTCTTCGGTATATATCAGTATTTTTTGCTATTATGATTTGGTATATTTTTAGAATATTACAGCACTATTTTGCTTTTATTGAAAATGAATAGCGGCATATATTGAATGTAGTACGTTATACCAAACAAAGCTTTCGGTATATTTGAGTTTAGAATATTACAGTGCTGTTTTTTGAAAATGGGTGGCGGGTATCTTACAGTCGAGCACACTCGACTTACTTGTTGTTCTCATTACTTACTGCTTGGAATGTGGCAGCCACAAACTTAGCAGCTACAAACTTAGCTTATGCCGCTCAATATTTTATATTAAATATATGGCGCTTATTAAAATTGTGTAAGCTCTGCTGTTGCCTGTGTATTTTGCAGCCCACTCGTTGTCTCAAGTGGCCAATGAAACTGGCAACATTTGCTTGCTGCACTTCACTGTGCTGTTGCACGTTCATGTTGTGGCAAGCCGCCAGCCGCCAGCTGTCTCCTCGACTCCTCGACTCACCGCTCCTTGCTTATCTGCACAATTGTGTTCTTCACTTTATGTTTTTGTGCTTGCAACAAGTCAAGCGGAATGAGTGGCACATCAAATGAAGTGCGTTTTGGCTTTGTAAAATCTAATGGCATATTTAATGTTATTTCTTTTATAAACAAAAATATATACATATAAATACATTTTTATTTTACTATATGAATGAAATATAACTTTAGAGCTAAAAAAGTCTTGAATTATGCTAGATGGTATTCGAAATTATTTATTTTATTATAATAATTCTATAAAACTACTTTAAATTGTTTTCACTGACTAGAATTTTAGAGCTCAACAAATTATGGAGCATGCTATTATTCACTATTTTGAAACATTTTTTCTACACGAATATACCTCGCTTTAATGGCGACAGTGCGGGAAATGCGGGAGTTATAATGAAAAGCGCTCGAAAGAGAATAGAATATAATAATTTCTTTTACTACTGAAGTGGCCGTAGAAGCATCATCATGGTTATCACTTGAAGTGGGATTGAGGAAATTGTTCTGAGCACTCACTGTTCACTGGTTCTCAGTACTCCCATTGGGTTACCACTAACTTATACGAGTGACAATCAGCAACAGCAGCAGCAGCAGCACGAGTTGCACAAATAAGAGCTGAAGTTGAAGTTGAAAATGCAGCTGAAGCAGCGCTTGTGTTGGATTTAGTTAAATTATACGAGTCCCTGGAAATGGATTTAGCTTAACCGCCTTAATGCCAAACCACAACGCACTAGACCAATTTTACAATTTGGAGTAGAAAATGTTTCACATTTGTTGTTTGTGGCAAAAGCAAAGCAAATGAATTTCTCATAGATAACTGTAAGATATATTTACGAGATATGCAGAAGACTCTGGGAAAAATATGCTCAACATTCAATGCACAGATTTTCGAAATTAAAAAATAGTTATAATGTGAAAATGATATTTTAGTTATTACCATAAAACGTAGTTGTTAGATTTGAAAAAAGAAAATGTATGATTTCAGTTATAACTGATAAACGTATGATATATGTATTTATGTGTCAGTTTTTGTTAAATAAATGAGAATATTCCTAGAAAATTGAGTTGTTGGAGTTAAAGTGTAAAATGTATTAAACATTTGTGTTTTTATTGCGAGCAAATTGCGAAAGTGTGTTTGTTAAATTTGAAAGTAAAAAAATAAGTAAATGTTACTTACATTTATCATTTGGTTGTAATTTGTCTTCTGCATACTTTTTGCTGGCCAGGGAAAATGTTTTTAAAAGGCAACCAGCAACAGAAACAGCAACAGCACCAACAACAACAACAACAACAACAACAATAGGATTGGACACATTTTATGCATAAGCACAACGAAGGTCAGAGAGGCTGACATAAAGGGTTAGGCAAGGGCCCAGGATAGAGCGAGAGAGAAGGGCTATGGGAAAACAAGAGGTTGCTTGTGGTGCGACCACTTAAAACATTGCGCAGTGGCTTGGGGGTCACTTTCTATACCCGCTACCAGTAGGGTAGAAGGGTATTATCAAATTGTGAGAATCTGGTATATTGATTACTCTGTGGGATACTTTGAATGTAGTGCTATATCGAGATACGAAATGTAGCATTCGGTATATTGTAGTATTCTTGGTTTTTTTTTTTTTTAGAATAATACCGCACTGTTGTGCTTTTGTTGAAAAAGTGTAGCGGTATATATTGAATGTTGTACTATATCGATAATCCAAATATAGTCTGGTTTCTGGTATATTTCAAGATTAATACCGTATTCTTTTGCTCCTATTGAAAATGGGTAGCGGTATATATTGAAGGTAGTACTCTATCGATATACCAAATATAGCTTTTGGTTTATTGTAGTATTTTTGGTATATTTTTGGGTTCCGGTATCTCACAGTCGAGCACATTCGATTGTTGCTGGATGGTTTAGGCTTTACTTGTGCTTTAGCTGCTCGCAGATCTTGCTTGCTTTCTTTCTGTAGGCTACACATAAAATTTCGTAGTTACTTACTGGAGTGTGTGTGTGTGTATAGTAGTGTGTGCAACAGTTGAACATTTTCGAAATTTGCATAAATTTTGTTACATTCCTGCGCTGACTATGACTGTGTGACTGTGACTACGACTACGACTGCGGCTGTGTGTTGTAGAGTAGGTAAACTTTGAATTTATAGAAATGTGCATGAAAGTTTTTCCATTTGCTTGGGCGTTGCCATTGCGAAGCGCCTTTTGCTTTCTGTGTTGTGTGTTGATAGCTTCAAAGGCACGAGACTGGCATGTGCATATGAATATTTTATAAGCCTCTCATATATAGTGGTGTGTGTGTATGCGTTGGTGTTATTTATGCAAAGGGTCACCCAGTGGATGTGGCAGACGCAAGCGGCAACAGCAGCAGCACAAGAACTTGACGTGGTCGTAATATTTAACGCCAACGCTACGAAATACTTTGGACATGAATGCCACAGATACACAACAAACACACACACACACACACACACACACACACACACACATACACACACGCACATACAAAGAGTCACACACATGCAACAGCCACACTCAGTCAACTATTTTGCATTGAAATTGAAATGTCCGCAGCTTTTGTGCCCAATCATTGCGCATTGGTGTTGGCTTGAAAAGTAACACCAAGGTGTTGTGTGTGTGCTGGAAGACCAGTCGGAGGGTCTTTTAATGACTCTGACTTTAAAATTTACATACAATATTCTTCGAAACTCGATCAGCGATTGGATTCGAGTCATATTAGTTTAAATTCGCCATGGGATAGCGAATACTTTAAACATTTCTTGTATGGAAAAGCAAACTATACTAATTAAGAACCGTTTAGTGTCTCCAGTAACTAGATTGAAAATTCTTTAAGGTTAACAATTAAACCTGCAACACGCTAAGACCATTGCAGCCAAACATAGTTAACATTTTCACTGTTGAAACACCTCGATAAAACATTACCCTGATTCCGATTACACACGAATGGTATGACGAAGACCCAAAGTATATAAGTACACAGGAAAAAAACTTACTGCAATAAAAGAAACCATTCTTGTATCATGCTGAAATGATAACATAAGAAGATTAAGTCTTTTATCAAAATGCTACAGTCTTGAAAGTTAAGAATATATTCTTATTTCAGGAGTGAAAAGATATTAAAATTGCACCCAAAATAGCATTAGACAATCATTAAGCATTCTCCAATTTGGATTGTTTAAAATAAATAAAAGTCATTGTTTGCATAGACTTTTTTGTATACTATACATTGTTTGATATTTACGAGTAGTTGCGTTTACACATTATGATATTAAATGGCATATAGTATTTCTATTGACCTTATACTTATTTCTAATGGTATTTTTTTATTAATTTTAAAAAGACTGAGAGTTGAATCGTAGAATCTTTAATGAATAATAATATTTTCTTAATGAGCTAACAGCGGTAATCCTAAAATTTAGAGAAAGGAATTACACAACATTAGCTCTGAGAAGATAGAAATATCTTGTTTTAAGAAGCAGAAACGAAATTCTTGAATTTGAGAGCTTTTTGAACTTTCTACGGTTATTAATGTAATAGTATATCGATATACTAAATACAACTATTGGTATTTTTGGTATATTTTAAGAATAATACCGCAATGTTTAAGTTCTTAATTTAAAAAGTTTTTATTCATGGCATTTTCGATTTGGAATTCTTGTTTTAAAAATGGTTCTTTGTAAGATCGAAAATTTCTCTCTTTTATTCTAGTTTATAGAACGTAATATTTTCTCTCTGTGTAGCATTTGCCTAGGTCTAGGGCTAGGGATCCCAGTGGGTTGGGTTTTGTTAAGAGATATGGTAAGCGAGCGATTCGTGCTTGGCCAATGCCATTTACATTCAGTTGCTGTTGTTAAGCATTTCACTTGTCTAATTGCCGGTCATTTGTTAGGGAGGCAAGTTGTGCTGACTCCGACTGCGACTGCGACTTCGTCTGCATCTCCATCTCCATCTCCATCTGCGCCTCTGACTACAACTCAGCTGGTTATTCCGGCTATGCTTATCGATGCTTGGAGGCGCAACACGCAAAGCGCAACGTTTTTTGGCGAGTTAGCAACGTTTCGTATCGTGGTAGCATTGTGGCAAATCATTTTTCATTTGCCTGTTGAAATTCGCAACACTTTGTCTGCGGCAGATAGCTAAAGCAGGGCATGGGGATGGGGATGTGGATGGTGAAGAGGGGGGTCGGTGTAGCGGGTGTTCCATTGAACTTCGCTCAAGCGAAATTAATGAGCGCATAAGCGCCTCAATGGCCATAACACGCGTCGAGGGGCGTCCACTGAAGTGCACTAAAGCGAACCACTGAGAAGCGAGAAAAGAGTGGTGGGAGGGGGGAGTGTGCTGAGTGCAGCGGAGTAAGGGCTGCTATATATATATATATCTCTGTATGTGTGTGTGTGCTGGTCATTTGGCATTTTAATGGCGGTCATAAAAAGCAAAGTGTCAATGCGAAGCGATTCAAAATGTCGCCAAAAAGCAAAACAAAAACAACAAAAGCCAGCAAAAAGAAACAACTTGGCTAACATTTCAATTGGCGCAGCCATAAAAAAATACAAAAAAAAAAATAAAACAAAATCAACAAAAAAATGTACAAAATACGAGAGAACTAGAAGCAGCAGCTGAACATTTCACTTTGATTTCGTGTGTGGGGTAACCAAGCAAAATGAATGAGGACCCACAGAAAACACAACCGAAATACATAGAAAACACACACACACACACACTGACGCACACATATACACACACACTCACACACACACACTCGAATATTCACAAAAGAAGCGCAAAAAATGTGAAGATGGAAAAAAAGGAAAAAATTGGCAGCACTCAATTAACGCATTTAAAAGTACAATGAAGGGCAGCAGCTGCTACCCATCCCTGCCACACCCCTCCCCCATACCGGCTCTTGCCTACCTCCTTGGCCATTGTGTAGGCTGCACTTGGCCGAGTGTTGAGACCAAACTGTTGGAGCAAGTTCCCGCTCTCGCTCTCACTCTCTCTGTCTAACTGTGTGTGTTTATTTTTGAGGCATGACAATCGTTGCTTCTGCTGTTTCTGCTTTTGTTGGTTGGCATTGTGCGCCTGCAGCTTTTGTTTGTGGCACGCAGCAAACGCCTGGCATCAGCATCAGCAACAGCAACAGCAGCAGCATCAACCTGCCCCATTGTCTGCCAAACAATGCAGCACCATGTGAATGACTATAACTACAACTACTACTACAACTACAACTACTATTACTATGACTGCGATTGCAACGACACTCGCAGTAAAGTTGCTACGTCAAATGGGGCAGCATGTGTGCATAAATACTGCAAGTGGCAGGGCCGCAACAGAAAAAAACCCCGCTTGGAACATTATAATCAATCAATCAATCAATCATTCAGTTTCGGACAACATCTGAAATGAGTGTGTATAAGTTGTATCTAAACTGATACACTGAAGTTCTAAAGTAAATCTTAAAATGAAGTCAACGCATTATTATTATTATTATTATTATTATTATTATTATTATTATTATTATTATTATTATTATTATTATTATTATTATTATTATTATTATTATTATTATTATTATTATTATTATTATTATTATTATTATTATTATTATTATTATTATTATTATTATTATTATTATTATTATTATTATTATTATTATTATTATTATTATTATTATTATTATTGAAGCTGCATTTACTTGGTTATAGAAATTGGTATTTTTCTCAGGGCCCAAATAAACTTTGAGCTTATTTCTTCAAGTAGTTTCAAGTATTGCAATGCAACTAAATCGTGCAGATTTGTGCTGAAAACTTTACTTTATTTTTGACACGAAATGCGATTGGTTTTCGTTTGAACGTGAAAGAGAATTTGTAATCGCAGTTTCGCAGCATTAATATTTGAGCAGCTTCGCTTCATGGTTCTTCTTCGGTTCGGAGGTGCCTAAAACACAAAAACCAAAAAACAAAAATCACAACAGAAAAAAAGAAGAAAAAGCGTCGCAACTCTGCTGAGAGACTTGCAGTCTGGCTGCCGCAATTTGCATAATAAAACCAATTGTCTCAACGTGGCTAAAAGTGCAAAAGCGTTTCTCACACAACACAGCAGTTGCCTTTTGCAATCTTTTTTGTGTCATTTAAATATGCTTTGCTGTAATTGCTGGCAGAGAACTGCCTTTGAAAGCCTCCGTTATGTAAATCGATATAACCTGCCACAGAGAAGGGAGAAGATTGTGGATGGAGGGTTACTTTTAAGTGAGCTGACACGCCCACGTGTTAGACTCTGTCAGCGCCTGCCGCCCACAAGCTGCGAGTGCAAAGTCGAGTCCATCATGGGAAATAATTTAACGCATCGACAGTTTGGCATATTTGCTATTTGCTGTGTGGTTGTCGTCCTCATTGTAATTGCTGTCGTTTTGTTTGCATGCCATTTACTTCTATTACTGCTACGAAACAGAGTCAAGTCAAGTTGTTGCTGTTCAAAATTTAAATAACACTTGCCAATGTTTTCTTTTTTTTTTCTTTTTTTGTCAAGTGCTCAACCCTTTCGGCAATTGAAACCGATAATTGAGCAAAAAGCTAAAGCGAAGTGGAGTGGAGTGGAATGGAGACTGTGGTCAGCTGGCAGCAGCTGAAGCATAACAATTGTTTGTTGAGTCGAACGGAGGATTGGTGGGGTGAAAGTAAAGTGAAAGTAACTGCCAAATATGCTTGGTGCTAAACAGCTGTTTCTGATCCCGTAACAACAACTCGGCTCCCTCCTTTCACCTCACTCCCAACTACTCGTCTGGCCTTTATATACTCCCTCTCTCACTCGCGCAGACTTTTGGCAATTTGACAACGGCGCATTATCCTTACAAATGGCTGTCCAACAGCAGCTGTGCCAGCCCTAACAACAACAACAACAACAACCGTTCGCACACTCTTTCTCTCTCTCTCTGTAAAAAAGATGAAAAATGATATGAAACGAACTTGAACGGGGACCAAAAGGCAGGTTCAAGGGGTTCGTGTCAAGCTGCTTTTGTTTGGCATTTTGCCAAATTTTCGTGTAATATTTAAAATGGCATAAATCAAAATAACACTAGCACATGAACGCTTCGCTTTCGCTTGCTCTCGCTCTTGCACACGGTAAATTCCAAATTAATTGCACCCAAAATGGACGCCAGATGGTGCTTAATTAGAATGTGATTGAACGCTGATTGACTACATAGTAATCTAAGGTGTGTCTGGTGTGAGTAGGGGGGTAGGAGGGGTAACTGTAAATTGCCAACGCAACTGTGAAAAATTGAAACTGTCACCTAAACTAAATTTTAATCGGTTTTTCTGTTTTTGCATTCTCGCAAATCGATATCATAATTACGATGAAGATTTATGAGATTTTCGGAAGGGTTCCGCGTTACTATTTATTTTCTATTAGGAGGGGTATTGGTAAAATAGATAATCGATGAGTTCGGAGCAGCTGGTGTGTGTGACACAAAAGGCCAAAGGTGGCCAAAGTGATGTTTTGAGAGATGGTACAATAATTACTATCTAAAGGAATAGAAAAGTACTGAAAGTATATATTATCTATTATCTATTATCTATTATCTATTATCTATTATCTATTATCTATTATCTATTATCTATTATCTATTATCTATTATCTATTATCTATTATCTATTATCTATTATCTATTATCTATTATCTATTATCTATTATCTATTATCTATTATCTATTATCTATTATCTATTATCTATTATCTATTATCTATTATCTATTATCTATTATCTATTATCTATTATCTATTATCTATTATCTATTATCTATTATCTATTATCTATTATCTATTATCTATTATCTATTATCTATTATCTATTATCTATTATCTATTATCTATTATCTATTATCTATTATCTATTATCTATTATCTATTATCTATTATCTATTATCTATTATCTATTATCTATTATCTATTATCTATTATCTATTATCTATTATCTATTATCTATTATCTATTATCTATTATCTATTATCTATTATCTATTATCTATTATCTATTATCTATTATCTATTATCTATTATCTATTATCTATTATCTATTATCTATTATCTATTATCTATTATCTATTATCTATTATCTATTATCTATTATCTATTATCTATTATCTATTATCTATTATCTATTATCTATTATCTATTATCTATTATCTATTATCTATTATCTATTATCTATTATCTATTATCTATTATCTATTATCTATTATCTATTATCTATTATCTATTATCTATTATCTATTATCTATTATCTATTATCTATTATCTATTATCTATTATCTATTATCTATTATCTATTATCTATTATCTATTATCTATTATCTATTATCTATTATCTATTATCTATTATCTATTATCTATTATCTATTATCTATTATCTATTATCTATTATCTATTATCTATTATCTATTATCTATTATCTATTATCTATTATCTATTATCTTTTGTCAACAATTTGCATTTGACTGTTGCATTCTGAATTCGTCAATTGGCAATGCGATCTGCATGTGCAGCATTGATTACCAAAAGCTGAATGGAATTTGCAAAAGAAAACATTTTGGCAGGCAAACGAGGAAAACAGTTTCGAAATTTCGCCGACAATTACAAAGGCAAACAAGTGGCATAGTTTCAACAGAGATCGGGGTGAAAACGGGAATAGGGTTGGGCAAAAAATGCAAATTGTCAAATATGCAATGCGAGAGGAAGAGCGCAGAGAGGGAGACGAAATCATCAAATGAAAGTAGCACACGCATGCAGCAAATGTCGAATGGAATTGAAATGTGACAGGACGGAACGGGATTTGCTAGGACAAGTGGAAGAGATGGGAAGGGAAGTGAGGGATGCAATCGTGCTGCGTGTGGGCGCAAAAGCACAAAGCAATCAAATGTGTCTAGCTGGAGGCATGGAAAAGAAGTCAGAGAGTCAGAGACAGAGTGAGAGTTCGAGGGTGACAATTCGCTGGTTGCCCATGGTGACTGTCAGAGACAACGAAATGCTTTTGATGCTGATGAGAGTATTGCATATTGATAGGCTGTCAATCAGTCAGTCAGTCAGTCAATCAGTTGGTCCAGCAGCCAGTCAGCCAACCAGAGAGCCAGTTAATCAGTCAGTCAGTGAGTCATTCAATTAGCCAGTCAGTTAGTCACGTTAGTCATAAGGCCAAAAAGCTTTTAGCACAGTTGCAGTTAGAATCCAAAAAGCCCAAAGCAGACTTCCTCCATCTGTCTCTCTTTCTCTTTTGCCCACTAATTCTCTCTCTGTGTCTGTTTCCGCTGGCTGCCACTAAGTGTTGCTGCAACTGAACTTGTTGCTGCCATTTTCCGCTCTCTCAGCTTCAGCAGCAGCAGCAGCCGTATACACATAATTGATGAAGCAGACGGGGATAATGTCAACATTATCGCAGCTAATTGCAGACAGCATCGCCAAGGAATACATTTTGAGAGACGGAAGCATCCGCTTCAGCTCATTAGGGTCAACTTTCGTTCGCTAACAGAATACGCAATGTTTTACATTTCCCTTTCTTTTTTTTTAATTTTTGGCACTGCTGCATTCCATCAAGTTTGGCAACAATTAACTTTTTTTTGCAGTTTGCCATTTCTAGGCAAACAATTAGCCAGGAATTTACGAGGGTTTTTTTTAAGCATTTTAATTAGATTTTACTAACCATTTAATCTCTAAAATTATTATGATAGCATTTTATGGCAGTTCAAGAAACTGTCATTTGTTAGCAGAGTTATTCTCCGACTTTTTTTACGACTGTCAAAAACTATTTTTAGTTTTTATTTTGGGTGCATGACAAAGTCAAAGTTAAATGATAAGCTGGAGGTTGTTTTCATTAAAATTTGAGAGCTGCTCCCAAAGAAATAAATAATTGCGACGTTTGTTATTTGTTATTTGCATTGGCAATTATGAGCCCTTCTTAAGTTGCGATATTTGTTATTTGTCTTTGGTGACCGCAGCTTGTTTGTTTGTTGTCACAAATTAATTGTTCGCACCTACGAATTTATTACGATTGCACTAACAATTATGATGCGCATAATAGAATCGGAAATTTGCTGCTAATATTTGAGCATGTGCCCAGTCCAAAGGCTAACTATGCGAATAGTAAATGCTTTAATAAAATGATTTAGTTTCTTTGTTGTGGTAAAAAAAAGAACAGTTTATATTTATATATTCATACTATAGATATGGTAAAACATTTCGTGTTTCTATTACATATTATCTGTAGCCAAACGATGTTCATTGTAGCGTATAGGATATGTGAGTGCATTGCCCTTGTCCCAAGAGTAAAGTTCCTGAAAAAAGCAAAGCAATTTCAATAAACAACTCCTTTTCATCATATAGTATGATGGAGAAATCAAACTTACCACTGTGAGAGGATTGTAGCCAACTGTTGTGGTATAGCTAAAGGGATTCGAGAAGGGTAAATTGGCATTGAGCAGTTTACCCTTGTACAGATCGACGACATATCGTATCTGGGTATTTTTATCGGTGCCCGAATCGATGGCATACAAATTGCCACAGACGATAAACATTTCTCCAAACTGCTTGTGATCGAGTGTGATATTGAAATTGAACTGCATGCGCAGTGTCTCTGAATCCAGCTGAAAGCAAGGATAGATTCGTTAGTAGACACATTAAAAGTGACTTATCAAACACTTACTTTGGCCACCAGAGTGTTGTTCGAGTCGTATGTACTGTAGATGACCCAGAGACCAACCTCGTCCACATTAAAGTCCATGTAATTGTGATCGGTGGCGTAGAGTCGATTGCCAGCAGCGACTCCAGCGTAGGGCAATTGAAAGGCTGTTTAAGAAAGTCAAATATACATACTATTTATTGTTGGGAAATATTTCGTATTTACTTGTCTTCTTGGAGGTTGTCAAATCCAGTTTGACAACCAAATCGGTGTTCTTCTGATGGTAATAGAAAGAACCATTGTACACCACATGCGCATTGCCCTGCAAAAAAAAAGATAAAATCAAATAGTATCAATTCATTACTGCGTAATGAGTTATATTGCTCACCTGAAATCCTTCGGTTATTTCGTACTTGTGCCTGGGCACACTGTTCATGCGATACTGTATGCGTGTGGAGAATTCAAACAGATTGTAGGCATCATTCTCATTGGTGACAAACGTTTTCTCTCGATCAATGTCTCGGGGGGCAGCATCGCGTAGCCACGAGCCAAACTTTTCGTTGACCACCTTATGGAATACTGGCTTGCCCACAGCATACAAATAGCAGTCTACACCGAGTGAGGGAGTCTTAGATTTTAATGGAATTCTATTCGAATTATCGACTTACTCTTCGCACGCTTTGGCAGTCCGGGATAGCTGAGATTGCCCGTCGGTTGTATCTCGAAATTGTTTAAAATAGAATCCTTGCACTGATACAAGCTAAATGAAATTAAATACTTTAGTTATTAAGTAAGGTTTGAATAGAGTCTAGTCTAGTCTATCTACCTTGGGTCGGGACACTGATCACAGACTGGACATTCGCTTTCGGGTGGTCGCTGGCCATAGACCTTGACATTGTTGCCCACATAGGGCGTCTCGCTGTTGGGATCCTGAGCTGTAAATGCAGCAGTCGTATAATACATATCACATTCATAAAGTATGTGACTTACGTGCAATCTCAAAGTTAACCATGGTAGCATTGAGCTCGTTGCGTGCCACACAGTGATAGTAGCCAAAGTCATCCTTGCGCAAATTGATGATGGTCAAACGCATCGAGGTCTTGAAACTGCTAAACGAACTTGCTGAGCATAGAGAGCGAGAATGTTTGAAGACTCTAGACTCACCCATCTGGATAGGATTCGATGCGATACTTGTCGCTGGGATCAAGTATCTTGCCATCGTAGGCACGCTCCCAGTAGCGTATGGCCTCGGGGAAGGCTTCCACCTGACACTCCAAGGTAGCGCTGCTCTGATACTCTGCATAGATCATTTGCCGATAAACCGAGATCATTGGCGCAACTGTCCAAAGAGCGGAATTAACTCAAGTCAGTCAAAAGATTGCATTTACTTACAGTGCACTTCGACCAGGAAAGTGGCATTGGCCACTGGAGGAATGCCGTTGTTGGCATGACACGTGTAGGCGGCCATTTGATGGCGCGTGATGTTCGTGAACTTGATGAACTGACCGCTAATCGAGCTCACTGTGAAACAGGAAAGTTGTCTTAAATAAATATTTTCTTGGCTTCTCTCACTCACTTTCAATGCCATTGACATTGATGGTGCGTCCATCGTCGCGTCGCCATTCGATCTGCGGCTGTGGATTGCCTGTTGCCGAGCAGCTCATGTTCAGGGTTTTACCCTCCTCAACGATGACGCTGCGTCGGAAGTTGGGTGACATCAAGTCTGAGAATATACAACAACAAACTAAATAATTGAACACACAACTCCTCGCATCACTCACTCACCTGTTATGGAGGGCGGTATAAGCAGGTCGCTGGTGGCGCTGCCATTGGGATACTGCATCTTCCAGGTATTGACGCCAGGTATGCCAGGTGTGCCATTGGTGCCTGGCTTGCCCGGACGTCCGCGTGGCCCAGCAATACCTACATAGAGAGGAGAATATTATTTTCGATTCGTAGAAGATCTTTTGAGTTTGCGGTCACTCACCCTTCAGTCCACGCTCGCCGGGCGGACCTTGTGCTCCCTTTGGCCCCGTTATGGACATGCCATCCTTGCCGTCCTTGCCATGCATACCATCCTTGCCATCACGTCCCGCCAGCCCGTTCTTGCCATCGGCACCCGCTCGTCCCGGCACACCGTCCAAGCCTGGTTCACCGGGCACACCGTCTCGCCCATCCAATCCGGCTCGCCCAATGCCGCCGGCGTCTCCCTTGGGTCCGCGCGGCCCGGTGGCACCCAGTTGACCCACACCATCGACCCCGGGTGCACCGGGTAGTCCCACATCACCGCGATTGCCCTTGGGACCGGGTATGCCGGGCAGACCCGGATTACCGGTGGGTCCTTTGGGACCGACGGCGCCCTGGGGACCTTGTGGTGCGGGCGGGCAATAGTCCTGGGTGCCCTTGCAGAAGCCGGTGATAATCTTCTCGGGCACACGGCAATAGGTGTTCAAATAGATCCATTCATCGCCGCCAGGCGCCGCGCCCTTGAGACCGGTTCGTTTGCGTATCTCGGTGTCCTGCTCCTCGAGCGCCTTGCGATGATTTGGATTGAAGAATTCAATCAGTGGATCTGCTGCAAGTGTAGGTGGCAAGGAGGTAAATCATTAGTTAAAGAGACTAACTTAGAGGCGCTGTGCTATGTGATGCTTGCCGTGCATGGAGGCGGGCGAGGAGGAGGCGATGTCCCTGCGGATGCGTTTCACATTCGGCAAATGACTCAGGAAATTGTCGTTCAATTTGCGCTCGTTGCGCACCACGCTCAGTCCCAAGCTGCTCGGCTGCACGGTGGTTGTGCTATGATGGCATACACAAAACAATTAATTAGCACTAGTTTGGTTTGGGAGGATTTTTGCGCCAAAGACTCAAACTCTTTTGCAAGGAAGTTATTTCAGTGGAAATAAATAATATTGAAGATAAGGTAAGAAATGTCTACAGGTAAGTTATTTCAATGGGTATTAAATTAACAGATATTGAGACTATAACAACGAAGTTGGGCTGCGCACTAAAGTATTACGGTATACACCTGACTACAAGGAAGTTATATCTGTGAAGTTTTAAAGGATATTGAGAAGTGTGAGTGTTATTCTCGTTCGTCAGATGGTCTCAATTTATTTTTGAGTATTGCCAATTTTTACTTTAAATGAGGTATAAAAAAAAAATACATTCTAATAGAAATATGAAAGTAATAAGCTTATTTAACTAAAACTACCATCAACTACTTTTTCGAATTGGATTAGGATCTGAAAAGATTTGAAGCTATTATGAATGGGACTTACGAACTTATACTTCGTTCAATTGAAACTCCACATAAGAACTATTTCACAGAAATTATCTACTTTATTTAAGTAGGTTTAAAATGATTTTTGAGAGATTCAAATTTATAATATATCTGCTCTTATAAAGTCGGTTAATAGTTGAGTACTAAGACCTAAGCTGTAACTGAGACTTGCAGTAGATTTAAAAAAAAAGAAAAGGTTGAATCTTAAAATGTTATGTTAGAGAAGGATATATGAAAGTTATTGCTTTGAATTGCTGCAACTAGTTGTGTAATTTGACATACTTTAGAAATTATACTAAATAAGTAAACTGTAAAATGAATATTTAGCATCTATAAACTACGACTTTTATAGTTCGAGCACTGAAACTGGAATTAGTTTCAAATTTAAATTAAAAGTCAGTAACTGAGAAATGAATCGAACTCGAAATAGCTTAGCAAATTTCAGTGAGACAGCAGAACGAACTTTTGTAGCTACTCTAACTAATGCTGTTAATTGTTCTAGGAGCTTGGAACTAGGATTTAGTTTCAAAGACATATTAAAAGATCGCAACTGATTTCAAAGTTAAGTTTTCTTTGAACCCCAAATTCGTCTTTGTAGCTACACCAACTAAACCTGTTAATTGTTGGGGAACTAAACACGGAACTAGTTTCACAAATGCGAGTATACAGTGAACTAGCTGCGGCTGACAGATCGAGGACTCGTGCTCACCTCATGTCCATGGGATAATCGCGCTCCATAATCTGGGTGACCATCGTGCGCAACACCTGCTCCGATCGAAGCAGTTCGCTGTGGAACTGTGCGTGAAAGGCGCGCTGATTGAGGAGCGTGGACAACGTCGGCGACTCCTGCGCGGCCTGACTGTGCGTATAGAAGAGCATGGCGAGGGTGGCCAGCATTAGTGTGAGGGCGCCCAGATAGATGTAGACGAGGACGAGGGAGGTGCGCACCATTGGCAATGCCATTGGCATTTGCATAGATGATGGCTTATTGATGCAGTTGCAGTCACAGCTGCAGGGCGGCTCATCGTTGCCTTGTTGTGGTTGTGGTTCTTGTTGTGGTTGTGGTTGTGCTTGTTGTATGTGCTGGCAACTCTCGCATTTATGCCCAAGAGATGTTGTTGTTGTTGTTGTGGCTGTCGCTGTCATATTGGCCACCAGCTGCGTTGTGGAATCTGTTCTCTCCGGGGATGGCCGCGAGCAGGCAGCTTGCTCATCGCGCCGCCTCTTTGAGTTGTGGAGACTTTGATTAACCGCCAGAAACATGCTTTGAAGGCGCAACACTCTGTGTGCCACCTGTTCGACAGCTCAATTGATCAAGCGCTCTTGATTTATGGCGCACAAGTGCAGGCGCAGCGAGCTACAAATGAAATGAAAGGGAAATCGAAAATGGAAATGGGAATGGGAATGCGAATGGAAATCGCGATATCAAAATCAAAATAAAGTGAGCTCTTATTTTTAGAAAATTCAAGTGGGCGCTCACGCTCGCTCGCTTGCTTTCTGTGCTTTCTGTGTGATGTGTGATGTGTGCGCTGTGTTCGCTTGACTCTTCGTGTGTTTGATGTTCGCACTAGTAATGATTAAATAAATATGCTTTATATTCCAGACGTCAAACCCGCCCCCTTTATATTCCCTTTATACACACACACACACACACACACACACACACACACACGAAAGTTGTGAAAGGAAAACAAACGCGAGTCAATAGAAGAAAAGTCATTTGCGTTGTTAATTTCCTCATCACGTTGTCAACAAGCTGTCTGAGATCTCAATTTCTACATCAAATTAATAATTTCTACATACGTGTTTTTTTTTGTTTGTTTGTTTATTTGTTGATTTCTACATCAATCCAAGCGATGCCGATGCGTTGCGTTGTGTTGCGATTCCGTTGCGATTTGCGATGCGTTCAACAACTTTTCCACACTCACTGGCCACACTGTGTGGACACAGAAAGTGAGAGCCAGAGAGAGCGGAGAGTGCGTGTGTGTGTGTGTGTGTGTGTGCGAGAGCGTGAGCGTGAGAGAGTGAGAGTGAGAGACTGTCAACCCGAACGCGTTGGCGTCTAATTTCCGACTAAACTTTGCTGTGCGACACTTTTCCATAGCGGCCGCTTCTTTCGCCGGCATTTTAAGTGTGCATGTGTGCGAGTGTGTGTGCCCGAGAGAGGAAGAGTGTGAGAGAGAGAGAGAGAGAGAGAGCGAACGAGAGCAACTTCAAAGAGCAAAAGGATATACTCAGCAGTCTACAACAACATAATTCATTTTTTACCAACAGTTTGACAGTTGAAATTTCAAGTTGGAAGTTGTAAACACCTGAGCGAGAAAGAGAGAGTGGGAGAGAGAGAGATAGAGAGAGCTGGTAGGTGCAAGTGTTGTTGCTCTGCTGGGTCCAACGCATGCGCCCAGCTGCCTCAAGTTATCCGCATTGTGGCAACCTCTAGCAGTGGGCAGAGGGAGGCGGAGGGCAGAGGGACTAACAAACACAACAAACGCACATGTTCCACCATGCGCCTCTTGCAGCAAATGTACTCTTCATTAGGCAGCAGCAGCAGCAATAACATAATCCATATCCATATCCACATCCCATTTTCCCATCTACGTATGTACACACACACACACACACACACACACACACACACACACACACACACACACACACACACACACACACAATACACGGCATTATTCGCTGAATGTGTGTGAGTGTGAATTCAAATGAATACGCCAATCACCCACTTATTCATTCCGCTTTCTTTTTTTTATTTCACACTTCTCTACATGCAGCTGCACGTGAAGAAATTTTCAATTCAACTTATTGTCCCCAGCACAAACAAATAGTTTTTATATTTGCAAATCAAATGCAGTTCAACTTCAATTGCAAAAAACTTGACATTTCACACATTTTCGAAATGCTATTTTTATCAACAGTTTCATTTTAAAAATCCTTCAACAAGTTAGAAGTATATATGCTTAATTCTTTTTGCATATCAACGAGAGAAGTTGAGATTATTGTTTCTATTATTAATTGCGATGAATATTTATCGTTCTATTTTATCTAAGAGCAACGAAAAAGCTTTAGAACTTCCAAAAAGTATACCCCTTACAGATTTCACTAAATAAAAAAGGGCTTTACTTTTTTTACATTAAAGGATAACTAAAGTACATATAAAAACACAGAAAGCTATAGAATATAGATTAATATAGCAAAATATGCCAAAGGCATTATTTGGTATATCGATATACTATTAAAATATTCAATAAAATATTTACAAATTAATATACAAAGAAAGAAAAGAAATATGTATATGATATATATACATATATATATATATCCAAATAAATAAATAAATATACTATTAAAATATTCAATAAAATATATTAAAATTCATAATTCGGAAAAATACAAAAATATACCAAACGCTCTATTTAGTATATCGATATATATATATCCCATAAATATAAGTTTTGGGAAGTATTCCTAAGGTAACTATCATTATGTATGATAAATTAATAAAACGTTAATAATAATGATAAAAAATTGGATTTATTTTGTAATTAACGTTGTGCACAAAGCATGGGGCGACAGTGTAAGTCTTTAATCAATAAAATAGTTGGCTATAGCCAAATTAAATTATTTACAAGCTACATTTTTAACATTACTATTTCAATGAACATCATAAAGATTTATTTTCTTTTGCCAATATTCGTTAAAATATTGAAGTTTCCAAAATAATAATATTGTCGAATTGTTCATGAATTAAGCTTTTATAATTAAATTTTGTCTCTTAGCAGAGTTTATAATAGAATTTTTCAATCGCAAACACTCAAAACTTACGCACTGCTATTTCAAAAATAATGCAAACTTTATTTGCTCTAATATGTTAAGCTCTAAACACATTTAACGATACACATAAAATAAGTGATGCTATATAAAACATTTGTCTGTTTATTATTACTTAAAAAAAATAATAGTAAAATTCGAATATATGTTAACATATATTTAAAACAGAATCATTTAGAGATTCAAATGAGTGCATATTTTGAAAAGATTGTTGAGTTAAGGAAGTAGAGATGGCATAAGAAACTTTCTTTTGTTCATTTCTTCAACTATTTTTCAGTCTCTACTTATAACAAAATGAGATATATAGATGACTTAAAATACATTTACATAGGAAATTATTGGAAACATAAATTTGTGCATATACATATGTATGTACATATGTATGAAAACAATATACATGCTTAAGACTGAGAAGGGGAAATACTTTAAATCAAGCAGAGATTATATTTAAAAGTTGTGTTTATACAAACAAATTTGGTAAAACAAAAAAGCACTTTAATTTTAATCTCTTTTTGCATAGACAACATAAAATTGATGGCTAATAATGAAGCTATAGTACTTAAAGAAGCTCATTCAAGACGCTAGCTGGCTGGTAAATTGAATGCATGTGAAAACAAAAGGAGCTGCTTACAATAGTTTTCCACATCATTTCCTTCGAGTAGATTTTCGCAAAGTCCCCGTGGCAAAATTTCATTATAGCCTCTGAGATTTGATCAAAACACCGGCTACCTGCTGATGCTGATGCTGATGGCTGTTGCTTGTGCTTTTGCTTTTCAAGTTGTGTTGTCGAGCAATGAATGCGTTCAAGCTTTTCCCTTCACAATTTTTGCTAAACAGTTGCTTGGTTTACCTCCGCTGTGGTTTACACTTCATTTGCATTTCTTGAAGCTAAGCGGTTCAACGAATTCAATTTCCATTAGCCGAAATGCTGGAGACGAAAAAGGTGGGCAAAGTCAATGAGACGTGAGAAGCTCGTTAACTGTGCAGCAGCAACAAATGTTGCAGCATTGGCAAACAATGCATTTCATTTGTTAGTTACATAAGCTGCAGGGGTGAAGCTGGCTAAGTCCTCTTCCGTCGTAAAAGTCAAAGCATATCAGGAGGCAACCAGCTAATCCAATGGACAAAGGCCAGCGTAGAGCAAAGGTAAACAGCAGCAGCAGCAGCAGCAGCAGAAGGAGATGGAGATGGAGAAGGAGATGCAGAAGCAGCAACAATTTGCTACTTACTGGACGCAATTTGGCAACAAAATCAGTTCGCAACTGGAGCCAAGTTCAGCAGTGGCATTGCCAATAAGCCGATTATGTTTATGCCAAGCAACAAGCCACAGCAGCAGCAGCAGAAGCAACAGCAGCAACAGTTTAGGCGCCAGTAAAGCAAATAAATCAAAATGTCAAGCTGCTGACCTTTTGAAGTGCCTCTTCAACAACATGTAGAGAGACAGATAGAGACAGAGGGAGCGAGATAGCGAGACACAAGCTGCGAGGAGGGTGAAAATGACAAATTAAATGAGTGACTGACGAGACTTTGCCTGGCCAAATGGCCGGCTTAAACTGAGACGCCTTAGTTTAGCATTAGCCAACGGCGACAATGTTGCGTATGAGTAATGCGACCGAGGCGAGCGACTCAAATTAACCAAGCAATTTTATAGCAGCTCCAGGCGCACTTTCAACTTGCTTTTATGACTCCAGCAGCAGCAACAACAATAAAACCCAGTTGCCACCTGAGCAGAAACTAGAAATGAAACTGAAATGTCACAAGCACATTTGTTTTTTGTCTCCTCCCCAAGTGGGAAGTGGGAAATGACCTAGTCAAGAAAAAACAGAAACGAACAGAAGCAACACGCTTCCTAAGTATTAACATTTCGAGAGATGAATATATAGTAAATAAGTCGCAGCTGCTGCTGCGAAATTTCTATTCCGCTGCGACAAAGTTGACTTAATTCTTCTGCATCGCAGTTGAGTTACAACGCGAGTTCTGCGCTCCGATTGAGTTGGTCGCAATTTAAAGTTCACAGTGAGACAGTTTTGGCTTTAAGGGTTGTTTTCCAGTTACTTATATTTGAATATAACACAAGCTTTAATGTGCTTTTCTCGCTAAAATGTGTATGAATTGCAGGAATGATTCTTTCGTGGAATTAGACAAAATATTTATTTAACGTGCCTTAGAATTTTATTTCAAAATTACAAATATCAAATTATATTATAAATATATTTATATGAATTTAGTACGTTGTCTGTCAGAAACTAGTGTTAAATAAAAATAATGTTCAATATGCTTTTATGAACAGTTCTTTTCATTTATTTTTATACTAAACCAATAAGTTTTAAGAAACTTACTTTTAGTTTTTTTTTTTAAGAAATAACTTTATTAAGCTTTATAAAGTAAAAGTATCCATGTGAAGAGCATAAGAATTATTATAGTTATTTTTTTGGCATTTCTTAAAATATACTAAATTAACAGACTATAAAAACTGAAATATACTCATGGCAACATATGGTATATCGCATTTAAAATATATCATAAAGCAGAGAATATACCACATTATTAACCAAACCAATCAAGAACCGCTATAACAATATACTAAATTAAAATACTTAAAAATACTAAGACATACCAAATGCTGTATGTATTTATTTTATCGCTATAGTACTTATTTAAAAAAAAATACCTTAGAGTTGAAAATATACTAGATTGTTAACATAAGCAACTTAGATCCACTACAACAATATACTAAAATAATATACTTAAAAATCTTGAAATATACCAAAGGTAGTATTTGGTATACCACTATAGTTCTACATTCAAAATATACCATAGAGTAGAAAAAATACTAGATTGTCGACGAAACCAACTGAAACCCGTTAAAACAATATACTAAATTAATATACTTAAAAATACCAAAATATAACTGAGACACGCTATAACAATTGCCACTAAAGTGTAATAATGCAGTATTTTCCTAATTGGCTTTCAACTTAAAGCTAAAGTTTTAATGTGATTTCTTCAAGTTCATCGCTAACTGCAGCAGGGCATAATTGGTATTAATCATGTCTTCTATTGAACTTGTGTAAATTGAAGCAAATGTTGATTTTGCGTTAATTGGAAGCAAAGTCCTTAATGTGCATTATTAAGCACTTCATTTCACCGGCAGGTTTCACTTGAAGTGCAGTAGCAGCGAAAGTATTGCAATCGATAAATGAGCAAACATCTTCTTGAGAGAGTGAGTGTGTGAGTGAGTGCACAGTTGGATAAATCTGAATAATAATCTATGCATTAGTTTGTTCAACTCATTGTAAAAAGAAGGCGCTTATGGCACTTTTCCTTTTTGTGTCTCATCTCATTTCGAAGTTCTTCTTATTGCTTAGTCCTTAGTCTTTGTCATGTTCTTGGACTTGTTCTCGTTAAATGCCTTGATTGGCGCTGTGGGCGTGGCAATTGAACAGTTTAAATATTCACACGCCCCAATGCCATCGTGCCTGGGCGTATTGAAAAAGCATCGTTGTCGTTGTCGTTGTCGTTGTCGCTCTCGTTGTTGTTGTTGTTGTTGCTGCTGTCGGCGGCATTGAGGAGGAAATTTCGACATCGCATCGTTTGTCGCTTCCTTTTCAGTTTTCTTTTTTTTTCCTTCTGCATTCTCTTCATATTTTCCTTCTTTTTTTGCTGTCGTTTTTTTGTTGTTTTTTTTTTTGGCTTGGCTCGTTTAGTTGGTTTGCAATTTCTTTGCATATTTATGAGGGCGACGTCGACGTCAAGTGGCGATGCTTCTCCGCTGCCGTTGCTGCCGCTGCTGCTGCTGCTGATGTTCAATAACCCACAGGAATGTGAAGTGCGGTGGTTCAGACTGTGACAGGTGGTGGGGTGGGTAGGGGAGGTGCAGTAGGTAGTAGGTATTAGGAGGGAGAGGGTCCTTTGACGGATCAAGAGTTTCGGCAGCGCGCAGACAATAAAATAAAAAGCAGCGGGGCGACAGCGAGAACTGTGCAAAGTTCCCAAGTATGGCACGTAGCAGCATCCTGAGCCGGCAGTGCAGCATTTTTTATTGCTAAACACACACACACACACATACACACACGCTTCCACACTCTCACACATACGCTGAGAGACACACAGCTACTGAGACGTGAAGCCCGTAAGCAGCTCATGAATGTCTGAAAGTGGGCGCAGCAGCAGCTGAGTGGGGAAGTTAGGTCAAAGCAAAAGCAAAAGCAAAAGCATAACCAACATCAACTGCCGCAGCCGCAGCCGCAGCCGAAACGAGCTGAGCCGAGTCCGAGGCCGAGCCGAAGCATTGCCGAAGCCGAAGCTGAAGCCGCAGCCACAGCCACTGCCGAAGTCAAAGTTAAAGCCGCAGCCGACAAACAGCACGTGCTCGCTGCTGCTGAGCAACAAATGCCGACGACGACGACGACGACGATTCGCAGTCAACGCTGGCGTCGCTGTCGCTGTTGCAGTCGACGCTGTCGTTGACGTTGCCTGCAGCATTCAAAACGAAACTTGTTGAAATTTCGAAAAAATTTAAGCACTGGAAGTTCGAAAAAACACACAGAAAAGCTCTTGCAGCAGCGCTTTCAATTGGCACAGCGCTTTCACTTGCCTATCAGTTGCTGAAGCTTCCGCATAGAGGGCGCTTTGGTTTTGCGGTGACGTCATTGGCAAGCTCTTGACCTCTGTCAAGCACATTGACGTCATTGAAAGCTAAACACTGCTGATCGACAAGCATTCACAACGCAGCTTTCACTTGGGCCAAAAGCTATGGACGTCACAGTTGCCCTAGCTCTCTCTCTCTCTATCTCCATCTTTTTTGCTCTCCCTTGCTCTGTCACACTTGATGGCATTGTGTCAATGTCCCTTGAACTTTGCCGCATTGAAGGAGGTCACGAGGTCAGGCACACTGCGTCGCTGTGACGTCAGCACTTAACCTCGCACACTTCATTTCATCAAGTTTATCATAAAAGAACCAGAACACACTTGATTAATGCCTTTTCTCTCTCTCTCTCTCTCTTTCCTTTTCTCATTGCAGGTGAGTTATAAACCAATCCAATTGAACCATCTCAAAGACCCTTATGTGCTCACATGACGAGGCAAATGTGACGAGAGGACAATGTGCATGCGGTTTGTGTCTCAGCTAAAACTAACACAAAAGTTCACAATAGTAAACAGCGCTATTGCGAATGACATTCTAATCCTAACATATTATATATAGCATACGCCTCGTATGCCTTTATTTTGAACGCCACTTCTCGATTTTAAAGCTCTTTTATTTATTTGGATTTCTTGATGAGCTTTTAATTGTGTTTAATTGGGTAAAGCTATTGTGGGTCGCCTTTATGATAATTGAAATGCATATAAAATGATTGTGGGGGACTTGCTTTAGTTGTTGGTCTAATTTTAGACTTTGTGAAGTGTTTTTAGAGATTTGATTGATAGATGCAACACAAAAGGAAAATATATGTTGAAGGAATACTATATATTCTTTATATAAGCATATATATGTATTCATTTTTGTCTTTAACTTTATTACCAATATATATCCAATTTATCAAAATGCAAAATAATGTAATGATATTTTAATATTGCCACACAATTCACCATTAAAAGCATATTAAAGAAGTGGAAACATGATAGGAACGATGAAATGTAACACGCAGTGAATAAATGATATGAAATAGAAATAGAAACGATGAAACGAAACAAAAGTCAGCATTGAAATGAGGCATCGGTGAATAAATACGACACGAAATCGAAATGGGAACAACCCCGAATATTGCTAGCAACATGTTGCAAAGGCATGTTGCAGCAACATGCTGCCTGACATGTTTCCGTCTCTGTTTTGGTTTCGTCACAGGCCGTGTCACTGGCACTGGGCGCACTTTTAAGGGGTTATTGTGTCAATTCTGACGTCACAATCCCCCCTCGAGGGATTGCGAGAGAGAGAGAGAGGGGAGGGAGAGGTAGATGGATGGGAGGATGGCAATGCACTGTGTAGCACCAAATGCAATATTGTTGCAGGATTGTTATTCGATCAATCAATCAATTGCACGCTTGGCGCGCACAAATAAATATAAATAAATGACTGACTAAATGCGCCGCAACATTTGCACAAACAATACAAAATCGTGTCGACCCCATAATCGCGTGACCTCTTCGCACACCTCTCCCCTCGCCCCCGCACATTCTTTTGGCCTCACCCTTGGCCCTCGGCTATCGTTTATCGTCTATCGGCTCTCGGCCATTTGAGCTGCGTAGTTAATTGTTGCCCCGTCGCTGCAAATGATCCATTCGCACCGCTTGTCCATTAACAACTCATTGCTCATACCTCATGTGAATCCCTCAGCCTCAGCCTCAGCCTCAGCGTCAGCGTCAGCCTCGGCCCTGACGTCCCTATGTTGTGGCCTATTCATTTTGGCTTCAAATATTGTTTGGTTAAAATCACTTTTCTGGCCAACAAAATCAACAGCAATCAATCGGCAATACTTAAGCATTGTGTGTTGTTTCTTTTTCTTTTGCGTTTCTCTGTTTTCTGTTTTTGTTTCATTTTCAAAATGAAAATGAAAATGCATTAAAATTATTCTTGGCATTTCTCAAAACAGTTGCCACACACAACCACACACACTTCCCCCTTCCCTGCGTCGCCCTTTTGGGCGAGTTGATTTGCCTTTTGCTTTTCAAACAAATAAAGAGGCACATTAAAAACGATATTGTCGACAATTGACGAAAACAAGGCAACAACTTGCGGTACATATTGAACAAAAAAGTATCTAAGTATCTGCTGCGTTATATCTAAGTATCTGCGTATCGCAAGTATCTCAGACGATGCCCGATGCCCGATGGCCGATGGTCGAGATGCTTTACGCAATCCTCTTGAGTGAAAAGCGAAAGAAAATGCGAGTGAAGGTCGCGCCTCAGGCTCTTCATATTGTTACTATTAGTTGTGGCTGATGTTGTTGTTGCTATTGTTGACGCTATAAAGCGCATTAATAACTAAGTAAGAGATGCTGAAAGATTTAGCTGGAAACAAGCACTTATTCAACTAGAACTCTCTCTCTCTCTCTCTCTCTCTCTCTCTCTCTGTCTCAACGTCATCATTAGCCTCATTACGATCAAAAATCCATTAAGCTATATATTCTTCATTCTTCTGACGTTGTTTGCATCGCCCCCAACACACGTACACGCACACACATGAAAACAGCAGTGAATTTATCATACTATAACAAAATAAATAGTGCAGAAATGCAGAGAAATGCATTTTGTGCAATTTCTATAATTGCATTTGCGTCGATTGCCGTCGCCCGCCTCTCTTTCTGTTTCTTCTCCACTCTTTGAGGTTTTTCGTTTTCTTTTTTTACTTTTGTTATTTTTGTGCTGCATTTACACAGTTCCTCATTCCATTGAAGGCCGAACATATGCCAAATTTCTTATCATAGCCAAAACAACTAGTTGCTAACTTTGTTTTTTTTGTACTTTCTTTCTTTCCTCTTTGTGGCAACAGCAGCAGCCGCTTAACTATTCAACTTTGACCTCTGTCTACCGCTTTGGCAGATGTTCAAAAACTTTGCTCGTTAGCGACATCTCGACTTATTTTGAATCGCAAAACCACTTTGTGTAATCGATAGTTTTTTGCTGCTTTTTCCTTTTCAGTATATCAAATTCCAATCAGTTAACAACATTTCACAACATTTCTGAGTGCTCGTTGAAAAAACAATCAATTTAATAGCTCTAAAGAGCTATTGGCTTTGGGCATCGGTTTAACCAGATTTTCAGTAGCTGTATTTTTCCCATTCTAAAGAATTTAATAAATAATGTTTTTGTTAATTTGTTTCTCATCAAATCGAAATATATTCTGCTTAGAAGTGCGAATCAATGAATTAATTTCAATAATGTTTATAATTACGATAAATCAATGAATTAATTTCTATAGTGTTTATAATTACAATAATATTATTCGTCTTAAAAAAATGTGTTGAACAATTTAAAATATTTCAATAAAAATTTAATACAAAAATTCATTTTTCATTCATGTCTTGAAATAATATTGTACGGAATGGAAGAATTACATTGGAAAATGTTTTTGTTAAATTGAAATGTATTGTGTGGAAAAGTGTGAATCAATTAATTCAATTCCATTGTGACTACAATTATGATAATATTATCGGTAGCAAAAGAATATTAAAAACATTATGTGTTAGACACATTCAAATTTTTTTCTAAATATTTCCAATTCAATTGACTTTTCTTTACTTAGTCAGTACAAAATGGGAATATATTTTGGTATATTATTAGTATTTTTGTGGTACCACCCTGTTTTGTTTCTTCTTACTGGTTTGCCGTTCATTTCTTGATATATTATGCTATGGATAAGAATGGAAGAATTGCATGAAAAACATTTCACTAAATCAAACTCAAGTTCTCCATAAAACAATCTCACTTAGTTCTTAAAATATTCCAATGAATGGAAAAATCTTCAAAAAGTTCTGACGAAATTATTTGAAAATAAAGATTTCATATCTTTTTGAATATTTCCGAGTTTGGTAAAGTTTATTATCATGGCACAAATTCGCATCGAATGTTGTACAAACGTTGCATAAGTGACAAGGCCGAGGCTGATCACTGAAAACTAAGCACTGAGGATGCAACAACTATTTATGTTAATGTGTGTGTTTACTGCTGCAATTCGAGACAGGTGGACAAGGCTGGCCACATTTTGCCGTTAAGGTTTATGCGTTTAGTCAGTTCATGATAAAAATTTGCAAAGTTGTTGACAACCTAATGTTTTGTTTGCTAAAATTAATAAAGTGAACTTTGTCAACTTTTTGTGTATGAAAAAGCCGCTAACGTTTATGCGTACAGTCAGTTCATGATTAATGACTTTAAAGTTGTTGAGTCGTAGTTGTAAACTTAGTGTAAAATGAAAATGAATAATAGAAAATTGTCAACATGTTTCTGTATAGTCACAAAATTGTTGATTCGAAGTTATCTAGTTAATGTTGAATTTTGAACACTGAAATTGATAAAGCGAAAGTGTGTCAACTTGTTGTTCGCTTAAACGCATGCGGCATAAACGCACAGTTGTCATTAACGTCAATGTTTATGCGTGAAGTCAGCTCATGATAAACAATTGCAAAGTTGCTGACTTGTTTGTTGCCAACTTAATGTTTGTGCTTTAATTAAAAGAACAATTTCAACTGGTTGTTTGTGAAAACGCAGACTGTATGAACACATTTTGCCTTTTACATTTCTGCGTGTAGTCAGATCATGATAAATATTTTTAAAGTTGATGAGTCGTATTTGTTTTGTTAATGTTTTGAGTTTTGAATACTGAATATGATTAGAGGAAAATTTATGCGTACCCTTAGTTCATGATCAATAATTTCAAAGTTGTTGAGTCGCTTGCGTTTATAAGGCAAAAATTATGTCAACTTGTTGTTCGTGTAAACGCTTGCGGTATGAACGCACAGTTCTTATTAACGTTTATGCGTACACTAAGTCCATGATCAATAGTTTCAAAATTGTTGATTCGTAGTCGTCAACTGAATGTTGCTCCTACAAACTGAAAATGAAAAGCAAAATTTGTCAACTTGTTGTTCGTGAAAACGCAAACCGCATGAACGCACTTCAAAGCGGTTTCAGCTGGTTTTTTGTTGGGCCGTTGGCCGTTGACGTTGCGGCTGCTGCAAAACAATTTGCGTGAAAAAGAATAAAAAAAAAATAGCAGACACACATACACACAGACGCTGGGGCAAACTTGCAGAGAGTAGAACAAACTGAGTAGAGCGACATGCGCTGGATTTGCTCAGAAACGTCGCAGTCGCAGTCGCTGCCCCATCCACGTTCTCCTCCTTCTCCTTCCCCCTTCTCCTGCCTCTTGCCAACCACTGGCCGCAGTCCACAGTCATCATCATCATCAACAGCAGCAGCAGCAGCAGCAGCGGGAGCCATCGTCGTCGTCGTCGTCGTCGCCGTCGTCAGCTGAGGCGATCTTCAGTAACGCGCTCGCTGGTGAACGCTTCGCACTTGCCCCACAATCGCAATCGGCCAAATATATTAATTTTCCAGTGCGTTTTTTCGCTTCCCTCCAATTCATTTTCTTTTCTTTTTTTTTTCGTTTCCACGTTATTGTAATTTCCTTTTTTTTTGGTTTTGTGTCGCGCGAAAAATTCTGTGTTAAACTGATGTGTGAAGTGCTTCGTGATTCACGCTGAATTTCAATTGCAGCGTCAACGGCGGCAATTAAGCCAAGCAAAATGATGTGAAAAGTGTCGCCCGATGTGTCGATGTCGATGACGTTGTCGTTGTCTCCGTCTATGTGATCCGTTTAAGTTTACGTTTTAGTTTTCGTTTTCGTTTCCATCGCGTTCTCTTCAACAACATCTTCATCGTCTTGTCTTCTGTGGAATTCATGAGTTTCTTTTTTTTCCATTTTTTGTTCGTTCGTTGTTGTTGTTGGTGATATTTTCAAAGTTTTCATTCTTCGGTTGCTGTTGTTGTTGCTGTTGTTGTTGAATATGTGAAAAATGTGTGCGACAAATGTTGGCTCCCCCTGCCACCTGCGTTTCATAGGCGCGCCCCACGCGTTCACAAAGAAACAGACAAGAAAAAAAAAAACAGAAAAAAAGTCACAGAGACCAACAGAAATTGTTTCGTTTCGTTTCATTTCTTTTGTCATTTGAATTTGAATATAAATAAATATATATCTAGACTTTAGTCTGTCTGTCTATTCGTTGTCTCCTCCATAAATACGCCTAGAATAGAGAATAGAGGAGCAGCAGCAGCAGCAGCAGCAACAACAAGAGCAACAACAACAACAACAACAACAACAGCAGCAACCGCAACAGCAATAACAATATTACGTATACGTAACATATAAATACATATATTTATTGTACAGCTCAGCGACTTTGTGTGTCTCTGTGTCTCTAGCTGTATTTGTACATGTACGCAAGAAAGAAAAACAACAAAACCAGATTATAAAATAGAAAACAAGTACGAAAGCCTCTCAAGAAAAAAAAACAAAAACAAAAAAAAAAATATTTATTCTCCACACTTCTACCCCATCGAAATTTTGGCTGTTACACTGTAAATACAGAAGTGAGTGCTTGGTGCATCTTGATTTGTAAGAGCAAGTGTTAACCCAAGCGGAGCCAAGAGTGGGCGTTGGAGTAAGTTAATGGATCGCCTGCATGGCCCACATCACGACGACGCACGGCAGCTTAAGCCAAGCGCCAAGGTAAGCATCGACTCATTGACTTACTATATTCGACTCATTCGACTCATTGACTTATTCGACTCATCGTTTCATATCGTTCTTACGTCGTTGCCTCGTTACGCGTTACGTTCATGCGTTGCTACGTTGTTTCGTTGCCCGCCCTGCGCCGCCCACTTTTCGTCTACTGAATCGTTTCTTCTTCGCTTTCTTCTCCTTTCTCTTTCCCACCTCTCTCTCTCTCTCTTCAGCTCTTTAGCTCTGTCGCTTTCGCCCTCGCCCTCGCCCCAGCTTCTGCCTCTCGCTTCTCTTGCCACTGCCCGAGCTCTAGCTGTTAGCTGTTGTTTTAGTGCATTATAATTTCGTTTTATTATTTTGTAAATATTTGCTTAGGAACGCAAAATACCAAAATTCCACATTTACGACTCGCAATGCGTCTCGACTCGACTCGACTCGACTCGCGACTTGTTTCAGGTAGCCTCCAAAGAATTTCGTGTTCGCAATTCTTTTCGCTTATCTTTGGGAGACGCGTCTGAAGCTGCTAGTTTGTTCGACTATTTCAAATGATTCTTCAATATTGAATTGCTCTTCACTTTATTGCGTATTCACTTCTCTCTCTCTCTCTCGATCTATGGAAATGTTTGAACATAAAACTGCTGTCTACAAAAGCAAAACAAAAGCATAATTTATGTGCATCTAAACACTTTCGATATCGTTTCATTTCGTCTTAAACACTTTTATCGCTTATGGCTTAATTGCGGTTGCCTGTGGTTGTGCTCGGCTCTCAATTAACTTGCTGCAATCCGTGGGAAAACACATAAAGAAACAAAAGTTCTGCAGCAATTGCGATTAGCTTAATCAAATTGATAGCAAATATATAAATTTAATTGGAATAGACAGCAATGAAATAAAACAATTTGAATTAAAAAAAAATATAAAAAAAGATTAATTCGAATTAAAAATAAATAAAGCAAAATAAATAAATAATAAAATATAACAAACTACAAAATTAGACTAATGTAAAACAAATAAAATAAAATACAAATTTAATAAAATAAATATAATAAAAAAAGGAAATATAAATAAGATAAATATAATTAATAAAGTAAATGAAATAAGATGCATGAATAAAATAAATAAAACAAATAGAATAAATTATTCAAAAATCTGAAGATTATTTAATTATATAATTACAAAATTATTTTAATTTAATTATGTAAAAAAGAGTCAAAATTTCAAAATTAATAAAATAAAATATATCAAAAATTTATCACAAAATAAAATAAATATGATAAAATTTAAAAAATAAAAATAAAAAAATATAACAAAATAAATAAAATAAAAGAATTAGAAAGTTAAGCAATTACAAAATTAATTAGTGTTTAAAATAAAATGTAATACAATTAAAAATAAAATAAAATCAACGCTAGAAATAAATGAAAATAAAAGAAAATAAAATTAAAATAATTAAATATAAAATAAAAAAAATATAATAAGCTAAAAAAGCAAATAAAATAAAAAAAATATATAACAAAATTAAGTAAAATAAGGTTGAATAAATTAAATATGAATAAAATAAAATAAAATGTATATTAAAGTGAAATAAATAAAGTAAATTTAGTATATAAAAGATGAAAGAAATAAATATGTATAAAGCGAAAAAATTCAAGAAAGAAGAAAATACATAAAAAAAATATAAAAATATTTAAGATTCCTCTTTACTGATGTGGTTAGTTTCAAAGAAACAAATATTACTATATATATATATATATATATAATATACTTAATGCTGTTATAACTAAATTTTATCTGTAAGTTGTGTCTATAACAGTATTTTTATACCCGCTACCCATAGGGTAGAAGGGTATTATAACTTTGTGCCGGCAGGAAATGTATGTAACAGGTAGAAGAAGGCATCTTCGACCCTATAAAGTATATATATTCTTGATCAGCGTCAACAGCCGAGACTATAAGAGATAGAGCTATAATTTTTGACAGCATTTGTTATGTTTGCACGCAGATCAAGTTTGTTTCAAATTTTTGCCACGCCCCTTCCGCCCCCGCAAATCAAAAAAATCGAGTCACAAGCGTAATCTTAAAGCTAGAGTTACGAATTTTGGTAGATACTGTACAATAATAACTATATTAGTTATGATTCCTAAAAATTTGTTTACGAATTGTCGAAGTTATTAAAAAAATACTTTTGTATGGGCAAAAACGCCTACTTACTAGGGGTCTTAGTTGCTTTGGCTGACAATCTGGTATATTGTTCCATATACGGTATATTTTGAATGCGGTACTATATCGATATACCACATATACCATTTGGTATATTTTTTTTTATTATTTTTGTAGTATATTTGGTATATTTTGAGAATAATACCGCAAAATATATTGCTTTTATTCAAAATGGGTAGCGGGTATATCACAGTCGAGTACACTCGACTGTAGCTTTCTTACTTGTTCAATTTTAAACGCACATATCGCTAACACTGCTATTTCAAAGTTCACAGCTGTATATGTACTTACTTTTGCATACGCAATAAATATGATTTTTAGTTCAATAGACAGAAGTTATTCAGTATTTGGTATGAAGAAGCTAATGATGAAAAAATTATTCATATAATGTGGTAAAGTAGAAATATCTATGACAGCAATTTGAGATGTTCTCTCTTTTACATAGTTATGTTTATAAAGAAGCCTTCCTCTACAGGCATAAAAATAAATAAATCGCTCGCTTATCTTGACGTACATTTTGTTAGTCTGTTTTTATTGGGCATAATCATTGCTGGCATCTGATACTCAAGCTGAAATTAAAGAGCTGTAACAAAGCTGTGTGGAAAATATTTATGAGCGAAGTGATGAAAGAGCGCTTTTCTTTCATTTTCCTAAAGAATGTTAAAGCTGACCTTCTCATCCCTTTGTCAGCATATTTCTTGTGTTGTATCCAAGTCGAGGGTTGCCTTTACAATTTGTTTTGAGTCAATTGTGGCACTTGCCACTTGCCACTTGCCATGAACTGACCTCCACAGCTCTTGACCAATGAACTTTGCCGATGTATGTATGTGTGTGTGTGTGTGTGTGTGTGTGTGTGTGTGCTTGGTTGTGTTTTACAGTTATGCTTTTCACTTGTCATCATCGATTGTCGCCTGCAGCTAATTAACGCTGCATATGCATAAGATGTGTTTGGGGGTTAAAAGCGGAACTAACCGAGGCACTGCAAATGGGTTGGAAGGGGTAGGGGGTAGCGGGGAGAAGAAGAAGGGCGCATATTGTGGCCGATTATTAAGCACGGACAGCGCGGTCGACGAGTGCTTTTGGCCTTGAGTGTAGCTTAAAATGCGCCAACAAGCAAGCGTTAGCGCGTGTGCTGTTCTCATTCTCGGTTTTCGGTTCTCGGTTCTCGTTTCTCTTTCATGTTGAGCCCTGTTTACCCCCCGTTCCCTTCGATACCCCGCAGAACTATTTCCTCCATTGTTTTGCATAGTTTGCTCTGTGATTTTCATCGCACTTCGATTATGAAAGACGCCACTTGGTCAGCTGCTCGCTCAAGACTATGCCACTTTCTATCGTTCACTCTTTCACTCTTTCCCTCTCTCTCGCTTTCTCCTCTTGCTCTATGCTTTGTGTATTTCCGGTTGTGTGCAAAGCCAAGGTTTCAAAATTAAATTAGAGCAAAACAACACACAACCAGCCGACGACGATCGCTGTCGGAGAATCGGCAAACGAAACCAAGAAGCCGATTCCAAGCGCGATTTCCATTCCCATTCCCATTCCCAATCCGATTCCGATTGCGATTGCGATTCCCAGTCGAGTCCGGGGGAAACTGCACTTGAAAGTGGCGCGCGCGCCCGTTCACATCACAGCGTGCTCTGAATGTGTCATTTCATTTTTGTTTTATTATTATTGTTGTTGCGGTGCGAGGCGAGGAGAATAAACTACAAAGCTGGTGTCGGGAATTATGCACGCGGCGCCCGCGGTGCGTTCGCCAGCTGAGATGCGCCACAAGAAGAAGAGGTAGAGGATGAATGATGTGAACCACTCAAACCAAAGCAAAGCAAACCAAACCAAACCAAACCAGTTGCCAGTTGCCAGTTTGCAGTTACCAGTTCAACTCCACTCCACCCGAGGCATGCAAATCCAAAAAAAAAACCAAAATACAAATAATATATATTTCAAAATATAGAAAACTTCGCGAGAGACTGTGCGCAATCTAGTTGACACATCGCAATGGTGTCTTCTTCACTCGCTCTTTTTTTCCCAAATCTCTAAAGTTATTTTCTTCACCTTCTTTATTTTTTTTTCTCTTGCTTTTACCCTTTTTTTTTACATGTGCTTGTGTCGCCGTTTCGTTTGTGCTTCGTGTGTTGTGTGCTTTGGCTTCACAAACCAAAAAATAAAAAAAATAAAAAAAAATTAAAACAAAAAACAACGTGCAGGCAGAAGCAGTTCGTCATGCAGGATAACTTTAAGATGATGTAACTATACTCGTATATCGATTAATACCTTTTTTTATCTTCATAAGTGTAAGCTCGACTCAATTGCAGCGCTCTTCGCACAGAATTAACACATTTGAAAAGATGTTGGGAACAATAGCCAATACTTTTCATATAGTTTATTCAATCTAATGCAGATTCCGATTATCGTTAACCAAGTTATCGATAACGCCAAACTTTTTATAGCTTAAATTATCGAAATTATTTTGTATATATAGTTAAAGTTTATAATGTTTATTGGAATAAAAATATAGAGCATATAATAAAATGCAGCTTTTCGATGACGATCGATAAACAAGTTATCGATAACGACAAACATACAATATTGGATATATATTTATTTTATATTATAATCTTTGATAAAGTATACTAAAATTTCGATATATATAAATTATGTATTGTGATAAATAGATCATAAAATTTTGAGCATATTTGTACGATGATCGATAAAGAGGTTATCGATAACGATAAACATAAAATTATCGAGGTATATATTTTTTATTATGATGTTTGATAAAATATATGTACATACATGCAGACTATGAAATCAAATGCAGTTTTTTGATAAGCGATAAAAAATGTATCGATAACGACAGCACATAAAATTATCGCTATATGGAATCGATAATTTAGTTCATATGGGGATAGATTCCTAGCGAAATTGTTTTTTATTGTTATATACATTTTTGATTATTATGTTTCACAAAATAAAAATAGAATGCAGAATATATCTTTTCATTTATTTTGTATAGAATGTTATGTAAATGACTGATATTGTTAACTTTATGAATAACACATTACTTATCGATGTTGATTATTAATATTATAGCCATTAAATTTATTTTAATTGAACAGCATTTGAATCAACCTTGAATTGAACGATAAATGAAAAGTTTTAAAAGTGACAAAAAGTTGTTTCACATTTTTATTTAAATTCTTTGATTACCTTTGAATACAAAAATATACAAATTTTTTAAATTGAATAATTTTGTAACTCAAAGCAATATTTATTGAGTCTTCGTACTACAGCAAAAGCAAAACTGAAAAATATTTTTATTTTTGAAATTAAATAAATAAAGAATTACGAGTAAATTTGAATGAGCGCATTTATACAAACATTTTGTATTTTTGGGATTAACAATAATATGAAAATATATACATTTGCTTTTAAAATTCTAAATTGAATGCATAAAGATTAATGAATAATGACGTCTTAACTATAGTTTTGTGATATATGAACAACTTTTAATGTATTGTACAAATTTTTAATGGCATCGTCATAAATTTTCTTTACACTTGGTTGTTGATATTTTGATAGCATTGTTAATAAAGCAAACAGATGTTGATCCATTACTTGTAAATATCTGAAATTTCAAATAATATCGATATAGAAATTTCGTCAGTTTTTCATAGTGTTGAATTAAGAATATTTTTTACGCATAACAATATCAAACATCAGTTGAAAGTTGATATTTGTCTATGCACTGATTAAATATATGTTTGACGTTGTGCAACACTGTAAGCACTGCAAGTACTGGCAAGTATTCCAACTATTTGCAGTGTCAGACAAGTGCAGAAGGAAAACTGCAATCTCAGACACAGTGCGAAGAGCGCTGCATGAATGTAGCACACACAATTTGCTAGAGACTTTCGCTTTAACTGTAATCGTAATAAAGCTAGTTTTGTACTTGGCTACGACACGTACTTCAGCTGCTCCCCACTGCGAGGGAGTGTGGGGAAAGCGGGAGGGGAAGCGGGAGCGGGCACAATGACTCGACCGCAATTGAAGTCGCTGCCGGAAATGTCAGGCGGCACGAAAGAATTCCATCAAGTGGCGCGCAGTGAGGGCAAAATACCAAACACGTTGGTTGAGTATGGGTTTAGAAGAGGGAGAGGGGTAGGGGGAGTGGGTGAGAGTGTTTTGAAAGGAATCTTTCGGGAGGGAGAGAGAGGGGGGGTGGGAGGTGCAAGCACAAAATATTTTGTAGTCCAGCCAAGCGACGTCGACAGGTCTTTGTTTTGCTTTTGCTTAACGAACAATTTTTAATTGATTTGCTTGTTTTTCGCCTTCACCGTGGCCATGACCAGCTAGCCGACAACCTGCTGCCGCTGCCGCTGCCCTGACTCCTTCCCCCCCCTCCCCTTCCCGACCCACTCATAGAATACCCAGCAATCAAAAATGCCCGCTAACCGTTTCAGCCGCCGCCTGACGTCTTCGTCTTCGTCTTCGTCTTCGTCTTCGTCTTGGTCTTCGTTGCTTGTTTTATGGCACACACACGCACACACAGTCACAGCTCAGGAGGATGACGAGGAGGAGGAGGAGGGGGGAGAGGGAAAGAGGGGCTAAAAGACGCCATCAATTTTGTTATTTTTAGCACGAAAATCGTTTTGCCATTGTGTGTGCTGCCTTATGACAGAGCACCCAAGACAGTCTGAGGCGGAGGAGGAGGAGGAGGAGGAGACGGCTAAGGAGGAGGAGAAGAGCGCTGTGTTTGTGCATATGTCAAATGCAAAGCGTTCTTCTCCAGCCTTGCAGCAGCAGCCACCGCACAGCAGGAGAGCACAAAGAGAGAGGCAGAGGGAGGGAGATTGAGGAACAGTCTGTCAGATTGGATTTGATAGTCGCTAGATGATGATGATCCATTACAGAGCGCGGCTGGGCATTGAGAAATTTATTTGTTTGTTTGTTTGCGCGACATTTCTTTGTAGGCGGACAAGCGGCAGATGAGAGGGGCAGTGGGGGAAAGTAAGGGAAGGGAACTGCTGTTAAGTTTAGCGATTTATTTGTCCCGTGTTGCTCTGCTGTTGTGGCAACGCTGACAAACAAAAATTTGATCAATATTTTCGCTCTCTCTCGCTCGCTCGCTCGCTTGCTCTCTCTCTCTCTCTGTCCTTCCCCTCGACTGGAGTAAGAGTGACCCATGGAAAATGGCCCCAAAAAAGAACAGAAAGAAAAACAGGTCGTATATTCCACGTGCCGTGACTGCTGCCAGCCTGCTTATTAGCCATGAAGGTTGCCTGCTTTCTGCTGTTTTTTTTTTTGTGCTCTGTTCTGTTCTGTTGTCGCAAATGCAAATCGAAAGCAGCAACAACAATAAAAACAGGCAATGCATATTCGCTATGACACTGGGCGCAATTTGCATGGCATATGCTAGCCGTGATCTGACCATGCTTTGGCCCACGTTGCGTATGCGTCATATGACGCCGTCAGATTGCGCATGCGACGCGTTGTGCATGCAAACCAGCTGCTGACCTCCATGTTTCTGTGTGTGTGTGTGTTTTGTCGCTGCTGCTGCTGCTGCTGATAATCGCGCGCGTCATTAGAGTCACAATCAATGTGACCATGGACGAAACACACACACAAACACACAAACAAATGACAGTCTAACACAACACAAACAGAAAATGATTTGTGTTTGTGTCTGGGAGGTAACAAAATAACACAGAAAAAAGGGTGTTAATGAAATCAGTTACAAGTAATGTGACCATGGAGGATATGAAATGACAGGCTGGCATGCCAACTGCTTTAGCCAAATAAACCGATTGCCAAGGAAGCAGTTGTTGCATTGTTTGTGCTCGCAACAAATGCAAATGCAAAAGCGAAAGCGAACGAATTTGTGTGTGTGTGTATGTGTGTGTGTGTGTGTGCAGCTGTTAAGCGAAATTAGCATGGCGAACAAATGACATAATTATGGTATCAAATTAAAGTGACTCGCCAGACGAACAATCCAATCGTTGCTTATATACAGTTTATAGAATTTGCATTTTATTATATTAACCATCAAATTAAACCGGCTTGACAGTTCAGTAATGGGAATATAAACCAGAAGGATGTAAAAAAAGATTAATTGTAAAAATGCTGTAGTTGTCTATGCGGTATTGTTCTTGGAATATACCAAATTAGTACTAAATAAATATATACCGAACATATCAGAGTTTAATAAAATATGAATTTAATATTACTTTTAGAATATACTTTAGTGTACGAAGTGAAAAAGCTTCACTTGACTGTGCGGTATTTTTCATAAAATATACCAAAAACTAATACAATATAACAAATTGCATATGCGATATATGAATATAGTATTATTAGAAAACTGGTTAAAAACTAGTTGACTAAGCGGTATTATTCTTTAAAATATCAAACTAACACCAAAAATAATAAAATATATTTAATTTCTTACTTGGTATATATGTATGTACAAGTATATATATATTATTCAAGTATATACATACATAGACTGCAGCAATCTAGAATTTCCATATTTCTTAAATAAAAGTATTTCTTAAATAATATAGTTGTCCTCTTATGCAATAAGATTTATGTTGGGATGTTATGCAAAGCTGAAAAGCAAAATAACTACTTTTGAATTATCAAATTAAAGTGACTTGGATAATGACAATGCATAACTCTGTGATTATATAAAGCAGTTAATTTTCTGATAAATTGATGGAAATGTATTAAATATGTTGCAATATAATTATAATTATTGTATGTTGCCATTAAAAATAGAAAATGGAGTGTATTGGGAGAGAGAGAGAGAGAGTTTAGAAGTATTTTAGTTCAATCGAATGTTTTATCTTTTCTGTTTTAATTTGGGAAATATTTGAAAGTACAAGATAGTATTAAAAATTATATTTATTTATATATGGTATCAAAACATTTCCTGAAATATGAAAGATTATAGATTCTAATGTTAATTTGAAAAGTTTTCAATTATGTATTCCATCAAATTTCCCCAAAAAAGCAACAAAACTATCTTTAAATATAATATTTTAAAATACGTAGTTATTAAAATAATTACAAATTTGTATGCATATTGCAGTTGAGCACGCTCTACTAAAAAGTTTTTGAATCGTTCTAATTTTGTATTTTTATCTAAGTTATGATAAAAATGATATGTACATTTTTATAATTAAATAAAATTCGAACAATTTGCAAAATGCAGGGCAAGTGTGGCATATTAAAAGTTCTCAATTGCAATTGCAGTTTATTAGCCGAGGCAGCGAATATCTGTTATGATTGTCGGTACTGATTCATAAGGGGTTAAAGTATTATTGCTGCTGTCGCTGTCAGCAACGACAACAGCAACAACAGCAACAACAACAACAACAACAACAACAACGAGAGAAACGACAACAACCAGGAGGCATGTTGTTGACAATGAAGCGACGCCGCGTGTTGCAGATGTTGTTGATTTCAAGCTGCGGCAATTGAACGAGCAACCAACTGCAGCAGCAAATGCAGAACAGAAAGAACGAGCGAGAGAGAGAAGGAGTAAAAGAGAGGGAGAGAGAGAGAGCGAGGCACATTTATATTAATCGCCACACAGACACAGTGGGAAAACTGTTACGAAATCAGGCAAAAAGCAAGCATGAGCAAAAGAGCAACGACAATGAGGACGCGATGAGGAACGAGAACTAAAAAAGCGCCAGCCACGAATCGTTAAATCCGAATTGAAATGTTGGCTTCTCGGTAGTCAGGCAGGCAGGCAGGCAGGCAGGGAGGCAGGGAGACAGGCAGCAACAACCACAGCAACGACAACAGCAACAACCACAGCAGCAACAACAATAATACATTAGTTACAGTTACAGTTTTTGTCAGAGTTCACGAGTTGCCAGCCGATGAGTAGCCGAGTTGAGTTAAACTTGCCGCTGAGTGTGTTAGTATGTGTGTGTGTGTGTGTGTGTTTGTGTGTCTGCTGCAGCAGCGCGGCATTTAGTTAAGTTAGCCATGAAGTGAACTCAACTGAACCGAAACAGTCCCGAAATTCAGCCCGAACACCACAACAACTATGACTAACTGCCTCTGTGTGTGTGTGTGTGTGTGTATGTGTGTGTGCTTCAAGTGGTTTGTCTGTGCTGCTTTTGGCTTAGATTTCTGGCCAATTGTTTGGCATTTTTTGAAGAAGTCGCGACGCTGGCAGACAGCAACGCGCGCTCGTCCAGGACTCAAACTCTCGACGTTCTCGACGTTCTCGACTCTCGACGCTCGACGCTCGACACTCGACACTCGAGTCGCAGTTCGAGTTAGCCAACTCGTCGGCCCAGTTAACAGCCAGCAGCAGCGCCTTCGTGCGTGTGCGTTCTCCATCTCGTTCTCACTCGTATTTCCCTGTCTGTGTGTGTTCTGACTTCGTCGTCGTCGTTGCTGCTGCTGCTGCTGCTGCTGTTGGTTGACTGCTGGCGCTTTGTCAACGTCGAGTTCATACAATTGTGGCACGCGGCGCGTTAAGCACGTGGCTCTGACTGATAACACACAGTGTGTGTTAGCCAAGGCTCAGACTAAGTGTGCGACAGAGATAGCGGCGTCAGCCTACCAGCAAGACCAAGAGCAAGAGCGAGAGAAAGAGAGAAAGAGCAAGCTAAACGCGATCCGTGCATATTTTTTGCAATTTTTTTCGTGTGCAAAACCAAACTACTTAAACAACGTCTGTGTATGTGCGTGAGTGCGTGTGTGTGTGTGTGTGTCTAGCCTTATCAATGCACTTAACAACACTGTGATAAACAAGTGGCCTACCACAACAACATCAGCAACTAATTTTTTTTGTCCTTGCAAAGTGCAGTGAAAAAAAAAAACGAAAAGTTTAAACAAAGCTTCAGCAAATCCGCAAACGAAATAAATACTTAATTAATCAATACGTAAAGGCACAATTTTAAACACTTTTATAGCAAACTTTCAATTAATAAATAATAATACTAACCAAAAAAAAATCAAATATAATTATTCAAATTTATAATTATTATAATTGCACAATTTAACAAAGAATTTGATAAGAATTTTTGCAAAACGTAATACACAAAATATATCTGCCAGCAAACAAATATATCAATAATTGGTTTCAACAATGAGTGCACCGAATGGCAACAGCAACACCAACACCAACAACAATGGCAATGGTAATGGTAATGGCAATGGCAATGGCAACGAGCAACAGCCACGTGCAACAACTAGCAACAGCAGCAGCAGCAGCAGTCGTCAAGTTGTTGACATTTCGACAGCAACAGCAACAGCTGCTGTCACACAGCCACGCCCAGCCACGGCTCCAGCTCGCAGCAGCAACAACAACAACAACAACAATAACTACAGCAGCAGCAGCAACAGCCACACCAGCAACAACAACAACCATGTGCCGCAGCCCAGCAGCAGCAACTTTAACAACAACAACAGCCAGAGCCAGAGCCAGAGCAGCAGCAGCAGCAACAACAACAACGAGAGTAGCCACAGCAGCAGCCTGGTTGTCAGCGGCATTACAGCGGCAGCCACACACGCCAGCAGCAGCAGCCAGAGTCAAAGTCAGAGTCAGAGCAGCAACAATAATCACATCTATGTAAATCCGCATAGCTACGACAGCAGCAGCAGCACCGCAGGCAGCGGCAACATTAGCGGCTCGACGGCAGTGATGTTGCCGTCATCAACGACAGCAACATTACCGCTGCCATCAACAACGCTGCCGCTGACGCTGCAACTGTTGCCCGCGGACAGCGCACAGAACAGCAGCAGCAACAGCAATGGCCTGAGTCTGGGGGCGATCAGTCGACCGGCAACATCGACCACGCTAAGCACTTTGAACACATATCTTTTTCCCTGTGGCGCCGATTCGGCGGGCACAATTGGTGGCGGGACTTTCAACGGCAGCGCCAGCTGCGATCTCGACAGCAACTTCAGCCAGATGGTGGCCAACGGTGGCAGCGAGGCGGGCAGCAGCTCAGCGGCGCAGAGCCCAGCCTTTGGCGGAGGCGGAGGCGGAGGAGGAGGAGGAGGCAACTTGGGATTGGGACTTGCTGTGAACTTTGGTGGCTTTATCAACAAGCGACGCATTCGCAAGCTGTTTGGCGTTGGCGCCAGCAATGTCAGCGATAGCCTGGGACCTTACGGAGGTGGCGGAGCGTTGCGCAGACGCAGCTCGCATCTGGTGCAGTTCCACAAGAAGAAGCAGGAGCAGCTGGAGCAGCAGCAGCGGATTGCCACCGTTGCCTCGGCGAACGCAGCGTTTTTGGAACGCAAGGAGCAACAGCAACAGTTGCTGCAACAGCAACAGCAGCAGCAACACCTGCAACAGTTGCCGCCACAGTTGATGTTGCCACAGCCGGAGCAGAAGAAGAAGAAGAAGCCACCGGGACCGCCAGCTCAAGTGCGTCAGCAGGCATCGCGAACCATGGACGATCCGCTGATGAATCGGCCGCGGAAGAACACGCCAGCTGTGAGCAAGAAGAAGGACAAGGAGAAGGACAAATTCAAGGACTATGGCTATGAGAAGTACCCAAAACAAAAACCCAAAAACAAAAACAAAAGCACAGTTCTCTTACACAAAAATACACATACAAATTCAGGCCAATTAATTTTGTTTTCTTTTAGTAATTTGTTTTTAGTATTTTAGCGTAGTAATTGAGTATTTTAATTGCTGTTTCGTTGCGTTAAGAATAAAAAAAAAAAAATTGAATTTTTGAAAAATAAAATCTACAACTCAAACTTTGCTGTTTTCTTTGCTGCTTTCCTCACCCGACTTTGCGACTTTTGCGGCTTCGGCTTCAGCTTCAGCTTTAGCTTTATCTTCGAATTTTGAAAACCACAGTTTACAGCTTCCTATTTTTTTTTCGCTTTCAACTTCTTTCGGCACACACACAGCTTTTACCACACACAGCGAATTGCGTATACCCTACGTTAATGTTAGGGTATCTTTACTAAACTAAATTTGGTAAGCAATATTTTTCAATTTTCTCAATTGCGATTTTAGCTATGTATTTAATGCTTGAAATTTATAAGTAATGAGTGAATTATCCTGAACAAACAACTCTTTAGGGAATTACAATTTTTGGTGTTTTCATTTTTTGTTGGCTGCTCAACATGGCGTATGCGTAATGGCTGGCGTCTGGCAACGGGCAACGGGCAACGGGCAACGGGCGACGGGTTCAAAGCAAGCCAGCCAAGCAAAGTCCAAGTCCAAGTCATTGCCCCGTCGCATCGAGACAACGACTCCAAAAATGGCGTTCACTTCCGCCTCTTTGGCTTTGCCTTTGGCTTTTAGCTTGTTATTGTTATATCTTTGGCCAGATTTTTTTTCTGCTTTCTGCTAGCCGCCGGCGCCGTTGTCTGTCCGCGAGTCGTGTTGTCGCCGTTTGTCGCCAATCGTCGCAGCCAAAAATATATTTCGATTCCAGAAGCAACGAATGTGCGTAGTCATCTGTGCGACTAACTGGAGCCGGCATAACTCAACTCAACTCAACTCCACTCACACACACACACACACACACACACTCACGCACTCACAGACTTGGTTGCTGCTGACTGGCTCATTACGCATACGTCATGTTGCCATGTTGCATAAGAGAAGTTGCTGTAATTAATGTATTTTCGTGTGCGTGCACGTGCTCCACATACACACGCACACTCACATATGTGTGTATGTGTGTGTGTGTGTGTGTGTGTGTGTGTGCGTGTATGTGTGTTGAGCCAAGGTCAAAGGCAAATGTTTGCTCCAAACAGGTGCAGAAAAGAAATTCGTGCCAAATTTCGCAATTTGTTATGCAACAGATTTTTTGTGTTTCTCTTTGCCGAGTTTATCAAACAAATTCGCGAGCTGCAATTAGCTTCAGCACATCAATTTTATTGGGACTTGAATGTATTTTAAAATATCGTCAATAAAATAAATCAACGATTGAAATGCGTTGATTTCTTATTTTGAATGTGTGTGTTTAAATGTGTGAGTAAAAAATATTATTTTAATATACAAATCCTATCGCTAATCAACTTTATATTGCTAGAGCTACAAATAGTGAAAAGAATTTACTATTTACGATTTACTGATGCAGTGTTTTATCTGATCTTTCTTAAACCATGAAGCGATACATTTTTGTACTCTACCATATAATTTTTATACCCGCTACCCATATGGTAGAAGGGTATTATAACTTTGTGCCGGCAGGAAATGTATGTATCAGGCAGAAGGAGGCATCTCCGACCCTATAAAGTATATATATTCTTGATCAGCGTCAACAGCCGAGACGATCTAGCCATGTCCGTCTGTCCGTCTGTCCGTCTGTGTGTCTGTCCGTATGAAACACTGGATCTCAGAGACTATAAGAGATAGAGCTTTAATTTTTGACAGCATTTGTTATGTTTGCACGCAGATCAAGTTTGTTTCAAATTTTTGCCACGCCCACTTCCGCCCCCGCAAATCAAAAAAATCGAATAACAAGCCTAATTTTAAAGCTAGAGTTGCGAATTTTGGTATATATAATAACTACTATAGTAGTTATGATTCCTGAAAATTTGGTTACGATTAGATACAAATTGTGGAAGTTATTAAAGAAATCCTTTGTATGGGCAAAAGCGCCTACTTATGTTACTAGGGTCTGAGTTGCTTTGTCCGACAATCTGGTACATTGTGCCGTCTATGGTATATTTTGAATGGTGTACTATATCGATATACCAAATATACCATTTGGTATATTTTTAGTATTTTTGCAGTATATTCGGTATATTTTGCCTTTATTAAAAATGGGTAGCGGGTATCTCACAGTCGAGCACACTCGACTTACTTGTTAAATAAGTTTTTTTGGTTACTTTTAAATATTTAAAAACTGTTGATATTAATTACATAGCCCAAAACATTGTGAAAGTTAAGTTCAAAACAAATAATGGGTGTCCCGACCGATATTTACGGTCTTGTGGTAAACGGTTTACTTAATGTTATTCAAATTCAAATATGTTTGCTCTCACTTAGCATAGACATATCAAAGCATCTTCTTACATAACAATTGGGGGGATACAAATAAAATAAACTGTCATTGGAAAACCGACGTTACACACAACCAACGTTGGGGTCAAAAGGGTTACAAAATAGACAATGTCGAGAAAATTTTGTTGGCCTGAGCAAGCGGGAATAGAATTGACTATTTATCATAAATTAATACAGAGTTAAACATGTTTTAAATGACTTTTTAAGTTAAACCCATTAAGCAACAAATTTATTTAAATTAACAGAATATGGCAATGGAATAATTGAAGCAAATAATATAACGTATTAAATTCATGCTCTTGCATTTCATATTTAAATGTTTTAAATGCGAAAATATTCAATCGAAAAATACAATTATTTTCAACTATACAGAAAATGTCGAGGAATATTTTAAATCAACTTATCGTCGATTTTTGGCATAATTTACAAAAAAATTGCAATAATTGAATTTGCAGTTTCTACGCCTTCATGCAAAATCACAATTATTTCTTTTGCAAGCAATGTCAAATGAACTTTCTAAAGTTTAAGTCCAAGTTACACAGAGTAGATAGAATTAATACAGTCTTCTAAGTTTGTCATATAAAATGTTTTATCTGTTGAAGAATATGTAAAGAGATTATTTCTTAAATTGTTTGCACGAAAAATTATTATGTATAATAATGAATTAATAATTATGTATTTATTGTAATACTTCAACACTCGCAGATATGTCTAAACTTTAAAAGCCTTCACTTTGAGAATTTTTAAATGCCAATTGATGTAGTTTTCTTACATCTAATGAACACTTTACTCTCATTAAAAGAAACCCAATAACAACTACAGTATAAAAATTGTAGAAGTTATTGAGGAACACTTTTTGTATGAAAAAAAAAACTGCTGCTGATGTTGTGTTTTAGTTATTTTGGTTGGCAATAGTTTATTTTTGAGCTCTATGGTATATTTTGAATTTAATGGTATATCTACATACCAAATAAAGCCTTGGGTAGAATTTAGTTGACAATCTGGTATAATATATGCAATATATGGTATATTTTAAAATAATAAGTTGAGCAATATACAATATATACAATTTACTAAATATAGCATTGGGTGTATTTTAGTTCACAATCTTGTATTTTGTGAACTCCAAGTATATTTTGAATTTTATATAGTATATCTACATATCAGAGATAGCCCTGCGTATATTTGGGTATACATGTATATACATATATTTAAGTATATTTTTGGTATATTAATTTGATATTACCGCACCGGTATGTTATTTTTAAAAATGGTAACAATATACCAATTATATAGTATAAATATATATCAAATATAGCCTTTGGTATATTTTAGTATCTTTCGGTATATAAATTTAGTACATTTTAAGAATATTGCCCTAGCTCGCTCTTTTTGAAAATGGGTAGCGGGTATCTCACAGTCGAGCATACTCGATAGTAGTACACTTACTGGTTTAGTTTTTATATAAGTCAACTCTCGACTTAATATCTACAATTGTTTACATTAAATACAATAAATTTGTAAATTTATTAAGTGTGTCATTACTCACATTGCTCATTGTAATATTCGATATATTGTTCTATTTGGTCTTAAATGAATTTCGTATTTTTTTATACGTTGTAAAATTCTCAATGCTTTATTTGACATATTTCTGCGATTTACTTGAATACTTTAAGCGCCTTCGCCTTGAGGTTAAGTCGAAACTTCCTTAAGACTCTCGCTCACTCTATTATGGAGCGAGGAGCAGTTGGCTTGCTTTTTCATTTCTCAAGCTTGTGTGACAGATAGTCAAGCATTGCATTTGGTGCATTGCGAAAGCGAGCAAATCGAATATTCGATTTTGCCGTTAGCCTTTCGTTCATCTCAGTGAAACGGCATTTTCTTGGGTTTTATTTTCCTGCGCTTTTCATCGCATTTCTCTATACTACGCTGTGTAGCTTATTTCGCATTTATGTAATGTGTCACAAGCACAGCAACAGCAACAGCAACGGCAACAACAACAACAACAATAATAACAATAACAAAATTGCAGAAATGGGTAACAACAACAACAGCTCATAATAAAAAGCAAACAGAAAAAATGTTGCGAGAAAATTGCTTTAATGTGCCTTGCGTGTGTGTTGCCTTCAATGTGTAAGTGTGTGTGTGTGTGTGTGTGTGTGTGTGTGTGTGTGTGTGTGTGTGTGTGTGTCGCGTGTGTTGTGTTTGCCCTTTGCATTGCGGTTGTTATTGTTGGTGTTGTTGTTATTATTTGCGCGCTTTTTAGCTGCTTCCGTCGCTGCCATTTCATTTGGCCAACCGAAATTTATGTCAATGCCACAGCAACAACAGCAACAGAAACAACAGCCGGCAACAGCCACACAACAATAACTTAAATAATAAACACAAAGCAGGTGTGCATGTTGATGTGTGTGTGTGTGCGGGGGTGTCTAATGTGTGTGTGTGTGTGTGTTTTGCTTTTTTGTGCCGACATGCAAAACAAAGTCAAACTTGTGACTGAGTTTCGCGCCTGGCAAACATTACTCTGCAGTTTCAGTTAATTGGCAACAGCAACAACAACACAGCCACGCCCACTCACACACACACATATGCTGCTGTCGCCCCGGCAACTTCAGGCGACAAAAAAGCACAGAAAAGAAATGAAAGAGCGAAAAAAACAGAAACTGAAACAGAAACAGAAACGAACATGCGACGTCGCGGCGACTTGTAGCCGCCATTTGAATTACCATTGCCCGGCAAACTTGGCCGCCCACAGCGACCTCGCCCACTTGCTCGCCATGCCCCCACCCACTGCAGAGGGTGGAAGGGAGGGTAAGTAGGCAGGCAGGCAGGCAGGCGGGGTAACATGGGCCAAGTGCCCTTGATTTGTGTGCACGGCATGTGGCGGCGTGTTGACTATTTGCATTGCATGTCAGCGTCGCATGTGTGTGTGTGTGTGTAGTATTGTGTAGTGACTGCGTGAATATGTATGTGTGTATGTGTATGTGTGTGTGTGTCCAATAATTTCGTAACATGGCCTTTGTGGCGATCTTTGTGGTGCGATAAGTGAAAGCTAAAAAAAAAAACAACACACAAGCCAAAGCGTTTCAAACGTCGCAAAATGCTCGACTGCAACATACGCTATAGAATAATAGCAGGCGAAATATTATTGTGTATATCCTATTGATATTTTGATGTTCCATTTAAATTGTTGATTTCATGTAAATAAATTAACAGAGAATGTCAAAAGAATAAACAGAATAGACATTTTCAATTTCTGTCTTTCTTAAAGACAATTTATTTTTTATATTTCAATTCTCTCTCGAAGACAGAATTTAAATTTACAATTTAATATTTCTTTTTCAATTTATTAATTTATTTTAAAAATACTCGACTGACGAATTAGCATGAATTGTCTTACTGCTATTTTGATTGTTTTTGTTGGCTTATTTTAACTAAAAAGCAGCAAAAATTAACAAAGAATGTGAGGAGAACTTTTGAAGTGTTTGGAATAAACAGAATTATAATTTTCAATTTAATATTTACATTGAAATTTGTACTTCGAAATAAATATTAAAATTCATATAATTATCTATCTTGTAGATTTCATTTATTAATTAACAGAGAATGTCGAATGTATCTGATGATTGATGAATTACAAATTTCAATCAAATATGCTCATTAAAAGTATCTCAGGGCAATGCATATACCTCACCGTTGCAGGGTATAAATAATGGCATACAAAATTTCGACGCCCAGTCGCAACTTTATTTTGCACTTTGTAACTGAAGCTAATTACGAAAAAATCAAGGAATGCAAGGGGGAAGGGAAACGGAGAGGGAAAACGAAAGGGGAACTGTTGGGGCAGCCCATTGACGAGGTCAGAAGCGAGAGTGTGGCTTGCAGGTGGGCGTGGCAGGGTTGCAAGCAATCGCGTATGCATTATATATAGACTGAGTACTGCAGTTGGCAACTGATTTGCATTCCTCAACGCCTCAGGCTGTTCGCATCGATAACACACAATCGATGCAATCTACGACTCGTATCGATAAGTTGACTTTGGGCTTGCTTTTTATTTCTTTCTTCTGGGTCAAGCAAATGTTAAATTATATAATAACATGAATTCAAAGAATTCGAAAAAGATGTGACAAAGTTTTAAAAAAACTATGAAATAATTCTAGCATTAAATTACAAAAAGAAAGAAAACTACAGTCGAGTGTACTCAACCTGCTTCTATTTTGAAAATATGGAAAAGAATTCGGTATTATTTTTAAAGTATATAAAATAAATGTAAATTTGGCCATATTTGGTATTTAAATATACCATTGCAATCAAATATTTTAGATGCCTATATTTAAAAAACGATATATTTTTTCAAACATACCAAATTAATACTTATATATAAATTGAAGTCTATATTTGGTTTCTTAATTAAATTTTTTATTAATTATGGCATAGAGTAAACTAAATATACCAGAATTAAAAGCAAGAAACAGCAGCCATTGTTATAATGCACTTAAAGGAATTATTAATAATGATAATAATAATAAAAAAAATCTTTTATTTGAAATAAAATATTTTGGTAGTTAGTAAATGTAAATATTATGTAAATAAGAATAAAACAGCAGTTCAATTTAAGAGATAACAATAGTATAGATAGAATAGAAGAACGTAAAACATGATATCAATTAAAAAAAAAAAAATACAGTCTATTTTGAAAGTCGATGTTTCCATTTTTACAGTCACAATTGAAGCTTTTAAACGTTAATCATCTATATTAAATCGAGCAAGCACAACCCATCATTTTTTGCTTTTTGTTTGTGCTAGGAAAGAGAATGAAGAGGAGGAGAAGGAGAAGGAAAGGAGACAAAAGCCACGCGAGGCAAAAGACTTTGGCTTATAGCCAAACTTCAGGCAAGGCGGCAGTCGGCAACCTTGATTCATTCAGATATTTTGTGTATGAAAGGCGAAAGCTTGAAGACATCGAGAGAGTCGCTGCTGCTGTTGGTATTGGACAAATGTGAGCACGAATATTCACGAATCTACTTACGAATATTCAAGTAGATTGTGCGCGCGACGCTGAAAAGTATGCTATGAAAAGTTGTGCCAGGCACTGCAGCAACTCGTGTGACAGAGTGTGTAGAAAACTTTAGTTCAAGTGCCGCCAATTAGCTGCCGCTGTTAACGAACCAAATCTGCCCACAGCCACGCCCATAATGTGTGTCTATATGTGTGTGTGTGTGTATGTGTGTGTGTGTTTGGGGGGCACTCACTTGGCCTTGAACTCACGCCGGCAAATTGAACACGAAACAACAGAAGGCGAATAGTGAAAGTGAAAGTGCAACTTGCCTTGCCTTGCCTTGCCACTTGCGGCAGCTGCATGAATAATGTGCAACCTGAGTGTGAGTCCATGTATGTGTGTGTGTGTGTGTGTGGCATCCGCATGCTGCAGCAGACCCGACGAAGGTCGAAGGGACTGCGACGACGGCGCCACACTGCAGCGCTCCCATTAGCCAAATGCTCCTCGCCACATGCCGCATGCCACATGCCACACGCCAGCTGCCACCCCTTCGCTTAGCTTCGCTGAGCGCAGTTGATGAACTCGCTGACGTCATAGCGTCTAGTCGCTGCACTCTCTCTCGTCTGTGCAACTCACCTGTGCCACCTGCTGTGGCAGCTTTGTCTTATGACCTGCTGCAGCTGCTTCAGCTGCTGCTCCTTCTCTCTCTCTCTCTCTCTCTCTCTCTTCGGGCTGCTTCATTTATTTATTGGCCGCTGCGACAAAGTTGCCAAAGTTTGCTGCCAATTGCTGTCAGTTGCCAGAGTTGCCCCGTGGCGGCGATGACAACAACGAAGACGAAGATGACGACGACGACGACGACGACGTCAGCAGCGATTTATTTGCTGCCGGCCTGTCTGTCTGTCGTTCATCTTTTTTTATTGCCTGACGCTGACTTTTAGCTGTTGTCATTTGGCTGCTGCTGTCTTCCACTTCCTCTTCCTCTTCCACTTTGTCTTCTTCTTCCTATTGTTGCTGCTGCTGTTGTCATTTATTTGCAGTCATAAACTTTTCGCTCGCATCACGCGAGCAACTCTTGGATTTCACTAGATCGCCCGCCTGCTGATTGCTTTTATTACACACGCAGACTCTCACACACACACTCTCTCACACACACACATTCAAGCTGTGCGACACTGAAAAGTTGCTCCGATTGTGTTAACTGCTGCTGCTGCTGCTGCTGGCAGCAACAACAGCAACTTTTCGGTCTTTGCTTGTTTATCGCTTATGCTGTTCCGAGTGCCATCTAAGCAACACAAATATGTCCTACACACACACACACACACACACACACACACTCACAGAAGCTATATACTATATACTTCACACACATCTATTCGAAATCTCTTTGTTGCTGCGCTCAAGTCAAATTTCGTAATATGATTCCCATTGTTGTCGCTTGTCAGCAAATCAGCCCCAGAAATTAAACAGCAAAGCCGTCGCTCGACTACCAAATACCCTAGATTTGTGCTATATATTTTATTTGGGGATAAACCAGAAGTCAAACAGCAACACTGCCGCTGGACTAGCAAAATATTGTACACTTTATTACTACAATAAAGCAGGGCAGTTTTTTTACTAATTTGAGTGCTCTCCTTGCAACTTTGAGTTTGGCGCACTGTTGTAGTCGCCTCGATGATACCCTGTATACGCATGCTCTTTAAGTTTCAAAGAAAAGAAAATCCATGTCAAACTCCTGTTAGATTATTTATATCTACGCATGGATTATAATAACAACAAGAGCTTTGGGTCAATGCTTGCAAGCAAGTGGCTGAGCAACGCAGCAGATACCCTGTAACTGCGTGTACATTTTAAACTGAAATGATGTATGTATATGTTCCTTACTTTAAATACTTTGATCAGCTGGCAATTATTTCAACTAGCTGATATTCACGATATTGCGTATACGCAGATTTGTATATACTTTTAGTATATTTAAATACTGTTCAAGAAATCGATGTGAAGATCCGCTGTAATGATATAAGCTGCTAGAATAACATCAAATTGCTGATATCCACGATATTACGTATACGCGGTTTTTTCGATTGAAATGTAGATTTAGTATATTTAAATACTGTTTAATAAATCGTTATACTAATTCTCTGTATTTGCAAAGGAACTTAAGTTTAGCTTAGAGGGAAATCAATGAACTGATATCCACGATACTACTTATACGCTGTATACTAAGTACTTATGGTATATTAAAATACTGTGCAATCAATAGATATACAGATACGCTGTATTTGTGTAACAAACCGCAATGATTAACGCTGCTACGTTGCTTACTTTAAGTATTTATTTAGCTAAGAAGCTCATTAACTAGCCGATATTCACGATGTTACCTTCATATACCGAGTGGACTAAGTATTTATGGTATATTTAAATACTGTGCAATAAATCAATATACAGAAACATGGAATGTGAGTTTTAAATTACACAGTAACATATCAGCTAGCTTATATCCACGTTAATGCGCATTCGCAGTTCTCTACTTTTTATTGTACATTTATACTTATAGTATATTAAAATACTGTACAATAAATCGATATGCAGATCAGAAGTTATCTGTGCTCAAACGTTGCTTACTTTAAATACTTGTTTAGCTAGTTGATATCTACGATTTGGAAATCAATTTATACTTAGTATATTTAAATACTGTGCAATAAATCGATATACAGATACGCGGTATGTGAGTTTCAAGTTACAAAGGTTTATAAATTATATCAACTTGCTGATATCGACGTTAATGCGTATTCGCAGTTCTCTACTTTTTATTGTTCATTTATATATTTATAGTATATTAAAATACTGTGCAATAAATCGATATACCCAGTTGCATTTGAAATGAAAACAAACAACAATATATGTAGAGTCAAATGCCAACAAGCGAACAATAAGCGCATTGACTAAAGGGCGTCCAACAACAGCAGCAACAACAAACGGGAGCAGCAGCAGCAGCAGCAGCAGCAGCAGCAGCGACAGCAACGACAGCAGCAACACACTTGGCTGGCCTGTATAAATAACATTTCTGTTGAGGCGCCTCGTATGACAAAGTGTCCGCTTAAATGTGCGCGACAAACACACACAAACACATAGACCTATTGCGCACTTAAGTGGCTGCATTTATTGCTGCTGTTACTGTGGATGTTGTTGTTGTTGTTGTTGCTGCCGCTGCTGTTGCTGGCGTATAGTTCAAACGCCAAAAGCTGCAGCAGCAACTGCAAAATTGACGCTATCGTCGCTGTCGCTGCTCTGCGTTTTATGTCTTAGAATATTGCTGCTGTTGTTGTTGTAGTTGTTGCTGTTGCTGTTGCTCTAGATGTTGCTATTGCTGTTGATGGTGTTGCTGCTGTTGCTGGAGGCCGACGCCTTTCGTCAATTGATGAGCGCCTAGGCAGCTGCGTCGCTGTTAGCGTCGCCTGTTGTAACTGTTGTTGTAGTGGTTGCTGCTGCTGTTGTTGTTGCTGTTTTAATTTTGTGCTGTTGTTAGTTGACATTTTTACAAGCGTTTGTTGTTATTGGTGCTGCCACTGCTGCTGTTACTACTGCTGCTGCTGCTGTTGCTGTTGCTGCTGCTGTTGCTGCTGGTGTTGGTGACAAACATGTTGTTGCTGCTGTCCCTTATGATTTTCTCACTGTTGTTGTTGTTGCAGGAGCGTGTGCGAGCCGCCTTTCAGCTGTCAGCCCTTTTGCACTAGATTGTTGTTGCTATTTTGTGTGTATGTGTGTGTGTGTGTGTGTGTGTGTTTTTTTTTTCGGCAGTCAGGCAAACATTTTCGGTTGTCGGCTGCTATTTTTTGATATTCTGGCCGTTTTGTTGTTGTTTTTCTTTTTTTTTTTTGTGTGCCCTGATGTTGCTGGCGGTTGGCAGTTGCCGTTGCCGTTGCCGTTGCAGTTGCAGTTGCAATCGGCGCGGCGCACAAATAAAAGCGGAAGTGTCGCCTGTGCAAAGCATTTGCCATTTTTTTGGCTCACAGTGTTCCGTGTTTTGAGACTTCAATTTCGTTTTCTTCGCGTTGGAGTTCGTTCCTGCGGGTTGTGTGCTTCCTTCGTTTCGTTTTCCCTCCGACCTCTTCTATATTCCTCTCTCTTTCGTGCCACGTGAAAATGGCAGCCGCGTGCAGCGCCCGCAAAGCGTTGGAAAAGCCTGCGGTTTGTTTTGTTTTCCTTTTTGTTCAAGTGGCAGCAACATTTCTGTGACTGTGACCAGCATCAGGAGTAGCTGGATTAGCATCTGGAGTAGCGCCAGAAGTAGGAGTAGCAGCAGCCTTCTAAGGATCTACCACGCCTTCGAGGATGTCCTGCACAAAATGTAAATATTCCATAAGTCTTCTTCTCAGTCTCTCTCTCTCTCTCTCTCTCTTGAGAGAGACCATCACCAGCTTCTTCCATATCTTTCCATCTGGTTTACATGAGCTAAAAAAAATTCATGCGTTTGAGAATTTGCACAAAAAGCGTTGCGAATGCCCGAAAATCAATAGGTACGCAAATTAAATTTTCCATTCTCTTTCTCTTCATATATGTATGTATGTGTGTGTGTGTGTGTGTGTGTGTGTGTGTGTGTGTTTGTGTGTGTCTATCTGGTTGACCCAGTCTAAAATAAAATGTTTGCTTTATTGACCGCTTTCCTTTCACAACAACAGCAGCAGCAGCGATGTCCTAGTAGCAACAACATTATCGAATGCACTTTTACACTGCAAAAAAATGGAGTGAATATAGAACTTATGGATATATTTGTTATAGAAACGATAGATATCCATTTCATAGATACTATATTACAAATTATAGTTAATTATCACAATATTATTTAAAATATCTTAATAATATTGCAGCATCTTCACAAACTATTTTTCTCTCACTTTTACTTGAACCAATCCTAACTTTATTCGGGATAAACTTTGCCTATATATATATCGCATTGTGCACTGGGAAAACAATCAAGAACTTGAATGAGTCCGAAAATTATTGATTCAACTACAAACATCTACACTCAAGAACGTTCGTAAAATTCATGACTTGTGAACTTCGCAACTGCATTTGCGTATTGTTAGCTCTTAAATTATGAAATTAAGATATATCAATGACTACAATAAAAAAATACAACTCGCCATTTATTGTTGTTAAGATTACATTAATACTATATATTGTAATTATTTTCATATTCAATAATATTTTGAATATGACTTCCACAATTTTTTACTCCTCAAAATGTTAAATAATCTTCTACAACGAATATTGTCCAATTAATTATAATTTATCTTTCATTTTTGCTCAATTCGCGCAGTGTCGATGTTCTGATTAAGTTCATTTGATATTCAATAAATTAAGTGAACTGTGGCAACTGCATGTAACAACAGCAGAAATGAGAAAAAGGATACGAGAATAACTGATGTTTCGCCCTCTAGTTGCCAGCTTCTGTTTTCCATGTTATGGGAAAATCGTATTAGTTTCATTATGCCATTAATCACCATTGATTAATACTTAATAGTGAAGCGTTAACGATAACTCGTTTCACACTCGGGATAATGGCTAATTGCAGTGCACTTAACTGGGGTTATCGATACGCTCTGTGTCTATCGGCACATCTCTAGGAGGAGAAAGAGGGCAGCAGTCAGCTATTTAGAGACAAAGCATGGATGGAAAGAAGATGACACTATAGAATTAATTGCTTTACTTTTTTAATTTGAATAGAAAAGTGAAGTGAACTTAACTTGAATGTGGTTCGATTCGAAGATTGAACATTTATGCTTGCATTTGCTCAGCAATTTATCGATATATTTATCGCACATTCAACAACAGACAGACAAAAGTATTATTTGTTTACTTATTTAATTTGAAAAGAAAAGTGAAGTAAACAACTTAATAAAAATTTAGATTTGGAATCGATGATTGAACGTTTTTGCATGCGAATGCTGAGCAATTTATCGATATATTTAACGCTCATTCAGCGAGAGACCGAAAGAGCGTAAAGAGAGCTAACTAGATACAATGCATAGATGGAAGGAATATGACATAAGAGAATTAATTGCTATACATATTATATTGGAAAATAAAAGTCGAAAAATGAACATTTGGATTTTCTTTCTTTTGCTATGTAATTTATCGATATATTTATCGCCAATTTAGCGAGAGACAGGCAGACACATATGAATTATTTGTTTAACTTATTTAATTTGAATAAAAAAGTGAAGTGAAGTCATCTTGAATTCGGTTTCAATGATTGAATACTTATGTTTGCATTTGATGAGCAATTTATCGATATATTTATCGCCCATTCAACGACAGACAGACAGACAGACAGACAGACAACAGGCAGACAGAGATAAACAATTGAGCACAATAACCACAAATGCTCAGACAATCGCATCACTCATTTAGTCAAACTCATCAAAGTCAGCCACAACACGCCGATTATTCCGGCAGTTTCTTTTGTTGTAATTGTAATTGTGTTAGTGTTTAAACTGACGGACAGACGGACGGATGGACTGACTGACAGACTGAGAGACTGACGAACTGGCAGCTAAAGCGTCATTAGAGCGAACACTTTGCGTGTTTTGTTTGCGCTGTCGCTTGCTGTTTGTTGTCTAAGCCCCAAGACGGTCTGCAATGCACACACACACACACACACACACACACACACATGAACATACATATGCAATTACACATGCATATGCGAGTAGAGTATGCTATGTGGAGCAGCTGTCTATAATTACACATGTATGTGCCTATGTCTCAGTGTGTGTGTGTGTGTGCCATTGTATGTGTGTGTTTTGGTCTGTTTATAGAGTATTGTGTAACCAACACACACGGCAATAAAATTCAAAGTAAAAATAAAAGAGAAACAAAAATTGACGCCCCTCTCTGTTGCGCCCACATCCGCTCCTGCGCCCCCCCTCCACTACACCGCTCCTGTGCACACGCTCTCTCTGTCTCGCTTGCACTTGCACAATGGTGCTTGCACTTTCGAGCAAATTACAAGCATAAAATGCTGGCTTGCTAAAGTGCAAGTGACGATGAGGAAATGAGCAAGAAGAAGCAGAGCAAACACATAGCAAACACACACAAGCAGACGATAGCTATGTATGGTGAAGCGTGCGGGTGGGGGTGTAGGTAGGAGGTAGGAGGTAGGAAGGGACTAGCCAGCTGATGGCGCCAAAGAAAACGTTAAACGTTATTTTCATTCGCCATTTTCATTTTCATTGCATTTTCATTGCATTGTTTTGTGAGTCCTTCAGCGTTTAGCAATCAATTTTTGCTGTTGTTGTTGTTGTTGTTGTTCCTGTTCTTGTTTTTTTCGGCTTGCCGTTATTCTTGTTCTTGTTCTTGCCATTTCAATTTCTAAAGCAGCCGAAACTCATCGAGGTGTGTGTGTGTGTGTATGTGTGTGTGTGTGTTTGTCGCTGCAATGGTGAAATTGTTCTGTGCCATCGCCAGTTGCATAAACGGCGCACGCGGACGCGCATGAAACGAGCGAAAATTTTAATGAAAATTACATAAATGAATTGGTAAAAAACAAGAAAACAAATACCTTAAAGACAACAGAGCAGAGTAGCTACTGCATCAGCAGCAGGAGCAGCAGCAGCAGCAGCAGCAGCAACAAGGCGCCATGCGGTCCAGCTGAGTGAAGCAGAGCGAGAGCAAGTGCAAGAGCAAGAGCAAGAACGAGAGTGACGACGACTCCAAGAGTCAAAAGTTCAAATCGGCCTTCGTCTTTGTTTGTTGTCTCATTACGCGCACACAGCCAAGCATCAACGGCAGCAACAACACGAACAACAAGAATTGCAAGAACAAGAACGAAAACAAGTAGGAAAAAAAAGAAAGCGAAGCATAGGAATAATATAAACGTAAACGGCATGCTTAACTTCTGTTAAGACAATAACAAAAACAAAAACAGTAATGAGAGCAACGGCTGCCGCATGCTGCACACCATCTCGCTCTCACACAAAGCGCATCGGCAAGGCATCAATGGCAAAGCCAAATGCAAACCGAAATGCGCTCTCTCGCTCACTCACTCACTCACTGTTGCCGCTCTCCCATCGCTCTCAATGACTTGCTCTCCCAACATACAGCCTTGCTTGCTCTCTCTCACTCTCTCTCTCTCGGCAGCAAAGGCATCTTCTCAGTGAAGCTGGAAACGTATTGGCAAAAAACGTGAAACAGACATGCGACTGTATTTGTATTTGTTGTTGCGCAGCATTATCCGTTTACCGTTTAGCGTTTACCGTTTGTCGTTTGTCGTTACTTCTTTTGACAATTTGCGTCGTCGTTCGCTCTTTGTTTACAACTTTCATCAAATTGCAAGCATACAAGTGGCGTTGTACTTTTTTTCTTCTTTTTTTTTTTTGTTTTTAGTTGTTAAGTTGAAGCGCAAAGTGTTGGATCATATTTTTGTTCGCCTGCGCGTAACGTGACAAAACGAGCAAGTGCGTGTGCCAAACATACACACACACACGCATGTATGTGTGCGGTGCGGTGCGGTTCGAGAGTGTGTGTGTTGTCTGTTTGGAACTTGGCCAAACTGTGTTTCGGTGTAATTGCATTTGCAAACCGCAAAACAATTGACTAAAATGCAAATCAAGTTGAAATGTGCACTACAAAAGTTCCTGGCACAGAACATTAAGTACCTGTCCCTTCCCCTTACCCTTCTCCCATTCCTTTCCTTTCCTTGTCACATTCACACAATACACTCTGCGAGTGTGCCTGTGTATGTGTGTGTGCGTGTGCGTGTGCGTGTGTGTTTGTCTATGTCAGTGTGTCAGTGTTACATTGCCAAAGCCGGCGCTAGAGTTTGTTCCACTGCCAAAACGTTCCTTAGTTGGGCCCCCTTGGCCATTGCCCGCCGGTCGTCTGTGTGTCTCAGCTGCTCAAAACGGAACGTGCTGGCAAATTGAAACAGAGCCCGCAAATAGAATTGTTGTACTAGTTTCTGTTGTCGTTTGCCGTGTTTGTTGTTGCTGTAGCTATTGCTGCTGCTGCTGCTTCTGCTTCTGCTGCTGCTGCTGCTACTGTTTACTTCATTGCGTTTGGCATCAACGCGCGCGCGGCATTTACGTTACGTATACGCAATGTGTGCCGCGAATGCGGATGTAAATCGCTCAGTGTGTGTTCAATTTTTTTCACCTATTTTTTGCGCGAATCGTGTTTGTGTTTGTTGCGAAATGCGTTCCTAAATTACCTCAAATTGCGTTTAATCTTATTAACAATGCAACACGAAAAAAAAAACATATCGTAAGGTGAATGAAAAGTCTCAGCAGCAGCAGCATTAACAGTGCCTCTTGTATGTACTCGACTACATAGCCACTTTCTCTGTGTGAGTGTGTGTTTGTGTGTTTCGCGTCTTACTGCAGCGTTAACAGTTTTTTTTTTGTTTCTGTGCCCGGTTCTATTTTTTGCGAATGTAAACAAATTTTTTGATGGCGACAAAAAAAAACGCTAAGGAAAAAAAAACTGATGAGACCGCGTTTTTCTCACAGACTTTGTGTATATATATATATATATACATATAGTATTCGATGTGTATGTGTGTGTGTGTGTGTATGTGCCTTGACTTGGCGCATGCTTATCCTACAACTTCCTAAGCCACCCGCCGCGAACCCGCTCGCTGCCCAAATATCCATAACAATGACACATTTGCCGCAACTGTCGTCGTTTATTTACGTTTATTTAACGCCAGCCAACTAACTGTTTTATTGTCTGTGTCTGTGTCTGCCGTCCCTAACTACGTGTGTGTGTGTGTGTGTGTGCGAAAGAGCGGCGACTTCGCTGCAGCCTCAGGGGAATTGCTGGCGCCTTGTGGCGTATACTTAATATTTAGTTTTGTAATTATATGAGCGACCCCGTCACATAAACGAAATTGTGCTTAATTAATTAATTAAAACAGCAGCAGAAGCAGCAGCAACAACAGTATTTTGTGTAGTTGCTGCCGTTGCCACCGTTGCTGGCCTGGCGTCGTTGTCAGTTGGCCGCGTGGCGCCAAGTTGAGCGCAACTCAATTGCAGTTAATGCCGTCGGTTAACCGCACAACAAACTTAAACTGAAACAGAAACAGAAACTGAAACTGAAAGACATTGGCCTTTCCCCCTGTCCTCCTCTACCCCCGACTCTAAAGAACAGCTGCTTGCAAGAGCGGCAGCGGCGGTGGCATAAACCGACGACAGATGTGGCAAACAGCTGTGCGCGTGTGAGAGCGAGATGGCAATATGTCGTCGACCTTGTGAAACGCACTGAAATGAAACGAAACGCATCGCATCGAACAACGGGCAACGGAATGCAACGAACTGAAATGAAACGAAACAAAACGAAACGAAACAAAATGAATCAAATCAAATGAGCTACAAATTCAAATTCGAATTCACATTCAAATTCCATTCAAAGTCAAAATCAAATGAAATTCATACAGAAATAAAAACCAAACAAAATTCATTTAAAAATGGATTAATTTCTTTTCTGCGTTTTTTTTTTTTTTTGTTTATGTTTGGTGGATAGCCCACAAAAGTAGGCTATGCTAAAGTGCGAGTGTAGAGCAAATACAACAAGAACAACAATTATGATAACAACAACAGCAACATGTGGCTAAGCACAAGCCGCGAAAACAACGCCAGCAACAACTAACAACAATAACAACAGTAGCAACAACAACAACAACAGCATTGACAGTGCTTATGATAAGTATGCAGCGCAACGCATTTGCTGTGTGCTTAGCTCTCGGTTGTCAAGTTTAAGTGGAAGCGAAATGCTACAAAGTAACGTGAAAGTGTCAAGCAACTTATGTGCAACACTGTCAAGTGTACATGAGAATAGTTTTAGTCAAAAAGTTTTCCAACAAAACTTTCCTCTAGTAATGCCAGCCACAACTTTTCGCTCACTCTTACACACACACACACCCTCACACACACGCGAATGTAAATAAATAAAGAATAGAATACAGCAAATGCTTGATGCAAAACAGTTTTCTGTCAAATGATACGAAGCAGCAACTCAGGATAATGTAGTAGAGACAGTGATCACTCGCTAGAACGAACATTTGTGATTGACAACACTGTGTATTCAATATACCGAATAAGTTCACTTGGTATATTTTTGATCTGTGAGCTAGTTCGTTCGTTTTCTTTCCTTCCTTGTATCGATCGTTGTTATTGCTTTTCGTTCAGTATTATGCAGTTATAGATTTTTCTCTCACATTCAAAGTTTTAAGTGATACTAAATACTAAAATAAGTTCATTTGCTACATTTTTGATTAGTGAACTAGTTCGCTCTGTTCGTTCCTTCAATGATGTTTTAATCGTTTCGTTCAATTTTATTCAGTTTTAGATTTTTTTCTAACATTCAAGGTTTTACCTAATACTATTTAAATAATATAATATGTTACAAAACATTTTCATTACTATACTATACTATAAAATTGAATTAAAGAAATGAACGATGAAAGTGAACATATTTAGTTCGTTCATAAGCGACTCAACACAAATCATTGCGCAATGACACGAGCTGCGCTGCTAAGCGAACATTCTTTAGAGTAATTAAACAGCCTTTTAATTAGGCAATAAATAGCAAATTATGAAAATAATCTACAATAATAGATAAAAAAAATGTTCATACACAGCGAGATAACAATATTGATGGAAAAGTAGATTGCAAATCTTAATTTAGGAAAATATCTTGATATTTTGTAAGAAAATTTTAGAACGATTGATCATGATTTCAGATATTGCCTACTTGGCTTAATTTTGAGATTTGTTAATTTTTGAAACAAGATTAAAATCTTGACTTTCAAGATTGAGCAATCAAGAATTTTTGTAGATCATGCTTTAAGGAAAAAAATTCTAGGTTTAATTTTAACATCATATAATCTTGATTCAAGATTTTATTCTTGATTTCAGCACATTTTTTCTTTCTGTATATTGTTATCTATTAGTCTAGCTTCATAAGTTTCAGTTTTTTTTTTGTTCCAATTGTATTTTAAAAGTAATTACAGACTATAATTATGTTTATATAGAATAACAGTAAGCAGCAGGAAGTAAATTTAACAAAGAAGAACCAGAAATATATTCTTTAGTATTACAAAATTCATTTTCGTTCAACCTAGCTTTAATTAGTTTTAAAACATAACAAGCACGCTGTAAAGGGACCATTTATTTATATTCTTTAAAAATGTACAGGAAAAAAACACAGATTTTTGAATATGAAAGTTTCGTTTGACCTGCTTCAACTTAAATTTATAGTAAGAGACACCCAATATTTAATAATTATATTCGATACCTTTTATCGGTATATATAATAAACTTACATTTTCGTCACGAATTGCGCAGATAAAGATACAATTAAGATGAAGTGTGACCATACAGCAAAGTGAAGGATATTTAAAACCAAATACGGTCAGGTTTATTCTGCTAATTCTGACTTATATAATGCGGGCACACTAACAACAATAATTTCTAATTCTTAATTGTTGAATTTGAATTCAAACATAAACAGTTATTGGTAGTTAATACTGTAGTCAAAGATAACTTTATCGCTTGATCCGTGCATTTGCAACAGTTGTGTTTGTCGACTAGTGTCATTGGACAATTGCACGATTGCAAATTGAGAATTCAGTTTCAATTTAGAGCAGTGGCATTGAAAGCAGCTCGAGCTTGATTATTGCCAACGTCTGATTGAATCTTCGGCTCGGATTCATTTCAAGCTGTTATTATGTGCTTTGAGAGAGGGCCAAATGAAAATGATACGTTATCGTTGTCGTTGTCGTTGTTGTTGTTGTTATTGTTATTGTTGTTCGTTTCTTGTTCATCGTTTCCATTCACTCTCGCTTATGCGCGCGTGTTTCTCTCTCTATTTGTGTGTGTGTATGTGTGTGTGTGTGTGTGTGTGTGCAGTGGTAAACTAGAGTAAGCAAATGTGCTGTGCAGCAATTGGGAAATTGCCGGAGGAGAAGGCAGTGACAGTGACAGTGAAACAAGTCGAAGCACCAACGACCAAATAAAAAAAAAACAAACAAACAAAACAACAAAACAAAAAGAAAGAAAAAAACCAAACAACAAAACTCGACAATAAGATAAGATAATAATCGTAAGAAGAGAGGGAGAGGCCAAGAGCAGCGGCCGCCAATCATCATGCAGTTGCAGTTGCAGTTGCAAGCGTTGTTGCAGTTGCAGCCAACCTTGTGGCCAGGAGACAGAGCTGATCAGGAGCCAACAACAGCAACCAGAACAACCAGAACAACAAGCAGAACAACTGACAACAACAACATCAGCAGCTGCAGCAGCACGTCGCGTCCCATTGCTGTGTGTATGCGTGTGTGAGTGCAGACAGGGATTTAAGTACGCACACTTCACTCACACTCACACACACGCATACGCTAACGCTGACGCTAACGCTGACGCTGACACACACGCACACCAACGCGCACGCGACGCCAGAAAAGGCCAGAAAAGTGCAACATGCAGATGATACTTGTTGCTGGCGGGTAAGTGGACTCAAACTCTCTGTCTCTGTGTGATGCACAAATCCAAATCGATCCCTTTTTGAGGGATCCTAACTGTCTCCTCCTCCCCCTCTATCTGTCTCTCTCTGTGTTTTTGGGTGTGTTGGTTTATGTGTATGTGTGAGCTGCTGTATATAAAACTCGTTGTCTAACTCAAAACTTAATTTCAACCTCAACTCGTAACATTGACAGCTTTATCTCTAACATTAACATCAACTTTATTATATCGGCTGCCTGTGCTTTTGGGCTTTTTATATATGTACTTTGTACTATATACCACATATATATGTATATATCTGTAGCTTCTAAGCACTTTGCACATTGCTTCTCGTTGCCTTTGCCTTTGCCTCTGCCTCTGCTTTATGCTCGATTGCAAATTGGCATTGTTATCGTGTATCAATGACCTGCCTCTGTCCTTCTCATCTCTGCCTCTGGCTCTGGCTCTGCCTCTGCCTCCACTTGCCATTGATTTTACTAATCTTGAACTATTTCTTCTCCTTCTTTCCATTACAATTACTACTTGAATGTGGCTGCCTCTTCTACATCCTCCAGGTAAGTGAAACTCAATAATCTTGCAATCAATTACAATTGTTATCTCTATTACAAATGATGATTGGTTTAAGGACAGTCCCCAAAAGTGGGACAAATGTTTTGCGTAAATACTCATGATAATTTATTGTTTGAATTGTAAATATGTTAAGGCTTAACAAATGGAAATTAGTATTCTACTTTAGTCTATGCAAAATATTTTCATATTCAACAGGCCTCACCAGCTATTATAAAGATATTCGATTTCATCAACTTTAGTCAATGGTTATTCATTTTCTATACGATTAATTCGATCATTTTTGCCAAGTATTTACTATCTATTTGATGATTAAAATTGATATATTACATTATTGGCCTACAAATGTTCGTCAAATTATGGAATGCAATCATAAAAATATATTTAAAAAATTCAATTTCATTAACTTAAGTCAATGGTTTGAATTTTTCCGATAGCAAACTTCTTATATGCTCTCTGCAATTTAAATCATGCAAATGGAGCTTTATTTGTTGTGTACAATTTTTTGGGGAACAATTACAAGTAGCGATAAAAATGATGAATAAAATATAATAGTGTTTACTAGTAGAAAACAATACTACTTTATTATGATTCTTAGAAATAACTAGCCAGATTTAAAAGACATTTTTCACGATGAAGTCAAATATGACTTCCGTTTTTCGTCACGTTTGCGATGCGGTGTTTTTAGTTTCAAACTCGTAACCCAAATGTTCTTTTCAAAGCTAGTCTTTATAAAAAAATGTCCACTGTCCATTGGTCTGTGTGTCTGTCCGTTCGTCCGTTAGATCACATAGATCTCAGAGACTAAAGGAGACAGAGATATAATAGTATTTTTCGGGCAGCATTTGTAATAATTGCACAATCAAGTTTGTTTCAAATTTTCACTAAGCCCACATCCGTCCTGTAATATAACAAAATTTGTTAATTTAAAGCTAGAGTCACAAATTTTGTTACATACGATAATAACTATTGTTTCTATAATTCCTGAAATTTAAGTCTCGATCAGATAAAAATTGTAGATCTTTTACTTTTGTATGGGAAAGCCGACTTACTACGGGTCTTTTTTGCTTTGGCTGACAATTTGATATATTTTTCACTTTATGCTATATGTATTTGGTATATTTTTTTTGCAGTATAAATTAGGTATGGTTTAAGAATAATACCGCAATCTATTGATTTTTTTTCATAATGAGTATTCGGTATATTATTCGGTATATTATTCGGTATATTTTGAGAATAATACCCTACATATGAGTGGTGGTGGTATCTTATAGTCGAACACACTCGACTTTCTTACTTTTCGCCATCTTCAACTCGAAAACGAAATATTTTGAAAGAGAGTCGTTTATAAAAAAATAATTTTAACAACGTCCTGAGGAAAGATGTACGAATGTGACGTTTGTCGTCCTGGAAATATGCATATGTAAAAAAGCTTTGAAAGCAAATAATTTTTGGAAAATTTTCAAAAAAGAAAAACAAAAAAGAGTACATGACAATTTTTACTTCAAAAATCTAAATTAATCAAGAACATAATATAAAAACACACAATATAGAAATTTAGCTGAAAATAAAGTATTTTCCAAAACCTACAATGTATTGAAATTGAATGCAACTCTTGAAATATGTGATACGGCGGAGCTTGTAATTCCATCAACTGGCTAAAAAGCTCTTCAGTCTTTTATTTTTTGCTTAAAAAGCATAAATGATTGAAAAAATGGCAAGAAATGTAGTTTAAATAAAAAATATTTGATATAACATTTCTTCCAGTTATTTCAACTGGCTAAAAAAGCTTATCAGTCTGTATTTTTCACAAAACTTTTAAGTTGAAAGCTTGTTCAACAGCTTTTCTGGTTTTGTTTTGCCGAAACACCCTGTATGCAAAAGCTAAGTCATTGCCAAGCTTTTGGTAGTTGTCCTGCCGCAGCTTAAAGCTCGCTATAAAAGCTGAGCGTGAAAGCTTTGTCGGGGTAGACCAAAGCTTCGACTGGCAGAAGCACAGAAGCACGGAGAATGAAGCATCGAGGGGCTTACAAATGCATGTGTGTTTACTTATTAATAATTGCATTACACATACGCAGCGTGGGCGCATAGGCTTTGCGCGTTGTTCTTGTTGTTGTCATCGTTGCAGTTGTTGTTGTTGTTGCTGTTGTTGTTGTTGTTTTTATTGGTGTTTGGTGCGGCCTTTGTGGCGCCTGTGGCTTACAGTTGGCGCGTTCAAGTGCACACGTGACACAAAGCGCAGCGACAAACACACACGATGCCCCAGAGAGTGAGAGAAAGAGAGCGAATGAGAGCGGAGTGAAAGAGTTGTGGTTGCATTATATTAATCATATGCCTGAGCCTGGGCCGCTTTAAAAGGTTTCAAAATCAGCGCCCGAAGCGTGTAAATAATTCAATATAGTTTCTCACTCTCGCTCTCCCTCTCTCTCTCTCTCTCTCTCTCTCGCTCTTCGTTGTTAGCCATCGAATGCCTTTCACAATTCGATTTTCACTTTGTTGTGTGTTGCCTTGTTTTCTACTATTTTCGTTTTTCTTTTTCTTTTTTGTATATTTTCATTTACACTTTTCACCTACTTTTGTTTTGGGCGCTTCAAAGCCAAAGGCATTTGTTTGCCTTCACATATGGCCATCTCTTTCTTTCTTTCACCCTTCACTCTCTCTCTCTCTCTCTCTCTCTCTGCCTCGCTTTGTCTCGCTCTGTTGTTCGTGCCACACGCTTCACTGAACGCTGACCGGTCTGAGTGTCGCCTGTGTTCGTCCCGTTTTTCGCCCAGTTCGCGGCAGCGGCGACCGCGGACTTTGGTCAGCTTCGAATGTGCCATGTTCATGGCTTTTAGCGTTGTTATCCTGGCGCCCCCTTTCTCCCATCCTCTGGCTACGACTGACTGACTGACTGACTGACTGACTGACTGACTGCTTTGCTCGTTCGTTGCCCATTCTTGTGCTCAGGCAATGTTCAGTCATCGCTTTGTTTTCGACTACTACTTAAGCCGTGTCCGACGCCAACTCCGACTCCGACTCCAACTTTAACTCTGAGTTCGAGTCCGCTTTTTCCTACATATACATATATATATTTCACTGCTATTTTGTTGTTGTTGTTGTTGGTGTTCTTTTACATGTTCGTGCCAAGTGGCACTAAAACTATTTGCCTTTGCTTTTGGCAGTTGTTGTTGCGAGCAGCGAACAGCGAGCAGCTAGCAGCAAGCAGCAAGCAGCGGCAGCACCTGCCGGGCACACGCAACACGCAGAGTGCAGCAGCAGCAGCAGCAGCAGCAGCAGCGTCGAGCCGAGTCACTGCAGTAGGAATCGCACGTGCTTTGGTTCGGCTGCGTTGTTGAAGCCGAAGCTTGAGTCGAGTCCGAATCCAAAACCGAGTTCGAGTCGCAATACGATTGCGGCTTCGGGGACTGCGACAGCTCGGTTTACGGCTCGGCTCGCTTGCGGGGCCAGCTTTCATTTCGCAGCTACGTCGCTCAGTCGTCGCAGTCGCAGTCACGTCGTCACAACGTACCGCGTTTCCAACGTAGCGCGTTTTGGCCCAGGCCGCGGCTGTCGTCGTTTACGTCGTCGTCAAACAGTCAGTTAGTCAGTCAGTCAGTCAGTCAGTTAGTTAGTCGGTCGGTTGGTCAGTCAAACAGTCGCTCAATCATTGTGTGAGTTAATCAATCAGTCAATCGGACAGTCACTCGGTCAGTCAGTCAGTCAGTCAGTCAGTCAGTCAGTCAGTCATTCGGCTCGACTTGACCGCCTCTGGGCCCGGCTGATGCGTGCAACATTCTGTTTCCCGCGCGTGTGAATTCTATATACATAAAGTATTTCCTTTTTTTTTTGTTGTTTTTTTCCATACTAATATAATGTTTTTTTTTTTCTGAAATGCCATTGTATTTTTCACTCTGTTTGTTTACCGAACGGTGAACGGTGTTGGTCAAGTCAACGCAAGCCAAGTCAAGTCAAGTGAAGTGAAGTGAAGTCCGTGTGCGTGTCACGTTAACTTCCAACTTCAAAAAGGTGTTTAAAGCGTCGTCGCCAACTCTCGAAACTTTAGCTCACAGCTTGAAACTTGAACTCAAGCTCCAACTTCAACTCCGATTGCAACTCCAACTCTAACTCCAAGTCGAGTCAACAAGAACAACAGCAAAGAAAAAAACAACAACAACAACAACAGCGAGCGACAACAACGAGCGACAACAATAAAATAATGAAGCAAATGTGGCGGAATTTAAGTCTCAGTTACATTTGTCCTGCCACCCACTCAATTCCCTTTCTCAGCTTTTGAGCTATCTGCATCTCTCTCTTTTGTTTGTTTACCTTAATTAATGCACTGGCAACACAGCAGCAACAGCAGCAACAGCAGCAGCGGCAGCAGCAGCAGCAGCGACAGCGGCAGCAAATGGGGCAACGTGCAGCATAATTTGCCTAGGCAACGTCTCCCAGCCACAGGCCTATTCAAGGCTCAGGCTCAGGCTCTGGCTCAGCTTGCCTCAAGCCACTTGCAACTTGGCAACTCGGCAACTCGTCCCGGGGCGCCGTTAGTTTCTACTGCTGCTGCTGCTGCCGGGGGCGCAGTTAATGAATATTTTAGCCAAGTTAATTTCCATTCTCTCCATACGAATTGGCATCGACAGCAAAGTTGCGAGGCAACCAAATACGTTGCCGGCTGCCAGCGACACATTTTCTCCTTCTTCTGTTTCGTGTGTGAATTACATAAGCCAGTCGATTATCGAGTGTAAAACCAAAATAATCATATCAAAATATTACGCATACGTCGCATTGCACATTCCAAACACAACTAAAATCAACGCTAGATGGCGCTATTTTCCAAAATATACGTACATACATACATATATATAACATTTTTTTACAGCATTTTTCACATTTCATTTGGCAAGTTTTTTTTTTGTTTTTGGTGTTTTTTTTTTGGTGAGGATTGGGGAAAAGTTGCCGTGACGGCGCCGCTTGCTTAGCCTTGGCTTAAGCAATGCTTCTTAACTTTGATTGAACTTTGAACATGCAACCAGGCAGCCAAGCAGCCAGGCAGTCAGCCAAAGCAAGAACAACCACAACAACAACAACAACAACAATTGGCTGTTGAGGGCAGTTGAAGAACTGCGAACAATTCGCACGCACATTTTCGCTCTTTCTTCCTACTATTTTTTTGTTGGTTTTTTGTGGCCAGGCAGCGAAGTGGGTGGAGTGGTGCTTATAGCCAGTTGTCGAGTGGTGCGTGCTACTCCACTATATATGTGTGTGTGTGTGTGTGTGTGTGTGTGCAATGCTAATGAATGCCCCATGAAAATAGGCTCAAAGCCACTTGCAATTTTTGCGCTTTGCTTCGCCAACTCCATTAAAATTTGAATTTTCCCTTTACGTTTTTCTTTCTCTCTGTGTGTGTTCCATTTACGTTTCAACTGTTTTAAATTCGAAATTGATTTTCTCTTCTGTTTTCTGTTTTCAGTTTTTTTCGTTTTTTTTTTTTTTTTTTTGGTTTGTTGGCCGTTATTGTGCATATATTTGGAAATTTAAATAATTGAATACATTTCCCTCGTGTTTCGTTTTGGATTTCTTTACTTTATTCTATTTTATTTTTATTATCCACTTCGTTGTTTTTTTATGCTGTTTAAATGAATTTTAAATGGGGGCAAACTCAAAAAATATTCCCTAAACACAAGTACATAAAACTAAATGGGATATCTGCTAACCGCTTAATGACATTCCAAAATAAATCTAATTTAGCAATAATACGAGAGTAACGAGTAAAGTTTCTTTCTTTCGCTTTCACAAAACAAAAAGGGTATTCTTGCGTCATACAAAAAAACGCGAATGCAAATGCGAAGTTATTTAAATTAATTCAATCATATTTTAACTTTGACAGCGCGCAAAAATTGCTGAATTCGTTATGAAATGTAATTTAAAAACTCAATAAAAATATGTCGCGTGCAATTCGAATTCGATTCGATTAAATCAAATTTGTCAAAAATATATACAAACGTATTTTTGTGCACGGTTTATTTTGTGCAGAATGCAAATATTTATTCATGAGTTAATCAGTTTGATTGCGCAAAACTTTCTGCATTAAAAATGGAGTTGAGTTTAGCTTTGTGTTTTCTCTTTCATTCGCTCTGTTTTCTTCACTTCAAGTGGTCACACTTTTATGGCCAGCACTGTATGTGTGTGTGTGTGTGTGTGTGTGCTGAACGAATCGAGTTTCGTTCGTTCATAGATCAACTTCTTCTTCAATCTTCTTCTTGCCAAAGTTGCTCATACTTTATTGTGCCAAATTGGCAGAAATTTATGCAATGTGCAGCCAGCAGCCTCTGTCTCTGCTTCTCTTTCTCTCTCTCTCTCTATGTCACTCGCCGGATCGTCTGTCTCTTTCTCTGGCGCTGAGCAAGATACATCGCTGCGCCCTTGCACATATATTTGAGGAACATTTTGATTTGCTTTAAAGTTAAATTTTCTCTAAAACTACTTTACTGCTTGTCCTAGTTCTCCTAGTTGCTGCTCTCTCTCTCTCTCTCTCTCTCTCTCCCTCTCTCTATCTCTCTTGCTCTCGCTCTCTCTCTCTCTCGCTCCATTTCTCTCTGTGTTATTCTTGCTTGTCCATTAACTTTGCATTTGTCTCTGCGCTGTGCTTCATTTCAACTGCTGACTAGGCGCTATGTGCCACATATTTTTGGCAGTAGTACAGTGTATGTGTGTGTGTGTGTGTGTGTGTGTGGAGCACGTGAGTGTGTGTGATGTGTGTATTTGTGTAGAGGAAACAGCTTAAGGCCTGGCCAAAAGTTACGCACTGCGGCGAGTTTTGTTTTTAATATGCCGTGACCCAGAGATGTGTGTGTATGAGTGTGTGTGTGTGAGTGTTGGTGTATGTGTATTTCACGTGCGCTGCGTGATTTTAATTTGAAATAAACACACACAAACACACACACACACACATAGGAACACTGAAACACCGCACACCTCAGCCGGACTCTTTGCATTTTGTGGTTTATTTATTTTTATTTATTTTCTGTTTCTGTTCTTTTTTTTGGCTTTTCTCATTTTATTTGCGTCCCATTTTTACACTTGGCCTTTGCGTAATTCTTTTTACGACTCAACAAGCAGTAGAAAAAAATACAAAACAGCAAAAAAAAAAAAAACTAAAAAAAAATACAGAAAGCTGAAATGAAATGAAACGAAATGAAGAAGGAAATACAAGAACTTATTGATCGGCCGCTTGAAGCCAATTTGAAGGTCAAGCATACGCACCGTAGGCCGCTGGGTAGCATAGCCACCACACCAAAAGGGGCATCAGATGCCTAACAGGGTTGTGCTTGTATATGTGTGTGTGTGCTTGAGTGCCCCTTCTGCATTGTTATATAAACATAACATTTATGCAGGCAAGCGAGCTGTCGCTGTCGCTGTGTCGCCCCTGGCTAAAGCTGATGCGGAAGCTGAAGCTGAAGCTGTAGCTGTAGCTGGAAGCGAAGCCGAAACTGTAGCTGAAAGCAATAGCTGACTGTGGTTGGAGCTGTCTTCTGCCACATGCCACATGCCACATGCCACATGCTATGATGACGTCATTTTAAATTATTTTCAAATTTTGCGCCAAAGGCCAAGCAGCTGACACAGCTGCTGCTGGCTCTGCGGAAACGGAAGCAGCGACAAGACAGTCCACAGCGCGGCATACACAATACACAAACACATACCAACAAACACACACTAACAAACACACACACACACACACACACACACACAGTGGGCTAACTGACTGCACTTTGCTTTTATCCGTGTCAAACATTTTCATCCACTTGTTCGCATTATTCTCGCACAGCGGGCGCATTTCTCCATCTTCCACCTTCCACCTTCCTCCGCCTGACTTCAAAAGAAGCCGCCACTGGCAGCCCCAAGTTGCAAGCACAGAGCACAAAGCTCGAAAAAACCCAAATTCAAATCCCAAACAAAAAAAAAGCAAAAAATACTGTACGAAGCGAAGAAAGAAAAACGAAACGAATAAGGAGAAATGAAAGAGATTTTGTTAAAGGCGAAAAGGAGCAAAACTCTTGCTCGTTCGTTCGTTCGCCTCAAATCATGCAGATAATCGCAACAAGTTCAAACGGGAGGCGGAAGACCGAAGGCGTGGCAGGCCCGCCTTTCGATTTGTTGCGAAATTTTATTAATGCTTAAATAGAAATTCGATTTAGTTGCGTTTCGCTGCATTTCGATTTGATTTTGCCTGCAATTGCAGTGAAGCACAGCTGAGTTCACATCGCTCTCTCTCTCTCTCTGTCTCTCTTTCTTTCTCTCGCCATTCCGAAATGCCTTAAGCCCTTGTTAAATCTTCTTTTCGTAATCCAGGCCAGGCCAGACAAGAAGAACTCTTTAACCCCAGCCATTCCATTTCGGCAAAACTTTTCGACGCGGAGCAGCTGCAACAGCCGCCAGCCAATCAATTGATGTCGAGGCTTGGCTTTAATTATGCAAGCAATAGCCTGCTGCAACTGTTGTTGCAACTGTTTTCCTCGAAAGTCAACATCTCGCACTCAGCGGAATCACTTTGCACAGATTATATTGATTACATTCGCTGCTACACTTGCACTTATGTTCTGCGAACCGGTTCGCTAAGTGGACCTTAAGAGCACATTATAATTGACCATATTTCAACATTCAAAAAATTGTAAAAACCTTTTTGTATAAAGGTAACTTCAAGTGCTTAAGTGTTTCGAATCGATTACATTCACTTTTCATTATACTAATCGAACCGGTTCAGTAGTAAAAGGGATCAAATTTTGGCTGATATTTTGACTTGTCGAATTGGTTCAGTAAGTAATCGTACTGTGATCCTGACTCACAAGATTTAATCGGTGCGTTAAATGCTACCAAAGTGATTTATAGATGAGCATACTTAACATTAAAACATATTGGTAATTTATCAGTTTTATCTTTTACTTCAAGAACCGGTTCAGTGTGTAATCTTGCTTGTGGTTCAGATCTATATTTCAACATTCCTACACAGAAAAAGATATTTCATTAAAGCTTTAATTTGAATGTTTATGATTTTATTTCGAACCGGTTCTTTATATGGTATAATCTTAAAAGTGGTTCAGAGCCATAATTAAGTACTCCGAAAATACTTAATAACATTTAGTATAATATAACTTTGAGTGTTCAATTGCTTTGGATTGTTAATATTTCGTTTTTCTGTGACACGGCAAACCGGTTCAATAGATAATGTAAAAGTGGAACAGAGAACCGTAATATTAAGCTGTTTGGAATTAGTTTGCTAAGTACGGCCAAAGTGGTTCGCATATTTAAACATCGGAGAATATGATATTTTATTAAAATTGAAACTTTCAGTGCTTATGATGACATTTTATATTTCATTGGCAATGCGAACCGGTTCAGTATATAATCCTGTAAGTGGTTCAGAGACATAATTTAGCACTGCAAAAAACATTTTATTAAAAATGCGACATTGAGTGCTCATAATTTAATTTCGTTTTCTTTGACACGTCGAACCGGTTCAGTAGATAATCTAAAAATGGTACAGATAGCAATAAGATTGAGCTGGCATATTGTGCCCGCATTTTGCTGAAGTGTTGTCAGCGCAGAGTGTCGAAAATCAGTGAAATCAAACAATGGCAGCATATAAAATGTAAACAATAGCAGAAAAAGGAAGCAAATTGATTCTGAAGCTCTCTGGTAAATTTCGCCAAACAAATTCCCGATCGCATTATGCATAGAGAACATTTCGCAGCCTTACACAAAAAGCGAGTTGCCAATTGGAATGCGCATTGAATGAAATGCGAAAGGGAATGAGAATAGAAATGGGAAATGGGAAGCGGGAAGCGGGAAGTGGGGAGAAGCGATGGGTACAAGCTCCACTCGAAGCCTAACCTCAAGCCAGAAAGAGGATTCCGCGGTTCGCTGCGGCTGGCTTTATTCAGGCAACCAAACAAAGCAAAAAAAAAAAAGCAGAAAAAAGGACAACGAAAAGCTTTGCGTGTATTTAGGCGGATTGTCTATAATTGTTTGCGCTGGTATGAGTAAGGGTTTTCCCCTCTCTAAGTGTGTGTGTGTGTGTGTGAAAAATTTTGGAATTTTCGCTGCTAAAGAGAACGAATTTAACAGGAAGCACAACAACAACAGCAACAACAAGCGCCACGTCAAATTAAGCAAAAGTAAATAAACAACACAACAACACAAAACAAAAATGAGACGAGCGAGAAAAAAAAAGAAACCCAAAAATAAATAAAATTAATTCAAATGGCAAGAACAACAACTAAAGCAGCATATTGCAAAGCAAACAAGCCACAGAAATTAAACAGCAACAGCAACAGCAATAACAACACGAACAAGAACAAGAATAATAAAAATCAGCAACCAGCGAGCAATAAAAATTAACATAAAATACGCCAATGCCAAACAAGCGACTCTTCTGAGCTCTGAGCTCTGAGCTGTTGCTGCCTGTTGTGTCGCGCTCTCTCTTACTCCCACATCCCTGTCTCTGTCTCCCCTCCCTCTATCTCTCTCACACTCTGCCTGTGTGTGCGTGCTGGCCATAAAAAAGAACGAAAGAAAAAAAACAGAAAACTGCGTTGTGCCGCCTGCGGCTTCAGCCTGTGAGGCAGGTGCAACATTTCGTCGACCAGTCGGCACAAAACTTAATTTAGACGCGCTTTAAATTCCAAAAACACACAGATTTCATAGCTTAATAAACAGTTGTTTTCTCTCTCTTTTACCTTTTTTTTGGCGGTAAACTAACAAATAGTGCTGAGTAAATTAAAGAAAACACTTTGATATGCATTTTGAATTCCGCTCGAAGTTTAGCGTCGCGTCTAAATGTTTATTGATATTTCTGCATCAATTGTTGGCCGAAGCGAAAGTAAGCAAATTGATACGGCTACACTGAAAAAAAAATACAGACACGATTTCTAAAATCAAATACATTCAAAAGACCTCTTGCAAAATTTCAAGATTAAGCCAAAATATGCCAAGTCGATAGAGCGGCAAAAATCGTAGAAGATATTTAAGATACGAGTATAATTTAATATAAAATTATAACTGCTTTACGAGTATATACCAAAGAATATATACTTGGTATATCTATATACTATTGCGTGCAAAATATACCAGATTGTCACACAGTTTCTGGTATGTTTTGAACTTCATGGTATACCGATATACTAAGTTAGTCTTCGGTATATTTAGGTAGATTTTGGTATATTATTTCAGTATATTTTTAGAATAGTACCACATTATATTGCCTTTAATAGAAATGTGTAGAGGGTATCTCACAGTCGATCACACCCGACTGTAGCTTTCTTACTAATTTTTGAACTAGTTTCATTAGTAAAGCTGTCGCCAATCATGTCCTGGTTAAATGATAATGAAAAATAATAAATGGCATAATTTCCATATTCAGTAAAGAATACAAATTTTCGAATAAGGTCTTTTCTTTCTTGAAGATTTCACTTAATAGTTTTAAATTCTCAGGGCTGAAACTAAAATCTGGATTTGAGAACATTTATTTGATCAGTGTAAACCGATTTTTAGTCTTAAGACTAACATTTCTGCTTAGAGCATTTTATTTGATCAGTGTAAAAAATTTGCATTTTACAAGTTTTGCCAGAGCTGCAATGATATTTATGGTTAGAAAGAAATATGTATACCTATAATTGACCTAAGTGGCTTATGCAACATTTTAGTGTATACAACATTTCTGCTATTACAAGTACCTTAAATGCATTTGCTGCATTCAGAGAACTTCTAATTGATTTGGATTGTACGTGTGTATGAGTGTGTTTGTGTGTGTTTCCACCCTCTTTGGAAAATAACTTAATAAAAAGTGAACATGTGATATTAATTGGAACAACTGTAGTTTGCAGTTTGGGGCATGTTGCATGCTCAGCGTGTTTACATTGTTACAACTCGACTCGACTTGAGTTGGACTTAGCTGCTGCTTAGAATACAATTGGGACTATGTTTTGGGCTTCATTGATTTTGGTTTGCACTTAGTTTAATTAAATGTTGCCAGAGAGCTGCACAAACAGGTGCAACTTTGTGTATGTGTTTGTGTGTGCAACAATGCAAATCGAAACTTTGAATGTCATCCGCAGTTTCAGTGCCACTGCCACAGACAGTTTACATAAACCGCACACAACTCAACTCGACTCAAAAACTCGAAGTTAGGCGCAACTTAGTCACAATTCTAGTCGACTCGACTCGACTCGACTCGACTCGGTTCGACTCGACACGACACTATAAATGTTAATAACAAGCAACATTGTTAGCAGTTTTTGCCTTTGTTTAGCTACTGCCCATGGGCTCATCCCCCATTCTGCCACGCCCCATGTGCAACATTGTTGTTCTCTTTCTCTTTCTTTCTCGTTCTCTCTCTCTCTCTCTCTCTCTATAGCCTTGTTGTTGTTTTCGGTTTCGGTCTGTTAGACAAAAAGTTTTAATGGTATTAAGCAAGCCAAAAATAACACACAAAATAATAGAAGCAAGCAACAATAACAACAACAACAACAACAACAGCTAAATGTGAAATTAGAAACATACACATACACACACACACACACACACACACACACACACGTGGAGAGTTGCTCTGTCACGTTGTGCAATTTAGCGTGCAAAACGTAGAGCGAAAGAGGGAATGAAAAAAATGGTTGCATACTTTTTGGGGCCGACGCTGTAATTGCAGCTGCTTTTGCCGTTGCTGTTATTGTAGCTGGGGATACCGTTATAAAATATGCACTTAAATTTAAATTGTCGTAAATTAATTGTAAAACTGTGCAACAACCACTTTCCTCTCATTTTCCTACGGTTTTTTTTTTTTTTGCACTTTTACCACAAAATGTAAGTTGAAAAATTTGCCATGGGTTTTTTTTTGCTGTTGCCGCTTGCAGCGGAAGTCGGTGAGGCATGGCCAGTCGCCAGTAACTGTGACTGTGGTTAGGTATGCGAGTGTGTGTGTGTGTGTGCCAATTATCTGTGCCCACCCAATAGCAACCACGTGGCAAGCCGCAGAAAAAAAAAAACAACAAAAAAAGTGGAAAAACAAGGCACAAGCAATAACCAAAAGTTGCGTGCGAGACATACCACAAAAACAGCAACTACGACAGCAGCAACAACAGCAAATACTAACAACAACAACAACAACATCAACAACGACGGCAACTACAAACAAGCGAACAACAACAACAACTGGACTGGCAGCGGCAACAAAGTGTAAAGGCAACTTTGTAACCTTTGCACTTTTATGAATTTCAATCTCTTTTTGACCCAAACACACACACACACACACTTGCAATCTAACAATCTAACACACATACACACTTGTGAGGTCGTGGACAATTAGTTGAAAATTTCGTAGAAAGTGTGCGGCGAGCAAAGCCCCGAAAAAAAAAAATAAAATAAAAATGGAGAACCAACTTTGTTTTTGGTTGATCGCTTAAAAACTAACTTTTTTGATATGTTGTTGTTGCTGCTGCTGTTGCTGCTGCTGCTGCAATACTCCTTGCTCTTGCCTGCGTCGCAAACTGGCCATATTGGCCGTGAGGAAAAACCCTGAAGCCAGCGGGTCTCAGACCCAGGCCCATAAACATAACATTTTTAACTGCCTGTGCGCCGAGTGGAAGATAGCGACTTGTGACACCGAGTTTATTACTCACATTTTGATATATGAGCAGTATATTAATTCAACTAGTTGTAGTTATACAACTACAACTTCAACTTTAACTCGAGGCATATATACGTGATTAGTGCAGTTCAACCGCATGAATAAATGTTTTTTGCGCATTTAAATTAATCAAGTGCACAATTTGTAAGTTTTCGTTTTTGAAAAACTTCTGCTCCAACTTTTGTTTTGCAAGCGCTTTTCTAGGGCATCTCCTAATCAACAACTACTCGCTTCCTATCTCCCCTCTCTTGCCCTGCCTTTAGCTTTTATACCCGCTACCCATAGGGTAGAAGGGTATTATAACTTTGTGGCAGCAGAAAGTGCAGTTTGGTCTTAATCACTTTGGTTGACAAACTGGTTTATTTCGTGCTTTATGCTATATTCAGAGTGTTGTAGTATACTGATATACCAAATATGGTATATCTGGTATATCTATACATACTTCATTAAACATACTCTATTATATATGTATACTCTATTTTGATAGTAGTAGATAGTTTTTTTTAAGGGTATGATAACTTTGTGGCAGCAGAAAGTGCAGTTGGGTCTTAGTTACTTTAGTTGAAAGTCCGGTATATTTCGTGTATTATTGTAATTTGTTAGTGATGAAATATATTGATATAGTATACCAAATATGGCATATCTGGTATATCTTTATTTCTACCGCATTTCGATAGTATTACCAAAAATATAGCCATCGGTATATTTTAATATTTTGTTGCAGACTATTTTGGTATATTGTAGGAATAATACCGTAATGATTATATTAAAAATAGGGTAGCGGGTATCTCATAGACGCACACATTTGACTGCAGTTTCCTTAGTTGTTATTTTTTCTCGTCTGTGATGTTGTTGTTGTTGTTGTTCAAATTAGTTCCGGGAGCTAGATATGTGGATGCCTAAGCTTTTTTTTGTTTTTCTTTTGCCGAAGCAATTTCCTCATTTCGAAGCAACATTTTGCACATTTCACAGCGGTCTGGCCCAAAGAACGGAAGTTGGTGAAAATGCTTCACAACACCAAAACGCAAAAGTCCGTAACTTATTCCTTGGCCATTTCTATGAATTCAAAGCGCAAAACCATTAAAAACTCAACTAAATAATGTGCATATTAATTAGAGACGAGAGTCCGAGCCAAAGAGAGAGAGAGAGAGAGAGAAAGAGTGAGTGAGAGAGTATATGAAACAAATTTTTTGCTGTGGGTCTTCAACAACAAGAACAACAACAACAACTAAAAAAGTATGCCAACTTAATTTTAAAGCGAATGAATGCCAAACTTTAAAATAGAAAGTTTTCGTAAAATAAATTCTAGCAAACGGATTAATGTTGATCATCTCGTAGGGAGCTTGTCAATTGTGCTTTGACAGCAGCAGCTTGAGCATTATTTATTCAGTGAGAATTGCCTAGACTCCAAACTGCTGACTGAGGGCTATTCAAATATGCATTGTGTTGATTTCTGATGCATAATCCTCTCTCTCTCTCTCTCTTTCCCTTTCTCTATCTGGGAAATGCATTTTCTGTGCTTCATCTGCCTTTGCCTTTACTATTTTGTTTTGTTTTGAAGAATTGGCATTACCATTAGCAATTATGCATATACTCGTTGCTCGTTGCTCTGCAGCTGTGTGTATATAACATATTTATTTGCATTTATTTTCATGCAATAACTATGCAAATTTTGACGTATTCAATTTCATTTCTGTCTGCCTCACTCTCTTTCTCTATCTTTCTCTATCCACCTGCTTACGTTTTAATTGAAAAGAGCGCATATATTGCGTTTTTGCATTAATTGCGTATACGCAGTGTGCGCCTTTACGTCTTTTCTTAAATATGCAAACAATTATTGAACGTATTTCCTGTTCCTGTTGTTAAAGCGTTGTCTAAAATCTCAAAACCTCGAAATTATCTTTTTGCCATAAATAATCAGCTATCTTCCTCTTCGTCGGGTCTAGTGGGTGTTGCTTTTGCAGGTGTCTGTGTTTGGTTTATGCAACCCACACACACACACACACACACACACACACACACACACACACACACACACACACACACACACACACACACACACACACACACACACACACACACACACACACACACACACACACACACACACACACACACACACACACACACACACACACACACACACACACACACACACACACACACACACACACACACACACACACACACACACACACACACACACACACACACACACACACACACACACACACACACACACACACACACACACACACACACACACACACACACACACACACACACACACACACACACACACACACACACACACACACACACACACACATCTATGAACTATGGCATAGAATTTTCCAATGCTTTCTTTTTTTTTCCATTTGTATTTTCTCTTTGCTTTTTCATTCGTGTATGGAGCTGGAGTCGGTAGCTGCGTGTAATGAAGTTTACCTGCTCAACACAGACACACACATACACATACACATACACGTAGCCACAACCACAACACACACACACACGAAGAGCTGTGATATTTGTCGGCGCTAGTCTGTCAATTCCAATTTGTTGTCCGTGCCCGTTGGCATTTCTCTGTCATTTACTAATCGATAAATTTGTTGTGTTTTCTGTAAATGCTTTTCGTTTAGAAGTCGTTGCATGCAAATGGCCAAAGAGCAGACACACACGCAATCCACCGAGAGAGAGAGAGAGAGCGAAAAATAGAGAGAGAGAGCGAGTTTAGTCTGTGTTAACTTGTAGAGATTTGCACTTTGCTGCATCTTTAGTACTCAATCAAGCCATCAATCAATCAGCACCCCGAACTGGACACGCCCACTTAAAGACAGCCCTTTTTGGCCACATATATATATATATATATATACATATATGTATATATAGAGCAAAATGTTTATAAATAATAGCGACGACCCTCAGAAGTTTTGCCGCTGTGCATCGGAACAATAAATTTCTGCATAGAGCGAAACGCTGACGCTGAACGCGCCGCTCTTGCTGGCGTTCTTTATGGCACCTCTGGGAATCGGGAGGCAGTCGGCAGTGGGCTATATTTAAGCGCCAGATTGGGCTTCCCACTCTCCCCTCGCTCACCCCCCTCTCTCACTCTCTTCTCTATATATAGAGAAAGGCCAAAGCGCCGCATCAGAGTCCTTTTATAATGCGTATAAATTATGCATATGTTTTGTTTGTTGTTTCAAAGCATTTCGCGGAAAATGCGCTGCATATTAGAAGCTAGACAGAGACACAAAAATACCTAGAGAGCGAGAGAGAGAGAGAGAGAGAGATACAGACAGAGAGTGGAGAGTGAAGAGAAGAAATCAAAGGGATAAGGGAGCTACATAGTGTGAAGCCATGGAAAACATAGCCATTTGCATTAGACTCTGTCACAGCATAAATTACACAAATAATCGAGAATTTTTGGCCTTTGTGAGCTTTGTTCTCAAACAGAGAAAACCAAAGAGACGCCGAGAGAGAGTGAAAGGGAGGGAAAGATAGAAATGGTCATTTTTAGTTGGTTGCTGGTTATTAAAGCATATGATAAATTAAGTCCATGCTCTAATGCTTCCATTAGCAGCGAGTTACGGCCAACAAATGGAAACACATTGACCGCGTTTCATACAAATACTACATATAAACGAAAAAAAAAAAACGGGGTGACAAAGTGCCCATAAAGGCATGACAATGACCATATATATATATCTCGCATATATATTGTACATATGTGTTCATAAGTGTATATATTGTGAATGTTTTAGTGAAAGCTGGGCAATCATTTTTACATTTTTAGTTGCCCGAAAAACTTCACTTTAATGCCGAATTCGGCGCAAAGCTTATTCACAAGAGTTTGAAAAGTATTTCTACACCCGATATCCATAGGGTGGAAGGGTATTAGAACATTGTGCCAGGCAGAAGAAGTCATCTCCGACTCGATAAAGTATATATATCCTTGATCTACGTCAACAGCCGAGACGACATAGCCAGGTCCGCCTGTCTGTCCGTCCCATCTGTATGAACACCTAGATCTCAGAAACTATAAAAAAAAAGATATACATTTTTTCGAAAGATTTTTTTATGTTTGCACTCAGATCAAGAATATTTCAAGTTTTGTGCCACGTCCACTTCCACCTCTGCAAATCGATGAAAATCAAATCACCAATGATATTTTGATGTCGCGATATTTAGTATATACAATAATAACTATAGTATTTATGATTCCCGAAAGTTTGGTTTCGATCAGACCAAAATTGTCGAAATTATTAAATAAATACTTATGTATGGGAAAATTTGCCCACTTACTAGAGGTTTTAGTTCCTTTGGCTAACAATCTGGTATATTTTAGAACCCTATGGTATATTTTCAATGTACTATATTACTATGTATATCAATATACCAAATGTACGACTAGGTATATTTTTAATAGTTGTTCGTTATATTGTTTTGGTATATTTTAAGAATAATGCCGCACGGTTTTCATTTTATTTAAAATGGGTACCGAGTACACTCGACTATAGCTCTCTTACTTGTTCTCTCTGATTCAAGCTTCGCTTTAATATGAAACATCGACTCTATTTTCATTCATGGGAATTTGATTAAAAGAATATGTCGAAATGTACTTTTTTTCTTATTTCAATTACACCTTAAGATAAATTTGGTGGGAAGATGCGACCTTCAGTTATAATTTGAAATAAGTTAATAAGTTATTCATTTTTGTTTTCTTACTTTACTATTCACAAAAGTATTTTTTAATACTTAATCATTTAAATAAAATTAAAATAAAAAAAATAATAGTAAAAATAGCATTTCAATTCAATTCAACAATATGCTTAGACACAAAAGTTTAATGGAAAATACGTGAAAAAAATGTTTTTTTATATAATCTTCACTTTAAAGCGAATTTTAAACACATTGCTCAGTCAGGGAAATCTGTGTTTGAAAAGACATTCTTAATACTCATTTATAATTTCGTAAATAAGAAGTCTTTCATTTAATATTCTTAACTATACATTTAATGAAAGTTTGTTGCTTATAGACGACTATAAACAAAATAAAGCCAACTTGATAAGAAAGATTTAAACTTCACTTTAACACAATGCCAAGTCAAGGAGATTTGACTGAAATATAGGTTAAAAAGTATTTTTGTGCTGTTGCCATTAATTAAGCCGAAAAGCTCTTTGCCACTTGCCACTTGCCATAAGATGGCCACACGTTCCACTTCATTTGGCCAGTTGAACATGTTGAGCTAATGAAAAAGCATTTGGCAAAAAATGTTTATCAATGAGTTGTTTTGTTTGCATTTGCGTTTGCGTTTCACATTTTGCATTTGACTGGCAAAACTGCTGACGAGAGGAAGGCTTCTCACTTCAGATGCATTTAGCCTTTGGCAGCTGACAGATTTATGGCACACAAACATTAATTACTCGTCCCCCTCATAGATGCTTGTTGGCGGTGATGGCTGCTGTGGTGGTTTTACCTGTTGGGCTGGCCGCAATGATGATGACGACGACGACGACGCTGCTAAAAGCGCATTAAATACGCATTATGCGAACTCTAACACGCCCCCACATAAAACTCTTCTCACAAGCAGCCACCCCTTTCGCCTCCCAGCTCTTCTCCTCTCTTTCTCACTCTTTTGGAGTCGTGTCGCGTCGTTGCTTTCAAATTAGCGCACAGCTCAATTAAATGCTCTTTCACTGGCGAAGTGCTGCTGCTGCTGCTGTTGACGAGTTGGAAAGGGGAAAGGGGAAAAAGGTTGATGGGGGAGGGAGGGTTGACTGCTCGTTGCTTGCCTGGATGCGCTTCGACGCGCATTTTATGCTTCGACACTCACACCCACACACCGCATATGCATATGCTGGTAGCACACACACACACACTCACACACAGTCTCATTTCATTTAGTTGATTCTAATTTAATAACGAGGTGACTAAATTCAGATGCAGGCAGCCAACAGCAACGATAACCGCAGCATAACATATTAATGTTAATGATAACGCTGATGTTGATGCTGATGTGCATTGAACGATGCCAGAGATGCAGCACATGCAGCGTTAGTGATGGAAAAGACAGCTAAAAAGCCAAAAGAAATTTTCTATTAGTATTCTACACCGATTAATTCAATGATATTTGTAGATAGACTATCGATATACATATCTACTATCGAATAAAGCTTATTAAAGTATTAAATTTTTTTAATATGCTGATTGAATTCAAGAGTCTGATGAGAACGACGACTAAAAAATGTTTGGGGAAGTTAAATACAATTAATACTTTACGAAAGTAGTTGAATGTGTAGTGGAACTTTGAAATCATATATTTCTTACTATCGATATACATATATACTATCGAAGTTCATTGAAACATTCTTACTATCAATATATCGATATATATCTACTATCGAATAAAGTTTATTAAAGTATTCGTTTTTGTATTATGCTGATTGAATTCAAGAGTGTGATGGGAATGAAAGCTTAACACTATTGGGAGAAGTGATCACAAGAAAGAAATATGCATTACTGATTCATTTTACTATCGTATACAATTGTCTTGTAAAACGTTAAGCTATTGTTTGCCTTCTATTAATCATTTCATTTATTTGAGCATTCTTTTTTTTTTATTAATTGTATTCAAGACTGATATCAAAAGGTAAAAAATGTTTGAGGAAATGAAATGTTTGTCAAAAACAACAATTAACACTTAACGGCAACAATAGATTGCGCAGCACAGGTTTTATTTTACTATCGATATATCTACTATCGAATTTAATTAGCTTGCATGTTCCTTTTTTTTGAAGCGATTACATGAAAAAGTGACGAGAAGGTAGCTAAAGTGTATTAGGGAATGTAAAAACAAGAACGTCATATAAATGACAGATGTTTCGATAGATTGTTTAGATTGTACATGCTCCTGTTGATATAACTAATATTAAATATTGCTTTGAGTAAATGCAATTATTCATTTACATGCATATGTATGTATATATTACAATTAAAACTAAAATTACGCAAACAAGAATAAATGCTCCTCTAAATAATCAATAGGAAGTATATCGATAGTAGATAAGTTTAGCCTAAGTTTAGTAACGCTGCTAGAACTCACAACTATTTGAGCATTCCTTTTGTTTTTATATTGACGGAATGTTATATATGTTTTTTAACCGTCGTTTTAAGTCTAACTGTGTAATCAATAGTAGGTATGTCGAAAGAAAGTGCTACGATTAAATATGTCGCAATAATAGTAATAGGTTTGAACTTTATCGATAGTAAGATAGAATGAACTATAATATATACTATATAGAACTATAACATTATTCATCTAATGAGTATAATCTATAATAGCTATATCGATAGGTGAAGGTAAAGTTAAAGAGTATAAATACTAATACTAAATAACTTTATCGATAGTAACATGCCTAAAACACCGTCGAGAGACAAATCAGAGTTAAGCCACCGCAAGATTCACACACAGTGCAACCACAAAGCAAACACACACATAGGCACACACATAGGCACACACATAGGCACACACAAGTGCACATATACACACGCACTCTCATTAATTGAGTGACCGCCTCTTTAATGGATTACTCGCAATGTCTTTAACTCGGGCTGCGTCCGCTTTCTCTCTCTCTCTCTCTATCTCTCTCTCTCTTTCCCCATGTGTTCTTTCACGCTCTTTGTGCGCTTCTCCTTCAGTGTCGCATTTGACATTGGCTTTAGCCCTGACCTTGGTGAGGCCTATATGACCACGCCCCCCTCCTCCCGCGTCATGCTTAAGCTGTTCTTTGTGTGTGTGCCTGACCGCGGTTGTGGTGCTTGCTTGGTCTTGCTCTTGCTCTTGAAATTGAAATGTCGGTGGTGGAGGTGGAGGTGGAGGAGTATGAGGATGGGGAATCGGTTTTGGTTTGCAACTAAATACGCTTACGTTGACGCTGATGCAAGTGTTTCGCATTGCATTTTAAGCTGTGCACTTAATGACCCAGTCGTTCGGTCAGATTAGTGCAACAGTGTCACATGCGGCAATGCCACAAACGACAAGCAACAAGCAATGGCAACAGCCACAGCAACAGCAACAGCAACGGTAGCTGTAGCAGCTGCTATAATCATACAACACGTCGTATACGTGACGTGTGAGGGCGCATAAATCAATATAACAGCTCATGACATGGCAAATGCTAGCAATTCCACTTGTGTTCCACCATCGACACACTTGCAACCAACCACCCAACCACCCACCATATGTGGCATGCCCCCGCCTATCACTTGCAACCTGGCAGAGCCGAGCAGCCAGCCGAGCATTGTTAACTCAATTTCGACACGGAAGCAATTTTCAAAGTGGCAGCAAAGCCAGCGCGACAAGTGGCAACTACTACCTCGGTAACCCTACTCTACTCCTCCCCGCCCGCCCTCGCCCTTGTCTCTACCACCCCCCTGATTTACCATCGACCCTCATCTGCCGGTTCAATTTCACTCTACACGACTTTGCTCGTTCTGCTGCGGTCTATTAAATGCTACCCGCACTCCACACACAACACAACAAAAAGAACAGAAAACCCCTCGTTTTGTCTGCTGTGGAAATCGTTCGGTTGCTATAACATATAATATATATACTATACGTTGTAGTCGCGGCTTGAGAAAGCAATTAGTGACAGATCAGTACGTGATTCGCCATTTAATCAGGGCAGCAGCTTAATAAACGAATAGTTGTAGCCATGCGGAACTATGAAAGTGGCGCACAAGATGCAATTATAATATGCACTGATTGCGCTTCGCATTCATTCATTGCATTTTTATTATTATTGGGCAGTATCAATATTTTCATTGTTGGTCGGCTTTAAGAGATTCTTTCAGCTATCTTAAGCTTCAATTAAAAAGTCAAATTTAAAACTATAACTTTAAGTGATTATATATAGATCTTTACTTATATAAGTGTCAGTTTAAGTGTAAATTTCATATAGAAAAGGAAGAACATATTTTAACGAAGTATTTGAGAAATAATAATTCATTTATAAAAGGCATATAAATTCTTTTAATTATCGTATATAGAGCTTCATTTATATTTCACTTTATGTTCCAGTTGAAATCAACCTGGTTTGTATGAATATTTTTCTTGATCAGCTCAAATAGCAATTGGCATTTTTTGTTTAACACTCGTTCAATTAACTAAATTGACATAAATTTAAAGTAGTGGTTCAGAAATTAATTATTTCTATGGCAGATATAGCATAAGCAAAGGTTTTGGTCTTTTTGCAGCAGGCCACAAATGTGAAATGAGAAACTAAACTTAGGAAAGGAAAAATCTAAAAGAGGTTGAAGATATTGTAAAGATCTTTTGTTTTCTTTTTACACATGTTTTCTTCACTTTAAGCACAATCTGTGAATAGTGGCATATTTTACTAGCTGGCTTCGCTCGCGTTGATTTTGGGTATATTATAATCGATTTTAATTAATGAAGTTACTTAATACTCATAATAAAAAAAAAAATTGAAAGTTGATGTATACATGATCGGATTTATTCCTTTGTTAAAATTTCTATTTTCTTAAACGTAAATGCAATTAATTGAAATTGATAATGTTAATTAATGTGACTGGCAGTTCGAATTACAAAATTCAAATTCCTTTTATCATGTTTTTGGTTTGCTACCGTTTAGACTGTAGATTGTTAACCAGTCAACAGTAAGGACAAATAATCTTATTTTACACATATATGTTAGATTTTCCTTACTTTAGCAAGTTAAACATTTCACTGCTTCAAACTACTCTTAACGAAGCCTTTTTTGAAATTTTAAATTTACCAAATGAATACAATAGAGTGCCAAATATACCAGATTGTCAGCCAAAGCAACTGAGACCTGTAGGAAGTTGGCGTTTTTGTCCTGCAAGCTGTGAATATCTGCTTGCATTTATAGATATAACATATTTCGCTGAGTTTCAGAAACTTTCGAGACTTCGTTAATAACTTCAATCATAATTCTTAATTCGCTTTATCTATCCAGTTTCTCATGTGCAGTTTAAGCACATGTGCATTCATTTCCAACCACTGTGCAGCTCTTTGACGTCGCTCTGTCTCTGCTGTGTAGTGCCTCCTCTCGTCTCTCGTCTCTCGCCTCTTACCACTCGCCCCTCGCTTTTCCCTTTTCGTACTCATTTCGTCGTGATGACAAATACTATTAGATGCCATTGATAGGTTACGAGATAATGTGTGTTCATGCCATATGCATAGCCGAGTGTGCGTGTGTTGTGCGTGTCTATCCAAGCGTGCTTCTCTCTGTCTGTGACTCTATGTGTGTGTGTGTGTGTGTGTGTTGTTTACTCTGTGTGTGTGTGTTTGCCATGCGATGCGATGCGATTCGATTTGATTTCCTGAGGTTTGTTTATGTGGCTTTTGATTGGTATGGAAATTGTGGCGATATGCTTAAAATTATTGCAATTACCGAGCGTGTGACTGTATTGGTATCTCTCACACACACAAACACACACGGACACAGAGAGAGAGAGAGTTATAGTAGAGGACATTAACATGCACATTAACCTTAACAACAGTTGCCATTTACGTTACGCTCGGGCGTTACGTTACGCAATCGATGGCTGCACCTTTTACGTAACGACGAAACTAAGAGAATAAGGCTTTCATAATCAGGCCATAAATGTGAGCCAATTGTGAGAGAGTGGTGGGAGCGAGGGGGGCGCAGACTGGGGGGAGACTGTTGCTAATTGATTTCTGCACAATACACGAGAGCACACACACAACAAGGGAAAAAAGAAGAGAGAAAACGAGGGTTAAAGAAAAACAAGTTTTGCTTTGGCGCCGCAAGGTATGCAACGATTTTTGCAGCTGCCTTTCAGACAGCAGCAATTGATATGACAAACGGCAACGGCAGCGGCAACGGCAGCGGCAACGGCAGCGGCAACGGCAGCGGCAACGGCAGCAACGATGGTTGCAAGAACCACTCAAGTTTTTCTTTGCTTGCCACTTTTTGTTTTTTGTTTTCAGTGTTTTTTTTTTTGTCTGCACGAAAAACAAAGCGTAAATCACAAGAGGCGACAGCGAAAGCGAAAGTCGTCCGACTGTCGCCTGCGTTTGTTTTCCCGTTGTTGGTTTTGGTTATCTGCAGAGGCAGACGCAGAAAGCGAAAGTCAGTGTGCGAAGGAGTTGAGGTTGGATTATGCGACTTTTCGAACTATGAGAGTTGGCGTCGGGCGCTGTGCAAAGTGTGCTAATGAAATGCGCGTTGCAGTTGCAGTGTGTGTGTTGCATGCAAGTGGCCCCCAAATGAAATGTGAATACCTAAATCAAATGCAAAAATGGCTGCGGCCCAAGCAACAACAGCCACAACGACCACAATAACAACAACAGTAGCAGCAGCAGCAGCCGCAGCTGCAGCAGCAGCAACAGCAATAACAACAACCACAAAAACAACAGCAACAACAATAATTAAAGCAACAATTCAATGCCCCAAAAGGCGACTGCAGTGCTAAGTGACCAGCGGCGTCATTGGCTTTGTTGGTGTCCAGATCATCATCAGCAGCAGCAGCAGCATTAAGAGCAGCAAACATTTGTTGTGCCTGTAGTTTGAGCTGAGAGATGGCCGCCGTTGCCGGCCTTTATGGCCTCGGCGAGGATCGACAGCATCGAAAGAAACAGCAGCAACAGCAGCAGCATCAGAAGGAGCAGCTCGAGCAGAAGGAGGAGCAGAAGAAAATTGCCGAGCGCAAGTTGCAGCTTAGAGAGCAGCAACAACAGCGCAATTCACTCGATGGCTATGGGTATGCAAGCTATTAATCTTCTATACACATACATACTATATATACATATATTTTTACTTATGCAAATTATGGAATTTCATTCAAGAATTGCAAAACTTTCATTTGTCAAACGGAAATTCCTTTTGTGTGTCTGGCACTTTTATTCCCATGAAATTGTATCTTTATCCATTTTGGCTCTATATTTAGCAGCACGTTCTGCATTTGACTTGACTGCCACTCGTAATAATTTTAACCTAAGTAGTGTTGTAACTTATGAACTACAGCTACCGCATCTATGCTGTCTCTCTTTCTGTCTGTCTGTCTGTCCACCTATTTGACTTCGTAAAACTGTATGTAAACATTTTGTTTAGATGTTAAAGCTGCTTCAAGTTGGAAGCACATAACATAAATATTAAATAGCTGCATCACATAAAAAGATACAGCTGCACATGAATTAAGTAACAGATATGGAAGCAGATGCGGATACAGATACAGATACAGAGAAGTGTGTGTTGATATATATTTGAAAGTGCTGATGTGATTACAGATAAACCTAAATTTATCTTTAGCGAAAATAAAAATTACACAAATAAATATAGTAATATAACTAGGAATATAAATACGAATAGCGATGCTAATAAATACTGCTGCGATAAAGATAAAAGATAAATAAATACATAAAAGATACGGATAGTTAAAGGGTATATACAGATGTAGAAACATGTGTTGATATATTTCAAGGTAGTATAAGTATGAACTTTAAGAAATTAATATTCAGCAAAAATTACGAAATATACCAAAAGCCATGTTTGGTATAACGATATACTGCTGCATTGAAAATATACCATACCACCAAATATAAAATTAATATTCCAAAAAATACTGAAATATACCGATAGCTACATTTGATGGTATACTACTACATTGAAAATATACCATGTAGAACTAAATATGCCACCAAATACAAAATGAGTATTCCAAAAAATATTGAAATATACAGATAGCTATGTATATTTGGTATACTGACTCACTATTGTATTGAAAACAGACCATAGGGTACTAAAAATACTGACAAGTACAAAATGAAATATACCGCCAAATGTATTGTGTATTGAAAATATACCAAAGAGATCTAAATACACCTTGGAGTACTAAATATACCACGGACGGATACGTCGTGGGTGGGTGGTATTATAATTATACTAAGTGCAAACATAAACAGAACAAATAGAGATAGAAGAGAGACAAATAAAAGCTGCGACAAATAAAGATAAAGGAACAAACAAAGTACAATAAAGATGCGTATCGCGTTGCCAAGCGATTAATTGTTATAGATACAGCTATCGACAGAAATGCAGATGCAATTGAAGAGAACGATATAAATGCTGTAGATGAGATTGACAACAATGACACAAAGGCAGTTCATCTCTACAAATGCAGTGCATCTATAGTTACAGTCACAGTGTTGCAGTTGCAGTTGCAGTTGCAGCTGCAGCAGTTACAGATACAAGCATTATAGATACAGCTACAGCTGCAGATAGAGATACAGATACAGATACAGATACATTTATATGGTGCAATCGTAAATGCATTTATCTCGTGGCAAAGCCAAACACAACGATAACAACAAAAACGAGAGCAACAAAAACATTTCATTCCATTTTTTTTTTTAACTTTCGGTATTTTCTCTGACTGTTGTGTATATATAGTATATATACTATATTTTGCCACATGCCCCCGTGAGTGGCAAGTGCAACAACGACGGAGACAGCGACGCTGACAGCGCTGCCCCTTTTGGCGCCGAGTCGTCGAGTGCGCCTGAATCTATGCAATGTATTTTTCAAAGCCTCTACAAAAATTGTTCTACAACAGCATCAACTGTGAGTGTGAGTGTGTATGTATGGGTGTGTGCGCCTGTTGTGTGTATTTCTGTGTGTGTGTGTGTGTGTGTGTGTGTGTGTGTTTTTGTTGTGTGTGCACATTTCGAAGTTTCTTATTGGACTTTGGCTTGTGCTTAAACTCGTATTTTATAGAATGATATTTTGGCATTCAGCCAAGCAAAACCAAACTCGCTTTGTCCATCAATGTATGTGTGAGTGTGAGTGTGTGGAGTATGTGTGTGTGTGTGCTGAGAGTGACGCTGACTTTAATGCTCGTGTGCATTGAAAGTCTTTTGGTAATTACATTAAACATGCCCAAAACGCAGCAGCAATTTACACACTTCTCTCCTTTCTCTCCCCCTTTTCTTCATCTTCTTCTTCTTCGTTTTTTGTTGTGTTGTTGGCTGCTTTCATCAGAAATGCTTTGAGCTGCGGGTCTTCATGTGTGTATGTTTGTGTGTGTGTGTGTGTGTGACGTTACGTGCTGCTGCTGCTGCAACGGCAGTTGCCAAAAACTGCAACACAAACTCCTGTGGCCATAAAAAGCAAACACACACACATCAACATACATACTTTCACACACACACACACACACAGAGGCAAGCACAAGCGGCAAGAGAAGCCGCAAAAAACATGAGGCAGCGAGTGAGAGTGAGAGACAGAGAGAGAGAGAGAGAAAGCTGTAGAGAAGGGCTGAAAAAAAGGACTTTGCCTTTGGGCAACGGTTAAGCAGCGGCATATGTGCGATGCAGTTGTATGCGTGCATGTGCATGCATGTGTGTGTGGCGACTGCAGCATCAACATCACAGCAACGGCAGCGGCATCGTTGCCTCAAGGACATTTCCACTTGCATCTACTTCAATTTTGCTGCATTAGTGTCAGTGCCGGAGTTGCTGCCTCAGTCGCAGTCGCAGTCGCAGTCGCTGCTGGGTGATGGGCGTATGGTGGGCGGCTTGTGTTTTCTATGGGCGTGGCAAACCAGCTGGCCATAATGGCGCGACAACGAGGCATCGCAAATTGCCAGGCACCAAGCAGGCTCGGGTCATGCACGTGTCACACACACACACACACTTACTTATTACACACACACACACACACACACTCCGCATATTCAGCACTCATTGAGTCATTTGAATGAGAACAAACAATTGTTAAAACTGCCTTAGGTTGAGTTGAGCCAATAAAAAGTGTGCAATTAGCTCAACCTGAATCAACAAAATGATGGATCAATTATCCAGCCATTAGGCTGCCAAAAAAAACTATTATTTTATTTCTAATGAAAGGAAATTTATAATGTGATGTGTTTAGAGGTGGGAAAAGAACAGTAAGAAAGAGTTGGAGAAAGCAAGTTAGAAGGCTGAAGTCGAGTGTGCTTGACTGTGGGATAGCAACTACCCTGTTTTAATAAAAGCAAACAGTCAAAAAATTCTAAAATATACCGATGGATATATTTGGTAAATCAATATTATATAAGCTACAAAATATACCAGATTATAGACTGAAGCAACTAAGACCCCACCTCTCCAAATATACTGAATGAATATACCAATAAATACTGAAATATGCAGATGGACATATTAGGTATATCAATATACTATTACATTTCATTAAAAGCTACAAAATAAACCAGATTATAGACCGAAGCAACTAAGACTCCACTCCTTAAAATATATCATATACCGAAAAAATACTAAAATATACCGATTACCACATTTGCAATTTCGACTTACTATTATAAACTACTAAATATACTAGATTATCAGCCGTAGAAACATAGACTCCAATGCAACAGCTGACTTTTATCACAGGAAATTATTATTAAATAACTTTTCCAACAACTTCTATCCTAATTGTGAAGTGGGTACAAAAATAATAATGTAGCATATGGAACATTAAATACGAATTGTATGAAAAGTGGTATTAATCGGAATTTTCGATTTACATATTTTACTCGTATTTGAAAAGGAATTCTTTAAACCAACAGTTGGAATTGAAGATAAACTTGAGATTGGATATGTATTTAATATTAAATGACAGTTGATTGCCAATTGGTCAGTCAGTAAACCCAAAGAAGTTAATATAGAAAGTTTGTGTTAGAGAATAGAGTAAGTTTCTGGTAATTGAGTTGTGTGAATTGGCTTTATTTCTTTGTATTTTAGAATTTTCGCCTTACATATTGTATTTGAAATGAATAAAGATGAAACAGTGATATGCTGTAAACATTGAATGGCAGTCAAGACATAGAATTTAGTATACTATGCATACAAATATGAAGAGCAGAAAGTAAGCGGTTGGTAATCGAGTTTTATAAGTGCATGTATCTTAGAGCTCATCTCGTCTACATAAAAGTGCCTAGGATGGAATAAAACAGATTGAGGAGTGTGCTAAGGAAAAGAAGATTTGTCTATATATGAAAGATAAGTGACACAATTGTTGGTAAAAAAATAAAGAAAATAAAATAATAATCTAAATAATATAGTATGATAACTGAAAATGTAAAATAAATATAACTAAAAATCAAAATACATTTCGCAATACTCCAAACAGATTGCATTATTAGTTTATTTGAATTCCGATTGAGTTATTTAAATAACTAAGACTAAGAGTTGCTAATAAGACACAGAAACAAGCAGGAATCAATTTAAATTGACTTTTGTTTCATTTTGCAATTTGCTCGTTAAACATTTTCAAGAAATCCATAGAAATGCAATACACACATTTTGTGTTATATACCTTTTTGCTCAAGCAAATCCAAGACGGGAATGCAATTAAATTTGTTTACGCATTTGATTCACTGGCGGAAGCAAATGATTCGCATTCAAGGCGATACGAATTCAATTGTTGTTAATCCTGAAGTCGAGCTTAATTTCTATAAAATTGATCACAGCAGCAATGCAAAATAATTGAAATTGCTTTGAATTTTCTTTACTAAATATTGAGCTTAATTTAAATTGCATGAAAAAGTTAGTAGATTTAATTTCTTGGTTTTAATTGTAACAATTGCAAAAGGTTGAAATGCAATTTTAATTTAAATGTTGCTTTCCTTGAAGTGATAGAAATTTTGCCAAATGCAATTAGCAGCAAATTATGAGATATTCATTCAATGTGGCAATGAGCAAAGCAGCTCATGGCAACTATAATAAAAATAATAATAATAATAATGTTTTAGGCAGTGTTTTTTCTGGCAGCCAAAAAGCATATCAAATGGCAGTGCCAACTGCAAAATGCAGCTGTCAATGAAGCGGCACTTGCTGCAATTTCAATCGAAGTTAGGAGTCGGAGAGAAAAGAAAAAGCAGACTAGCTGACGACTGAGGATGATGCTGAAGCTGTTTGCAGTCAGCTCGACGCCAGCGTCTGCAGATTTCCCAGTCCAGTTGCAGACTGGATGGTTGGATGGATGGATAGATGGATGGATGGATGGATGCTTGCTTGGCGCGTCTGTAGCCGGCGGTGCGATGCAAATTAACAACAGATGACACACATTTAAATGCAGGTGCAAGGTGGAAGGAAAGAAGGGAAGGGAAAATAGACTTGGAGGCAAACACGCAATTGCAGACGGGACGCAGCCAAATTGAGGTTATGTGCCTGGCCGCACAGACAACACGTTGTACGTTGCACGTTGCACGTGTGTGTGTGTGTGTGTGTGTGTGTGTGTGTGTGTGTGGAGTTGAGAGTGGAAAGTGGAAAGGAGTGGATTGGAGTGGACTGCAACATCATCCATCAGGCAGCATCTAGAGCGAGCGCAGAGCTAAATCAGTTGGTAATTGCATTGAAAGAAATCTGGCACAAGACCTTTCTTCGCTTCGCTTTGCTTTGCCTACTTCAATCTCCCCTCTCCTCTTTCTCTCTCTCTCTCCCATTTGCTTTCTCTTTACCCGCCAGTTTTATTCCAGTTGTGCCAAGCATCAATCATATTAAGTAGTCGCAACTTTTCGGCAACTTCGCGATGTGCTTCAGCGAAACCATATGCGAAACTTGCAGCCACTTGCACATGCCGCATGCAAAATGGGATGTGTGTGTGTGTGGCAACATGGAGACTGCGGCTGCTGCAGCACACACAAATCGAAGGCCAAGTTTAGCGTGGAGCGAAAGTGAGACAGGATATGAAATGTATACGAAGAAGAAGAAACTGTGCAAGATACTACACCGACTGACGGCGGGAAGTGACAAGCAATTTAAAAGGCAAAAGATGCAAACGCCAAACGTAATACCCAAGAGTCAGCGAAGCAAAGGGAACGCCTGTCGGGAAGTGGAAGAGAGAGATAGAGTGAGAGAGAGAGAGAGGGAGAGAAGTAAAGGAAGCCAGACAGCATGCCTTTGCCTTCAATACAGTTGTGCTTCATAGTTCATTTTGGTGAAGTAGTTCAGCAGTTCAATTGAACGAACTGTTATTTGCTATTGTTGAGCTAGTTCGATTGAATTTGAATTTGAACTGAACTAACTATTATTTTCCATTGTTTAGGTCGTTCATTCATTTAGTTCGATCAAGAAGTTCCGTAGTTCCATTTAAACTGAATAAACTACTCCATCTATTTGAGGAAGTAATTCAGTAGTACCATTTGTAGTTCAATTCAATCTGAACGAACTATTCTTTTCTATTGTTTAGCTTGCTCATTCCTGTAATTCGAGAAAGAAGTTCAGTAGTTACATTTGAAACTAATAGACTTCTCTATCCTATAATTCCTTTATTTCGTTCATTCGTTTGAGGAAGGAGTTCAATAGTGCAAATTTAAATGGAACGAACAATTCGTTTCAATAGTTCATTTATGTAGTTCGTTGATTCGTTAAGTTCTAAGAGTTCATTTTGGTGAAGTATTTCAAAAGTTCAACTAAACGAACTATTCTTCTTCAATTGTTCAGTTAGATTGTTCATTCGATGAGTTCATCTTAGTATGAAAGTTCAGTATTTCAATTCAAGTTGATGAAACTAATCCTTCCTACATTTTATGTAATTCATTCACACACTTAGTTCGATGAGTTTCATTCGAGTCTAACAGAACTTTTCAGTTTCGTTCAAATCTGGTTAGTTCTTTTCAAAACTAATTGAATTCTTACATCTTCTCGTAAACGCTTTATTGCATCTATTAGGGAATCATAATGGTATATAAATTTTCCAGTATCGGCATTTAGTTGCGATCGAATAAAAATATAAAAAAGCTACTTGAGAAATAAATTAATATAACAAGCAAGTACTCGACTGTGAAATACCCGCTACCCATTCTAAATAAAAGAAATATATTTTGCGGTATTTTTCTCAAACTATACACAATATACTGCGAAATACTGAAAATATAGTAAATGGTATAATTGGTATATCGATTCATAATATACCATAGACGTCACAATATACCAGATTGTCAACCAAAGCAACTAAGACCCCTAGTAAGTAGGCGCCTATACAAAACTATTTCTTTAATAACATCCACAATTTTTATCTGATGTCAACTAAATTTCAAAAATCAGGTATCATAACTACTATAGTAATTATTGTATATACCAAAACTCACAACTCTAGCTTCAACGCTTGTTATTCGATTTTTTTAATTTGCGGATGCGGAAGTGGGCGTGGCAAAAATGTGAAATAAACTTGATCTGCGTGCAAACATAACAAATGCTGTCGGAAACAAATTATAGCTCTATCTCTTATAGTCTCTGAGATCCAGTGTTTTATACGGACGGACGGACAGACGGACAGACGGATATGGCTAGATCGTCTCGGCTGTTGACGCTGATCAAGAATATATATATACATTATAGGGTCGGAGATGCCTCCTTCTTCCTGTTACATACATTTCCTGCCGGCACAAAGTTATAATACCCTTCTACCCTATGGGTAGCGGGTATAAAAACGGTTGCAGCTGCAGGCTCCTACTTGCTTTGATATAAAATCTGGTGTATTTCTTACTCTAAGGAATATTTTTTGGATGTATATTGGTATACCAACAATAGACTTCGGTATATTTTACTATTTTTTGCGATTATTGTTGGTATATTTGTAGAATATAGCTTTATTGATTGACTTGACTGTAGCTTTCTTACTTGTTTTTGAATGCAGTAATATATCATTATACCAAATATACTTAATATACTTTAATATTTTAAAGAATTATTAAAAATATTCATAAAATTGGATTATCTCACAGTCAAGTATACTCGACAGTAGAATTCTTACTCATTTTGCTTTTGAAAAATGTTTACTGGTATACAAATTTAATTATAGTGATTTTGAATTTAAATTTTAAACTTAATTGAAATCCGAATGGGACTCAAAGTAACTAAAATAATTAACGATTTAATTGAATGACAAACTGGACTCAAATATGTTGAGCTTAATGAACCATCTTTTCAGTGAACTAGTTTGTTCGAATAGTTTAAGTGAACTAGTTCGGAACGATGCGTCACAACTCTGCCTGCCATATGCATATCTAGCTGCCACGCTGCATCCTGCATGCTGCAGACTCTCTGGTTACTCTGGCTGCTGGCTGCTGGCTGCTGGCTGTTGGGAGCTTGTTGGTGGCTAGCTGGTCGGTCGCTGTGGCGCCAATTGTGCTGTGCCTGCCACACTCTGCAACTCGAAGGAATTGCCATAAATTGTGCACGTTGTTTTGCGGCGCTGCACACAATTTTTTGGCGTTTGCTTCGCTGTCCTTTTACTCTCTCCCGCTACACAAACACATGCACATACATACATACATACATACATACATACATATATATGTATATCTTGATTTTATTTTTTCGACTTTTATAATATTTTCATTTTCATTTCTCCCCCTTTCCTCAGGTTGCTTTTTTTGCATTTTTATTGCCAGTTCTTTTGCTTTTGGCTGCCTTTGGGCGCCTGCATACTTTATGCAGCTCTCAGTTGTCAGAATACACTTGCTCTTGCCTCCTTTACTCTCGCCCCTGTTCAACCACAGTCACAGCCTGAATGTCGGCCAAGCTAGCATAAAAGAGAGAGAGAGGGGGAGCGGGTGTAAGTTTAGCGGCTGCTTTTAATTTATTTTTACCATTCATTGACTTGACTTTGTCGTAATTAAACTTGCACCAGTGTCAGGATATTTTAAATGCTTTCACTGCTAATTGCCCGACATGACAGCAGCGCCATCAGCAGCTGCAGTCACAGCTGCCACCGCTGCCACCGCTGCCGCTGCCACTTGCCCCTTGACTTGCCCCCCTTGGTCTTGCCCCTTCTTACTGTCAGGTTACGACCTGCTCCACTTAGATTTTACAAGCCATATCCCTTGGTGTCGTGTCAGGCTATAAATTTGCAGCTTAACCGCCAGCACCTTGCCCCCAAATGTATGCAACGTACTCGTATCGCCTGCAACACTTGCAACGCGTCACAGTTGCGTCTTTGGGATTCGAAATTCGTATTTCGTATTTCGTATTTTTGGAATTGATTTTTAAAGGCAAACCCAAACGCAAATGCAAATGCAAATCGCATCACATTGCACTTTGCCTTTGCTGTTGCCTTTGCGTTTGCGTTTAACGAGCAGCAGCAGCAGCTGAAACCATATTTCCATTTTGCATTTTGTGGCTGCATCCTAAAAATTCGAGTTATAACGAGGCGGTCAAGCAATAAACTTTCAACTAATTGATGCATGCAACAACATAACATATTTGCAATGATATGCACTTTCACATTTCTATTCACATATTATTTGGATTTGCTTAGTGTCTGAGTGTTGAGTGTTGAGTGTTGAGTAATTGGCTTTCAAAGAAAATGGATGAATTGCCAAAATTCCTCAAATATTTGTGTCTTAATTATGTTGCGCTTCGTTTGCAATTGCAGTTAGTCAACATTATTTGCCATAGTAGGTAAATATCTGAATGCCAATAAATGCACTCAGTTAGCTGTGAATTCCTTAACTTGTTTTTGGCTTTCATCAAACTTGCCAGCATATCAGTTACATTGCAACGAACGAGCTTGCTATCGATAACAGGCAATTGAATTTATTAACATGTTACGACTTGGCATAGTTTTCACTTCAAAAGTTATGCACACAAATCCAACAAGGTTGAGAAGATTTCACAGAAAGTTGCAGCTATTAAGATAACGATGCAATAACTATGAAACCCGATTGAAGTTTTAGTAAATGATATAAATTTGTTAAACAATTTCAATTGATTGCTGATAATACTTGTTCGCAGTTTATAATTATGCGTTTGTGAAAGGGTTTTAAACTTCAATTATTCCCAATACTTATTCTGGACTTCACGATGAACACTTAAAGACATTAGAAACAAATCTACAGAAATTGAGTTATTTTGTAAAACGGCTGAAAAGTTAAAGCATTATAAATATGCATTTCAATATATGTACATATGTACATTCCTTAGAATGTATATTAAATAGATTCGATTTAATTTTGCTTGAAGCTAAGATAGAACATAGAAGTCAATAATGCTCTTTATAAGATGTTTGTTCTGCCTGAAAGTTTAGTAAAATCAAATAATTTGATAATACTCAGGTCAACATAAAAAAAAAAACAAATCTAAATTGATATGAATTACAATACGTATTCTTTAAGATGTGTGTCAAAACAAAAGTAGGTTTGACTGTGAGACTCTGGAGGTATTCTTCTTAAAACATACCAAAACCAATATACCGGAAAAACCCTAAAAATGTTTGAGTATTTTTCGGTAGATTCATTCAGTATATTTTCGTTTTTATTGACAATGTGGAATATCAAGTATTTGTATGGTATATTTTTAATTTAAAATACTATTAAATACCAATATACCAAATATATAAAATATTAAGATACTTCTAATTTTATATGCCAAAAATTGACTATATTTTTGATGTTATTGATAATATGGTATATTAGGTACTTTGTATGGTACATTTCAATTCTACTAAATTAAAAAAGATATTATACAAAATACTTAATATATCAGATTGTCAATAAAACGAAAATATAGCAAATAAATATACCGAAATAATACTCAAACATTCCGGAAATTAAATATGAATTACGATAATCAGATTCTTTCAAATGTGCATCAAATTGAGAGCATAGAAATCTACAATAATCAGCTTAATTCACATTTTCTTTAGGTTGACTGTCCTATTCTTGAGTTTATAAATTGATGGGTTTAGGCTACGCTTGGAAATGAACCAAGTGCCAGAGCCGGCGGCCGCTGAGTCAACGACCCATTAAACATCAAACACATAATAACAGGATGAAGCAAAGCTTTGCAGGATTTGAAAAAAGAGGCGCGCTTCCATCTGTGAGTGAGCATTTCCGGCTGCAGCTGCAAGTGGCGCCCTCTGTGCGTGGCAAGGTGGCAGTTTTGCCACAGCAGCTTGGCAACAGCTTTGCATTGAAGCTGCGCACAGCTTCCGGCTTTCCGGTTTCGTTTTCGATTTCGTTTTCGATTTCGTTTTCGATATCGTTTTCGATTTGCCACAAAGTTCTCGTGTTCCAGCGAAAGCTCCTAGCGATGACAATTGTGTGACAGTGTTTCAGCAATTTCCATTGCATTCCTCCAATGACAGTTGCAAGGATTTGGTTCCTCTCGATACGCGGAGCGTGCGCGCCATGCAATAATAATAACACACAGAGATGCGATGTGTACGAGTAGTGTGTAGGAATGCCGGCAATGGAACACACGCACACACAGAACACGTGCCGATGCGACGGCGTCTGCGTCGGCAATGGCAACGCTCTCCCGCTGAGTGGCAACGCAACGCAACGCAACGCAACACAACTCCCAAAAAACGGTGGCCCCTTTAAAAAGCTTTTTTCATTGAGAAAAGCGCCAAAGCGCGTCTCTAGGTGGGAAAAGCTTGAAGCTGGAAAACAGGCTGCGCCAGCTGACTGGCGAATAACTTCCAGTTGTGTCGCGACTCAGCTGTCGGTCTCTGTGCTCAGTGCTCTGTGCTCAGTGCTCTGTGCTCTGTGCAGCATCAACAGCACAACAGCAGTGACAGTGACATCGGAACGTTGTGGCAAATGGAACGGGCAAAGGCAAAGGTACGCAGTCGATTGATGTTTAGTTGCGCGCCGCCAGCAGCCGACAACAGATGCCGAGAGTCGACGACGACGACGACATTGAGACGACGAGAACCAAAGACGCGAATGCGAATGTGAATGTGAAGCAGACGAAACTGAGAACTGTAAACTGTGAACTGTGAACTGTGAACTGCGAGCTGTAATAGTAACAGTAACAGTCAAAAAGTAACAGCAACAGAAATCGGGTTCGAGTCTTTGAGAACCGCAATCGGAATACAACAAACACACAGCAAAGCGAGAAGAGAAGTGAGCACAAAAAAGAAGAAGCAAAGGCAAAATCAAAAAGAAAAATGAAAAAAGTGCGTCGTCGTCGTGTGTGTTTCAGTTCCGTTTCGTAACGTCAAACGGCTGCCATTTCGTTGCGTTGCGTGCGAATAACAAAAAGAGCGAAAGCAAAGCAAACACAAAGCCAAACTGCCGCGGGCAACAAAAGCAGCAGCAGCAGCAGCAGCAGCTACTGCACGACGAATAAAAAAAAGAAATAAACGCGTGAAAAAACAAGAAGAGCAAAATACAAAAAACAACAAAAAAAAAAACATTTTGTAAAATTACTACAGGCACTAAACTAATTTTTTTGAATTCAATTGAAATTATTCGCAATTCAATTGGCAACGCGGAAAGTGTGCGGAACGAAAGAAAAAAAAAACAAGTGTGAAAGACAATTAAATTCGTGTCGCTCCTTTATTTATTTTTTTTTTCTTGTTGTTCATCATTTTTTTTGCGTGTTGTTGGCTGTGTTGTTGTGTGTACTATTTTGTTGGCGATAAAAAAGCAAATATAATTGCCACAAAAAATAATATGTATATGCATTAAAGTGTAAGCTGCAAACAAGTGCGAAAATCGGAAAAGATACGAAATCGGAAAAAGCTGAAATATGTTTTGTTGCAAAGTGCATGGATTTTAGTAGCTAAAGATCAGATCGAAATGTCTTTTTAACCTTGACATAATACAATGCAACACACACACACACACACACACACAAATGTGTTGCAAGGAAAACTAAATAAATAAAAGTGTCGCTGTTATTGTGGTTGTTGTTGTTGTTGTTGTGGCGTGCAACGTTCTCAATGAATTGTGGCATGCCAAACATTTCAATAATCAAACGAATCGTCAATGCATTTTATTTATAAGCAACAACATACGAAAAAAAAAAACAAGTGGTCGAATGGTCAAATGAACTGAAGAGAAAGGGGAGGATAACTGGGGACTGTGCTATGAATAGCAAGCACTTCAACATAATATAACATATTGTTAACCACTCACACACACACACATACATACGTACATACACACACGCAGAGTGTGTGACCCAACCAATGGCCAAACAGCTGAGCCACAGGCAACGTCTTCATTTTCTGCGCCTTCGTCTTCTTCTTCTCCATCTTCTTCTTCAGGTGCTGCTGCTTCTTCTTCTCCTTCATTTTAATTTTGCGCTTGTTGTGTTGTTGTTCTTGTTGTTGTTGTTGCTGTTGTTGCTGTTGAGGCTGCTACTGTTTCTTCTTCAAGCACACCTGCGCGACAACAGCAACAACAACATCAGCAGCAACAACAACCGCTTATGCCTGTACAATAATAACAACGCCAACGGCGGCCATAAGCAACGTTTTCGAGCATATCCTTCTTAAGGACGTTCCAAAGGCAATTTGCTGGCTGCTGCAGCCATCGCCATCGCCATCGCTGCGGTGTCTCTGTGTGTTTCTACCTACGTGCGAATATCTCTATGTGTGTGTCGGTGTGTGTCGATGTGTGTGTGTGTCTCTTGTTCTCATGCTGTCGCTCTCTCTTTCTTTCTCTCTCTCTCTCTCTCTCTCTCTCTCTCTCGCTATGCTTCTCCCAGTCTCTCTCGTTCTCGCTCTGTCGCGCTTGCTTTTGCTTTTCCCTTCACACTCACAACAAGATGAAAACGAAATGCACGACCAAAAAAAAAAAAAGAAATAGCAAAAGAAAAAGTAAAAGCAACAAAAAAGCACAAGAAAACAAGCAAAGCAAAGTAACAAAAACGAAAACGAAAAGAAACCCCAAATTCGTGAAAATCGCTGAAATCGAAAACCGCTTAAAAAGTTCGCGTCAATCTAATAATATCAAATCTTATTAAAATCAGATAGCAGGACGTAAAGATAACACACACACACACACACACACACACGCACAAACACACACATACAGGCACGAATGCTGTGATTGATTTGTTTGAATGCTTATCGCGAATTCATGTCAAATAACAAACATATAACACACTTATCTGCGCTTTGGCTTGTGCATTGAAGTCCTTTATGGGTCTTATGCCAGAGTTTAACGGCGCATAAGCTAGATGAAAGTGGGAAGTGGAAAGTGGGAAGTGGAAAGCGAAATGGGAAACGGGAAGCGGTAAAAAGTTTAGCCAAACACCAAAGTACGAAAATTATAAAGCCCAAAGTGAGAGAAGAAGTTGCGTATATTAAAAAATATGTGTGAGATGAAGAGTTAGCAGAATTATTATGAAGCTAAGAAACTATTCAAAAGACAAGACAATAACCAATTGAGGAAGCTTTATATAAAAAACAAAGCTCAGATGTAAACAGAGATTATTAATGGCAAAGAAGAGTCCGATTTGGGAGCAAGAAATTAAGATGCAAACAAGGATTAGTTGCTAAAAAGGAGTAAGACACGAAAGTATAGAAAAATGAGAGAAACAATCAAAGTTAAAACTGATGAATAGATGTACGATGTATAGAAAATGTAGCAGTTGTTGAAGCGATGATGAATGCAGAATGTAATACAAACTCAGCGAATCGAGATTATGAGATTATGAGATATTCGCTATTCATTTTAAAATAAACAGTGCGGTATTTTTTTCAAAGTATATCAAATTAATATAATATAGAAATACTTAAGTATGCCATATGATACATTTGGTATATCGATATACTGAATAAAACAGTGTGGCATTATTTTTTAAATATACCCAACTAATATACTTCAAAATAAAAAAATATACCGAACTATATAATATAAAATGGTCCAGTATTATTTTCAAAATATTTTTAAATGATTATATTGAATAATATGCTGAGAATATATCAAATACTATTTTAGGTATATAGATATACCATTACATTCAGAATATACCATTTTTAATAAACAAAATATTAAAGGGCGGTATTGTATATAATATATACCAAGTGTTATACCATTTTTAGTAAAAGCAAAGCAGTGCTTTATTCTTTTTAAAACATGTACAAAAATATACTGAATGATGTATTTTGTATATAGATATACCATAGCGTACCAAATTTGCCAGATTATCAGCTAAAGCAACTAAGATCCTTTTATGGGTAGAGAGTTTAGAGAGATTTATATATTTCCCATCAATCACTCCGTTCATTTCGTTCTCTGTAACTTGATATTTTTCTGCAATCAATCGTTTAGTTGCCTGTCATTGCAACTGATGTAAGTTTAAATAGATCTATTGATATTTTGGCAATCTGAAAACTTGGCATTCGCCTTGTGCATTGATTGCAAGCTTTCATGCCAAGTAATAAGCTGCTGCTGCTGCTGCTGCAGATTTTTCTCGTAGCTTCTCGCTTTCAACTTTAAACCTTGTCGCTGGACGTTTGACGCTGCAGCTGCAGCTGCAGCTGCGTTGCAATTAAAGGCAAACACAGAGATGCCATTTTCTAGCTTCGATTTGCCATTCAATTAAATGTCGCAATGAAAGGTGAAAAATATGTGGAACTATTGACCTTTGAGCAATGCCAAACACTCACTCACAGCTCGAGCTCAAATTGATGGATGACATTATGCGATATTTGCTGCTCTCGCGCGAATGTGTTAACGTCAAACTGTTGCACTAAACACACACGGTTAGGGAACATCCACTACCACACACACACACACACACACAGCCCCTAAACTAATCGAAATTGATTAAGAGCAGAATGCAGTAAGTGAATCAATCAATTTACTGCAGCATTAGATAGTCAACGTGCTGCACTCTACTCATCAGAGACGTCTCCACCTGCCACCTCAGTTGATTGTGGCGAACCAATTTAGTTTCTAGAATATTTATAACGACTTCCAATTGCAATATGAACGCCAACACCCCAGCAGAACTGACTTGCGATTCATCAGTAACTTTCGACGAGTTGTATGTATATTTTTAGTTTATTTTTTATTTGTTTCATTTTATTTTTGTTGTGAATAACACATTGTTTTTTTCTTTTTTTCTATTTTCTTCGTTTCTTTCTGTTTCTTTCTAATGTTGAATTCTTTAATTGGAATTTTAAATTCAAAACCCTTCAAAATATTATACATCAAATATTTTATAGTTAGTTTTCTTTAAGCATTTATGTACGTATACTTTTCTAATTATTTCTACTCTCTTTAACTTCGATCGTTTAAACTTAATTCATTTAAAAATTTGGATCAACATTCTCGAATAGTTTTAAATAAGTCAGAGAACTACTTAGTGAGCATTGTCAAAGATATTCGTCGGCACTCAATCGCATTGCTCAACACGAGCAAAAGACGAAGTGATTCTCTTGTTCATAGCGATGACAGCTGATTGCTTCTTGTTCCTCGACCAAACTCCGGCTTGTTACGTATACGTTATGCGGAATTCATACATGTGCGTTATATCGCGTATACGCAACTTACGTATTTTTTTTAATACGCAATTGTAAGTTTAAGTTGCGTATACGTATACGTAATACGACGATCACATTATGTTACGTATACGCAAACGAATACGTAATTTGAGTGGACCTAATATAACATATGCACATGTAATGAGCATAGAAACAATATTACGTATACGTAAATTGAGTATACTCAATATAACGTATACGTAATAATCGCGAATACGTAATATAATGAATGTCCAAATTACGTATACGTTAAAATCACTTTAATGCTATATTACTTATGTTGGGGAAAGTATTACGTATACGTACATACACGCATAAATCACTCATACGACCATTTTAGCAACTATTCAATATTACGTATACGCAAAATTATGGCGAAAATATTGAGTTTTCGCTAGTTTCTTGGGATAAATTTACTTTTATAATTGCCTATTATTACCTTTGCACTTAAGTTTGCACCTGTTGGTCGTATACGTGATATTTGATTTACAAATTATGTTTTTTTCTAAAATTATGTCATTATTTATTTACAGATATGTGTTAGTATGTACATATAATTTGGTTTGCTATTTGCATAATTAAATTTTTTCTTTTTGTATTATTTAATTCCAAAGAGTGAAATTAGGATGTGAGAAATGCAAAGGAATTGCAATGTTTTTCAAAAGTATATAGTCTACTATGAGGTCGCCCCATTAAAGATGAAATACTTGAATACCATTAGATGAATTATTGCTGCTTTCGTAGTCGCGTAAATTTATGATTCTTTTCCGTTGTTCTCTCTTTATGACATTGCATGTGGCACATTTTTGCCACCATCTCTCGCTTTAAGCTGAGCAGAGTGTTTTTTGCCTTAAATGCTGCAGCAAGAATCGCAATGTTAAACCGAAGATAGAAGAACTTGATTAGTATAATGCTGGCAACTGTCTGTTCAGCTGTCGTTTTATCTCAATTTATGAGAAGATTTATATTTATATTCATTTTATTCAGATACATTCATTCAGTCATTCATTCATTCGCTTCGTTTTTTTTGCATTTTTTTTGGTTTTTATGCGAGTTATTCCTTTCAGAATGCGAAATTCCAGTGCGAATTTCATTTAAGGCGGCATTTGCTTATATCTCTTCTACACAGTATCCATATGTACTATATGTGTTAGTGTGTGTGTGTGTGTGTGTGTGTGTGTGTGTAGAATCTGACACTGTTGTAAAGGACGAGCAACTCGCTGCTGGCATAGGCCATAAAAACGCGTGACAGGACAAAAAGCAACTGAGAGGCGTTAGACTCTGGGTGGATTTCACTTCGCTAGGTGGTTGCTTTCATTCAGCCCCTCTTCGAGTCTGTGTGGCGAGAGGCGAGAGGCGAGGCGCGAGCAAGGTGTTGAAGTAGACAAAGTATTTGCTACTGCTGTTGCTGCTGCTACCAAAAAGGAAGCGAAATTCCGAATGCAGAAATGGAGACAAAGTAGAGAATGGTTCCCCAATGGGAGACCGAGACACAAAGCAGCAGCCAGCAAGGGAGGCGAGCCAGAAGCAGCAAAAGCAGAAGCAGCAGCAGTTGCAGCAGCTGTAACAACAGCAATGTGTTAGCAGAAAACTGCGGCAAAAGCTACAAAAAAAAAAAATATACATATAAAGGAAAAAAATAAATGAAAACGAAAATGAAAATGAAACGAAACGAGACGAGATGAAACGTAACACAAAAACAGGCAGCTGCTAAATGCTGGCAGTTTAAAAGAATCACGTTGCTGCTGCTGTTGTTGTTGTTGTTGCTTTAAGATGCCACACTTTCGCATTTAACTGTACATACAGCAGCGAAGCAGCGTGCGAATAGCAATGGACGCCAATAAACGTTGGCACAAAAGCCAATGCCAGTGTGAAACGGTAAACGCACACGCACTCACGCATACACACACGCACACACACACACACGCACTCACGCACACAGGGCGCGACTTTTGGGCCATGTGCGTTGTCGTGTCCTTTCGTGTCGCTTCGCTGCTGCTGCGACTCTCTCTCTCTCTCTCTGTGTGTGCTGTGTGTGCTGCATAAATCCGCCAACAAGTTTCCCATTGTGCATGGCCAGCCACTGCCACCTGCCACTCCCACAGCGCTGCCGCTGCCGCAGTCGACGTCAACGTCAACGTCGCCGCCTACTCAGCAGCCTTTTTGCCGTCGCTTTGTTGTGGCTGTTGTTTAGCTTACGCTTTACGCTCTCGCTCACTCTCTCTCTTTCATTCTTTCTTTCGCCCTCTTCACTCACGCAGTACACACTCACTTACACCCACACACACACACACACACCTAGATGTGTGTGCGTGTCTCTTACAACGGCAGTTAAGCGCTTACACGCTTCAATTTCTCGCTACCAACTTTGGCCACAATTTTCGTTCGTCTCGTCTCGATTTTCGTTTCATTTCGTTTCGCCTCTCGTTTGTTATCGCTGCGTTGCCATTGCCAGCGTTTTCGCTGCTGCTGCTGCTGCTGCTACGCCTTGCTGCCTTTGCTCTTCCTCTTCTTCTCATAGCCCTTACAGGCTGCGTTTAAGCTCGTGTCTCGCTTTCGCTTCGTCGTCGACGTCGACGTCGTCATCGTCGCGTCGTGTCCTGTTCGTTCGCTCGTTCGTGTGCTTGGCCCAACAATACAACACACGCTGCTTCTGCTTCTTCTTCTTCTTCTTCTTCTTCTACTACCACCTCTTCTACTGCTGCTGCTGCTTCTTCTTCTGCTTCGTAATTTTCTACTTCTGCTGCTTCTAGTTTTCTACTTTACTGTGTGGCGCACTTGGCATTTTTTTTCATTGTCGTTGTTGTTGTTGTTGTTTTTGCCCCTGCTTCTTCTTCGTCTTCGTGCGTGCGTGTTCCATTACATTTCATTCCATTTCGCCTGCTTTATTTTGTTGTGCTTGCTGTTGTTGTTGCAATTGTAATTGTGTTATTTTTATTGTGAACAGCTTCCAGCTGAAATCCCATTTTAAAGCTCAGCAATTACAGCGCAAGCAGCAAGCAGCAGACATATAAATAAAATGTTATAATTAAATATCTGCACATAAAAAATAAATAGCAAGCGCTTCCTCCGTCCGTCTGTCCGTCCGTCTGTCCCTCTGGTTGCCTTTCATTTCACGCAAATAAAATAAATATATATGAAAATAACATTTTATGCGGATATTTATAACAAGGCAAAGCTGTCGGTCTCACTCTCTGTGTGTGTGTGTGTGTGTCCTTACCTGTGCGCTAGCTTTCTGTCTCTGTCTCGCTTTCTCTTTTTTTGACTGCCTGCACTATCTCTGTCTAACTCTGTGTATGTGTGTGTGTGGCAGCAGCAAAAGGTTCAAGGTTGTTCAGTTCAGTGCATGAAATGGAGCAACGGCAAAGCGCCAACAACAACAACAACAAGACAAAGATGAACATGTAAAGCGCGCCAAAAAAAAAAAAAACAGCAACACTGTAACAACAACATTTCTTTGCCTCTTGGAAGAGAGAAAAAGAGAGTGAGAAAAAAATAGAAAGTAGCAGCAGTTAAGCAACTTCAAATCAATTGCAATAATTAAACGGCAAATCAGGCACACCGAAAGAGAGAGCGAGAGAGAGAGAGAGAGAGCGAGAGCGCGCGCAAGTGCGTCTGTGTGTGTGAGCGTGTGTATGTGTGGGGCAAAAAGGACACAGCACGAAGTCTCTGAAAATCAATAGGCAAAGAACATGTGTAGAGGTCTTCTCGCTTGCACAACAACAGCCAACAACAGCAGCAGCGAATTCATTGCGCCTATTTTAACAGCAACAACTTCAAAACAACAACAATTGCAAGAGCATATGTGTGTGTGTGTGTGTGTGTGTGTGTGAGCTGCGCCTAAAAGCGGAAATTAACATTTTCACTTGCTGTTTCCGGTTGCCAGAACACAACACAGCAGAGTAGAGCTGAATAAAACGCGACAAGACAAGACACGACACGACAGGACAGGACTCGACACGAATGAACACGAATCGCATCGAATTGCCGACCTCGTCAAATTGGCCCTTTTATTGCGACCTCTATACATATACGCGCGCGCGTCTGTGTTTGTGTGTGTGTGTTTGTGTGTGTGTGTGTGTGTGTGTGTGTGTGAATTGTATTGTGCTCATTATAACCAAAAATTCCACGCTCAATAATCGAAAATCTGTTAATTACAAAATCAATGAAAACAGCAGCAACAACAACAACAACAACAAATAAATAAGTAATGCAATCAAGTGACAGCAAAGCGAAAACAAAAAAAGAAAACAAACAACGTGTGATAAAAGTGCAACCAAACATATAAAAGAAACCGCAAACAACAACAACAACAACAAGAAAATGCGTCGCACAAGTCAGCAGAAACAGCGCCAAGAAAAGCAGCAGCAACAACAGCAACAACAACGCAAACAACAAATGCAACAACAGCAATAACAAAAATAAATCAACTTTACTAAGTCTACTGCAACTTTAAGCTTAAATAAATAAATAACAAAACGAAACGAAACGAAACGAAACGAAAAGTAAAAGGAATGAAAAGAAAACATAATTAAGAATCAAAGTCAAACTGAAACTCAACTTGAAGTCTGCACACACACACACACAACTTAAACTTCAGTCAGCTTTACGACAACAATGCAACAATTGGCAACCAAACAGCGCCAGCAACATCAACAACAACAACAACAACAACAGCAACAATATCAACTACAACAATAGCATTGCAAGCAATTAGTGAAAGAACTTCGACAACAAGGAACGCAAGGAAGAGGAGCGCTTTAATGGCAACGCCCAAAAGTATGCAACGCTTTGTTGGCCAGCTAAAATTGTACAGAAAATAGCAGCAGCAGAAGCAGCAGCAGCAAACATAATAAGCGGCAGCAGCAGAACGCACAACGAAAACAACAACCAGAAAACAACAACCAGAAGGCAGAAGCAGCAAGAGGCAACAAAACGTGTGCCACACGTGGGCCGCGAGGCAGTGCGTCGAAGTCGCAGTCGAAGTCGAAGTCGCAGTCGCAGTCACAGTCACCGTCACTGTTGCAGTTGTCGCGGTGCTGGCTAGTGTTGGTGTTGCTGTTGGTGTTGGTGGTGGCGAGTGTCGTTGGTTGCAGAAGCTGCTGCTGCCAGCTGCTTCTGGCAGTTGTGGCTGGTGGCCAGGCCAGGTGATAGTAGCATATAGGTAACAAGGAGCGCCGCTACGTACGTTGGCGCATTTACAAATTCCAACAACTTGCTCGTCCTCAACCATTTCCCGCATCGATTTCATCGAGAGATGGGGCCTAACGCCGGTTCTGCGACCGCGACAGGAGCAACCCTTGAGCGGTGAAAACCTATCAAACGCTTCGCCCCCTCTTCTGCGTGATAGGTAAACAAACAACCATTAACAACAATTTACCGAAAAACCTAAATATAAAAAGAAATAATCTACAATCAATCAATTTGCCTCTTTTATACAATTAAGTATCTATTGCACAGCGATAATTCTGCCACAAAAATGAAAATTAAGATACAAGGGCGTGTTTTTATCTTCATTTTCACTTCACTTTTTAATCCCCAATCAATAGTTTAATGAGTCAACTAATAAAGAACTTAATTACGCGGTCAAACATAAGCAATATTTTTATCCCAAGCTGAAGAGACGTGGAAACATGTTTGTTCGAGAGAAAATAGAGTATAAGACACGAGTATTGAACTTTTTTACTAGTAACATTAAAGGCAATTTTTAGACGACCAAGCAATTATAAAGCCCTTAAAGATAGAAAAAAAGTAAGAAGGGAACAGAGTGTGCTCGACTATGAGATATCCACTTGAGGTAAAAGCGAAAGGGTTCGGTATTATAGGTATGAAAGATAAAAGATATAATAAATATACCAAAAGGATATATAATATTTGGTATATCTATATACTATTAGATTCAAAATAAATCTTAATATGTATTTACCAAAGTAATATAACAAAAGATACTAAAATATGCCGAAGAATATGTTTGGTATATCAATATACTATTGCATTCAAAGTGTATCTTAAGATATACTAAACTAATATACCAAATATATATATATTATGTGGTATATATATATATTAGTATAAAATTGGTATATCAATATTATATTACATTGAAAATATATCTTAATATTATATATACCAAAAATATACAAAAAAAATACTAATATATAATATACTACAGTGGCGTGCAAGTGTGAGTACATGTTTGCAACTACTGACTTTGGGTTCGCATAAAAAAGTTATTAGTAAAGTAAATGAGTCCAAATTTTTTGTGTTTATTCTTTGAATATTTATTAACAAAATCTTATACAAAATATACCAAAAAAATCTAATTGGTTTATTTACGAAATAAAAACCAAAAAAAACTCGCATGTACTCAGTTATGCTCATTTTGAACACTTTTCAACAAACGTTTTTTTAATACTTGGTCCAAAGATCGATATTTGTAATTGTGATATTTATTCATTCTGGTATATTTTCTACCAAATTTGGTATTATTTATTTTAGAATAGCTCTCCATTCTTACTGGACTCGGCGCTGCATCTCGCGCTAGCTTGCTGGTACTGATTCGTAGAGTCCCAATCGATTTTCATTATCGACCAAAAATTTTCGATCGGATTGAGATCAGGACTCTGTGCTGGCCACTCCTTTCACTTAAAATGTTGTTTTGCGATCCATATTTTGAAGATTTTGGACGTGTGTTTTGGATCTCCGTTTTGTTGAAATGTGATGTCTCTCTCCTTATATGCACATTTGTCAGCAAATCGCAAATATGGGTTTGCAAAATATCTAGAAAGTCTTCCTTTTGCATAGTATCATCTATTTTCACAATTGGTCCAACGCTCTACCAAGTAGAACAGCTCCAGGCCATGACATTTCCACCTCAGTGTTTCGCAGTTCCTTGTACGTGGCCTATCTGCAACGACTTTTCAGGCTTCTTCCATAAAACTTGGGAACTGGACGACTGGAAAATACTTATATGGTCTGATGAAACGAAATTGAATCGATTCCAGTCGGATTGTAAACAATATTGTTGGAAGAAGTCTGAAGAGTCGTTGCAGATAGGCCACGTACAAGGAACTGCGAAACACTGAGGTGGAAATGTCATGGCCTGGAGCTGTTCTACTTGGTAGAGCGTTGGACCAATTGTGAAAATAGATGATACTATGCAAAAGGAAGACTTTCTAGATATTTTGCAAACCCATATTTGCGATTTGGTTGACAAATGTGCATATAAGGAGAGAGACATCACATTTCAACAAAACGGAGATCCAAAACACACGTCCAAAATCTTCAAAATATGGATCGCAAAACAACATTTTAAGTGAAAGGAGTGGCCAGCACAGAGTCCTGATCTCAATCCGATCGAAAATTTTTTGGTCGATAATGAAAAATCGATTGGGACTCTACGAATCAGTACCAGCAAGCTAGCGCGAGATGCAGCGCCGAGTCCAGTAAGAATGGAGAGCTATTCTAAAATAAATAATACCAAATTTGGTAGAAAATATACCAGAATGAATAAATATCACAATTACAAATATCGATCTTTCGACCAAGTATTAAAAAAAAACGTTTGTTGAAAAGTGTTCAAAATGAGCATAACTGAGTACATGCGAGTTATTTTTGTTTTTTATTTCGTAAATAAACCAATTAGATTTTTTTGGTATATTTTGTATAAGATTTTGTTAATAAATATTCAAAGAATAAACACAAAAAATTTGGACTCATTTGCTTTACTAATAACTTTTTTATGCGAACCCAAAGTCAGTAGTTGCAAACATGTACTCACACTTGCACGCCACTGTATATACCATGTCGATATACTATTACATTCAAAATATATCTTATGACATACCCAACAAATATATAAAACAAAAAATTATACAAATTTCTAAGGCTATATTTGGTATATCTATGTAGTATTACATTCAAAATATACCATAAAGGACAAAATATACCAAATTGTCCTACAATCTAACTGAGAATCAACTATAGCAGCCGTAATTATTCCGATTTTCGGCATTCATTTAGAAACAACAAATAGCTAATGTATAAAATGTATATACATATGTATGTATATATTATATATACTGTAAATGTGTGTATATACATATGTATATATACACAAAAAAAAAAAATATATTATTATTATATTAGTATACTTAATTTACGAATGATTTTAAAAGTGTATGAAACATGAAACATTAAAATAGTTTATTTTCAGAAGTTTAGCATTTAATTCGTACTTGTTTAGCAGCGAATATTCTTCTCACTTCTTTATTATATTTTTTATTCTTTTAGCTATAAGGGATAACGGAATTTACAAATTTACAAATTACTTTTAAAGGGCGGGAAATATGAAGTTGATGTTTAACTTATACATATTTGTTTCGAGAGAACATTCTGAGCAGCAAATGATCGCTTTAATGCGATGGGAATTTAATTACAACTTCAATTGGAATTACTTCAACATTAAGCAAATAAGTTTAGCCAGAACATTTGAAAATTTAAAGCAAACACTGGAGCTCTCGTAATCGCATGGATGAGCGAATGAGTGAGTTAGTGGTTTCTGGAAAATTTCTGTATTTTCGTATGGTTGGCAATGGGTTTTTCTTTTTTGTACTTTTTGTTGGCCTTTAGCAGGTTGGTTGGTTACTTGGACTGTGCGCAAATTGCATAGCTCTGGACGCTCTCCTCTCCCTCTCTCCCTCTCTCTCTCTCTCTCTCACTTATTCTCTCTGTCATTCTCTTTTCTCTATGACTGTGGCTGTGGCTGTGATGATGACTGTGGCTTTAGCGGTGGCTGTGTAACTGTGCAGCTGTGACTGTGGCTCTGGCATTTTTCGTGCCCTCTGCAATTTACTCTATAAATGTGTGACCTGCAGTTGCCAGGGCGCGAAATAAATGGTTGGACATAGAGGATAAAATAGGGATATGTCAACTTCATGCTAGAGATAGAGAGATAGAATTAGAAGGCAACAATGACAATGGAATATGCAGATGCAGAGCAGAGTCCGTTGCTCAATTGGCCAGCATTAACATTGAGGATACACACGCACATAATGTACTATACAGAGTGAAAGAGAGAGAGAGAGAGAGAGAGACTTGTACATGGCCAATTTGATGGCTGACAATGTGGCGTATGCGTAATGTGCCATCAATGACATTGACAGCAGTCACAGGCAGAGCAACAGCCAAAGAAACAGCAGCTGTTAACACCAGCAAAAGCAACAGCAACAACAACCACAAGAGACAACAAGAACATCATCGTCATCATCATAAACATTTTTCGGTCTGGATTGAGACATAACAATATCCTTTGACAATATGCCCCATAATCATCTCAATGAAAATTGACATCCGTTTGACATTGATAATGAGATGTGTGGCATGTGAATTGCGACAGTATGTGTGTGTGTGTGTCCGTGTGTGTGTGTGTGTGTGTGTGTGTGTGTGTGTGTGGCAAGAGCACTTAGCTCGAGTGCAAATAAACTATTGAACCCAAAAGCCCCGACGCTCTGATTGAGGCACCCGCTAAAATGCTTCGACTTTCACTTTGTCCTCTCGTTGCCCCGTTGTGTGTCCGTCCGTTCGTCCGTCCGCCTGTCTGTCTGCCTGGCTGTCTGTCTGTCTGGCTGTCTGGCTGACTGGCAAGTCGAACAATTGCCGCATATTTCAACTTGCAACTTGACTTTTCAACCTTTTTCGCCATACCCTCGACTCAGACGACGCGACTCAAGCGAGGCAGTTGCAACTTGCAGTTGAATAGACATTCGTTTGCTTATTTTTTCATCCTATGCAGGATATCTTCTAGTTTATCATATGCCTCGAATTGACGTGTTCTTACATGTTTCTGTTTTGTTGTGCTTTGCTTTGTTTTGTTTTGCTTTGCTTTGTATCGCAGCTGCTGTCATTGTTCTTGACTTTTGATCCTTGCTGGCAGCGACAGGCGACAAGCGACAAGCGACGTCAACGTCAGCAACATGAGCAACAAAAGCCCCCAAACAATGGCGAACAGTAACACACACACACACACACACACACACACACACACACACACACACACACACACACACAGACAAACACACACATACGCACACCCACACACACATGTGCTTGTGTTTTGTGTTGTGTCTCGTTGACTGTCTGCTGCGCTTTGTGTTCGCTTTCACTCGCTTAACTCTGTCGCCTTTTGTTGTTTACATTCTTGTTACTTTTATTATGCTCACATGTGAGACAGAGAGGTAGCGAGAGAGAACAAGAGACAGAGGCAAGCATTTACTATCATTCTCTCCCTCCTTCCGTCTTGTTCATTTTATTATTATTGCTGTTGCTGTTGCTTATGCTTATGCCGTTGTTGTGCAAGCATCAAAATTAACACCGCATGTCAGGCGATAATGAGACTTGTCTGCTTCTCTCACTCTCTCACTCCTCTCTCGCTCACTGGCTATCTCTGTCTCTGCAAATGTCAGTCCAATAGCCCAAAATGGCCGATGGCCAAGTAGGCAAATGACAATTGCTGAATTCCAATTGACAATGCTTAGAAAATCAGCAGGGCAATTTCTTCATTATGTACATATATCTAATTCTATTAACTCAACCATTGCTGACACTGCAAATTAAGCAATGAAAAACTGTTTCAACTCTCATATTATAACGAACAAAAAAACAAGGTGGAAAGTTATAGTCTAGTGTGCTCGACTGTGAAATTCGCATTATTCCTTTTTTTATAATAGAAAATCAGTACCGAAAATATACTAAAAATAAAACTATTTCTATATTTGGTATATCGACACAATATTACATTCGAAATACAGTATTATTTTACAAACACCCATTTACAATACATAAAAATACTGAAAATATACCTAATGCTATAATATTTGGTATATCGATGTAGTATTAAACTTAAAATATACCACATTGTGGTAGTATTCTAAAATTATACTGAGTTAATATACTAAATAAATACTGAAAATATACATAAGGTTTTATTTAGTATATCGATATGGTATTACACTCAAAATATACCGCAGATATACTATATTCTAAAATAATTTCTACAAATTGTATCTGATCGTAACGACAGACGGACGACGAACATATTGTCTCGTCTGTTGACGCAGATCAAGAATATAACATATAAACTTAATGGGGTCGGAGATGCCTCTTTCTGCCTGTTACATGAATATTACCTAGCCGCACAAATTTATAATACCTCACTACGGGTAGAAAAAGTGGAATCCATAAAAGAATTCAGTTCTCTCAATGCCATTTAGATAAATGTGAAATTAAACGGAAGAATGCAATTGACAATAAGCTCTTTATGCAGCTCAACTTCCACACGAATTCACCATAAACCTTTGCGAATGCGATATGTAGAAGAGGATGCCAATAATTGGTTATGAAGCGAGACAAAAGCATAAAACGAACATTGACTTGCTTCAGTGTAAAAAAAAAAACAACTGTTGAGGAGCACAGAAATGGTTATTGGACTGAATACTTTGACATTTATCGATCACAATAGAGCAATTGGAATGCATTCATTCAAATTCGTCTTGTTGCTAACAATGCGCATTGACGGTTAAATAACTAAATACATAAATACGATGCTTACATATTGAGGCAATTATTAAGATTTTATATTTATTATATGATGTAATTTCAAAAATCAAATGTCTAACCGTTACAAATTTTTATTTCAAAGCGAAATTAAATTTTATATTAATACATAAAAATTTTTAAAATTGTATACAATGCATTTATGCAAAAACAGATATTTTACATCACTTTTCAATTATTATTTTTCACTTCCAGGGCAGTCAATAAATTTTATTCATTATTTTATTTATTTCAAAAACTTAAGCATAAATAAGTTAAATAATTGAATACTTAGCTACAATGTGTAAATAAAAGAACTAAGTGATTTTTATATCTTGCATTTCTGCAAATCGAATGTCTCGATAATGCCTTGTAATTAGTCATTAAATGGCTATTCGAAAGCTGACCAAATGAGTTAATTAATTATAAAGTCCGAAGTATGTCTTGTCTGTATGAAATACATTTATTTATTTCAAAAGTTTAATGATTAATAAGTTAAATAAATGAATAGCTACATATTATATAATATATAAATATTAGGCGAATTGGTCAGTTTCTATAAATTGTATTTCTGCAAATGAAGTCAACTTTGTTATTATATTACAAATTTAAAGCCTCGATAACCTTTAAATCAATTATTTTAAACTTGTTTTTATAAAAATATATTCATTTACTTTTAAAAACTTTAGTATAAATGTGGGAATACGTAAAGCACGAATCGATATAAACTGGAAATGAAAAATATCAACAACAATATTAACTTTTGCTTAAACGATAAATCATAAAATGAAACATTGATCGATAATAGAGTGAAGAGAAGAGTAGATTTGAGGTTGTTGAGCCGTTTTATTAAAAACTTAATAACATATGTAATTATTCATTAATCTAAATTACAATTGTGATTCTTAAAGACTTAAAGAGACTTACATAAATATGTCAATCACATTTTGCTGTTCATAGTTTCGTTAACTTTTTGGTGGTTGTTCAAACGTTTTTGTCAGCACTTGCAACTGTTGCCTTGAGATTCATCACGAATCGCTAAATTATGGATAGGTTCATTAATGGATTTATCAAGTTGTTGGCAGTTGTAAGCCGAAGTAATTTCGCAGACACATACACAGACAGAGGTAGAGATAGGGATAGAGATAGAGAGAGAATATTGAACTAGGTATCCAATTAGCTTGGCATATTTATGCCAGCGCACTGCAATCACGCGCTGCCCTTAAGTGCAGGCAAAAGACGAGCGAGCAGCAGTTACATCACTTGAGTGAATCGCTGAAGTTGCCAAAATGATAAAATAACTAAAAGAACTGTAGTATAAGATGATTGCAAAGGAGAGAAGAGGGCGAAGGCAAAAGCCGACACTTGGACACGCTTCAGACTGTTCAGATAGTATTTTCCTTTTCCTTTCCTCTTTTTTTTATTTTGGTCAGTCATGCTCGTTGTTGTTGTCATTATTTGAACTCCTCCTCCGCTGTGTGTGTATGTGTGTGTGTGTATGTGTGCACTTGCCTTCAGCTGAGTTGAAACTTCAATTTACTGTTTGGATAATAAACGAGCTGTGCTAAAGTTTCAACAAGGCGGCATAGCGGAACACATTTAAAATGCCTGGCGTGCTCTGGCGCTAACTCTGCCCCCTCTCTTTCTCTCTCTCTCTCTCTCTCTCTCTCTCTCTCTCACTCTCTGTCGCTGTCTCTCGGTACGTGTGCCGCACAAGAGTTGCAACAGCAACAAGCGAGCGACGCTTGCATGTTGCCACCGCACACAATTTGAAAATGGCTGCCAAAAATAACAGGCCAACACAAATTGTGCACGCAAACTTGCGCTGGCCAAGGTCAGCTTCAAACTAAAGGACTCAAGGAAGAGAGGGAGAGAGAGGAAGAGAGCGACGTTCGAAATATTGCCAGCAGTTGGCAGTTGGCTTTAAACCACATTTGCATAATTCGTTCGCCTTCGTCTATTTTATTTTTTTGGCCGTGATTCCAGCTGACTCACAGATTGATTGCAACGCTATCTTCAGCACCTCCCATGTGACTTCCACCTGCTTCTATCTACTATCTACTATCTTCCATCTCCCCAACTCCCTTTCCTGTCTTTCTGCCTTGCATTTCTCGTTGCCTCGCCAAGTTTGTATTTTCCTTTTCTTGTGAATCCAAATTGCATGCCACACGTACGAGTTTGCCGAATGAATTTGGGAACTCAACACGAGCATCACACTGCAAGAAAACTCTTTGTGGCAAAACGAAATACCAAATTAACTTGCCAACTATTCGCAAAAGTAATATCGAAAAATGTCATTTACAGCTAAACCAATTTCCATCCATTTCTTTTAACTTTATTCAAAAAAGAATCTCTTTGAAATTAATCTGAAATAAAGTTTATATTCTATTTGTCTATGAGATTGAAACAAAATTATTTTCATCTTTTATTTAAATTAACATAATAATAAATCTTAACAAAAATTAATATAAATTATTATATTCTATTAAAAATTCGCCCAACTTTGATAATAAATTGTTTTTCAAAAGCTACGTTTTATATATTATTCTATGCCTAGCTTGAGTTTTAGTAGTAAATTGCGATTAGATTACAAACTTTTGCTTAAGAATATCCCACATATAAATATTTTGGTGGCTTTAATAAATAAACAGCCAACAATGCCTTTTACCTCATTCTTAAATATTTTCTTAAGCTCATTGTTTTCTGCTTTTGTTTTTTGCCTGTTGTGTGCTCTCAGCGTAGCACGAAAGCGATTTGCTGCAGCTGGTTGAATGCCACACGTGACGTCAGCTCACGTTACGATGCGGCTTCGCCACAAAACGACAATAGCTTTAACATTTAATGGACTCGACTCGACTTGGTCTCAACTGTCTGCCCAACATTTCGTGCACTTTCCATTTAAGCTGAAAGCTGAAAGTCAAAACTTAAATTTGCAACTTGCCCCAACTTTCTCGTTGACTATGCAAAAGTTTACTTGATAACACTTGAAATAAAAGTAAAAATAAATGAAATTAATACTGAGTATTGCAAGTGCAAATCTATGCGAGTTTGATTTAAAGAGTCAGCAATAAAGTAGAGAAATCTTGTGATTGGCCCCCAAAAGTGTGCTATAAAAATTAGTAGACAGCTCAGCTGAGTTGGCCCCCATAAGCATGCTATTAAAATTAGTAGACAGCTGAACTGTGAACTAAACGCCTTGGGGTAAGCATTGAAATCGTATTTGTTACCATTTTGTGTCAATTTAAATGCTGATTAAGAACGAGAGAAAAAGAGAGAGAGATGAAGAGTGGAGCGAGAGGGAGATGGAGATGGAGATGGACAAACTCATTGAGACAGCTGACAAGCAGTTCAAGGCTCTTGAGGCAAGTTGGTCAATTGATGTCACGTTGTTTGGCGTTGCTGCTGCTTCTGTTGTTGCTGCTGCTGCAGTTGCAGCTGCATTTGCATTTAATTTTAAGCCATTAATTGGCCCCAGAGCTGAAAAAGTGTCGCAGCAGCAACATTGCTTGCGAAAGGATGCTTTGACGCTAGCCTAAAAATAGTCGAAGCGTCGAACGTGGCACGAGGCAGTTGAAGCCGGCGGCGGGGGCTAGGCTGGGCTGGGCTGGGCTGAGGGGGTTAGAGGACTGGGTCGTTGCTTTGATTTTGCCGAGTGCGAGTGCGAGTGCGAATGCGAGAATACGAATGCGAGAGGCAAACTGCCTCGTTGCGTTGCCTTGACCGGCATGTATACAGACAAGAGCAGCGAACAAGATGTGTACAGAACGAAAGAAGGAAAGAAAGAGCGACAGTCAGAGAAAGAGAAAGAGAAAGAGAGAGAGAGACGCACATGGCATGAAAAAACGATGAGTAAGAGATGGAAAGAGAGGCCAAGATGCGGCCCCATAAGATTTATGAGCTGATTTGCAGTTGAAGCGGCGACCTGCTTTGATTTGGATTTGAATTTGAATTTGGATTTGGATTTGAATTTGAGTTTGAATCTGAATTTGAATTTGAATTGTGGCTTTGGCATTGCATTGAACTTCAGGCCCGAAGAGTCTTATGCAACAAACGCCTGCAGCAATGCAGCAGCAACTACCGGAAGTCCAACAACAAATACAAATACCACTAGAATGAATGAGTGTGTATGTGTGTGTGTGTGTGTGTGTGTGTGTGTGTGTGTGTGTGTGTATGTCTGTGTGAGTGAATGGAAGCCGGGCTTGTAAATAGGTCGCGTTTGCTGGCTTCACTGCAAAAGTTGCCTGCAACTGGCAAATGGCGCTGGATCTGGCACACAATGACGTCACGCGCACTCAGTTTCAGTTTGTGTGGTGCCGCTGACCTATATACACACACACACACACGCACACACATAAAAGTAGGTGCAGCGAGTGCGAGAGAGAGCGAGAGCCCAACAGCTGCATTGAGTCAGCGGTTGGTTGAGTGTGTGACATTTACATAGATAAACAGCACGCACACACACATCCGAAAAGCAGGCCGCCTTGTCTCTGTCTCCGTGAATGTGTGTTTTTCATTGACACACACACACACACACACTCACACACGTTCAGTTATGTACAGAGAGAAAGAGAAAGCGAGAGAGAGATAGAGATAGAGAGAGAGGCACAGTCAAGTGCTTGTTGTGTTGGCGTTTTGCATAAAACTTCAATTGTTTGTTGACATTTCGATGCAAATGCGGTGCAAGTGTATGCACACATACATGCACATAGTATGGTATATAAATATACCATATGTACATATGCCTGACCATTTGCCGGATATGGATAATTATCCATATGCCCAGATGCTGCACATAAAAGCGCATTTCTATGCCAGTTTTCGATGCTGACGTCATGCGATAAAAAAAAAAAACAGAAGGGAAACGAGAGCATGAAAACGCGAATGGAGATACACGTATGTATGTGTGAAAGGAATGCAACATATAGTAATCTGCAAACTAACTAAGTTTCGCTTTTGACAAACAATTTGTCTCGCTTGGCATTTCAATTATGCACAAATGCATTTCGTTGCCCCGAGCCGGGCCTTCAATTATTTGGCAGTGTCTGCTAGTGCCAGGCTCACTTGTCCAGACCACACCAGACCAGAACAGAACAGAGCAGAGCAGAGAAGAGCAGATACGATAGCTCACCGTGTATCTGTGCGAGTCATCAAATATGCAATTATGTGGCCAAATATTAAGCCAGCCACGAGCGAGCGAGCGAGCGAGCGAAAGAGAGAGAGAGAGCGATTGCTAGTAGATTGCCTGAATTGCCCTGGCTTGCCTGTCGTCCACTTACACGCTTAATTAAATGCCATGGCGCCAAAAACTAGGCAACATGCCATACCACAAAATATGGACGACAACAGCAATAAAAAAACATCTAGCGGGGGCGGCGATGCATCGAGAATAACAGCTGCACATTGTTGGCAACATCAGCGATAAGGGCAACACACACACTCACACACTCACACACACACACACACACACACACACAGACACACAGAGAAAATGGTTTTTGGGCACATTGCCAGGCAGCGAGCGAGCAAGCGAGCGACGCCTTGCTCTATGGAATGCCGCCTTTTAATATATGTCTATGTGATTGTAATACAATTTCAATTACATGTGTAAACATATATTGCCTTCCTGTGGGTGGCCGACCTCCGCCCTCCACCCTCCTCTCTCGCATTGTGTGTGTGTGTGGCTGAGGCCAAAAACCATTTCAACTTTCAATGCGCATTTAATGGCTGAGCAAGGGAAAGGGGCTCTCATTGGTTTGGTTGGTTTGCCAAGAAATATAAAAATACCACACACTATTGAAATACTAAATACCACAACATATACTATATATATACACATACATATACACTAAATAGAAAATATCAAATATCAATTACAGCTCAGCTGAGCATTTGATTTGATTGCTGCATTATGCATCGCATGCATTTTGTATTGCATATAAAATTGATTTGAATAAAATCAAATTTATGGCAATCCAATTTAATGCAGCACACGTTCGCTCGCTGCTGTGCAATGCTGTGCACTTCCCCTCACCTCTTTTAGCTTACCTCATCTGGCTGTCTTCATGACTTCTTAAAGCTGATGCTGTAGTTGCTTTGTATGTCAGTTGCGATTGCGATTGCGATTGCTTCGATTACGTTATTGTGATTAATTTGGCAGTGTTCTACGCTAAAAACACTTGAACTTACATTCAAAAAGCATGAAAGCATTAGAAATATTATACAATTAGAATTGCAAATATAGCATTAAGTATAAATAATTGCAAAAAATGAATGTCAAATTACGATAAATGAACATATTGATGGGACTATCGTAATAATTTCAATGTAGAAAGGTACAATCGAGTGTGCTCGACTACGAAATACTCGCAGTCCAGTTTCCTTAAAACCAAAACAGAGCGGTATTATTCTTAAAATATACACAATAAATATGCTCAAAAAGAAAACACAAATGTACCCAATGCTGTATTTAGTATTTCGATATACCATAGAGAAAAAATATACCAGGTTATCATACCGAACAATATTAAAATATATCAAGATCTATACTTGGTATATCAATATACTATTACATTCAAAATATGCCATAGAGGAAAATAGTCTATAAGTCTATATCTTGAAAAACTTTATCTGCGAACAACAAAAAGAAGTGCTGACAAAAACATTTTTAGCTCTATCTCTTTTAATTCCTGAGATTTAAGTGTTCATAATACTAAATAAATATACCCAAATTACAAAAATATACCGAAGGCTATATTTGATATGTCTATATACTATTACATTCGTAATATACAATACATTAGAGAGAAAATATACCAGATTGCGAACCTAAGCAAATAACACTCGGATGCAGCAGGCGTTTTTTTTATCATATAAATATATTTCTTGAATAACTTAATTTGTGGATAACAATAAAAAGTGCTGCCAAATACATCTTGCAGCATTTGAAATCTAAGTGCTCATAATACCGTTCTACGTATTCTATGGAAGATGGTAGAATACAATAAATGAACTGAAGAGTGGCAGTTAATTTTCATATTATTTAAAAATCTATACACAACATTCATTGTCCAGACAATCATTGTCTTGTCTTAACGTTCTGTCTTTAATGTTTTTTAAGAAACTATTCTACTATAGTTGATTGTTCGTATATGTCTTACAACTTCTTCTTCAGCATTTATACAGCTCCCTTTTCAATAAATACGAATTTCCCAACCAACTATTTTCTAATCGTTTTAATCTTCAACGTTATATTTTATGTCCATTTGAAGCATCAACGTATTAACGAATGAAAATCATTTTTATTTGCAGGTCTTTGCCCAAATTGAGCAGTCAAGACGAAGAAGGGGGGGCTGGTCATGGCTTTGGTGGCGGACCACAACACTTTGAACCCATTCCTCACGATCATGATTTCTGCGAGAGAGTCGTTATAAATGTAAGTTTACAAAATGCACACTCACACACACGATTTAGGATCTACTTTGGAATGAATTTTAATTTGTAGGTAAGCGGGTTAAGGTTTGAGACACAACTACGTACGCTAAATCAATTCCCGGACACACTGCTTGGGGATCCAGCTCGGAGATTACGGTACTTTGACCCGCTTAGAAATGAATATTTTTTTGACCGTAGTCGTCCGAGCTTCGATGCGATTTTATACTATTATCAGAGTGGTAAGTGTCGCCGACTCCGCGCATTCGATCGAATATACATATACTATATGAAAATGAATAACTTGCTAATCTCTATAATGTTTCTCTTCTATTTTTCTATCCCCCCAAATATCCCCCGAACAAAACATTCCCGTCAATGCCCTCCTCAACCACATCAAAAAACCGAAAACGAAAACGAACAACTATAACTCTTGAACCGCTTATTGTATATTCAATTTACATACTATCAAACACACACACACACACACACACACACACACACACACACACACACACACACACACACACACACACACACACACACACACACACACACACTTTCTCTATCTCTCTCACTCACTCACTCACTCACCTGCTAATCTGGCACCACAACAACAACAATTTTGACACCTCTAATTCACAGGTGGCCGACTACGGAGACCGGTCAATGTCCCTTTAGACGTATTTAGTGAAGAAATAAAATTTTATGAATTAGGTGATCAAGCAATTAATAAATTCAGGTAAGCCTGTTGCCCACAATAAAACCTCCCAAAAACCAAACAAATTAAAAACGAAAAGAAATAACAACTCACAAAAATAATAACAAAAATAAACAAGAAAATACTACAAAACCAAAATACCGAAAACTAAATATTAACAAATGAAAACAAGTGAGAAAGCTACAATCGAATGTGCTCGACTGTGGCATACCCGCTACCCATTCTTCAAATATACCAAATTAATATACCAAAAATATGCGTAAATATACCAAATTATATGTCTGGTAAATATACCAAAGAATATATATGTGGTATATTTACATACTTAGTGTAATATACATAAAAATACCAAATGATATGTTTGGTAAATATACCAAATGCTATATTTGGTATATTAACATACAAGTTTATTCCAAATATACCATTGAATACGAACGTTCAGGTAGCGGGTATAAAAAGTGCAGCAAGAGGCAAATTGGTTTTGCTTATTGGCAGCAGCGAATTATTTACATGAGGCATGCAACACGGCACGGACATTTGACCAGCGACTTGCACTCAGACACACACACACACTCACACATATAGTTACGCAGACTAACAGTAACAAACAAATAATTGAATTAACTCCAAAGTCGCAATAACTGCGATTTTTTTTTTTTACAACAAGTTTTATCAACTTGGGTCCAAAAGGATTCACTACAAAAAGGTTTTTAATTTCGAATTAAACTTCAAACCATAAGTTGAACTCTTTCAACTTTATTTTTTATTTAGAAACGGAATCATGTTTTTAATTAAGATTTCAAAGTTTTTTTTTCGATTTAAATATAATATACAAAAAAAAATAGACAAAAATTGATTAACAATTAACAATGAAATACCTCCTAAATATTTTGATAAAAGCAAAAGTGTGGTATTACATTTATAATATACCAAATTAATAAAACCGCGAAGAAATATGAAAATATACCAAGTCATATAATTGGTATATTGATACAGTAAAACTATAAAATATAGAAATTTGTCAACAAAAGGTAAAACATAGAACTATTTCTTAAATTACTTTTTATTTTTTTATTTGATCGCAACCAATTAACAATATCAATATGAGAGTGAAGGCAGAATATTGTTAATCTTTCGGACTACAAACTGAGATATAAACAGCAAATAACAATGAAATGCGCAATAATTTTGTGTTCGATGCGACTTTAAAAAGTTAAATTTGCCAAACTAGAATGCGATTGGAATGCACATTGTTGGAAAAACAAATATGAACAACATAGACGCCAGCCAGTTTATTATTATCCTTTGTCCAGCGGTCGTAAAAGCGCCATTCAGCTTGACAATTTCTGGCATTTATTGAGCGTGTTGAGCATTGAGCGCATTTTGTGGCTTTTCCCGGAAATGCAGTTGCATTCTTTGCATTCGTTTTCAAATAAAATGGGACAGAAGAGACAGACACGGACTCGGATACGGATACGGACACGGACTGTTGTTGTTGGACTTGTAACTCGCATCAATTGTTAATCACTTGACCACCAGCTTAAAATTTTGTTGGTACGGCAAATAAATGGGGGCACTGTGGCCGGCCGGAACCGTTCAAGCCAAAGATGTGGTGGTCACCCTTAAAGAGTTTGGAGTTCACGAGCCAACAAGACTTGGCCAACATATATTTGCATTTCATTTTGATTCAATCTCAATCTCAATCTCAATCTGAATTTCAATTTATAAACTTTCAAATTTGCAACTACGAAATCACAAAACAATTTTTTTCCTCTTTAACACAATTCTGCAAATTATCGATTTTTTGTGTTGCATTTATCGATTACATGAATAATTCGATTATATAGCTTGTTCGCTTTGATACTATTCTCGGGCTGCCAAAATCGCTGCTTAGGGCTAAAAACAACAACAAATTAACCAAAATCAAAATCAAAACTTAATGCTTAAACACACACACACACACACACACACACACACACACACACACACACACACACACACACACACACACACACACACACACACACACACACACACACACACACACACACACACACACACACACACACACACACACACACACACACACACACACACACACACACACACACATAAACAAACACACATATTTAGACACACAGATTCACACGCTATCACAATAATGATTTAATTAACTATTTTGAATACGTTGCTCAGCCGTTGAACTTTATGCTTGCTCTTTTATTCCAACAGAGAGGATGAAGGCTTTATTAAAGAGGAAGAAAGACCATTACCGGATAATGAGAAACAAAGAAAAGTCTGGCTGCTCTTTGAGTACCCAGAGAGCTCGCAAGCCGCCAGAGTTGTAGCCATAATTAGTGTATTTGTTATATTGCTATCAATTGTTATATTTTGTCTAGAAACATTACCCGAATTTAAGCATTACAAGGTGCGTAATTTCTTTATTCTATATTAATTTCACTTTTCCCCTTTTTGACTCGCAAAACGTGACTCGCATTCGTTTTCGAATTTCTCTTTGGCTTTCACATTTTACAGGTGTTCAATACAACAACAAATGGCACAAAAATCGAGGAAGACGAGGTGCCTGACATCACAGATCCTTTCTTCCTTATAGAAACGTTATGTATTATTTGGTTTACATTTGAACTAACTGTCAGGTATGTGAACAATCCAAACTCTTCTTTTGAAACTATTCTACTGTAGTATCTAGGTTAACGAACGTTTTAGAAAGCCTTTCTATCGACCGCCAGGAGACGATGTAAGGCTGTAAACATTACATTTCCGATAGCTCATTATTTCTCAATTCCATAGTCGATGAATTTTCGACTATGAATATATATAAACTTATGACTTGCTTAGCTTAAAATATATATAGTATCATAATTATTGTTATATTGATAGAATATTTGTATATTTTCTTTTTTTTCTGTACCTTTCTTTTCTTTCTCTCTCCATCTCTTTCTCTCTTCCTCTCTTTGAATTTACGTTTCTCGTCTCTCTCTCTCTCTCTCTCTTTTCTGTCTTTCTGTATTCTACTCTAACTATCATGTCGCGATATTTTTTGTGTTGCGCCCGCGCAGGTTCCTCGCATGTCCGAACAAATTAAATTTCTGCAGGGATGTCATGAATGTTATCGACATAATCGCCATCATTCCGTACTTTATAACACTAGCGACTGTCGTTGCCGAAGAGGAGGATACGTTAAATCTTCCAAAAGCGCCAGTCAGTCCACAGGTATGAACTTTTTGTTTGGCCAAAACTGTAATGCTAATCACACGCACACACTCACACTCACACACAAACACACACACACACACATTCCATTAACCTAACAACACACCTACGAATATACTGTAAGAAAATAGAACAAGTATCATGAAAAAAATTAACAAATACAAATAATACACAAAACAAATTTTGTAGTCGAGTGTGATCGACTGTGAGATACCCGGCACGCGGCACGGGTACAACAAAAGCCCAGTTTTTTATCCGATTGAACAAATTTCGAATATTAAAATGCATGCAAATGACAAAAAATATCATTACCAACCTATTGCCATCGCTGGGGCCTTTTGAATTAAAGATAATGAACTCGACTTACGGACTCTTTAAAAGATTATTTCGTACTGTTTTATATTGTTACCAAAACACCCTTGTGCCCTTTTGGGTACCGGGTATAATTACAGAATAACGTCGGCGCGATGTTTCTTTTTTTTTGTTTTTGTTTTTTGTCTAAGTAACCAAATATGCCTGCTTTGAGTTTTTGATAATCATGATTTTTTGATGGATGTGGTTCCTCGATTTGAGACTGAACATTGAGAGCTTTTGATTTATGATAGAGCAATGCTTTTGCCTATATACATATACATATCTATATAAATATATACTTGATACTTGATCAACTTGATTTAAACGCTATCCTTAGTGCCTTTTCGTACTACTATCGTAACATCGTACTAAACACCTGCTACGAATCATTGTTGTATATTAACTAACCAACACACACACACACCAAGCATACACACACACACACAGTCAAAATAAATACATATATAAATATGAACCTAAATATACAAGTATATTCAAAACAATACTCTACTACTATATATATAAAAATACACACGAACTAAATTAAAAGAAAAACACAAAAAAAAAAAAAAAAAAAAGACACTACATAAGTTGCATACATCAATCAATATACATAAAAATATATATATATAAATAATTATAAATTTTTAGGACAAGTCATCGAATCAGGCTATGTCCTTGGCAATATTACGAGTGATACGATTAGTTCGAGTATTTCGAATATTTAAGTTATCTAGGCATTCGAAGGGTTTACAAATATTAGGACGAACTCTGAAAGCCTCAATGCGGGAATTAGGTTTACTTATATTTTTCTTATTTATAGGTAAGTTACAACAACAAAACAGCCAACAACAACAACAAAAGAAACAATACAAAAGCAAAAACCAAGAATCCCACCCAAAAAAAAAAAAAAAAAAAAAAATCAAAGCACATCCCCAACACAATATATTTACACCCACTCCCAGTTTCTCTCTCTGTATTTATCTAACTATCCAATTTACTTATGACCAACGAACTATCTACGACCAAAACGGACCTTCCAACTAATACTTTCCCCAACCCCCGTAACTCTGACAGACTGTCACACAGTTCCAAAATTCAATACTCGTACCTCTACTCACAACGTTAGCCAAGGAAGAAGAAAGAAAGACTTCTGCTTAAACTAAAACAAACAACTACTGCTAAAATGTAGATATACATTATATAATTTAAGTACATTTACAGCCAGCACATTATTAAACGCTCACCATTTGTTTTACAAAACAACAACAACAACAATAACAACACTTTCCCGATATAAAAAAAAAGAATACTATATACTATATCCAATCCCCAAGCAAACAGAAAGTATTTCAAAAGTATTAAAGAACTACTACGTCAATTAAATGCTTTTTAACAATTATCATTTGTCATTTCAATTACCAAAACAAAAACAAAACAAAAATACTCAATACTCAAGATCGTAATGATCCAAGACAGCAAAAGATCGTGAGCTAGGCCACAAGTATTAGCTAAAAATAACCGTAACCGTAACCGTAACCGTATACGTATTTAATGATAGTTATACAGAGTCTTTTACGTCTACATAATACTCAGAAGGAGAAGACGAATATCAATTTAACATATATTACTAAAACTATAAACTATATACTATACTTATACTATACCAACTACTACTTTAGTTACATAATACCGAGTAGCTTAGCTAGTTAAAAAAACGAGATGCAGCCACACACTTAGAGGCGCCTCTAGAGCGTATAATCCTACCTACTAGACTACCTTATATGTGTATACTTAAACAACCAAAACCAAAAAAAAAAATCAGTACGTATCAATACTACTCTTTTCATATATACATATATATATGATGTTATTGTCGTCTATACTAATTAGAGATTAAGTAATACTACCTCTACTACTTACTACTTACCAAAAGAAAACCTGCCTCTAATTACAATACAAAAAAAAAAAGAAAGAAAAAACAGCCACAGTATTTTTGTTGGTACTCTTATAACTTTTTCGTTCTATTGTTTTTCCTCTTTTATAATTTTTTTTTTTGTGTTTATCTTTGTTTTTCTTTTGGTGGGTTCCCCGTTTGCGTCGGGAAAGAAGCAGAGATTTTTTTTAGCTAGTCGGTAAATGAAGTAAACGTAAACGTAAACGTAAACAGTATAAAATATATATACATCTATATGTGTGTATATATCGTACAAATATATAATATATATAGAGATATTTTTTAAACATTTTTGATCGTCTTTGGCTAGAGAACAAAATCAATGTCAATGTACTCGAATTTTAGTCTATTACTCCTGATATACTTTCGACAGTGTAAAAACACGTATAACAATGGTTTTTATAAACGCCCCTCGCTAAAGTCGTTGGCAATTTTAAGGTCCAAACGTATTTTGTTGCAGTACGCTAGACACACACTATCTATCTCTCTCTTTCTCTGTCTCTTTTTTTTATCAACTATATCTTTATATTCACAAAGTATTCTATCATTTTACACTTTTCACATTATCTTTATATTTTCCCAGTACTTTAATCTGTTCATATGACTTTTCACAACTTTCTTTGGCGTCTTTGCACACAACTTACGCACAAAATGCCTTAAAATTGGCAAGCTTCTTTGCGTTGAATTGTCCAAAACAACAACTACAACAACAACCAAAAAAAAAAATACTCGATAAAAATAATAATAATGAAAATAGTAATGTAGTGAAAAATAAACAGAAATGAAAATAGTACAAAGTTTTTGAAAAGCTTTAAAATACAAAAAAAAAATACATATACTTTTAATATAAATACTTACCTATATATATATATATATACATATTTTGTATTGTTGTTCAAGTTTTACCATAATCAAGTTGTTCGCATTACGTAACCGTAATCGTAACCGTAATCGTACTCGTATTTGTTATCGTAATTATCGTAAACGTAACTTCATCTACGTTGTTTTTGATGTCGTTTCTTTGGCTTTTAGTTTTTAGTTTGTTGTTATATCTGTTGAACTAATTACCTCTAACCAACAAAAATATACATATATGTATATATGATATATAACTACTTAATCGAATCGAATCAACGGTTTCTGAGTTCCATTCCGTTCCGTTCCGTTGCGTTGCATTGCGTTCAATTGAGTTTTGTGTTTCATTGTGTTGCGTTAAAAATATTCTTGGGCTTTCCAAAAAAAAAAAAAAAAAAACGCAGGAGGATGATAGTTAGTTAAGTTAACTAGCGCCTGCTAATGAACATACTAATACTATATACGTTGTATATTGGTCGTAATGCACCAGCAAATAAATAATCGATACATGTAATTACCTAACTACTTATCAACTAAACTCATCTAGCCTAACTTTACAGAACCCCAAAAAAGGTGATCGTACAATCTAATCTATACTATATATTCTATTGTTTTTATGTGTATTATCGAGTGGAGATCTTTCTCGCCGGAAGAACTTGTTTCATTCCATTTCATTACGTTTCGATTTTGTTTCCATCAATACATATTATTTGCCTTGCTGTAGTGTAGTATATATATGTACATATATATGTATGTGTATATCTATATACGTATATATCAACTATATATCAACTACTAATACTATATATGAATAACGTATGTATATCGTATTGTACAAAGTATACTCAAAACTAGTTAGTTTCTGTTTATATCTTAACAAAACAACAACAATAAACAATAACTCGTATATAAAACGAATAACAAAATGTCATTTAGTTAGTTTGCAACAACAATCTAGATACTAGAAGCATTACTAACCCCCTACTACTTTTACACATGTGTATTCGAGAGAACTTCTTGGCAGACCAAAGCGAATCGATCAAGTCTGCCAAACTAATGCCGCACAAATGTTGAAAGAGAGATTTATACAGAGCTCAGCTCAGCTCAGATCAGCTCAGCTCAGCATTTGTGGGGCCCAAGAACACTTCGGTTTGTGGCCGAAGACTTTCGTTGTGAGCATATTTATCCTTTATTTCGATTTGTAATATTTTGCGAACCAATTATTGTGATACACTTACCCAACACACCAACACACCCAGACACGAACACACACTCGCACACCACTGAAAGAGGAACAACACTTGTTTATTTCTTTACTATTTACTGATAATGTGATTTCAACTAAGTTTTTGCCACTTGAAACTATTCTACTATATTTTGTAACACTGTTTTCTTTATAGTTTCTGCACAGATTAATAACAAAATAAATACGTAGCAAAATAAAAAAGGCGAATTGAACTAGAGATTGAAACTCTTTCAATTCGTCAATTATTGTATGTATATCTCTTGTAGTTGTTTTTTAACGAGAATCAAAACATAAACAATACACAGTCGAAATATATTTAGATATTTCGACATACACACACACACACACACTTACAATTATTCATAATTGTAACACACGAATTATTCATAAAATTTCTCTTGACATTTTGGATGGTTTTTCCCGATCGACGACCCAAGCAGAAACTGAAAATGAAATGGATGTGATATATGAATCTATATACATTTCTCACTCACTTAATTACTAACAAATTAATGTGTACATTTAATCGCCGACGAATTTCATAGAACTAATCGATCGATCTTTGTTTAAAATTATACGCCCAGGCGTTGTACTATTTTCGTCGGCGGTTTATTTCGCGGAGGCTGGCAGCGAAAGTTCGTTTTTCAAGTCCATACCCGACGGATTCTGGTGGGCTGTGGTGACCATGACTACGGTGGGATATGGTGATATGAGGTATAACTTACATTTACATCTATTCCATCTATCAATCCAACTTAACCAACCAAATAACAATTGCAACTTCGTCCTTGTACATTTTATATCCACCTGCTAAACTGTAACAAAGCGCTACTCTCTCTTTCTGTCTCTTTGTGTGTCTCTTCCTCTCTTTCTTTTCTTGTCACTAACAATTTCTGTGTATTTTTTTTCTCTCTTTCATTTCCCTCAAAGTCTAAAACATATCGAAAACAGACACTTTGTCTGTCATTCCTTTTTTTAACCCTTTCTCTCTCTCTCTATCTGTGCGTTTACTTTGCTTTAGCATTTGAGAGCTCTTCTCATCCAAGAAGTTGCCCAGATCTGTCTTCAGTATCCTTTCCTAGTGAAGTTTTCCTCGTGTACAGTTACATCAGAAATACATAGATATGTTATGTACATATATGTATAAAAATACCTCTCTGTGTTTTGAACTACTTACAACTTATCCTATTCTTTAACCATATGTAACAATACGCTCTTCCACATATCCATCTATATTCGTATATATACATATATATTAAGTCGTATCTTGTATATAAGCTAGCTCCCTTCATCTGCCATCATCATCATCAGCATCATTGTTGCATCATCGTCTTCGTTTCGTCTTCGTCGTCGCTGTCGTTGTCGTCTTCGTTTTCGTCTTCGTTGTTTGATTGTCGTAATCGCTCGCTGTAACTCCTCAAAAGTTTCCTTCTCCGACCATCCCAGCTACTCAACTTGATCTATAACTTTGAATCACGATATTGATGTTGCTGTTGTTGTTCACTTGCTTTTCAACTACTTGAGTAATCTAACAAAGTGCGCTTTATCTACTTTTATTTTTATTTTTTTGTTTAATCAAAAATGGTTTTCATTTAATTTCAGTTTTCTTTTTGTTTGTTCTATTTTTCTTGAATATTTGAGAATTTTTCAGCATGATCTGCATTTGGGAGACTTCTGCTCCTGATTTTTTATGTTTCGTCTAGTTCTTGAGTTTCCAAATATACCCCAAGCAGAATATAATTCACAACTCAAAATCGAATATCACATACTACAAAACAATTCGAAAACATCATACAAAAACATTTGTCGTCGTCTTTGTTTTCGTCTTCGTCTTCGTTCTCGTCTTCGTCTCTTTTCATCCACGTATTCGTCTTCATTTTCGTTTTCGTCTTCGTTTTGCATCATCGTCAACGTTGAATTAATGATTTAGGATTGAGGATACGAGTATCACCATATTTATAGGCCAAACAGAGCACACCAGAAACCGATTGCTCTCGGATCCCATTCTCTCTCTCTCTCTCTCTCTCTCTCTCTCTCTCTTTCTTTTTTTATCTCTTAATCGTCCAATCGCTGGTCAGCGTTTTCTGCTTGGGAATGCCGCGGCTCTGTTTTGCCATTGTCATGATACAGAAACTGAATTGAAATCCAAAAACTACTCATCTACTAGTTACTCTATGACTGAAAAACGTGTTACACAATGCCCAACAAAACGAGAATCACGAGAAACAACAAAAACCCTATATCTTCCCAAAGCGAGGAATCGCAGCAATGCGAAAGAGATCCGGTTGCAGTTCCAGTTCCAGTTCCGGTGCAGATTCCGCTTTGTCCGCAAAAGTTCCGGCGCGTCACAAAAAAAAGAAGAAAAGAATGCCACGCATTGTGTGACACGTTTAAGCTCGACACACACACACACACACACACACACGCACACGCACACACACTTACATTTACACGTAGAGAGTTGAACATGCGGACCGTTACAACGAATCTAGCCAAAGACCAAAACCAACAACAGACAACAGAACTTGCGGACACCCCGCCAAATCGGCACCATGCAACAACCAAAAACTCTTTTCGTTTCAATTGACTTTTTTAGTTCACAAAAAAACCAAAAAAAAAAAATAAAAATAAACTAAAAAAAATACATTATTATATATTAAAAGTAAATGAATTTATATATCAAAAAAAAAAAGAAACAAAAATTTTTATAAATATGTTTTATATCGAGCCGGAACCAATGCAAAGCAATTTCTCCCATCAATTTTTTTTAGGCGTCGTACTCTTCTCATCAGCGGTTTATTTTGCGGAAGCTGGAAGCGAAAATTCCTTCTTCAAGTCCATACCCGATGCATTTTGGTGGGCTGTGGTCACCATGACCACCGTTGGATATGGTGACATGACGTATGCAAATCTATACAATTACAATTCTAACTTTTCTGATTATTATTATTATTATTATTATTGCGATTATCATTTCAACATTTATGCGTTATCGTTTCCGTTTCCGTTACTGTTATCGTTATCGTTCTTGTTTTTCGTTTCTCAGTTTTTTGTTGTTCATTTTGTTTGTGTGTCGACGCCTTTTGCTGCGTCAACGCGTTGTAGTTTATTTATACGGAAATGTCGCAAAATGTGTTTATCATTATTTCTTAAACCCCATACTAACCATAAACTATATATACTACTACTAAGTCGTAAGCCAAAGAAATAATGTATTCTCGCTTCGATTTAAGTTGAAACTACTTACAATATTTCTATTCTTATACCCAATATGCAAACCTAATTGTTGTTGTCACTTACTTTGACTCGCTGAGCTGTTTATTATCTATCTATATATATATATATATATATATTATCTAAATATATATGTGTATTCGTTTCGATTTCCTATTTTCAGTTTTGTTTTGATTTCTTTTTCCATTGCGTTGCATTTTGTTTCTCCGTTGGCTATAAACTAAGCGTAAATTATACCTACCATCTATATATTCTGCTATTGATCTTAATCATTTCTCTGATTTAACCGCCTTTTTATCTAACTGTCTATAACTTGTGCCACTGTGTTCTGTTGCCGTTCCGTTCCATTACATTCCGTTCTGGTTCTGTTCCCCCCAAAAAACATTTAAAATTCAAAACCAAAACCAAAACAAATTAACCAAAAGCAAAAAAGAAAAACAAACTTTGCCTTTGCTTAATGTGAGAAAATGCTATTGAAAAATATGCAAAGAAAAGCTCTATGAAATTAACCAGTTTTTCTATCATTATCAATGTAACGTTGTGTCGTTGTTTAGTTCACATAAACCAACAAAGATACAAATGATGCCAGAAACTCGAAACAAACACACAAATCTCATGCGCTGCACTGCGTCACACTGTACAGTGTGCACTCCAGTTCCATCAATAAGCTCATCAACACACACACACACACACACACACACACATACACAGACACTTATACTAGAATTTACTATTGCAGCATGCCACGTGGCGTGGCAATATCGATAGCGATACCGATACCGATAACAACTACCGATAACACGAATTTAACGCAATTTTGTTAGCTGCTCTTATCGAACGCATGCTGCATGTCCATTCCAAAAGAAATAAGTAAACTCCAGTTACCCAATACAGACTTAATACTTAATACAACAATCACACACATACAGAGATACACGCTCACACTTACACACCTGTACCCACACACACACACACACACACACACACACACACGCACTCACACTAACATGCAAAGTTGTTCAGCCGTGGCTCAATCATCACCCTCCAAAACCTTACCCGAGCCCCCAACCCCCCAACCCCAACCCGCTACCCCCTTATCCAACACTGCCTTGCCCCGCCCCGCCCTGCATCGCCTCGCCTTGCCTTACCCGTGCTCAAGTCGCGCATAACTTTGAGTAGTTCTGTCACTAAAACTTTTGTTATACGCAAACTTTCTTCCCCTCTATATTTCACTCACTCTCTTTCTCTCTGTCTCTGTCTCTGTTTCGTACTCACATTATTTCACTAACTCACTCGTTCTCTGCCGTGCACCTGACTTACTCTCTTGCTCGCACTTGTGCAATACTTGTTACTATGTCTGCATATGTATATAAAAAAAGTAAAAACACGCAACACATACGCTTACTATTTTCCACATACCTATGAGGAAATCAAGAATAACGAACCTTAACCAAAACCAAAACCCGAACCTGAACCCGAACCCGAACCCGTACCCGAAGCAAATGAAAAGAGAACACAAACCACTTGTAAACTCGTTACTCGTTACTCGTAACTCGTTACACGTAACGCTACTCGTTCTAAGTGTTGTGTGCTTAATTTCGAGTACTCTTTGCTAAACTATTATTTCGTTTTACTATTTCTACCGCTATTGCCTTTATGTATACTCAACTCTATAAATATATATATACTTATATCTACTCATATCTGTATACGTACATATCGTATAAGTTTGCTATCACTGCCAGCCAATTTATATATATATATTATATCTCTATATACAAACCTATAAACTATAATTACAAAATTAAAAAAAAAAAAAAAAAAACCAAATAATTTATATATAAAAAAAAATACCAAAACGAGAATTACTCTTACTTTACATTTCTTATATATTTGTATTTTCATTTTATTTATCGTTCGTTCGTTAACATCGCTCGCTTCATCCAAACAAACAAACCAAAAATCCAAATACAAAAAAATTATATATCTCTATAAATATATATATATACCCATGTATATATCTATATATCAAATCAATTTAATTGCAACAACAACAACCTAATCAAAAACGAAACTCGTTAAACCAATTTAAAAAAAAAAAAACCAAAAACATAACAAAAACGCACCGAAAACTCCATAAAAATAAAATATATCACGAAAAATTCAACAAAAATCCAAAACGCCACAATCTATATAAAAATGCCAAATGATATTTAATTGGAAATTGAATTGCATTGAAATTCGTTTGATACACGATATGCAAAAACAAAAAAAAAATCAATTAAATCTAAAAACACAAATCCAAAACCAAATCGAACCAAAAACGATAACGAAACGAAATGAAAATGAATTTCAATTATATGTATCGATAAACGATAAAACGATAAACAGACCCGTCGGCGTTTGGGGCAAAATTGTGGGATCATTGTGTGCGATTGCTGGTGTGCTGACAATCGCACTGCCGGTACCGGTTATCGTCAGTAATTTCAATTACTTCTATCACCGCGAAACGGATCAGGAGGAGATGCAGAGCCAAAACTTTAATCATGTTACTAGTTGTCCATATTTGCCAGGTACATTAGGTAAGTTGAAATGTGCACTGCGCCTCTCTCGTTACCTACTACTTCTCTACTCGCATCGCATACACAATCACAAATACCGACTGGACGGACGGCCTCAAAAAATTGAGATAATCATACTTGACACACACACACACACACACACACATACGTACACACACATAGACACCTACCTTACACACACATACACACACATAGACACTCAGTCTTACACTCGATAACAAAAGAACCCGAGTCGAATAAAAATAGAAACATTTACGAAGAAAGAAACGAAATCCGTAGGCATGAAAAAAGTTTGATGCCGCAGCGTTGCCGTATCGTTGGCAGCTTCTGACCACGCATCAGCAGAGTCGCATCAGTGGCAGCGGCAAACGGCAAACAGTGGCAACTCTGGCCCCAATTGCACTCCATTGCATGCGACTGTGCTAGAGATGGACCTACAAAAAAAAAAAAAAAAAAAAAAAAAATGAACGTACTTACACGTACTGTGTGTTTTGTGTGTAACAAGAACTACAAACAAAAAACATTTTTGTAATTAATACATTACAACTGTATGTGTGATCTCCTCTTTCTCTCTTCTCTCTCTCTTCTTTTTGTTTCTCTCTTTATTCCGCCAATCAATGAATGAATCAATCAATCAATGAATCGATCAATTGTATTGCCAATTGATCTATCGACTAATATATATCTGTATAAACCAATTATGCTGTAACCCACAAAAAAAAAAACAATCCCACAATCCGAACCCGAAAATGAATCCCAACAAAATGAATGAACAACTACTTCCTCCGCCTCCTCCACGATGGTATTCCCACAATCACCACCGTCAATCACACCACACACACACTTACACACAATATTGTTAATACTAACTACAACAACACTGCGACAACTACAAACAACAACAAACAATATAAATCGATCGATAACGTTCGACAACAAAAAAAAAACAAAATACAACCACACTAAACAAATGCATAAAACTACAAGTAGGTCAACACTTGAAGAAATCATCGTTGTCTGAGTCCTCATCGGATATGATGGATTTGGATGATGGTGTTGAATCGACGCCGGGATTAACTGAAACGCATCCTGGACGTAGTGCAGCAGCTCCATTTTTGGGAGCATCACAGGCGCAGCTGCAACCGCCGCAGGCAACGCAGCAGCAGCAGCAACAACAACAGCAGCAGCAGCAGCAGCTTCTGCAGCAGCAGCTACAGCAGCAGCAGCAGCAACAGCAGCAGCAGCAGCAACAGTTGCAATTGCAGCAACAAAATGGCTTCAAGCAACAACAGTCAACAATAAGCGTCAGTGCGGCAACCGGCAGCGCTGGCAGCAGCCTCACAATGAGGCACAACAATGCGCTGGCTGTTAGCATCGAGACCGACGTTTGACTACTGGGTAAGTGTTCGCTCTTACTCTGACCCTTCCCCCCACCCCACCTCACCCCCCTAAGTTCCCACCCCCTTCTAAGTCTCGCAATATAGTATGTATCTCTGTCTCTGTGTCTGTGTCCATCTTTCTGTAAACACACACACACAACAATAACCCCACTGTCTTCCTCCAGTCAATCCAATTTTGAACAGTTTCAGTTAGGCAAATCTGAGACGTAACGTCTTCCTTCTTTCTCTCTTACTCTTTCTCTTTCTCCAATTTCAATTTCAATTCCAATTCCGATTTTTTTTTTCGAGCACCTGTCTTGATTCCCCATTTCTAATGCACCAGCACACAAAAAGAAATCTGCATAGAAAGCGCCAATCGCAGCAGCAGAAAATGAAGTAAACTTTAAAGTTTAGCATAAAATTAATTTGATAATGTAGTCAGCACTACTCTACCCAAAAGTTAAGTCACTAATTTGGTATTATTACTTAACAATATACATAAATAATTAAGCAAAGAAAAGAAATTTAATGTGTAGCCAAATTTTTAAACAGAAAATCCACTTTCGACTGCTGCAATTGAAACTTGATAAAGCAGCTCTATATTGTCATGCCAAATACTTAAACATTTATTATTCGAATACAGTCAGTTTATCAAAAGCATTTAACTATTTTCTCTTTTTTTTTCTATCCACTTGGCGCGCGCTCTCTTTCTCCTTACCACGCGATTTGTCCATATGTATGTCTCATTATATTGCTATATATACAATCTATCTATATAATATAATTATGTATCCATCTACTATGTATGTATCGATTCGTATGTATTTCAAACTCTGTGCAATCCATCGCACCACTTGTAGTAAAAAAGATGTTAAGTGGTATAATATTGGCCTTGTCAAGTGTTACGTTGGATGCCAGAAACGACTACAAAAGCTGTTTAAGTTTAATTTAAGTAGAACAAATAACAAACAAATTTAATCTATTGCTAAATTTAATTAAATTTAATTAATACTTAACAATTAATAACAACACAAAATTACAGAAAAATACAAAAAAAAACAACAACAACAAAGAAAAAAGAAAGAAAGAATGAGGTAAAAGTAAATAATACATTTAAAATATATAATTTAAATAATTTAATGCGTAAAGTAAACAATTAACTAAATTGAACATTACAAAATGAATAACAACATCGAATAAACGAAAGGAAAACAAATCCCAAAATAAACTGAATATAATAATAACAATAATTAATAATATGTCATTATTATAATTATTATTATACATAAATGAATGCAAGCCGATGAAACCCTTAATCACACATTTCAAATTAAATTGAATCACACACACACACAACCCAGAATCTTCATCCGTGAAAATGCAGTTAACGAGTCAAGCAAAAGTTCAAGTGCATAGAATTAGGCAAAATATCCGTTTACCACAATCAAACACACAAACACACACACACAAATGCACAGCATATGCAAAGAAGCCTTAACTCAAAAATATATTCGCAGTCTTGCTCAATAGATCACTTAACGATTGCACAGTGGTTCCGCCTAAGGCCAAAATCAAAACTAATTAGTAATTACATGCATATGCAAACATTTTGTCGCTCCAATGTCCACTCTTCTTATTTGCAAACCGGTTTTCGCTGGAAATCTAACGGGACTTTCTAAAAATAACATAGAACTGAAAGCATGAACACGTGTTCACTTGTGAAGCGTTGTCGATTCGATTGTTAAGTTGAATACTTTTACAGTGTTGTTTTTCCGTTATCTGAAACTCTCCAAAGTCGACCAGCAATTCTCTCCATCTGCAAGGCTATAATTGTCTCCAAAAAAATTCTTTGGGCCTGCATCCAGCTCAACTCTACAAAAAAATACACATTCTGTACGAAGCATTTTACACACTCACTCATACTCATACACAAAACAGAGAGAGAGAGAGAGAGAGAGAGAGATAGAGAAAAGTATTCAAAAGAAGCATAGTAAAAAAAAAACTGCCGTAATATTAATAAATACAATTTGTATAGTATTTAACAATGAAAATAATTGATATAGCAAATATGTATATGCTTTTTAACTATGACAGATGAAATACTCACTCAGCATAGCCACAATAATACTCTAATACACATCACATACGAGTCACTATAGAGGGACACAACACTGTAGCCAATCGATAGACTTGAACAGATGATCTCCTGCTAGGCATTGTTCAAACTCTTACGAATTTCCGCACAGACAAAAGAACTCGCTTAAAATTATTAAAAACAACCCACCCAACTGCCCAAATACCTAACCAAACACACCCACACATAATGAAAAACTGTATAAAATAAAATAATAAAAAAAAAAAACACAGAACAAAAACAAAAGAGAGGAACCTGCTAACTTTCTGCTTAAATCTCCCCCCGAATAAAAACGAAATAAAAAGTACAAATATTCATAAAACACAAGATGAAAATAAAAAAAACAGGAAAATGCAACTAAAACCAAAGCAAAAATCACAACAAATTATTTTAAAGACAACAATATGAAGAACTTCAACAACAAAAATGAATATAATTAAATAATCCTTAAATAAAACGACTGCAATTAAATAAAACTAATACTAACTTAAAGTCACAGATAATTTTGAGATAAATACAAAACAAGGCAAATCAAATATTTATAAAAAAAAAACCTAAAAAAAAATCCACAAAAATTAAGAAAATTATTATGAGTAATCAGAGGAAAAGAAAGCTGAAGGAGAGAAGCAACAAAAACAAAACAAAAATGAAAGATAGAAAACGCTCTTATGATTTTATAAAATAAAGCATAATAATACTTATGTGAGAGATATGAGATGTACATATGTACACGCGAGTGTGTGTGTATGTACATATATGTGTGAGTGTAGAGCTGATATCAATGTGGAGGAGAGCTCTATAAATAACCAGATGGAGGCGTATTTGAACCCAAACAATACACTAATGTTGCTTGCCGCAGGAATAGCCCCAGGGATGATATTCTGTTCTGCATAGTTCAAATACTTTCTGCCAAATATATATGTATGTGTGCGAGTGCGTGTATGTGTGTGTGACTGTTGACATTGTGACACGCCTCCCCACACACTCCCTAGCTACATGAAATTTCGGATGCCGTCTACCAGAAACCAAAGAATAACTACGAATACGAATACGAAGACGAAAAAAGGAAAACAGAAAACAAAAAACAAAAAACAAGTCGACTGAAACTATGCAAATACGCTTTTGCATGGCTGTATTTATAAATAAATATCAACAAATACCCACAAAAACAAAAACAAAAAAAAACAAAAAAAATTATATATATACATACTTACAAATAGCTGTATACAATGACAGATAGTATTTGCAATATATGTGTATGTAGAAAGCAAACTGATTAAAAATAATCATAAATAAGTATTATTATTGATTATAATAATTTATGTACTCTATGTTCGGTCTGCCGAATGTCGAATACCTTTCTAGAGGAAAACTTTGTGATCGTTGCCAGGAAATAAATCGATTATGAAATGAAATCGGTGAACTATACATACCATAAATCCGATAGAGTCTTGCCTTTTTTAATAGCCTGCAATCTGTGGAACAATGTAGAGCGAGCGATATTAATGGGTATAGCGATGAGATGATAATATCCTCTGCAAGGGTAGATAATAAGACACATTGAAAATGATTATGTGTTGAGCGATGAGGGTAAGATGTAGAAGCATTGAAGCGTAAATATTAAAGCTTTGAAAACCGTCCACACACATACACATACACGAAGACAAAGACAAAGAGTCACACACATACACATACATAGGAACACACACATGTCAAATACCATGAAATAATGTATACAGACGAATGAGCAGCAGCCTCCGCTCCCGCCTCCCCCGTCACTGCCCTAACACGCAGCTGCAAGGCAATGTCAACACACCCACACACACATACACACACACACACACACATACATGTACATTTTGGCATATTTGTATGAGCTTCTTAAGAATGCTGAATGTTTTGGAGACAAGAAACAAAAAACGAAAAACGAAAAACTCAAACGAAAACGAAATAAGAGAAACGTAAAGTAAAAGCAGCGAGAGCAAAGCAAAGCAAAGAATCAGCGATAAGTATTAAAAGAGATAGGGAGAGATAGAAAGAGAGACAGAAAGAAAGAAATAAAGAAGGATAGAGAGAGAGAGAGAGAGTAAAAAAGTGCAAGTGCAAGTGCAAGTGCCTTAAGGAACCCAACACATACTCGTCATGCGCCGGGTCATGCCCTTCTCTGCGCATCTCACTGAGACTAGATGCCAACTGAGCTCCTGGTTGGAAGACGGCAAGCAACCGATATTGGTAATATGCATTAATAACTACTATCTGAGTAAAGTAACTATGACTAAAAGAAGATAAAGGAGAAGAAGAAAAACACTTGACTACAACTTCAACTGCGCTACAGTAAACGCTCGCTAATACTCCCCGACCGAAGCACGACAGATACATACATAAGTATGTTAGATGGACACACACGGCATAGTAGTTAGCAAGGGAGCTGGAAAGTAGATTCATATCAACCAAACAAAATATAATGCAAAGATTCTGTAGTATTAGACACGCAGGTGCATATCAACTGGGTCAGTCAGGCTTCACTGTAGCGTATCTATTACTCTGCTGTAAATACACTTAAAGCACTTTCAACTTTCGATGCAACAGCAAATTAGGTGAATAGTTAATTGGTATTTTGTACAAACAAATGGGAAATAAACAAATCGGTAAACAATTAAAAATCATTAATACAATTTAAACCGAAAATAAATAAATAAATAAATAATACACATCATAAACGAAATTATAAAAAAGCAAATAGAATTATCATCTAATGTACTATATATGTTATATATAATATTGTATTGTATCTAGTCATACCAAAGTCCTGTATCTATAAAATAGAACTAAATGCAACCAAGCAAAAAACAACCTCCAGACATTTTAAGGCAAAACACCAACAAAAAAAAGAAACAAAAAAAAAACAAATTCAAACATTTTTATTATTTACATATAAAGAAAAGAATTCGCTTATTTAAACTTAAGTTTTATGATTTAGCGTGAAGAATTCTAGCATAAGGTAAAACCAAAAAACAAAAAGAAAGCAAAATGGACTCGTTCGAGTTTCGAGATTAAAATAAGGTTGTTTTTTTTTATAGGCATTAAACTAGGCAATTGACTAAATGAAAAGTGACAGCTAGCATGAATAACAACTTACTTATTGTGTATAGATCGAAGTACGAAAATGTCGTGGATTCATAGCGGGCATTAAGTTATTCATTTTGGACCCATTAAACAACAATATTCGTTATTCAAGAGCAAGAACAAGACGAGCCATTTCAATTGACTACTCTTAACACTAGCAAAGAATACCGAAAAACAAAAATACAAATATTAAGAAAATTTGGAATAAATGTGTTCAGCGACAAAATGTTATTATATGTTTAAATGAATAAAATTAAAAACCCCAAATTGAATGGAAATTAGAAAGGTAGAGACAGCGATAGTACGATAGCAAGATGAAATGAAACAACACAAAAATTTAATTTAATTAAATTTAATTAAGTACATTAATAAAATTCTAAACAATTCAAAATTGTATATAAGTACATGTAATGAATGGTAAACTACAAATCCAGGCTTACCCTCCCAAACAAATATATCAATAATATCACATTGTATATTTCAAAAAAAAAAAAAAAAAAAAAAAAGAAAATCACAAAAAAAAAAACAAATAGCTCATAAACCAAAAAGAAAAAAAATTAAAAAGTAAACCAACAAAAAAAAAATGAAAAATTGAAATTGAAACTCATAAGAACAACAACCAAGAAAAGAAAACCCAAAAGCTGATCATTGAAATAAAAAAACACGCTATGAAAATATGCGGAAAAAATGAAAATCACATGAATTTTTTTGTATTTTAGATTGAGAACCAACAAAAAAAAAGAACAAAAGTCAACATACTTTTGCCGTATATATAAAGCTGTGTAACAGTTGCAATCCGACCTGTAAATATGTAATTGTAATTGGTTTTTGTATGTGTGCAGAGAACTTTCTTCGTACTTAGCCATTTGTCAGTTCGAATCATGTACAATTTGTTGTAGTCTAAACTGAATCCTTAGTTTTATTATCGAACAAGTAAACTACGCTCAAATCGAACACGACACACGAAACACAAACACTAAAACACAAACACTAAAAACGATTGTATATAATCGCAATTCTTTCCAACTTACCTGAACTCAAGCTTCGGCTACTCTCTATACGTACGTTTTATGTTTTTAAATGATATCATAGTGCAACGCATATAGTACAGCTAATTATTAACTTAAAATACTACAAATCACTTAGTCTCTATACTAGTAAGTATTGCCTACGAAAGTCCACTTCCAAGTACTATCGTGTACTTTCAAAGTTCATTTGCAAGCTCTCAAGAAGCTTGCAAGCTCATTGCAGGCACTCATTTTCGAGCTTTCAGCTTCCATGCATTTCAGAACCGAAGATTGAGTGAAATGACTGTAGTATATGTGTGTTTTTTTGGTAGGTCAAAGATCCGCGTACTGTAGAACCAAGAAAACATTTCTAGGCACCAGCTGAGACACATACTCTACACATACTACACATATACAATACAATGTATGTAGAATATGTTACACATAGACACTTACACACACCAACACACAACAGCGAACTAGATGCAATTAGAGCTAAAAGCATTTCATTGGTTTTCATATTAGTATTTCGTTTAGAACTATGTATTTATCCACAAACAAAAAACAAAAATCTTTTTATGCTTGACCTACGAGTACTTCGGATACTCAGCTGCCTGCATTTAAAGAGCTATTCGAAAGACGAGACTACTTATCAAAATAATACAATAAAAAACAAAGCAAACGAGAAAACGAAATGCGAAATTCGAAATGAGTAAGAAGCAAACATATCGTTGTTAATCAACTACGTACCATAAACAAGCTAAATTGATAAACTCGTAATACAACAACAACAACACAACAAGTAATAATAAAAACAATAAGACACTAACTAAACGTTTACAAACTTAATACGAAACACACACATAAGAACTGTACTTAAAAGCAAAAATAATCTAACAAAATACCCAAAATGAAAAAAAAATTAAAATTGAAAATTGAAAAGTATAGATGAGATGAGAAAAATTGAAATAATACTAATGAATGAAACGTAAAAGGCAACAAACACTCTATTTTAATTCTCGATTTCAATCCAAAACAATCTTTTCAAGTTTTCCATTAACTTTAATTACATAATTAAAATAAAAAACCGAAATCCATTTAACGTAAATAATTATTGTACAAGGTATACAAATACAAAATACGAATACTTATCTACCTACCTACTTACTACAAGCATATTTACTACGAGAACATACTGAATACGATACGAGATACCAAATCAAAAAAAAAAAAAAAAAAACCAGAAATACAAAACTCCAACAAAATACAACATAAACAAGCAACTCAAAACACTCTTCTAAAATGCTTCAAGAAAGAATAATGCTAGCAAACAAAAACCAAAAACCAAAAACGAAACAAACAAATTTCTATTAAGGACAAAGACTGCAAATAGAGATTTAAAAATATTAAAAGAAAATTAAAGTAATAATAAACATAATACTACAAATAAATAAAGCATATTAACAAGCTAAATAAATAATTCAATTCAATTCAATTCAATTCAATTCAGATTGAAAACGATTTCGTTTGTTGTTCCTTTCAAGCATTTACCGCAATTAATTAGTTTGTCATATTTTTTACGAATAATAATTTTTGAATATATAGTCATATGTATTGTGCGAGTGTGTATATCCATTCATTTTTGTATTACGAGTATTAGTAAATTTAAAATTAGTTTAGTTTAGTTAGCCGCCCAAGAAGACAACAGCAACAATACTTCATTACAGCCAGTAGTACTTTAATATGAAATGCCGCAAACAAAAAAGGAGATTTTTTTTGCAATCAACCAAAAGAGTAAAGTAATTTTCTCAACCAGGTGCAGCTAATCAATAGTAAATTTACATTTATAACAATAAATGAGTAAATCAATAAAACACAAAAATAGCTATACGAATTCCAAATGCAGCAAACGCATAAACCAAAAACAATAAAACAAAAAACAAATAAAACAAAAACCAAAAACAATTAATAAATGAACAATTTAGTATTACGCATAATAACATATTGTGACTACAATTAAAAGGCAAAAACGTATAAAACACTTTGACACACAACAAGAAACAAACCAAAAACAAAAAAAAAACCAAAAAAAAAAATAATAAATAAAAAAAAAATGGAGAAAAAAACGTAAAATGAAACCAAGAGAAATGTTGTTAAGATTAAAAATGAAATGTTTTATAATCGTTATTCAATAAAAATAAAAATACATTAAAAAAAACAAAGAACACAACTAATATCAAATAATAATCTAGTAAAGCAAAGCATAAGCCCAAAACCCGATACAATGATCATTGCAATTTGTTATCTAGTTATTCGCTAAGTATATTCGATATATTTTTCTTTATATATTATCAAAATAGTTAAGTAATCTCAAGTAGCGTATTATCCTAGTGTCTTAGACTATATTTAAAAGTAGCTTTTCTTCCATTTTAAACATTTTTTACCCCATTTTGAACGCATGTCAAAACATTTACTTAGTTCGGATTTGGACTGGGAATCGTAATCGTAACCGGAATCAGGTTTTGCCCTTTGGCTTTTCAAATGGTTTAGTTGGTATTCCTAAGCTTTTAAGGTTGATCTAATATATTAAGTTGTACATAAGAACAAAAGTAATTTTGTAGCAATGACAACAACTCAGCATCAGCATCAGCATTAATCATGCCTTAGCAACAACACAAATTGCCAATTGGATTGTCCTTCTATCATCCATGTAAACTACTATTACTTACTCATATGTATATCATAGTCTAGTGCAGTTGAGTCGCATCATTTAGTGTTCGATTGAACATCAAAGACATCTTTTTAAACGTCCCTTTTAAAAAGCCCTTTAAAAATAATCATCGATGCGACGTTTGCTGCAATCACTGAGCATTGAGATCAGAGGCGTGCTCTCTCTCACTCTCTCTCTGTCTTCCCCCTTCATAAACGGTGAGTGTGCCCAGTTGATCTGGTTGTGTAACGAAAAAACAAAACAATGTGACCAGTCATGTGTATAATGCCTGATATCGTCGTTGTCGTTATCGTTATCGTATCGTAATCGTAATCGTATCCTTTAATTGTCTTTGGTTCTTATCATACATTGTGCACTGTGGAAACGCGCACCAAAACTTTGATTTTGTTTTTAATATAACATACACATATGCATATGTAACATACATATGACTATGTGTGATCGATCATATTGTTTGTGCGCTTCTCGGTCAAGCAGTGTTTTTTTTTTGTTATTTATGTTTAACCTACCCATAATATTTCTACTATATACATACTAATCTATGTATGTACATATGTATGTATACATATATGAAGCTCTATAATCTAATATTCTATATACTTATCGAACTGTACAGATATATGAATATATATATGTTTATTCTTTATGCTTTCGACATTTTGATATTTTGTTTTGATGCGTTTTTGGTCTATTGTACGGTTTTGTCTTTCTTTTTTGGTTTTCAATTCTCTTTTCGGTTCTGTTGTGGTAACTGTAAGAATCGCTTCAGCGCTGCCTGCTGCACCCGCCGACAACAAAATATATATATATATATATCCTGCTACAGCTACTACATCAACAGTAACCGTAACAGTAACAGTGACAGAACAAGTAACAGTAACAGTAACCGTAACAGTAACAGTAACAGTAACAGTAAACGTAACAGTAGATGCTACAGTAAACAGTAACAGTAACAGTAACAAGGCCAGAGCTACCCAGCAACAGCAGCCGCAGCAAATCTCCAAAACGAATGCAAACGAATGAAACGAAAGAATGTACAACAACAACACCAGCAAAAAAATATATAATACGAGTATTAATAATACTATGAAAATAGAAAAGCGCCTGCTCTGGCTACGGCTACAGCTATGGCTGAGGCTTTCGACGGCTCCTGCTTCTGCTCCTAAGTCCCGTTTCCCTGTGCTTCCCGATTCCGGTGCATGTGCGTTAAGTTGCTATAATCGAATATAACTTGAATCGAGCAATCGATCAATCAGAATCACAATAAATAAACGAGCAAATCAATGCAAAATGCAATTAAACAAGGCAATCAAAACCAGAAATAAAAAAACATACAATAAGCAAAAAACAAAGAAGTCGATAAGATAAACTGATTAAAAAAAAACAACAAACAAAAACAAAAACCAACGCTCGCTCGCTCGCTCGAACGCCCGCCCGCCCGCTCGCTAAAGCAAAGACAACCACCACAAACAAAACAAACAACACTTGGCGCACGCTTAGCACATTTGCATCCACACACACACACACACATAAACCTTCCACACACATACACACACACACACACACGAAGATACAAAGAAACACACACACACTAAGATTAATTACTCGTACTTGATCACGTAATAACACACAGAATTTCTTGGCTTTGTTTTATGATATCGTTTTTGCGCTTACTTTTACCAAATACTCGAATGAGCATTATTCAACTACTAATACTACTTGCCTACTACTTCAAATCGCTTAACTATACTTATATTTATATATATAGTTATATAAACTTATTAACAAAAGCAGCAGCTACAATTACAACTATCAATTACAATTACAATTACAATCACCGAAAAAAAAATACACCAAACCCGATACTCACCAAAAATCTCACAGTTTTCTTCTTAACTTGACACAACGAACAGTGCTGTGCGCTGTTAAAGGCAACAGCGCAACACTGTTAATGGCAACAGCGCAGCACTGTTAATGTTAAGAGCTCGATCTTAACTTTGACAGAGCACCTGTTAATTTGGCACATTACAAGCACCTCAAATTTTGTTGAAAGCACACAAACACACAAACGAATTTACCACAGAATCAATTCAAACAGACAGTCAATCAATCAATCAGTCAGTCAGTCACACACACGCACACACATACACATACAAGCGAACATACACAGAGATATAACATACACATACACACCGTATCTATCTCTGTCTATCTATCTGTATCATGCCAGTTACTAACTCTCTTTTCTTCAACGTACGTCGCTCTCTGCCGAAGACACACTGGAGTGCGTGCTTGATTGATCAGTACTGTTTTGATTTGAAGATGACAATGTTGATGATGATGATGATGATGATGATGATGATGTGCGAGTAGTACTGATTAATCGGCAGCAAGAAAAAGAAAACTGATCAGATCTGATCCGATCGGATCTGGTTTGGTACCGTTTCGGTTCGGTTCGATTTGCTTTGGTTTTTCTATATATGTTCATTTTTATGTCAAGTTTAACAGCGACGACGCCAAACGCCGGCACATTTTGTTTATTCCATTTTGGCAATACGCTTTCGGTTTTTTGTTAGCCAACTCTATATACAACATATATATAGCCAACTTTTCTGTTCTATGTTCAAAGCGGTTCAGACGCAAGCGCAATTTAATAACAACAGCAATTTGCTTTCGATGTGTACATACCAAATATATACCAATATCAATATATCAATACCAAATATACCAAATATCAATATATCTCACAAATACACACACACACATACACTGTGTCACACTCACACACACACACACCTACACTTATTAATATTAATATACTTGGAGTTAACAACACGACAACAACAACAACAACAAAAATAATACATTCTTTTGGGTTTGCTTTCTTCTGTGTTCCGTGTACTAATTTCTTACAACTTGTATCGTTTCTAACAGTTTGATTTTGTGTTTGACATCTGACTACGCATCAGCGTATATCGGATATTGATATATATATAACACATGGGCTGAAAAGTCCCGGGCCTGACAAAGAAAACTTGCTTTTTTTGGATCAAAATTGGCGTTACTCATCAACTTTATCTTTATCAAGAGCATCGCAATCATTCCAGAGCCGCTATAACATTTCAATATAAATTTTTTAGAACGATTTATTTTTTGCCTCAAAATAGGCTTCAATTTCAGTGATAATCTCTTCAATCGTGCGAAATTTTTTATCGGCGAGCATTTTTCCAGGACTGCTGATCTCCAGAAGTCGCTGGGAGCCTAATCTGGCAAATTAGTGGATGTGGGAGCAATTCGAAGTTAAATTCAAGTAGTTTTGTCACTGTCATTGAATCATGAACACATTCTTGTTGTTGGTCAAAAGTGAGCAAACGCGGCAGCCATTTTGAAGAGATTTTCTTATAGTCAAATGCTCATGCAATATTAAGCCAACATGTTTTTTTGATATCTTTACGATGTTAGCTAACTGACTCAAATTTAATTTTCGATCATTCAAAACGATTTTGTGGATTTTTTTTATATTTTCTGGTGTGACCTCCCCATTTGGACGTCCACTGGGTTCTGCATCATCGGTGTCTCTACGACCACGTTTAATGTCAGCAAACCAACGTTTAATTGTTGTTTCTGATAGAGAGGAGTCCCCATAACACTTTTCAAGCCAAAGCTTTGCTTGAACGGTATTTTTTATATTCAAGAAGCATTGTAAGATTAGAAGACAAAATTGCATTTAATCCATTGTTGCGAAAATAGAAAAAGTAGTGTCACTTTTGGCTCAATAACTTACAAACTAATGAATAGAATATCATGAAATTTTAGCAGCTGTCTTCTGAAGGATTGTATTAACTGAAAAAAAGGTGACTGCAATAAAACTAGCACAATCTATGTGTAAGGCCCGGGACTTTTCAGCCCACGTGTTATATATATCGATGACTGTGTTATTATTAATTAACTCATTTCATTTTCTTTACATTCTTTTTTTCCTTATATACTTATAAATATATATAAATACTACCTTATTTACACACTGCGTTCGTTCTTCTTCTACGTTCTTCTTCATACCAAATCGACAACAACAACAAAAAATAAAAATAAAAAAAAACTATAAAAAAATAATATTAAACTAAATATATATATTTTTTTACAATGAATACAAAAAAATATATATCTTTATACCAAATTGAATCGAAAACAAATTTGCATATTTAAAAAAAAAACTAAATATTTTAAATATACAAAAACAAAACTAAATTAAAAACCAAAAAAATTTCCAAAAAAAAAATATAAAAAAAAATTGAAAAAAAAATCGAATACTCGAATATTGCCATATGAAAAATGCAAATAAAAAATGCAAAACCAAAAATCAAAATGATAAATAGGCCCGTCGGCTTCTGGGGCAAAATTGTCGGCTCTTTGTGCGTGATCGCTGGTGTGCTGACAATCGCACTGCCGGTACCGGTTATCGTCAGTAATTTCAATTACTTCTATCACCGCGAAACGGATCAGGAGGAGATGCAGAGCCAAAATTTCAACCACGTTACAAGTTGTTCATATTTACCTGGTGCACTAGGTACATATATATAACTACATTAAAAAAAAACTCGTTTGCCAAATGCCACGCCCATTCGATCATACCATGTCAAAGCAATGCTAATCGATTCCTTTTCTATATCATCCCCTTTCCCCAACAACAACAACAACAACAACAACAAAAAACGAAAACCGTAATTTTCTCCACAAACACAAAAAAAAAAAAATACCGAACCCAAACATATTTAGGTCAACATTTGAAAAAATCCTCACTCTCCGAGTCGTCATCGGACATTATGGATTTGGATGATGGCATTGATGCAACCACACCAGGTCTGACTGATCATACGGGCCGCCACATGGTGCCATTTCTGAGAACACAGCAATCGTTTGAGAAGCAACAGCTGCAGCTCCAGCTGCAGCAGCAACAGCAGGAGCAACAGCTGCAGGGACAGCAGCAGCCAGGACATCTGCAGGGCCAGAACGGCTTGAGGAGCACAAACAGCTTACAGTTAAGGCACAACAACGCAATGGCCGTCAGTATTGAAACCGACGTCTGACTACTAGGTTAGTAAACGGTCTCACTTTACGACTTGCATTTCATTATATACCCACTGCCCATAGGGTTCAAGGGTATTATAACTTAGTGCTTAATATAATATATAAACTTAAAGTTTATATAATATAATTGATCAGCGTCAACACCCGACACATTATAGCCATGTTCGTCTTTCTGTCTGTCCGTCTGTCCATATGAAACACTAGTTCTCAGCGACTACAAGATGTTGAGCTGTAATATTGTCTGTGTGATTGCCTTATACTTGATTGTGATCAGATACAAATTGTATATGCTACTTAAGAAAAGGCTACTGAAGTCAGCGTTTTGTTCCTTTGGTTCACCATCAGGTATATTGTGTACTCTATGGTGTATAATGAGAGTGTAATAGTATATCGATATACCATATAAAACCAATGGTATATGTTAGTATTTTTTTTTATAAACTAGTATATTGTGTAGTATATGATATTTTCTGAGTGTATTAATATATCGGTATACCAAATATATTTTCTATTTATTTTTGTCAATCTAGTATATAGTGTACTCTTTAGTATATTTTGAGTGTAATAGTATATCGATATACCATTGCCGACGGTATATGTGAGTATTTTTCATTATTTTTTTGATAATCTAGTATATTGTGTAGTCTATCATATGTCCTGAGTGTATCAATATATCGATATACCAAGCTCACGTTATTATTTTCGTCCTTTTTTACAATACTCGTACTATATATTATATTGTGTAATCTATGGTATAATCTGGTGTATTAGTGTATCGATATACGAAATATAGCCAACGGTGTATTTAGTATTTTTCATTAATATTTGACACTCCAGTATATTGTGTATTCTTTGGTATATTTTTAGTGTAATAGTATATCGATAGCCTACTGTATATGTTAGTATATTCTATATATTGAAATGGTATATGAAAAATACCGAAAATATCGAAATGGGTATGGGGTATCTCAGAGTCGAGCACACTCGACTGTAGCTTTCGTACTTGTTACTCATTTTCCAATTTATTCGCAGTCAAACAAATGGAAAACGGACGAAACTTGCGCAGTGAAATGTTACGTTGGATGCCAGAAACGTCATCAAAAGCAGTCTAATCTAGAATTTTATTAATAAATAAATATTAAAGTAATAATAACTAGTAAGCAGCGTAGTTGTAAATTAAACAGCAAATGTAAAACAAACCTACACACACACACACACACACATACAGACACAACACATACAACACACATATACACACACACACACACACACACACATATATACACACACATAGACAAACAGCCAGCTCAGCAGGCTTGATAAAGTAGCTAAAAGTCAAGCTAGCGATAGTTTTTTTTTTAATATTCAAATTCGGCAGCCACAATTTACACAGCTGCTCAACGAACACACACGTACACAGACACACACTCACACTTACACAAGGATAAACAAAAGATGAAGAAAATGATAACTCAACTTGATACCTATGTTCAAATTTAGCAATTAACTACTAACAATCGTTATAGTCACACACAAAACACACAAAAAAAGAAAACAAAAGCAAAAAAAAAAAAAAAAAAAAAAAAAAACCATCATAAAAATTAAAAGAAGAAAAAAAAAACAAAACAAAACAAAAAAAGAGAATTATCTTAGTAGTCTAATCTAATTGGAGTTTCTTCCTTTCTTTAGAAGCTAGCTACAAAAACAAAAAAACAAAAACGAAAACAGAGAACAAGAAAGCAACAATACATACAAACATACAATATCTTCTAATTTTATTTTCAACTTTAAATTATGCTCTATTATTAAATATTAGTCAAATATTAGTAAAATCAAAAAAACAAAAAAGCAAAAAAAAAAATACAAAATAAATGAAAGATCAACAACAACAAGAACTAAGGCAAGGCAAAAGCAACTAAAAATATAAATGAGGGATAATAAATAACAAAGAATGAAACGCGATTGTGATTAACAACGAACTCATCCTTACTGATCCAAAAATAAAATGTCCATATTTCGGTTTTTTAATCTTTGAAACTTATTGAAAATTGGCAGATTTTTGCATAGTAAAGTATTTATTTACAATTTGTAGCGCTGCCAGCGATACGTTGCAGAAAGTGCGCACAAAGAAGAATTGAGGAAAAACAAAAAGAGAGCAAAAAAGTTTACGCTCTTGAGAGCGTAAATCGTTTCGTAGTGAATTGAAATAGAGAAGAAAACAACTTAAACGTCCGTCTCAATGATAGAGGTATCACTGTACTCATAGAGTACATATAATTATGTATAAATATGTAACTAGAATTTAAGTAGCGCCCCAATTGGCTGATAAATCTAGAAGAAAAAACTATGCTTAAGATTTTGTGCCGTGGGGATGGGAGCGTTGTTAATTCATAGTCGTTGTCACACACACACACACACACACACACACACACACACACACACACACACACACACACACACACACACACACACACACACACACACACACACAACATTTATACATACACACACACTGACACATACACAAATAGACACTCACACATGAAAATGCTAAAACATCAAACTGCCGTTAAGTTTAAAATAATGAGTAAAAGAAAGGATTATATATACAAGTAAAAACTTAAAGAAGAATATATATATAACATATATATATATTTGAATATATGTATATGATATTGTGTTGATGTGTGTGTATATACATATATTTATTGAGATGAATATATGCATGTACATATATGGATATCTAGTATATCTATATGAAATAAATATACATAACAAAACTAAACTGCTATTTTGTAAATAAATAAGTCGGAGCTGAAGCTGAACATATATAGACATAAACATAAAACGAACCCCAAAGAAACGTTTACAAGAACAACAACAACAACAACAACAAACAACAACAAAAAGCTGCTAACGATACAAAAACAATAATTAAACTTAGCAAATTGCTATACAACAAATAAAATGAAAATGCTATAAACGAACCACAACAACAACAACAACTACTCATAAATGGCCGTTAATCTTCCAGAAAAAGGCCGAACCCCAAAGAGAAAAAAAACAAAAACAGAAAAGGAAACGAAACACTGCTGCTTATAGCAAAAAAAAAAAAAAAAAGAAATTGAAAAAGAAAAAGAAAAACCAAAAATGTATGCCATCAACTATCCACGTTAAGGTCGAAATCAAATTTCTTAGAAGTTGCTTCAGTTTTTCGGTAGTTTGTATCTCTGCATACTATAAATATGCATTATATAGGTAAATGTACATATGTGTTTCTTTTATGTCTCACACACTTAAGAACCTGTTAACTGTTTTATCATTTTCAACTTATGTGTACTTTGTCTTTGTCTTCCTTTTAATCGTATCAAATGCATCTTTGTGCATCGTTTATTTGAACGTTCAATCTAGCGACTTCAACTTTTGTCCAAAATGCTCGATCAAATTTTGGGAGGAAACCGAACAACTTGTAGGGCACCTTTTATGATTATTATTACACGGTAACACACACACACACACACACACACACATATTTCTCGAAAGAAAGAGAAAAAAACAAATGACATTCGTATGCTTCCATATCTAGTGAGGACTATTAACTGAGAGGGACTGTTAAATTGCTGTTTCTTGTTTCATTTCCAATATTCCAATTACGCGCGCGCTTTGCTTAACATGAACATAACCTCAATTACTTTGGACCACGGTAAACACACATCTCACGAACAAACCAAGAAACCAAATCGGAAAATAACTAAGCTGAAACATACGCGTACACATACATTGAGATAATATACATATACAAATATACATATATATATTTAGACGAGTATATCTATGTATGTACATAATTATGATATGATATATATGTAGATATGCATCTAGTATGTATCTAGTATGTTTCCGATAAAATATGCGACTGAATAAAAAGTTTTTAATTGATTTGCTGCTTGTTGTAATTAAGAAGAATTTAAACAAAATACAAAACAAACAAACAAAATAATATTTATACCGACAAATACTGTAAATATGTAAAAACAAAAAAAAAACCAAAACAAAAAAAACAAAAAAAAACGAAAAAGAGTAAAATAAATCAAATCAATTTACAGCTTTGAATACCGTCCACACGCACACAGTAAACGATTAAAGCAAATACATAGATGAGGATCTCTGACGATCAAAATAATGAAAAGAAAAAAAACAAAAAGCAAAAAAAAAAAACATTTTTAATTATTATGGATACAGCAACAACAAAATAAGGGATAACGAAATAGCGAACAGATGAAATGGAGATGAACATTTTTAAGTATACTTGATTTGGCCTTAAGCATTAACAATGATAATGATGTCGCTGTCGATGATGATGACGATGACGATGACGATGACGATGACGATGTGCAAAATTTAGTTATAAACAAAAGTTGAAGTAATCGTTTGGGCGCCCATACGTGTATTTTTTGTATATTGGATATTAAACTTATATATAGTTTGTATGTACTACGTAAGTGCATATATATACACATTATATATATACATATAGTATATATATTATACTATATATATATGAAATTATTATATATATTTTATATTTTGAAATATTTGATTTCTTGAGTTTTCTAGTTCTTTGGTTCGGTTCCTGAGATGAGGAGGTAAGAGTACAGTACAGCCAATTAATTAGACAAACAACAACATGAGAGCAATAAAATTGAAATATGAATTATGAGAGAAACATATATAAATGATACGTATAACAAGAATTATTATTATGAAAATATATATATTTACATATATATTTGAAAGCAAACACAAAACAAAGAGAAAAAAAAAAAAAAAAAAAAAAAAAAAATATATATTATTATTATAAATATCGTAATACAATATACATAACAAACAAAAATAAAAACATATCGTCTTCAAGTCATGCAAGAAAGTTTTTTTTTTTTTTTTACAAGTATTCTAATGCTAGACAAGGCTTACTAAGTAGTTACAAAAGACATAGAAAGCTAGATGAATGAAAGAGCGAAACGCGGTATATAGGAAGTAGGACATCAGTGTGAGAGTGAGACAGCACTATGGTAGCGTATAACGGCAATTCAGAGAGAGACAGATAGCAAGAGCAAGCGAAAGAGAGCGAGAGAGAGATATGGCGTGGTGTTTGTCTGGGCCAAGCTTTTGGCCAGGTCAGACTAAAAAGTGATATAAAACATACATATAAAAACAAAATAACTTGCCAAAATAATTAAGTTTAAACATAATACATAATAACAACAACACCAAAACCAAAACCAAAACAAAAGAGAAATGAAATGAAAACAACTATGCTCTCTCAAAAACTGAGAAAGCGTTTAGTCTATGCCTAAAATACAAAGAAAAACGAAAAAACAAAATACAAAAAAGAAAGAAAAAGAAAAAGAAAAAGTTCAGCCAGCAGCAGCAGCAAAAATCTAGTTTAATAGACATTTTAATATAGGCAATCTTATTATAATAATAATAATACTAAATACTAATACTAAATACTAAATGCTAATACTGATACTAATGCTAACACTAATACTAATACTAATGCTAATACTAATACCAACACTAATAATAATCATTATGGAATCTAATACTACAACCTTCAAGCTGAGCTTTGCTATCAAGAAACAATTTCCAAACCGAACTAAACAAAAACAACAACAACAGCAACAATCGAAACCAAAAAGCAAACCACAACAAAACGAAACAAAATTAACAATGAAATTCTTATCAATAAATATTATCGCATAAATGAGAAATCTTACCAATAAAGTTGTCAATTTGCGTTGCCTATTTTCAAATTTGGTTTAGAAAATTCATTAATAAAGAAGACTGGAATAAAAGCAAAAAAAAACAACAACAAAAGAACATAAATATATAAATATATACCATACATACATATATTAATGAGAAAACAAGGTCAATACAAATACATATGCGTAGCGTTCGAAATGCGTTCGAATTATAAGCAAAACCAAAAAACTAAAACAGAAAAAAGCAGAAAAACAGAAAGAGGAATAATAACAATATCAAAATAACAACTTACTTATAATGCACACATACATACACACACACACACACACACACACACACATATATATAGACACATGCTCATAGGTCCACACATTGTTTAAGTCGAAGCCAGTTATAACCTTGATTTTGATAAAGCAAATCGAACATCCAGAACAGCAGCTATAGAAATTAGTGAACGCAAGAATACGCTACAATTGGCAAGCACGGCATGCCGTTGGCTTAAATACCCTTGCTTAAAAGCTTAACTTACTTACAATACAGTCGGTCCGCAATGCGCTCAACTGCTTTACAGTTCGTTCCCTTCTCAGCGATGTCCTCGCCAAACAAGCGGCAAAAAATGTAGCATACTTTTTTGCAGCTATGCAAATTTGTCTATCTTCGTTTTTCCTTCATCACAGATTCATGACAAATATTGCAGGGGTATAAATCAAAATTAAATCAATTATTATGAACAAGCATAGTTATATTATTAACTAAATACTTGCAGAAACACACACAAACACACACACATACACACACTCAGAAATACACTCAACACACATAGAATAACAGAAAAGTATTAGTACATGTGCAATTTGAATTTGGTTTAAAGAAATTATTTGAATAGTTTTAAAACAGAAATCAACAGCAAATAGAAGACAAGAATATGAATGAAAGCTGCATGCAAACTAGCAGCGAAAAGAATTCATGTAAAATATGCGTACAACAATAAACAAAACAAAAAAAAAGTCAAATGAAAAACAAAAACAAAAACAAAGAACTACTTATTAAAATAATGCTAAATAAATATAAATAAATTAATATATATAAATATATATGTATGTATATATTATATATATATAATATATATATATATATAAATATGATAAAAGTAAATACGCCGCAGCAATTAAAGAAAAAAGTTGTTAAGATTCTAAAAGTGAAATGTTTTATAAATAGTTAAACCAAAACAAAAAAGCAAAAAGAAACAAAAAATTGACAAAAAAAAATTAAAAAAACAAAACAAAAAATTATTATGTATTAAATATGAGAAATGAAAAAACAAAACAAAACACAACAGCTAAAATACAAGCATACACAGAACAAGAACAACAAAAAACAACAACATTAACACAAAAACAAACAGATGAGCAAGCACAAAAATTACCGTTTGACTTTCAAAATTAACTTCAATTAAAATTTTTACCAGCCGAAAATATATTCATAAGACGAATTGGATTCCCAAATTGCGCAGCTTCAATTGAGATGTTAGAATGATGCTAGATAAATTTAATACTCAGTCATTTGAATGAAGATGGGCAGCAGATCTATTTTACACACTCAAACATACACACACATACACACACACACACACACAGATACATACACAGACAGAGGCAGACACACGTTACTTTATGAACACAAAAGCAAATTAAATGACAAAAGTATATAAAAATAAATTATGCTAAAAAGAACAACTTATAAAATACAACTCAAATCGCAATCAAGTGTACTTCTTTTGGGGTGTCTTTTCATCAATAAAAATTTAAGGAGGAGTCTTTATAAAGTGTGGTGGTAAGTATAAAATCATGGCTGATTTTTCAATCGGATGCTGCATAAATATGAACAGAAATTGCATTACTCCTGTCGAAAGAAGAAAATGAAAAAGTCAGTGCAACAAAATGTTAGTTTCGTCGATCACATCTAAGCGCAGGACGCCAGGAAAAATGTTCATCAGAGCAGAAATAATGAATGGTCTCCAATAGTTCGGATTATTTAAAATATACACCATTTAAAACTAGTTTAATCCTTATCCTTTGGTGGACCTTGCCTTATTAACGGCTTAAAAGTAACGAGCAACAAACTAGGTAACGGCTAAAATACCAGAAGAACATAAGCAAGCAAGCAGCAAGTAGAGTCACCTACTATAAGTATACATCTTGTAAAAATCTTAGAGCCATTAACGTGTCAAATTATCTGCTGAAATACCAGGCGATCGTAAATCAGGAGCAAGCAAGATAGACAAAAAGTTCACCACGTATTTAGTAGCGCCATCTATTATTTACATTCGTACTAACCAATAAACAACTCAGCCTAAAAGTATGCTTCAAAAATTATAAGATGCAAATTCACGTATTTGCAAATTAACCACTTCCTAAAAGTATGTTACATGAAATATTTCGTTGCCCATTACCAGTGCAGTGGTAATTTACTACTAATCACAAAGAACTTTGATAACGATAAGATATTTTTCAATCCATACAATTTGGCTTATCGTAGTATATGTGCCATATTGTTGTGTAATTCTTGGAAGAAGTAAATTTAAAGCAACTAGCATTTAGTTGTTCTAGTAGTACATATGTAGTTCTACCCAATAATGATTCACAGTTGTGATACTTGTGTTTACGAGTATGTACTTAACACTCTATTAATTTATTTAATTGTCACATTATAAACTTAATCGCTATCTTAACTGTAGTAATTTAAGATGATGTTCAATACGAATTTGAAATTCCATAAACGGTTATTTACACAGTGTGAAAAGTAGTGAAATTCTTGTTTGTTTGTTTGTCTGTAGGTAGTAGGACGAGCAGCAGCCCGAAAGAATACACACGAAAGATAGAAGAAGAAGAAAATATAAATGGAGCTGCGGCGGCGGATGTCTTATCAGCTTGTCATATCACATAGTGTTTACAAAAAAATATAATTATAGCGATTGCATTGACCTGTCCATCACAGTGGACATCAGGTCAGCTGCTGGACGCGACCGCGTCGCAACGCCTTGGCTTTCGCCTTGGATGCCAAGGGCGGTCGATATGTGGGTAGATCAATGAAAACGGGACGATAATTCGGCGATTCAGGTCGCATTGAGCGCGACTCGGTTAGCTGCATATTCGTATAGTAGTTGATCTCGTTTCCTGGTTGATCACTGTTCCCCACTGTTGGCAGCGTTGCAACCGTTGGCTCCTGACGCTGTCGCTGCTGCTGCCTCTGGGATCGTGCACCATCCGATCGCAGCAGTCTAAAGAGATTACGTCGGGCCACCTGATCCTTGTCCTCTGTTGCCGACTGACGTCGATTGCCATTGCTTGAGCTCGAGCTGGTATTGAGGAAGGCTGCCTCCTCGTAGCGTGGAATGTAGCGCGGCTTGCGAGACTCGCCGAGGCGCGACTGATCGCGATCGTGAGGCGTCACATTGAAGCCAAAGAAGCGCGGTGCTTGCACCGAGATCAGTGGCAACAGTGTTTCGCGTGCATAGCGCTCGGCACGTTGCAGCAGTTCCCCGAGTCGGAAGGGCAGCAGCTGCACCGTCTGCAGCGGCTCCTCTTGCCCGCTGGCCAGTTGTGCCATCATCTTGGGCGGTGTTGCCGCGCCACTATCCGGACTATTGTTGCTTCTTTTACTGCCTGTGCTGCCTGTGGCAGAAGACTCTATGTCCGGCAGCTGTAGATCCTTGCCGTGCTTGGCACGTGGCGTCGTTGCTTTCAGGACGGGCTCCACGATCTCCTCGGTTGTCGTTTGCTCGTGCAGATTGCGTCCACGATTGAGCGAGAGTCGGCGATCCTTGAGCACGGGTTCAAATATCTCGTTGGTCGGCTGTTGGCCAGGTGCCAAATTATCGGAGAGACTGCGACTGGACTCGGCTGCCTCGGCCTCATTGGCATCCTTGTCTAGGGAATTTCCCACGAGTATGGGCTGCCAGGGCAACTCATCGGTTTGATCCAGTGGATAGGTTTGATTCTGTGCCAACTTAAAACTGGTGCCCAAATTAAAGATGTCCTTTCGCTGCTTCACGCTCTCAACGCCATCGACACTCATCGCACTCAAGCCCGACTCCTGCACACTCGAGTCGAGAGCCGGCGCATCTGTGCTCGACGGCAGCGAGGCAACCGGCGGCTGTGTCGTATACGCCCCATAGTCATCCTGATTGTCCAGCTCGCAGTTGCCCGCCTGCAGACGCATGCGCACCGGACTTCCACTGCTGAGCTTTGTGCTGGGGCGGCACAGCGAATGGCTGCGGCCGAAGCTGTCCGTCAGCACCACCTTGTCGATGTCCCAGTGGGGCAGACCCTTGGACAGCCAACCGCTGTAGGACTTGTAGTGCAGACTAAGTGTGGTGGGAAAGCCCAGCGCCGGATGTGGCACAATGATCTTGGACACTATGTCGCCAGCAAAGAACTCGGCATCGTCCTTTCTGCAATCAAACAAAGCAATCACCGTTGTCAATTTAAAACTCACTCTTGTTCGTTCAATTTATATTAATTGTATGTTTTATAGCAGTCTCTTACTCCAAAAAAAGAGAAATACTATAGTAAACAAAATATAAATGTCAGTATTGATTGGGCTAACTATTCTGTCTGTTGCAAGCTATCTTATTTAATAACCTGATTGATTGATGTAAACAACAGGAAAGCTTTTGATACTCACTCGAATTTTTCAAAGATATGATTATAGATACTTTAGACATACAAATAGTTTACTCCAAGTAAAGAAATACTTAGGAAATAACAGTAGTCAATCAAGCAACTATGATTGATACTCTAATTAGCCCAATAAACTGAACAAAAGATCTAACACTTTTCATTTGGAATATATCAAATAGAATTTTCTTATTCTAAATAGGTAAATAATTAAGTAATGACAGTATTCATTCAATCAACCATGATTAATATCCTACTTAATCTCGCGAACTAAATAAAAGCCTGTTGCTTTACCCCTCGGACTCCTTCAAGTAGGTACTAAGAAATTGAGTAAGTAATTAAATAATACTTGTATTGATACTTTTATGTTGCTTTACTCCGTCTGATTTCTCAATGGTTCATTGTAGTTTAGTTTCAATAGAAAACTCTTTTCCCAAGTAGGTAAGTAGTAGGAAAGTAATTAGGTAATTATATAATAGTTGTATTGAATCAATCACTTGTGATTGATATTTTACTGTTGCTTTACTTACTCGGATATCTCAAAGGTCTCATTGAGGCCGCCATCACCCTCGAGTATGGCCTCGAGGCGGCCAATTGTGCGCAGCGGCAGATCGTTGAACGAGTTGAAGATCTGCAGCTGGAACTGATGGGCACAAAAGGGTTCCTCCTCTCGGGTCAACAGATACAGCTGACCGCGTCCTGTCGATCTGTCCGCATAGTAGCCCATGTTGCCACAACGTGGCACGCCCTCGGCAAGATCCTCGTCATCCTGTGCGCAGGGAAAGCACTTTCCCTTAAGGAAATCGTCGTAGTTGGCACAGGGGAATGCGGGAAACATGCAGCGCGGTGCCACTGAGTCAATGAAGAACTTGTAGGCGCGTCTATGGTTGCACAGTGAACGTCCTTCCTCATCCTCCGCCGCCTGGGCAGCTGTACAAAAAGGAAAGAAATTAGCATTCAATTGAAATACAATTCTACAAATCTGTAACTAACACCAGATAAAGTCCGTGACGGCGCCCACAAAGAGATTGGAGCAACCCGTCTGCACACGACCGCCATTTGGATAGTAATCAACATGTCCCATTGGCTGCCACGATCCCAGGCCACCCAATATCAGATTCTCGCCATTCGAATGTATCACATCGACGAATTCGGCATCGCTGCTGTCCAGTCGCACCTTCGGATGCTGTGCCTCAAAGAGCGGTCCGGCCGGATCCAGGCCGGTGATGCGCGACAGTCCGGGCAACTCGGCGCCGGCAAATCCTGAGACATGGGCGCCAAGGCTGAAGCCAATCACATGGGTGCGCATCAAATTAAGGCCCTTGTGCTGCTCCAGATGGCGCAACAACATGGCCAACTGTTTGCCCACCAGACGCGTGTTGGCCGCAGCCCTCACATAATTCGGAAACGTGGCGCCATTCTCCCAGTCTACACAGATGACAATGCAATCCTCCTGCGGGAACACACAAGAATTTAGCTGGCTACATATTTGGGCTGCAGATGCAAGCTTACCACTGCCATCAGAGCGGTCTTCATCTCATAGATCCAGACATGGGGACAGGCAGAGCCAAAGCCGTGGACAATGACGCGCACGGAGAGTTCATCGAAACCCTCGAGATCATCGATGGACGGTGGCAGGGATTTCTTTGGACTCGAGCTGCTGCTGCTGCTGCTCGGCCTGTCGGTGACTGTTGCATTGTTACCAGTGGCAGCTGTGGAGCTAGGTGAGCTGGTGGTGTCCGTTGCCGTCTCGGATTCGCGTTTTGCTTTGGCCTTGGCCTTGGCGAAGGCCGCGGTCATATTGAGGAACGACAATTCCATCAGCGGCTGATCGGAGCGCTGGCGAGTCGAGTAGAAGAAGAACTTGGTGTTGATCTCCTCGGGCGATGACGGCAGCATCTCCAGATAGGCAAACGGACCCGAGTCCTCGAAACAGCCCAACTCATTGTAGCAGACACGCTTCACCGCTCGCTTGCTGCGTCCGTGTTGCAGCTGACGCTGTTGCTGCCACCGCTCGTGTGACTGCAGTGAGGCATGCACCGCCTCAGATAGTTCCGTAAAGTTAGCATAGCGTTGCTCTCGCAATGTGGGCGTGGCATCCGCAGCCGCAGTCGCAGCCGCAGCCACAGCCGCACTCAGGCCACTCACTTCCTTGCCACGAGCTGTAAAATGCGATGAGTAAGCGAAATGTGAATTGACGTATCGCAATTTCAATTTCAAATTTCAAATTGTAATTTGTTGTTTATGTGGCGGAACAATTGAGCACTTTGCAAGCAACTCACGCACATTCTTCAAGCCCCATAGACATTTGAAAATCAAATATGATATTTGGATGGGCACATAACTATATGATACATCTAGAGTCTGATCACACTATTGTGAGTTCATCAGGTACAGTCACTTCCTCTTTTTCTAGTCTCTATTGAAATTATTTTTATAATTAGCGCTTAAACATATTATATAAAGATAAACACAAAACAAGATTTAATAATATAAAATGTACTTATACAGATACCCGCTACCGCTAATGAAAGCAAAAAAGTACAATTAATCTTAAAATATATCAAATTAATATACCATACAAATACTAAAATATACCATAGAGTACTAAAATATACCAGATTATCATTCAAAGTTTAAAGACCCGTAGTAAGTAGGCGTCTTTTTCCCATACAAAAATGTTTCTTAAATAACTTCTACACTTTTTAAATCGTCTTCAATACACTAACATTTAAACACGTTATATTGCTTAAAATCAAGGACTGACCTATGTAAATGGCGATGATTCAACTTCAGAGACTCGCTAGACACCGATGTCAACAGTTTTATAATTGCATTAAAAGAGTATACATTTGTATAAATGTAGTATAAAAATAAAATGAAGATCATCTTTTTTGTAGATTAAATTATAAGATGCTCAATTAAGCTAAGTGCAATAGACTGTGAACTTCATAAAGCAAACTTGCTGCGGTATTTTATTTTAAAATATACCAACTATAGCGATGATAATATTTGATTTAAAGAAAGACAATTACATTCAAAATATATCAGATTCTTCACTACTACCTGACAACAAATCAGAGTTTTTGTACAATATAAAATAATTTCTTAATTCTGAACTTTAAATTCAGGCATCATATCAGTGTTTGCTATATAACATTAATATTTTCTAAAAACTTTTGTTTTTTCGACAAATTTTGTCATAGTCTCTAAATATTTTGCTTTCAGCGTATCATCACTGAGATTCTAAGCTCTCTGTAGTTTTCAAAATATTGCAAAAAGTATTAAATAAATAAAAAAAATAATGTATATATTCTAAATAAGGTAAAGTAAAGTAAAGTATATAAACTAAATACAAAATAAATAAAATTAATTCATATTTATTTTAAAAATTATTTTGAAATGATTATTTTAATTTGTGAAATGTTTGATTTCATATTCCGCAATTTATATTGGATTTTGCATTGACCAAGAAATCTTTGGTACTTTCAGGAATATAATCTATAAATAGAATGTTTTAATTTTTTTGTGTAAGATTACTGTTTAAATATTTGAGCCCACTTGAAACTTTCCTAAGTTGATTTCAAAACATCAACTGGATTTAATGTATTTGAAAGAATACAAGTTGGGCATTAAATACTGTTCATATAGTATAAACCCGGAAGTTGTTTAGCATATATAGCTTATGAGTGCGCTCATTCAAGTTGAACTCAGCAGAGGAGAGATAACAGAGTAGGAAGAAGGCTTCGCGGAAAATTTATGAAATTTTGTGAGACGTCGAGATATGTTTATAATATAACATGTGTGTGATGATTGTCATAGGCAATTAAAACTAATCAAATCTAGTTGGAATCTCATTAATGGCAACGCGTAAAATATTTTCATTTGGCGCTTTCGAACGTGCCGATGACATAACCCCCATCCACATGGATGTCTGGGTCTCTCAGTCTCCCCACAAATATGGCTCCGTTAGCTGAAAGCGATGATAAATTACCGAGGCGTGATTGCGTTTCCAAAGCGAACTAAAAAAACTAAAAACAAACCACGCTTCGCCACACACGTCGCCGTCGCCAAGTGGCAAATAATTATAATGATATGTATTATCATGATCATCTATGCGAAAATCAAAAGAAATTACATATCTTGGGTGACGAAGTCAGATGGCAAGATGTCCACTTCGGATAAGATTGCAATTAGATACAGTGGTAGTCACTTTTATACGAGCATATAACAGGCAGTAGGAGGCATCTCCGACCACATATGTTATATTCTTTATAAGCATTAACAGCAGGGATGCCACTCTATTTATATTCAAAATACACCAACTACAGCTATCGGTATATTTTAGTAATTTTTGGGTATATGAATTCGATATAGTTTAGCGGCAAAACCGTTGGTATATTTTGTATTCCATAGTTTGTAGTAATCGCTACACCACATATAGTCGGTATATTTTTGTATTTTTGATATATGATTTCGGTATATATTACATGTAATACAATTGGTATATTTTGTAAATTCTGATAAAATGTATGTTCCATGCTATGTGGTTTATAACTACACCGTATACAGATTTTGGTATATTTTAGTAGTTTTTGGTATAATAATTCAGTATATTTTAGAAGTAATACTGTTAAATACTCTTATATTCTTTATACCTCATGGTATATAGTATATCGCTATACCATATGTAGCTTTCAGTATATGTATTTTGGTATTTTTGATATATGATTTCAGTATAGTTTAGTGATAGTACCGTCGGTATATGTTGTACATTATTTGGTATATTTCGTACTCTATCGTGTCATACCCTACATCATATCACGGCATATTTCGGTATATTTTAGTATTTTTGGTTATATCATTTTGGCATATTTTAGCGGTATCACCATTGGTATATTTTGTACATTCTAGTATATTTTACATTCTAGTATATTTTGAGTAATTTTTAATTTATAATTTCGGTATATTTTAACGGTAATACCGCATAGTTAAGTTTTCATTGAAAATGAGTAGCGGACATTTCACAACCGTACACACTCGACTGTAGCTTTCTTACTAGTTGTAGTTGTTATTGCTGTCGTCTGCCTGATTCACCCATTTGTATCATTAGCAACATCGAAATGTGCTTGGGCAAGTGCCCTCCATTAATCAACACGACGTGACTTTACTATATGTCCCTTATGCAACCAAATGCATCCAAGTTTTTTTTTTGTGTGTTTTTAATTTTTTAAAGTTTTTTTTTTTTTTTTACTGCTGCACAGACAATGGGAAGCGCTTTACGCTTTAGGCCCATAAAAGTAACGGCCATTTATAAATAATAACTGCACTTTTCTCGAGCTTATGAGCCAAAACCCAACTAAAATTACACCCAGCCTTGTAATTGCGATCCGCTTCTATAACGTTGCAGAGAATTTCCCTCTTACAAAAAAAAATGATCTCGGCTAATTGAGTCTTGCAACAGCAAAAGATTGTTGTGGACTGTGGGAATTCGTCAAGCGAATGGTATCGAGATCTTAAAATATGACTAATTTAGTTTATTAAATGAAATTCTCAGTATTAATACAATTATAAAAATAATGAGTATTTGGCAAAATTTTAAATATGAAAAAGACTCTTAAAAGATTTTTGAAGAAAATTCTTGGTATTAATTAAAAATAAAAATAAATATATTAAACCAATTTTGGGAAATTTTAAAATAAGTAGCATTGACATAGCAAAAGACTATTAGTGAATAGAATTCATAGTATTAATACAAATAAAACAAGTAAGAAGCCCGAGTGTGCTCGACAGTAAAGTGCCCGCTATCCATTTTCAATAAAACTATATTTTGCAAAAAAAAAACCAAAACATACCGAAAAATACAAAAATATACCGAGGGCAATATTTGCATTCAAAATAAACCATAAAGTAAAAAATCTATCAGATTGTCAATCAAAGCAACTAAGGTCCGATTGCTTTAGGCGTTGAATAACGAGTTTCAAGAAATTTTATGTTTAATGATAACGAGATCTTTCAATTTAGGAAAAGATAAATATTAAGCAAATTTCTTAGTATTAATTTAAAATGGAATTTTAAAGTTTGTGGTAAGAGCTCAGTTTTACATATTTCGCTTTAGCATAATTAATAATTCATTGCGGAGTTTCCGAACTGAAATGATTCATAAAGTTAATACGAATTTAACTATTTTAATCATTGTGAATGAGTTGCAATAAAGTGTTATGAATTGAGATATTAAATTAGTTTCTAATAAACTGTAAACTGTAAACTGTAAACTTTAACATTTTGTGTTTCCCACAATGAAAAGTAATACAACACTAAAGCATTTGCAAATGGGACTGTCGAATCGATACGAATAACATGTAGATAACATATACGAGCTACAAGCGTTGGGTCTCTAATTACCAGCCAGTTATTGGGAGTATTTTTTAATGGATATGTCAGGGGTGTTGCCATTGTAGTTGTCAGCTTCGTGTTTTCATTTGCGTTTAACACTTTGAACATACATTTATTTTTGTCTTTTTTTTTTTTTTTTTGGCATTGCAGTCGCTTCTTTCGCTTTGTCGACTGTTTCCGATTACATGTGTCTATCTGCCGGTATCTGTGTGTGTGTACGTGTGTGTATGTGCGTGTGTATGTGCGAGTAGTTGTGGTATTTATGACGATTGTGCAATCCGTGAAGTGTTTCACTTGTCGAGCGTCAATGGCGAAAAAATTGTCAAGTGAAACTCGTCAGGGGCCAAATAAATTGAAAGACACCCACAAACCCCCGACGGCCTTGCAGAGCAGAGCCAGCAGAGGAAAGCGGAGGGGAGGGCGGCACTCAAAAAAAAAAATATATATATATATATATGTATATATATAGTAAACGCAATTTTAAAGCGGAAAGCATCCTCAGTAGGTTTAACAATTTAGCACACAATAAATCAATTAGAGTGAGCTGAGAGGGGAAGGGAGGGGAAGACAAAGTCCAAGTGTCGAGTCAATTAGTTAATGGAGCGAGTGCCAAGTACCGCTACTTACCGCTAGAGTGTGTGCTGAGCAGCAGCAACGAGAGGGCGAGGCAAATGTGCAGCATTGTTTTCCTTGTTGTTGTTGTTGTTGTTGTTGTTCCGGTTGTTGCAACAGTTTATCCAATCAAGCTGATAACACCGAAGTAGTACTCATAGAGAGTTGTATCGCCGAATTGACCCTAGAGCGGGTTCACGCGCTCTCTATCTCTATCTCTATCTGTATCTGTATCTGTATCTTTGTTTCGTTTTTTTCTCTCTCGCTGTTGCTCAGCTTCGTTGAGTCGCTGGCATTGCACTTGCTGAGTGAGCTTTTTTGTTTAATAATATTATTAATGTTATTTCTTGTGACGTCGCAGTGAGTGTGCGTGTGTGTGTGTGTGTATGTGTGTGTGTGCTGGGCTTTATACTTTGTTTGTTTGCAATGCTTTCGGTATTATGCGCTTGTGTCTCTTTCGCTTTGGTAATAGCAATAAACCATAAACAAATTCACTTTCACTTATTTGTGAACCTGCCGGCCAAGTCGTGACTGGTTCCTGGCCACGGCCAATGGCTGCTGGCTGGTGGCTGCTGGCTGGTGGCTGCTGTCTGCCGTCTGCCGTCTGTTGGCTGACTCACTGACTGACTGACTAAAGCAGAAGCAGATGCAGAGATGGACAGAGAGCCACACACACGAACTACGCTTGGTTTGCTCTATGAACCAAGCTGGGCGTTGGTGTTGGCAGTTAACTTTGCGCTTGATTGAATTATGCGGCAGACGCTTCACCAGCTGAGCTTTCACTTGACCAACAACAGCAGCAGCGTCAGCTCCAATTTGTGACAGATGCTTGAGCTCTGATTGATGGTGATTGCCGTTGATTGATTGTTTATGAACTCCGTGTGGTCTGCAATTCAAAAGAAACAAAATCCATTTACAATTGCAACCAACTGTTGCAGCAGCAACTGTTGTCGCTATTGCTATTGCTACTGCTGCCGTTGTTATCGGACTGTCTGCATATTGTATAATAAGCCGGTTGACAGACAGACAGGATGTCGGCTAAGTGACGGGTTCATTGACCATTCATCGTCTTATGCCTCTCTGATTCTCTAGCCACACGACAGAAATAACTACAATGCTAACAACAGCAACAGCAACAGCAACAACAACAACAACAGCAGCAACATTAACAACTATAGTTCAAATATAAACATTGTTAATAAGCACAAGCATACGCATACATTACACTATGCAACAAATTCAATAAACAACAAGTGAGAAAGCTAAAGTAGAGTATGTTCGACTGAGGCATACCCTGTACCCATTTCTCAGAAATTCAAAAGAGTACGAAAGAGGTATTAAGAGAAAGATGTGTTAAAATATACTGCACATAAATACTGAAAAAATACCGAATATACCAACAACTCAATTTCGTATATCAGTATACTGTTTTTATAAACAAATACAAATATACCAAAAACTCATTTCAGTATTAATATACTGTTTTGATAACCCGATTTTTTATTTTTATTTTGAATAAATGTAAAACAGTTCAAAGATATACTAAATTGGAATATTAAAATAATACTGAAATATACCGAAAATTAGGTTTCGTTTGTAAATATACTATTGTGGGAAGACTAATTATTGTTAAAATAAACTGCACAGAAATACTATAAATACCAAATATACCAAAAATGCAATAATTGTATATCAGTATACTGTTGTGATAAAGTCGATGCGCACTTTGAATAAATGCCAAAATGTTCGAAGGTATACTAAATTGAATTACTGATATAATACTGAAATATACCAACAATTTAATTTGTATTGTAAATATAATATTGTGAGATGACTTATTAGTGTTAAAATTTACTTCACACAAATACTAAAAAATTCCAAAAATAAAAAAAACTCCATTTCGTTTATCAATGTTCTGTTTTTATATACACGATGCGTTTTTTTAAATAAATGCAAAACAATGCGAAAATATACTGAATTGAAATACTAAAAGAATATACCAACAATTATATTTAGTTTCTAAATATACTATTGTGACCAAAATCGGTGAAAAATACTAAAATATACCAAAAGCTATATTTCCTTTACCAAAAAGATCAAGTTGTCATCTTGATAATTGCAAAATTTTTCCTATAATACGGATATACGCGGGTACAAAACGGGTATTAAAATGTTTAGATTGACAACGCTTCTACTTGATATTAATTTATAAGCAATTTTTGTAATGCATCATTGCACGTATTCATATAATAACAAAAAGATGAACAAAGTTTTAATAAATAACTTCCGTTTTTACACTATATTTAAAAGTGCGAGTCCACAGACAATTTACCAATATAATTAAATGCATTACTTTATTTCCTAAAGTAAGTAATAATGAAATAAGTATTATTGTTTATTATCGTCTATAATTTTGTATTGTTGCTATCGACATTTAATTAGATAATTCCGCATATTTAATTACAAGTAATCAAAGCTTGGCAATAGATTGTTTGTAAGTCGATTACAACTAAAGAAATACGTTATGAATAATGGATAAATTGGATTTGATAAGATTGCCATTTAATACCAATTCTTTGGTAATTTTAATGTAACATCAAATTATTTGTAAAAAGTACTTGAAATGTAAAAAGAAAAGCAAAGTTTGGGAATTAAACAAATATATTCTATATAGCAGTCAACAGAATTAAAAATACTGATCCCAAAAATAAAGCGATGTCTTGTTGCACAGTGTTGTAGCATTGAGTTGAACGTTGAACGCTGAGCATTGTTAGCTTGAATGTGGACATTTGGGTCAACAGCGGCAACAGCAGCAACAGCAGCAGCTGAGAGTCGTCGCATAGTCGAGAGTTGAGAGTCGAAAGACAAAAGAGACAAGAGTTTGTCATCGCTTTTTAGCTTTTGTTGACTATGATTTTTTTTTGTTTTTGTTTTTGGCCAATTTTCAAAGAAACTCCATGTGTTAATTGCGCGGGAGAGTCGCGCAAAGCAGACGCGGCATCTAATAGGTTAATGCTGTTAAAAGCCCGCAACGAAAGTGAAAACTTTAAACACCCAAGGAAAGGGGCCAAGATAAGAAATCGAAACATCAACATCAACAGCAACTGAAACTGAAACTGAAACTGAAACTGAAACTGAAACTGACATATTGAGAGCGTGTGTGTGCAACTGTAGCTTTGATCGATTGATTTATTGTTGTTATTGACTTAATATCGATTGTTCATTGAGCTTCACTTTCGTTGGTTATCGCCATGCGACTTTTCAATTAGCACCTCGCCACTCAAGTCGAGTCGAGTGTTAGGCAAGTATTTATTATTTGTCGTATCTTTTTTTCGCTCTCTCAAATCTTCAACTCTACACCTGATTGCAACATCTCTAACGAATTGCCCAATTGAGCCCTCAAGGAGCTCTTGTTTTCACTTAATTGATGTTGATTAACAAGCCGAACTGCAAAAACGGTTTTACCCAAAAACGATTGTCAAAGTGAATCATAGTTGTGAATCAAAAATTGTTGAATCTAGTTCGAGTTCGAAGATTTCCCTTCTGGTTAGCTTATCGATTAAGCGAAACTCTCTCAATGTCCCCTGCAAGTTCATTCACAGCGAGGCGCATCGCCGGATCATCAATCAGCTGTGATTCGATGGGGTCTGTGACCACCCGCAAAATGAAGCGTTGAAAGGCGGAACCAAAGCATCGAGGGGCAACGAAGCGTGGAGCAGCGCAAAGGGTAAACCGCTTGTGGCTTGTGGCTTGTGGCATCAATCGGGGGCATCAGAGCCAAATGGCCAATTTCTCAGCTCTGCTGATGACAGATGAAACTGTCGCAAGTTGCCGGGAAAGCAACAAATAATAAAGAAGAAGAAGAAGAGCGAAAAACCAAAAAATGGAAAGTAAACTGGCAAAAAAATAACGCTTCTAAACGTGGCTTTCGCATGGCTTCTTCTACGCTCAGAGCTCAGAGCTCAGAGCTTAGCGCTCAGCGGCAACTTCAGTTTTGGAGTTTAATTGTTGCCACAGCGCCGCTGTGTGGCACGGCGTTGGTGTCAGTTGTCGCCGGCATTCGTCAGCCACTTTCAAATAGATTAACCCAATTTGGGTTGCTGGGTCCGCTTTCAGTTGGAAGTTTGACTTCATTTTCGCATTTGCAGCTAATTTGGCTCATTAGATAAATGGCAGACGGACGCCGCTGTTCGCTGTCCGCTGTCCGCTGTGCGCTGTCTGCTGTCCGCTGTGTGCATGTTGCAAGCACATGTTGCTGCCAGACTCGACTCAAGAACTGGCTTCGCGCATCCAGTGCATTGGGAAAGCAAGAGCTGCGAAATCGAACCATGCCAATGAAAAGCGCAACTAACTGACTAACTGACTGACTGACATAAATTGGGGCCCACACATAGACACATACACTTACTCTCTCAATTGGCCAACATCGAATCGTTGGTTGGTTGGAATTGTTCAATCGTTCGCTCCTCCACTTGCCGCGCCAAACAATGCTGCAGCATTGTGGCAACATTTTGGGCAATCGCTTTGATTGATTTGCAAACTAAAAACAGCTTTATCTCTCTACCTCCCTCTCTCTCTCTCTCTCTCTCTCTCTCTCTCTCTCTCTCTCTCTCTATCTCTCGCTCCCTCTGTCGCTCTGCTCTGGTCTATGTGTGCCATTTAATGCCTGTTTTTGTTTTCATCATTTTTATGGCCATACAAAAGACTTAGGCAACGAACTTGCCAACGAAAAGATTTGAAATTTCCTTGGCCAATTTTCGCATGTCAGGCAAGTCGCATAAATAGTTTCCTGTTTGTTACGACGGACACGAGGAACCAGCAACTCAGCTCAACTCAACTGAAGGGAGGCAGCCAACGCTGCGCTGGACAGCAACAACAACAACAACAGCAAGAAAATTTATGAAAAATCAGTAGCGCATAAAATTTCCGCCGTTATTTGTTGATTTGTTGGCTGTCGCGGTTGCTGTTGTTGTTGCTGCGTCTGTTGTTGAGTTGTTTCTGATATGACTGTCGTTGTTGTTGTTGTTGTAGTTGTTGTTGCATTGACTTTTCACAAGAATTTCCAGCAGCGGCAATCTCATTGTGCATGCATTGCATGCAGCCAAGAAGCCAAGAAGCCGAAAAGACAATGCGCCATAAATCAACAGACGGCAAAGTCAGCCAACGGTAAAATGCATAGCCAGAAGTTACACCAACAACAATAACAATAACAATGTGACAGCACCAACAACAATAACAATTACATACATGCAATAACGAACGTGTGTGACACACATTTTTGGCTCTGGGCTCTGGGCTTTGGGCTTTGGGCTTTGTGCCATATCTAGTCGTAATCCAGGCTCCCAAGCTCAACCAGTTCTGCTGGGGGAAAAAGCACTTGACTGTGTAGAAAAGCCACAAAGAAAGAAGGCATAGTCAAAGGGGGGAATGGAAAGGTAAGGCGGCGAAGAGTTCAAGTGGGCGTGATGATAGCGTGGGCTGAAACCCAAGCACTTGTATCGGATGACCCAATTGGAGAATTGAAGAACTTGCCAAAATATGTCTTCAATTATACAGAGAGACCAAAAAATATAAATTAAATTAAATGAGATTTCGACTAAATACTAAACATATACCGAAAACTATATTTATATATTAATATACTACTACATTGAAAATACAACATATAGTAGTATATTTTAAATGTAGTAGTAGTAAAATATACCAAAGAATAGTATATTTTGAATGTAGAAGTAGTAAAATAGAGCAAAGAATTTAAAACCAAACAGCTGCAGCCGATTGAATTAAGAAACCACATAAAAAGAAGGCAAAGAAGAAGGGAAAGGGGAAGGGAAGACTGTGAAGAGTTCAAGTGGGCGTGATGAAAGCGTGGGCTGAAACCCAAGCACTTGTATCGGATGACCCAATTGAAGAATTTAAGAACTTGCCAAAATATGTCTTCAATTATACAGAGAGACCAAAAAATATAAATTAAATTAAATGAGATTTCGACTAAATACTAAACATATACCGAAAAATATATTTATATATTAATATACTACTACATTGAAAATACAACATATAGTAGTATATTTTGAATGTAGTTGTAGTAAAATATACCAAAGAATTTAAGACACGTCTGCTATAGCACAACCACTAAAATATACCCCAATTAAATGCTGTACAAAATTTAAAATATACCAAAAGCTATATTTATTATATCACTTTAATACCACATTCAAAATATACCAAAACTGTTGAGACCCGACAACTCCAACCGATTCATAGATAGAAATAGGGGAAAAACGAAGGCAAAGGGAAGACGGTGAAGAGTTAAAGTGGGCGTGATGAAAGCGTTGGCAGAAACCCAATTGAAGGCAAACTTGCCAAAATGTGTCTTCAATTAGACAGAGAGAACAAAAAAGTATAAATTAAATAAAATTAGATTTCGACTAAATACTAAACATATACCGAAAACTATATTTATATATTAATATACTACTACATTGAAAATACAACATAGAGTAGTATATTTTAAATGTAGTAGTAGTAAAATATACCAAAGAATAGTATATTTTGAATGTAGAAGTCGTAAAATAGAGCAAAGAATTTAAAACCAAACAGCTGCAGCCGATTGAATTAAGAAACCACATAAAAAGAAGGCAAAGAAGAAGGGAAAGGGAAAGGGGAAGGGAAGACTGTGAAGAGTCCAAGTGGGCGTGATGAAAGCGTGGGCTGAAACCCAAGCAGTTGTATCGGATGACCCAATTGAAGAATTTAAGAACTTGCCAAAATATGTCTTCAATTATACAGAGAGAACAAGGGCACAAAAAGAACTGCAAATGGGGAGATTGAGAGCATCCAAAGAGAGATGATCAAAGCAACAATTAATTGGCGTAAAAATAAAGCAAAAACCTGCAAGCAAGAAATCAACCTATTTTTTAAAGAAATATCTAACTACAAAAAGCGTCAGCAAATAAGATTATTTATTGAAAAGATTCTCAGAAGTAAAAAAGAAAAATAGAATGTGATGATTAAAATGGGTCAAAGTTAATAATAGAAACTTATAATAAAAATATACAAAATAAACTCGTTAAAGTTAGAAATAACAACTTGCCAATTACTTAAAAAAAGATACAAAATGTAATAGAAAAAAATCAATCAATGCGATGATTTTAAACGATAAAAGTTAACAGCAGCGAAAAAAAAAATTTCAATAGTAAAAATCAATTCCATGCTTAAAAATAATAAATAAATAATAATAAGAACAGAAACACAATTTATGATTGAAAAGAACATTTTAACTAAAATTAGACTTTATTCCATTATTGTTTTACAATAAAAATGGAGAGGATATGGAACTTATGACAAAAATACACAAATGTCAATATAACAAAATATTATTTATTTATTATTTTACTTAAGTAAGTTAGGAAAAGCAACTAAAAAGAAAAGATACAAAATTCACTCTAGAAGGAAAAACAATTGGATAAAAAAAAACGATTAAAGTAAGGAAATGAAATTGATTCAACTTTTACATATACTTATGATAAAAATATTCAAATTTTAGTATTAACAAAGAATCTACTCGCAAGAAACAAAAATTAAAAATATATAATAAACAAGTAATAAAACTACAGTCGAGAGTGATCAATTTTGAGATAACTTTATGTAATATTTGGCGGTATTATTTTTGAAATATTCCGAATGAATATACCAAAAAATACGAAAATATACCAAAGACTATATTTGGTATACATATATACTATACAATTCAAAATAAATCACTTAATTGCATCAAAAGAATCAAGTCGAAGATTGAAGTCTAGAAAATCTATGAACCTGAACTGCGGGTTAGTTAAACACAACAAATCGTGGAACACAGCTAAGAAGCTGTTGGCAACCACCTCAACACAACACAGCAGAACACAACACATAATAAATCAACAACCGGAAGAGCAGACAGTGAAGAGTGAAGAGTGAAAGAGAGAACTCGGAGTGAAGTGGGGTCAATTGGGAAAGCGTAGGAAGCTAGCTCACATGACCCAATTCATGAGACAAGCACACAGTTATGACACTTGGAATAGAGAATAGAAGCCTCCAATTACTACAGAGTATCATCGTATAAGTATCTAGCATTTATGTTATCTCAAGTAACTCGCATAACTCTCATTTTATACGACACAATTAAATGTGTTTTGTCTAGACTGCCAGATGAAACGGTTTAGACCGCAATTGTAGTGGGGATCACTTAACTAACCCGCAGGTAATGCCGATAACACTGTGCCACTGGATCACCATCTGCCCCAGAGACCCAAATACACTACACACCACACAATGCAATAAGATACAACTTCCCCACCGAATGCCATGCAACATTGTTGACACCTTAAGAGCGTTGATAATTGTGGCCAAGTGATAAATTATCTTTGTCCTCATTGTCGCAACTAGAAAGTGGAAAGAATCTGCAGAAAACCAGCTGAAAACCACACATAACGATAGTTCTCTATCGCAAATACTATCGGCATTTTGAAAAGAAATTTAAAGTCTCTGATAATTTGATAATACTACAAGAATAAATAAAACAAAGAAAGTCTTTATAGTTAACTCTTAAATAACTTATTTTAATGGTAAATCATAATTTCAAAGTGGAAGGAGTTTTTAGCTTAGCGACTGAAAAGCACACATAACGATAACAATTACTATCGGCATTCTTAAAAACAGCTCAAACGCCTTGATAAATTGATAATTCTACAAGAATATATAGAACGAAGTAAGACTTCAGTTAACTCTTAAACAATTTATTATATTTTAATGCAAAATCATAACTTGAAAGAGGAAGGAATTTTAAGCTTAGCACATATAGCGATAGTTCTCTATCGCAATTACTATCGGCATTATTAAGAATAGCTCCAATTTCTACATTAGTTCAGTTATTTCTTGAATAACTTGCTTTAATTGTAAATCTATGCAGAACTAATTAAATTATCATTAGATCTTGTTTATCAAATATTGCCCGTTTTAAATACAACTTTTTTAATTACATAGTTATCTATATATAAACATCGCTCATTTGAGTTAATAAAAAATACCTTTATTTTATAGATAAATTCAGAATTAATTTTGAAGACTCATTCACTGCATTTTCATAATTTGAAAGCTTGTGGATTTTGATTTAAGTTTTCCACTTGTTGAGCTCAATTGACTCGTGACCTTGCGGATGTCAACAACCACAGCAGCGCCAACAGCAATCAAACTAACAACATCAACAACATCAACTCGAGCTAGTCTCAATCATTGGCTGTTAACTGCAGGTGAATTATGTTAACTCAAAAGCGACAATCACAACAATAAAGTGTTTAACTAAATTTAAATTTGTTGTCGTTGTCGTTATAGTTGTTGTTTTTTTTGCTGTTGCTGTTGCTGTTGTTATGCATGGCATTGAAGGAATTTATGCAGTTTAATTGAAAACAATTTTCGTCATAGGAGAGTGCTTCAACATGAGATGCTCATATGCAAAATACCCTATACATTATCTCGGAATAGTAAAGCAAGTTACTAAAATTGAAATAAAAAATTACACTTGCATTTAATTGAAATCTTACAAATTGAGAGATCAATCAATCAATCTCATTTTCACTTTTTACAGGGTATTAACAGCTACTGGTCTTTGGGACTTTAGTTTGCACTTTTGTTGATTTAGACTTTACACCATGAATTTGTTTGTTGCTATCAAAATTGGCTGCCTTTTGTTTGGTCTCTGCAATTCGTGTCAATGTCAGCATGATTTTTTTTCTTAATATTTTTTTTGTTCAGCTGTTTTTTTTGTATACATATGTCCAATGCTTTATGAAGCTGCAGGGGAAGGGGGTAGAAGAAGGTGCCTTGTAATGCGCTGCAAACGAGTTTCAGCAAAGAAGCAAAAAAAAGGCATGCATAATAGCAAGCAGTGCAAGCAGTGCAAGCAGTGCCTAAAAGACTTAAGCGACAAACTTGAAATGCAACAGGTGCAAAAGAAAAAAGACTGCACAAAATGGACACGAAGTAGGTGAGAACATTATGCGAAAAATGTCTGCCTAATGCATACAACTAAATAAAAACAAAAACAATATGTTAAACTGCTCATTTGTGATAAGCAACAATAGCAAATCCCAGCAAAACAACAACAACACAATCATCGCCATCATCATCATCATCATCATGATCTGCGGCTGCTGGTTTTGGGGCCCAGCTCACAGTTTCACTTGAGGCGCGTGAAAGTTGCGCTTCATAACAAAAAACAAAAATCAAAAAATCAAAAACAAAATAAAATACGAAAAAAATAAAACACACACACACACAAACACTCACACATGCACAGTGGCACAATTGAAAGACAGTTTACAATAAAAAAGGGCGGGCGCACTCCAAAGCCAAAGCCAAAGGCAAAGGCAAATGCAAAGCCAAAGACAAACAACAAACGCACACTGCCTGCAATTAATATACGCACATTTTTGTGTTGTGTTGTCCGTTTGTAGTATTTGATATTATAGTATTATGATTGTTGTTGTCGTTAAATATCAATGCTCGCAACACACAAAAAAAAAACAACAACAATAATAACTTGCGCAAAGCGGCGGCGACCGGACAAAAACAAAAACAAAAAAAAAACCTGAAGATGCAACGCACGAAGCCGACGGCAGCGACGTCAAGCTGCAGCAGCGATCAACGATAAACGGAATAAAAGTAAAATGAAGAAAACAGTGGCCGAACGAACAGGCGACGAAACACGAACCGCAGACCGTCGCGGCTGTAGATCAACTGAACGCACAATGCAAGAGCAGCAAGCAAGCACGAGCTCGGCTCGGCTCGGCTGGGCACGTCGTTTATCATCGGCTGCTGTCGGCAAAAGCTCGGCTTCTTGGCACTGCCAGACTGTCATCGGGTCGACTGATCCACTGGTGGCCTGGCCATTGGCACCGTCGTCACAAGTCGCGACACGTACGATTGCCAAAAGCCACCACCACCAACAACAACAACAGCAGCGACAAGAAACTACAGAAAAACCAGCAAATTGCCAAAGCAATGCGAATGTTGTTGGAGTGGGAGCGAGAAAGGGAAACTGCTGGATGCATTACTAGGGCCGTCGATTGGCCGCCGATATCGATGTGCACTGGCAATAAGCCAAAAGAGAGCAAAGCAAAGCACGCGCGCTGCTCGGCTGCCCACAGAAAGTTCTTCTCATTTGACCCAGTTAAATGGCTCGCAAATCTGAACACGCTCCAAAAAATGCCACCGCTACAAATACCGCTTAAGTGCTTACTAAAACGGGGTATGACAAACCAACGCTATCTTCACTTTGCAATATGAAGTCTACTCTTCGCAACTGTAGCATACTTTTGGGCATCAACTCTTATTTTTGCCTTATCTTTGCTGTGCAGGGTATCTTTTCGTCCAGCAATCGGAGTCAAAGCACTTAACAACTTCACGTTAGTCAGCAGTGACCTGTTATCGCATTAATCATCATGCTGGCTATACATATATGTATGTACATATAGAAAGTACTATAGTATGGAAGTCCCCCATCGAGGCTAATAGCTCAACTTCATATCATTATCGAATCGAACCACAATTCACAATTTCTGTCGCTCTTTTTAATTACGTGCCATACAAATATAGTTAACCAGCACAAATCTTGGAGAATTGCCCTATTTATGCTAATCGTTACAAAGTAATCGACCAATTAAACAATTGTGTTGAAATACTCAAAGTCTATTGAATTACATCTTTTTAGTTTATTACTCTTATTCATTTTAAAAATATATATATATTCATAAAACGAACACTAATAAAAGAAATAAAATAACAAAAAAAAAAACAAAATTTTATTTTTAACTTCAGTTATAATTTGGTAGTAAAGTTACCGACTAATTAAATTTTAATTGTGTTGAAATGCTAAAAAGTTTGTATTTATGACTGTAATTATTAAATAAAAAAAAAACGAAAAAAATAATGGACATACATCTAATGAAGCGACCAACAAAATACTACATAAAAGAATATTAAAGCGTGAGCGAACTTTAGTTGTGTTGAAATGTTAGAGATTGTATAAAGAACTGCAATTAAAAATAAAATAATAAATATTAATAAAGTAATGAAAAGTTTGCTATAATAAGAGTCCTAAATTTTTAGCGTAAAACAAAAGATATTCAGAAGAAAAAAACTGTTGCAATATTGGAGTTATATTTATCATGATTTGGTGATTCTTAAACTAAAGTTGAGTTTAAATGCTATAATTGATCCAAAGAGATTATATTTAAATTAATATTTTGGATTTCTTGCTAGCAATAGGAAAAAAAGAACAAAAATATCATTAAAACGACTACTGATAAAGTATATAAAAGTATATTAATAAAAAGTAAATCGATTTTCCTTAAAATAAAAAAAAAAATAAATTCAAAATAGAAATACAATAAAAATTAAATCGTAAACCTAAATTCATATGGTACAAAACTTAATTTGGGGTCAAAAAATATTACACAATGAATTAAAATCCGAATGGCGTTATCGGAATTAAAAAAAAAAATAATAATATTTCACTCCTGAAAACCAATACTCTGTAAAATTATATTTCACTTCTTATACTGAAAACAATATACTATAAATAACTCTGTAAAATTTGCCCGCTGTTGAAATAAAGTTACATTTTTCTTTTGATAATGATTATTCGATTAGATTCATAATAAGTTTATTTAACAATTTAAAATATATATATTTTTTGTTTGATGCCAAATCGAAGAAAAATTGAGAAGCCAATTCGAGACCGACAGTCTCTACAGGGTATCTGTGAGTCGCGTTGCAGTTTTGTTTCAATCTCAAGCAGTTTTGCCCATACGAGTTTATAAATTTGATATCGTTTATTTGTTGTTTCTCGATAGTTTACAATTAAAATTAAGATTGGTTTTGCTGGTTGTGTCTCGCTGTTTGATTAACTGGCTAACTTGGCTAACTGGCCAGCAGGCCAACTGGCTATTTGACCAGTCTTGGTGTACCAGGAGTGAAGGCAATCGAATGTGGCGCCACACAGAGGCACACATACACAAGCAGGCACACACACACACACACACACACACACACACTCACACACGTAGAGACACACTATATCGATCTGTATATAACATTCGGCTCCATTTCGGGTTTACGACTTAACAATAAGAGTATAAAAAATACATCAACATCTTTTACAATTTGTTTCTTCTTTTTTCATTTTCAGTTTGCCAGCTGCTGCAAGACTTTTAGTTGTGTGTGAGGAGGAGGTTGTGGTGGTTTTTTGGAGGCGTGGCTGTGGTGGTGTTGTTGTTGTTGTTGTAACTGGAGCAGCATTACGACAAAAGCTTGCAATCATAATAAACTAATTAACTCACAGAACACATTCGACGACGAAAGGAGAAAGAAACGAGTTTAGAAACTATACAAGATATATAAGATGTTTATATATAGTTGTATGTATGTGTATGTAAATCTTGATCTGTTTGCAGATCCATCTCTATATAGAGCCAGGGCTGATCTTGTTGGTTTTCTTTTTCTTTTTCGATTTCGATTTATGCAATAGGCAACAATTAGAATTAGCTGATGGTGTTGTTTTGGTTCGCTGGTGTTCCATGTTCATGTTGGCTGGCTTTCTCCCTCTCTCCCTCTCTCTCTCTCGCTCTCTCTTTCTTTGTGAATCCTACAGCTGTGTTTAACCCTCCTGACCAAAGTCCTCTGTGAATTTGCGCAGCTTCGTTAAATCATCCTCGTTGACCGTGGGTTTCGTGCGTGACAATGACTTCAGCATGTCGCGCTGCAAATCAATCGTAATGTAAATATGAACCACGAGAAGAATTCAAATTCCAAATCTCACCATGGTGACGGGCGGTTCGAAGAGCTTGTCGCTGGGCACATCCATCCAGTTCATTTCAACGGCGCCGGCATCGCCCGGCGAGCAAGGCACCAGCAGATCATCGACAATCAGATCCTTGTTGGTTGGACTCGGTCCCGAGACGTGCTTGAAATGCGTGGCTGTCTGCACTTTGCGCACTGGCTCCATCAACGCATCCCGCACCACAATCGATATATCAGCGCCAGAGTAGCTGTTTATATATATAGAAAGAGAGAGAGAGAGAGAGAGTAAGAGTGTGTCTGCGAGTAGAATAGTCCAGTGGGTTTACCCTTCGGTCTTGCCAGCCAACTCCTTGAGATCCTGTTCGGTCAGCACGTGTGTCGTATTGCCCAAATGTATCTTGAACATAACGAGACGCGCATGCGCCTCCGGCAGCGGAATGTAGATACGCTTCTCGAAACGCCTGCGAATCGCAGAGTCCAACACCCATGGGATATTGGTGGCGCCCAGCACAAGAATGCCATCGGTATCGTTGCCCACGCCCTGCATCTGCACCAGAAACTCCGTTTTGATGCGACGCACACTGTCGTTCTCGTTATCCGAACGGGCCGAGCACATCGAATCGATTTCATCGATGAATATAATCGACGGCTTGTGCTGACGGGCCAGTTCAAAGAGATTCTTCACCAGTTTCTCGGATTCACCCAGCCATTTGGACATCAGATCCGAACTGGATACCGAAAAGAATGTGGAACGATTCGCCTCGGTTGCCACAGCTTTGGCCAAATACGATTTACCCGTACCGGGTGGACCAAACAACAGAATGCCCTTCCAGGGGATGCGTTTGCCCGTGAACAGCTGGGGAAACTTGATCGGCAAGATGACAGCCTCCTTGAGGGCCTCTTTGGCGGCATCGAGACCAGCGACATCGGACCATTGCACTTTCGGTTTCTCAATCACAATGGCATCGGCGATTTTGCTTTGCAATTTCTTTTTCTCTGGATCATCGCCGTCTTCATCGTCACTGTCGCTCTTTTTGTCCTTGTCATCCTTGGAGCTGCTGCTGTCGCTGCCGCCCTCCTTCAGTGGTTTCTTCTTGCCCTTCTTCAGATACTCCTTCAGCTTCTCGGCCCGATCCAAATACTGTAGGCATTTGGCGCGTATCGAGTCCTTGGCCTTCTCGCCCTGTGCCTCATCTAAACGAGAGAACGCGATTAGCGATTAGCTGGATTTCTTTATATGTGGGCAAGAAGAAAAGGGGGCGTTGCTTTCCCCGAAACTCACATTTGATGGTGTGGAGGAAATACTCGACGCCGTGCTCGTAAAGACGCAATGCCTCCGCATAGTTCTTGTTGCGATCCTCCTCGGTGGCCTTTGTCACCAGATCGATGGCCTTCTGCAGTGTGGTGCCGGCTGCCATTATTGCTGTCTCTGTCTCTTTATTTGGCTGCAAGAGGAACAGACACAATTAACAAGTATCAATTGCCAGTGACGTCACGGGCACGAGCGCGAGAGTGAGAGAGAAGCGAGAAAGAAGGTGAACGAGAGCAAGCGAGAGCATGAGAGTCAGGCGTGGACCATTTGTTGTTTATCGATTTTGGCATTGACAAATTAGCTAACCAACTGCCATTATTGTTATCCTTCTTCTCGTGCATACACAATATTGCTTTATTCACGAACAACGAATTTTGTGTGTATGACTAAGCGGCAACAACACCAACCAACATTGGCAAAAACAAAGTGCTGATGGACCCACACAAACACCAAACGCACACACACACACACACATGCACAAGGAATGTTTGTCGATGTGTGGTGACGTTAGATGAGCAAAACTGAAATCGCCTGCTATTTGATTTTTGTTTTTTCTATTGCACGTTTCAATTGATTTCAATGCGCACTTACAATTTGTTCCTCGAGTGTTGTTGTTTGTTTGGCAGCACTTTAATTTGATCGGGTTTGTTGTTAATATGCCGTATGCGTCAGTCGAACAAAAAAAAATAAATAAGGAATTGAGGAATTTCAACGGCGAATGACGATGTCGTCGTCCAATATCAGTTTGTGTGTGTGTGGGTGTTAGGTTGCTTATAAATGCGCAACAGTGGCGGTATAACGATACATATCGATTCCGATAAGTCGTGGCAGTCGGTCGATAGCAATGCAACATATGATTTTGATATTATTAAAATAACAAACAATAAAATATATATCACGACTTTCTTAAAACAAATTAGTGGTGATTTTTGATAGATCAATTTACAATACAATACAATACAGCAAAATACAATTAATATAAACAAGATTTTTTGTGCTGCATGAGTTAAAAGTAAACAGAGTGAGATTACAGAGTGTGAACGCACGTTTGCCGCTGTTAACGCAAATTGCTGCTCGCTACTCTGTTGACGCAGTAAATATGTTGCTTAGCAGAAGTTTGCGCTTTAAGCTTGCGCCCTCTAGCGGAAATAATAGAAACTAGGTTCGTGTTTTCCAAAAGCTTTCAAAAGCTTAACAACAAATCTTGGCGCAAAATTTGAATAGTAATATATAAAAATGATCGTGAACTACAATTATTTATACTTATAGTTAGACTAATGTTTAACAATTACCTAACTAAATAAAGTAGTTTTCAAGCAAGGAACTGTTGTGTATGAGGAATATTTATTGTGATTTGCATATTTGCAACAAAACACGAAAACTAGACAAAATCCACAATAAAAGAAATCAGGCATCTAAAATTACTTTGTTGTTGTTGTTGACGAGTAGCCTGTCCCTGCATTAGCATGACAGTGAAGCAGTCAAGTACACACACGCACATACACACACACACACACACACACACCCTTAGACAGACATCTCACATGCTCGCACTCACACATGCACAGAGAACAATCGTCACACGCATTTCGGGAGAGTTATTTAAAGCGAGTGGCTGCGTCTCGCTCGCACTTGCTGCCCATAAGCAAGCAGTCTCTCATGCAGGACTTGTAGGCCACGCCCACATTTGTGTGCCATGTACGTATGTGCGTGTGTGTGACTGTGTGCGTGTTTATAGTCGTGAAACTCGTTTCACCCCTATACACGCAGACATACAAACACATGTGTGACGTGAGTTTTTGGACTCGCACACAAGCGAGTGTTACATGTGCATGGCTGTGTGTGTGTGTGTGTGTGTGTGTTTTTGCAGGGATGTGTGGCCGTTTATGTATTGCAGGACTCACAGGACTCGCGCAGCAGTCATTCTATATACTTGACTACGCATCTATGTATGCATGTTTGTATATGTGTGCGTGTGTGGTACGTATGGGTAGCAAAGATACACACACACACACACACACACAGAGAAGAAACACACATCCTTTTGCCTGTTAATACAACTGGCAACTGTTAACTAATTACGAAAGCCAAATGAAAGTTTTGTGTTTTCTCTTCTCCGTTTTCTGTTTTCCGTCTTGCGTCAATTACAGCGCGTGCAAGAGCGAGATAGCCTATCACATATGAACACACATACACCTGTGTATGTGTGTGTGTGTGTGTGTGTGTGTGAATTCATTAACATTTGCAGTATTTTACAGTTTCGTATTTGTCGTTAATTTCAATTTGGCATTTTTAAATGAAGAATTTACAATTCACCGTTAACTGATTTATCTTTATCTTTGCTTTGTCCTCCGTCTTTGCGTGTGTTTGTTTTTGTGTCATTTTTGCAATTCTCCGCTTTTCTTGATTCTCTTTCTGCACTTTCGCTTTCGTCATGTCGTCGACGTCGTCATCGCCGTCTGCCGCCTTCTCAACAGATTTAGAACAATTCCTGCATTTTTATTCTTTCAAATTGCGTTTTTTTTCTCTCTCTCTCTCTCTCTCTTCCCTTCACTTCTTCTTCTACTCTTTGCCAAGAGATGCATTTCAAAACTGGCGGCTGCCAGCGGTGTGAAAGAGACGGCACATGTAATAAACGGCGTGGGAAAGTCACTGTCGAAAAAAAAATAAAAGGAAAGAAAAAGAAATGAAAATAAAAACGTGAAGCGCATCACATTTACCGCCATCGCGAACAATGCAGAGCGCATATTTAGGAGCACTTGAAAACACTTTTAAGAAAAGCCAAATACAACATTTTCCTTTTTTCTCAAATAATAGTCTAAAATAATATATTTTATTGGAAATAAATTGCAAATTTTATTCGTCTTGCATAATATAAATTTGAAGTATTTCACAGATAAAATAAAATAGAATAAAATAAATAAATTAATGTTTAATAATAGTATTTTAAGTATTTTACCTACAAAATTATAACATTTTCAAATGCAACTTAATATTTACAACATTTCTATATAAGAGAATACAAATTTTAGGATTTTGTAACATTTAGCTTTGAATTTTTTTTTTAGAACAAATTAGTTATTTATTTTATTATTATGTTAAATTCATTGTACTATGCAGATTTACCATCATAACTATGGTAATTTATTATTATTATTTTTTTTTTGTATTTAAATAATGTCCATACAATTTCTTTACGAAGAAAACTTTGAAATATAAAAGCAGGAACTGAATTTATATACATATATTCTTTTTAATGTTTTTATACTATCATTATTGTTATTAAACGACATTTTTACAATAATATAAAAATATAATAAAAATAATAATCATACAGTAATCACAAAAAAAGTGGTATAAACGTTCCATTTTTGAGTTGCGCTTTATAAGAAAGTTTATTTGATATGTTAATATATTAATTCTGTTGTAATTAAACAAATATTTAATTTTTAAGCAGTTACTGATTTTATGTAATTAATGTTAATTTTTATGAAATATTCTCTATTAAAAATGTCTTACTATGGCATAATTAAATAAGGAGCACAAAACAATGGAAGCTGATGTTAATTATTTAAGAAGTGCTGTATAAGGCGGATGGGACTGGAAGACTTTTCCTTCGGCATGCACAACTGGGTGGCGCGTGCAGAGTGAATCTTTTTTTTTATAAGAGTCGTGGAATAAGCCAAGAGACGGGCCAAGGGGGAAGGCAGACTGGCAAAGGGAAGAGCTAGGTGTTTGGGGTAAAAAGAGAGCGAACGCGTTGGAGCACAAAACATTTGCTGCGTGGTGTAAACTTGACTTTGAAATTTGCCTCATTTGCACCTGCTGCATTTGCACTTGCCACCTGGAGGCGCTGCTCTAGCCGCATTATGTTTATTATTTATTTTTTTCTTCTCTTTCTGCTGATTTAGTTAAACATGGGAAATACTTTCGACACAATGAAAACAAGTGGCGAGAAAAAGAAAGCAAAAGAAAAAAACACTGTTGCATTCTTTTGGGCGTCTCTCGTCAATCAAATCGCGAAGAAGGGGCAAAAACTTTTAAGCCCCGAACTGGTTTCGTGCGAATGGATAACTGGCTACGTTTTATTTGAATTTATCAGAAATACAATCAACTTGTTAATGAAATTGCGTTTCAGTTTCAATGTGCGTGAGATCGCGATAAATAACAACCGGTTCCTTAGATTAGAGCCAAGAACTGAGCTTCGGTATAATTTTATCATATTATAGGCATGTCTTTGAAATATTTAGCATTCGTAGCCCACTTTTTTTGGAAAGGGTGCTAAAGACTTGAAAAAAATAACTTTCATAAGAGACATTATCTACTAAAATGTAAACGATCCTATACTATCAACACGAAACAATTTTATTTTATGTTGAAAACAAAAGATTAAAATCACTTCGTAACAATAATTGTCTGCTAAAGAATTGGTGAATATTGCAATTTAGCTTTGAATAACTGACATATATGTATATATATGTATATAATAAATAAAATTTAAATTATTTTTTCCAAAAACAATTTAATGAAAGTATATATTATTATTAATATATATAAATTAAAAGAATACAAAATTATAGTTTTCACAAATTTGTTAACAATATATTCTTTATCAATATTAATATATAGTTTTAAAAAGATTGTAAATAAAAGCAAAACTGTGCGGTATTCATTTTAAAATATACAAAATTAATATACCCGAAATAAGAAAAATATGCAAAAGGTTGCATTTGGTATATTGAAGTAGTAGTAAGTTCAAAATATATTATAAGCTGCAAAATATACCAGATTGTATGCGAAAGACAAAGCCAATACAAAAGTATTTTTGAATATCTTCTACACTTTTTGTCTGTTCACAACCAAATCAGGAATCATAAAACTTATAGTTATTATTGTATGTACCAAAAATCGCGACTCTTGCTTAAAAATTACGCTGGGTTTTCGATTTCTATCGAAACTTCAAACTTGATCTGAGTGCAAACATAACAAACGCTGACAACAAATTATATCTCTATCTTATATAGTCTCTGAGATCTATATATTCATACAAACGGACGGACAGACAGACAGACAGACATGGCTATATCGTCTTGAATGTTGACTCTGATAAGGAGTATATACATATACTTTATGGGCTAGGAGATGCCTCCTTCTGCCTGTTACATACATTTCCAAAGTGCACAAAGTTATTATACCCTTCTACCCTATGAGTAACGGGTATAAAAATGCTTTGTTAAGTTGCTATTCCAATTTAAGAGACACACTTTTGCATGTTGTAAGTATTTACATTTGATTTTTAAAGTCTGTTATTATATTGTGCACCTCAACAAGTATTTGTTTGTGTGTGTACAATATATAAGATTGCACTTTTCTTTGCACTTGCCGCATTTGTGTAAGCAATAAAAAAGAAAAGAAGTAAGGCAATAAAAAAGGGATGCCGCGTTTGCCATAAAAGAGGCGCTTGAAGGAGGGTCCAATAAGCCCTGCAGCATGATTTGGGGTTGTGTAGCTAGTTACCAGTTGTATATTACGTAACTAGTGATTTCGCCAGTTACCAGCAGAGGGAATACTTCTTTGTGAGTGCCTGTACAAATATTAAAAGCCAATTTTTAGTTGCATACAAATAAATATGTTAATTTTCTTCATTCAAATTGTTTGCCGAAATTCTTTGAAATAATTCGAAACTGATAAAATTAACGTAATACGTGCATTACAATTTTCTTTTGGTCGTTAATCTGTGCGTTTAACAAATAAATATAAACCAATAAAATTAAAATAATAGTAAAAAACATTTTGAAATTGTTTTATTAATTCATTAAATGCCAAACAAATTATAGAAGTTGTTTAATACATTTAAAAAATATTATAAAACATTGTAAGATTCCTATTAACAATATATATTAAATTATAATGCTCATTTATGTAGACCTGAAAATTTCTTAAAAATACATAACAAACCTATTAAAATCAGGAAAATCTCTATGCCATAAAGCGAACTGATCATTGTCTAATAAGTAATTGAAAATAAAGCATATTTTCGATATAGAATATTTTTCAGACTTTAAAAGATAATGAAGTAGTCTGTTCAGCAAACTGCTTACTATTCATGTAATTCAACAATATACAATATACTAACAGTATAGTTGTTGATTGCCATATGAACATTTTTAGCATAAAATATATAATATAAATGCAATGAAAACAATTGCAAATGTTATACTATATAGGTAATTCTATATTCAAGACAATTTAGTAACATGTCTGAAAAGCAATTGGAATTTTTTTTTAATTAAATATATAAATAACAGGTAAAAGAGCAATTTTAAATAAATGTGTTAAAAGAATAGAAGAAAAAAGTACAGTTCTAGTTTTCTTTATCTACAGAAAGTTAAGCTTAATGAAAAAAAAATGTAATGTAATGTATTATACAATTTATATAGAAATGAAAGTTAAACTTAATGAAAACTATAATGTATTATACAATTTATATAGAAATGAAAGTTAAACTTAATGAAAAATATAATGTATTATACAATTTATATAGAAAAAAGTTAAAGTATATACAAAATATTCACAAAACTTAAAACCTTTCAACAGGGATTGAATTATTATTTTTTTTTTAAGAAAAAATAATTTTTAATTATTACTGTTCTGATACATAAATAAGAGTAAAAATAATAATAAAACCAAATATCGCCTTCGGTATATTTGAGTATTCTTCGGTATATCATTTTTGGTATATTTTTAGAATAATATAGTAAATTGGTGTCTATCTTATAGTCAAGTACTCTGGGCTGTTTTTGTTTAAAAATATGAAAATAATCATGCGGTCTGTGCTGATAAACAAAAAATTAGCTGCGTTGCTTATTCATTTTGAATTTGGCTTGAATTTGCGGTGCGATTAATCAACTGCAATTGCGCGGCACATAAATCAAAGGGCCAAATGATGTTTGGCCAGCTCATTGAGCATGCGTCGACAGCTAGTGACCCAAAAGTTCCGGTTGCCCGCTCCGTATTTTTCTCATTTTTTTTTACGATGGGCACGAACTGAACGCACGCGTAACCTTTGCCACTGCCTCGTACCACGAACATGTTCCACAGTCGTTGTCGCCGTTGTTGTTGTTCTCGTTGTTCTCGTTGTTGTTGTTGTTGCAATCGCAGTTGTCATATTTCACAACCCGATTTGCAGCTTAGGCTTCGCTTCGCTTCGCATCGCTTCGAGTTGAGTTGAGTTGCCTCCCCGCTTTTCAGTTTTGTGTATTTTGACCAGTTGGTCGTGCCATCCCAGTGGTGGACAGGGGTCACTTGTGGTATTAAATATTTTGAAGAGGGTCGCTCGACTCGATTCCTCAACTTGATTTATACACACACATATGTATGTATATACGTACCAATGGCATCTCCCTATATCCTATATCCTGTCACGCCCAGCACTTGAAGCGCTGCCCATCAACATGGCAACAGACTCAAACGCAGAAGTTCGAGGCGATCAGTCATTCGTCTGTCTGTCTGTCTGTCCGTCTGGCTGTCTGACTGTCTGTCCTTTCACTCCCTGGACTTGTTTGCTCTCTGGCTTTTGTCGAGGATATCATGGTTAAAAGTACCCAAAATATGTACATATCCCAAGAGTGTCGAGGTTAATGCTTGGTCAATTAAAATGGCAAATTAAATTCACAGATATTTGTTGGGAAATACGACTTATAAATTGAGCAACAACTTTATTAGATCACCTTGCACTTTCTTAAGGGTATTTTTTAAGGGTTGCATTGAAAAGTGCTAAAAAAAAGAAGAATTTTTCGCTTATTATTATGAGAATGGTAAACGATTTAACAGTAATTTTATGTAAACTGAACATCTAAGAAATTTTCTAGAATTGTTTAAATATTATAATGCGAATCACTAAAGTATTTTGTACTTATTTTTATTTAACTTTTATTAACAGATTTTTTAACAACTTTATATAGACTTAATATTCATGGTAACTGAAAGAATTTGGAGACACTTTGAAGAGTTGTCTAAGAATTATTGTGTAATTTTACTTTTAGTAACAGATTTTTTAATAAAACCTCGACGTCAACTCAATTTTTGTGGTAGCTGAAAATATTGTGAGAACTTTTCTAAAATTGTCTGAATATTATTTTGCGAATCACTTAAGTATTTAGTGCTTTTACAATTATTAAATGATTTTTTAATAGTAGTTAATTTGTGGAAACTGAAAGTTTTATTAGAAATTAATAGAAATGAATGAATTCAGTTTTTTAATAGAAATGTTTAATTTTACCTTACTTTATTTGTTTCTATTTTAATTTATAAACAACAAATATCTTCAACAGATTTTACAAAGTGTTTTAAATCAAATTCTAATTTTTAAATGCCACAAGCACTTGGAAACTTGTTATCTCAAGTATTTATCGCTAACATACATTGAACATTATAATAATTTTGTATTGATGGCCAAAATAGGGAATCGAAAAGTCACTGAAGGGCAAGAATGTTGGATTTTTGATTATGTTTTGCATTTATTATGGCAAGTTCTTATTGTTGTTGTTGTTGCTGTTGTTTCACCTGTTCACCTGTTCGGCTGCTCGGCATCAATTTCGAATGCGTAGCAGAAGAATCAAAGTGCCTTTCGAGTTTTCCATCGATAAGTATGAAAATTGCGCCAACTTCAGTGCCAAAACATCAGCATAATTTTATCGGGTCATCGAAGCGTGCAATGAATGCCTGCCAGGCTCGCTTCCTTTCCCTCCTGCCCTCCATCCATCCCGGTATCCCAGTATCCATTCATTTGAATCCATTCCATTCCATTCTATCCATCTATCTATCTATCTATCCATCTATACATCCATCCAACCATTCGGGGCAAGTGTTTCGCACAGTTGCGAGTCGCGACCCGCTGACGAACGCACATCAATCTGCGCATAATGGCGCCAGGATAATAGTGTTTGTTTTCAGTATGCAAAGGTATGCAAAATACATTCACAATTTCCACAGACACATACATAAACCATGTGCTGTTATCTCTGCATGTGCCATACTCTATCCCATGCTCTCTAAACATCGTGGTGCCATCAGCTAGCCCATCGAGTGCACTTGAATTATTTCTCTTAAATTGTAGTTATTGATAGTTGGCAATTCTGCGCAGTTACAGTTATTTATCAAATACACTTGCGGAGATATGTCACTACACCACTTTTGAACCGGTTCAGTGAGCCACGAAGTTTAAATCTGATATATACTAATTTGTTTGGCATCTAAAACCCTTATTTTGTTAAACCATAAGAGTGAACCATTTGGTTGCAGCTACTTGGAATATATCTTTGAACCGTTTTTGAACCGGTTCAGTGAGCAATGTTGTTCAAATCAAAGAATCCCAGATATCTAGCTATTTGTTTAGGAGCATCATATATTAAGCCGCGAGCGTGAACCATTTTCTTGCAGCTCTTTAAAAATTATTTCTGCCTGGATATGTCGTTGAATCACTTTCGAGCCGGTTCACTGAGCCACGAAGTTAAAATCTGAGAATCCGTGATACTAATTTGTCTCCCATAGAAAACCTTCATTTGTTAAACCATAATAATGAACCATTTGTATATGTCGTTGAACCACTTTCGAACTGGTTCTCTGAGCCACAATCTGAAAATCCGAGATACTAATTTGTCTCCCATAGAAAACCTTCATTTGTTAAACGATAAGAGTGAACCATTTGTTTGCAGCTATTTGGCGTATACATATCGAACTATATCGTTGAACCATTTTTGAACCGGTTCAGTGAGCAATTTAGTTAAATCTGGGAATCCCGAATATCTAGCTATTTATTTGAATCACTGAGGAGCATTATTTGTGTCGCCATTTTGTTGCATCTATTTAGCAATTATACTTCAAAAATATGCTAAAAAAAACACTTTCGAATCTCTTTAGTGAGCAACGTGGTTTAAATCCAAGAGTCCAAGGTACTATCTAGCTATTTATTTAAGATCATAAAAGCCGCTCAAATCTAAGTTTCAAGAAAATGTATCTATTCTCACCTGACACTTTGATTTTCAGCTAGAGTCTTTGAACATTTGTCGAGATATGCAGTAGACCCACTTTTGAACCGGTTAAGTGATCAATATTTTGTCATTATTCGTCAATCAAAGGCGTGAACCATATTAAAAGCCGGTTCACAAAACGCTTTGTTCTATTTGTAAGCTTAGTGCGATAAGACTTAGAAACAATTTTAAACAGGTTCAAAGTTCAAATTAAGTGCCTATCAAGGGTCAAAGAAATCTATTTATTTATTTCGCATGAACCAATTCTAAAAAGCGGTGCACACATAATTTCGCTTTGCAGTTAGAGTATTTGCAAATTCAGCGCTCGCCCATTCGAAATCAATTCAATTTTTGGGAGCAACACGGCGTATGCGCGATGATGGCAATCTGTTATGCAGTCCCAGCATCAACATCAACGTCGCTGTCGGCGTCGGCGTCGGAGTCGGCGTCGACGTCGCTGCCGACATCTCAGTCGCAGTCGAGGTGAGCGCAGCGGCAGCATTGGTATATTTTATGCGTGATTGTTATTGTTTGCAGTTTGTTGGAATAAGGTTTTTGAGTTATCCGTTGCGCCTCATGTGCCACAGCGACTGCTACACAATATTCGGCCGCAATTATGGAGTGTACTATATACACATAGCTACCGTGCCCGGCCATCAGTTACGCACACACAAACACACACACACACATACATCTGTATACATATATAATACGTACGCATAATGTTACTTATAAATAAGCGCGCCCATCTAATTTGCATAGAATACGACGAGGACGCATAACCTGGAGGCTCAAGGCAGATGTTTTTGCGTTCACGCCGAAAAACTGAACCCGAACACGAACCTGATTCTGATTCTGACTCTGACTCTGAATTGGAATCCTTCCCCATGCTTCGTCCTTCACCTGGCTATGGTTATGCTTGCTATTGTTGCCAAAATAAGAGCGTAGCTGCGGCAAACTGTTTAGTGGCAAGTGTGTGGCAAGTGTGTCGACAACTCACACAACTGAAACACAACTAAACACATATGTCATAAGTCTGATTAGTTGCAAGTTTGGAGCTGCAAGTTTTGATTGCATTGCTATGCCATCGCGAGGATTTGCGTAAATGAAGCAAGTCCTTTTAATTAAAATAGATGACTTGCACAATCTACGACATTGCGTCAGCTCAACAATTTACCTGAGCACTCAAGCTGACAAATAATCCAACGCACCTTCAAATGCCAGAGAATTTAGGTGCAAAAGGGTTCGTTATGTTTTTTGAAGAAAAAATTCAGTTTATAGCTTATAGTAGTATGCTTAGATTACAATTTGAATTGCTACGATATTTCATATACTATATAATATTACATTCAAAATATGCCATAGAGCATAAAATATACCAGATTGGCTTTTAGTTGGAAGAAATTTAGTTCATTGACATTTTAAATAAATCATCCTCGAACTATTTTCTGGTGATTATGATCACGATTTGACTTGTTACATTGCTGACACATTCAAAATATGGAAGAACAAATTCAATTAATATAATATATCGATATATAGAAAAATCATCTTAGAACTATTTTTCATACAATTATGATTAAAATTTGTCTCGTTACTATACTATGTATACTATATACTATTACATGTAGAATATGCTATAGAGTTAAAAATATACTAGATTGGCATTTTGCTTGGAACAAATTCAGATAAATCATCAATAAACTATGTACTTCATGATTATGATTATAATTCGATTTCTGTATTTTGAATTATTTATTATTATTATTATTATGTATTACCATATTATTTGCTTATATGAAATATGTCAAACTTAGTCAAAGTTACTTTATTTTTAAGAAAGTGACATTGAGATACATTTAAGATGGGAAAACAAATTTATTTTAGAAAATTTGACTAGTTCTCTCCACTATACTGAATAAAAATTGTGTTCCTAAAATAAGACTACTTTAAGAACAAAATCTAAAAACTAATAACATTATTCTGTATAATGCCAAATTCTCAAGATAAGACCTAAAATACTAGATTTTGTTACAAAACTCTGTAATCCATCAAAATTCCTATAAAGTTTTTATCTTGTTTCCGTTGTTTTCTTTCAGAGCTTTTAGCACTTTTTTGACCAAAGTTTTTAGACTAAAATCTTGATTCTAAAACTTTTTCTAGTGTATTGAAATTCTTTTATTTTTACTGTATTTAAAGAAAACATTTATTTAATATTATTTTATTATATTATATATTTTATATATATAAGATAGCACTAGTTCATTTTCAATTAATTTAAGCTCAGCATAACAAAAGAAATAGCTCATTTTATTGAAAGTCACATGAAACTAGTAAATATTTATTTTGACGTATTTATAATAGTGATAGTTCATTTTCAATCAACTTAAACTCAAGCTGCAAAAAGAACTAGTTCATTTTATTGAAAGTCACATTGAACTAGTTCACACTAGCAAAGCAATATTTATTTTGACATATTTATGATTCATTTTTTATCAATTTAAAAGAGCTAGAGCAATATTTATTTTGACGTATTCATAATAGTGCTAGTTCATTTGCAATCAATTTTAACTCAAGCTGGAAAAAGAACCAGTTCATTTTATTTAAAGTCACATTGAACTAGTTCACACTGATAATCAATATTTATTTTGGCATATTTTTGATAGTGCTAGTTAGTTGAAATACATTTAAAAGAGTAAGAGCAATACTTATTTTGATGTATTCTTGATAGTTCATTTGCAATCAACTTGAACTCAAGCTGACAAAAGAACTAGTTCGTTCCATTTGCAAATTGTAAGCTTTTTGGTTGTCTCTCCCTTTCCCTCGACTTTATCTAGTGCAACAGGACTCTGGGCCGTTCTTTGGAACCAGTCAAATGTGCGTTCAATGCGCTGGGCGTGGAGACGACGCGTTGCCATGTTTTCTCTTTGCTTCATGTCTGTGTGTGTGTATAGGTGAGGGTGGTGGAGGTGGTGGTGTGTGTGTGTGTCCTCTTTGTGCTCTGCTTTGGTCTGGCAATGGCAATGGCTGCTGCCCAGGATACACACACGAGCGTTGCGAGGATGCACACACGATGCCAATACACATACAAATGAGCAGAGTCTCATATACACATGAGCACAAAGAGCGGGCGAAGTGGATGTGGGAGGGGGGTGGCAGCTTATACGTGTGTATATATGTACCTACACATGTGTGTGGGTGTGTGTGTGTGTGTGTGTGTATAATTGAGTATCAGTTTAGTGTCTGTGCGAGGACGAGGACGAGGACGAAGACGAGGATGAGGACAAGACGACGATGACTGCGACTGCGACTGCGACTGAAGGCAGCCAAAGTTTTATTAATGTGGGTGGCAGCTCTCGCCCTCTCTTGTTGGTGGGGTTGCTTTTCGTTGATTTAGCTGCCAAAGTGAGTTGAGAGGGGGGAGGTTGGGTTGCTGTAGCCAACGGCTCCTTTGGTGGCTCTCCTCGCGCATTGTCTCATTTATCATGTGCACACACACGTCCTGGACAGACTAAGTGTCAGACAGAGACAGAGACAGCGACAGCGACTGAAGACGAAGCTGCTCAAATGGGGGAGAGCGTGAGGGAGGGGAGCGTGTGGAGAGAGGAGTAGAAAAGGTAGAGAGCTCGGGGTGGGAGGGTAGTAAATGTTATCAGTGCCATTTGCAAAAACCCAAGTGGAACCCATGCGTTGCCACTGGGAGCCGATTGCCAACATCAATACATACGAGAAGCATATACGAGAGTGTGTGAATGTGTGAGTGTGTGTGTAGGCAGCAGGTGAGGAGGACTTGGGGGGAAAGGAGGAAATGTGGGGAGAGCTGGGAATCTGGGTTTGGGTCGGCAAAGTTTATCTTTTCAATTTGGTGCCTTTTGCATGTGGCTGTGGCAGCTCTGCCTTCAAACTTGATGTGTGTATGCGTATGTATATGTGTATGTGTATGTGTGTGTGTGTGTGTGTGTGTGTGTGCATGTGTGGGCTAATGTATTTGTGTACTAGTTGGATTAGGGTTGCTCCTGAGTACATTTGTTTGCTGCTCTGCTGCTTTGGTGCTGCCGATGTCGATGTCGCTGTCACTGTCATTGGCTCAACCTCTGCTTCTGTTCTCAGTCGCTGCCTCAGTCAGCGTCGCAGTCGCTGTGCAGGTCGGACAACGTCCATATCAATCATTCTGAGGCTTGGCAGCCTTTTTAGGTGCTAAACGAGGGGGCGGAGTGGTTGAAGCGATTTTGATTTGAATCGAATTGCAATCGACAAAGCGCAAACAAATCAACTCTGATGCTATTGAAAACTGTTGCCAACTTGGCAGAGTTCTTATCGAACTTAATCTAAATATGCATTGATTCACCTATTGCTGAATAATTTTATTTATTTTTTTTGCCGAATTTGTCTTTGACTTATCGATAAGGTAATTAATTATATAAATATAAAATAAATTGAAGTAGTCTTAAGTTGTTGTAAATGTAATTCATACTATAAACTAAGAATTTTGTGTTCATAAAAACAGTTTTTCAAAATAGTGAGGAAGTCACAATGTGATCGATAAATTGCACACATGATCGATTATCTTGTTTTCATTTTTGACTAAAATTTTTCTTATACTGCTGCAAATAAAAATGTAATGAAAATATTAATTTGATTTAGAAATTTTGGAATATCAAGTTGTCTAAAAATGTTCGCTAACTTATCAATCCATCTGTATGTATTGATAATATATAAACGATAACAAAGTTCAGAAAGAAAATGTTTGCTTATTCTTAAAACTAATTAAATTACAACTAATAAAGAATAACAAACTTTATATACACGAAATAGTGTTTGATAAATTGTGCACATGATCGATTTTGTTGTCTTCATCTTTAAGTGAAGTAATTGTTATACTGCTGAAAATAAGAAAGTTTGGAAAATACTGTAAATACTAAGCCGATTAAATGGGATAACTTTTAAATATAAAATTATCTAAAACTTATCGATAAGTTATCCATCTATGCGTTTTTATTGCCAATACATAAACTTTAATAAATCTCAATTACAAATTTGTTGTATAATTATTCATAAATCGTCTAATAAAAGGAAATATATGACAATAAAAAATTTGCTTTATGTACATGAAATAGTAATCGATCAATTGCACTTTTGATCGATTAATGCAATAATCGTTAATGCATAATGAATTCGATAAATATGATCAATTAATATCTGAACTATGTGGAAAATAAAATAAATTGTCAGTATTGAAAGCAAATAAATGAATTAAATGCGAAAATAACATTTAGCATGCTGCCAAGTGGCAATTATCGATGCAACAGCGTTCGCAGCGTGGTAAATAAAGTTGTAAATTGTGCAGAGAATGAAAGGAGATAAATGCAACGCGCGTTGCATGGTATTTATGTAATCCCCCAATATGTTATTTACACGTGCAACATGTTGCAATAACAACTCCAGCAAGTAGCGAACGCTTTGTCTCTGGCAATCATTGTGTGCGGCGCTAGCAGCGATTGGACGCCATTGTGGAAGTACTTGCAACTGCCACATGCAACATACAACATACAACATACATACATATGCATATATGAGAGTGTTTGGTGAGAGGGGGAGGGGGAGGGGGAGGGGGATAAATTTAAATGAACGGCGACTAGTTTTAGAGGGCGACCAACGGCAGCAGCAATTCAACACACTTGCCGCATGCCACATGCTGCATGCCACACACCATTCCTTTGCGCCCGCGGCGCATTCATTAGCGCATATGAATACGGATGCGGATGCGGATGAGGATTTGGCCTCGTTCTCGCTTCGTTGTTTCGCTTAATATCTATACAAGCCCCTCTCGAAGCACACTTCTTTAGCAACTCCTTCCCCCGCTCCTGCTCCCGCTCCCGCTCCACCTACCCGCCAAAGGAAAACATTACGCTCGTTGTTCAAGTTTTTGGTTCGGCAATTTATGGTTAGAAATTTTGCATATGGGCCGCCTCATCCTGCAAATCCAGCAGCAGGAGCATCAGCATCCTTTAGCACTACTCCGGCACTCCTCCTTTCCTGGCCACTCGCTCGCTCTCTCTCTGTGCTCTCTCTTTCGCTCTCGTAGTGGAATTTTTGGTGGCTCTCAAGTGCGCTTCTTGCATACACATACTCACATACTCACATACTCACATACTCACATACTCACATGAGCACATCAAGGAAGCAGGAGTCGTGGAGGAGACGGAGCAGAAGCTTCGCTAATGCCGCTTTTAATTGGCGCACACAAACAGTGGCCGCATCAGGATGAGGCATAGAGATGGTAGATGCTAGATGGAACGCACACACACATAGAGAGAGGGGGCGGGGCATGTGTGTGTGTGGTAATTTAACTGTTAGCTGCGTCGCTGGCGACCAAAGTTTATGGCTAAGTACGAATACGACGAGCACGACGAATATAGAACTGCCAAAGTCCTGTCAGCCAGCTACGTGTGTGTGTGCGTGTGTATGTGTTGGTGGGGAGGACATCGGAGTATATAGACGCGGCTACGATTGCAACGTTATGTGCACACACATTGCTTAGGATGTCCTCGTTGTTGTCCTCATCGTCCTCGCCATCGCCATCGCCATCGCCATCGCCATCGCCATCGCCATCGCCATCGCCATCGCCATCGTCAGCATCAGCATCAGCGTCGTAGCTCCTCCTAATTGCAAAGCCGCAGCCCGTTCGCCTCCTAGCAATTGTGGCTACCAGACTTGGGCTGGCAATTCTGCTGTGTATGCGGTGGGTGGAAAGGGTGAATGGGTGAAGCGGAGGGGGGACAAGGAGTGGCATCGTGTCGTGTGTGTTCAATAATGCGAGCTTCGTGCTTAAACAAAGGGTGTGGCCATTATTATGCGAAATTACTGCATTTACTGTGGTAAATGTATTTATCGATAAATCGATTTATTGAATGAATCGAAAAACAAAATAGATCAATAATTTGAGATTAAATTAAATGAATATATGACTTGTGTGATGTATTGCATGTCTTTTATATCTCTAAATTTTTTAATTATAATTAATTTGCTTATCGATAAATCGATTTATCAAATCGATGAGACGGTAAACATTATGATATATCTGGAAATCAAATTTAATTTAGATAATATCGCAATAATTTCATGTTAGAATGATTTCAATTTGTTTATCGATAAATCGATCAATTTTTATTGAACAATAAGCATTCTGATATATTTATGTACGATTCCAATTATCTATGTATAGGTTAAAAAAGTTCTGATTAAGGTCACAAATAAAAATTTCCGCATATCGATAGATCGATACATTCTTGATAGATCGAAAAGCATGATAATGTATCAATAAATATACATATTTGCCATTATGTATGATGTATGATTTATGATTTCAGAAATTACTTCTTACATACATAAATGGTTCTATGTAAGCTTTTTAAATATGTTCATAATTTTATACATATAACCACTTATCGATGAATCGGAGATGGATTAAAATGTATCGGAATATGTAAATTACATCTTTCTTAATAACCAAACGGTTATAAAAAAAAGTATTACGTCTGTTATTTGCTTTAGATGGAAGTTTATCGATAAATCGCTAGTCAGTGGATTTCTTCAGTAGATTAAGTAGAGCAACAGCTAACTGAGTGATAAGAAAAAGCGTTAATTTGTTGGAATTGAACTCGGCTAAAGTAATAATACTATCGATATTACAATTTTATCGATACAAAATTTAAGTTTAAAAATGTATGTGGACTATAAATATTTAGCTGATTCATTTGATACCAATGAAAAACTCTAGCAGTCAATTATGCAGTATATTATTATAAATACTTTTCGTGACAGAAAATCAAAAACTGCTATTTCAGTGAACAGATAAAAGCGCGTGTGCAAAAATATCAATATACCCGCTTCCTCTTATAATTAATATCAAAGCAGTGCGGTCTAATTCTTAGAATATACCGAATTAATATACCAAGCAAATACTTAAGTATATCAAAAGCTATATCAAAGGTATATCGGCATACGATTACAATAACAACTGTCAAAAGTTCATAGCTATATACATATGTATATTCCAGTCTCTGTGATATAGTTTTTCATATGACGCTGATCAAGAATATACATAAGTATACTTTATGCCTGTAATATACATTTCCTGTAGGTTCAAAGTAATATATACTCAGGTATAAAGACTGCTCTAAATATTTCTTCTTATTTATGATACATAGTAATAGTATAAGAAAGCTTCCACCTTAGAAATTAATTCGTTTACTAACATCATATATAAAGATATCATTAGAATATTAGTTCAGATATCGATGACAACTCAGTCAGTAACAGTTTTCAATTGTCTTGATACATTTGAAGAAAATGAAAACTTACTCAAAGAACTTACTATATAAAGTGTTTCATGTGCCTTAAACAAAATTTGTTGTCGGGTGTTGCCTTAATAGAGATGTCAAGTTTGAGCTGCGGTTGCGCTGTGGCTGATAACGATAACGATAACAGGGCGAAAATTGGCAATTGGCAATTGGCAGTAGTCGAGTTTGGCTCGGTGTGAAATTGAAATTTCACAACGGTGACATTTATTGACAAAGCCTTGATTAATGATAAGAATCTTTTCGGCAACATCCTTTTGGCAAGCACAAAAGGATGCGCTCGCACATGACTGAGTGCGAATGCGAGCACAAGGATGAGTATATGTGTGTGAGTGTGAGTGTGTGTGTGTGTAAGTGTGTGTGTGTGTCTGCTCGTATTAAAATGAGCACTTGGAAAAGAAACAACAAAAAAGGAGTAGCTCGTTAGAATTTTGACATAAATCAAATAGCAGCATGCTCATCCATCCATCCAGTTAACCAAGCTACACACACACACACACACAGACACAGACACAGACGCACATATCCTGTCGCATATCCTGCGCATTCACGCGTTCGTATTCACCATTCGACATTCAAATGCGCGTGTGCAGCATTATGGAAGGAACCGCGAAATATCTATTGACAGTTGGGTGTCATGTTTATCCGAGGTTGTTATCCCATTTTGGCAACATTGCGATTTATGGATTCGTTCCCGAAAACGCCGAACAGGCGGGCCAGCAAACAAAAAAAGATACAACCATCCCATCTATAGATAGATAGATAGATAGACATTGAATAGATACAATGCGCATTTTGCATTTCGACGTTTTTTGTTTTATGAGATTTGTGTGTCAAATTTCCATTAGGCATTTCACATTTACCCCCTCTTTACCGCTTTCACTCGATCACTGCATGCAAATGCCAGGAGCGCTGATTGCACGAAGGGTTAACAACGCAGAGCAGAGCAGAGCAGGCCAGGGTAACCCAATCTCTCTTCTGTGCCGTGCTGATTTTTTTTCCATTCCTGGGTTGTTGCAGCATTTTCCCCTTCGCCTTGAAGCTCTGCAGAGAGTGTTTGATAATTTATTATTTTGTAAGCATTGAAATGTGATTTTTGTTGTATTTCAATGCCAAACGCGTTGTTTAAGTCGAACAATGAAAGTTGATTTACATACCAAAAAAAAAAATAACCTACGTCTGATAGAATGTTCTTCGTTCTCGCTGTTGTTGTTGTTACCCTTTTTTTTTTTTGCACATACTGCGGTGAGTCGAGGCACCCCCATGGACTCGATCACTGCCAACGAGGAACAAGCAAAAGTAAAAAAAAAAAAGGACGCGCCGCTGTGTGGTGTTTTTTACGGTCATGTCGCGGCACAGCAGAAAAGGGGTTGGGGGCAAAGGTTATGGACTTGCCACAGCCAATATTTATTGTGAATTTTTGTATTTTTATTTTTTTGCATATCGCACATACTCGTAATCGTAAAAGTCAGGGCAGAAGAAGAGCGAATCGTTGCGATTTTTATGCGTCACCATTCGCACTTGATTAGAATTATTGATTGCGTATCGAAATTGCACAGCTATCTATTCACATTCACACTCACACTCACACTCACTCTTGTATTCACACACAATCAGGCTGCAGCTGTATATGGAAATAGAACTCTTATCTATAACTCTTTCGTGGCAGTTGCAGTTTGGCAAATTCAAATTTGTTGCAGCTATTCACACAATATGTCAACGATTCAGCTGCCAATGCTGGATATAAGAGCTTAGTTTATATTTATGAGTCCTAGAAATATGCGGAACACATTGTTCAAGTTAATTTGCTGTAATTATTATTAAACCTTTCCTATACCAATCAAAGAGAACTTTAATCTGTTTGTTTTCTGCTACAGTCGAGTGTGCTTGACTGTGAGATACTCGCTACCTATTTTGAATAAAAGCAAAATATAGTATGTCAAATAATATACTGCAACTATACCAACATATACTAAAGGATTTATTTGGTATATTGATAAATTGCTACATTGAAAATATTATATTATTAAAATATACCAAATTAATATACCATAAAATACTAAAATATACCAAAGACTATTTGGTATATTGATGTAGTACTAATATTATATTATTAAATTATACCAAATTAATATACCGTAAAAATACTAAAATATGCCATAGGCATATATTGGGTATATTGATATAGTACTGCATTTAACTATAGAGTGCTACTATATAGAGTGCAAAATATACCAGATTGACCGCCAAAGCAACTAAGACCCTTAGGGCTATATCGTGTGAGCCGTTGATGCTGATCAAGAATATATATCCTTTATGGGGTTAGGATGCATTCCTCTGGGTAATTCCATGGGCGAAATTTGTCCCGTGCGAGACTTTTTACTGATCTCAAGAGCTACTTAGGCGGTGGGAATTCGATTAGCAAGCAAAACAAGTCAAAATTGGCAACAAAGTGAACGTAATGCGCACAAATGGAACAAAACACGCAGCCAAAGCATAGAGAACACTAACAACAATAACAACAACAACATCAACAGTAATAATAATAACAAGGACAACAACAACAACAACAACAACTAGAGAAAACCCCGATTGTTGCAAAGGAAATAATGATAAGAAGAGTGAACCCTTCCGACCCTTCGAGACTGATGAGCCTTTCCACCTCGATCCCCTAACTGACTCACGGACTGACTGATGAGCCACTCTCTGTGCATGCGTGTGTGTGTATATATGTATGTGTGTGTTTGTTGTTTGCATACCCTCTGTTGTTGCAAGTATCTGTCGGATACTGCGGATGCAGCTCTCGAATTTTGATTGTGAATATGCGGATTAAGGTATTTGCGCACGTATAATTAATTGAACTGCACGACGCTACCGTTCTGCTCTTCTACGTGCCAGCCTCATAAAAAAAAGGTCCCCGTGTGCATTTGTCTCTCTTTCTCTCTCTCTGTGTGTGTCTCTCTCGGTTGCAGCCACGAACATTTTGCGGTTTTGTCCTGCACTGCGGGAGATGTGCAGCATAGCAGCCTCTGACAATATCCACAGAGCACAGTCTGTTGATAAAATTTGCATGGCAATGCAAATCTGCCCAACTGAGCGTTAAGAACGCGACACTATGGATTATTAGCTTGTCGCTTCTCGGCTGTTGGTTGTTGGTTGTTGGTTGTCGGTAGCACAACGCTGATTGATGCCGAATCACGAACTTCACGCTCCTCTAACAATGAACTCCGTTCGAGACTTGAAGAGCATCGCCAAAAAATCAGCAGCGAACTGCAAACTGTAAAACAAAGAATTTCAAATACCACCAACAGCAGATTAAGGATTTCAAATAGGTTGCACAGTTTAAATCTTAAAATAAATATATAGAAAATGGCAGGCGATCGATCTTATAAGGTAAAACTAATTCTTTTTTTTTTTTGTTAAATTGAAATGAAAGTTCCATGTAAGAACATTGTAAAATCGACTGTTAGTGACTTGCACCAACACTTATAACTTTTTTGCTCGTGGAAATGAAAATAATATAATAATTAAATCAAAGCTCCAAGCAGTTTCACCTAGCTAATCACACAATATGAAAATCGAGAATGTTATCAACATTTAAACTTTTCTTTTTTAATTAGAGTGTGCTCACAACATTTTATTAGGTAGACAGCAAAGTGTTAAAATCTGGAATAAAAATTAAAACTAAAATTATTTGAAGTCGAAATTAAACAACGAAGGTTTATTCTTAAATCAAGATCCCACTTTTACAAAAATTCTAGGTTGCTCAATCTTTAAATTCAAATTCTTTTAAAAATTCAAAAATCTCAAAATTGAAACCAGAAGACAAAATCGTATTTCATGATCAATCCTTTTAAAATTAAAATTTTATAAAATAAATTTTTTTTTCAAATTTTTATATAAAGTTCCACACATTTACAATGTATGTTGCCTAACAGCAGCAACCCAAACATTATTAAAAAAAATAACAATATTTATGAATTTAAGATCTTTTTGATAATAAGATTTGTTAATCTTAAAACAATGATTGAAGGACGAATTCTTGATTAAGGATTTTTTTAAAATTCATGTTGCAAGTTTTTTTTTTTATCGAAAAGTTTTTCTACTAGATTTGTTTCTCTCTGTAAATATATTTATACTGTAGTACGAGTATGGACATTACCAAAATATCGATGTATATACACATATGTGGGTAATTTTAGCTGACTCAATGATTCAAAGTATTATAAAACTCCAAGCTAGCAAATTTGAGTGATATCGCAAATCTATATTTCTTGTATAAATTTACATAACTAAATTAAGGCTAATGGCATTAGAAGCTAATATTCTTTTGTGATTAAAAGCCAATTAGTAGGTACATACATATAGCATATACTTTAATTATTATTAATGTTGAAATCAATAAAGATTTTGAAATAATTGTGACCTAAAATGATTCCATTTATTTGTTTTGATATTTCTTAAGAATAAAGCGCAATTTATTTGTCATATTTCAAATATATAAAAATAGTTTAGATTTGTATGAATTGAAATTGTTCTATAAAATTATAACTCTAAAGTGAAGTGGATGAACTAAACATTTGTCTTATGCACAATATTTTATTGCCATCATTATAATACATATTTCCGAAGTCTTGGCAGCTAACTTGCAATAACTTTGCATTGTTGGCAATTTGCTCAGGTGTAAAATTTGAAAACTCTATTGATTTGTTGAGCATGTCACATGATCAATTGAGAGAGAGAGAGAGAAAAAGTAGAGAGAATATTGTTGTTGTTGTTGTTGTTGTTGCTGCTTCAGTTCTTGAGTCACGTTGAGATTTATTGCCTTTAACATTTGGCGAGCTAACAAGTTTCACCAAAAAAACAAGGAAAACAAAAACAAGCCACAGCGATGAAGAGGCAAAAGAAAAGCAAAATGTGGTAGAGAGAAGAGAAGGCGGGAGAAGTGCGCATACAAAGGAGTGCATAAATGCTAACGAACTAACTAACTCAGGTAACTCTCTTGCTATAAGTGTGTGTTAGTGTGTGTATTTGTGTTAGTGTGTGTGTGTGTGTGTGTGTCGTTGCATATAAACGTCGTCCTCAATCACATGTCATGGCACACGCTTTGCGGTGTTTCATTTTTGTGCGGTTTGCTTCTCTTTTGGGGCCAGTCACATGCAAATACATGTGAAGTGGAGCCATGTACTTAATGCAAACACACACACATGTACACACATGTACACACATATACACACACAGTCGCAGCAGAGACGAGTCATGTGCTGAATAGTATTGCTCTTTTGTCCTAGTTGGGTCCTTGCTTACCGCAGCATTCAACCAAACCAGCTGAGCACAGACACGAACCGCCAAATCGAGTGGCATGGAGGGTTGGGTAAAGGGGGACGAAGTGGGGGGAGGGTGTGTGTACTTGCTACACACTGAGGATTCCTGTCGCTGTCACTCAGGCAGTCCAAAGCCCAGACGACGCCACCTGGACGACCAGCAGCCTTTTGCTTGCCAGCGAAAGAGATGGAGAGATGTAGATAGAGAGAGCGAGAGAGAGAGAGACAGTGAGTGTGTGTGTCAGTCATATAAAGCGAGCTAGAGCGAGAGGGAGAGGGAGAGAGCGAGAAAGCTCGGCCAAGCGATGTTCCTGCTGCCCCACAGCTCCAATACACACCCCAACACACACACACACACATACATACACTGATACTCGCATGGGGACAACTTTTGAGTGCCAGACAGCGCAACAAAGCAGCAAGCAGAGGCAGAGGCGAAGGCAGCGGGGGAAGAACGACAGCAGCAAATTGAGTGGGCGAGGAATTAAAATTTCAACATGACTGCTGCCATTGCCGCCAACATGGCGCTCGCTGGGCGATGGCCACACACACGCACACACACACACACATGTGGCACTCATATGTTAGACTGTGTGTGTGCGTGTGCTCTTATGTGGCAGGTCCATGGACGCTGCTGCTTCAGTCGTTTGGGGGTGGGTGGGTTTGATGTTCGGTCTGCGGGTGGGTTTTGGCATTTGCTGTCACACACACACACACACACACACATGGGGATTATGTGTGCGTGTGTGTGTATTTGAATGGGTCTACTTTCACAGTAAGTATCCAGTGAAGCGTTAGGACGCTGCCTTGCCTCGACAGCAGCAGCCATGCTGTCTTTTGTGGCCATCAGCAATGCTCGTCCTCCTTTTCCTTTTCCCCCCTCTCTCCCGACGAATGTTGCCATGTGTACGTGTGTGTGTGTGTGTGTGTGTTTGCTTCTCCTTCCCCTTACCCTCTCACTGCTCCTCGGGGAGCTCCTGTTGCTGATGCTGCTCATGATGGGCAATGTCGATAGGTGAATGTGTGCGTGTATTTGTGTGTGTGTGTGTGTGTGTTTACTCCCCTTTTCTTGGGAGATTGGGTTGGGGGGTGAGACATGTGTGACGTGATGGAGGCTGAAGCAGCATTTGGGGTTGACGTCGCCATGACTATACACATACACATACACATATATTCCTATATATATGTATATGTATATGCTAGGGGAGGGGAGCGGGTGGGCAAACCTCGATATGCCAAAAATTTAACTTGAAATTGATTGCATTTCTCTGTGTAGCTGCTGCCACAGTTGCTGCTACTGCTGCTGCTGCTGCTTCGCACTGAGTTCATTTTATTTATTACCGCCGGGCACTTGCAACACATTTTCCAAATGCCACACTGTACGTGAGGAGGCGGGGATTGCGAGGGGGTGAGTGGGAGAGGGGGAGAGGGGGACACCAGAAAAAGGCAGTCGCTTTTTGCCAAACTATTCGCACGCTTTGTGTTGGATCAAACACATTCCGCAGAGCTCAAATATTTTTGGATTAACTGTAGCATAGCATGAACTTGCCACACGAGTCGCAGAGCAGCGCAGCGGCTGCGCCTTTTGCAAAACTTTCGCTTTGCTTTCGAAAACTATTCGCCAAATACTTTGGTTAACATGACAGTCGATGGCTTCTCTAAGGCAACTAACTCTCTGCTTAGCCAAAGCCAATTAGATGGCTTTGCTTTATGCCCAAGAGAGGGAGAGGGATGGAGAGAGAGAAAGAGAACGAGAGAGAATGAAACATAAGAAGAATGAAAGCTAAAGTCGAATGGGCTCGACTGTGAGATACCGGCTACCCATTGTGAATAAAAGCAAAACAGTCCGGTATTAATTTAATAATATACCAAATCAATATACCGCAAATATACTAAAAATATACCGAAAACTATATGTGGTGTATTGCTATAGTACTACATTCAAAATATACCATAAAGTGCAAAATATACTGAAGTGTTTTCCACAGCATATACCAAAAAAATACAAAAAATATCCCGAAATCTATATCGTCTTGGCTGTTGACGCTGATAAAGAATATATATATATACTTTATGGGGTCGGAGATGCCTACTTCCGCCTGTTACATACGTTTTGTAGAGGCACAACGTTATAATACTCTTCTACCTTATGGCTAGCGGGTATAATAATAGTGCTGCTGGGAATTGTCAGCTCAAAAAACAGGGAGTTCTTCTTTATTGCTCGAATGATTCACAAAAGAGTTGGGCTCGACACTGGGGAAGGGGATCTTAAAAGCTCTTTGAATGGTGAAAGAAATATGTCCAAAAGGGAAATAAATGGCATAGAATTAATTAATCAAATTAGAGCCAAGTCGTAGTTACTTTACACATGTTATAACTCAACTCGATTTAAGAACAAAGTAGTATTTACACAATTTAATATAAATTTTTATGAAATTTCGATATAAATTAAACTATGTCAAAGTTAATGTGATTTGCTTAAATATTAATATTGTAATATGGTTATAAATATTGAGTTACATATATTTTGAATGAATATTTTTTTTTTATTTTTATTCCTTATTTATTATCTAGAGATAATGAGCAAATTCTATACCAAATAAAGGCTTTGGTATAATTTATTATTTTTTAGTTTATTAGTGCTTTATAGTTTAGTATTTTCAGTATATTATTTTTGGTAATTTTAGTAATTGCTACATATTATGCCGGAATATTTTATTGTTTTAGTTTATCATGTTGGTATATTGTTTAATTTTGAAAATTAATTTGGATTAAATACGTGTACGAAATATTTTTTATATATTTTTAGTAAGAACTAATATTTTGTTTTTATGTATGAGAAAATGTGAATAATTAACTTTCGAATATAAGTATTTAATTTGATCATCTAGAAATGTTCTCAGAATGCAAATTATATAACTTATTTTAGTAAGCACAAATAATTAAGTATTGTATAAATATTTGAACAGATTGCAATCCATTTCAAAGATAAGTATTTTGAGCTGTTTTTTCCTTTTTTGAAGTCTTCATATGTTTCAAACTCTATAGATGTAATTGTGTTATTGCATTACATAAATCCTTCCCCCTTCCCTCGTCCGTTCCGTTCCGTTCCGTTGTCTTGTTTTGCCCTTTCGTCTTGAGCGGGACCAAAGAACGCATTCTCCCAACTTGGCTTTTGACTAATGTGCCATGTCGTGTTGTGGAGCATCGGCAACTTTTTCACCTTGCCAGCTTTCATGCTCTTATCGGCGCACTCCTTAATCCAGGCCTTCAAATCAAATGGAGGAGGACACACGCTAGCCAACAAGCGGGGGCTCGGAGGGGGAAGGGGGAGTTTGTCAGTGCCACATGCCACATCTTGCTACTGCCAGATTTAGAAGCTGCCGATGATGCCGATGCCACAGTCGCATTGGCATTGGCAGTCGCAGTCGCAGTCGCAGTCGCAGTTGCTTCGGCTGCTGGTGCAGATGAGCATGATGATGAGGTCGATGATGAGATTCGTTTCAAAGAGACACGATAGGTAGTAGCTAGCCCAATGGCAGGCCAGGTGATAATACTCTTGCCATTGGCATACAAACTATGTCAACAAATTGGTAACACCTTTTTTTTTAAATGCACTTCATTTGAGAACAAGTTATTATGTTGAATGGGTTGGTTTTTTAATACCAATTTTCAAAGAATTTCAAGTATATCATTTTTTTTATTTATATTAAATTTATCATAGGAAACACACTTGATTTATGATACAAATTGTTTGAGAGCAAAAATATTGCATGTAAACTGTTGCCATGAATATTTGCAAGTGTCATTAATGATTGATATAAGAAGGAGAAAAATGCTTTTATTCATTTATAACATATTTTTAATATAATAGTATATTTATATACCAAATATAGCATGTGGTATATTTGATTATTATTATTTTTTTTTTATTTTTAATGAAGCATTGTGATATTTAAATTTAAGAATATTTTAGCTATAAATAATTATTAGCGATATAAATTCAATTTCAATTATTTAATTGAAACTATCTGATTATTTCAATTTATTTTGTATACACAAAATTATTTGCTTCTTGGTACTGTACTCAAAAAGTTTTGTACATCCTTCGAATTTATTATTATGATCTTTTATTTATTTAATAGAATACATATATTTTTATATATATTATTTCTTATAGAGGTAGTTGTTCATTTATTGAATATATCATATCTAAGTCTTAGTAGATACATTTTGCATTCAAAGAATTTGTTAATATATTCTCAGTTTTTTATTTTGTATTGAGGAAATTCGATCATGTAATTATAAATTTATTTATTTATTCCCTTCGTCACTAATATGATATTATTGTTTATATGAAACAAAAAGCTGTCATTATTTTAATACATTATTGGTTGATTCAATTTAATTTATTCAATTACCATAATTTATTTTTCATTTTTGGTTAATATTTTATATGAAATTAAAAGTTGTCATTATTATGATAATTTATTACATTATTGGTTGATGAAATTTAATTTATTCCATTAGAGCATTTTCTATTTCATCTTTTAATTGTTAGTTTATTTCCATTCTTTCTGTATTTATTGTTTGCTTACATTCCGGAAAGAGTATTGAAAGTGCGTGGATGTTGTTGCGATGATGTTGTAGCATGTTTTGGGTTTGGTGGTTGCCAAGCTGAAAGTAAAAACACATCAATTGGCATGTGCATGGATGGAAATGACACCAGAGAATTGTGCAAAAATGTTATCTTTGGCTTCCGCACCAAGTCCTTTGGATTTACAGCGTCCCCCGCACACACACCCCCCTCTCTATCCCACTCTCCCTCTCACCCCACCTTTGCCATGCCACAGTTCGTTTCGCCAAGCGTAACGGTTACAAGAACAGCAACAACAACAACGCAAAAACATTGGCAAAAAAAAAAAAACGGAACCCATTTTAAATAACGGGCAAAGAGGGTGTGCAAAATGGGCCGTGGACCGTCGCTCCCCTCTGCCCATGCTCCTTTGCAAAATTGCCATAAGATAACTCGACAGGCGGTGCAGACACCAACACCAATACACACCAACACACCAACACACACACACATACACAGCATATAGAAAATTGGCAGTTGGATAAGCGAAAAAACCAATTCACGAGTACTTTGCATATATAATATATTCAAAATTTACTGGGGCGCTGCCCAGGCAACCAACCAGGCAGACCACCCCTCCCCTCCTCCTCATCTCCTTCCCTCCCATCTGTGGCAATGCCATTTAACCACCCAACTCAATCCACCCACGAAGCAGGCACACGCGTTAAAGGTAAACATCCTTTCAAATGCTAAACAACATAGGACGTAGGTCAAATGGCGTTGCGAACGCTTTAGGCTATTGCCAGCAGAGGAAGGAATGGGAAGGGGAGATGGAAAGATGGCAAGTGGGTGGGGGGAAGTACTGATGTGCATACAATGTTATGCTATAACATATAAAGTAGATCGATAGATGTGCAAATTTTTTGGCACTCTGACAAGTCGCTGGTTTCGCTAAGCAAACACATTTTAACCACATCGCAGCCAGACACACAGATTATTAGCTGAAGCTGTAGCTGAAGCTGAAGCTGAAGCATCGACAAAACATAAATTCCACAACAAAAATGTAATTTCCTATATTCAGATTAATAAAAAACATAGCAAGGAAAAATTGAAGATTATGTGGAGCCTATTTATGCATGTTTGTAGCGTCTAGAGTTTAGAATGATTATTATAGCATCTCAAATTTATTTATTGATATTTAGAATATATGTATATAGTAAAATTATGTTAGATATTTCAAATTTGCATTGAAATGATCATAAGATCAGTTTATAATAATTAATTGAATAACATAGTAAATATATGTAACCTATGTACTTGAAATTTTTATCTGATTGCAACCAAATTTTCAGGAATCATAACTACTATAGTTATTATTATATATACCAAAGCTCTAGCTTTAAAATTACGCTTGTTATTCGATTTTTTGATTTGCGGAGGCGGAAGTGGGCGTGGCAAAAATTTGAAACAAACTTGCTCTGCATGCAAACATAACAAATGCTGTCAAAAAAACAAAAATTATAGCTCTATCTCTTATAGTCTCTGAGATCCAGTGATTCATACGGACGGACGGACAGACGGACGGACAGACGGACGGACGGACATGGCTATATCGTCTCGGCTGTTGACGCTGATCAAGAATATATATACTTTATAGGGTCGGAGATGCCTCCTTCTATAATCCTTCCTCCTTCTTATAATACCCTTCTACCCTATGGGTAGCGGGTATAATTATAAACAAGTAAGAAAGCTACAGTCGAGTGTACTCGACTGTGAGATACCAGCTACCCATTTTGAATAAAAGCAATATATTTTGCGGTATTATTCTCAAAATATACCAAATATACTGCAAAAATACTAAAAATATACCAAATGGTATATGTGGTATATCGATATAGTACCGCATTCAAAATATACCATAGACGGCACAATATACCAGATTGTCGGTCAAAGCAACTCAGACCCATAGTAAGTAGGCGTTTTTGCCCATACAAAAGTATTTCTTTAATTACTTCCACAATTTTTTTCCGATCGAAACCAAATTTTCAGGGATCATAACTACTATAGCTATTACTGTATATAAATTCGTAACTCTAGCTTTAAAATTACGCTTGTTATTCGATTTTTTTGATTTGCAGGGGCGGAAGTGGGCGTGGCAAAAATTTGAAACAAACTTGATCTGCGTGCAAACATATCAAATGCTGTCGAAAAAAAATTATAGCTCTATCTCTTATAGTCTCTGAGATCTAGGTGTTCATACGGACAGACGGACAGACGGACAGACGGACAGACGGACGGACGGACAGACGGACATGGCTATATCGTCTCGGCTGTTGACGCTGATCAAGAATATATATACTTTATAGGGTCGGAGATGCCTCCTTCTACCTGTTACATACATTTCCTGCCGGCACAAAGTTATAATACCCTTCTACCCTATGGGTAGCGGGTATAAAAATGCTGACACCCAAATAATTGTGTCGAAATGAATATCAAATTGATCTACATTAGAAACTTTAATAATGTAAAATTGATTTCTTTGTAAGAAATTCAAAATTAGTAAGCAAATGAAGTGTTAAAAAGTAAAAACTTATAAGGTTGAATACTAAGATATAAATAGTTTAAATATTATATTGTCGGATCAATATTTCAAATGCAGAATACATAATTAAAAAATATAAATATAAAGAGAATATACTATACTTAAATTTAGAGTTAATAATTATTTGGCAATGAATGTAAGAAATACTATAAATGGGTAATTCCATGACGGATATATTAGGTTGGCCAAAAAGTCTTGCGGTATTTTTATTGAATTTTCAATTGTTCATAAAATTGGTTAGAATAATGCGATTTAAGTCAAATATGCGCCGTTTTGTTCGATGACGAGTTCCCAACGAGATGCCAACTTCATAATGCCCCTCTTATAGAAGCTCGCTTTTCTATTGACAAAAAACTCGGAGAGCCAATTTTCACAGGACTCTCTTGTGGCCAATTTCCGACTACCAAGGTCGTTCGCCATGGACAGAAATAGGTGGTGATCACTTGGTGCGAGATCCGGACTATACGGTGGATGCAATAGAACCTCCCATCCGAACTCCCGGAGCTTCTGGCGCGTCACCAAAGATGTGTGTGGCCTGGCGTTGTCCTGATGGAAGACAATTCGGCCTCTGTTGACCAAAGATGGCCTCTTCTGCTTGAGTGCTGCATTCAAGCGGTCCAGTTGTTGGCAGTACAGGTCCGAATTGAGCGTTTGGCCATAGGAGAGCAGCTCATAGTGGATGATTCCTGCCAATCCCACCAAACACACAGAAGAACCTTCCTGGCCGTCAATCCAAGCTTGGCCACCGTCTGGGCAGCTTCACCGCTTTTCGACCACGACCGTTTGCGCTTCACGTTATCGTAAGTGATCCACTTTTCATCGCCAGTCACCATCCGCTTCAAAAACGGGTCGATTTTGTTGCGATTCAGAAGCGATTCGCATGCATCCATACGGCCAAAAATGTTTTTTTGCGTCAAGTCGTGTGGCACCCATACATCTAGCTTTTTTTTTAATCCAAGCTTCTTCAAATGGTTTAAAACGGTTTGATGACTCATGCCAAGCTCTTGGCCGATGCTACGGGTGCTACTATGCCGATCTCTTTCGATCAATTCGGCGATTTTATCGCAATTTTCGACGACAGGCCTTCCGGACCGTGGCGCATCTTCGACCACCTCCGCACCAGAACGAAAACGTTGAAACCATCGTTGTGCGGTGGAAATGGAAACTGTATCGGGTCCATAAACTGCACAAATTTTATTGGCAGCATGAGTTGCATTTTTGCCTTTATCGTAGTGGTACTGTAAAATATGCCGTATTTTCTCTTTATTTTGCTCCAAAAAGGTATCGCATGAACCGATTCGATAAATAGAACTAGAACTACGCGCTTGCAAAGACACCTATCGGAAATACCGCAAGACTTTTTGGCCAACCAATATATACTATATAACATACATATTTTTTAAGATCAGTTCGATAATTCGTATGTCAGATATATACTCAATAGTGAAAACTTTCCAAATGATTGGATCGCTTTATAGAGTGTCTATCGTCTGTCAATTTGAAAGCGTCATTTGTTGTGCAGACGCTCTAGAAGATGCTCTAAAAGCGACTGAACGACACACAAAGAAAAAGAGAGAGTGAAAGGGAGAGAGAGTGGATAGAGGAGAGTGGAGAGTGAGGAAGCGCCGCAAACAGTAAAGCAGCGATTCTCGTTTCATTCTGGCATACTTATTTTTTTTTATTATTTGTTGTTGTTGTTATTTTTTTGCACGCTGCCGCGAAATTCGCTTATGATAAAAAATGTTTATATCCTTGGCGGCAGGCAGCGGGGCATCAGTAAACTTGACAGTACATGGTTCTATAGCGTGTATCTGGCCCCCAGTCTGTCTCTGGAGGAGTACGGGCGCATTCTGGATGAACTCGCAGCAGATGCTATAGGCCGCTCCCCATTAATTGTCGGCGGCGACTTCAATGCATGGGCAATGGAATGGGGTAGTCCCTGCACAAATGCGAGAGGCTCGATTGTGACGGAAACGTTCCAAATGCTGGATCTAATCCTCTTGAACGAGGGCACGCAACAGACTTTCTGTAGAGCTGGCGTGGGGTCCATAGTCGACCTGACTTATGTGTGCAGCGCGCTGTCGCCTTCGGCACGTTGGCGCTTGAGCGACGGCTACACAGCTAGCGACCACCGTGCTATTCTGTGCGAAGTTGGCGGGCGGCGCCCCAGCAATACAGGTGACCCATCAAGATGGGTTAACTTCAACGCGGATAAGATGGACGTGCTGCGCTTCAGCGCTCGCATCCAGTGTATGGAAGCGGCAGGAAGCGCCGAGCAGATGGCTACGATAGCATTGCATGCGTTAGCGCAAGCATGCAAAGACTCGATGCCCCCCAGAAGATCTTCCACCCACCACCATCTGCCAGTGTACTGGTGGAATGAGGATATCGCCACCGCCAGGCGGGAATGCAACCGCGTGAGAAGATGCTATCAGCGATCGCGAGGCAGACCGTCCTACACATCATGGCAGCGCGAATACAAAGAGAGGCGGAAAGCTCTGAAACATGCCATCAAGGCGAGCAAACGCAAATGCTTCATCGAGCTTTGTGAGACTTTGGAGAGCGACCCATGGGGGAAGGCGTACCAACTGGTCACTAAAAGATCTCGGCACACAAAGCGTCTATGCCACCGGATGATGTGATGCACTGCGTTGTCCGTGAGCTGTTTCCGACTACAGCTGGTGAGACGGTGCGAAATCTTGATGTCGCCACATCCAATAACAGCGCGGCAATTGAGTTGGTTACCAGTGCCGAGATAAGTACTATCGCTGGAAGCATGAAGCTGGGAAAGGCGCCTGGGCCGGATGGCATTCCACTGAGAGCTCTTCGGCTCGCCTGTGCTCTGAGGCCGGAAATCTTCGTTGATATGTTCAACAGGTGTCTACAGGAGGCTGTCTTTCCAGATATCTGGAAATCGCAGAGACTGGTTCTGCTCCTAAACCAGGCAAGAATCCGGGCGAACCTGCTGCATATCGGCCAATCTGCCTCATTGACAATGCGGGAAAAATGCTGGAGAAAATCGTATGCACCCGGCTGGAGCGCGCTATTGCCGCAGGAGGTGACCTATCGCCAAATCAATTTGGCTTTCGCAAGGCCAGATCGACAGTCGACGCAGCGACTAGAGTTGTGGAGATCGCCTCACACGCCATAGCGGGCAGCAGATGGAAGGGAGGAGCCAAGGAGTATTGCTTGATGGTCACGCTGGACATCAAGAATGCCTTTAACTCGGCTCGTTGGGACTGCATTCTCAAGGCTCTGGCAGCGTTCCAAGTGCCGAGATATCTTCTGGAAATCGTGCGTAGCTACCTATCCTGCAGGCGGCTATTGTACGAGACAAGCGCTGGTACAGAGGAGTACGTCGTGACTGCAGGTGTCCCACAAGGCTCGGTCTTGGGCCCTCTTCTGTGGAATGCCATGTATGATGGCATCCTGAGACTAACCCTCCCCCCGGGCACGCACATGGTTGGCTTCGCAGACGACATCGCTGTCCTTGTCGTGAGGAAGGAGCTGATGCAGGCCGAGTGTGTGCAACCAAGCAATTGCGACCATCCAGCAGTGGCTTGGCTCAGTTGGGCTGGCACTTGCGCCGCATAAAACTGAAGCCGTGCTGATAAGCAGCAGAAAACATGTAGAGGTAGCGCAAATTTCGGTTGGCTGTACAACTATTTCGTCCAAAAGAGCGATCAAGTATCTGGGAGTTTGGATCGATACAAGGCTCAGCTTTCGAGAGCACCTGGAAGCGACGAGCAATAAAGCTGCAGGCATGAACCGGCTACTGTCAAGGCTCATGGCGAATGTTGGAGGCCCAAAACAATTGCGACGATCGCTAATCGCGGGTGCCATGCGATCCATCGCACTGTTCGCGGCACCAGTATGGGTTCGAGCATTGGACACCAGAAGCTACTGCCAAGGGCTGGAGGCAGCGTTCAGGAAGAGTGCCATCCGCATCATTAGTGGATTCCGCACAATCTCTGAGGACGCAGCGTTCGTCATCGCTGGTGTACCTCCGTTTGTGGAAATGGCCAGAGAGCGAGCTGCTACCTATCGGCAGCTGCGATCCCGGCACCACAGCAACGCCGAAACGCGAACCGTTCGGACAGCAGGACGGCAAGAATGCCTAGAGAGGTGGCAGCGACGTTGGGATATGTCTCCAAAAGGCCGTTGGACGCATCGGCTTATCCCGAACATCGGGGAATGGACCAGCAGGAAGCACGGCCAAGTCAACTTCCACTTGACTCAGGTTCTAAGTGGCCATGGATGCTTCAGAAGCTATCTGCACCGATTTGGTCATGAAGCTTCTGGCAACTGCTCTGAGTGTGGAACACTGGAGGATGCTGAGCATACTATCTTCGCCTGCAAGCTATATGGATCACTACGCAACGACTTGGAAAGGGCACTGGGCGTATCGATTGCGGTGGGAAACTTGGTCCCGCTTATGCTGCAATCAGTGGACAACTGGGTTGCGATTTGTGAGTTTGTGTCAACTGTGATGCAGACCCAAAGAAGCATGGAGAGAGCCAGGAGAGAGTCGATGGAATAGGTGGCGCTATGTCTCTTGTGAAGCAATGCTTCACGGCCGTACCACAGGAGATCGCACTGCCCTTTACCCATCATAATTTATTTATATCATGTATCTCGTTATCATACTAACATTAGTAATAGTAGAGCAAAGTCGAAATAAAAAAAACACTTACAAACACACACACACTTGCCGTTGGCCGAGTTTGGGTGTCATGTGCTACCGTTTGGTTCCGTTGTTGTTGTTGTTGTTGTTGTTGTTTTCCACATTTGGTTGCCGGGGCTCAGCAGGAAAATAAAAAATGATGATCCACTCTCACCCAGCTCCCACTCCCACTCCCAGTCCCAGTCCCACATTCATCTCCCTCGCCTTTCCCTCATGTGTAACGCACCGTTGCGCACATCCTCCCAAAATAAAGAGAAGAGAAGGGAAGGAAAGGGAAAGGGAATGGAGAGGGGGACGCCATCAGCCACCTCTATCACGTTATTACCCTACCCAAGACGCGCTCGCTCCTTGCTTGCCTTCGTCTTCGTCTTCGTCTTCGCCCTTGCCCTTGCCAGTGTTTATCCTGGGCGCTGTGGTCCTGCGCGTCCTTGTGTCCGGGTCCTGCCATGAATTCATCGAATAACCGTAGGCTTTTTACCATTTTGCAAAACGGCATCGGAAGTCTTCTTCTTCTTCTGCTTCTTCGCCAGGCCAGGGCCATGTCTGATGAACAGTGGCCTTAAGTGTGTGCCCTGTGTGTGTGTGTGTGTGTGTGTGTGTGTGTGTGTGTGTGTGTGTGTGTGTGTGGACGGGTGTGTGTCGACGACTCTTGGTAAGCAAGTGAAGTGTAAAGAGCTCTTTCCTTTATTGGTTTTGTATTTTATTATCACATTTCGTTTATTCCTTCGCTTTACTCTACATAACCAACCGCCTTGTCCCTCTCCCCCCACCCCTCTACAAGTGTGTGTGTGGGGTCCATCTAGTATATATGTATACCTATTCTATATACACGTATGTATATAGAACACACACACACATTTAGTTGTACAACTGGCATTTTTGATGGCATCCTTGGAGCGCCCTAGACTTTGATGACACTTTCGTATACCCCGTCCCCGACCCCCACCCCCGCTCCCCCTCCTACACGCCTTGTGCTTCGGGTAACGGGCCATATGGGACTTTGATATGACAACGCAAATATCCGTTATGGGCCGACAAGCACGCACCATCGCGAATCCCAGCGAGAAATGAGAATGGGAATGGGAATGGGAATGGGACAGAGAGCTGCTGTCATGGGTTTCAGCTTATAGATATATGGTTAGGGGTGGGGTTGGGTGGTGGAAGGAGGGTGGCTAGGTTGGGTTGGGTTGGCTCTTTTCTGTTGCCACGTAACGTCCGCCTCGCATTTAATGTACACATTTTACCCAATGATTTTTCAAATACAACAGAGAACAACAACTTTACCTCCACATCCTGTTCAATCCCCTTTTTTCCTAAACCCCCCCCGCCCGCACTTTTTTCTTAGAAGACATCGTGGAAAATCACTTAGTTGAACAACAATTTTAATGTATGCCATTTTCTCATATCATTGGGCATTTTAAGTAATTAAATTAAGCAAACACACACGCACAAACACACACACACACACACACACACACACACACGGCGGTCTGTTGCATTGTTTTTCTTCTTCGGGTGGGGAGGGATTTGACAAGGGAAATACATTTGCAATCAAACATCAAGTAGATGGATTTGCTGCCTGACAAATTGAGTGTGAAATTCTTACGAAATCTCAGCTAAAAATACAAATAGATTTGCAGTTTGACTCTTAAGCAATAATTAAATAAAACAATGTCTGTCAGGTTGAACAGAAAATAACAATGAAAAGTTACCAAATATCAAATTTGGTTTATTTTAGTATTTTTTTTTTAGTACATCTTTTAATTACGTATATCTCATGAATAACACCGCAAATCGAAAGAATCTAGACTTTTGTACAAAATGGTGTATTTTGAACGTAATAGTATATCATCATCCTCAAAACTTGCTGGCTCGGGTCTTGACCTGATATTAACTGTACATAAGATTCTCGTATATCCTTAGATTCAATTTATATAATCTTTATTTACTTTATATTTATTATGTGCTGCTGACATCATTAATTTTCTGTTTATAATTTCTGATTTGCTTAAGTTGCCCAGTTTGATAACAGTGCAGCTATCTTTGATATCATTTCGTTACTATAATAATAATAAAAAAAAATAGTATATCGATATACATACTACATAGATATTTTTGGTGTATTTTAAGTGTAATATTGCACAGCTTTGCTTTTATTGATAGGGGATATCTTACTTGTTATTTTTTTTCTTCTCTCAGTTCACTCTTTTGTCTGCATTAAGCCATTGCGAAAGTGTCGAGTGATATTAGTATTCGATTTGTGTTTGTATTATTAGTATTTTATTATATGACATTATTGTCACGACATATTAATTTGGCTAATACATCAATAACCATTTATAATACTCAATTTAACAATTATTTCAAAGGCTGATATGTTTTCAGAAGAAATTTTAAAGAAGTAGGAAGTCGGTATTATTATTATAATATACCACAAAATTATACCTATGGCTATATTTAATATATTGATATATTATGTGTATATCTATTATAGGCTCTGAGATCTAGATATTCATACGGATAGACGGTCGGACAGTTATACGGATACAATGAAAACAGTGCGATACAATACACAAAATATTCAAAAAATATACTAAAATCGATATACTATTACATTAAAAATATACCATGGTCAAAAATTCTAGATTCTTTCGATTTGCATGGCCAGCGACCTAAAAATTATTTAACGAATTCAATCTTTACCTCTTTTAGATAAAGAAGACTCAATTAATGAGATATTTAAAAAAATATAATATTTTAATTCGCACAACAATCCATAGTATTTATTTACCTAACTTAATTCTTTTTGGTTTATATTCAGATTATTTCAGAGTTCAATTAATTTGCTCAACAATGTCAGCTTTTTATTTGTGATATTTTTATGGCTGTCTGATAGCAAAGTGAACAGTCATCAGTCGAGACAATAGTTTTCTTCAAATATTTGTATTCCCTTTGCCAATTTGGTGTGAGAAATACTCAGTAATTATTGAAAAAATCACTTTTTTGTGAAATTCCATTGGGTGTTGTTCGCTTGAAGCGAATGAGTCCATTGCTGCCACGGAACGTGCCTCGCTAATGGCAATGACAGACAGCGGGGGAAGCGGAAGAGGAGGGGGAGGGGAATTGTATGAATGCAATTCAACATTTTGGGCGTTTTTAATTACTCAATTTAGAAACGCAGTCGCGAGGCGAGAAGTCCCCAAAGCAAAAGACACACGGCGGCAGTCTAATTCCCCCATCCCCCCTTTCTCCCTTTACCAAGAGAAGAGAAAAAATAAACGTCGCACGTTTCAAAGCCGAAACAAAGTCATATGAAATACTTAAACATATGTAATGGGTAGACATACATATATACATATGTATATGAAGAGGATGGAAGAGGAGAAGAGGCAGGACTTTCTCTAGTTAAATGACTTGTGGACGCTTGTCTATGTGTGTGTGTGTGTGTGTGTGTGTGTCACTTTAATTTACACATATGGCTCAAAGAAGTTGCCACGAAATTGTTTGGCCCTCAGCACGACAACAACTATTGTGAATTTGCCACCCCCTCAGCAGCAACAGCAACAGCAACAGCGAAATTAAAACAAATCCTTTCGTTCCATATTAATGGTCGCCATCTTTGCTGCAAATGACATTCGAAAACATTTATTGCGCTCACATGTGTGTGTGTGTGTGTGAGTGAGTGTGTGTGTATATACACACATGAGCACATATGACCAGCAACCCAGGCAGTCGCCCAACCACCCAATAAGCAGCCACCCACCCATCAAGTTGAGGACAACAAGAGCAGAAGCAACCCCTTCCAACCAATTCCCACCGCCATTATACATGAGCTCATATGTGTGCGAGTGGGTGGGTGGGTATGTAGTGAACCCTACAGGATACAGGACACATTCCTCACCGTCGAAGAAAGGGGTGAGCTTCGGGTTTACATTCCCTTCCCCCACCACACACACACACACACACACACACACACTCGCTCTCTCTTCTCTATCGCTTTCTCCCTCCACATTTCGCACACAGAACAAAGGCAAACAACACACATGAGCTTCGACTTGCCTGCATGGGTGTGAAGACCATGTACAGTTATTTCACTTTACATTATTTACCATTTCACCAAACGACTGTACCACACATCTTCCCCCCTCACCCCCTCACCACCGCACCATCTCAAGTTTCTCCCTTTGACGCTACTGCGTAAAACTTTCATTTAGTTTTCTAATTACTTTTTTAATCAAGAAACCAAAATTTCTTGCTATCGCATGGCATCTCTCTTCCTTCCCTCCACCTTCCCCCCCCCACCCCCTGCAGAACCCTATAGATAGATACGCGTCTTTGCCAATATCAATTCGTAATTCGGGAACTTTTATCTGTGGATTTTGAGGGATTTGCCACCGAATTTACTACAGCACTCAAATTCATTAACTATAAATAGTGTTGTACTCGTATCGAGATACTTATGTAAAAGTGTTTTCTTCTTGCGGTTTTGTAGTAAATTCTAGAATGTATATTTGACATTCTCTAAAAAGAAAAAGGGAATAAATTCATATTTATTATTTACTTATTAAGAATGACAAGTTTGGCCAGCAACTTTGTCTGCTTTTTTATATGAACTTTGTCTCGGAATGAGCAGATTTTAGTTAACATTTTTAAGTGCTTAGAGTCAGTAAAGTCCATAAGTTGAACATTGCGTGAAACTTTACACATCGGACAGTTCAATTAAGCGAACGCTTCTTCAGTAAGACACTTTTTGCTCATTGTGGTTGATGTATTGTTGACCATTTTGAAAACTCCATTTAGAGAACGTTTGTCGACAAAAATCAATGCAATATTCGTTTAAAGTATGGGTTTGAAGTTTTTAAAAGTCTAAAGAATTTAGAAACGAAACTCCATGAATAAAGTATAGCTTAGAACAAGTAAAAACAATACAGTCGAGTGTGCTCGATTGTGAGAGACTCGCTAGCCATTTTGAATAAAACGGTGTTCCTAAAATATGCCAAATTAATGTACCACAAAAATAGTAAAAATATAACAAAGACATACAAAAGTTTTTCTTAAATAACTTCTACAACTTTTATCTGATCGTTGGCTAACTAGGGAATTAGGAATTATAAATAATGTAGGTATTATTGTATGTACCAAATATCGATTATATCTTTAAAATTACTCTTGTTTTTGAACTTTTTCCATTTGCTGTGGCGGAAGTGGATTATCGAAACAAAATTATATCTCTAACTATTATAGTCAATGAGATCTATGTTTGTGTTCATACGGACGGACAGACGAACATGGCTATATCGTTTCGGCTGTTGACATTAGTGTCAAGAATATATATATATTATATACTATATTAGGTCGAAGATACCTCTTTCTAGCAATATTTATTTCTTATTTTCCAAATTTTTCATATGAATCTTGTTTTTCATAATTTCGTTATTATTGTTTGAATCTGTTGTTTGATCAGCATCTTTAATAAGTAATTTAAACATTTGTTGATCACTTCCAGAAAAAAAAAGAGTTTATTTTTTGTTGTTAATAATAGAAGGATACATTTGTTTTAATCTCTTTTTTTGTAATAAATTATTCATTTTGAATATTGGATAACTTGATTGTAATATTTCATTGTCATACTCGAATTTGATGTAAATTACTTCAACAATTCACTATTTCCATTTATTATGATTATATACCGGTTTATTTTCCTTTGACAGTCGTCCCTTAAGGACTTTCTAATATTTCCCATCAATTTATTCGTTCGATTGCAGACTATATTTATTTTGAATTCTTGCTTTACGTTTACATTTTCTTGCCAACTCTTACTATTCAGCTGCGAGCGTCAATAGGAATTTCAATCAAATATCACAGCGATTGTCCAGTTGATTCCGTGCACAGGATAATGGTTAGGTGGGGATAGACACTTTGGTCCACCCATGGCAGCCATTTTGAATAAACAGTGTGTGTGTGTGTGTGTGTGTGTGTGTTGTGTAGGTGTAGGTGTGCCATCGCCTGGTACTATTAAGCGTGGGTCTGCATCTCTGCATTTGTGTTTGCTGGCTCTGGGTTTATTTCCATGTCCCGTCTGGCTGCCGTAAGTAACTGCTTGCCTCCTTTCCTCCTTCCCCTTCCCTGCCCTTTGCTTAGGGCCAACTCAGTGAGTGTCGCGTCTGGAGCAACCCCCTTTGGGGCGATTTCAGCCCTCAGCTTCCTCCCGAGATGTCTCGGGCAGTTCAATTCCCTGGCCGGCTGTCAGTCAACGCGCGGCTGCCCCGTGGCCAAGGCGGAAACGCAAGAGGAACAAGCAGCAGCCCAGCTTCTTCTTCTTCTTCTACTGCTACTGCTACTGCTACTTCTACTGCTGCTCCACCAAAAGTTTCGTTCGCATTCGATTCGTTGTTTTGTCGTAGACGTTGATAGTTATTGAGTTGCCCGAGGTACAGCGAAATAGCGGAAAGGGGGACAGACGTAAGTATTTCCAATTTCGACCGCCGCCTTGGGAGGCAGACTCTTTCTCCCCTTCTCCCCTCCCCTCTCAAGGATGAGGAGGAGGAGGAGGTGGAGGAGTTGGGCAGGCAATGACAGGAAGGCAGCTGGGCAATGTAATGTCAATTTGTTTAAAATTGAAATGATTCAAGGGCAAATTTGAGCGTCGAGTTGCGGCTTGACGTCTTTCCACTCTCCACGTTATTTCTGGCCAGTTCCAAGGCCTGCAGACGTCACTGGCCACCAGCAGGCGGCAGGACCAAGCAGGAGTTGCCACTGCCAGAGTCAAAGGCAGAGTCAGAGGCAGAGTCAGAGCTAGAGCCGTGTATTTATTGTTACCGCTTTCTGTGGTCGCGTCACAAAAACTCAACACGCGAAAAGTTTTGCTTGTGTTTTGTCGGAAGTGTTGGACGCGCTCAAGGGGCGGACAGCCGCCCTTTACCCCGCCCTCTCTTCCTCTCTTCCTCTCTATCTCTCTCTCTCTCTCTATCTCTGTGCTCACATTGAACGTGCCTCGTGATCCGGGCCGGCTGACGTAAAATATTTATTACTTATCCCCAGCATCGCATCGGACAACGACAACGACGACCATCGTAAGGGTAAAAATATGAACTCTCGCATTCGCCTCGCCTCGCATTTTCCTCCCACTTTTCGCTTTTCGCTTTTTACTTTCCACTTTTCCACCTCCGCCCGCAATGTCCAGTCGCCGCTTTGCAGCCAGCAAGAAGTTGTTTATGCGTCTGGATTCGACTTTGCCTACGCTGAATCAGCATTTTCCACCGTCCACCATTTTGTTTTCGTGCTGACCACTGCGACGTTCGTTATTACAGCAGGGGGATGGGGATGAGGAAGGGGAAGGCGAAGGGACAAAAAGGGGGCGGGAGACCAGTAAAGGTAAATTGCTGTCGGGTAATTATTGATTTCTTCGTGGCACAAACTTTGCGCACTCGTCGGAATATTTGTATTTTTGCCTTTGTCCGAAATTCAAGTGAATTGAGATTTATCATTCAATTTTGATTAATATAAAACGTGGCTTTGATTCCCCTAAAAAGTTTACAATCACTTTTCGTTCTCAATGCGCAAATGATGAACATGCTGATTGAGAAATTCATAACTTGTGACTTATTCAATTATGCAAACCTGTATAGTGAGGTTTCAAATTATGGAAAATCGACAATGAAATATTTGTTGCAACTTGACCATGTAATCAACGAACTCTGGACTAAATAAGTTTTTTTTGCTTATATTTTCGCCCCTCTTTCATGTAACATTCAGCAATGGGTTCAGTATGTGAATATGTACATATTATTCTCAAATTGTTTATTACCTCGTAGTATAAGATTCTAATCATAATGTAGTTGACTACCGTAATATCTAGGAAATTTCAAAATTAGCAATGAAACAAGTAAGAAAATACCGCAAAATATTGCTGTATTTTTTCCAAATATACCAAAAATAATAAAAATATACCAAATGGCATATTTGGTATATCGATATAGTACCACATTCAAAAAATACCATACTGCACATAATACCAGATTGTCAGCCAAAGCAACTAAGACCCCTACTAAGTAGGCGTAAAAGACGCAAAAGTATTTCTTTAATAATTTCTACAATTTTTATCTGATCGCAACCAAATTTTCAGAAATCATAATTACTATAGTTATTATTGTACATACCAGCTCTACCTCTAAAGTTAAGCTTGTTATTCGATTTTATTGATTTGCGGGGGCGGAAGTGGGCGTGGCAAACATTTGAAACAAACTTGATCTGCGTACAAACATAACAACTGCTGTCGAAAATTATTTTAGCTCTATCTCTTATAGTCTCTGAGATCCAGTGTTTCATACGGACAGACGGACAGACGGACATGGCTAAATCGACTCGTCTGTTGATGTTGATCAAGAATATAAATACTTTATAGGGTCGGAGATGCCTCCTTCTACCTGTTACATACATTTCCTGCCGGCACAAAATTATAATACCCTTTTACCCTATGGGTAGCGGGTATAAAAAGTTACAGACCTTTGAAGTTGCAACAATGAACTCGTGTTACAGTTTTGCTCGTCAGTGTATATGTATGTATATAGAAATTTCGAAATGCGTTCTATATCTAATTTGCATAAATCTTTGAATACGTTATATTGAAACTATGGTCATCTATTTTAATAAAATATATTTTGGACGGAAGTATATAAATATTAGAATACTTCACAGTAGTTAGTTAATTAGTTAGATAGTTAATAATTTGTATAGATTTTGCTTGCTAGTTCGTCACTCGTTGGAGATATTTCATTAATACAATAAAAATATGTTAAAGTACTTTCTATGATATATTTTATACTATACTATATATGTATCTACTTTATATGGACTGTGCTATTCAAGTCTTGTAGACTAGTTTTCCACTCAGAGCCACGAGGAGTTTCTCAACTAATGGGCACTTTTCGAAGAATTAAGCTGCAAGCAAAAGACCCAATGAAACACAGAGAGAGTCTGAGTTTGAATGGGGCGAATTCGAGAGTGGAAAGTGGGTGTGAGTGGGGGTGTGTGTGTGTGTGAGTGGGGGACATGGCCGACATGCGTCTGTGTGTCGCATTAAGCCCAAAGCGTGTGTTCAAAATAAACAAAATGAATGTTCAAATGTCGCGGGCAGACCACAAGCTGTCACAGGCTCTTCTTTGCCACATGCCCAACTCTCTCACACATACACTGATACATACTATGCTATGTATGCACACAGACAGACACATGTGCCACACACACACACACACACTCACATATATGTATACATACATATATGGTACATGCTTGGCTAACAACAACAACAGCAACAACAATAACAAAGCTTTGACGCAAACTTCCAAAAGTAGAAAAGCAAAACGTAATGGAAGAGCAGCGTGTGTGTGGGTAAAAAGGATGTCAGGCAGTGGCCAGGGGCGCAGCAGCAACGAAGAAGAGAAGAGGGGGAAACAACGTTAGTAACCATGGAGAGAAAACGTTTCTCTGTCAGCCCACCTCCCCACGTTCCCCCCTCTTTCCCACTCTGTTAACGGCTCAAGCCTTTTGTTGTCTGCAGTAAAATTTTCCATGCTCTGGCGCTGCGAGCGCCTGACGCTCTTTCTCTCTGTGTATGTGTGTGTGTGTGTGTGTGCGTGTGTAAGTTCCAAAGTTTAATTCAAATCACAAAAACACACACACATGCAGATGAAAATTCAAGGAGTGTGTGTGTGTGTGTGTGAAAAGTTTGAAATTCGTGCGGTGGCAAACCAACTGACGTACTCCATGTGAAAATAAAGGTCTCAAATCCTTTTTGGTAGCATGCATGTGAGCTTGTCCCCCTCCCCACTCCTCCTTCTCCCCATCTGTCTCCCCCTCAATGCTGCCTTTGCTTTACCTTGCTCCGTCTCCTTCTCACTCTCGCACTTTCGTGCCGTCTTTGTCGCACTCTGTGTTCTATGTTCTCTACTCACACATCGTGCATCTCACTTTGAATTCGCCCAAAAACTAAAATACACACACACACACACACACACACACACATACACAAATTCAAATGAAAATAATAATAAATACAAAAAATCATCTAATTTCTAACTAGTTTGCAAAAATTTTCGTAATTTAAAAATATTTTCTTTGTAGGCGAATATTTATTGTAGTCCAATCGAATGAATTCATATTAATTGGGTTCGACTCTTTAAGTTTTTGAGGCTCATTTTAGAGACAAAGCTGATGATCGATTACAACAAAGATATATAATTAGTTGCAGTTTTTACATACTCACTTAAAAGTTATAAAATTATAAATTCATGAAGGAAATGAATGTAGGTTATAATCTTTACTTTTCTAATTTTGTTATTTTTATTTGAACGGATTTTTTTTTCCACTTTTTAAAATACTTTTCTGATAATTCTGACAGAGTAAAGTTATTACTATCGGCTGATTTAGTAAGGAAACAAAGGAAAGTATTCGAAAAGCTAAAGTCGATTGTCTAACTACAGTCTTTATGATTCCAGAAAATATGGTTGTGAACGGATAGAAATTGTAGAAGTAAGAAACAATTTTATACAGCAAAAAATGTCTTAGTTGCTTTGGTTGACAATTTGGTATATTTTGTACTCTACGGTATATTTTACTATGAAATAGTATATCAAACAAAGTATTATTTTTGATTTAATAAAGCATTTTTAGTATATTAATGTGGTATACTTTAAGAATAATACCGCACTGTTCTTTCATTTAATTAAAAATATGAAGCGAGTATCTTTGAGTCGAGCACACTCGAATGTATTTGTTATTTAATGTATACATATGTTATATATATACAAGTGGATTTATAAATTTAAGTAAAGAGTAGAAGACAATTGTACATTTTTACTTAAATAAATTAATATAATTAATTAATCAATAATGAGTATAATTGAATTGGCCAAAAACCGTTTTAAAAGTTGAATTATTGCAATTAGAATGAATAGTGAATTTACATATATATTATTTGGTAGATCATATTTAAAAACTTCCAAAACAAAATAAATTAATTCTGAATGTTCTAAATGTGATAGTTGAGTATTGGTCTATATGATGTGTTAAAGGTAACAAACAGCAAATGAAACAGCAGCAGTAACATTCGCAACGTTCTGCACACAATGTGAGTAAAATTTTCGGTGGGTTTCAAATTTTCACATGTGTGTGAGGGTGAGTTTGATATGAAAATGTGTGCGAAGTGTGGAGTGTGGAGAGGGAAGAGAACTTTGGTCGCAAAGTCTTGGTCTTCGGGCATCGGTAACTATGTCGTACGGATGCGGATTTCGACGAGCGCGAACTGTTGTCCTGGCATCTGAGAGGCAGGAGCGTGGGAGGAAGAAGCTGGGTGTTGGGTGTTGGCTGGGGGGGGGATGGGGAGGGTCGTCAGCAGACGCCGCAGCCTTTCACTAAAAAGTTTGAGCCTGACATGTGTAGCCAGAGAGCTGAACCCACTCTGCTTTCACCGCACCTCCCCGCCCCATCCCACATTCTCCATAGCAATCCCAAGTTGAAACCCCACCGAAAAAGTCTTTTCAAAGCGACCCACACACACACAGACACACACACGATGCTTGTGTATATACAACTGGATATGAGTGTGTGACAGCATGTGCGAGTGTGTGTGTGTGTGTGGGTACATGTGTATACATATTTATCGACTTTGTGAGCTCGTGAAAACATCAAGTGAACGGAAGCAAAGCAAAAGGGAGGAGTGCAGTGGAGAGCTGCGAGTGGAGACGAGTGGAACGAAGAGTGGAGTGGTAAAAGAGTGGAGCCAAGCCAAGTGGTTTGAGTAGCAAAGCAACGGGCGACGACGAGGACGAGGACGAGGATGAGGATGAGGACGAGGATGAGCGCCATTGCCAGTGTGCAACGACGATGGCAGAGGCAGAGGCAGAGGGAGAGGGAGAGGCAGAGGCGAATGTTGTCGTCCTTCTGTTATGCTTACCAATGTGTTATGGAAAATGTTCCATTAGTACTGATGAGACGACAAGGACGAGGCTGAGAGCCAAGACGAGCAGCGACCGAAGCACCGAAGACGACAGCTTGGACGGCAAAAAGTTTCGGTGCCTCCCTCCTCCACCACCTCCACCCATCACGTTCGCCTCATATTCCTAGGCAACCCTTTTCTTTGCCGCTTTCCAAATCCCATTGCACTTACACATGGCAAATGCATTGGCAACTCGCGAATCCTCAAGTTGACTGCGTTGCCATGATTTCGTTTTCTTTTTTCTCGTTCTCTCTTCTTTTTATTTACATTTACTATATTCTGTTGCTGCTGGTGAAATAATTGGACTTGGACTGCAATACAATTTGTGGCTGTGCATCAAGTTGTTCTTGCTACAAATTGCCATGCACATATCATCGATATTGTATATTCTGCTTTTGACTTCTTATTTCCTGTCTGTTATTCAAAGAACTCTGTTCTTGAAGTCGCCGTTCAGCTTCAAATAATATTCGATTGGATTATCAAACCAATGTGTATGATTTATTGTAGCAAGCATGAATAAATCACAATATGAGTGAATATTCTATTCTTAAAGCAAAGTTTGTACATCTTTATAACTTTGGATTGTTTTTACTTATTGCTATCATTGGAATTATAAATTCACAGTAAGGTCAGTGCAAAGACATTGTTATCTTATTCCACCTGATTAGCTCTTTAATTTATGCAAACGTTGATTCTTTGCAATTGTTAGATTCTGAGATAATCAGTGATTATTAAACACAAATAATGACGGCGATCGCATGCGACAAAAAGAGAATTCACATACGAAATGGATTTCATACAGGAATATTTTAGTTTTATAAGTGATTGTACTTAAATAATGATTTTAATTTGATTCATAAATGTTGAGTCTGTAATTTTGAATTTAAATTTAAGCTTAGTCGCATGCGACATATCTCATTGCACTTAAGCTTTATCGCGACATTAGGCACAAATTTATGGAAAGTTGTGTGTATTGTTTTTTTGTTGGTTGTAAGAAAGCGGAGATTATAGAACAAAAAATATTTCGAAAATTGTGTAAATCTAGCTTTAAAAAGATAAAGGCCGAATCTAATTGCTGTGTAATAATTACTGAAACAAATTATACTATATATACTATAGTCACAAAGAAATTCAAGATATATATAACTTATTGCATTTGACTTTTCCATAACGATGCTAATGTACTGTAAGATTCTGTTTACATATTAAAAGAAGTACGAAATTTATAATTAAGTGTGCTCGACTGTGAAATACCAAAAATAGTGTAGTATTATTATTAAAATATACCAATCAAATATACCGGAATATACCAATGTTTGTATTTGTCGATATACTACATATTATGCTAAAAATATACCGTTATAATACAAAATATACCAAATTGTCAACCAAGAAAATAAGACCGCTTTTAGCGTTGTAGGTATAAAGATTCATAGTATAAATGTTTAGTTATTTTCTCACTTTATTTAACTTGCTTACTTTACAACTATTTTAACAAAGTTGTACTTTTAAAGTGCTCACACTAGTTTCAAAGGCCACAACAGACAGCACTCTCTTTTCTTTAAATGAATAGTAGTATTTAATATAATAAATAAATAAATAAAGTGGTCACATACAAGTTTAATAAGTAAGAAAGCTACAGTCGAGTGTACTCGACTGTGAGATACCAGCTACCCATTTTAAATAAAAGCGATATATTTTGCAGTTCTATACTACAAAAATACTAAAAAATACCAAATGGTAAATGTGGTATATTGATATAGTACCGCATTCAAAATATACCATAGACGGCACAATATACCAGATTGTCAGTCAAAGCAACTAAGACCCCTAGTAAGTAGGCGTTCTTGCCCATACAAAAGTATTTCTTTAATAACTTCAAAAATTTTTATCTGATCGCTACCAAATTCTCAGGAATCATAACTACTGTTGTTATTATTGTATATACTAAAACTCTAGCTTTTAAATTACGCTTGTTATTCGGTTTTTTATGATTTGCGGGGGCGGAAGTAGGCGTGGCAATAATTTGAAACAAACTTTATCTGCGTGCAAACATAACAAACGCTGTCGAAAAAAAATGATAGCTCTAAATCTTATAGTCTCTGAGATCCAGTGTTTCATACGGACAGACAGACAGACGGACAGACGGACCTGGCTAGATTGACTCGGCTGTTGACCCTGATCAAGAATATATATACTTTATAGGGTCGGAGATGCCTCCTTCTACCTGTTACATACATTTCCTGCCGGCACAAAGTTATTACACCCTTCTACCCTATGGGTAGCGGGTATAAAAATGATTAGCTTGGTATGTGAATAAATGAATTTTGTTTAGATTCATTTAAATTGAATATTAAATAAGAATACATTCTAATCATTTTCTCCAAACTCCGTTTGACCAATATTTTTTAAATATTTATGCTAAACTAATCCTAATAGTCGGTGATGCATTTCGACTTAGTTTAGTTAGCTGAGCCAGGCTTCTTCTTATCCTCTTGCAGTAATTCCCCTCCTAATTCAGTCGGTGATCTGTCATTGTTTTCTATTAGTAGCAGCATGTGGCTCTGATGCGATGCCTGGCGAAGCACATCCGTGATAAGCATTGCGAGAGAACTTAGTTTTCAGATGCCTCTCCCTCTCCCTCTCCCTCATCCATTTGTTAAGTATATCAATCCCGCCGAACAGAGAACGGAAACAAGAACTGAAAACAGTCGGAGCTTTAGCAGCATATCCCCAAACAAGGAAAACGCCCAACAACTAAGCCAAGTCTCGGTTGACATGTGAGCAGAAGACTGCGTATGTGTGTGTGAGTGTGTTTGCATATGTGATTAAGTATCTATTTATTGTTATACCCTACAGTCGGGCATTTTAGTTTTGATTGATCAATCAGCCACTTGGCAACTTTATTTAGTTTATTTTATTGTTCTTTTCTACTGCTCATCTTTTTTAGTATTCGTAATACTTTTAGGTGTTTAAAATATGCTCCATAATGTAGGGTACTCAACTGCTTACGCACACACACACACACATAAGCACACACACTTGCAGCTCATACATTCGTTTGTACATCAACAAGTCTGCTCAGAAATACAATTTACTTTACGTTGGGATTACAGTTTCTCTGCCTCTCCTCTTTCTCCATCTCCATCTCCATCTCCATCTCACTCTCGCACACTCGCTTCTTCGCATTTCCTTGCTGCTATCTCCTTCTCAGTGTATGCCGTTTTCTTCTTGTTCTTCTTCTTGCCACGCTTGTTTGCCATTCGCCTTGGTAAATAAAAGCTGCTTCAACGGAGGCCGTAAGGTGGCTAACATGGCTTTTGGAGGCTGTGGATTGAGAGGGGGGAAGGAGGGGGCTCGGTTACTAGGTAGGACCCTCGATTCTTGCCGCAAGCAGTTCAGCTAGCTGAGGCGGAAAGTACTATAAGCTCTGTCAGTGGCATAGTTTCCGTTTTAAGCATCTGGCTGGGGATTATTATTTGCCATATTATAAGAAAACGGTTTTAGTTCAAATGTCAACAGCATTTATCATGCCACAAACACACACACACACACACACATACATATGTAAGTGTAGATGGGGAGGTGGGGAACGGGCTTTGCAGTCCAAATGCTGAACTCGCATAATCATAGTATAAGAAACTGCTAGTTCTTGCGGCATGTCGAGAAAGGCAAACAGATTATACAGATTATAGAGTTATATTTCGAAGGTATTAAATTATTGCGCAATGCATACGAACTGATGTTGGGGAGCTCTGTCTAGCTTAATATATGTATTTAGAATATATGCTCCTTGAAATTGTAAAAATGAATTATAAAATTATATTTGGGAAATTAATTTAATTTTATGTGCAAGTATTTACCAAAGTATTGATATTACTTTGTCATTTAAATAAATGCATTCAAATAATATATGTATTAATTAATTTATTTAATATATATCAAATAACTTTAATTAACAATTTATAATTCAGATTTCCTTCTTTATTTTTGAGTTTACTTCAAATAGTCAACAAATTGTTACTGAAAGTTATTTTATAATATGATTGAAATTTATTAACATTAAAAATTGCTGCTATAAGCCGTCTTTTTCATATTAATTAAAATATTTTGTTGGCCATACCATTTTCAACTATCTAAGTTCTAAGGAGTTTTTTGAGTTTTCAAAACATTCAAGCCTTGAAATGAAATTTCAATATAACATAAATTCATAAATGTATGCAAATGATTTCTGGTACTTTGACATAGTACATACAATAATAACTAAAGTATTTATGATTTTTGAAAATTTGTAGCGATCAGATACAAATTGTAGAATATATTAAAGAATTACTTATGTATGGTCAAAATCGCCTTCTAACTATGGGCCTTCGTTGATTTGGCTGAAAATCTAGTATATTTTGCTCTCTATGGTATGTTTTGAATGTAGTATATTTTAAAATTAATACCGCACTGTTTTGCTTTTATTCAATATGGGTGACGATAATTTCAAAGTGAACAAATTTCAGTATAGCTTTCTTACTTCATTTAATAAAATTTTCATGAAGCACTTATTAAAAATTAATTGTTAAATGTTTTCAAATAATTTCTTTCCGCCAATATAATTCTGCATATATTATTCAATCAGTGTTCTAAGCATTAAAAACTTAAAAATCAAACGAATATAATTACGCATTCTTAATAGAATTTGTTAAGAATTTTAATCCTCTATAAAAGTAAAATTAAACAAAGTTTTTAAAGGAATAAATACAATATTTTTTGTAGAATCCTTTCTTATCAAAAATATAATTCTCTATATTCATGGTATTTCCCAATTAAAATTATGAAATGGACATTTTAAAGAGATTTCATACAAAATACATATTTTCAAATGATTTCATTTAAATATCTTTTTGTTTTTAGTTTTCTAAATATTTTAGATTTATTTATTGACAAGAGATTTAATGCAATAGAAATTCGAGGTGGCAATTAAACCTTCTTGTATCCATATATCAAGGTATTAAGCAGACAATATCATATTATTATTAAGTATTTGCTGTTGTTATTAGTCGTTAAGCCGTGACGCAATATTTTGTGTGTAATCACAGCCACAGAGGAGAGAGAGGAGGAGAGAGGCCGAGAGCAAATCACATGGGACCAATCGCATCTCGGCACCCTTCTGCAAAAGCAATTCGATAATAATTCATTCGTCGGCGGGCATCACGTCACGTTGCAGTGTAAGCAGTAAGTCAAATATTTTCATGTTTTGATCGTGTGCCCAGCCCACTTGGCCAGCCGACTGACCAAATGACCAAATGACCGACACTGAGTGACTCGACTCCCCTGTTTAAATGGTCAATGCTTGTTTCAATTTGTTGGGTCGTGTCCAGGGGCTGTTTTTCAGTTTTTTTCATTTTTTGTTCTTCTCCATTAATGCTGTGATTTATGTTCTGTTTAATGTGAAAAATGCAATGTTTTTACCAAAGAGATCACTCCCCACGAGAGATGGCGACGATGCGACCTTCTCCCGGGGCCTGGTCACTAATCAAGTTGACCGCTGGTCGTCGCCTTGTTCACCCCGCCAACTGGACCTAGGACCTGAACTCTAACTCGAACCCGAACCCGAACCCGAACCTGAACCTGAAACCGATTTTGTGGACCGTGCTGGAACCGGTACAAATTCATTAAACGCACAACGATCAAGGGAGTTTTATTTTTAATTTGCATACCAATTGCTTGGACTGATTTGCTCAGCGAGCAGCAACGACAACAACCCCTAAATTAAGGGCAGCTGCCGTAGAGAAGTAGAGAAGTAGAGAAGGGTTGTGACCCGTGGTTGCGCTACCCTTCGACCGTTGGTCAGTCTGTGTGTGCCTCTTTATAAGCGTGATAATGATGATGGCTGACCTTTCGAGTTCGCTCCACGTTCCTCGTTTCTCGCTCTCGAATCGAGCTCTTGCCGAGCAGCCGTGTTGAGGCGTGCACGGCAAAATGGCCGACAATGCGTTTGCTTGGCTTCCTGCGACTTAACTTTTGACCATTGGTCAGTCGCAGCACGCGCTGCAAGACCCTCCAGAGACAATCTCGAGACGCAACGTTGCCAGCAAAAAGATGTTGGTCGCAAATCGCATTAGACAGAGCCCATTGACATGGCAGGCAGGGGGTCTGCCACGTCCCCGTCCCCGTCCCCGTCCCCGTCCCCGTGGTGGTGGTCAGCGCTTGTCAACATTATTTCTCAATTAATTTTTCATTTTTCATAAAATTAACCCAGAATTTCGTGCCCAGTGACCTTCGCACTTTGCATGTTGTCGGGGATTTGTTGTTGTGCGCTCGGCACGTGTTGGTCATTTGCTCATTGGGAATTGAGAGTTAGGAGTGGAGGAGAATCGAGAACGAAGAATTGGCATTGGACGCAAGTCAATTAAGTTAGGGAACTGGTTTGCCAGGCACAACGTGTGCCACTTGTCTGTCTGAACGATGTGCAACGCACTTATTATATTCACTGTTATTACATTTATTTTGCCGCCATTTACGTCTGTCCGCCTCTGTCCGTCTGTCCGTCTAAGCCGCAGTCGAGGCTAGTCCTTAAATGAAATTAAGTCCGTGCCGGCATGCGCTGCTGCGTCGGGCCAGGAAGTGATAGAATGAATGGCTGCCATTGCACTCAACCTCCACCTCCACCTCCACCACCATCCTCCATCCTCAGCCCCAAACCAACCTTCGCCTGTCACTGCTGCCTCCCACAGCAGCGAAAAAAACAGCGAGAATAACAGGGCAAAGCAAAGCGAAAAAAAAAGAAAATGCACAGACAGACTTCCTGAGGATTTTCCGGAATTTAATTTATTAAAACAACGAGCGACAAGTGCTTTAGTTGCGTACAGTGCAACAGAGATAGCAACAGGAGATTCTCTCAACATTCTGCCTTTAAGTGATCACGTTTTTATTCTGGCTCATTCTATTTGTTTTATTTATTGATTAACTACATACAAATACTATTGAAAATTATTACGAAAACATATTGCAAAATGCGTTTTATTCAATCTAATTTAGGATGCTAAGTGGTCAAAGAAGAAGTTATTTGAGAATTCATTTTGTTTGGTATATATTACTCTATGGTATATTATAAATGTAGTTCCGCATTGATATGTATACCCAATATACCCTTGGGTACATTTTAGTATTTTTTGGTCCATTAATTAGGTATTTTAAAAGTACCTCATTTCAATAAATTTTTGTTTATAATATTTTCTTCTCTGTGGTATATTTTGAAATGATAGATCAAATAAAGCCTTCAATATATTTTAGTATTTTGTGGTACATTCATTTAGTATTTTTAAATTATAATACCGCACTCTTAAGCTTTTATTCACAATGGGTAGCGGGTATCTCACAGTCGAGCACATTCGACAGTAGCTTTCTAACTTACAATTCGGTATATTTTGGTGCTCTGAAGTATATTTTGAATGTAATACTACATCAATATACCAAATGTAGATTTTTCGTATATTTTAGTATTTGTGCGGTATATTATTTTGGTAATGATTTTCTTTTATTGAATATGAGAAGCGGTTGTCTTACAGTCGAGCATACTCGCTCTCTTACATTTTTATATGGGCATTGAAAGCGCATTTAACATGTTTATTTAAAGGATCGTAAACAACGTTTATTCGATTTTATTTAATTTAGATATGATGCCATCAACTACACTAATATAACCTTGCATATTCTTCTTGATTTTAAAATGTCGGATAATTGTATTCATTCTCCTTAATTTAAAGCAATTATTTTTATAATTAATTTTCTTTAAATTATATATTCTTTTTGCACAAAAACACTCCAAACGATATGTCTATATATAAAGAAAATCAAAAACAAGACCTAGCAATATGGGATATTCAACGAATGATTTCTTGATAGATTTATTTATTTATTGTTAAACTTTAGGTAATTGAAAATGTAGTTTTCTTTTGACTAATGAAATATTAGCAATGAAATGAAATTGCACTTACCAATAATTTAATTGAAAAATATAGACACAAATCTCGCATGGTTCTTCCTTTCTTTTAAAAGATTCAATGATTAAATTTGTATATTCGACAATTCGAAATGAAATATTAATGTGAAAAATAAAGCCTGCCTTATTCGCCTCTCTCACTTGATTCGCAGCGGTTCAATGAGCAATGTTTAATGCTCACGAATTTCTCGTTTCGCTCTAAATCAAATTTCAGCTCTAATATTATTTACATATATTAAAACAATTCAACAGCAGGGGACAGTTTAACGGTCTCAGGGCAATGCATTGTGTCGCGTTGCGCGTAAAACAATCTCATTGAAGGATCGCAACGGGATCCAGGTCGAGAACCAGGTCGAGAATCGGGCACTAGCCTCAACTGACCCGGATAGGGATCGTGGAAATGGAATTGAAAGTGGGAAGTGGAAAGTGGATGGGGAAGTGGAAGTGGAAGTGGAAGTTCCACAACTTGCGACTACCGCTGCGGACTGTCAACGTGTCAATCAAGCGTCGCTCACGCTCATTAATTCAGGACGTGTCCTCATTTCTTGATGTCCTTGACGCTAAAAATTACCACAGTGCCACGCCATGCCGCACCGCACCGCACCGCACCGAGATTGCACCCTTTCACCCGACCAGAGAACCCTTCCGTCGGGGTTGGAGCTTGAAGACGTCGGCCGTCGAGGTCGCTCGATCGGAAACCTTGCTTGCTTCCTTCGCTCATGTGAGTTCTGAACGCTCTCTATGACGTCTCGAGCAACATCGTTCTTTTATGTGCGGCGACACATGACAACAATTGTGATAGTGATATGTGTGTATAATCCGGAAGGTTTCTTGGATACACATTCTCACAATTTGCCACTCGCGAGTTTAAGACTGTATTCGGGTACATTTCAAATATCTGCTGTATTCTAAAAACTTCAGCTCACTAAAGTAATAACTCATTAACTATTTGAGACTAGTTTAAATTGTTTTCTATAATAAAAGAAATATCAAAATATATATAATTGTAATATACTCCAAAAACTTCAGCTCACTAAAGTACTATCTCATTAACTATAGTTAATGAGAAGTCAAACTGTTTTCTAGAATTGTAGATAAATTAAAATAAATAGGATTATTAAATTGCCATGTACAAAATCCAGACAGTTTGCTAGATACACATTCTTCCCATTTGAGATTTAGATTGTATCTGCGATTATTTCAGAGTTAGTCGGAAATATCAACTGTATTTAAACAACCTTGGGTTAGGTTTATAAAATTATAACTACTCTTACATTTTCCTTTTTTTGTTCCAATAACAATGATTATGGTTTTATTTGTATCTTTAAGCAAGAAAATAAAATATCATAAAATAATGATTGATATTTTAGGTTTCTTTTGCTTAAATATATAAAATATCGTACAACCAATTACTACTAATTATATTTAATCGTATAAATGTAAAGAAATCACGATATTTTAGAAGTACTATAATCGAATGATCATTTCATAATAGATATGCATAAATGCTTTAGATCACTAACATCATTATGGAGCATTGACATAATAAATAATACGGTTGAAAGATAAAATACATTTTTGTAGAGACAATAATAACTATAGCTCTTAAAATTCGTGAAAATTTGGTTACGATCGGATAACAACTGTAAAAGTTATTTATCTGGTGTATTTTGCACTCTTTGGAATATATTACTATCAATATACCAAATATTTTTTTTTTGGTATTTTGTGGCTTATAAATTCGGTATATTTTAATACTTGTTCAGTTAAGTTTAGAGTGCAGTTTGAATGCTATGAAAACAGATCGTGAAACTGAAATAAAAGTGGATGATAATTCCTCACCTGTTTCTCCCTTTGAACAAATTTTTGCTGTTCGTGCTGCTGTGAAAATTCTTGGGATGCGGTATCCTGAGCTGTTCGTAGGCAACTGCGTGATTCTAGGCAGAAACAATCTAGGATCTCTCTCAGTCACTGTTCTTTCGTTCTCTCTGCCGTGTTGAAACATCTGTTGTTCTGGGACTTATACATTCTATTCTATTCCATTTTTTTTGTTATTTCAATTTTTCAATATCACATCTACGCGTTCGCGCAAAACTTATGCAAATTTCGATTGTTGCTTGGGGATTAAAATAAACCAACAAAAAAAAACACTACAACAACAGCAATTCTTTCAGTTTCTGTTTCATTCTCGGATTCTATGCCAACCCTGAATATAGAATAAAAAATAGTATAAGGAATAAAAGATTATAATGATGCAGCGGAAGCACATTAGATCGTCCACATTGTAATTTAAATTTCGCCTAAGAGCAAGAGAGAGAGAGAGAGAGAGAGAGAGAGAAGGCGAGAATGAGAAAGCGTGACAGAGGGAGTGAGAGGTGATTGAGGTGAAATGAAAATGCACTGTCATTAAACCTTTTATGCCGCTTCCTTCCTGCCCCGCTCGCCCCTTTCCATTCAAATCAATAAATATGCAAATGCAAAATACCATTGTTGTTGTTGTAGTTGTTGTTATCCTTTTTGGCAACATGTGATTTTGGGAACGCAATTCCGGGGTGCTTGCAACACCATTTCATTACATTGCACTGCATCCTAATTTTCATCATTTTTGCAAATAATTGATTTGAGCTCAACATTCGACATTTCTCGATTTTAGAAATTTGAAATTTGAATATTCAAATTACAGGCTAGAGAGAAGCTTACACATCCGGTCCATTTGCCTACCTAAGCATTTGCATATGCTGAGCCTCGATCCCCTCCCATTTTGCCACGATCCCGTCGCCATTGTCGTTACCCCTACCCGATTGCCCTCAACTCAATCCAATTTTCAATTTCATTGCATTCGCGTGCTGCACAGTCACGGCTTCGAATTTAGTTTCAGACTTAACTCGTTCAACTCTGTGACAGAGCATTGGCCTTTTTCCATTTTTTCTAGGTGTGAATTACACTTATGTAATGTCTACGATAAAACAGAAATCACATTGAAGCGTCAGATTGCTGATATTTTTATAATTTACTGTGGTTTCTACTGAGCTTCTTCTTTTAATTTACTTTTAACTAATATTCATACAAAAAAAATTTAATTTATTCATTTTGAAGTGATTCAGACAAAACAGAATATTAAATTTCAATAAAATCAAAATACTAAAATATGTTGAAGGCTATATTTGAAATATACTAGACTAGATATACTATTACATTCAAAATATACTATAAATTAAAATATATATATATCATAATGTTAAAAATATACCACACATTACAAAATATTGCAGATTATTAAAAATAATAAATTAAAATAGAATATTAACTTTAAATAAAATCAAAACAATTTGATATTATTCTAATTTATACAAAATTAGTATACCGGAAAAGTACCAAAATGTTTGAGAGACTATATTTGATATATACTTTTTAAATAAACTATTACATTTAAAATATATACCACAAGGTGCAAAATATACCATATTATTGAACACAATTAATTAAAATAGAATATTAATTTTCTATGAAACCCAAACAGTGCAATATTATCCTGAAATTATATAAAATTAGTATACCGAAAATAATACTAAAATATGATGTAGGCTTTATTTGGTATATACTACACAGATATACTATTACATTCAAAATATATTATAGAGTAAAATATATACCACAAAACAAAATATTTATAAAATATTACAAAATATTCTGGATTTCTGAAATTTTAATAAAAACAAGTATGAAAGCTACAGTCGAGTGTACTCGACTGTGAGATACCAGCTACCCATTTTGAATAAAAGAAATATATTTTGCGGTATTTATCTCAAAATACACCGAATATACTGCAGAAATACCAAAAATATACCAGATGGTATATTTGGTATATAGATATAGTACCGCATTCAAAATATACCATAGACGGCACAATATACCAGATTGTCAGTCAAAACAACTAAGACCCCCAGTAACTAGGGGTAAGGAAAATTTTTATCTGATCGCAACCAAATTTTCAGGAATCATAACTACTATAGTAGTTATTGTATATACCAAAATTCTAGCTTTAAAATTACGTTTGTTATTCGATTTTTTTTTATTTGAGGGGGCGGAAGTGGGCGTGGCAAAAATTTGAAATAAACTTGATCTGCGTGCAAACATAAGAAATGCTGTCGAAAAAAATTATAGCTCTATCTCTTATAGTCTCTGAGTTCCAGTGTTTTATACGGACGGAAGGACAGACGGACATGGCTAGATCGTCACATACATTTCCTGTAGGCACAAAGTTATAACTTATAACTTAGTACTTCTACCCTTTGGGTACCGGGTATAAAACTTTTCTGAAGTCATGAAAAATTGTTTTATTTATATGAAAACAAAGAAATGTTGTAGAGACACTATCATAAAACAAATATCATTGAAATTTATGCAAAACAAGAGATTAATTCGATTAAATAATTTGTAATCCGTTTAAAAAATATTTTTCCAAGCTCTTGTTTATTTTTTTATTATATTATAAATCTAGTATTAAATACTAAATTTAATTTACAGAAAAGAGAGTGCTGGCTCCTGGGACCTTCGACTCATATTTTCAAGTTTTTTGAAATGTAATCCTTTATTAATATATTTAATCTTATTCAAGTTTCAATTAATTGCAAATCAGAGGAGATTTTTGTAATCATTATTATAATAATTGAAATCATTTGCGTATCGAAGAACTTATGTAAGTAACTTTCCCGGCTAACCAAAATATGGCGAAAACACAAAAATACAAATAACATAAAACAAAAAAAAAAGTGTAGGAAAACAGACAAGAGAAAAGAAAAGAAAACCTTTTGAGCGAGCCGTCATGAAAAATCGAATATGAAAGTTCTGCCTCATGTGCCACACACATACACGTATGTCTGCATACATATGTATATGTATACACATAATATGTGTGTGTGTGTGTGTGTGTGGCACATAAATATCGCGCATTGTGTATGTATTGGCTTACATAAGCTTTTCGCTGGCCTCTCCGTGAGTTTTGGACCGTCTCTTGCTCTTACTCTGTGCTTATTCTGCTCTGCTCTGCTCTGTTCGCTCGCTCTCTGCCTGTCTCTGTCTCGCTCGCAGCCTCAAGCCTGTCTGTCTTGCTCAGTCACGCGCTCTCTATTGCACTCATGTGGCCGTCGCTGATAGCACGAAATGTGCATATGCTTAAGAGTGCTCCCACACACACACACATACACTCGTACGTTCGTGGAGATTTGCACATATGTGTGTATGTGGAGAGTCTGTCATGTGTGTGTGTGGGAGCAGCAGCCGCAGGACATACATAGAGAGAGGGAGCGGGAAAGAGGATGCACTGGAGACAATATGAAGTGGGCGTGGGACACACAGTAGTCAAAGGGCTACTCAGCAGCAGCAGAGCAGAGCAGAGCAGCGCAGCGCAGTCGCTGCCAGCGTCGCAGTCAGCGCTAGCTGGCTTTGTTTTTACGTGCGCGTCGTGATGTTTCCCCTTCCCCTCCTTCTGGCATCCCCACCAGAGTCGAGTTGTCGTTGTCGTCTGCCCGGGCAATGCCCATTATAAGCATGAGATATTCATTTGCTCTCCATTCTTCACATAGCCACTGCCATGGACCACTTCAAGTGAAGATGGGAAGTGGAGAGTGGAGAATGGAGATGGAACTGTAGCTGAAGCGACAGAGCGAGCTAGCGAATGAGTTAGTGCTGGAGAGAAGTGAAGAGGGAGAAGCGAAGAGGGAGAATGAATGGGAGGCTATGTATGTGTGTGTGTGTGTGAGCTGCGCAAAGTCCTTCAATTAAAGATGCGGCGATATGGCGAGCAAACGAGATGGAGCAAACGAAAGTTCAAAATGTGCGAAAAAAGCAAAGCGCACACACACACTCACACATGCACACATACTCGTTTGCTCTCATGTGTGTGAAGTTTCGGCTGCCTGCGACTAATATTCGATGTGTGTGTGTGTGTGTTCGCATTCGAATAGTACGCAGGTCGAGTAATAAAACACGAAGCGCCATGTGAGACAACATGTGTGGGCCACACACACACACACACGCACACACACACACACACACACACACACACACACACACATGCACACATGGAGAGGCACGCATACACAACAAAATGGACAACGACAACGCAACATGTTCGGCCAGCAGCGGCAGCAGCGATGTTGCTGCTGCCATTGTTAAGCAGCAGCAGCAACAACAACAACAATAATAACAACGAGGTAAATCGCACACAACACGAAGCGAGCCGAACGAACCAACGACGACGACGACGACGACGACGACGACCACACACATTCGATAGCCTTCGATGAGCAATACATTTTGCTTCCCTTAAAAGCGATGGGGGTAGCACACACACACACACACACGCATACACACGCACACATACATACATAGAGAGACAGACAGTCCACCCACAAGCATGTGTGAGCAGGACATGCATATACATATGTATGTGTAGGCAGCACATGAGTGTGTGAGCGTGTGTGTGTGTGTGTATGTGTGTGTTTTCGCTGCCATTGCTGTCAGCGCTCTACACGTCCAACCACTCAATGACCTGACCAAAAACCCCTTCCCCCTTCCCTCTTCCCCTTCCCTATTGCTCTCCCACAAGCGCTGCCCAAAAAGGGTGCAGTCGACGTCACAGTCGCTGCTGGCGTCGACGTCGCAGCTACTGTGATGGTGATGGGGCAGCGGGGTGGGGTGAGAAGATGTTTAGGCCTGGACCTCTCGACCAGAGAGGTCCCCTCCTCTCTCTTCACCCAACGCACCCCTAACCAAGTCGAGTTGTTGTTTTCGGTGGTGTGCGCTTGCTCTTAAATTGATGGCGACCACACACACCCACACACCCACACACACACACACACACTCACACACACAAACATACACACATGTGAGATGGCGGCCAAGCTGATTAGGCTCCCGCACAGCCGTCTTCACCCTTTCCCACACCGCCACCACCCCCTAATAGTGCGGCTGAACTACCCCCAAAAGGCGCCTATACACATACATATGTATGTGTGTGTGTGTGTGTGTGTGTGTGTGTGTGTGTGTGCAGAGCATCGCGGTCGCATATCATGCGCATAAATTAGTTTTGTTGCTGGCAAATGAGGAGCGTGCGGCCATTTTGCACACACACCCTCGCATACACACCCTTGCACACACACACACACACATGAGTGTGACCAAAGGATCTCTGCTGCAAGCGAGCAAAAATATATTTATATACACAGACACACACACACACACATGCACACATTTATTTATTTATGTACATTGCGAGTCGGTTCCTAATTAAGTTCGCACACACACTAACATACATCCTTCACCCCCCCCCCCACACTCACACACACACATTAGTATGCTATGTACACTGCTTGGTGCAAATCGATTTCAATATGTTAATGGCGCTGGCTGCCAACTCTGAACAAATGAAGTGAAATTCGCTGGCTCAACAACTCTCACATGTCTCTCACTGTGTGCGTATGTGTATGTGTACGTGTCTGTGTGTGTGTGTGTGTGTGTGTCTGTGTGTGTGTGACCATTCTCACGAGTCGCGAGGCCGCTGCCATTTGGGCCAATACTCGGTCTGCTCGTATGCCGAACTTAAATTCTCTGTGGAGCCTCTGACACTTCAGCCTGGACCCCAGCCACCTCTTTCCCCCTTTCCCCCTCCCTCACTAACCCGCTTACTCCCCATTCAGCCCCTTTTTACATTTGCTGCTGCTGCTCGTTTATCTTTGCTGCTGCTGCTGCTGCGCTTCGTTCGCTACAACAACTGGCATTAAGCTGTGGGCGGCTTTTTTTGGGGTTGGGTTCGAGTTCCAGTTCGACTTTGAGTTCGGTGTATGTGGATGTGTGTGTGTGTGTGTGAGTGTGTGTGGAAGGGGTTGCCAAGTTAAAAGTCAATACATTTTGCTGACGTGTGGCTGAGCATGTGTGTATGTGTGTGTGTGTGTGTGTGTGTGTGTGTGTATCTATGCGAAGGTACAGTTTTCAATTACGGCAGCAGTTCACAACTTTTGACAGCGCCCAATTTTTGGTGGGAAACATTTTCGCACACGCTTCTTCTTTACTCTCGGTTCCCCCCTCTTTTCCTTTGCCATGCTTGAAAAACTAGTTGGTATACATAGCTGTATCTGCAATATTAACAGTTAACTGCGTTTTAAACACATCTACGTATTCAACTTTATATAGATATAATGTAAATATATCTTCCGATAATCTTTCAACACGTTTTTATAAATCACAATGTCAACTTCTTTTGCCTTGTCCATCCGTCTATATGAACACTCAGATCTCGAAAACTATATATAAGAGAAAGAGATATAACACAGATATGATGACAGCATCTGTTATGTTTACAGGCAGATCAAGATTGATTCAAATTTTATCCTCCTCCATAAATCAATAAAAATCGAATAACAAGCGTAATTTTGAAGCTACAGCGATTTTTGGTACATAAAATAATAATTACATTTTTTATGATTCCTCAAAATTTGGTTGCAAACAGATACAAATTGTCAAAGTTATTAAAGAAACAATTTTGTATGGGCAAAAACACCTACTTACTATGGGTCTGAGTTTCTTTGGCTGACAATCTGGTCCATTGTGCCGTCTATGGTATATTTTGAATGGTGTACTATATCAATATATCAAACGGTAGGTATATTTTTAGTATTTTTGTAGTATAATTGGAATATTTTTAGAAAACTTCAGCAAAATATATTTCTTTTATTCAAAATGGGCAGCGGGTATCTCAGCTTTCTTACATGTTTATTAATAATTTATCAATTAATGCTTAGTATTCTTATATTTTTAATTTAATGCATATATATGTTCAATTGTATATTTTATTTACAATAAATATATTGCACAAAAGTATATTTAAATAAAAATTTCATTCCAGGTTTATGCTAATCTTTTTAAGATAATAAGTACTATAAAATTGACTTCAAGTTTTATATTATTTTTTTCTTTTGCTTCATTCAATATTTTTTATTAATAACTTATATTTTTTCAAATATTTTATTATTTTCTATTTTTATTAATTTCATTTTATTTTAATTTTGTTTTATTGATTGTTAATTAATTTTTTTATTAAAAATTTTAGTTTATTCGTAATTTTGATTTATTTTCTGATGGGTGAAAAACTTTAATTAATAAAATAGTGAACAATTTGCTGACTTTTCTAAGTAAGAATAGTTTTGACCGCATTTATTAAACTTTAATTATTTTGAATTTTTTTTTTTTTTTTGTATAATGATTTTTTTCCAAAATATAAAAATTTTCTTAAATCGAGAATTTATAAACTTAGGAAATTCAACTTAATATGGGTAAACTTGGTTAATACACAGTTGAAAAAAATTAGAAAGAGAAGTTTTTGTTTTTGCTTCGATTCATTGAAGGGATCTTTTACCCTTAGCATCTTCTAAATTTTCTTCCTATATTTATAATCGATTGTGGATCATATAAAATTATTTTTAATCTCTCCTTTTTCTCGTCTTTCAATGCTGCAGCTGTCTTAATCTGCGAATGGGATGCAACGGCAATGCAAATTATCGTGCGAATTTTCTTCAAGGAAAAGATTTCAGTTGTTGCAGAAAGTCATCGCACCCCTTTTTTACGTTTTTCATTTTTCATTTGGCATTTGGCATTTGGCATTCGAGATTTTGCATTAATTGCATGGCGATGGCGAGTACTTTGCATGCGACAGGATATGCAGGATGTAGGCTGCAGTTGAGTTGAGCCTGGGAAACAAACGTGTGTCGTGTGTGTCGAGGAGGTTCTTTTCTTCTTCTTATTGTTGTTGTTGCTGTTGTTGCCTGTGGGGTTATAACCTGACTGCTTGCCTGCCTGCTTGCCAGTCGGTCGGTCCTTCAATGTCTTTTCGGGTCGCGCTCAGCGTCTTGGTCGTAATCAAATTACAAGCTCAATACAGAAACCCCAGGGCAAAAGAGGGTAAGAGGGTTGAGGGTAGGGGTAGGGGTAGGGGTAGGGGCAAGGGTTGAGAGAGGGGCGCATGTAAATTTCGGCATCGGCATCGCTCGACTTCAATTATCTCGGTCTTGTGATGGATATGCAAACTGAAACTGAAGACCAATCCCTCAATGCATCACCCAAAAGTATTACAGCCAAGAAGCGACTGTGTGTGTGTGTGTGTGTGCGAGTGTGTGTGTGTGTGAGGAAAACCCTTCGCTACATGTGCGCCGCAATTAGAGGAAAGGCGCGCTTTTCACATTCGTCCCCGGAGTCGACACAAAAAAATTGCAATATGCAAACAGGCGACAGACAGCGAGACGGCGAAAGAGACGGACGGACAGACAGACGGACGGACGGACGGACGGATCGACAGACCGTCGACAGACGATGCCATTTAATTAAAATTCGAAAAAAAGGTATAAATTTCCCTTTGACAGAGAGACGCGATGTAACGGTTAACTGTAGCGATGCATCTAACAAAATTATTACCCATGCAAATTGGGCAGCGATGAGGAGTTTCCTTTTCCTTTCTCTACCATGGGGTGAGTCTAGACGAGTGTGTCTATGCGTGTGTGTGTGTGCGAGTGTGCGAGTGGTTGCGTAGAGTTATGTAACATGACACACGCACCATAAACACCGTGAAAATTATTACTTCTGCCGCATCGCATAGCCCGTATCCCATACTCTACATACATATGAATGTATCCCACCCATATTCGAAAGCCCCTTAGCTCATCTCCGTTATCCCATATCCCATATCCCATATCCCAAATCCCGTATCGTCGTCACGTCTCATCTAATTTATGCCATTTGCTGCAATCTTCACTTGTTTTTTTTTTACATTGAATGCAAACGATTGTCAAGCTACAAAAATAATCAATAGTATTGCAAACTTTGTAAATGAGTATTGGAAAGTGGTTACAAGCAGTTGAGGAACATTAGAATATTTATTATTTTCCAAATTTAATTTTTATACCCATTACTCAGTGTATAAGTTATTTAAGAACAACTTTTGGATGGACAAAACACCAACTTACTACGAGTCTTAGTAACTTTGGCTGTGTCTATGGTATATATTATGGTATATATTATATATTAATCAATATACCAATTATAGCCGTTGGTATATTTCATTATATTTGCGGTATAGTATATGGCATATTTTAAGAATAATACTGCACACTTTGAATGTATTTAAAATGGGTAGCGGTTATCTTACAGTTGAACAAAGTTGAATGTAGCTTTCTTATTTGTTTAGCTTATTTTTAACAACTTCGATAATTGAATTACAAGTTAATGAAAATATTTCCATTGCTAGGAAGTTTGTATATAGCGAAATATGTATAACGAATTATCTTATAAATTTAATTTAAAGCTATTTAAGCTATTTAAGATTGCCAATTATTCAAACGAATATCAAAAGTTTTTTAGCTTGGATAGTAAAATAATGCATTATGTACATATATTAGAGAATATGAACCATTTTATAATTTTGTAATTTCAATTTTTAACATGTTTGTTTTTCATATTTCGAGTGAAAATATTTGTTATTTAATTTATTAATAAATATATTTTTTAGTTTTAATAATATTGCCTATGATTTAGGTGAATGAAATGCAATGAAAATAGTTTTGAATTAAACAAATAAATTAAGTAATTAATTATTTTCGTTTTTAAATTTTGAACTTTTTGATTAAACAATTGAATGAGTTTAGAACTTCGCCAGCAACTTACATATTGTTTTCCTAATTTAATATAGAACGTATTTTCCTATGTTTGATAATTTGAATATAAGCGATACAAATATATAATATATGAAAAATTGTTGTGAATTCAGAAAAACTGTGGCGATTTCATTTTTATTTTGTTATAACCATTTTCAGAGGAGCTTTGATAAGAGGACGTTTAATCCAGTTGCAAATATTGCCAGTCTGAATTAGAGATATAATCACTTAAAATGATTTAAATACATTATTTTATATAAAACTAAATAAGAAAACAGTTTTAGTCATAATTTCAATTATAACTAACTTTTAAATAATAATAAAACAAGTAAGAAAGCTACAGGTGAGCGTACTCGACTGTGAGATACCCGCTACCCAATTTGATTAAAGCCAATATATTTTGAGGTATTATTCTCAAAATATAGTGTAAATATACTAAAAATATACCAAATGGTATATGTGGTATATCGATATATTACCGCGTTCAAAATATACCATGGACGGCTCAATATACCAGATTGTCAGCCAAAGCAACTCAGACCCCTAGTAAGTAGGCATTTTTGCCCATACAAAAGTATTTCTTTAATAACTTCGACAATTTTTATCTGATCGCAACCAAATTTTCAGAAATCATAACTACTATAGTTATTATTATACTATATACCAAAATTCACAACCTTGGCTTTAAAATTACGCTTGTTATTCGATTTTGATTTTGATTTGCGGGGGCGGAAGTGGGCGTGGCAAAAATTTGAAACAAACTTGATCTGCGTGCAAACATATCAAATGCTGTCGAAAAAAAAAATATAGCTCTATCTCTTATAGTCTCTGAGATCTAGGTGTTCATACGGACAGACGGACAGACACACAGACGGCCAGACGGACATGGCTAGATCGTCTCGGCTGTTGACGCTGATCAAGAATATATATACTTTATAGGGTCGGAGATGCCTCCTTCTACCTGTTACATACATTTCCTGTCGGCACAAAGTTATAATACCCTTCTACCCTATGGGTAGCTGGTATAAAAAACGAGCAAAATATACTGTGAGAAACCCGCTCCATATTTTGAATAATATCAAAACAGTGCGGTATTACTCTTAAAATATACCAAATTAGAATACCTAAAAGTACTAAAATATAGCGAAGCCTTTTTTGTATATAGATTTAATACTACATTAGAAATATTCCATAGAGTACAATAGATTACCAGCCAAAGCAACTCAAACGGAATCCCAGTAGCCTTTTTTCATACAAAAGTATTGCTTAAATAACTTCGACAACTCTTATCCGGTCAATACAAAAAATCGCAACTTGCTTAAAAATAATGCTTGTTATTCGATTTTTGTTGATTTGCGGGGGCGGAAGTAGGCGTGAACAAATTTGAATTACACTTGATCTGAGTGCAAACTTAACAAGTGCTGTCAGTAAAAAAATGTATAGCTCTATCTCTATCTATCTCTTATGGTCTCTGAAATCTAGGTGTTCATACGTAGAGACAAACAGAAGGACAAGGCTATATCGTCTTTGCTGTTGATACTGATTTAGTATATTTACACTTTATGGGGTCGAAGATGTCTCCTTCTGCCTCTTTCATACATTTCCAGCAGGAACAATGTTTTAATAATCTTTTTCCCTATAGGGAGAGATTAAACTAACATATTATAACATTAAAATGATTATTTTTATTTGAATTAAAATTTCTGTAAATTTATGAGCAATGAAATACATTTTTCTAGTAATTAAAAGTAGATCGAATTTAGTTGTACAGAATTTGCATAAGCTATTGCTAGACATTAATATTTTATGGTTATGGTTTTAGTTAGTGAATAACTAAATTCAGTTCAACTGAGTTCAATCAGCTTGTTTTCTGAATTCAGTCCAATTATTCATGAAGTTAATGGGAAAATTGCTGAACTGGTTGTTCGTTCGAGGGTTCGAGGCTAACAAACTGTTGGCTTATCACGACGCTGCGATCAGAGGTTGAAATGAGGTGATGAGGTTGTGATCCGGTTAGATGGTTAGCTGATGAGGTTGGTGATCAAATCACAGCGTGGCTAAAAGTGAAGAGCGCTACTCAAGGACTTCTTCACACACTGTCGCCTGGCAGGATCGATAACGATAACGAAAGCCAAAGCGAACAACGGGCGAATCGCAAAGAGAGAGAGAGAGAGAGAGCCAACAGCTGGTAGAGTCTAGAGGATGATGATGAGATGAACGACTCAATGAACTTTTCGATGCTGTTGTTGTTGCTGTTGGGCATTCACCACCAACGAAAGGAATGCCTTCGAAAATGTAAATTATTCAAGTGGTCTTTCACGCCATTGCAAAGAAATCGGGTAAATCATCACACGCACACATAAAATAATAAAACTATTTCACAAAAGTGATGCTGCAACCCCGTGGAAAGGTGCCGTCCTGGTGCGTGTCGAGTGTCCTCATCGTCCTGGGGCAAACACTTGGCACTTGCCACTTGGCATAAATTACAAACAGCAAATGATTGAATGCAACTGCCGCGTTTTCACAGCAAAAGGGGGCGTGGCCCGCCACAATTGAAGGTCGTCGTCGTCGTCGTCGTCGACGCTTCGCTTAAAGCAGCAACAGTTGCCAACAGCCAAACCCAGCAACAGTTGGTGCGACTTTAGTATTTAAAAAAATAGAAAAAAAAATATAAAAAATATGCGACCTGGAAAAACTGCGCCATAATAAAAAAAAGCGAAGAGCATTTTTGTATAAAAGAAAAGCGAAATGCAAATAGAAAAGTGCTGCCAGCTTCGGCTTTCCCTCGCTCAACAGCCGCTGCCGCGTCTGCCACTGTTGCTGCTGCTGTTGTTGTTGCTGTTGGTGTTGGTGTTGCTCGGGGTTCAGTCTGGTCTGGCGTGGCTGTGGCACGTCCTTGCCAGTCAAGTCTCAATTTGAATTTTAATTTTAAATGCCACAATTTTCCATCTATTTACGGCCATTGGCACAGTGGTGCCCAACTCACTGGAAATTGTTCTGAAATCATTTTAATTAAGCGTTAATTGAGTTCATTTGAGGGAAATTCACTTTATCAAGCAAACTTGGGCTAGATTCGATTGCAAATTACACTCATAATTGAGTGTTTAGCTCTTCGTGTGCTCCCGGGTTGTCGAACTCGACTCGCGAAATTTGCAGTCTAGAGATGAGCAGAGCTCGAATGCATTTCATTCCTTTTCAACTGAAATGTTTTGCCAAAGAAAAGGAAACTATAACTAAATGAATATGTCTAATAATAAGAAATAAAAATGAAAATCGTAATGAATATAAAAAAATAGAGAAAAAAGGAAAAAAAGGCAAATAATAGAGAGTTACTTAAAAACAAAATAGACATGATTTGAAAATATGGTAAGAGTAAAAAGAAAAATTATATTTAAAATAATAAAAATAATGGAAGAAAAGAGAGAATATAAAAAAAACTAAAAGACAGGTCATGCAGACAAAAATAATAGCGATAACTTATTATTCATTTATATTCCAAATTAAGTGCAAAGGAAAATTAATATATAATATAAAAAGAGGATTATAAAAACAGAAAGAGAATTAGTTCAGAGTAAGACCTTGAGAGCTCGATATATATTTTCTTCATAATCATTATAGTTGATATTATTTATATATCCAATTTTCAATAGTGCTGGGAGTTCCCAATTACATATTTATCCATTAGAATGAAGGGTATTATATGTAACTCAATATTAAGTCTTCTTCATATTCCTTATTGTTTATGTTATTCAAAACAAGATAATACACTAAAAAGGGCACACATGATAATCCCTAAAATACCTTGATACATAGTATCTAATAGGTACACATTGGGAAGAAGGATATTGTATCTTTGTGCCGATGAGAAATGTTTGTAGAAGGCAACATGAGGCGTCTATAGTCTGAGTATTTATATTCTTAATCAAGATTAACAACTGAGACTATTTCGATATGTTCGTCTGACCGTCTGTCCGTCTGTCCACATGAACACCTAGATTCCAGAGACTATATGATATAGAGATATTATTTATTATTTATTCCTCAGCACTTCTTTATTTTGCACGCAGGTCATAGTAGCTTTAGATTTTTGCCACACCCACTTCTTCATCTTGCAGGTTCCAATTCTTTGTAAGTACAATAATAACTACAGTGTTTATGATTTGGTAACGATCGGATAGAAATTATTGAAGCTATTTAGGAAACGGATTTTAGTTGCTTTGTTTGACAATCTGGTATATTTTGTACTCTATGGTATATTTAAAACGTAGTAGTATATCGATCTACCAAATTTGGTTGTAATGAGGTATATTTTAGGAATAATACCGCACTGGTTTGTTATGTATTATTAAAAATGGCGGGTATCACAACTGTAGCTTTTTTACATGTTTAATCAGAGATTGTTATTGAAAACTAATGAATAAGTTGGAACCAAGTTGGAAGATAATGTAATTATATGTATATATAAAACTGTCAGCAAGAGCGCAGATTTGAATTAACTTTAAGCAGCTTCACATGGTTTTTGGGCTGCATTTCGTTAGATAAATGCAGATACTATCTGCAGATACTATCTACTTTAAATGCTTGCATTGTGAAGAGGACACTGTGCAGTGCTTTAGACTTAACTACAAGCACTTGTGCGATAACTGGTGGGCGTGGCAGGGAGGGGCGGTGTGGTGTGAAGTGGGTTGGGTTGGGGTGGCGCGTTTACAAGGAATAGCAAAGGGGGCTCGGCTGCCAGAAACACCAAAAGTTGTCCAAGTTCTACTCACTTTACGCTTTTCTTTTCATGAATGAATTTTTCTAAAATAATAAAAGATGCGAGCGAGACAGAGATGGAGACACCAAGAGAAAGAGAGGAGAACAGAACGCACGTTGCGAGCAGCGAAAAGAAACAATAAAAGAATGCAGGACGAAGCGCGCAAGGACCAAGGACGAACGACGTTTCAAAGCGTAGCTGAAACAAGCACAACAACAACAATAACAACAGCAACAAAATTATACAAAAAAAGGTGGGAGAAAAAAATGGAAAAGCGGGAACAAAATAAAAGAAGCAGAAAAATGTCTGCGAGTATATATATATATATATATACATATATATAGCATACATATTTATATGAAGTCTGCCCGCCGTCTGCAATGAGAGAGCGAGCGCGTAATGAGTCTCTAATTGACGACATTGAGCCGACGACGACCCCCGTTCCTCTCTCCCTTCCTCTTGCCCATAGAGCACCCGCACTTTAGCGTAAGCAACCCCCATGTTTCCGTAGTATTTTTCTTTTCGCTTTTTTTCCTTCTTCTTCTTCTCTTCTTTGCATTTTGTTGTCGTTGTTCTTGTTGTTAGAAATTACGCTATGGATAATGTAAGCGGTGTTGCAGCCTCTCTCTCTCTCTCCTTCTCTCTCTCTCGCCGCGTGACCTTTAATGGAGCGGGGGACAGACTCTCCCCCTCTTTCCCCCTCTCCATCCAGCACTTGTGTGTGACTGCAGACTGATTTATTTTCAGGCTCTTTCTGCCATTTTTTATTATTATTATGATTATTTCGTTGTTGCTTTTGCCTTATTCCATTCATTTTCCTCAGTTCTTCGTTCTTTTTTTCTGCCTTTTTTTCAAGGTCGCCGCGCGTCGCGAGTTCTTTAATGCGGAAATGGGAAATGTAATGAAAAAGTTTTTATTTTGTCTTGTCGCGTGCGTTGAATGCCAAGAGTGGGCGAGGAGGGAAGCGAGGGAAGAGAAGGCGTGAGGGAGACGCCATTTATATCCGCGACGTTTTGTTTTGCCTGGTTTCTTCCTTTTACCCCCCGCCACCCACCGCTTTCTCCGCGTCTGTGTGTTTGCCATTAAAGCAAATAATTTCAAATGAGATAAGAAGTAGCAGCAGAAAAAAAAATGTATAAAAAAACATGGAGAGGAAATATAAAGAAGGCAGTGGAAAAAAAATTGACTGTGCAACAAGTTGCAAGTTTGCTGCCAAGGCAAGCAAGTGAAAGTGGCGCCTTCGCATTGCCAAGGAGTGCAGAGAGGGGTGGGAGGGGGGTTCAGAGAGGTTCACTGGAAGGGGCCGTGTAAGATGAAGTCATGAAATTTGCACAGTTACTCAGCTGCTGCATAATTTATTAGCTGGTTTTACTCTTGACTTTCTCTCTGTCTCTGTGTCTTCTCTCGTCTTTCTCTTTAGTCGTGTGTGCGCAAATTCTTTTGCCCCAGCCTCTGATTGTCTGTCTATCAAAAGTGCTGGCAAGTGGCAAGAGTGGCATGCGGCAAGTTGGCAACTGTCAAGTGGCAACTGTTAAATTGGCAACTGGCAACTGGCAACTGGCAAAGTGGCAACTGCTGCTATAATGGTCTAAAACAAGCGGAAACAATGTTCAAAACGAGCCACTCAAATTTGCAACTAATTAGTGGTATTTAGATGCTTGAATTAAATCAAAGAACTGAGCGACAAAGAGTGAGAGACGGTTAAAAACTGGGCAAAGCAAATGAATAAATTGCAATATCATTACATTCAATTACGCCACAATTTTAATGATTCTTGAAATACTGCCAAATTGAGCTCAATAATAACATTCGACTTGCACATTTTGAGCACAACTTGGAATATTATTCATACTTTCAAACATGATGTTATAGTAATGTATTTGACAATCAATCAACAATTAATATACCAAAACCATTTTTAAATAAAAGTTAAACTTTGTTCATATTTATATTTTCTAATAAGTAGAGTTGTGAAATTACTAAAAAAAAAGATATAAAAGCTATAGTCGAGTATATTCACAACCCACTTTGAATAAAAGCGTGGTATTATTTGTAAAATACATATACCAAAATATACCGAAAGCTATATTTGATATAACGCTTATATAATATTCCCATTTAATATACCGCGCAAATGCCAAAATATACCCAAAGCTATATTTGGTGTTCCGATATACTAGCATTTTAAAAAGTATGCCAGATTGTCAACACAAGCAACTTAAATAAATTTTAATCCGATTTAGATTTGGTAAACAATTTTTTTTTTAACGAAAGTCTTTTATTTTTTGCAGCAATATGTAGTTTTTATATTTTCCATCATCTATGGCATTTATTAAAATCAGCATTTATACCTTAATAGTTCGTGATGTATTGACTTTATATAATATATATACGTAGTAGAATTTAAAATAAATATATCAAATAGATATGAATTATAATCACATATTTTAAGAAATCAAGATTTTTAAGATTTTTTTATGAAGAGAAATGTATACATATTAATTGATTAAATTTCGGTTCATTCTACTGCTAAAAAAAAACTTCAATATATCAATATACCATCCTACTAAAAATATACTAGATTGTCAACAAAAGCTACTTAAATAACTTTTGCAAAATCCAAAAGATATTAAACAGAACTTTACTGATTTGCACACATGCGACGCCATCGCCTACAAGCTGAATGCAGCCAGCACATTGGTCAATTCAACCACACACGCATACGCACATGCACACGCACAGACACATACTCACACTCATTCAAACACACACATACAGACACAGTCATGTGCACATAGGGCAAAAGTATAGAAACAACCCACATGACATAGGGAAATAGGCTCGTGTCCACGAGTCCTTCAGGCTTCGCCTGTAGACAAGCATGAATAGGCGGACGGACAGACAGACAGACGGACAGACGGGCGGAAGTACAGACAGGATAGAAGGAAGGGAGTGAGCATGTGTGAGTGCGGCACACTAAAAGGGAGGGTGTGGTCAATGGCAATTGCATTCTGTGGACGTGAAATGCCGTTTGTTTAATGCCGCATTTTCCTTCATTTTCGGGGTGGAATTTCAGGGAATTCGTAACGAATTCTAAAACGTATTGGCAGAAAATGTTTGGCGATCTACAAAATGGAAGCAATCACTTAAGGGAAACGGCAGCGGGGGTGTTCGAAAAAACGATTGCACAAATAAAAGCAATCCTGAATTAAAGATGAAGTGAATGAGTATATCAATATAGCCTTTGCTACATTTTTAGTATTTTTATGGTATATTAATTCGTTATACTGTATGTATACCGCACTGTTTTGCTTTTATTCAATATTTAGCACACTCGACTTACTTGTTATTATTATTACAATCGAAATAATATTTGAAAACATCATATATTTTCCTTTACAGCACTTATCTCAAAATTAAATTAACTATTAATTTTAGAATACTATATTTACTATAGAAATTGCAAAAACTAGACCAATTTTTGTCTTTCTCATTGCTATTATTATTATTATACTTAATAATAAAGTAATAGCTAGAAATCAAAACTTTCAACTTTGCATTAATATTTGTGTATTGAATTTATATATTACTTGATTAATTTCTACTTTTTCAACAAATTATTGCATTAATATTTTTATTATTTATATAAAAGTATCTATATTTAGTACCATCCAGCTTAAATAGCTGCTTCGACTGCGTTGCATTAAAATCGTTTATTTTAATAAATCTTTTTTTAACAGCATTAGTCTAACTACAGATTTGAGAAACACAAGTTAAGTTCGGCGTTATTCAAAATATAAATTTTATGTAATGCCAATTTAGAAACTAAAATTTTCAATTATGATTGAGTTAAGATGTTACTACTTGTAGTTTTGGCATTATTCATATTTCAATGAGCGAATTAAGAAAATTTGAGTAGAAATTTTACTTCATCACTTCAAGTTGTTCAAACTGTATTGTGTGAAGCATTCAAGCTCTTACCATTTGGATTAATGGCAAAAGAGTTAATCAAAATAAATTAATTATAAACTTAGTATAGTTAGTATAAAAGTTTAGTAGATTAGTAATGCACGAATTAAGAAAATTAAGCTATAAATATTACTATATTATTTCAAAATTATATTACTACAAAATATTCAAACAGACCTGGGTTAAAAGTGCAGCCTCCTAGCTCTTACAGCTTGGACTGTACTCTGATGTTTGTGTCATTCAAGAAAATAGTAATAGTTATATAGTAGTAATAAGGGAGTTAATATAATGAGCGACGAAAGCTTATTGCATTATTATTTCAAAAGTGTAGCCTCCTAGCTCTTACCATCAGTCAATAATTGGCTCACTTATAACTTTTTATATACGTATATAGAGAGAGATTAGTAAGACGCGAATTAAGATAATTATAGTAGAAGTATTACTTCATTACCAAAAGACATTCAAAGTGATTTGCGTAAAAAGTGCAGCCTCCTAGCTCTTACATCTTGGACTGTTTTGTAATAATTGTGTCAGCCAGTCAATAAGAGAGTCAATGAAAATAGTAACAGTAATAGTAATACAGTAGTAATAGCGAATAAATATATTTAGAGTAGAAATATTACTGCATTATTTCAAAAGTGCAGCCTCGTAGCTCTTACTGTCAGTCAATAATTCACTTACTAATAGCTTTTAATATTTATATAGATGGTAGTTTAGCGATAATCTAAGATTTTCCTTTGTCACAATCGCATTTCTATATTTGGTTTCGATTTACAGTCGCTTATAGATACCGTATATGATATCAATAGAGTCAACATTGTGCCTTTCATTGTGATTATCATCGGCACTCTCATTGCAATTATCATGTGCATCGATATGACGACGACGATGATGATATGAGTAAATGACAATAAGATGAAGAAGCTCTGTTTTGTGCAATGGCAGAAGCTCTTCAAGTTTTCTTGTTCAGTTCATTTCAATTGGTGTCGTTTGCTTCGATTTGTTGACCTTTCGACAAGACAATTTCTTAAGCATGCCATCTCGTTCGCTCCCACTCGCTCGCTCCAGCTCTAAGCATCTCTCTCTCTATCTGCATCTCTGTCTGTGACTCTATCTCGCTTTTGCTTTTTCAATGCTGTACTCTGCTCTCTCGCTCTTTCGCTCACATTCAGTCTTATGCTGCTCCTTAGGTTCCTCGTATGTGTGTGGGGATATGTGTGTGTGGGTGTGCGCATGTACCACATACAATGGCCATATATACACACATACACACACATGTGTGTCTCTCTCTCTCTCTATCTCACTCTCTCTCTCTCTCTCTCACTCTGAGTGTATACTACAAAAATGCCATTTTCATACTCAACTGTACTGCTTCGGAATTCGAATGCTAAACCAAAAACATTTGAGCAAAAAGTGTTCAAACTGTGGCTGATGATGCTGCTGCCACAAAATGCTGCGGGGTGGTTTGGCCAACAGTAAAACCCAACAAAAAAAAAAAAAAAAAAACAAAATCGCAAAATACAAATAAATAGCGCAAAAAAGAAAGTTTGCGGACTCCGGTCTTCAGGCAGCACCAAGTGGCTGTCCTGGCAAACAAGTGAATGCGGCTCCAACTCCAGTCCGACTCTGCATCTGGCTCTGACTGTGGTTGTTGCCACTGCCACTGCCACTGCCTCAGCCACATCCACATCCACAGCAATGGCAACGAGCTGTCGAATTCCAAATAAAACCCACACACACACACACACACACATACACACACAGCTAAAGGGAAGCGCAGAAAAAATTGCAAAAAGATGGCAAAGGGAAAAAAATTGCAAATCGAAACGATACGAAACGAAACGAGTGCAGGAGCAGAGGCCAACCATTCATCTAAGCATTCATGTAGCCCCAGGTCCATTGGCAATAGCTAAGCTAAGCTGAGGGGTGGACAGAGAGGGGGAGAGGGAAGGGGGAATGCTTGCGCTGGTCTTACGCCAAGTGATTTATATTTTTGATATGCAAAACATCTCGTACACATCGTCTCAGGGGCGTGGACAAGACCGCGTCGCATTTGCATACACACAACCACACACACACACACATACACACATACAGAGATATATATATTTATATATACATGTACAATTTTGCTCTGGATTTGTGCAAAAATCGGGAATCTGCAAACGCTCCGACATCGCCATCGCCATCGCCATCCAAATGACAAATATGCAAAGGACATAAGCATAAGCAATGTATAAGGACAACCGCACACACACACACACATACACAGACACACACACAGTGCCACAGTGCCTCAGCCACAAGCGTAACCACAACCACAGTCGCAGTCAGAGTCGGAGGAGCCTTGACGAGGACATGGAGGAGGACAACGAAGCCGGCAACGACGACGGCGACGAAGTCGAGGCTGAAGCTTTTGTGTGCCGGATGTGGTCGTTAGATTAATGCGCTTTGGAAGCTTGCCAGTACATAAAATCTATGTATGAATGATCCAGCTAACACATACACACACATACACACACACACACATACATACACACATACTTGGCACACACATTCGCAGTCCCGTGACAATCCCCCTTTGGGAACGCCAACTGAACGCTTGGCCACCATCAGTGTCCTTTAACTTGAGTGTGTGTGCAAAGTGTGTGTCGAGTGTGTGTGTGTGTGTGTGTGTGTGTGTGTGTGCATGTGTTGGCTATGTGTGCTCTGCCATGCTCTGCTTGGCCAGCTTTTGAGATTGAGCACATCAAGGCCAATAAAAGACTCAAGCAAAAGTCGACTATGAAATGCTCTAAAGTCTTCCAAATTTGGTTTCAAAATTGAAACTAGTATTAAAGTAATACCCCTTTTTGGTATTTTTTTCTCAATCTTCATCTTTTTTATTATCTCTACATAATCGCCATTCATTTTAATACATTTCTTCAGTCCATAAATTCTCTATTAAAAACAATCTTCAAAATAAATAAGTAAGAAAGCTACAGTGCTGTATTAATTTTAAAATATACCAAATGCATTGCAAAAATATTGAAAATACACCAAATGCTACACTTGGTATATTTATATAGTACTACATTTAAAATATACCAGATTGTCAGTCAACGCATTTAAGATCCGTTGTAAGTATAATGGGATATTTTTTATATCTTTTCATTGAATTTTTGTATTTCTATGATCTTGATCTTATATCAAATGCTACTGTAGCTTTCCAAGTTAAGCATCAATAACCTTCTGATTGATGCTAAGTACAACGGGCAACATTTTAAAAATAGAAAGTATGTAAAACTCGAAAATTTTAATTTTTAAAACAAATGGAGATTCCGTCGAAATTTCGAAATAAAAAAATTGTGAAAATCGAAAAGATTATAAACATTAAAAAAATTCCCTTTCAAATTTGCGCTTTATTTTTGGAAATAACCAAAAATTACTGAAAGCAAAATCCGAAGAATATGGCGCTGAGTGTATTTCATCGATGCCATAAATCGCAATACAGTTGCTTGGAATTATTTGTAACAATAGCCACAAAGTTTCAATGAGAAGAATTTTCTTTTAAATAAAATCAAATAAAATAAAGTCTATTTTGTAATTCTTTATATGTGGAACTCAATTCATTTTATTTCTATTAGATTTTTCGGTCTTCCTTGCTTATATTCGAAAACATTTAAGTTTGGTTGTCATATCCAACATACATATATAGTAAGGAAAATTGACTTATTTTACCCAAGTATTTATAGCATAAAGAAAGTTTTTTAACAACTATAACAAAATATTATCACTTGAGCATTTTATACAAAATATAATTTTAGAACAAGCTTGTGCCTGGTATCGCTGGAGCAAAAATAAAAAATTAATAAATAAGGAAATAAGTAAATAAACTCATTTCAGATAACTTTTTAGCTAGTAAAATATATATAAAAATAAACTAATTAAATTGCCCTTTGTGTCTATTTTTTTTTTTTGGATATAGAATCGTAGAGCTAAATTTTACTTCAGAAATTTGTAATATTGATGTCAGAGCTTTTTTTGTATTCAGTACTATATTATAGTGTTTTTGGTTTCTCAATAAACTAATCCGCGTTTAAAGTTCAACAATCAAATTCGCAATTGTATTATTCAATATATTTTGAATATTTATTTTCCGTTCTATATATTTATTTTTTATTTTACTTTAATCAATGGGATTTTTGTGTTTATTTTAATGTTGTTTTAGTTTTATTTTACAGTTATACTAATAAATTTAATTTTATATTATTTTTAATGCAACATCATACATTGTTTGAATCATTTCAATGGGTTACAAATTTGATGCTCAGTAGAGTTTGTTTCTGCAGATCTTTGACTACAGTTAACTTGATAAAGAGTATCATCTCTTCTGCAGATCATTGCCCAGCTTGACTTATAGTCTTTATATTTAAATTCTCTCTGTGTTTTTCTACATTGCTCTATCTCCGTTTGGCTCTCTATCTCCCAGTTGCATCCCCTGCTCTTTCTTAGCCTCATTTATTGAGTTTCCGCTGCATTACGAGCACTTTATGCGCATCTGTTTAGAATGTTTGATTGATAATCTCTCTCTCTTTCTCTCTCTCTCTCTCTCTCTCTCTATCTCTCTCTGTATCTCTGTCTATCGCTCGCTCCATGAAGCAATTGCATTTAGATTGTTTTCCTTGTGTGTCGTTAGAGTTGCCATATACATGCTTGCTGCAGGCGAGTACGAAAAGGCAACCCCAGCTGGGCAGTAGAAGTAGTTCAATATCCTGAACTGCTCTCGCAGTTTATTGGATTTGAATGTGAAATTGCCCAACTATGTGTATTGATGGCTTCTGCGAAAATTTTACATCATACTTTCGAACGCTCGAAGCGCGCGACTCAAGCTCATTTGCATATGCCGTTGTCGCTTTGCTTTTGAGCATTGAGGGTGGACAAACACACACACACACACACAGAGACACACACACACACAGGCACACACTAAGCGGGCGAGGACATAACGAGCGATAATGCTAATGCCTTTATGGCGCACATATAAAATGTCCTTTTTGCGAACATTGTTGCGCTGATGATGCAGCCGGAAGAGCTGTCGTTTGGGGAAGGGGGAGAGAGAGGAGGTTAAGGTAACCCGCGCGCAAAAAAATTGAAGGAAAATAAGGAGCTGTGGAGCACAGAAAAGTAAAAGGGGGTTGCTTCGCTGTGCGCGTTTTTGGTCCTCGGCCTGGCTGCCATTATATGGCCATAACATACAACACAGAACGACAAACGAAGCCAGGGGGCGGGTTGAGGTTTCTTTTTTTTTTGTTGGGTGGTGCCTGGACTGGCAAACATTTGCGAAATGAAAATAGAAACCACCACTGGCCCGTGTGACCAGTGCGACCAACAACACCAACATCAACTGCAACACCACCATCAACAGCAACAGCAACAACAACAACAACAACAATAGAAGCAATACTTGCGAAATAAATTCAGCATGTAGAGAGGACGCCATGTGTCCCAAGTTTTGCCAAGCACCCTTCCCGTGCCTCAAGTCTTTGCCCTTACCCTTACCCCTTAACCATTCCCACTCCAATTCGGCCCATTGGCGAAAACCACCCGGACACGTCTTGCGCTTTATCACGGACGTCAACTTTTTGGCCATATATGTATGCTATATGTAAGCGAGGGTGGCTTACGGTCTCTCTGTGTCCACATATATGTCTCTCTGCATGTGTGTGAGTGTGTGTGGCAAAACGAGTCCGGGCGGACGTTGCCAGCATCCCAAATGTGTATGTATTCCCCCCACATTTGCACATTTGTGTATGTAGCTGCTTATGTGCACACTCACACACACTCACATGTGTGTGTGTGGTCTCCCCTTTGTTGTTAGGGGATGGACTAGGACATTGAGCCACCCTCACCCAATGCCAATCGATTCACCTAAAACGTTTACTTACTTTTACTCTACTTCACCGAACCTACTCCAAATTGATCTCACTTGCAGATCGTGTTCCCGCTGGTTTGTGTCTCCACTGCAGTTTATAGCACTGTTTTATGACAACGATCTTGTGTTGCCTACTTTTAGGCGACGCCTCATAACTACTTCAGTCAGCAAAACATTTGCTACTCAAATGGCATTTTCACAATTTCAATTTCAGTATAGATGATAGATAGATGATTTGCCACTCATATTCTAATAGTTTCTTCATTTAATATTAATGTTTTTTTTTATGAATTTGTCCACTTTAGTGGCCAGCTTTGGCTTGCTTAAAGCGCCACCTGTTGGCCGCCACAGTTTCGGCGCTTGGTTAACAGATGGCGCTAGCAAACTGATTGGACACGCGCACATGTAAATGCCAATTGGAAGGCTCGAATTGGTCCACTTCAGGGTGGTTTTTATGGTCACACATGAAGTAGATACACACATGCTCACGCACACACATGAACAGTTTCTCATGAAGATAAACTCATATGTAGTATAGAGATTTGGTCAAGGAGTCGTTCGATTAAGAATGGAATATTGCTACTTTAAAATTCATAGAATGAAATTTTGCCATTTCTTTATAAATATGTGTATACATTCATTGTAAACATTATAATTTTCGATCAACCTAGAATTGATTGTTAAAAATATATATCGAATTAAAATGTACAATACAATAATATCATACAAAAGTTGATTTCTTTGCGAATCTCGTTCCATATTTTATTCCCTCTTAAAACGTCAGAGCTTCTTCTTAAAAACCAAATACAATGGAGCCAATGATCCACATCTTGAAAAAAAGAATCTCAGAGTTCAGCGCACAACCTGCATAACTGTACATTTGAATGCGGATCCTTGAAACGACCAGCAAAACGGACAAACGGAAAGCAAAGAAAAGGTAATGGCACACAGAAGTAGAGAAACGAGCGATGAATGAATGCGGTCGCTGGCGGCCTTTAAAGGTCGCTTTTGGATGCCTAAACATAACGGAGCCACTTTGCACCGAGACAGCCGAGATCCAAATGTGCCTCCTGCTCCTTTTTTTTTCGCCTGTCCCTGTTTACTGCCTTTGCCTCTGTCTCCTGTCGCCTGTCTTGTAGCTTAAGATGCCATAAATAAAATGCTCGAGCTCGGGCATTTGTTTGGAGTACAGGCAACAACAGTGATTGCAAGAGCGAGTGCGAGTGCGAGTGTGAGTGCGAAAGTAACCGACAGAGTCTGAGGCTGTTTATAACACGACATAGATGTTTGTATGTGTGTGTGTGCGAGTGTGTGTGTGTGTGTGTGTGTTACACCCCCGCGAACAGTGGACGATGCTGATGCAACTCGGGGGAAGAAACAGAAGACAACTTGAGATTCAAGTGACAATGATAAACATCCTGCAGTTGGCCGTGTCCATCAACGCTGGCGCTTCGACCTCGAGAGTACACCGCACCCCGCACCCCGCACTCCGCACCGAACCGCATTCCGCACCGCCCGATCACACAAAACAATGCCGCGTTTTCAAGTGTCTTTCAACGTAATCATAATATAGACGCATCTCCAAAAGAAACCGAATCCCCGAACCAATTACACGTGCAGAGTTGCCTCACAGAACGGGTTGTCAATGAGAATATGCTCTGATGCAACTTCCTTTGCTGCATTTTCCAATTGTTCAACTAAATGAACACATGTTTGCAATACAAACTGTACTTTTTGAAATTTATTCAAAATACGTACAGCATCTTCAAAGTAATTTATTTATATAAAAATTAAAAAATACTTTCTACAATTTTCAAATAAGATTATAATAAAAACTTCAATTTTATGGATACAAATATTAAATTGAAGAATGAGAAAGAATTACAAAAATAAGTAAGAAAGTACAGTATTATTCTTAAAATATACCAAATTATTATACTGAAAAAATATTAAAATTTACAGAAGACTACAATTGGTATATCGATAAACTATTGCATTCGAAATATGTTATCAGATATACCAAGATATACCAAATTGTCAACAGGAATATAATAAAATATTAATAATTATAAGTGGTTAATTCAAAGTAAAACTTACGAGTTAATGGATTCTGGAAATATTTAAATAATAGCCTTTTAATCTATTCTCTGTGGGGATATTGAAAAACTCAAAAAGTGACCCAATCAAATTAGATGAAAAATAGGTTGGTTACATATTTTGTTTTAGTTGTAGTTTTCTTCAAGGTTTACTATTATATCAAATTGAAATGCATTTGTAGGTTATAAAATATAGCTAGAGCATTTACTTAATATCCACCAATAATTATAAACATTCATAAGAGATAAAATGTAATAGTTTATGTATATATAGAATATTGTGATATTATTAATTTGGTATATTTTTAGAATAATACTGCTATCTTATGTATAAGTTAAAAAGTCTTTGTTTAAAAAAATGGAATTATAAAGAATAGGATTAAGGTTTAGAGACGTATGCAAAACAAAAACACTTAGCTTATTAATCCATTGGAAAATAAAGAAAATAAAAAGTCGTTTACAATAAGTTCCACGATGGCACAATATAACTTCTGTTGTGAACTCTTAGGGGGTGCTTTCAATCGACTAATGTCAGAGCTCTTCATTAAGGAAGTGGCATTTTTATGATGGAATCGACTCGATGCGTGACAGCGACAAATGCCAGATTGAAGGATCTGTTGATGATGGTCTGACGAACCGCTATGGAAAATGCAAATGCATAAAGTATTTTCGGGGCCCCGCGAATCGAATCGTTTGACAAGTGTGATGCTCGTTGCTGGACAATTTGCATACGAGTCGATAAAAACAATAGAGTGCATTGATTGTGGGAAGTGGGAATGAGGATGAGTTGCAAGGGGGCGGTGTGGCATGCTGTGGTGGTGCTGCCAATTAGCGGCGCTGCAGTTCGTGTCGAATGCAGACAACAAAGGCAACGCAGCGACTCTCAGCTGATTGATTTTGATGATGTTGCATCCACGTCATGATGTGGCATAAGGGCGGCTCAGAGATGCCGCAGCGTGTGTGGAACGTGTTGACTGTGGACCACCCAATGCAGGCAAAAATTTTGACAGCTCGACAGAGGCCAACAACACAGAGGAAAAAGAGGAGGACGAGGAAGAGGAGGAGCATATTGAAACCAATACGTCAAACGTGAGATTACATAAAAAACCGCAAAAATATGCGAAACAAAAGGCAAACAACAACAACAACAACAGCAACAACAATCGAGAGCTGACCTTTTGGGTTGGGCATTGTCCTGAGGCAAATACTCGTAAAAAACAACAACATATGAATCGAAGGCCCAGCATGCATATGGATGGGTCTATAAGGATATTAAGGATATTGCCAGCATTCGCCTCAACGCACGTACACACACACCAGAGAGAACGTTGTTGCATTGATTGTTGTTTGCTTCTTTTTATCCTCATCGTTGCTGGACAAAGAGCCTTGCTCCGCATGCTCTTCACTCTGCTCTGCTCTTTGCTGTTCTCTGTTCTGTGTTCTGTGTTCTGCTGGCCACCCATTAACAATGGAATGGGTTAGCAAAAACTCCTTAGAATATGATCTCGTTGAGGGCAGCTGAGGCAGCGTTCAATCGTTCAATACACCAATTCTCAATCAATCTCAGCACTGAGCTGAGCTGAGCTTCAATAAAAGCAGCTGACGCACACGATTTTCATTTCCATAAACTGCAACTAATCTTGCCCATACACATTTACTATAATGTCTTGATTCAAATACAACGTTAGCTACTATATTTAATGACATTTGTAAGCCATCTATTTTATTGAAATTTCTTTGATTTCATTATAGCATAACATGCATAACTTAACAAGAAATCTATATGCCCAATATTGAAATTCAAGATTATAATTTTGTTTTAAAGACGCAAAAATCTCAAAACTTATCCAAGAAGGAAAAATCTTAAATCAAGATCAAACAATTTAAAATAAAGATGGTTTAAAATAAATAAAAAAAAAATAGATTGCGTGTTTTTTTACACATTTTTGTAGCTTGTCTTATTTTTTTATTTAATATTAGCTACAACTATGACACCAACCACTTTTTTATATTGGGTTTGAATCAAATTTCTTAATTATTAAACTAACAGCAACAGCATCAGAAACTAGATTGCAAATTAAAGGAAGGGAATTCCAAAATTTTAAGAAACAATAAAAAATTGTTTTCTAAGTTTTTAAGCCATGATTTGCAATATTTTTTGAATCTATAAAAATATTCTTGAAGCAGGATTTTAATTTTAAAAAAATTATGTTTTTAATCAGATTTCGCTTACAAATTTTGTTTTATTTTTTTAACATACAAATCTTATTACAAGATTTTTTTTGTTAAGCTGGAAAAAATCATAAATGAAGATTTACAATATACTTTTCAATCGATATTTTGTTTCTCTTTGTGTACAATGCTATAATACTTATTTGTAATGCAAAAATAAGTCGAATTTATATGAATATTCATTTATTAAATACAAAAATAATAAATAAAAATAATGAAATAGGAATTTGTAGTACCAAAAATAATTTAATTTGCCTGAATTAAGCATTTTACTACCAAATATGCCTTTTCATTTTCAGATTACATTGCATTAATGGCTATTTTTGTAAAAATAAGAAACAAAATCTATTCGCCATATCTCAACTAAAACTTGAAGTTATTCACGGCTTTGTAAAGTAAAAGATTTAATGTTGTGAATTGTCGTAGGCAAGTTTCTATTTGGTTTGATGTCATACTGCTACCTGGAATGCTTAAAAAAAATCAAAGCTGATAAGAGAGGGAGAGAGAGTGAAGTGGAAACGATCCAAAAATAGGCAAGTATTTGCAATGGCATCGCAGCAGATCGCAGCTCCATTATCTAATCGAGTGTGTCTACGCAATAACACCTACCTCAACCTCCACCTCTGCCTCTGCTTCTGCTTCGGTTTCTGCTTCTGACTTCATCTTTGCTCATCCTCTGCTTTGCTTTTTAAGTAAACAATGAAAAGAATTTCGAAATTTGCACAATGTTTCAATGTATTTGCACAATTTGCAAACCTGGCTAGACTTTCTCTCCCTCTCTCTCTCTTTCTCTCTCTCTCTCTCTCTCTTTGCGAGGGCTGTTAATTTTTTGGCATTCAATAAAAATAAATCAGAACCGCAAACAAATGCAGCAGCAGCATCAACTGGACTCGATTCGAGGGCTACTCTTAGCGGGGAAGGGCAGGGGAAGGGACAGACAGGGGTCCGAGTTGAGGTCTATTGTCCGAAATTTGAATATGGATTAGATAAATCGTGCGTGCGGCAGACGCAAGGCAACAATTTGCAATTTTGCATACGCAAAAACCTCACGCCTCGCTGATAGTCAGTCAACCGACTGTTCAGACTCAGATGGACGGCTAGACAGACAGACAGGCGGACGGACGGACGGACGGACAGACGGAGGCGCATAGTCATCGAGATTTTTGGGCAGCGTTTTGAGCGGGCATTAAATTGATTTTATCGCCGCAGCAAATGCGGCAACTGCCAATAAAACAATTTGCCGGCCCGTTGTTCTCCTTTGTTCGGCAAACACAAACACTCACACACACACACACACACACACACACACACACACGATGGTTGTGTTCTTTTGATTGTTATGAGCATTTTGCTACAGAAGGCAACTTCGGTCGCGAGCAGCGTTCAAAGTCAAATTTCTGTTGATCCTGCAGGTTCGCTTCGACTGGCAAATGACACAGCTTAGTGAAGTTGGTCAGCATTTGGTATTGTTCAGTTAAGTGGAGGACAGGACAGGATAGCAGTAAACACAGCTGGAGATCGGTCACTACAAAACACAAAAATAGCAGTTCAATTAGAAATGTATCTACTGCTTTTTGAGACATTTGAGGTGCATTAAAATCACTTTGAATAAAAAGTATACATTGCTAAATTCCTTCTCAATTTAAAAACTTTTGATTTTCAATGTTTGATGACATTTTAAATTTATTTCATTCAATCAGAAGTTGGAATAATTCATGTGACAATTTAAAAAAAGCTCAAGAGTTAAATAAACAAGAGAAAAAAATAGTAGCTAATTTGAACTTTTCCACTTAAATAACATATATTGAATTTTTAAATAGAATAATGCAAACAGCATAATAAACAATCTTTAGAAGAAATATACACTGCTGATCTTGTGTTAGATACACGCTTAATTGCGTTAAAGTCTTTTGTTTTAATGAGGATTGAATTGAAGTTGATATGCAAAAGTATTTGGTATTAAATGATAATAATATTTAAATAATTATACAAATTTAACAAAATTGTGTTTTTTTTAAAGATTTTCATAAAATTGCTAAAAAAAAAAACAAGGTGAATTATTCTTCTTTTTTTAATTGAAATTTTTAGTTGGTGTTTATATTTGGTTTATGGGGAGTATAAAAAATAATTTCAGTTACATTTCAGTAACTTCTATATCCGGTCCTTTATAGATGCAGAGAATCTATGTATGTAGCTTAAGGAAATCTCATTCCAAGCATTCCAAACATTCACACTAAAGCTTCAGATAATGTTTCCTTATATTCGTATTTCATTTTTACTTCATTGTTAATATAATACTCTAGAATTTTGATCTTTATTTGAAATAAAGCCTTCTGGGTTAAGTTTTGACATTTGTGCATTCTTCACATAAAAATATATTCTTAAACTTCAAAATGGAATTATTGTTCAAATTGGATTTAACTTCTTAACTTTTGGCTTAAATACTTACTTATTGATTTGAGGACTTTATTAATACTTTTTTTAGTGCTCGCATAGTTGTTATTTGTAACAGTTCAGATCTAATAAATATTTTTGAATATCAATTTAGAACATTCTGCTGCAAAAGTTGACAATGTTTTTCATAGATGCATTTTTCATGTGAAAACTGTGGAGTGGAGAAAATGAAGAAGCAAAAGAAGAAGAAACATTAAACAGCGACAAATTCGATCGCCGTTGAACTTGACTTTGACTTTGAGTTTGGGATGAAGAAGGAGAGAGAAGGAACTCGAAGTCGAAGACACAAGATGTGCGTTTTTAGTTGTTCAAAAATAGACAATATTTGTGGGACTAGGCAACAGAGAGAGATAGAGAGAGAGAAGCGGGGGAGTTGAGGGGCATATGGGATGGGGAGAGAGAGCGGCATAACCGTTTCGGTACTGCACACACACACACACACACACACACACACAGCTAAAGCGAGTGTCTAAAATAAACATGCGCATCCGTTGGATACGAAATAAATGTTGTGCCTGTTGCAGATGAACGGTGAACGGTGACCGTGAGGATGCCGCTCTGGCGACACTGAGAGATGCGTAACACACACACACACACACACGCACACACATGTGTGTATGTGTGTGTGTGTGTGGTACTTACACAAGACACCGATGCACTATGTTGAATTTGACCCGTTTTTGTGGCCAAAATTAAAATTTTTGAAATTAACAAGATTTTTGAATGCAGGTTTCTTGTATAATGAAGGTTATTACTATAGAAAGGTATTTTAAAAAAGTGGGCGTGTCAACGCCCACAGAAATCGAAAAAAAGCGAATATCTAAAGTAATTAAGTTAGAGACCCCAATTTTGGAACACAGGATGAATGTCCTATTTCAAATACGTCCTGCAAATTTGGTCCAGATCGGATAAACAATATGGAAGTTATTCAAGAAAAAAAAATCTCAAAGGCTTGACCAAGGGCTTGTTTATCATTTTGCGAAAAGTGACGATTTTTTCAGGGTTTAACGCAAGTAATCTTAATAGGACAGCAAGATCAACAAGTTATGAAAGTGTATATGGCATTTTGTTTCTCGCAAAAGCTCCTTGCTTACGCCACACTTCTAGCAGCTCTGCAATTCTGATCAAAAAGTTGCTCCCTAATAATTCAAATTATGCAAAAAACCGCAAAAAACGCATAATGAGCTTACATATTATGAATTCAGAATTGACAAATCTACGACATGTATATACACACTCATTGAACAAATTTGAACATTTTAGTTAAAACCTTTTGGAAAGTTCAACTTTTTTTCGAAAAGTGACAAGGGGACAACACTTGCTAAATATACAAATTATTAGAAAAATACGAACAAAACACGCAACATATTAGTATCAACACATAGTAATAACTTGAAGAAGTAATATTCTTTTTGAATTTTATTATTTAATGTTATTTTGTGGAAGATATGTCAATTTGAAATTGCACCGCAAATTTAACATTTAACACTGCACGTGGTGTCTGCTTGCAACAGCTTACTTTAACAGCTGTTATTTTAACATTAAACTGTTAAGTTAACATTTTATGTATACAATATCGCGATTTGATCATTTCTTAACATGGTAACATTAAAAAAACGGAATTTTGAATACTTGCGAAAAATGAGTTTTGGCCACGAAAACGGGTCAAATTCAACATAGTGCGATGCAAGCGCGAGTGATGCGCGTCCTGCTTTTGGTGTCCAAAAAAAAAACGTATCTCGAACAACATTATCCGTTACATCGTCGCACACATGTGGCGCACTCAATGCGTATGTGCGTGTATGCATGTGTGTGTGTGTGTGTGTGATGCTGCTGCGATCCATTGCGCCCATGTGGCGAGTGCGTTTGACATTGACATGGTTGCTAGTCTGTTTACTTAATGTCATTACGAATGTGTGTTTCACTTATTCAACCGTCCGAGTCCGAGCCACCAGCAGAAGCAGCAGCATCACTTCTCTTCCCCTTCCCCTTCTCCGGCTCCCTCTTAGTCTCAGTCTCAGCCTCACCCCTCACTCTCCGTTTCTCATGCTCGCCCAAGTATTGATGCGCCCCAGCCGTCGCCCTTTAGCAAGCAAAGCGACCCAAGCGACCAAACCAAGCGACCAAGCGGAGGGTGGCTATTTTTAGTGTCCGTTTCAATTTGTGTTACTGTACTTTGTGTCCGCTTTGCTCCAACTACAGCAGCTACAGCTACACAAAGAGATACACGCTCTCCACTCGGATACAATTCATACAACATTTCCAAATTTATGCTAGCTTATTGACGTGAGCAGAAGTCCAACTCAAGTTGATGACACGCCACAAAATTTCGATTGCCTTTCGATGGAGTACAATGTTTGTATATTCAATTTGAAATTACATAATAATACAGATACAACTTTGTATTTTTATTTTATTGTATTAAATCTAGTATTCCATTCTACATTTAATAGAGATACATCGATTCAAAGATACAACTTTAAACTAGCTATATGAAAGCTAAAACATTTTATAAATTATCAAACGATCAAACAATTTGTAAATTCATAAAAAATTCAGGAGTTTAAGAATTAAAGTATTTGAGCAACAACTCAGGACAATAACCCGCAATAAAATTGCATATTATATTTTATCATCATATCTATTTCAAATTAAATTAAAATCACAGTTTTAATAGCTTAATGTCTAATGCAATTATGAAGAAGTACGAAAGCTACAGTGGAGTTTGTACAACTGTGAGATACACACTAACAATTTTCAATAAAACAATAGCAAATCATAAATACTGTATTAGTCTATGTACAAAAAACGCGACTCACGTTTCAAATTTACACTTGTTATTCGATTTGAGGATCCGGAATGCTTAATGCTTTATGTTAATAATTTTACAATTATCCGTGTTTTATTACTGATCTATCTTGCTTTTCATTTAGTATAAAGTGTACTAAAATATTTATTTAAAAAGGCACTTATCCAAATGCACATATTTAATGTCTTAAGAGATATATTTTTAAGCAGTAGACTAACAAGAAAAACTGATCTAATTGAAAATAATGCATATTTAAGATTCCATATACAGTTCTTTGTATAAAAGGGTGTAATTTATACTATATAGTAAAGTGTAACAAAATTTAAGAATCAATCGTACGAAATTAATTCTAGAGCACAACGCAATAGATTTAGGAATTTTATTTTGTAGTACGTATTATACTTTTTGTTTCTGTGTGTTATTAATATATATGTATTAAAGAAATGTTGTCCCATGAAGCGCATTTATAAATAAAGTTGAAGAAGTTGCAATAATTAAAGGCAATTAATTTGTAAACTTATTCAGTAGTAAATAAACAGATGTTCTTCAATATTTGTTTACATTTTCAAACTCTATACAAACCTTTTTATCTTAAAAGCTTGCATTTAATTGTTATATATTATTGATATAGATATCTTGTAGTATTTTATAAATCTTACTACTCGTTGTCAAAATCCGAAGAATTCAAAGTATCTATTATCCGCTATCCGAAGGACAGAAATTCTAGATGTTAATAAAGAAATAATTTCAAATGAAGTTAGGTCTTCGTTGCTTTGGGTGACATTCTGGTATATTTTGTACTCTGTGGGATACTTATAGTATATCAATATACCACATATAGCCTATACGGTATACTTTTTACTCTACAGTATATTTTGAATGTTTGTGGCATATCGAAGTACCAAATGTAGCCTTCGGTATATTTTTGTATTTTTTTTAATTATATTATTTTGGTATATTGGCGTCGCTTTTTTAGTTTTTTTTTTAGTTATCTTATATATCTTATAATTTGAAAAGATTCTATTTGACTTCAACTATTTGGTGAACGAGAACTCGCTCTATGATGGGAAAGCAAGTTATCACTGATGTTAAACATAATCCGAGATCAAGCGGTGGCAACTGCTCAGCAATTGGATTACAAGCAAATTGAGCAACACAAGAGATCGAGTGCGAGTGCGAGTGTTCGTTTAATGAGTTCAAGATACTTAAATGCCGCCCCAAAAAAATGACAGCTGAGATTGAGACTGTGTCGCAGTTGCAGTTGTAGTTGCAGTTGCTGTGATGGCGTGAGAGGGAGCCGCATACACACACGCACACACACACACACACATACAGGATGCGAGTGTGTTTTCCTGGTCGGCTGAAGGAGGAGCATGTGACACATGTGTGTCCGTGTCCATTTGGATGCAGCCGCTCCCCCTTGATGATAATTGCTCTTTTGGGCTCAGCTCAGCTCAGCTCAGAGTGTGGAGTGTGGAGCAGTGAGGCCTGCATCCGCTTGCTAATGATGCCACTTCGTTTGCCTCCAAGTCGCCACTGCAGTTGTGTATCTACATATATCTGTGTATCTGCGTCTGCGTCTGCATCTGTATCTGTATCTGTATCTGTTTCTGTGTCGCTAGTCTTGTGTTATTCTTGCTCTTGTTGTTGCACTTTGATTTATTTGGACGCTTTTCAATTCCCACGAAGACATCGAAACCGAAGCGATTGCAGTTGCAATGGGCACAAGCAGTATAGTATCTACATGCCACACTCATATGAGCTGCTCTTGTGTGTGTCTATATAAATATCTAAATATGCATATGCACTTCCTGCGGGACGGCGGCGTTACCCGCGAATATTGAATAACCAGAAGTCCGGAATGAGATAACTCTTCCTTCTTTTTTGTTCCCAAAAATATGCATAAACGTTTCGCCTCGTCCGAAATGGTGCAGTTAAAGGGCTGCGCAAAAAAAAAAAGAAAACAACATTTACCCCTAATAAACCGGAACTAATAGAAAATAGAAAAAAAAAACAACTCATACTGAACTCATACGCAGTTCCCAAAAAGGTCGTAGACAATTTTTTATAGGCATTTGACATGGATCACACGGGCATTTTTTTGTTTTGTATATTTTTGCTTGCTTGCTCTTTGCCATCTTCCGGTTACGTTATCGTTTTCTCTTTTCATTAGTTGACTATAATTTATTAATTTACATTCGTCCTTTGCATATGCGAATGCCACAAGGGTTACGCGCGGGGTAGCGGAGTAGCGGAGTAGCGGGGAAGCGGGGTTCGCTAGGGTCAGAGGGTTCGATCGCATCGCATCGCACCGCATCGCCGCATCTTCAGGGTAACTTCATTGGCAGACCTCGATGACCCAGAGAACGCGATTCCTCCGATTCCTCCGATTTCCGATTCAAATACCACGACATTGTCAACCAATTTCGCACCCCATGGCCAAAAATGCCACTCGCATCGCGTTTCGCGCTTCTGTTCATTTGTTTTTTTCTTTTGTATCCTATCCATCTATCTATCGAGAGTGGCTGCGGCTCATCAGGCAGGTCATGTAGGTAACCAACAAAAAATGAGAATGCATACAAATTATAAACTCTTGCATCGCGAGGGGTTGAGTGCTGTGATTTAAACAGTATTCAAATGTGCCACAGCATTTTCAATTTCATTTATGCTGGCGCAACGTTGGCTATAGATTTTCCTCAGCATCAATTAATTATTCTAGAGAGAGAGAGAGAGAGAGAGGCAAAAAGAGTTAAGCTAAGGATTTACATTTTGAACTTTAGCTGAGGAAAGGAAAGTTCTGGTACAGTAAGCTGAGGTAAACTATACAGAGAAAAGAGTTAAATCATCAAAATAGAGAAAACTATATAAGGATAATTTAATGTATATTATGAAAAATAATTCGTTTCTAGAAAATAATGTATACATTCTTTTTTTCATTAATTTAACATATTTAGGTACATAAAGCCAATTTCTTTTTCTTCACTTTTTTAGACACGCTCACTTAAAAACAACTATTATTTAATATTTTTCAAGTTCGTTCTAGTTTACAATTTTTTAAATATTCAAATTATATAGTTTGCTGAGAACCTTAAGTATTGTTTGATTCTAAAATTGAATACTCTCGAACTAACTATAAACATACGTTTTTATTGCAATTGCTATTGGATAGAATATCAAATTAATATCATTAAAGAATATTTTAGTTTTGATAATTTATAAATTTAACTTGTTTTGTTCTGACTGAAATGAGTAAATTTAATATATTTAAAATTTTTTCTTGCACCGCTCGAAAATATTATTATTATTATATTCAGTGTTGATTTTTGTAAAATATTTCCAATTCTATATTTTTTTTTATTATTTTTAAAATGTATAAGTTTATTTATTGTAACGCCTTTCAATATTATTATATACTTTATAATATATTCCTCCAGCAAATGTATGTAACAAGCAGAAGGAGGCATCTCTTACTCCATAAGTTAAATATATTCTTCATCAGAAATAATTTTATATGAAAACAAGTAAGAAAGCTACAGTCAAGTGTTTTCAACTTTGAGATACCTGACCGCTACCCATTTTAAATAAAAGCTAAACAGTGCGAAACAATTCTAAAATACTAAAATTCTAAAATACTAAAAAATTGGTATATTTATTTAGTACCACATTGAAAAGTATACTAACTTACGATGACAATTTAGTATATTTTATATTCTATGGAATATTTTGAATGTTGCAATATATCGATATACCAATTTTTGTATATTTTTGTATTTTGTTGGTACTAAGCTAAAGATAGAAAATTAGCACACTCTTTTGCTTTTATACCCATTTTTTATAAAATCAACACCGTGCGGTATTTCACAGTCGAGCACGCTCGATCGTCTCTTTCTTACTTTTTGTTTTGTTTTGTGTGATTTGCACTTCTTGGTTACAATCCAAATCTCAATACTTATTTTAATATCTGTTTGTTAATTTATAAATCCATCTTATTGAGCGACACATTTAAAGTTTAGTTTTTTGCATGGTCAATTAATATTATTGTACAATAAAACTAATTATACAACTGTTTATATCTCTTCTTTGTGTTGGCTAAGAAATGAATAATCTTTTTTAGAGCCAATTCTGAGCACAATCTGTGGCAATTTCGAATTCACTTTCATTAGATGTCATTAGGTGCAATCAGCTGCAGGTTTTGATCCGGCTTAGGATTGTCTGTTTTCTAACCGTATTTGTATCCTTTCTGGCAATTGGTTGGCAATGCACAAAATCGATTGACTCGAAGGATTTCATTGACTGCATAAATTGCTCTGCGGTTGGTTTCTTGTCCAGTTGGCAGCGCGCAATTAATGTGTAGATCCGCAAAAGGATCTTCTGGTTTTTGATTTTACCAGCAAATAATAATTAGAAGCGTATACCGACAAAGGACAATGAATGCAAGTTGAGGAAACCTAAGCAATTTGGCTCATCAACGCTCTTCATTCAGCCAAGCCCGCAAAATCCAATGAAAACACACGCAGATTAGTGACGGTCTCGGTCTCAGTCTTGGGATTGGATTTAGGACTCTCACTGCGACTGAGACTGAGACCGAAATGCAGGAAGTCCACTGACCGCAGTCACGACACACGGAAATGAATCGACTGCCAAGTGCAATCGAGTGACGGCCACAGACAAATCGACGATGATGATGACGACGATGACCCGATCACTGACCCGACCCAACTCCCGCTGTGCTGTGTGACCATGCCCTTTGTCTTGCCTTAACGGTACCAGATGCAGGACACGACAAGGCAAGGCAGAGCAGGTAGTCAGGTAGTCTCTGCTACAGAGTCCTTGGCTCTATGTGTCCTGGCGCTGCCTGGAGTTGTGATGTGTTTGTAAACACGCTGAAAATAGAATAATAGATCAAAGCCAGATACCAACGCGATCAGCATACACAATATGCAGGATCCCTTTGCACTTGCTGCTCTTGAGAAAGAGAGAGATAGAGAGAGAGAGAGCGAAAGTGAGATCGCTGCGTTGACCCTGATTAACATTTGCTGAACTGTGAGAACTACCGGAAATCGTTCTCCTACTGCTGCTGCTGCTCTCTCTGTTCTCTGTCCATTTTCATAATTTCCATGGCATTGGGAAATTTGTAACACACATGTTGCTCATCGCTCTTCGGTCTTCGCTCTGCGCCGCCTGGCGTTTCCTTTTCAATCACAGAGCACAAGGTGCACTCCCCCACGATACCACGATCACCCAGCACAATTCTCGAGTGTGATTATTGTGAATGTTTCGAGTCTCGAAAATTATCCCACGCTCTTGTTGCTCTGCCTTTTTAGCAGATTTAGAATTTAACACCTGAAATACGAATATGTGTAAAGTAGAGTAGGGGATATTCATCAATGTATTTAATATACTCTTATATTATTTATATATAATACATAGATCAGCAACAATTTGTTAAAGGATTAGAAGATTTTCAATAAATGTACTTATGTAGTTAATATATGTACATACATATGTATTAGAAATACTTTAAAATATTACGTTTCAGTATTGTATAGTATACTTAGATATCTTTTAAACAGATTTAGAATTTAACACCTGCAATACATAAATAGAGTAGAGTAGGGGATAAGGTATTCAATATATTTTTTAATATTTAATCTGTATTCATATATATTAGCAACAATTTGTTAAAGGATTTCAATAGATGTTCTTACTTAAGTATTATTAATATTCATCGACAATTAATATATGCATTTGAAATATTTTAAAATACAATGTTTCAGTATTGTATATTTACATATCTTTTAAACAGAAATACTATATATTGAATATTTGTCAATTTATTCAATATTTTTCTTATAATATATCCTTTAATTTATATAGATCAGTTCTACTTTGTTGAAAGATTAATAGATTTTTAATAGATTTTAGTAATATTATTTAGCTATACTTTTAGATGGTATTTTTTAGTACTATATAATGAAATATCTTTTAAATAGATTTATAATTTAACAACTGTACTAAGTAGTTTAGGGGAAGTTCAGTACATATTATTAAATATTTGTATAGTATTAAAAAATATAAAAATTATTATTATTAACCGAAAGTTTATACATACATATTTATTTTGCAATATTTCTTTCAATATATTTAAATATATTTGGAGTTGAACACTTAAACCGAAAAGTATTAAATCTATTCAATTTATGTATTTTCAAAATATTATTATATTTTAATTTTGTTAAATGATTTAAAGAACTTTAATATATTGTAGTATTATAACCATTCTTAAACAAATTCATTAGTTACACTGACGAGCAAAACTGTAACACGAGTTCGTTGTTGCAACTTCAAAGGTCTGTAACTTTTTTTCTAATGGACGGATTTTATAAATCTTAGTCTTGTTTTATTAGTTATATCATTTACTATTATTAAGCAAAATTTAAAGCCATTTGTTATCAGTTAAAGAAAATGACACGCCAAACTGTAAAAAAAGTCAAATGTTACAGTTTTGCACTCTGGTTATTTTTTTAACAAATATGTTATTTTTATTAATGATTTTTTAATAATGAGTCCACATCCCCTTGGACTTTTCCAACTCTTCTATGCGATCGGGCATACTTTGGGTATACCGTTGTACCAATTCCGGGGGAATAGCATACCATACATCCTGTGTCCGTTCCCACAACTCCTTCATTCCACTTGAGGGAACTGCATATTTCGCCAGCTGCGATTTTACGTGACTCCACAAGTTTTCAATCGGATTCATATCGGGAGATTGTGGTGGCCACTTCATAAATTGAAATTTCTGTTTTGAAATCCAATTTTTAACTTATATTGACGTGTGCTTCGGATCGTTGTCTTGCTGAAAAACGCATTTTTCGACAGAAAGACCCATATTCCCAATAACTTTCGGAAGATTTTCTTGCAATATTGCTAGATATTGCTCCTTTCGTATAATTCCATCGATTAGCACCAAGAGACCAACTCTATTTGAGTGAATGCACCCCCAAACCATGATGGAACCGCCACTGTGCTTGACGGTTTGTCGCACATTCCTTGGATCTCTAGTCCAATACCAGGAGCGTCCATCTGACTCGAACCGATTAATTTTGGTTTCATCCGACCATATAACCTTGGAAACAAAAATATTTTGGAATTTTTTGCTTTTTTAGACACTGGTAGCAATGACTTACAGTATCCCAATCCGCTAATGTCTAATTTGTGTATGTTGCGGCAAAGTTCTGAAGCAGCATTATGTGTCTTTTTGTAAGAAATTATTTTTTTTTTTCATTTCTTTAGCTTTTAGACCCAATTTGTTGAGGCTATGGCTAACTGTCCAAGCACTGGCACTCAAAGTAAGCCTTGACGCCGCTTTTATTGGTGTGATATCAGGATTGCCTGTTACCAAGTTAGCGACGTGGCGTGTGTCACGTTCACTCAAAACTCTGGGTCGGCCTCCTGGATTTATTGGAAAATTTCCTAGACTGTATTTTTTTTAGTCGCTGCACAGTCATATGGCTAACACCGAATTTTTTAGCCACTTTTCGAACAGATTCACCAGCTTCTAGTAAATCAAGAATGATCTTATTTTTTTCACTAGCCATTACAAATTCAATTACCATTAGGCTTTAAAATATCAAAACTCAGCGAGTAAAATGTAAACAAATAAACATTAACGGTTAACTTAGCTTTAGAGTTAAAAACCAAAGTTTTGCCATTGTGAGTGCAAAACTGTAACATTTGACTTTTCTTACAGTTTGGCGTGTCATTTTCTTTAACTGATAACAAATGGCTTTAAATTTTGCTTAATAATAGTAAATGATATAACCAATAAAACAAGACTAAGATTTTTAAAATCCGTTCATTAGAAAAAAAAGTTACAGACCTTTGAAGTTGCAACAACGAACTCGTGTTACAGTTTTGCTCGTCAGTGTATATTTTAAATATCATTCGTAAGTTTTTTTTCTTTAAAATCTGTTATATTGAACTTTCTTTGTTAAGCTGTATAGGTAAAAATCTAGAAATATCATTATATTTTATTATTTAGTTCATTTCGTTAGTTCCAATGTTACGTTGTTAAAATAGAAAATGTCTCATTAATCCGATCATCTGTTTATTAGAGCCTAATATATTTTATATAATCAATTTACATACAATATATAAAACTAAATTCGTATGATATACAAGAAGTATAATTCAACAAATGTATTTGAGAAACACTTCTATATTTATAAATCGAGAATTCAGTAATTTAATTTCACTTGCCTTTTATTCGGTGTTACCCCAAAGCAATTCAATTATTCAAACTGTAATATCTCTTTTTAATCGATTACTCTGCGATACAACGACACATCTTTTAAATACTCCCTGTCTCTGATCTTCATCCTTTGGCAATCGCAAATCTGCGATCTCCAGCTACTCAATTAACGAGCACTTAACAATGGCATTGACCTCTTTATAACATTACTCAACTCGTATCTCGAAGTACTCGCATAGTTTGTTTTCAATATTCAATGCTGCTAAAAAAAATAAAGATCCCGTTTTGCTGTTCGTTTTTTTGTTGTTGTGGAACTATTTAGGCTGGTGATCGAGGAGGAGTATCCACCTACGCAATGGACGGCAACCTTCTACGGTATCTGCTTACTGAGTTTTGTGCCCATTTGATACTCGCATACTGTGGACAAAAGCAAACCCAATCAAAAGAAATGGAAACTTAAGACGCCTCGACCGTTTTTATAGCGGTATCAACATCCTGCCCCATCTTCATCCTCCACACACACACACACGCACACACACTCAAAATAGCAAAATGGACCCGCGCCGGACGACGCCGAAAGACCTCGAGGGTCAGGGCAAAGGACACGGGAATGTGGGACGATGATGATCAAGTACTACTTGAAGAACAAATGCCTAGCGGTTTTTTCGGTTTTTTACAAATATCGCACAATGCTTCTGTCCCCTCCCCTCTTATTGGCTGCTTTCTCTCAGTCCTAGAGGATTCTATTCTTTTTCGCACGCTGTTGGTTTCCTCTAAAAAAGAACAGAGAAAGAAAGGACAAGCGCTAAGAAAAAACGCACACAAGAAAAGAAGGAAGCGAGTGAAAGAGAAAGAGAGAGAGAGAGAGAGAGAGAGAGAAAGAGAGGAGGAGTGAGTCCTTAATGGTGATGATGATCGCAAATGATGATGATCAATTTTCAATAGCTTATCTGCTTAGAGAGCTGCGCATGATTGATTTTAATTGGAAAGCAGCAGAACGAAGGATGCAGCAGGATAGCATCGAAAAGATGAGATGCCTGTGGCACTTTAAACATTCCGTTGCACGTTGCACAATATCAGGGGATATCTCGCTGTCTGTTTTGTCTGGCAGCATCTGTTGTCCTGCAAATTGCAAGACTGTCATAATGTGTGCAAAATCCATTAGATATGTGAGATCTACTCGATGGGATTATGCGACGACGAGACAGCCAGACGCCTTCGAGACTGAGATACTCGCTTCTGTATCCGTCAGATACGCAGATACACAGAGTGTATCTTTAGATAGCAGCAGCATGTGCACTCGCATTTTTACTATTGTCATCTTGTGCAACGGTGCAACGCCCAACTTACAGCTCATTAGGCAATCGATTTGTTTGTTTTCATTTTGCAACAGTACACAAAAGTTATGCATGGAACTATTCGTGTCATTAGGAAGCACTTAAAATTTGTTTTATTAAAGCCTTTTCGAAAATAATTTCATTGTTCGAATATTTTATATTAATATTCATTGAACTTACTTTTATTTGATGCTATTCTACTTTTTTTCAACATATTTTATCTTATTCTATTTAATTTAATTTATTTTTCGATACATTTCATTTTTATTTTTTATTACATTTTATTTTATTTTGTTTCATTGTATTTAAATTAAATTAAATTAAATTTAGCTCAATTTAATTTATTTTTCTTTTTTACTTAACCTTGTATTAATTTAATATAATTCGATCTTATTTTGATATTATATTTATATGTATATATTTATTTATATGTATATATTTTTGCTATATTATTATATTAAATATTATTTCAATTTACTTTATTTAATTTCATGTTTGTTTCATTTCATTTTATATTATTTCATTTGTTTTATTTCAATTTATTTTATTTTATCTTTTGATTATAATTTATCATTTGTTTTTTTGTCATTTAACATATGAATAATGCTTTTAAAAAATAAGAAAGCTACAGCCGAGTGTGATCGATTGTGATTTACTCGCAACCCATTGAGAATAAAAGCAAACAAGAATTGTAGTAATTTAAAAATATAGCAAAATAATATACCGCAAAAGTACTAAATATATGCCAACGGGTATATTTGATATATCGATATAGTATTACGTTCATAAAGTTTTAAAATATTTATAAAATATATCTAATGCAATTTACATCGTTTTTTCCCATACTAAAGTATTTCTTAAATAAATCCTGAAATTTTAATCTGTTCGCAACCCAAATTTCGGGAATCTTTAACAATCGATTTGCGGAGGCGGAAAAGGGCGTGAAAAAAAAACTTGATCTGCGTGCAAGCATAACAATTACTGACGAAAACAATTATATCTCTATCTTTAATAGTCTGTGAGATTTAGGTGTTCATACAGATGGACGGACAGATAGACGGCTATATCGTCTCGACTGTTAACGCTGATCACGAAAATATTATATATAAAGTTATTGGATCGGAGATGGTTCCTTCTGCCTGTTACATACATTTCCTGGATGCACAAAGTTATTATACTGTTTTACCCTATGAGTGGCGAGTATAAAAAATATGTCTTAAATATAATACGAATTGAAAGAATTATTTAAAAAAGTTGAAATTTGATGCAACAACACATTTTGCTGCTATTTCTCATCTGATTTCTAATGCGACGTGAACTCTGAACGCTGACATGAGTAAAAATCTTGAACTTGGTGAGATTTTTCAGTTGCATCTCTGTGGATGGATAATTTACATGATATATTGGCGCTGATGGTGACTGTATTCAAATGCATCAACGACAAGCAAACTCGATGTATGCATAATATGAAGATAGATAGAGAGAGACAGCTATCCTAATTATAATTATTGATCATGGAATTGTTAAGAATGTGAATTAGAAATCGCTTTATGGCAAACGTTGTAGTTCTCGAGCCCTAAAACTCTCCACAGAAGAGAACAGTGAAGAAAAAAGCATATCTTGTTCTCAGCCACAAACGAAGTAGACGAAGTAATGTGACTGCTGCTGTGAAATTCACGATTCAGCAGTTTCGGCTGCCGCTTGCGGCTTGTTGCTTGGCTGCTGGCTGCTTGCTGCTTGCTGCTTACCACTTTGCCGCATGTTGCTTGTCGCGTTGCCGTGAGCAATGAGATTTCCATGGTTTTTGGCCAAAAAGTTCAAATTGCTTGAACTTTATGGTGTTCCAAATAGACCAGACCAGACTTGTGAGCCTCAACTGGACTGCAGGTTGTCCCTTTTTTGGACAGCTCTCTCTCTCTTTCTCTGTCTCTGTCTTTGTTGCTCTTTAGAGGTGACCAAGGGCCAGACGATGGACGATGGTCGATGGACGTTGAATGGTTTTGTTGCTTTTTTGTCGTTTGTGGCTGACTCAGCTTGGGATCTGTGCTGAGTTTAAGCGGCTCTTCTCTCAGCTCCTAATCAAAAGTCAAAATCTTTGGCTCGCTTAGCTTAGCCAACGAAAACGTGATGCAGTAGGAAACGCTGCTTGCTGACGATGACTTGTTGCCGTTGCCGTTGCCGTTGCTACCTCTCCCCTCTCTTTGGCACCCCCGCATCACATCATCATGGCATTTAGGTGAATGCATAAGCTTGGACAATCAACTAAGTGACTAACTGACGGACTCACTCACTCACCGACTGACTGACTAGGTGGCTGGTGACTAGAGGAGCGTCTAGTCTTAACATGGACCTTAGCCATTAGCCAAATGGCACAATTGCTTTTATTGGCGACTGCAGAAGCAGAAGCAGAAGCAGCCGCTGCATTGTGGCCGCTCCCGTTGACAACTTGAGAATTATGAACATTTATTTGGGCTTGCCTCTGCTTGCTTCTGCCTCTTCCTCTCTTCCTCTCTCTCTCTCTCTCTCTCTCCAACTCCAACTCCAACTCAACTCTCTGCTGCACCTCGTCTTGGCAATCGCCGCCTTTGGCCAGATGAGTCGTCGCAGTCTCAGCCTCAGCCTCAGTCTCAGTCGTCGTTGTCTTCATCTGTGTCTTTGGTGCGAGATCTCGCACAATGTGGCACAGTGGCAATGCCAAAGCTGTTGCTGTTGCCCAGCCCAGAAGCATTTCCTCAGTTGCAGCTCAGTCCATCGATTCGAAATAACGTAGATGGAGACATTTGAAATGATTAATTCACTACACACTGGTTGTGTTGCTATGTTATGGCTGCTGAAAGGAAAACTACTTTTACACTTTAGACCACAGCAATCAAAGAGTTGGACTGTTTTCTTTAATAAGATTAATAAATACCAAGACTTATGATTATCACTGATTGTGGGACGAATATGACAGATAAATGAATAGATCCAAGACACATTTGACAAAAATTGATTAATTCTATTAAAAGTCAACATTTTGGTTGAACTCCTTCAATGAATTATGTATTTCTCTAAATACGCACAAAAGTTCATCATATTTTAACAGCGAATTTGCAAGAAATAATATTAATTTGAGTGAACGTTTCTATTATCAATCTTTTATATTTTGTATATTGCGAATGTAGTACTAAAACGATATACCAAATATGGCCTTCGATATGTTTTTTGTATTTTTTGGTATATTTTATAAATTATACCACACTGTTTTGCTTTTATTCAAAATTGGAAGCGGGTATCTCAGAGTCGAGCACACTCGGCTCTAGCTTTCATACTTGCTATATCTAGATTGCTGTCTACTATGTCTAGTGAAATTGAGATTTGTTAAGTTCTACAAAGAAAAGTCCAGTAATTAATTCTATTTGATGTGTCCACCATTTCCAATTAGTAAATATTTTTTGTCAATTCTTATTTCTCTATAATATTTTTCACACTTATGGTTAATCATAGATATAATCAAGCTAATGGTAATTGTAATTTTGTATTTGAAAACAAATATCGTTTACTAGTTAATGTAATTATATTTTCAACTATCCCCATATTAATAAAGCTTTCTTTGTATCTAACTGGTATGATCTATACTTGGGTATGGATCATTTGTCGGAAATCCTCAACATTGGATTCATCATTTCATGTGTAGTCAGTGCAGAAACTATTACTGTTTCATTGCACTGCTCATTGTAGAGTAAAGTGGAAACCATAACATTAGATTACCTCCTTACCTTATTTCACTGTTATTACTAAACCTTTCTTCTCTTACTAACCGTAAAGCGATGAAATGTTTTATTCTTATACACAGACTAATTAATGTTGAAATTGATTTATCGGAGCTATTCAATCAAATTAGTTTGGTTGTTTCCAGTTAGGCCTACTAGGAATTTTTTTGCATTCCACATAGAACTACTAACTATGCTTCTCATAATCCATTTCATACTATAATCACTGTAGAAATGAAAATAACTTTAATAATTTTTGCATTAGTAAATCTATTCCTCAAATTACAACTTTAAGCTTGCAACGTTTATCTAGTACTTATCCAGTATTTAATATTATAAGTATTATTTATTTATTTTATGTCCAAGGTCTGATTTTTGATTGTTTCCGGTTTCCGATTAATGCATGCTGTTTCAAAAATTAACTAGCGGTTACATAACTCAACGTCCAAATTAGTAGTTGCTTTGGTTAACTATCTGGTATATTTTGTACTCTATGGTATATTTTGAATGTCATAGTATATCGATATACCACATATGGCCTTCGGCATATTATAGTATTTTGTTAGTATACTAATTCGGTATATTTTAAGAATTATCCCGCTTTGTTGTGCTTTTACTTAAAGTGGGTAGCGGGTATCTCACAGTCGTGCTCACTCGACTGTAGCTTTCTCACTAAAGATGCTTGTATGCTCTGGCCCACTTGCCGGTACTGGTGTTACTTGCGTCAACGTACAAAGTAATAGAGATAATGTTTGCTAATCAAAAACTGTTAAGAAATATTTCAAAAAAATGAATCAAAAATTATTCTATGATTAAGTCGATTAACTTACTCTATTACACAAATGAAAGCCAAGAAATTTAACAAACTTTTCGAAGTTAAATATTAAAATCCTGTGTGGTTTAGCTCTGGAATTTGAAATGCAAAATATGTCTCTAACTTTAGTTTAATCAGAATATGGAATGGAGATGTTCTTCTAGCCTGTTGTCTTTTTATTTTGCGTTGTTGTATGACGTTTAAGTAGGTCAAAGCGCTAAATGGCAATATGTGAACTCTGAAGAGCGTCTTCAAAAATTCCCCCATAAGTTTTTTGTCATAATTCAAACACACTCGCACACACTCACACTCACACACCTGTTGTGTGCCACATTTGTTGGATCTTCATGCTGTTTGTGTTTTACTGTGGTTCAATGCCGAAAGCCGAAAACCGCTTGCCGCAAGCCGAATGCCGCATGCCACATGCAAATGTGTCAATAGCATCAAACTGGACATTTATTGCATTTGGTTTGCCATTTAGCCAAGAGTCGAGTCGAGAGTATCGCGCAGAAAGCTTTGAGTATCGAGTACATTGAGTACTTGCCGCATAGAGCATCGATTGCAATCCGACATCGTCGTCGTCGTCGTCGTAGTTCGTTCGCTTGACTTTGGCCGCTCACTCGCCACAGTTTTGCTTTTGCCGATTTTGTATTTCTTTTTCTCTGTGGCATGGCCCATGACCGGAGCCGCAGTGCTGGGAAAACTGGCAAGTTGCAACTAGCAACTTGCAACGTCGTCGTGAGTGAATCTGGCATACAATATTTTGACAATTCAAAGGATTCTTCAGCAGCAGCAGCATCAGCAGCAGCGTTCACCTTTTGCATGCAACCAGAGCCACCGCTCGCTCCACTGACATGCTGCAGCTGTAGATCACCGCCCCCGCCAGCAGCAGCAGCAGCAGCATCAGCAGCAGCAACCGTTGCCTCCGCTCTCATCGTGCACTATGAGTTGTGAAACCGATTTGTAGCACGGTCTCTGGCGAGAGGTTGTCGATTTGTTGCACAGATTTGCGCACTCGTCGCGGTGACTGGCAAAAAGCAAAAAGCACAACAGAAAAATAAAACACACACAAATCCTTGCTTTTTCTATTTCTATTTTAAGAATTTGATTTTGAAAAACCATTTGGCAATAGCCGCAGAACCAAAAGTGAAGCCAACAGTCTCTTACCTTGGCACAATAAAGTCGCAACAACAGCAGAAGCAGCAGCAACAGTATCATCATCATCATCATGATGTTGATGATCAACGGAATCGTTGTCAGGCATTATCATTATCATATTCATATTCAAAAGGTTCAACACACATTCAGCATTCGACAGCTTGAACGTTTTCGCCTCATTGTGGCGCGCTCTTGAATCTTGCGGCGGCTCAAGACTCAGATCATTCGCAGCTTCAACAAACAAACAACAAACAACACAAAAAAAAAGTTCGGCAACAACTTGGGCAGTCATGATTATATCGTAGTTGTTATTGTTGTTGTTGTTGTTGTTGTTGTTGCAACAACCGCCTAAAACACTCATCATCATGTCGGACAAACAACCTTGTTGCCGTTTTGCCATTCGCCGTGGCCGGTGCTTGCGATGTTGCCTGTGTTGTTGCCACAGCCTGCTGCCTGCTGCTTACTGCTTGCCCCAGCTTCTCGCCTGTTGCTTGCGTCGTTGCGTTGTTTGTTGTTCTTCATTGTTGTTGTTGTTGTTGTTGTTATTGTTGTTACTGTCGTTTTACCCGCTACCCGAGGCTGTCATTGCTTCCTCGTGGCGCTAATGTGGCCGCCACGGCTGCTGCTGCTGCTGCTGCTGCTCCATTAAAGCCTGCTGCCGCTTATGACAGCAGATGCACGCTCGCCTCGACATGCAACCAGCCGATAGATGGTAGACGGGGGCAGCACCAACAGCAACGGCAACAGCAACGGCCACAACATGTCGAAGGAACCTTTGTGCTCCAAATTGTATGTGAATGCTCTCTGTTAAGCTTTATCTAACATTTCGTATATTTATTCACCATCAATTTGCAGCCATGTTCGCCAGCTGTTAAATTGCAATTTCAGCCACTTTTGGCATGCTGTTAACAATCGTTATGCGTAATTAAATGTAATTAAATCCATGTTGGACAGTTTTCAATTATTGGCTATTTAATTGTAATACTTAAGTTACTGATGACAATTTCTCATAGGATAACAATGAATTATTCCTTTCTGCCAACGAAAAATTTAAATAATCTGATCTGATCTACATTAAAGGTGATTAAAGAAATTATTTTATGTGAAGTTAAGTCTTTGTGGCTTTGGTTGACAATTTGGTACATTTTATACTCTGTGGTATATTTGTAGTATATCGATATTCCAAATATAGAATATCCGTTATATTTTGTATATTATTGTATATTTTGAATGTTTGTAGTATATTTACATTACATTTCATTAATTTGGTACTTTTTTGGAGTAATACCGCACCCTTTTGCTTTTAATAAAATGTGTAGCGGGTATCTCGCAGTTGAGTAATAGATTTCTTATTTGTTTTACTTTTATATATTTCACACTCTGAAGGTCTAAATTGTTCTAGCCATATTAATGATGCAATATGTGTCTATATAATATTTGTAGCTTAGAATTAAGACTTATAGAGCAGAGCAAATAAAATAAAAATAAAATATACCAATAGATTGTTCATAAAATGTAAAAAGTTTTGCACTAAGAAACACATTCAAATTTTTCTATTAACATTCGGTATTTTTTTTCTTTTATATTACTTAAATTTAAATTCAATTTCTATATTTCATAACTTTGTGGTTATTTATTGTTTTGACTGTTCAAATATACAGCTACAACTAAAAACTAAAAACTTTTTTTTTGTTTCTTATATGTATATTCTTCCAACACACATATAAATTCTTATTAAGTTTAATTTAATTATGTTTATTTCAATATATTTTGCATTTTATAAATTAGTAGTAGCATTTTAATATAATTTCTGTATTTACTTTTGTCTTGACTATTCAAATATGTTACAATATATTAAGCATGAAACTTCCAGATACATATATTTCTTTTATTAAATTTTGTCATACAGATTTAAAATTTATTGCTTAATAGATTTTGATACATTAGAAAAAAAACCCATTTCAAAATACACATTAGTTAATTAATAAAAATGTGTAATTAGCAATTTCCTTACTGTTCAAATATATTATAATGCAATTTTAATTGTTACTCAGAATTTAGTTCTAAAGTTGATATTAAACAAAGCTCTGTATTTGACTGGTTCACTTTTATTGAACGCAAAAGCAGATAGAATGTCAAGCTTTCAAATATTGATGGCATTGATATGAAGACAAATTCAAATTGTAGGGATTTGGTAAAAAATATGTTAAAAGATTTGAGCAAGTCTGTGTGTTGCATGCACTATATACATACATACATACATGCATATGTATTGTAGGATCAACGTAATGCGGCGTACAAAGTATATCGACATGAATACAATCTTTTAATGATCGTGTGTAATTTTCAAGCATGTCGGGACAGAAAAGTCAAGGCACGCCGCAGTTGCCGAAGCAGTTGCAGTTGCAGTTGCCGCAAGTAGTTGCAGTTGCAGTTGCAACGACGTCCGTCACCTGACCCTAGCTCAACTTGCTGGCAATCACTCACATTGCGAGCCCAGATGAGAGTAGACAACGACAACGACAATGGCACAGAGAGGCTGAGAGGGGAATGAGGAAGCTTTCGAGACATAGGCGTTGTTGCTGTTGCCCCAAACTGAAGCAGACTTTCGGTTGCATTGCACCTTGAATCCGAGTTCAGCGCCACCGCATCACTCACCCACTAACTGAGGACCAATGCATCGTGGTTTGCTCTGGTCGCATTTCGCAAGCAAGTCTAGCAACAACAACAACAACATCAACAACAACAACAACAGCAACAATGTTGTGACTCGTTCACATGCCACTCAAGAAGTCGTGGCACTGAATTCTTCGGTAGTTCGTCGCATGCCCAACGTACTTTGCATTGCTTTTTTCTCTCTTTAGCTTTATCTTTATTTTTGTTGATGGGCAAACGGGGAGCGAACACAGCGCGGGGCATTCAAGATGGATTTGAACGTTTTGGGCAATTACAATAGCTCAATTTGTTTGGCACTGTGCACTGGCAATCGTTTTGTCAATTGCCACCAACTAAAAGGAGCAACAGCAACAGAAACGGAGCCAGAGCCAGAGACAGAGACAGAGACAGAGACAAAGTCAGAGTCAGAGTCTAGAGCTGGCCTCATAACTGCTTTTGACTTCTTCAAAAAATATTCCGCTAGTCGCAGATACTTTTAGTTTTCAATTAGCTCTTGCGGCATTTAGCTGCTCATGCGAAGGGAAAGAGAAAGGCAAAGAGAATGGAGTCGCCACATTGGACCCACAAAATCCACGCGATTTGAATGGCAAGTTCTTTTAAGTTTAACTACCAAGTGTTGCTAAAATATTGAATTCGGCATTGCACAGTCAAAAATGTAAAAATGCATATTTTATAAAACCTTTAAAGTAACAGTAATTCATTTAGAACCAAAAGTAATTTAAATAAATGTAATGTAAGTAGTCAAAATAAAAATTACTTATGATAGTCAAAAAGCTGCTACCATTTCAGTGCTGTATTATTTTTCAAATATACAAAATTAATATACTGAAAAATACTAAAATATATCAAAATTTGGATTATACAATATTACATTTACAATATACCATAATGTAAATAATAATCAAAGAATATCTATTTAATATTCCAAAAAAATACTTAAGTACACCCATACTCGATATATTATAATCATTTGTATATTATAGTGTATAGTGTAAAGAACATACCAGAAATGCAAAATTAGTATATTAACAAAATACTAAAATATAAATTTAATTGATATATATACTTTTACATTTCAAATATACCATTGTTTTACAGTAATGCCAGAAATACTAAATTAATATATATAGAAAAAATTACTAAAATACTAATACTAATACTAATAATACTAAAATTACAAAAATATACAAATATTTGATAATTGATATACTATTACACTAAAAATTTACCATACTGCTAGAAATACCAAAATTAAAATACACCAATATTCGGTATATATAACATATATGTACACTATTATATTTAAAATAACAAAAGTGTAATAAAATACGCTAGAAGTACCAAATTAATATATTGTAAAAATACTGAATAATGCTAATATTCGGTATATACACTATTCGTTCCGAATATACCATTATACAAAAAAAGGACAAATTGTCAGTAGAAGCAACAGCAGACCTGACGTGGCTATTTATGGGGTCGAGGGCGACTCCTTCAGCCGGTCACATAAATTAACTAAATTAACAGGATTCTTGGAGATATGTACAATTGAGTTGAATGTAGTTTGGCATTATTAATTAGAAATATTCAGTCAGAAATATTCGAAATGCTAATACTCTTTTAAAGAAAAAATTTGAAATTATTATTATATTATATTATTATATAATATAATAAATATAATAATTATAATTATTGCTTAAATTTAAACGGTTTTAAAACTAAGATATTACTGCTGATGCATGCTTATTGACCAATTTATTCTGAATTATAATATACAACTTCATGCATTCAATATTTTTATTCAGCTTTCTAATTTCTACATATTTTGTGGCATTTAATAAAGTACAAATACTTATAGATAAACCCCAAATGCTTGTTTGTTTTGGGACTTGTATTAATTAGTAATAGATTTAAAATTTTTAAAAATTAATCTACTTTAATGATATGCTAATATAATATTCATCTTTGATTGAACATAATTTTACTTAACTCTATTTCTTGAGACCTACTCCACACTTCCACTTGCATCGTGATTTTCATTGATATACGAATATAACATTCTATTTATCTATTTTAATTTGAGCTAATGATTGCAATACAATTGATATATAGCTGATAGTTGAAAGCGTTTTGTGTTGAACACAAGCTGCATGGTCATTTAAGTGCTGCTCATTCTCAGGCTGAGAACAATTGTTGACTCACTGATCCAGATGCAAGCCGAGGCGAAGGCGAGGTTTAAGGGCTACAATAAAGATTAGTTAAGCTGAGAGTTATGCTTAACTTAGCGATACATTTAGTATGACCAATTGTGTATCTTTTGGGCTACTATTGCTGTATTTGTATCTATTTCTGTATCTGCGTTTGTATCTGTATCTGCATCTGTAGCTGCAACTGTAGCTGTATCTGTATCTGCTGTTGGTGTATCGTTTAATGTCTGGTGTTTAGCATTTTCAATTTACATATTACACGGCAGTCGAAACAAGATTTGTAGCCACAATCGCAGCCGTGGCCGTGGCTTCAGCTACAGCTACAGATACAGCTTCAACTTCGGCTCCTGCTCCAGCTTCAGCTGGAAAACAATTTATTGTGACACGAGGTAATTGCCTTGGGCAGCAGCAGCAGTAAAATTGTTGTTGTGGCCAAAACGGACACTTGAAAAAGAGACACAATACTGAATACTTCAGATCATATTGTTGAAGAGCTGAAAGAGCACAGCGAGTGACGGTCAGCTACATATATGTCTAGTATATAGTATAGAAGTAGTCATAGTAGAAGCTGCAGCTGATCGATCTTGATAGGAAAAGTCGAAGTCTCAGTCGGAGTCAAAATCTCGGTCCGCTCTGCTTGGCAGCGGCACGAAGATGCCACAAAATGTTGAAGAAGAACCAAACTTATTTGGTGTAACAATTATTTCGTGATTTAATTTCGACCTTTAGCGACCAATTTAATCGATCCACACACAGCTCCATTGTGTGCCACAGTCGAGTTGGCGAGTTGGACAACAGCGCTTCTCTCTCTTTCTCTCGTTCTGGGAGTGGGCAGCCCGAAGTGGCAGCAACAGCAGCAGCTACAACTGTACATTTCAAAGAGAGCGGGGGGCAAGTTGGCCGACTATTCGCTGCATTGTTTTGCCCTGCCAGTGGCTCCTCAATCGTGCGCGATATTCCGCCAAGCCTACAGCCTCAAGGCACCACAGCAGCAGCAACAGCAGCAAGTTGCAAGCAGCAGGCAGCGGTCGACAATCGGCAGCGATTGCCCAGCGTTTGCCAAGGGGCAGCTGCGGCTTCGACTTCGGCTTCGGCTGCTGCCTAGACACAAAGTTCCCACGTCCATGTCCGCTGCCGTCGACGTCGTTGTTGGCAAGTGGCATGCACCATGGTCGCTGGTCGTTGGTCGCTGCTGAAGCTGCTGCTGCTGCTGCTGGTCGAGAGTTGCTCCAGAGTTGTTGCAACAACAGCAGCAGCAGCAGCAGCCACAACGACAGCAGCAACGGCGACCGCGACAATGTCCCCAGAAGCGTTTCGAGCGAAAATTTAAATTTCGCACCGTGGCATTATCATCATCATCATCATCATCATCATCATGATCGGCTTGCTCATCATGATGTTGATCGTGGTTCGGGATCAATGCTGTCGTTTCTTTGTTTTGCGGCCTGCTGCTCCAAGTCGCCGGCGGCTGTTGCTGCCGTTTCTCTCTCCCTCTCTCCCTCTGTCGCTCTCTCGGTCTCTGTCTCTTCCTCTTCTCTCTTTGTTTTTGGGGCTTGGGCCAGGTCAGGTACGTCTTTGGCTTGGTCAGCAGCGACACGATTGCTGGCCAGCTAATAATTGCCATTGATTTCGATCAGACAGAAACAGAATGAGAGAGAGATAGAGAGAGAGAGATAGAGAGAGAGAGCGCGCGCAACTCTGCTCGCAATTTGTGAAATTACATAAATCAGCTTTTATTTATTTATACATTTGTTGAGTTGTTGCAACTTGTTGCAACAGTTGCTGCCGCAGTGTTGCTTTAGCGTTTGCCCTTTTTTTTTTCCCACTCCCATTCGCATTCCACTTTCCATTACCGCATTGATTACTTATTTTCCTAAAATAAATATGCATTGTAAATTGCGCTCTAAAATGAATTTGAGAGCCACTGTTGCTCAGCTTCGCTCTGTGCTCTGTGTTGGCTGCCTTGCGGTTATCAAGCAGCCATCGGACAGCGCCAGACCGGTGGCAATGGCAACTTGCAACTTGCAACTTGCAACTTTCAGCCTGCAGCCCACAGTTTGCACTGCGACGCGATAGCGTTGGCGATGGCAATGGCGCTGTTATCGTTAATCGATCAGCCTGCCTACGCGCTGAACTTGTAAAAATAGTTGCAATTTAATTGAAGCCACGTACGATGGCAACAACAACGCATGTAATCGAGAGCAATCGACTATCGATAAAAGAATATATGATAGAGACGCCATACTTGAATATTGACAGCTCATTCATCGATCATATTACCGATTTGTCAATTAGCTCATCTAATAGTGTTGTTCTTTAGAATCGCATTAACAATTGACAAGCCTACACTTTAGCAGTGAATAACTTGATAATTTATCGATTTTTAATCGCTTTAAATTGATCAACAATTGACATAGTACAACACCAATAAACTTAAGTCCTCGCTTTCTAATTTTGTTATTACGTAAAAATTCGCATATACTAACTTGATAAATTATCGATTCTTAATCGATTAAATTAATTAGCAATTATTATAAAAACTTAAAAACAATATTGTTTATTCTAGCTTAAGCGTTAATTTATATCTTTTCTGCAAGGCAAATTTATCATTTATTAACTTGATCATTTATCGATTAATAATCGCTTAATATTGTTCATCAAATAACTAATTGACAAGCCATCAAAAGTTCTCTATTATTTGTTTATATTAACCGCCAATTTATAATTTATCTTTTAAACAATATTATCATTTTTTAACTTGATCATTTATCGATTATTAATCGCTTACAATTGATCATTAATAAGCATAGCATAAAGCACCAACAAAGTACAGACATCTGTATATTTAGTTCGATATTTTAGTTAAAGCGGTAATTTATAATTTTGCTATAACGCAAAAATTTCATATTTTCATTTATCGATTTTTAATCGCTATCAATTGTTTATCAATTGATATATTAATTCGCAAACAAAGTTAAGTCTTCTCTTGCCACAATATTTTATTTTAGTTTCAGTGTTAAGTTGCAATTTGTTAAATAATAAAATTCAGCAATATTTCAATTTTACACAGTTTTTGTTCCCGTTCGATTATCGATCAATCAGTCGCAGCCTACTTAGTTTAATGTGTGAGAAGCGCTGGGAAAATGCGTTAAGCAAATGGCAAAATAATTTGCCAGGCTAGAAAGAGAAAGAGAGAAGATGCAGGAGTAAGCGAGATGGTGTATAGGAAGAAGAAGGAGCAGACAGAGAGATGCAGGCGATTTATGAACTTGTAGTCGGAAGTGATTAGAGAGTCCAACGGTCTGCAGCCACCCTCGACTCAAGATGTGGCCAAACTGCACTCAGTTCAAGTGTGTGTGTGTGTGTGTGTGAGTGTATAATACATGTGTGTGTGTGTGTGTGTGCGATTGACACGTTCCATGTGCTCGATTTCGACTGAAAGTTCAGATGATTGCAACTTGCGGCTTTGCAACGCGAATGCTGCGAATGCTGGCAATGCATGGACGCCAAATTCATTCATTCAACGGACTCCAAGGTAAATCCCAAAAGCAACACCACACTCCACACTCCACAGCACAGCACAGCACAGCACAGCACACCGCAGTGCAACATTGTCTGTTTGGCTGGAATCGTGTCTGCCATGGAAATTGAATGAGTTGTGCGCGTGAGCCACGATCAGCGCAAGCTTTGCGTAGAGAGGCACAGCTGTTGCAGCAGCAAGGGAGTGAGGGAGGTGGACGGAGAGTCTGCGTCCAGCGATCGCCTTGAGGCCAAGCCACAGAGTCTGAGTCTGAGTCTGAGTCTGCGTCTGAGGCAGAGTGGCAGCATCGTTGTTGAAGCACACTGTGCACTTGCAACTCGCTCGCTCGCTGGCTTACTCGGCTTTTGGGGGTAATGAAGAATTATTGTGGCTCATTGTAAATGTCTCTAATTATGGTTCATTAATCAATAAAATTGTTTAAGTTGTCCCCCCCGTACCCCTCCCCCATCTCCTCCATCTCTCTCTCTCTCCCTCTCTCTCTTAGCTGTCTCGAAGATTATGTTCAAAGTTGAGCACGCCGCAAAGTGCGCGATATATCGACATGTGTATGGCGTGTATTGCCAGATCGTGATATTTGTAGTGGACACACGTTTGTCTCAGCTCCAGACAGCTGCCCTCTGCCCCTTCCCCCATCTTTAACTCGACTACAACTTAAAACTAAAACTAAAACTAAAACTAAAACTAAAAAAAAAAACTAAAACTAAACTAAGCCTGAAATTGCGCGCTTCAGTTCCGCTGAACTTTCTTATCGCTCTTTTAATGGCCTAATATGAGTTCTCGTTTCTGCCTCCTCCCTCTCTTTCGCTCTCTTTCGCTCTCTCTGTCAGTCTCTGTCTTTGTTGTAGCTGCGACCAGTGACGCTTTTGATAATGTGGCCAAGTCAACGTTTGCGCTCCACTGACTGAATGAAAGTGCGCGACTTTGGTGGTTCCAAATGGCTTCAGACGTGGCCCAAAGATCAACGCGCGTTGGCGACACATATCACTCAGCTCGCTGTCTCTATCTTTAGCTATGTGTGCATGTGCATGTATGTGTGTGTGTGTGTGTATCTTTGTGTGTCCAAAAGTGTACGTCATGCACATTTAGCTGCCCCCTCTCTCTCACTGTCGATGTGTGTGTCTTGGCCAAGGTAGATGACACGAGAGAACCTTCTCAATGCTGTTGCCTCTAGGGTTGCAACGCTCTTGGCGCTTTACCGGCGTGAAATTGGTTTAACCCACTGGTCACAATTGCACACTCACACACACACTCACACACATACTAAGTAGAGCTTAGAAGTGGAGTGGGGAATACAAATAGTTTGAAGCACATTAACATTAACATTAACTGAGCCGCAAAACGCGACAAGGGCAGCCGACCAGAGCCCCAAAGACATAGCCACAACCAGAGACAGAGTCACAGTAATTGCAATAACGATAGCCATTGCCATAGTCTGAGCGAAGCTATAGTCATTGCTATAGTCATAGTCGGAGCTATACTCATTGCCATTGCCATAGTCAAAAGCTGCGCAGAACCAGAGCGAGACCCAGAACTAGACGCAATACCAGAACCAAGTACTGTCCTCTGCTTTGGCTCTTATCTTTGTCTCCATATCTATACATGTGTTTGTCTTTGCCTATGCGTGTGCGTGTGTGTGTGTTTATGTGTTATAGCCATGGCAATGTCCAAGCACATATTACATACAAGTTAATTTAAGTGCAGTCTAAAAGTCGTTGCACTTGGCACGACAATCATTTAGATACCATTCGTATGAATGTGACTACGAGTGTAAGTGTGAGTGTGAGTGTGAGTGTGGATGTGAGTACTCATTTGAGTAGTTCAACCATTCATAGCAACTGCAATTACCAGCGTGAGTTAATTGAGCTCAAGAACTAAATGTATCTGAAAGATCTCTTCTTATTGATATTCACAACATTCCGACTACAACTTGTCGACACTTTATTCCAATTCAAAAGTGTACAAAGAAAATTCAATGTAATAATAATATTATTTTTATTACTGTTATAAGTATTATAATTAGTATTATTACACAACTCATGCCTCAATATATTCATAACGTTAACTAAAAAATGGTTAAAATGACTCAGACAAATACCACAACTTTCATGAACTGCTAAGATTGTGATTATTTAAATAAATAAATGCTTCAAATAATTTCATAACTTCTGAATGCTATTATCTTAATACTACTATTGTTAGAAATTAGTGAAACTTTTCGCCACACCAAAAAATTTGTTATATGAAGCGATAAATAAATATTTTAATTCATTCGAAAGTTCTGTAAGTTTTCCAATAAAAATTCACTTATCAAATGAAATAAAACTTTGTTCATCACATTAGTCAATGCGAAACTTGTAATAAATACTATAAAATCGACAAAGTCGAATAAAAAGCGTAATTTTGAAACTATAGTATGTAATTTTTGGTTGCGATCAGATAAAAATTTTAGAATTTATTTAAGAAAAACTTTAGTATGCAAAAACGCATACTTCAGATCAGATCTTAGCTGATTGGGCTGACATTTTGGTAGATTTTGTACAATATTAATATATCAAATGTAACTTTCCAAATGTTTTAGTATTTTTGTGGTATATTTATTGTATACTTGTATAATATTGTTTTATTAAAAATAGGTATCGAACACTATCCACTGTTGCTTTCTTACTTGAATGAATTAATAGTTAGTTTTAATATCATAAAACTACGTGTTTGCTTAGTAATTTATTATTTTTTATATTCATTAATGTGGATAATATATATCTATAATGGTATCTGTAATGTGCAATATAATTTAAGGTTTCTTTCTATATATAAAATCTAAAGCAGTTAACTCTAGTAATAAACTAAAACTGAACCAAATTATCCTGGGACATAGGTTTGTGTAGTGAAAGGGAGGGAGACTTATCGCCCCGTGGGCATCTTAACGGTTATCCACTGCCTCTGAGAGATGCGGGAGGAAGACAACCCACACCAACACCCTTTCCCCAACCCCCCCTCCACCAACGATGGCTGTCCACACGTTGAGCAGTTGCGGTCTGCAGCGGTTAGATGCGCCTGGCCGGCGTTTAATTTCATTCGCCTGCCTGCGTCTTGAAGAAGATTTCGAGTGATTTTTAATAATCGTCGTCGTTGCTGTTTTTGTTGTTGTTGTTGTTGTTGTTGTTGTTGTCATCATCATCATGGGGCGATTAAACGAGGCAGCGGCAACTGTAGCAAGCGACATCGCAACGACACGAATAACGATGAATAATCACAATGGAAGTAAAAATAGCGGCAGCGTCACCTACAACCAACACAACAACAACAACGACAACGACAACAACAGCAGCAAGAGCAATAGTAATAGGAATAATACACGTAATAATAATAATAATAAATATTTCTAAACAGTTAGTTACATTAAGAGCCGCAATGAAAACAGTAACTCACTTGTAAAGAAATAATTTGACTCGCACTTGGACTTTAATTTGCCACGAAAATGCCGCTTGCTGCTTGCCGCTTTGCCGCCCTCTTCGCTCCCCGCCCCCCTTCCATCTTTGCCGCTTGCTGCACTCGTTTGTGCCACATGGAGTTGTGTGTGGCTACAGGGCATAACGCCGCCGACGCCGACGCCGCCGTTTCTGCTGCTTTTCACCAGACACCACTAACAACAACAAGAAGCTCAAAGTCTTGGCTATTTCAAACTGAAGTTTGAATACACTTTCCGCCAATTTTATATATTTATTCTGTTAAGTAAAAGTTATCAATATATCAATATAATATATGTTATTATATTATATTATAAATAAACCAAGTTATAAGATAAAAAAAAAAAAATTAAACAAAAATTTCTACGATTCATATGTTGTTTAAATCCATGTCTTTTTTTTTCTAAAGCTAGTTATTACATATTAAATCAACATATCTATGCCAAACTTAAAAATACAACAAATTTTTTATAAAACATTGACAAGTAAACATCTTTAATTTCTGCCAATAATATGTACATATATACATATATATTATATAAATATGTACACACAAAGAGGAAAAAATCTAGATTGAAAAGTAGATTGTCGATTTAAGATTTTTTCGATCTTAAAAAAAAAACAATGCTAAAATAAGATTTTTATTTTGAACAAAACCCTAAGTCAAGATTTTAATGATAAATTTGCATTTAAGGGTTAAAAAACATCTTATTTAAAGATTAAAATCTTCTTCTATATTGAAAAGAAGATAGAAAATTTTGATTTAATTCCATTTGTATACCCGCTACCCATAGGGTAGAAGGGTATTATAACTTTGTGCCGACAGGAAATGTATGTAACAGGTAGAAGGAGGCATCTCCGACCCTATAAAGTATATATATTCTTGATCAGCGTCAACAGCCGAGACGATATAGCCATGTCCGTCTGTCCGTCTGTGTGTCTGTGTGTCTGTCCGTCTGTCCGTCTGTCCGTATGAAACACTGGATCTCAGAGACTATAAGAGATAGAGCTATAATTTTTTTTCGACAGCATTTGCTATGTTTGCACGCAGATCAAGTTTGTTTCAAATTTTTGCCACGCCCACTTCCGCCCCCGCAAATCAAAAAAATCTAATAACAAGCGTAATTTTAAAGCTAGAATTTTGGTATATGTAATAACTACTATAGTAGTTATGATTTCTGAAAATTTGGTTGCGATCAGATAAAAATTGTCGAAGTTATTAAAGAAATACTTTTGTATGGGCAAAAACGCCTACTTACAAGGGGTCTGAGTTGCTTTGGCTGACAATCTGGTATATTGTGCCGTCTAGTGTATATTTTGAATGCGATACTATGTCGATATACCAAATATATCATTTGGTATATTTTTAGTATTTTTGTAGTATATTCGGTATATTTTGAGAAAATACCGCAAAATATATTTCTTTTATTCAAAATGGGTAGCGGGTATTTCACAGTCGATTACACTCGACTGTAGCTTTCTTGTTTATTCTCGATTTTGGCTCGTTTTTTCATGTTTTAAAATTAATTAAGATCCTCGGCAAGCTAATTAGACATATGTGTATTATATTATACTATATGAAAACTATTGCTATATCATATATATTTAATATTATATTAAAATTCATATTTTTAAACAAATTGTTGATTGTGTATATTTTTCAACAATAGTAATGTTTTTATATTATCATTGTATAGTATGTTTTATTAAACTATATAAATATACTTAGTATATTGTATAGTTTTATATTTAAATTCATTTAAATAAGCAAGTTGTTGAAAAGTAAATTTTTGAATTATATTTTATGTTATGGATGGAAAGTGTTGTCACACTTTGCTGATTAAAATGACTTTGCCCTTTTCATAGGGTATTGCAACGTGAACAATTGCTGGCTAAGCAAAAGTCAGGCAGGGAAGTTTAGCGTGGAGCCACATCGTAAAAGCGAGAGAAAGAGAGAGAGAGTGAGAGAGAGAGGAGCCTCCTCTTCGTTTGTCTTTGCAAGTTCCGATCTTTTGATGATAATCAGCAGCAGAAGCAGCAGCAGCAGCAGCAGTGGAAGAAGCTGCTGTCCCGCCGTTTGTTGTCGTTGTCGTCGTCTCTTTGTGGGCAGCGAGCGTGGAAACAGTTTGGGAAATCACATGCGACATTTGCTCAGCCGGCAGCAGCAACAGCAACAACAGCAGCAAACCGACCAGGGAGGTGGTAATCTTGAGCCAGATGCAGCTACTACACATTTGCCAAGAGCCCAACTGGCATTGGCATGCACGATTCACCGAAGCACCCAGCAAGCGTATTCCCTTGCACCTTTCTCCCACTCCGCACTCTGCACCGCACTCCGCACCGCACTCCCACTCCCACGGTGGTTTTATTCATTGGCCCCGTTACATGGAAGCCATTTGGCGACAGTTTTACCAGCCTCCTCTCTTTCAGCCTCTTTTGTGGCTGTGACTGTGGCTTCGCGACAATTTGCTTAAAAAAATAAATCACGAAAAAACCGCGAGACAGCCACAAGCACAAACCACCGACAACCGCCGACAGCCGCAGCCACCGCCAACTTGCACCACAATAAAATGCCCAGCAATATTAATAATGCCAATGGCAAAAAGGACCACAGACCCACACACACAAACACACACACACAAACACACACACACTCAAACTCAGAGCTCGTAACTGATCAGAGAAGGATCGCAATTGGCAAGTTTGTAAAGTTTGATGGCTTTCTGAGTGCACCAAGTGTTCTTCTTGTTCGTTCGCTTGCTTGCACAGTGGTGTGAATTCATTATACAAGTAGTGTAAAATTAACGAATCAGATCACATTTTACTGCATTTGGCATTTGAATTATTCTGCCAAAAGCACATATTGTTAAACTAAAGAAAAGTAACTAAAGTAACAAAAATAATATAATGCAAAAATTCAGAAATTTTATTTGCTCAGTTTAATTTTCGCAATTCCAGATGAGGCTGTTAAGCGAGGTATGAATGTAATAAGTTATTCATAATTTGCAATAAGAAAATTTTTACAATGTTCGTCAGTGCGCTTGGCTTAAATTGTATGGGAAAAATTCTTGTATATGTATATTTTTAATGAATAATTCTATTCGAATATTTTATCTCGCTTTACGGCCACATTGCATTATGACATGGAAATTATTTCCCGAATAGCAAAACTTGTTGAACTAAATCAAAGTAACAAAACTAACAAAAATAATGTAAGAAAAAAAATAAATAAATTTATTTTCAGTCACAATTGTGGCTGTTAAGCGAGGTATGAATATAATAAATTATTCATAATTTACATTAACAATTTTCCATAATATTCGATACTGAATTTGGCTTAATTTGCATGTGACAAATTCTTCATTTTCATAAGTCGATTTAACGTCCACATAGCATTTTGGCATGCAAATTATTATTCACTTATTTGCTTACTTAAATCAAAATCACTAAATTCAAAAAAAGTAGTAAATTTACTTATTTAATATTCTTAAGGCCAATTTTTTCGATTTCAACAGATATCCAAAAATTGTTATGATTATCCATAATTTGTGTTGAGAATATTATAGAAATTACTAAAATTACAATATTTGTATTATTTGATATAACACAAATTCTTGAAAAGTGATTTTAAATACTGTATTACATGTAAATTAAGTTTGTCAATAATTTCCGATCGATTTTCAAAACAAAGTTATCGACATTACCATTGATGTATGTATCGCATTAGTATCAAGTGGTTGCATTATTACAAATTATTAAAAATTATTGCAATGAAAGCATGAGATACAAATAAAATCTTTTCTTTTTAAAATGCCCAATTACTTTCTTAGGCATGTTGATCGATAACACACTACAGATCGATAACATCCATATGTCCATCAATGGCTGCAACTCTGTTGTACTCTCATTGACTGCCGTCGCATGTTGCCAGCCACCCACCCAGAGTTATGGTGGCTCTACCTACAGAGCTGAAACGGTGGCAACGACTGGGTTTGTGGAGACGAAGGAAGAAGAGGAGATGGATGGTGGATGGGGGATGGGGGAGTTGCGACAGCATTTGCGAAATTGTCAAATGATTTACATCCGACATATGTATGCTAAACTCACGAAATCTAACTGAGGCACGATTAGGACACAAGCGCGAAATTCGCCACGGTACAACGTGCTCGTGTGTTGTTGCACACACATGCACACACACTCATATACGTAAAGAGCAACACACACACACACACACACACCTGGAGAGTCAGACTCATTCACAGCATTGGGCATCATGTACATACAATCACCGTAGAGGTAATCGTAATCGTGGTTATGACAAATTTCAATGCATCACGTTGGCCAAGCGCAGGCTATGTTTAGAGAGGGGGGCAGTGAAGGAGGGGGTTGGGGAAATAACTGTGGGTGCACAGCGATCCTAATGCCACAAAATGCCGCTGCCTAGGCGTCGCAGTTGCCATCAAAGTAATTGGAACTTTTCTCACTTTCACGCGCACAAATTATACGACGACTGCGCAATTTTGAAGTCTGCCCGAAATAATCTACCAACTTTCTTATAGTTTTCCTTTTTTTTATTTGGGCTTTTGTGTTTTACATTTTTGTTGAGTTTGCTGTTGTTGTTGTTGTTGGGTTTTCGTTTTAGTTTTAGATTTAGCTGTTACTGTGATTGCTTTCTGTGACACGGCAGCTCATCTCATTGCTGCTTCGTGTTTGGCTAGTCATGACTTCCGCTCTGTCTCTCTCTCTATCTCTCTCGCATCCACTTCGACTAAATCCAGTTGCAACGTGTGCTTTGCCCCATTATGTGGCATGTGTGGTGCAATGTTCTGCTGCCCACACAAACAGCAAACCGCCAAATGAGCCAACAACCCCACTCAACAGTGGCTCGAGCTCAAGCTCGAGTGTCGATTGATCTGTTCAACGATGATCCATCGATCCATCGTCGCCGTCGTCGTCGTCGTCGTCGTCTTCATCTTCGTCCATCGTCTGACGTCGTCGACATCGTTGTCTCTTTTGATTGCACCCAAGTAACAGGAATTGTGACTGTCATGCTTAGTCAGAGCAAACCATGAATGTGCTTCTATTAGTTTGCTCTGCTTGCAGCGGGCTGTCAATCACAGATCAATCAAAGGTATCAGCTTTCGAATTTCGATTGACCAACAGCTAATTGATTACTTAGGTTCTCGAATGAATAGTTTGTTATAAATTAAACAGCAATTCAATAGCTTATCACTGAAAGGCTTTTGGAATCTTTTAAATAATTTTACTATATTAATGTAATGCAATTTAAATTATTGTTAACATAAAGCAGTCAATCAATAATATATATACATATATTTCATATACAGTTTGTGTACTTTTATTTTCTCTTTTTTCCAAATAGAACTTTCATTAAAAAACTTTTAAATAATTATAACAATATGAGACTTCAATCTTCTTCAATCACAATCACTAACAAAACTTGTCATAATTCTATTCTAATTCTAATTTCATAAGTTATCAGACAGATTTATACATACATATATGAATATATCAATCTATCAATCAATAATTAGTTCTGCCTGATACAAAGACTCTACTTTATTTTCGCAATCCACATATGCTGAAGATGAAATCAAAATTCTTATACATACTATATGCGAATATATATGCTGATCAATCATGGATCAATCATAATTATAGATTATTATATTCAGGCCTGATATAAAGATTATTATATTTTCTCTGAATTTCAAATCCCTCTTTTCAATATGTTTGTATTCTAATCAATCATGAGTCAATCGAAACAAAGTCTTTTCTATGTTCTGTCATTAGCAAATGTCATTTATTAGTTGCAATTGCTAAAGATGGAAATAGAAATCTTATGCGAATACACAAATTTACTTCTCAATCATAGATCAATCATAGTTATAGATGATTACATTAAGGCCTGATATAAAAACTTATATTTTTTCTCTCATTAGCAAATTCCATTTATGAGTTGCAGCTGCTGAAGATAAAATCGAAAAACTTGTATAAATCTGAGTAGACACTTATTTTAATCAATCACGGATCAATTAATGGAGTTTATTTACATACAAAGTCTTTTCTTTCTTCTTTCATTACCAAGTGCCATTTATGTGCAGCAACTGCTAAATATAAAATCAAAAATCTTATGCACACTATAAGAGTATATACAATTTGTTTATCAATCAGGAATCAATCATGACGTTAGATGAGTTCTTACATCTTCTCTTATTAGCAAATCTCATTTACTTTTTGCAACTCTTGAGCTGTCACGTTCAAATCGCTGGCTTCTTCTGAGTCGCAGTCAAGCAAGTTGCCCACATCTTTATACCAACAGGCAGCACGAGACAACTGTCCGGCATAAATATTTGATTGAGGAAGAGGAAGAGGCCAGGCTGGCTTATCGCGTGCTTTTCACCTTTCAAAACTGGCCAACTTAAAAGTTTTCCAACCGAAGCGTGTGTGTGTGGGTTTCTGTGTGTGGAAAGTCTTTTCAAATGAGGCAGGGCTGTTGGGCTAACTAATTCAGGAAAAAAGTGTATCATGGCCTAGTCAAGTATTTGTTGTTGTTGTGGTGGAGTTCTGTTTCCGCCTTGCCCTCGCTTGCCATTCAATTTGCTTGCGTTTTAGCAAAACTTTTCAATTTTTTGTTGAGGCAGGGAGAAGAGTGCGGTGGCGGTGGCGATGACGGTGGCGGTGGCGGTGGCAAGGAGCTGGTCGACGAGTGAAAAGAATGCATGAAGACTTATCAGTTGGACATGCTGTATTTTAATTGTGGGCACTCGAGTGTGAAGCCGGGCCAGCAAAACAACATCGACAACAACAACAACGGCGATGACAACAATTTGCTGCCTTGTGCAGACCTCGCTTCAAATACAAGAACAAAAAAAAAAAACAAAGTTTGTTTAAGATGGGCCAAGGGGTCGGTCGTCAGGTACAACACACATTAGAGGCAGGCGCCCGCACAAATGGCCAGCAACTCCCCCGGAATTTTCTTTCTCTGACTCCCTGACTGCTCGCCCTTCCCCTTCCCCTTCCCCTTCCCCTTCCCCTACATACTCACATGCCTGATAAAGTGCTTCACGTGAATCCAAAGTTTTGTTGTTCCACATTTTTTGGTTATCGCCACCACATCGTGTGTAGTGTTGATAAACATCAAACCGGCAAAAGCAAACGCATTTTTCCAACAATACTCCAGGTCCTGCTTCGTCTTTAGCTCCTTTTCCTTCCCCTATTTCCATCTCCATCTCCAGTTGCTGCTGCAGCGATACTGCCAAAAGTTGGACAATACTTTGCCTTTGTTCTTTTGGCCGACGTCGTCCAAGCGTAGCCCGCAAAATTCGACTTACTTTTAAATCCAGTGTCAAAGTTTAATTGTCAGCGACACATGTGATGCGCCCTCTTCTAACTGGGTCAACGAGGTAGCAATCAAGTCCTAATGGAGTGCCAAGGAGTTCTCTTCAATCCACTCAATAATTGAACAACATGCCAAGCTACTAACACCAAATATTTAGAGAGTATCTCAAAGTTCGGCTTTGAATTAACTACCAGCAACAATTCTTTTTAGAGTTAATCGCTATTTCATATAACAGTTTTAAAATCAACAATCAACAATCAACAATCAATACCTTTATGTTTCAAACCTTTTTTGGTTGCAATTAGATATTGTAGAAGTTATTAAAGAAATAATGTCGTATGGCAAAAAAATGATAGCTTACTTTGGTTGACAATTTGAAATGTTTAATTTTGAAAGTATGCAAATCGATATACCAAATTTAGCTTTCGGTATGTTTTAGTATATTTCGGCATATTCATTTGGTATACTTAAAGACTTAACAAATAAAATTTTTGTATATTTGTATATTTAGATTTTGGTATATTAATTTGTTATTTTTTAAAATATACCGAATATATCTTTCATTATATTTTTGTATATTTCGGTATATTACTTTGGATCATTTTAAGATATACCAATTCTAACTTTCTGTATATTAATTTGGTATATTTAAAGTTACACAAAATACAACTTTCGTTATATTTCGAAATATACTCAATATAAGTTTTTATATATTTTAGTATATTTCGGCGTGTTTCTTTAGAATATTTTAAGAACAACAAAATCTTAAATAATCAGAGATTTATTTTATTGTTATACTCAAAATAAAAATTATTTATAAATTGTACGCTCTCTATGCAATTTTTCGTTAACTGAGCTGTTACTTTTAATACAAATAAAAAAGTCAAAGTCATTTTCAATCCTTTTAAGAATATTTGATTATGACTCAATTTCACAATAAACCCAAATGTAATTGGACGACAATTTGAGCAGAAAATCTTTCAAGCGCATCTAAAAGAAAAAACTTCTATGATAAATAAATTTAAAAAATTAGAATACGTAATATAAATTGAGTAGTTTTTTGTAAATACGTTAAACGTACTTATTATGATTAGCAATTTATTTAATTTTTTTTATTTATTCAAGCACTTCACTTACTTAATTTAGTTACATTCAAATAAAATTTATCAAATCTGTAAGTCAACATATTATTATATATAAATAAAATGAATAAAAATATTACAAAAAATTAAAGAAAAAGAACTAAGATTTCTGGTTGACTTGAAATAATGTTGGAGAAATTTGGGAAAGCTCAAAAAAAAAAATCACTACGTTCAATACACTGTTTTGCTGTAATTGCATTTATCTGTTCCAGTAGAAGTTTTCTGTAATTTTTAACATATTTATTCTCCTCCAATTGTGAAACGTTGTTCTTAAAATAAAAATAAAATATATGAACTGCAGCTTCTCAGCTATGATTGAAGTAAAGTTTCTCAAGGCATTTTCACAGCGTAATGTAAAGAGACAGAGAACTTAATTTGGTTGTAGGCATCGCTGGTTGGTTGCTTTTTGCTGGTTGCTGGTCGCATCATCTGTCAGATGTCATATGCATGTGTGTGTGTGTGTGTGTGCTTATGCATTTCATTAACCCCTTAACGCCGAGGCTACTCGCATTCAAGATTTACATCTCCATCTATACTGGGAAATCTTGGAGCGTCAATCTGTAACCGAAAGCTGCTCCCCAAAAGCGACGTTGACTGAGGTAGCGACAGCGATTGCGACTGCGACTGCAGCAATTTTTTGGGGGAGCGTCCAAGCAGCTTGCAACTGAGTTGCAAGTCGCTGCAGTCGCTGCCCACCCACTCACATTTGCATGTTGCAATTGCCAAGCCCTGCCACGCTGGTCAGCGCACAGATTGCAGTCGCAGTTGCAGTCGGCGTCGCTGTCGCTGTCTCTGTCGCTGTGGCTAGCCCATACGTTTTGTTTTTATTGATGGCTCTTAACAGCCAAGCCAACGTCGTTTAAATAATGAGCCATGCCATGCAGTTGCCTCCTCCTCCTCCTCCTCATCCTCTTCCTTCATTGCCATCTCCGAACACCTCCGCAACGCAGCAAAGTCATAGCAAAGTCATCGATCGGATTTGAGGCTGAGGCCCAGTTTGACTCTCTCTCTCTCTCTCTCTCTAGCAATCCGATCTACGAGTTGCGCGCTCTGGGCAGCTGCCTCTTTGGATCATCCGCTGTGTGTTTGTTGGGCAATGGCCATTTGGGCATTACCTAATGATGCGGCATGGCCAGCGGCATGACTAATTACAAAAAATCACTGCCTCAATGTAAAGTGCCAACTCATTCTCTCCCTCTCTCTCTCTTTCTCTCCTCTCTCCCTCTTTCATCCTCGTTCTTTGCCTTGTCTATTCTCACTTTCAATTTCTCTGCGAATTATGTGCGATTTCGCGCACTTTGACCTCGTGAATGAATGCAAAGTCAGCCAGCCAGCCAGCCAGCTAAACGTTTGTTGTCGTTGTCATCGCTGCTCAAGCGAGAAATTGCAAAGACAGCTGCTTACACACACACACACACACACACACACACACACACACACACACACACACTCTGCACACTGCACACTTGAAATTGACCGGCCAAAGATGCGACGGCGATCGTCAAATGCCAACTCAAGTCTGACATTTGTTCGCCGCTGACGATGACGATGACGATCACCGGGTGACGTTAACAGACCAAATATATACATATGTATATCAAAGAAAGTGATGGAAGCAAAGAATTTACCAAAGTTCTTTAAGGAACTTGAAGAAATGAGCTAACTTCACTTATGAAATTTTTCATTTATGAGTTTTGTTATTTATATCTCTCTGTTCAAGAACTACTAAATAAAATTGTTTTTAATTTAAGTATTTATAACTCCAAGTTAGCAAACTTCTTATTTATAAAAAAAAAATAGCCCATGTCATACTTACAATCTTTTATTTAAGTAATTTAGAATTAAATGAATATCATTGGTTGAGCAAATTTAGTTAGTACCAAGTATAAAACGTATACTTTAGTTTTCAAATGAAAACTAATTTGAATTTTATAAAATAAGCCAATTAATTATTTTGTTTTACATATTGTGTTAATTTAGCATTTCTTTCAATTTAATATTGCATATGTTATGCTCTTCTAGAAATAAAACATATACTCATAATAGTTGGATATAATTTAAATTAACACTAACTTATGTATATCTGAAGCACTGGCTGGAGAGGTCTTCTACTTATAGATATACAATACTACATATACAATACTATATTAGGTTCCCTACTTTCTTATTGCTAACCTAATCTGAGATTATAGAAGACTTTTTATTTCGACCTGACGCATATGCATTTGTAAGTATTTTTGAGTATCCCTTCACATATTCTAATAAATTGTTAAACAGTTACAAGTTCGCATGAACTAATATAGCATATGTTAAAGCAAAAGTTCCCATTCCAAAAAGAATAAAAGAAACTAGATATTATTTTTAATATTTTTATACCCGCTACGCATAGGGTATAAAGGTATAATAACTTTGTGCCGACAGGAAATCTATGTAACATGCAGAAAGAAGTTTCTCCGATCCTATATATATTACCGAATATATATATCAAATGTCCGTCTGTCCGTCCATCCGTATGAACACCTAGATCTCAGAGCCTATAAGAGATAGAGGTATAATTTTATTCGATACTACTTGTTATATTTGCACGCAGATCAAGTTTGTTTCATTTGACAACAAATACCAAGCCTAATTTTGAAGCTAGAGCCTAGTTTTGTGTGCATACAATAATAAGTTAAGTACTTATGTTAAGATTCCTAAATATTTGGTTAAGATCAGATTAAAATTGTAGAAATTATTTAAGAAATATGGGCAAAAGAGACTTACACATTATGAATATTAGTTGCTTTGGCTGACAATCTGTCATATTTTCTACTGTATGGTATATTTTAAATGTATGTTATCTATCATATATCAAATATTAATTTAATATATTATAAAAATACCGCACTGTTTTGGCCTTATTCAACATGGGTAGCGGGAATCTCACAGTCGAGCACGCTCAGATGTAGCTTTTTATACCCGCTACCCATAGGATAGAAGGGTATTACAACTTTGTGCCGGCAGGAAATTCATGTAACAGGTAGAAGGAGGCATCTCCGAAATATATTCTTGATCAGAGTCAAGTCTGTCTGTCCGTCTGTGTGTCTGTCCGTCCGTCCGCAAATCAAAAAAGTCGAAGAACAAGCGTAATTTTAAAGCTAGAGTTGGAATTTTGGTAAAAACATAACTATAGTATATATATAACTATTAGGGCGGGTCAATTTTTTTTTCGCAAAAATCGTCCCCCATAATCGGAATCTACGAAGAATTCTAAGAAAATTTCACCATGGAACCATGTGTCTAAAATGAATTCCTAGTCCGCGCCGTGAAGCTTAAAGATTGCACTATGAGGTACATAAGGTATTTCAAGGTATTTAAGGAATTTTAATGTATTTAAAAAAAATACGCATTTTCCAATTATGTTGGAGTCAATTCTGATTCATTTTTTTACAACAAATTTTATATATTTTTTTTAAATTTATTTAACTTATAATTTTTTTTTAATTCAACAAAATGAGCCAAACTAGCCATGTACTGAGCCTCATATAAGAAAGTAGGAGCAATGCGTCTGTAACTTTTTAACGAAGTAAGGTAACGGTCTGAAAACTGAAATATATATTCAAAGGCATTTTAAGCAAGTAAATAAAAGTAGGCGTGGCATGATAAAAGGCGGAATTTAATATTATTTTTTATTATAAAGTTTATTTGCTTGCAAAGAAATATATTATTACATTTAGAACCTTTTGTAAAGATAAGCAATTGGGAAATGCGTATTTTTTTTTTTTAAATACATTAAAGTTCCTTAAATACCTCGAAATACCTTATGTACCTCATAGTGCAATCTTTAAGCTTCACGGCGCGGACTAGGAATTCATTTTAGACACATGGTTCCATGGTGAAATTTTCTTAGAATTCTTCCTAGATTCCGATTATGGGGGACGATTTTCAGGATTTTTTGGACAGGAACAAATTGACCCGCCCTAATAACTATAGTAGTTATGATTCCTGAAAATTTGGTTGTGATCATATAAAAATTGTCGAAGTTATTAAAGAAATACTTTTGTATGGGCAAAAAACGCCTACTTACAAGGGGTCTGAGTTGCTTTGGCTGACAATCTGGTATATTGTGCCGTTTATGGTATATTTTGAATGCGGTACTATATCGATATACCAATTATACCATTTGGTATATTTCTAGAATTTTAGTAGTATATGCGGTATATTTTGAGAAAAATACCGCAAAATATATTTCTTTTATTCAAAATGTGTAGCGGGTATCTCATAGTCGAGTGCACTCGACTGTAGCTTTATTACTTGTTTAATTGTTAAAAAGTAAATTTCTAAGAATTTAACAAAAACTCAAACTTTTCGAACTTAAAAAAAAAAAAAAATTGTATTATGATTCAATAGTTTGGTTTTGAATTCAGAGTTTTTCATGTGTTGTTTATGGCGAACTCCTTAGATACTGAATAAGGTTCAATTGTACACAGAGAGAAAAAACTCTATATTGAAAAGTTCATTGTAAATCTTAATTGAAGACTTTTTCGATCTTAATAAAATATCTTGAACCAAGAATTTTATGTTACAAAAGCCTTTAAAAAAGATTTCGATATTAGAATTGCATTCTAAGATTAAAGACTAGAATGAAATTCTTAAGAGAAGAACTTTTTTTTAGTTTCATATTGACAATATATATTATGATTCAATATTTTATTCTTGATTTCAGAGTTTTTTCTGTGTATCTTATTCCTAACTTCTTAGATACTGCTCAAGGTTCAATTCTATACAGAGAGAGCAAAAAACTCCATATTGAAAAGTTAAGAACTTTTCGATCTTAATTAAAAAAATCATCATCATGATTTTTATGATAATTTGAATTTTAAGATTAAAAAATCTTATTTTCAGATTGAAATCTTGATACAAGAATGTTTTTTTATATAAAAAATAGTTTTCAGATCTTGATTTAACAACTTTTCGTATTAAAAAAAAAAATCCTATACCAAGATTGAAAAGTAATTTGTAAATCTTGATATAAAAACTTTTAGATTAAAAAAAAGGTCTTGAATCAAGAATTTTAGGTTAGATAAATTTTAAAGAAATATTTCGATTTTAAAATTTCGTTTTAAGATTGAAAACTAAAAAGAAATTCTTGAGTTTGAAACTTATCTTGGTTCTACTTTGACATTACATAATCAAGATTGAAGATTTTGTTTATGATTTCAGCAATTTTTTTTTTGTAGTATATTGTCAACTCCTTAGATACTGTGTACTTTTACCAAACTCAAAGCATTCCCTTCAAGAACTTGCCCGTGCAGGGTATGCGAACAAGCAGACTTTAAGCTGCCCAAGTTGTGGACGCTGTGACTGAAGCTGGCTGTGTGTGAGTGTGTGAGTGTGTGTGTGTGTGTGTGTGGGGCATGCTGCTTGCGTCCAAGGCGGCGGCACACGCATATTGGTGCCATATGATTAGTTCGACGTTGTCGATGCATGACAACCCAACTGAAAATAGTACAGCGAGCAGAGCAAGCGATCGAGCGCCAGTGCCATTCTTTGATCCGCTGCTCTTTAAGCCTCGTTCTTCATTCTTGCTCCCCCGTCTTACCCTCGCTTTCTGTATTTTGTGTGTCTTCCATCAAGCGACGCGTCGTCGAGCTCCATCTGTGTGTCTCGATGTCTCGGTGTCTCGATGTCTCGGGCTTGCCAGCGCAATGAGCAACAAATATGATCATCATCTGTGCGCTCTGCCTGTGGTGCCATTGATGACCACAAAAACTGGGCGTGGTCCCGGCATGCCCCTCGATTCACCCAACTTTGGGCATGGGCGCGCACACCCAAAAAGCAAAAACAGAAACAAAATCGGAACAGCAAACAAGAGGAAAGAAACGAAAACGAAAAAACGAAAAAGCAAAATCAAAACCAAGTTGTAGACTCCTCCACCCATCCCCTCCCTCTCCGCTCCGCTCTGCTCTGCTGCTCCTCCTCTGACCAAGTGCGATCACTTACAAGTACAAAATTGTCCCAGCCTACGCTCAGTTGCACTCAAATACTGTTGTTGTTGTTGTTGTTGTTGCTGTTGGTGCCCCCAAAATGATATCTGGGCGCTGATTTCTCATCCGCTGTGTGGCGTGTGCGTGAGCCAGAGTTTAGAGCTTGCTGCTGATGCAGAGAGCGAGATAGGGCATAAAGAGTACTCGAATGGGAGCAAGACATATCGCAGGTACGCCTTAGCCTCAGCTTCAGTCTCAGCCTCAGCCTCAGCCTCAGATTCAGCTTCAGCATCAGCTCATTTCATATTCATTGATGTGGAGCAGCCCCAGCTGTCGCCCAGTTTTTTGGCCAGGGGCACGGCCACGTTGCATGCTGCAAGCTGCCTGCTGCATGATTGCGTGTGCGTGTGTGTTGCAAGTGCGATCCATGGGAGGACTCTCTTATGCTTGCTGCAATTGCAATTACCTCACCCACTAAATGCCCACCACAGGAAATGGCAAAGCAACAGAAAAAAGCAAAAGAAAAACAAAATCGAGGAAGATAAGATACGCGCTTGCGATTGAGATACAAAAGATGACAAGAACTACTTGAATATACTCAATTGAAATCGTAGTGAAATAGTTCTCTCGGTTTCCTCACATTCACATTCCAAACTTTGAAGCGATTTATCAGATCAATATTTTTGTTTTGTTTTTGTTTGGGGGGGCTTAATCTGGCTGGCTAACCGTTTAGCGTGGCTCAAATTGATCGTTTTAGCCCTCATTGTGATTGTGTGTGGTGTTGGTGTAGTGCTTGAGACTGGGACTGCGACTGGGCCTGGCCAACAACAACAACAGCGAAAACAACAACAATAATAACAACGACAGCAGCTTGGGCTTGACTAAATGCTGGCCTGCCAGTAGTAATTGTTGTTTGTCTTCAAGTTTTTTTCAGTTGTTGTTGCTTTCGGTGTCATGCGCCACCTTAACAACATTTTTGCCAGTCCCATTTGTCATTTAGCCAGTCAGTCAGTCAGTCACTCAGTCAGTCAGCCAGTCAGTCCGTCAGTCGCAGAGCCATCCAGCTAGCAATTCATTCATTATGCTCTCAGATTCAGCCCAGGCGAGTCATTCGATTCATAGGCAGACTGCGTGGGTTGTCATCGCTGTGGCTGTTGCTGTTGCTGTTGCTGTTGCTATTGCTGTGGCTGCTTAAGCTAAAGAGCAAACAAAACAAAAGAGACTTTGCTGCAAATAGTATTAAGAAAATACTTGTACGATGCTTAGGCATTCAACTTAAAATCATATTGAGTTCTGTATACACTAACAAATTAGCCAATTAAGCATCCCGAATCGAGAAGTGAACTGATCCAATCTTGTTAATTATTCATTCATTTTAACGAAACATATTTCAAAAACCATCAACACTAAGATTATTGCAATTCGATTAAAGGAAAACATTATCTTTTACTAATTTATAAACTAAATAATATTCTAGATTTTACCTAAGAAGATCGTCAGGATCAATCATAGGTTATTACTTTCTGAAACAATCCTAGTTATTTCTCAGGTTATTTCATAAATATTCTGATTCTTATTCTAAAAAATCATTATACATTATACATACATAAATAATAAAGTTTATTTTAAAAAAAACATTGAGGCGATTGCCATATTTTTACGAATTTTCCATCAACTTGAAGTTGAAAGGGATTAAAATACATCTAAATATGTATATTCGCCATAGAATTTTGATACATATAAGTTCTCATTCAATTTATCTGAAATATATGCACTTTTCACAAAATATGTATATTTCAACTTTTTATAAAACATTTTTCAATTTATTTGTATTCAATTTATAATAATCTAAGTTTTTAAATTTTAAAATAAATCACTAATCAAAAAAAAAACCCTATCCAAGTTTATATCATTAAAAAAAATTCGTCTAAATTAACATTTCGTCTAATAATACTTAACTAATATATTAAACCGATTAAAAAGGGCCCTCTACCTAACAATTGTTTATAACATGTCGTAAAAAATATTCATTTTCGCGTTTCATCAGAAATTTGTAAATGAGGAAGCAACATTTTCATTACTCTCAAGAATTTCAGGTTTTCAGCAATGTAAATTCTTCTAAAGAAATAATTGTTTGTTGTTCTTTTTCGAACTTCCTCCATCAGCCACATATTTTATTGAAAAATTTAAGAATTGCTATTTATTATTTAACATTAATTATTTAACATTAACACCTATTTTATTTGCTTTTTTTTAGCAATATCACATAAATATTTTTGGAACTGATATTTATTATATCACATTATTACTTGATCATTTTGTTTTATTTTACAATTTCATTAAATTTAGTATTGAAGTAGATATGTTTTCTTAACATTATTTTTGAAAAAGTTTAAAAAATATTTTTGAAATATTTTCTTTTAAATTAACTTTATTAAATAGTGCATCAAGAATGTTTTCCTGAGGGCTATCATAAATTAACTAACATTATTTATTGACACATTTTTGTATATTTATAATATATTTTAAATAAATATTAGAGTAAAGATGTGTTCTGCTTTTTTCAACAATATTTTTGAAATATCTTATTATTATTATTTCACTTATTTTATCGTAATATAATTTTGCATTGTTTTCCAAATGAATTTTTTTATGAAATATTGAATCAAGATATAGCAATATAGTATTATTTAAATATTTTCAGTACTGCTATTCATTATTATAGAGCATTATATTTTATATTTAAATTCATTAACTATTGACTCATGAATATTTTCTCGTTTTCTTTATTTCCCAATTCCAAATTAAAATGCACTAAACGTTGAATGAAAATGGTTTTCTCCAACTTTATCCCTCTCGTCCGCATTTCTCCACCTCCCGGTCTTTATGCTCCAAATCCGTTAACCCATTTGTAGTGCCCAAATCCCACATAGAGCATACACCACATGACAATGCTCGAATTGTCTCTACGTCTCCGTCTCCGACTGCGACTGCGACTGCGACTCCGCCTCATTGTTTGCTTTTTTCTTAAGTTTTTGTTTTTTGTTGGATCGCAATGCGCTTGGGAGAGCCACACTCACACACACACACACTCAAACACTCACACACACACACACTCTGGTTAGTTGTAGTCGTAAATCGCATGCCTAGCCAGAGATAAGTTCAGTTTTGTGCTCTATGATGCACCTCAGATTGCAATCAAGAGATATCCAGAGATATTGCAATTAAGATAAACCCACAAACGCCGTATGCGAGTATTTAGCCACAGATCAGAGCTCCCCTCTCCCCCCATCTGCCCCTTCCCATCTGTTCTTCCCCTTCTCCTCAGTTGGCATCTAGCCTCTAGTTAACCGTTCTATTATTATTGTTGTTGCTTTTGTCGTTGTCAACCGTTGCCCATTGCTTCCACCTTTGCGTCTCTCTCTCTCTCTCTCTCTCTCTCTCTCTCTCCTCGTTGCCCGTTGCATCGTGACTCTCCCCTTTGCTTCTCCCCCTTCAATCCGATGGAATCCACATGCTCACTTTTGCCATGCAAAGAAAGGCCAGCCGAACGGATTTTTAAATACCAAATAAAATTCCAAAAACAAAGAAAAAAAGTCGCCGAAAAAGTCAAACGACGATCGCTTCAATGGACTACAAAAATTCAAAATCAGCTACAGCCAAGAAAGATCGCAGTCAAGTGCAGATCAGAGATAGACAAAGAACAATATTGAAAATATAAATATATTCATTTTTTTTTTTATTTTCATTCCATTAGTTCTTATTCCATATTTAATTCCTAGGACAAATCAAGATTACAGTTTATATACTATATGTTATATATGCACCTAAGACATCTTGATGAGAAGTATATAAACATTTAAATGTATAAAAGTAATCCCTTAACCAAAAAATTAAATTAGTAATAACTAAGACGTTCTGAACAGTTAAAATAAAAAAGAAGCTAACAACATTTTTTCATAGGTTAATAATTCAGTTGCAATTTCTAAAAATAAATGTGCTATTAGTTTATACCCTTTTATACCCGATGTCCCAAAAAAGCCCTCAGTATATTTTTGTAAATTTATTGGGTATATTTAAAATAATATAATAATACCGCATAATACTTTCATTAAAAATGGAAAGCGGATACTATACTCTAAATATTCTAATAAGTGCAAAATACACTAGATTATCAGCCTAAGCAACTAAGATACGTTATAAGTAAGCGTTGTTGCTCGTTAACTTTAATTTACATTTTATTTTCTTATATAACTTCTACAATTTTTATTCAATCGCAGCCAAATTTTCAGGAATCGTAAAAACTATAGTTATTCTTGTCTGTACCAAACTCTTCTCTAACTTGCAAGGGCAGAAGTGAGCGTGGCAAAAATTTAAAACAAAATCTGCGTACAATCATAATAAGTGATGTCGAAAAAATTAGATCTCTATCTCTTATAGTCTCTGAGATCTAGGTGTTCCTAACGACGGACAGGCAGACAGACGGAAGAACGGACATGGCTATATTGTCTCGGAGTTTGTCCTTGATAAAGAATAAATGTATGTACTTTATGGGGTCCGAGTTATCTCATTTTGTCTGTTTCATAGATTTATAACAAAGTTATAATACCTATCCAACCTATGGGTAGAAGATATAACTATTAACAAGAATTAGATGACTTCCATAGTATTTAAGTCGATGCAGCAGAAAGACCCATTCAAGATTTGTAGCTACATTTGGAGCATCCTTGCTCTCTAGTTCTAAATAAATAAATAATGAAATAAAATTCACATAAGTTTAAATAGTTTTAAGATATCAAATGACTTTTATCAAGAATCAAAATACTCCTACTTCAATTATTTTATGAAAAAAGCCAATTGCACGCATTCAAAGCATTCTTGTCGATATAAATTACTTTGAAGCCCAAAAGAAATAAATCGACAAATAAACTAACAAATAGAAAAAGTTAATTAAATATAATGTACACTTTATTTAGTTTTAATATATGTCAAGACTACAATCTTGAATCAGATCCTTGTGACCTGCAGTCAACTGCAGTTGGACCGTTGCAATTGCTTTGACTGTACCGCGTGTCGCGAGTTGAGTCGAGCAAATGTTGTGGCGGCCATTAAAAAAAAGAGTAGTGTAGGAAATGTATAAATATATCTCGCACTTAATGTTGAAATTTTCAAGTTCACCCCCTGCTACGAGCCAAACTCTTGGGGCAGGAATGGGACTGGGTCTCTTCTTCTTCCGCTCTCCCTCTCTTCTCGGTCTGGTTGCGGTCTGGTCTGTGGCACGATGTCTGGTCAGAAATGCCTGGTGTGTGATTTGTCTGTTTGCAACCGAATCCGAATCTGAATCCGTATTCGAATCCGTATTCGAGTGTCACTGAGTGGGATCTGTGATCTGGATAGTTGACAGTGGCTCAGTGGCCTCTCTCACTTTTATTTTCTCTCTCTCTCTCTCTCTTGCTTTCTCGCACTGTCTATCCGTTGTCCCCACGATGCTTAAAAATAACATGACGCCCGCGTCGCGATCTCGCGGCCAAGCAAAGAAAGCTGGGCGGGCGCATCGCGCACATGTGTCAGCCATATGTTTGTCCATGAGGCGATGCCAGTCAGCGCAACGGAACGGAACGTAACGGAACGGACGACGAAGGACGGACAGCATTGGAGATGTAGATGGAGACTAGCCATGGGGCTGTGGTTGATGATGATGATGTTGCTGCCACTGCCACTGCCACTGCCACCGAATGTTGCCGCTGGCGACTTTGACATTGTGTCGCGTTGTTGGGCAGAAAAGACAACAGAAAAAAAGAAGAACGTTTCCCTTTTTCACCATCGATCAGTCGATGCGACCCCAAAAGAACCAAACACTCAACATGCGACGACTCGCTCTCATTGTCATTGCTTCCATTTGTGGACACACTT